>NC_080789.1:52418170-54938170 GCF_028018385.1 Neofelis nebulosa
TCAATTTAGCAAATTTCTAGTTTCAGAGGAAAACTTTCAACATCTCACCATTGAGTTGCTATCTGCCAAAGGTCTTTTTGTAGACAACCTGTATGTTAGCCTTTGTTGTATAACAAAAGTACCACAAACACCCAGTGACACATAACAATAGATATTTACTTCTTACACATCTGTGGCAATCAGCTGATCTGGGCTGGGCTTAGCTGGATTATTCTGCTGGTCTTGGCTGGGCTCATGCATGCATCTATAGGTCAGGGGTTAAAATGTTCTCACCTGGTCTTGACTGGGTACCTTAACTTGGACAGTTATGCCCTACCTATTTTCCTTTCCTTTCTTTCTTTTCCTTTCCTTTCCTTTCCTTTCCTTTCCTTTCCTTTCTTTTTTCTTGTCTTTTCTTTTCCCTTTCTTTTCTTTTCTTTTCCTTCTCTTCCCCTTTCTTTCTTTCTCTCTCTCTCTCTCTCTCTCTCTCTCTCTCTCTCCCTCCCTCCCTCCCTCCCAGTGTGTGTGCATGTGTGTATCCTCCCTATTTCTAATCCTCCTTTTGGAACTGGTGGGCTAGCTTGGGTTGATCCTTCTCATGGTAAATGGTAGAAAACAAAAAAGCAAATCCCACTAGTAGGCAATCCCACTTCAGACCTTTGCTGGCAGCACACCTGCCAATATGCTAAATATTATGGACAAATATGACCGAGTCCAGAGTCAACAGTAGCTTTGCCCATAATGAGAGGACACTGTAAAGTTATGTGGCAAAGGGTGTGGTACATAGGAAGAGTGAGAAAATGAGGCTATCACTGCAATCTATCACATGTCTTTCTCAGAATAAGAGCAATTCCATTTCTAGTTTTCTAAGGACTTTTGTCATCAATGAATATCACATTTTATCAAAGACTTTATTCATCTATTGAAGTGACCATATTTTTCTTCTTTGTACTATTTATGTGACAAAATACACTGACTTAGGCTATTAAATTACCCTTGCTTGGTAGGAAGTCTGTAAGATGGGCTGTCATCTCTGCCTCCTGGAATTCATGCCCTCGTCTGACACCCTCCCATTGGATATGGGCTGGACCTAATGACTAGAATAGAGAATGAATCGAAATTGGCAATAATTAAGGGGTGGAAAGTCATTTTTGAGATTAAGTTACGAAGATTTTCACTTCAGCCTTTATCTCTCTGAGCCCTTGCTCTGGGGAAAGCAAGCTGCCATGTTGTGATTACAACCATAGAGAAGCCCATTTAGTAAGGAACTGTCTCTGGTGAACTGTGAGTGAGGACCTGAGTCCTGACAACAGTCATATGAGTGAGCTTGGAAGTGGATCTTTCCCTAGTCAAGCCTTGAGAATTAAGTGTGTTCATAAATGGAGGTAAAACAGGTCGAATAGTCTTGGCACCTAGTAAAAGCTTAATACAATTTACCAATATTATTTCTGAGCTCACCTTTCTAAATCTGTTACGTGAGGATGATAAGATCTATTTCATAGGACTGTTGTAAGCAATAAATAAAATTATGCATTAGTAAGCACTTAGGGGATAGTCAGTATTGTTATTTTAACAGTTTAACTGCTGTTTGTTTGTTTGTTTTTTAAGATTTTAAGTCACCTCCACAACCAACATGGGGCTTGAACCCACAACCCTGAGATCAAGAGTCGCATGCTCCACTGACTGAGCCAGTCAAGCACCCCTAACTACTGCTTTTAAAAATAGAAATTGAATTTTATTCACCTTGAATTCCCTAATACAACAGAATAGATGTTTAATTAATACTTTGGAAGTAATTGACAAGTTCAATCCGTCTTCATATACATAAAGCCAAAAAAAAAAAAAAATCAAAATCCTCGAGGAGAAAACAGGCAACAACCTCTTTGACCTCAGCTGCAGCAACTTCTTACTCAACACGTCTCCGGAGGCAAGGGAAACAAAAGCAAAAATGAACTACTGGGATCTCATCAAAATAAAAGGCTTCTGCACAGCGAAGGAAACAATCAGCAAAACTAAAAGGCAACCGATGGAATGGGAGAAGATATTTGCAAATGACAAATCGGATAAAGGGTTAGTATCCAAACTTTATAAAGAACTTATCAGACACAACACCCAAAAAACAAAGAATCCAGTGAAGAGATGGGCAAAAGACATGAATAGACACTTCTCCAAAGAAGACATCCAGATGGCCAACTGACACATGAAAAAATGCTCAACATCACTCATCATCAGGGAAATACAAATCAAAACCACAATGAGATACCACCTCACGCCTGTCAGAATGGCTAACATTAACAACTCAGGCAACAACAGATGTTGGCAGGGATGCAGAGAAAGAGGATCTCTTTTGCACTGCTGGTGGGAATGCAAACTAGTGTGGCCACTCTGGAAAACAGTATGGAGGTTCTCAAAAAATTAAAAATAGGACTACCCTATAACCCAGCAATTGCATACTATGTAATTATCCAAAGGATGCAGGTGTGTTGATTCCAAGGGGCACATGCGCCCCAATGTTTATAGCAGCACTATCAACAATAGCCAAAGTATGGAAAGAGCCCAAATGTCCATCAACAGATGAATGGATAAAGAAAATGTGGTGTAATATATATATATATATATATATATATATATATATATATATATATATATACACACACACACACACACACACACACACATATATATATATATGGAGTATTACTCAGCAATCAAAAAGAATGAAGTCTTGCCATTTGCAACTACGTGGATGGAACTAGAGTGTGTCGTGCTAAGCAAAATGAGTCAGAGAAAGACAAATATCATATGACTTCACTCATATGAGGACTCTAAGAGACAAAACGGATGAACATAAGGGAAGGGAAGCAAAAATAATATGAAAACAGGGAGAGGGGGCAAAACATAAGAGAATCTTAAATATACAGAACAAACTGAGGGTTGCTGGAGGGGTTGGGGGTGGGGAGGATGGGCTAAACAGGCAAGGGGCATTAAGGAGGACACTTGTTGGGATAAGCACTGGGTGTTCTATGTAGGGGATAAATGACTAGATTCTACTGAAATCATTATTGTACTATATGCTAACTAACTTGATATTAATTAATTAATTAATTAATTTAAAAAATGACACACAAAAAAGCAACATCATAATCTATGAATTCTGAGCGTGGTCAAAGGACTTTTGCCCTCTAGGTCTCAGAAAGAATAAGTGAGTGATTCTAGCACCAACAGAATCTCAAAAACTACCCTGCGTGGCCCCTCTGTTCTCACCAGCACTCCTTGGTTTGTGTTTGCAGCCATTTATGGCTAGGCAGGGCCAAGCACTTGGGAACCTGGGGAGAAGAGAAGCTTCTGAACAAAATCATCTCCCAGGGTTAATGTCTGCATGGGAACCACACAAAGGGCGCTGAATCTCTGGAAGTGACTGGTGTGATGCTGTTAACACCAGATCAGACGAGGCTGCCAAGAGCTTGGCATTTTTCCCCCTTGTGGCAGCCAAAAAGCACAGGTGTCTTAAGAAAGTGCCGAACGATCAGGAAGCTTATTAATGCGGAAGCCTCGGCCTGGCCAGCGGATCTGCAGACAGAACCCCTTGCCCGTGCTTCGGCTCCGACACCTAGTGACCATGAGGCTTCCCTCTTGCGTCCAGGTTTGAGAAGGGTGTTCTCATCTCCTGTTGCCTGGTGGCCCCAAAGTCCTCTGAACCCCTTGTGTTGAAAACCTGACCACCTCCCTTCTCTGTCCAGGGATTTCAGGGCCCAGCATCTGCAACATGTCATTATAGAGCACAGGGCAGGACAAACTCAGAGACGAACTGAACTGCCATTTGCAAGGACATTTCCAGGGCGCCTTCTCCACCAGCAAGTTAACATCTGGAAGCCCCGACTTTCAGGCACTGCCTGTTTCCCGCCCACCCTGTCTCTCTGTTCCGATAGAACTTTCCTATTATGGGTCATTCCTGTCACTGGAATTCAAAATGCTCTTGACAGGTAGGTAAGACTCGGTCTCCTCTGAGAGTGTTCGGCTTTGCCTCTATGCAGCACATGCTGCTACAAGCCTTTCTGGAGTCAGAGCGTTCCCCGAGGCACAGATATTTACATGTTTCGGGAAAATGCTTTCAGAGGAAGTCACTGCCCATTCCTTGAGTCCATCCTGACTGGCTCCCAAGGAGCCAGGAAGCAGACAGTGCTAAAAGGACATAACCTTGAGCAAGGTTTCTAGACACTTCTTAACCCAGAATGTGGCTTGCCAGATGATGTGAGGAACCACCCCCCCACCCCCACCCCTCAAGCTTCTCCTCTGGCAGAAACGGTACACTTCACTGGGCACCCGTGCACCTCGCTGAAATGGCAGAACCCTTGCCACTTCAGGGCTGACAGAACCCTGTGAGAAATGCCACGACTAACAGCAATACAAAAGCAGCTTAGATCCTTGTGGGGGTTGTTCATATAAGCGAGGGGGTGTTGGGGGGCGGGCAATGCAAGCAGCTAAATGGCTCTTTAGACAAACAATTTTTCCCTTTGTTCCCGGCTGCCAGCTAGAAGTATGTTTCAATTTTCTAGTCAGCAAGTTAAGCCAGACACACACATGGTGGTTGACAAAGAAAGAGGCCACTATGAAAAGATATTAAAATTCAAAACACACTTCAGAGCCGGCCTCTTCTCAAATTGCACGGTCACAGGGGAATTCATAAATCAGAAATGAGGTCAAGTGATGGTGTTGAGTTCAGTTTTGTTTGTCCCTTGATATTGTGATGATGCCCGGATGAGAAATACCAAAGAGAAGAGTCCAAGCTGAAACATCTGTTCTCCTTACCCATCATCCACAAAACATCAGTTTTAGGAAGACACCAAAATTAGCATTCCAAGAGGAGAAAGGCATATAATCAGTGCCTGTCCACTTTTTAATTACATCAGTCATTTACAAAGACACATCCTCTGTGTGGAGTTCAGGTTTCAAAGAAAACATTATATCCAGAAATCTAGTCTCCAAAGTTTGTAGAACTTGTAGGGCAAAGTCTGAGAGAGCCAAGATCAAATCCGAGCCAGCCATGGCCCAAGTTACAGTGAGCCACACACATTCACAAGCCTGAGGAGAAGAAAGTCAAACACATTATAGTCCGGCCCCATGTTTTTTTTTTTCTTTTTTGGGTTTTTTTTTTTTACAGAGAGGGAAAGAGGGTGCAAGTGACCAAGGGGCAGAGAGAGAGAGAGAATTCTACGAAGGTCAGAGAGAGAGAGAAGCGGGGCTCACCTGGGGCTCATGTTTTTACCCAAAGCAGGGTACGAGTTCATCCAAAGCGGGGCTCGAGCTCATCAGATGTGGGACTCAAACTCACCAACTGTGAGATCATGACCTGAGCCAAAGTCAGATGTTTAATGACTCAGCCACCCAGGCACCTTCAGGTCCTGTGTTTTTAGTGGACAGACTTTTTTGAGTTGATTGTTTGAAAAGACCTAAGAACATATTTCCCCATAGGAACGATGATGTTGTGATAGTTGTGTTCTCAGGTCAGTGCACAGAATTCTACTTGGCATAGTGTAACTCAAGTCACCTCCACCTCCAGTCACCTTACGACCCCCACGCCTATGCCTTTGAGCCCCTAGGGTGGCACTGATGACCTAGAGGAGGGAGGTACTGGTTATAACTCACAGCAACGTGGGGGTGGAGGGAGGGACTTCAGCAGACAGATGGAAGGGGCAAGCACTGCAGATGTACAGGTCGTGCACTGCACAAAGCACCTGACTGGGGTCCAGGTGGAGGCTGAAATCCAGCCTGCCCTCCACCAGGCAAGCTGGGCTCTGGGGCAAGGCTGAGGCTGTCAGAGAAGGAGCATTTTCCTAATCTGTGCTAAAAAGCTATGCCCCAGTGGAAATCTGGAGGCTTCAAAAGCAACAGTGAAAGATGGATTTTCCACAAAGGGGTATTAAGAGTGGGGAGTGGGGGTGCCTGGTGGGCTTAGTTGGTGGAACATGCAACTCTTGATCTCTGGATTGTGAGTTCGAGCCCCACATTGGGTGTAGAGATTACATAAAAAAATTAAAATCTTGGGGTGCCCGGGTGGCTCAGTCAGCTAAGTGTCCAACTTCAGCTCAGGTCACGAGCTCACGGATCATGAGTTTCAGCACCACGTCGGACTCTGTGCTGACAGCTCGGAGCCTGGAGCCTGCTTCGGATTCTGTGTCTCCCTCTCTCTCTGCCCCTCCCGCACTCACACTGTGTCTCCCTCTCTCTCAAACATAAACATTAAAAAAATTTAAAAATAAATAAAAATAAAAATCTTAAAAAAAAAAAAAAAAGAGTGGGGAGCAGTTTTGCTAGAAGAGGGCATCAGTGGGGGAGAAGCAAGAGAGAAGCTGTCATCCACATACACATTGCTATTTCTGGGTCGCTGAACTTTGGAGTGGGCATAAACATGTCTTAGATCAGAACCTCCTCTGGCAGCAAAACTTAATCCTCACCAACTGTCCTCATGTTCCTCTTTGAGACTCCCTAATTGACCTGCTACTTCCTGGCTGCCAACTCAGAAAAGGCGCATTACGCCTTAAGGCTCGTGCTAGGGGCTGAATGAAAACGAAATACTTTTTGGAATTTTCTGTCGAGTGGGATCCTCAAACAGAGGAGGAAGTGCCCATCTACAGCGCCTGCACTGGTGGAGTCCAAAGGCTGTTTGGGCAACAGAGAAGGGGGAAGAAAGATGGCTACCACGTGCTGTGTTGGGGGGTGTGAGGAAAAGCAGCTGTGGAAAATGTCTCTGGGGGTGCCTGGCTGGCTCAGTTGGTAGAGCATGCAACTCTTGGTCTCACGGTCTTGGGTTCAAGCCCTAGGCTGGGCACAGAGCTTACATTAAAAAAGAAAAGAAACTGTCTCCAACCCAACTTGAACGGGAATGAGTGACCCTTACCGAGGCCTACGGTCCTCCATTGTAATACAAGGAAGAAAAACAAGCAAAGGTTAAAAGGACAAATGCTCGTCCGTCCGGCTCTGTTGCTGACAGCTCAGAGCCTGGAGCCCGCCTCAGATTCTGTGTCTCCTTCTCTCTGCCCTTACCCTGCTCATACTCTGCCTCTCTCTCTCTCAAAAATAAATGGAAAAAAAATTTTTTAATTGAAAAAAATAATAAAAGACAACAAACAAGCAAACACACACAAAGAGACACACATCCTAAAGTATAAAGGGAAAGGCATGGGAGTCTAGCCAAGGCCTCTTCCAGCATCCACCTTCGCCCTGCCCGGTGGAGAGGCGGCTTCCTGCACAGCTGCGAGCTTGAGAAGCAAGTGTGGAAGTGGAGGCCAGGGAGCCCTGCGGTGCAAGCGTCCTGAGAGGCAGCTCTGGTGTCCGGAGCCCCATCTTTCAGGCCTGCAGCTCCATCAGTGAGACTTTGTGAGGCTCGTTCAGGGAACAGCGTTTCTAGAGTCGCAGTTCCAGAAGTGTGTTATTCAGGGTATGTTAACTGTTGCCGAGAATCCCCAAATCCTACTCCAGGGACTGTAGTCCATGTGGGTAAGCAGTCATTCAGGGTCTGTCTCCTATGCGTGGCTCCATTCATCCCTCAGCCTCCCAAAGTTGTCTCCACTCAGCAGGTGGCTGAGGAGAGAGCGCAATCAATGGCTGGGTGACAGGTTTGGGGGCCAGGCCAAGAGGGGCCTACTTCCACTCATGTTTCTTTGGCAGGAGCTCGGTCACAAAGCCACCTTTAACACAAGGGAGGCTGGGAAATGTAACACCGCTGTATGCCCGGGAGGAGAGAGGAGAATACAGTGGTGCCTGGGTGGCTCAGTGGGTTGGGTATCCAACTTTGGCTCAGGTCATGATCTTGCATTTCATGAGTTCGAGCCCCGCGTCGGGCTTTGCGCTGACAGTTCGGAGCCTGGAACCTGCTTCGAGTTCTGTGTCTCCCTCTCTCTCTGCCCCTCCCTACCCCCCTCTCTCTCTCAAAAATAAATAAACATTAATTTAAAAAAATAATAAAAATAAAATAAAAAAGAAGAGAATACAGATACATGAATGTTGCCAGTCAAGGTCTCTCTGCAGAGAGGAAATTGCAGTTTGGGGCCAGCAGGGAGGGGATTCCTTGCATTTCTTTGTACTTGGCCTTGCTCAAGCAAGAGAGTTGCTGCTGTAGCCGGGACTGATAAAGGCAGGATCAAGAACGAGGGTGTGACTATCACTCCTTGGGTTCAGGTAAAGTGTCACCCAGGTTCCTCCCGTGGGAATCACTGTGGTCACCCACACCTCTGTCTCCTGGCCCAGCTCCCACAACCGGCTTCTTCTAGCCAGGCCTCCTTTGAAATCGATCTGCCACAACAGTTGCAAACCCCAGCTGCTCCTTCGCTCCTTGGCCAGTAGAAGGGAATCAATTATCCCCGCCCTCAATGAATTGCAGCATCTGTTGATCTGCCAAAGGATAGGATTCAAGATGTCAGCCCTGGCCCATAAAGCTGCACTTAATCTGGACCTAATCACTGGAACAACTGCTCTTTGCCTTTGGTCCCCACCTGGCAGAAACAAAAACACCACCTCAGACTCTCAAGAGTCTGGAGGCCCTGCCGCTCAGGGGAGATAGGGACAGACGTGCACAATAGCCTCCATTTTACAGACGCGATGCGTACGGAATGGTCAGAAAAGTAAATGTTCTGTTTATCTGCAACAGACCTGCCCACCATCTTTATTTTTTTATTTTTTAAAGATTTTTGGAGAGAGACAGAGCGCATGAGCCGGGGAGAGGGGCAGAGGGAGAGAGAGTCTGAAGCAGGCCCCACACTCAGCACAGAGCCTGACGCAGGGCTCGATCCCACGACCCTGGGACCAAACCTGAGCCGAAATCAAGAGCTGGATGCTCAACCCATGAAACCATCCAGGCACCCCTAAAGATTTTTTTTTAAGTTTATATATTTTGAAAGAGAGGGAATGAGTGGGGGTGGGGGCAGAAGAAGGGGGGGGGGGAGAGAGAGAGAGAGAGAGAGAGAGAGAGAGAGAGAGAGAGAGAGAGAATCCCAAGCAGGCTTCACATTCAGCACAAGCCTGACTCGGGGCTTGAACTCACGAACTGTGAGATCATGACCTGAGCTGAAATCAAGAGTTAGACACTTAACCAACTGAGCTACTCAGATGTCCCTGTCCACCCACCATCTTTACATCTAAGCCTCACTATGGGCTTCTTTTTTTTTTTTTTTTTTTTAATTTTTTAAAATGTTTATTTATTTTTTGAGAGGGGGGGTTGGGGAGGAGCAGAGAGAGAGAGAGGGAGACACAGAATCCAAAGCAGGCTCCAGGCTCCGAGCTGTCAGCACTGAGCCCTATGCGGGGTTTGAACTCACAAGCTGTGAGATCATGACCTGAGCTGAAGTGAGATGCTTAACTGATTGAGCCACCCAGGTGCCCCAAAGCCTCACTATGGGCTTCTGACAGTAATAGCATGTGGTCTATTGGTCTCTGTCTGGGAACCCTCAATTCGTGTCTGTTTTAGAGTTCTCAGTGTTGCCATTTTTTTAAATTTTTTTTTTAATGTTTATTTATTTTTGAGACAGAGAGAGACAGAGCATGAACAGCAGAGGGTCAGAGAGAGAGGGAGACACAGAATCGAAAGCAGGCTCCAGGCTCCCAGCTGTCAGCACAGAGCCCGACATGGGGCTCGAACTCACAGACCGTGAGATCATGACCTGAGCCAAAGTCGGACGCTTAACCGACTGAGCCACCCAGGCGCCCCTCAGCATTGCCATTTTAACATTTATTTTTCTATCACCCCGGCCTCCCAAAATTTCACCTACTCTGTCGGTAATATTGACAGTGAACCTCATGACTGAGCCATTGGGAACTGGGGCTCTGTCTCCTTTGGGGACCCTTTCAGGACTTCTGGGTCTGGTTAGTATACTTACTGAGTGCGCACAAGGTACAGGGCCCTGCTGGACGCTGGATTTTGAAGCCAATGGCTTTACTTCCAATGAGGTCTGCTTTGGAATGTGTTTTTCAAATGCTTTGCAACAGTGCCATGCAAATGGATTAAATGATAAAATAAAAAATGTAAAACAAGATAGCTCACATTCCTTGGAGGAAAAAAGCAGAAATGTCTAGGATGGTGAGCATTCTTAGAGAAGTTTCTCTTCTCTCTTATTCTGGATAGAGTTCCATCAGCAAGACCCTTCAGTCCTTCGGGGATTGGTGATCAGGACAAAAAGATGTCCCCCCAGCACCCTCCTAACACACACCCCAAACTGAAGCAAGAAATTTTTGTCTGCTCATGGACCAGTCTTTTGTTTCTTGCTCACATGATAGTTGTAGTTCACCTTATTCTATTCCTTGTGTCAAATTTAGTTTTGAGGTTACTGAGGATTTATGTTAAAGTGTTGAGACTTGTTTTCTCAAAGAACATGGTCGCTTCTTTGTCAGAGATGGCAGCTTGTAGAAATGTGAGGAGGCAATTACTGAATTTCAAGGCCAACAAAGAATTATCTGCCCCAATCCAATAAAATTAGGATAGTAGTTATCTAAGGGCCCCTCACTTGTTTGTTTATAGAAGATTCTCTTTTGAAATTACACATGTTCCGTTGTCAAATAGCAAATACTGTCTACCAGATGAGAGTTGAAGTCAATAGTGACAATGAAAGTATTTCAGACAACAACCCCAACATTTGGGATGCTGTATATCAAGAGCCAAGATCATCTAAGTCAATGATCAAAATCTGCAACATTAGATACACACGGACTATGCACATCAAAGGTACTATTCATTCATTCACATATTTTTGAGAACCCAGCCTGTGGCAGGCTGGGAAAGATAGGCATTAGGGTTACAGCCATGAACAAAACAGACACAGCCCCTTATCTGATGAAACTGACATTCTAGGGGTGCCTGGCTGGCTCTGTTGGTAGAGCAATGACTCTGGATCTTGGGGTTGTAAGTTCAAGCCCCACATTGGGTGTAGAGATGGCTTAAAAATAAAATCTTAAAGGGGTGCCTGGGTGGCTCAGTCGGTTGAGCATCTGACTCTTGATTTTGGCTCAGGTCGGGATCCCAGAGTTGTAGGATCAAGGCCCACGTGGGGCTCTGTGCTGAGTGTGGACCCTGCTTGGGATTCTCTCTCTCTCTCTCTCTCTCTCTCTCTCTCTCTCTCTCTCTCTCCTGCCCCTCTCCCTGCTCGTGCTCTCTCTGTCTCTCTCAAAATAAATAAATAAACTTAAAAAACAAACCAACAAAAAGGAAACTAACATTCTAGATGGGGGAAACAAATAAAATAAAGTCAGAGGATGGCAAGTGACATGAAGACGAGAAAACAGGGTAATATGTGCGGTGGGGGCTACTTTAGTCTGGATGATCAGGGAAGGCTTAATTGAGAAGGTGACATTTGAACTGAAACCTGAATCAAGGAGCCAGTAGAGAGAGGACCTGGGGAGACTATTCCAGGCAGGGTGAACAACAAAGGAGCTCAGGACTGAGCTTGGCATACTTAAGGGACAGAATAAGGGTCAACAGAGCCATTACATAGTGACTGGAAAGTGCAGTGGTAGGAGCCAAGATCAGCAAGGTAGCCAGGGGCTAGGTCATAAAGGACCTCGTAAAGCGTGGTAAAGATAGCAAGTTTGACAGGGCAGTAGGGGTTTAAACGAGTGCGTGATGTAATGTGATTTATGTCTTACAAATATTCTCTGACTGCTGCTGCGTGTAAGAGAAGCAGGAAACATGGTAGGAGGTTGTCCTCGTGGTACCGGGGAGAGATGTTGGTGGCTCATACAAGAGTGGCAAGAGTGGACGTGCAGAAAAGTGGACAGATGTTGCTTATATTTTGGAGACAGAGCCAAGTGAATTTACTCATTGGATGCGGGGAGAAAGGGAAAGAAGAGTGGAGGAAGGTTCCCATATTTTTTGTTTCACCAGCTAGTTGGGTCTCCTGCTGTAGGAGGCACGTGTGACTGAGGGCCAGAGCTCTGACCATCTGCATCCAGCCCACTCTGCCTGGGGCTCCCAGCCAACCACTGAGCAAGGAGGAGACTGTTACAGGCCCATTCTTGCTAGACCTTGACTCCTTAATGAAAAACTTTTTTGTTTCCTTTTATTTTTATTTTACTTTATTTTTTAAAATAGTTTATTTTTTTTAATTTTTAAATGTTTATTATTTTTGAAAGAGAGAGAGAGAGAGAGACGGAACACCAGCAGGGGAGGGGCAGAGAGGGAGACACAGAATCTGAAGCAGGCCCCAGGCTCTGAGCTGTCAGCACAGAGCCTGACGAGGGGCTTGAACTCACGAGTGGTGAGATCATGACTTGAGCCAAAGTTGGATGCTTAACTGACTGAGCCACCCAGGCGCCCTCCAAAAATATTTTATTTTTAAGTAATTTCTACTCCTAGTGTGGGGCTTGAACTCATGACCTCACGATCAAGAGTCAGATGCTCTATCAACTGAACCAGCCAGTTGCCCCTCTATCCTTTTACTTTTTTTTTTTTAAAGCAGGCTTCACACACAGCACAGAGTCCAATGTGGGGCTTGAACTCAGGACCCTGAGATCAAGACCTGAGCCGAAATCAAGAGTTGGATACTTAACTGACGGAGCCAGCCAGGATCCCCCTTTAATTTTTTAAAAAACCACTGTATTGAGGTATGGTTGATGTATTTAAAAAGCTGTACATATTTAATATATACAGCTTGATGAATTTGCAGATAGTTATATACCCCTTACCACAATCTATGCCATAAACATATCCATCCTGTCCTCTTTATTTATCACCGTTATCATTATTATTATTCTGTGATAAGAGCACTTAACATAAGACCCACCCTCTGAGCAAATTTGAGCAAATTTTGAAGTATAAAATATAAAAGTATAAAATACAGAATTAGAATTGTTCACCAAAGGCACTGTGCCTCATAGTAGGTCTCTAAGACCTATTCATCTTGCATAACTGAACCTTTATACCCTTTGGCTAATACCTTCCCATATCCCTTACCCCCTTGCCACCATTCTACTCTCTGCTTCTCTGAGTTTGACTACTTTATTTTGTTTTGTTTTTATAGTTATTTATTTTGAGAGAGAGAGAGAGAGAGAGTGCGTGTGTGTGTGTGTGTGTGTGTGTGTGTGCATGGCGGGGGAGGGGCAGAGAGAGGGAGAGCGAGACTCCCAAGCAGGCTCTGCGTTGAGCCTCTGTCAGCCCAGAGCCCAACATGGGGCTCGAACCCATGAGCCATGAGATCACGATTTGAGCCGAAATCAAGAGTCGGACGCTTACCCGACTGAGCCACGCAGGTGCCTGGAGTTTCAGTATTTTATATTCCTCATGTAAGTGGTATTATGCAGTATTTGTCCTTCCGTGTCTAGCTTATTTCACTTAGCATAATGCCAACCGGGTTCATCTATGTTGTTGCAAACGTGGCAGGATTTTTTTAGTCCATGGTTTAATGGACTCAAGGACTCCCCACTCACAGATTTCTCCGCACGGTGCTGCGGCCTCAGGCTTTTCCTACCCAATCTCTTTCCTTCCCTTTCCTCTTCAGTGTCAAGTCTGTGTTGCTACGTGAAATCTCTCCTCACTTTCCCTGGCTCCCTCCCCCTCACAGAAGGTCTCACAGTAAATGTTTTGTTTGTCACATCCCATCCTAGCTTTCCTTTTTTTGTTTGTGTGGGTAGGCTCCGCACCCAACGTGGGGCTTGAACTCATGACCCTGAGATCAAGAGTTGCGTGCTCTAATGACTGAGCCAACCAGGTGACCCACCAGTGATCCTTTTAAAAGAAAATGTGGAACCATGGCATGGTTCTCCATTTCATTCGGAATAAAAGCCAAAGTCTGTATAGTGGGTTACAGATCACCCCACCATCCACCCCCATTCCTCTTCCCTTGTTTTTCTCCTCCCCACTCACTCTGCTCCAGCCATAGTGGCTTCCAACAGGCCAGGCACACTTCTGCCCGGGGCCTTTGCATCAGCTGTTCCATCATCTGTCTGGAATGCTCTTTCCCAGTTATCTGCATGGTTCATTCCTCATCTTCAAGTCTTTCTCAGATGTCACCTTTTTTTTTTTTAATATAACTTATTGTCAAATTGGTTTCCATACAACACCCAGTGCTCATCCCAACAGGCGCCCCCCTCAATGCCCATCACCCACTTTCCCCTCTCCCCCACCCATATGTCACCTCTTTTTTTTAATATTTATTTTGGGGAGAGCACAAGCAGCGGAGGGACAGAGAGAGGTGGGGACAGAGGATCTGAAGCAGGCTCTGTGCTGACAGGATGACAGTGGCGAGCCCGACATGGGGCTCCAACTCAAGAAATGCACGATCATGACCTAAACGGAAATCAGACACTCAACCAACTGAGCAGTCCAGGTGCCCCTCAGGATGTCACCTTTTATCTTGACCACATATGGATTTGAAAACCACCACCCCTTGGCACTCCAGATTCCCTTGCCCTCTTTCTACTTCTTTTCTTTTTCCAAAGCACTTATCTAGGACCTATTATACTGTATAATTTAATGGCATATTTTGTTTATTGTTTGTGCTCTGTTTTCTCCCACCAGAATGTGAGCTCCGCAAAGGCAGGGATGTTTGTCTACTCTGATCACATGGTTGCCATTCAGTAAATATTTCTAGAATGAAGCACCTGAAGACAATAAAGCAGAGGCTGTGAGAGAGAGTGACTGAGCCGGCTGGTTTAGATCAGATTGCTCTCTAGGTCATGAACTCCTTGAGGACCGGTCTGTGTTGAAATCACCAGGGTCCTATGCATAGTGGAGAATGCAATAAACACTTGTTGAATCTCATTGAGTTGAACTGACCCAGAGGGCAGACCGGGCATCTTCTTAGGATGGTCCTAAAGGAACTGCCAGTTTATGGACTACTCTTACCACTCACTTGGTCATGATACCTCCTGGAATGTGCTCATTTCTGGTTTTATATTCCCTGGAATTCTACATTTAAGAAAGGCTTTCCACCAGATTCCTCTGCATCCTGGCAGCATTGTATCTGAATATGTTTCCCATATATACATACTTTACAGATTTTATTTTTTAATGTTTATTTATTTATTTTGAGAAAGTGAGAGAGTGAAAGAGAGATGGAGAGAGGCAGCGAGAGAATCCCAAGCAGGCTCTGCATTGCCAATGCAGGGCCCAACGTGGGGCTTGAACCCGTGAACCGTGAAATCATGACCAACTGACTGAGCCACCCAGGAACCCCTAAAGACTGAATTTTTTAAGTAATCTCTATACCCAATGTGAGGCTCGAACTTACAACCCCGAGGTCAAGAGTCGCATGCTCTACTGACTGAGCCAGCAAGGTGCCCCAAGAGTCAAATGTTTCTTGACTCCACATGGTATATTTCCATTTGTGAAGGACATATTACCTTGAACATCTACTTTACTATAATTCTTGGTAAAAATGTCAAATTTCTTAGCAGTAATTTAACAACAGCTCAATTTTCATAAATACTGTCCAGTGCCAGGGACATTTAAGCACCCCGGCCCACCTCACCGCATAGTAGTTCTGCACCCCAGAAGCACTTAGCTGTTTGCTTCCTATTTATTGCTCAGTTTTACTCTACAAAATGACGTTACCTCTTCCCTTCAGTTAGTGAATGAACCTTGTGTAATTATTGAACCTTTTAAGAATATATTTTTGAAAAAGAATGTATTAGTAGTTGCTGGACAGAAAAAGCTAAAACGTGCAGACGTCTAAAGCTGGTACTGAGCATGTAAAGCCTCGTGTGATATCTAAAAGAGAAGGTGGAAAGATCTGCAGGAAAATGGTAGAAAGAAAATATTCAAATCACAGGACTTTAGAAGTAGAATCCAAGTTGCTCATTTTGGAAGGACAAGGAGGTCCAGCGTTCCAATCTCCTGCCTCACTGCTGGGCCTTCACACCACACTTGATTTCTCTTTCTCCCATCCCCTTCCGCCATGACCCCCAGCCCACCCACCCCCAATTATACCCTCCCATATTCTTTTTTCCTTTTTAAAATTGTTTAATGTTTTATTTATTTTTGAGAGAGAGAAACAGAGTGTGAGTGGGGGAGGAGCAGAGAGAAAGGAAGACACAGAATCCGAGACAGGCCCCAGGATCTGAGCTGTCAGCCCAGAGCCCGACACGGGGCTCGAACTCTTGAACCGTGAGACCATGACCTGAGCTGAAGTTGGACACTCAAATGACTGAGCCATCCAGGCACCCCGTCCTCCCATAAGCTTTTAAAAACAAAGTATAGGGGCACCTGGGTGGCTCAGTTGGAAGTGTCCAACTCTTGATTTCAACTCAGGTCATGATCTCACTGTTGGTTGGACGGAGCCCCACATCGGGTTCTGTGCTGACAGTGTGGAGCCCGCTTGGGATTCTCTCTTCCCCTCTCTCTAGGCCCCAGTAAAATAAATAAACATTTAAAAAAAAAAAAAGTCAAAGCATAAAGGAAATGCTAATTGTTCGGAGAGTTACATTACAATATTTAAATTAAATCATCTTTATGGCTCCCCTAAATCTGGGGGTGGCACTGTGCTGTTAGAACCCCAGCTAACAAACACCAGGCCTTGTCTGAAGGTTGTTGGAAGGTCTCTAGCACTTGTGTAATGTGAGCTTACAGTGCTGTGTCTTTTGTAATCTCTTTGAAAATCACATCTCTCAGCCTCACCTACCAAAAAACTGAAAACAATTTTGAAAATATGTTACAGTCGTAATGCTAGCTGTTGACCTCTGGTAGGTTGCTTGGCCTCTTGGGAACTCAGATTTTCTCTTCCATTAACCACCAGCGCCCAACACACTGAGCTCTAAGGCAGGTTCTCTGCTAAATGCCTACCTTACAGGCTGTAAGGAGAAGTAAAGAAAACAGTAGTCTCCGTGAACTTCAATTGAATAGTTACCTGCGAGCCACTGGTACTAAGTACTGTTCTACGCACTGATCAAATCTCCACAACAATCTTAAGAATGAGCTAGTACTTGCTAGGAATTTATCCAAGGGATACAGGAGTACTGATGCATAGGGGCACTTGTACCCCAATGTTTATAGCAGCACTCTCAACAATAGCCAAATTATGGAAAGAGCCTAAATGTCCATCAACTGATGAATGGATAAAGAAATCGTGGTTTATATACACAATGGAATACTATGTGGCAATGAGAAAGAATGAAGTATGGCCTTTTGTAGCAACGTGGATGGAACTGGAGAGTGTGATGCTAAGTGAAATAAGCCATACAGAGAAAGACAGATACCATATGGTTTCACTCTTATGTGGATCCTGAGAAACTTAACAGAAACCCATGGGGGAGGGGAAGGAAAAAAAAAAAAAAGAGGTTAGAGTGGGAGAGAGCCAAAGCATAAGAGACTCTTAAAAACTGAGAACAAACTGAGGATTGATGGGGGGTGGGAGGGAGGGGAGGGTGGGTGATGGGTATCGAGGAGGGCACCTTTTGGGATGAGCACTGGGTGTTGTATGGAAACCAATTTGACAATAAATTTCATATATTAAAAAAAAATGTCCTAATTGTCGAAGATAAAAAAAAAAAAAAAAAAAGAATGAGCTAGTACTATGTTTGTTGCCTACACGCTAAGGATGAGGTCAAATGACTAAGCCAAGGCCGCCCAGCTAGCAGCGGCAGTCAGCATGCCTTGTATCTTCTTGCTCTTAGTCACGGTGCTAGGTAGTTTGAGCACGTACTGTATGGCCGCCATCTTTGAGGGGTTATGGAGAGTCCTAACATTCTCCTCCTATCTGCCCGTCACCCCTCTGAATTTGAATAAGGCTGAAAGCAATATCAAACAGTCATCTCAGGTACGCTTGAGGGGGTGAAGGAGTCATAAAGGCAGAGGCCTGAGAAATGTGTGGGACCAGGCATGGGGGTGGCTGGTTGTGGTATTGCTTTAGCAGCGGGCAGGCAGGGCTGGAAAGTTCGTGGCCCTTCGGAATGAGCTTCCGCTCTTTTTCTTTTTCTTTTCAAGCAAGGATATATCTCCTTGGCATTGCCCGTGGGAAAAGCAAAAAAAGAGGGAGGGAAGGAAGGAAAGCTTTAATAGAGGTCTGAGCCTGTAGATAAAATCAGTTTTATTTTTCTCATCTGTAAAACCATCTAACCTCTGTACGCTTCACTCTCCTCATCTGTAAAAATAAAAATAGTGTCTTGCTGATAGAATTGTGGTAAGCGTGGAATGAAATAATATACGGCAAGCACACAGAAGTTGAACTGATGTTAACAAAAGTAATAATGGCATGGTTTGTTACACTTTAGTTCTGTCCGTAAGCATGCAATAAATACTAGCAATTATTATATATTTACTGTTTTTCATTGGAATCTGTGGCAAACACGCAAACTTCCAGTAACCAATGCTAGAGCGCCCTCTGGTGGCTTTGCTGCCACAAACAAATCCCACGGTCCCCACCTCCCTCTCCATGGGGCCAGGAAGAGAAGGCTCTGTCCTGCGGTTAACCACGAATCTACGCCCACCCCACGAAGAGTGCGGTAGAGGCCGTACATCAGGTGCTCCCACCACAAAACGTTACCATTAACTCATAATGATGAAGAATTCCCTACATTTGAGTTGCCATCTTATGAAATGAGTCAGTAGTCAGCCATTTCTGACCGACCAAAATGGCAGTGTCATAGGACTGAACCTAATTATTGCTTCTATTTGGGGAGTAATTAAAAATCTGAGTGTATAGTGTAACGTGCTAAAACCAAGGAAACAAAACACACAGTGACTTAAGAGTGACTTTGTGGCCTGAGGGACCTGGAGGTAAAAGAGGAACAGATAACTTCTCACATTTAGTCAAACCCCTCAGGGATTTTAATAAAGGGGGCGGGTTTCCTAATCACCTGTATCTCTTCTAACATCCTTCATCCTTAAATCGCTGCCCTTGCCTCAATCAGAAACAGAGGTGGTGGTGGGCGTTTGTACCCTCCTTTTCTGGAAGGCACTCAGGCCTGCCATTTCATTCCCTACTCTGGAAGAAGATCCCCTCTCAGAAGATCAAGAGGACGGCTGATCCTGAACCCCATACCCTCTGCATAAAGGGTCTTTTTCCCCTCTGAGAAAGACAGATTGGGGAGTCACAAAATCACTAGTCACAATTTTTTAAAGTTTACTTATTTATTTTGAGAGAGAGTAAGAACGGGGAGGGGCAGAGAAAGAGAGGGAGAGAGAGAATCCCAAACAGGCAGAGCCGGTGGGACTCGATCTCACAAACTATGATATGACCTGAGCCGAAATCAAGAGTTGGTCACTAAACCAACTGAGCCACATCAATCACAGTTTTGAAAAATTAGAATAGCCCCAGACACTCAGTCATTTCCCCACCTCACCCACCAAATCTTAAGGGACTAAGCTTAAAAAAAAATTTTTTTAATGGAACACATCATGAAGGAGACTACAGGTAAATTTACAGTGAGATAAGCCTGCTTAGGAATTGTTGGTGAGGGTACAAACTGGTACAAACTTTCTGTTAAAGAATTTGGAACTTTGTATCAAGAGTCATGAAAGCCTTTGACCAAATAATTCTCCTTCAGGAGTCTGTATTAAGAAAATAAACGGAATCATGCAGAAAAGATTTTCATTGAACTATGTTATGGCAGGGGTGCCTGGGTGGCTCAGTTGGTTAAGCACCCTACTTCGGCTCAAGTCATGATCTCATGGTTCGTGAGTTCGAGCCCAGCATCGGGCTCTGTGCTGACGGCTCAAAGCCTGGAGCCTGCTTTGGATTCTGTATCTCCCTCTCTCTTTGTCCCTCCCCAGCTCACACTCTGTCTCTCTCTCAAAGATAAACATTAAAAAAAATTTTTTTAAGGAAATATGTTATTGCAGGAAATATGTTAAAAATTATGTTAAAAATATATAAAATGGAAATATGCAGGAAATATTGCAGGAAATATGTTAAAAATATACAAAAAATATTTTTAAGGAAATATGTTATTGCAGGTTTTTTTATAATAGTAAGAAACAACACTAAAACAAACAATTATTAAATCAAGTATAAAACATTAACAAGATGAATATTCTATCTTCAAGATCATGTTTTCAAAGAATATAGAGTGACAGGCAAAATGGTCACATGTAATGAAGAGGAATTGTTGGTGAGGAATTGTTATTTTCAAAATCTAATGATTCCAGTTTTATAAGAAATACATATAGAAAATAGACACCTTATTTTTTTATTTGAGAGACAGAGAAAGAGATAAAGAGAGAGAGAGAGAGAGAGAACACACAAGCAGGGGAGAGGGGTGCAGGGAAAGAGAGAGAACCTTAAGCAGGCTCCAAGTTCAGTGCGGAGCCCAGCGTGGGGCTCAATCCCACAATCCTGGGATCATGACCAGGGCCAAAATCAAGAGTCAGATGTTGAACTGACTGAACCATCCAGGCGCCCTGACAATAGACACTTTTAAAAGAGGAAATAAACATATCGAAATACTGAGTAATTACTCCTGGGTAGTGGGATTATAGGCAATCTTAATACTTTTTAAAAAATTATCAGTTTTTAAATGTTTATCTATTTTTGAGAGAGACAGCACAAGAGGGGGAGGTGCAGAGACAGAGGGATCCAAAGTGG
Source organism: Neofelis nebulosa (assembly GCF_028018385.1). Taxonomy (NCBI): domain Eukaryota; kingdom Metazoa; phylum Chordata; class Mammalia; order Carnivora; family Felidae; genus Neofelis; species Neofelis nebulosa. The sequence goes on from NC_080789.1 coordinate 52,438,651, forward strand.
GCCCTGCATTGACAGCATAGAGCCCGACGTGGGGCTTGAACTCACGAACAGTGAGATCATGACCTGAGCCAAAATTGGACATTCAACTCACTGAGCCACCCAGGTGCCCCTAATACTTTTTTTTTTAAATGTTAATACTTTCTTAAACTTTTTTACATTCTCCAAAGTTTCTGTAATTACCATGTATTACTTTCATACTCACAAAAATATATGGACTATAAAGCAATTTGGGGGCACCTGGGGGGCTCAGCTGGTGAAGCGTCCGACTCTCGGTTTTGGCTCAGGTCATGATTCATAGTTCATGGGATCGAGTCCTGTGTCTGACAGTGCAGAGCCCGCTTGAGATTCTCTCTCTCCCTCTCTGCCCCTCCCCGACTCATGCTTGCTCATCCTCTCTCTCTCTCTCTCAACATAAATAAATAAACTTAAAAAAAATGGATTTGCAAAGTCAGTCAAATTTTAGTTTCATAATCTTCATGGTGTCAAATGTAGAAACTGAATACCAGGTTTCATCAAAATCTGAAGTTGATAAATAACGAAATACGTTTTAAGATGTGGTTTATAGTTGAAAAATGCTTGTCAACAATCTTTCAAAGTCTTCACCAAATCAGAAAGTAGCAGGAAAATAAGAGTGAGAGAATTGGTTTTTTTTGTTCTTTGGCCAAATTCTACGCTTTCTAGGAGATTCTACTTGAATCGTTCAAGGGTCTTCGCTGAATTGAAACCATTCTGAAGTTTATGCAACCATCAGTGGCCAAAGCCAACGGCATTGGGGATTAAAATGAGACTGAGTGATCTTGTAACCCAATCAGCTGATACTTCCAAAAGTGTGTAACCTGAGGCTTAATATCCTGAGGCTAGAGATATCACCAACACTCGGAAAGCTGTTAATGACTTTGGAACCACAGCATGTATCATTTTGCACACTTAAAGCCAACAAGAGAAAATCTAAGTAACAAATCTCAATTCACAAGAGTAGATCAATTAGGTAGAATGTCGAAACCATATATTATAGCACCACATTTTGGGTTTGCCTCATGAAAAAAAAAAAATATTCAAGCTCTAATAGGATTCTCATCACCCCAGGACAGGTATGTATCTTTATCCTCCAGATGTATGTCCAGGAAAGGATCTGTTAGAGGGGCATTCTTACTCTAATAGGGAGGAATTTTTACTCAGCCTATTGGGAAGACTGTTTTCACATGTTCTTTGTGGCTCTGTCTTGCACACCAAATCTGGGACTCCCCAAAATGTCAACTTCTAGATTTTATATTCTACAATTTCAAAATAATTGAACCAAAATAAATTAAGTACCAAATTACCATTTTCTAAAACTCTCAGGGCCACATAGAACTCAGTATTACTTTTTTTAAAAATCTATATAAGCAAAGAATGTAAATTATTTAAGCACTGGCAGTTCAGGTACCTTCTGAGAAACTTCCTCAAGCCTTTGTTTAAACCTTGCACTTGAACTCTGGATTTTTTTTTTTTTTTTCAAGCCGAACAAGCATATATTTGTTCTCCCTGGGGCTTCTCATAATACTTCTATGATCCTCTCTGTTCACTCCACAGTCATCCTATTAAGTTACAAACTGCATCCCTAATCCAAGCTTTTCTTCCTGAGATGAAGGCATATTCCGAGGTTAGTTTTAAGGCTGACACGGCTTTGCCGCAAGTCCAATAGGCCCCAGTTGTAAAATTCACATCAGTCTTTACTTAAAACGAAGACATCAGTTTGCCAGAAAAGTTGTTATTCGTGCCCTTGACAGATTCTCCATTCACATCCCGAGCCCCCGCCAAGTGTAATGAAGTCGAATGGGAATTCAGCAGATGTGAACCACACACGCTGAACAAACGCTGAACAACAACCATCACTGTTCTGATCAAGAGTTAACTTTGTTAGCGGAAAAAAGTGGCCACAAAACCATGGATCTGGTCTTTTGTACTGGTCGGGGGACAGTGAGGAATCGCCAGCCTCGTGGTCCCCAATTGAATCATAGCGTTATTCACGTATGAAAGAAAGATGAATACTGATGCCTAATTTCAGTATCCCTGTTCAGATACACCCGAGCGCTCCCAGAAACTGCCAAGACAAAGAGCATTCAATGCAAGTGTCCTCAACTTTATGGGGGGGGGGGGGGGGGAGAAAAAGCTGACTTTGTAAGAAAAATCTTGAGGTGCCAGGAGAGAGGATGCTAGAAATAGTCGGGTTTGCAGAGGAACAGGCCTCCCAGCCCTCACACCCTCTTCCTTTGGAGAATCTCAGAAAAGGCAGGGAGACCAGGAGGAGGAGGAGGTCCTGGGTGAGGCCAAGCTAAGGATCTACTGGGAAGTAGATCCCCACCTGCCAGCCGGAGATCCTTGCTTTGATGGATTCCCCAGCAGGAGTGCTGGAGCTGAGGTTCTTTATCAGATAGAGACAACTGACACACACACACACACACACACACACACACACACACACACACGTGCGCGACACACATTTGCACTGCATGCCCTAATTTCAGGCTTCTGATTGGACAGGCCCCAAGGTGGGGGAAATGGCAGATGAGGAGCAGGGACTGAGACCTGCAGAGCCCCAGGGGTGACAAGGCCATTCCTCTCGCGTGGGAGAGATGGCGCCACCCACGCAGAGTGCCCGCCAACAGGGCCTGCCTACCTGAGCGTTCTTTTTGCCCGAATGTCTTACTTCGCGAGCATTTGTGCGGCTCGCTAATTTCCCATTCTGTGGATAATCCAGATGCACCAGGTCTCGGCAGTAAGAGTGGCATATGTATTTCCCTTCTGAAAGAGAGAGCACAGACGGCTCCTGGTTAGATGCACGTGGCGGAGGGAAAGCGAAGCCCCCAAAACCAAAAGCCAGTGTCTGACCCGGAGTAATGAACCCGTGTTGCCTAAGGCCCATTTGTTCCCACAGTAGGCGGAGCACTTCACCCTGGGCTGTCTTGGCCTTTCCCGAAATCTAAACATAACATGTCAGTGAATATATTTCGCAAAGACAGAATAAGCCGCTGTACTTTTTTTTTTTTTGCAATTTTCAATTGGGGTAAAATTTACGTAATGTACAGTTATGTGTTAGAGAATAAAATTCGGTCTTTTTTAGTATATTCATAATGCTGTGCAACCATCCCCATTGTCTAATTCCAGAACATTTCATTCGCTCCAGGAACAAATCCCCTACCTGGTAGCAGTCACTCCCTTTTTCTTCTTCCTCTGTCTCCTGGTGACCACTCATCTGCTTTCTGGGGCTTTGCCTTTTCTGGACATTTCTTATAAATGGAATCTTACAATCTGCGGCCTTTTGTGTGCTGGCTTCTCCCACTCAGCATGTGTGGCATGTATCAGAATTTCATTCTTTTTTTTTATCGTTGAGTAATATTCCATGGCCTGGAAGGGCCACATGCTGTCTATCCACTCACTGGTTGCTAGACATTGGGTTTTTCCATTCCTAGGAATAGAATTGCTGGGTCACATGGTAACTCTGTTTGATTGTCTTGAGGAAACTACCGAACTGGTTTCTGATGTAAATGTTTTGAAAAGAGCAGTTCTACAACTCTGTTCACCTGCAAATAGAATTCTCACAACACTTGTCTGGTAATGGAATCCATTACATTACTAAGTCCTTTATTTTTTTTAATTTTTTTTAACGTTTATTTATTTTTGAGACAGAGAGAGACAAAGCATGAACAGGGGAGGGTCAGAGAGAGGGAGACACAGAATCTGAAACAGGCTCCAGGCTCTGAGCTGTCAGCACAGAGCCCGACGCGGGGCTCGAACCCACGGACCGCAAGATCATGACCTGAGCCGAAGTCGGCGGCTTAACCGACTGAGCCACCCAGGCGTCCCCATTACTAAGTCCTTAAGGGACCTCGTTATGAAGTAACTTTACCCATTAAAGTAGTACCCAGGTAAGCAGAACCCTGCAGGAAAATTTAGGGCAGAGCTCTATTCACAGTGTTTATTCTAGCCAAGGATGAAGCAGTCTACATCGTCATCAGCATCATCAAAATGTTTTGTGTGCCGATGCCCTGATTAAACCTGTAGGAGGGTAACAGGGACCTGGCTCACAGCACAGCATCCAAAGGTCACGAGAAGCCACAGCCTCTAGAGTCAGACTCAACTAATTTGCAGAGCTTATCCCTCATGCATGTATACATTCTTTTTTTTGTTTGTTTGTTTGTTTATTTTGAGTGAGAGAGAGAGAGAGAGAAAGCGCAAGTGGGGGGAAGGGCAGAGAGAAAGAGGAAAAGAGATAGAATCCCAGGCAGACTCTACACGGTCAGCACGGAGCCCGATACAGGGCTCGGACCCACAAACCACGAGATCATGACCTGAGCCGAAGTCAGACACTCAACCGACTGAGCCACCCAGGCGCCCCACACATGTGTGTACATTCATAAGTCCGTGCAAAAAATGCAAGTGCCTACTTCATCCCAGGGCTTGTTAGTTAAGAGAAGACTCAGTCTCTGCCCTCAGTGGGAGGCATGGGTAAGAGAAGCGATACTCACAATACAGTGTGGCGAATGCTGTAACACCATGGTGGGGACGCAGAACAGGATCTGCCCGCTCTTTGAGCCTGGCAGAACCCCAAAAGCTCCCATGCATTCACAGGTGTGCCACTGTACCTGAACCCCCCACCCCCACCCCCACCCCACAATGCTCCTTCCAGCGCCATAAGCCTGAATGCGTTTTCCATTGCTTCTTAAGAAGGCTTTCGGAGCTGTGGATTAAAGCTTAGAAGGCCTTGAGTCCTTTTAGGAAGAATCTGAACTGCAAAACACATGTCTTTGATATTTATAACTGGTCGAAATAATGCTGGAGTTAATGTTCCATCTGTTATGGAAAATTAAACCTACTGAGCTGTCCTGTAATAGCAAGAAGCCGCATGGCTCTGTGGTCTCCATCCTTCGTTTAACTCTGAAAGCACATTTGCTTACAAGAAATAAAGCTTCCTTGCGAACTGAACTGGCTTATAAACGAACTCAGATGAATGAGAAACCAAAACAGCAGACCCTGTTGAAGCATTTACTCCAGCCCTGAAGGCCAGCTGGGTCTTTCGATCACATCAAAGGCACAGACAATCAAACCAACGTGGAGGTTCCTACTCCTCCCGGCAGCCCAGGTGCTATCAGACTCAGAAGCAAACACGACCTACCAGGTATGTGGGTTTTCTTCACCTGGAAGCTGATTTTGCCAGAGAGTTTATAAATGGCAGTTCCCATCTCTGAGCCCCGGCTCCTCCGTGCAACACAAGAGAGACAGCTGAGGGTGACAGGCTGAGCCGGCCAGCCCTGGCTGACCTATGTGACTCAGAGCCCACCAGGAGGCTGGGCGTCCCTCCAGTCCCTGACTTCGTGTGCTTTCCAACTGGCCACCAGCACGCTCAGCCGTTCTGCTCATCAAGGCTGTCAAACCTTCACAAGCGTATCTGTAAATCACATTAGAGAGGTCAAGGGAGCATCTCCAGACCACAGTGTTGATTGGAGATGCCTGTAATGTAGCTGTTAAGGCCTCTGGACACAGCTGAGGCGAGCTGGGTGATCTTTGGCCAGTTGTTTGATCTCTCTGTGCCTCCATTTCTTCTAGAAAATGAGGGAAAACAATAGTTCCCATCTCACAGAGTTCTAATAAATATGAAGAGTGCTTGGAATAATGGCCGACATCATAGTAGGTGCTCTGTAAGTGTTAGCCATAGATATTATGATTGTTCTTAAAAGAAACCCTGTGCTTTTCTTGTTAAGAAAATTTGCATTTGGGGGCACCTGGCTGGCTCAGTCAGAAGAGCATGTGACTCTTGATCTCGGGGTCGTGAGTTTGAACCCCACACTGGGTGTAGAGATTACTAAAAAATTAGGGGCGCCTGGGTGGCTTAGTCGGTTAAGTGGCCGACTTCGGCTCAGGTCATGATCTCACGGTCCGTGAATTCGAGCCCTGCGTCGGGCTCTGTGCTGACAGCTCAGAGCCTGGAGCCTGTTTCGGATTCTGTGTCTCCCTCTCTCTCTGCCCCTCCCCTGTTCATGCTCTGTCTCTCTCTGTCTCAAAAATAAATAAATGTTAAACAAAAAATTTAAAAAAAAAGAGAGAGATTACTAAAAAATTAAATACACGTTAAAAAAAAGAGGAAAATTTGCATTTGTGAGCAGGGTTAGCGACTGATTGGAGTAGTAGCTTATAGCTACTGCCAAGAAACCCCACTTCATATGATAAATCAGAGCACAATTCCCGGTGTTTGGGGGCAGGGAGCACTAAAATAATAGCCAGAAATGAGAAGTAAGGCTGCTCATTAGCATTCTTCAATCAAGTCTGTAAACGGGACTGTTTTCTATTTGTAGTGACAATTCGCAGTCCATCCTGAGGGCAGGAATTGCTGACCGGTATCATCCTTGCCTCTTGTGAGAACTCTTTCCAAGCATTCTGCCTCAGTGGCCACATCCTGGTGGTCAGAAGTCCCACGGGGAGCTCTTTTCTATTCCTGACCATCCCCTCTTCTGTTGACTTTGGGGCACTCCTGTGCCTTGGTTGAACTCTCAAGTCGACCCTCTAAGGAGGGTCGCATGGCTTCACTACTGTGGTGTCCTGACAGGGAGAGCAATGGCCTCACCAAAGCCAGGTCTCATGGAGGGAGGTACCGGGATTTGGTGCAAACCCTTCATGGCACAAAAATAGCATTTCTTATTTCTCAGCTGGCCTTGTCATTCACCAGCACAGGACCAGAGCTCTCAGCTTTCACGCCTGTAAAATGAAGGGGCTTCAAGGTCACCTGTAAGATCTCTGTAACTTCTACTTTCCTCCAAGGTTCTCAAGTGGGAATTTGAACAACCTAGGGATGGAGGGATGCCGTGTGGAATCCACACAAGGCTACAGGCTAAATATGTTCATCTTTCTGGAGCATTGGCATTATGTTTTCATATGAAAACAACACTAGGGGTGTGATGGAAGGCTATTCCAAATTCTCAGGGTTTTTTTTTTTTTGTATTTAAACAATTTTTTTTAATGTTTATTTATTTTTGAGACAGAGAGAGACAGAGCATGAGCAGGGAAGAGGCAGAGAGAGAGGGAGACACAGAATGTGAAGCAGGCTCCAAGCTCCGAGCTGTCAGCACAGAGCCCGATGCGGGGCTTGAACTCACGAACTGTGAGATCATGACCTGAGCCGAAGTAGGACGCTTAACCGACTGAGCCACCCAGGTGCCCCCTTTTTTGTATTTTTTAAAGAAAAAAGATTAAAAAAATTCATTTTGGAAAAAATCATGGTGATTGAAGAACATTGTGAATATAATCAATGTCACTGAATTGTATTTTTTTTTTTGAATTGTGTATTTTAATCTGGTTAAAGCAGCAAATTTTCAGTTACATATATATTTTTACCACAACAAAACAAAATAAACAAATTTTAAGTTTATTTATTTATTTTGAGAAAGAGAGCATACGTGCTCAAAGAGAGGGAGAGAGAGAATCCCAAGCAGGCTCCGTGCTGCCAGCACAGAGCCCGATGTGGGGCTCGATCTCACCAACCGTGAGATCATGACCTGAGGTGAAATCAAGAGTCAGACGTTTAACCGACTGAACCACCTGGGTGCCCCTCACAATAAAGCAAATTTAAAAAACAATATTCAGGTAGACTAGAGAGTCTAGAAATAAACCCACACTTTCCTTATCAAGTAATTTTTGACAAAGATACAAAGGCAATCAGAGAGGAAGGATGCTCTTTTTAACAAATGGCACTGGGACAATTGGATATTCATCTGCTTTTTTGCATATATGTATTTTTACTTTTAGAGACAGAGAAAGACAGCATGAGCAGGAGAGAGGGGCAGAGGGCTGGGGGGGGGAGAGAGAGAGAGAGAGAGAGAGAGAGAGAGAGAGAGAGAGAGAATCCCAAGCAGGTTTCATGTTTAGTGCAGAGCCCAATGCAGGGTTTGATCCTATGCCCCTGGGATCATGACCTGAGCTGAAATCAAGAATCAGATGCTCAACCAACAGAGCCACCCAGGCACCCCTTTTTTGAATATTCTATGTATGTATGTATGTATGTATGTATGTTTTATTTATTTTTGAGAAAGAGAGAGAGTGGGGGAGGGGCAGAGAGAGAGGGAGAGAGAATTCCAAGCAGGCTTTGAGCTGCCAGCACAGAGCCCAACGCAGGGCTTGAACCCATGAACTGTGAGGTCATGACCCGAGCTGAAATAAGGAGTCGGATGCTTAATTGATGGAGCCACCCAGGTGCTCCTAAAGGTTTTTTTTTTTTTTAATGTTTTGTTTAAAATAAATTTCAATTCATATGCCTCACCATATAAAAGAATTAATTCAAAATGGACCATAGATCTAAATGCAAAACCCAAAGCCATGAAAGTTCTTGAAAGAAACAGGAGGAAATCTTTGTGACATTGGGTTAGGCAAAGATTTCTTAGAGAAGATGCCAAAAGTATAATTGATAAAAGAAAAAGTTGGTAAGACGGCTTTCATCAAAATTAAGAATTTCCCTTCCAATGACACTGCTTAGAGAATGAAAAGACAAATCACAGGCTGAAATATTTGCAAATAACATAACTGCTACAAAAACATAACGAATCTCAGAACGTAGAACCAGAAAGTAAACAATCAATTAAAAAATAGGCAAAAGAGGGGTTCTTGGGTGGCTCAGTCAGTTAAGCATCCAACTTTGGCTCAGGTCATATCTCAAGGTTTGTGAGTTCAAGCCCCACATCAGGCTCTGTGCTGAGAGCACAGAGCCTGCTTTAGATCCTCTGTTTGCCTGTGTCTTGTTCTCTCTTTCTCAAAAATAAATAAATAAACTTAAAACAATAGGTAAACGATATGAACAGACTTCATCAAAAAAAAGAGGCACACGGGGCGCCTGGGTGGCTCAGTCGGTTAAGCATCCGACTTCGGCTCAGATCATGATCTCGCGGTTCGTGAGTTCGAGCCCCGCGTCGGGCTCTGTGCTGACAGCTCGGAGCCCGGAGCCTGCTTCGGATTCTGTGTCTCCCCTTCTCTCTGCCCCTCCCATGCTCATGCTCTGTCTGTCTCTCAATAAGTAAACATTAAAAAAAAATTAAAAAAAAGACATAGATGGCAAATAGGGACATGAAAAGATGCTCAACATTATTAGTCATTAGAGAAATGTAAATTAAAACCACAATGTGATACTGCTATGCACTTAAAATGGCTGAGATGGAAGTGACCGTGGCACGTGTTGGAGAAGAGCAAACAGAACTCCTCTGTGCAGTGTGGCTGGGTACCCTGCAGTTTCTTGTGACAGGTTAGTACGCATCTGCCACATGACCCAGCCATTCCACTCCTGTGTCTTTATCCAAGAGAAGGGAAAGCGTAGGTTTATGCAAAGACTTGTACACAAATATTTATAGCAGTTCCTTTTTTTTTTTTTAAAGGGATCTCTACCCTCAGTGTGGGGCTTGGACTCGTGACCCCAAGATCAAGAGTCAGGTGTTCCTACCAACTGAGCCAGCTGGGTGCCCCAAGCAGCTCTATTTTTAATAACCCCAAACTAGAAACAATCCAAATGTCTATCAACAGGGGAATGGACAATTCCATCTGTAACATAATGAAACACTATTCAGCAATTAAAAAAAAAGAACTATTTTTTTAAATGTGTATTCATTTTTGAGAGACAGTGAGAGACAGAGCACAAGCGGGAGAGGGGCAGAGAGAGAGGGAGACAGAATCCAAAGCAGGATCGAGGCTCCAAGCTGTCAGCACAGAACCTGATGTAGGGCTCAAACCCACGAACGGTGAGATCACGACCTGAGCCAAAGTCGGACGGTTAACCGACTGAGGCACCCAGGCTCTCCTGAACTATTTTGATATACACAACAATGTGGATTAATTTTTTAAGTGTTTGCTTATTTATTTCTTTTTGAGAGAGAGGGCGCACCCTCGGGGGTGAGCATGAGCGGGGTAGGGGCAGAGAGAGAGCGAGACCGAGAATCTGAAGCAGGCTCTGCATTGTCAGTGCAGAGGATGCGGGGCTCGAATTCACAAACTGTGAGATCGTGACCTGAGCCAAAATTGGACACTTAACCGACTGAGCCACCCAGGCGCCCCTTAAGATAATTATACTGAATAAAAGAAGCCAGACAAAAAAGAGTATGTATTCCGTGATTCCATTTATATAATTTTCCAGAAATGCAAAATAATCTATAGAAACAGAAAGCAGATCAGGGGTTATGTGGGGGGAGGAGGCAGGAAGGGTGAAAGGCAAGGATTATAAAGCGGCTTGTGGAAGTTTTGGGAAGTGATGGATATGTTCAATATCTTGACTATGGGGACTCCCAAGGTTATGGGGTCAAGGTTTTCTGAGATGAGAGTAGATTGGTAGAAAAGAATATAGGGTCCAAGGTAGCAGGGTAGATGCACAGTACTTGGGAAATGTCTCATCAAGCTGGATCGCCACAAGATCCGAGATTGAGTCTTTTGAGATCTATCTCTTCTCTGCTTGCCATGGGAATAAGTTGGGCGAATACGTTGGGTTAGGTTTCCTTGTATTTTTGCAAGAAAATGATATTGCCTATTTTATTGGTGAGGATATTTTGATTACAAGTAATAAGAAACCTGTCTCAAACTGACTTAAGCCAATAAAGGAATTTATTTATCACAGATGGATAAGTTCAGGGAAAAGCTCCATTCAGGTATGGCTGGATCCAGGAGCCCAAACAAGCTCATTGGCTCTTGATCTACTTCCATCTTTCTTCTCTTTTCTCCCTCTGTGATGGCTCCTTCTTTAGGAAGGTCTTCTCTCATGGTGGCAAGATGACTATCAGTAAGTCATGGGCTATGTCTAGCAGAGTGCTTCCTTTTCCTAAGAGTTCCAGGATGGATGGGCTTATATGTCTATGGCTAGATGTTAGAAAATGCTCATTGACCAGGGTTGAGTCATGAATCTATCCACGGATCAATTGCATATAGGGAGTGTTTCCTCAAAGAAAATCAGGTATGTACTACACCTGTAGAATTAACCCCTGCAAGGAACTAATCATTAGTTTGATGGGGTGTCTAATTTTATTTCCTGGAAATTTGGCTCTTTGGAAATTAATTGCTTTTTATATTAAATATGCATAGAATTATGGACTCATATGATTAGAAGGGGCATTTAAGATCGAATCAGTGTAGCAGGTTTTCTATCCCCTATTCTTTTTAAACTATGGATTAAAAGCTAATTGCAGGGGCTGGGGCGCCTGGGTGGCACAGTCGGTTAAGCGTCCGACTTCAGCCAGGTCACGATCTCGCGGTCCGTGAGTTCGAGCCCCGCGTCAGGCTCTGGGCTGATGGCCCAGAGCCTGGAGCCTGTTTCCGATTCTGTGTCTCCCTCTCTCTCTGCCCCTCCCCCGTTCATGCTCTGTCTCTCTCTGTCCCAAAAATAAATAAAAAACATTGAAAAAAAAAAAATTAAAAAAAAAAAAAAAAAAAAAAAAGCTAATTGCAGGGGCACCTGGATGGCTCAGTTGGTTGAGCATCTTACTTCAGCTCAGGTCATGATCTCACGGTTCGTGGGTTCGAGACCCGTATTGGGCTGTGTGCTGACAGTTCGGAGCCTGGAGCCTGCTTCGGATTCTGTGTCTCCCTCTCTCTTTTCCCCTCCCCTGCTCTCTCTCTGTCTCTGTCTCTCTCAAAAATAAATAAAATATTAAAAAAAACTAATTGTATTTCACTGCATATGATTATTCAGTCTAGGAAAATGCACAATGAAAAAAAAAATAAAAGTCATCCCCCCACCCCTGAATAAATAAATAAACTTTAAAAAAACGTGGGGAGGGCGCCTGAGTGGCTCAGTCAGTTCAGCATCTGACTCTTGATTTCAGCTCAGATCATAATTTCACGGTTCATGGGTTCAAGCCCCATGTCGGGCTCTGTGCTGACAGTGTGGAGCCTGCTTGGGATTCTCTCTCTTACTCTTTGCACCTCTCCTGCTCGCTCGCTCTGTCTCTCTCAAAATAAATAAACTTTAAAAAAATTAAAAAAAAAAGCATCCCTGCTGCACTAAGCACTTTCTCTAGAAAGTACTTAATTTTTCTGGCCACCCTATGAGCGTGTTATAGACGAGGGGACTGCGGTTCTGAAAGGCTAAGTGATTTGTTGGAGGTCAAACCTGTGAGCGGTGAGGGGCCTTAGAATCCAGGCCCATCCGACACTGATGCCTGTGCCTGTAGCTGCTCTCACGGCAGGGGGACTCCCTCTGTGGCATTACTAGTCGTCGGGAGTCACAGTCATGCAGGGTGTCACGAGGCGGTGCCTCCAGGGCTCCGCTGCTCGGCCTCACCTGTCCCAGGTGCCGAGCCACCCGTGCAAAGTGCCCAGTGCAAGCGCAGACAGGGACGAAACGAGGTGAACCAATGCCTTCAACTTCCTCTTCTGCCTAATGCTGAAGGGCGGGAATGTTTGTAGCCAATTTAATATATAAATGTTGCTTCCATTTGCTAACATTGGACTCGCAAAAGAATGTTCCCTTTCAGTACATTTCAATATGAGTTCTTTGTGTGTGTGTTTGGATCTCTACGAAAGGGTGTATTTCCTTCCAGACACGTGGACATAGCCCGTGGCCAGTTTATATTCCGGGCTGGAATGTAAATCTTAGCGAGAGTCCACAAGAGAAGTCCCTGAGAAGGCACTCTGAGCCCTCCTTGTCCTTCTCTTGGCCGGATGGACAGGGCTTCAGGGGCTGCTGCAGGCGGGGTCAGAGGCCAGGTCTTGACCCCTAGCCTCACCCCCCTCCCCCCAGACACAAGCTCTGAGGCTTCTTATTGCACCTGGGGGAGGGGACCACTGCTCTGGGAGTCAGAGGCTAGTCCTAGGTCAGGCTGACATCCTTTTCAGAAGGTCTAAGAGGTTCCCCCAAGGTTAGGCGGAGGTGAGAGCCTTGAGAGCAGGGTGATAGGCTTGGGGGAGAGGGGGGCATGGAATGAGAGGTCACCACCACACTTGAGGCCCAGGGATCTTTTCAGGACTGTCTTTTTTTTTTTTTTCTTTTTTATGCTTATTTATTTATTTTTAGGAGAGAGAGAGAAAATATCAAACAGGCTCTGAGCTGTCAGCACAGAGCCTGACGGTGGAGCTCGAACTCACGGATCATGAGATCATGACCTGACACTTAGCCAACTGAGTCACCCAGCTGCCCCCCTTTTGTAAATTTAAGTAAGCTCTACGCCCAGCATGGGTCTTGAACTCACAACCCTGGGATCAAGAGTTGCATGCTCTAATGACTGAGCCAGGCAGGCACTCCTCGATGTGTCGTTTAAAACATTATAGGGGCACCTGGGTGGCTCAGTCAGCTGAGCGTCCTGCTTCAGCCCAGATCACAATCTTGTGGTTTGTGGGTTTGAGCCCCGTGTCAGGCTCTGTGCTGACAGCTTGGAGCCTGGAGCATGCTTCAGATTCTGTGCTCCCCTCTCTCTCTGCCCTTCCCCCACTCACGCTCTGTCTGTCTCTCTCAAAAATAAGTAAACATGTAAAAAAATTTAAGAACACTGTAAAACCAGCAGGCTGATGTGGAGTAGAGCACTTCCCTAGTTATGCGTCCTCCATTTCTGGCTTTTCCAACAATTCCCTGTGTGACCTTGAAAAATCCACTTAACGTCTCTGAGTCTCAGTTTCCTGAGCTGAAGTTGGATTAAAACAGTGTTTTCTGCTGGTGGTGGATATACCATTGCAGTACCTAAAACAAATATTTCAGATTTTCAGTAGTTATGTATTAATTTTAATGTGTAAAAAATACAGTACATCACATCAATCGTTTCCCAGGTCTCACTTCTAAGGATGATGCTAAATAAAGAGGACCAGTTATTTTGTAACAGACATTAAGTACATTCTAGTGGAGGGTTATGCAGGCATGGCAAAAAATGTGACTGTCGCCTGTGAATGACTGATGTTTGGGAAACGCTGGGCTGGGAAATGAGAGTTGCCATTTGCTGAACATTTACTATGTGCCAAGAACCTTGCACTTAATATGCATTTTTTTTTTTTAAAGTAGGCTCCATGACCAACGTGGGGCTTGAACTCTTGACCCTGAGATTAAGAGTTGCATGCCCTACAGACTGAGCCAACCAGGCACCGTCAAGTAATTAAAAAAAATTTTTAAACAATCCTATGTGATTATTGCTGTCATTATATTTTAATTATTTTAAGTGTTTATTTATTTATTTTGAGAGACAGAGAGAGAGGGCATGAGCAGGGGAGGGCAGAGAGAGGGAGGGAGAGAGAGAGAGAGAGAGAGAGAGAGAATTCCAAGAAGACTGCCTACTGTCAGGACAGAGCCCGACGCGGGCCTTGATCTCATGAACTTCAAGATCAAGACCTGAGCCAATATCAAGAGTCGGTTGCTTAACCTACTGAGCTACCCAGGAGTCATCATCTCTGTTCAATAGAAGAGGACCCTGGGGCACAGAGAAAGTAAGTTGCTTTCTTACCGTCACCTGCCAGTATGAGGCAGAGCCACGTTCCTAGTCCTTGTGGTCTGCTGACAACCTTGGACGAGTGCGAAGGACTCACCAAGACACAAAGATGGGGTTCAATGGCTCAGGGGGTCCCCACCGAGGCCAGCAAGAGCATCGTCTGAGGAGCTTGTTAAAACCGCAGATTCTCAGCCCTTCCTCCATAAATCCTGGGTGTCAGATCAGAGGGGTGTGGGGATGCCGGGCTTTAACACTCAGCCCAGGTGGTTCTGAAGCAGGTGGACCTACGGTCTCACGTTGAGAAACGGCCGCAATCCTAGGAATAATTAGAAGAATGCGTCACTGTCGGGATCTGGGCTCACCTGGCTCGCCTCTCGCACTTGAGGCCTTTCTCAGCCTGAGGGACAGAAGCAATGAGCGGACATCGGACATCGGGTCTCTTTCAACTGTTCCTTTGACACACATCACAGCAGCCGTGAGGGACCAGCTGATCTTTATTCTCAAGGCTGTTCTGACAGCAGATCTCTATGTCCCTGATCACCTACCAGTAATAAAAGGAACTCCAAAGAGGAGGACAGTAGGAAGGTAGGCTTTGAAAAAGTTCGGTGTGGAGCAAACATATGACGGGTCTGCAGAATCTCACCCACGCTCACCACTGCCACCTGCCAGCCCCTACCCCGTCCCGCAGCCGGGATCATTGGGATCACAAGGAGGCTGGCTAGATGGGGCTTACAACGGCTGAAGAAGAAATGGAAGAACAGTCTGTGACTTTTCCAAAGCGGCAATGAGCAAAAGAGATGCTTGTGCCCCAGGCATAGCTTTGCTCATCAGGCCTGCTAAACACTGAGAGGGGAAGAGGACGCCGGGGTGGCTCAGTCTGTTAAGCAGCTGACTCTTGATTTTGGCTCGTGGGTTCGGGCCCTGTGTCAGGCTCTGTGCTGACAGTGCGGAGCCTGCTTGGGATTTGCTCTCTCCCTCTCTCTCTCTCTCTCTCTCAAAATAAATAAGTAAACTTTAAAAAATGCATTAATAGGGGCGCCTGGGTGGCTCAGTCGGTTGGGCGTCTGACTTCGGCTCAGGTCATGATCTTGCGGTCTGTGGGTTCGAGCCCCATGTCGGGCTCTGTACTGACAGCTCGGAGCCTGGAGCCTGTTTCAGATTCTGTGTCTCCCTCTTTCTCTGACCCTCCCCTGTTCATGCTCGCGCGCTCTCTCTCTGTCTCAAAAATAAATAAATGTTAAAAAAAAATTAAAAATGCATTAATAATTAAAAAAAAAAAGAAGTGACAATGCCTTCAGAGCTTCTGAAAAGAAGGACGTGACCTTCTGGTTACAGGCCCCCTCAGAGGCACAGGTGCAGAAAATAGATAAACAATGAGCACAAATAGCAACCTTGCAAAGTACGGGATGGTAGCAAATACTGCAAGAGGAGTACAAGCATTTTCAAATAGGGATGGAGTGTGCTTGACGAGCAAATGAATGAAAACACTTTCAGAACTCTAACATCTGATGCCTAACGATGGGAAGGATGAAGCCAGAACAAGAGCTCTTCAGCTTGCATAGTGCTCAGTATTTTCCATTTTTCTTACACTTGACACTTTTTGTTTAAGTCATGCCTGGATTCCCATAAGCATAGGAGCTTCGGACCAGCACGATACGGATGCTGATGTAGTTATTGCAGAGGAGGGGGTGCAGGGAGGGTGGGGAGATGAGATTGTCCACATGGGCTGGGTGGCGTGGGCCTTTAATGCCACAAAAGGGTTTGCGTGCTAAAAGTCAGTGGTTCTCCAAATATTGTTAAAATGTCAATAATACCCAAACCAATCTACATATTCAATGCAATCCCTATCAAACTAACACCAGTATTCTTCACAGAGCTAGAACAAATAATCCTAAATTTGTATGGAACCAGAAAAGACCCTGAATAGCCAAAGCGATCTTGAAAAAGAAAACCAAAGCAGGAGGCATCACAATCCCAGACTTCAAGCTATACTACAAAGCTATAATCATCAAGACAGTATGGTACTGGCACAAGAACAGACACTCCGATCAATGGAACAGAATAGAGAACCCAGAAATGGACCCACAAACGTATGGCCAACTAACCTTTGACAAAGCAGGAAAGAATATCAAATGGAATAAAGACAGTCTCTTCAGCAAGTGGTGCTGGGAAAACTGGACAGCGACCTGCAGAAGAATGAACCTGGACCACTTTCTTACACCATACACAAAAATAAACTCGAAATGGATGAAAGATCTCAATGTAAGACAGGAAGCCATCAAAATCCTTGAGGAGAAGGCAGGCAAAAACCTCTTTGATCTTGGCCACAGCAACTTCTTACTCAACATGTCTCCGGAGGCAAGGGAAACAGAAGCAAAAATGAACTACTGGGACCTCATCAGAATAAAAAGCTTTTGCACAGCGAAGGAAACAATCAGCAAAACCAAAAGGCAACCAACAAAATGGGAGAAGATATTTGCAAATGACACATCAGACAAAGGGTTAGTATCCAAAATCTATAAAGAACTTACCAAACTCAACACCCAAAAAACAAATAATCCAGTGAAGAAATGGGCAAAAGACATGAATAGACACTTCTCCAAGAAAGACATCCACATGGCCAACCGACACATGAAAAAATGCTCAACATCACTCATCATCAAGGAAATACAAATCAAAACCACTTACCCCTGTCAGAATGGCTAACATTAACAACTCAGGCAACAACAGATATTGGCGAGGATGTGGAGAAAGAGGATCTCTTTTGCATTGTTGGTGGGAATGCAAGCTGGTACAGCCACTCTGGAAAACAGTATGGAGGTTCCTCAAAAAACTAAAAATAGAACTACCCTCTGACCCAGCAATTGCACCACTAGGTATTTATCCAAGGGATATATGCTGTTTTGAAGGGACACGTGCACCCCCATGTTTATAGCAGCGCTATCAACAATAGCCAAAGTATGGAAAGAGCCCAAATGTCCATCGATGGATGAACGGATAAAGAAGATGTGGTGTGTACACACACACACACACACACACACACACTGGAGTATTACTCAGCAATCAAAAAGAATGAAATCTTGCCATTTGCAACTACGTGGATGGAAATGGAGGGTATTATGCTAAGTGAAATTAGTCAGAGAAAGACAAAAATCATAGGACTTCACTCATATGAGGACTTTAAGAGACAAAACAGATGAACATAAGGGAAGGGAAGCAAAAATAATATAAAAACAGGGAGGAGGACTGGGGCGCCTGGGTGGTGCAGTCGGTTAAGCGTCCGACTTCAGCCAGGTCACGATCTCGCGGTCCGTGAGTTCAAGCCCCGCGTCAGGCTCTGGGCTGATGGCTCGGAGCCTGGAGCCTGTTTCCGATTCTGTGTCTCCCTCTCTCTCTGCCCCTCCCCCGTTCATGCTCTGTCTCTCTCTGTCCCAAAAATAAATAAAAAACGTTGAAAAAAAAAATTTAAAAAAAAAAAAAAAAGGGAGGAGGACAAAACATAAGAGACTCTTAAATATAGACAACAGAGGGTTGCTGGAGGGGTTGTGGGAGGGGGGATGGGCCAATAAGGGGCACTAAGGAATCTACTCCTGAAATCACTGTTGCACTATATGCTAACTGATTTGGATGTAAATTAAAAAAAAATTAAAAATAAAATTAAAAAAAAAAAGTCAATGGTTCTCAGCTGACACGTGGGTGCTCTCTTTAGACCCCTGCACCTTGCCATTACCAAGTGTACTGAGAGTTGTTCTTCTGGGAGCGTGTCTTGTATGAGAATGGCCTGGAAGTAAAACAACAGCCAGGAACCAAAGCTGTGAGGAGCCACAGAACAGAGTGCAGCGTGAGAATGATGCGAGCCCACTCGTATTTTTGGCACATCACTCTGGGGGAAGCTTGGGGCCTGAAGGAAGGATGATTGACAGCAAGAGGACTAGCTGGCGAATGACAGCGTTGTGTCTCTTTCAACATCCGGTGGGACTTGGGGCCTCCTTCCCCACCACCAATCCTCCAGTCCTTCCTGAAACGGTCACCTGATCAGCTCAGCAACTGGGCTGTGGGTCAAGTGATCGGCCCGAGACGGCGAGGACCACCATGTTAAAAATGTTTGTCCTTGTTACCATTGGCTTGTCTTCTCCTTCCTGAAGCCATCCCAGAGTTCAGGGTCTTTGGTCTTAGTCCACAAGCGACTCTGGATCATTTGCAAATGTGGGAGCTGGTCTTCACAGAGAGTTCCTGCTGCAGGCTGGTGGATTTGTGGGGCAAGGAGGGAGCCCTTTGGAACCTTAGAGAACCTCTTTATCCATGAGGCGACGCCTGTACAAGGAAGCCCATTCTTTTGAGCAAATGAGCAGAGATGGAACTTCAGAAAAAGAATAGGGCGGCATCTTCCTTTGCCCAGAAATCAATCGGCACTGTGCCATTGCCATGTTGACACCCCGGGTTTGGGGAATGTAGAGGGTCTAGAAGCAACGCTCTGTTTCTGGATCCCCAGAGGGGCTCAGCAGCCCAGAACAGTGAGGAGGAAGGAATGGAGGGGACCATATCCTTTCCCCACTTTGCAGGGAACCAGATTATCAGGTTGTACGCTTTCTTACATCTTAAACCCCTGCCAGTGCAGAGAAACTTCTGTACTCCCAGCCTCTTTAGCAAAAACCAGGTATGTGGATGGCTCTCAAGATCACAGCCAAGAAGATAATTTTGGGGGCAGGAGGGGGGAGACTGCCAGTCACTTAACGCCTTGGATTGGCACTCCTGGTACCCAGCTGTCACAGCCTTCTCACCAATGCATTCTCCATTCCCTTGGCACAAAGTCTGAGAAGGCAGATCATCCAAACCATCTGATGGCGGCCAAACCTAAAAGTGCTCTTGACAAGAGACTTAATTAGATGCTGTATGCATGTGTGCATAAATGTTTGTGCTCTTTTGTGCGCGTGCTGGGCTTGCGGGGAGGAGGAGAAGGAGGTCGGACGAGGATTAAAAAATGTTAAAACACGTATTTCATCAACAGCACTGAACACACCCTACCACAGCCCTACCACGGTGCTGGTGCCTTGGTGCCTAAAAGAAGCTGAAGACAGGTCGTGCCAATTTCTCCCCACGTCCCCCAGCAGGAGCTGAGATGAAAATAATAGAGTTGACATCTGGAGAACAGAAGTTCTGTTGCAATTGCTGTTTTTATTTTATATGCTCTCAAACAAAAGGAAAGAAGAAAGAAAGAAGGAAAGAAAGAAGAAGGAAAGAAAAAGAAAGAAAGAAAGAAAGAAAGAAAGAAAGAAAGAAAGAAAGAAAGAAAGAAAAAGAAGGAAAGGGAGAAAGAAAGGGGAAGAAAGATAAGAAAGAAAGAATAGTATGGAGCCTGGAGAAGATCTATCCTGTCACAGACTTTTTGGTATTTTCAAAGGTGCTCTACTTGGAACTTGCCAGATCTATCTGGAAAACCGTGTCACAGGAAACAATGCATTGCCAAAGGCATTTGCTTTCACGCGTCCTGGTGTTCCAAAAAAAGTTTGCTGTTTCCAAAGAACTTGTAAGTGTGAAATTAAAATTTTGAAGCTTCACAAGCTGAGCTTTGTATAATTTCACAGATTCCTCCTCTCTTCTAGTGATGAATCAGCCCAACAATGGAAGGCCTGTGCTCCCACCATTTGGGGGAAGAGGCCCAAGAAAGTGGGGGGAGCGCTGAAACTCAGGCATAGCTAAAGCCAAAATTCATTTCCCCTGCCTCTGGCACTTTTCAGCTGAGGGATCTGGGCAACATATTAAGCTTCTTTGAGGCTTTGAGCCTTGATTCCTTCTTTGGTCAAAATAAAATGGGGCGGGGAATGAGATGTGCGGTGTTGCAGTAGAGGCCGCGGACACAGAGCCGTGATCCAAAGAGTGGTGAAACTTTGGAAAACAGAAACATAAGACACATGGAAGGAAGAAAAATATTACCCACAATTCCCACATCCATGGACACTGCTTTTTCTCCCTTTGTGCACTTATAGGGCCCACATGTCATTTGTCTGCATTACATTATTAGGATTGGACTTTCCAAATTAAAAGACTTTTTGGACTTTAATTTTGGCCTGAGCAGATTTACGCATTTTCAGAGTTTCTGTCTTATGAGTACACTCCCCTGACACCGAGGACATGCTCAAGGGGGGCATGTGGGCCAGCAGGGAGGTGAGGGAAAACCAGAAATGCCATCCTCTGGTTGGGACCCCAATCTGAGCCTCGCGGGAGGGATGTCGGTCTCCTGCCACTGTCCAAGGAGTGGAGGACAGATGTCTCCACCCAAGTGCGTTCCTCAGCTCCCTGTCGCTCTACCCCCCAAATCCTGCCTGTCTGTGTGAGTGACATATCTAGCATGGGGCACGGTTGAGCATGACTACTGGGGGCTGGTCCCCAACACTGGAGGCAGCAAGGAATGGGTCCTGGGTCTCGTCCTTGGGTGAGGCAGGAGGCAAAAGTCTCTGCATCGTTTCGGGCCATGGCCGGGGAGCTCCTGCACCGGGGAGGTATCCATCTTCCGCACACGTCTACAGATGATCCCGCAGGCTGTTTCTGGCCGAACGCAGCGAATGTTGCTCAGTCCACGTACCTGCTCCCTGTTTGTAGACTTTTTTCACCAGCAGGCTGCAACTGGGAGCCCTACATTGAGGCATTTGACACCACCTCCACTTATTCTAAAGAATGACTGACTCTGGCTCCTTTGGGTTCTTCAACATTTATTTATTTACTTATTTTAATTTTAGGGGTGCCTGGCTGGCTCAGTCAGTAGAACATGCGACTCTTGATCTCGGGGTTATGAGTTTGAGCCCCACGTTGAGGGTAGAGATTACTGAAATAAACTCTAAAAATTTTTTTTATTTTATTGTGAGAAACACATTTGACATGAGAGCCTTTTAATAGGTAAGTGTACAATACAGTATTGTTATCCAGAGGGACAATTTACAGCAGGTCTCTGGAGCTTATTCATCTTGCATAGCTGAAATTTTATGCCCATTGATGAGCAATTCCCACTTTTTCTCTCCCCCAAGCCCCTGGCAACCACCATTCTGGTCTTGGCGTCTTTGAGTTTTGACTATTTTAGATACCTCACAGAAGTGGAACCATGAATCTCCTTCTGTGACTGCCTTATTTCACTTCGTACAATATGCTCAAGGTTCATCCATGTTGTCACATACTGCAGGATATCGTTCTTTTTAAAGGTGAAATAACATTTCCGGGCGCCTGGGTGGCTCGATCAGTTAAGCGTCCGACCTCAACTCAGGTCATGATCTCACGGTTTGCGAGTTTGATCCTCGTGTTGGGCTCTGTGCTCACAGCTCAACGCCTGGAGCCTGCTTTGGATTCTGTGTCTCCCTCTTTCTCTCTGCTCCTTCCCCACTTGCACACACTCTCTCTCTCTCTCTCAGGAAAAAAAAAATTTTTTTTTAAAAAGGTGAAATAACATTTCATTGCATGTAGGTACCACAGTTTAAAAAATCCATTCATCTGTCAATGGACATTTAGATTGTTTCTCCATCCTGGCTACTGAGAATAGTGTTGCAATGAGTGCGGGAGTGTTAACGTCTCTTTGAGATCCTGATTTCACTTTTGGAGGGATAAATACCGAGACTTGGAATGCTACATCATATGGTAGTTCTATTTTAATTTTTTGAGAAATCTCCACGCTATTTTCTATAGTGGTTGCACATTTTGCATTCACAACAGAGTATAAGGGTTCCAACGTCTCCACATCCTCACCAACACTTGTTTTTCCTCTCTGGTAATGCCCATCCTAACAGTTGTGAGACGGTATCTCATTGTGGTTTTGATCTGCATTTCCCTGATAATGAGTGATGTCAGTCAAGCACCTTTACGTGTACCTGTTGGTCATTTGTACGTCTTCTTTGGAGAAATGTCTGTTCAAGTCCTTTGCCCATTTGAAAATTGGGTTAGTGGGGTTTTTTTGTTATTGAGCTGTAGGAGTTCCTTATATATTTTGGAAATTAACTCCTTATGGGGCATATGGTTTGCAAATGTTTTCTCCCATTCCATAGATTGTATTTTTTACTGTAGTGATTGTTTGTTGTGCAGAAACTTTTTACTTTGATGTAGTCCCACTTGCCTATTGTTGCTTTTGTTGCTGGGCTCATAGACATTTCAAATCCATCTATTCTAAGACTTTATTTGTAGACTCTCCAGAGATTATACTAACACCCCCCTATTTTCTTTCTTTTTTTTTTTTTTTTTTAAAGTACGCTTCATGCCCAGCACGGATCTTAACGCAGGGCTTGAACTCAACGACTCTGAGATCAAGACCTGAGCTGAGATCAAGAGTCAGACGCTTAACCGACTGAGCCACCCAGGTGCCCCAACACCCCCTATTTCAACCAATCATTTGGTTTCTCTTTTTTTTTTCCAGTGTCCTCTTTTTAGTAATGACCTCAATATTCTTTTAGCTGGCAGGAATAATAACAGAAAACCAGAGACCTGAAACACCACATTCATATTTAACACATCTATCTAGACTTCCAGTCCGGAAATCTACAACACAATTTTTCCTTGTTTTTTGCTTTAAAGGATCAAAAATTAGCAGCCTTTCTGAATGCACCATTACAACCAGACATTGAATCTAACACCTATTAAGTACTTTTGTGCCAGTTTCTGATGTAAATGCATTATGTGATCTCACACCCCATGCGGGGCTCAAACTCACAATGCCGAAATCAAGAGTCACATGCTCTTCTCTCTGAGTCAGCCAGGCGCCCCTAAAGGCATTATTTCTATCAACTCACTCTAGCCTCATGAATAATCCTACAAGGGAGGTACCGCTATTATCCCCAACTTAGAGAGAGACTGAGAACTAGACCAAGGTCACACGTGGAAGGTAGTGAGCCCAGAGGGTTTGGTTCTAACATCGCCCACAACGTTGCTCTGACCTGAAATCTTTTCAGAGGACATAAAGATCTAGGTTAACTTTCTTGCAGTATAGTTTACAGACAGGGAAACGCGGTTTTCAGTTGGGCAAGTTTTGAGGTCCACACCTATGTAACCACCACCCCAATGAAGATATGACACGTTTCCATCAGCTCTCATGGCCCTTTGTAGTCAGTCCTCCTCATCTCTTGCCAGGCGAATGCTGTTCTGATTTCTATTGCCCTAAGAACTAACATATTTTTTAATGTTTATTTATTTATTTTGAGAGAGAGAGACAGAGAGAGAGAGAGAGAGAGAGAGAGAGAGAGAGGAGCTTAAGCAGGGGAGGGGCAGAGGGAGAAGGAGAGAGAATTTCAAGCAGGCTCCACGCTCAGCACGGAGCCCTACAAGGGGTTTGATCCCAGGACCCCGGGATCGTGAACTGAGACAAAATCAAGAGTAGGACACTCAACTGACTGAGCCACCCAGGCAGCCCAGAACTAATTTTCTGATGGCCAGCTTCTGAAATAGGTAAGACTTCAGTTTGTTTGTTTTTTTAAGATTTTATTTTTAAGTAATCTCTGCATCCAATGTGGGGTTCGAACTTACAACCTCGAGATCAAGAGTTGCACACTGTATCGAGCCAGCCAGGCACCCCTCAGTTCCTTTTAATGAAATTGATGAGCATTAACTTCATAATCAGCCATGGTCTTTGTTAAAAAGTACTTAGAAGAAGTTGGCTCTCTGAACCAGCTTAACATCCCCGCTGTATTCTTCTCAAATGATGTTTAGCCAAGTCTTTCTTCACAGCGTACACAAAAGCAAACAGCAGCCTAGCCCAGATGCCGTGAGTCAGAAGAGGCTACATTGCATTGTTTCAACGTTCATCACTTTTCAGTCTTTTTATTTCCTAATATTTCTGTTTTTCTTAAGTAATTATATAATTAAGAGTTTCCAAAGCTGAAAAGAAGTAATTCTGGTCCCTCTAGAGTTTGTCCAGAACTTGTTTGGTCCTGGGGAAGGGACTGGGGATAAGGAGTAAAACAAGTTTCCATCCTCCTGGAGCCCACACCAGCTGCTAGGATATAATGCAGGATGAAAAGTCAAAGAGGTGGCCTGGGAGAGAAAGGGTCAGTGAGGATTAATCTAAGAGGTATGGTAACCTTAAGGAGAATAGAAGACTCAGAAGGTAGGGAATTATCAAAGAAATAATGCAAGAAAATTTCCCAGAACTGAAAGACACGGGTTTCCGGTTTGAAAAGGCCCAGTGAGTGTCTGGTTAAATAAATTATCTTTTTTTTTTTTTTTAATGTTTTATTTTTGACAGAGAGTGCATGTGGGGGAGGGGCAGAAAGAGAGGGGGAGCCAGAGGATCCAAAGTGGGCTCCACACTGAGAGCAGGGAGCCGGAGGGCTTGAACTCATGAACCAAGAGATCATGACCTGAGCTGAAGTCAGACGCTCAAGTGACTGAGCCACCCAGGTGGCCCAAGTTAAATAAATAACCTTAAAAGGACCCGTTCCAAAGCACTTCCTTGTGGGAATTTCTGCATATGAGACATGAAATGCCTTTCATGAGCCCTTGTTACAGAAGCTACTAGATGTTGTCCACTAAAAGGAAGGAGTAAACAAAGAACAAAGAAATAGGACTCATGAAGTAGGGGATCCAACTGAAGAAAGAGGTAAAGGGAATTTCCAGGATAAAGGCTCAACCAGTGTTGAGCAATATGTCCATATGGGAACAAGAGTGCTCTGGGGCTTGGGGGTAAGGGTGGGATATGAAAGTGACAGGTTACCTCTAAAATGTTTCATTATAAATAAAATTGTATTGAGAGGCTATTGAAAAATATAGGAAGAACAAAGTAGTTTGGACTAAGAAAGTTAAACTCTCGGGGCACGTGGGTGGCTCAGTCAGTTAAGCGTCTGACCTTGGCTAAGGTCATGATCTTGTGGTTCATGAGTTCAAGCCCCACATCAGGCTCTCTGCTGTCAGTGTGGAATCTGCTTCAGATCCTCGTCTCCCTCTTTCTCTGCACCTTCCCCACTTGCTCTCTCTCTGTCTCTCTCTCTCAAAAATAAAAATTTCAAAAAAATTAGAATGAAACATTTCTACAAAAACTTACATTAAAAACAAAGTTAAACTCTCTCCTACGATTCATCAGTCTGGGAAAATAAACAGATAATGCTAATGTTTCTCTCACATGCAGCTATAAAGTGTCATAATGTTCCCTGAGAGAGCCCCCAAATCATGCACTGTGAGAAATTTTGCCGATTGAAGTAAGATCCGTAAGAATGAAACATCACACTTGTCACTTGAGGGTCTAAGTCACTTTGACACAACATGGCAGCTTTGATTCCCAGTCCAGGCACACAACTGCAGATAAGGATTTTCTAAATATGACATTCCATATTCATCTAACCCGTGGTTTCCAAAGACATAGGAGTTGGGCCACTTTGCAATTCAGACCTGATGCTGATCCTTTTACGCATAGCCCTGCTTTGAGCCCATCAAAACCCTGTTTCATTTACATTTGACCTAACCGCCATCATTTCCCCCATCTTGTACTACCATTTCTTTTTTTAATTTTTTATTAAAAAATTTTTTTGTTAATGTTTATTCATTTTTAAGAGACAGAGTGAGAGTGGGGGAGGGGCAGAGAGAGAGGGAGACACAGAATCCGAAGCAGATCCAGGCTCTGAGCTGTCAGCCCAGAGCCCAACGCGGGGCTTGAACCCATGAACCATGATATCATGACCTGAGCCAAAGTCGGACGCTCAACCGACTGAGCCACCCAGGTGCCCCTACCTACCATTCTTTTGGGGAGACATCCCATGATTGCTCTGGAGTGAGGGCTTCCTCGTATGGTTTATGGGTCTGTCTCCAGGAGGCTAAACTGACTGAACTAGGACAATTGAACTAGGACAGGTAGGAGGTCCTTCAGATTTGCCCAAGACCCTGGCTGCTTCTAGTGGGACCCTTGCCTCAGTAAGAACATGCATACCTGAGACCCCGGAGCCTCACCGGCTCAAGGTCTGTCTCTTGACTATATCAGCTTTGCACTGAATCTAGACTCTGAACAGTCTCAGGCTCTTCAGCATTGGGTTCATTATTTACTTCCCGAGATTTGAGGATTTTAACAGACTTTGGTACCTTCTGGTAAGATCTGGCTTTTAACACCTTGTCCTTTCTCTTTCTGCTTATCCAACATCTTATACGTTGGGTGACCCGAAGAATGCTCCTCAGCCTTGTCTGCGGATAAGAAATTTGTTTTGGGAGAGAGCTTCTCTTCACATATTCTGGCGGCCAGCAGGCTATTGATTGTTAGGTCAACAGTCAGGATGGCTTCTTTAGGGTCGAGGGCTGAGATGCTCAGAAGCAGTATCTTTTGATCCACCATCAGCCACTTTCTCATGGGCTTGTCTTCCAGGAAACTTACACTGCGTCCTGACATAACTTCGCTGAGGACCACCTGGAATGGTCGTGGCCACTTTGGGGAATGTGGACATGCATGAGGTCATTCATTTGAGAGGTGCCTCAGCAGGGAAGAATGTCTCGGCTGTCTAGACGGGAGACAACTTCATTGAAGATAGCAGGCTCTTACCCTCAGCTTCCACATTTCAGAGATTCATAACTATTGGTGTTTTGTTAGTATGGCCTGAGTTATTGTTTATTTTTTTTTTAATTTTTTTTGATGTTTTTATTTATTTCTGAGACAGAGAGAGACAGAGCATGAGCAGGGGAGGGGCAGAGAGAGAGGGAGACACGGAATCTGAAGCAGGTTCCAGGCTCCGAGTTGTTGGCACAGAGCCCGACGCGGGGCTCGAACTCATGAGCTGTGAGATCATGACCTGAGCTGAAGTCGGACGCCCAACCAACTGAGCCACCCAGGTGCCCCCCGAGTTATTGTTTAAATCATCTGTAAGAACTCTTCTTGCGTGTGTGTGTGAAAAAATATATATTTTTGCATCTAAAGTTCCTCCTCTCTCCTCCCAGAGGAAAGATAACCAGCCTTCGATAGTGATAGTTGTACATCTGTGTCCAGCTTGTTCTCTCTCAGAGTCAGGGTAGTCTTCATTGTCTTTTTTTAATGTTTATTTATTTATTTTGAGACAGAGAGGGAGAGAGAGAATCCCAAGCAGGCTCTGCACTGTCAGTGCAGAGCCCAATGTGGGGCTTGAACTCACGAACTACGAGATTATGACCTGAGCCAAAATCAAGAGTCAAATCAAGCTTAACTGACCGAGCCACCCAGTTACCCCAATTGGTTGCTTTTTATAGGCCACTAAGTACAAGACAGGCCTTGTTGATTTTGTGAAGTTGTCTTGATGCACAGAATAAATGCTATCAGGAGGTTACACCCTACTCTTTGCTCTTCCACTTGCAAGGTTGGGGGGTGTCCTTACCAGGGCTCCAGGGAACCATGGAACACTGGCAACAAATGGGATGCTATCTGGTGAGCAGCTCTCCCCTTTGTCCTCTTCTCCATGGGAGGGAGGTGGTTTTCTGGGTATTCCAGATGTGCTCACATCTGCCTCCTTATAGGAAGCTACAGACTTTTGTTCAGTCACCAAATTTCATTGAGTTAACCACTAAAACCTGGGGCAAAAGGGGTGAGAGGGAGAACCAGAGAAGGTCTTTAGTACAAAAGACCCCCCTGGGGCCCCTCCTTCCCTGTGATTCATCTCACACCTTCTTACGTATGGAGAGTCTAGATCTCATATTTGTTTAAAAAAAGAGCATGTGTGCATTTGGTGTGGAAGCTCCTTAAATAGGATTTTACATAAAGTCTCAGATATCGGCAATCAAACAGCGATATGCTGTTTGATTTCAAGAATCCTTCCTCCTTTTTTGCTCTCTTCAGCAACTATTCAGCTCTTCGTCTATATTACCGTATCTTAGGGTCATGGCATTACGAAGCTGGAAAACTGGAAGGAGTCTTTGAGATCAAGTCCAATCCATACATCTTGCAGATGAGAAATCGTGCATCAGGGAGTTCGAGTGACTTGCTCAGGGCCACAGCAGCAGCAGCAGGAGCAAGGTCTGACGCCCAGGTCCCCAGCTCTTCCCTTCCGAGCCCTGCTCCTGAGCTCGGTAGTTTCCACTTATAGCTGAGGTTTCTCAACTGGATTAGAAATGGTTCCAGGCCACTGAGTGTGGATTTCCTCACATGCCCCTCCCTGTTCTTTCCCTTCTAGACCGTACATTAGTGAGGTGCTTACGACATGTACTGAGTTCAGATTTGTTGACTTTCTACACCTCTTCCTAGTTCATGCTTTGGTGTAATTTACTGCTTTCTAAGGTGGGGAGACAGAGAAGAAATAAAGGAGAGGTTGCCAATGTGATCTGGTGATAAAGCTTTCACTTATTGGTACTAAAAGATCCATCAGGGGTGCCTGGATGGCTCAGTTGGTTAAGTGACAGACTCTTGATTTCGGCTCAGGTCATGATGTCACAGTTCGTGGGTTCGAGCCCTTCCTCGGGCTGTGAGCTGATAGTGCGGAGCCTGCTTGGGTTTCTCTCTCCCTGTCTCTCTGCCCCTCCTCTGCTCACTGTCTCTCTCAAAATAAACTTAAGAAAAATAAAATTAAAAAATCAATCATTTGTCTTGCCTTGCCTTGAGACCATTTAAGTTTTCATATGGAGTTGGTTAGGAACCCTTGGCTTATTTCTGTGGCACCTTTAGAGTATAAGATATCAATAAGTGACAGAAAGAGTATAATCCTGAAGAGGTGACCTGATGTTAAGCAATCTTTTGTAGGCGGCCACAATCCATCAGTCTACATAAAAGGTTGGAGGAAAGATCCCAGGGATTAGCTTATTTCTAAGAGTCAATTCATTCTTTTTTTTTTTTTTTTAAGTTTTTCGATTTATCTTGAGAGAGAGCATGAGTGCACAAGTCGGGGAGGAACAGAGAGAGAAGGGTGAGAAAGAGAATCCAAAGCAGACTCCACACTGTCAGTGCAGAGCCTGATGTGGGGCTTGAACCCACGAAGATCAGATATGTGCGAGATCATGACCTGAGCTAAAATCAAGAGTCGGACACTTAACCAACTGAGCCACCCAGGTGCCCCATGAGTTATTTCGTTTTTAATTCATCTAACTCAGATCCCACAGGGCTGTATTCATGTCAATTCAATAGGACAAACAGTTATTAAACTGCCCACTACACAAAATACTGTTTTAAGTATCGGAGACAGAAGATAATTCTTGCTTTTAAGGAGATGTAATTCTGTAAGGCATATATTTAAATAATCTCCTTAGGATAGGGTAATATCTCATCAAAAGGCTGTATTTTATCAGATCATAAGTAAAATGATTTCTGGATACAGGCTATTAATCTCCAAACTAAACAGGATAGTAGCGAGTTCTGCTTTGGAAATAAATAACCAAACTTCCCAAGGATAGATGACCCACTAATGAAGGCTATCTGTAAAATATGCTGTGAGGGTTTATATGTTCACATTCTCTGATGCACACACCCCATACCACTGTGGTGCAGAAATTTGGAGTGCTGGATCAATAATATAATGTAGGATAAACTTCTGGTTCTTCCCATATAATAGTTTTGGAAGGTGAAGTTACTTAACCTTTTGGAGGTAATTTACTCATCTTTAAAATGAAGGGATTGGAGGGATGCCTGGCTGGCTCAGTCAGAAGAGCATGGGACTCTTGACGTCAGGGTCGTGAGTCTGAGCTCCACATTTGGTATAGAGATCACTTAAAATAAATAGAATTAAAAAATAAAATAAAATGAGGGGATTGGAGAAGATGATTTTTCTAAGTTCCCTGGGGGCTCTGACATCCAAATTATGCTGTTCCATATCTGAAGGATGATATACACACACACACACACACACACACACACACACACACACACACACACAAACAGAGGGACTTTTATTTTGACAGTAAAAGAGAATAAAATAAAATCTTAATTCAAGGGAAAATACATGCTTGAAATGTACTAGGCCTTACATTTTGTAAGTTTCTTAATCAGATACCTTCCTTCGTGATTATAGATCACAGTCATTTCTGGTTTTGGTTTTTATTTTAGAGAGAGAGCAAGCGCGAGCAGGGGAGAGGAGGAGAGGGAGGGGGAGGGAAAGGGACAGAGAGAGAGAAAGAGAGAAAGAATCTTAAGCAGGCTCCACAATTAGCACAGAGCCGGACAAGAGGCTTGATCCCATGACTCTGGGATCATAACCTGAGCAGAAATCAAGAGTCAGACACTTAAGCAACCAAGCCAGCCAGGTGCCCTGTCATTTGTTTTCGTTAAAAGAAGATGTGAGAGTGCCTGGCTGGCTCAGTGGGTACATCATGCAACTCTTGATCTAGTGGTGGTGAGTTCAAGCCCCATGTCGGGTGTAGAGCTTACTTGAAAAAAAAAAAAATAATAAGAGAGGATCTGCTTCTAGATCATCGACTGTATCATCAGATTCTGTTTGATAATCTACCAGTGAAGGGGAAAATGTTAAGTACTCATATAAGACACAGAACTATATGGGCGTCAAAGAACATGTGATCACAACAGTAATCCTGTTGCAGGATGGAACCTGAGTTTGCTTACCTTGCTCTAGGTGCTGTGCTGGACCCTCCTCCTGTCCCAGAGGACAAAGGTGAAAGCCAGCTCTGGCTTCAGACACCAGACCAGGACCCCTTCCTTACTCCCTTCATTCCCTACCCCCTCCTCTGACCATTTAAAAAAAATTTTTTTTTTGTTTTTGTTTTTACATTTATTTATTTTTGAGAGACAGAGCATGAGCAGGGGAGGGGCAGAGAGAGACACACACACAAAATCAGAATCAGCCTCCAGGCTCCGAACTGTCAGCACAGAGACCAACGCGGGGCTCGAACCCACAAACCATGGGATCGTGACCTGAGCCAAAGTCAGACACTTAACCGACTGAGCCACCCAGGCGCC
Source organism: Neofelis nebulosa (assembly GCF_028018385.1). NCBI lineage: Eukaryota > Metazoa > Chordata > Mammalia > Carnivora > Felidae > Neofelis > Neofelis nebulosa. The sequence continues at coordinate 52,469,863 of NC_080789.1, forward strand.
CCACGACCCTTTTAAACTCCAGTCAGGCAGGGCTGAATAGAAAATGCAGAGTTTTACGGGGCACCTGGGTGGCTCAGTCGGTTGAGCATCCGACTTTGGCTCAGGTCATGATCTCGTGTCTGTGAGTTCGAGCCCTGTGTTGGGCTCTGTGCTGACAGCTCAGAGCCTGGAACCTGCTTCACATTCTGCGTCTCCCTCTCTCTCTGCCCCTCCCTCTCTCTCTCTCTCTCAAAAATAAATAAACATTAAAAAAAATAAAGAAAATGCAGAGCTTTATGTGGTAGTGTATTTAAGGTGTTTTAAAATCTCACATCAATACCTGACTATAAAACAAAAACAAAACCCAAAACCTGACTAAAATATGCTGCAGAAACTGACCCAAACCAAAGAAATATAAAGTCCATTGACCTTTTTAGTTTTCTAGGAAAAGGAGAAACTCAGTCATTTAATCATTCTTTTCTGTTTGTTCTGAAGGATTTTAATTCTACAAGCAAATTAAGGTTCATTGAAAATAAAAGCTATTTTTGTTACTTTTTTTTAAAGCTAAACATTCTCCACCTTTCTCTAGAAAACTTTTCTGAACTTAAATGCCTACGAAGCATAAAATTGGAATTACAGAAATGTTCATGGTTTTTAATCTCTCACCTTCAAATCGCTTTCATTTTCTCTGTTTTTTCTCAAATGACCATGTTAAATAATGCCTTAAGAGCTTTGTTTTTTTCTCCATAGTTGAGGGAGGCCCCACACTACTAACAGAAAAAAAGTATCTGTAATGAAGCATTAGCTTGAGAAAACTTACCTCTACCTTGGCTCCAGACCAACTTGGATTTCCGATTCTTTGAGCAGGTCAGTGATTTGGGGAACCAGTAAAAGAGCCGGGCTATTCTTCTGAAGGTCTTGTTGAAGTCACTTCTTATGGCCATAGCTAGAACTATGCATGTTCCAGAATGACTCCCTACAGAGAGCATGGATGAGGAAAACACAGTAACACCCACATATGACACTTTGGCTGTGAACTCTATTCCAGCCAATATGTCTGGGGACCACCTGTTAGCCCTAAATCCCCTTCCCCTGTCATTCCTTTGGTTTGTCCTTTAGACCTTAGCCCTCATAACTAGAAACTGTATTAATAGATGTTCTTTCTAAAGAAAGAGTTTTAAGCTTCAGAAACTCTAACCTATTGTAACACTTGGTAATTTTTAAGCACAGACTCCCCACACCCTCCTGCCCCTCCCCCTTCACAAGAAGTTACATTCACAGAGGAACAAAGTAACCGGTATCCACTAAACTCAGCATCCGGGGAATCTCAGTGGCAATCTGTGGGACTTGGTGGTGATTAACAAGCTGCTTCCCAAAGCAATGGCCTAGGTCACGTTTGCTTGTACGAATTAAAAAATGTTTTATTTTGTACAAACTGAAATTTTTTCCAGTGAAAAATGGTGTGTTTTAAACTGGGGCAGGAATGGATCCCAGAAAAAAAAGTTTGACAGATCCTTACAAGCCAAGAAATGTGTAAAAGAACAAGATTTTTTTCCAGGGTCCTATTTTAGAACTTAGCCCTTTGTTGAATCTCTCTCTAGACCTTTGCCCTTATTGCATATTAGCTCAGCAGACACCAGTGTCTACCAAACAACTGGCACTGACGTTCCCGTCACCACACCTGAAGACACCAGGTCATGATCTCGTGTCTGTGAGTTCGAGCCCTGTGACGGTAACAGCATTTGGGTTACTTACAGTATAAGTCAGCACCAGAAATGTAGTGTGATGTATAATTCATTTTTGAGAGAGAGAGAGGGACAGAGAGAGCGTGAGCAGGGGACGGGCAGGGAGGGAGGGGGAGGCACAGAACTTGAAGCAGGCTCCCGGCTCTGCACTGTCAGCACAGAGCCCGATGCAGGGCTGAACTCCCAAACCATGAGATCATGACCTGAGCCAAAGTCAGACGCTCAACCGACTGAGCCACACCAAGGCGCCCCTGGGGTATGCTTTTATACATCACACTACATTTCTGGTGCTGACTTACACTCTAGGTAACCCAAATGCTATTACCAACTTTTATTTCCAGGTCGGTGTCTTTGTTTTCTATCCCATTTTCAGTATTCCTTAGGAATTTGGATTTTGAGTGCTTCTCTAGGTGACAAGTGGGGAGGAAGTCCAACTAAAAACAACAGTGTAAGACTTTTGCAGGTTCTTCAGTTTTTTTGTTTTTGAAGTCATCTCTACTCCCAACATAGGGCTTGAACTCACGACCCCAAGGTCAAGATTTGCACGCTCTTCCAACTGAGCCAGCCAGGCGCCCCAACTTTGGTCTTCTTAAAAGTGGGATGTAGGGTGGTGGATCCAGCTAAAACAAGAGTTTTACAACTTCTTTATATTTTCAACACTTCTCAGTTTTAAACATTTGAGTAAATTTCCCTCAGCACCTCCTGAAAGACAAAGCATAATGCGTAATAGGCACTTCTGAGTGGAGTGAAATCAGAAATAAAAGGTTAGTCCTGATTGTGACTGTGATTCTGAAAGGAGAACAGACCTTTTTTTTTTTTTTTAACATTTATTAATTTTTGTGAGACAGAAAGAGAGAGAGAAAGAGAGAGAGACAAAGTGCCAGCAGGGGAGGGGCAGAGAAAGAGGGAGATACAGAATCCAAGTCTGAAGCAGGCTCCAGGCACTGAGCTGTCAGCACAGAGCCTGATAAGGGGCTCGAATTCATGAACTGTGAGATCATGATCTGAGCCCAAGTCGGACACTTAACCCACTGAGCCACCCAGGCGCCCCAGGAGAATAGATTTTTGATATTTCAATGGAGATTGTTTATTCCTAATGATAGTGCCTTTAATTCCAAACAACTTACTTATTTTTAGCATAGAACACGAAAGTGAACCTATTCACTCAGAAACCTCTCTCTCAAAAACAAATAAACAAAAACAGGAAAACAAGAAAAATCCAAGACTATTATAATTTCTTTCTGGTTAATTTACTGACAAATATATTTTAAAGAAGAATTTTGAGGAAAAGATCTTTTGTATCTAAGAAGAGGCACCCTGCTTGACAAAGTGTAAGGAGGTCTATAAGCCACTAATACAGTACTTGGTAGTTTCCAAAATAATTGAACCTGGAACTCCAGAAGATGTTATGGGATTATTTTTCACATCTCTTCCCTAACCTCTAATTCCTTTTTGATTTACTCAAAAATATCTTTTTTCCCATATGCTTTACGTTCACTTACTTCATTTTTATTTCTTGTGGTGTTAGAACTGTAACCTGAGGTGCCTGGGTGGCTCAGTCAGTTAAACGTCCAACTCTTGATTTAGGCTCAAGTCACAGGTCACGATTTGTGAGATCAAGCCCCACCTTGGGATCTGCACTAACAGCACAGAGCTGCTTGGGATTCTCTCTCTCCCTCTCTCTCTCTGTTCCTTCCCAGCCTTTTTTCTCTCTCAAAATAAATAAATAGACATTAAAATAATAATAAAAAAAAAAGAACTATAACTTATGTGAAAAACTAAATCCACTAGCTATATACTGTTTTTATATCATTAATCCCTACCGTTAAAAAATATATCCTAATATGGAAAAAAGGCTACTAGACTGGAGATGCAACTTATTAGGTTATTATTAGGTTAGCAGAGTAGCATCACCATGTATTTATTAACTTAAATGTTCTGAAAGAGGGTTATATTTTTGAAGGTAAAATATTAAAAAGCAAGAATGCTTGGTTTTCATGTTGCTGTAATGGGGAATAAAACCTTAACTCTTAACCAATATTAAAACGGAATGGATTTGCTCTTAACAATACAGCTCCTAAAACTTCAGTCCCCGCAGCAAGAGTTTGTTTATTGGAGACCTTTTCCAGAGGTGCTGAAAACTAAATCTGCAAACGTATTAAGTAATCACATAACCTGGTGTTCAGTGATACGCAGATTTAAAAATGATACAATTAAATACACGTGTGTCAGATAGTCGAATGGAAAATTAAAATCAAGAGGGATTCAACAGATAGCCCCTCCCCCCCCACAAACTCTAAGCCCGAACAGGTGTTTGACAGAGACCATTTACCTACTCGTGCATGTATGTCTAGAATGCGTACAGATGATGCTTAAAATTCTCCACTATGATAATGCATTGCGATTTCAAATTAAGTCCTAATCCATTTTCAGTTTTCCAATGCTCATGGGAGTCGAATTTATTTAGTCTTTGGGACGTGGTATCTTTGTGATACGCAGGTTGTATACACGCACACTTCAATAATCTGGTAAATCAGAAACCACAACCAAAACCATACCCTTGTTGGAGAAATAATTCCTTGCTGAACATACCCTTTAGCAAAGGACTCTGGGTAGATTTTTCAAAGAGAATGTTCCGTTTAGATTTGTATACATTTATGGGAGAACTTATACTAAACTTGGAATCAGACTTAGAAGAGAAACAAAACCGTCCATATATCCAACAGTCTGAGAATAACTTACCATCACCATCGATATTCTTTCTTTCAAAAGACACCTTTTGTTTCTCAAACTGTTGTACACAGAAAAATACAAATTCTTTACATTAAAATTGAGAAATTTATTGATATTTTTTCATGATGGAGTAAGCAGAATTAAATTAAACAAGAAATATACAGCTTGAAACAGTGGAAATAACCCTAAAATTTTTTATGACAATCATACACTTATGGCCAAAATAAAATGAATAGTTTTTAATAATTAAATCACTTTAAAAATTTTGCTCAATAATTTATCTGAAATTAAAGAGACGTGAGGATAACTGGGATCTGGGCACCTTGTAAAATGAAATAATGTCACTTTATCCTTCCCCCAAAATTGTGATCCTAGTAAAACAGTGGTTTGGTTCTGCTCTTCACCCAAAGAAGCCACTTCTCCATCCTATCACTTACAAACCTGTCAACTATCAGTCTTTTCTGATTTGTAAGGATGACAATTTTGGTTCCATTTAAAAAATGTTTCCAGTAGGCAGGCGGAGAAACAACCCAGTTAGCCTTACTCCAGTATTTCAACATATCGGTCATGGCTTTCTTCTAGTGCTCACTGAGGTCAAATGTCCTCATATAATTATAAATGTTAAAAGGTAAAATTACATCTTAACAGCAGCCAAAAATTTATATATTTTCTTGTGTATTTACAATATTGTACATATTTACATGACCACATCAAATACTGAATTGTAGAAATAAGAGACCACTTATAGAGGCACTCATTTAATGAATGTCTCAGCATTATTTTCTTGTGCAAACTAAAACTGTTCTCGAACTTCCCAGAAAGCTAAAGACAGTCAACATTGCGAAGGCCGCCATCCATGGTTAAAGAGCCAAACCTAAAACACAAAAGAAAACAGGAAATCTCAGAAGATTCATTTATTTGGCCTGTAACATTTTAAAGAGTATATAGGGTACTTTTCAGATGAATAAACTGTTATTTAAGAGTTTAAGCAACTGGGGCGCCTGGGTGGCTCAGTCGGTTAAGCAGCCGACTTCAGGTCAGGTCATGATCTCGCGGTCCGGGAGTTCGAGCCCCGCGTCGGGCTCTGTGCTGATAGCTCAGAGCCTGGATGGAGCCTGTTTCAGATTCTGTGTCTCCCTCTCTCTGACCCTCCCCTGTTCATGCTCTGTCTCTCCCTGTCTCAAAAATAAGTAAAACGTTAAAAAAAAAAAATTAAAAAAAAAAAAAGTTTAAGCAACTATGATGTCCCCAATTTTTACTGAGACATGGTGGTATTATTATAAATATGTGAAAAAATACCAATCAGTGGCTTGGGAGACTTCTTAGGAGAAAAGGCTGAGTGATGTGATCTAGAAAGTATTAGAAACAATTGGACAACTTCCTTTTGGTGGGGTGGGATTTAGAAAAGCGAAGATAAGGAGTTGGGAGTAGGTGTGACATACTTAACGGAGAGTAAATTATGTAAAGTTAAGTAAAGCGACCTTGCTACAATGGAATGTTATTTTGGGGACTAGTGGGAAATGAAGGTGAGTGAATAGGCTGGCCAGAGGATTATATCCTGTGATTTCAAGTATGAATTTAGATTTGACCTTTTAGGTAAGAGGAGTTTAGAAATTGTTGAGCCAAAGGAGTGGCATGGCATGACTAGACCTTTGGCTGTACTAGCCCATGACAGATGGGAAAGGCCTGGGCTTAGGAAGATAGATAATAGGTTATCACCACAGCTCACATGTGAGCAGGAAAGGGGGTCTGATGAGGCTGAGAGGGGGAAAATGGAAACATTTTGAAGGAAGATCACCAAACTAATGAAAGGCAATAAAAAACAGTGTCTAAAATGACGTATGTTCACGGAAGCAGAAGGAAAGGTGGTTCCTTTGAATAGAATGAGGAAATAGGAGGGGAAACTGAGCTGGGAAGGGTGATATTATGTGATTTTTAGATATGAAAGAAATAAAGTGATAATGAGATACCCATGTGGAGACAGTGCTCAAGACCCGGATTCCATTATGTCCTTTAACATTTAAGTTACGATTACACCATGTCATATCACCCATTTATTGTTACATAAACTTGCAAGTAAAATGGGAAAGTGACTTATGGGACGTGCTTTGGGCAGTGGGGATTCTATGTCATACGACATAAGAAAGTGAGTATAAAAGCTTGTTAAAAGCATTACTTAATAGTCTCTTCTCCTTGCTGATATTTAGCTAAGGTTGTAAAGAAACTAAATTGGGCACTAAAAAAAGAAAAATTACTATGTAATTGCTATAAACTAATACAAAAAAGATTTTATAACCAACAGGCAATTCACACACACATATAAATTTGAATAAACAGGGGCGCCTGGGTGGCTCAGTTGGTTAAGCGTCCAACTCTTGTTTGGGCTCAGGTCATGATCTCACAGTTCATGAGTTTGAGCCCTGAGTCAGGCTCAGTGCTGCTGGCGTGGAGCCTGCTTGGGATTCTATCTGCCCCTGCCCCACATGCTCTCTCTCTCTCTCTAATATATAACCTTAAAAAAAAAAAAAAAAAGAAAAGAAAAAATTGGGGTGCCTGGGTGGCTCGGTTGGTTGAACGTCTAACTCTTGATTTCAGTTCAAGTCATGATCTCAGTTTCCCGAGTTCGAGCCCCATGTCAGGCTCAGCGCTGACAGTGCGGAGCATGCCTGGGTTCCTCTCTCTCCCTCTCTCCCACATGCATTCTATCTCTCTCAAAATAATAAAAAAATAAAGAAAAAAGAAAAAATTAATACTTATCAAAATTTAAATGTGATGCCCTCTGACCCAGCAATTCCACATCTAGAAACATCTAGAAATTGATCCCTCAAATATTCTTTTTTTTTTTTACTTAAACTAAAAATAAAATTTTTTAAATTTTTTTATTTATTTGAGAGAGAGACAGACAGAGTGCAAGCTGGAGAGGGGCAGAGAAAGAGGGAGACACAGAATCTGAAGCAGGCTCCAGGCTCTGAGCTGTCAGCAGAGCCCGATGTGGGACTCAAACTTGTGAACTGCGAGATCATGGCCTGAGCCGAAGTCTGATGCTCAACTGACTGAGCCACCTAGGCACCCCTATTTAAGCAATTTTTATTTATTTATTTTTTAAACCTTATTTATTTATTTTGGGAGAGACAGAGTATGAATGGGGAAGGGGCAGAGAGAGAGAGACAGAGAATCCCAAGCAGGTTCCGCACCATCAGTGCAGAACCCACGAACCGTGAGATCGTGATCTGAGCTGAAACCAAGAGTTGGAAACTTCACTAATTGGGCCACCCAGGTACCCCAATTTTTTTTTTAATATTTGTTTTTGAGAGAGAGAATGTGAGCAGAGGAGAGGCAGAGAGAGAGGGAGACAGCTGTGAAGCAGGCTCCACACTGTCAGCACAGAGCCTCAGGAGGGGCTTGAATCCACAAACTGCGAGATCATGAGTTGAGCCAATGTCAGATGCTCAACAGACTGAGCCACCCAGGTGCCCCTAAACAATTTTTTACCAAAACTTATCTATTTTGAGAGAGTGAGCAAGCAGGGGAGGGTCAGAGAGAGGGAGAAAGAGAATCCCAAGCAGGCTCCTCACTGTCAGCACAGAGTCTGATGTGGGGCTTGAACCCACAAACTGCAAGATCATGACCCAAGCTGAAACCAAGAGTCAGACGTTCAAGTGACTGAGGCACTCCAATCTCTCAAATATTCTTACACAGGTACGTGAAGGTATACATACAAATAAGTTCACTGAAGCATGGTTTATAATTGTGAAAAATTAACACGACTTAAATGCCCAACAAATAGGACAGCCAAATAGATACGGTAGAGCCATACACTAGTCTATTAGGCAGCTGCTGAAAAGGAGAAAAAAGAAGCACCTGACTAGCTCAGAGCATGCAACTCTTGATCTTGGGGTTTTGAGTTTGAGTCCTACATTGGGTGTAGAGATTACTTAAAAATAAAATCTTTAAATGGGGTGCCTGGGTGGCTCAGTTGGTTCAGCATCTGACTCCTGATTTTGGCTCAGGTCATGATCTCAGGGTTGTGGGACTGAGCCCCACATCAGGCCCTGTGCTGAGCATGGAGCCTGCTTAAGATTCTCTCTCCCTCTCCCTCTGTCCCCCCTCTGCTTGCTCTCCCTCGCTCTCTAAAAAAGAAAGAAAGAAAGAAAGAAAGAAAGAAAGAAAGAAAGAAAGAAAGAAAGAAAGAAAGAAAGAAAGAAAGAAAGAAAAGAAAGAGAGAAAAAAATAGAGCTATCTATATGGAAATGAAAAGGTACCGGTGATATACAGTCTTAGATGAAAAAAGACTAAACCAGTATGAATAGAATGATCCCATTCACATAAAACGTACATGCACAACAAACTCTTAATAGTAATTACTTCTGCGGGGCGGAAGGGGATCATGAGAAAAGGCAGGTAGAGCCTTTCATTTCCAAATTTTTACAATCATATATTGTAGGAAATCTTTATAGAATGTATTCTAAAAACTAATTCATTGAGAAAAAATTGATAGCTAAGTGAAATTAGTCAGTCAGAGAAAGACAAAAATCATATGACTTCACTCATATGAGGACTTTAAGACACAAAACAGATGAACACAAGGGAAGGGAAACAAAAATAATATAATAAAACGGAGGGGGACAAAATGAAGAGACTCATAAATATGGAGAACAAACTGAGGGCTGCTGGAAGGGTTGTGGGAGGGAGGATGGGCTAAATGGGTAAGGGGCATTAAGAAATTTACTCCTGAAATCATTGCTTCATTATATACTAATTTGGATGTAAATTAAAAAAAATAAAAAATAAAGTTAAATTATAAAAAATAAAATAAATATATATATATATATGTATAAAAAAAAAAAAAAAAAAGAAAAAATTGATAATACTACAGAAGTGAATAAGTCACCTGGCTGGCTCAGTGGGTACAGCGTGCAACTTGACCCCAGGGTTTTGGGTTTAAACCCCACATAGGGTGTAGAGATTACTCAAAAGAAAAAAAAAAAAAAAACAACAAACAAACAAACAAAAAAAAAACCTTAAAAAAAACACACCAAAAAACAAGTGTCAGGGCATCTGGGTGACTCAGTCAAAGTTGAGCGTCCAGATCCTGATTTCGGCTCAGGCTGTGATCCCAGGGTCATGGGATCAAGCCCTGCATTGGGCTCTGGGCTGAGTGTGGAGCTGCTTAAGATTTTCTCTCTCTTTCTCTCTCTTCTCTCCCCCGACTTGTGCTCTCTCTAAAATAAAATATTTTAAAAAAAAAAGAAGAAAAGAAATGTCAAATAACTTTCTGCACATAGCTCAAAAATCATGTGACTTTCTGACAATCTTTCCAAACTACAGGAAACTTTCTTTGGTCCTTTTATTTGCGAGAATAGTTCCAGTGGGGATAAGACTGTATGAGGAAGTAGGAGGCTAGATTCCAGCTCCAGCTCACCTCTTAGGGTGTGAACTTCAGTACCTGTGAAACATGGATAGAGACTGTCTGCGCAGCTACTGTACGAGGCTGGAATGCATGCTGAGCAAGCTTACGCAGTGTGAAAGTGCCCTGCAAGCATATAAAACGTCGCACAAGTGTGAAGTACTTTTATTAGTATGCTGGGAATTAGAGAACATATCGATAAGCACGTAAGGGCTTCAAAGAGAAGGGTTCTTACTAGAAAGCCAAATATTCCTTAACTTCCCTGAGGAACTGGGACGAGGAAATAGCATTCAAAAGTGGATTTACTGGCTCTGGGTGTTTTCCAACTCTCTCTCTCCCTGATCTATGAGGATTTTTTTTTTTTTTTGAAGTATTTATTTAAGTAATCTCTACACCCAATGTGGGACTCAAACTTATGACCCCAAGATCAAGAGTCACATGCTCTTCTGCCTGAGCCAGCCAGGTGCCCTTCCCTGATCTATGAGGATATATAGGAAAAGCTGATACCCAGCTCTCAAGGAACTGCATTTACAGAGGGCGCTCACCCGCACAGAGGTCTGCAGAGGGCTTGTAAGTTACAGAGCACCAGAGCACCAGCATCTTACGAGCCACTCTTTCTTCCTTTTGAAAGATGTTGTTTTTTTAAATTTTTTTTTCAACGTTTTTAAATTTTTTTTTTATTTTTGGGACAGAGAGAGACAGAGCATGAACGGGGGAGGGGCAGAGAGAGAGGGAGACACAGAATCGGAAACAGGCTCCAGGCTCCGAGCCATCAGCCCAGAGCCTGACGCGGGGCTCGAACTCACAGACCGCGAGATCGTGACCTGGCTGAAGTCGGACGCTTAACCGACTGCGCCACCTAGGCGCCCCGAAAGATGTTGTTTTTAAGTAATCTCTTCACCTGGTGTCAGGCTCAAACTTACAACCCTGAGATCAAGAGCCACATGCTCTAAGCCAGCCAGGCAGCTGCCTCTTATAAGCCATTCTGATTCCAAAATTTAAACTTATGATTCTAATGAGAAAATGTATGAAAAATAATGTGCAAAAGATTTTCATTTTCACAAACTGACTCAAATAAGCAAATATAATTCTATTAACCAGTGCTTCTATAAAATGGAATCAATCACAGTTGACTTGTCTTTATCCAACCAACCTCAAGCACATTACAGGGCACCACGGAAATTGCAAAACATAAGGGTTCTTGACTTGATGTCTATCCTTTTCCCACTACTTAACCTACTACTACAGACAGACAGGTACAAGTTTAGATCTATATGTGCTCTAGTGCACAGAAAACCACAGGGCAGAGGAGCACCTGGGTGGCTCAGGCGGTTGAGTGTCTGACCTCGGTTCAGGTCATAATCTCGGTTTATGAGTTCGAGCCCCATGCCCGGCTGTGTGCTGACAGCTAGGAGCCTGGAGCCTGCTTCTGATTCTGTGTTCCCTCTCTCTCTGCCCCTCCCCTGCTCATGTTCTCTCTCTCTCTCTCAAAAATAAACAAACATAAAAACATTAAAAAAAAAAAAAAAAAGAAAGAAAATCACAGAGCAGAATGGCATTTCCATTACTCACCTTTCTAAAATATGATTATTTTCAGCAAGTTCTTTAACCACTCCTTCCATCTCTTCCTTTAATTTCTTCATACTATACAAACAAAATAAGAATGTCTCTGCTCAAAAAAGTATGCAAATGTTTTAGAATTACACCATGTTTTAGTTCTCTTGATTGAAGTAAGCCATTAAATACATTAGCAAATATAGTCACCACAAACACCAAAAATTTCAAAATAAAAGAGCAAGATCACAAACTGAAATAAAAATGAACAGAAACATAATAGTTACCAAATAATAAATTTCTTACCCAAGAGTCATTTCCACTAATGTATTAGAACAAGGATAAATTGGGGTCATGGTATGTTTGATTCCACTGGAGGCTGCAAACATTTTTTGAGGCAAAGTTTCTTGTAACTAAAACATCGAAAAAAATTCACATCAATCACTGAACGAAGTACAAACTACAGATCTTACATCAAATGTTCCAGGTTTATTAAGCCCTTTATAGCTTTTAAATTTTAATTTCAAAACCATGAATGATACAATAGTTAAATGAATACTCTAAGAAAATCTCCTCTTTTCTTTTGAAAAAAATTTTTTAAAATGTTTTATTTATTTTTGAGAGAGAGGGAGACAGAGTGCAAGTGGGGGAGGGGCAGAGAGAGAGGGAGACACAGAATCTGAAGCAGGCTCCAGGCTCCGAGCTGTCAGCACAGAGCCTGACATGGGGCTCGAACTCACCAACTGTGAGACCATGACCTGAGCCTAAGTCTGACACTTAACCGGCTGAGCCACCCAGGAGCCCCTAAAGAAAACTTTTCTTAAAGATAAAAGAATGTTCTAACATATGCTTTAAAATTTTTTTTAAAATATTTTATCATAGGCTTTTAGGGGCGCCTGGGTGGCTCAGTCAGTTAAGTGTCTGACTTCGGCTCAGGTCATGATCTCACGGTTTGTGAGTTGAGCCCCGCGTCCGGCTCTGTGCTGACAGCTTCGGATTCTGTATCTCCCTCTCTCTCTATCCCTCCCTGACTAGTGCTCTGTTTCTCTCTGTCTCTCAAAAATAAATAAATGTAAAAAAAAATTTTTTTTAATATTTTATCATATGCTTTTAATCGTAAGACGTCTAAGTTCTGAAAACTTGGCTCAAAACACGTATTACAAATGGGTAAACAGAACTGAATATAAGGCAATTTATGTCCTATTTCTCCCTTTTCAGTCATTTCAAACTGAGAAGAAATACATTTTTTTTCCTAATAGGAAAAAGAGAGATGTTTTCTAGATACTTTTCATAGTCATACCTCATTTGTATAATCTTGATACTTCGACACTTCTTCTTCAATATCAAAGCACTGATTAGTTAGTGATAATAACTGTTTCCTAAGATGAAGCATCTTTCTGAAAACCAAAAAGAATCAATAAGCAGTCTAATATCAGTGTTACTTAAAAAATACAACATTCACTGAATTGTACATTGTGCAGTCAACTACAAAGCTTACTTACCTCATCCATTCTTCTGACTTATCCAAAAATGCCTCATATTTTTTAACACATTCGTCTGTAAAATGGGTCATAGCTTTTGTTGCATGGTAATACAATTTTTGCCTATAATTTAGAAATAATCGTAGGTTTAAACCAATGTCACGATTTCTACTTCAAATATTAAAAACTTTTCAAACATATAAAACTTGTATTTCTTAATAATGACTGTTACAGCTTTAGAATATTTATAGTAGAAAGCCAAAGGTTTCTAAAATTGACATTATAGCAGCAGGAAGCAAAAGAGAAGGTTCATAAAGGAGAATGGTCACAAATACTTATTCAATGAAGTTAAGGTAAGAAAGTGGTTAAGCCTGGCCTTGTCTATGTTCTTCCTTATTTGTCCTTCTGCAATCAGAGCACGTGAAGCAGAAGACCACCTCCTTATTCTCCCTTCTCTTCAACCTCTCAATCAGGGACCAGACACATGGACCTCAAATATGTACATACACAGTAACAATTCTGTAAAGCTAAGATGAAAATGTATTTTTCATTGTAATTAATTTCAATTTTAAGAGGAATTATATTAATAACATAACGCTGAAAACAATTGTTAAACATAATATGGACACTTACTTATCAAATTTGTGGATCTGTTCTTCATTATAAGCTAGTCCTACAAATAAGAAATATTGCTTCTGTAAATGTAGAATCACAGAGTCATGCAAAAATTTTTATCTTTTGAAATTATGACTTCAAAAAGGGTAAGAGGGTTTTCTTTTTAAGATTTTATCTTTAAGTAATCTCTACACCCAATGTGGGACTCACAACTGCAAGATCAAGAGTTGTATATTCCACCGACTAAGCCAGCCAGGCACCCCAAAAAGGCAGAGTTTAGAGCAGATGTCACAAACTCATGACTCATGGCTTAGATATATAGCCCAATGCTTTCATTTGATCTATACAGTGTTAACATAAAAAAAAAAAAAAAAAAAAAAAAAAAAATTAACTGCCAACATTTAAAATCAGGACATTTTTTTCCTTTAAAAAAAAAAAATTTATTTACTTATGTGACCTCTATACCCGATGTGGGGCTTAAACCCATGACCCCAAGATCAAGAGTCACACACTCCACCAACTGAGCCAGCCAGGTGTCCCCAGGGTTTTTAATAAAATCTGTACTTCCAGCTTCCCTTGAGAACAGGAAGACTGGGCAATGAATCTGGTGAATCTGAGTAGTGACTCTCCTCTTTAGACGGGGTACTTCCTCTCCTGTCCTCCTGTCTCCAGTGGCCAATCATTTTCTTTTCTATGACTGGCCTCTAGAGATTTTGGAGTTCAGGACCCCTGATTTAAAATTTTCAAAAGATTGTTTTTAGGAATAATTTTTAGTATATTCAACCTCTTTCCCAACGGAATCAAGTCTCTGAAATAAATAACTTAAGGAACCAGAAATATACCTCAGAAATATTCCTCAGAAATATACCAAATGAATTCAATTGAATTACAACTAGTAGAATTGATTCATTAGATTAACAAATGGCAAATTTTACTCACTACGTTCTGCTTTGTCTTTTTTGAACTGATAGTAAATCTCTGTGATGCAATTTAGCAGGACTTGTAGCTTTTCTATACTATATAAGAAAAAAAATCCAAGTAAATTATATAAGTCAATGTGAAAAAGGACATTTAATAATAAGAGCAGAAACTACCAGTAAAGTTCTATAACCTACTGTCTATCTTTTGGATGAGTGCCTTCTTGATGGGCCCACATGTCTGCCAACAATCCACCTGGAGATAATCTGCTTTCGATATCCTGAAGACTGGTTTCTATTGTTCCCTGAGAACTGGAAAGCTAAATAAAACCAGTGGGTTCAGATGCAGATCAGCAAAATACAGAAACAATAATCAGAATACCATGAGATCATGACCTGAGGCAAGGCGGGCTGCTCAACTGACTGAGCCACCAGGTGCCCTGCCCCCCCTTTTTAAGAATAATGTTTATTTATTTGAGACAGAGAGAACAAGCGATCGAGTGAGCTGGGGAAGGGAAGAGAGAGAGAGAGAGGGAGAGAGAATCCCAAGCAGGCTCCACACTGTCAGGGTGAACTCATGAACAAGATCATGAGCTGAGCTGAAATCAAGAGCTAGACGCTTAACGACTTAAGCCACCCAGGCGCCCTGAGCATTATGGATTTTAAAGGGAGACTTGAGAGAGACTTTACAGAGAAAAGGACTTAAAGCAAAGCAGGCACTTGGAAACATCATGAAGAACTTCATGTTAGCAAGGGAATTTAAATATTGTAAATAGTTCCTAAAGATGGGAAAAGGCTACTCCTTCTCTGGAAATCCTTTAGGTATATCATCTTTCTAGGAAAACTGAGATCTAATCTGACTAGCAAAGGAATAGGTTATGAGCCAATGACTGTCATAATTCTGTAAATACTCACTCTCAACAATTTGGTGTGTATGTCTGAAATTTCACCTAACTCTGCTGCTTCTAGGTTGATCTTCATCAACTTTTCGTATCTGTATGAAAACAAGCATGGAAAAATTCAATGAGCATAATGAATATACAGATTTTTGAATATAAAGATTTTAAAAGATGTTTTATAAATTATACCTGAGTTTTTATTATCGTAACTATTTAAGAATAAAATATTGAATGCAAAGCCTACAAGCAACAGATTCCAAGAAAACTTGATGTCTGTAAAGAAGGAATTTTATATACTCCTACTTATAAATTTTTATACAAAATATAAAAGACAACTTAATTTCCAACAGTCTTACGCCATGATAATGGTCAAACTACTAGATTACAGATTGGAGGTCATACTGAATTCAATTATTATATTTTCTCTGCAGTACAAATAATACAGCCTAGAAAGAGAGAAGTCGAAAATATTGTTTCAAAACAGTCTCAGGGATAAGATTAATAAGTAAGAGTAAACTAAAAGTAATCCCCAAATTCTACAACTACTAAAATACAGTTCTAGAACACCTCTTCCCGCTTCCTTTGTTGACTGTAGGTTCTATATCTTCCTATTCAGAGTGTCTGCTTTGCAAAATTAAAAACTGAGACGTTTCTGTCAGATTACCTCTTCCTTTGTAAGGGGAAGGAGAAATGCCGCCAAATGTTCACTTCGTACTGGGACAACTAAATAATTTTGGCTTTGTGAGGAAGTAACTCAATCGAAAGTGGGGGCTCGACTCAAACACTTGCACAGCATGTTCTACTACGCCAAGGATAACGACGTAAGTGAATGTTTAACATTTTCACCACTATTAGTAAGGAAGTAATCTACTTACACTTTCACAGTTTTTTCAATGTTTCTGATGCAGAAATCCAGTGTGATCACAACTTCTGTCTTTTTGTGAACAGTTTCATTATAATCATCTTTAACTAATTCTCTAAAAAATAATAATACCCTCATTAGTTTACCTAAGGAATGATTTGTTTCCTCTTGTCCATCACTAATTACACTGCTGTTACTACTCTTCAGACAAGTTTATTAACAGTCTTATATTATGAAAGCCAATTCATTTTTGTCCCCCTTGGCCTGAGTCTCACCAATTCACTTTTTATTACTGAAAGCATCTCTGTGACCCTTATACATATCTAGGGCACGGGCCATTAGTTACTACTTATTGGGTTAACAGTTTAGAAATCTAAGGCATTAAAATTATATTAAACAGTGTAAATAAACTACAATCATACAAATAAGCCATATGTGTTATGCTTTATACCACCAGAATTAATTTTTACTGCTCATAAATTATGATCTCTGAAGAAGGAGGATGACATAATTAATAATAAAACTGGAGGGCTTTTTTTTTTTTTTTTTAATTTTTTTTTTCAACGTTTTTTATTTATTTTTGGGACAGAGAGAGACAGAGCATGAACGGGGGAGGGGCAGAGAGAGAGGGAGACACAGAATCAGAAACAGGCTCCAGGCTCCGAGCCATCGGCCCAGAGCCTGACGCGGGGCTCGAACTCACGGACCGCGAGATCGTGACCTGGCTGAAGTCGGACGCTTAACCGACTGCGCCACCCAGGCGCCCCAAAACTGGAGGGCTTTTGGTCTACACTAAGGGTCAACAAACTAAGGCCTGATGTTTGCTTTTGCTAAGAATGATACTTATATTTTTAAAGGCTGTAAAAATAAATAAATAAATAAATAAATAAATAAATAAATAAATAAATAAATAAGAGACCTTATATGGCCCACAAAGTCTAAAATATTTACTAACTGGCAATCCCTATCAAAATACCACCAAGCATTCTTCACAGACCTGGAACAATCCTAAAATTTGTATGGAACCAGAAAAGACCCTGTATAGCCAAAGCAATCTTGAGAAAGAAAATCAAAGCTGGAGGCATCACAATTCTGGACTTCAAGCTGTAACCATCAAGACAGTATGGTACTGGCACAAAAACAGACACACAGATCAATGCAACAGAATAGAGAACCCAGAAATAGACCCACAAACGTATGGCCGGCTAATCTCTGACAAAGCAGGAAAGAATATCCAGTGGAAAGAAGTCTCTTCAGCAAATGGTGCTGGGAAAACTGGGCAGCGACATGCAGAAGAATGAACCTGGACCACTCTCTTACACCATACACAAAAATAAACTCAAAATGGATGAAAGACCTCAATGTAAGGCAGGAAACCATCAAAATCCGAGAGGACAAAACAGGCAACAACCTCTTTGACCTCAACCACAGCAACTTCTTACTTTACATGTCACCCAGAGGCAAGGGAAACAAAAGTGAAAATGAACTATTGGGACCTCATCAAGATAAGACGCTTCTGCACAGAGAAACAATCAGCAAAACTAAAAGGCAACTGACGGAACGGAGAAGATATTTGCAAACGACATATCAGATAAAGGGTTAGTATCCAAAATCTATAAAGAACTTATCAAACTCAACACCCAAAAAACAAATAATCCAGTGAAGAAATGGGCCAAAGACATGAATAGACACTTTTCCAAAGAAGACATCCAGATGTCCAACCGACACATGAAAAAATGCTCAACATCACTCATCATCAGGGAAATACAAATCAAAACCACAATGAGATACCACCTCACACCTGTCAGAATGGCTAAAATTAACGACTCAGGCAACACGACTATTGGTGAGGATGCATAGAAAGATGATCTCTTTTGCATTGTTGGTGGGACCACAAACTGGTGCAGCCACTCTGGAAAACAGTATGGAGGTTCCTCAAACAATTAAAAATAGAACTACCCTCTTACCCAGCAATTGCACTACAGTACAGAAAGAGCCCAAATGTCCATCAATAGATGAACGGATAAAAGAGATATGGTATATATATATATATAACGGAGTACTACTCGGCAATCAAAAGAATGAAATCTTGTCATTTGCAACAATGTGGATGGAACTAGAGTGTATTATGCTAAGCAAAATAAGTCAGAGAAAGATAAATATCTTATGATTTCACTCATATGAGGACTTTAAGATACAAAACAGATGAACATAAGGGAAGGGAAGCAAAAATAACGTAAAAACAGAGAGAAAGATAAACCATAAGAGACTCCTAAATACAGAGAACAAGTTGAAGGTTGGTGGTGGGGTGTTGGGTGGGAGGAAGTGCTGAGGGGGTACTGGGCATTAAGGAGGACTCTGGGATGAGCACTAGGTGTTACTAAGTGATTAATCACTAAATTCTATTCCTAAAAAAATATATTTTGATTAAAAAAAATTAACAACAAAGGAGTATGAGAGACAGGAGCTCAAGTTCATAGACCACCAGAGGCTTTCTTTGGTCACTCTCTGTCTCTTTGGATCCTTTTAATTTTGGTTAATTAGCAGGGCAAATATCCCCCATAGTTAGTGGCAGAGAGCTGTATTTCTAATACAAAACTGTTGTGTTTGAAACATGGAACAGATACAGATTTCAAATAAAGTCCTTAATATTGGTGAAAAAAAAAAAAAAGGAAAAAAAATTACTAACTGAAAAAGCTTGCCAGCAGTGGTCTACATTAAAAACCATTTTCAGGGTGCCTGGGTGCCTCAGTCAGTTAAGCATCCGGCTTCGGCTCAGGTCATGCATGATCTCACAGCTTGTGGGTTTGAGCCCCACATTGGGCTCTGTGCTGACAGTTCAGAGCCTGGAACCTGCTTCGGATTCTGTGTCTCCCTCTCTCTGTCTGCCCTGCCCCTGCTCTCTCTCTCTCTCTCTCAAAAAATAAACATTAAAGAAATTTAAAAAAATATATTTTTTTTAACGTTTATTTATTTTTGAGACAGAGGGAGACAGAACATGAACGGGGGAGGGGCAGAGAGAGAGGGAGACACAGAATCGGAAGCAGGCTCCAGGCTCTGAGCCATCAGCCCAGAGCCCGACGTGGGGCTCGAACTCACGGACCGTGAGATCATGACCTGAGCTGAAGTCGGACGCTCAACCGACTGAGCCACCCAGGCACCCCAAAAAAATGTTTTTAAATAAAAAAATTAAAAAAAAAAAAACCATTTTCAAAAAAAACCCCAAACCAAAAACCAACGCAAAACAAAAAACTATTTTCTCATGACTTATTAAACTAAAAGTTAATAGGTAAAAGGAATAAAAGCTTCACGGAGCAGTGACTGTGGTACATAACAAGAACAAGAGAACACGAGAGCTGTTAGTTACAATACCACAAAAGTAAATGGAGTCAACACTCAGATTTTTCCAGAAATTATTTAGTAAAAACAAAAAGCCTTCTTAATGGAAAGAGAAAAGCATAGGCTTGTAAGCTGGATATGTGAACACCTAAAAAAAAAAAAACCCATAAATTTATGAGTTTAACAAAAAAAGTGTCATTCTTTTTTCTTCTTAAAGCACCAGCAGAATGAGAATGATGACATGCTTTCGTAAGAAGGGAAGGATAGGCGTGAGGGAGGTACACATAAACTGTCACAAGCACTAGGCCAAAGAGCATTATGATCCCAGGGAACACGAGGCCATTGCTGTGTGTGTATAAAATTCAAAAGCCTTAAATGATGGTGTACAGAAACTAGAGGCATGATGTTCAAGAGAGACCATTTATTCTCCACTTCTATCAGATGGAAAGAACATCTACAAATCATGAAAAGTAAAAAAAAAAAGGGTGGGGGGCAAATCATATTCATCCACAAAATATTTCTTAGGGTCACTTTCAGGAAAGATAATAGTTAATTAATCAATATTCTGACCCAGAGTAACTATATTAACATGATTTACTTAAAAACAAAAACAAAAAAAACAACAGCTCTTATTGCTTGTCAAGGTGAGTGTGTACTCCACTGTATAATTAATTATACATTTATATGAAGTGTCTCGAACAGGCAAATCTATATAGACAGAAAGCATATGAGAGGTTGCCTGGGGCTAGAATTCTAGAACAAGTCCAGACTATCGTGGATTACAACAATGCCAAAGGCCACCCACCAAGAGAGTGAAATGACAGCTGAGTCAAGTCCTTGGAAAAAGAATTCATTTACCATCACCCTGTACTACAGTGTGGCATAAGTTTTAAAATTCAGATACTATTTGTCCTATGTATCTCACAAGCTGCTGCAGGAATCAAATAAAAAAATAGTTGCTAAATGTTTTATATACCAAATGTGAAACAAATGTATTATAATATTACAGAAGGGGTGCCTGGCTGGCTCAGTAGGTGGAGCATGTGACTTTGGATCTTGCGGTAGTGAGTTCGAGCCCTACACTGGGTGTAGAGATGACTTAATAAAATCTTTAGGAATGAGCCTGGGTGGCTCAGTCAGTTGAGCATGTGACTCTTGATTGCACCTCAGGTCATGGTCTCACAGTTAGTGGGATCGAGCCCTGTGCTGGGCTCTGCACAGAGCATGGAGCCAGGTTGGGATTCTCTCTCTCCCTTTCTCTCTCTCCCTCTGCCCCCTCTCCTGCTCCCATTCTGTCTCTCTCTCTCTCAAAAAAATAAAATTAAAAAAGGAAAGATAAAATCTTTAAAAACCAAACCAAACCAAACAATAAAAAACCCCAAGCACTTGATGCTTCTTAGTCTGAAGAGGTAAAGTATCAATGATGGAGTGGTTACCACTCATTTTCAAATTTCAGTCTATTACTTACATCAACCATCGTATCCCCTTTCGCATTAATTCCTGATAAAGCAGCAAGGTATTGGCAATTTTACAAGCATAACATACAACTCCTGTTATTGCCTAATGAAGAAACACAAATGTCAGTATTTGGTGCAAATTGTGGCACAGGATAAGAAAAACTTTTACAGAAAAATTTTCAAGCTTATATATTTTTATCAGGTTAATTTAAAAACACAAACTACCAATTTCTAAAAGCTAAGGACAGATACAATAAATATTTCAGCCTTAACATGATAATGTTAAACATGTTCTGTCTCAATAGAGAAAATTTTCTTAGGAATTTAACAAAAGATATAAAGAAGAAAAGAGGGGTGCCCAGGTGGCTCAGTCAGTTAAGCGTCTGACTTCGGCTTGGGACATGGTCTCTCATGGTCTGTGGGTTTGAGCCCTGCATTGAGCTCTGTGCTAACAGCTCTGAGCCTGGAGCCTGCTTTGGATTCTGGGTCCCCGCCTCTCTCTCTTTGCTCCTCCCCTACTCATGCTGTGTCTCACTCTGTCTCTAAAAATTAAATAAATGTTAAAAAAAAAATTAACAAAAAAGAACAAAATAATCTGCATTGGGTAACAATTTTTTTTTTTTTTGAACATTGTATTTTTGAGAGACAGACAGGGATAGAGCACAAGCCAAGGAGGAGCAGAGAGAATGGGAAACACAGAATCGAAGCAGGCTCAGGCTCTGAGCTGTCAGCACAGAGCCCGACGCAGGGCTCAAATTCACAAACTATGAGATCATGACCTGAGCCTAAGTCGGACATTTAACCGACTGAGCCACCCAGGTGCCCCTGCAATGGATAACAACTTAAATGAATAATTTCCTAAATCGTATAGGCGTATGTAAAGATAATACATTTTATTGCTTCCATTGTTGATAAGATAATTTTAATTCAGATGTTTACATAGTAACTTAATTAAACACTAACCTTAGCCATGCTAGCATCCCCATCTAAATCGTAACGTGGATGTACTTTAGGAAGGGAAACTGAAATATGAAGTAAAAAAATTAAAATCAGAAATAAAGTATTTTGAATAAATTACTATAGCTTTTATATAGCAATCTCTAAATTAAACATTAACATCTACATTACCCCCAAATTAAACATTGGTAACAAAACTCTTTTATGTTCTTTTCCTGGTTAAAAAAAAAAAAATCACTTGAAGCAAAAATGCTCATTCCTTAACAACTAAGGAATTACCCAAAATATTTCTAAGGAGTTTAGTTCTTTTCTTAGATATATTCCAATACAACACAAGCTCAATGCTTCTCTTTAAATCTAAATCAAATCCCAAAGATCCAAACAGAAAAGTGAAAATCTGGGTAATTTTTTTTTTCACCAGTACAACTAATAATTTAAGATTCCAAAATGTAGATCTAATTTTTCATAGACTCCAAAGCCTGACAAAGTGTCCTATTCACAGTGGACACAATAAATATTGGCTCAAACTTGTGATACAAAAGGTTATTTTGAATGTTAGTAAAATACTAAAAGCAGAGAGCTACAGTAAAGTATACATGACAAACTACCATTTTATGACACAAAATATTTAAGGTCAAATTATGTTCCTATAAGGCTTTTCAATTTTATTACTAGCCTCATTCAACTTATTTACAAAATTTTTAAGTTTTTGAAAATTCTACATTACTGTCCTCATCAATCAACTTTATGAAGATGCCAACATTTTTACAGGTCATTTTTTTTTTTTAATGGCTATGAAGAACACTAGAAAAATTCCAACTTACTTTTCTCGTATATCAATCCTATGGTACTCAGAGGTTCCCGACTCACTACAAAGATGGGATTTTCCTCGGTAGTTTTAGGAAAATGCTGTGCCAGTCTTCCAGGTTCTATAACTAAACGTCGTCCTTCATATACAAGTTCTTGATTTGAAGAAATAATTTTGGTTTGTTTATATACCAGTTCATGAAATACAGTAGCACTGTGTGAGAAAAATGCAAAGGGACAACATTACTGGGATGGAGTAAGAAGTAAATCTGTGTGTGTGGGGGGGGAGGGGAGGTACAACATTTCTTTCTAAGAGATACTTCAGATCACAGCAGGTCTATAGAAACACTGTTTTGTTGATGTGGATACTATAATGTCTATTAAACTGAAAATTGCACAGACCTGTCTATGCAGTAATCCATTCTAGAATACTTTTATGTCTGAACACCTATACTGAATATGTATAAGATACAGGATTCTTCATGTTGAATAATGGGGAGCCAACATAACACAGCACTTTAGAGCAAGGACTCTGGATCAGACTACGTGGGTTCAAATTCCAGTTATACTGACTTGCTGAAACACCTTAAGTTACTTAACACCTCTATGCTGTTTCCTCATCTATAAAACACAAGTGATAGTACCCACCTCACAGAGCTGCTGTGAGGATTAAATGACAAAGAACTCACAGTGGTATCTGTGACGTGACTATAAATATTTGTTGAATGAATTAATACAACCAGGTATTTTCAAAATGATGTTTTAGGGGAAAAAGTAGATTCTCCCTAAACAGATCTATGCAATCAAAGAGACATTTCAGTGGAAAGGCTGTGATCTGGCTCAGGCTTGGGTGGACTTTTTAATGTTCACATATGTTCTTAAAATGAAATAGTTGCCAACACCTAACTCTGACACAGATTTATTCACGCTATTACATAACAAAATAAAGATGAATAATACACATTTAGTCTAATTTTGTATTAATATTATTTTATTCATTATATTGTATTCTTTTATGCTTATATTAACAGTATATTATACATATTACATATTAGTACCTAAAATATTACTTTATCTAATTAATTTTATTCCTGAATACATTAATTGCCAGTAAAGGTTTTATAAGATATCAGAACTGCTATCTGACTCTTGTCAAAGCAGACATTAAGGCACGCAGAATGGGTGTAATGTTTTTTCCCCTTCATTTTATTTTTATTTTATTTTTTTAGTACAAAAGGTGTTTTTATTATAGCACAGGGACAGGACGTGAGGGCAGAAAGAGCTGCCCCCTTCATTTTAATTTTTTTTTTTAACGTTTATTTATTTTTGAGACAGAGAGAGGCAGAGCATGAACAGGGGAGGGGCAGACAGAGAGGGAGACACAGAATCTGAAACAGGCTCCAGGCAGGCTCCGAGCTGTCAGCACAGAGCCCGACGCGGGGCTCGAACTCACGGACCGTGAGATCATGACCTGAGCCGAAGTTGGACGCTTAACCGACCGAGCCACCCAGGCGCTCCGTGCCCCCTTCATTTTAAAAAACATTTGAGGTCACTGTAGACTGACATGCAGTTGTAAGAAATAATACACAGTGATACCATATACCCTTCACCCAGTGTCCCCCAATGGTAACATCCTGCATATGATATATTATTATACTATATGAATAGTGTATGTATCCTATCCAGGATATGGATACTGATATAATCCACCTATGATATTCAGATTTCCTTAGCTTTACATGTAAGTGTGAATGTATTTAGTTAAATGCAGTTCTATCACATAGGTAGATTTTTTTTTTTATAATATAGGTACAATGTGTTTTTGTTTAGGTAAAACAAATGATTACTTCTCCAGCACCTAATAAGGGGTTTATGCCACATATGCAAATAACTACACTAGCTATATTTAAGACTTACGCTTTAATGTTTTTTAAATGATAGGATAGTACTCGTAAATTTTTTTCCTTTTTTTTTTTTTTTTTTTTTGTAAGTCGGCTCTATGCCCAACATGGGGCTTGAACTCAGGGTCACATGGTCTACTGACTCAGCCAGGTGACCCTGACCATAATACTCTTAATAAAACCCAGCCCATTTATGGATTTGTGGATGTTATTTGTGGTTATGTGATTATGTAAGAGAGAAGGCATAGAAACAAAAATAGTCTTATAAAAGTTGCAGTTTAAGAACAAGCTAATTTACCTGTATATTTTATAAAAGTAGAAAATTGATCTTTTTACTCCAAAAATAAGCAAAAAAGAATTTAGTAAACACTCAAACATAATTTCCCATCCAAGTACTAACCAGGCTCAAACATAATTTCCTAAGTGAGAAGTGGGTAGGTACTTTTAGAGAAGCTGAGACATCTTTTCCATTTCCTCTTCTAATTTAGGAAGATAATTACAAAACAAAACACAACATTATGATACAGGATGAAAATATAAAGAGGTACTTACGTATTGTAGCTATGAATATAAATCTTATGAGCTGTCATTTGTTGCAGTGAAAAAACATGAATTATCATCCGATGAAGTATATCACTAGTTTCTGCAAAAAACTGGTCAAAACCCCAACACTTTTCCTGATCTGCCTCAAGGATGTTTGCAAGAACAGGGGTAAGTAGAACTTGAAGGCCCCTAAAATAGTATTGAGAAAGTTACTTGAAGAGTGAATGTTACATTCTGTCCAGATACAAAATCATAATATTTACCAACAAATCAAAGGAATTGCTATTACTTAGATTAATTTAAGATTTAAAAAAATCTGCCAACTTTTCAGAATGTCAGGTAACCTTGGTTTAAAATTACTTGTCAATGCATCAGGAGTTATGGTATTTTTTAAAAAGTTTGTTTGTTTGTTTGTTTATTTAGAGAGAGAGAGAGAGAGAGAGATTGAAAGAGAGAGAGAGAGAATATTCCAAGCAGGTGGCACAGAGCCTGATGTGGGACTCAAATTCATGAACTGCGAGATCATAACCGGAGCCGAAACCAAGAGTCTGACGTTTAACCAACTGAGCCACCCAGGTGCCCCTGGGGTTATGGTATTTTTATGTTAACTTATCTTTTATTGATTATTCTCTTTGATTCGTCTGTTCCCAAGTTTTCTCATTTTTCCAAACACAATCTATATATGTATATATACATGGCTATCCAGGTGAGATCAGTTGATTAGAACCAGGCAGTTATGAGGATAAGATAATGGTTTAATTTCAGGGTTTTTAGTGTCCTTTGGTTTTTTTTTTAAAGTTTATTTATTTTTGACAGAGAGTGTGTGTGAGAGTGAGGGAGGGGCAGAGAGTGAGAGAGAGAGAGAGAGAGAGAGAGAGAGAGAGAGAGAGAGAGAGAAAATCCCAAGCAGGCTCTATGCTAACAGCACAGAGCCCGATGTGAGGCTCGAACTCCCGAACCATGAGATCATGACCTAAGCTGAAATCAAGAGTCAGATGCTTAACTGACTGAGCCATCCAGGGCCCCCCCCCCCCAACCTTTTTTAAAAAGAGTTTATTTATTTTGAGGGAAAGAGAGAGAGAATGGGGAGGAGCAGAGAGAGAGGGGAGGGGAGAGAGAATTTTAAGCAAGCTCTGTGCTCTGTGCATTTAGCAGGGCTTGAACGCAATGAACCATGAGCATGACCTGAGCCGAAATCAAGAGTCAGATGCTTACCTGCTTGAGCCACCTAGGCGCCCAAGGTCAGGCATCCCTTTAATGTCTATTTGTCCATCTACTTATCTAATCAATCTATCAATCTATTTATTTATTTATTTTTGAGAGAAAGTGCACGGGCCTGAGCTGGGAAGGGGCAGAGGGAGAAGGGGACAGAGGATCCAAAGTGGGGACTGTTTCCACAGCAGAGAGCCTGATGTGAGGCTCAAACTCAAGAACTACGAAATTCAGACGCTTAACTGACTGAGCCACCCAGGCACCTCTAATGTCCTTTTAATATGCCTCTCCAATATATAATTTTTTTAAGTTTACTTATTTTTGAGAGACAGAGAGCAAGCCGGGGGGGGGGGGTGGACACGCAGAGAAACAAGGAGAAAATCCCAAGCAAGTTCCTTGCTGTTAGTGCAGAGCCCGATTTGGGGCTCGATTTCCCAAACCATGGGATCACGACCTGAACCAAAATCAAGAATTGGAAGCTTAATCAACTGAGCCACCCAGGGTGTCCCTCAAATATATAATTTTTAATGCTGAATTTATATGCCTTTTGTAGTATACTGCTATTTTTTTTGAAGTATACTTCTTCAGTAAGTAAAATTAATGTAATCATCTGACAATCAATTAGTGCCAATTCAACTAGAGATAATCTTTGACTAGTAGACTTAGGTTTTTTTTTAAAGTTTTAAAAATGTTTTTATTTATTTTTGAGACAGAGAGAGACACAGCATGAGCAGGGGAGGGGCAGAGAGAGAGGGAGACACAGAATCTGAAGCAGGCTCCAGGCTCTGAGCTGTCAGCAGAGCCCGACATGGGGCTTGAACTCACATACTGTGAGATCATGACCTGAGCTGAAGTCAGATGCTTAACCAACTGAGCCTCCCAGGCGCCCCTTGTAGACTTAGATTAAAAAAAAAAAAAAAAAAAAAAAAAAAAAGGAAGGACCTTTTTTCTTTCTCATGCTTTCAATGAATTACACAATATATTCAAATAGACTCTCAATTATGGAATTTCAAATAGTTTTAAAAATATATTCTTGGGACCTGGGTGGCTCAGTCGGTTAAACATCAAACTTCAGCTCAGGTCATGATCTGATGGTTCATGGGTTCGAGCCCCGCATAGGGCTCTGTGCTGACAGCCTGGAGCCTGCTTCAGATTCTGTCTCCCTTTCTCTCTCGGCCTCTCCCCTACTTATGCTCTCTCTCAAAAATAAAAAATAAACATTAAAAAAAAAGTAAAAAAAAATACATTCTTGACTATATAGCAGACACTGGAAAAAATCTTTGTTAAGAGTTTTTAAAGTAGGTAGTGGAGATCTTTTTTTTTTTTTTATTTTGGACAGAGAGAAAGAGAGTGCACATACAAGCGGGAGAAGGGGGCAGATGGCAGGGAGAGGAGTGGAGGGAGAGAGAATCTTAAGCAGGCTTCATGTTCAGCGTGGAGACTAACACACATGGCCTAGAGCCATGACCTGAGCCGAAATCAAGAGTCGAATGTTCAACCGACTGAGTTGCTCAGGTGCCCTAGTAGTGGATATTTTAAGTTTTGACTAACAGGTATCTATTCTCCCTCCTTTTGTAAGAGAATCCATACCTCTCCTCTACTATCTCCCTGTGCAGAGATGGGCATGACAGCCAGGTATGGTTATTATGATTAGTTGGAGGTGAGCAGGTGATAGCATGCAGGTTAGTGAAGTGAGAATCAACCTAGAAGTCTTTGCTCAAACTATCAGGCAAGAAAGTCTGTCTTCCCACTGGGCTTTCAAAGCTTTGAGAGTGTGAGTCTGGGAATGGTAGCAGCCACCTTGTGGCTGACCTAAAGTAAAAACAAATCAGACAGAAGCAGACCTGAACAATTTGAAGAGACCAAGTCTTGATGACAGTCTGAGTCCAAGGATTCAGCTGGGCTTTGAGTCACATACATATGTATACTTTTAATTATAAGGCCAATCTATATCCTTCTTTACTTAAACCAGCTGACTTAGGTTTTTCTCCCTTGTTATCAGTCTTGGCTAATACATATAAGAAGTGATGGTTATCTTTTTTTATAGTTGCTTTATTTTTGATAGTCGTTTTCACTGCTGATTTGTAGTACTTGAAGTCCTTACTATTAAAAAAACCCCGTAAGATTATATAATATGTTTTCTGTTACCTAAGCAATTTATATCAAAGAATTTATAACTCGGTATGCTCAAGACTAATTAGGCAGGTTAAGACCTGCGGGGCGCCTGGGTGGCGCAGTCGGTTAAGCGTCTGACTTCAGCCAGGTCACGATCTCGCGGTCTGTGAGTTCGAGCCCCGCGTCAGGCTCTGGGCTGATGGCTCGGAGCCTGGAGCCTGTTTCCGATTCTGTGTCTCCCTCTCTCTCTGCCCCTCCCCCGTTCATGCTCTGTCTCTCTCTGTCCCAAAAATAAAAAAATGTTGAAAAAAAAAAGACCTGCTACCCTCCTGAAATATGTAATCTGTAGTTCAGATTGTCAAATTACTGATTCTAAGTTTCAGCAATTATTAAAAAGCCAGTGTTCACTTCCTGACCCCTTTACATTTTATGTTTTGCCTGAGATTCCAAAAATGAGTATTTTCTAAATCAAAAGTTAACACAAATCACTATGACAATATGCAATTTCTGTTCCCGAATGAAATGAATGTCTCTTCATAAAGCTGGCTGCATGACCCAATTTTGTTTTGGAGACTTCTTTAAACAACACACAAAAATGAAACTGTCAGAATAGTTTTCAAAAATGATTTTTGAATTAGAACTCTTAGTTTAAATGAATTTCGCAGACATTGAAATATAAAATGATAGGTGATATTTTATTAGCTTATATAGATGATTTAAATAATAATATTCAATATTTAAAATATTAAATATTTAAATTCTTTCTTTTTTTATATGTAGAAAATCATACAAAAAGCACCCACAAATTATAATAGGTAGTTAAGCCAGTAAATCATAACCTGTATTACTTGTGGATTATATAACTGCCATACTCAGGAAAAATGGAAGTTAATTCAATAATCAGAAATTCTATTCTTTCTTCTTTCTTTCTCACTCTCTCTTCTTCTTTCTGAGAGAAAGAGTGTGCATGCACGCATGAGCAACAGAAGGGCAGAGAGGGAGGGAGAGACAGAATCCCAAGTAGGCCCCACACTGTCAGTGTGGAGCTTGATACAAGGCTCGATCTTATGAACTATGAGATCATGACCTGAGCCAAAATCAAGAGATGGATGCTTAATTGACTGAGCCACCCAGGAACCCCAGGAATCAGAAATTCTGAATATTGATGAGTGTTTTGGCTTTATTTCCAGAGTAAAATCTAAAATAATTTACTCTCTACTTCTAATTTCTTTCTCCTTAAATTTTTCTTTGTGATAACAGAATTCATGTCTGACAATAATAACGTTTCTGAGTTCTGGCTACTAAGTTAAAAAAGACCCATCTGAACATTTGGAATGCTGAAAAATGTAGTAGAAAACTATTAATTCTTATCTTTTCTTTTTTTTTTTTTTTTTTATTTTATTTATTTTTGGGACAGAGAGACACAGAGCATGAACGGGGGAGGGGCAGAGAGAGAGGGAGACACAGAATTGGAAACAGGCTCCAGGCTCCGAGCTGTCAGCACAGAGCCCGACGCGGGGCTCGAACTCACAGACGCGAGATCGTGACCTGGCTGAAGTCGGCTGCTTAACCGACTGCGCCACCCAGGCGCCCCAATTCTTACCTTTTCAATAATATGAGTACTTTTTATTTTTTTTTTTCAACTTTTTTTTTTTTTTTTTAATTTATTTTTGGGACAGAGAGAGACAGAGCATGAACGGGGGAGGGGCAGAGAGAGAGGGAGACACAGAATCGGAAACAGGCTCCAGGCTCTGAGCCATCAGCCCAGAGCCTGACGCGGGGCTCGAACTCACGGACCGCGAGATCGTGACCTGGCTGAAGTCGGACGCTTAACCGACTGCGCCACCCAGGCGCCCCATGAGTACTTTTTAAAAATGAAGATAATACTAAATTTCTCGAGTGTTTGGGGCACCTGGGTGGCTCAGTAGGTTAAGTGTCCACTCTTGCTTCCAGCTCAGTCATGATCTCAGGGTCATGAGATCGAGCCTCACATCAGGCTCTGTATTGAGCACAGAGCCTGCTTAAGATTGATTCTCTCTCTCTCTCTCTCTGCCTCTGCCCCTCTCCGCCACTCACTCTCTCTCTCCAAAATAAAAAAATTAAACAAAACTAAATAAACTTCTTGAAGGTTTGTTTTTTAGAACTCTAGTTATTCCTATCTGTATCACCATTTGTGGTCCATCAATATGGATGATCAATATAAAAGATACAAAGGTCCCTAAGCTGGATTCCTACACTGGACAGAATTCTAAGACTAATGATTAGCAATCCTGAAAATGTATGCCTTCTGCCCTAACAGACCTCTGGCAAAATTATGCATATAGATCAGAATCCATCTTTACATTGCCACAAAGACTAAAATCACCTATCAAAGCACATCTAAAACATAGCAAAATCTTAAAAACAACAACATACA
Organism: Neofelis nebulosa; assembly: GCF_028018385.1. Taxonomy (NCBI): domain Eukaryota; kingdom Metazoa; phylum Chordata; class Mammalia; order Carnivora; family Felidae; genus Neofelis; species Neofelis nebulosa. Next base: position 52,500,802 of record NC_080789.1, read on the forward strand.
AACAAAAAAACCCCAAACCAAACTACACTTAAGTAGCTGTGACTTTACTCATTGAAGATCCCAAACACCAAAGTGCAAAAAAAGAAGAGCTGCATACACCACACTGACCGAGAAAGACTGCAAGAAATAGGCATGTCTCCACTCCAGTCGATTGGTCCATTTTCTGCTTTCTGTACTCCAGATATTGCACCAGAAGGCTTTCCAGTAATTATTTTATACCTTGGGAGGAATAGATGGAGAATAAATTAAGCAGTTCCTCATTGCAGAGCCTATCAATGGGCTTTGCAAAAATATTTCCTCAGTTGCACCTACAATTATCTACTAGACGAAACTTTGTGATTGATGTTCAGAGGATCCATAAAACAATCAAAATACTTTGAATCTGACTGACTGAAGTAGAATAGTGGTTGTATGATTATTTTATATATGCCATAATTAATTTTCATTGGGATCTCAGAGTGCCATATAACAGCAGCTTGATGTTCACAACAAAAATATTAATTTTTTCCATCTGGAAAAATCGAGCAAACACAAAAAAAGTTATGTTACAGAATATCTCTAGGCCATTAAAATCCCTTTTACCCAAATTATCCACAGGCAGTCAACTGGACTGTGAAATCACTGCAGAATGAACAACAGCCTGATTTTTTTTTAAAGAAGACAAAACTATACACAGCATAGTATCAGAAAGATTCTTTGCATACTGAAAAAATATATACACATACAGGAATAGGTGTGTGTACCAAAATTAAAAGCCAAATTGAATTTGATCCTTGAGGTAGGTGATAAAAATAAAGATGACCGGAAGAAAGAGATGGATGGGGAAGCAAAAGAATACTATAAAAGATGCAAGTCAATAAAAGCAGCCTCTTAGGTTTCAGCACTTTCCTAAACAAAACCTGAGAGTGAGGGAGAAATAAAAGTTCATGCCTTCTGGAATACTTTCATCCAGGTGAAAATGTGAAACCTAATATAGCTGTCTTCGATGAATTTATAGATATTATTTTGGGCATAATTTTTTGTTTGTTTAATGTCTACATAAATGTGCTCTGAGAAAAATCATTTTTTCTCTAAAAAGTACAACAAACCAGTAGTACCACTGATTTGGATCACTTGCCTCTTTCCTAAAGAGGCAGCTGGGGTTTCTGCCTTAACAGAGTTTTCACAGAAGAAGGAAATTAATGTGAAAAATAAGGTACATTCACATGAGAAAGGTCTGACTGTGGAGGAGTAAGTAGAGATATGTGAGTTTCATGCAAGAAAAAAGAAATGAATAGAATGAAAACAGAATCCTTAAAGGAGTGCTTAACATTCTTAGAAAAGCTTTACTAATGTTGATAAGATCCATATAAAAGTACATTGACAACATGTAAATGAGACACTGAGGGGGCAACACAGCTATAATGTGAGGCAGATGCATCCTTTGATAGTAAAACAGGTGTTATTACTACTTCAAGCACCTCTCAACGTTCATTATCAGTGTTCCCCAAAACCAGAGTTTCTGTGCATATAAAGAAAGAAAACTCTTCTAATGGTGTATCTGTGCACATGATGACAAAGTTATCAGGTATTTCTAGCTGCTGATGGGTCACATGTTTCCTTTATTAGGGAGCATCATGCTTTTATTTAATCCATTTTTAGGACAGCAAGAAATGCCTCAAAAGCTTTAAAATGTATGTACGACAATAAAACCATGGTAAACTGTTAGGCGCAACTTATGTTCAATGAGAAAAACACAAATTTACTCTCAGCCTTCATTAATGAAGAGATTTTACAAAATGGACGCTGCTGCAAAAGCAGGCTCAAAATGATGTTACACCAAAATCATCACTATAGTAATGGATGTCTTCTTCCCATGAAGAGGTGCTCTGTCCTTGCTGAAAACAGATAGATATCCAGGTTTTAGCAAAAGTCATTATATCAGCTGGTTTTACCTCCTGAAATCAACAAACAGAAAAATATGCTTCTCCCTCAATTTCCTGAGATGAGATTAAAGACTGTATTTTTACAGTTGTGATTATTTAAGTCGTGTTTGCTTACAAAAGGCCTGGTCAAATATAAAGGTCTGAGGGAAAAGGTAAGATTTAAAGAATGATTGGATACACTGGGCTGTCAGTGAGTTACTGTCCCCAAACATTCTCTAAACAACATTCATAACCTCGTAAGTTTATGTGTGCGTGGATTGGCTGTTTCTCAGGAAGCAAGGTCATTCGCTAATTTCTCTCACAATAAAAAGGTGTGTGGTCAGTGTACAGATGTTATATAATAAATTTCACATCTAGAATTCCATCTCTTTTCCTCCATTATTTGGTTTACAACAGTGATTTTACACACAGCAACTATTTTCTAATAATTATGGCAAAACATAAAGGTATAATGTACTAGTAAAATGCATTCAGTCTTTGGACTGAAACCACAACATTAGAAAAAAATTTAATAGTATATTAAATGTTATTTTTGAAATGGTAAAAGAAATCAGATCAGTTCAGGGTAAAAATTTTATTTCTTTTACATCTGGTAATGGTTCTGGTACTCCACAGAAGTACAATTTTTTTCAGTTACATAAAAGAAAATCCCTGATAAGTAGTACACAAAAAGAAATAAACATATATAACATTTCTGAAATATAATCCAGAAAGCAGTGTATTTTTAATGATGGGCCAAAGACTGGATGCCATTTACACTTTGTACGTAAGATATTTTAACACAATAAGAAAAATTATGCCTATGCACTTTATAAGGCTGCACTCTTATTCAAAACCAAATAGCTTAAAATATCAGAAATGATGGCTAAATCAATTTTCATTAGCATATACCTCTAACATATGACAAAACAAAATAAAGCAAAAGTACACTTTAAAAATTATTTCTAATTTTAGATGGAGAAATCACTTACATCACTTCCTTATTCCTACGTGGCCCTTCAAATGGTCTGAACGGCAGTGATCCAGTAGCTGCATGGTAAAACGTTACCCCAATGCTCCAAAGATCAACTGTTGCTCCGTATTTCTTCTGATGATCTTTTCTTAGCACTGCTCTCTCATACATATCAGGATGCTTAAAAAAAAGGATGAAGGAACTAACTTGTGTTCTATGGTATTACACACAAATGGGTATTTAATAATGCCTACAAAGTCCTTCATATTTCCCTAATGATTTCACTTTCCCAACCTGAAAAGACTACTTCATGTCGTCTTTTCCCTCCTCAAACCTCCAACACCACCCTCTTTTGACTCTCAATTTCAATGACCTCACTTTGTCTTTCAATGAGGAAATGTAAGCAAAAGAAATCAATTCTCCCTTATGCTTTTTACCAAACACCAACCTTCTTGAATGTGTCTAGACTCTAGGCCTACTTTCCAGTTATGATGGAGCTAGTCCTATCAAGGGCTAACTTTTCCATCTGTGCTATGGAACCCATACTACTAATGTCTCACCAATTCCAGAAATCAATTCCTGCAATTACCCTTTTTATTTTATGCATCAATTTCCTCCTACTGGATCAGTCCTTTTAGCTTACATACATGCTTTAAGATCTCCTATTTTTTAAAAACCTAAATTGACCTCACGACCCTTTCTAGCTATGACCCAATTCTCTTTCCCACGATAGCAAAACTTCTCAAAGTAGCTGTCCACACTTATAACTACCTTATTTCCTCATCTCCCAAGGAGGCCTATGGTATTAATTACCCATATACTTTAACTCCCAAAACTATTTCCTGCCCTGAGCTCCAGATTCACATATTCTACTGTTTTCCTGAATGTCTAAAAAGTAGCTCAAAATCGGGGTGCCTGGGTGGCTCAGTGTGTTGAGTGTCTGATGTCAGCTCAGGTCATGATCTTTCAGATTGTGAGTTCGAGCCCTTCCATCGGGCTCGCTGCTATCAGTACAGAGCCTGCTTTCCATCCTCTGTCTCCCTCTCTCTCTCTCCCCCTCCCCCACTCACGCTCTGTGTCTCAAAAGTAAATGAACGTTAAAAAAAAAGTAGCTCAAACTTCACATGTCCAAAATAGACTCTTCTCGGTCTTGCTCTCAAACCGGTTTCTTACTAATCTTTATCCCCTAAGTAAGCTGTACCACCATGTATCCAGTTACATATTCCCCAAACCTATCAGGTGGCCTTGACTCCTTTTTTCTCATCTCTTAAATGCAATCCATCAGAGCAAGTCATAAGGACTCCAAGATAAAAATTAAATTTTTTAGAATTATTTCAGAGGACTAGTCTGACTGGGTTGATTGGAGATCTAGTAGGCCAGACAAGTAACTAATATGATGTTAAACACATGACTTTAAGTCCAGAAGATGCTACACTACAGATGTATGGCGTACAGATAAATTCTTTTTAATTAAAAAAAAATTTTCTTTAATGTTTATTTTTGAGAGACAGAGAAAGACAGCGTGAGTGGGGGAGGGGCAGAGAGACAGGGAGACAGAAAAACGGAAGCAGACTCCAGGTTCTGAGCTGTCAGCACAGAGCCCATTGTGGGGCTCAAACCCACAAGCCCTGAGATCATGACCTGAGTCGGATGCTCAACTGACTGAGCCACCCAGGCGTCACCCACCCCCCCACCCCCCAGCAATTTTTTTTAATGTTTGTTTATTTATGTTAATTTTTTAAATGTTTATTTTTGAGAGTGAGAAAGAGACACAGTGCAAGTGGAGGAGGGGCAGAGAGAGAGGGAGACAGAATCCAAAGCAGGCTCCAGGCTCCAAACCATCAGCACAGAGCTTGAACCCATGAACCGGGAGATCATGACCTGAGCCGAAGTCAGACACCAAACCAACTGAGCCACCCAGGCTCCCCTATGTTTACTTGTTTTTGAGAAAGAGAGAGAGAGAGAGTGTGTGAGCAGGGGAGGGGCAGAGAGAGAGGGAGACACAGAGTCCAAAGCAGGCTCCAGGCTGTGAGCTGTCAGCACAGAGCCCAACGCAGGGCTCAAAGCCACAAACCTCAAGATCATGACCTCAGCTGAAGTTAGACGCTTAAATGACTGAGCCACCCAGGCACCCCTGGAGTACAATAAATCTTATATGACATGGCTTAGCAGCTTACAGGTCTAGACAGAGATTCTGACGGACATTTAGTTCTGCAGAATACCACCAGAAGTCATACTTGCTTAGCCTCCTGACATCTGCCTTCACAGAAGTTACGCACCGAAACTTTAAAATTCTTGGAAGATAAAGCTACAAGAGTGTACTCAGGACCAAAGTAGAGTCATCATCCAAATAAAAACAAATGCTTTACGACATTGTGGCATGTGGCTGTGGCCTAAGAGACTGGGAATGAATGCAGGTAACAAACACTATGGGGAGGGTGCTTCTAAATGATGTGGTCTGTGAATATGACTCCAAAGGGTCACCATCCCTGGATTTTCTGTGTGTATAGCAGGGTGGGAGGTGGGGATGGGGGAATCACTCTTTTGGGAAATACATTTTAACGAGAAATCAAGAGGTGATTAGCATGAGGGGTTTGAAGTGAGTGTCTAAACAGATGTCTACCAGATATATGGGGTCTCAGTGGTTTTGCTGGTTCTGTGGCACAGCATATAAACTACTATCCAAAGAAGCACCAGCCAGACCTTTGACACAGTAGCTGGTACTCAGTGTTTAAATGGTGATGTGAACAGACCAAGAGCACCTGTGTATGCCTGATATCCCCTACCACACAAGGGTGCCAAGCTGGGAAGACAAGATACAGTGATTCTAGAAGGAGACAGGGAAATTTCCACAAAAGGTGCAATAAATAATTCTCCCACAGAGTGACTAATACTGGCTTAATATACGCTGGTTACACATGATCTCTGCTCATTGGCTCTCTCCTGAATGTGCTACTTGTGTTTGTGTAGGGCTTCATATTGTTGGGCCTGGGCCTCCACATCTGGAATAGGAACATGAGAAGAAAGCTACTGTAAAGCTCTCAGGTTACATTATTAAGATATCCGTAACAGGGGCGTCTGGGTGGCTCAGTCGGTTAAGCATCCGACTCTTGATTTTGGCTCAGGCCATGATCTCACGGTTTGTGGGATCATGCCCCACGTCGAGCTCTGTGCTGACAGCATGGAGCCTGCTTGGGATTCTCTCTCTGCCCCTCCCCAGCTTGTGTGCATGTACTCTCTCTCAAAATAAATAAATAAATATTTTTTTAAAAAAGAAAAAAAAAGATATCCATCATATTGAAAATGGTGGAAGAAAGAATGTTGAAATTTTCTTTGGACTTTTACAAACAAAGGGGAGAAGATTTAACATCTGGTCTAGGAATTCCGAAATGAGAAAAATTTTCATTTAAATATAAATACTTCTAGATTGCTGAGCTTCAGGCTATTATTTATCTCTTTTCATAACTTCTGATATGCTGTATACGAAAATAGGGCTGGGCATAATCTGAAATAGGAAATAGATTAGAGTAAAATTTCAGCCTAGAGTACAGCATGAACTTGGGAGTTAATTTAATGTTTTGTTTTTTTCCATTTTAAAAGTCTGTTAAGAGGCAAAAGTTAAACAATGATCCTAGGATATGTGAAACATTAATAGTTGATAGTGGACGATCAGCTTCATGAAGGCTGGTGTGTAATGGCTGTTTGTTTTGCTCATCACAGTTACCGGGAAGGGCTACTGGTATTTAGTGGGCAGAGACTAGACGGGAAAGACATCCTGCTGACTAGGGAACAGTTCTGAAAACTAAGCTTCTGATATCCAGCATGACTTCTGAATATTCTGCCAGACATTTGTGGAGGTGGTAAGTCTATTACTCCATCTTATAAATAAATGTAAAATATTTTTGTACACAAAGTATTTTTGTAGCTACAAGAATGTACCTTTATGTAAATCTATTTTTTTTAGTTACAAAATACTAAGAATTATTCACTGGTTTGGAAAATCCTGTCAGTGACACCACCACTTGTGATGTGGGACTCAACAGAACATACAAGTCATCACTGCACTTGCGCTGGAAATGGTAATACGTGCAAGTGTAAGCATTGGATTATTTAATTTGTCAGTAAAGTTATTCCTAGACTTTTATATATTAAATATCTCTGATATTTATTATAAATATTTTCTTTTATATTATTATTGAGGTGATATGCCATTCTCTTAATTAGGCATACGAGTTGATTATATCTAAGAATTTCATTTCAAGACACTGAAGGGAACACTGTAAAACATTTACTACAAAAAGGAAGTGACTGGGGTGCCTGGATGGCTCGGGTGGTTGAGTGTGTCTGACTCTTGATTCTGGCTCAGGTCATGATCCCAGTGTTGTGGGATTGAGCTCTGCGTTGGGCTCCAGGCTAAACATGGAGCCTGCTTAACATTCATTCTTCTCTCTCTCTTTCTCTCTCCCCCTCTCCTTTCTTCCCTGTCTCTGCCTCTCTCCCCTGCTGGTGTGTGTGCTCGCTCTCTTAAGAGAGAGAGAGAGAGAGAGAGAGAGAGAGAGCGAGAGAGAGAGAGAGAGAGAGAGAGAGAGAGAGAGAGGTGTCATACAGAGTTGAAACCACTAGGGTTGTATGTTGTGATGTTATGGCTGGCCTCTGCTTATATCTCCAGCTTCAACTCCTACCCAACCCCCCCCCCCCCCCCACCCCGCTTCACTCATTAAATTCTGCCAAACTGCCATCCTTTCTGTTTCTCAAACTTCCAAGGTCATTCTTGTTTCTAAGCCTTTGCAGTTCCTGGTTCCCTCTGCTTGTCATGCTCTTCCCCCAAATCTTTGCATGGCTTGCTTCTTTTTAATCATCTAAGTGTCACTTAAGATTGAAAGGAGGCTTTCCCTAGCTATCTTTCTCCTGCTAGTTTTTGTTAATCTTATTACTTTATTGTCTTCCCAACACTTTAATTACCTGAATTTATCTTATTTACTTATTATTAACTATTTCCCCACTAGAATGTGGGTTCCCTAGGAGCAGGAATTGTGTGCATGCAGTTCACGGCTGAAGTTCCAGGGCCTACAACACTGCCTGGCACACAGTAGGCACCCCATAGATATTTTTTGGATGAATCTAATCCATTTGTAAGTTTTTGTATTAAAAGATTATCAAAATATAACTAAAAATTAATTTGGGGTTATATACTGTTATATATAACAGTATATACCAAACAACTTAAGACACTAAATTCAGGGCAGACTTAGAATAATATGAATAAACCTATAGGGGCAGTTAGATTTTATTCTCCATATTATAAACTACAATGGCAGAATCTAATTGGAAAAAAGTCACAGAAACCAAGACTTTTTTTTAAAGTAATCTGTATATCCAACAGGGGGCTCAAACTCATGACCTCAAGATCAAGAGTCAGACGCTCTACTGACTGAGCCAGTGAAATGTTCCCATAATCTAAGACTTTTAAGATAAAGTCCAGAGCTATGAGCAATTAGTGATAGCTATATACTATAAACTTCCTGATTACATGTCAAACGTACTGACTTTTTGTTTTAAATTTTTATTAGTGAAATATAATTGACATACATTGTTATATTAGTTTCAGGTGTATAACATAGTGATTCAACAATTCTATACATTACACAAAACTCACCACAGTAAGTGTAGTTACCACAAAGGAAATGAAAGCAAAAATAAACACTAAAATAAAAAGCTTTGCACAACAAAGGAAACCACCAACAAATCGTAAAGGCAACCTACTGAATGGGAGAAGGTAATTGCAAATGATATCTCTGGTAAAGGGTTAATATCGAAGACATATGAAGAACTCATATGGGGGTGCCCAGCTGGCTCAGTTGGTGGAGCATACGACTCTTGATCTCAGGGTTGTGAGTTTGAGCCCCAGGTTGAATGTAGAGAGGTTACTTAAAATCCTAAAAACAAAAATCAAAAAAACAAAAAAACTCCTACAGCTCAACACCAAAAACCCAAAAATAATCCAATTAATAAATGGGCAAGGGACCTGAAAAAAAATTTTCCTGAAGAAGACATACATATGGCCAATGGTCACATGAAAAGATGCTCAACATCACAAATCGTCAGGGAAATGCAAATCAAAACCAGGAGATTATCACCTCATACCAGTCAGAATGGCTAGTATAAAAACAGAAGAAATAACAAAGGGCCTGGGTGGCTCCCTTGGTTAAATGTCCAGCTGCTTAGGTCATTATCTCACAGTCTGTGAGTGCAGAACCTGCTTCAGATTCTGTCTCTCCCCCCTCAACCTCTTGCATGCATGTGCACATGCTCTCTGTCTCCCCAAAATAAATAAACATTAAAAAAAGAGGAAATAATAAATGTTGGCAAAGATGTGGAGAAAAGGGAACTCTCAGGTACTGTTGGTGGGATAGTAAATTGGTACACTGTGGAAAATAGTATGGCGGTTGCTCAAAAAAGTAAATGTACTTACTTTAAAGTATATTTTCTTAACTTTTCCAAACGTTATACTAACTTCACACAAACACACCAACACAAACAGTTTCAACACAGGGCTTTTCTAGCTTTCTAGCAGTTTAAGTTAGATCTTTTAAAAAACATTTCATTTTTGTGTGCTTCTATTAATGGTCCTGTCTTTCAATAACCAATCTCCCTGAATAGAATCTTCTGCTTCAGAATTATAATGAATTTTGCTCTACAGGGGATATTATAACAAGTTTGTAATATATTAACTGCTCTGATCAAAAAAAGGAGCATTTACTAGCTAGATGCTTCTTAAGTGTACATACAGCTTTTTTCTTTTAATATAGATCCACAGCATTAGTAAATTAAAGAACCTAAGAGTGTTAAAAACTTATAAGAATTTTTTTTAAGTTTATTTCTTTATTTTGAGAGAGAGAGAGAGAATGCGCAAGTGAGGAAGGGGCAGAGAGAGAGGGAGAGAGAAAGAATCCCAAGTCGACTCTGCTGTCAGCGCAGAGACTGACGTGGGGCTCGAGCCCATGAACCATGAGATCATGACCTGAGCCAAAGTCAGACACTTAATCAACTGAGCCACCCAGGTGCCCCTAAAACTCATGTAAGAATTTTCAACAGAAAAATAACAGCATCCTTAGAAGCCAATATCTAATTCCCTCATTACACACCAAATTCATTAGAATAAAAAGTTTAAGTTTTGTCCTAAAAGTTACTAAGACATTTTATAGTAAACTGGTTAACCAGTTACCTGTATTTATAACCTATTCATCTTTAAATAAATTACTGATGCATGACTTACCAAATATTCTTCTGTGCCATACAAAGAAACAAACTGTTCATCATCTTCTAATTCTCTAGCTGCACCAAAATCTGTGAGTTTGTACACAGACTGTCCATCTTCCCCTATAACACGCATGATGTTTCCTGGCTTGATATCACGGTGCACTATGCCATTCTCTCGTAGATGGTTCATTCCACCCACTTAATAAAACAAAGGAAATCATAATGTAGGCATCTATGTGTGTGTGCATCAAATTCACAGACATCATTCACTCATATTCACTCAATATGTTTTTCCATAAGTTGGTCCAAAGTCATTTTTACCAAAGAAGAAATAGATAGTATTTATGTTTATGTTATCTCATATTTGAGTAATAAAAAGTTTTAGAATAAGGATCAATATGGTCTAAGGAAGAGTGCAATCTCTCTTAATTAAATATTATCAGGAAAATGGAACAAAATGATCTTAAGCATATGACTTCCTGAATTACTTTTGATTATATACATGTGGGCAATCTGCCTAAACTTAAGAATAATGATTCCTGAGAAAGATACCAATCTTTCGTCATAGTTTCATATTTCTTTACCTTGGGGAAAGAATTCCATAAAAAAGTAAACTGCACTCAATACATAAAACAGTAAAAAAGTAACAGAGGCAAAGTGTCAGACTAGCTTCCAAGAATATTATTTCTCATATGCTTAAAGCTATTCTAAAAAGGCCATTTTCCTTTTTTTTTAAGGGTAGAGGTGGCTACAATGCTGAAATTAACCTGTTTTGGGCGGTAGGCAGTGCCCCTAAATGCTAGTTTGAAACGTCTGACAGCTGACAGATGAATGCCCAAATATAACCTATGAAAATAAGTTTAGAGGTATCATATTCAATTATGAAAACTCAGGGCTACCAGTATACTTGGGAAGTCATTGATTATCTATAACTTCTACTAGGTTAAACAGGCTGCAGCATAGATTTTCTCTCATTTTTTTTTAAGTTTTTTTTTTTTTTTTTTAACGTTTATTTATTTTTGAGACAGAGAGAGACAGAGCATGAACGGGGGAGGGTCAGAGAGAGGGAGACACAGCATCTGAAACAGGCTCCAGGCTCTGAGCTGTCAGCACAGAGCCGGATGCGGGGCTCGATCTCATGGACCGTGTGATCATGACCTGAGCCGAAGTCGGCCGCTTAACTGACTGAGCCACCCAGGCGCCCCGATTTTCTCTTATTTTATCCTCACTGAAAGAATCTCTACACTGCTTCCAATGCCAAGTTCAAGAACTCCCACTAACCTTATGCCTTCTTTTATCACTGGGCTTTACTCATTCCTCAAATACTGATTCATTTCTCTCCAAGAAGATATTATTCTCTTCAGTTGCTATATATATATTTATTTATTTGTATTTTTAAAATAGCTTTCTTGAGGTAAAATTCACATATAAAATTCAGCCTTTTAAAATATACAACTGAGTAGTTTTCAGAAGAGTCAAAGTCAAACAACCATCACTAGTTTCAGAACATTTTCATCATGTCAAAAAGAAACCCCACGCCATTAGCAGTTAGTCCTCAACTCTGTCGTCCCCTCAAACCTCTGGCAATGACTAATCTGCTGTCTCTATGGATATGTCTATTCTGGACATTTCATATAAATGAAATCATATAAATACTGTGACCTTTTGTTGTCTGCCTTCCTTCACTTAGCAAAATGTATCCATGTTACAGCATGTATCACTACTATATTTCTCTGTTTTTTTTAATGTAAGCTCTAGGCCCAACGTGGGGCTTGAACTCATAACCCCAAGATCAAGAGTCACATGATCTATCACCTGAGCCAGCCAGGCACCCCTATGTCTTTTTTATGAACAGATAATATGCCATTGTATGGATATACCACATTTTGTTTATTCATCAGTTGATGGATACTTGGGCTCTTTCCATTTTGCGACTATTATGAACACTCGTGTCCAAGTTTTTGTGTGGATGTTTTTAATTCTTCTAAGTAAATATCTAGCAATGGAATTGCTAAGTCATATGTTTAATCTTTGGAGGAACTGCTAGACTGTTTTCCAAAGTGGCTGCACATTTTTACAATCCCACCAGCTATATAAAGTGCTCCAACTTCTTCACACCCTTGGCAACACTTTTGTTTTGTCTTTTTGATTTTGGCTATGCTATTGGGGATGAAGTGGCATCACTTTGTGGTTTTGATTTGCATTTCCCTACTTACTTACTTTTCTCCATTGCTCATTTTTAAATTGGGTTATTTGTCTTTTTATTAAGTTGTCAGAATAAAAGTTCCTTATTGGGACCTCATCAAAATAAAAAGCTTCTGCACAGCGAAGGAAACAATCAGCAAAACTAAAAGGCAACCGACAGAATGGGAGAAGATATTTGCAAACGACATTATCAAATAAAGGGTTAGTATCCAAAATCTATAAAGAATTTATCAAACTCAACACCCAAAAAACAAATAATCCAGTGAAGAAATAGGCAAAAGACATGAATAGACACTTCTCCAAAGAAGACATCCAGATGGCTAACAGAAACATGAAAAAATGCCCAGTATCACTTATCACCAGGGAAATGCAAATCAAAACCACAATGAGATATCACCTCACACCTGTCAGAATGGCTAACATTAACAACTCAGGCACAACAGATGTTGGCGAGGATGTGGAGAGAGAGGATCTCTTTTGCATTGTTGGTGGGAATGCAAGCTGGTGCAGCCATTCTGGAAAACAGTATGGAGGTTCCTCAAAAAACTAAAAACAGAACTACCCTACGACCCAGCAATGCACTACTAGATATTTATCCAAAGGATACAGGTGTGCTGTTTTGAAGGGACACATGCACCCCCATGTTTACAGCAGCACTATCAACAATAGCCAAAGTATGGAAAGAGCCAAAATGTCCATCAATGGATGAATGGATAAAGAAGATGTGGTATATATATGTATACATACAATAGAATAATATTCGGCAATCAAAAAGAATGAAATCTTGCCGTTCGCAACTACATGGATGGAACCAGAGGGTATTATGCTAAGTGAAATTAGTCAGAGAAAGATAAATATCCTATGACTTCACTCGTATGAGGACTTTAAGAGACAAAACAGATGACCATAAGGGAAGGGAAACTAAAATAATATAAAAACAGGGAGGGGGACAAAGCATAAGAGACTAATAAATATGGAGAACAAACAGAGGGTTACTGGAGAAGGTGTGGGGGGGGGGATGGGCTAAACGAGTAAGATGCATTAAGGAATCTACTCCTGAAATCATTGTTGCACTATATGCTAATTTGGATGTAAATTAAAACAAATAAAATTAAGTATTATGTTGGAAAAAAAAAAGTTCCTTATCAGATAAATGATTTGCAAATATTTCCTCTCATTCTATGGGTTGTTTTTTCACTTACTTGATGTTGTCCTTTGAAACACAAAGTTTTTAATGTTGATGAAGTTCCAATTTATCTATTTTTTCTTTTTGTACTTGTGCTCTTAGGGTCAGATCTAAGAGAGCACTGCATAAAGGTCTTTGGTTTTGAATAGATTACTTTTTAAAAATTCTTGTATTGGGTGGGAGGGAGGGCAGGGTGGGTGATGGATATTGAGGAGGGCACCTTTTGGGATGAGCACTGGGTGTTGTATGGAAACCAATTTGACAGTAAATTTCATATATTAAAAAATTAAAAAAAAAAAATAAATAAAAAAAAAAAAAAAAAAAAAAAAAATTCTTGTATGATTAAATTGTATTTACACAGATCTATAAAATCATGTAAACAAACGTACCCACATCTCGCAAAACAATTAAAAATTCAGACTCTGGTAGTCCATAGGCATTAGATGGCTCTTCTAAAACAGTGTATAAACTTCCGCATGGACAAAATTCCATAATAAGTACTTTATGTCTTGTTGTTGTCTGAAAAAAAAAAAAATCACTGATTGGGACTCAATATAAAAATAAGTTTTTATTATATGCCAATAGTTATCTAATTTCACTTAAATGTGGAATTTATTACAATGATGAAGGCACTGTGAACTGCTTTACCTGGAATTTGTTAAATATTTACTGACCATATGCACATAACAATCAACATCTTGTAAATTCCTACTGGATTTATTTTTGAAGACAATGAAAGCTGGCTAAATCTGAATTAGAAAAATCACTGCTACACCGTTATAATGGTTCTTTGAAAACTATCTTTAATTCCTAATACATAATAGTACATTTAGGACACTAATCTTCTAACAAATCTCTTAACACCTGAAATTCTTCTCAGGACAAGTACTTTTACTTCAAGGAATAGAGTTCTAGCCTTAAAAACAAAAAGATGGCAGAATGGCTGAGTGGTCCCTCTTGTAGCAAAGTTCTAGTCTGCTCATTTGTTTTAAATGTTGATTTTCATGTACCACCGATTGTAAGATATACCATCAATTTCATAACAGCTTCAGAGGGAAAAACAATTCATAACAATTCATAACCAATTTCATAACAGCTTCAGGAACTTGAAAATGTGATTATAAGTCTTAAAATCCAGTATTTATCTCTAATTTTGTATCCTTTTTTTTTAAAATTTTTTAAAATGCATTATTTTAAAATTATTTTTAACTTTGTTTTTTTTTTTTTTTTAATGTTTATTTTGAGAGTGCGCAAGTGGTGAAAGGGCAGAAAGAGAGGGAGGGAGAGAATTCCAAGCAAGCTCTGCACTGACAGCTTAATCTCACAAACTGTGAGATCATGATCTGAGCCAAAATCAAGAGCTGACACTTAACCGACTAAGCACCCCAAGACTGTTGTTTTTAGCCAATGAAATAATATATGTTGATTGTTGAAAATCTGGGAAATATCCATAATTCCATCACCAGAGATAATTACGCTAATATTTTGGTGCACTTCCTTTTAGCCTTTTTCCTATATATCGAACCACACTATAGATACATAACACTATTTGTACATGATACCTACCGTACATTCAGGATCATACTGCATGTATGTTTTAATCCTATTTTTCTCACGTAATATTATACACAAACATGTTCCCAGGTGATTCAAATTTTGGTAAACATCTCTTCATTACTGCTTAACTACTGTGTAGCGAAGAATAAATTCTACCACAAGAAAGGTCAGGCCTTTGTCTGCCCTTGGCAACTGGGAGGTGATCACTAGACCTCTGGAGTATCTTGTGTGCCAGAAGTGTCTTTCTTTGGGAGCTCTGGCCACATAACAGTCTAATAATGTAATTTATAATGGGGGTTTTAGGATGCACACATCCACTTCAACTTCCAGAGGAAATGGAGACTGAAGGGGTTGGCCTGAAACTCTGGAAAGGGCAGCCACGTAGGCAGTATGTGATGGAGTCCCAATAAAAAGTGTAGACATCAAAAGCTCTAGTGAGTTTCCAAGGCTAGCGACGCTCTGTGCATACTGTCATACATCAAGGCCAGGAGGGTAATGTATCCACGAGGACAAGGAAGACTCATGTTTGGAATCCGCCTACGAATTTCTTCCTGTGACTAGTTCTAAGTCGTATCCTTTCGCTACAATAAAACGAACTGTAAGGATAGAGCTTTCCCGAGTTCTGTGAGTCCTTCAACCTTCTAGCAAATTACCAAACCTGGGGACAGTCACGGGGAGCTCCAGACTTGACCCGGTCAAGTGATGACCAAACAGCCTCAGGGACCCCTGAGTTCACAGCCAGCGTCTGAATGAGCACAGTCTTGTGGGGACTGTTCTCTCCAACTGTGCAGTATGCCAAACTCTTCTGCAGCAGCTGGGGTCAAAAAGTCTTGAACAGAGGAGGCAGTCTGAAGGACTATGCTCTTAGCATGGAGTATAGCAAACTGAGTATCTATCATATATTCTAACTTATTTAACCATTCTTTATTATAAACAGGGCAGTATGAACATCTTTGTGCATAAAACTGTAATTTACATTTCTGATTAGTTCCTAAAAGGAAGTACTCATTAAAAATGAAATCACTATTATAAGGAGTATAAACTGCCAAACTATTATTCAAAAGGTGTGATTTTATTGATTACCCATGTCTAAGGGGATTAAACTAGATTTCTATTTCCATTACTTCTAATTTTCCTAACGACATTCTTATTTTCATTGTTTCTCCCTAAAGTCAGTCCTATCCTTAACATACAGTATTAATATATATAGTATATACGCTCTATGTTATATAAATTTCTGGATTCCTAGGATTTTTATCCTTTTACAAAGCTTCTTTGTATTGACTCGTTACTTTCAGAATTATGATGATTTCATGGGGCACGTGGGTGGCTCAGTTGGTTAAGTGTCCAACTTCAGCTGAGGTCATGATCTCAGGGTTCATGGGTTCGAGCCCTGCATCAGGTTCTGTGCTGACAGCTCGGACCCTGGAGCCTGCTTCGGATTCTGTGTCTCCCCTTCTCTCTGTCCCTCCCAACACTGCACACTCTCTCTCTCTCTCTCTCTCAAAAATACATAAACATTATAAAAAAAAAAAAAAGAATTATGTCAATTTAACTTCACTTAGTTTTTAGTAAAATGCTGGTAACCATATTCTATACTCTTATTTCTTATGCTACCTTTTCTGATTCCATGATACTTCCATCGTTATATCTCCTCAAGAATCTTTGAGGACACAGTATTTGGTTATATGAACTGTAATTTTCACCATTAACAAAAAACTCATTGTTTATAAAACAATTTTTTGCATTGGGTCATTTCTAAATTGCAATAACTACAACAAACATGAGAAGATTAACTAAAGTGTTACTACTTACCTCCTCTTCAATAGCAAATAATTTGACAATATTTTTGTGATTGAGTTTTTTTAACACTTCAAATTCTCTCATTTGAACATCCACTGGACGAAGGAAGCTTATGTTATTAAATACTTTGATAGCAAATAAGTCACCAGTTTTCTAAAAAAAGAGAGAGAGAGAAAGGTTTTATTTAAAATATAAACATTTAAAATATAAAATATAAATATTTTATTTAAAATATAAATATTAAAATAGAAATAAAATATAAATAAAAAAGGCTGCCATCAGAACTAGATAGCAATTTACCTTTCTTACAGAACACCTAAATATATATATATATTTTTTTTTTTTTTTGAGAGAAGGGGAGGGGAAGGGGCAGAGAGAGAGGGACAGAGAATCCCAAGCTGCCAGCACAGAGCCCAAGGCAGGGCTCAATCTCACGAACTGTGAGATCATGCCCTGAACCGAAATCAAGAGTCAGATGCTCACCAGTGGAGCCACCCAGGTGCCCCATAGGACAGTTAAATATTTTTAAGCATAGGTAATTCTATTAGGGCTCTTCACTTGTTTTTATTTTTATTTATTTTTTTGAGAGACAGCAAGTGAGTGAGGGACAGAGAGAGACAGAGAGGGAGGGAAGGAGAGAGGGGGAGAGAAAGAGAGAGATTGAGAAGCAAGGCTCACCAAAGTGGAGCCTGAGCTCACCTGATGTGGGACTCAAACTCAGGAACTGTGAGATGGTGACCTGAGCCAAAGCCAGGTGCTTAATGACTGAGCCACCCAGGCGCCCACCTCACTTGTTTTTAAAGCTAAAATCAGTCAATCAACTGCTCCAAATCTCTTTCAAATGGTATGCTTTGGAATGAAGAAATGGCTATTTTCTTTCATATTAAAACACTTCCAGAGGTGCCTGGCTGGCCTAGTTGGTATAGCAGGCAACTCTTGATCTTGGGGTCATGAGTTCAAGCCCCATATTGGGCCTAGAGCCCACTTAAAAATGAATGAATAAATGAATGAATATTGGGGGGGAAAAAGCTTCTGTTATGATACATGAGGCAAAGATAGTCCTTCACATGTAAGAAAAAAAGAGCTTTAATAATACCAAATGTGAAAGTATATTTTAGATAAGAAAGTGGGGGCAGGGGGCACCTGGGTGGCTCAGTCAGTTGAGCATCCAACTTTGGCTCATCTCATGGCTTGTGAGTTCGAGCCCCACGTCAGGCTCTGTGCTGACAGCTCAGAGCCTAGAGCCTGGAGCCTGTTTCAGATTCTGTGTCTCCCTCTGTCTCTGCCCCTCCTCCACTCACACTGTGTGTGTGTATCTCTTTCTCTCTGGCAAAAATGAATAAACATTAAAAAAAAAAATCAAAAAGAAAAAAAAGGGGAACTCACAAGGGTTTCTCCTGGGCCTCATAATTTAAAAACTAAACAAAACAGAAAAAGAGAGATTGAAAACCACATTCCACATAGGAAATTTCATTAGGATCTCAAAGTAATGAAATTAATTGTTAAGAAACACCCCCTCTATGCAACACTGTGTGTGTGGATATGCGAGTGGAAGTAGGAGTTGGAGTCGGTCGGGTTCAAGTAGAGTATCGTCATTGGATTGCACCACTGCTGCCTTGGAGAACTTCTGCGACTTCACCTAGATGACGAGGGCAGATTGTTTCTTCACAAAGCCTTCTCTTAGAGGATCAAAGGTATTTCCTCTTCTCTGTGGATGTACCTGCAGCACCCACTCTCACAGCACACTGAAGTAGATTACACAGAAAATGACAATGCACGCTTCTGGCTGGGAGGGACTTTTCGAGGTACAAACATAAGCTTCATTTCAGATACACATTACCTATGTTCTTCATATTAACCTGACTTTAAGCTCTCTTCCAGACCCTCCCATCTCCTTCCAATCACTCTAATCTAAGCAATCTCCTTGGTGGTCAATCCAGATTCTCGGAGTTAAATCTTACTTTTCCCATAATGCAAGGTTGAACTTCCCTGGAGCAAGTGGAAAGATCATTTCCTCTTTGAATTTGGGGTTCGAGCACCACCTGCCTAAAGATATTTCATGGCTTCCCATCTGTCAGGATCTCTGTGCTCTCTCTACAGCTTTCCCACTGCTGACAGCCATGATCACCTCAGAACCTCATGATCTTTTTTTTTTTTTTTAAGTTTTATTTATTTTGAGAGAGAGAGAGAGCACGAGCAGGAGAAGGGCAGAGAGAGAGACAGAGAGAATCCCAAGCAGGCTCTGCACTGCCAGCACGGAGCCCGTTCTCACCTACCAGGAGATCATGGCCTGAGCCAAAACCAAGAGTCGGATGCCTAACTGACTGAGCCACACAGGCACCCTAGAACTTCTTGACCTTTTTCTCACTCAGAACCTCATGATCTGTTTCTCACCTCAGAACCTCATGATCTTTTTTTCTTAAAACCATTTAACTGCTTCACAATCTCTCTTCAAGATCACTATTTGGAGACCACCATCTATGTGCCGTGATCACAACTCCCTCACCCTTGTCCTCCCCTCACACCAAAGACACATATATTTTTTTCCAGAGAAAACGTCCACTGACCATTTTCAGACAATATGAAAAGAGAATAACAACTGAACCACAATCAAATTACAGTTTTTCCATTTGTTCAACCAGAATAAGAACACTGTCAAATCTATACGACCCAACGTGTACCACCAAGATTTTGCTTGAGGATTCCTGTCTTCAACGTAGTCTAAAATTAGGATAATCCTATCAGAGGAGCAATCAGGGAAAATAATATAATGTTGCAAAGTGCCCACTGAGTTCAAGGCTAGCATTTTCCAAACTTCTGTAGTCTATATCATAACTGTTAGATTATTGGCACAACAGTTGGGAATCTATTGTTTTCCATTTATTCAACTGCACAGTCATCTATCATTCACTGTCCCTAAGTCAAAGGGAATATGAATAATACTTAGAGATCTACGTGTATATATAAAGTTGACCTCAGAAAGACATGAGGGTTAGAGGCGTCAACCCTCCATGTGGTCGAAATTCCACGTATAACTTTGACTCTCCAAAAACTTAACTACTAACAGCCTACTGCTGACTGGAAGCCTTAACAAAAATATATATTTTGTATGCTATGTTTCTATAACATACGTTATATGTTACATTCTTACAATAAAGTAAGCTAGATTAAAGAAAATGTTACTAAGAAGTCATAAGGAACAGAAAACATATTTCCAGTACTATACTGTACTTATTGAAAAAAAATCCACACGTCAGTAGACCCACACAGTTCAAACCTATGGTGTTCACGGGTCACTTGTACACACATATGCAGATCACCACATCCTTCCTACAGCTCTCTTCCCTTTAGCTCCCCCATGGGTATCACACACACACACACACACACACACACACACACACACACCCGTCACACACATTAGTAACTATAAGCAACTCCATGAAAAAGACAAAGTAGGTAACACCCTCTGAAGGACAAATAGTAAATTTGGAAACCTGGTCATTCTAGGCAATAACATGAAAGGGCTTACCTAATATCATGGTTAAAAAATCCTTAAGCAGTTATTAAAAGCAAGTAGGATTTTCGGGTATAGCCCTAATTCTTTGAAATTAATGTCACTGAGAACAAACACGGTTTCTTAAAATATATCCCTGGGAAGAGTATTATGGACTGAATACTAAACTGAGTCTTCACAATCTTTTAAGTAAATTCCTATGCCTCTCAAATCCTTATTTTAGGCTTTCTGACTATATTGGATAAAGTACATTTTTGTTTCCTTTGAGGAAGAATTTGGGTTGTTTTAGGGTAGTCTAATCCGTCCTCATTCATTCATTCAACATTTACAGAATGCCTACTATATATAGGAACTTAAAAGGAGGGCACTGAGTATCTAAGTAGGGAAAGAGGACCAGAATCAATGAAATATTTACGAGCACCAGGCTCTTTAAATATGCCTCACCCAATCTCTATCACTATTGACTACCTATCATTCTATCAGTCTCCAACTGACAACCTTGCTACTAAACCCAAAACTCTCTGTGGGAAGGAACTGTGCATCATTTGCAGTTATGTTCACCGGGTTCATCACAGTGCCTGTCACATACCAAGTGACTATTAAAATCTGTTAATGTGGGTCACAGGAAGACAGACAATCAGATGTAGTCTCAACGCTAAACCTTGTGTCGCCACCCACCTCTTCTTCTTCTTGGCACAGGGCACAAAGCAAAAACAATTTCTAGGATAGGAATACCCAAAGTTGATCACAATGGACACAAAGACAACAAATTTGATCAAGGACTCAGTACCAGTGGATAATTCTGGAAGAGAGAAAAAGGCTAAAAGCTCTCTGTAGGACACTTCTGATTCATTCTCTATGAACCACAGAGACTGTTTACAGTCATAATCTCTCCCCAGAGGAAACAGTCCCTTCCCTCTGAATGCTTATCTCACTGTTACTGACAGAACTGATTGGTAATCACCAAGGCTACAGGAAAATATGAAGAAACTCCTCCTTACTAAAATACTTAAAGCTCTGGTTTCTCAAAATAAGAATTTAAAAGGCTCTGAAAATCAAGCTCAAAACAAATTCAAAGTGTTGAAAAATTAGTGGATTATTTGCATTATAAAGGAATTTTCTACTCCAGCTTCCCTCCCAGAACAGCTCTAATGATCTTAAATTTCTTCAACTTCTTTATTTTCTAATTTTTAAAAATTAGCATTTATTTATTTTTGAGATAGCGTGTGTGCGAGCAGGGGAGGGGCAGAGAGAGGGAGATACAGAATCAGAAGCAGGCGCCAGGCTCTGAGCTGTCAGGGCAGAGGCTGACTAAGGGCTCGAACCCATAAACCGTGAGACCATGACCTGAGCCCAAGTCCGATGCTTAACTGACTGAGCCACCCAGGTGCCCCTTACATTTCTTCACTTTAAATTATATTAATTATCTTTAATTTCATCCTCCAATATCGAATCTGACAGAAAATCTTTTCGGTTCTTGAAGTGCCTCCAAGATTAGCCCTCTCATTCTATTTTCACTTCCACTAACAAGTTCTGGCTACCTCATACCTTTTAAACGTGGACTCCTTGCTGATAATCTCATTTGATTCTAAGCTACCTTGCAGGGTGCTGTTTACTGGGGCATGAAGCTATAGGACAGCATATCAGCATCATCTGTGGATTCCCCTCAAACCATACATCTGCCTCCCAGTATTTCTCCCTCATCTGTAGTCCAGTCCGGTACACCGACATACCCAACTTGTTAGGGAGATCACTCACTACCACCGGAGGCCTAGGTTGGGAAAAGAATCAGAAGGTAGAACATGAATCTTCCTAGTCTCTTTATTTTCCCCACTCTCAACATATAACCTCTGCCACCACTGGGCAGACATCACTGACTCTGACACAAGCTATACTTGAAATAACCACACGAACAGGTACTCTCTTTAGACAGTATGACCAAAAACATCAAGTCTCACATCTTAGTACAAGAGTGCTTCTCAGAAGAGTACATACACAGTGCTAAAAAGTCTTCAGGGTTTTCTTTGAACCAACCTTATGCCTTCCACGAAAGACATTTGCAGTAGCTCCTTGGCCTAAAATATCAGATAAAAGCCACAGATGATTAGAGGTGCTCTGCATCTCGGCTTGGTCAGGAGATCTTCTTATTAAACTAAGAGAAAAAAAAATTGCATGTTTGTTTTAAGGGAATAATACATTTGAGGAACAAATGTTAGATCCTTTTGGTCTCAAGTAAGATCACCCCTTAGTTGTTGCTAACTTGAAGCACACAGTCTAATGTAACAATCTAAGTTTCTAACAACATTAAAGGCTAAAATGCTGGCTGGGCTCTGAAAAAAACATTAACTGATGACATATATTCACTTTAATTCATTTATCACAGGGCTACAGAAACATCTATTTCCCTTCTAATTTTACCTCTGTCAGAGTGATACTGGCCACTTCTCTCCTTCAAATGTTTTGAAAGATTGATCAATGATGAATTATAAAGTGTTTTAAAATAAAGTAACAATGTACAATATAACAGACAGTAAAAGAATTACTTTGTTTCCTTAAGGGCAGGGTTACACAATGAAAACAACTGTTGCCATGGCATAACATTTCCATAGCTTAAAATTTCATCTGCATAGCACCTGACAATCATAATGGAAAGGTGCAAGGTTTTTTATACCTGAAAAGTTACTAACTCTCCTGAAATTAATTTAAGGATAGTTTCTCCAATCTCCAAGTATAAAAACAGACACATACTAAGTGTATATTATCAAGTCTTAAAAAATGAGCAAGTGGAAGCTATCTATGCATGCAAGTGCAGGCTATTATATATTAAGTAAAATCTCTGTAACTTCTGCTTAATTTTGCCATAAACCTAAAACTGCTCTAAAAAGTTGACTTAAGAAAAAAGCAACACCCCTAGCCTTGTCCTTTAATACTGGAAGGCTATATAACTATAAGGATATTAAAATATTTGAGCTCCCCGTTGGAATAAAAATCAGGTATGCTAAGTAACATAAACCCTAGTCTCACCATGCCACCTTAAATGTGCGGTAATATCAGATCAAAAGGGATCTTAATACCCCTCTGAACTCCGTTAGAATTCGGTGATGAACTAATGACTGCCAATATTCCAAGAAAGATTAGGAACATGAAGAATGGCCAATTTTCAACAATCTTTGATATACTAAGATATATAATTTTACCACCCATCTAATTTAGATAAGGAATGTTATATACAGCACTTTACTGCAAATAAGCAATAAAAATAAGATTCATTTTTTACAAGTAAGGGATACACCTTTGTCAGCTGAGGTAATAACAATAAACTCCTCAACTATCTTTTCAATATTTACAAATACTTGTCAATAATGAAAACCCTTCCCTAATTGCTGTAACTGTGCTGAGATAACTGTAATGGAAAACAGTGTCGTTAGGTACCTATATGTACCTAGTGAATAAATATAAACACATTGATCAGCTCAGATATCTGCTTCTCTACATGAAGATAGCAGACTAGTTTCACAGTCATCAGGGGGAAATGTCTTTTGGTGACTACCTTCCAATAAACCCACAATAACAGCATGCTAAAACATGACTCAGCACATCCACAAGGTGTATGCTTTATAAATCTTGATACACTACAGGCAAGCACTCAACAAGTATGTTACTAGTGACTCCGCCTTAAGCCTACTTCCTTACACCGTCCAAAAACGAAAGTTATTATTCGTCCATAGATGAGAACAGGTTTGGTGACAGGCACGCGGACAAAGTTCAAGGATTTTCAAACTCTACCACTATGTTAAATAATTCAGGGTTCTAGAGTGGAAAAAACAAAAAAAACAAAAAAAACAACAACACTCGGTTTTTGGTTATGTACTGGACAGTTAACGGGTAGACCTTGTTTTGAGGCCACCTACTGAAAAACACCTGGGAAACCGACTGGAAAACAACCCCGTAAGGCATTTCCCAAAGGGAATGTTTGGGAATTTACATTATAGGTGTATATATTAATAAACGTCTGCTTCCAGCTTCCGGTTAGTCAATCCCCGCCGTCATCATCACTAAAACCCAAACGAAACGTCTCTTTTGAATCATCTGAAAAACCAATCCATTCAAACAGTGACGATCGTGTCAACGCTCATAAAGAGGGGTAGAAGCGGTCCAACTCCAAGGAAAAGAGGAATCCATCTCTGCAGCGCGGCCAGGGCCCAGACCCGGTAACGGGCACGGCCTCTTTCTTCCTGCCCAACGTCGCTATACGCTGACCCGGGAGGGCCCCGGTCAGAGGGCCGGCCAGGGGGCGAGGAGTAGAGATGGAAGGGACCGGGCCCGCGCGACCATTCCACCGGGTTTCGGACGCCCCAGACACCCGGGGTGGGGGGGGCGTCCACCTAGTCGAGGTCCGGGGAGGGCTCGGCCTCGGGTCGTGCAGGGCTTCTCGGGTCGCCCGCCCCGCCCCCGCTCTGACTCAGCATCCCCGCTGCCCACAGGGGGCGGAAGCGCTCGGCGCGAGCCCGTGCCCACCTCGCTACCCGTGCCCCGCGCGGCTCGGCCCCTCCGCCCGCGCCACCCCACTTACCGCGCCCGGTCTCCGTCGCGCCACCGCCAGCGGGCTCCCGCGGCCTCCTTGCGCCTCGGGACACTTCCGGCTTCGCGAGCCCTGGCCGCGGGCCACGTGACCGACGGCCGGCGCGCGCCGGTGCGCGTGCGCACGCCCGCCGGACCGTTCCTGGCCTCGGCAGCCTGATGCTGGTGCTGTGCTGTGTGTCTGGTGCGGCGGCTGACTTCCCGAGCCTTTCTAGGGAGGGGTGGGGAGGCCGGTGGCTGTCTGGAGTCCGAGCCGGTCCACACCCTCTGCCTGTCCCCCCCTTGCTCTCCGGGTGAAGCTTGGGGGGGCGGGGGGGGCCTGCGCAGTAAGCAGTTTCAGATTCCTACAACTGCAAATCCCGCCCAGTTCTCGAGAGCCAACGGCAGAGTGCGGCGTGCGGTGGTAGTAGGGAAGACAAACAGCGAACTCCTGATCGCAAACACTCAGAGTCACAGGTGTGCAGACTGCTAGACACGAGAGAGGCTGTCACTGGGGAATATCATCGTCTGGAGGGATCGATCTGGAGCCGCTTTAAAGACCGTAGGCAGCCGTGGAGCCCCATGATCGCCTCAGAATAATCCGGATGTAATTCTTAGTGTAAATGAGCTCACTTCTTATATATTTGCCGTTGTGGGGTGAGGGAGTCCGCAATGTCTTCATTCTCTCTTTAAGCGGTATTTTGGAAAATGGCGATGTATTTTGAAATTAGCAGTATTGGAGAACTCGGCTAAAATCGGGTCCTGAATATTTGTGCCTCCAAGATCTGAAGCAGCTGTTCCCTAAAGAGTGATCCCCTCTGCCAGCTGACTGCATCGCAGCCTTTCTCAACAGATGGAGAGGCCACAGAGACTCCTGATGATCCAGGGCTAAACTTCTGAGAGAGGGAAGAAAAAGGACTCTTCCCGGATGAGAACTACGGCAACCGGGAATGAACTAGGAAACCAAGGCAGAGTGGTTAAGAGCAGGGTCTTTTGAATGGAACAGATCTGGGGTCGCAGTCTCAACGCTCCCCACCAAATACTGACTCTAAGCATGTTTTTCCAAGTCAGTTGTGTCCTTTGCACAATGGAGATAACAAAAGCCCACAGTAATGCGTTATTACAAAGGAAGTTACTTTATTAGACTTTTAAACAATGCTTAAGTCATGGAACCATTCCAACAAATGTTTACTGCTTACAGTTGCAACCAATTTCAGTTCTCTTGTATCTAATGACAAGAAGGGGACCTGTTCAGGTTCCTTACAACAGTAAAACCCACAGCTCAAAAGTTTTATGGGAGAAAATGTGATTAGCTGAGCCAAAGGCCTTGATTCACATATTTACCACATAAGTGATGCATATTGATATACAACAGTATTAAGTGAGCCAGCTTATGGTAACTAAATTTAAGACTTTAAATAAACTGTTAGGCACAGAACTAGACCAGGTGTCTTAAAATCCTTGTGGTTCTGTAGTCAAGTCACACAAATCTGTCTTTTGGCTCAATGACCCCATCTGTTAAGAGGTGAGATTCACTCTTGTGACAATTATTTGGGTGCTTGTTTTTGGAAACTACAAATAAGGTAATTCATGATGAAGCAGAGGTGCCTAATTGCTGTGGTACTCCCTAAAGTGCTCTGGATAACTTCAGGGAAAAAATGGGAATTATTATACATGATTATAGAACATGAAGTTTAACTTCTGTTGCAGACTCTTAATTTCCATGTCTTGATTTTGCTTGGCTCTGAACACACGGGAATCTTTTGAAGGGCTTTAAAGAGACAGGGGAAAAAGAGGTGTCACCTTCACATATACGGAACTAATAGTACAGTGGCCATAGCTAGCATGAAGCCTTCATGAGCAGGTACCGTAAGCTCATTTCACACTTTCACAGATGCAAAAACTGGGGTAGGGAGAAATTTAACTTGCTTAAAACCACTTCTAAAAACCAGTGACTGGCAGAACTGGTACCTGAACCTACTTACTCTGGATCTGGAACCTGTCTTAACTCTTAACCACTACACTATGTGACTTGTTAGTACTTTGGAAAATTAGTGCTCTGATAACAGATGCCAATGGTCTTTCCCACCGTATAGGAAAACTTATCAATGAAACACTCAAACTTTCGCTTTTTAACTTTTATGTATTTGTTTTTTTAAGTAATCTCTATGCCCAACATGGGGTTTGAACTCATGACCATGAGATCAAGAGTCATATGCTCTATATGACTGAGCCAGCCAGGTGCCCCTCACTTATCTACTTTTGAAGATATTTTTATTGAAATATACATTTCACCGATCTATTCTGACAACTGTTAATTTACTTTAGTACCTTTGTCCTATGATGAAGGAAAATGTTTAAAATCACTTATGGAATTAACCCTAGAAAAAGATTTACATATATCATTCAGAATAGTTTAAGGGAGTTTATAGACTACACTGAAGCCCATCATGAAACCCATAGGGGAACCACATGGGCCAAAGTTTGAAAAGAAAAACCAAACCAACAATCCCCTAAAATCTTCCTTAGGCTTTTAGAATTTAAACTTATATGACTGCAGCAATTTAATTCTCCTGTTCAGTTTGTCCCTCCTTTCTTAGTTTTCCAATACTACTTACTACTGATACTTTTCCTCTTGCTTTCTTGCATAGCCATGAATAAAAACAGCGGTAAGTACTTTTAGTAACTAAATGGGCAGCTACTCGTAAGCCTCATTAACACATAGGTATAGTGTCCTAAGTAAATCCAATAAAGGAGGGGGAAATTGGATTTTAAATTCTATCAACAGATTGAAACATGCTTTTTCTAGCATCTTAAAAAAAAGTCTAACAGGCACCTGGGTGGCTCTGTCAGTTAAGTAACCAACTCTTGATTTCAGCTCAGGGTTTGTGAGTTCAAGCCCCACAATGGACTCCCATGTTGACCATGAAGGGCCTGCTTGGGATTCTCTCTCTCCTTCTCTCTCTGCCCCTCCTAAACTCGTTTTCCCTCTCTCAAAATAAGGAATATAAAAACAAACAAACAAAAAAGAGTCCAACAGAACTATGCTGCATATAACGTTTTGAGAGCATAAATAAATCATCCATAAGCCTAAATGTGCAATCTTTAAATGGGAAATCAGGGAGAGATAAGAAAATAAGACTATAATAATTCCAAAAAAGACATGGTAGATTTCACTACGTAAAATTTATTTTTTTTTATAAAAAGTGTGTAACACTGACACCTACTCTTAAATCAGTTAATTTATGAAACCATTCTCTTTTGTAGAACACACATTGGCATCGAAACAGTTTAAAGAAATGTAATGGCTATCTACAAAAAATTAGTTTTGATTTGTTGTATTCTCCCCATATTTGGAGTCTGCACACATAAAAGGAAATTAACATGTTCAAACATATTTAGCAATTGAAAAAAAGCACACTGTTTTCCTGCTATGTGGTCTTTATAAAGGATTTAACATTTCCAGTAAAAAAAAAAAGGCGGGGGGTACTAAGATAACTGTGCTGTATCTTTTAACAGCATTTTTATATAGAACAATTTGAACTGGCATGCAAGCAACTTCTCTTGTTGTCACATACCTGTATTCAGAGAAAATTACACCCATTTTACAGGAAAAGTTCCAATACATATACTGCAATAAGCTTAAAGCAATGTTAAAAAGACCAGTGTGAATGGCACACAAAAACTGCTTCTTTATAAATTATTAACTGGAATTCTTGATCATAAAGTAGGCACAGGGAGATCCAGTCCTTAGGGCTTTGCTCTCTGGAAGAATACCTGGAAATAAAGTATCAGTACAATTAGCACTGGTGTCAGAAGGTATCACGTGAAGAATGGCTCCAAGTCAGTAAGGCTAGTCACTCTTTTACGAAATAGTCACTACTCAGAACATTTTACATGCTTCATAAATCCACACATGGTACAAGAACTTTTTTTCTGGACAATGTGACCAAATCTAGTGGTAACTTATGTTGATGTTGGCCGGGAAATTAGTGAAACTATGGTATGAACTCTAAGGCTAGGAGAATCAAGTGTGCGCAAGAAAACATGCTCGGACGCCGTTTGCTGACTGGCACACTGTCAAAGGCAATGCTGGGAAATTAAATTCTTAGGAAGAAATAAACACATCAGAGCTAAAGATAACAGCTGTTATCCCTTAAGGAATTTATTATTCATTGGATTATAAAACAATACTTGCAATTCACCATTGGAGACAATGAATGAATAGGCTAGAGGCTGCTTTGGGGACTGGCCCAATAGTACATACTACCTTCCATATTCCACAGTCAGGTACATGCTAAGTGAGCACTAGACAGACTGAATAGGCAGCAAACTCACTAAGGATAAGGACTGTAGTCATCACTGCATCCTTAGCACCTACCAGATTGGGCATTCATTGAACAAATCTATCGACTAAGTGAAGAGAAGGATTGGTATATGAGCAAAACAGAGCCTTACAAAGAGGCCATGCTTGAGGTAAGCCTAAAAAAATGGGTAGAATTCATAAATGAGGAGGGTTGCTAATAAGGCAGAACTGTTGAAGAACAGCAAAGACCACTCCTGCAAGAGAAACTAGAAAGACAGTCTGAGATCAGAATATAAGAAAACAAAATAAAAAAACAAAAAGCCTGAATGTCAAACTAAGAAACATGAACTTGTTTTGTAGTCAACTATATGGTTTATGAAGAATGAGGGGAATGAATTTCAGAGGACTATTCAGTGTTTCCAACAGGCCTGGCTACAAGGGAAGGGAGATCAGTGTGAGGTAACAACGCATACTGGAGTAGCAGCAGGGGAGACAAAGTGAAGAGTGAGGAAGAGAGAATCTATAAGATATAAGGATCAATCACACCTAAAGAGAGTAGGCACACAAGAAGGAATCCACTTTTCCCAACAAGAATAGTGCTCTCCCAGAGATAATGCTAGCACTGAAGAGATGTTGGGCTTGGGAGCAGACTTTGTATAAATGCAGCTGCATGAATTAGTATTTTTGGAGCACAAGCCTGCCACTGTACCTGCATCTGCTTACAGATACCTTTAATAGCCAGTTACAATTTGTTTTAGTCCTTTTATCCAGTTTGATCAGTTATTTAACAGAGATTACCTCTACAGGCACTTTATTTTTACAGGGACATGGGAGTGGGGAGGGTTCCCAATGATAACCAGTAGCTCCCGATCATCTTCTCACAAAACTCTCGTCAGTTTAAGCTGACAGACCACTACTAGGGAAAAAAGTGGCAAGGGAAGATGTTATAACCGGAGCCCAAGCATGACACACTTTACTTCCTCGGCAAAGGCCCTGACTTAGGAATTTTACTGAATGCCTCGGACAAAAAAAACCTGGTAGCCATTCATTAAGTCACTTGCTACTAACATATTTAGCATAGTGTTCTGCCCTCCAATTTTCTGAATGAAGGTAATAAAAATAAAGAACACGTCTTCATCCTGTCACACTGGAATTTTATTTCCAGAGCACAAGCTCTTTATAGGCAAGAGAAGTCACTCGTACAGATATCTGCAGCAGTTAGCACAGTACCTGTTACATGAAAAGTCATGATGCAGTACTGAATGACTACCTGGGTGACAGCAAGACAGTTCTGCCTTACAAATTTAAATTGTCAATATGAATGCCAAATAAGCATTTGGTACTTCTTGCCAACTTGGCGAGTTTTTTAAAAAATTCACTCATTTTATGAATGTAAAAAGAGCCTTGACTGCCAAATCAGAGAGTTTGTTCTGTTCGTTCTACAACTCAGAAGTTTCAAAATAAGATACACCAGGTAATTCTTACTTCTGTTTTTATATTTTTAGTTCCTTTCTTTCATTTCAATAGGGTCACACGTTCCTTTTTTTCTTTTTTTATAATATATTTATTTTGAGAGCGAGAGAGAACGAGAGAGAGAGAGACAGAGAGTGCGCATCCCAAGCAGGCTCCATGCTATCAGCACAGAGCCCAATGCGGGATTCGAACTCATGAAATGTGAGATCATGACCTGAACCGAAGTCAGGAGTTGGACACTAACCAACTGGGCCACCCAGGCACCCTGGGGGCACATGTTCTTAAACATGACTTGTCCCAATCCTGTAGCTCCTATCTAATTACATCACACACTATAAAAGGAAACTGGCATTTTCATAGTGCGTTCAAGCATATACACAGTGTGCTTACCTCACTTTTTATGATCTTTTCTAAGAGCTTAGTTGAAAGGGACTTTATAGAAAACTCTGAAGTATTAACATCCAAAACCGCAAATTCTTGGAAGTCGGTTTCCGAACAAAGAGATCCCCAAACAAGTAATAACTGGTAAGACTACAGTATGACACAGTATCCTGTAATATGTATTCTCTCTCAGCTCTAAAATATTACCTAATGATATGAATATGTGTAAGTTTTCCAAATACCTACCTTTAAGTAATTTTTAAAAACTTTAGCATCAGGCTGCTGAAGCGCTTGACAAAACTCCTGGGGGGCCCAGATGGGAGGGGAGAGAGAGAGAGAGACAGAATGAATTGTAGTTGTATTAAATTCACTGTAAATCAAATCCAGTTTTCTTTTTTAAACTGTGATTTAAAAAATCTATATAACTGAGCATCTTAACCACCATAATGCTATACATTAGCATTAACTATCTGCACACTGTTGTGCAGCAGATCTCTGGAACTTTTCATCTTGCAGAATTGAAATTCTATACTCACTGGACATCAACTCCCCCTTTCTTTCCCTACCAAGCCCCTGGCCACCACCATTCTACTTTCTGTTTCTGAGAGTTGGACTACTTTAGGTACTTCATGTAAGTGAAATTATGCAGTATTTATCTTTTTGTGACTGGCTTATTTCGTTTAGCAGTATGTTCTCAAGGCTTCCTCAAGATTGTAGCATGTGACAGGATTTCCTTCCTTTACGGCTGAATAGTATTCAATTGCATGTAAATACCACATTTTACTCATCTACTCATCTGTCATAAGGTGCTTCAAATCTACAGTAGTCAGATAACAGGTCCTCAGCAAAAAAGGTTCTATGGCATTTCAAATGTGATAGTTTTCAGAGACTGCTTTCACTTTTGAGAACATGGTTCTCCCACAAGATTGACTCACGCCTGAGAAGGGAGAGTGGGACAAAAACTGCATTGCTGTGGCTGTTCTCACCCAGTAAGAGCAGTAACTGAGCAGAGCTAGACCAAAAGAAAAAGAATTAAGGTGCTCTAACAGAATTCTGAAAAAGTGTTGTCACGAGACATATGAAAAAAAAGGAAAACTGGGGATGCTTATCTTCTATGATCAAATTATTAGACAGAAATATAGTTTTCCTTTACTTAACCTGGTATATTTCTATTTTTGATGTGCAAGAAGGTCACTGCTTTCATTAAAACATTACCTTATACTTATATAACAAGTTATAGCTAAGAAAATTCATTAATACCTCTAAAGTTAAAGATAGCATGTTATGAAATGAGACCATAAATTCATTAATGATTACTCTTATGTGAGATCTATCCTATTTTTCATTCAATTTTTTCAATGCCTTTCATAAAATAGCATGATAAAAACTTTAAAAAAAATTTTTTTAAACGTTTATTTATTTTTGAGACAGAGAGAGACAGAGCATGAACAGGGGAGGGTCAGAGAGAGGGAGACACAGAATCTTAAACAGGCTCCAGGCTCTGAGCTGTCTGCACAGAGCCCGACGCGGGGCTCGAACTCACAGACCTTAAGATCATGACCTGAGCCGAAGTCGGACGCTCAACCGACTGAGCCACCCAAGCGCCCCTAAAACTTTTAAAAAACACTGTTGCTGAAGGAACAATTCTTAGAATCCCTTCAAGAGAGTCTAACTCTAGTTGTAATCAAAACTCTGATACCTCAATTAGATCTATGTGCTACTAGGTAAGTTGGGGTAACTACATGCCAAGAAAATAACTGAATACCATTATAAAAATTACTCTGTAATATATAAAAATGTAAGACTGCATTCCAGATACTTACTTCAAAATACAGTTTCAGGTTTTAAAAATTAAGCATTGATAAGCTTGGCACATGTAAAATGAACCACCCAGCACAAATCTTCAGAACAGGTTTGTGTGCTACGGTGCCCTTTGGCAGTCTGGGGAGCCCACTGGACTTTGGTAGTTTTTTTTTTTTTTAAGCATTGTGTTTTTGTTTTTAATTCATTTTGAGCGGGGGTGAGGGGCAGAGAGAGAGAATCTCAAGCAGGCTCCACACTGTCAGCATGGAGCCCGATGTGGGGCTCGAACCCAGGAACCAGGAGATCATGACCTGGGTTAAAATCAAGAGTCGGACACTTAGCCGACTGAGCCATCCAGGCACCCCTAGAATGTTTTTTAAAACACTGGGTGTCTCAGTTGGTTAAGCGTCTGACTTCAGCTCAGGTCATGATCTCACGGTCTGTGAGTTCAAACTCTGCATCGGGCTCTGTGCTGACAGCTCAGAGCCTGCAGCCTGCTTCAGATTCTGTGTCTCCCTCTCTCTGCCCCTCCCCTGCTCACGTTCTGCCTCTCTCTCTCTCTCAAAAATAAATAAACATTAAAAAATTTTTAAAAATATATACATTTATAACACATGGGATTAGAAAGGAAACTAATTATAATGACTTCTGGTTATCAAAAATATTTTTGATATGTGGTGGAACAGTAAGAGATGCTGACTGAGACGACAAGGTCTAGGGGTGTTAACTTAAAATTTCAAAATCTTGGAGCGTACACAGTATTTTGAGATTCCTGGAACAACTAATGTGAAACGAAAACATCTGTGATTTCTACCGGGGACAAAGTCACAGGCAATGAGAATGGTATTATGATTTGTCACCTACACCATGGTAGGAAATTAAATTTCTGGTTAAAGTTCAGTGAAAATAAAAATACAATTTTTTCCCATTCAATTTCACATACCCCCGAAGTTTCAACTCTTACTATCCTGTATACAGTAAAACATCAAGTTGAATGCAGCTTGACTTTCTTGAATCCAAATATAAATTGAACTACACAGTCATATTTCTTTAAATTAAAAGGAATCTGTTGGGACAACTCTTACCTGAATTATCTCTGGAGCTACTTGCAAGGAAGGCAGGTATTCTTGTTGAAGATAGTGAACACATTCTGGGCCCTAAAAATTAAGATAATTATAACTCAATTATTTTCTTCCTTGATATTAAAATAATGCATAAAAATGAATTAGAACAACACATGTATACTTCAAACACAATATGGCATTGTGATTAAGAACAGAGAGTCTGGAGTGAGATTGCTTTGGTTTGAAGTCCAACTCTGGCAAATTTCTAGTAACTTGAGGTTACTTAACCTCTCTGAGCCTCAGTTTTCCCGTATGAAAAATGGAAGTTATTGTGAGGAGTGGATGAGTTAAGAAATATAAGGCTTTTGAATAGTGCTTGGCGGAGTGCTTGGGGGGGCTCAAGCATCCAACTCTTGATTTAGGCTCAGGTCATGATGCCAGCATTGTGGAATCAAGCCCTATGTCGGGCTCAGCACTAAGTGTGGGGCCTGCTTAAGATTCTCTCTCTCCCCCCTGCCCCTCTCCCGCTTGTGCTTTTCTAAAAAAAAAAAAAAAAAAAAAAATCCCCAAAATGTTAACAAATCTATGGGTAAGATGAAAATGAAGGGGCATGGAGTACAAAGCTCACCCGTTTGAGATGAATTGTTTTCAATGTCACCGCACATTCAGACAAAGCCTATGAACAACAAGGTTGAGAATTTTAATACAGTCAATTTTTGGTTAGTGATCCCACTTGTCATTTCCCTGGCCACTGCTCATTAACAATTACTTTCAAACAAGAGACAGAGGAAGGAAGGTGACCAGCATGTGGAGTAAGTGGGTTGGAGAGAAAAAGGGAAAAAATACAAAAATGCTGTCTTAATGCAGTAAATCAAATGACAAAAACTAGCTTTTACTAGGTTCTGGGGAAATGGTTAAAGGGCACTGCTTGAAATTAAGTATTTTGAAAGTAAGAGCTAGGGAAACTATTAGTTGAGCAAGAGAAAGTTACTTTTAATGGTTAGGAAAATACCATTAAGAGCACGGTTTAGAATGAAAGCAGTGGAAAAGTATAACTTAACCAAGCTTTAAAGAATGTTTGTATAATGTATCCTTTCCCAGTCCTTGAAAAAGGACTGTTAAAGTTGAAGGAGCCGTATTTTATATTCTAAACTTCAGTACCAGGATTCAGTAAGAACCCACAAAAGATCCAGAAGAGATCAACCTTTTAAAAGTGAATCCTAATTTGAAATTTAAAAAAAGGTGGGGGGTGGGCCAATGAGACTAATATAGTCAATCTGGCATTAAGTAAACTGTAAATTAGAATACATGAGATGTACACAAGGTGAACAAAGATTCCGAGGTGCTTACCAATACTGTTTGTGCATCTGCCAGGTCAAAGGTCTGTTTTAAAGGTGCTAGGAAACATGCAGGGACAATGTGCTTATAAACAAAATCAGCAAATCCCACTGGTCCATCTTTACCTCCTGTCAAGAAAAGTCATATGTTCATCTTGCATAAAAAGAAAGTCAACTAATTATCATGAGGGGAAAATCAACTCCCAGCTCTCGTCCATGTTAATAGCTGGGGTTCCACTTTATCTCTAAGAGTCTTAGGAAACAAGCTGTGGAATGAAGTGTTTTGTTTTGCTTTAATCATCTTACCCCAGAGTTCTACCAACTTGGAGAGGATGATAAAACACGTTTTCTGGGCAATTGGATCTGGATATTCGACTGCTCCTTGGATAACAGTAACCAGAACTCGTTCTACATTTTCTGCACCTGAAGCAAAATAAAAACTTGAGTTTAATTTTTAAAAGACCTAGAAAAGCAATCTGAAGCTTTCACTTCATATAGTGTAACAAGACAAAAGCATTTACAGAATTGGTAAGATCCCTCAATTTTTATTAACTTGGCTAAATTTTAAGCATAAAACATTAAAAAGTAATTATTCTCTTGTTATCCTGACCTCTGGATTTCTTATATAGCAAAATTCTCTATGTTGATCCATATAGTCCCATTTATTTTTAATTTCAAAATGGCAAGCTGGCCAGTGAGACTCAATTGTCAGGTCAATGCTGGTAAGTTGCCACCATGCTATTTATACTACTAAAGAACCAATTAAAGAAGACTGCCCTAGGGGGCTCCTGGGTGGCTCAGTCAGTTAAGCATCTGACTCTCGGTTTCAGCTCAGGTCATGATCTCGCTGTTTTGGGGGTTTGAGCCCCGTGTCGGGGTCTGTGCTGACAGTGTGGAGCCTGCTTTGGATTCTCTCTTCCTCCTCTCTCTGCCCTCCCCCGCTCATACTGTCTGTCTCTCTCAAAATAAATAAATAAAAAAAATAATTAAAACTACAAATGTTAAAAAAAAAAAAAAATACTGCCCTAGGAAAAGGGGAACTGAATACAAATTAATTTTAAGGTCCTGTGCATGAAATAGATTTTCACCTTGATGATAACGAACTGTCAACCCAGGTGCGAACATACAACCACCTTAGAAGTTTGGTATTCACTTCAATGAGCTCTTACTCCTACGGACGTGCAACTGCAACTGTGACAAGGCCTCGAGCAGACAGTATCAGCACCCCCACCTTGATTTGCTATGACTTCGCTCATTCCGCTGCCTGTGACTGTTTGCAGGAAAGCAAAGTAACTCCTTCGCAACATTTGCTTCTCTAAAGCAGCAGACTGGTCATTTTCTTCTGCTGGTCGGAGCAACACTTCAAAAATTGCATGAAGCAGAGGCATGAACATTTGCTGTAAAAAAGGAGATACCTGTATCTGAAGATAAAAAAATAACTATTACTATTTCAGAAATGAGTAAGATAATTAATATGAAACAGAAAAAACATGTTTTACAGTCTTTATCCAGAATTTAATATATTTCATAATTTTGTTAGCAAATACCAATGACAAAACAAAAATCTACATTGAACATGTGCATTATTGAAATCTTGAAAATTGTTAACTCATTGCCTACAGCCCAAGATTCAGGTTAAAATAATAGGGACTCAGACGTATTTCACCATCAAGTATCGCCATGGAATATATTCAAACTTAAATTCTCAAGAAACGAATTCTATTTTGCTAAATTTTTAGCAGAATTTATACGATTGGGCTTTCAAGGCATGCTTTTTGCAAACTCCTTAACATCTTCGTCTCAATTTCCTCATATATAAAATAGTTATCTCTAGGGCTGTTAGGATTGAATGAATGAATGTACAAAAAAAGGCTTAGAATAGATTTTGAACACAGAAAGCACCGTTAGTAAATTTTATTACGCGGCTTATATTTGCCTTAACTCTCCTTGTACAATAAAAGTGACTTTAGTACACTGAATTAATTTCAAACTCCTGCTTGGGTACCCAAGTTACAATCCTTTTTATTTACCCCTAGACCGTTAGTACTCAATGTCATTTTTATTTGCTCTTCTAAAAGAGCAGACTAATAGTTTTCTTTTGCAAAGAGCAGAAAAAATGTTTTTACTAAAACATTTATTAAGGATGTCCTATGTGTCAGGCAGTGTGCTAGACAAGGGTTGACAACAAGACCTATGATCCATGCCCTCAAGTGACTTATATTTAAAGAAAAAACAAGCTAAGGGGCAAATGCCAAAGTATGTCTAATTTGTAAGTCAGGTGATTCTCTGAGCTCTGAAGGTCTGTGGTACCTTAAACTTGGCTGTAATCTGGTTGATAAGAGGAATGAACTCCTGGAGGTCTTTTGCTTCACAATCTTTGAGCATGTGTTCTGAGGCAGATGGGATGAATGGAAGAACTTCTTCCTCTAGGCAAATAATCATGCGATGAAGGAAAGTCCGAACTCCACTTCTGAGAATATCCTTTTGTAAGGGGCAACTGAGTGCTGGCAAGAATGTCTGTAAACAGTCCAGATAAACTTCGGAACAGCCACATTGTTTCACAGTCTGCTTGTTGCTGAAAGCTTTGCTGGTTCGACTACATAAGCAAAATCAAGCAACTAGTTTTAGCTTTATTCTTTGGAAGTTTTATGGAGTAATTAAAAATAATGCACAATTGGGGCGCCTAGGTGGCTCAGTCAGTTGAGGGTCAACTTCAGCTCAGAGCATGATCTCGCAGTTTGTGGGTTCGAGCCCTGCATCAGGCTCTGTGCTGACAGCTCAGAGCCTGGACCCTGCTTTGGATTCTGTGTCTTCCTCTCTCTCTGCTCCTCCCCCACTCACGCTGTGTCTCTCTCAAAAGTAATTATTGTTTAAAATAAAAAACAAAACACAATAAATCACACAATTGACAGAACTAAGAAGCCAATTCTTTTTTTTAAGTTTATTCATTTATTTTGAGAGCAAGCGAGCAGGCAAGCAAGCAGGGGAAGGGCAGAGAGAGAGGAAGAGAGAGAATCCCAAGCAGGCTCTACGCCGTCAGCACAGAGCCCAATGCGGGGCTCGAACTCACAAACCATGAGATCATGACCTGAGCAGAAATCAAGAGCTGGACACTCAACTGACTGAACTGCCCAGATGCTCTGCCAATTATTTATTTTCTATGTCACAACTGCTTCCATCTTCGGCTAATACAGTTACTTGCGTACTATCGCTTCTAGCTACCATTCCAGAATAGGCTCAGGTTAAACGAATGACAGGTCATTGATACAAGCCTTCTAATGAAAATCTACTTAAATGTTTTACTAAAATCCTGATAAAGCAAGCAGAAAAGAGGAAAAAAATACACTTACTATGACTGGGCTATATTAGACAATCTGCAAACTACTGACTTAAATTTAGAAAACAGTCTTTAGAATTCAAGTTATTTATATATCCTAACATTAGCTTTTACACTGAAGTATTCTGTAGAGCAATTTCCAATTAGCAACCACTCCAGCTTTCATACGTTATTGTCTGCCAATAAAATATATGGGCAAAGAGGAAAAAAAAGGCAGTTGGGGTGGTCTTCAGGACACAATGCAAGAGCTAAAAAGAAACCTCAAGACTTCATCTTTAAAGAACCAAGACTGATCCAGGGGTGCCTGAGTGGCTCAAGTTGGTTTAAGTATCTAAACTGATCCAAGATGTCTCCACATGTCATTAGTATATAAACTCTTCAGTTAAGCCCCCTAAATATACAATCAATTTATACCAAAGAAGTGAGATGATCAAGGATTTGGATAGTTATCAAACCAGAAATGCAAAATGTTATGTGACCTAGTCCCTTCTTCAGTTAAATCTTCTAATTTATTGGATATAGAGAAGAAAGGTTTAGATAATTTTCTGGACAATCCAGTTTTCAAAACATGGATATGTGTGCCCAATTATTTTGTGTGTGTGCGTGTGCACCCAGTGCTAAAAGATCCAAGTAAATGGTTCTTGATGTATGTTCTGTGTGTGCATACTCACTTTACAATCTTAATTGCAATCACACTCACCTGGCAAATCCAACGGCATGGTTGAGACAGTCTGCTAGTGATGCCTGCCTTTCTTCATCTTGTGCCAGCATCAACTTTTCTAACAGAATTTTAAACTTCTCCATTAGTGGGGTCAACAGATTTCTCATTAATGCTTGTTTCCGTTCGGCAGGATATTCACTATTAACAATCAGCACTCCAGCTGTCTCATAAATAAAGAGTTGATCATCGCTGCTCAACAAAGACTGGTAACCATTCTCCTAGAAAGAAATTTAATCTTACTGGTGTTTATCGTTGTTCAGTTCCCCTCATTTAAGTACAATTAGTGCGATAGGGACAGGAGATACAATCTATCACATCAACTCATTATTAAAAAGTAGATCAAGTACTTACCAAAAACAAATTTTCTCCCAGCACCACATAATGGAAAGAGAATGGAATTTGAGGTCAAAAGATCAAAGGTCTAATTCTATCCTTGATAAAACAGTAAACTGTCATATAAATTATTAGTTAGCCTTCTAACTTGTTCTCTTTTGAGAACAATCTTATTTGTAAAACTGTTATGAGGCGAATGAGACGTATAAAGATGTTCTGAATGTTAATACAAAGATCACACAGGTAAATATTTTGAGGAGTATTTAAGAATTGAGTAACAATAAAAACCACACAATAAACACACCACACACACACACACACACACACACACACACTAGTTGTTACTTTAGAATGTATGAAAATAAGACTGCATATGGAAGAAATAGTTCTCATTCAAACACAGGTAAATATCCCATACACTGGTCAATTCTTATTAATGACTTATATTATTTTTTTACATTACATTAATGACTTTTATTACTTTTTACTTTGGAAGGGATCAAAAGGAGGGTGAAAATACCAGAGTGCACTCTAGATCCAACACTAAAGCTCCCTGTTAAAAAATCACATGGGGCACCTGGGTGGCTCAGTCGGTTGGTTAAGCATCAGACTGTTGATCTCAGCTCAGGTCTTGATCTCACAGTTTCGTGAGTTCGAGCCCCGCACGGGGCTCCACACTGACAGTGCAGGGCCTGCTTGGGATTCTCTGTTTCCCTCTCTCTCTGCCCCTCTCCCTGTCTCTGTCTCTCCCAAAATAAATAAACCTAAGAAAAATTACATAAAAAGGGTGCCCGGGTGACTCAGTTGGTTGAGAGTCCGACTCTTGATTTCGGCTCAGGTCATGATCCCACAGTTTCATGAATTAGAGCCCTGTGCTGGGCTCTGCACTGACAGTGCAGACTGTTTGAGAGTCCCCCTCTCTCTCTGCCTCTCCTCTGCTTGCACTCTCTCTCTCTCAAAATAAATAAACTTAAAAAAATTTACATAAAAATCTAGTTTTAGAACAAATTATGTGGTGATTTTATATAAAAGAGTACCTCATTTATTAAAAGAAGCATGTCCCCATATAGAAGTAGCTAAAGCATTTAGGTACCACTAGGACTAATCACTGCTTTAGGGGTTAAAAACACCAAGATAGGGGCGCCTGGGTGGCGCAGTCGGTTAAGCGTCCGACTTCAGCCAGGTCACGATCTCACGGTCCGTGAGTTCGAGCCCCGCGTCAGGCTCTGGGCTGATGGCTCGGAGCCTGGAGCCTGTTTCCGATTCTGTGTCTCCCTCTCTCTCTGCCCCTCCCCCGTTCATGCTCTGTCTCTCTCTGTCCCAAAAATAAATAAAAAATGTTGAAAAAAAAAAAAAAAAAAAAAAAAAACACCAAGATAAAGCAGCCATATGGATATTAGGTCCTGGGGCACCCGGGTGGCTCAGCTGGTTGAGCATCCAACTTCGACTCAGGTCACGACCTCACAGTTGGTGAGTTTGAGCCCCGAATCAGGCTCACTGCTGTTAGTGCACAGCCCACTTCAGGTCTTCGGTCTCCCTTACCCAACCTCCTCCCCTTCATGTTCTCTCTCTCAAAAATAAATATTTAAAATAAAAAATAAATGAGTTAATTAACGGTACTTAAAAATGGGTACTCATGACCCTATTAAGCAGACAACATTCAGTAAAAGCCTCTAAACCACGTGTTTTTATATACTAAAAAGGGATTGCAGCTATAGTTTAAGCCCTTGTTTATACAAACAGTATAAAAAAAATCAAAGATTTCTAATATGTATAAGATGATATTGCTACATAAAACTTTCTGAATGCCTAGGTCTTATAAGGTCACTGTAAAGCTGCCAAGGAAAACTGGCATTAATTAGGTGAAGTTCTTTCATATATAGGTTTTTGTAATATGCCAAGACAATTTAAGCATATAATTCATTAGTAATCTTTCATTTAGTGAAATTATGTAACCACTGAACCCTAAGTTTTGATATTCAATGAAAAGAACAAAAGTATTATTTTCTGTTTAACACTTCTCAAGTGGAAGCTTTAGTAGGAACTTTTATCAAAATGAAAAAAATGAGTCAACGTCAGTATACAAAAACATGTAGAGGTCAAAATATACTTACAAAGTATCTCAATTTAAATCTTTCTGATGAAATGAATACCAAAATATCAACCAGCATTTAAACATTTTTAGCCAAAGCCTTAAATTACTCAAAAAAAAGTCACTCTACTGGTAGTAGTCACTTAGAATGGCTAATACGATCATATACTAAATAAGAAATAATTTAGAAATTAAATTTTTCCTTCTCCGTAAGATACTTCCAACATTTGAGAACAGACCATATCTCATTCTGCCAAATTTATCAGTCAACTCCTGATTATTTTCTATCACTATTTTATTAATTCTAGTACTATGTTTACTAATCCTAACAGAATTTTGGTAAACAGAAGTAATTAACCCTTGCACACACCCTCTTCCTCTCTGCCACCCTGACCCTTCATTAAGAAAACTGCCTACAAGGCATTAGCATTAAAGGCTAAAGGCATGTATGGCTTCAATGATATTTGGAGAGAATCTGTAATTTGGAAAGATAGATACTTACAGGTGGAGAAAGCTCTAATAAATCTTGTATCCTATTCAGAATATCCTCAATGAAAGGATTCATTTGTTTACTGAAAAAAGGCAAAAGAAGAAAAAAATCACAATTATGTAAATAGTGCTCAAAATACCAAATCCCCCTTTATAAAGGGCAGAACTAAAAAAAAAAAGTTCCGTTCTACGTTAGTCAGTGTAATCACTAAGACTAGCTATGATTTTTTAAAATTATAACCTTATAAGCCTTAGGATGAGTTTTCATACCCCCCCAAAAATGGTACTAGTAAAAAAAAAAAACAAAAACAGATTAGGTTAGAAAATGTATTTCTAAGAATAAGAAATGTATTCTTTAGAATTTCAAAGAAGGCATACAGTTACAGCACCAATAAAACTGTTGGCTAAATAAATAACTAATGCCATTACATCTGACTTCAGCTCAGGTCATGATCTCACAGCTCATGAGTTTGAGCCCCACATCAGGCTCTGTGCTGACAGCTCAGAGCCTGTCACCTGCTTTGGATTCTGTGTCTCCCTCCCTCTCTCTCCCTCCCTTGCTCATGCTCGCTCTCTCTCTCTCTCTCACAAGTGAACAACGAACATTAAAAAAAAAAATTAAATAACTAATGCCGTTAATGACGACAGCTGTTCTATATAAAGGTATGCTTTATTTGCAAAGTACCTGGGGCTAATGAATAGTAAATGAAGTCATAACATTATGATACCAAAAAAGAACATTTCATTAAAAAAAAAAAAAAGCCTTAGAACAAAAAGAACCAAATCTACAATAGGTTTTTAGAAGATAATTTATAGGTCGTATTTAATAATCTTAAAAAGGACACATAACAGCTGATATTTCGTACTTACTTTAGAGACTTGACAAATCTGGAAAACAGGTAAGCAGCTCGGCTCCGCACTTTGGCACTAGAATGCCGCAGACCCCTATGATCTAAGAAGGCCATCTAAGGAAACGGAGACACTTTCACTACTTCTGCACTTACTTACGGCTTTTATTGTTATTGTCACAATACATGTTTGTTCCCATCAAATTTTACTTCTTAGCTCCCAGAAGGCAGGAACCTGGTATATTTAACAAATAATTCTTGAGGACACCAATAGGCCCTGGAGGACTTGTTTTAGATGACTGATTAAGCCAGAAACTGTCTATTTTAAAGAAATAGAGGAGGGGTCGGTTTCAGTGTATTCAAGAGTTTCTGAGAGCTTCTGGCTCTAAGAAAATGTATAAAAATAGACTACTATCTGCTCATTAGCAGAAATACCTGGAAAAAACCCCAGAAACTGAGGATAAAATATATACTTACTAGGACACATGGAATGTGTTGAGGTTCAACTGTGAAAAACTTTTCATATCTAACAACAGTTTCGAAGAACTCCAATGTCACAGATGTATGCTGATAGGAACTAACTCCTGATGTTACCAACTGGAGCAGAAAAAAGTTAAGACATCTGTCCTTAATTCATTGTAACATCAAAATACCCCAGTATTAACAGATGCTAATTAAGGAACTCCCATTAGCTTGCAGTGAAAACAGAAAATTATGTTCAAAATAAATGATCTGTAGTATACTTACAGTTCGCATCATATCCTGCAAAGCACTAGCTTTTGAAACATCACCTGAGAAGTGAGCACCATGAGATACTGGAAGAGCTTCTGCCAACATATACAGCAGTCTTATTGCTACTTCAACCTCCATAAAACGTGTAGTCTGCCAATTCCTACCAAGAGAGAACATGTACATGACATCTGCATATAAACATTCTATAGAACACCAACAAAAGCCTCTTTAATTATTAAGAAATCATAGTAATGGTTAATTTTAACAGGCAACAAAATTACATCACAAAATTAGAGATGACTCGTGATACATTTCGCTGTTTATGTTCCAAAAGCAGTGTTTTCCCCACAAGGATCATCATAA
Source organism: Neofelis nebulosa (assembly GCF_028018385.1). Taxonomy (NCBI): domain Eukaryota; kingdom Metazoa; phylum Chordata; class Mammalia; order Carnivora; family Felidae; genus Neofelis; species Neofelis nebulosa. The sequence goes on from NC_080789.1 coordinate 52,545,043, forward strand.
ATGGAGACAACAACAACACGGACGGAGCTAGAGAGGATAATGCTAAGTGAAATAAGCCAGAGAAAGACAAATGCCCAATGACTTCACTCGTATGTTGAATTTAAGAAACAGAACACACACAGGAAAAAGAGATAAAAAGAGAGAAAGACAAACCAAAAAAGAAAAGAGAACTAGAGAATAAACTGCTGGTTACCAGAGGGGGGAGGGGGAGGGGATGAAATAGGTGAAAGGGATTAAGAGTGCACTTATGGTGAGGAGCACCGAGTAATGTGTAAAGCTGAATCACTATAATGTACACCTGAAACTAATATAACACTGCAGGTTATCTATACAGGGATTAAAAAAAAGATAATTGGAGTCAAATGCATTGCTTCAGATACAACATAAGACCTTGGTAAATAACAAAGATTAATAAATTACACGAATCATGCACTGTAGACCATCATCACGGAGAAAAGGGAAGAGGGAGACCACTTAGAAAAACAGGCACACACTTACTGCAGTGTAGAACTAAAAACTCTGCGAACAGAAGCCAGCAGTAGCTCCGGTGAAACTTGAGCAAGCCTGTCCAACAACAACTTCAGTTGTTTTCTGTATTCTACAAACATGGCTTCATCTTCACCCTAAGACAGATTTTTAAATTCTCATTTTAAAACTTAAAAGACCTTAAAATTCATGTAAATGGTTCATTCTCATACAGTTTTCTGCATTTGTAAATTTAATATGTACTTTTCTCGTTAATATTTATTTACGTAGGAAAAATTACTACGTTTAGTAGCCTTTCCTCCCCTGCTCACAACAAACATTTCTGAACACAGCCCTAGCCCTCAAAAGCCTAGAGCCAGAAACAGTATAGGGAGGAGGTTAAGGACAAGAACCTAGAGGCAGAATGGATTCACAATGGGCTTCACGAAAGCTTCACCACCTGATTCATACTCCTTGTATCTTGTAATATCTTATAAAGATATTGTATATAACAAGTTTTGTACTAAAGTGTGCAATTTGTTCATTATCATCACCATTACCTTTTTATAGTCCAAAGTTTTTGAAAGCCTCAGATGGGGAATTGAACACTTAGCACATTGCAAAATAGTATAAACCAGGCTTGAGTTGATAGAAAGTACTTGACGATCCTTGTGTGTAAAATAACTCACTGGCAACCCTGGACAAGACTTGTAGCTACAAGAAGTCCAGAGAGTTAAGTGCTTCATTCCCACTTTCCCATAGACACTTATGATCTGAGGTCCACTGACAAGGTCTCAACTCATCACTTCTATTAAATACAAAGTGAGATATGATCAGCAATTGTATTGTCAATATTTTACAAAATTCACTGCTACAATAAGTGTTTTAAAAAGGGATAAAATACCAAACAGGCATTTTTTGAGGGTATTATGAAGGATTATGAGGCTTCTATTAATTTCACCTAAGGTGGAGATCAATATAAGCAAGAGTGTTAAAATGTTTGTTTTATTTAAAGAACTCTAAGCAAAACTGAAAATGTTAATTTGAGGTAAGCGAATAAAACTGATTTCTTCCCAACGAAAATTCTTACCTCATTTTCAAAGTTATATTCTTCATCGTAAGTCAGTTTTTTCATAACGGCCAACATGATTGCCTAAAATTAAGAATAAGTATCTTGGGTCAGTTTCCTTTGACATATTTTGAAGTTGTTATATTTCAAGACAGACTGCAGTCACAAATTCTGGTATCACTTTATAAGAAGCAAAAATAAGTCAATTACCTCTACATTAGCTTTTTGCTGATCCGAGAGCACTGTAAGCTGTTAAAAAAAAAAAAGCAAGCAATGATTTATTAGGTTTCCTAAAGTCGTACTCATCAAAATGTTTTTTTCATCAATTAAGACCTTTTAAAACATGCACACAACTTTTGTGGAGGGTAGTTTGGTAGTACCTTTCTGCATTTAAAATGCACCTAACCTAAGATCTAGCAAGTCCATTTCTAGTAAACAACTTGACACATAGATGAATTTCAACTCTAAGGATTATTTATAATGTATTCAGCAAAGAAGTTTACAGGACAGTAAAGTATGGTCTTCCCTTATTTTCAAACAAGGCAAAAAAAAAAAAATGCTAGAAATCCATTAAGAGACATACAGTGGAATTACCAATAGTCATTTTAACTTTCTTCACGTCTTTCCGTTACCTAAAATTTCTTAAGGTATGTATGCAGACATCTGTTATGTTTTCAACAATAATACAGAAGCTAAACTCAGTTTGGAAAAAAATCATTTTAAGCTGGACTTGATTCAACTAATCAAATGTAAATAAAATAGCAACGGTTTTCTCATCTAATGACACAATGAGAAGTTATTAATTTGTTTTTAATAAATCTGCCCTGCTGTGTGATTAAAAAAAAAAATTTACTTATTTATTTTGAGTGAGAGAGAGAGAGAGAGAGAGAGAGGGGCAGAGAAAGAATCCCAAGCAGGCTCTGCATTGTTAGTGCAGAGATGTGGGGCTCGATCTCAGGAACCATGAGATCACATCCTGAACCAAAATAAAGAGTTGTATGCTTAATCACTGAGCCACTAGGCACCCCAGGGCCTGCAGCCTTTTAAAAATTACTAACTTCTTGAGGAGCTGGGTGGCTCAGTTAGTTAAGTGTTCGACTCTTGATTTCAGCTCAGGTCATGATCTCACAGTTCGGTTCGTGAGTTCAAGCCCACTGATAGTGTGGAAGCTGCTTGGGATTCTCTCTCTCTCTCCCTCTCTCTCTACCCCTCCCCCTGCTTGTGCTCTCTCAAAACAAGTAAAATTAAAAAACCCTTTAAAACAACAACAACAAAAAAATCAGCAACTTCTCAGGGCACCTGGGTGGCCCAGTAGGTTGGGCGTCTAACTCTTGATTTCAGCTCAGGCCATAAACTCATGGTTTGTGGGATCAAGCCCCATGTTGTAGGGCTCTGTGCTGACAGCACGGCGCCTGCTTGGGATTCTCTCCCTCTCTCTACCCCTCCTCTACTCTCTCTCTCTCAAAAATAAACAGGGGCGCCTGGGTGGCTCAGTTGGTTAAGCCTCCAACTTCCACTCTGGTCACGATCGCACAGTTTGTGAGTTTGAGTCCCATGTTGGGCCCTGTGCTGTCTGTCAGAGTCTGGAGCCTGCTTCAGATTCTGACTCCCTCTCTCTCTGCCCCTCCCCACGCTTGCATGCACTCTCTCTCTCAAAAATAAATATTAAAAGAAAAAAATGAACAAAAACAAATAAATGGCTACAAGCCCTAACATGGAGACTATTACTGTCTACATTTTAAGTCCTTATTGGAAACAACTCTGTAAGGAGAGATTTTTAATTATAAAAAATTATTTATAAGAAGTAACGTATATTTAGTTAAAATAACGAATGATGTTTAACAAAATTTCTACTAAATTTAAAACCAAGCACAGGGGCACCTGGGTGGCTCAGTCGATTAAAGTATCCGACTCTTAGCTCAGCTCGGGTTTTGATCTCAGGTTCTTGAGTTCAAGCCCTGAGTTGGGCTCCACGCTTGGCATGGAGCCTACTTAAAAACAAACATACACAGATTCAAAATGAAAAAATAATGTAAACCTACAGCTAATTCTGGAGCTTGTTAAAATCTAGCAAATTTTAGATTCTGGCCATTCTCGTTTTCTGGCTAAGAAGTTGGAAAAAAACGAAGACAGAAAGACATTAATATTTAACAGTAAATGTAGCTAGCTAGTAGAATGACAGGTATTTTCTTTTTTCCTATATTTTTCAATTCTCTGTGGCTCTTCTATATTATGTACTGGACAAAAAGATTAAAACAAGGACTTACCTGTTTCAAAATATGAAGATAATCATAACAAAATCCAATAATATTAGAAGAGATGTCATCATCTTCATGAATTAGTAGCTGCAGCATCAGGGCCACTTTTGTTTCAATAGCTTGTAGTGCCTCTTGAGCATTCTTGATATCCCCATTCTTAATTAATTTAGTCCAACTAACTATCAAGGACTGTCCCATTCCATTTACCAGTTTAGAAAATCTGGCCAGGAAGTCAACATCTTCTTCCTACAAGCAATCAAAAGAGACCTCAATTTAAAACCTCCCACCTAAGAGCAAGAAGAAAAACTCTATCAACTTTAGTATGAGTCAAGTGACAATTCTACAACTCGATTTTAAACTTAACAGAAATTTAACTATTCTACTACCTGGACTGGAAACTCATTGACTTCTTCTACTATTATTGGCCATTGGTACTCTTCCAAGCAATTCTTTCCAACGGTTATGTGCTTCTGCTGCCAACGTTATAAAAGTTTAAAAAAAGAGATCTGTGGTTTCAAAACCTTCTGTCTAAATTGTTTGATTTAGTAAATATGCTATAACAGTTAATGTCACACTACAGTATAACAATCCGTAACAGTCCTTTCTGAAACTATGTGAGCCTCAACTATGCGACAGAAAGATACAACTGCCATTATAACCACCTGCCTAAGGTCATACCAGTGTTAAGAGTCAGAACTTAAACTTCACATTAAATTATTATCGCTTCTCGGCCTTTTGGCTAAGATCAAGTGTATTTTCATTAATTATTCTTATGATGATTCTTTAGAGATTTTAGTTTCATCATTTTAGGTCTTTTACCGCAGACTAAATAAGACAATTGTTAGCAATGTAAGAAAACACTACTATTCTTCTGTCGGCAAGGATAACGGTAGAGCTGTACTACTGACATATCAGCAATTCAAAGATTTCTTAGTAATTTTTTATCACTGTCACAGGCAAAAGAGAAACCTTCATGGGGCGCCTGGCTGGGTCAGTCAGTTGAGCATCCAACTTCGGCTCAGGTCAGGATCTCACAGTTTGTGAGTTTGAGCCCCACATTGGGCTCTCTGCTGTCAGCACAGAGCCTGCTTTGTTTCCTCTGCCTCCCTCTCTCTGCCCCTCCCCCACTTGCACTCTTTCAAAAATAAACATAAAAAAAAAATCTTAAAAACAAAACCCCTCCATATTCTGTTTCTAAATTACTTATTTACCACACTCAGAGCCCTCACTCTGTTGGGGCTACAACGTACATAACTCAAATGAATAACAATCAAAAGTATGGTGAAAATGTAACATTTATAACGGGGTATAGTTTTGGTCAAAACACACTGCCATGTATATAGGATATTCCTTGCTATTTAAAGGACAGACCAATGGTATCAGATTCAACTGGGAGTTTGTTAAAAATGCACAACTGCAGGTACCATCCCAGGTCTTCGACTTTAAGAACTGGTATAATAGGGGCGCCTGGGTGGCTCAGTTGGTTAAGCAGTCGACTTCGGCTCAGGTCGTGATCTCGCGGTCTGTGGGTTCGAGCCCCGCGTCGGGCTCTGTGCAGACAGCTCAGAGCCTGGAGCCTGTTTCAGATTCTGTGTCTCCCTCTCTCTGACCCTCCCCCGTTCATGCTCTGTCTCTCTCTGTCTCAAAAATAAATAAACGTTAAAAAAAAAAAATTTAAGAACTGGTATAATTTTATATATATATATATTTTATATATATATAATATATATAATATAATATAATATATAATATAATAATAATATAATATATAATATAATATATATAATATATATATATATTTTATATATTATATATATATATTTTATATATATATATATATAAAATAGATATATAAATATATGTGTGTATATTATATATGTATTATTATATATATTATTATGTATACATTATAGTATATATATTATATATATGTCATAATATGTATTATTATATATGTAATTATTAAATACAACAATATAATTTACTGTCCAAGGCAAATGCTACAGCGAACATTATGGCTTTCTGAATACAGTGTTTCCTTATTTATAATCTCAAGGAGAGTTTACAACATTGGGGAAAAAAGGAAAAAAGAAAGCGTATTTAAATTAATACCTGTCCTACTTTGTTCTAACAATTTTGAAAACTTAATACGTAAATTTACCGACCTGGTCAATGCTGAAAAACCCAGCAGACTGTAATACTTGACACAAAGATTCTACTAGTTTCATTTTATCAACAGGATCCATTCCTTTATTTACAATTTCAAATAAACAGTCACATGCTTCTTCCCGTAGAACTTCTATTGACATATGACCTAGCAGCATATTTATAAACCTGGCAACAGCAGAATAAAACTGTTACAACATTTTCAAACACATGAGTTTTACACACTGTATTTTGTAGACTTAAATCCTGATAATATATGTATACTTACCTATCATTGGCTATAAGGGATAAGTCTATCCAAGAGACATAAGCCCCAACTACCTCAAGGCACTGACATGTCACTTCTGAATTAGTATACTGATAATTTTGTAAGATTTGGTACCATGATTCCACTAAGTTTGGAATGCACTGCTCCCTCATGGTATCTTTTATTAGAGTATTCCTACGAGCCTCCTAAAAAACAAAATAAAACATCTTATGCATTGAGTAGATTACCACACAAAATAATTTCTGACATCTGAATAGTTACACAAATTTCCTCACTACTAAACTTCCAGACTTGTTAACACATTCCCTGCCACTATTTTCTATTTCTCAACTCTAAAATCATATCCTGTGATTCTTTTAATTTCCTTTTTCTGTTGCATTCCACAGCGCCAGATTTCTTATTAGACATAAACCATAGGGGCGCCAGGGTGGCTCAGTCAGTTAAATCAACTTTGGCTCAGGTCATGATCTCATGGCTTGTGAGTTCGAGCCCTGCATTGGGCTCTGTGCTGACAGCTCAGGGCCTGGAGCCTCCTTTGGATTCTGTGACTCCCTCTCTCTGCCCCTCCCCTGCTCATGTTCTGTTTCTCTCTCTCTCTCTCTCACAAATAAACATTAAAAACAATTTTTTTAATAAAAAAAACCCAACTATAAATAAGCATTACTTAGAAATCTAAAGCGTATGATAAAAGGTACTTGTCAATATTATACAAACATGATTATTTAACCTACGTAAGAGAGTGGAAATTTGTTCTTAATTAAAATTTTTTTGAGTATAGTTGACTTACAATATTACAGCAGTTTCAGGTATACAACATAGTGAATCGACATCTTTATACATTCTGCAGGAATGGTAATAATTTAAATGCATAATAATAACCTTTACAGTTTTAAGTATTTCTTACATATGACTTTATTTTACACATTTGAATCAAGCAATTTTTTTTAATGTTTATTTATTTTTGAGATAGAGAGGGGCAGAGAGAGAGGGACCACTATAGTGCAGAGCCCAATATGGGGCTCAAACTCACAAACCGTGAGATAATGACCTGAGCCAAAGTCGGACACTTAACTGATCCACCCAGATACTCCTGAATCAAGCAATTTCTATTGTGTCCTTTAAGAAGAAGGTGAAGGGTGCCTGGGTGGCTCAGTCAGTTAAGTGCCCAACATTGGCTCAGGTAGCGATCTCACAGTTCATGGGTTCAAGCCCCATGTTAGCTCTGTGCTAAGAGCTCAGAGCCTGGACTGCTTCAGATTCTGTGTTTCTGTCTCTCAAAAATAAATAAACATTAAAAAAAAAAAAAAAAGAATAAGGAAAAAGTGCGGTGCCTGGGTAACTCAATCAGTTAAGCATCTTACTCTTGATTTTGGCTCAGGTCATGATGTTGCGGTTTTTTTGTGAGATCAAGACCTGTGTCAAGCTCTGCACTGACATCACAGAGCCTGCTTGGATACTCTCTTCTCTCTCTGCCCTTCCCTGCCCACGTGCTCTCAAAATAAATAAACCACTAAAAAAAAGTGAAAGAATAAGGAGAAAAGTTATATCAGATAATGAAGAAATAAAGACTAAGGTGATGGGCTGTGTAATTGAGAATACAGAAGAAAGGGCACAGATTGATAAGCAACGATACCTCCTCACTAGCTATATAGCAGGAGTAAATACAGACTGCATCGCTTCAAAAATTCCTAAGAGAACCAATTTGTGTAGTTCATTGGAGAAAGTATTTGCCTCATTACAAAACAAATGAACAAAAAAACCCAAAAACCACCAAGAAAACAAAAACAAAAACAAAAACAAAAAACCTCTAAAGTAATACTCTAATTTCAACATACACTTGGGGGAAAAAAGCCAGTTCAAGTTCCTTTGTAGAACAAAATTAAAAATGGGTGAATTTATAATCATTGCAAAAATTTGGGGATACCTGGCTGGCTCAGTTGAAGAGCATACAACTCTTGATCTTGGGGATGTTTGAGCCCCATGTTGAATGTAGAAATTACTAAAATAAATTAAAAAAAAAAAAAAAAAAAAAAGAAGAAAGAAAGAAAAAGAAAAGAAAACGTGTCTCCAGGGATGCCTGGGTGGCTCAGTGTGTTAAGCATCTGACTTCAGCTCAGGTCATGATCTTACAGTCCATGGGTTTGAGCCCCATGTCAGGCTCTGTACTGACAGCTCAGAGCCTGGAGCCCAGTTCAGATTCTGTGTCTCCCTCTCTCTCTGCCCTTCCCCTGCTTGCAGTCTGTCTCAAAAATCTAAAAATATTTAAATATTTAAAAAATATTTTTTTTAATTAAAAAAAAAAAAGAATATGTGTCTCTGAATAAAAGAGACATCCCACTCTTTTTTTATTATGTGCCCATCACCTCCTACAAAATCTTCATTAAAAACTAAAAATTACAGGCACTTGGGTGGCTCAGTTGGTTGAGCATGCAACTCTTGATTTCAGCTCAGGTCATGATCTCACGGTCTTGGGACTGAGCCCTGCATTGGGCTCAGCACAGAGCCTGCATGGGATTCTTTCTCTCTCCCTGTCTGCCCCTCTTGCGCTCATGAACTGGATTCTCTCACGCATGCTCTCTCTTTCAAAATGGATAAACTTAAAAAAAATCAACTAACAATTAATGGGAAGTTACTTACCTCTGATGTATGCACCACATCACGATCCACCAACTCGGAATCAATTGCCATGAGGATTCGGAGGTACAGATCCACTCCCCTTGGATTTAGGTCCACTACTGAGAGAATGTCAAAAAAAAACTTGGGCCATCTAGTGAGATATTCTGTAACAAAAAGCAAGGCGAAGACTTGGGCTGCTTTATTTCGTATAAAGGTCTTCTCTGGTTGGGGATTCAGCATCTGACAAACAGAGAAATTGTCCTTGAAATCAAATGTAAACTGGAAACTCTCATACTGTTTTCCTATTTATCATCGATAGGCAAAAACTCTACACAGTCTACATTAGCTATGCAACAAATATGCTTAAAAATTACCAAAGTATTTAAGTGATTACCCAGGTGGAAAACAGTCAAACAAAGATGGTTACTTCTCTTTCTCACACTTTTAGAGAAAAGTTTCACATGTAGAGTTTTACTACTTATTCCTTTTACTAACTGCTTTTCTTCTAGCTGTTTGCTCTTTAAGGAAACTAAAAATTCCACCTACATAACTACTACTTTATATGTTAAGATTAGTTAAAATTAACAAAAAAGAACACAACATGAACAAAAAACTCTAAGATCCCCCCCCCTCCTTTGTAAAGAGGCTGTCCAGGAAGGCTCATGTTTAAAAGTAAACAAAGTATCTGTTTCTGTCAAGTAGTTAAACAACAACAAACTATTTTAAAACCAAGTTTCAACAATGTGTCATGGAAAGCATGACAGTTTCAGTTATTGATATAATTTTAGATCATTGCTAGGCTTTCTTATACCCATGATCTTTGAAATCAGCACTTTCTAAAAGAGCTATGGGATCAAATGGAGGATAAATGTCCAACATTTTTGAGGTAAAATGCTAAACTCTTACAAAACTAAAAATTTAAATATCTGGCAATTTGAGGTACGGAATAAAATTACTAGTTTACCTGAGCTTGAAGCCAAGAGATGAGCGTCTCCCTAATTAGTTGTTGCTGAACTGTAGTTAGTTCTGAGTATCTGTCCAAAATAGAGAAGAAAAATAGTAACGCCTGTATTTGGTGTCTGTGGTTTAAAAAGTAACAGCCTCATATATTTGAAAGGGAAAATCTATGTAACACTCAATTACTTAAAACTCCCTAAAATAAATTGAGAATGCTTCTCATCATGGCTTTAAAGAAAAGACAGGTGGGCCTGGTAGGTAGTATATCAACCACTGATCTTAGTTTAAGGTTCAGCTCACGTGAAAATAAAATGGGAGCTGTGGAATTTTTCAAATGGAAATATGGCTATGTTTTGAGGTCTGTGACTTACAAAATAAATCGACAGGCAAACCAAGGGTCCTCTGAGTAGTGATTCACTGTTTTCTGCTTAATTGAGGCAGGTTTCTAAATGCAAATGGCCACACTGCCACTAACCTCCAACAGAGTTATCATGTAGAAAACAGGTTTGCTGTTGCTAGATCTTCTGATTTTTCCAGAGAAGCTTGAAATCTAATTTGTTGTGTGAAATGTCTGGATTTTTTATTGTAACCAATGAAGTCAGTATTTTTAAAACACTTTGGGATAAATCAAAACACATCTATAAACTGGATGTGACTTATGCACTCTCAACCCACAGCTTATATTATGATTTTCCCAGAAAAAAACTAACTTAGAAAATGGTCTCTCCTCACAAATTTCAGAGTCAAAACAGTGAGAAAAGCCTTACTTGTATTTCACTTGATGTTCCAGTACTTGAAAGCAGAAAAACTTTATGTGATCATCACTGAAAAAGAAAAAAGGAAAACCAGGTTAGAACAGAATTTAGAGAAAACAAATCAAAAGTAAAATACTAGTGAAACAGCTGAAAAGTTTCTCAAAGGAGACCTTTGGCTTCCTTTCTACCTCTTGATCTCATATGTTACACTGATATCCATTTGTTTAGAACTTCAATATTATACAATGATGAATATTTCCATTAAATCTGATAAGCAAAATGATGACAAAAATTAAGATGCAGCTTAAGTATACTGCTTTGCGAACAGAAGGCATTCCCCCTAAATTCTAGATGTTTGGATTCCTGTAACAACTCCTACACTTTACAACAGAAAGGCTAGAATAGGGGTAGAATAACAAATGGTCAAATACCCAGAGATTGATTCAAACAGAGATTAGTAACTGAAATCATACTTAAAATTCAACCCTAGACAGCTCCATTGCACCAAATCCAAAACGAGCAGTGTCACTCGGACTGGTAGTTCAGCCTCAAAATGTCATGCAGAAAACCAAGTTACAGATACACTGCCCTTGTAAGAAGGGAGCAAAAATCAGTTATCTACCAGTTTTCTACTCTCAAGGGTCTCTCTAGGGGTGATGCAGAGCTGCAGTGAGTCAACTACAATCTCTAACAAAATCCGTTTAGAGAACAACAGGGGTGCTTAGGTGGCTCAGTCGATTTAAGTGTTCAAGTGGGTTTCAGCTCAGGTCAAATGATCTTGCGGTTCAGTTCATGAGTTCGAGTCTCCCATAGGGCTCTGCAGTGGCAGGGTGGAGCCTGCTTGGGATTCTCTCTCCCTCTCTCTGTCCCACCCCTGCTCTCAACTCTCTCTCTCTCAAAATAAATAAATAAACAAAGCAAAACCAAAAATACCAGCAATAACAACAATCTGTTCATGTAGTGTAGTTTGTCTGGGCCAGCCTTAATCATTGAACAATTTTTCATATCTAAAGCTAACTGGTAAATACAAGAATAGGCAGTATCTTAATTTAGACTACATGAATTAACTAAACAAAGTAATTTCACACACAAGAAGTTGAAACAATCTTTCAATTAAGTTAGGTTTAATTACCACCTCTTCTGAGAACTTAAGGTTTCTATCCTCACCATGGATGACACTGAAGCCTTAACTGAACTATAAAAGACTTAGGTTTCCACTGAAAAATATACTACAGAAATCCTTTTAAAAGCCAGATCTTATATCCTCTAAGGCATACAGATGTTCTCGAAATAAACTCTAACGTGGAGTACTCGGTTCCAACCGTCAACGGTGGCAACTCACAGCCACAGCACGTCGACTATGCCAGCTAGAAGCCATCACTAACACTCAGGGGCATCTACTGCCACCAGCAAGTTGTCTGCTTACCCTAAGTCAGCTGGGTTTCCCTACGCCCTACTATGTCAATTGTATGTCTTTTTCAGTTAAGTAACTTAGTTAACCATTATATAAACTAATGAAATGAGTATGAAAGTTCCTATTTTTGTAAAAATTAAGCTGAACGCTTTAAAAAGACTTCACAGGAAGTCACACTACAAAAAGGAAAAACCTTAGGACACTAATTCAAAGGGATACATGCACCCCTGTGTTTATAGCAGCACTATTTGCAATAGCCAAGACATGGAAGCAGCCCAAGTGTCCACTGAGAGATGAATGCATAAAGAAAAGGTGGTATAGATACACAATGGAATATTATTCAGCCATAAAAAAGAAAGAAATCTTGCCGTTTGTAATGACATGGATGGAGCTGGTGTATATAATGCTAAGTGAAATAAGTCAGTCACAGAAAGAGAAATACTCTGTGATTTCACTCATATGCGGAATTTAAGAAACAAATGAACAAAGGGGAAAAAATAGAAGCGAGATACATAAACCAAGAAAAAGACTTTTAATTATAGAGAACAAACTGATGATTACCAGAGGAGAGGTGGCTAAGGGAATGGGTTAAATAGGGAATGGGTTAAATAGGTGATGGGGATTAAGGAGGGCACTTGTCATGATGAGCACAGGGTGAGCACTATATTGTACACCTGGAAACAATATAACACTGCATGTTAATTAACTGGAATTAAAATTAAAAATTTTAATAATTTTTTTTCCTTTTTAAGTTTTTAAAATTTATTTTAGAGAGAGAGCGTATGCCAAACCAGGGGGAGGAGCAGGGGATTGGGGGGAGAGGAGAAGAGGGAGGGAGGGAGGGAGAGAGAGAAAGGGGCGGAGGGAGGGGGGAGGGAGAGAGAAAGAAAGAAAATGAATCTGAAGCAGGCTCCACATTCGGCACAGAGCCCGACACAGGACTCAATCCCCCAATCCTGGGATCACAACCTGAGCCAAAATCAAAAACTGGGCCACTCAACTGACTGAGCCACTCAGGCAGCCCTAAAATAAAATTTTTAAAAAGGGGGCACCTGGCTGGCTCAGTCAGTTAAGTGACTGACTGGCTCAGGTCATGATCTCACTGTTTGTGAATCTGAGCCCCAGGTCAGGTTTTGAGCTGATGGTGCAGACAGCCTGCTTGGGATTCTCTCTCCACCTGCCCCCCACTTGTGCTGTCTCTAAGTGAATAAACAAACAAAAAGAAAAATTAAAAAAATTTGATTATAAAAGGAAAATCCTTCTGCATATTTGATGTGGGCTAGATAACTAGAAGACTTGGAGAGGTGGGGCTAAGTAACTAAAACATCTAACTTCTTCAATCCACTGGAGAGCCAAAGTGGAAACTGTAGAGGATGCATTATAGGTGTGATCAATGTAAGAATGATGAAGTGAATGGTAGTGGCATATACATAAAGGAAAGAGCTTGATTTAATATAAAGAAGCTGGTAAGTGAATGTGTTTACACTCTAAACTTTTTTTATACTTTAAGTTAAAATAAAAACTTAAGATACATACAATTTATGACTCCCTCCTCTGCCAACCTCCCTCCTATGCCAAACCATCATAAGGAAGTTCTTACTGCACTGTATTCCTGCTGGGATCTGCTATCGGGTGCAAAAAGCATACGGCAAAAGACAGACTTACTGAAAAGTCAATCCTGGAATGGCCAAATTATTAGTTTACTAATTTTCTCATTTCTACACTGAACGGTTTTCCAAAACACAAGCCATAAAATGTTTTTATGGAAACGTTTTCCAAATACAGGCAAATTTAAGAGTCCTATCAGGTTCACAGAAATTTAAATTCCTCTAAGTCATGCAAATTTTGTTTTAATTACCTGTATGTCCTTTGGGCCAGAGCTTCAGCACACACTTGCCAGGCATCTGGGGAAATCTTTAACTGCTCAAAATAGGCCAGGGCCTGTAAGATTACAAAGCCAAAAACACATGTGGAATGGTCAATCTCAGTGCCTTACTGATACTAAAATATTTTATGAGTAGCAAACCATAAACAAATCAATCCACCTAAAAAAAAAAAAAAAAAAAAAAGGCTAAAATACTGGCTTCTAAGTATGTGCAACTTAGTGATCATTCCTAGAAAAAAGGTTACGTAAAAAGCAAATTCTATTAGTTAGATACTCCTGTTTCCCTACAGCAAAGAAGACAACACAAAAATGCCCTGCAGACCTCCGTGAATAATTAGGAGCATTAAGAGAAAAACCACAAGTGCTTTGTCAAGTGCTGTGTTCCTGAGGTATATGTAATTATAAAATGGTACATAAAGGGCATTTTTCCTATTTAATAGCAAATATGCTATTAAAGAGGTGATTACAAAATGAGTCCAATTACATGATATGAATTTTGGAAAAGTACTAACAATTGAAAAGCTTTAGGAAATGTTTCATATTTCTCTGCTTGGGAATTCAGGGCTTTGTTCAAAAGTATAGTCAAGATGGATGAAGCACCAAGTCCATGTGCTCCTTACTAGATTGCTGGGAAAATGGGAAGGACTTCTGCCACTCTTCCATTAGCCTGTTTCAAATGGCATCAATGACAGATACAGATGTCATGTAGGACAATGGGCAAATAATCCTAGTGAGCTGTGAAAAGTACCTCAAACAGCCAACAAAATAACACAAAACCAGTGCTAGATAATTTTAAAGCTGATATAAACCTTGAAATGACATAGAAAGAACATTACGTATTAGAGGAACCTAATTTTAATTAGTAAATATTTTTAAAGCTATGGTTTGTGCTCCAATAGTAATGAAATAAATTGTATAGCTCTTGATCAGCAATCAAAAAAATGACAGATATCAGTACACTGCACATATTATGTTGCGTAAATTGTTTTAGTTATATATATGAGTACATGTGTGTGTATATATATGTGTGTACATGTGTATACTGTGTGTATATATACATACATATAAAATGTGTATATATGTACACATATATATACACACAGTATACACATGTAAAAAATATATTTACTTGGGGCACCTGGGTGGCTTAGTCGGTTAAACAATCCGACTTCGGCTCAGGTCACGGTCTCGCAGCTCGTGGGTTCAAGCTCCACGTCAGGCTCTGTGCTGACAGCTCGGAGCCTGGAGCCTGCTTTAGATTCTATGTCTCCCTCTCTCTCTGCCCATCCCCCACGCATGTTGTCTCTGTCTCTCAAAAATGAATAAATGTTAAAAAAAATTTTTTTAAATAAATAAAAAATATATTTATTCATATATGTCTGTACACACACACATACACACAATCAAGATGTAAAATTTTTCCTTTAGGTTAGAGGTTTAAAAAAAAAAGCCAAAAAGCTACCATATTTAAGTGATATTCTTTTATTATAATTGTATCAGTGAGGGATTAGGGAATGGGTTTTCATATGTGGTCTCACTGGCTGCTCCCACAAGTATAAATAATGGCTCTCTTTGAAAATTAAGACCAGAAGAACCCAGGCTGCTGCAAAGAATCTAGTTCAGTTGTTGTCTAACAATATTCCATGAAACGTTGGGTTTCCTTTAGGAACATTTATTGTCCCATTTAAGGACAAGGTGGAAGTCAATCATGTATGTTGCATTACCACCTAATGTATCACTTACCAAAAAAAAGGCGGGGGGGATTCAGTATATCACTGACCTACCAGTTTCTTTAACTAGTAAGTTTTAAGCCAAAGACAGCGATTCCATTAAAAAAGTGAAAATAACTTGAAAGTTTTCAGTTTTTAACTGAAGTCTTTTAACTCTGAATCCATGCATTACCAACATTTTAAAATAAAATTGTGTGGCAATGATGAACAAGTCAAAGCTTTTATCACCTATTTCTTTTATTTCATACCTTTTTTCTAATGCTCTAGATTGCTGCTTCTAAGTGGCAACAGAGGCACTTCAGCTACTGCCCCTGTAGAAAAACAGAACTATAGCCAGACAACTAAGAAATGGAGCTGGCACACAGTTATCTTACAATCAAACTGAATTAGTGTCCCAACTACTCATTTCCAGCATCAGAACTATTAGAACTCACTTTAAGATTCCTTCTTTTTTATGCTAATTAATTCCATTACTCAGGATGGCTTAAGGGGATCAAATTAAGCCTGAATTTGGATGCTTAATATACGCCTATGACTGATGGAACTCAATTTTATTGATAAAAGCATAACTTTATATTAAAACTACTAACAATGCATTAGGTTTACTTCTCCAAAATATAAAATAATTACACATTTAAAAAATGTGTTGGGAGAGGGTACCTGGGTGGTTTGATCTGTTAAGCATCTGACTTCGGCTCAGGTCATGACCTCTCAATTTGTGGGTTTGAGCCCTGCTTCAGGCTCTGCTGACAGCTCAGAGCCTGATGCCTGCTGAGGATTCTGTCTCTGTTTCTCTCCGCCCCTCCCCTGCTCACACTCCATCTCTCTTTCTCTCAAATATAAATAAGCATTAAAAAAAATTTTTTTAATCTGTTGGGGATTGTGGTATTTAATAAAAAATGAATAATTTACAAAAGGGATCATAAAAAAAAAACACAAAAGACTATAATAACAAATACTAAAAGGCTTTTAATCATAGCCATACAATACCAAGGTAAGCATCTATGATACTTCAACTATGTGACTAAGGGTTTGAAGATAAGGCAGCTTAAACTCCTGTGGAAAGAAATTTGTCTACACAGAGAAAACGTGATTTTAAATGTCTTTTGATGTCCTAACTAGTTTGTTAGGTATCTTGTAACTAGCCAGATATTTAAATCTCAATTCCTGTTATTGCCCTCAATGTGGAGGGCTTGTTACTTATTCAACAGCAGAGGCATGAAACTGTATTAGAAAGTACTTGAGGTTTTTTTTTGTTTTGTTTTGTTTTTACTACTGAAGAAAATTCTGCTTAAATTTTTTTTTGTTTTTTTTTTTTACTACTGAAGAAAATTCTGCTTAAAAGCACAAAAACTGCAATACTATTAGTGAGATTGTTAACCTCATTTAGCTCATTTGTAAAAAATATCCTTTGCTATGAGAAGTGGAAAGAGAAAAGGATTCTCCTTCCACTTACCCTATACTTCAAAACACCCACATCTTTAACAAATGTAATTATAGGCTTGCTCTTTAGATTCTTCTTTTATCATTCAGCTATAGCCATGATTACAGGTGTAGCCTACATTATGTTTAATTGTCCAAATATCCCAGCGCCCCATGGATTCCTTGTCATCTGACCATTTTATGTAACCTAAGACATGGCATATTCTAACTGCTAATTTACATGTCTGCCTGGACTAAATAACAAGGATGTTAAGTATCATTAACATCAGACCAAGCCAGGCAATAGAAAGATAAAATACGCATGTCTGTCACTATGGAAAGTTCTTCGAAGAGTCTTTGCATTACAACTTTTAACTAAATAGAAACAATGACTGATGTGACATAAAGAGCTGCCTTGAATCACACATGGGATTTCAATACTTGTTAAACCAACTTTTAAAACACAAATCACAATGCTCACTGTTTGTATATTCAGAATATATTCAAGTACATCAAATTTGTCTCCATTCATGTCTACTCAAATGAAATCTTCATCATCAGATGTATTTTTTTTTAATTCAAGTCCTCTAAAATGCAAATCTGTAGTAACCTTTAAAAAATGATTAAGCTGACTTAACTTACCCTTTGTCTGAAGTCTGAATCAGCATTTGGATTTAGCCCTAAAAGAGCCTGTTCATCCATCCCTGCTGCTATTCTTGGAGTTTTCTGATTACAATAGGCGTGCCCTCTGATCCCACAGAAGAATCCACAAACATCTGCACACACACACACACACACACACAAAGTTGAAAGAAAACATTTGATGAACAAAATTAATGCTTATCCAGAATATCACAAGTGGATAACATTATGCAAAGATGTTTAAATGTTAAAAGAACTTTTGAAAACTATCCAAAATTACAACTAAAGGAGCCTGTCTTAGAAGAAATACTAAATACTCCACAAATGTGTAATTTCTGAAAATCTAACATATGTCATTGATGTTCTCAAATTTTTCTTTAAGATCATGAATATAGGAAGTAACTCATCTCTAAACAGAAGTATCTAATTTATGCAATATTATTACCTCCAGTACTTAAAAGTACAACTGTGTGACTACACCAAAAAATGACAAGCCTAGATTATCTTATTATACTAATTTGCCCCTTTCCATTTGTCAATATCACAAACCTTAAAAAAAAAATACAGAACTCAGAATGGCTAAATAGTGACCTCAGAGTTCAATATCCTTACTGGAGTGTCTACCAAGTACTTCAAGAGAAGTCAAATGAAAGAGAAGTGGAGTGAAAAACCAGGCATTTAACTTTTAAACAACAGACTCTCTTGACAGCCACTTTTAGAAATGTTATTTCACAAAACATTTTTTAATAGTAGCTATAAAAATTGATAAAGAACTTAATACTGACTAGTCTTAAGAATATTTAGTCTCTGGAAAGCAATTCACTTTTTCACAATATATGGTCTAACGTTCTCAAGTAAGAACATGATTAAGTCCCAAAAGGCTACTTGGTTTTTGATACAATGTACAGTTGAGGAAACAAGGAACAAATTCTAAATAATGTGAAAATCACACTTATCCTCTCAATACCTATGAGGTAGAAAAACCAGGACTACTGCTCACATAAAATGGCTGTAGGGCTTTTTTTTTTTTGGGGGGGGAGGGGTGTTTTAATTATCATAAACCAAAGAGAAGATCAGAGCCTAAAGAAGCCAAGAGACTAAAGGCCCGGGATGGGGGTGCACAGCCTTTCTAGGAGTGGTGAGGCCAGGATCTGATCTAGGTTAGAGGACCCCAACTACAATATGCTTTTCTGTCTTCCCCAGGGCCTGCCTGAAACAAATGATAAATCCGGTTATGTGCTGAGAGCCCTTGGAGAGTAAAGTCCAGCCCCTTCTTATTTCTAGATACTTGCAGACTACAGCAAGGCAGTGTAGCACCCCCCCCCCCCCCAGGATTAAGGTGCACACACTTTTGAATGACTATTCTTCAGCTGAACCCAGCAAGGCCAGTGGTATTTGGCCTTTCATCTTTGCACTCACTGCTCTTTTCTTGTTACTTTGTTAACCCCTGCCTGTCCTTCAAAACTCAGCTTAGATGTCACCTCTTTCCAGAAAACTTCTTTGATCCCTATTGTCCAATTCTCCTAAACTGGATTAAACGCCCCTCTTAAGTGCTGATATGTTGTCGCTGCCTCCTTGTTTTCTCTCCATAATCTTGAACGGAAAGAACTGTCTCAAATATTCACCATTATGCCTCTAAGACATAGAACATAGGCTTTGGGTTTGGAAATACCTGGATTTGTACCCCAATCTAGTAATTTTCAAACTGGGGCCACATGGACAACTAGGAAATCTGAAAAAAACAGCCCTTTCTATGAAGTGGAAAAAAGACCATCTACCTCATAAAGCTGTTAAGACTTCAATGAGATAAGACATGTAAAGCATGCCTGGCACATAGTGGGCCCTCAACAGGTTATTTAGAATTCAGAGCTTGCCACATGGGGGAAGGGGACTACTTGGAGTAGTCTAGATTTATCATATACTAAAAAATGGGCATTTGAACAGATTGGAAAACACAGGTTTTCTTCCCTCACCCCTGCAAAAATGAAAATTTAATGATTCCTTGGAAAACTGCATACTCAGAAAATCTGAGTTTCTGTGAATTCCGTATTAAAAAGTCCTATAAAATCATCTTGAATTTAGGGAAAATTGCTTAAGCTGAGTCGCTTTAGTTCTATCAAGTGAAACAGCACTGGTCTTAAGAAAAAAACTGGCCAGTAAATAACCTAAGGAAACATAAACTTGTTACCGTTGTCGGTACAGAAAGAATCCCCCATAGAGAGGCACTTGGATAAAAATCAATATGCAGTGGAACATAAATAAGCATAAAATGGTAAATTACCTACGTGTGTGTGCAAAGAACTGAAAAGTTACAACCTGTGCGAAAAGGTAACCATTCCCTCAATTAAAGGTTGTGCATGAACACTTAATGTTCTAACAAGCCACGGATGTGCAGGCTTAAACATTTGTTACAATGCGATAAACATGTCAATTACGCATCCAGCAAACGTTGTGGAGGGAAGCAAGCAACATACTTAAAATACTGAGCCCTAACTATTCCTTGATAGCCATTTAAAAAAAAAAAAAAAATCAAACAATCTGGGAAAGTTCCTCCACACCTACTAAAGACTGTTCAAAGACCAGGACTGAATCTTTCCAGTCTTTTACCACCACACTGACAAGTCGCTTTAATAAAACGTAACTTCCCCCAGTAACAACTAATTAGCACTTTCAAAAAGTACTTGTTTCTTCTAGTTATAGGGAACATCACGCTTGTCTACTCCTGCAAAACTGTGAAGGGAAGAGAAGAAATGGCGTGTCTGTGCTGGCAAAATTACTACACAGAAATACTACTTTTCTCCTTTTTGTCCTGGGGCTGGGGGGTGGGCAGCGAAGCAAGTTTGAGGTCTCCGCAGTTGAAACTGGTAGGACACGCTATTACAAATGAGGCTGGCCACCTTTAGTACATCAGGGGCCACAGATGAAGCCGACCCTCCTCGGCCGGCCTTGCCCCCTCCTCCCCCACCCCGTCCCTCCCCGAAAAGAGCCTCGTGGCAACTCGGGTGATGAAACACCGGGCAACGGGCGGCCACGCACTCGGGACGCGCTCCGCGGCGACGGCCGCGGTTCGTACCCACCCCCACCCAGTCCGCCCAGCCTTGGGGCGCACCTCCCTGGACGGCCCCCGGCCCGCACCCCAACCCCGGCGTGGGGGCTCCCCGGGCCAGTTCGCCCAGACAACTTCCCCGCATTCCCGAGCGGACCGAGGTGGATCCGGGTCCCGCCGCCCCCAAGCTTCGAGTCACCTTCCCTATCACTCCATCCCGCCTCCCCGCCTGCACTCCCGAGGGCTGGTCAGCGGAGCGGAGCGACGCCGCACGCAGGGAGCGGGGAGAGCGGCCCTCGTCCTTGTCGCCGTCGTCCTCCGCCACGGCCGCAGCGCTAATGCCGGAGACAGAGCTGGCTGGGGCCGCGCGCCGCTCCGCGTCCCCTGACGCCTTCTCTTGCGTGGCGCCGGACCGGCAACCTAGCAAGCAGGCGGGCGGGGTCGGCGCCCCAGGAAGGGAAAGAGCGCGAGGGGCCGGCTAACGCCGCCGCCGCCTCCGTCGCCGCTGAGTCAGCGCGAAGCGCGCTCCCCGCGTCGGCGCCGCGCGGGCCAGCTCCAGCAGCCTCATGGAGAGTGCAGACGGCAGCCCGCGGGCTCGGGCCGGGAGCCTACAACTCCCGGCATGCACGGGGCAGGCGGCGCTTCCGGGCGCTCGCCGGGCCTGTGGTGCATGCCGGGATGGGGTGTCCGGCGCGAGTCCCTCCCGCGCTGCTGAATCCTGGTGGTCCTAGCCGCAGGGTAGGGCGCGCTTAGCATGCTCCGTAAAGGCCTCCTCAGCTTAGCTGGTGGATTCGAGTGCGGCGCTCCTGAGATCCAGATGACGTGATCCAAACCATATGGGATTCGGTTTAATTGCTCTTCCATGGTCCCACGTGTTTAGCGTCTAGGAGCGTGAGGATCCTCTCAGGGGCGCTGAAAATTCTTAAGTTCCACTTGAAACGTACTAATATATTGTCATTGGTGAAAAGGAGAGCATTCTTAGGGAGTTCTGCTCTGCTCGTAGGTTACTTTTCTGGTAGTTACTTCGTTTATTCGGAGGTAGTATTGGTTCCAGCTGCCTAGATTTGAATCCCAGCCACAACCCCAACCTCTCCACCCCACACACTTGTTGACCTCAGTTTCAGCACTTGACATTTTCTGTGTTTCAGTTTACTCATTTGTAAAATGGGGACAATAATAATACTGACCTCAAAGGGTTCTTGTGAGTATTCAGTTAATATATGCTTTTGCACACAATAAGTGCTCAATATTTAGGTTTCATTGTTGATTATTCACTACTGAATACAGACTAGGCAATAGTCACTCAGACTGAAGTGACAATTTGGGAGGGGAAATTCAGAAGAGATGTATAATAAAATTAACGTAACAACAGCTACATTTATTTAGTGACCCACTAGGTGCAAGACACTACACCAGTCATATATACAATATTTTCTATCACTGTTGCATCGCGTTTGTAACTTTAAAATGTCCTGCAAAGATTCCTGTCCTAGTTCAGCGTATATCTGGAGTTTAGCACATAGGATAATGCCAGCCTGTAGTTAAAACTCAGTGAGTAGATTATTGCATAGATCCTTATATTACCGGTGTTGGTCAACTATGGACTATGGGGACCCGATACTAATCCTAGTCCAAGTGGCTCCAAAGTCTTTAATATGTTTGGTTTATTCCACTTACCTACTATCTACAGCTTATCTAAAGTTTATCTAGTAATATTGACCCTTTATGGTAGTTCAATAATCTAGGATTTAAAGAATCTTTCAATTTTGAAAACTCACATTATTTTGAAACCAATAAAGAAGCACCTATAGGGAGGCAGGCTGGCTGGTTCAGCTGGTAGAGCATGCCACTTGAAGCCCCACATAGGGTGTAGAGATTACTTAAAAATAAAAATTAAAAAAAAAAAAAGCACTTGGTGGAATCTAATTGAGGAGGACCCAAAAGGGTTATTAAATCTGACAACTTTATTTAAAAAAATTTCTTTTTAGTATTTATTTTGAGAGAGAGAGACAAAGCACAAATGGGGGAGGGGGAGGGACAGAAAGAGAGGAGGGACACAGAATCTGAAGTAGGCTCTGGGCTCTGAGCTGTCACCACAGAACCTGACGTGGGGCTCGAACTCACAGACCAGGAGATCGTGACCTGAGCTGAAGCAGGATGCTTAACCGACTGAGCCACTCAGGTGTCCCTAAGTCTGACCACTTTATAGTCTAGTGTTCTCATTTCAGACTAACATAAAATGACAGTTATCAAAATGTTGATAAATAGGGGCACCTGGGTGGCTCAGTCGATTAAGCAACTGACCCTTGATTTTGGCTTAGGTCATGATCTCACAGTTCGTGAGTTCCAGCCACACACAGGGCTCTGAGCTAACAGCAAAGAGTCTGCTTGGGATTCTGTCTCCCTCT
Organism: Neofelis nebulosa; assembly: GCF_028018385.1. NCBI lineage: Eukaryota > Metazoa > Chordata > Mammalia > Carnivora > Felidae > Neofelis > Neofelis nebulosa. The sequence continues at coordinate 52,568,144 of NC_080789.1, forward strand.
CTCTCTGCCTCTCCCCTGCTTGCACTCTCTCTCTCTCTCTCAAAAATAAATATATATTTTTAAATGTTGATAAATAACACCATCATTATTTTAACTTAAAGCATGTATGCTTGCATTAAACAAATTTAAAGCACGTATGCTTGCATTTGGCAGTGTTTTCACAAATTAATTGCCAACATTTTGGAGCATTTATTATGTGGCAGAAACAGGTTCTGTTTTGTTTTTTAAGTTTATTTATCTTGAGAGGAAGAGAGAGTGCTTGTGAGCAAGGGAAGGGAGAGACAGAATCCCAAGCAGTCTCCGAGCTGTCAGTGCAGACTCAGGGCTCCATCTCATGAACGATGAGATCATGACCTGAGCCCAGATCCAGAGTTGGATGCTTAACTGACTGAGCCACCCAGGTGCCCCTGTGCCTAAAATAGTTTTAAGTGTTCATATGTTAACCCTCACAACAACTCTATGAGGTAGGTACTGTCATTATCCCTATTTTATAGATGAGGAAACTGAAGTACATAAAAGGTAGCAGAGCTGGGATTCAACCCCCCCTTCATATGTACAAGAAAGTTATCGCTAGGTGGTGAGATTGCAGAGGATTTTTTTTCTTCCTTGTACATTTTTGGAGTTTTAAAAATCCTCCACAGTGACCAGATAGTATTTTCATAATCAGAAAAAACATTAAAAAAAAACCAACCTGACTCTAACAAAAGGAAAAATGAAATTGTTTCATTCACTCTTTGAACATTTATTGAATGCTGTCCCTTATGAAACTTTTCCAGATTTTTTCAGCCAGGTTTGTTTAATTCCTCTGATGTTGCTTTTTCTTAACCTCTTTTGTCATGAATATATTTTAATATGTTTTGTTTTGTATTAAAATTGTGTGGTTGTCTTACCTATGAGTCAATTCTTGAAGACAGAAAAGTCTTATCTTGATTCTGTGTATGGATAGTAATTTCTCAGTAAATATCTGTGAAATGTATTGAGCTGAGTAAAAAATAATACAATTGTGAGCTGCTAACCACAGTGTTCTGTGTCAAATTCTGTTCTTCATCTGCTTCATCCCGATGCTTGTTAAGCCCGGTGCCATTGTCATCAAAAGCTCATTCATTCATGATGGGTTTCCTGGCAGAGAAAGAAGTTGGAAAATAGGTCAGGTAAGCTGTCTTTACTGGTCCTAGTGCAATCATTGGTTTCTTTTAGAGGAAGTGGGTGTGTAGCAGGAAGCCTGAGGCAGAAGAGAACATTGAAGCATTATTTAGTAAAAGAAGCAGTTTTTTAATTTTTAATCCAAAGCACTGTAGAGTCCCTTAGGCTTCATTATAATGACATCTCTCCTCCATGTCAGTTGATTGCTAATTGTTAACAGATATTTAAACGGTCAGTATCCACTGATACCGAGTAGAAACACCCAGAGATTCCTAAATGACACCTTCAAAAATTCAAGTTTTATTTTCCTACTACAGATTTCGAGTATCTTTCTATGCATACTGTCTGTCTTTAGTTTGAAACTTGGAGATGGGAACACCTGGGATTCCCTAGATTGAAATGTATTTCTAGTCTGAAATCCTTACAGGGTTTTTTTTTTAATTTTTTTTTTTTAACGTTTATTTTTGAGACAGAGAGAGACAAAGCATGAATGGGGGAGGGTCAGAGAGAGGGAGACACAGAATCTGAAACAGGCTCCAGGCTCTGAGCTGTCAGCACAGAGCCCGACGCGGGGCTCGAACTCAGGGACCGCGAGATCATGACCTGGGCCGAAGTCGGCCGCTTAACCGACTGAGCCACCAAGGCGCCCCTCCTTACAGGATTCTTATGGCCTATGGCCCACTGATCACTTATCCACCAAAAACACAACTAAAAAAAAATGACATTCTTTTGTCTGTGTATATATGTAGATTAGATTTTTTTATCTTGAGCCTTAAAGTTTAAAAAGTTAGGCTAGCATACAACAGAGAAGAATTTGGTATTATTTTGTACATGGGGAACCAAATGACCATATATATACACCAAGAAATGACACACTAGTTCAATTTATTTATTTTTTTAAGTTTATTTACTTTTGACAGAGAGCTAGCATGCTTGCATGAGTGGGGGAGGGACCAAGGGAGGGATACAGGGGATCCGAAGCAGGCTTCATGCTCACAGCAGAGCCCGATGCCAGGCTCAGACTCATGAACCATGAGATCATGACCGGATACAAAGCTGGACGCTCAACCGACTGAGCCATGCAGGCGCCCCTCAGTTCATTTTTAAAACACTTGTATAGTGTTTACTCTGTTCAGGTACCTGTTATAAAGTACTTCAGAAACATCCTTATATTAATCCTATGGGGTTGGTACTATTACCCTCTTTTCACAGATGGGGAAATTAAGGCACCAAGAAATTAAAGTAACTTGTCCAAGATCATTTAGCTACTGAATGTGAGAGATGAAAATGGAACCCAGGTCATCTGGCTCTACAGTCTTGTGCTCATAACTACTGTCCTTTCACACTAATTGAATTGACCATCCCTCAACCTAAGGCTACTCTGTTCTGGTAAAAGTTCTTCTGGTTAAGAAGAGTGCCTCTGGGGATTAGTTCTGGGTAAGTAATGTTCCATTACTTTTGAAAGATTCATCAAGAAACATCTACTAAGCGCTTGATTGCAGCGGAACTGTATTAAATGCTTTTTGAGTTTAGATGGACTTAGAAGATAAAGAGTAATTGCCTATCTCAGATGTATTTTTGTTAATTATCCACATAAAGCTTACCAAAAGATAAGGCAATACAAATATGAAAACATGTCTATAGTGCTTTTAGAATTCATAATTCATTGCATTTGATCCTGACACCAACTTAATGGTTGGCCAGGCAAGTATTGATAGTTTCATTTTATGGATGATAAAACTGAGGTCCAAAAAGGTTAAGAGACTTTGCAGAAATCTCACTGATACTGAGCAACGGGGTTCGTGCTGTAATTCAGTTCTCCCGACTCCAAAGCTAGTGATCTTTCCCCTATCTTAACCCCGTTTCCTGCAATCTGAACTTTGTCGTTACCTTGGCAACAGTATAGAACACTAAGTGCCTGGAAACAATGATACTGCCTTTTCTGTGTACAACCAACTCAAAAGTTCCACTGAGGTCACCTTAACCCTTGATCCTTTTGTCAGAATCCCTTCTTCATGTGCTTACCTTAATGTCTGTTAAGTCTAAGAGCCCTTGTCACCAAAAGTGCATTTATAGTGGGTTTCTCGGCAGATAGATCAGGTATGCTGTCTTTTCTAGTTCTGGTGCAGTCACTCTGTTTCTGTTAGTCCTGAGGATGGAGCAGAAGCCTGACAAACACCAAACAGCAGCTGGCAGTGAGGCCTTTTCCCCTACTTGGGCCTCACATTTCACTTGCCATGTGGTCATTTGCCTCTGAACACTCTTGTGAGGCAACTATTTGGCAAAGGTAAAAGGCCTTTGCCTTCTGTTGGTTTGAGGCGACAAATTGTTCAGAGTGGTTTAGATAGGGAATAGTCTTTATTTTAGATGAAACAGCCATGCTTCTGGGGCTCTCTTTTCACCCAGCTATGAAGTTATGAAGGTTCCGACAGATGTACCAACAGATTCTAAGAAAACTTGGAACGCTAGCTAGGTCATTTATGATTTTGTCAGCAGGTGGCGCTTCTCTCCTTAGGCACTAAACACAACCTCTCCAATAAAAGAAATACTGTTTTGTTTTGTTTTGCTGCTAACCTCAGACTTGGTTAGCCACCCAACCATTTCTCCTCCGTTCCTTTTTTGCAGTGTTTTAGTCCACAATATCTGTGTATTTTAATTCGTTTCTAGTTTTTTTTTTTTTTAATTTTTTTTTTTCAACGTTTTTAATTTAGTTTTTGGGACAGAGAGAGACAGAGCATGAACGGGGGAGGGGCAGAGAGAGAGGGAGACACAGAATCGGAAACAGGCTCCAGGCTCCGAGCCATCAGCCCAGAGCCTGACGCGGGGCTCGAACTCACAGACCGCGAGATCGTGACCTGGCTGAAGTCGGACGCTTAACCGACTGCGCCACCCAGGCGCCCCTCGTTTATACTTTTTCGATAAAAGACATGAAGTTGCTTACAGCATATAGTATACAACAGTAAAATATGAGGAGGAGAACATGAACTGCAATAAAGAATATACAATTTGATTCTGAGTTGTTGGTAGCTGGAACAAAAATACACATAAATGTGTATCATTTCTTTGGGTTAATGGGCAGGGAGAGAGAATGACTTCCCCAGAATTTGAAATTAAAATGAAAGTTACTGCCTAGGGTTATGAGAGGCAGGTGTCTGCTATGCCCTTCTCATCTCACTAACCTAAACCGATAAGTGATCTGTAAAAACTACTCAGTACTTTTACTGTCATTCAGCTTCAAGGCTGGGCAATCAGCATTCCTCAACCCCTCGTGTTCCATTTCCTTAAATGCAGGCCTCACCCATTCATTTATCCTACACAGATCGGGCTCCGCCGGTCTACGGGGCTTTGTCCCTGGACACGGGGAACACAAGCATCCCCATTAGGCTCTGGCGTGCCAAATTAACGTATAGGATTTACTTCTGAGAGAGAGCTTTCAATTAGTTGGACAGAAAAGGTGTGTGTTTATACTCATGAAACAATAGAGGACTGTATCAGGCAATGTTATAAGCAAATGCTAAATCCGCGTGGTTGCTCTTAAGAGCGTCCTAGGGGTGTTCTGCCTGTTAAAAAATAAATCGGTAAATTTCCTCTCGTTTCTAACAGAAGAGCAGTTTAAACTTGTGGATTCCCTCATCAGCACAGTCTGTTAAGAACGGCGCGATCCTCCAGAGCTGGGGCAGGCGGTGGGGAGGGGGGGAGGTTCGGGCTGCTGTGAGCAGAGGGCGAAGAGAGCCGCTAAATATCCGCCCCGCAGCCCCCGGGGATGCGTGATGATGATTCACCTGAAGGACCAGCATCTCGCCCGGTCCATTGTTGTCTGAGGTTGGCACGAGGATGGGCGGGAGGCGGGGCCGGGGCCGGGGAGGGTGCTCCCGGGAGCCAGGCCCCGGGGTCGCGCCCCGAAGTTGGGGGCCCCGCGCACTGCGCCCGGGGGAGGTGGCCGCAGTAGGGCGGGCGGCTTTGTGGCGCGCGCGGGTTCCACCGCAGGCGGCGCGGAGGCGGGGCCCTGCACAGGCGTCCGCCAACCCCCCGCTTTCGGCCGGGCCGCGGCCGCCGCACATGGCCGGCTCCGCAAGAGCCGGCTTCCCTGCGCACACGAATAGCCGCCTGGACGCGTTCCTGCGGAGGCGGCTGCCGCCCGAGGTCTACGACGCCATCCGCGCCTACGAGCCGTGCATCGTGGTGTCCGACTCGGAGAAGCACACCTTCAAGTACGTGGTCCTCAGCGATCGGCTCATCTACCTGACCGAGAACCCGCCCAAGTCCATACGGCGTGCAGTGGCGCTGCGGGACGTCGTGGCCATTGACCTGGTAAGGAGCGCGGGCGGGCAGGCGGGCTTGCGGGAATCCCTTCTTGGGTACCTCCCCCCCAGGTTCCAGGCCTGCCGCACGCGGGAAGAGGGAGGGGAAGGCCGACCTTCCCTATCCCCCTCAGGACTCCCGTACTTTTCTTTAACTTACTTTGGGACTAGCAGACACACAGGAAAACGGTGGATTGCTGTATGGACGCCGAATAAAAATGCCCTGCCCATTCTCATCGTGTGTACCGGTCAGCCCTTGTACCCCCAAATAGGGATACAGGTTTGAGAACATAGCCCCCTATCAAAACTACGCTTTAAAGTCATTTTTTTTTTCATTAAGCATCTAGCCTGTGCCAGGCACTTGTTCTAGACACTGAGGGATGCACAAAGGAAATAGGGCCCCTTCCTAGAAACTGTTGTGGGAGAGATAAAAAGCCAAAACCAATGCAAATAAATGCAGTGTGCTAAGTACTTTATGCCTTGTTTTTTATTTATTTTTTTTATCAGCAGTGCTTAGAGCGTGTTAGGTGCTCAGTATGAGTAAGTGAATGGATGAATGAATGAATGAATGAATGAGATGTGCACAGGATGCCCGGCAATCTCACACAGGTCACTTGATCCAAGCTGGGCCCAGGCCATGCTGGGAAAACTTCTCGCAGAAGACACAATCTGGCACAGCCACCCCTTGTCCCAGTTTTAGTGTTCTGCTACTGTATCCCTTCCCTCCAGGAATAGATATACCTTATAAATCAACAAAAGATTGTAAGCAGTCTCCTCTCCAATTACTGTTTTTCCCCCCTTGGCTCCCTTTAGCTCAGCTGCTCTCCAGGTGTGTTCTTTTTTCCACTGGGGACAAGTGTCTAGCCTAGTTTCCCCCCCATCCCCCCCCCCCCCCCCCCGCCCTTGTCTGAGTCTCTGCATCACCCAAGGGAGAAGTTGGTGAACTCTTAATGGGGCTGTTTTGCAAAGACAATCCTAGTTTGTTTGGAACACATCTGTAAAAAAAAGGATAAAATTAATTGAGAAAAAAAAAAAAAGCTTTCTTTTTTTTCTTTTTAAAATAGCCCTGTGGGCTAATATCACTGTGCAAATTTATTTGTTTTTTTTTTTTTTTGAGTAAAAGTTTGAAGCAAAACTGCCTTCTTCCTTACTACCACTATTTTCATTCTCTTGAACTAAAATTTAAAAAATTAATTTCCTTTACCAAATGTCTTTAAAACATTAAATGCTCAGCTTTGAATACTGTCTGCAGTGTAAACATTTATTGTTTTGACAAAATGTAATGATTTTAGGATACTGTGACTCTCCCCAACAAGAAATACAGTATATATATTTCAATAGTTGCTATAAATCTTTCTTTTTGAGCTGTTAGAATCTGAAAAGTGCAATAAAGTTCCCTAGGCCTCCAAGCCAAGAATCCTACGAAAAGGCATACCAATTTATTTGGTCATGCTTTATGTACATAATTTACCTTTCAGGCTTATAGAAGAATGTGTAATGTCTATAAAGGTGCTGAACAGATCTATGATTTTAGCACTGCTGACAGATTGAAGGTCCATCTTTCACGATATAGTTTAACTACGGTTAAAGTTGTGGTAGGCAGAACATTGCTGGAACCTGTGAATATGTTACATTACATGGCAAAGAGCAGTTAAAAGTTGCAGATGCAATTAAGGTTGCTTGCTATCAGATGACTTTCAAATAAGGACATTGGGGCATCTGGGTGGCTCAGTTGAGCATCTGGCGTCAGCTCCGGTCATAATCTCACAGCTTGGGAGTTCAAGCCCCGCATCGGGCTCTCTGCTGTCAGTGCAGGGCCCGCTTCGGATCCTCTGGCGCCCCCTCTCTCTGCCCCTCCCCAACTTGTTCTTTCTCTCTATAAATAAACAAATAAATAAGGATATTAAAAAAACCCCCAAACCTGTTCAATAAAAAGCAAAAAAAAGAAGCCTACACAAACAAATAAATAAAATAGGGAGGTTATTTTGGATTATCTGAGTGGGCCCAATGTAATCACAAATCCTTCAAAGTGGAAAAGGGGGGCAGAAAGAGGCAGGCAGAGCACTGCAGCAAAGAGACTAGTGGTTCTGAAGGAGGAAGGAGCCAGGAGACAAGGAATGTGGACAGCCTCTAGAAGCTGGAAAGGGCCTGGAAACAGGTTTTCTCCTAGAGCCTCCAGAAGGAATGCCGTCCTCCCAACACCTTGAGTTTAGCCCAGTGAGACCCATTTTGGACCTCTGACCCCTAGAACTATGAGAGAATAAATCTGTGGTGTTTAATGCCACAGAGTTTATGGTAATATGTTACAACAGCAAATGAATACAGAATTGTTTTCCTCTTAATATTTTTTAAAAATGGGTAATCATTTTTTAAAAGTATTGTTTCAGTGAGAAATATAATCATGCCAAGTACAAATGCCTTAACGATCCCTTTTTCTGAGGTTTTATAATTCTAGGGTTATTATAGTTCAGTGGCTTGCACAGCTTCACAGGGTGTATGAAAATGGGTGTCAGTCACAGAGTTGCTTTCTCTAGCACCAATTACTGGCCACAGATGTAGCTAATTGTCCCTCTATGAACATTAAGTCCGAACTTAATACCATAATATAGAGAATTTTCCTGATTTCTGTGTTATATCTCATATAGTCATCTCCTATCCGTGCTAAGTCAGTAGTTCCTTAAATCACATGATTTCGGTGCCAGGCACCTTTGTTTCTTAGAACTGGTTTCTCCTACCTTGAAAGATAAACTGTTTAATCTCCTTTTTTTTTTTTTTTTTTTACTAGGGTGCTGTCCTCTAGGGCCAACTATTTAGACATCCTTTTCCATTCTCAAAGGTTTTCTCATTTTACTGTAAAAGTTTGTCTTCTTGTTATTTAACTTTCAATTGGCTCAGGTTTCCATTCTGCCTTTGTTCTAGCTGTCACAGCAGTAAACTCCCAAGCAAACCAGTCCTTTATGCCTCTGGGCCCCAGCCTTCTTCCCATGTTCAGTCAGATTCCTTATTTAGTTCATGTCTCATGTTACAGTTACACCTCAGAAAAAAAATTGCAAATAAAATTCCATTTTCTCTCCTAAAGAAAAAAAATGGAGGGGCACATGAGTAGCTCATTCAGTTGTGCTTGATTTCAGCTCGGATCATGATCTCACGGTCCGTGAGTTTGAGCCCTGCATCAGGCTCTAAGCTGATAGCATGGAGCCTGCTTGGGATTCTCTGTCTCTCTCTGCTCCTCCCCCCATGGCCTCTCTTTCTCTCTCTCTCTCTCAGAAATAGATAAATAGACATTAAAAAATTTTGAAGGTAACAGCAGCAAAAAGTTACACCAGAACTTGGATTGGATACAAATGAGATTTCCCTTCCAGCAAAGATGTGCTTAAAATCCACCCGGAGATCTCAAGTGTTTGATATGGTCCATGTCCTAAAAGAGAGTTTCTAAGGTTGCTTGGGGGGAGCTTTTATAATAAAAAGGCTGACGTTTTCTTTAAAAGTTCCTTTTGGGGGGCGCCTGGGTAGCTCAGTCAGTTAAGCATCTGACTTCGGCCCAGGTCATGATCTCAAGGCTCGTGAGTTCGAGCCCCGCGTCGGGCCCTGTGCTGACAGCTAAGAGCCCGGAGCCTGTTTCAGATTCTGTCTCCCTCGCTCTCTGCCCCTCCCCCACTGTTTCAAAAGTTGCTTTTGGAAGAATACTCTAGAATTCTGCTCTTGTTGTGGGCATCAAAACACTTCTTCAGGCTCTTCCAAGATTAAGCACATATTTTTCAAGTGTGAGAAGCAACTTTCCAGAAGTGAATTTCCTATGAATTCACTCTCCTTCAAGGCCATCCCATCACCTACAGAGAAAAAAAAATCCGTCAACTCCAGCAGCCTTGCCTGTAGTCTCTTGCCTGTCTTTGTCTTTTCACCACCCTTCCCAGTGAATATTGGCTCTCCAGTCGTCCCAGGCTCCGTGTGGCTGCCTCAACGGGCCACAAATGCACCTTTTACAGCCTGGCCTGTTTGCTTGTCTTGAACATTTTCTCCTCCTTCAACGTTGTTCAGATCATCATATTTATAATTCTCTTCCTCTCCTCCTTCTCTCTCTCCTTTTAAAACATGTAAAAACAGGGGTGCCTGGCTGGTTCCAGTGAGTAGAGCATGCGACTCTTGATCTTGTGGTAGTGAGTTTGAGCCTCACGTTGGGCATAGAGTTTACTTTAAAAAAATGTAACATTCTTAGCTTGAAAAGAAACAGGTCACAGGCTGTGCTGCAGGGGCCGCAGTAGTTTGCCAACTAATCCCTGCTTTCCCCACTAGTATGTTCAGAGCCAACACATCTTCTAGGCTAAGCCCCAGTCATTCTTTCTCTGAGCTGTTTTTCCTCCTCTGAGCTGATGAGGGCAGGCCTTTTGGTCTGTTTTCTTCATTGCTGTATTTCTTTCTGGCTCCTAGATAGACCAGATGGTCAATACATATTTGTTAAATATTCAACATAATCTGTTTCTTCTGTTTCTGATTTGATGATCTGCAATATACATTGGGCATTTCATAATATATACATTTTTAAATGTTTATTTATTGAGAGAGAGAGAGAGAGACAGAGAGAGAACCCCAAGCAGGCTTTGGTGTTGTCTGCACAGAGGCTGATGCGGGGCTCAATCCCAAGAACCGTGAGATATGTCCTGAGCCAAAATCAAGAGTTGGATGCTTGGGCGTCTAGGTGGCTCAGTTGGTTAAGCATCTGACTTCAGGTCATGATCTTGCAGTTCATGAGTTCGAGCCCCGCATCAGACCCTGTGCTGATAGCTCAGAGCCTGGAGCCTGTTTCACATTCTATGTCTCCCTCTCTCTGTCTGCCTTTCTTTCTCTCTGTCTCTCAAAAATAAATAAACATTAAAAAAAAAAGTTGGATGCTTAACCGAGTGAGCCACCCAGATGCCCCTAATAATACATTTTTATTTTTATTCAGGTTTTGCTGTCTACCTGTATAGATATGGTCCAGTTATTTAACATCTATTCTGTGCCTTCCTTAGATTGTTTTTTTTTAATATATGAAATTTATTGTCAAACTGGTTTCCATACAACACCCAGTGCTCATCCCAAAAGGTGCCCTCCTCAATACCCATCACCCACCCTCCCCTCCCTCCCACCCCCCATCAACCCTCAGTTTGTTCTCAGTTTTTAAGAGTCTCTTATGCTTTGGCTCTCTCCCTCTCTAACTTTTGTTTTCCTTCCCCTCCCCCATGGTCTTCTGTTAAGTTTCTCAGGATCCACATAAGAGTGAAAACATATGGTATCTGTCTTTCTCTGTATGGCTTATTTCACTTAGCATCACACTCTCCAGTTCCATCCATGTTGCTACAAAGGGCCATATTTCATTCTTTCTCATTGCCATGTAGTACTCCATTGTGTATATAAACCACAATTTCTTTATCCATTCGTCAGTTGATGGACATTTAGGCTCTTTCCACAATTTAGCTATTGTTGAGAGTGCTGCTATAAACATTGGGGTACAAGTGGCCCTATGCACCAGCACTCCTGTATCCCTTGGGTAAATTCCTAGCAGTGCTACTGCTGGGTCATAGGGTAGGTCTATTTTTAATTTTTTGAGGAACCTCCACACTGTTTTCCAGAGCGGCTGCACCAGTTTGCATTCCCACCAACAGTGCAAGAGGGTTCCCGTTTCTCCACATCCTCTCCAGCATCTATAGTCTCCTGATTTGTTTTGGCCACTCTGACGGGCGTGAGGTGATACCTTAGATTGTTTTTGAGAGGATTAAATTAAATAAATGTAACTCACTTAAAACAGTACTTGGCACAGGTAACAGCCACATACGTGTTATTATTGATAATCTTTATTCACATATATTAAGTCTGTTAGGTTCACTATGAGTCTGTAAGATAGATATTATCTTCTCTTTTCATATTAGGGCACTTGACTTTAGAAGATTTAATAAGTTTGGAAAGAAAATAATTCTTTGAGCATTGATTATATATTAAGTGTTTAAAATTTTGTTTATTATTTAGAGAGAGAGATAGAGTGTGAGTGGGGGAGGGGCAGAGAGAGAGGGAGACACAGAATCTGAAGCAGGCTCCAGGCTCTGAGCTGTTAGGCTCAGAACCTAACGTGGGGCTCAAACTCACGAATCGTGAAATCATGACCTGAGCCAAAGTTGGATGCTTAACTGACTGGGCCACCCAGGCGCCCCTGTATTAGGTGTTTAAATATACTGTCTTGTTTATTCTTCTTGAAAATCTGTCTAGTAGGTATGTCGAGTTTAACGTATTCAAAAACAGAATTCCTGATCTCTACCCCTAAATTTGTTCCTTCCTTGGCTTTCCTTATTTTAGGAAATAACATCATCTACCAGCCTTAATTCTTTCACTCCCTACATCCAACAATCACTATACCCTCTTGATTTGTGTAGAGGAGGAAAAAGTTTCCCTTGACCCAATCAGGGTCCCTGGCTGAGTCTGAAAATTAAACTGACAAAGACAGATTAACAGGAGAAATGCCTACACATTTATTTCATATAAATTTTACATGATATGGGAGCCTCTATAAAGGTAACAAAGACCTGAAGAGACAGGTCAATCTGTGTGTGTTTAATATTAGGATAAAGAAAAAAAATGGGATAGCACAAAAAAGGGGGTATGACTAAGGATAATAACCTAGGGAAAACTAGCAAGGTCTGTTTGTTTGGATTTCTTTCTCTCAGTGTCCTTCTCTGGGTATAGGGAGGGCACCTCTCCCGTGAGGGTCTTAATGACCTGCTTCAAGGGAGCAGGGTGGAAAAAGATCAGAGAGAGTTTCCTGCATCTGCTGTTTTCTCAAATTCCTTCAGCTCAAAATATTCAGTATACCAAGGTGCCATATTTTGGGATAGTATGTTCTGATCCTTGTCACTTCTCTTCCAAAATATATCTGGCCAGGACCTTTCTTACCTTTTTTACTTATGCCACTTGTGCAGTCCCTTACCTCAACTATTGAAATTACCTCCAAACTCATTCCTCTTCATCTAGCAGTTGGGATGATCTTTTTAAACATGAAGTGTGAATTAAGTTATATCACTCTTCTTCTTTGTATTGCCTATAAAAGCCTCCATAATATGACCCCTCTATCTCTGACTCATCTCCAACTCTTCCCTGAGCTCTTTTTGCTCTTCCTTCTTTCCTCAGGGACTTTGCACGTGCCATCCTATCTGGAACACTTCCTCCAGATCTTCGGAGAGTTAGTTCCTTCTTGCCAGTCATGTTTCCAAATTCAGTTTCACCTCCACAGGGATGCCTCCGATGACCCCTCAATCTAGAGTACCACTCCCCATCACACTTACCACATCTGTTTGTTTCAAAGCACTTAACATTACTGGCATTATAAGATTAATCTGTTTGATGACTTATTATTGTCCATCCCCCATAGTAAATGCAAGCTCCATGAGACCTTGTCTTTCTTGTTCATCCCTGGGTCACTGTGCATTATGTTGCCTGACACATAGAAGATGGTTAAAAACTATCTGTCAATGGGAAGAACTGGAAGAGTAAATGGATGCTCAGATACATCATACAGTTTACCTCTCAGAGGGAAAGATCCTATTTCCTTATTCCAAGTGTTGAGGGACCCTGGAGACTTGACAACTCATCACACATAAGCAGTTAGCGGAACAGCCAGGGCAAAGTCTCAGAGGGTCTCCTGATGCTCAGGTTCAGCTTTTTTCATGGTTCCTTTGTGCTTGTATGAGATGATCTCTGTGTTGTTTACCTGAGTCGTGCACTTTGGTAGTAAGAGTTATGGAAGATGAGACTATATTATGGATGCTTCTTTTCTTCTCTAGCTTTTTTTTTTTTTTTTTTTTGATTCATTTGCAGCCTTTCAAAAGTCTCACTGTGGAAGGAAGAAAGAGGTGGTAAACTCTAATCCATCCTTTTTTTTTTTTTTTAAGTTTATTTATTTTGAGAGAAAGAGAGAGAGCACGAGCAGGGGAGGGGCAGAGAGAGAGAGGGAGAGAGAATCCCAAGCAGCAGAGCCCAACATGGGGCTCGAATTTATGAACTGTGAGATCATGACCTGAACCAAAATCAAGAGTTGGACACTTAACCAACTGAGGGCCACCTTTGGTTTCTTAATAGTTTGCACAAAATAGTTTGGATTTTGCATTCGAGTCTTGTTCTTGGTTTGTTTGTTTTAATATAAGGTCTATGCCAAACGTGGGGCTTGAACTCATGACCCTGAGACCAAGATCTGCGTGTTCTACTGAATGAGCCAGGCAGGCACCCCTGCATTCAAGTCCTGAGAAACTTCATGAGGGTGTGCATTTTGTCAGTTTGATTCACTGATGTACCCCCCAGTGCCTAGAATGATAGTGTCTTGGTCGGGATAGCCTAGGTTAACTGCACTAACAAACAACCCCAAGGTCTTAGTGCTTTAACACAACATAAAGTCCATCTCATCCAAGTTACTTGTCCACTGTGGATTAGCTTCGTTTCAGTCACAAGATATGTGACACTTAGTCACCCATCTTAGTATCAGGGACTCCATCTCAGCCATATGCTTGCTTAATCACCAGGCAGAGGGAAATTAACTTGGAAAATTATGTACTTATTTTTAAGCTTCTACCCAGAAGTGACACATGTAATTTCTCACATTTTATTAGCTAGAGTCAGGCACATAGCCTATGCCTATCTTAAAAGGGGGTAGGAAAACGTGATCCTACCATATATGCATTCCACGTGTCTGAAAGAGAGAAAAGGAGTATTTGAACAGCTCTAATGTCTACCTCAAATTGCTGGCATTTTATTGAGTGCTTACTATATGCCACTCAGCCTCTGTTCTAAGTACCTACCCTGGAACTTCTTTATCTTTACAACAACCCCAGATAATATTGTATCTAGCTTTACCGATAAAGAACCTGAAGTACAGAGAACTTAGGCAACTTGCCCAAGGTCATCCTCTAAGTGGCAGAACCAGAATTTGCACTGTAGGAGTCAGCCTGCGGCATCCATGCTTTGATTCGCTAAGCTTTGATTCTCTAAGCTATACCTGTCTCGGTCATAGCAGGTCATTAAAAAAATAATAATAAGTTCTCATTGAATATCCAGAAGACTCTAAGCTTTTTGAAAAGAGAAAGTCCATCTTACATTTTGCATCTTTGAGTTCTGCACTTTGCAGTAGGAACTCAGAAGTATCCATGATGAATTGAACTGGATAAATTAGAAACTAGATGCTCAACTGCCAAAAGCTTAGGGTGCGTTTATTCTCTGAAATTAAAGCTGAAAGAAGAAATCTGAATCGAGACTATGAAAACAAGACTAAGGGATAAGATAAATATAGAATTGTTCACAAAATTTTCAGAAACAAGAAAGAAGTACTATCAACTTTACTTCAATTGAAAACCAAAAAATAAGGGATCTCCCTTAGGATTTTAAAAGTAGTATTTTAATAAAAGTAAGAGAAATCAGTAATCAGTTGCACATATAAATATGGCCCCAAATGATGTAGATACATTCATGAGTGATGTATTATTCTTAGAGGTGGTCAAAGAAGTTAGAGATATTTTCACATAAAGCCTTATTCATTTGAGGTAACACAAAAGAGCATTCTCTTCTCTTCCCAAATGCCCCTTGCTGCCATCATCAGAGACAAATACCATGCTGAGTAGGCCATGAATCTAGCCAGTATTGCATTACTGAGGTTCTTAGGAAGAATCAAAGGTCATTAACTGTAATAGATATCTATTGGCTATGCACTAATGTGTTAGCCTTGTGTCAAACACTTTAAATCTTATTTAATCTTATTAACTCTATGAGGAAGATGATATTGTCTTTTTTCCCCCCCTGGATGATAAAATGGAGGCAGACAAAGGGGAAGTATATATATATATTTTTTTTTTTAATTTTTTTTAACGTTTATTTATTTTTGAGACAGAGAGACAACATGAACAGGGGAGGGTCAGAGAAGGAGGGAGACACAGAATCTGAAACAGGCTCCAGGCTCTGAGCTGTCAGCCCGACGCGGGGCTTGAACTCACAGACCGCGAGATCATGACCTGAGCCAAAGTCGGACACTTAACCGACTGAGTCACCCAGGCGACCCAAAGGGGAAATATTTGCACAAGGTCATATTCAGAAAACATTGGAGCTGGAATGTAAATTCAGGTCTTTTGACCTTACAGCCAGCATTCTTGAACCATTATGTACACAGTAACAACTGACTTTCTACAAATTCCTGCTTTCCAAATTCCTTCCTTTTCCTTCTTTCTTTCTTTCCTTCTTTCTTTCTTACTTTAATTTTTAAAAATTGTAGTTAACATACAGTGCTATATTGGTTTCAGGAGAATTCAGTGATTCATCACTTACATCCAAATTCCAAATTGCTTTTGAAGTTTTTAGGTTTTGCAATAGAGACAACATGGTCACCTCAGTTTGCAGATTACCTGGCTCCTGGGCATTGGCTGTCAGGAAGGAGAGGATGAAGTTATAAATAAAACACCTTTTTCATTCCTCATACCACCCCTCTGTATTCAAGATTGTTGTCCTTCAAAGCTCACACTGGTGTCATTGCTGTTTCTGATGCCGTTCAAGGACAGGTCTGGTTGCAAAGACGCAGACGGATGTCGTATCCTCTTCACAGGGTCAAGCCTTGAAAGCTTTTTTCCTTTTAGTCTTAGCTGTGGCTCTTGTCCCAGAGACAATGATTTTTCAGGCCTAACACTGAAATAGTCTAGGGAGTCTCCAGTATTATGGGGCTGTGCCCAATTCTCCAAACTGGTTATTCTTTTTGGCATATGTGGGTGGATCATTCTTGCCAACAATATTCATAGATCCCCCAAAAAACTCATCTACTTAGATGTCCTTAGGGATTGATACACTAAAGCCCAGGTAGAGTATAATGGAAAAAAAAAAAAAAAAAAACAACCCACCTGGTGGAGGCTGCAGTTTTTTAATTATGTCAGTGGAAGAATTTGCCAAATGTTAAATGTAAAAATAGCTTCTACTAAGGAATAAGTTTGTGTACAGCCTGACATAGGTAATTGCTAATGTGGTTTAATTTGAGGGAAATCCATTCAAGATATCTCCATACATTGATAGGCTATCTCATCAGTACCTTTAATCCTACCACTGGCCCTCCTTCAGATTTGCTCTGAAATCCTCGTGGAACAAGTAATTCATTAAATTGAAATTTGAGTGAATTAATTTATTACTTGCTTTCCTCCAGTTTTTGGAGACAGAGACGGGAGAGTTAGAGCTTGCTGTCAGAGAGGAAGTTAGGTCATCAAAGGACCATGGAAGTTGAAAGATATCTCACAATTTAGCTCTTTTGGGGACTTACTTCCACTACTTAATGTTCCATGAAATAAAATGATCTCCAAATTGTGGTCCAGTACGTGGTGTCTACCTTCAGATTTTCCCTTTTGACTTTTCCTCTGGTTTATGTCTTTTTTTTTTTTTAAGATTTTATTTTTAAGTAATGTTTACACCCAACATGGGGTTTGAATTTACAACCCCAAGATCAACTGACTGAGCCAGCCAGGTACCCCTTAAAAAATGTCTCTTTATAGTGGGTTTTTTTTTTAAATATATGAAATTTATTGTCAAATTGGTTTCCATACAACCCCCAGTGCTCATCCCAAAAGATCCCCTCTTCAATACCCATCACCCACTCTCCCCTCCCTCCCACCCCCCATCAACCCTCAGTTTGTTCTCAGTTTTTTTTTTTTTTAATTTTTTTTTTCAACGTTTTTTATTTATTTTTGGGACAGAGAGAGACAGAGCATGAACGGGGGAGGGGCAGAGAGAGAGGGAGACACAGAATCGGAAACAGGCTCCAGGCTCCGAGCCATCAGCCCAGAGCCTGACGCGGGGCTCGAACTCACGGACTGCGAGATCGTGACCTGGCTGAAGTCGGACGCTTAACCGACTGCGCCACCCAGGCGCCCCTGTTCTCAGTTTTTAAAAGTCTCTTATGCTTTGGCTCTCTCCACAGTGGGTTTGTTTGAATTAGGATTCAAATAATGGTCCCCACCAAATTGTGTTTGGTTATCTGTCTTTTAAATCCCTTTTAATCTATGACAGTTCCTCCTTCCTCTTTCATTTTTCTGTCAGTTATTTGCTGGAGAAATGAGGTCACTTTTTCTGGAGAATTTTCCACAGTCTGGATCTGGAATCCTTGGGCATGTCCTTCATCCACTATAGTTGCTTTAAACTGGGTAAGATCCAGGGGCAGTGTTTTGACAACAATACTCCTAGCTGGTGCTGTTTATTTCCTATTACTTCCCATCAATAGTCACATCTTTTTGTCTTTTTGTGCTGGTCAAATGTGTGGGTTGTTCTGTCTCCTGGACCCCTTTTTAGACTAACAGTATCACCCCCCCCCCCCCGCCTTGTTTTTACATGTTGAAGAGATGGCCCCTTTTTTTTTTTTTTTTTTTTTTTGTAGAATGTCTCCTCTGGATTTGCTGATTATTTCTTCCTGGGGCTGTTTTCCTCGAGAATACATATTTTAATCAGGTCTTATCATAATAAAGTTCCTGTCTGCCATCACTTTTTAAATAGAGAAACTAGGGGCGCCTGGGTGGCTCAGTCGGTTAAGCGTCCGACTTCGGCTCAGGTCACGATCTTGCGGTTCGTGAGTTCAAGCCCCGCGTTGGGCTCTGTGCTGCCAGCTCAGAGCCTGGAGCCTGTTTCGGATTCTGTGTCTCCCTCTCTCTCTGCCCCTCCCCCGTTCATGCTCTGTCTCTCTGTCCCAAAAATAAATAAACGTTAAAAAAAAAATTAAAAAAAAAAAAGAAAAAAAATAAATAGAGAAACTACTAACTTTGTAAATTAAACAAACAAAAACCCTACCTTTCCTACTGAATATGGAATAGGCCAGGTGGTAAATGAAGGGATTAGAGCAATTCTAATAATAATAATCTCTTAAACCTGTATTTTCTAAATAGGGGGGGAAAATGACATCATGAAAGTCAAGTATCATCATTTCTCTCAGTGATACTTTATTTAGAATTTTCTTGAACAAGGGAGATAACTGAATGGGTAAATGCTTGTGCTAAGGTCTTCTGTTAGATCTATAACTCTCAACTCCAGTGCCTTTTAATCTTTTTTAATACATTTCTGTGGATTTGGTTTGTAAGCATTTTGTTGAGGACTTTTACATCTATATTTACAAGAAATATTATTGGTCTGTAGTTTTCTTATGATGTCTTTGTCTGGTTTTGGTATCAGAATAATATAGGAAGTGTTTGGTCCTCTTCTACTTTTTGGAAGAGTTTGTGAGGGATTGGTGTTAATTCTTTAAACATTTGGTAGAATTCATCAATGAGACCATGTATTACTGTACCTTTCTTTGTGGGAAGTTTTTTTGTTACTAATTCAATCTCTCATAGTTCTATTCATATTGCTGTTAACGGTCTACTCATATTTTCTACTTCTTTTGAGTTAGTTTTGGTAGTTCCTGTCTTTCTAGGAATTGGTCTATTTTATCCAGGCATTTTAATTTGTTGGTATTCAGTTGTTCATAGGATTCCTTTATACTTTTTATTTCTGTAAGGTTGATACTATCTCCTTTTATACCTGATTATAGGTATAGATTGAGTCTTCTCTCTTTTTCTCTTGGTTAATCTTGTTAAAGGATTGTCAGTTATGTTGATTTTCAATGAATCAATTTTTGGTTTGGTTGATTTTCCTTATTGTTTTTCTATTCACCATTTCACTAATTTCTGCTCTAATTTTTAGGTAGGGTATTGAAGTTTCCAGCTGTTATGGTTGAGTTTATTTCTCTCTTCAATTCTTTCAGTTTTTGCTTCATGTATTTTGGGGTTCTATTCTTAGGTACATATATGCTTATAATTGTCATAACTTCTTGATGGATTGAACTGTTATCATTATAAATTGTCTCTTGTACAATTTAAAATATATATATATTTTAAATATATATATATTTTAAATATATATATTTTAAATATATATATATACATATATATGTATGTATATATATATATATGTGTGTGTGTGTGTGTGTGTGTATATATATATATATATATATATATATATATATATATATATAAAACATATATATATGTTTTTATTAAGTAAACCCCATGCCCAACATGGGACTCGAGCTCACGACGCTGAGATCCAGTGTTGCATGTTTTACAACTAAGACAGCCAGGTTCCCCTCTAGTAAAATTTTTTTTTGCACTGAGTCTTATTTTGTCTAAGAGTACTATCACCATTTCAGCTGTCTTTTGCTTGCTGTTTGCACAGTATATCTTTCCCATCCCTTTACTTTCAACCTATTTGTGTTTTTGACTCTAAAGTGAGTCTCTTGTTACAGTACAAGTGAATCATTAGTCAAATCATGTTTTTAAAATCTATCCTTTCAATCCCTGACTTTGAATGGAGTGTCTAATCCATTCACAGTAGTATAATTACTGATAAGGCAGGGTTTACATCTGTTCTATTGCTATTTGTTTTCATATGTCTTTTTCCCCCTATTTCCTCCCTATTACTGCCTTCCTTTGTGTCAAATAGGTATTTGCTAGTATCCGATTTGAATTCTCTTGTGACTTCTTTTATACTATGTATTTTGGAGTTTTTAAATTAATGTTTGCCCTGGGGATGTTTTTAAATTAATGTACATCCTACTTTATAACAATGTAGCTCAGATCATTATCAATTTCAATAGTATACAAAAATATAAGTCTGTTCCCTCCCCACTCCTTTGTGCTGTTATTATCATACATGTTACAGTTTCTACATTAAGTGTCCATCAACACAGATTTATAATTACAGCTTTATACAATTATCTTTTAAACTAGACAGGAGAAGGGCACCTGGGTGGCTCAGTTTAGCATCTGACTTTTTTTTTTTTTAAGTTTATTTATTTATTTTGAGAGGGACAGAAACAGCACAAGTAGGGGTGGGGCAGAGAGAGAGGGAGAGAAAGAGAGATTGAGAGAGAGAGAGTGAGAGAGAGAGAGAGAGAGAGAGAGAAAGAGAGAGAGAGAGAGGGAATCCCAAGCAGACTCCACACTGTCAGTCTGGAGCGCAACGTGGATCTCAAACTCACTTAACCAATTGAGCCACCCAGGTGCCCCCGAGACCAACTCTTGATTTGGGCTCAGGTCATGATCTCGCAGTTTTGTGGGTTCGAGCCCATACTGGGCTCTGCGCTGACAGTACAGAGCCTGCTTAGGATTCCTCTGCCTCTCCCTCTGCCCCTCCTGCATTCTCTCTCTTTCTCTCAAATTAAATAAACTTAAAAAAAATTAGGGCACAAAATAATGAATTGATCTATAAGAATTTAATTAGAATAGTATATACTAATTAGTTCGCTGTCTGCCTAATGGCTTTGGGGGGACACTTTATTTTCTATTTATTTATTTTTTGACCTCAGTCTGTACTTTTTAAAAAAAATATTTATTTAAATTATCCCCACACCCAACATGGGGCTTGAACTCATGACTCTGAGATCAAGAGTCGCATGCTCCTAACTGAGCCAGACAGGTGCCCCTCCTTTCAGATACTTGAGTATCTTCCTCTCAGAAGTTTGCTTTTAAGTGATTTTAATCCTGATCTTTGTACATTATTTTATGATAAGTTCATTTTTTCTCAGGCTTTCTGAACCTGAGATTCTCTTTCATGTTTTAATCCCTCTTTGATGTCAGGCTTTTGATAGGAACTCTGCAGGTGGACAATTCATCAGAATGCGTAAGAAATGAGAGCCACTTGAGCAAAATGGGTCAATTCAGGAATTAAGAAATTTGGAATTTTTGAGGGTTGTGTGACATTTGTTATGACAGGAATCATGTTTGTAAATAAAGTCTTTCTTCTTAGTGTCTCACAGTGAGAATACAAAAATCCACGTCATGGTGACACTGTTTTGACTCCTAATAGAAAGAAACAATCTTATTTTCTGACCCACAGTGCAGTTAGTTTCTCGGCATATGCATGTTTCATTCTTTGTGTGTCATTTTGTATAAGTCAAGAGCACAGGTTTCACTTTGAATCTGGTCTGCCACATACTAGCAGTGCAACCCTGAGCAGGTCTCTGAGGATTCAGTGAAATCATATGTATAAAGCACTTAGAAGAACACATAATAAGTGCTCAATAAATGTTAGCTTTACTGTATTCTATGTGACACTGTTTGAACACTGAATTCTTCCTCTTCCCCCATCTTTACTCTGGAGAGGATCTGGCCACAAGGATCAGAATCCTTATGAATCCTTTGAAGGGGAAGAATGAAGGTGGGCTGGCCCTCTCTGACTCTTATCTTGGGGAAAGGGCAAAACTGGTAGTGCCCAAAGGAGGCAGAACCAGTAGTCTCAGCCAATGGCCTTATGGCTGGGTAAGATCGTCCTGCTGTGTAGGAGGTCTCCAAGACTGCCCTTCATGCTTGATGATTCAGCAGAAGGACTCACAAGATTCAAATTGTTGATGATAAGGAGAAGATTCAGATTAAATTCAACAAAGGAAAAAATGGTGCATGAAATAAAATCCAGGAGAACCTAGTGCATGCTTCCAGGTGTCCTCTCCCATCAGAGTACCACGGATGTACTTAATTTTCCCAGCAATATGTGCATCGTACTACCAAGTTCAACTGAGCCTTGGTGTACAGAATTTGTATTGCAGATGGACACAGGCACATGCAGAGCCTACATGAGTGACCTCAGCTACTCAGACTCCAGCCCCCCTTCCACCTTCTTACCCTCACCCCCAGAAAAACTAGGTGTTTACTACAGATTACACTGTCAAAATAAATTTATCTGCTCAAACTGATACAGGATGGCCCAATACACACTTGTATCAGGCTGTCAGAATATTCCAAGGCTCGTTGATTATCTCCTAAGATATTTTTAAAAGATTTTTCCCAAGGCCCAAATCTTACAGTTGGAGTAACACATGGCTCCAAGTAATAGTGATGGTGGTTATATAGTAGGAAACTTTCTCAGGGGCACAAAAAGTCAGGTCAGGCATTAGAAAGTGCTAGAGGGGTGCCTGGTGGCTCAGTCTGTTATGCATCTGACTCTTGATTTTGGCTCAGATCGTGATCTCTCAGTTCGTGGGATCGAGCCCCACATCAGGCTCTGTGCTGACAGTGCAGAGCCTGCTTGGGTTTCCTCTCTCCCCCTCTCTCTGCCCCTCTCCCTGCATGCTCTCTCTCCCTCTCATTCTCTCTCTCAAAATAAATTAATACACATAAAAAAAAAAGGAAAAAGGGGTACCTGGATGGCTCAGTTGGTTAAGCTTCCAGCTCTTGATCTCAGCTCAGGTCGTGATCTTGTGGTTCATGAGTTTCAGCCCTACATCGGGCTCTGTGGTAATGGTGTGGAGCTGGTTTGGGATTCTGTCTCTTCTCTCTGCCCCTCCCCTGCATGTGCTCACTCTCTTTCTGAAAATAAATAAACTAAAAAAAAATTTTTTTAAAAGATAAAAAAGAAAGTGCTACAACTTACGAATGGTCTTAGAGTTTTTATAATATTGACTGGAAGAATTTATGAGGCCATCTACATAACTCCAACTTGCCAACCTCAGTTTCTAATGAGAAAAGATAAGCTAAAGGTACAGTTTATATTAGTGGAGAAGTATAAGTATAGCACTGGGTCAATAGTAATTTCATGCAATTGTATTTAAAAGAAGTGATTTATCAAGTAAATGTAAATAGTTTGATTTAATTGTATATGAGACTTTGTATGTCAGCAAATCATAGAATAAAGTCTATTCTGGGGCACCTGGGTGGCTCAGTCAGTTAAGCATCTGACTTCAACTCAGGTCATGATCTCACAGTTCGTGGGTTTGAGCCCTGCGTCGGGCTCTCTGCTGACAGCTCAGAGCCTGGAGCCTGCTTTGGATTCTGTCTCTCTCTCTCTCTCTCTCTCTCTCTGCCCATCCCCATTCATGCTCTCTCTCTCTCTCTCTCTCTCAAAAATAAATAAAAAACATAAAAAAGAGAGACCCAGCAATTGCATTACTAGGTATTTATCCAAGGGATACAGGTATGCTGTTTCACAAGGGGCACATGCACCCCAGTGTTTATAGCAGCACTATCAACAATAGCCAAAATATTGAAAGAGCCCAAACATCCATCAATGGATGGATGGATGAAGATGTCGTGTGTGTACACACACACACACACACACACACACACACACACACACACACACACACTGGAGTATTACTCGGCAATCAAAAAGAATGAAATCTTGCCATTTGCAACTATGTGGATGGAACTAGAGGGTATTATGCTAAGTGAAATTAGTCAGAGAAAGACAAATATCATATGAATTCACTCATATGAGGACTTTAAGAGACAAAACAGATGAACATAAGGGAAGGGAAGCAAAAATAATATAAAAACAGGGAGGGGGACAAAACATAAGAGACTCTTAAATATGGAGAACAAACAGAGGGTTACTGGAGGGGGAATGGGCTAAATGGGTAAGGGGCATTAAGGAATCTACTGAAATCATTGTTGCACTATATGCTAACTTGGATGTAAGTTAAAAAAATAAACTAAAAAAAAAACAAAAAAAGAAAAAAGAAAAAATTTCCTGTTTCCTGATTTGCGGTTCTAAAATTATTTTCATGGAGATATTCAGATATTTTTTTTAAACTTAAAAAAAAATTTTTTAACATTTATTTATTATTGAGAAACAGAGACAGAGCATGAGCATGGAAGGGGCAGAGAAAGGGGGAGACAGAATCTGAAGCAGGCTCCAGGCTCTGAGTTGTCAGCACAGAGCCCGACGACGTAGGGCTTGAACTCACAAGCTGCAAGATCATGACCTGAGCCAAAGTCGGACACTCACCCAACTGAGCCACCCAGGAGCCCCAATATTCAGGTATTATTATCTGTATTAAAAGGTGTCTGGGTAAAAGCACTTCTTTCAACTTTGATAAATAGTCCTAAAAACATAAATTCAATGCTATATGATACAATGAATAATCTTAACTTATTTCCCACGTAAATAAGCTAAATATTTGTTTACAAATAAGATTTAAATTATTACTACTTAGCTTATTTTAAACTATTTAAAGTATTTAAGCTTACTTAAAATAAGCTACTAAAGCTTATTTCTAAGACATAAAGTTAGAAAATTTTAATTTTTTCATAAAAGTAAACTGTACCTCAACAAGGGGCTCAAACTCATGGACCTGGAGATCAAGATCAAGATCACGTGTTCTACTGACTGAGCAGCCAGGCACCCCTAAAGTTAGAAAATTTTAAACAAAGTAGTTCTGTAGGAGCATGACATCTATCATCTACCTACCTATCTACCTACCTACCTATATCTTTTCTTGCTTTGGGGCAAAATAGAAACTCTGGCTTTGAATTTCCTAATGATGTCTCTGGTGTAAATGCAAAAATTTGCTTTTCAGATAACACTAGGTCTAAAATAAATTGCTAACATAGGATTGAGTTCAACTGTGTCCCACTGAAGAGCTTTATTTTCTTCCTTCAGGCACTGAAGGCATATTCTTTGGACCAAGTCTCCTTGCCTGACAGTGGAGAAGCCTCCTAGTCAGAAAACTTTTTACCTCCCATGGATGTGTAAATTAGCCTTGCTTAGCTCCTGGGTGGTCCTCTCATGCTTCACAAACATGCTGTGGTCTTTACAAAAGACTGATTTTTTTTTTTAATTTAAATGCAAAAAACAGAGTGAGAGTGAGAAACGACCTTCCTTACTCTAACGTTGTCCTTGTAATTCAAGTCCAAGTTGAATTAAATGTTTCTGTAAGAGTTTGTTCTAGCTACAGTATTGTAGTCATACTATAATCTCTTTATAGTATATATACATATATATATATGCATATATACACTTTATACTATAATCTCTTTATTTGCAACTGAGATTGTGACTGTTAGATGAACCAATAAGAGAATGGAGCAAGTGAAAAGTGATAGATCATTATGGCACTACCACTGTTCACTGTTACTGTCCGTTTATCCGATGTCATCCACCCTTTTATAGAATACGATGTGTCCCCTTGGCTGTGTGGCAGTCATCACTATAATCATTTACCACCTCCCTTATAGTGGGAGGCCTCACAGTGTGCACAGAAATGCCTTTTTAAAAGTCATGTTGCCGTAGACTGCCTTCATGCATCATGCTAGATGTTGTCTTCACTGCCGACCCCCCTTTAGTTCTTTGGTGACAGAGTGACACATTTGTGCTTTAGGACTATGAGATGCTAGGGCTACCAGCTGAAATATTTTACAAATCAGTGAAACAACTGTCTTTGTCATAACATGTAGATGATTCTTAGAATTAAAATAGGTAAAACTAAATTATGTACTCATTGTACTTACAATGTTAAAAGACAGGCCCCAAATGGAGACTTAACCTAATTCCATTTTCATCTCTCCCAGAAATGGAATCTTAAACCAGTGAATCAGGAACCTCCTGATGAGCACTAGTTGGGTAATCTGCCTGGTAGACGCTTACTATCTCCTAAAGGAAAGTAACTTTGCAATAACTAACATTTTTGCCAAGTATAACTTCCTTGTTCCCACTCCCTTCTGCTTAAGTCTTTTCATTTTGTACAGCCCCTTGGAGTACCTTTCTATCTGCTAGATTGGATGCTGCCTGATTTGAATCGGTTTTTGCCCAAATAGACTCTTAAAATTTTTAACATTGCTTCAGTTTATCTTTGAACAAATCTCACCACCCAGAGATAACCACAGTTAACCACGTAACATTCCAAACCGTGTTCTGTGCACTAACACATATGGAACCACATTCCACATATCAGTCTGTAATCTTATTTTTACTTTACAGCATGTCATGGATGTCTTTCCATGCCAGTGAATACAGAAAATATTTACACGAATAAATGCCACCACAGGGTATTTAAGGAAGGTATTATGTTCTTTTTTTAAATACTTTTTTTAGGGGTATGTAGGTGGCTCAGTTGGTTAAGCGTCTGACTCTTGATTTCCGCTCAGGTCATAATCTCACAGTTTGTGAGTTTAAGCCCAGCATCGGGCTCTGTGCTGATAGCTCAGAGCCTGGAGCCTGCTTCTGATTCTGTGTCTCCCTCTCTCTCTGCCTCTCCCCCACTCATGCTGTCTCTCCCTGTCTCAAATAAATAAACATTAAAAAATTAAAAAACAAAAACAAGAAACAACCTAAATGTCCATCAGCAGAAGAATGGGTAAACACACTGTTGGGATTTAGAAGCATTAGAGTAGTACTATGAGCAGATAAAGAACAGGAACCTCTTGGAGAGTCTGGGTGGCTCAGTCGGTTGAGCATCCAACTTCGGCTCAGGTCATGATCTCGCAGTTTGTGAGTTTGAGCCCAGCATCGGGCTCTGTGCTGACAGCTCAGAGCCTAGAGCCTGCTTCAGATTCTGTGTTGCCCTCTCTGTCCACTCCTCCACCACTCATACTCTGTCTCTCTGTCTCTCAAAAATAAATGTTAAAAAAATTTAAAAAATTTTTTTTTTATATTTATTTACTTTTGAGAGACAGAGCACTAGTGGGAGAGGGGCAGAGGGGGAGAGAGAGAGAGAGAGAGAGAGAGAATCCAAAGCAGGTTCCAGGCGCTGAGCTGCCAGCACAGAGCCCGACGCAGGGCTCAAACTCACAAACCGTGAGATCATGACCTGAGCCAAAGGTCGGACGCTCAACCGACTGAGCCATCCAGGTGCTTCCAAAAAAATGTTAAAAAAATTTTTTTTTCAAATGTTTATTTAGTTTTGAGGGAGAGACAGCATGAGTGGGGGAGGGACAGAGAGAGAGGGAGGCTCAATTTAAAGCAGGTTCCAGGCTCTGAGCTGTCAGCACAGACCCTGATGGGGTGCTCAAACTAAGGAACCGTGAGATCATGACATGAGCTAAGTCAGATGCTCAACAGACTGGGCCACCCAGGCGCCCCAGGTATTATGTTCTTGAATGACAAAGCTAACCAAACTCGGTGACTATAGCAACTAAATAAAAAAGAGATCTGGCCCTACTTCAGTCTCAAGTGAAAGAATTAGCAAAATTTGACTGAAACTCCTACACAATAATGAATCCAGCTGTTTGATTACTGTTTGGATTCCAGCCCTATTTTTTTTTTTTTTAATTTTCTAAAAATATTTTTAAAAATTTATTTATTTATTTTGAGAAAGAGAGAGAGAGAGCAAGAGAGAATTTGTGGGCGGAGGAGGGGCAGAGGGAGAGAGAGCCCATGCAGGCTCCACATTGTCAGCCCAGGGCCCTGACTTGGGGCTGGATCTCATGACTGAGAGATCATGACCTGAGCCATTATTAAGAGTTGGATGTTTAACTGACCGAGCCACCCAGTTGCCCCTAATTTTAATTTTTTTTAAACATTTTTTTAAGTTTTAAGTAGGCTTCATGCCCAACATGGAGATGACCCTGAGATCAAGATTCATTGGCTCCACAGACTGAGCCAGCCAGAAGCCCCTCCAGTCCTGCTTTTAGAATAGAAACACTTTTATTTTTCCCTGACAAAATCCCTACCTCTGACCACTAGTTAGGGCTGTGGTCTTAAACTTTAGTCATTTTTATAACATTGGCCTTGGAAACCAACTGCCTTATCTCGTAATTCTAGTTCCACCTTTTACCAGTTTTGTAAACTTAACATCCTCTGAATGTTTGTTTTCTCATTGCAAAATGAGGTTTATAATAACTACCTCATATATATAGTACTATATTTTTGCCATGTTCCATAAACTGTGGAATTATTATTCAAATTATTATAGGTACTTTTTCTCCTCCCCAGACTTCTTTTTTAACGTTTTTTATTTATTTTTGAGACACGGAGAGACAGAGCATGAACAGGGGAGGGGCAGAGAGAGAGGGAGACACAGAATCTGAAACAGGCTCCAGGCTCTGAGCTGTCAGCACAGAGCCCGATGCGGGGCTCGAACTCACGGACCGCGAGATCATGACCTGAGCCGAAGTCGGCCCCTTAAGCGACTGAGCCACCCAGGCGCCCCATCTCCTCCCCAAACTTCTAATAAGCAATTTGAGGCAGACATAATTTTACATATTTATTTATACTCAGTCTCTACTTGAAGCCTAATTATTACCAGATTAATATTAAATACACTTGGAATCACAGCCAGTTAGACCAACGTATGTCTTAAGGAACACTCTTCTCTATAGACTCCAGAAGGACTGGAAAGCTAACTGTAAAGGAAAGTATAAAACATAGGTGAGTATTTGATTTCAGGGTACAGAAGACATTTCTAAGCATAAAGGGAAAAAAATAGGACAAAAGTTGACAGCTGTATCAGAAATTTTAAGTTTCTATTTGTTTTAAAAAAACACACAGAGGGGCACCTGGGTGGCTTGGTCGGTTGGGCGTCCGACTTCAGCTCAGGTCATGATCTCACAGACCGTGAGTTCGAGCCCCACGTCAGGCTCTGGGCTGATGGCTCAGAGCCTGGAGCCTGCTTCCGATTCTGTGTCTCCCTCTCTGTCTGCCCCTCCCCCGTTCATGCTCTGTCTCTCTCTGTCTCAAAAATAAACGTAAAAAAAAAAAAAAAATTAAAAAAAACAACAACACACACACAGAAAAGTTTTCTATGAATTACAGCATTGTACCATAACCTCAAAGACAAAGAAAGGCATAGATAGCCTGCATAGGTGAACTAAACTGAATACATACTGATCCCCCTTCCCCATTTGAAAGTCTTTCACAGTTTTCCCTGACAATCTGTCCCACATCACCCATCGTAATAATCTCAAAGAAAAGATCACTCACTCACAAAATAAGGCTCTTCAGGTTGACCTGATTATTTACATAGGTACAGCAAGAGTGTTAATTTACCAGATAGGCCTCCTTAAAAATACTTTGCAAAAACTTTTGTCTAGAAGTTTTTATGAATGTCAGGTTCGACTTTTAAAAGCCTTTATTACGTGCTTTTCCTAGGCTAGGAAATCAGGCCCAAGAAGCTCCACCAGATTTCTCTTGTAGTACGTATAAATTTGAGTGAATTTTGAGGTTCTGAAAATTTGTTGATTGCCTGTCTTGCTAGGAAGTGGTCTTCCTAATACCTGTAAGCCAGGTCTCTGGGCTAGTTTTCCTGGGAAGGCGTGTAAGGACTGGTACCATAAGTACAGCCAAGCGTTTGGCCCTTAAAATGGAGTGCCATACCTGGTTAAATGAGTGTCCTTCTTCTTTTTTTTAATGTTTATTTATTTATTTTGAGACAGAGGGAGACAGAGAGAATCCCAAGCAGGCTCCATACTGTCAGCACAGAGCCTGACACGGGGCTCAAGCTCATGAACTGTGAAATCATGACCTCAGCCAAAACCAAAAGTCGGACACTTAACCGACTGAGCCGCCAGGTGCCTCAGAGTATGCAGCTCTTGATCTCAGTGTTATGAGTTCCAGCCCCACGTTTACTTAAAAATAAAATCTTAAAAAATATAAATTGAAAAACAGGGGGCTCCTGGGTGGCTCAGTCGGTTGGTTAAGCATCTGATTCTTGATTTGGGCTCAGGACATGATCTCCCTGTCTGTGAGATCGAGCCCGGAGTGGAGCTCTGCATGGAAAGCACAGAGCCTGCTTGGGATTCTCTCTCTCTCTCTCTCTCTCTCTCTCTCTCTCTCTCTCTCTCTCTCTCCCCCTCCCCCGCTTGTGCTTGCATGTGTGTGCTCCCTCTCTCAAAGTAAATAAACATTTAAAAAAATCTTAAAAAAATAAAAAATAAAGTATTAGATGTTAAATTTTCTTATTTTGGGGGGAATTATAGAACTTTTATTCTTATATAAGTGCTTATCTCTATAGGTCATCAAAACAGAAGTCTGTTTAATTAATTTATTAATATCCTCTGGAAAGAGGAAAATGCAACCCACCAATGTAATCAGAGGTAAAGGCTTTTCTGAATTGCAGACACCTAGATAAAGAGCATATAATTTCACAAGAAACTATATGTAAACATAGAAACACAATTTCACTGGTTCAGATACATAACAACTGTTCTCTTTATCAAAGGGTGGTAATCAGTTGCATTTTACTGGACACAATCAACTTGTATCAGTATGAACTAGAATAATTTGCACTATTACCAGTTTTCTACAACTTAGCGTGTTTGTTTTTTTTTTTTTTTTTTTTTTTTTTTCAAAGTAACCTCTAGACCCAACATGGGGCTCAAACTTACAACCCAATGATTAAGAGTCACATGCTCTACTGACTGAGCCGGCCAGGCACTCCTACAATTTACAGTGTTTTAAAATAGCTCAAAGACAATAAATGATGGAGAACAGCTAGATCATCTTTTTTTCCCATTTCACAGCCTTTCATAATTTTTCCTGGCAAAGACAAGAGACAAATATAATACAGAGTTACATAAAACAAAATCTTAGTCATATGTATAATAGGATTCTAATTAAAAAAATTTTTTTTTAATTTTTATTTATTTTTGAGAGACAGAGACAGAGCACAAGTGACGGAGAGGCAGAGAGAGATGGGGACACAGAATCTGAAGCAGGTTCCAGGCTCTGAGCTTTCAGCACAGAGCCCAGTGCAGGGCTCGAACCCATGAATTGTGAGATCATAACCTGAGCCAGAGGCGAATGCTTAACTGATTGAGCCGCTCAGGCGCCCCAGGATTCTAACATTATAAGCATATCTTGGAAGGTCTCAAATAGCTTAAGGTGTTTCTGAAAAATATTGCTCAGAAGAGGATCCTTTACTAATTATAAACTTAAAAAAATTTTTGAGAGTGAGAGAGAGAGTGGGAGGGAAGTAGGGGCAGAGAGAGAGGGAGAGAGAATCCCAAGCAGGTTCTACATTGTCAGTGCAGAGCCTGACAAGGGGCTTGAGCTCACCATGACCTGAGCCAAAAATCAAGAGTAGTATGCTTAACCTATTGAGCCAGCCAGGCACCCCACTAATTATATAAACTTTTATTATTAACGAAAGCACATCCTTTGAACACCTCTACTGGACTATGCTTTGTTACCTTGGTTTGAATTACTCTATATATTTGAAAATAATTTCAAAAGTTAAATTCGAGTAGATCTTGATAGCTTTTCATTAATTTATCTTCCTATCTTTAATTCCTCTGAATTAGATTTTTAAATTATTGCCATTATTTGATATTTCCTTCCTATATTTGTGAAAAGAGAATGATGAAATTGAATGATCACAGGAAACATTTTTATACAAATTGTAAGTGCTTGCAAAACGTCTATAGAGGAGGGGCGCCTCAGTGGCTCAGTCCATTAAGTGTCAGACTTCAGCTCAGGTCATGATCTTGCAGTTCACGAGTTTGAGCCTCTCATCGGGCTCTGTGCTTACAGCTCAGAGCCTGGATCCTGCTTTGGATTCTGTGTCTCTGTCTCTCTGCCCCTTCCCTACTCATGCTCTGTCTCTGTCTCTCTCTCTCAAAAATAAATAAACATTAAAAAAAAATAATAAAAAAAAAAGTCTATAGAGGTATTCCCCCGATGCTTGGATTAAAGGTTTTAAATATGCCTCTGGTGATTCTCTGGCTCTACGCTTAGCTTCTCAGTCAGATGCTATTGCTGCCTACCTGTCATAAAAAGGGAAGTAGAGACAATCTAAAAATCCTAAGTATTTATTGAGAACTTTTCTCTTTTTAACCAAGAATAGAATTTCTTAAAAAAGAATAGAAAATGGAGTACTTTGGAGAGAAGAGAAAGCTATTTAGGAGCAGGAAACTTCCAATAATTCACACTTAGATGTTTGTATTCACAGAATCTTTGTACACTGTTCCCCACAAATGGACATTGTGTACTACATAGAAAAATCCTAGGTTAAACCCATTAATTTTACATTTTTAAGATCTTTTAAAAAATCTATTTTCGGGGCGCCTGGGTGGCGCAGTCGGTTAAGCGTCCGACTTCAGCCAGGTCACGATCTCGCGGTCCGTGAGTTCGAGCCCCGCGTCGGGCTCTGGGCTGATGGCTCGGAGCCTGGAGCCTGTTTCCGATTCTGTGTCTCCCTCTCTCTCTGCCCCTCCCCCGTTCATGCTCTGTCTCTGTCTGTCCCAAAAATAAATAAAAAAAAACATTAAAAAAAAAAAAAAATCTATTTTCAAAATGAAAATGGGGATATATTTTAACACACAAAAACACAGTTTCTATTTATTTTGCAATCCTATAGTGTAAACAGTTACTTGAGTTCTGCTGCTGAGCACATTTTTAGTAAAGACTAAAACAAACAGGGGAAGAATTGAGAAACCTGACCAAGAGAAAAGATATTCCAGGAGGAAAAAAAAAAAAAAAAAAAAAGAAAGAATGGAGTTTAAATTTGCCCTAAGCTTTAGGGGATTTATTATCACAGGATAAAGTTGTATTTGTCCTCAGTCAGTTCAATTTTTTTTTTTCCAGATTGATGATTACCCACAATTTCTGAGTCCACCAGACAGAGAAACCAACCAACATATTCGTATCATCTATTCTTCAACTGTTTTGAAAAAAGAGTGTGAAAAATCAAAAGGTGTCAAGAAATTCTCATTTCCATTTCATCCATCTCATTTCCATTTCATTGCCGCTTCTAACAACAAAAAAGGTATGTAATATATTTCTTAAAGTGACACAAGAAAAGATGTATTTCGTTATGAGACAAAAAGGAATGTTCTTTTTTTTCCTCCCCAGCTTTACTGAGGTATGATTGACAAATTACAATTATATATAAGGTGTCTAATGTGATGTTTTGATACATGAGTACATTTGAAATGATTACCACAATCAGGCTAATCATCTCACATAGTTGTCATTTTGTACGTGTGTGGGGAGGACACATTTGAGATCTATTTCCTTTGCAAATTTCAAGTATACACCATATTATTGTTAACTTTGTTCACCATGTTGTGCATTTTGGTCTCCAGAACTTATTTTATAATGAACATCTATCTTTTGACTAACATCTACCTTTTTTCCCTAACTCCCATCCCCTGGTAACTACTGTCTTACTACCTGTTACTATGAGTTCGTCTTTTTGTGCTGGTTTATTTCACTTAGCATGATGTCCTCCAGGTTCACCCATGTTGTCTCAAATGGCAGGATTTCCTGGTTTTCATATTTAATTTAATTTATTTATTTCTTAAGTACTCTCTACACCCAACATGTGGCTCAAACTCATGACCCCAATATCAAGAATCAGATGCTCTACTACTGAGCCAGCCAGGCACCCCAGGATTTTTTTTTCTTTTTTTAAAGTCTAAATGTGTGTGTAAGGATGTCTGCTCCACAACCCCCCCCCCCCCAATTTTATTTGTCCATTCATGTATTCCTGGACACTTAGGTTACTTCCATGTCTTGGTTACTGTAAATAATGCTGCTATGAATATGAGAGTACAAGTATCTGAGATAATGACTTTATTTGCTTCGGATATAAACCCAACAGTGGGAATGCTGGATCATATGGTAGTCCTATTTTAGGTTTTTGAAGAACCTCCATACTGTTTTCCACAGTGGCCGCACAAATTTACATTCTCACCAACAGTGCACAAATGTTCCCTTTTCTCTACATCCTCATCAATACTTGTTATCTTTTGACTTTTTGAGGTTAACTATCCTAACAGTTGTGAGGTGGTATCTTGTGGGGTTTTTTTTGTTTTGTTTTGTTTTGTTTTGTTTAAATTTGTCTTTGAGAAAGAGAGACAGAGAGAGAGATGATCAGGGAGGGGCAGAGAGAGGGGGAGACAGAGAATCTGAAGCAGGCTCTGCACTGTCAGCGCAAAGCCCAATGAGGGCTCATGACCTGAGAAGGGGTCGGATGCTGAACCAGCTGAGCCACCCAGGTGCCCCTCACTGTGGTTTTGCTTTGCAATTCCATGATGATTAGTGAGCTGAACCATCCATTCTTGGCAGCATAGTGCCTGGGCAAAGCTTGCCATACATGAAGATATGTAGAAAATAACCAGAAATATTGTGAACCTGGCTTTAGGAAAACTCCTGATGGTCATCTCTTTGAATCTTGGCTCCCACAAGCAAGGGAAGCCACAGGGTCCTACCCTGAAAAATATGGTTTATTATGGTTATTAACAGCATCCAGTCTTCATTCAGAAGTATTTGTTGGGAACCTTTTCACCCAAGAACTATGTATGCTTCACACCTAGACAGAAAGATGAAAGGTCATCTTTAATTTTGTTTTCAGGGAGCTCAGCATCTGATGCAGATGATTTTCCCACTGTGCCCAAGGATATCTAGAAAATTCACAGTGGGATGGAGCGAGAAGGGGAGGATGAGGAGTCAGGGCTCCTGGCGCTCATCCAGCTCAACTAGAGCTTACTTGCTTTTATGCTTCACATTTTGGGCTTTATGTTAATGTTTCTGATGAATATGTTTTAAAAACCTAAGGATGAATAGATGAAAATAGAACATATAGTTCAGCATTACACTGTTTATTTCATGGTCTTATTTTATATATGTATATGAAATGTGTATGTACCTAAAGGAGCCCTTTAAACTATCAATCCCCATAATTGGGAGTTGGTAAAAAGCAGAGAAGAGGAGGATGGGCTTTGGACCTGCCAAATCCACATTTGAATCCTGGCTCCCACCTTTCCCAGCTGTGTGACCGTCTACAAGTTACCAGCTTTGTGAGCTCCAGTTTCCTGGTCTCCATCACTAGCTTCACAGGGTTGTTGTATTGCATGAAATGACGTGGGCAAGGCAGGGCACACAGCAGGAAAGCAGTCAGCTGTTAAGATGGCATCCTTAGCGGAGAAGAGGGGCAGAAGGAAGTCTGACAGGGCTCCTGGATAAGTCCTTCCACTTCTGGCCTCTAGCCAGAGTAGCCAGACCAGCCCACACCAGCCAATTCATTCTTCACTAGACTTCACTCCAAGTCAGACTCAGAATTCTTAGAGTATTGAATAACTACAAAGTGTGAGAAAACTGTCCAGTGTTTGTACACTCTCATGGATAAGCACCTTTCCACACTGACACTCTATGGCATGGCAACTATTTGTAGGAGTTGTAATTTGTCTTATTAAATCCCCGGTTGCTCACCAGGTCTCTTGTCACACTAATTAGGGAACCTAACTGGCGTTGGTTGCCTTAAATGCATATTTATCCTTGTCCACAAGCATAATTATTCTTGGATTTTTTTTCCCCCAACATGTATAAGAAGATAAAAACACACATTAAAGAAGCTGATGACAGGTAAAAGTTTTATAAAATTTAAGTTCTTAGAAACTTCACAAATGATGTTAAAAGCAGTGAAAACTTTTTTAAAAACTTAGCTTGTGTTCATGTGCATGGCTGGTTCATAAACTTATAACTTTCCCCCTCTCCCCATTCCTTACTTTATTCTCTAAAGGTTCCATCTAACACTTTATACAATGAGTTTTGAAAACACAAAACTGCCACTGTCACAAGGAGTCATACACAGCACACCTTAGAGAATAAAAAACGTCCCCCCTTTCCAGCATGCCAACAGTAATGCGCTCTGATTCCTGTTCTCTGCCAAGCTGCTTGTTCCCTGGGTTGGGCATGACTACATACCCAGGACCCTCATGATTCACCTCCCAGACAGTCTGTAATATGTGGTCCTGAAGCAAGAGAGAGGCTCAAACCTGTCTGACCATCTACTTGAAAACAGTCATTACTGTAGCCATTAGTGTTAATAATGATGATATCATGGCTAGAGAAGTAGCACACATTAACTACTGAGCATCTGAATAAAGATAATTATTAGAACTTACTGCAAACCTCTAGGGCGAAAGCCTAGGGAATATTTGTGTCATGTGGCAAAGGAGCTTGCACTCAAACCAACTGGATTATCTTAACAAAGGAAACTCAAAAGTGCAAATCATTTGTAGTAAAGATACTTAGTTTATTCATTGCATTTGCAACAGGATTCCTAATTAGGCCCTACTTTTCTGGAGATATATAGAAAAAGAGGCTTTTCTCTATGCGTCCTTACATGAGTCATAGGTAGCACTTTAAATTGTACTTTTTATGTGTAGCTGGAAGAGGATGGTTGTTTAACTCTAAATGAACAATGCTGATGGGAGTAGAGCGACAGTGGGGCACTCACTAGCTGCTAAAGCTCTAGAATGAATTGGGTTATTAGCCCTTTAGTTTCAGGTACATTCTTGAACAGCACCTTCTAGTAGAACTTTCTGCAATGATGGAGATGTTCTGTATGTAGTAGAATTACGTCTAATACAGTAGCCAAGAGCCACCTGAGCCACTGAGCACTTGAGATGTGAGTAGTGCTAACTGAATTTCAATTTAATTTTAATTTTAATAGCCACAGGTGTCTAGTAGCTATAGAAATGGTCACTGTGGTTCTAAAAGCATAGAAAAGACCTTAATGGCTTTAGGGTATATTTTGAAACACTGGCAGAGCATGAAGTAGACGAATCCTCAAACCAGAATGAAACATGATAATTTGATGAAACATAAACTGAACCTAGGTTTTATATAACTATATGAGATTTTGTTTTATACCGAAAACTATATATTTTCTAAAACCAATGAGATGGGAAAAACTAAAGCGACAAGGCATTGATGAGTCTCTCAGGTTTAGTGGATAGTTTTTACGTAGGCTTGGCAGTCTTCCTCATAGGAATAGGGTTTTGATAAATATAACTGGAAATCTTGCAGGTAAGAAAGCACTGTTGTGGGTGTGTGTGTGTGTGTGTTTGTAGCATCCTTTCTAAAAAATATTCCTCAGGGGCGGCTGGGTGGCTCAGTCGGTTAATCGTCTGACTTGATCTCGGCTCAGGTCATGATCTCACAGTTTGTGAGTTCAAGCCCTGCATTGGGCTCTGCACTGATGATGCAGAATCTGCTTGGGATTCTTTCTCTCCTTCTCTCTGCCCCTCCCCTGCTTGTGTGCTCGCTCTCTCTCTCTCAAATAATAAAAATAAACTTAAAAAAATGTTTGTCAGCTGACCAGCACTACTGAACATGCCATCAGATATCCACTGTGCTAAATGGTGGAAAAACTTCATACCTAGGCTACTGAAGAAGACAGTAAACTGCTGTGTGCACATTAGAGAACATACTGGAACACACAGAGGATAGGTCTCGTCTGTTATCTGCATTCAGGCTCTCTTGTCATTATGGCCTTGTATCTGCCAGACTCTGGCCACTGGCATCCAGGAGATCAGAACTCCTATCCGATGCAGACACAGAGACCATAGCTGTACTTCATTTCTCAGTGGAGATCACAGCTGATCCTGAGATTCTCCACACCGTTACAAATGAAATTTAAAACTAACATAAAGAGGCAGGGGCATAGGCACTAAAGTCATTTTTGGTCATAACCTTTTGATGACGTCACACAAAAAAGAGAAAGTTCAAGGTTGGTTAGTGAACTTGGATGAAATGATGTTTAAGAGACAACTCACGTTCATTGTTTAGGGAATACGAACTTCCTAATAGAAAAGCCTCAGTGATTTCTTGCCCCCTTCCAGTATGCTGACAGTGCTGTGCTCTGTTTCTTTCCAGCTCTCCTCCTAGCTGTTTGTCCCCTGCAGGAGGTACTGCTGTATCTCCAGGACCCCTGTGGTACACCTCCCAGACAGTCTGTAATGTGTGGTCCTGAAGCAAGGGGTTCAAACCTGTCTGACCTCTGCACCACAAGCGCTAATATGTTCTACCTAATTCCAGCAATGACCAAAGGCATTATTTCTATCACATTTAGTACCCACGTTTGTGAAATGCCTACTATTAGAAGTGTCTATGACTGGGGTCTTAGACTTATGTAGAGGTTTTTCACTTGCAAGTAGAAAAAACTGACTCATTTTGGAGTCTATGTAATTAGTAAAAATTATTCACTTACAAGTAGGAAAAACTGATTGATTTTGGAGTCTCCTAAGGAATCAAGAGGGGAACAGAAGGACCCAATAGTGGAAGACCAGAAACCCAGAGGCCTGTTCCTGAGCCTGAACAGCCTGTGAGAGACTTTCTTCTGGATGCAGCTAGTTTCAAAGACTCCTAGCTCAGCCTCTCACATCCAAATGTCACAAGTCTAGAGGGAGACATTGATCAGCCTAACTTGGATCAGAGCCAACCCCTAGACCAGTCAGCTATGGCTTGGATAGGGGTGGATCCAGATTTTGTGGGGACTGAAGCTCATACAACGTGCAGAGCCTTCTTTAAGAAAAAGAGTTAAAACACCAAATAGAATGACTGCAGCACTCCCAAGATAGATAGGCAGAAGAAATCACAAACATAGAGCGTTTGTGGACACACCCAAGAGAAGAAGTGAGACAGAAGGAAAACTGAAGTGGGAAGAGCCTGTGGTCTTGAATGACTGTGGTTAACATGTCTTCCCTTTGTTTATAAAGACATTTGACCATTGGCACACATGGTCAGGGCTTCTCCTAAGACTTTGGAAGGAACTCATACAAATGAGGGACCCTAGAGCTGAATCATCACTTACTTCATCAGAAGGAGCAGTCTCTTTTTTTAAAAGATGGGCACCCAGGTGCCTGGGTTGAACATCCGACTTCGGCTCAGGTCATGATCTCAAGGTTCATGAGTTTGAGCCCCTCATTGGGCTCTGTGCTGACAGCTCAGAGCCTGGAGCCTGCTTCAGATTCTGTCTCCCTCTCTCTCTGCCCCTCACCTACTCGTGCGCTTTCTCTCTCTCTCTCTCCCTCTCACAACTAAATAATTAAAAAAATTATTTAAGAGATGGGCATCCATACTGTGGAAGAGGACAGTTCCTCAAAGAAAGAAGGCTCTGAGAAGACCACATGACAGATGACCACTACAGTTTGGTCCTTCCCCTGCAGCTGCAGTTTCCTACTTTTTTTTTTTAAAGATTATATTTTTAGGGGCGCCTGGGTGGCTCAGTCGGTTAAGTGTCTGACTTCGGCTCAGGTCATGATCTCATCGTTCATGGGTTCCAGCCCCGCACTGGGCTTTGTACTGACAGCTCAGACCCTGGAGCCTCCTTCAGATTCTGTGTCTCCCTCTCTCTCTGCCCCTCCCCTGCTCATGCTCTGTCTCTCTCTCAAAATTAAAATTTTTTTTTAACCTTTATTTATTTTTGAGACAGAGAGACAGAGCATGAATGGGGGATGGTCAGAGAGAGGGAGACACAGAATCTGAAACAGGCTCCAGGCTCTGAGCTGTCAGCACAGAGCCCGACGCGGGGCCCGAACCCACAGACCGCGAGATCACGACCTGAGCTGAAGTTGGACGCTTAACCAACTGAACTACCCAGGCGCCCCGCTCTCTCTCAAAATTAAAATAAAAACATTTAAAAAAAATTTTTTTTTTTTTTTTAAAATTTTTTTTTAACGTTTATTTATTTTTGAGACAGAGAGAGACAGAGCATGAACGGGGGAGGGGCAGAGAGAGAGGGAGACACAGAATCAGAAGCAGGCTCCAGGCTCTGAGCCATCAGCCCAGAGCCTGACGCGGGGCTCGAACTCCCAGACCGCGAGATCGTGACCTGAGCCGAAGTCGGACGCTTAACCGACTGAGCCACCCAGGCGCCCCAAAAAAAATTTTTTTTAAAGATTTTATTTTTATGTAATCTTTACACCCAATGTGGGGCTTGAACTCACAACCCTGAGATCAGAAGTCACATGCTCTATAGACTGAGGCAGCCAGTCACCCCTCAGTTTCCCACTTTTTAACAGAATTTTTGTCTCAACTCCCCACGTGATCTACAAATCTCATGAACTATACTGCACCTCAAGGGGAATGTGTTGACATCTTATGTCTAGACCAGAGCAAGCTAGAATGGACTGTACCCTCCAGCTATCTTTTTATTTATTTATTTATTTATTTATTTATTTATTTATTTATTTATTTAATTTTTAACATTTATTTATTTTTGAGACAGAGAGAGACAGAGCATGAACGGGGGAGGGTCAGAGAGAGGGAGACACAGAATCTGAAACAGACTCCAGGC
The DNA here is from genome assembly GCF_028018385.1 of Neofelis nebulosa. Taxonomy (NCBI): domain Eukaryota; kingdom Metazoa; phylum Chordata; class Mammalia; order Carnivora; family Felidae; genus Neofelis; species Neofelis nebulosa. The sequence goes on from NC_080789.1 coordinate 52,608,380, forward strand.
TCTGAGCTGTCAGCACAGAGCCCGACATGGGGCTCGAACTCACGGACCACGAGATCATGACCTGAGCCGAAGTCGGCCGCCCAACCGACTGAGCCACCCAGGCGCCCCTCTAGCTATCTTTTTAAAGACCCCATCCAGCATCACCTTTGGCCCTCTGAGGTGAGAGGGTTCTTTCTCCCAGGCATGAAGGGGCCCTGGTTCCTCTCAGATCCATGACAGTAACAGAGAATTGTGCAAAGCGTTCAAAAGGAATGGGGTCAAACTCAGTGAAAGCACACTTAAGATTTTGGTTTCATATTATGTAAATTTTACCTCAAAAGAAAAATAAACTGACAAAAATTAAAAGGGAGGGAAGAGGACAGAGAAGCAAGCAAACCGAGAAAGGAAGCAGCTGACAGCCAGCGAAATCCCTGAAAGGAATTCTCTGTGGGAGCAGGGCTTTCTCGCTTTTCCCTCCCTGGCTCTCTGTATGGCGTGCGCATCCCTGCAGGGATGGGGAGGTGGTTTGACGGGGCCACACCGAGGTTCCTTTGGAGCCTAGAAAGTAAGGCTAGTACTGACCTCTTGAAATGGCCTGTGGAAAGGTCCATTGGGTTCTTGTTCCAAACACTTATTACATACTGTTATTATTTGTTCCTCCAAGCAAGCAAACGAAATACACTTACATAATTGGGAGGACATGATAATTTTCTTGATGCAAGTTATGATCTGTTCTCTGATTTTTACTTTAAATTAATGTTTATTGTGTAACTACTCTGCCAGGCACCACGAATCACTTTTATACACATTATCTTATTTTCAATCACAGAATTATCTTTCTTAATTAATTAATTAATTTTGAGAAAGAGATAGAGACTGCCAGTGGGGGAGAGGGGCAGAGGGAAAGAGAGGGAGAATTTTAAGCAGGCTCCAGGCTCAGCACCAAGCCCAACATGGAGTCAATCCCACAATTCTGGGATAACAACCCAAGCAGAAATCAAGAGTTGGACACTCAACCGACTAACCCACCCAGGCGCCTTTCATCTTCATTTTTATAAAGTAAGATACTGGGTCCAAAATGATAAAGTAACTGGTAAAGTCTTGTAAATTGTAATGTTTTACAAGGGTCTGAAGTTGAGTACATGTTTTAACATCAAAGCCAAAGTTCCTTTTGTTCCTTCATGCTGCCCAGCTTATCATTTGGCTTGTTTGTTTTGTTTTATTTTTTAATGTATGTTTATTTTTGAGAGAGAGAGAGAGACAGAGTGTGAGCAGGTGAGGGGCAGAGAGAGAGGGGGACACAGAATCCGAAGCAGGCTCCAGGCTCTGAGCTGTCAGCACAAAGCCAGATGCGGGACTCAATCTCACAAACTGAGAGATCATGACCTGAGCCGAAGTCAGATGCTCATATGACTGAGCCACCCAGGTACCCCTGCCCAGCTTATAATATGGGACTTGCAAGTTTTTGTGGGGATTTATGAGCAATCATCAATTCAGTACATGTAACTATATCTTCTTCATAAAATCAAATTATGTAAAGTATTAAATGATTTTTTTCTTTTTCTTTCTTTTTTCTTTCTTTTTAGTTGAAGAAGAGATTAATGGCCCTGTCTTTTGGAGAGGCAAAGAGCCCCGAAGTTTGAATGAATCCTCTCTCAGGTGAGATTTTGTTCAGAGCATGTTTTTAATTTGCTGACTAAAACTTATTTTATATTTCAATTTGCTCATTTTAATGCTTTTTCTCTACTAATGGCTTTGGACTGAGTTTTATTTCATATATATAATAATGAAGAAGATATTTGGAAAGAATGTTCTTCTAAATTCAAATCCAGTTAGTTTAGATAGTAAAGTATAACATTTCTTATGTCAATGAAATATATAGATTTTACAATATAAATAAATAATTTATTAAAATTAAATTCAAATACATTCATAATCTCTTGTTCTGTGTAGGGCATGATGTTAGGCCCTGTAAAGGATAGAACGATGAGTAAGGCATAGTTCCTATCTTTGAGAAGCTGATTTCAACCAGAATGTGTAACATTTGCATAAACATAGATAACACAGAGTACACATATTAAGTGTCTTCAGTGAGTTCGAGCCCCACATTGGGCTCTTGATTGTTAGCACAGAGCTCACTTCAGACCCTCTGTCACTCTCTCTCTGCACCTCCTCCCCTCTCAAAATAAATAAACATTAAAAAAAAAAAATAAAGGGCGCCTGGGTGGCTCAGTCGGTTAAGCGTCCGACTTCGGCTCAGGTCACGATCTCGCGGTATGTGAGTTCGAGCCCCACGTCGGGCTCTGTGCTGACAGCTCAGAGCCTGGAGCCTGTTTCAGATTCTGTGTCTCCCTCTCTCTGACCCTCCCCCCGTTCATGCTCTGTCTCTCTCTGTCTCAAAAATAAATAAATGTTAAAAAATAAAATAAAATAAAATAAAAAATAAAGAGGGGAAAGGTAATATTCAGTTGTGGGGAGAAGTCAAAATGCCAGAGTATGGTGAATTTTCAGTGCACACAGAGAGGGAGATCTTGCAGCTGGAGGGGATAAAAAACAAAAGAAAACAAAAAAAAGGAAGATAGAGGCAGGAAAAGTAGAACATGTTTTAGGAAAGGTAAGCAGTCCACAGTGATTTAAAAATAGAATGGGGTGGGGGGGGGGCCTGGCTGGCTCTGTCAGTAGAGCATTCAACTCTTGATCTCAGATTTGTGAGTTCAAGCCCCACATTGGGTGTAGGGATTACATAAAAAAACAAAATAAAATAGAATAAAATAAAATAAAGTAAAGTAAAGTAAAAAAAAAAAGTAAAAAAAAATAAAGTAAAATAAAATAAAATAAAGTAAAAAAAATAAAGTAAAAAAATAAAACAGAACAGGAATACCAGGTATAAGGTTAAAAAGTAAAACTGGGCACATGCTTTGGAGAGTCTTAAAAGTCCAAGTGAAGACTTTATGTGTCATTTTGTAGATTATGAGGAAACTATTGACAAATCATCAGTTGTGCTGTAATCCATTTGAAGAAGGAAAAATCAGAGGTTGGTGGGAAGTAATGAGAATCTGAACTGGACTAGTGGTAAAGGGAATAAAGAAAAAAGGATGGATGGAAGACACATTTCAGAGGCAAACTCTACAAGACCGGCAACTGAACATAAGAGACAGAGACAGAGAAGCCACTGTGGTTTCAAGCCCGGGTTATGTCCAGGTGATGTCCTTCAGAGAAATAAGGATGACAGGAGGGTTCAAGCCCAAGTACTGGTTTAGACAGGTTAAGCTTGAGGTCCTAGTAGGCCTCAGCTGGTGAAGTTCATCTGGCAGTAAAAAATTTTAGCCTGGAAGGCAGGAGAGAAGGCTGGATGTAAATTAATTAATTAATATTTTAGAAAGTGAGAGAGAGAGAGTGCAAGCAGGGGAGAGGGACTGAGTGTGTGTGTGTGTGTGTGTGTGTGAGAGAGAGAGAGAGAGAGAGAGAGAGAGAGAGAGAGAGAATATCTCAACCCGGCTCCATGCTTAGAGCTGACCCGATGTGGGGCTCAATCCTAGGACTCTGGGATCAAGACCTGAGCTGGAATCAACAGTCAGATGCTCAACCGACTGAAGGATCCAGGTGCCTCCGGATGTAAATTTAAAAAGGATGTCCTGGGGCTCCTGGCTCACTCAGTCAGTAGAACACACTGATCTCAGGGTTGTGAGTTCAAGCACCACACTGGGCATACAGCTTAAAGAAAAAAAAATTACAAACAAACAAACATATAAACAAATAAGTAAAAGGGAGCTCCATAAGCTGCAGAACCTGAAGTATGATTCTGTTGCACACCTTAAGTATATAGACGTTAGGAGGAGGAGGGGAGCACAGGATCCGAAGAGCTGCAAGTCAGGAGAAATACTGGCATGGAGAAAATGAATGTGGGTTGGGGACCTGAAAGGTCATGGCAAGGGGGAAATATCCAAGTTAGGAAAACATTGCAAAATACTATAAAGGAAACATGAAGCCCTAATTGGGAAGTGTCCACAAAGCTGTGCTTTTCCATACAGTGCATTAACTTAGGTTATTGAGGAGAGGGTGGTGTTTTTCCACTGCACTTTCTTTCAGTAACCTTTTCTTATTAAACAAGATGACCTACAAAATCTCTTCTAAACCCGAATTTCATTATTGTAACTTCCTTTCTCACACGAAAAAAAACTTGGCTTAGGAAGATGGATGCATAGATACGTATTGGTTGATCGACTGATGTATTTATTTATTACTAAGAACACATCACCAATTTACAGAATTTTAACTTTACGACCAACTATTCTGGACAAGAAAACTGGTGGAAACTTGGCTACAGTAACTAGCTCTCTTAAAGGTTTTTAAAGTTTAAGGAGTTACCTTCAGAAATGATCTCTTGTGTTCCTGTCAGTGTTCTCAAGGCTTTGGAGGTTCTGATTATATTTGAAGCTGGAACATCAGGAAAACTTAACTGGCTAAGACAGGACTGACCAGTAAGTGTTCTGTTCTGCATTGCAAACCTTAGCTCAGAAAGCACTCTGAGACCCCTTTGTAATGCTGGGAGTCGGGGAGGGGCCAAAGAGCTTGAACCACTGAATCCCTCACCAGGGTTTCTCAGCAGGGTGCTGTCTGGCATTTTGCGTGGGATCCCTCGTTGTCATGCAGAACACCTGCCCATTGTGGGATTGGAGTGTCCCAGGCCCTTGTCCACCAAGTGCCTGTAACACTCTCCGTGCATTGTGGCAACCACACATTTCCACTGGAACCACCCCTGCTACTTCCATCTATTGGCAAAGCTTGTTTGTATTTCCCCCAACCTTCTCTCTGCAATCCTCTCTCTCACCTTCCCTAGTAAGCATCCTTGCTCTTCCTAGAAATTCTGTGCGTGGGTTTTCATTGACACCCCAGTGTGACAACGTAATAATACAAATCTAAGATGGTTCCTCCTTAGGGGCACCTGGGTGGCTCAGTTGGTTCTGTCGGTTCAGTGTTGGACTTCGGCTCAGGTCATGATCTCAGGGTTCATGAGTAATAGCCTCACCTTGGGCTCTGTACTGACAGTTAGGAGCCTGCTTTGGATTCTGTTTCCTTTTCTTTCCACCCCTCTCCTGCTCATGCACACATGTGGTGGCTGTCTCTCTCTGTCAAAATAAATAACTAAACTTAAAAAAATAAAATAAAATTGTTCTTCTTTCAGTGGGACTTCCATTTTAGTAGGCATGGAAACCAGAAGCTCAAGGAGAAAAGCTTTATTAGTATTTTGTTTTATTGAGGTTACACTGACACACAGTAAAGTGCAATGAAGTATACAGTGTGATACATTTTATCATATGTATCACCATAATCAACATCTGTTGGTCCCTGGCTGCACTGTGGCCTGGAAACTTTGTCAAGGCAGGAAGCTGGAGCAGTTGTTAGGTCTCACCTTGTTTGTTTTCCTACCTCTCAGAGATGACTGTCTTTGTTGTCCAGTGTCTAGTGTCTTTTTAACAACATTTCTTTTTTAAAAATATTTATTTATTTTTGAGAGAGAGAAAGAGAGAGAGAGCATGAGAACGAGCACAATGGGGGAGGGGCAGAGAGAGAGGGAGACACAGAACCTGAAGCAGGCTCCAGGCTCTGAGCTACTATCACAGAGCCCGATGTGGGGCTCGAACTCAAGAACCATAAGATCATGTCCAGTGTCCAGGGTCTTAAAAGCTGTTTTTATTTTTTTGTACGTTTTTCCCCCCAGTTTCTTTTTCTTTTCTTTCTTTCTTTCTTTCTTTTTTTTAGGTGAGAGGGCATATCTAGTCCCTGTTACTCCATCCTGTCCTGGAACAGAAAAAAACAACCAAACGACTAGTAGAATTTTAATCTTTACACTAGTATATACAGAAGGGGATCTGGATTGGTTTCAAATCCTTCCTGGAGCCAGGGATAGCTGCAGAATTTTCATAAAAGATACTCCATCAAAGAGTGCAGCATAAGATGGGGGTGGTTAAGAAACTTTTCTTCCTTTGGTTTTATGTGGTAGATGAATTTATTTTTGGTGGTTTGCTGGGGCTGGGAAGCTTAGGGAATGAAGGGCAGCAAAGCCCGCTCTCCCCTTGGCCTCTGCCTTTGGGAGCCTGCTGTTTTAAGGCCAATTCAACTTACCAACTCCAATTCCAGACTATAATAATGAAGAAACCGTGAAGCTCAGAAGGACCTCAATTATTGGACTTGCAAAGGCCCACTATTCTGCCTTTTACAGGAAGGTAAAACCACACCCTTTCAGGCAGCTTTTTCAACAAAGCTAATGTCCAAAACAGGTTAGTTAGAGAGTCAGTTCTATAGGAGAGCTCATTTCCCTAACTACCCCTGCTGTTTGAGGTTAGATGGGCTACGGGGCTTGAACTTGCTTGTCAGGGAGCCAGAATCTGGGAGGCTCATTGCTGCTTCCTGGTGTTGTTGCTGCTTTGAGATGAGTAATACCCTCTTTTATTTTTTTTCTTACATTTATTTATTATTGAGAGAGAGAGAGAGAGAGAGAGCACAATCTAAAGCATGAGCAGGGGAGGGACAGAGAGAGAGAGAGTGGGGAGAGAATCCCAAGCAGGTTCCGCACTGTCAGCACACAGCCCGATGTGGGGCTTGAACTCACGAACCTTGAGATCATGACCCGTGCCGAATCAAGAGTGGGGCCCGTAACCAACTGTGCCACCCAGGTGCCCTGAGATGAGTATACACTCTTAACGCGTGCTGGCTGGGCCACGTGAGGAGATAGCGCAGAGCAGGGTGTGGGAAGAAAGCTCACCTGGAATAAGAGCAAAAATCTATGGTTTTTTCAAGTCTGGCCTCAAGTCAGAATCTCTCAAGGGTTCATGGCAAGTTCAGACTTCTGGCCTCCACCCCAGACTACTGAGTCCTAAGCTTTAGGGATGGGACTCAGCAGTCTGTTTTTGGTAGCTCCCGAGATGATGCTGTTAGCTAGCCACCACGGTTTAGGAAATCTTGGCCTAAACAGTCAACGTACTCCTGAATTACTGAGATTCCTGCGTTCTGTACCCAGGACATGTCTATAATCCCTCAACTTCTGTTTTCACTGCCAGTCCTCTGGTACAAGCAACTCTCCTCTCACCTGGATTTGCAACACCTCTCTCTGCTCTCCCCCATCTCCACTGTCCGTACCTGCTGTGGTTGGAATGTTTGTGTCCCTCCCAAATTCCTGTGTTGAAATCCTAACCCCCAAAGGTGATGATATTGGTAGATGGGCCTTGGGGCAGGGGGGTGGGGGGTGGGGTGCTTTAATCTTGAGGGTGGAGGCCTCATGAATGAGATTAGTGCTCTTGAGAAAGAGGCTCCAGAGAGCTCACTAGCCCTTGCCACCAGGTAAAGACACAGCAAAAAGGAACTGGCTGGGAACCAGGAAGAGTGTCCTTACCATAAGGCAAAGGCACCCTGATCTTGGGCTTTCCAGCCTCCAAAACTGTGAGCAATACATTTTCTGTTGTTTATAAGCTACCCAGTCTGTGGCCTAACTGCTTTGAAAGTAGACCCAAACAAGCTAAGACAGTACCTCTCTACCGCTGTCTGAATCCATTACTCACCTTAAAGCCAAAATGATCTTTTTGCAAATGTCTCTTTGCCCCAAAAATAAAACTTTTCACAGGTCTGAACAGCCCAGCACGCCCTGGCGTTTGCTTATGTCTCCAGCTTCATCTCAAGTCACTTTACCCCTTGCTTATCACACTGTCTAGAGCACCTCAAGCTTTTTCCACCGCAGGGCCTTTACACTTTATTTCCCCTCTTAACACTGCTTTTCATGTGGCTCACTCTTTCTCATCCTTCAGGTCTTAGCTTGAATGTCCACATCTCAAAAAGGTCTTGCCTGATCACCTGTCTGAAGTATATTACCCTCCATGGGTCGCCTGGGTGGGTCAGTTGGTTAAGCTTCTGACTCTTGGTTTCGGCTTGGGTCACGACCTCAGGATTTGTGAGTTCAAGCCCTGCATCAGGCTCTGCACTGACAGGGTAGAACCCGCTTGGGATTCTATATCTCTCTGCCCTTCCCCTGTTCTCTCTCTCTCTCAAAAATAAACAAACATAAAAAATGAGGTATACTATCCTCCAACAGATGCACACAGGTTTTATCAGAGTACTCCCTTTGTTTCATAGCACTTTTATAAACAATTACCTATCAATTGTTTATTGTCTGTCCTCCCACTAGAATGTGAGCCTCACAAGGACAGGGACCTAGGTATTCTTGCACACTGTATATTTCCAGTGCTTGGCCTAGTGTCTGGCATATAGTAGCTGCTTAATATTTGTCGAATGATTAATCGTGTTCTTTACGACCTAGCCTGGCTTGCATTATATAGGCTTGGGGAAGCATGATCTCATCTAAATCCATGTAATAACAAAGCATGTTTTGAAGGGGTTGATGCATTTCCAATGTTGCCCTAAGTGCTGTGACTTTAATTAGTTCTGGGAGGAGGGATCTCTCTGCTGTCTCATGGTACTAAGTGAAATTCCTGACATGACTTTCATAACTAGAAATACTGAGGGAAAGGCAATGCCACTGATAGCCATCCACATGCTCTTGGACTCAATATTCTTCATTCCACACTTTGGCATACAAATGCCCCAGTTTTTCTACACCACTCTGATAGTCTCATTATTTTCCTCTAATTTAGAAAAATAGGTTTCTTTCCTTTCCTTTTCTTTCTTTCTTTCTTTCTTTCTTTCTTTCTTTCTTTCTTTCTTTCTTTCTTTCTTTCTTTCTTTCTTTCTTTCTTTTCTTTCTTTCTAAGTTTATTTGTTTTGAGAGAGGGGTGGGAGAGAGGCAGAGAGGGAGAGAGAGAATCCCAAGCAGGCTCTACACTGCCAGTGCAGAGCCTGAGGTGGGGCTCAACTCGCAAACTGAGATCCTGACAAAAGAAGCTTCTAATTAATGTTTGCAGTAGTTGTTTTAGTTTATTGTGGGGGTCGGAACTCTATTAGAAGTAACAGAAATCCAACTTAGGTTAAAAGGGGATTTTATTGGAATAACTGGGACCACTCATATAGTTCAATGCTCATTCAACAGATGTATATAGAAATAGACATAAATACAGAGACAAATGTAGATTTGTCTACCTACCACTCTAATCTGGCATGCTTTAATTGCTGGGCTCTGTATTCAATTTTAATTATTATTATTATTTTTTATAAAGGTTTTCACTTTTTAAAACAATGTTTATTTATTTTTGAGAGAGTGCAAGCGGGAGAGGGTCAGAGAGAGAGGGGGACAGAGGATCCAAAGCGGGCTCCATGCTGACAATGGCAAACCCGATGTGGGGCTCAAACTCATGAATAGTTAAATCAGGACCTGAGCTGAAGTCAGATGCTCAACCGAATGAGCCACCCAGGTGCCCCTTCACTTTTTTTTTAAAAGTTATTTATTTTGAGAGAGAGAGAGAGAGAGAGACAGAGAGAGACAGAGAGAGACAGAGAGAGACAGAGAGAGAAAGAGGGCGGGGGGAGGCACACAGAGAGAGAGGAAGAGAGAGAATCTTAAGCAGGCTCCGCGATGTCAGTGCAGAGCCCCATGTGGGGCTCAGTCTCGTGAACGGTGAGATCATGACCTGAGCCAAAATCAAAAGCTGGACACTTAACCTACTGAGCCACTCAGGTGCCCCTGTATTCAATTTTAGATGTTCAGTAGTGAGCAAAGTCAGCAAAGGTCAGAAGCCAAACAGCAGAATGTAGGAATGGTTTGAGATTGAGGCACAGCTGGAACTGGGGACTTGAGTGGGCACAGAACTTTGTATCGTCTGATGTAGGTGGATCAGCCTCATTTTTTTCTCACTGAATACCATGTCTTTTGAGGCACAATAAACAAAGTTATTAAATTCACATTTTGCCCGTCTTAAATTCACATGTCACAGCTCCCATCACCAGATAAAAGCTAACTCACACACCTTGCATAAAATTTAAAAATCCTGGGAAGGTCGCTGATGCCTAGCTTGAATAAATGACTCACTAATGAAAAATGGCCACCACAGCCAAGAGGTCAGTCTTTAAAAGCACAACAGCTTCTGTGTGCTCCATGTGTGGAGGGAAGGAGTAGTTTCCAAATAAAGGGGCTGAGGAGGGAGCTAGGTCTGCTATCCATCCCATAGTTTTCTAGCACTATCATCTCCATGATTAAGCACAGGAATCAAAAGCATAAACAAAGAGCAGGCTGGGATAAAAAACAGTAATTAGAGGACTAAAGAATGTTATCATGTGCAGAGCTTTGAAACACCTCTGAGGTGTAAAGTTTTAGGCCTAATTATGAGAAGCTGCAGGTCATAAGAAGGATGCAGTTACCTTGGGACATCAGACTTACATAAGTATGATTGCTTTTTAGGGCAATAGTAAACAACAGGTGTTTTAACACCTAAGGGATGGAAAACAGATTAGTGATCTCTGATGATGAGATTCAGTATTTAGGTTTCTCTGTCTTTAGTGTAGCTCTTCATTAGTGGATAGTTCTGTGTTCTCATATGCATTTTACAGGAGAAAACCCAAGGAGGTATTTCAAGTAGAAACAGAGTACTGTGACCTACTTAAGAGTTCCCTAAAGCTGCAGGGGGAAAAAAAGACTGCATATTGCTTGCGAGTGTAAAGAAACAGAGAGGAAGGCTGAGATCAATAGAACACTTTTACAGTGCCAGCTCAGAGGAAAATTTAATTGAGTTCACCTTGAATAATCCATGAGGAAAAAGAAATTGTGCCAATGCTTAGCCCTCAGATTAGGTCTGGTTTGCCTGTACCCCCTAGGGTGGATTCTGATCTGAATTTACATCTATCTATAGCTTCTACTGATATTTGGCTATTGGAAATTTAAAAGGAGAGTTTCTAACCACAGTCCATGGCAAGTGAAAGGCTGAACTTTTGGAGAAACTGATCTGTTTAATAAACAGAAGTAGAGGGGCACCTGGGTGGTTCAGTCGGATAAGTGTCCAACTTCGACTCAGGTCATGAGCTCATGGTTTTTGAGTTTGAGCCCCACATTGGGCACAGAACCTGAAGCCTGCTTCAGATTCTGTGTCTCCTTCTCTCTCTGCCCCTCCCCCACTTGTGTTCTGTTTGTCTCTCAAAAATAAATAAATGTAAAAAAAGAAGTAGACCTGACAATCCAATGAAATGAGAATGTGCTACGCCACTAGCAAAACAGAACAGGGGATAAAACCCAAGAACATGAACCTTATATTTTTCTCTAAGAAGCAACACTTCTTGATAGAAAATAGAGAAAGGGAGTTGTGCAATTTCTCTCTGTCTAGCACATAAACGTGCAAGTTCTGCAGCTACACTGGACCTCAAATCTGGATTGTGCCTTCGGTGATTTAACCTTCCCAGAGTTCACTCCTCACGAGTAGGATGGAGCTCCTGATAGTACCCTGCTCACAGGGATGATATGTGAGGTCTAAATCATGTACCTGTAAAGTGCTTAAACTGTGTGTGACGCTTAACCCTTATTAAGACTTAGCTCTTTTGTTATTGCTAATTACCAGTATGTCAGCCACTGAGCAATAATTTATTCAGCATCCTCAGAATGCTTGATCAGCTTTGGGACAGAATAGCTTTCTTCTTTTCCACTGTCACTAATAACACTACTATATGTATGTATGTATGTATTCTGAGGCGGGGGGAGGGGGGGAGAAGGGCAGAGGGGCAGAGGAAGAGAGAACCTTAAGCAGGCTCCATGCTTAGTGCAGAGCCCATGATCCTGGAATCATGACCTGAGCTGAAATCAAGAGTTGGACACTTAACTGACTGAGCCACCAAGGCACCCCAATGCTACTGTATTTAAAAAATAAAAATGCTGTTGTACAATAATTTGGCACAAGGTACCATCTATATTAGTTTTCTAAGAATTTCTTGCACAGTAGGTTGTTATAATTCTATTGGAGGACCAGTCCCTTGTCTATGCAAATATACTATATGGGTAAGTATATGAATCCAGAACGTTTAGAAACTCAAGAGAAAGGATTTGATCAAGGCCTCCAGAAATAAGGGTTTTTATAAGTCTTTATGTCTTCATTCTCAAAATTGGCTTTTGAAAACATTAAATAGATATATTCTTGTGCACATAATTTGCTCACAGCTTATCATTATTAACAAAGATTCATTGCTCAATTACACATTTATAAAAACATAAAGATCCATTTATTGAGCATTGGGGTGGAATCAATATTCATTCTTCTCCCCCATCACTCTCTTCCTCTTCCTTTTCCCTCCTCCTTTATGGACTTGTCTGAAAACTTCCCTGGGATAGATACTCAGGAGCAGAATTGCTTTGTTCATTCTATATATGAATTTGCTTGTTGGTTTTATTTATCTTTTTTTTTTTTTTTTTTTTTTTTTTAGAGCGTGTGAGTAGGGGAGAAGGGCAGAGAGAGAGAGAGAGAGAGAGAGAGAGAAAGAAAATCTCAAGCAGGCTCCATGCTCAGCACGGACCCAACATGGAGCTGGATCCCATGACCCTGGGATCACGGCCTGAGCTGAAATTAAGAGTCGGATGCTCAACTGACTGAGCCACCCAGGCACCCCTATTTTTTTTAAGGGTTTTATTTTTAAGCCTAAGGGTTTGGCAAGGGGTGGCTGTTTAAGTGGGATGGAACTTGGATGAATAAATTGGAATGACCACTTTAGATGGGTGTGTGCACATGTACCTGCAACACTGAGCTGTGGGCTGGAACTCAACACAGTTCATAATCTTGTACAGATAATAAGTGAATTTTATACCTGTTTTAAAGTTAATTTAAGGACTAATAAAAACAAAGTGGCTTTCCACTTTCATGAAGGTTCCAATCTAATAAGGGAGACAATATATTTTAGTATAAAATGATAAACCAGTAATTCAAGGCCATATAGGGTAATATTAATAGCTAAGCACCTACTGAGTGTTTCCAGTGTCACAAACACATTGCACGTATTTTCTTATTTGATCCTCACAAAAAATTTTTGAGATTGGTGCTATTACAGGTTCCTATTTTAAAATTGGGACATTGAAGCTTAGGTCAACCCAAGTCACATTACCCTGAGGGGCAGAACCACGATCGGAACTTAGATCTCAACATATCCTACAACTTCTTAGCCTCTACCACTTGCTTCCTCATGCAGCAGAGTAGAGGAATGGTCATGGTAAGGTGGAGAATGGGCACGGTGAGGGTGGAACTCAGGATTGATTCTGAAAAATGTGCTGACACTATTGGAATGACACTGGAAAAATCAGAGTATTAGCAAGACGTGAATCAGAAAAAAAAAACTTAAGAAATCTCACTTCAAAAAAAAAAAGAAATCTCACTTAATATCTCCATGTGAGTAATTTTTTCTTCATAGGATCCACCAGAATTGCCCAATGAAAGAAGAGTCAGGTTTCAAAAGCAGAATGAAAAGTTCTTACATTGGAAATGTTGGGGTTTGGTGAAGGACAGGCACAATACTTTAGATATAGAAAGTGCTTCTTTAAATGACATTGGGTACAGTTTTATTTCTGAAAGCAGAAAAGTATAATGAAGTATATCCTACCTCCACTAGGCCAATGGGTAAGCAAGTGAGGTTAAATCACTCCCTTCTCTTAATAAGCATTCCTTTTGGGGCACCTAGGTGGCTCATTTGGTTGAGCGTAATCTTGATTTCAACTCAGATCATGATCCCAGGGTCATGGGATGAAGCCTTGTGTTGAGCTCCATGCTGAGCATGGAGCCTGCCTAAAATTCTCTCTCTCCTTCTGCCCCTCTCCCTTCCTCTCTCTCTCTTTCTAAAATTAAAAAAAAAAAAAAGTATTCCTTTTATGTGAAAATATTTACTTACTTTCAAAGTCTTAAACTGCTGCAATTGGGCCACCAGATTCCCTTTGTCCCTTACTGTTAAGTTACGAATATTATGTTTACCGCTACATTCTACCTGACAGGTACCACCAAGAGGTCAGCACACCATCCACAGACTCAACCTTCTGTCTTCCTTCAGACCTCAAGGAGCCGTCTCTTCATGGCCAAAGTGCCTTTCGACCCTTACCCACGCCCTCCAGGAGGAGCTGTCAATCCACATCAGCTACGGGAAAGGTTGCCACCTTGCCCTCTTGCACAACCAACACGAAAGAACCCAAGGCACTGTCAGATCACAACGGTTCTCTAAGTGAAGTCCCTTTAAAGGGCAATGGGAACGGAAATGAGTTTTACTCAGGAAATTCCTCCCTGGCTTCCCCTTTACAGAGCAACCCAAACCTAGAGAAAAAGGCGTTGGAACTTCATTTGTACATTATTTCCACAACCTCATCGATATTTCTGCACTTAAAAAGTTCGTGGACCAATTATATTATAGTAAGTGTCCTCATAAGGTAACTTTGGCTGGAGTAATTTTTAAAGCCAACATGCCTTTCCTGCTTTCCAAAATTTAGCTTTGGAATTTAATAGTATTATGAAAGACAAACACACTGGACAATTAAGGATATGATTCTGTTCAGGCTATTGCAAGATGGAAAATGCTTATTAATGAGTGTCTTAAAGAAACAGGGATGGACCAGGGGTTTTACAGAGGCAGGTAAACAAGGGAGTCTCCTGGCAATCATGGAGAAGGATGGACAAGGTCTTATCTTGGAATATTTGTGAGCAGGGTGGTCTTTTTCAGTTAGCTGGGATGTTTTCTCAACCATTTCTGCTTTTAGAGAGCACAGAGCTCAGATAAAGTTCAACACTGTCAATATGTCTCTGTATTTCTTAGCTGAGCTATTGAAAGGAGGTTAATCAGGGTCATTGTCATAGGAGGAGATAATTTTGGAGTGATTTCCTCCAAAATAAGGTACTTAGAATTTTACCTTATTTCAGAAATGAGGAAAATGAATATTTTAGGTGACTTACTCAAGATTATATAGTAGGTTTAGAGACAGAGTCAGAACTCTCATGTGTAATCTTTTTATTACACAAGGATCAGTTTAAAAATAAGTAATTTATTACAGGAATAACATGATCCTTTTCAGTTATCTTCAGTGATATATAATTTTTACTATTGACCTTATAACACAATAATATTAAAAAATATGACAGGCTCTTTTCATTCAGAAGAAGCTAAGGAAGCAAGGGGTTTGATAAATGGCTAAAAACTGAAAGACTACAGAACAGCTCAAGTTTTTTCTCATAGCATGGTTCAGAATGGTCAATTTTTAAATTACATGTTAAATGCTCAAAATTTCTCCTTAAATTCTTACTTTTATTATTTTTTTAATATTTTATTTTTAAATAATTTCTATACCAAATGTGGGGCTTCAACTTACAACCCTAAGATCAAGAGTCACATGCTCCAGCAACTGAGTCAGCCAGGCGCTCCTAAATTTTTAAACAGCTTTCTCCAAATTAAGAATTTAAACAAATCTTAAATACAGGGGGAAACTCTGATCTATTAATAGGAGGCCACATATGTTCTAATAGAAAAACCAAATTTTGATCTATCTAAATGTTTCAAAATGACCGTTTATGTTTCCCTGAATTGACTAACTCCGGGTTTTAGTACTCCTTTTTTTTTTTTTAATTTTTTTTTTTTAACGTTTATTTATTTTTGAGACAGAGAGAGACAGAGCATGAACAGGGGAGGAGCACAGAGAGAGGGAGGCACAGAATCCGAAACAGGCTCCAGGCTCTGAGCTGTCAGCACAGAGCCTGATGCGGGGCTCGAACTCACGGACCGTGAGATCATGACCCGAGCTGAAGTCGGACGCTTAACCCACGAGCCACCCAGGCGCCCCATTACTCCTTTTTAATTCTGCAGCAGAGACATGATTGGGGCAAGTCAGACAGGCAAACTCATAGCCCTTCTGATAGTAAAAGCAGTAACAATAATGGACATGTATTAACAGGTAGGATCTGCTTTGATGCTTTCATATATTAATTCATTTAATCTGCACACAACCCTAGGAGGTAGAACTGTTATTCTCATTCCATAGATGATGAAATTAAGGCACTGAGAAATTAAATGATGTACCCAAGTTTGCACAATTACTGTGGAGCCAAGATTTAATTTTTTTTCTATGACCATTGAAATAAATGTCAGTGGAGGGGGGTTATCTTTGAGTTGGTAGATGCTATCATTAAAAAAAATTTTTGTTTTGATGTTTATTTATTTTTGAGAAAAAGAGAGAGACAGAGCACTAGCTGGGGAGGGGCAGAGAGAGAGGGAGACACAGAATCCGAAGCAGGCTCCAGGCTCTGAGCTGTCAGCACAAAGTCCTATGCAGGTGGGAATGCAAGCTGGTGCAGCCACTCTGGAAAACAGCATGGAGGTTCCTCAAAAAACTAAAAATAGAACTACCCTATGACCCAGCAATTGCACTACTAGGCATTTATCCACAGGATACAGGTGTGCTGTTTCGAAGGGAGACATGCACCCCAATGATTATAGCAGCACTGTCAATAATAGCCAAAGTATGGAAAGAGCCCAAATGTCCATTGATGGATGAATGGATCCATGATGGATGAATTTATGAATGGATAAAGAAGATGATTACTCAGCAATCAAAAAGAATGAAATCTCACCATTTGCAACTACGTGGATGGACTAGAGGGTATTATGTTAAGTGAAATTAGTCAGAGAAAGAAAATATCATATGACTTCACTCATGAGGACTTTAATATACAAAACAGATGAACACAAGGGAAGGGAAGCAAAAATAATATAAAAACAGGGAGAGGGACAAAACAGAAGAGACTCATAAATATGGAGAACTGAGGGTTACTGGAGGGGTTTTGGGAGGGGGGATGGGCTAAATGAGTAATGGCACTAAGGAATCTACTCCTGAAATCACTGTTGCACTATATGCTAACTAACTTGGATATAAATTAAAAACAAAATACAAAATAAAATTAAAAACAAAAAAACAAAGTCCTATGCAGGGCTCAAACTCACAAATGGTGAGATTATGACCTGAGCCGAAGTTGAGTGCTTAACCGACTAAGCCACCCAGGTGCCCCTAATAGATGCTATTATTAAAAATGTTCCATCCCTTAGGATGCCTGGGTGGCTCAGTTGGTTGGGCGTTCGACTTTTGACTTTGGCTCAGGTCATGATCTTGCAGTTTGTGGATTCGAGCCCACTGTCGGGCTTTGCATTGACAGTGTGGAGCCTGCTTGGGATTCTCTCTCTTCCTCTCTCTCTGCCCCTCCCCTGCTTGCGTGCACTCTCTCTCTCAAATAAATACACTTAACATTAAAAAAATAATGTTCTATCTCTTGAAAGATGGAAAATGGGCAAGCAAATATTTCATACATATGATGAATCAGGTTAGCATTCATTCTAGTAAAAATAAGACATTAATTCAATATAAATATTTAGAAAGTTATGACTTTTGTGACACCGTTTCTTTCATCATGTTATTCTTGGTGATACTTCCATAAGTTTTAGGAAATTAAAAAACAATAATCTCCTAAATCAGTCAGACGTATCTTGGCTAACTGATCTCTTGTGCTTTGAGATCTAGAATGATTATTCACATTGAGGTAGGGAAATGCTACTGGGAAAAAGGAATGGACATGTTAACTCTCTCTGTATTTTCGGGGAAAATAAACCTAAACCATCCAGTGAGAAATTAGCACTCATTCTGATTTTAAGGGTTTCCAAAGAGCCAAGTCTCCTTCAGTGATCCATTTTATCTGTAACTTTCACCAAAAATAATTACATCTGAGTTCTTTAGCATCTCAAATTCTACAGAAACAATACATGGCAATTCTTTGCCATTTATATGTTGTGAAGATAGGTGCTAGAAAGCTAAATAACTAAGGAATATCCCCAAATTAAAATTCTAGATTTAAGGTAACCATTCACATTTAGAGAGGAAAAAAAGACAGCTTTTTTTTTTTCCTTAACTTAAAACAATGACAAAAGTAGTTAAGAACAGGGGTGCCTGGCTGGCTCAGTTGGTAGAACATTTGACTCTTGTTCTCAGGGTCCTGAGTTTGAACCCCACACTGAGTATAGAGATTTCTTTAAAAAAACAAAAGTAGTGGGGCGCCTGGGTGGCTCATTGGTTAATCGTCTGACTCTTTGATTTCAGCTCAGGTCATGGTTCAGCTCCTTTGCTCATGCTCTCTCTCTCTCAAAAATAAGAATAAATAAACATTTTAAAAAAATAAATAAAAAACAAAAGTAGTGAGAAAAAGCACATACTTCCCCCACCCACTCACCATCCTGCTCTGATATTAAGGAATAAGAAAGGGGTAAGTTTGTTTGGAGTTGTAAATCAGCAACGTTTCAGAAATTCTTTCGAACCTGTCTGTTAAGCTTTAACATAAAATAAAAGATTATTTAGAGGACTTGCTGAACACTACATACCAACTTATTTTCAAGACCCAGAATGAATGGAAAATGGCAACACTAAAGATTTGAGGGAAAAAATAACCCTATTAATAGGGGAATAGTTAAGAAAACTATTGTATAATCTATGCTATGAAATACTAGGTAATCATTAAAAAGATTGAAGTAAACCTATATATAAAGAAATGGAAAATAGTCTACCATATATTAAGTGAAAAAAAAGTTCCAGATTA
Organism: Neofelis nebulosa; assembly: GCF_028018385.1. NCBI lineage: Eukaryota > Metazoa > Chordata > Mammalia > Carnivora > Felidae > Neofelis > Neofelis nebulosa. The sequence continues at coordinate 52,626,874 of NC_080789.1, forward strand.
ACATATGTGATGTAATTTAGCCAGTACTAAATATATATTATAAAAAGATATCATCTAATATGTATAAGATGTATGTCTTTTGTTAAGTTTATTTACTTTGGGAGAGAAAGAGGGTGCATGTGTGTTTGAATGCACACTAGTGCAGGAGGGGCAGAGAGAGAGGGAGGGAGAGAGAATTCCAAGCAGGCTCTGCGTTGTCTGCCTCAGAGCCTGCCTCCGGGCTCGATCCCACGAACCTTGAGATCATGACCTGAGCTGAGATCAAGAGTCAGATGCTTAATGAACCGAGCCACCCAGGTGCCCCTATAGATGTATGTTATAATTAATATGTTTTTATATAACTGAAAGGATATAAACCAAACTGATAATAATATAGTAAGGTACTTTGTTGTCGCTGTTGTTTTTAATTTCAGTATAATTAGCATACAGCGTTATATTAGTATCAAGTATATAGTAAGGTACTTTGACTAGTGGGATGGGAGGATTAGGGAGAGACATGGAACTTTTATCTTTTGTTTATGCATTTTTGTACTGTTTGATTTTGATAGATAATTTCATTTTATAATGAGCAAGTGTCATGTTTAAAATTATTAAAAACTATATAAGGAAACAAATACTCTGTGGTATTATTTACATAAACAAATCACGTACTATAGCATGGATTAAGGAATAGATATACAGTATTGACTAAAAGTAGGAGAAATTGATTTTCAGTAAACAAAGATTCTAACTATTCCCACTTTTTTCCTCTTTTAGAAAGCTACTCTTTTACAAGACCCCCTACGTGCTGGTGAGCTCAATCCTATCGGAAGTCAAAAGCCATATAGGTAAAGAGTGATGATATGCTAGAGTTGCGTGGGGGACTGTTCCCTCATCTCTGCCTCTCGTAACTCCATGTGTTGCTGACCAACTCTCTGCCCTGAATTTTAGGTCTGCAAACATAATTGCCCACTGGCCATCACCTCTTGTAGGTCTTAAAAGAACTTTAAAGTCAGTATATTCAGAACAGAGCTCAGCATCTTCCTTCTGGGACTGGGCCTTCCTCTTGTGTTCCCTAACACAGGGCCTGATGTTATCCCCAGATCACCTAAGCCGGAGTCCTGGAAGTCATCCTTATCTTCTCTTTCCCCTACACCACCACCCCCACACCCAGCCATTCACCACATGATTTATTGCTTTTCTCTAATATATCTGGATAACATCTACTTCTTTGACTGTCACATACTCAGCCCAATTACCTTTGTTCTGAGCTCCTCCAGTATTTTCCTAGCTGGCTTCTGCCTTCACTCTCTAAACCATTCTCCATAACAACAAAGAAATCTTTCGGAAGCACAAATCTGATCATGTAACTCCCTCCCTTAAAGTCTTTGAATGGCTCTCCATTGCCTTTAGAAAAAGGTCTAAACTTTACAGTAGCTTATAAAGATCTTTCTGATGTGTCTTTTCATCTTTCCATCTTCAACTGTTGTGTCCCCTCAACTCCTGCCCTAACCTCCTGATCCAAATGATCTCACAGTTCTCAGAAAGCTCCCTGTTTTGTTTGTTTGTTTGTTTTTTCCTCTATCCTGGAACCCTACTCTCTATTCTTCTTCTCCTTCATGAATAACTTCAACTCATCAAGACTTAGCTTGCTATCCCTTTCTCTAAAAATCATTTCTCAGAACTACATTAGGAGGGGCCCCTCTAGAACATTCTATGCTTACCATCTTTTAGGACTCAACAGCCTATCTTATGATTGCTTATTTGATTATGTGCTGCCCTATTATGTACTATGCCCCTTAAGGGCCAAGACTGTACCTTGGTCATTGGCACACAGTAGGCTGCCTTTATGGAATGAATGAATAAATTGTTAAAACAATTAAACATGAATCTGATTTAAAGTGTGGGTATATTAGCTTTCAAAAGGAATGCGGTCCTGACACATGTGGCAAGATGGATGAACCTTGAAGAAATTATGCTAAGTGAAAGAATTCACACATAAAAGGACAAATATTGTATGATTCCACTTACTTATAGGAGGCATTGAGAATAGGCAAATTCATAGAAACAGAAAATAAAAGAGAGGTTACTAGGAGCTGAGGGGAGAGGGAAATGGGGACCTACTGTTCATTAGTACAGAGTTTCTGTTTGGGAAAATGAAGAAGTTCTGGAAATGGATAGTAGTGATGGTTATACAACACTGTGAATGCACTTAATTTGTATACCTAAAAATGGTTACAATGATAAATTTTATGTTATATATATTTTATTTCAGTTTTAAAACAGGTAAGGTGTGTGTATACGTGTTTAAGGGAATAGATAAAACAAGACTGGCAAAATGTTAAAAATTATTGAATCTAGGTGATAGATGGGGTTTCTTATACAATTTTCTCCATTTTTGTGTATGTTTAAAAATTTCTATAATAAAAGTTTTAAGAAGGCTTAAGAAACATAATAAGCAAATATAACAAGTATCTTATTTGTATCTTGATTTCAACAAACCAAAAATAAAAGACATTTTTTAAATAAGTTTTTTAGTGTATTTATTTATTTTGAGAGATAGAGAACAAGGGAGGGACAGAGAGAGAGAGAGAGACAGAATCCCAAGCAGGCTCTGCACTGCCAGCATGGAGCCCACCATGGGGCTTGAACCCATGACTGTGAGACCATGACCTGAGCCAAAATCAAGAGTCCGATGCTTAACTGACTGAGCCACCTAGGAGCCCCTAAAAAGACATTTTTAAGACAATGGAGGACATCTGAATGTGGACTGGGTATTAGCCCATAGCAAAGAATTATTGATAATTTTGACAGATGTGACGATGATTTTGTAAGAAAATGTTTATTTTGAGGTATGTTCTGAGGTATGTAGGGGTAAAGTAAGGATGTTTGTGATTTAGTTTTTAAAAGATGGTAATACAGACAGCTTAGAATTTCTATCTGTTTTCATATGTTTACTGCAAAAAAGTATCAGTTTTAATTTTAGTGCTTTATTTAAAGTGGTTTTAAAACTAACTGGATAATAAAATAGGCTTTATCTCTCTGTATATGTGTGGCTTGAAATTTATCCTTGAAGGCCAGAAAGAGAGTTGAGTTCTACCACTCTCTTGACTCATGAAAAGCATATTTCTTGCAAAGTTAATTCCCGAAGGCAACACATTTAAAATGCAGTGATTTAAAATGCACTATGAAGAATGTGGTCTATGTACAAGATATATAAGACAGGTCTCTGCCTGCAAGGTACCTTCAGTTTAAAAGGAGTAAACATTCTTTGGGTTTCAAATTAGAACTCTGTCACAAATGTGAGTCCTGTAACATCATGGATGTATAGGGACCATTGTGAACATATACACAGTGCTTCTGAGATAATGTATGAAAAGCCTTTTCCAGCTGTAAATCATTATAAAAATGTATTATTTATGTAGAATATCCCCTCCAAAAATGAAAACATATGGGAAAAATAGAGCTTATCATTAGATCAAGAATCCTTCTTGCTACATTATTTGAGTGAATTTATATTTTCTAGCTGATGAAAATATAGAATATCTGTTAAAATTAATGTAACATTTCCCCTTATTCCTAAATTGAATAATGGAGTCTTCTGGCGCTAGACTTTTTATTATTTAAATTAGCCAAGTAAAGTTTATCATCATCTATGTAAAAACAAATATTCTGGGCAGAGAAATTGTGATTATATCAATGTCTCTACAGAAATATAGACTCCTGAATCTAACTTGTATTTATGATGTATATGAGACCTCAATTTACATATGAATTGATTTTTAGTATGAAGAGATTAGTGTGTTTTCTCTTATGAAAAAAAATTTTTTTGTAAGTTTGGTATTTCAGTCTATTATCATAGGTGCCAAAGGAAAAAAAAACTGTCCCTATGTGAATCTCAGCAAATTGTCGACTAATGGGAAAAATAGGAAAGTCAATTGGAAAGTAATTCTGCTGGTATGCTTTCTGAGCTTGTGGTTTTCTAAGCTCACTTGTTTGTGAAAACTACATTTCTGCTGTTTTTGGAGTTCTCAGAGAACAGAGGGATTTTATAGTATTTTTTAAATGAAATGGGATTGTAATTAGAAGTGGATGTATAGGGAGGTGGGGTCTCAAAGCTCATTCGTATTTTATTTACAAACTATTTATTAAATATTTACTGTGTGCTAAGCACATGTAGTAACCAAAGTATCAAAATGATGGGGTAGGTATGATAATACCTATTTTACAGATGGGAAACTGAGGCACACAGAGAGTAGGTAACTTGCCCATGGTAATTACTCAGGTAAAGAGGCAGATCTAGAATCTGAACCCCATATTTATAATCATGTTCTTCTGCCTCTGACTTCTATCCCTGAATTCTTGATCATTTCTCTTGCAGACTCTCCACTGGAAAAGGACTGTTTTTCAGGAAGTCTTCCTGTTTTTGTTACTAAGAGAGGCTCAGTGATTGGATAGAAGAGAAAAGCATAGTGTTTTTAAATAAAAGGGGAGGTAGTAGGCAAGAGCCAAGATTCCGTGCAGTAGTATTGGGATAAATGGCTGGTATTAAGGTTGGAGTAGGTGGTAAAAATATTTTTACTTTGGGGTTCCTGGGTGGCTGGGTCAGTTAAGTGGCCGACTTCGGCTCAGGTCATGATCTCGCAGTTCATGGGTTGGAGCCCCACGTCGGGCTCTGTGCTGACAGCTCAGAGCCTGCAGCCTGCTTCGGATTCTGTGTCTCCCTCTCTCTCTGCCCCTCCCCTGCTTGCGCTCTGTTTCTCCTGTCTCTCAACAAGTGAATAAAAATGTTAAAAAAGATTTTTTAAAAATATTTTGACTTCAAGTCAGAAATTTTAGGAAGTTTCCACTGACCTACACAGAATATGAAACATCTCATCTACCACTACTTTGCACCCTGCTCTTCTGAATCACTAGTTGTATGAACTTGGACAGGCTACTTAACCTTTCTAACATCCCATAAATGTAACAGTAATTCCCAGCCATACCCCCTTCGTGGGACTGCATGAGCTAGTCCATGAAAAGTGCCCAGGACAAGTACACGATCACAACAATGGGGCAAAAGATATATAATATATATATATTAATTATATTATATAATTAAATACATATTATACAATTAAATAAATATTATTATATTTATGTATTAATATATAATATAATATATAACACATATATAATATATAACACACATATATAACATATAACATACATAATACATATTATATATTATACATATAACATATAATTATAATATATAATACAATATATAACATATAATGTAATAAACATAATAAATATATAATATATAATATAATATAATATGTATATTATATATGTGTGTTATGTATAATATATATAAATTATATGTGTGTTATATATATGTTATATATATTATATATACATTATTTCTAATATATAAGATGTGTGGGAAAAGTGCTATAGGAGAGGGTCCTCATTCATGCTGGAATTAGGGAAGGCTTTAAGGGGGAGGTGTTACTCTCTTCAGCAAAGCCAGCTTTTCCTGAAGTATCGAACGTACGCAGGTCAGTGACAAGAGATGAATGCATGTGGTACTCTGACATGGCAAGAAATAACTTTGAATTCCACAGTGGAACAGTGATTGCTTTTCCAACTAGTCCAGTCTTATTAGGGAGAACCTCTGGGCTTGGTACCCAAAGCGGGAGCTCTCTGAGACATGTTCATCTGCCTTTTTGTCAAAGAGACAAAGAGAGAGCAGGCCTCAGGCTGGGAATGTGGCGCATCAATGTAGAATCTGTGTTGCTTCCCTGATGTTTTTACAGTTACCTGCTATTTATGGCACATGACACTGGTTCTCCTTGTAAAGTAGTGATACAAAGTTTTCTTTGTGAATAATCTCTCTCTCTGTCTCTACACACACACACACACACACACACACAGGGAGTTGATTTAAAGAAAAAATATTAAGCAAATAATACTCCATTTGGCTCAGGCAGTATGGTAGATGGTATGTAGCAAACTCCAAGCTAGACTATGAAAGAGAGACAGAAGTTTCCTAGGGACACTGAGAGCATTGCTGACGTGGATACAGCTTGAGTAAAGGGGCACGGGCAAAAGTATGCCTGGAGAGTTATAAATAGCTCAATCTGGGGAAAGCAAGGTCCATTACTAATGAGTAATAAAACTAGAAGCACAAAACTATATTAAAATTCCATTAGAAACAAAGTCTTACAAACCTGTCAATAATTGTTGATATTCTTCAACTGCCGTTTACCATTTTTTACATGGAAATTTTTTTCTTGTGTTTCTGTAGATCTGAGGAGAAAATTAAGCACTTCAGTCAACTTAAATCTGAACTCTTCCTTAAAGACAATACGTTGAGGAAGATACTTTGTCTAATTACAGAACTTAAAGTAGCAGCCCAGAAAAACTTCATTCTGAAAAGGCTTTTCTGGAAAGTAGGTGTTTTGTTTTATTTTTAATCTTTGAAACTTGTTCCAGCTATTTATCGAATGCAGGATATTTGAGCATGTAGTAAAATACAAATAAATGTTGTCTTGTATTCGGAGGCTGTATTTTAAAATGTTGACGGAAATTTAATGCAATCATGACTCAGTATTTGAAATCTTGTGACGTAATCAATAATGTATACGTGTGTGTCGGAGGGGAGATGGGGAAAGAGAATGGTAGCAAAAAGTACCTTATGTGGGTTGGTTTGTATACCATACATATATGGTATGTATATGTGTGTGTTGGAGGGGGAGCTTCTGGGATGCAAGATGTATGGGTACAGAGAGTGAGATGAGAAAGTAGATTTTAAGAAGTTTTACCTTCAGGTAACCCTACAATATAAGTACAATTAAAACAAGTTACTTGTGAACGTAGGACTTTTTAAAAAGGTGACTCCTGGGGAGTCAAATCAACCTAGCTCTCACTCAGCAAGTTATAGACTTACTCTGTAAGACTTACTTCAGTTTCATGGGCAGGTATTCAGAAGCCCTGGTGAGTACTGATATGGTGCTAACGAGGGGGTGAGCCCTGCCTCGGGTTGAGCTCCTCTTGATGGCTATATGTTGTATCCTAATTCTGGCCAGTGGTTTCAGAGTTGCCAACATTTTATTGAGCAGCTGTAAAGTGCACAGCTCCCCAGCCATACAAGACAGTCCTGGTCTTAGATTCGAAGGGCTTCACATGTAGGACGACCAACCACCCAGGTTTGCCCACACTTGGGTGACCAACTGTCACAGCTTGCCTAGGACTGAAGAAGTTCTCAGGATATGGGACTTTGAGTGCAAAAGCTAGGATAGTCCCAAGCAAACTGAAATGGTTAACTACCCTAATTAGAGGGCGTATTAGCTGCATAGAATATTATGTCAAATGTCCCCCAACACCGAGACAGGCAACAATGATACTGTGCTACGTAAATGCTTGAACTGGATACACCCTGTTAGGAATACAACATCTGGGTCTTGACTCCAAAACTAAAGAGGATTGTAGAGCATATAGGGACAGGCATCGAAATGACCACACAAGGTGATCATGAACATGGAAATGGAGTTAATGTGAAAAGGCTAAGGAAACTGGTATTATATCACACCCAAATATAACTCTCCAGTCCATCCCACACGTGGTATCAGTTTAATCTGTAACTCTGATTTTGTGTCCTTGTGCACTCAAAAACTTGTGGCTCTCCCTTCGAAGTACAAACACGTTGGCTTTAGCATTTAAGGCTCTCCACTAAGGACTTCTGTCACAGATTCCAAATTTGGACAGGCATGGCCCATGCAAGGTGGGTTTTCAGGAAGGGCCAACATCTATATAGGGCAGGCACTGGGCAAACGAACCCAGCTGTAGATGCTCCCAGGGAAGGCACAGAGCACCGGCGGGGAGAGTGACCTCTACACAGAGAGTGTGCAAAAGAGATCAGGGCATTCCAGCACATGCGTAGGTTATACCCAAATGTCTGCAAAAACATTTGACACCAGGAAGATCTGCTTGTTTAGGGTCTGGCAATAGAGTCTTCATGAAATGAGGTAGGGGAGGTGGCAAGGATATAAAGATTGTCCAGAGTAAACCTAGCAGCTGGGAGAGGACTAGCAAAGGACTTCACACTGGGCTCACAGATGTCCACTTAGATAAACCAGACACAATCGGGGGACTGGATTTAAAGCAGATGTCTAGGTAGGAGAACTGAGGTACCACTTACAGGTTAGACTAGCAAGAAGGGTGTTGATGTCGAATATCAGAGCGTTGGCCTCGAGGTGTCTTCAGCATGTCCAATCTTCCAATGTGCCTGATGCAGATGGCCTTGGCTGTGGAGCCAAAGAAAGATACAAAGAAACAGAATGAGGCTGGGCCTAACCCACTCAACCCCACACTTCCTTGCTTTCATCTCTTTCCTCTAAAAGCTCCAGCTTCGTGGGGTGACTTGAACACCTTGTCCTTCCAGCCCCTCCTCATTTCCCCTGCTGTTATCTCTAGGCTACTCTTTCTTCCATTTTCTCCTGTTAAAATCCTACCCATCCATTCTTCAAGGCTCAGCTCAAATGCTGTTCTTCTGCCTTTCCTGTCATCCTCTATGGGGAACTTTGGAACCCTCCTCTTTCTCATCTGTTTTGGCAGTCCTGTACCATAGAACTTTCTTTGATGTCCTTTAATCTATGCTGTTCAATAAAGTAGCCACTAGCCACAATGAATGTGGCCAGTGGCTAGGGAAGTGAAATTTAAAAGAATGTTTATTTATTTTCAAGAAGGGGGGGGGGGATTGTGAGTGGGGGGAGGGGCAGGTGGGGGGGAATCCCAAGCAGGCTCCATATTGTTAGTGCAAAGCCTGACGCAGGGTTTGAACTCACGAACTGTAAGATCATGACCTGAACTGAAATCAAGAGTTGGATACTTAACCGACTGAGCCACCCAGGCGCCCCACCATTTTAATCGATTTAAATTTAAGCACTGCCATGTGACCAGTGGCTACTGTGTTGGACAATGCAGTTCTATGGTATCTCAGCACCTTCTAACAATTCAACAAATATTTATTACATGCCTGCTCTAGGCCAGGAATGGGAATAGGCATTAGAAATGTGAGCATGAGTAAGACACAGTTCCTACCATCAAGAATTAGCTCAGAAAGTCTCCTTTTTACTACAGTTTTTGGCAAATTTTTAAATTTACCCTTGTATGCTATAAGCTTCTTCAGGACAGGCATGTGTCTTACTCATCATCTTTGTACTCACCCTAAGGTCTAACGTGTGCCATGCGTATACCAGGTCCCATAATCAATTCGTATTGAACTGAAAGTTTATTGTCTTGTGAAAAAGTAACCTGATCAGAGATCTAGGAATAAAGCATTCATGTTCTGTTGCTTAACTGAAAATACTGCAGGGGCGCCCGGGTGGCTTAGTCAGTTAAGTGCTCAACTCTTGATCTCAGCTCGGGTCATGATCTCACAGTTGGTGAGTTTGGACCCTTCACTGGGCTCTGTGCTGACAGTGCAGAGCCTGCTTGGGATTCTCTGTCTCCCTCTCTGTCTGTCTCTATCACTCTCTCAAAAACAAATAGATACACATTAAAAAAAAGAAAATACTGCAGCCCTTCTTTAATGTAATGTCCTTAGATGGATTAAAATAGGTCTTCTAATTCAGTTGTCAAAAATGAGAGGCCAAAATGAAGAGAGAGGGAAATAAAAGTTATATGGGCAGTCTCCCTATTTGTGGTCTCCCCACACTTAGTGGGGTACCTCGTTCTCCTCCCCACCATGCTACCAAGACCTGGTGGCCTTATGTTCTCTCTAATCCACAACCACAATCTTACATTCATTTATACAAAGTTAACATATATAACTAATAAAAGTCAACATTTTTATCTTCTTTTAGGAGCTTTTTTCTTTAAAGTTATTATGGCTTTAAGCTTAAGCCATTTCTTTTTATTAATTTTATTTATAATATTTATATTATTATAATATAAATATATATAATATATACAATAAATTATATATAATATATATTTAAATATAATAATTATATTTAAATATAAGTTATATATATAAATTATATATAATATATATGATATATGATATATTATTATATATTATAATATATAATATAAATATAATATATAATAATATTTATAATATTATTTATTAATATTTATTTCTCTTTTATTTTTGCAACTTTGTGCTGGGCTCCCTGGTGAACATAAGGTTGTGTGAAACTTCCTCAGGAACCCACACTGGCGTGGGGAGACTAGAGGCATCTCAAATTTTTGGTTCCTGAGTAAGATGATAAAAAATCATACATATAATAGTTTCATATAAATAAAATTTTACAAATATATATAATTTTATATAAATATATTATGTACTATACACACACACACACACAATGTCCCCTTTTGAAATCAACTGTATGGGGTATAATTTTCTTTAAGGTGATCTTTTTTTTTTTTAAACAATTTTCTTACAAGTAAATTTTAAATTATGAGAACATTTTTTCATAGGTCAACTAAATTGTAAGCTTTAGGATTATGGACACCATGTTTGTTTGTCTGCTTTGCTCAAGATATCTCATTACCTAGTACAGTTCCTGCTACATAGCTGATAATCCGTAGTTATGTGTTCAATCAATGAATGAGTGAATGAAAGAATTCTCTGTTCATGTTCCTTCCTAACCCTTTATTTTTTCTCCATGAAGTTTTTTTTTCTCAACATTATTTTTTATTGTGGTACAATACACATAAACGTAGAATTTACCATCTTAACCATTAAAAGAAAAAAATTTTAATGTTCATTTTTGAGAGAGAGAGAGGGAGAGAGCACAAGCAGGGGAGGGGCAGAGAGAGGAGACACAGAATCTGAAGCAGGATTCAGACTCAGCTATCAGCAAAGAGCCCACGAACCGTGAGATCATGACCTGAGCTGAAGTCAGATGCTTAACGGACTGAGCCACTCAGGTGTCCCTATCTTAGCCATTTTTAAATGTATGGTCCAGTGATTTTAAGTAGGTCCTGTATACTGTTGGAGCCTCTCCAGAACTCTTTTCATCTTGCAAAACTGAAACTATACTCATCAAACAATAACTCCTCATTCCCCCACTTCACGCAGCCTCTGGCAACACCATTCTTCTTTCTACTTCTATGAATTTAACTTCTCTAAATATTTCATGTAAGTGGAACCATCCAGTATTTGTCTTTTTGTGACTGGCTTATTTTACTTATCATGTCTTCTAGGATCATCAATGTTGTAGCATATGTCAGAATTTGCTTCTTTTTAAGGCTGAGTAATATTCCATTTATGTATATAACACATTTTGCTTATCCATTCTCCACTGATGGATACTTGGGTTGCTTCCATGTTTAAGCTATTGTGAATATTACCATTATGAATATGGGTGTGTAAATACCTCTTTGAGACTCTTTCAGTTCTTTTGGGAGTGTACCCATTAGTGGGATTGCTGAATCATATGGTAATTCTATTTTTTTCTCTTTTAAAAAATGTTTTTATTTATTTTTGAGGGAGAGAGAGACAGAGCACGAGCTAGAGAGGGGCAGAGAGAGAGGCAGACACAGAATCCGAAGCAGGCCCCAGGCTCTGAGCTGTCAGCACAGAGGCCAATGTGGGGCTTGAACTCACAGACTGTGAGATCATGACCTGAGCTGAAGTCGGATGCTCAACCGACTGAGCCACCCAGAAGCCCCTACACATACTATCTTATTTCAGCCCCATCAGGTGACATTAATTCCATCTTAGACATAACCTGAGTCATACAGTGTGTATGTAATTTGCCAAATATGACAAAGCTGACCCATGGCAGAGCTGGGATATGAACTGAAAGAACTAGGCACCAGAGTTAGTGTGCAGAGCCACCAACCGTGCTAATTTACCAGGGCAGTGAGTAAACAGCAGCCCTTCTGAGAGGGTCCGCTATGCATCCTGCTCCTTCTCCTCTGGTCCCTCTCTCCACCTGCCATCCTCAGTCTCTTCTCATGCCAGATCACCCATATACAGGCACCCATATACAGGCACCCATAATACCTGTCTAAACAAAGAGTCTAATTTGTCACTAGGAAACAAAAGTCCTGGGGAAGAAAACGAACAAGAGAGGGACAGAAAAGAGAAGCAATTACATTATATTTCTAATTAGTACCAACTTGCCTGATTTCATGGGCCAGTGCTTACTTCATGCTCGATTTATCTCAAGAGACGGCATAGAAGCACAAAAAATTTGGTTCCTGCACTCTTAAGTCTGTGTTTATTTTGGCAGAGATGGAAATATACTGTATTAACAGAATTACTAGTATCATTCTCCACCATCTTCATTAGGCTACACCAATGCTGTGAGTTTGCTTTTAGGTTAGTAAATATATATATTTATTTATTTTACATTTATTTATTTTTGAGAGACAGAGAGAGACAGAGCACAAGCAGGGGAAGGGCAGAGAGCAAGGGAGACACAGAATCCAAAGCAGGCTCCAGGCTCTGAGCTGTCAGCACAGAGCCTGATGCAGGGCTCGAACCTATGAACCGTGAGATCATGATCTGAGCCGAAGTTGGACGCTTAACCGACTGAGCCACCCAGGTGCCAGGTTAGCAAACATTTTTAAAAGTGTTTTTCTAGCCCTTATTTCATTGTATCCTCACAAAGGCCAAATTACTTTGGAAAGACAGGAATTAGAGTAGCCTCCATTTAATATATTATTCCCAGGTAAGTAAATGACTTGCCTGAGATTAAACACCTACTTCTAGAGGGCCTTCAATATTAACGGGAGAGCCAAGCCTATTAAGCATCTCTCAGCATCACCCCTAGGCTTTAGCTCTGGCTCTGTTCACCAGAACAGTGGTCTGTTTCCCGGTGGTAAGTAAATGTGTTTTCAGTTCGGATTATGCTAATATTAATGAGAGATATTTTAATTCACTTCGTCCCCAGAGAATAATTTCTTCATATTTTTATTATGTAAAGATAGAGTTTTACCATCTGATACCTTATTTACCATCTTCTTTCCTGCTTGCTTTCACAGACCAGTGACCTTTTCTATTTCCTAGTGAACAAACTTCGTGAGTACTTGCCAGAGTCTAGGGATAAGAGCACACTTCAAAATAGAAGCCAAAGGGCTGATGAGCTGGTGTAAGTATTAACTGGATAATCATAGATTCTTTCACCCCTACGGTGTTAAAGATGAATGGAAGGCACTGGACAAAATACGTACCATATTAATGATAAATGGCGCTGCAAGTTTTGCTTCACATAAATTTTTTAAAATAGCATTCGTTTTGTTCTACTTTTTTTTAAGTTTATTTATTTATTTTGGGAGAGAGAGAGCACAAGTAGGGGAGGGGCAGAGAGAGAGGGAGAGGGAGATTCCCAGGCAGGCTCCTCACTCTCAGTGTGGAGCCTGACTCAGGGTTCGAACCCATGAACCATGAGATCATGACCTGAGCCAAAATCAAAAGTCGGATGATTAACCAACTGAGCCACCCAGGTAGGTGCCCCCATTATGTTCTACTTTTTAAAGAAAGGCTATACAAGAAACTAGAATATTGGTTGTCCCAAAGGAAAAAAAAAAAATGGGTGTCTGGAGGAAAGACACCTTTCACTGTCTGCCCTTTTTTACCTTTGAAATTTTGAGCCAAATATTACCTACCTGAAAAAGTTAAAATTATTAAAAAAAATTTTAAAGTAGTGTGTGATTATCAGAAAAAAATGTTAAGGATAAAAAAACAATATGAAAATAACTTAATCCTGACATTCAGCTATTGATTCATTCAACAAATATTTCTGAGTGTTTACTATATAGCAATCACAGAGTGGTCAACCAACATTGACAATCTGATATACAGAATTTCCTTCTCGTACTTTTTTTCTATATAAATTACCTGAGAGCAATTCTATCAAGGATTACTGATTTTGTGAAATTCTGGACTTGTAATGCAATCATGCCATTTCCGTGCTTTTTTTCCTCTTTGTTTTCTAGGGCATGCATTGAAATTATGCAGACTCTGGGACTGATGTTCAGAGAAACAGAAACTGAGTCATCACGCCTGAAGACATTGGCAGCTAAGAAGTAAGGTTTTTTAGAAGACATTGGGACCGTGTAGTTGCAACCCATTAAGTACTCTATTGAGTGTCTTCCAAAACTGATAGCTCTTTTACTCTTGTAGTCAATCCCCTTGTAAGTATATGAAACTCTTTTGTCTTTCCACTTCCTTCTGTGATGAACAGATCAATTGGCACATAGTGAGCACTCTCTGTCTCTCTGGATTATTAAGGTCACAAAGATTTTTTTTGGCATAATTTTATATTTTGTCATTGTCTGCTGAACTTGAAAGAGACCAAATGCCCCATCATACATTTAAAGCCAGGGCTTCTTTACTAGAATTTTATAGAGTGCCCTTATACCCACACAACAGAAAGACTATATTGCAAATGCAGGAGTTATAGTAGCTTCATCTAATATATAATTGTGTGACTTTGAAGTGAATGATGTTGGGGGTTTATTAACATAGGGTAAGCTGCTATAATAAAGATATGCTAAAATATGTGGTCCGCAGAAGATAGAAATTTACATCTTTTCACATACTAGTCCAGAGTACATAGTCATGCTTTCCTCTACGAGATCAGCCAGAGACCTAGGTTCCTTCCCTTTTGTTGCTTGGACATCTTTTTTTTTTTTTTTTTTTAACGTTTATTATTTTTGAGAGAGAGAGAGAGTGAGACAGAGAGCAAGAAGGGGAGGGACAGAGAGAGAGGAGACACAGAATCTGAAGCAAGCTCCAAGCTCTGAGCTGTCAGCACAGAGGCTGATGTGGGCTTGAACTCACGAGCTGTGAGATCACGATCTGAGCTGAAGTCAGACGCTCAACCGACTAAGCCACCCAAGTGCCCTGCTCTGACTTTTTTTATTACACTGTGTTTGTCTTCATGATTGAAGCTGGCTGACCTCTGAGACTTCATTAAATCCTATGGAATGGAGGAAGAGAGGTAGAAGGCAAGCAAATTTCCTTTTTAAAAAGAAAAATGCTTATGGTGTAAGTTTATCTATTTATTTTGAGAGAGCGCACGCACGGTGGAGAGGGGCAAACGGGGGGGAGAGAATCCCAAGCAGGCTCCATGCTGTCAGTGCAGAGCCCAATGCAGGGCTTGATCCCATGAACGGTGAGATCATGACCTGAGCCGAAGTCAAGAGTTGGAGGCTTAACTGACTGAGCCACCCAGGAGCCCTGCACATTTCCTTTTTAAACTAGGCGTATATGATTTTTCTGCTCACATTCTGCAGATGAGAACTTTAGGCATAGGCCCATATATAGCTTCAAGAGAGCTTGGATGTGTCTGTAGTTACATGGCTATGTACCTAGCTAAACTTTGGATGGTTGGATGTGTCTGTAGTTACATGGCTATGTACCTAGCTAAACTTTGGATGGTGATAGGGATACCTATTATTAAAAGAAAGAATGAAAGAATGTAAAACAGGGGGACAATAGCATTCTTTGCCCCAGAAAGTACGTGTTTGCATATTTTGCATATTATCTGCTTGACCTTTTTATATGATTTATAGATTATGAATTACATGCTAGGCCAATGTTCTGACTAAAATCTTAATTTTTTTCCACCCTCATCAACTGTTTATCTAAATTTTCTCTAGTAGAGGGGCGCCTGGGTGGCGCAGTCGGTTAAGCGTCCGACTTCAGCCAGGTCACGATCTCGCGGTCCGTGAGTTCGAGCCCCGCGTCAGGCTCTGGGCTGATGGCTCGGAGCCTGGAGCCTGTTTCCGATTCTGTGTCTCCCTCTCTCTCTGCCCCTCCCCCGTTCATGCTCTGTCTCTCTCTGTCCCAAAAATAAATAAAAAATGTTGAAAAAAAAAAAATTAAAAAAAAAAAAAAAATGTTGAAAAAAAAAAAATTTAAAAAAAAAAAATAAATTTTCTCTAGTAGAAAGTAGAAGAGGGGCGCCTGGGTGGCGCAGTCGGTTAAGTGTCCGACTTCAGCCGGGTCACGATCTCGCGGTCCGTGAGTTTGAGCCCCGCGTCAAGGCTCTGGGCTGATGGCTAGGAGTCTGGAGCCTGTTTCCGATTCTGTGTCTCCCTCTCTCTGCACCTCCCCCGTTCATGCTCTGTCTCTCTCTGTCCCAAAAATAAATAAAAAACGTTGAAAAAAAAAAATTTTGAAAGTAGAAGAAAAATGAGAGCATGGGCTCTAAAACATTTGAACCAGGGAAAAGAATAAGAACTCCTAGTAATTTTGTTCTGGCTATTTATTAGAGAACTTTATAAATTAATTTTAATGATTATATTCATTAACATTTCTTTAAAAAATTTTTTTTTAACATTTATTTATTTTTGAGACAAAGAGAGAGCATGAACGGGGGACGGTCAGAGAGAGAGGGAGACACAGAATCTGAAACAGGCTCCAGGCTCTGAGCAGTCAGCACAGAGCCTGACGCGGGGCTTGAACCCATGGACCGCGAGATCATGACCTGAGCTGAAGTCGGACGCGTAACCGACTGAGCCAGCCAGGCGCCCCTATTCATTAACATTTCTTAAGCAACTTGCTATGTGCCAAGGACTATGGGCATACTATACTGTATACCAGGGTGGTCAAACATTTCTGTAGAGGGCCATAGAGTAACCATTTTTGGCTTTTCAGGCCATATAGTCTCTGTTGTAAATACTCAACTTAGCCACTGTAGCAGAAAAACAGTCACAGACAATATATAAATGAATGGGCATAGCTCTGTTCCAATTAAGGAAATTTATAGAATTTCTATTTATAGAAATAGGCTCTGGGTTATTTGGCCTACAGGCCGTAGTTTGTTGACCCTGCTTTACAGTGAACAAGTAAGACACACTCTATTATTTTCTCTATTTTTTTTTTTTTTAAGTAATCTCTATGTCCAACATGGGGCTCGAACTTACAACCCCAAGATCAAGAGTCCCATGCTTTACTGATTGAGTCAGTCAGGTGCCCCCTATGTATACTTTTTTTTTTTTTTTGAAGTTTATTTATTCATTTTGACACAGAGAGAGAGTACAAGTAGGGAAGGGGCAGAGAGAGAGGGAGAGAGAAAGAATCCCAGCAGGCTCTGCACTATAAGCACAGAGCCCAATGTGGGGCTTAAACTCATGAACTCTGAGATCATGACTTGAAACAAAGTTGGCCACTTAACTGACTGAGCCACCCAAGCGTCCCTATACTTCTTTATGTAGTTGATAGAACTGCCATTTCCCCAATCTCCAGGACAGAGATCCAAGATTATTTCTTACATTTCTGTCTTTTGACATACTGAATTATTGCAGAATCACGTTACCTTTTTTATACACTTTTTGGTCCTTACCTTTCTCTGTCTCTGTCCAAGTTGAAAAACCATCACTCTTACTAACCTCTGCTGCAAAGTGTTGTTTTAATTGTTCTTTCTTAATTTGGTTTGGACACATCAGCCTTACTACAGCAAGTCTCTTTCCTGATACGACTAATTATTTTCATGTACACTGGTGCACATATATTGCTATAATACAGTCTGGTTGTAATACTAACTTTTAGATATGCATAGGGTCCTGTCATGTTACCCATAGCATTAATTAGCACAGTAAATGTTTAATATAACTGCATTAGTTTTCTATTACCCTGTAACAAATTACTGCAAACTCAGTGACTTAAAACTCTATAAATTACTTATCCTACAGTTTCTGTGGATCAGGAAATCTGGGCATAGCTCAGTTGAATCATGTGCTCTGGTTTTCACAAGGCAGTGGTCAAGGCGTTGGCTGGGGCTGCTGTCTCATCTGAGGCTTGGGGTTATCTCCCAAACTCATTTGGGTTTCTGTTGGCCGAATTAATTTCTTTATAGCTGTACACTCATGATGGTTTGCTTCTTGGCAGGAGACTATCTCTGAGCTCAGGGAAGGCCTAAGCACTCTTTAAAGGGCTCAGCTCGATAATCAGGCTCACCCAGGATAATCTCCCTTTCATTAACTCAAAAGTCAACAAATTAGGAACCTTAATTATGTATGCAAAATCCCTTCACCTTTCTCATCTAACTTAACATAATCACAGGAGTAATAGCTTAATATATTCACAGGTCCTGCCCATACTTAAGGAAAAAGGATTATTTAGGGTATATATAAAAGGGGGTAAGATATCTTGGAAGCCATATTAGAATTCTGCCTACCACAATAACATAGACTGCCTTATGAGACCATGAGTTTGCCTTTCAAAGTCTGTATAAAAATATATTACAATGCATTCAAAATTCTTACACTGGAAATAATAACAATCTAAACAAAAGTATCACAACTGTTGGCACCATTTTTTAAGACTGTAATGTCAACCCCATAAGTCGTCTTTGTTTTTGGGGATGAAACTACCATATAGATTAAAATTTTTTCTATTATTGACCTAGTGGATTTTAAATAGTGTTGGCAGAAGGAGTAGATTCCAAATTAAACTCCATTTGAGCAAATAAAAAAGCATTTAATCATTTCTGCATTTTCCTCTTAATTTGTTCCTTAAGTAGAGATTTTATTAGTTCAACTCAGTTCTGTGTATTTCTTCTCAAAATGTGCCATAATCCTTTCATGTTTTAATACTGTCATGCTTGAATTCATATATTATCACAGCAAGTGACCCAGAATTTGAGTTTCTTCCCTTAGCCCTGGATATATGATACTTTTAAAAGAAGATACTGCTGAAAATAAAGGACTTTAATTAAATGTAATAGAAAATGGAATGCCATTTCAAACTTAATATCAAGAAAAGCTTCTAAATGGAATGTTTTGTTGATTTTGGAAGGATCTTCTAAAAGTGAGATTGGCTATTTTAAAACAGCCTGAATACAACATTAGCAAATATCCTGTAGGACATATCCTACTTTTTTGAGAAGTGTGCTGACATGATTCTTCTTTTGTAGATATGAGAACTGACTTGCTCTTTGAGTTGGAGAAAGGAAGGGAATCCTATTTTTATTAAAATTTTGGTTAATCATGAACTTGTAATCATGGTAATGATTTAAGTGATTGTAAAAAGGCTAAGAAACCTCAGGGCGCCTGGGTGGCTCAGTTGGTTAAGATCAGACTTCGGCTCAGGTCGTGACCTCACAGTTTGTGAGTTTGAGCCCAGCCTGCTTCGGATTCTGTGTCTCCCTCTCTCTCTGCCCCTCTCCTACTCATGCTCTGTCTCTCAAAAATGAATAAATACTATTTTTTTTTTAATTTAAGATACAAAAAAGATTATGAAGCCTCAAATATTTCCAAGCAGGGATTTTTTTAGTCTCCTTTATTCCATTACAAAGAGATGCTTATGGTTATAGAGGATTTTTATATAGTCCTAGCTGTAAATTCTTTTACTATTCCCATCTGTCGAAGCTACTCTGGCACTGTCTTCAGTTAGGCAAGTGATTTTCCTAATAGCCTGCCTTCAGCTCCTTTTCAACCATATATGGATTGCATGACACGCATGAAGATGGTGTTACCAAACCTATCGCCTCAGGATCCTTGCTTTGCATTGTGATTTTTTTTTTGCCCTTTTATTTTCAAATAATAGTGTGTATTATTCAAATGTGTAGTAACAATTTAAGTGAGTTATTAGTGTAGATTAATGGATAGTACACCACTTTGGAAAGCAAAAGACTTAAAGTTTAATACTAGTTTTATTAAATAACAGTCTTCAGTGGAATAGTAAGCCTTTGAAATGCTTTGTTAAAAAAATAATTCTATCCTCATGCACTGTTTTCGGGAATATAAACTGGTGTAGCTACTCTGGAAAACAGTATGGAGGTTCCTCAAAAACCTGAAAATATAAGTACCATATGATCCAGTAATTCTACTTCTGGGTATTTATCCAAAGAAAATGAAAACAATAATCCGAAAAGATATATGCACTATAATTACTGCAGCATTATTTACAATACCAAGATATGGAACCAACCTAAAGATCCATCAGTAGGTGCATGAATAAAGAAGAGGTTATAATATACATATATATCATACTGGAATACTACTCAGCCATAAAAAGAATGAAATCTTGCCATTTGTAACAATATGGATGGACTTAGAGGGCATTATCCTAAGTAAAATAAGTCAAAGACAAATACCATATGATTTCACTTACATGTGGAAACTTTAAAACAAAACAAATGAACAAACACAAATAACAACAAAAAGAGAAACTGAGTTGTAAACACAGAGAAGAAACTAGTGGTTGCGGGATGGAGGGGGGGATGGGTAAAATAGGTGAAGGGGATTAAGAGGTACAAATTTCCGGCTATAAAATAAATAAGTCATGGGGATGAAAAGTATGGCATAGGGAATATAGTTAATCATATTATAGTAACTTCTATGGTGACAGATGGTAACTATACTTATCGTGGTGACCATTTGATGGTGCATATAATTGCTGAATCATTATGTTGTACCCCTGAAGCTAATATGTTAACTGTCTTTCAACCCAAAAATTTTATAAAGGGTTCTAGAGTCAAAAAACTCTGTGTTCAAATAAGCATTTTAAGAAGTGTTTCAGGGGCGCCTGGGTGGCGCAGTCGGTTAAGCGTCCGACTTCAGCCAGGTCACGATCTCGCGGTCCGTGAGTTCGAGCCCCGCGTCAGGCTATGGGCTGATGGCTCGGAGCCTGGAGCCTGTTTCCAATTCTGTGTCTCCCTCTCTCTCTGCCCCTCCCCCGTTCAAGCTCTGTCTCTGTCTGTCCCAAAAATAAATAAAAAACATTAAAAAAAAAAAAAAAAAAGAAGTGTTTCATATGGTGGTTTCTTTGTCTCAGAGATATACAATGCATGTGAGCATATTAAAGCCTCTGAGAAGTCCAGTAGTAAAGATATGCAATGAATTTGGTTTAACCAAGTATTTACTATGCCTCTTTCAAACAAATAATCTATTTTTTTTACTATAATATTTCCTGGAATTAATAGGCCATAAAAAGCCCTTTGGCGGGGGGCAGAGAGGGGGAAGCCCTTTGGGAAATACTGATTCAACTGAACTCACCCAAATTTCCCTTAAGTCCAGACTTCCTAAGCTTCCTAAGCTTTGTGAACTTCTAGACCTACACTTGCTTTGAGCCAAAAGACAAAGAAATTATATTTTGAATTAAATTTTTTTTATCACTACTTAATTGTCTGTATGTCCAAGGCTCCAAAAGTTCAGTCAGAGAATGGTCTGCAATGTTTTATACTTTTTTAAAAAAATGATATGCATGTGTCACATACACATGTGTTTTTTTTTTTTAAAGTTTATTTATTTTGAGAGAGAGAGAGCACAAAAATGGGGAAGGGGCAGAGAGAGAGAGAGAGAGAGAGAGAGAGAATCCTTAGCAGGCTCTATACCACCAGCGCAGAGTCTGATGTGGGGCTCGAACCCACAAACCATGAGATCATGACCTGAGCCGAAGTCAAACGCTTAACTGACTGAGTCACCCAGGTGCCTTAATGCTTTATACTTTTAAATATAATTATATTCAGTGTCTGCAAACTTGGCTTTACTATTTTTCTTTTCAAACTTTATTAATTGCCTTTTATTTTTTTTTAGGGGAGCATTTTTTAATCTTTTGGTAATATTAATTAGTGAACCTCAGATTCCAAAATCTTGTCCTGTGTTTGATATCCAGTTGGTGGCTGATTCAACCTTAGTTGAGATGTCTTTTGATGCTGAGGTAAGATGATAAGATAAGAATTTTGGGGTAGACTAAATATAATATATAGGGGTGCTCTGGATTTCTGTCTTCTAATGTAGACCATGAAATGGTAGAGACTATAAATATAATTCAGAGTAAATATTTTACCATTAACCTCAAAACTTAGATAGCTAGTCTATCAATATTAATACATCCATTTTAGATGTTTTAAGTATGTATACTAAGGAAAATAATTAGTATTCAGCATGTATTAGATAAATCTGCTTATTTGTCTCTATACAAAATATTTATGTATATGTAATTCCATAGTAGGGTCTAATGGTAAAAAAGCACTCTCATTAAGAGATTTTAGGGTTAACTCTCTTGCTTTAGTTTATCATCTCCTTAGCTATCCAAGTAGTGCAAACTCAGTGAGAATTACTTGTTTTTCTAAAGTTTTACTAAAACATTAGGAATATCAAACCACCTAGAAAGCACATATCCTGAGAGAATAAATCAGTTTATTATTAGTTTATTTCAAGCAGAACAACACATAATTTTTTTTTTTTTTTTTTTTAATTTTTTTTTTTCAACGTTTTTTTAAATTTATTTTTGGGACAGAGAGAGACAGAGCATGAACGGGGGAGGGGCAGAGAGAGAGGGAGACACAGAATCGGAAACAGGCTCCAGGCTCCGAGCCATCAGCCCAGAGCCTGACGCGGGGCTCGAACTCACGGACCGCGAGATCGTGACCTGGCTGAAGTCGGACGCTTAACCGACTGCGCCACCCAGGCGCCCCAACACATAATTTTTTTTAAAGGACGGGATACAGGGGTGCCTGGGTGACTCAGTTGAGTGTCTGACTCTTGATTTCAGCTCTGGTCATGATCTCATGGTTTGTGGGATCGAGTCCCATGTCAGGCTCTGTGCTGACAGTGTGGTTCCTGCTTGGGATTCTCTCTCTCTCGGTCCCTCCCTCACTCATGTTCTGTCTCCCTCTCTCTCAAATAAACTTAAAAAAAAAAAAGGATGGGACATGATTTGATAGTTCTTAAACATACAGTTATGTTTTAGAAAACTCTTACATGTATTCATTCACTCAATAAATATTTGTTGAAAATCTGTTATGAGCTAAACAGTGTGCTAGCCTGTGGGGGTACAAACAAGAAGCAAAACAGATACAACCTGTGCCCTTACTGGTTTATAGTCTGGTTAGAGAGACAGATGTTAATTAAATATAACATGAATATAATATTCATATGTCTGAATATTATAAGTCTATAATGGAGTGTCTATAATACCATTTTTAACAGTGGAGTGAGTGGATCAGGGATTAAAGAGTGGGATAGAAGCAAGACTCAGGCAGGGCTGAGAGGTTAGTGCAGGAGTCTAGGTGAGGAACGATAATAGGACAGAGGGAAGCTATCCTTGACCCCTGAAATGAGACCAGGCTTCTTTTTAGAGCTCTCCTAACTTCCTATTCTCTTCTTTCACAGCCCTTGTCTCAGTTAGCAACTACGCATTTATTTATTTGATCATTAGATTATTGTTTGTTCTCCACTACCTTCCATGAAGTATTATCCATGTCCCTGTTGCTACCCATTATATCCCCAACACTTAGTATAGGGTCTGATGCATATTTGTTGAATAAATTAATGAAGAAAAGAGATGGTAGTTGTAAAGAGGATAGATTCCAGTAATTTTTAGGAAATTGCACTCATAGGTTGATGTGAAAATAAATTGTGAGGATTAGATGAATTTTAGATTCTGGCCAGGGTGTCAAATAAGAATTATAGCAAGAAAAGTAGGTTCAAAGGGGAAATAATGAAGGGCACCTGGGTGGCTCAGCAGTTACCTGTCTGTCTTTGGCTCAGGTCATGAGCCTGAGGTTTGTGGTTCGAGCCCCGTGTTGGGCTCTGTGCTGACAGCTCAGAGCCTGGAGCCTGCTTTGGATTCTGTGTGTCCCTCTCTCTCTGCCCCTCCCTGCTCGTGCTCTCTCTTTTTCTTAAAAATAAGCATTTAAAAAATTTTTTTAAAAAGGGGGGAAATAATGAGCTTGGTTTGGGATTAGTTGACTGGATTGCCATTGGCATTTTTTTATATTAAATATAATTTATTGTCAAATTGGTTTCCATTCAACACCCAGTGCTCATCCCAACAGGTGCCCTCCTCAATGCCCATCACCCACTTTCCCCTCTCCCCCACCCTGGCATTTCCATATAAAAATATCTAGTGGGCAGAATAGATAGGTCTGAGTTTCCTGATTTTGAACTTGGTGATCTTTTGCACGCAGGCTATTCGTGAAGATCATATAAATTTTGGTTCCAAGGTCTAACAGCATGAAATTTCAAAGTGGAGCTCGTTCTTGCAAAGAATACTGTCAGGGAAAATGTGTTGGCCTATAGCATGCCCACACAGTTCTCATGCACCAAGTGCTAAAAGACAGCCTCACTAACTGGAGTTCTTGAGAGCAAAAACAAAAGTCTCTAAGCCCTATATATACCCATTTTACAGAGGGAGTTGTAGTTCACGTTGGGCATAAGGCTAAATTTCCTAGAGAATCTCCCACCTTAATTCTAGGGGGCATATTTTCAATACTTGAAAGGATGTAGGGTTGTTGATCTGAATGATTTTGCAAACCAAGTGTGCAGTTTTTTGGGTGTTAGTATTCTGTGGGCCATTGTATCTTCTTCCCTGACCCACTTTCTTAGAAATTCTCTAATGTGTAGTCTTTTTTGACAATAAATTATATTAAAAAAAAATAAATAAACTTTAAAAAATATATACTTTTTAATTTTAGAAAGACAGTGAGAGAAAAAGAGAATGAGCATAAGTAGGGGAGAGGGGCGGGGGGGGGGAGGAAGGGAGAGAGGAGAGAGAGAGAGAGAGAGAAAGAGAGAGAGAAAGAGAGAATCTTAAGCAGGCTCCATGCTCAGTGCAGAACCACAATTCTGGGATCATGACCTGAACCAAAATCAAGACTTGGCTCAATCAAGGTTGAGCCACCCAGGCACTCCAAGTAGTCTTTTTATGGGAGCCTTTTTTTTTTTTTTTAGAATGACTGAACCAAACATAATAGGAAAAATGACCACACTAATTATATTTTCTGTTAATCAAAAATTCTTTTATAAGTACCTAAAGGTAACCAGGAGAAATTACCATTTTCTGGCTCTGCCAGTGATATTGCGTTGACTATTATTTAAAATTCTAGTTACAGAACCTTATCAAGGAATATACAGATACAGCTACGGCACTTTTATATGAGCTATTTCTTGTCTTTCAGCAGGTACGATATATATTATTATACATATTATATTGTATGATTGTTATATATATCATATGACTATTATATTTCTGTGATTATATATCAAATGATTAATAATATATCTTTAATATGCTTGTATTAGAGATGGTGTCCAAAATTGTCTGACTCAAATGATACTACTTTTGCTCTTAAGTATTCATCAGCTTATTTTCCTAAATACTGATTTCATCAATCAAGATAAAATGTATTTGAGAATGAATATCATGTACAACTCAAACTTCATGAATGTAACTTGTTTATTTCTGTGAGTCTTTTAGGGAAATCTTGGATTGGGACCAGAAGAGTTTGCTATTAGCTGGATGATGTCCTTCCTACAAAGTCGTCCTCCCTTCGTAAGTACCGAGAAGCAAAAACGAAAGCACCACTCACAGTTAATTATATCGGTGCTCCAGTGCTTAATTAATAAAACATAAATTTTCTCTATAAGTAGTTACAAGTAGGAAATAGAAGCAAGATGTAAATCTGATGATTGTATTATTTAATTAAGGTAAAGCGCTTTTTAATATTTGGGGCCTGAGTGCTTTACAGGACTGAAATTATATCTTTTATTTTTAAGTTTTTAAAATATTTATTTATTTTGAGAGAAAGCATACACGTGCAGGCATGAGCGGGAGAGGGGCAGAGCGAGAGGGAGACAGAAAATCCCAAGCAACAAGGGGTTCAATCCCACCACCGTGAGATCATGACCTGAGCCAAGATCAAGAGTCGGACGCCTAACCAACTGAACCACTTAGTTGCCGGTAAAATGGTATCTAAAATATGATCTTTATTTCATGAAAAACCTAAAATATATCCTGTAGAAAACAGAACACACTAAAATATTGGCTGTATATGTAAATGAAAAAATGAACATTTATCTTAAACAGCAAGTATGAGTTGGCGAGTATGAATTAACACTTGGGATCACTGGGGCACTCTGTCCTGTCAGCCACCATCCTAGTCCCTAGTACCACTGACTCTCTCTCTTTGAAAGTACAATCACATCTATATAGTCTGTCCTACCTTCCCACCAGACTGGTTGGAGGGATCTATTTTAAAAAATCTGATTATGTCATGTTTTGCTTTAAATTTCTCATAATACAAATCAAAACCACACTGAGATACCACCTCACGTCAGTCGGAGTGGCTAAGATGAACAAATCAGGAGACTATAGATGCTGGAGAGGATGTGGAGAAACGGGAACCCTCTTGCACTGTTGGTGGGAATGCACACTGGTACAGCTGCTCTGGAAAACAGTGTGGAGGTTCCTCAAAAAATTAAAAATAGATCTACCCTATGACCCAGCAATAGCACTGCTAGGAATTTACCCAAGGGATACAGGAGTGCTGATGCACAGGGGCACATGTACCCCAATGTTTATAGCACCGATTTCAACAATAGCCAAATTATGGAAAGAGCCTAAATGTTCATCAACTGATGAATGGATAAAGATGATGTGGTTTATATATACAATGGAATACTACTTGGCAATGAGGAAGAATGAAATCATGCCATTTGCTGCAACGTGGATGGAACTGGAAGGTATTATGCTGAGTGAAATAAGTCATTTAGAGAAGGACAGATATCATATGTTTTCACTCATATGTGGATCTTCAGAAACTTAGCAGAAGCCCATGGGTGAAGGGAAGGGGAAAAATTGTTATAAACATGGAGGGAAACAGAGAGGGAGGGAGGCAGGCAAACCACAAGAGACTCTAAAATACGGAGAACAAACTGAGGGTGGGTGAGAGGGGAAAATGGGTGATGGGCACTGAGAAGGGCACTTGTTGGGATGATCACTAGGTGTTGTAGGTAAGCCAATCTGGCAATAAATTATATTTAAAAAATAACAATCAGGGGCGCCTGGGTGGCGCAGTCGGTTAAGCGTCCGACTTCAGCCAGGTCACGATCTCGCGGTCCGTGAGTTCGAGCCCCGTGTCGGGCTCTGGGCCGATGGCTCGGAGCCTGGAGCCTGTTTCCGATTCTGTGTCTCCCTCTCTCTGCCCCTCCCCCGTTCATGCTCTGTCTCTCTCTGTCCCAAAAGTAAATAAAAAACGTTGAAAAAAAAAAATAACAATCATAGAAGTAGATTAAAACAAAAAAATAAATCTCTCATAATAAAGAGATGGCATGGGGCCCCTGGGTGGCTCAGTCAGTTAAGCCTCTGAATCTTAATTTCAGGTCAGGTCATGATTTCACGGTTGTGACATGGAGCCCTGTGTCAGGCTCTGCGCTGACAGTGCAGAGCCTGCTTGGGGTTCTCCGTCTCCCTCTCTCTCTGCCCCTCCCCTATTTGTTCTCTCTCTCTCTCTCAAAATAAATTAAAAAAATAAAGTTAGAAGAGCCTGGCTGTCTCAGTCAGCCAAGCGTCCTACTTTGGCTTGGATCATTACCTCAAGGTTCATGGGTTTGAGCCCATGATGAGCAGCATCAATAGAAAAGGCAATACCTTTATTGCTACTAATTTAATGGGCATGCAAAGGGATCTGCTCATGAGAGCTTGAAAGGACACTAGTGTTCCTTTCTGTTCTTGTAGTAGCTTAACTAACTGAGCCACCCAGGTGCCCCTTTGGGGGGTGTGTGTGTTTAAGTAATCTCTACACCCAACATGGGGCTTGAACTCATGATCCCGAGATCAAGAGTCACATGCTCTACCAACTGAGCCAGCCAGGCCTCCTTGGTTCGGTTGTAAATGACTTTTGTGTGTGTGTGTGAGAAGCAGGAATTCAAGAAGTTCACATTATTGCTACTATTTCCATTTTCATTGCCCCATCAGAAATGATCGCAGACATAGTCTCAATGAAAACCCCACCAGCTAGGGGTGCCTGGGTGGCTCAGTCAGTTAAGCGTCTGACTTCGGCTCAGGTGGTGATCTCGTGGTCCGTGAGTTCGAGCCCCGCGTCGGGCTCTGTGCTGACAGCTCAGAACCTGGAGCCTGCTTCTGATTCTGTGTCTCCCTCTCTCTCTCTGACCCTCCCTCCATTCATGTTCTGTCTCTCTCTGTCTCAAAAGTAAACGTTAAAAAAAAAAAAAGAAAACCCCAGCAAACAGTGACATCAACATCACTTGTTTGTGTCAAGCCTGGTTTTCCTGGGTTTCTCACTTGGTGTTTGTCAACGTGTTGTCTGTGGAACAAAGCCATGGGAATTGTTTATGGTAAATACCTTGAGGCGGGTCTTAGGATTCCACATGTCTAGTGAGCTGCCTAGGTGATTTTTATGCATACTAAATTTTGAGAACTACAGCCTTGGAGGAACCCTCTTTGAAAGTTACAGGAAATTTATTTCTGTGGGCCATTTGTTCTTCACAACAGAAGAGAAGAGAGACTATCTTCTCTCCTGGAGGAAGCCACAGGCCTTTCCAAGCTCCTCTTCTGTCCCCACTCCTGCTTCCAATGTTCTCCTTTTACATTAGAACCAAATTTCCTTGATGGTCAGCATTTATTCTGATCCTGCTTGAGGGGGGCAATCGGTAAACCCAACTGGTCTACGGTCTGGTGTTCTCTTGAGTACCGTTTCAGTGAGAAACAGTGCAGTATTGGTGTAAGGGCGGTGAGGATTTCACCCCAGCTGAAACAGGTGCCTTATGGGTGGCATGCAGTCTACATTGTCACTGTTTTTTTCTTGTTTAGATCACCTTCCTGGCCAGTATTGTGAAACAGGTGGTAAAGGGGCTTGGAGCTTCATTTCAGCTGCTAAGTCCCAGCCAAGCCGTTCTGCTGTATCAGCAGTTTTACATCCTCAAGAGCTGCCTGCGGTACAGCCAGACTTTAGCTGAGTATATTAGGAATGACTACAGAGAAGAATTCAGGTAAGGAAAATCTGAATCTCATCTTCTTTCTGCAACACGGCTCGATATTTAGAAGATGGAAGTGAGGAGGGCAATTCTATTTTTGTTTTTAGTAATATTTCACTTTGATCCGTGGTAAAGTAGGATTTGGGGGAGCTCTTAAACCACTGCCAGTGGAAGTGTATTCCCAGGCTAGCAGAGACTAAGGAAACCTCAAAGTGTCTTTGAAGAGCCGAGCCTCCCTCATTGTCTTTGTTGCAGCCAGTGAGTGCCTCACGGAAGTAGTAATGATTTTAACATGCTGTGAGTAATTAAGAGTAACAAACCCTACTGAAGGGGATGATAAATTAGGGAGTGTGAATTTAACAGCACATTGGGAAAAAAGCAATTGATAAAGGAGAAACAATTAATGAGTGTGGTTATTATTGTCTGTTTCCTTTACCCCTCTCTTGCTCAGTAACAGAACAGTAAGGGAGAGGAATAAAAGCGCTGGTTTCATCAGCCAGCTTGTTCTGCGCCTCAGGGGTTCCCACTTCTATTTATAGGCTGGCAGCCGCTCAGCTCTGCATTAGCACCTATCAAGGAAAAAACCCAGCTTGTGTCTGACTTAAGATGAAAAGGGTGCAGCAGGCACAGCTTTGCTACCAGTTTGGTTGCAGACATGAAAGGATGTGGAGGCATACATTATGTTAGATTGGCTTTTTAAAAATTTTCAGCCCAATTTGTGGACCCTGGTTTTCCTCCATGTGGTTTTACACCATAGGTCCCGCTCTGGCTTCTATAAAACGGTTTTCTTTGGCCTGTCTGAATTGGTCCACAAAGCTTATTTTTTTTCTGTTTTTTGTTTTTTTTAACGTTTACTTATTTTTGAGAGACAGAACACAAGTGGGGGAGGGGCAGAGAGAGAGGGAGAGAGAATCCGAAGCAGGCTCCATGCTCTAGGCTGTCAGCGCAGGGCCTGGTGCCCGGCTCCAACTCACAAACCATGAGATCATGAGCTGAGCGAAGTCAGAAGCTTAACCTGCTGAGCCACCTAGGTGCCCCCGCAGTTATTTTTTCAGGTATAGCATGAAATTCACCATTTTGAAGTGTGCAATTCAGTGGCTTTCAATACATTTCACAATGTTGTGCAACCATTACCACTATCTACTTGCAGAATATTTTCATCACCTCCAAAGAAACTTGGTACCCTTTAAGCAGTCACAACCCATGCTCCCCTCCCCCCACCCCTGGTGACCACTAATCTGCTTTCTCTCTTGTGGATTTGTCTATCCTGGACATTCCACATAAACAGAATCATACAATATATGGCCTTTTGTGTCTGGCTTCTTTCACTTAGCATAATGTTTTCGAGGTGCATGCATGTTGTAGCATGTATCACACAACCCAATTTTTAAATGATTAGCTACGCACATTTAAAAATCTGCCAAAATGGCGTCACATTCCTGCATGACAAGAGTTGGCGAGAGCTCAGCAGCAGCTGCCCTCTGGCGTACTTGTACTTCGTTAGTGTGCTACTTGCCTCCTCTCTACTCTTAGCCGACCCTCCTCCTCATCGGTTACCTGTGGGCATTTAGGTTTGTGATCCTTGTTGTAAAGTAGTGATTTTCAATTTGCATGCATTAGAATCACCAGAGTAACTGAAAAAGTACTGACACTCAGGTGTCACATGCAGAACTTCTGTTCATTTTGTCTGCAGTGGATCCTGGGTTTTGACATTGAAAAACAACAACAACAACAACAACAACAAAGACTCCCCCAGATG
Source organism: Neofelis nebulosa (assembly GCF_028018385.1). NCBI lineage: Eukaryota > Metazoa > Chordata > Mammalia > Carnivora > Felidae > Neofelis > Neofelis nebulosa. Next base: position 52,657,295 of record NC_080789.1, read on the forward strand.
ATTCTCATGTGCACCCCCAGGGTTGAGAACCTATCTTTTAAGCCATCAGGGGAGGGCTAACGGTTTTCTCCTTCTCTTTCATCCCTTGGCTTTTCCCAAACTTTCACAGAGGCCATGGGGATGAATCCTACTCTTCCCTCCTGACTGGGGCCTCCAGGTCACCACAACTTGACCCTTTCGTTTCAACTTCCTGTGTGTTGTCTGAGGAAACCAGAAGCAAGTCTCTCAGCACACACTGTGGCGAGGACAGTCCTGGCTTCCCTAGTAATGCCTTCAGAATGGATACATTATAAATGAAATTCACTTCCTTTGCTGAATGAAGTGAAGTGTCTCAGTCAGCTGAAAGGCACACATAGCAGAGATGTTCTAGGTCACAAACAGGGGAGATCAGACCGCTGCGGATACTGGCTAAGTCTTAGGTTTAGACCCCCATCCCCAACAGCCCTACGCCCAGTGAGTATGTGCATACTGCTGCGAGCAATGTGAAAATTCTTGCTTTTAAAGCTATTTTGTTTCTTTTCATGATTTGCAGGTACTTTATTCACATGCCAGCCTTGGAAAAAAGGCTCCCATTGTGGTATCCTATTACCCAACCTACCACTCAACTTTTTCATGAAGTTCTGAAATTGGTTGAACAGAAACAATGTGTGCAACGTTAATAAGAATCTCAAATGTTAATCAGGAGTCAACCTAATATTTACAAGAAGACTTAAAATTTTGACTTATTTAATATCTGGCTATCCCTGTGTCTTAGAAACAGATTTTATTTAAAGGTTCCATCAATACCCGTAAGAGAAGTCTTTAAATAGTCGTTTATCTGCCACAAAAAAATAAACTTTAAATACGATGACATACGTAAAGTGATGCTAAAAAATGAGTGTTCCTCTCAAAAGAAGTTTCTAAAAATAAAAAACTATAAAGAAAACAGAGGCCTGTGGAGAGTAAATGTAGAAAGTGCAACCTGATGAGTTTGTTGGTGTGACAATGGAGAGTGGTGTGAACCCACTGAAATACCCAAAGATAAACCGTGTGGGGACTAGAAATTGCAAGGTGGTCATGAGAGAAATGGTGAGCAATAGGTAGACACTCCTGCCTGTCTACCTGTAAAAATCCCAATGAAGTAAGTATTCACCAGAGAAAGAGCAAAAGAACACAGGCACAGCTAGAAGAAAGGTCAGTTCTTCATTTATCACGGGGAAGGAAGCTTGGGCGTTCTTCACAATTAAATGCATTCTGGTGCTCAGTTTCAGGCACTCATGGGCTAGTGTGAGATTCTCATAGAGTCTCTGTGAAAGAGAAATTGTCTTTAAGCAGTTATGGCTCTCCCAACCATTTAAAAAAATGTCTTCACTTTATCTTATGGCAATAAACTAATCCAACAAAAACTCAACTTTGGTGTCACTGTGAGCTGTTGAACTTGGAATTCTAAGAACTTAGGAAGTGGGTTCTCTATTTTGACTTATCATGCCTTGAAAGAGGATCTGAGAAAAACCCCAAAAAAGAGCCCGCAAGCCAGATTTTTCTGTGCTGTGCATTAGAGAGAGAATTAAACTCACTGAAGACATCTTATTACTGGTTGTGGCTGAGCCATTAACCAGGTATTTGACCTTAAAAAAGGCAGGTCTCCTTTCTGGGCTTCCTCTGCTATGTGGAAGGGTGAGACAAGATGTTCTCCAAGCTCTTATCCAGCTCTAAACATTCTCTGCCTGTGACAAAATGCTTCTTAACACTCTGTGATGGGGTAGTGCATTTCTCTGCTATCCAGCTCAATGGGTGATTTCACGTTGATTCCAAATAATCCTGCTTTCTTTGGACCGAACGTTTCTCTTTCAGCTGTCACCAGCATCACCCCACAAAGCATCCAAGGCTCCTCCACTATCACCCATCAAAGACTACAAGACTTCTAGTTTCTAATCTGGAGGTGGAGATGCGGGGGGGTGGGGGGTGGGGCGGAACAGAATGGTGTTTATGAATGTCCTGAGCTCTTAGATGAGGGATTGCTCCCAAGAGACATTCAGAAGAAGCTGAAAAGATTCTTGGGATAAATGCAAGCAATACTTCAAACTGGACTAATGATGGACAGTGGGTTGACTGACCCCTGGTGAAGGGTGGAACCCACAGAATGACAACGAGAGGACGATCAGCTCTGCCTCAGCTTCTACAAAGTGCCCCAGCTCTGGGCTAACAGCAGTGCTGGCTCCTGAGAGGGCCTGGGATTCTCTCCTGCATGTCTTAGGTGCTTGAAGGGCTCCTTTCTCCCACTCACTGTTCTCTTTTCTCTAAGAGTATACTTAATCTCTGGGAGCCAAAGCTCTTCAGAATGCATCTGAATCTCTCCATATAGGACTATGTCAGTGGCATTTTTGAAAGCTAATGGTTGAATAATTTGTCATCCTGATTTTCTTATGACATTTGTCTATGCGTGTGCACAATGTGGGAGGGCAACCCCAAAATTAATACATACTTTAAACGGTTATCTTTCCACAATTCTTTCCTACTGTGTTTTTTGCATTAATGCCAAAGCCAAGAAAATCACTAAATAATCCATCTCTGTAAGTAATCAGACACATTTGACCAATTAAATATTGACTTCAACTACAAAATAATTACTTTTAGGAAGTCTAATTGTAGAAACATTTTGAATATGAAAATCACATATATAACTTTTTACAAATACAAAGGATCACCAAAAAAGCAAGCACATAAAGCTAGTTTTCAGGCTGGGCTCAAAATTCTAGACTCTTTGACCACTTTTATAACACAGGCATTGCCATTTATCACCTGCACTAAGAGTAAACTCACAGTAATCAGCTCTACTGTTACACATGCACACACACACACACATATAATAGGGGGAAGAGCATGGGTTTTGAGGCCAAAATGGTTGAGTTTAAATCTTAGCTCTGCAGCAGTTTTGGACATTGGGAAGTTACTTAGCATCTCTAAGCTTCAGTCAAAACAAAGATAATACAACCTATCCCACTGGATTGTTAGGAGATTTTAATGTGAAGATGTTTGTAATGCACATATCATGGTATGTGGCATGTAGTAAGGATTCGGTACATAGTATTTATTATTATTATTACCATTATTATTACTAAAATAACACTGAAGCTGGCTGAGAACTTACAGACTAGTAAGTACTGGCCCTTAAAAAAATAAGTACTGACTTTATTATTTTTTTTGTACCAATGTGGGGAATAGCTACTATACTAGCTCCTCTACTCAGAGACCCCCTGATCAATATAGTATTGAAGAACAGATTAATTTAGTTATTTTTTAAATGTTTATTTATTTATTTTGAGAGAGAGAGGGAGAGAGCACGGAAGTGCAAATGGGGGAGGGACAGGGAGAGAGGAAGAGATTCCCAAGCAGGCTTTGCTTGTGCAGAGCCCAATGCAGGACTCCAACTCACAAACTGAGAGATCATGACCTGAGCCAAGATCGAGAGTCAGACGCTTCACTGACTGAGCCACCCAGGTGCCCCAGATTCACGTGCTTATTAAATAAAAACTTCAATTTTCCATTAGTAGGAGTGTGATTTAATTGACAAGTGACTATTTCTATTGCTTACCACCAGGAATAGTTGGCTCTAATTGACACTGCTAATATAAGAGCTATGTGGGAAATACTCTTCCCAAGGGTAGACAGAAAGCTTTTTAGTTATGGAAACTTTTGTCAGCCTTTGTCTTACACAACTAAGCACTAACGGATCAAACTGATATACTGTATTTATAGAGTTCCTAATTGATTCACACGTAGTGTTCACGTTAATGAAATCTAGATAACCTAGAAACTATGTAAAGAGGGAGAAGCTTGAAGACCCTATAATTGATAACATATTTTACATGTTTCCCTATTGAATCTCACTCATGGGCAGTATCACTTCTAATAGTGTATAAGAATGCTTGAGAGTACAGTAATAAATGTGCTCTGAGGCATTTGATAAAAGTGGTCAAAGCTTGTTGACTAGTGATAAGCTCCAACCTGTGACATTATATATTCTTTCTCTGAGGTTAGACTCACTTGTTTTATAGTTAATATTTTTGTAGCATAGAGAAGTTCAGTGATGATTATAGAAGGGAATATGGAAATTTTTGAAGAAATTGATGGGAATTTTTGAGAAACTTTTAATAGTATTGACTATCTGATTTCTTTTTGTTCAGTGTATCTACTTGTAAAATGCAATGCTGGCTTGTAAGGTCCACTTGGACTTGGGTTTCTCCAGAAGGGAGACAGTCAGCAATTCTCCATCCAATCAGACCAAGCACTCTTGTATCTGCATATCTGTGTATGAGGTCTGAAGCTTTTCTCGTTTGGAAGCAGCAGGACTCCTTGGCTAGAGATCTTGGTAGTATGACTTTGTGGCTTAAAGTTCAGATGCTAGGGCAGAAAGACCTTGTTTTCATTCCTCCTTGCCTACTTTCTTGTCACCATCCCTGTGGCAGGTTAGTTAACCTCTTTCAGAACTTCCATTTTATCAACTGTAAGATAACAAAAAGCCTACCTTAAGGGTTTTTGTGAATATTTATTCATTCATATATAAAGAAATAATTCTGTGGCTACTATGTACTGGGATGAACCATATGATATTGCCATTTCAAGTTCAAAATTGTCGATATCCATAATTTCATATGGTTCAAACAAAAACCCTTTAACAAATTGTAGCTATTATCGTAACAGAAATACTAACTTGCTTGATGAACTTAAATATTTACCATTTATTCTAATTTCCCAGATAGCAGGACACTTTGTTATAACCTGGCTTATTTTTGCAGTTTGGGTAAACCTCAAACCATCGAGTTCAATTACAAATTATTGAGGAAGCATAACATACTTCAACATGTTCAAATAAAATTTTATATTTGCTTCTTGCGTCACCCCAAATAAAAAATGTTCTTCTACAGTCTTCTCAGTGAATGGTATTTCATTCATCCCACTGCTCAAAAGAGAAACTTGAGAACCTCTGTGTTTTCTCTTTTCTTTTCATTCACCCAATGCAACCTATCAGCAGTGCTTACTGGAGATGCCTTCAAAATATATTTGGGATCTACTGACTTCCCAGAATTACAGCTTTCACCCTGTCCAAGCCTCCAGCACCTACTGCAACAGCCTATTTATTTAGTCTCCTTGTTTTCACCCTTGACCCCTTTCTCTAAGGCAAGAGTGATCTTTTCAACAAGAGAATTAATACATTTATGATTTAAAAAGTTCCTATTACCCAGGATGAAATCCAAAGTCCTTAATGGCTTTCAGGGCCCTTCATGACCTGGCCTCTGACTAATTCTGTGACCTAACCCAATTGGTCTCCTCATTTACTTCTCTTCTCCCCAAACACACTGGATTTTGTGCATCGCTTTAAATCCCCAAGTCCCTTCAAGCCCTGGAAACTTGCACTAGCAAATCCTTGTCCCCCAGATCTTCAAGTGTTACTTCAAATAGGACTTCTCTGGTCACTCCAAAGTAGCCTCCTACCCACCTACATCACATAATAATGGATTTGTTTCCTGGGTATTTTTTCAATGTCAGAATTTAAGAATGTAAGCTGTTTGAGGGTCTGGCCTTCATTTGTCCTATTCAAGATGATAACCCAGCAACTGGAATGGTGCCCGGCACAGTGTGTGAAGGAAAGGACTCAGGGAATGGGCGAAGGAGGCCAAGAGAGGCAACAGCACCAGCCCCAGTGCTCACCTCCCATCAAAATCCTGAGAGACCCCGAGGGAGGCCTGTACGAGAACCACCCGGCCAATCTACAGAATTCTGAGATACAATAAAAGACTGGATTTTTTCCCAGTTTTATAGTAAAAGTATAACTGAGAAAACTGTAAGATATTTACAAGCTTACCATGTGATGATTTCACGTGCCTATACACTGTGAAAGGATTTCTCCCCACCCACCCATCTTCTCACATATTCACCTTTTGTTTTTTAAATTTTTTAATGTTTATTTATTTTTGAGAGAGAGAGAGAGAGAGAGAGAGACAGCATGCAAGCGGGGGAGGGGCAGAGAGAGGGAGACACAGAATCAGAAGGCTCCGGGCTGTCAGCACAGAGCCTGATGCAAGGCTCAGATCCACAAACTGTGAGATCATGACCCAAGCCGAAGTTGGACGCTTAACCAACTGAACCACCCAGGTGCCCCCATATTCACCTTTTTTTTTTTTTTTTTTACATTTATTCATTTTTGAGAGACAAAGAGAGACAGAGCACAAGCAGGGGAGGGGCAGAGGGAGAGGGAGACAGAATGTGAAGCAGGCTCCAGGCTCCGAGCTGTCAGCACAGAGCCCAACATGGGGCTCAAACCCACAAACAGCGAGATCATGACCTGAGCCGAAGTCGGATGCTTAACGGACTGAGCCACCCAGGCGCCGCCCACCCACCCCCGCCATATTCACCTTTTTTAATGAGAATATTTAAGTTCTACTTTCCTAGCAAGTTTCATTTATACAATACAGTATTATCAACTATAGTCACCATGTTATACATTAGATTCTCACACTTTCTTCATCTTACAACTAAAAATTTGTACCCTTGGGGCACCTGAATGGCTCAGTCAGTTAAGCATCTGACTTCAGCTCACGTCATGATCTCAGGGTTCATGGGTTTGAGTCCTGAGTTGGGCTCTGTGCTGACAGCTCAGAGCCCGGAGCCTGCTTTAGATTCTGTGTCTCCCTCTCTCTCTGCTCCTCCCCCACCCACACTATCTCTCTCTCTCTCAAAAATACACATTTAAAAAAAAAATCAAAAAATAAAAGTTTGTACCCTTGAAAATTTGGAGAGGTAGTCCTCTCCCTCTCCCTATTCTCCCTTGTTCCCTAGCCCCTGGCAAGCACTTTCTACTCTGTTTTTATGAGCTCAACTTTGTTTTGTTTTTAAATAAAGGGTTGTTTTAAGCTTCTGAGTTTTAGATTCTTTGGGGTTTTTTTTAATTTATTTTTTCACACCCAAAGTATTTTATTTTTGTTTTTGTACTTTACAGAAACTTTATTTTCAAATAGGATACATAATGCAGATAAAAACTTAAATACAAATATTTAGGTAGTATTAAGTACCCTACCCGTTCTCACTAATCTTCATTTGTTATCAATCATTAATTAATCTAATCCTTGCTATTTTACCAAAATTCAACAGAAAAATAATCAAGCTCACCTTCACAGGAAAGAACTCGTTTATTTTTCCAATGTTTCCAGCTTTCTTTTCCTTTCCTTACCTAGAAGAATGATAGAGAGAAAAAAATTCATATCACAGTGTGATGCTGCTGGTATGAATAAAAAACCTTTCACAGCCATCAGCAGTTTCCCTGCTGGCCAGCTTCTAAGTCTCTCCTACTCCCCACTGAGTGGTTTACTAAATAGCAATAGATAAAACAATCAACATTTTCATTTATTTAAAAAAATTTTTTTTTCAACGTTTTTTATTTATTTTTGGGACAGAGAGAGACAGAGCATGAACGGGGGAGGGGCAGAGAGAGAGGGAGACACAGAATCGGAAACAGGCTCCAGGCTCCGAGCCATCGGCCCAGAGCCCGACACGGGGCTCGAACTCACGGACCGCGAGATCGTGACCTGGCTGAAGTCGGACGCTTAACCGACTGCGCCACCCAGGCGCCCCAACATTTTCATTTATTTTAAATAAACTTACACATTATGTCAATGTTAGGGCAATTCCAAATTAAGTAATGTACCACAGTCAGGTACTCTAACTAGCTGAAGTGTTTCACTTGTCTCTATGTTTTTGCTATTTTTTCCTACTTTGTTAAAATCATATAAATTTTCCCTTTTGTCACTATAAATGGATTCAATAATCTTCTGAAGAGTTCTTCTAGTTCCTTTATCTTAAAAAAAATTTTTTTTAATGTTTATTTATTTTTGAGAGAGAGAGAGAGAGAAAGAGAGCATGAGCAGGGGAGGGACAGAAAGAGAGAAAGAGAAGAAGACACAGAATCTGAAGCAGGCTCAAGGTTCCGAGCTGCCAGCACAGAGCACGACTTGGGGCTCAAACCCACAAACTGTGAGATCATGAACTGAGCTGAAGTCGGATACTTAATCTACTGGGCCACCCAGGTGCTCCTCTTCTAGTTGCTTGAAAATGGGATTTGTATCTGCCTAGACACAGCAGGGTCCACATCGTCCCTATCCCTCACCACGGAGAGGCCCTCGGAATCACAAAGTACAAATAACAGCTGACTGCTTAAATGCTCCTGGTATGATACACACCAGGTACCATGAGACTGAGTGTTCCCTCAACCCTTCCTCTTCCAGAAGGGACTGGTAAGGGAAAGTTGTCAAGCATGGAGGAGACGAGGTGTTTGAAGGTTTACTGGTTAGATATCAGAGACTTCTGACTTCTGGGTTTGGGGAAACCTTGGGTCAAAGCATTTTCTTTTCTTTCCACTTTTTTCTAGTCTGCTTTTCCTTCCTTGTTGCCTTCAACTTGGAAGATGACTCTAACTCTGAAAAGCTAAGAGGAGCTCTGGGCAGGACAAAAGAAAAGGAAGCAAGATTATTTACCCCAAGATTTGGAAAGAAGCAAAGAGGACCTCTAAGTTTCCTTCTAGGTGGCCCATTCCTCTGAAGGCCCCAGGACGGGGACAGGTTTCAGGGCACAAGTTATTTCTATAAGATTTTGGAGTTGACAGAAGCACTAACTCACTTCCTCCCTCTTTCTACTCTGGAAAGGTATGGGGACAGAGTAGTAGTGGTGTTGACAGTGACTGGGGACATGGTGATCTGTTTGTTTGGCCAGTGAGGAAGGCAGTGAAGGAGGTCAAAGGAGGTTGAGGATCAAGTGACCTAGAACCACTGTGGGTTTTTGTGGGCTATCCGGCAGTAACTGCCATTGTTTACAACACCGTTTCTACAGGGAAATTATTTTGTCGGCTGCACAGCTGATCTACAAATGAATCTGAAAAGGACACATTTTATAAAGGGAGTATTTTGCTTCTATCAGCAACTAAACCACCAGAGGGCATAGTTGGGTTAGGAAGAAAAAGATCTAATACTAAAACTGCTCTAAGCAGGAGAATGGACTCAAACTTTTAAAATTCCTGTGGACCTTCAAAATTAAATTATTTTTTGTGGTTATGCTTCTTTAATAGGTACTACATAAATATAGGTGTAAGAAAGCTCCTTATGCTCTTATTAAGTCAACACAAAGTTATTTATTTATTTATTTTTTAATGTTTATTTTTGAGAGAGAGAAACAGAGCGCAAACAGGGGAGGGGCAGAGACAGAGGGAGACACAGAATCTGAAGCAGGCTCCAGGCTTTTAGCTGTCAGCAAAAAGCCCGACGTGGGGCTCGAACTCACGAACGGCGAGATCATGACCTGAGCAGAGGTTGGACACTTAACCAACACAAATTTAGGACTGAAACGTTTGTAAAATTAAATACAAATTAATATTTTTAATGTAATGTATGACATTTTGCTGAAACTCCATCTCCTCTTGCAAAATGAATACGGTACAATATACAACACAGGCTCTTGAGTTCAGTATCCTGCTATCACACTTTACTCTTCTCTTTCAGAACTACTACATGTCTTTTTTTTACAGGCCATGCTGTCCCCTGACTTGGCTTGGCTTGAACATTTCCCTATCTGGAAGTGAAGTCTGATTCTGTTCTCTTTTTGACGAGGGACAATTAAAATTTTCCCACTCGGGACAAAAAATGGATTAGCGCAAACAATGCAAACACAGCCATGTCACTGAAATGAAAACAAAACTTCAAACTCTCTGAGAAACCCCATAGACTTTCAAGTTGAAAACTAGTCCCCTCCCCTGGGAAGAAAAAAAAAACACAAAAACCAGTCCCCAGTTTGAAAGGATCTGTTATAGAGGATAAGAGGCTCGGTGGTTTATGCCTTTTTCTTCCCAGTACCTGTTTCATTTATAAAAGTGTCTTCATTTGGATGATAAAGTGTAACATTAAAAAACCTGGTTATAAGCTAGTCCTGTCATGGAGTTTTAAGATCAGCAAAGACCTGTGCCTTAGCAGTAGAAATTAGGAAAGAAAACACTTCTTAAAGCCATATACAGAAGTTTCATAGGCTTCTCCCAGAGGCTTATTTAACCAATATGAGTGAAGCTTTGAGGGTTAAATCAAACTTTAGACATGTTCTGATCTCCTTTTGTGACTCAGAGGTCTCAGAGGTTCCCCCTGCTTCCCACTCTCCCAAAACACCACCTTAAAATTTAAGCAGGCTATAAGAAAGGAAATAAAGTAAAGGATTTCATCACACTTAGGATCCTCTGATATCTGAGAGCATATAAGGTCATTTTAGGGTAGGAGGAGTGAAACTTCTGAAAGAGTCACATTTACTCAGAAAAGCTGGAAGATAGGACAGGAGTTTTGTAACCATATGACATAATTTGGCTAACATTGTGCATTGGGTTTGCTATACAAAATGATTCCTCACTGCCAAGTCTCAAGACCAAATTCAGTTGCCAACGTGACTTCAGATGGTTCAGTATTAACAATAATGAAAAAATGCCAGGAGTGCCTGGGTGGCTCAGTTGGTTAAGTGTCTGACTCTTGACTTCAGCTCAGGTCTCAATCTCAGGGGCGTGAGTTCAAATCCCATGTTGGGTTCTGTGCTGGCCGTGAAGCCTACAAAGGAAGGAAGGGAGGAAGAGAGGGAGGAAGTGACAGAGGAAGAGAGGGAGGGAGGAAGAAAGGAAGAAAGAAATGCCACAAAATAGTGAATTTTAAGGAGACCAAGAAACACTTCTCTAAAACATAAAGTATCCTGAGTGTGTGTGTGTGTGTGTGTGTGTGTGTGTGTGTGTGTGTGTGGTGGACCAGATCCAAGAACCAAAATGGTCCACAAACTGAAATTTGCTGAGATCGTTCTGTTGAAGCAACGCTAATGAGAGCATCCTGGCAAGCTGGAGTCCTCATGCCTTCAGAACATGACTATCACCGGCATTCTTTCATACTTAATCAAGCCCCAACTGGGGCAACTTGTCATAATGGACAGGATGGGGAGAGAGGGAAAAAAGCACCATCTGTCTCTGGCATATGTGCCAGGGGCATTCAATGTGGGGGAAATGTCTTAAGTGGTCTGTCAGAAGGTTTAGGAGGTTCCCTATGATTTTCAAGGATCTTGCCCCAGAGAGAAATAAATTCAATTCAATAAGCATCTTTTCTGGGTTAGTTGGGTACTTAGAGCATACAAAAATAAACAAAACAAAGTCCCTGTTCTAACAAGCTAAGTTTTCTAAGCTAAATTATTTGAATACAATCTTCAAAATTTTTGCCATATCATCTATATTTTTATTTACTCAATAATTTTCTACTATCTCTACCTACTTTAACCATGTCCTAAAGGATATCTGGGAAATCACAGAGTTGGTGATCTAGATATATATTTTTAAACACTAGTATGTACATACATTTCTAATGTACATTTTTGTTTTATTATTTTTTATAATTTTTTTTTCATTTTTATTTTTTCAGAGAGAGAGTGAGTGCAAGCAGGGGAGGGGCAGAGGGAGAGAGAGGAAGAGAATCCCGAGCAGACTCCGTGCCCAACACAGAGCCCCACACAGGGTTCGATCCCATGACCATGAGATCATGACCTGAGCTGAAATCAAGAGTCAGACACTCAACTGACTGAGCCACCCAGGTGCCCATCTAGTGTGCATTTTTAAATAAACACAATTTTGGAGGTGCCTGGGTGGCTCAGTTGGTTAAGCACTTGACTTCGGCTCAGGTCATGATCTCAGAGTCAGTCTGTGGGTTCAAGTCCGGCATCGGGCTCTGTGCTGACAGTTCAGAGACTGGAGCCTGCTTCAGATTCTGTGTCTCCCTCTCTCTTTGCCCCTCCCCACTCTCACTCTGTCTCTTTCTCTCTCTCAAAAATAAACATTAAAAAAGAAACCCACAGTTAAAATTTTTTTAAATGTCTTTTCATTAGACTACCTAAAATAAATAATCTTTGTACCCCTCCATGAGAATGATAATAGTAAGGAATACTCAAAATATTTTATAAGGGCAGAACAGGTCAATGATGGAGGTACATAGAAAGTGTTACAGGAAATCACAGGAAATCACAGGAAGAAGGCCTCAAGGAGGCCTACTTATAAGATTTTGTATTTAAGGAGGCTTTAAAAATAACTAACTCTACGATATTTTTTTAACACCACAGAACATGGAAAATGATAAGACTTGACAAAGCTTGGTGGTTGGTGAGTGCATAGATATTCCTATATCATTCTCTTTACCTCTCTGTATACTTGAAACATTTCACAGTAACAATAATAAAGTGTGTTTGGGATTTGGAGAAGAGAAAAAGCATTCTACGTAGAAGAAAAATAAGAATGAGCACAGAATCCTGAAATTCAGGCTGGGTGGTCTGGTTCAAAGTGCTGGAAGACAAGGTTGGAACATTAAGATGCTATCAAATCATGCCAGACCCTGGTTAAATGGTCCTAAGAGTCTGTGGATGTGGGAAACCCCTAGAGGTTTCTGATGAACAATATATGATCAGAGTGGCAGATTAGGAATAGAACTCTGGGAGAAATGTGTATGATGGGGAGAGCCCAGATTTGGAAGAATGTTATAATAATGATCCAGATAAAAATATGGTGGTCTACCTAAGTTCCATAATATCCTGATGTGTTTCCTTATTCTGCCAGCTTGCATTCTATTTTTATTAAGGAAAAAAAATCCTGGGCTCCTGGCTAGCTCAGTTGGTAGAGCATATGACTCCTAATCTCAGGGTCATGAGTTTGAGCCCCACATTGGGCATGGAGCCTACGAAAGGAAGAAGAAAGGAAGAAAGGAAGAGGAAGGAAGGAATAAGGAAGGAAGGAAAGGAAGAAGGAATCTATTCTTACCAGGCAGTCATACTTCCTCCTTCCTACCCCAGATCCTTTGTAGTCGAATCCAACTATATTGTAGACCAGGGTTGGGAAACTTTCTCTGTGAATGGTCAGACAGTAAATATTTTAGGCTTTGCAGGCCATATGGTCTCTGTTGTAATTACTTCGGCGTAGTGAGAAAAGCAGCCACAGACAATACATAATGAATGGGTTTGGCTATATTCCAATAAAACTTTATTTATAGAGACTGAAATTTAAATTTCAGAAAATTTTCATGTATCACGAAGTGTTTTTCTCAACATTTAAAAAATGTACAAACCATTCTTAGTTTTAGACTATATAAAAATTGGCTGCAGATTAGAGTAATGCAAAACAAAACCACAAGGAGATACCACTTCTCACCCCCTAGGTAGCTATTATAAAAAAGATACATAATAGCAATTCTTGGCAAAATTGGAACCCTCACACACTACTGGTAAAAATGTAAAATATCACAGCCGCCTTGGAAAGCAGTCTGGCAGTTCCTCAAATGGTTAAAGATAGAGTCACCATATGATCCGGCAATGCTACTTCTAGGTATATATACGCCCAAGAGAAATGAAAATATGTATCCATGCAAAATATTGTATACAAACGTTCATGGCAGCATTATTCATAACCAAAATGTGGAAACATCCATATAATAAATTATTTGGCAATAAAGAGAAATGAAGTATTGATGTGCTACAACATGGATGAATCCTGAAAACATGCTAAGTGGAAGAAACCAGGCATAAAAGACCAAATACTGTATGATTTCATTTACATGGAATGTCAGAATAGGCAAATATATAAAGACAAAAAGTAGATTAGTGATTAATTACAGTTAGGGGAGACAGGGGAAATGACTGCTTATGGGTATGGGATTGTTGGGGGTGTGATGAAAATATTATAAAATTAATTGTGGTGATGGTAGCACAACTCAGGAAATATATTAAAAACCAATGAATTGTACACTTTAAAAGGGGGAACTGTATGGCACATGAATTATATCTCAATAAAGCTGTTAAAGAAAAAACGTAACAGGCTCCAGGCTACTTGGTCCTGAATGTGGAATTTTGCCAACCTCTGCTACAGATACCAGATAAACTGGTTCCTTTCAGAAGCTTACTTCAGGTTCAGCTACTTAAATCTGGAAAATTCAATTTAGAAGAGCAGGAGGATGACTAGTCAGATAGGCTTTTGTTGTTGGGGCTTGCTGGGGAGCAGATCTACATGTGTTATAGATGTGTGATACAAACAATGATGAACTCCCTCCGACTCGGTGGTTTGTAATTAAATCCGGGAGCTCAGTCCACATGCTCAGATATACCCAGACTCATATTATTTTCAGTATTGGCGTCTTGTATAGACACCAGGCTGTGAAGACCTTCACTTGGTCCCAGCCAAGCTTCTCAGGGAAGCAATCATTTTGTCCATCTCTCTTCTCTTACTTAGACCAGCAGGCTAGTTAGCTGAAATTCCTCAACTTCCCATGATTGAAAAACAAACCTTAATCTCATTACCTCTTTGGAGAGGTAATGTGAAGGGGTGATGAAAACATTTAATCTAAATGTTTCTTCTTCTTACTTAAAAAAAAAGTTTTTTTAAAGGGTACCTAGGGGCACCTGGTGGCTCAGTCAGTTAAGCTTCTGAGTCTTGGTTTCAGCTCAGGTCACGATCTCGCGGTTTGTGAGTTCAAGCCCTGCATCAGGCTCTTCACTGACAGTAGGGAGCCTGCTTGGGATTCTGTCTCTCCCTTTCTCTCTACCCCTCTCCCACTTGCTCCGTTTCTCTCTCAAAACAAACAAACAAACAAACAAACAAACAAACAAATAAATAAACTTTTAAAAAGTGGGAGGGGGGCACCTAGCTAGATGAGTTGGTGAAGCATGCAACTCTTGATCTTGGGGTTGTAAATCTGTGCACCATGTTGGGTGTAGAGATAACTAAAAAAAAAAAAGAAAAAACCTTATAAATAATAAAATAGTAAAATAAAAACTCCTGAGGGTTTGACTGGAGAAGTACTTATTTTAGGAATAATGCTTTTTTTTTTTAAATGTTTACTTATTTTTGAGAGAGACAGAATGTGAGTGGGAGAAGGGCAAAGAGAGGGAGACACAGAATCTGAAGCAGGCTCCAGGCTCAGAGCTGTCAGCACAGAGCCCGACGCGGGGCTTGAACTCACGGACTGTGAGATCATGACCTGAGCTAAAGCTGGACGCTTAACTGACTGAGCCACCCAGGTGCCACTATGAGTAATGCTTTTAAGAGACTTGGAAAGTTGTATTCCAGGACTGCTACCCAGGCACTGGTCAGAATTAAGACTGTCACAAATTCTGTAAAGGACAATCTTATCCACCTCTTTATATCTTTTGTCTTAAATCCTTAGAATTTCCCAAATGAGTTATTACCTACTTCAGGAGGGCTAGACATTTTAGGAAATAAAGCATAGAGCAGGGTTTCTGCTTTCAAGAGGGAAGTTTCTCAAATGACTTCCAGGCTCAATTCTGGGATAATTTATGCTCCATTTCCTTTCTCTTTATGCCTTGCAGGTGGTGATAGCTAATTTAAAAAAAAATTGGAAGAGAATCTTTGTTTTTATCATTATGTGTCAAGAATAGGTCATCAGTAGAAAGAAATGTTTAACATTATGCAAAAAGCACAGCCCCAAGAGTCTCTCTGAAACCCTTTGCCTCATATGCAAATTGATGAATGGACGGAACTGCAGCTTTTTAGTAATGCAGGCAAGAATGAAGGAATGAATGATCACCGGAGTTAAGAATTTAACAATACATACATAGTTCAGGAAAAAATACTCAAAAGATCTTCTTTGAGGAGAACAAGATATGACTTTTAATAATGCTAATGATGTCACTAAAAGAACCAAGTAAGTCCATGATCATTTAAAACACAATGAGCCTGGGTGGTTCCGTGGGTTAAGCATCCAACTTCAGCTCTCACGGTTTGTGAGTTTGAGCCCCGCATCAGGCTCTGTGCTGACAGCTCAGAGACTGCAGCCTGCTTCAGATTCTGTCTCCCTAGCTCTCTGCCCCTCCCCCACTTGCACGAGTGTTCTCTCTCTCTCTTAAAAATAAACATTAAAAAAATTAAAACACAAAGCGAGGGGCGCCTGGGTGGCGCAGTCGGTTAAGCGTCCGACTTCAGCCAGGTCACGATCTCGCGGTCCGTGAGTTCGAGCCCCGCGTCAGGCTCTGGGCTGATGGCTCAGAGCCTGGAGCCTGTTTCCGCTTCTGTGTCTCCCTCTCTCTCTGCCCCTCCCCCGTTCATGCTCTGTCTCTCTCTGTCCCAAAAATTAAAAAAAAAAAAAAAAAAAAAAAAAGTTGGGAAAAAAAAAATATTAAAAAAAAAAAAACACAAAGCGAGAGTCTTAATGAATGCTTCAATATCCAACCTGCAGAATAAACTAGAAAGAAAATGTTGACAAAGATACAGTTCTGATCTAATTCTGGAGCTCCAATAGTGTTAATATATGAGAACATTTTTGTTTTATTTAGAAAAATGATAAAATTTGCTGGAGTTGTAGTACAGTAATAGCAAAATTAATTACTAAAATTATTTCAGCAACTAGTAGCTATTGAGTATCAAGCGTGTGCTAATCACTGTAACGTTTAATAAGACCCAGTGCCTTTCTTTGAGAAGCTAACTTTATAGAAAGGGGAATAAATCAACCACAAAAATAATTATAACTTAAGATGGTTGATAATAAATGAACACGAGGTAAAGTTCTGTGAGCCATAAGGAGAAAAGGCTTATGTGTTATTGAAATAATCAGTAAAATTTTCATGAAGGACATGGCATTTGAGACGAGAAAACAGGCACATTTTCCTGGTCTGGGATGTAAGAAAAGAGCATGCTAGGCAGTGGTATGGCAACAGAAGTACCAAAGTGGAAAAGCAGAAGAGGTGTTTGGGGAACGGAACAGCTGTTTTGCCAGAGTGTAAACTACTGTATATTTTTTTTTTGGAAGAAAGACAGTAGGAAATACAGTTGGAAAAGGAGGTAGGGAGCACCTGGGTGGCTTAGTCAGTTAAGTGTCTGACTCTTGATTTCAGCTCAAATCACGATCTTGCGGTTCATGGGTTTGAGCCCCACAATGGGCTCTGTGCTCGCAGTGTGGAACCTGCTTGGGATTCTCTCTCCCCCTCTCTTTCTGCCCCTCTCCAGTTTGCACGTATGAGTGCTGTCTATCTCTCTCTCTCAAAATAAATAAGTATTTTTTTTTAACGTTTATTTATTTTTGAGACAGAGAGAGAGACTGAGAGGCCTGAGAAAATTAAAACTTAAAAGCTTAAGTTACGGGAAACTGAAACCTAACCAAGCTTAACCAGCTTGTTCCGCTTCTGTACAATTGCTTGGCGCGCCCATGTATTCCTGATCAATCATTGTTGCCTGGCACATCCGTGTATTCCTGATCAATCATTGTGATACCCGTACCCCCGGTTGTGGTCTGACCTAAAGGCAGGAACCAATCGAACACTGTTAAGTGTCCAACTTTAAACACCAACCAATCGCAGCTCTGTAACTGTGGAAAATTCCTGATTTCCCCATGACTTGTTTGTACCTGTCTATAAAAGGGGTGTAAAAACCTCTCTCAGGGCCTCTTGGCGTCACCGGCAACGGGGGCGCAGAGGTCCAGGTTCGAACCTGCAATAAATGACCCTTGCTGCTTAGCTTTGACTCTGGACTCTGGTGGTTCGTTTTTTGGGGGTCTCTTAGACTCTGGGCGTTTCAAGACAGAGTATGAACGGGGGAGGGTCAGAGAGAGAGGGAGACACAGAATCTGAAACAGGCTCCGAGCTGTCAGCAAAGAGCCCGACGCGGGGCTCGAACTCATGGGCCGTGAGATCATGACCTGAGCTGAAGTCGGACGCCCAGCCAACTGAGCCACTCAGGCGCCCCATAAGTATTTTTTAAAAAGTAGGCAGGAGTCACACTGGGACGAGCTTTTCATTCACTCACTCATTCAACAAACATTCACTGAGCACTTGTGCTAAACTCAGAGGTAAAAAAATCGACAGAGGAGACCTGAATGCTATAACCACATCAATTGTGTATTCATTGACTTTCACAACTAGAGGTCTAAACATTCCTTTGATAAAATGAAGTCACATTACTTGTATGCTCCCCAAATTTCATACAGAATTAGATCAGTTTATCAACAGTGGTGGTCTGAATCTATGCAAAGAGAAATGCCTTTCTCTCTGTCTCACAGGGTTCAAAAGTAATTGTGAGGAAGAAAGAAACACATTTGCAAACAATTATACTTTCAAGTTACACCGCTAGTTTCGAAGAACTAGGGCAAATTCCTCAGCAGGTCTGGAAGGATTTAACTTGTTCCTCTCTGGGAATAGTGACTGATACAGCCCTTTCCACAACAGGCTGGTCCTGCATAGTTGGTCCCAGGGAGGGTGATAGCATTATGATGATCATGTCTCAGTGGCTGACCCACCAAACTGGTCACATTTGGGCTTTATCAACAGCTACTGCTAAAGAATTCCAAAGACAGGGTCACCTGGGTGGCTCAGTCCGTTAAGTATCTGACTCTTGATTTCGACTCAGGTCATGATCTTACATTTCATGATTTTGAGCACTGCATCGGGCTCTGTGCTGACAGCGCTTGGGGTTCTCTCTCTTCCTCTCTCTGTGCCCTTCCCCTGCTCGCACTCTCTCTCAAAATAAATAAATAAATAAAACATTAAAAAAAAACTGCTTTAAAAAGAAAGAATTCCAAAGACAAATTCTTGCAGCTGATTTCAGTCTTGAACATGATTAGAATATCTATCCATATGGCGAAGGTGGCACAGTTTGAAGATCTGTTGAAAATGCAGGAACTCAGATTTTATTATTTTTTTATTTTTTATTTTTTTAACGTTTATTTATTTTTGAGAGACAGACACAGAGCACGTGTGGGGGAGGGGCAGAGAGAGAGGGAGACACAGAAACCAAAGCAGGCTCCAGGCTCTGAGCTGTCAGCACAAAGCCTGACACGGGGCTTGAACCCACGAATTGTGAGATCATGACCTGAGCCTAAGTCGGACGCTTAACCAACTAAGTCACCCATGTGCCCAGGAACTCAGATTTTAAAGTACCAAACCTGGGCATGCTGGTTATTAAAATAAGGAGGTGTGTCCACGTTTAAACACTTTTAAAAGAAAATGTGAAATAACAAAATGTTAAAAAACAGAAAATGTAGAGCAATTACATAGATGACAATTAAAATGAAATGTGAAAATGTATTAGGGAAAAGGCCCTAGTAAAAGATTATCATTAATTCAAGGGACTATAATAAGGAGACTTCCCAGGCTGAGTGTGAATTGGGTATAAGGCGGGGCTAGGGGCTTAAAAAGCTTTCTCAGTTTGAAGCCAGAATCAGTGGAATGCCCTGTCCTCAGGGCTTTAACTCAGGTCTAATATCAAACACCACAGAAACTGCCAGAGTTGTGTTTGCACCCAGGAAAAAGTGCTGCGCGCAAGTCCTTACACAAAGTTTCCGGGCCTCGAATAGCCTCACTTTTCTACCTACACTTTTCTACTTACCAGTCACGTGTTAGTCTTTCAGTAATACAGTATCTCCGAGAACCTAATCACCGTCCCTTCACCCCCTCAACCTGAAATCCACACTGGGCCAGCCCAATCAAGAAAATGGCCTACTTTTGATCCCCCAGACAAACGGAGGAGCCATTTTTAAGATCAGATTTCTGCCGGGTGACATTCCCTATAGACTGGAAAGGAAGGCATAGTAGAAACACCATTTATTTAATTCAGTCAATCAGTGTACATGTTTGAGTGCCTAATATATTCCTAGCATTGTGCTTGATGCCATTAGGGAGAGAAGTGTCAAAGGCTAATAGGAATACGGGATGAGCACAACTAAATAAAGAAGGTACAAGACAGTACATGATTAGCTGTGATCTCTCCCCTTTGTATGTACTATGCTAAGAAGGCGCCCTTGTCAAACTGCCTTGCTACCATGGTGACAGTTACTAAGAAATGCACAGACCCACATATGAACTGGTTAGAGAGTTCTGGTTGTTGCTGTTGTTTTTAAATATGTACTTTCTCCAGTCAAATGAACGGTTCTTAATGTTGGTCTCCAATTTTCTCTATGGATTCTCTACATTTGAGTCCTGGTAGAAAAGTGAACCAAGAGTATATGGACCCACTGTGCTGACCCTGCAGAGTCTGGGAGTTTTCCTGCTGCTTTAGATCAGACTTTAACCCTTCATGTGTTCTTCGGAGTGACCTCAAGCGCCCCAGGCTTCTAAGAAATTCATCCAATCTGTTAATATACAGGTATATTCCCCAAAGTTAAGAAACAATTCTGGATCATGTCTTATTCTAACTTCTTGCTTTTGTCTGTCTTGTGGTTTCTATCTTCCCTGTGCCCCGCTTCATCCTAGCTGTGACCACTGTCCCTTCTTCATTTATTCCCCAAGCACCATTACATATAAGTGGTCATTTATTTTTATTTTTTTGAGGGGGGGCAAGTGAACAAGGGGCAGAGACAGAGAATCCCACAAGGGACAGAGAGAGAGAGAGAGGAGAGAGAAGCGGGGTTCACCCAAAGCGGTGCTCATGCTCCCTGAAAGTGGGGCTGAAACTCACAAACTGTGAGATCATGACCTGAGCTGAAGTCAGATGCTTAGCCAACCGAGCCAACCACCTATAAGTGGTTGCTTATAACGGACTGTTAATGGAAGTCCGGAAACAAGAAAGGAGGAAGTATAATACAGCACAAGGAAAGAAATATAAGTACCTAAAAGTTCTTTGGCCATTTTCAACATGGGGAATTTCTCACTGTATTTTCTTCTCAGGGTGCTGCCATTTTGCTCAGACTTCCTTCTCATCTCTTTTTTAAGTTCTTCAAGTCCAATCTCGGAAGTTCTATTATTCAAGGCAACCTAATTTTTGTTGTCAAACCTCCCCCCGTACCGACTACCCCAAAATGCCAACTTTTTTTTTCCTTTTCAAAGGCTCCTTTTCCCCCAGAGGCGAATGTTGCCATTCCCCTAGTATGCAAATAGCAGCTAAGAATAGCTATCTTAAAAGTTATTTATTTTCTTTCCCTGGTCACATGCATTTTGGCTTAACTCTCTCATTTGATCTGTATTTAAGGTACTATTTTTCTTGAGGCTGTCTGAAATACAAATGTAAAGTCAAGGTTTCAGAATCATTTTGAATTGCACATAAGCCATTTATTGGTTTATTTATTGGGGGAGAATTCTAGTTCTTTTTTAACTCATTTTCTAATAAATAATTTCTCAAAGATTCAGAAAAGCTACTGAATGATTTGTGAGTTTCTGACTGTACTGTAAGAGATAGGGAGAAGAATAAAAACAGGTTCCCTGTAGAAAACTCCCTACTGTATCTGGCATTATCCACAGACCAAGAACCCTTTTACGAGTACCCAGCACAATTTTCATAAAAGAAACCTTTCTTTATTCAGTCACAAATGTAGATGCTTAGGCAGTGACCACAACTTTGCCTTAAGGATAAGAATCTTATCTCAGACTACAGAAAAGCTTCCAAGGGTGCAGAGGGATGATTATCTCTAAGGTAGCCCTAAGTTATATTTGAATGTCATCTCCAAAGGAAGGTAACATATAACAATAAGTATGGCTTCTTGTGAAGATGGGTATTTCCCCTTGGATGGATCTCAATTTATACAAATTGATTTATATAGATGGAGATTTACAGAAATCTCCATCTATACCTCTATGAGGCTGTTACAAACTGTGCTGAGCACCAGACAAGGTACCATGTAGATATGAGCAAACACTGAAATAAAATCGAGATCCTATAGGAATCCTACTTAGAATTCAGAGGCTAAGAAGTAAAAATTATGGAATGAAAAACAAAGTAGAATTGCTTCACAGAGTTCTGGAATTTTAGAACTAGAAATATTTTAAAAATCATTCACTGATTTGCAGAGAAGGAAACGAGAGCTCAGAAGGGTTAGTAGTTTGCCTGAAGTCACATAGTGAATTAGCAGCAGAGTCCACAGATAATCAAGAGGTTTATCTACCTTACCACATGTAACAACCATTAAGCATCAATTCTTTGCAAGGAAATATATTGCTTAAGAAAACACATGTAAAATGCCGAGCACAATGTCTGGAACCACAGCTGTCATCACAATCAACATCATCGTCATCGTGGCTAAAAGTGCAGATTTTGATATTAGACCCTGATGTCTCAGCTCTGTCACTAGGTGTGACTGTAGATAACATATTTACCTACGCCCCAGTTTCTTCATCTATAAAATGGGAATAAAAATAGTAGACGCTATTAGCGTCTACCTAATAGAATAGTTGCGGGGATTATACATATACTCACTTGAGCATATGTACATGTACACATACGTTGAAACTGTTCAAACATTAGCTGTTCCACAGTATTACTAACCTATGTTAGAAGACAGAGTCAAATTGGAATACACACATATAGAGCATTGGTGGAGTTTCTCTTTGCTCCAACCAGGAAGTTAATATTTACTGAGCATGCACTGTGTACAGATACCAGCACACAAGAGTACGGAACAACAAAAACAGGAGAAGAGACGCTATTTCTGATGTTATATTATGGTAACTATTATTCTCAACAAATATACACCAATTACCTACATGTTAATGAGTAAGACTGAGTTTGTGCTTTCAAGGAGACTGCAATCTAGTGGAGGAAGGAACCAGGCTGTTATCATACAGAGTGGTACGTACATGGCTGAGCCAGAGCTTAGAGCTATGGGAGCTCACGGAAGGGCATCCTATCTAGGAAGGGAGGAGGTCGGGAAGGGAGCATCAGAGGAGGTTTCTCAGATAAAAGGATAAGGAGTTGGCCAAAGTGAGAAGGGTTGGAAAGAGCCTGAAGCCACAGACCAGCTGTGGCGGGTGCCCTCGGCTGGCTCTCAGCATCCACTCCAAACCCCTAGTGTGCTTTCTGATCCTGCAGGGGCTAAAGAAGGAAAAACCACGTTTCCCCTCATCTCCGTGCAGTTAGGGTTCTGCTTTTGCCAGTCAGAAGCACTTGGAAGGTGGATCTGGGGCTGGAGTCATTCGCTTTGTTGCTGCTGCAACAGAACACCTGTTTGTTTCACCTGTGCACCCACTGGGCTTTCCTCAGCATTAGTTCAATGTCCAGGTGCCAACTCTGTGGGCGTTGAGAGGTCGTCACAGGGGAAGCAGTGCTTCCTGATCCTCAGATCACAGCTACAGTGACAGGTCTTTGAACTCTACAGTACCCACGGAGTCCACTGACTGCCACCTCTCTGATGGTTGCAGAGGTATCGGCTTTCCCAGTAGGCCAGAATAGCAGTCTTGTGCTAGGAATCACTCCTGGAGACCCCCGGTGACCCAACCACCCTTGCCAATGATTTGCTAAACTCCTGACTCCCTGTATTAAATCCCTTTTTGCTCAAAATGGTGCGAGTGGTTCCTACTTCTTGCACCTAATACACCAAGAAAATACAAAAACTGTGAAATGGGCCATGAATAATACGGTTTGTGGGGTTAGTAAACTTCTGTAAAGGGCCCAGACAGTAAATATTTTAAGCGTTGTGGGCACTTATGATCTTCACCTCGCCTTCCTCCCCTTCCCTTCTCCAGGGCTAAGTATATTCACACTGCAGTGATCTCCAGAACATTTTCATTTTGGCAAAACTGAAACCCTACACTTCTTAAATAGTAATTCCTCATTCCCTCTCCCTCTCCCCTCTTGTCTCTGGCAACCACCATTCTACTCTCTATCTCTATAAATTTAACTACTCTTGATACCTCATATAAATGGAATCATACAGTATTTAATTTTTTGTGACTAGCTCATTTCGCCTAACATAATGTCCTCAAAATCCATGCTGTAGCATACAACAGGATTT
Organism: Neofelis nebulosa; assembly: GCF_028018385.1. NCBI lineage: Eukaryota > Metazoa > Chordata > Mammalia > Carnivora > Felidae > Neofelis > Neofelis nebulosa. Next base: position 52,681,030 of record NC_080789.1, read on the forward strand.
CCTTATTTCCATTGTAAGGCTGAATAATATTCCGTTGTATGTCTGTGCCACATTTTGTTTATCCATTCCTCTGTTTATGACATTTGGGTTGCTCCCACTTCTTGGCTATTGTGAATAATGCTGTTATAAACATAGGTATGTAAATATCTCTTCAAGATCTTGCTTTCAATTCTTTTGGATATACACCCAGAAGTGGGATTGCTGGATCATATGGTAATTCTAATTTTTAACTTAAAAAAATATTTTTTAATGTTTATTTATTTTTTGAGGGGGAGAGAGAGAGAGAGTGAGAGAGAGCGAGAGAGAGAGAGCAGGGGAGGGGTAGAGAGAGAGGGAGACACAGAATCAGAAGCAGGCTCCAGGCTCTGAGCTGTCAGCACAGAGCCCGATGCAGGGCTTGAACTCATGAACCATGAGACCATGACCTGAGCTGAAGTTGGACGCTTAACCGACTGAGCCACCCAGGCGCCCCTCTAATTTTTAACTTTTTTGAGGAACCCCCACACTGTTTTCCATAGCAGCTGTACTACTTTACATTCCTACCAATAGTGCAAAAGGGGTCCAATTTCTCCCCATCCTTGTTGACACTTACTATTTTCTGGTGTTTTGATTATAGCTATCCTAATGAGTATGAGGTGACATTTCATAGTGGTTCTGATTTGCATTTCCCTAATGATTAATGATGTGATGTCAAGCATTGTTTCATATACTTGTTGATCATTTGTATATCTTCTTTGCCCATTTTAAAGTTGGGATATATGGGGGTGCCTGGCTGGCTCAGTCAGTAGAGCATGCAACTCTTGATCTCAGAGTCATGAGTTCACGCCCCACATTGGGCATGGGTCCTACCTAAAATTAAAAATAAATAAAAATAAAAGGAAAAAATAAAATTGGGATATATGTTTTTTGTTGCTGTGCTATAGGAGTTCTTTATATAATCTAGGTATTAAGCTCCTATCAGATATGCGATTTCTTTAGGCTGCTTTTTCACTTTATCACTCATGCCAGTTCAGTTTTAGTCTGTGCCCGTGAATGGCAGTGTAGTCTGGAGCAAACTGGCAAGCAGTCTGGCCAGATCTGGAGCTATCTCCCATCCTAAAGACACTAGGAGGAATGAGCCAGAACGTCTCTAACTTAAGACACTCTCACTATGCTATCAAAAAGCATCCCCATGCCTTCACTTTGAACCAGAACCAGACAACCTGAGGGTTTCTGGGGCTGCAGAATTAGAAACAGTCTCAAGACCGGGTGAGTAAGAAGCAGTCACGGAGGTAGACTTACCAGATTCGGGTTTCACGTTGTCAAGTACCTGTCACTAGAAAGCTGGGATCAAACTCAAATACGATTTCGTTATCTAGTTTGCAATTTAACACTGCTCTTTTTACTTCAAATGGTAGTTCAGTTCAGCTTCTTTGATTCTCCATGTTCATTCTGAGAGAATAAAATATCCTAACTCTGGAGATACTAATGATTTCCAGTCAAATATATGGAGAGTTACTTCTTGACAATCTAAAATGCATCCCAGTTCACACAGTACATGCTCCAAAAAGCCCTGCCGATTCTGTATTAGTGGATATGACACCATGGCATGGTGCATTTGCCAAAACATCCTCTTTGGAGAGATAAGTTTCTCATGTATAAAAGGCCTATTTCCCCTTCCAACTACTATTGTTTTTTGGAAAAATTTGAGAAGACTTATGTGTGCTATTTCTCTGGTCTCCACAAGAAAAAGAAAGTGGGAAGGTTAAGCACAGAGCTGCATAGGGTCAAGAAGAAGAAATGTTGTAAACGCAGGATCCTAATTCTCTTCCTCCCTGATTTTTTTTTTTAAACAGACATTTCTTTTTTTTTTTTTTTTCAACGTTTTTTATTTATTTTTGGGACAGAGAGAGACATAGCATGAACGGGGGAGGGGCAGAGAGAGAGGGAGACAGAATCGGAAACAGGCTCCAGGCTCTGAGCCATCAGCCCAGAGCCCGACGCGGGGCTCGAACTCACGGACCGCGAGATCGCGACCTGGCTGAAGTCGGACGCTTAACCGACTGCGCCACCCAGGCGCCCCATCTTCCTCCCTGATTTTTATGTTAAGTTGTTGCTATTCAGGTTTTTACATACAATGTTCATCACTGTGTTACCTCTAATCACAAATGTCAAGAACAGTTGACTTTTTTTTTAATTTTGGAGAGAGAGCGTATGAGCAGAGGAGAGGGGCAGAGGGAGAAAGGGAAAGAGAGAGAGAGAGAGAGAGAGAGAGAGAGAGAGAGAGAGAGAGAATCTTAAGCAGGCTCCATCCGCACTGAACACAGAGACCCATGCGGGGCTCGATCTCATGACCCAGGCTGAGATCATGACCTGAGCTGAAATCAAGAGTCAGATGCTCAACTGACTGAGGCACCCATGCACTCCAGGATCAGTGACATTTATAAATGATTTTAGCTGTAAATTACAGAAAATCCAAACACAAGTAGCTTAAAAAAAAGTTATCTTTCTCATCATAACAAGAAATCCAGAGATAGGTCATTGCTGGCATTGGTTTAAATGCTGAATTTTCTCAAAGTCAAAAGCCTTGAATTTTCTTGACTTTCCCTTCAGGGATGAAAGATGGCTACTACAGCTCTAGACTTTCCCCGGCTCACAAAGCAGAAAGAATAGACAACAAAGACCAGTTTTGACTGTCTCATTTTATTTGGAAGGCAATACACGTATGCCTCCCTTTCCTGGAATTTCTCCCTCAACCTCAGTAATCTTCAGTAAGGTGAAGAAAACAGAACATTTGGGAATATTTGGTTTTCCTATCCTATAGGCAGGCAAGTAAGAGGAAAACTGGGAATGGGTGTTGGTCTGTTGAGTTCTAGGGTCTGCCACAGTGAAAACCAGGAAATACCAAAACATCTGAGAATACAAGATTAACGGAGTATGATGTGCCAGATGAATCCCAGGAGACTGTTATAAAAACTGTGGTACAGAAACATACTTAGGTACATGCAAAATTATTCCTAGAAATGTTATCAACTAATAAACAAACATACAAAACACTCGATAAGAAATCATCAAATTTGTTGGGGTGAAAAAAGTTTAGACAGATTTAAAAAACTTGAACAGTTATATACAAAAAACCCAGAACTCACGTTCTGAAAATGCTGACTTAGGTTGGGTTTTCTAGGAAACAGACTGAGGCAGGGAGGTGCATGCAGGTGCTTGATTTTACTCCAGAGTGCTTTCAGGAACAGCACCTCTGAGGGAGGCAGGACGGGGCAGAGGGAGGTGAACCGCAGGGCACTCGCCACAGAGGCTTTAACTGGCGGGTCCCATGGGGAATTCTAAAGCTGAATGTCCCAGATTGTTACAATTGAGGGACTCTGCCTTGTACCTCACAACTGACCAGTCCTTGGATCTGAGTCGCCCCCAGGGACAGACTGTAACCCAGGATGAGGCGGTTTCCTTCACAGAAGGCAATTTTGGAGAGAAGCCACCGTGAGTCATTAGCAGCCGACACCCCTGGCAGCTACAGCTTGGGATCTGGGCAGCATACCACACAGCATCCACTAGAAATGTGAACCCTGATTATCTCTGGGTTTGGGGATTGAGCTCGGCTTTCTCTCTTTTTTAAATAGTTTCCAAATTTTCCACAACAGAGTACTGCCGTAAGAATTAAAAATGACTTAATTCATGTAAAGCACTTTGCACAACTCCTGGAATTTATTAAGTATTCCATAAGTTTAGTTGTACTTATTTCTTATTTAGAAGTATATACATATAGGGGCGCCTGGGTGGCTCAGTCGGTTAAGCGGCCGACTTCGGCTCAGGTCATGATCTCACGGTCTGTGAGTTTGAGCCCCGCGTCGGGCTCTGTGCTGACAGCTCAGAGCCTGGAGCCTGTTTCAGATTCTGTGTCTCCCTCTCTCTGACCCTCCCCCATTCATGCTCTGTCTCTCTCTGTCTCAAAAATAAATAAAGGTTAAAAAAAATATTTTTTTAAAAAGAAGTATATACATATAAAACACTATGAAGAGAAAGCATAAATGCGAATATTGTCAAGAAAAAAAGTATGAAGTAGGATTAAAATAATAATAGACTTTGCTGTTCATTTTGGCTTATTTTGTTTTATCCGTGAAATTCCTTCTTCTGATATCGCTTCTTCCTAGCATTGTCCCATAGAACTTTTTTGTAATAATACAAATTTTGGTATCAGTGTCATCCAACAGCCACTAGCCATGGTTGGCTACTGAGCATTTGAAATGTGGCTAGTGCAAATGAAGAACCAAATTTCAAATTTTATTTAGTTTCAATTCATTTAAATGTAAATAGCCACATATTGCTAGTGACTACCAAATATCGGACAATGCAGTTCTATACCAATACTAATCAATGGTTATTTAGAGAACAGATCTAAACTATTCTTTCTCTCTTGAAGCTTGGATGAGTTCCCTTAATTCATCACCCTGTATAATCTCCTAATCTTGATTTCAAAATCACATTATATTTAGAAGTGTAGAAAAACAAAATGGGAAGAGTTAATTAAGTGTAAAAAAAAAAAAGTGGTTTTTTTCCTTTTCTTTTGTTTTTTTAAGTATACTCTACATCCAGCACGGGGCCTGAACTCATGACCCCAAGATCAAGAGTCAGCCACATGCTCTACTGACTGAGCCAGCCAGGCGCCCCTGGTCAGACTTTTTTTTTACATACAACAGAGAAGGTAATTTAGTTGAAAGTTAGATGCTAAAGAGCTATATAATGTATCGCTAATTGTCTGAAATTTTTTAGAAAATAATCTGAAAAGAAAATGAGAGGTTGTTCTATATGAAATATCTGGTTCCTCTTGGTAAGCCAAAAAAGACTTCTCACTTAAATCATATCTTTTTTCCTTTAAAAAAAAAAATGTTTACTTATTTTTGAGAGAGACAGAGAGAGAGAGAAAGTGCATGCGCACGCACACATGAGCGTGAGCAGGGGAGGGGCAGAGAAAAAGGGAGACAAAGAATCCCAAACAGACTCCATGCCATCAACCCAGACCTCGAGGCAGGGCTTGAACACATGAATCACAAGATCATAACCTGAGCAGAAATCAAGAGTCAGACGCTTAACCGATTGAGCCACGAGATGCCCCTGAAATCATATCTTTCAACCATATTGTCAATATAGTATGGGAGACACCTACAGAAACAATTTGAGAATGCCTGAATAACAATGTGGAAGTCTCTTACATCTCAGGTGGGAGGCCTATGCGAATGGGGATAACTCCCTAACAGCAGCCATGCTTGAGAAAGGAAAGAGACACAGATTTTGGCTTGCATTTCAGCCTTGCCACTTACTGGCTGTGTACTTTGGACACATTACTTAATTACTCCACAATAAAATGGTGATAACTACACCTTTGAAGGTTTGTTGGAATATTAGTGATATGTAAAGCACCTGGCACACTGTAAGTGCTAAATCAATGAGTTTTATTATTATGTCAATATTATGTCAATAAAATAGAACAGCAAAAGTGAAGTGAGTCCAAATGATTTAAAACTTGAGTGATAATTAACTGGCATAATCATTAAGTTGTAAAATTATTTTTGGTATATGTTACTTTATTTTTTTAATATATTTTATTTATTTATTTTGAAAGAAAAAGAGAATGCGAGCATGAGAGAGGGAGGGGCAGAGAGAGAGAGAGAGAGAGAGAGAGAGAATCCCAAACAGGCTCCATGCTGTTAGCACAGAGCCTGATTCAGGGTTCAATCTCACAAACCTGAGATCATGACCTGAGCTGAAACCAAGAATCAGATGCTTAACTGACTGAGCCACCCAGGTGCCCTGGTGTATGTTACTTTATGTGTCTATTGGCCACACATAAAACACAGTCCACTGTATCAAATCAGTGACAAAAATGGATGCTTGACTAAATGAATGAATCATCACCTTGCCTGTTCTTAATGGTCTTTTGCCCCCCAAAAGGGTTGTTGTCACTAAAATGGTTTTGTCACTGGTACTGTCAGTAGGGAAATTTTCAAGCTGTAAAGAGCTTGAAACACAACTGTTTTTCTAGACTTAATAGGAGAGATCATGGCTCAAATTAAGAAACAACTTCTTGAGCAATACTACAAAGAAGCACTTTTAACGGCTTCCATCCTGAGACATTTTTAAGAAGACAGACAATTCTCCAGCTGAAAATGTCATCCTCACCTGTGGGAGCCAGCCTCCTGGGTAGCCTCTACTGATCCTTCTTTCCTAGCATTCATGCACTTCATTACTCTCCTGCCCAAATTCAATCAAGGCTGGCCCTGAACATGGTCAAGGCTATGTCATAAAAGGCACTGCAGCTTCTGCTTTGGTCTTTCAGATCATCATTTCCTCCGGAATAAGCCAGTTGCCACACTGTGAGAACACTCAAGCTATCCTGTGGAAAAGCCCCTGTGGCCAACAGACGAAGCCAACTTCTCAGACATGTGAGAGAATCACCTTGGAAGTGGATTCTCCAGCTGCAAATAAATCTTCAGATGACCACAGCCCTAGCCAGCAAGATCTGACTTCAACCTTCTGAGTCTGAGACTGAAACAGAAATGCCCAGCTGAACCCTTCCTGAGTTCCTGACTCAGAAATTGGGAGAGATAATACAGGACTTTTACTGTTTTAAGCCACAACATTTTGGGTTTGTTTTATTATTTTTAAGTTTATTTATTTTGAGAGAGAGAGACAGGCTGAGGGAGGGGCAGAGAGAGAGGGAGAAAGAGAATCCCAAGCAAGCTCCATGTGGAGTCTGGTGCAGGGCTTGAACCCATGAACAATGAGACCACAACCTGAGCCCAAATCAGGAGCCACGTGCCCAACCCAGGCACCCCTGGTTTTTTTTTTCCTCTTAAAGTAATCTCTATGCCCAACAGGGGCTTACACTCACAACCTTGAGATGGAGAGTTGCATGCTCTACTGACTGAGCCAGCCAGGCTCTCCAAATACTTTTTTTAAAAAGTAAACTCTACCCCAACGTGGGGCTTGAACTCACCACCCCAACATCAAAAGTCACATGCTCTACCAACTTAGCCAGCCCAGTGCCCTGAAGGTGTAGTTTTGGGGTTATCTGATACGCAGCAAAAGATAGCTAACGTACCATCAATAACAAACATTTATCACTACTGTACAAAGTATCCTGTTTATAGGCTGAACCATACGATCATTCAAGGTAACTTCTTGCTTTATAATGTTTTAACACGTTGACATGTCATTGACTATCTTTTCCTATAAAATTCTTATGAGACAAGGAGAATTAGCCAATCAAATGTTCAGCAAGTATCCATTAAGTTCAAGGTATTATACTAGGTGCTTTGCTGATGAAAAGGTATGATGACGCTATTGATAACAACAGTAAAAATAATGATAGATATTACTAACACCTATTAAGCATGAGCTTATCACAGACACTGTCCTAGACACTGTACATATATTCTCATTTAACCTTAATGTATACTGCCAAATGTTTTCCAGAAGGTCATACCAAGTTACATTCCCATCTGCAATGTAGAAACACAAACTCACTGCATGATTATCAGCACTTAAGAATTACAAAAAAACCCCACAAAAAACCTGATAGGGGAAAATTGAATAGTTCAATCTGCATTTCTATGATTACTACATCTTAAAATGTTGAGCATATTAAATTTTTGTCTGACATATGTTACAATGTTGGCATTGTGTTTTCTTAACATTTTTATTGTCAAGTCAATCTCTTCCTTTGTAATTTCCTCCAATTCTTTTATAATTAAAAGGCTCTTTCCTATCCCTAACTTCACTTGCATTTGTATTCTAGTTTGTTTATGGTTTTGTTTTTTACACATGTAGTTATTATTTTTTTAAGTTTATTTATTTATTTTTGAGAGAGAGAGCACACGAGAGAGAGGAGGCAGAGAGGAAACCAAGCAGGTCCACACTGCCAGCACGGAGCCCACACACAAACCATGAGATCATGACCTGGGTGGAAACCAAGAGTCAGATGCTCAACTGACTGAGCCACTCAGGTACCCCTGTAGTTATTTTTTTGATGTTTTATTTATTTTTGAAAGAGCGTGTGCATGAGTGGGGGAGGGGCAGAGAGTGAGGAAGACAGAGGATCCAAAGGGGTTCAGTGCTGACAGCAAAGAGCCCAATGCGGGGCTTGAACCCACAAACCATGAGATCATGACCTCAGCTGAAGTGGGACGCTTAACCGACTGAGCCACCCAGGTGCCCCTGTCATTTTTTGTTGCAGGACACAGGAGTTTTTGTTTTGTGCTTTTTTTTTTTTTTTTTTCCCATCACAATCATGTCTCCTTCACTATCAGTTGAGTAAGTTTTCCTTTCCCCTACTGATTTATGATGCCACCTTTATTATCTTAGGAATTCTCATATTACTTGGGTATGTTTGTGAGCTTTATGACCCTCTTTCACTGTCTGTTGGTTTTGGTGTTAGTACTACACTTTTTTTGATTACTAACTTCTACTCATTCATGGAGAACCATCACATTCTCCTCCTGGAAGCCTCCCTGATTCTTCCCAAAAGATATGACTGCTGCCTCCTTTTTCACCTTTATAACACATAAAATTCTGCCTTGTATTGCAGTTAACATGGCTGATTGTATCCAACTATATTCTTGAGAGCAGGGAACAGGCGCACTATATATTCATTAAAACTAAACTGTTGGATTTGCATGAAAAGGTGGTGATAGCAAAACAGATCTAGTTTGACAAAAAAAATGAAAACAGACAATTCCCTCATTTCAACAAATATCACTGTACTATCCATTATGAAACAATTATAAAGGTGAGTGAATGTTAGATTCTGACTCGGGGAGTTCACCACTTAGGTCAAAGAGGCATATGAATACACGTGATTCAACAGTGTGACTAGTGTAAAATAATCATGTACAAGGAAGAAAGGAAAAAACTGAGCAAGTAGTGGGCATAATTTCAGAGTAGTGTATAAGTATATATACAGTAGTGTATAAGTATATACAGAGTAGTGTATAAGTAGTATATAAGTATATATAAGTGTATAAGTATAAGCTGGGTTTATGGTGTTTTTTTTTTTTTAATGTTTATTTATTTTTGAGACAGAGAGAGAGGGAGAGCGCGAGAGCACGGTAAGGGCAGAGAGAGAGAGAGAGGGTGAGGGGAGAGAGAAAGGGAGACAGAGAATCTGAAGCAGGCTCCAGGCTCTGAGCTGTCAGCACAGAACCTGAGGCGGGGCTCCAGCCCACAACCCTGGTGACCATGACCTGAGCTGACGTGGGATGTCCAGCGGACTAAGCCACCCAGGCGCCCGTGGGTTTACGGTGTTTCTTAAATGTCAAGGAATCTGTAATTAATCTGAATGACACAGGGCTTGCAATTCAGAACCTTCAACAGAAGTTTCATTAATTTATCCTTCCTGGGGGCGCCTGGGTGGCTCAGTCGGTTGGGCGTCGGACTTCGGCTCAGGTCATGATCTCGCGGTCCGTGAGTTCGAGCCCCGCGTCGGGCTCTGTGCTGACAGCTCGGAGCTTGGAGCCTGCTTCACATTCTGTGTCTCCCTCTCTCTCTGACCTTCCCCCATTCATGCTCTGTCTCTCTCTGTCTCAAAAATGAATAAACGTTAAAAAAAAATTTAAAAAAAATGTATCCTTCCTGGAAGACCTTTTGAAGGAAGCCTAAGGTAGATTGGGTAGCATGGGCAAGCTGCAGAGCTCTGCTCGGAAGCTGTTCCCTTCGCGCGAACCTGAGATGCCTTGTGCAGGATACAGGTGCGAATTACTGCAAAGTGTGCGACTGGGTGAAAATGAAACGGGGGGATAAGATACAAACCTTTACCGGTATCAGGTACTATAAGCCACGTACTTGCGTTGGTTTAAAAGGCATGAGAACTGACTCCTTGTGAGAGAGCACAGTTCGAGCCACTAGCCTCATCTTCGCGCCCCGCCCTCAGGCCCCAGGCGAGCCCAGGCCAGATGTTAAGACCAAGAACTACAGACGTCAAGTAAGCGTGACGTCACCAGCACTGACGCAGTCTCACAGGGAGGGGCCTCTCAGCTCACCTCAGAACGCAGTCAGGTCCGCGGAGCAGCGAGTTGACCGTCTCGTGTTCTGCCCTAAAGATCCGAATAGTCAGCAGTACGGGAGCCGAAGCGCCGAAGTTGCTCAGGAGCTGAAGACGGGCCACTTCCCTCCTTCCTTGGCCCTTACTGGTGTCCTCTCTAAGGCCCAGGCGCGGTCCAGGCGGCAGCGCGCTCACGAGCTCGCCGCTTGCGGCGTTCGCGCGCACGCACGCTTGTGCGCACGTTCCCTGAGAACCCGGAAGTGCGAGGGAGAGGAGAGCCACGTGGGTGGAGCTGGATCGCAGCTCGCATGGGGGAGTCTATCCCGCTGGCCGCCCCGGTCCCGGTGGAACAGGCGGTGCTGGAGACGTTCTTCTCTCACCTGGGTATCTTCTCTTACGACAAGGCCAAGGACAATGTGGACAAGGAGCGAGAGGCCAACAAGAGCGCGGGGGGCAGCTGGCTGTCGCTGCTGGCGGCCTTGGCCCACCTGGCCGCGGCCGAGAAGGTCTATCACAGCCTCACCTACCTGGGGCAAAAACTAGGTACCTCCGCCCCGCCCCCCGTGCCCTTTGAGGAGGAAGGAAAGGGGGTCTATTCCCCGATCGGCAGTGGCTTGGGTTCCCTGTCTCTGTCACTTCTAGCCTCAGGCTCAACTTGGCACTCCCAATTCTCCCACCGTTCCCTTCCTTCTCTCGGCTTCCACAAACCCCGCCCACTGGCCTCTGCTGCTGTTAGATTGGCCGCCCGGGTGGATGCTCTTTGCAGGGCTGTGCCACAAACCGATGGGTGTATCCATTTTGCTCAGTGCATGGATTGGTGCCATAAATGAGAAGTTAAGCAAACTGTATGTCTTCACTCTTCTGATCAGTGACACTGTGGCCAGAGGAGCAAAACTTGCCAACACAACCTAGTTATAATTAATGAACACTTTTATCCGGCCTCTTAAGGTTAAGGCCCCTGCGAGTTGCAGATGGAGTCCTACCCCCTCTTCCTAGGCTCTCAATAAATATTTAATGAATGAGGAAATGAATACTGGACAGGAAAGGCAAGAAATATACCTAACACTAGCAAGAGGGGACTTACGGAGGAAATGGTAAACACTCTTACTCCGTCATAAATCTTGCCCCTGAAAATAAGATGCAAGAGCAACTGATTTTCACTACAGAAACAATTAGTATGAGTAGATCAGGAGGACATAAAATATGTGAAAGCCAAAGGCTATGCATACAAAATATTACGGCTTACAATTATCAGCAATAAATACTATAAATCCCAGAGCTTTCAAAGTTGTGTTAGTATTTTGGCCTATGTTTACACCCTTTCATTATCAGAAAGCACAGGGTTGGGTATGAGTGAAGAACACGTATATACAATGTAGAATAGAAAGGTAAAATTGAGTGCAGGTTCCATTTTGATTGTTAACCCCTAGTTTCCTTACATTTCCTGAAAGCGGGCATGTACATACTGCTGTCAGTAAACACCCAAAGGGTAGGGCTTTCTCAGATCTTAACTTCTGCCTTAGCTGTTCAGGTAATGACTTATTTAGTATGTTGACGTATTGGCAAAAACTGGTCAGATAGATTCACCTTGTGTGTTTTTTCCACCCCTTTTTACAGTGGTACTTCTCACAAATTTGCAGTTGATGTTGCAGTATTATTATTCCCCTTTCTACAGATTGGCAGATTGTTTGTGCTCACTGGTGCAGGTAGTTGACAGATCTCAAACTGGAATACCTGCTTTTGAAGTGTCAGATTGTGTTCTTATCCATGTGATTTATAAAAAATTGGCATATGTATTCTACTTTAAATTTACCTTGTATATACAGTTGACCCTTGAGCATTAGGGGCTTGAACTGCCTGGGTCCACTAATACGCGGATTTTTTCCATAAATACAGTACAGTAAATGTATTTTCTCATCCTTTATGATTTTCTTAACATTGTCTCTTCTCTAGTTTATTATAATACAATACATAATACTGTATATATATGTATATATACACACACACAATATATATATGTACAAATAGATGTACAAATATAACATACAAAATGTGTTAATCTACTGTTTATGTTATCAGTAAGGCCTCCAGTCAATAATAACCTATTAGTAATTAAGTTTTTGGGGAGTCAAAAGGTATACTTGGATTTTTGACTGTGTTGGGGGACGTCAACACCCTCCTCTGTCACCCCCAGCTCTGTTCAAAGGTCAACTGTATTTAGAAATGCAGAGGATTCTGGCTGTAAAATTGAAAGTGGGTAATTTTCTGGCAGTTTTCGTTATTTTTAGATTCCCCCACTTCATGAAGAATGGTAATTGACCCCAGTGCCATGATTCTTTTTAAAGCTCATGTATGAGAATTTGATAAAACCCATGGACTTGTATATGGAAAATATATGTGTAATACAATTTTGCATATAATCTGAGAGGGTTCAGTAGATTTCCTAAAGCCTATTTATGGACCCCAGCTTAAAAATCTGCTATTCTAGTTTAAGTTGTATGTGTCTGGTTGGTTTTTGGTAAACAGAACTAGCTGCCTGTGTGTAAGAGCGTGTGTGAGACCATCACTGTCCCTGACTTGGTTCTTTGCAATGGCCCTTATTATGTAAAGTGACTAGTTCTACACGGACGCCCAGCTTGCATGCATGAACCTGAAGGCTGCACCTTGAAACTGACCCAGGAGCAATTTACGTATGAAACGTGCCCTGGCATGGCTCAGACTCCCAGGTGATCTGTCACTTCTGAGTAAATGTTCTGAAAATGGCATGTTTAATCTCAATGCCTCATAACTTATTCCCATGTGTAGTAATTGTAGGTTCCAGATTTAAAATTTTAACTTTGCAGATATCTTACGGTTTTTTGATACTGAGAGTGTTTGTGATAACGTGCTTACAATATGATTTTGTGATTATTTTGTTGACTCCATTTTCTTAAAACCTGGGGGGAAAATTTTTGTGTTGCCACTTAGACATTCCCATGTTTTTCAAATACTTTGCTAATTAGAATGTATGGTTTTCTTTAAAAAGCAAAACAAAAAGTTTTATGTGTATTTTTAAACATTTAAAACATGGTTCAAAAAAGTGAGTCTTTCTGACTTCACTCACAACTAGTGTTCATCAGAGACCTTAGCAGAGAATCCTGTTTATACATGCACATATCAGCAAACACTACAGGCAAAGGACAGGCCTGACAGGGAGGCTTCTGTTCCTGTATTGGCTCAGTTCTGAAGAACTTTGGGTGGAGTCCTTCCTTATCCTGGAGCTTTCTCTTTCCTTTGAGGGGAGAATATACCTGTTTGGGGATGGCTTAAAATATGCCATCTCAATGCCTTTGGAGGATTTTAGGTCATACTTTTCTCCCTTTGGTTTCATTACCAGAGGGTTTCCTCAACCTCTGGCTGTTGGAATTTAGCATGGTAGAAAATGCCTTAACTTGAGAACTGATGTTTACAAATTATCATTAACAAGAAGCTGTGGAACAAAATACTCAATTAGATATTTTACATACTCCTTTAATATATTTGTTATGTGAAATTTTATCATGTGCGATGGACCACTGAAATCTTGAGAAATAATGAGGATTCAATACATAGAGCCTTCTAGAAATAATTCAAAATAACTGTATTTTGTAAATTCAAAAAATTGAAAAGAGGAAGGTGTCTGATGTCTCTGATTCCTTGTTTCCCAGTATGAAGGAAGGCCCATCCCCATTGGATATTCCTTACCAGGATAGTCAACAATAGGATTGTGCTCCTGAGAGGTTGGAGAACAGAGACCTGTTTAAAAGAAATGCATTGGTGGTCTCTCCCTTCCTTATAGTGTCCCTTGGTTTTACATATTAGTGATGGTGTTTATTGATAAGCTTTTCACAGTATTTTTGTATTTATGTGGTGTTTCCACTCCCTCAAATAAGGGTAATCTGACAAAGGAAGGTATCCCTTTTTCACCAAGGCCACGCTGTTTAACAGCGGAGGTGAGTACAGTTGAAATCACCTAGCTATCTTTCAAATAGATGCTATTCTTTTTTACAGTACGTGAAGCTCCCAATTTACCATAGAGTTTTAGAAGCTCACTTAGTGGTTACAGTTTTCTTATATCAGGTATGAATGGAAGGGAAGGGGATTATGGTTGTGGAATATGTGCTTTGCTCCAGGCACATTACATACCAAATGTTATTTCATTTTGTCTTCTTAGCAACTCTGTTACTAGCTGCGTGTTAAAAAACAACAACGAAGGCTCAGAGTGGCTAAGTCATTTGCACATCACACAGCTTATAAATTCGGAAGCTGAAAGTTGGAACTAAGTCAGACTTCCAGAGCTTTTAGATTTTTTTTTTTTAAGATTTTGTTTTTAAGTAATCTGTACACCCTACATGGGACTTGGACTCACAATCCTGAGATCTAGAGTCACACACTCCACTGACTGAGTCAGCCCAGGGATTTTGCTTGGTACTCTGTTGCCTTCCTCAGCTAGGAGATTTTTTTCCTGAACTTGGACACAGAGGTCTATTTATTCCATACTGTCGCATCACAAAATCTGCCAAGTTAGACTGAATACAGGCAGGGAAGGAAGGCAAACCCTTCAGGGTACAGTCCTGTGTGGGATGTTAGGCTGGGGTCAATGCACCTGTACCGCATAGTTTTTGCCACTATTAGCAGGAGGAATGATTTGAATGCTAGTCAGTTTGTTTAGGCAGTATATTGAAGAAAACATTTTTTAAGTATTAGTAGTTTATGGAATAGTAGGAAGGTGACAAAACTTCTGGGTTTGCCCAGGGCTGACGGGGTTCCCAGGACATGGGACTAAGGGTTTTCCGAGAAGCCAGACCTTGAGTGCCAAGACTTGGAAAGTCATGGAAAAACTAGGACAAGGTGGTCACAGTAGTAGGAAGGGATGTAAGATTCATTTCTTGAAACATAAATGGGGCCCTAAACTAAAAACAGCATTGTGAGATGTTTCATTTATTAAGGGGATAGTTTACAAATCCCTTGATACATAATTTTCACTCCTAATTGATATGTTTAGAATAGTGATAAATTTCTTCATTAAACTATTTTGTGTGTATCAATAGAGAATTTAAACTGTCACCCATTTCTGAGGTTTTTATATATTCCCGAGAATTAGTGTTTTAAACTTGCCCTATTTCTTTTCATTTTCCTAGTGTCTTACCTGTGACCCTTTAGTGGGGTGCAGAATTGCTTAAGAAAACATCTATGAAGCTGAAGCTGGCTCTATAATTATTAGAAATAGAGCTCATCATGCATTAATACAGAAGTAAGGAAATGCTGTCTGTGCCACTTGATTCTTTTTAACTATTGAAAAGGATGTATTTGGGGGCGCCTGGGTGGCGCAGTCGGTTAAGCGTCCGACTTCAGCCAGGTCACGATCTCGCGGTCCGTGAGTTCGAGCCCCGCGTCGGGCTCTGGGCTGATGGCTCGGAGCCTGGAGCCTGTTTCCGATTCTGTGTCTCCCTCTCTCTCTGCCCCTCCCCCGTTCATGCTCTGTCTCTCTCTGTCCCAAAAAAATGAATAAAAAACGTTGAAAAAAAAAAATTTAAAAAAAAAAAAAAAAAAAAAAAGAAAAGGATGTATTTGGTCTTTTTTTTTTTCTTTCTTTCTGATTTGCTTTGGAACCCCTGAATTACACCAGCAGTATTTATAATTGCTTCCTGCTCTTAATAATTCACAGCATGGTGCTTATTTTGTTATAACCTATAGTGTCAACCTTGTCAAGAGTACTAAAGATTTCAGGGCACCTGGCTGGCTCAGTGTGTGACTCTTGATCTCGGGGTCATGAGTTCAAGCCTCATGTTGGGCATAGAGATTTTTTTTTTAATTTTTAATTTTTAATGTTTACTTTTGAGACAGAGAGAGACAGAGCATGAACAGGGTATGGGGAGAGAGAGAAGGAGACACAGAATCTGAAGCAGGCTCCAGGCTCTGAGCTGTCAGCACAGAGCCCAATGCGGGGCTCGCATTCACGGACCGTGAGATCATGACCCGAGCCAAAGTTGGACGGTCAACTGACTGAGCCGCCCAGGCACCCCAGTCATAGAGATTATTTTAACAAAAGGACTAAAGGTTTTCTTTTTTCCCCTGGGACCCTAGTAGTCTGTGTTCTTGTGTAAGGGAGATACACATATGTGTATTTTCCATTTTCTGGTATGGCTTAAAAGCTAAGGCAAAGGAAAATGCAACTCTAATGCAGAAATAAAATTTCCTGATTTATCAGGAATAACAACAGTGTTTTCCGATCGGGTATTCTTTTTTGTTTTAAATATATTTATGTGGAAGGAGGGCTATTTAGATCCAGGTTGATGTCACTTACTAGGTCAATTATCCTCTGAAATAAATGTGAATCCTCATTGAACCGGGGTGGGGGAGAATCGGTACACGGGTAAGGAAATCATACACAGGTGCATTGCCACACTAATGAGTCGTACCAGGCATTCTTTCTTCTTCCTCGGTGAAATTACGAGTAGCAAAATATTTGAATTGGCGGCTGATGATAACTTGCTGAGCTCAGTAGGCTCCCCTTCTTTCCGTGTGGATGCTGGGAGAGCTTTTGTCCTGCTTTCTCTTCCTTACTTGTCATATGCTAATGTCATTTGCCTACCAGGGGGCCAGTCCTTCTTCAGCAGGAAGGATTCCATCCGCACCATCTACACTTCCCTGCACAACGAGCTGAAGAAGGTGGTGACTGGCCGCGGTGCACTAGGTGGGACCGCCCCTCACGTGGAAGAACTGCTTTCCCACCTGTCAGAGCAGCTCTGCTTCTTCGTTCAGGCCCGGATGGAGATCGCAGACTTCTACGAGAAGATGTACACCCTCAGCCCGCAGAAGTTCATCAATGCTGAAGAGCTCGTGGGCCTCTTGGACACCATCCTCAAGAAGTACAGCTCCAGGTGAGTGTAGGTGAGGAGGGAGGGAGGGACAGGCGTGGCAGCGTCTCCCTCCCATCAGACGAGGTCTTTCCCCCACACTCGTGAAACCCCGTCGTTAAATAACCGTGAAGCGGAGAAATAGTCGTTTTACATTTTATACGTATTAATTAAGCACCAGGTGTACCTTAGGTGCCTTCTTTAGGCGTCATTAAACACCATGCCGGGTGGATACTTCTCCAGACAATGGCCAAAGACCAAGAGTGGAGAAATCCTTACAAGATGTATTATAACTGATTTTGCTGCTTATAGAAGAGTTCACACGAGCGAATTGTGTATAAAATAATGTGACTTCTTAACAAACCATTATTCAAATAAATGTCCCTTTCAAAATAATCACCTTGCTGAGTCATCCACTCATTCCTGCGATGTAACCATTACTTAACATGTGTTGGAAACTCCTTTATAATTGCTTTCAGTGCCTGTGGCATAATTTTGGTTTTGTTTTTAACTTCCTTAGTGGAGACAGGCATCTGTACTTTTGAGGAAGGCATACTTGAACTTTTTTGATAGTCAAAAAGCTATTTGTAGCCAACTTAATTTTTTTTATTATTATTATCTTTTTTTTTTTAATTTTTTTTTTAACGTTTATTTATTTTTGAGACAGAGAGACACAGAGCATGAACAGGGGAGGGGCAGAGAAAGAGAGGGAGATACAGAATCAGAAGCAGGCTCCAGGCTCTGAGCCATCAGCCCAGAGCCTGACGCAGGGCTCGAACTCACGGACCGTGAGATCGTGACTTGAGTCGAAGTCGGATGCTTAACCGACTGAGCCACCCAGGCGCCCCATTAATTTTTTTTTTTTTTTTTAAAGACATTGATCAGCTGGAAAACCTGTCTTTGAAGGCAATTGCTACTTTAAAAAAAAAAAAAAATGCGCCTGGCTACATGTAATGTATTGATCACTTCCTACCCAAAAAGCAATACCCAAGGAATTTGAGAAGCATTGTGTATTATTATTCAACTGTAGAAAGGAATGGAGTACTGATACATGCTACGACATGGATGAATCTTGAGTAATTATGCTATGTGAAAGAAACCAGTCACAAAAGATCACATAGTGTATTGCTCTGCTTATAGGAAATGTCCAGAATAGGCAAAGTCATAGACACAGAATGTAGCTTACAAATTTATAGACACAGAAAATGGTTGTCAGGGGTCAGAGGGGAAGGTGAGAATGGGGAGTGACTGCTAATGGATATTGAGTTCCCTTTTGGGGGGCCATGAGACTCTTCTAAAATTAGATAGTGGTGATGGTTGCACAACTGATTAAACCATTGAATCCTATACCTTAAAAGAGTGTATTTTGGGATGGCTGGGCGACTCAGTCAGTTAAGCATCCGACTTCGGATCAGGACATGATCTCACAGTTCGTGGCTTTGAGCCCCGCATTGGGCTCTGTACTGACAGCTTAGGGCCTAGAGCCTGCTTTGGATTCTGTGTCTCCCTGTCCCCCTGTCTTACCCCACTTGTGCTCTTTCTCTGTCTCTCAAACATGAATAAATGTTAAAATTTTTAACAAGTGTATTTTTTTTGTATATGATTTAAATAGCAAAGCTATTATTAAAAAAACAAAACAAGGGGCGCCTGGGTGGCGCAGTCGGTTAAGCGTCCGACTTCAGCCAGGTCACGATCTCGCGGTCCATGAGTTCGAGCCCCGCGTCAGGCTCTGGGCTGATGGCTCAGAGCCTGGAGCCTGCTTCTGATTCTGTGTCTCCCTCTCTCTCTGCCCCTCCCCCGTTCATGCTCTGTCTCTCTCTGTCCCAAAAATAAATAAAAAACGTTGAAAAAAAATTAAAAAAACAAAACAAAACAAAACAAAAAACAATGATTTCATAGCATCATGAGTTTGAGCCCCATGTCAGCCATGCTGACAGTGTGGACCCTGCTTGGGATTCTCCCCCCGCCCCCCGTCTCTCTCTCTCCCCCTCTCTGCCCCTCCCTTGCTCTCCCTCAAAATAAATAAATAAACTTTAAAAAATAAACAAAACCATGCAATAAACACACAAATATCTTTTCCCTGGACTCATATTATTAAAACATCACCATGTTTGTTTTATATCTCTCTATATAAAATTTTATTTACCATCCCCCCCCCCCCACATTGTCATCATGACACTTTAACCCCAAATACTCAGATTGTATTTTCTGAGAACTATACAAAACTGTAGCATAGTTTTCTCAGGAAATTCAGCACTGATTTTCTACCATCTGCAATAAATAGTCCATATTCAGATCTCTCCAATTGTCTCCAAAATGTCTTCTAGTTATTTTTTATTGTCATGTATTTTCTGTTTTATGACATTTAAAATTTTTGTTTTATTTTTAGTAGGCAATACATTAATATGGCTCAAAATTTATAAAGTACAAAAGAATACATAGTGAAACGTGCCCCTGTCCTTCGTCTGATTCTTTTCCTAAAAGGCAATGAATGTTGTCAGCAAGTTCTTCCTACCCTTCTAGAGAGATAGTCCATGCATATAAAAATACACATTTTCTTTTTTTAAACAAATTTTACATGTTAACAAATTTTCTGTTTGGAAATACTTTATTTCTTCCTAAAACCTGATTTGTATTTTTTAAAATAAAATAGTTTTTTGAAATCCAAAAACAAAAGTACAGTTGGAGATAATGATTCTCAAGGGGAAGAGATCTCACGCGGTGATTCCCAAATGCTAATGTGAAAGTGGTTTGCTGAACCATTTGGGAAGTTTAAGAAAACAAACCATACCTGGGCCTCCCCACTACTTACCCCAAGAAGGTAAGATTTAATGATTTTGGACTGGTTGCCCAGAAACGTATGTTTTAAAAGTTCCCTGTGATACTGAAAATAGTCCACATGAAAAAATTGTTGGATAAACCAGAGAAGGTTGCCAACACTGGGATATACTAGTACTGAACCTTAACAGAGTGTGTGTGTGTGTGTGTGTGTCTCCTAGGAGTGGTTATTACTATTTACCTATTTTCATTTTTATTTTATTAGATTTGTGATCTGTCATCTTTTCAAAAAGTATGTATGTATGTATTTATTTATTTATTTTACTTAGAGAGGTGGGGGGAAGGGGCAGAGAGAGAGAGGGAGAGAGAGAATCCTAAGCTGGCTCTACGCTGTCTGCACAGAGCCCGATGTGGGGCTCAAACTCACCAACCATGAGATCGTGACTAGAGCCCAAATCAAGAGTTGGAGAGGACTCAACTGACCGAGCCACCCTGGTGCCCCAAGATTTGTGCTCTTTGAACCTTCTTTGAAACATTCCACTTCTCAGAGCTTTGAGAATTTCTTCCATCTCCTGCAAAAGTCCAGCTTTCATTCTTGAAGCTCTTAGGGCAGTACTTGGCTGTACCCCTCATCTCTCTGAGTGGACACGGATGGAATCTGATGGATCTGGGTTGCAGTGTCACTTAGGGTCAAGGTGTTTTCATTCACAGTCTCCATCTTCCATCCGTGCTGCCTTTATCTAATTAGTAGGGAGTTACTGATTATAGATACATCCTAGCCTGAAAATTATCTCATTTAGAAGCCTTGGGTTACGTTTGAACAACATAAATTCCTTGGCTAAGAAATTCTGCAAAGTTGAAATTCTGTATAATATGGTGATTTGGGGAGGGAAGTAGAATTATTCTAGGTATAAGTTTAGCATGCTTTGCCCTTTGCCAGGATAATATCCATTTTTCTGTAGACCTTTTGATTTGGCATCTGTGCCACACAAAACACATTTCTTTCATGGTTCCATTGTTCTAGAGAAATAATTCATGTTTTGGTGTTCTGTTGTATTGAAAGAGTTAATCCTTTTCCCAAAAGACCCAGTTTATCTTTCAGGGAATGTTTATTTGTCCCAATATATCTGATTCATGTCAGAACGCTTATAAAATATTGTGTGAATCTTTTATCTTTCCAATGATGAAATGCTTTTGTAGTAAAAAATTAACAAGCATGATGTATATCATAGAGTCTAAACCTCTGGCCCTGATTTGAGATGCAGATCCTGTGTGAGTTATTGCAAGGTCCAGTCTACTTTCAGAGACAAATGAGAAGGATATTTGGTTTCTTTTCTTTGGAAGTCGGTTGTGTTCAGAGTAGAAAAGTGTTAAAGGTTTCCTTTTTTGGTGAACTTATTACAGTATTAAGCAAATGTAAATTATTCCTTCAGAATCACAGTCAGTTATGATGCTGCATTTCAAGTTGAATAATTAACATGAATCATATGAGTTTTTATTTGTGTGCCCTTTAGAAGGAAAAATATGAATTTAGCTCATGCAGGATCAGGATGTCTACTGATGAAGTTTTGGGGTGGTAATGTGGGTTCGTGGGGTCCAGAGCCAATGACCCAGAAAGAATTCTTGAAGATGTCTTTGATGCAAAAGATGATGTTATTAAAGCATGTGGAGAGGACCCATGGGCAGGAAGAGCTTCATTGGGATGGTGATGGGTAACTCGTTATACACCCTCAGGTTGGGAGGGGGTCAGGGATAGAGTATGTCTCTATGGAATTTTAGAAGCAAGGTTTCCAGGACCTTGAGGGGCTAGCTGTTGCTAGGGAAATGCCATTTATTACTATTTAATAAAACCTCAGTCATGAGACCCTTTAGATGTATATCGGGACCATAAGCTTAGAGTATGATTGCCAGCATATATCTTGAGGCAGTTGAGATAAAGGAAGTTGACTTACAGGATCCTCGAGGTTGGGATAATGTTAAACTAAGGTTCTCTTTTGCCCCCAGCACAGTGTCATCCTTGAGGCAGCTGAGCTCCTAAAGGGAGGTCATTCTGCTGGTCTCAAGGACTTGTCAATGGACCAAAGGCAGTAAGGGAATTTAACTTTTCATTTGCCTTAGTTTCCCACATCACCATGGCAAGCACTTCAACCCCTTTCCTTTGTTCTTGGACAGCCAGGAGTATCTGGGGAATATCATACATATTCCACCCTGGGGTGGGGGGTGGGGGCAGTGTGTGTCAGCCTATATTTTGCCCTCAGCTTGCCCCAAGCTTCCTCATCACTACTATTCCTTGAATACTTTTGAGGCAAGGTAGAACTTGTTTTGTTTTTTCTCCCAAGGAAGCATCAGTGGAATATTTTTTGATTCTGTGGAATTCATTTTGAATCTACTGACCTGTGTTAAACAGTACGCATAAAAGAAGATTCTGGCTAATTTTTCTGTTTCATAGTTAAAATAAAACTAGAAGATAGGTTATAACTGCAAAATATTTACTCTCCTAAATCAAGAGTATAATTTTAAGAAGTAATTCTTTCAAAGAAGTAAGCAATTATTTATGCATTCTAGACTGCTTTAAAAAAAATCCCTCTAGTGTGGCAGTAGTAATATATCATTAAGTGACTTACATCCTTTAATTATGATTTTACAGTTAGATTTTAAGGAACTTTTTTTTTTTTTGAAGAGTTTCCTTTTACGTAATCTCTACACACAACATGGGGCTCGAACTCATAACCCCAAGATCAAGAGTCACATACTCTACCAACAGAACCAGCCAGGTGCCCCAGAGAACATTTTTTTAAATTGAATTACATAAAATTTTTGTTTACATTTTAGGGAGCACATTTTTTTTATCTGAATGCTTCAGATGACAGGATTCTCACCAAGGGCAGAACTGTGATTTATTTAGGCCTTTCACCCTTTTTCCTTCAAAAACAGATTTGTGATAAGTGAAATTAACTGTTGGTTGTGTGTGTATCATTCAACAAGCTGACTTTTCACTCACTGAAAATTTCATGAACAGAACCACAGTGCAGTTTCTGTGGGACACATTCTACCCTAGGCATTCAACAAGCCTTGATTTTAACAGTGAGGACTATTGGCCTTCTGTGATCTTGCCCCAGTCTCTCTTTTCAAATTCATATACCTCCCATCAAATGCCTTAAATTGTCCCCCAACTTTTAGTAAAAAGGAAGAAGCTTCAACGAGAATTCTTTGAGGATTTTAAGCAGAAGCCTAAAAACATTCCATAATCTAATGTATTCCTGATAAGTATTTGCTATTTCCTACCTTGGTCCCTTATTTGTTTTGCCTGGAATGTCCTTGAACTTCGAGGGGAAGAACATATCGGTTCCTTCTACCCTTCTAAATTCTCAGCAGGGGGCCCTTTACAAAAGACAAATTAACATGAGGAAAACATACCAGTGTATTTAATGTAAGTTTTACGTGGCAGGGAGCCTTCATAAAATAATGAAGACCCAAGGAAGCTGTGAAACCTGTGTTTTCATGGTACATTTTGTTATAAAACAAGATTCAGCTGAGTACATTTGAAGATGTAAGAGTTGTTAGGAGATGTGCTAGGATAAAAAAGGGAATGAGCCAAGTGTAGAAGGCTGGGGCAACCAGCAAGGCCTGTTCTTTCAGATTCCTCTCTGTGTCCCTGGTCTTTGGAGGTAAGGATGCTCCTTTGCTTACGGTAGGGGGAGGGCACCTCTCACTTGAGGGTTTTATGACCTGCTTCAGGGGAGGGTCAGGAAGTCTTTTCTGCACATATTCCTCAAATTTATTCAGCATAAAATAGTCAGTATACCAAGATGCCATATCTTGGGGTAGTATGTTCTGAACCCCGTCATACTGCATCATGTATCAGTTGCTATTGCCACAATCATTCTGTATAACAGACCATCCTAAAATTCACACTTACAGGCTTGTGAGTCTACTGGAAGTTGGCCCGATAGGCCTGGCTTAGCAGGGTGGCTCTGCTTAACACTGTTGGTCTCACTGGGCTTGCCTTATTACTGTCAGCTTTGGGCTTAGTCTGCTCCACATGTACGCGTTCATTCTGAGCCCGAGGTTAGCAGGGAGGCAGCTACACGGTGGCTATGGCCCAAGTGCAAAAGAATAAGCCCAGCCAAGCTCATTTGAAGCCTTTGCTTGCATCACATCTGTTAACACGTGTTTCCTTTGACCAAAGCAAGTCACGTGGCCCAGGCCATAGTCCAGGGATGGGAAAGTGCACTCTGCCTCTGGCGGGAAGACTTGCAGAGGGTGTGGAATCGGAGGCGATTAAGAATAGGGCCAGAGGGGCACCTGGGTGGCTCAGTCGGTTGAGCATCTGACTCTTGGTTTGGGTTCAGGTCGTGATCTCATGGTTTGTGAGTTTGACCCCATATGGAGCTCCATGCTGACAGTGCAGAGCCTGGAATTCTCTCTCTCTCTCCCTCTCTCTCTAAATAAACTTTAAATAAATAAATAAATAAATAAATAAAAGAATGGGGCCAGAAATGTAAGCCCTCACCTTTACCTGGCTAAATCCTACCTGCTTTTTAAGCTTCATGGCTCAATTCAAATTCTGTCTCCCTTATGGGCTGCATAATCTTTCAACCAAAAGAAATTGCTTTTTCTAAAATCTCATTTTATTTTGTTATCTCTCATAACAGATATATTACTTCCTACTTGTATCAATTTATAAGTACCTCCTTCTACCATGGAAAGTCCTATAAGGCAGACCTTTGGCTAATGCATCTTGATATCTTCAATGTATTTGTATCTAAAAACTAGTAGAAGTTTTTTTTTTTTAATTTTTTGTTTAATTTGAGAGAGAGAGAACGTGAGGGGGGGGGGAGGAACAGAGGGAGACAGACAGAGAGATAGAGAGAGAGAGAGAGAGAGAGAATCTTAAGCGAGCTTCGTGCTCAGTGCAGAGCCTGATGCAGGACTCGATCTCACAACTATGAAATCATGACCTAAGGCGAACTCAAGAGTTGGATGCTCAACTAACTGAGCCACCCAGGAGCCCCACTAGTAAAAGTTTTAAATGAGAAGAGACTATAGATTTTTGTTCATTATGGTAAAATATACATACTATAAAATTTACCATTTTTTTAAATTAAAAAGTTTTTTTAATATTTATTTATTTTTGAGAGAGAGAGAGAGAGAGAGAAAGTGTGAGCAGGGGAGGGGCAGAGAGAGGGAGACACAGAATCTGAAGCAGGCTCCAGGCTCTGAGCTGTCAACACAGAGCCTGACGTGGGGTTTGAACCCACAAACCATGAGATCACGACCCAAGCCAAAGACGCTTAACTGACTGAGCCACGCAGGTGCCCTTGAAATTTACCATTTTAAAATGTATATAATTCTGTGGCATTCAGTACGTTCACACTGTGCTACAGATTGTTTTTAATCATTTTAATCTGACTCCTCACATGCATGGGACTTGCATACTTCTTTTGGAAGGAATTCCTTGATGTGGATTTGTGAAGGAGAGAGTTCTCTCTTACCCGCTTTCTCTCTGTCCCCACTCCCTTTCTCTCTTTCTTTTTTGGCTTTTTTTAGAGCAGATGTTCTTTGCAAATAGTTGTCAATTTATTCTGTATTCAGACTCTTCCAACCTCGCTGCCATAGCTGAGGTATATATTTTGGATTACAACAATTTAACAGATCCCCCTATAGTGTGAGTTGTAAATAGGCATGAGGCACAGAACAGAATGGAAATGGGGAAATGATACATCATAATGCTAATCTCAAAGTCTTGGCAGAATAACTAACATGAATTTTTGGCTCTTCTTTAGGATGAAAAATAGCTTCGAAATTCACATTCATCCTAATAAATGTGGAACATATAAACAGTTTTAGTTTATGTTTGTGGAAGAGCTTGTTCAGAATTCTTTCTGAAGATTAGTACAGAGAATTCATGTTCTTTCAGAGAGAACGTTGGATATAAATGATGATTTCCAATGAGGCAGAAAAATGGAGTATTGTTATTTGTGGTAGAATTGTCTTCAATCTCATACCGTTTTCCTATTATTGACAGTCTTTACTATGTTCTGAGTTCCTTGGCAAATTTTCTCGATGCCCATGATTATAGAATCTTGTGGTGTTTTAAGGTCATTAAGTGTCAAAGGGCCTAAAGGCTAAGGTGGTAGGAACATTTCTTACACTTCAAAGGTTTTGAGACGTGCTATAGTGGGGTTGTGTGTGTGCATGTGTATTAGACTTTCTTAACGTTTACTTCAAGCATGTAATCTTTGGAGAGTCCAAATTAGTTAATTAATTATTAATTAAGTATATGAGCTGGGGATTTGAAATCTGGTTTATGTCTCTGATTCCCGCCCCCCCCCCCCCCCGACTTTTTTAAGTTTATTTATTTCTTTTGAGAGAGAGCACAAGCTGGGAAGGGGCAGAGAGACAGAATCCCAAGCAGGCTCCACACTGTCAGCGCAGAGCCTGACATGTGGCTTGAACCCACGGACTGCAAGATCATGACCTGAGTGAGCTAAGATCAACAGTTGGATGCTTAACTGACTAAGCCACCCAGGCACCCCATCTTTCTGATTCTTTGAATGTATTATTAGACTAAAACCTTCCACTACCCATGTTTTAGCTTCCTTCTCTTGAAGGATATTGAAGGGAAAATACTGGCGATAGAAAAAAAAAATAATGTGTGGTCATGTGAATAACTACATCCTACTTATCACATCAGTTTCTATCTTAAAATATCCAACCTAATATGGACTCTCTAATTAATTTTTAATAATCCCTCTAATTAATGTTTAAATGGATTTTTTTAAAACTCTAGGTCTATTTGTGATGATTTTTTTCCTTCACTTTTTAATTGATAACCAGCATTTTCCTCTTCAACGGGGGCCAAGAGAGCCATATGAGAAGCCTCTGCCTTGTTGACAGTGAAGCAATTAACTTATGTGGGTTCAGGCCTGTAAATCATCTCCCATGGTGCCTGGGGCATAGGATATGCTCAGTAAATGCTAGATCTTGCCCACATATTTGAAATCAGGGTCACTTGCAGTTGCTTTGGATCTTTAGGAAGAGTATAAGGGCTTGGCGTTGGCTCCTGGAGAAGGAGAGAGCATCAGGCCAGAGAGACACTAATCACCCCCTGGGCATTTTTCAGAAGAAGACTGAGCAAGAAAGCTCTACATGGTCCATACAGAGAGGACCTTCCTTGCCATTGTTACAGAATTTTATTTAGATCACAAACAACAGAATCAATGAGGCAGAAAGTAAGATTCAAATCTTCACATAGTTGGTTTACCATGTTTACTGAATCTCTGCTCTGTGCCATATGTTTTAGAGATACAGGAGTGTAGGAAGTAGGCAGTGTTGACTTGTCCTCAGGAAGGAGCTCAAAGCAAAGGTGACCATGTGTCCCAGTTTGCCTGGCAAATTATGCAGTGAAGCTACTAACGTGGAAGACAGGTGTTAAGAAACAAGAAGAGTAAATTGGCTGACTAGTGTGGACGTGAACGGAGAAGACCTTTCCAAGGAAATGACTCTGAATAGGAAACCTGAAGCATCAGAAATAGGCATGGATGGGAAAGGGTCATGTTCTCACTTGCCTCAGGCTCTTCACACTTCGCCTTTTCCCCCTGTTCCTGAAGGGGACATACTCCCACTCCTCTCCCCTCCCGCTGCACAATATTACTGTTAGAAAAAATGTTTTACAAAGAGCAGGTAGCAGTCCATGAGTCGTAAAGTTAATTTAGTGAGTAGTGATCCAATTTAAAACAAGTAAATATTGAAATATTAGATTTTTTTAAATTTAGCTACTACTTTGTTTTTAACTGTGACTAAAATATGAAGGAGGGGCGCCTGGGAGGCTCAGTCGGCTAAACATCCGACTCTTGATTTTAGCTCAGGTCGTGATCTCATGGTTTGTGAGTTCGAACCCCATATTGAGCTCTGGGCTGACCGTGTGGAGCCTGCTTCGGATTCTCTGTCTCCCTTTCTCTCTGCCGCTCCCCTGCTCGTGCTCTCTCTCTCAAAAGTTAATAAACATTAGGGGCGCCTGGGTGGCGCAGTCGGTTAAGCGTCCGACTTCAGCCAGGTCACGATCTCGCGGTCCGTGAGTTCGAGCCCCGCGTCAGGCTCTGGGCCGATGGCTCGGAGCCTGGAGCCTGTTTCCGATTCTGTGTCTCCCTCTCTCTCTGCCCCTCCCCCGTTCATGCTCTGTCTCTCTCTGTCCCAAAAATAAAAATAAAAAACGTTGAAAAAAAAAAAAAGTTAATAAACATTAAATATGAAGGAAATTTGGGGACTAGGATTGAATAAGAGCTTACCTTCTGGAGTTACTATGGAGTTACCATAATACCTTGTGGAGTTACTAAGCACATTAAGTAAGTTTATATGTGTTACGTACACATTTAAGATATGTTTTAGTGACTTTGTTTTTCTTTTTACCTGTGCTTCTTTAGGACTACATCCTGAAAAAGAGGATGCCTTGTTTTAATATTTATGTGAGTTATATAATTCCCAGAATGAATAAAATAGGTTAGGAAAGAAGTACAGCTAACTTCATTTCTTTGTATTTGAAAGGAAGGTAACCATGACTCTCATGTTCTGTTTAAATGTCAGGCTATTTCCACAGGAGGATATGATGCTGACATAACTCTGAGACGGTGAAGTTACGTCAGAACAACTTTTTAAATAAATCGGCATCCAGCCCTTCAACCTTTCCTTCCCCTGCCCCCAAACATAATGTTACTTGTCTGGCCACAGTGTGTTGTTTTGAGGGTAGAAAATGTCAATGTGCAGTAACATTTCCACTTATTTCTATTAATTTCCCTTCCCCTTTAGATTTCACCACCCCATCCTCAGTCCTTTGGAAAGCAGTTTCCAGCTGGAAGTCGACGTCCTGAGTCATCTCCTGAAGGCCCAGGCTCAGGTCTCCGAGTGGAAGTTCCTCCCGTCTCTGGTGAACTTGCACAGTGCTCACACCAAGCTGCAGACTTGGGGCCAGATCTTTGAAAAGCAGCGGGAGACCAAGAAACATCTGTTTGGAGGGCAGTCTCAGAAGGCCGTTCAGCCCCCACACCTTTTCCTTTGGCTGATGAAACTCAAAAACATGCTTCTTGCCAAGTTTAGCTTTTACTTTCACGAGGCATTGAGCCGACAAACGACTCCTTCAGAAATGAAAACGTTGACTGCAAAAGCCAACCCAGACTTCTTTGGGAAGATTTCCAGCTTCATCAGGAAGTATGATGCTGCCAATGTGTCCTTAATCTTTGACAACCGAGGTTCTGAGAGCTTTCAGGGTCACGGCTATCACCACCCCCATTCCTACAGAGAGGCTCCCAAGGGTGTGGACCAGTATCCAGCTGTGGTGTCTCTGCCCAGCGACAGGCCGGTCATGCACTGGCCCAATGTCATCATGATCATGACAGACCGCATGTCCGACCTGAACAGCTTGGAGAAAGTGGTCCACTTCTATGATGACAAAGTTCAGAGCACCTACTTCCTAACCCGCCCAGAACCTCACTTTACCATTGTTGTCATCTTTGAGTCAAAGAAATCTGAAAGAGACTCCCACTTTATTTCCTTCCTCAATGAGCTCTCACTTGCCCTTAAGAACCCCAAAGTTTTTGCAAGTCTGAAACCTGGCTCCAAAGGCTAGCAGGTGATTTGTGTGAAAGGTTTTCAAGACTGGAAATTGTGTTCTTAATTGCTCTAATGATCTACTGTGGCCTATGATTAGAGTTTCCATCCATTCATGCTTCTCCCAGAGCTAAATTAGAGACAGATCCTCCCTAATTGTGTCGCACACTTTATAAGCAATTAAGGCCAATTGAATTAAGTATCCAAAGAGTAATCTAGGAAGTGATCATGACTACTGTGTATAACCGTGGTACAGCGAAGTTCTTTCGGTACTTTCTCCTATTTTCCTGTATTTCACGTAGACTGAATATTTATTAGCCTTTGATTTTTCTTTCCACATGTTTTATATTGTTCTAAACTTTCTGTTTTAATGCAATTCCAAATGCTTTCTCCTTTCCCTTCCTTCCAGGATGAGTAATTGGGATAAGATATTAAATGGCCTTTTCAGAATCAAGGACTGTACGTTTTCTATCTCATAAATTAGCAAAGTTAACATAAAATTATTTTATGATTCTCATCAACAAATTAATATTTTGGATGCCAAAGCTAGTGTCTTGGTGAAAAATAGCCATCAGTTATTGAAATTAAAGGTGAACCAGAGTGGTTCCATAACATCAGGTGTTTAACAGTTCAGAAGATCTGCAGAAACTTTAATAGTCATGGGCTCTTTTTTGGGGTGATCTACACACCTAACTGCATTTCTTCTTACCCTTGAAAAGTTTGAATTTTTCATTCTGTTTGAAAGTTAGCAGAAGCCATTACGTGGGGTTTCTTCATTCTTCAGTATATTATCTGCTTGGCTTTCTGTTTATCACCTTTCTGCTGAAAGGCACGTTCATGTTTGACTCCACTCTTTGCTTCCTCTTCGGCTGGAAAAGCATGTAGTCTTAGTTTTTCGTCCACTTTCAGACATTCATGCAACTCAGCCTGCTTTTATAATGTCAAAATGTTGGTCTTGATACCTTGTGCTTGCTAAAAATCAGTTGTGTGTGCCAAAGACCTCTTCATAGTTGAATAATCAGATGAGTACTTAAGCACATCAGAACTTGAGTTTCATGCCTGTCTCCTCCAAATTATTTTTAGAAGCAGTGATGTCTCTTAACACATGCCGCCTTCACACTTTCCTTCCGCAGGTGTTCCTGGGGTAGTAGATGGACCCCTAAAGGTATAATGGGCCCTGGAGGACTTCACTTCTAGGTTATTGATTACAAATAAAAATAAGCCACAAAGAGTAATTGAGTTGTTACTATCTGATAGTTCCTTCAAAACTTGTGTGTGACATAATCGGATCAGTCCTGTTTCTCACGATGGCATGGAGCCACGGTTTTACTGGGCCGCCACAGCAGGCAAGCTGGCAACATGGGCTGAGCCGCTCCCAGTCTGTGCCAGGAGGCCAGCCCACCTTGGTTGGGACTACCTGGTGGAAGGACCTACTGGCCCATTTCCTTTTCCTTTTCCTTTTCCTTTTCCTTTTCCTTTTCCTTTCCTTTTCCTTTCCTTTCCTTCTCTTTTCTTTCTTTTTTCTTCTCTTTTTTCTTTCTTTTCTTTTTCTTTTTTCAAAATAAAAGTCCTATGATTTATAAAAAGCCAGTTTGCTTTAAATAGAAAGCAGCGATTGACTCCTGCACTTCATTCACTCTGGTCATATAAAAATCCAAACAACACTGAACTTTTATAAAAAACTGGAAACAATTAGAACTAAAAATTCAAATCATTTTTCTTCCTTTTTGTATTTTTCCGGGAAAGTGAAAAATATTCCTTGGTGTTCACGTATTTTTTTTTTTTTCTAGAAAACAATCACCATTAGCCTTAATGAAATGATCCCCCATGTACCTAAAGAAATATGCTTCAGTGGAACTTGGAGAAGAGTGTAAATAAAACCGACAATATGATATTTAAATAACCAGTCCTTGCCTGGGAAATGTATATTTCCTATGTATTTGAAATGTATATTTATTTTTAAACATATTTTGGTTCAAGCCAAGAAACAAAGTGATTCTACTGTGAGACTTGTCCTCTAAAATCAGTAATGAGATGATCTGTAAAGTCTGTGTTTTGGTAATGGGAAGAGTAAATCCGCATATTCTCTGAGGACTGTTTACCTGGAAATTGTTTCTGGGGTGCCTGGGTGGCTCAGTTGGTTGAGAGTCTGACTTTGGCTCAGGTGGTGATCTCACAGTTTGTGAGATCCAGCCCCATGTCAAGCTCTGTGCTGACAGCTCAGAGCCTGGAGCCTGCTTCAGATTCTGTGTCTCCCTCTCTCTCTCTCTGC
This sequence comes from Neofelis nebulosa, assembly GCF_028018385.1. Classification (NCBI taxonomy): domain Eukaryota; kingdom Metazoa; phylum Chordata; class Mammalia; order Carnivora; family Felidae; genus Neofelis; species Neofelis nebulosa. Next base: position 52,712,594 of record NC_080789.1, read on the forward strand.
ACCCCCTCCTCCCCGCTCAAAAATAAATAAACATTAAAAAAAAAATGAGAAGAAATTGTTTCTAAACCACAACTTGATCAGTTTTTATGCATAACCAGGAGTGTGGTCGACACTTACTGAGTTTGCCAACAAGCTCATCAAGGAGTGTTCATTTTCCGATGTTGTTTGGACACAGGGTGAACATTCACAGCTTTGTCCTCTTGGGTCCAACCTGGTATCTGACTATATCATTTCAGGGTTTTAGGGAGTGTGTGAAAATGTAGCCATTGCCCCTTATAAACAGCTTTGCTTACCTCGGTCTCATTTATCCATGGTCACCCGAGGTCTGGAAGCTGAAAGCCAATTCCTCCTCCTGACGAATCATCAGGAAGTCAGTAGCAGCCTACTGCTACCTCACAAAGCCTGTGTCATTCACCTCACTTTATCTCATGGCGTCAGTATCGTATCATCTCCCATCATCACAGAAGGGTGAGGACAGCGCAATCAGATTTTTAGAGAGAGAGCCCACATTCACATAACTTGCATTACAGTACAATGTTATAACTGCTCTATTTTATTACTGGTGTTAATTTCTTACTGCGCCAACTTACAAATTAAACTTTATCATAAGTATCATAAGTTTGTATGTATAGAGAAAACCATAGTATATACAGAGCTTGGTACTGTATACAGTTTCAGGTGTCTGTTGGGTGTCTTCAGCGTACTTCTTGCAGGTAAGGGGGGACTACTGCACGGCTTCTTAACTAAGGATTCAATACCCCCGATATTGCTTTGTATATTTGAACACATTGTAGAAAATTTACTTACAAGAAAGAAAACGGTTGGTAACTCACCACACTCCCGTAGAGTCACTCACATGATCTGTAAAATGCATCCACCTTTTGATCGAGCAGCAACCTTGGCTTTTGTTTTTTCTTTCTTTTTTTTGCTTGTCAGCCTCTGGGCTTACTTCCTTATCTGTAAAATGGGGATAAGAACATATGGGCTGCCTTTTTCAAAGGATATATAAGAATGGAATGACATCATGCATGTAAAAAAGGCTTTGGAGCTTACTTGGGTTTGAAAGCTGTATAAATAAAAGACGGACCATTCTTTCCTAAAACTCAGTACCTCTCCTGTTCTCGTCTTTCTCTTCAGATCTGTGGCATAAGTGTGCTTAGTCATTATGTCTGAACAGTACTTAAAGAACTCGCTTAGAAGAGGAGGCAGATAAATGCCTAACCAACTCACCCTCCCCTCTCTCCTTATTTAAGGGATAGGGTGGTTCTTTGTTTCCAAATTCTTATGCTTGGTTGATAGCATCATTCAGTTCTATATTCTTACTGATATTTTCGGGGGAGGAGGGGATCTAGGTGCTCTTTTAATTACCAAGAGAGGTGTGTTAAAATCTAACTGTGATTGTAGAGGTCTTCCTTTATTTCTGCAGCATTTTGCCTTTTGTATATTGAAGCCCTTATTAGGCCCATATACATTTACAATTCTTCTTTCTCACATATTGACCATTTATCATTGTGAAGTTTCCTACTTTATCTCCATCACTACTCCTTGCTTTGAAGTACATTTTGCCTGATATTTTTATGACCCTTCCAGTTTGTTTCTGCTGACTGTTCATATGGTATGTCTTTTCCTATCCTCTCACTATTTGTATCTTTATTTTTAAAGTGTCTACAGCAAGAAATAAAAAGAGAATACTGATTACAAAGAGCAATAGCCAACTCTGCTCTGCAATCTGACAATCTCCACCTCTTGACTGAAGTGTTTAGTTTATTTCATACCTATGAAGTTTTTACAGTCAGGACTTTGCTGATGGTATCTTTAAGCTATCAGTGATCATGCTTTTCTATCTTTTTTTCTTTATGTTGGAAGTTAGATCAAGAGGTTTGATCAGATTTTTCTTTTTTTTTTTTTTTCCCTTTCTCTTTCTCTCTTCTTTCTTTCTTTTTTTGTAGTGACTATTGTGTATTTTATTTGGAGGTAGCTAATATGTGGCATTACCTGGATCAATTATATCACTAGAGGTTACAAAACAGTGATATTCTAATTATGTCATTCCTTTTTCATTTGTTAGGTGGAATACTTCTATGAGAATAAACTTTACATCTATTTGGTTATATTAAAGAACAGTTCCTATAGAAGGGCTTGATTCTTTTGCCAGTTTTTATCTTAATTTTTTTAAGATTTTATTTTATCATGGTTTTCTTTTTCAAAGATTTTATTAAAGGTCTTTACAGAGCAAAAACCAAACTCCAGATGCAGCTGCCACGGAGACCCTGTTAACATTGTGGGTACTGGCTGCAGCATGGCAGGGAGCTCTGACTTCCCACCCTTCTGTCCCGAGATGGGGTTGCTGGGGAGTATTTCATATTTGGGTTCCACAATGCTCACATGATCTGGCAGGGGATTCTTACCACTTGGTCAGACTTACCACTTGGGTCTGACGGAAGCATGCTCTTCACTTTGACGCCCAGCACGCCCTGTCTGAGCAGCATATGGCACACAGCAGTGTCCATGTACTAGTTAACAGGGTCCTCACTGTGAGTCATCAGGCCATCCACAAACTTCATGGATTTAGCCCTCTGTCCTTGGAGTTTCCCAGACACCACAAGCTCACAGCCTTTGGCCCCACTCTCCATGATGAACCACAAGACACTATCGCAGGCCCTCCACACGGTGAGGCCTCCTAGGAGTTTATAACGTAGAGACTGCCTGGGCAATAGCACACAGACCTCCTGTGGCCACCTTTTCAGCATAAAGCTCTATGCTGCCCTCGGGGAAACCAAACCTCTGCTGAACTACAGGGATCAACTCTTGGATCTGCCAGCCTGTCTCACCCAGATCATTCCATGCCCTGATAGCCAAGATACTGACTTCTGTCCTGGTTGGTGTAACTTGGACCTCAACCCTGGAGGAGCCGCCTTTAGCCAGCTCCTGAGAGAGAAACTCGTTCAGTTCAGCTTCGAAGACGCCATCAGCGATGAACTTCCTCTTCTCGGAAATTTGCTCTGCCATCTTGCTGCTGTGTACCTCTGAAAGGCAAGGCAAGATTTTATTTATTTATTTTTTTAAATTTTTTTTTTCAACGTTTTTTATTTATTTTTGGGACAGAGAGAGACAGAGCATGAACGGGGGAGGGGCAGAGAGAGAGGGAGACACAGAATCGGAAGCAGGCTCCAGGCTCCGAGCCATCGGCCCAGAGCCCGACGCGGGGCTCGAACTCACCGACCGCGAGATCGTGACCTGGCTGAAGTCGGACGCTTAACCGACTGCGCCACCCAGGCGCCCCAAGGCAAGATTTTATTTTTAAGTAATCTCTACACCCAGCGTGGGGCCCGAACTCACAACCCCAAGATCAAGAGTCTCATGTTCCACCGACTCAGCCGGCCAGGCGCCCCTCTTGCCACTTGTTCAAATAATGAGTTAGGGGCGCCTGGCCGGCTGAGTCGGTGGAACATGAGACTCTTGATCTTGGGGTTGTGAGTTCGGGCCCCACGCTGGGTGTAGAGATTACTTAAAAAAATAAAATCTTAAAAAAAATAATGAGTTTGTTGTTTAGGATCTTCTACAGACACTGGGGAGTTTTAAAAGAAATGTATAAGAATTTATGAGGATTTCTGCCTTTTGCCTAATTTGAAACAAGGCAGCCATCTTTCCCCTTATCACAAGACACTTGTGTAAATGTTATGATCTTCCTTTATTTCTTCCTCATGGTTAATTTTCTTATCTCTTAATTACCGTTGATGATTTGCCTCTGCTTTTTCCCTTCCTCCCTTAGTTTCTCCCTTAGTTTCTAATATCTTTCTCACAGTGCTCGCTTCGGCAGCACATATACTAATATCTTTCTCACTAATTCCACTTAGTCACTTTTTCCCATGCCTCAGGAAGCCAGGGCATACCCCTGTGGTCTCTGACCCAGTTTTGAAAGCATTTGAAAGTATTAACTTCAGGTTTTTAAAAATTTATTAAATTTATTTTTTTTTTCATTTTTAAAGTTTATTTGAGAGAGAGAGAACATACAAGTGGGGGAGGGCCAGAGAGAGAGGGAGAGAGAGAGAATCCCAAGCAGGCTCCACACTGACAGCATTGATCCCGATGCAGGGCTCAAACCCACAAACCGTGAGATCATGACCTGAACCAAAACCAAGAGTCGGAAGCTCAACTGACTGGGCCACACAGGCACCCCTCAATTTTTTTTAAGTGTATCCATTTATTTTGAGAGAGAGCGAGCGAGAGAGAGCACAGAAAGGCAGAGAGAGGGGCAGAGAGAGAGGGGGGGCAGAGAGAAAATCCCAAGAAGGTTCCACACTGTCAGCTCAGAGCCCAACATGGGGCTCAATCTCACAAACCGTGAGGTCATGACCTGAACCAAAATTGAGTTAGATGCTTAACCGACTGAGCCACCCAGGTGCCCCTCATTTCGATTGTTTTTACAACTAGTTAGTCTTTTTTAGGCACTGAGGAAGGAGGGGAAATATTCAGTATTGATACTAGTGGGTGACCGTGGTTAAGCCCAGCCATTTCATGAGCACACGAGACATTTAGCCAACTACAGCCAAGGAGTGCCATATGTATCTAGTAGGCTGTTTGGCATTTTTTCATTTTTGGTGTGACAGGATATGGCAGTGCGGACACCTCTTGACCCAGAGCCATCCTGGCCTCAGCCACTCCAGGCTAGGCCAGTGTTAGAGGAATCCCTAAAGAAGAATCAGAGGACATGAATGACTCCTTTCTAGTATTCAACTTTCATTCATTTAACAACCATTAAACATCAACTATGCTAAGGATGGGGATACAGCAGCCAGCCTTGACAAACACGGGGCCTGCTGGGCTTGTGCCAGTGGTGAGGTGAGCTGGCTGCAACGCCCCCTGCAGGCCAGGAGTTGAGAGCGCTTAAGCAGGGAGGCAGTGAATAGTCTTTAAACTTGTTTTACTTGTGTACTTTTCTATCAATTTTGAAAAACCAGGACACCTTAATGAATTTTTTTTTAAATCTGAAATAATCATTACATGTAAATAGTCTCAAAAGATTCATTTTATTATGTATCGTAGCTGTTGACATTTCAAATGAAAATGTTAATTGTTCTTTTAAATGTATCCAGTGAAATCTTGCTACAACAGAGGCTTGATAGCTACCATTTTCCCTATTTGAAAATATCTTAACAAGCTTTGTAATATTATATCACTCTTTTTGCTCCTTCAACTCCATTCTACTTCTCCCATAGAATTTTATCCTAATATGAATTTTATTTTCTTAAAAGTATTATTGATCACCCTGTTAAACACTGTCTCAGCAGATTACATATGTAAATGTTCTTTCTGTTACCACAGGGCTCTCAGAGTTTGATGACCAAATGACATATGTACTAGAGACTTTGTTTGAACATTTTAGTTCAACTATCTCTTTCAATTAGATGAGTGTGTGTTTGTGATGACCTGGTTAAGGAAACCGATCGTCTAAATGTTCCTTTGTTTGGTGGGCAGCGATTTTTACACTCTGCCGTAATATCCCATGTTGAGAACTGTGCAGGGTTTGAGATTTTATAAGTTAGCCTGCCACAGTTTCATGGGTGCTGGCAGAAGACAAGAGACCATGACTCACAGCAGTAGCAATAGCCAGAATATGACCATTTTTGCACGGGTTCCCTGGGCCCCAGTTTCCTCAGGGTCAATGGGGATGGGCCCAGATGGATGCCTGCTCATGCAATAGGCTGCATTTCAGGAGAAGAATTCTGATCTTAGGAGACCAAATCTTATGTAACGGTCAGTAAGCATGCCTTCCATTTACTTGAGGGAAACATTATTATTCTGCATAGTCAGTATATTCGTTTGCTAGGGTTGCCATCTCAAAGTACCACCAATTGGGTGGCATAAATGACAGAAATGTATTATATCTCAGTTCTGAAGTCTAAATGTGTGAAACCAAAGTGTTGGTAGGGCTGTCTTCATTCTGAAGCCTGCAGGGAAATCTTTTCTTGCTTTCCTAGCGGTTTGCTGGCCGTTTTGGTGTTCCTTGGTTTACAACTGCGTAACTCCCATCTCCGCTTTGTCACCACATGGCGACTCCCTCTGTCTCTGTCTTCACATGGCTGTCTTCTTATGAGGACACCAGTCATATTGGACTAGGGGCCCACCCTACTCCAGGATGACCTTAACTAATTACATTTGCAACGACCATATTTCCAAATAAAGTCACAACCCAAGGTACTGGGGATTAGAACGTTCACATCTTTTGGTGGGGAGGGGACATAATTCAGCCTGCAACGGTCATCATGTCTGCTCTTTGGTCTCAATAAAGGGAGACACTCTGTTCCAAGGATGTTCTTGAGGACACAAACCTCCCTGAAAGACAACCCAGAATCAAGGACAGTTAGCGCCTCGCTCTCAAGACCTGCGGAAGCATGAAAACCACATGGAAAACTGACTCCGAATATAAACTTCTGGGTGAGGAATGAGTTTGTTTTTATGTGGGAGAATAGCAGTTATGAAGAAGGAAGAAAGAAGTACCTTAACCTAGTAAAGGCTTCCTCAGAGCCTCATTCTGGGAAAGAATTCATACGAAAGTTGAGGACCTAAAAATGATTTCCTAAAAGTGATCCCTGAGCGTGCATATCTTGAGAAATAGTCACTACTGCACCCCAGGTAGTATAATCCTCGTCCGAAGATCACTATTACAAGAGAGTGGCATGTGTATCTGGGCTGCTGGTAGCCATATCCAAGTACAGCTTGAAGTCGGTGTTGGTGTTACGATGTCCCTTCCATTTTCTTGAACTCTTCAGAGAAGTCTTTCCTGAAGGTTGCAGTTGGGTTGAGCAGGTTTATCAGAGAATTAAAAGAAGGGTCTCCGCTTCTGCTTAGAAGCAGAATAGGAGGGGGCAACAGACAGTAGCTGGGGGCAAAGATTTCATCCAGAAAGTGTAGGAGGTAGTTTACAGCAGAGTGATGGACAGCCTGTGCACATCCTGTGCATGGACTGATGAGGAGACAGATCTGTGGCTGAGGCAGCAGACAAGTGGGGTGAGGTCCTGACTCCCAGAAATTGTGGGGAGAGGAATTTGTCAAGACTCTGGAATCCCTGCAGTTAAGCAGGGATTTCTTCCTTTCTTCCTTTCCTTTTCTTTTTTTTTTTTTTTCTAAGTTTATTTATTTATTTTGAGAGAGAGAGAACACAAGTGGGGTAGGGGCAGAGAGAGAAGGAGAGAGAATTCTAAGCAGGCTCCACACTGTCAGCACAGAGCCTGTTGCGGGGCTTGAACCCACAAATCGTGAGATCATGACCTAAGCCCAAATCAAGAGCTGGATGCTTAACCGACTGAGCCTCCCAGACACCCCAGGAGTTAATAATAAATATGTGTGACTTCATTTTATGCTCCCATTGACAAGGTCTGGACGTGCTAGTTAAACTTTTCGACCAAATTGTAGATGGCTAGACTGATGTGGAATCATACAGTTCCACAGTAAATCATTAATGCAGACACAGTGACTTATTTGCATAAGTTTTAAAACTCTGCTGTCAACAACAAGGCCACTTTCTGAGATGCGCGTCTGTAATCATCCCGCTTAGCAAGTACAGGTGACCTTGCACAGCTGGAGAAGGTTATTCTCTATGTATTTTTTCATGTTATTTTTAGTTTTAACACCAGCGCTAATCTCCAGGAGCAATACTGTTTCATTTTATCAAAGCCGAGCCTCTGCAGTCTTGCTTACTTTTCAGAAGGACGATGATATTGAGGAAAAGAGGAGAAGTTTCTTGTCTCTGGCAAGGAATTAACTCCAATGAAATGGAATGTGCAGCAGCTAAAGAGATACCTAGCTTCAACAAGTTGTGTACATTTGTCAAACTTCAACTACCCACAAGTAAGAATCGTAACAATATGGGACAATTGTCAACCACTTAGATGCCGATAAAACTCTTCTTGGGGGAGGGGTGCCTGGGTGGCTCAGTTGGTTAAGCGACAGACTTCGGCTCAGGTCATAATCTCAGTTTGTGAGTTCGAGCTCCTCATTGGGCTCTGTGAGCTTAGAGCCTGGAGCCTACTTCAGATTCTATGTCTCCCCCTCTCCCTACCCCTCCCCTGCTCATGCTCTGTGTCTCTCTGTCTCTCAATAATAAATAAATGCTAAAAAAAAAATTTAAAAAAGTTCTTCTTGGGGGAAGTTACTAAATGTTTGGTAGGACGACTTTGAGAAGGTCTGTGGAGTAGAACTGGTCTGGTTACCTACAGGGTTTTCCTTCGGCTTCCCTGGAGGAAGAACTGGGGTGGATGGGAGAGGGGAAAGAGAGGTTCACTGGGTGTAACAGAGAGAGAAGGCAGGAGGCTGTGCCCCGCCCAGTAGAATGAAACAGATCCTTAGATGCACCCCTGCAAAGCAGGCCAGAAATGCCCAAGGGGAGGTCTTTCAGGGGACTAGTTGAGAGGCTTCAGTGAAAACCTCTCCCTTCCCTATGAAATTGTTAGTAACTCCTTATACAGACTTTTTTGAGAGGTCAGGAAGGGGAAGGACTTCAAAGGAAGGAGAAAGGACAGGTGACGTCTAAGTTACACGTTAGTATCGGCAATATTTTCTTTCTTCTACCTTTTGTTCCTGAAGGTATAATAAGAAAGGAACAGTGACATGTTCTTTCATTATCAATAAAGACCTCTTGAATTGTACATCCAATCAGGGCTTGTTGACTCATCAGATGATGATGGTGACTCACATTTATCATCCATATATATGGATTACATTGGAAGGTGATAACGGAGAGAGAGAAAGGCAAAATGTAATAGGTCTTCTATTATTTCCCAGCTCTATGGAGCTATAGTTGCAAACATATGCTAATTAAGCTTACTTGGAAACCACTTTCCACATACTACCTAACAACGGTAATTCGTTTTAATAAAAAAGAAAAAGCAGCTATTTTCAAGGCTTTTACTTCCCTATTCAATCTGTGGCTACAACTTTTAAATTTCCTAATATCTTGGCCTCTTCTGATTATTTATTATCACTTTACATATATCACATTGAAAGTATTCATTGTCTTAATTATCTGGAGTTAACAAATATTTAGCGAGGGTCAAAAATGCATTTTATTGGTGCCATTTGCAATGACCTGGATGGAACCAGAGTGTATTATGCTAAGCAAAATCAGTCAGTCAGAGACAAATACCATATGATTTCACTCACATGTAGAATTTAAGAAATGAAACAGAGGGGGTCGCCTGGGTCACTCAGTTAAGCTCTGACTCTTGATTTCAGCTCAGGTCATGATGTCATGGGTTGTGAGTTCAAGCCCCATGTCAGGCTCTGTGCCGACAGCGTGGAGCTTGCTTGGGATGCTCTCTCTCTCTCAAAAAGAAGAGGAAGAAGAAGAAGAAGAAGAAGAAGAAGAAGAAGAAGAAGAAGAAGAAGAAGAAGAAGAAGAAGAAGAAGAAGAAGAAAAGAAAAAATAGATGAACATGGGGGTGGGGAGAGAGGGAGGCAAACTATAAAACAGATTCTTAACTATAGAGAACAAACTGAGGGTTGATGGAGGGGAGATGGGCAGGGGATGGCCTAAATGGGTGATAGATATTAAGGAGGGCACTTGTTGTTATGAGGACAGGGTGTTCTGCGTAAGTAATGAATTACTAAATTCTACTCCTGAAACTAAACAAAACAAATAAACAAATAAAACAACCTTGTTTAAACTTAAAAAAAAAAAATGCCCTCTATTAGAAAATGCTAACAATGTTACTGACATTTTGATCTTGTTTTATTTTTGTTTTGGAGCTGACAGATTTGTGTTAAAATTTTTTTGACCTCTTTGGGGTCTGAAGTCTCTAGAGAGGCTCTATCAGAAGCAGCGTAATTGCAGAATCTTCCATCTGGCCGACCAAAGATCGGGAGGGAGAGTAACTGGAACTAGCCAGTAGAGGGCAGTACCGAAGCAAGACACGACTCCTGAGTTGGCTCCCTTCCCATCCTGGCACAGTCAGTGCAGTTTGCTTCTCTGGACGTGGAAAGATGAGCAGTGTGGGAGTTCTTGTAAAAGTGACCATTTTTAGTCTTAAAAGTTGGGTTCTTAATGACTGCTCTTGTAGAGACAGGTATGCAGGAAGGATTTGGTTCAAGAGATGAGTCTCTACTGTCATCTCCACTGGATTTTGACCAAGAAATTCCAAACTCTTTCCTCATCCGGTGACTGTGCGATGAGCTTCTCCTGACTCAGAGCCATTCGCAAATGACTGTAATCTCGCTGCTGCTTCATTGCTGAGACTTTTGTTTGTTCTGAGACTCATGCCTCTTCCCCAAATCATCAGACAAGAGTATTTACCTTGCTTGGAGTGTTTAGAAGGATGAATAAGGAGTACTTCTTCACATTTCTGGAGGGGAAAGAGGGTCACATACCCCCTGAGTGTGTAGGGACAGTACATGCTTTCTCCCACAAAAATGCCCATGACCACAAACAAAATTTGCTTCCATAATGTCAAGGGTTCATGGAAACCCCTGTGTGTCCATGTGTCCATAAAAATCTCAGTTGGGGAAAAGCTCTTGCTGGAATCCAAACGAGCTATAATAAGTCTTGAAGGTTAGGACCATGCTCTAAATAATTACCCAATGTCTTCACCTAGACATCCTATAGGCAACTCAGCACTTTCCTTGTCCCAACTTGCTCTACCTGGCACCCCTTGATCTTTTCTTGGTATGATTCCTGTTCCAGTGACCCTCACTTAAAACTTCAGAGTCACCTTTGATTGCTTTCTCTGCTGTACTCAATGTCAGTCTTATTCAACTCCTTCTTTATGTTTTCATTTTCACCCTCGTCACTTTGGGCTTTTATTAGTCAATCCTGGATTAGAAATTTCATCTCTCACCTCCCGTTTCTTTGTATTCCAGTCTATCCTTCTTACTTTTACTAGGCTATTCTTTTATTTTATTAAGTTTATTCATTTTTGAGAGAGACAGAGACAGAGTGTGAGTGGGGAAGGGGCAGAGGGAGAGGGAGAATTCAAAGCAGGCTCCAGGCTCTGAGCTGTCAGTGCAGAGCCCCATGCAGGGCTCAAACCCATGAACTGTGAGATCATGACCTGAGTCGAAGTCGTACGCTCAACCAACTGAGCCACCCAGGAACTCTGGGCTATTATTTTGAAATTCTGGTTTGATTGGGTTTCTCTTGCTCTGATTCTTGCCCCCCTCCTCTTCTAAAAAATCCTAAGTAGCTTCCCAGAATCTGCTGAAAAAATGTTAAGTTCTGATAATCAAGTTCAGCCTTTCTTCTTTTTTCTCTTCCATTGTTTCCTCAAGTTGCAGGCAAAATGAAGTACTTGTGTTGTCCTGTATTTTCTTACCCTTTAGCCTTTGCTCAGAGTTCACTTTGTCTAGAACCCTTCTAGGTTAGGGGTTCTTAACATTTGTGTACAATGGGATCTCTCTGGCAGTCTGTGACGCTAATGGGCACTTTCTCAGAATGTTTTCAATGCATAAAATTATATATTCAGAGTCGCAAAGGAAACCTATTATACTGAAGTATAGTTATAAAACACTTTGTAATCTGTGATATTATATGTGTTCTTATTTATTAAGGCATTTCTAAATACAGGTGACCGTGGAACAATGTGGGGGTTAGGGACCCCAACCCCCTGCACAGTCAAAAATCCACATATGACTTTTGACTCCCCCAATCTTAATTGCTATAGCTTACTGTTAACCAGAAACCTTGCCAATAACATAAACAGTCAATCAAGACATATTTTGTATGATGTATTATATACTGAATCTTTACAACAAAGCAAGCTAAAAGGAAAAAAAAAATGTTACTAAGAAAATCATAAGGAAGAGGGAATACATTTATAAGACGGTCCTGTAAAAAGCTCACACATAAGGGGATCCACACCATTCAAACCTGTGTTGTTCAAGAGTCAACGGTAACAGCATCTAGCATTGGTCCTGATAATTACCATGGTCGTTCACTGCTCACATCTGCAATGGAAGAAGATGCTAACTTTTAGTTAGAGATTAATGAAAATAAAGATGTATTTCTTTCCCCACCCAATGTCGTAGACCCCAGCTTGAAAATCTCAAACTTAGATAACTGGTTTTCAAACTGGAGTAACTCCTCAGAATCAGCCGGCTCTTAACACGAACTGCTAGGACTTGTTTCCGATTCACCAGGTCAAGGGTAGACCCTAGAATGTGTGCTAACACGTCCCCAGGTGTTGTTGGGGTTGCAGGCCCAGGTTCTACATTTTGAAACCCTTTGCCCCAGACTAGATTATTACTTTCTGCACTCTTTACCTACCCAAATCCCATGCCTCTTTGAACCCAGGAAAAGGCCACCTTCTGTATTGCTTCCTTTGTCACCCCTATCAGAAGAGATCTCTTCCCCTTCAAGGACCCTTGCCCAATTCATTCATACCACTCTCGTGGCATCTGGCCTTCTGCTTTGCTTTACGGCCACTGGGGTACAATGTGGCTGGCCCCCACCGACAGCTCCAGTCTCCTGAACTATTTGTGTTACTGGAAATGCTGTATTTCAAACCGCTACGAAGATTCCTTCTTGCACTCATTAGACGGTGAGCTCTTCTAGGGTATGACACGTGTCCTATAATTTGTGGAAGGGAGGGAAGGAGGGAAACTGTAATGGAGAATTCTTCATCGGGGAAATCTATCTAGCAGCATAGAAGTTACTAATGGAAGAAACACCCTAGTTTACTCACATAATACCCTCTCTGGGTGCCATATGTTGAAATATCCTTTATCCTGACTTTAAAAGTTATGACATCCGGGGCCCTCCAGCAAAATTTCAAAAAGATATCCACTGGCCCGTGGCAATCACATAGTATAAGGCCTCACCTGGGTCGCCGGTAAAAATAAGACTGTTATGTAAATCAGCGCTATGGGTGTGGGTCTGATTTTTTTCTACAACGGCTGCAGTGTAGTATTCTGGAGTTATTATTGACGACAGGGTGAGTCTATCGGGGCCTTTACTACAGTTATCTATACCTGATCAAACCTCCTATCCAATGAGTATCACTTGTTTAAAATCAGCCTAGGAGGAGACACAGAGTTGTTTGGCTAAGTGATGAGTCGCAGGATTCTGATTTCACCCGTCTACTGTTTAGTTTTTCACATTCTCTCTCTCCTTTCTCCTCTTTTTCCTCCGTCTCTCTTTCTTTCCTTTCCCCTTTTTAAATTTTTTTTTAATGTTTATTTATTTTTGAGACAGAGAGAGACAGAGCATGAACAGGGGAGGGTCAGAGAGAGAGGGAGACACAGAATCTGAAACAGGCTCCGGGCTCCGAGCTGTCAGCACAGAGCCCGACGTGGGGCTCAAACTAATGGAACGCGAGATCATGACCTGAGCTTAAGTCGGACGCTCAACCGACTGAGCCACCCAGGCACCCCCCTTTCCCCTTTTTTAAACCAGTGCCTAGGACAGTGATCATGTAGGCTGGAGGTTGATCTACAGGGGCTTGTAAGGTTCCTTCCAAATTGAAAAGCCTGAGACTCTATAAAACAGATCCACAAGAGGCATCCTCCCTTGCAAGGAAGAAATTGTGTTTGTGGTGTTAATGGTTCCTATGCTTCAAATTTCATTTATTTGGCATAGACGATGCCTTTGTGAAGCAGAATCATGTTCTGAGAACCCAGCTCAGGTTTTCTGTGTCTATCTTGCTATGTTTGTGTGAATTACGAAAGCTTACTCTGTTGCATTCAAGCCATGAATATGAAGATAGTACTTATGAACGGCAATATGATAAACATTTCAGGTAGTGCTTTTTAGCCCTAAATGGCTTTGAGAAGACAGAATGCAGCCTGTTAATTTTAGCCATTTTGCCTGTATTATTCCTTATCTTGCGTCAGAGGGTTTCCCTTGGACAGTAAACTCTGTTCTTGCTGTGGGAAAGGGCTCATTTTATTAGTTATCAAATTTCTTTTTCCCTGTGAGGCATAGTCTTACACATTTTACTCAGCATTTGTGGGTTACATATGTTCTCTCGGTCCTAGCTCTACATCAGTATCTATTCTCATGTATGCATTAAAAACTTTTTTTTTAAGTTTATTCATTTTTGAGAGTGAGAGAGACAGAGCACGAGAAGGGGAGGGGCAGAGAGAGAGAGGCAGACACAGCATGCGAAGCAGGCTCCAGGCTCGGACCTGCCAGCACAGAGCCCGACAGGGGCTCGAACCCACGAACCGCGAGATCATGACCTGAGCCGAAGTCAGACGCCCAACCGACTGAGTCACCCAGGAGCCCCTCATGTATGCATTTAAAGTGAATTATCCTCTTAATTGTGGCCACACAGGAAACTACTATTACTGATTCTTTCCTAGGAGGGAGAAACTGAAATTTCCTGAAGGGCATAAAACAGATCTGAGAATAAATCCCTGATCTTCACGGTGGCATCCTGCCAGGTGATTCCGCAGCTACTTTGAACCCCTACTTTCTTGGGAAGGTGCAGTAACAAAGGTAGTTATGTTTACTGAGTGTTATGTATTAGGCAAAGCACTCGATAGGGCTTGTCTTAATCTGCCAAGCATTATATGTGATAGGTAAGGAATAAATCCCATTTTTCAGGTTAGGAAACTGAGGCATGGTGTAGTTAAGTAGCTTGCTCAAAGTTTTATAGCTATTAAGGAGACAAAGCAGGGACTGGAATCTGCCTTAATCTGACTCCAGAACCTGCATTCCTTTCTGCTTTATTTCATTTCATTTTAAGTAAGGTCTACACCCAATGTGGGGCTTGAACTCACAACCTCGACATCAAGAGTAGCATGCTCAAAAGAATTTCAAGCTCTACCGACTGAGCCAGCCAGGTGCCCCTAAGCACCTGGATTCTTAACCACACCTTTATAGTGTTGAGTGGTCTAGCTTACAGGGAGGAGTAAGGTAGGTGGTCTGGACTTGGAGAGGTTTACCATTGAAGTCCTCAGCTCAGCTAGCTACAAACGCTCAGCTGAAGGTTGCCCAATGTATGTACCTCTCTCTTTGGTCACATTCTGAATATTCTAGCTGGATCTGTAGCATTCCACGTGTATGAGTTGACTGTAAGGATGGTGTGGCTGGGTCTGGGGGCTCTTTCCCAGTGCCGGGCAGAGAGACAGAGCTCAACTGTTTGTTGAGTTCAAACCCTCTTTTTTCTAATCCCTAACCAAGCCAAATTCCCTTTTACAATCGCTGACCCAAACCAAAAGAATTGTTTTCCATGTATAGAATAAAGTAAAACTCTATGACATTAATAAGGGAGCACAGTCTGACTTACTACATGGTTTAATGACCTAAGGATTTATTTTTTGTTTTTTATTATTTTTTTTAAATTAAAAAAAATTTTTTTTAAAGTTTATTTATTTTTGAGACAGAGAGAGACAGAGCATGAACAGGGGAGGGGCAGAGAGAGAGAGGGAGACACAGAATCTGAAACAGGCTGCAGGCTCTGAGCGGTCAGCACAGAGCCCAACGTGGGGCTTGAACTCACGGACCGTGAGATCATGACCTGAGCCGAAGTCGGATGCTTCACCGACCAAGTCACCCAGGCGCCCCAGGATTTAGTTTTTAGTAACTCCCTTAGGTCGAGTGTTGTCAGGGGTGCACAGCCCCGCCCCCTTCCCCAGCGGCATCTCAGACACCCTGCCCTGGGACAGCCCATGCCTTTTCCAGCATCCTGAATGCCCTTCCTTACCCTGCACCGTGTCACCCCCACATACCCTTTGTCCTCACCCTCATTTCACTCAGCACGTCCTCTGGCTCCCCAGCCCTTCTCATGCCCTGCCCTGCTCAGTTTCCTTTGGCTGTGGGCTCTTCAGTTCCTTTCCTTTGGGGCCCTGATCTCTCTTATAAATGGGTGGCCATCCATTTCTAAGTGACTCTGCCCTTCGCTCTTTCAACTTCCTGAGGCCAGGGGCAAGCCTTGTTTTGTTAACCTTTGTATTTCCTGGGATATAACACGCTGGGATATAACAAGCACCATGGCAGTGTCTGAGAATGCTCGAGGTGGCCCCCCACCCCCACCACTATAATTTCCATCATCCCACACAAAAGAAGTCTATTTTTGGATACAGATGCATGCCATTTCTCAATCTCAGGTAAAACCGAACGTAAGCTCCATGAGGGCAGGGCTTGTTGTCTCCTCACTCACGCACCTCGAGCACCTGGAAGGCTGTCTTCCAGGTGGCAGGTGCTCTGAAACATCTGTTGAACTAACAGAGGCATCTTAAGAAAACTGCATTTTCATTGCTCTGTGATATTCAGTTGTGTGTGCTCTGGAGACAAGTCCCTTCCCTTCCCTCCCAACGCCTCACCTTCTAACTACACTGCGCTTTTCAAGCCCTCACCTTTAGAAACTTCCGGTGTTGCCCACGCGTGGGTCTCCATGTATATTTTATGAGATCCCAGAGCTCGAAAATATCAAGGAAGTCTCCTGACAGTACACACGTGGTAACGACGTGCTCCAAACTATAGAGAGGAGGGAGGCTGGGAGTGTAATGGGTTTCCCAAGGTAACTTTGCTTCTAAGAGCAGGAACTAGGAATGGTTTATGAATACATAAGCAGTTTGCTTTGAGCAAGTAACCAAGCAAGAATACGAGCTGGAAAATGTTTTTCTTTCAAAAGCTCCACCGCATTTTGAAAAGGACAGCATTTCTTCGAAACCATCGCTGCACTGAAAATCCCAGTTTACGTGCATATATAAATAAGAGCGCTGCCACACGCACGGATCTTTTTCTCCCTCTGTTATTTTCCAGGAGGGCCACTCCCCACCCTCAGAGTTTCCTCCCAGTTCAGCTTCTCAGTGGCCTCAGCAGAGAAGGCAGCTTGTTGTCATCAGCGACCAACATCTGGTTTTAGCTGTGGCTAGCGTGCCTTGTGATTGTAACAGAGGGGATGTCACAATTAAACTGCAAGGCATGGTGAAGGGCGTGGCTGTCAGATATTGCCACACTTCTGGAAAATTAGAAAATAAATGCTCTCAAATTTATCACTGACACGTGGAAGGGTAATTATTATACACTTCTTGAAATCATCTCATTCCAAAAACAATATTTGGTTCGGGGAAACATAGTGGAGAACTGAAACATACTGGAAGGCTGGAAATAGGTCAACGTGATTGCAGAACAGCCTTTTCAGCATTGTTGTGCGGCTTCTCATGGCTCCCGTTGGTCACCCAATCAGAGGGCTTGTCTTTAGACTATGCTATTCAACTCGTTACTATGGCAATGATGGAGTACTAGTTGTCATGGCGATGAAATGGAAATTTGGGGGACCAATTTCTTTAGAGGACAAGGATTCATTAAGCCCTGTCTTTCCTTCTCTCCTTAAAACTGGACCATATTGCATAGTACTTTCAAAGGGGGTACAATTTCAAACTCTGTGCATGCATTTCAGGATTTATATTACCTTTTCTTATTCTTGGGTCACATGGCTTAAGTCTTTTCAACTCTGATGAGAATGGACACCCTTCCCACCCCCACCCCTAGTCTTCTATGGCTTATATCAAAGAATGACATTGCAGAAGCTAGGTTTCTTTTCATCACTCCAAAAGTGTTTCTGCCAAACTCCATTGGATTCCTCAAAAGTTAATCTGGTATGAAATGGTATAAAGTCAAAATAAATATAATGGACTGTAAACAATAAAGGACATTTTTTTCCTAGCCTCACTGACGTATGATTGACATAAAAATTAGGTGTATGGTGTGATGATTCGTTATGGATATCCACGGTGATTAACACATTCGTCCGCTCACATAGTTGTTTTCCGTACGTGCGCGGTGGGAACACTTAAGATCGATTCTCTTGGCAAATTTCAAGTATGTCATACATGATTAGTAACTCTTGTCATCATTCTGTACATCAGGTATGGATGAGCTTACTCATTTTCTAAACGAAAAATTTATACCCTTTGACCAACATCTCCCCATTTCTCCCATGCCCAGGCAACCCCTATTCTAGTCTCTTTCCGAGTTTGATTTTTTCAGATTCCACATAATAAGACTTACCAATGGTAAGTAAATATACTTTTGGAGGCAATAAGGCTTACCAGTGGTAATATAAATCCAGAAGGAGACTTACCAGTTCAGTCCAATCACCTCCTCCTCATTGACATATTTATTAGAGTCATACTTTGAGAAGCGACTGCTGGCTCAGTTGGTGGAACGTGTGACTCTTGATTTCAGGGTCAGAGGTTTGAGTCCTATGTTGGGTGTAGAGATTACTTAAACATAAAATCTTTACCAAAAAAAAAAAAAAAAAAAGAAAAATCGTACTTTGAAGCAAATCCATTTGAGAAGCAGCTAGGAGCCTGGCTCTTTTTCTCTCCTGGTGCTGACAGAGGTTTCGTTCTTCTTTGTTTAGTCTACTGTACGGGATCATCAATGGGAAATATGTGTTGTTCTCCTGTTACATAGATATGATTGACCTTCTTCTTGAATGCTCCTGAGGAACTAATTTAGATGGTCATTTTGGATTTCTGGAAAAGAAAGAGTAGTCAGATTAATGGTTTGGCTCAAGTTGGGGCTCATTAGAGAATTTAGAGAAAACATATTGGAAAAAAATCTGAATTCATGGACGTTTCCATTTTCTGAGATTACTCTGATGTATAAACAAGAACTCTGTGTGGAAAAAGCTTTTTGGTGTATTTTTATTTGAGTTTGCTACTATAAAAATTTTACATGTTATCCTCAACTCTGTTGTGCAGGAAAATCTCCTGGTGAGTGTGTAAAAGGTAGGTTGCTGGACCCTATTCCAGACCTTTTTTCTTTTTCTTAAGTTGAGGTATAGTTGACATACGACATTACATCAGGTTCAGGTATAGATGAGAATAATTTGATATTTACATATATTGTAAAATGATCACCACAATAATCATTCCAGACCTATTGATTCAGATTTTTTGGGTGGAGCCTAGGAATTTTTGTTTTAAATGTTTATTGATTTATTTTGAGAGAGAGAGAGAGAGAGAGAGAGAGAGAGAGAGAGAATGCGAGCAAGCTGAGGAGAGGCAGAGAGGCTGGGAGAGAGAGAATCCCAAGCGGGCTCCAGGCTCAGCGCAGGGCCCGATGCAGGGCTCAATCTCACAAACTGCGAGATCATGACCTGAGCCGAAATTAAGAGTTGGGCACTTAACCGACTGAGCCACCCAGGCGCCTCTAGGAGTGTGTATTTACACAAATAACCCAGATGGTTTTGAGGCAGTCTGTGGCCCAAATGGCCATTAATTAACTGCAGTGGGAAGAAGACTCTCTCGGGTGAAGAATGTGGAGGGAATCATCCTTCCTTTGTTGTTTCCTCCATCAGTCCACCCAGGAAGGTGAGAGCATCGTTTAATCTAGCCTGAGGAGAGCACCTGAGCTTTCATGAACACCCACTGGGATCTTTACTCGAGATAATGGATGGAAGTGGTACCATTAGGTCTTCCTTCAGTGGATGTTACCAGTGATACTTTTCTCCCTGACAGACTTTTTTTTCTTATAGGTTGACTGGAAGCCCTAAACACACCAAGTCTGCCCCACCAAGATGAGTAGCTTTCACCTCTTTAGTGCCTCTTCACTTCCTGCTGGAACCTTCCAGGCTGGCATCATACAGCCATCATTGGCTTCACCTCTTTTGGCTGAAGCCATTTGCCATAGGTTTTTTGGAGGCAAAAGAAGCTCTTTATATAAAGCCCAATGACATTACTTAGGATACAGATTCATCTCCTCTAATAGAGACAAAAAATAATAGTACTCCAGTCAGATAGAAATGGCTCTTCCTACCTGGTTGCTCTGCTATCCTCAAAACGTGGCTTTCACGTTAGGATCTAAAGATTCACAGTCCTTCCTTCCTTCCTTCCTTCCTTCCTTCCTTCCTTCCTTCCTTCCCTCCCTCCCTCCCTCCCTCCCTCCCACCTTCTTTCCTTCAAGTGCAGTTTTGGGGGGTCGTAGGTATGGGCTGTGAAATCTGGGCTCAGGAATAGGGGAGAGGTGGGTGTCTTCACCTCGTCATTTCTGTGGCATTACCCCGAGGAGACTCCTAGCTAGACAGCCATCAAGCCTAAATCTCTGGCAGATTCTCTGAGCTAACTATTTAGTTTTTAAGAAAATCCCACTTTTGCTTAAGTTATTCAGAGTCATTTTCTTTCTTGGCATGATGAACTTCAGTACTCTTTGTGCTTTGTACGGACTTACTGATCACTGACAAGAAGAACCTTAAGGAGGGGGATGGGTCACAGGCCCAGGCAAATTGATATCCAAATTTCCAGGGAGATCCAGAGCCTACTTCAAGAAGCCCCAGAGGAGTCGGACCCAAGATTCGATCCATCATTCCCCTTGGTTATGGTTATCACTTGCTGGACTGAGGAGCTAGAAGTTTCCTTAAGGTGAACAGCTCCCTTCAGCAGCAAATTAAGCCCATTTCATTTGTTCTTTAGAAATGGAATATGCTCGCCATGTTTAAACTAACTTTAATGGAGTTTCCAGCTATCAGCAAAGTCTCATCAACAGCATCTTCTTCTTTTTCTGTAAGTAAGTATGAAAGCATTTACTGGAAAGAAGAAAGGAATTTCTCATGTTCTATCCTTTTCTCTTGCAAAGAAAAATACAGCACCAACATTAGCTTCGATTAGAGTACAATCATGGCCCATGTAGGAATAGAGATCACTCTGAAAACCACAGGCTTGGTAGATAATTTCAGAAACCATTAATGCCATTTCTCTATTCCTGGATTTTTAAAATGGATCATGCAAGTAACATGAGGGACAAAGGAGGCACGAAAGAACCCAGGAAGCAAAGCAGAAATTGGAGATTTCCAAGAAGTGTCTGAAGCCCTTTCTTAGATTGATCAAGCATCAGTGACATTCTCTCTCTCCCATCCATATATTAAAATAATACTTTAATTTCTCTTTTATTGCAAAATTAGTAAATTTGTCATCATTACTAAAAAACAAACAAAACAAAATACATATAAGCAGAAAGGGAAAACAAACAATCACCTGAATCTCACTAGTGAAGATAATCACTGTTAATGATTTGGTGTCTGTATTTTTTTTTTAAAAACGTTTATTTATTTTTGAGACAGAGAGAGACAGAGCATGAATGGGGGAGGGGCGACACAGAATCGGAAGCAGGCTCCAGGCTCTGAGCCATCAGCCCAGAGCCTGACGCGGGGCTCGAACTCACGGACCGCGAGATCGTGACCTGAGTTGAAGTCGGACGCTTAACCGACTGAGCCACCCAGGCGCCCCTGGTGTCTGTATTAATCCGAACGCTTGCTAGTGACAGAAACCCAACTCAGACTACGTTGAGTTAAAAAAAGGAAATGTATTGGCTTACAGAGCCGGTCAACCCAGGGTTGTATTCCATCTTAGGCTCATCTGCATTCAAGGGCTCACACAATTGCTTCAAGATTTGGTTCCACTGTCACTCTTTATTTCTCTCCTGATGTCTGTTTCCTTTGTATTGGCATTGTTCTCAGGCAGGCTGGAGGACGGCCCCCACAGTTCCAGGCCTATATCCTAGTGGTTTAGCAACTTCAGGGAAAAGAGAGAAATGATTTTCCAAAAGTAACACCCAAGTCCCAGGATCAATCCTAATTTGGCCCACTTTGGGCCATGTACCTACCCATGTATGTATCATTTAATCCTGTGAGAGGGGCAGGATTAGGTCCTGTTCCATCTACACTTTCAACCTGTCGTATGGACTCTCTACCTTCTCTATAAATCTTCCAACCTCCATAAAAGAACATCCAAGTGCCTCACTGTGCTCTGAAGGCCCTCCATCATCTCGCCCTTGGCTCGTTTTTCTGCTTCCGTTCTGCCCTCTTTTCTGTCTCACTCTGGGCTCTTGCTGGTTCTCTAAAATTTCATCTGCAGGTCTGCAGATCTCCCTGTGTCAGCCTCACCTCATAGTGCAGTCAATTTCTGAGCCTTGGAGAAGTTCTTTAGTGCATATGAATTTTCCCGCTAGAAGACAACTTTCTCCAGATGCTAAATAAGTTCCTCTTTGTCTTCTTTCTATCATCCAATACTTTGTTGCTATGTTGCCTCCCTTGACTTTGTTGCTATGTTACAACTCCCTGACTCTCTTTAACCCTTGACTTTGTCTTTTTTTTTTAAATATAAAAATGCCCCTAGGGGCACCTGGTTGGCTCAGTCAGTAGAGCATGCAACTCTTGATCTCTGGGTTGTGAGTTCGAGCCCCACATTGGGTGTGCAGCCTACTTAAAAAAATACCCTTTATTAGAGAGGTGGAAGGAGGTAGCAGAGGTAAATGTCTGTCTTCGAATCACCACCTTTAAACAGAAACATCCTTGAGTGTGTCTTAAAATCCTTTCTGCTTAAATCACCCCGAGTTGGGTTTTGTGGCTTTCAACTGAAGGCCCTGGCTGATACATGTATTCAGAAAGAATATTCTTCCTCATAAAGGTAAAAGAGTTGTTCTTGTGGGTAAACAGAACCCTGAATGGTTTTTTTTTTGTTTACTCATTCATTTATTTATTTAGAGCATGAGTGGGGGAGGGGCAGAGAGAGAAGGGGAGGGAGAGAATCCCAAGCAGTCTCCGCACCATCAGCTCAGAACTGATGTGGGTCTTGAACTCATGAATCACGAGATCATGACCTGAACCGAAACCAAAAGTTGGACGCTTAAGCGACTGAGCCACCCGAGCACCCCCTGCCAAAATGTTTTTTCTTGAGTTTATTTATTTATAATTTCTATACCCAATGTGGGTCTCGAACTCACAACCCCAAGATCAAGAGTTGTGTGCTGTATTGACTGAGCTAGCCAGGCACCCAAAACCATGAATGTTAAAGAAGTGAGCGACACTCTAGACCAAGTTACTATTTAACCAGGGAGAATCTCCCAAATTCTGCAGACCACAACGGTTGCCTATTTATATCAGAGGGATGGGAACATCACATTTGCCACCTCAAGAAGAAATGGCTTGGAAAAGACACAGCTAGAACTTAACCATGGTGGTTTAATCACTTCAGTCTTTAGGGGCAAAATAGGAGACAGTGTTTCATTTTCTCTTAAAAGTATTTTAGTTTTCCTTATTTTTAATTTATTCTTTTATTTTAGTGAGAGAGAGAGAGAACGAACAAGCATGAGCAGGGTAGAGGGGCAGAGGGAGAGGGAGAGGGAGTGGGAGAGGGAGAGGGAGAGGGAGAGGGGGAATCTTAACCAGGCTCCACATTTAGCATGGAGCCTGACAAGGAGCTCAATCCCATGACCCTGGGATCATGACCTGAGCTGAAATCGAGAGTCGGATGCTCAACTGAATGAGCCACTCAGTGCTCCCGGTTTTTCTTATTTGAACACCAGCAACAAAACCGTTCAAGGAAAAAAAATTAATATGCTCAGAAATTAGGAAAACTTGTTTACCATGGTGTGAAGCAAAACACACAACCACGGGGTGCCTGGGTGGCTCAGTCGGTTAAGCGTCCGACTTCGGCTCAGGTTATGATCTTGCAGTCTGTGAGTTCGAGCCCCGCATCGGGCTCTGTGCTGACAGCTCAGAGCCTGGAGCCTGTTTCAGATTTGTGTCTCCCTCTCTCTCTCACCCTCCCCTGTTCATTCTCTGTCTCAAAAAAAAATAAAACGTTAAAAAAAATTAAAATACACAACCACAAATAGCTGACTAAAGAGATAAAACGCTGACCCAAACAAGGAAAATTACCACTCATAATAGCTCATGAATTCCCACTTAGAAAAAGAAAAGCAATAATATAGCTTGTTTAGGATAGAAGTATGCTCATGAAGAGTAAGTTTTATGGCCAGAGAACCAAGTATCCCAGGGATACAGGTGGGTAAAAGGAGGTTCAAATGTATCTGATTATGAGAAAAACCACCTATGGGCTCTGGGAATAATTCACATTAAATAGAGAAAATTTCAAAATAGGAATTCATATGTAGGGCAAATGCAGGTCATGAGTTTAAAAAGTCTAGTGGAATTGAGAAATACATTTAGAATGTTTATAATTGAGTCTTGACAAGGCAGGATGAGGGGGGAAAGTTTCTCTAAGACAATCACCAGGAACTTCTCGACACGGAACTATGGGTCACAGTGAAGAGAGAAGGTTACTGTTAAGCCGCCCAGTTAGAAGGTGGGATACGTCCTTTCTCCAGTTCACTTGCCTGAGCCCCAACCCCCAGCCGCCAGACACAGTAGAATTTCCAAAAGTGGATCTATTCCTTTCCAGGCTCTCATTCTTCCCCCTCGATAGAGCTCCTTCTGGATTCCGAGTACTTACGGGGACGTAGGAGTTGTCTGGCTCCTCCCAGTGTTCACATGCTGTGTGTGGCAGGCAGGCCCCAACAGCTGAGCAGTCGCCGGCCTCAGAGAGCTGTGCCCAAGCGCAGTGCCGGACCGAGGCTCTGCCGTCGAACCAGACGCGGGCGCTAAGGCAGCAGCGTCCTCTGAAGGAGCAGTGTGACAATGGTCACAGCTGACACAAGCAGACAAAGGTCCACGTTGGCACAGGACTCCGATGTCCCAACAGTGTCAGTGAAGGAGTAAAGGAGCATTTCAGTAAAAACAGATGCTAAAGGCAATATACTGCGATATATCTATTCCATCGCCGGCCTGATGGGTGAAGGAAATACCCTTCCCGAACTCAGCGTCTGTTTGGGGGCATTTGCCACCCTGTCCAACTGTTAGGAGAGATGAAATCATTGTCTTGCTTCTGGCTATTCTAAGGAAAGCCCTAGAGAGTTGGCTTAAAATTCAATGTTATTTTAAACTGTGCAAGATATATCGACTTGTTAACATGTAACTTTTCTGTTTGTCCTTTTGCCATTATATCGTGGATACGGAACCCGAAAGGGAGAACGACGTAAGCTCAGGTCAGGATAAGCCCAGGTCAGGAGAAGCATTCCCATGAACTAGAGAATTCTGGTCTTCTTCCTGAGTTAAGGAATCTAGGACCAGGGAATGCATAATAAAAACAGGAACGTCAACTTTCTGCATGCAGCTGGAGGCAAGACTAAGTTCATAATGGTTCTAGGCCTTCCTGATTTACATGGGCGTCCTTTCCCTTTTCTTATTTGTAAACGTACCTAGTATGGACCTATCGTGTGACTTAGGTCTTCATGCCTCACTCAAGTTGGCTTGTCTTTAATCCCTGTGTAGCCACAGTTTTATTGGGTCTCTGCTGAGAAGAGGCTTTTAGGATGGATGTTTACATTGTATTTATTAGGAATTTGGTCTGCTCTGATGAGCAAGACGGTTACAGACATTTTAAAAAAGCAGTCAATAATCTTCTAACATGGAAACACATCACTTCACTTCTCCACTCAACCCGCCTATGATGACTTCCCATGCCATGTGGAATAAAATCCAGACTCCTAACCTGGGTCTGCATGATCCAGCTCCCGTTATATCCGTCAACCTGTCTTGTTCATGGGCCCCCACCCCCCTCCCCCTCATTCGTGACATACCCACCACACTGGCAGTTTTGCTGGTCCTCCAACATGAGGAACTTATTTCCGCCTCAGACCTTTCCCCCAGCTCTCTCTACCTGGAATGATCTTCCCTTAGATTTTTACATGGATGGCTCCTTTTTGATATTCAGATTGCTGCTCAAATGTGAACACTACGGAGAGGCTGCCCCAACAACCTGCTAAATAAGCATCCTGGATACAGGCTGATGGGAAGATAAATTGGTACCGCCCCTTAGCAGGGCAATTTGGCAATAGTGACCCCGATCACAAACACACATTCCCTTTGGCCCAGTAATCCCACCCCTAGAAAAGTATCCTACAGATACATTTACATGCATGGGAAATGACATAAGTATAAAGCTATTTGTTGCAACACTATCTGAAGTAACAAAAGATTGCAAACTACCTAAATGTTCCTCAATAGGGGACAGGTTAAATAAATTATAGAACATTCATACAATGGAGTACTTACTTAACTTCACAGCCTTAAAGGAGAGTGAGGAAGATCTCCAAGTCCTGATATGGGAAATGTCCAAGATATACAATGAGGTAAAAAAAAAACAAAAAAAACAAAGTGCATAACAGCATGGGTGGCATCCTACCATTTGTGCAAGGAGGGGCTAAAATAAGAATAATTCATGCTTGTGTTTGCTTGCTTATATAAAGAGACAGTAATGACACACAAAAAAGCATTTAGACAGGTTACCTAGGCAGGATGAGTGGGGAGATACAGGTGAATGGGGGGGCAGGGATGGGAAGGAGACTTTTGCTGACTATCTTTTAATATATTTTTGTCTCGGGTTCATGTGGCTGTATTGCCTTTTCTAAAGTTAACCCATTTTAAATGGTTTTATTCTGCAATAAAATAAAACAGCACTTCCCAATCTCCCTTTACTGTTATCCTGCTTTATTTTCTTCATATAGGATTTACTACTATGTAACAGGATATAAAAATGGAAGCTCCATCAAGGGACCAAAACATCATATTCCAACGTGTGAGACCAAATCAACATGCACATTTTCAAACAATTTCATTAAAAGCCTGTGAAAGCCTCACTCTCCTCTAGTGGTATACAGACTCTGGATATTAGGAGATTGATTTACAAAGAGGCTTTTACAGAGAAGCGTGGGTGTGCTGTGAGCACCCCTCAAAGGAGAAGATTGGGGTGCCTGGTGCTCACTTCTACTTTAGTGAGAAGGGCATCAATGGGCAACCCCCCCAAAAGTTTGATACATATCCCCTACAGTTGAGGGACACTGTGGAGCGGAGTCTGACTTTCTTTTTGAGATCTCTGGGGTAAGGTGCTGATGAAGTGGCAGTGTGGGCTCTCTGCACTTCCAGGGGCTGCAGGGCATAGAATGCATGAAGTGGGCCAAGCTCTATGCAAAAGAAGGCTGAGTTAGCGTCACCTTAGGTCTTGGTCAAAGACTGTCTGGAGGTGAGAAGAGAACCTAGCAGACCTGAGCTGGTTTCCCGCCTGTTGAGGAAGCAATAAGCAAACAGCCAGAAGAGAGATGCATCAGGGGACTTGTGGGGGGAGATCCCGCAGAGACCCATGGGGTCGGGCTTCTCCAAAAACTCACCAAAGCACTTCTCTAAGGAAAGAGCCCATGTTTGGCTCTGGTGTAAGCACAAGGCCAGTTGAAGCAGATGGTACTGATCAAGTAAGAACTTTCCTGCCCCCTCTTCTCTCCTAGGTCTTGGCTCCCCCTCTGTGGCTGACCCCAGCTGGAGCTGGGGAAGAGAATGTTCGTTCAAATTAAATGCAAGATTTACATGGGATCAAACATTATAAACGAGTGAATTAAGACTGTTTATAACTTAAAATGATCATAAGGATTTTTATCGCCTCATAATAGCCAGAGTCAGTGTCATGTCAGAGACTAGGGCAGGTGGCAAGGGGCATGTCCTTAGGTCGGGGGATCAGGAGAAGGCTCTTTGAAGAAGCGATCTCCATGAGGTGAGAAGATAAAGCACCCTGACATCCCAGAAAGTTCTAAGAATTTCCTAAGCAGAGAGGACAGTGCTTCTGGCCCCGATAACACTACATAACATACTATTATACCCTCCCGGTCTTCCCCTTCCTCGTCAGCTGCTCCTCCCAGTTTCCTCAGCTCACCCCTCGTTCCACCAAAGCTCGGCAAGTTGGGGCTCTACTGCGGCCTGATTCTGGGATCTTGC
Organism: Neofelis nebulosa; assembly: GCF_028018385.1. Classification (NCBI taxonomy): domain Eukaryota; kingdom Metazoa; phylum Chordata; class Mammalia; order Carnivora; family Felidae; genus Neofelis; species Neofelis nebulosa. Next base: position 52,740,142 of record NC_080789.1, read on the forward strand.
CCCTCTTCCCTATTTCTAGGAGATCTCCTCCAGTCTCACACCTTTAAATACCAAACTAGCATCTTCTGACCAGAAATATCTGCCCTGAGTCAGATCCGCTGCCCTCCTAGATGTCTCCCCTTGGAAGTCTAACAGCCATCTTACACATGTCCAATCCTGAATTCTTGGTTGCGCGCCTCTTGCTGACCTCTTCCTCTCCCTGATTTTTCCTAAGTAAAGGTCCCTATCGCCCACCCAGTTGCTCTGAAACAAAAACCCGGGAGTCATTCTTGCTTCTTCCCTTTTCTTTATCCCCACATCCAAGTTGTCTGCAAACCCTGTTGATTTAACTCTAAAATGTACTCCCAATGCATCCCTCCTTCTCCATCTGCAAGGCTACCTGGTCCACGCCACTGCCATTTCTCACTGTCGTGCTTAACCATGCTATCCTACCTCACTCTTGCCATCTCCTTCCTATGTCCCCACCACCAACTGATTCCTACAGCATCCAGAGTGATCTTTTTTCTTACTGTTGCACAAAACACATCACATAAAAATCACCATCATACCAATTTTGCACGTACACTACAGTAGCATTAACTATCTGTACACTGTCATGTTTTCATCTTGCAAAACTGAAACTCTACACCCACTGAACAGCTTCCCCACCCTTCTCCCCCAAGCCCCTGGCCACCACCACTCTACATGCTAAGACTTTGACTACTCTAGGTACCTCACCTAAGTGGACTTGTACAGTATTTGTCTTTTTTTTTTTTAATGTTTATTTATTTTTGACAGAGAGAGAGAGAGAGAGAGAGACAGAGCGTGAGCAGGGGAAGGGCAGACAGTGAGGGAGACACAGAATCAGAAGCAGGCTCCAGGCTGTGAGCTGTCAGCACGGAGCCCAATGCGGGGCTCGAACTCACGGACTGTGAGATCATGACCTGAGCTGAAGTCGGATGCTGAACCGACTGAGCCACCCAGGCACCTCAGTATTTGTCTTTCTGTAACTGGCTTACTTCACTTAACATCATGTCCTCAAAATCTGTGCTGTAGCAGGTGACAGGACTTCCTCCCTTCCTTTGTAAGGCTGAATAACATTCCATTGCATGTATATGCCACATCCTTTTTTTTTTCTTCAAATTTATTTATTATTACTGTTTTAGTAATCTCTACACCCAATGTGGGACTCGAACTCACAACCCCGAGATCAAGAATTACATGCTTTTCCGACTGAGACAGCCAGGCACCCCGGACACATCTTCTTTATCCATCCATTTGCTGATTGACAGATTGCTCTCATGTCTTGGCTGTTGTGAACAACACTGCAATAACATGAATACACAAATAGCTCTTCACAATTCTGTTATCAGTTCTTTTGGATGTATACCCAGAGGTGGGATTGCTGGATCACACAGGAGTTCTATTTTTAATTTTTTGAGAAACCTCCACACTGTTTTCCACAGTGGCCGCACCACTCGGCATTCCCACCAACAGTGTATAAGGATCCCGGTTTCTCCACGTCCTTGCCAATGCTTGTTATTTTCTTTTTTTCATCCCTTCCTTCCCTCCCCTCCCTCCTTCCCTCTCTCCCTTTCTTCCTTCTTTCCTCCCTCCCTTCCTTTCTTTCCATGGCCATCCTAATAAGTGTGAGGTGATCTGTCCTTGTGGTTTTGGAGAGTGGGTGGAAAGCGGTGGGTGATGTTGCATTCCTTAGATCCTTCCGATGGCTTTCCTTGCACTGGGAATGACATCTAAGTCTGTTACTTACTTTGGCTCCAAGGGCCTCCACATCCTGGTCTCTGCCCACCACCCATCGCCATCACCGGTTCCTCTCGTTGCCGGGCTCCAGTGGTGGTGACCTTCTCTCCCTAAGCGCTGTGACCCCGCAGAGGTGGAGGGCATGTGCACGAGCAGCTCCCTCTGGTGCCAAATCTTTCTTTTCACGTGGCTACTTTCTTCCCATCATTCCGACCTGAGCTCAGATTTTTACCACCTCAGGGGGGACCTCCCAGCCGTCCCATCTGAAGTTCCCCTCCCAGACGCCCTCAATCCTATCACCCTTGTCCGCCTCGCCTTTGCTTTCTACAGGTGTTGGCACCTGAAATTATTTTGCTGACATAGTTGTTGGCTTGTTTATTCAGTGCCTGTGTTCTGACCAGGAAATATACCTCACGAGACCAGGAAGCGTGTGCGTCTTGTTCAGTCACGGCCTGTGGAGAGGGCCTGATGGGAGGAAGCATGGAGGAGAAAGGGACGGCCGCCCAGAGATTTGGGGCATGTGTCATGAAAGACGTAACATTTTAGTTGGGTTTTCAAGGATAAACATTAAGTCAACAGGCAGGTATTCGAGCGAGGTCGGGGACACGTTAGAGTAAGGAATGACGTGAGGTAGGCTGAGGGACAATGAGGCCCGGCGCATTCAGGGGAAGGTGCCGTGACTGGGCCGAAAAGGAAAGGTTCTTGAGAGGAAGTGGTGGGCAGTGGGGTGGACACGGCAGGCCGCAGAGGACGGCAGACAAGGAATTCATCGTCACTGTGGTTTCACCGATTTACTAGTCAGCTACGCGTTAGGTGAGAAGATACAGAGGGAAGAAGACAAAGTTCGGGGCCTGCGGTGGGGAGTCACGGGTGGCTTTGAGGAGGGGAAGGACAGGAGCATCATCCAGGGGGCAGGATGTAGCAGTGTTACAGGCACAGCCCCTGGGGAAGCAGACAGCTCAGAACTAAACCCTGGCCCTGCCCGTGGCTAGTGTCTATGATGACAGGAACCCCTCTGTAGCTCTTTCTCTTGGCTTTCCTGTGAGGGCTGAACTATTTAGTATTTGTAGCATGGAGTCTGGCACTCAATACATGTTAGGTGTTATTAACATGTTTATTTCTAAATGAATTCTAATAAATTTTTAAAAATGTATTGAAACTTTTTTTATTGTTTATTAATTTTTGAGAAAGAGACGGAGGGGCGCCTGGGTGGCTGTCAGTTAAGCATCTGACTTCGGCTCAGGTCATGCTCTCACAGTTCGTGGGTTTGAGCCCCGCGTCGGGCTGTGTGCTGAGAGCTCAGAGCCTGGAGCCTGCTTTGGATTCTGTGTCTCCCTCTCTCTCTGCCCCTTCCCCACTCATGCTCTGTCTCTCTCTGGCTCAAAAATAAATAATAAAAAACATTAAAAAAAATAATAAAAGAAAAAAAAAAAGAGAGACAGAGCACAAACAAGGGAGGGGCAGATCATGCCCTGAGCTGAAGTCGGATGCTTAACTGACTGGGCCATCCAGGCGCCTCTCAATGTATTTTCTTTTCTTTCTTTTTATTTAAAAAAAAAATTTTTTTTTTAATGTTTATTTATTTTTTGAGACAGAGAGAGACAGAGCATGAACAGAGGAGGGTCAGAGAGAGGGAGACACAGAATCTGAAACAGGCTCCAGGCTCTGAGCAGTCAGCACAGAACCTGACATGGGGCTTGAACTCACGGACCGCAAGATCGTGACCCGAGCCGAAGTCGGACGCTTAACCGACTGAGCCACCCAGGCGCCCCACTCTCAATGTATTTTCTTAAGCAGCTTTCAGGTCCAGTGTGGAGCCCAACATGGGGCTCGAACTCACAACCCTGAGATCAAGACCTGAGCTACGATCAAGAGTCAGAGGCTTGGGGCGCCTGGGTGGCGCAGTCGGTTGAGCGTCCGACTTCAGCCAGGTCACGATCTCACGGCCCGTGAGTTCGAGCCCCGCGTCAGGCCCTGGGCTGATGGCTCGGAGCCTGGAGCCTGTTTCCGATTCTGTGTCTCCCTCTCTCTCTGCCCCTCCCCCGTTCATGCTCTGTCGCTCTCTGTCCCAAAAAATAAATAAAAAGCGTTGAAAAAAAAAAAAAAAAAAAAGAGTCAGAGGCTTAACCAACTGAGCCATCCAGCCACACCTATTAACATGTTGAAAACAATGCCTGGTAAGTAGTACATGTTTGCTTGTCCAATGATCGTTAGTTTGTTTTGTTTTGTAGAAAGCTGCTTAGCCAGAGTGTAGACAGTTGTTGCAAAGGGGAGACAACGGACCCCCAAAAACTATGCAGGAGGCTACTGCAAGAGTTGAGGCACAAGGGAGTGCACACAGAATGAGGTTAACACAGAGCAAAAGTCAGTAAAACAGATCGGAAATCAGAGGAGCAGCATGTATTTTGAAATTAAAGCAAGTGGCTTTAGTTTTTAGGTCTGTCAAACTTAAGGTGCCCGAGGAAAGCCTCGTTGGCTGATGTTCAGCTGAAACAACAGTGATACATCTGACACTTAGGACAGAGAAGTGAGTAAAACCGGGAGCTTTTCACTCTGGAAGTGTGAGTGTGCACGTAACAAATACCCCGAAGAATGTAGGTCGAACCTATCATTTACCTGTTACATCGGCAAAGGGACACACAATGCTATTTTAAACTCGCATATCCTTTCATGTTGCTGGGAGTAGTGTGAACGTGTGCAGTCTTTCTGGCAGCATTTGTCATGAGTCTAAGGGAATGCTTACAACCTCTGGATCAATGCTTTCACCTTTTGGAGTCCATGCTAAATTTATGGTTCAAAAATGCAGACAATGACTGTGTATGGAGCTGCTCACTACAATGTAATATTCAACAGAAAAAATGAAACCTGCAAATAGGCTCACTCAATGATAAGAAAATGACGAAGTACATCACGGTATGTTCATATGTTAGAAAATTTTACAGCCATTAAGAAAAATCACATTTGCTGACACTTCTAACGTGAACTGACGTGAGGGAGAAAAACCGAACAGGGGTACACAAGTATATATAGAATATGAATTCAACTGTGCTAAAAATAGACATCGTTCAAGATTAGAAGATAATGTGTTAAATGTCACTGTGGATTATTTCTCTTTGGGAAACTGAGGCATGGGTTGCTGATTTGATGAGGTCCAATAAGTGAGTTTGAATTAGGACAAGATAACAATTTTGTCTTACTTAAAATTTCTTTCCCTCTTCAAACGCATCTGCTGATATTCAGTTACTAATGCAATAATCATCTTTGGCTCAAAGACCACACCTTCTATTACAAATCCTGATCATGTTGCCTTTTTTTTTTTTTAAATGGATGTAGTCCATCAAAGGCCTAGAACCCCAGATCTCATTTTCTAGTTAGTATCACATCGTTGTAAAATTTCAAATATGCCACGAGACTATCGATGACGCTTTCCTCTCCTCTAGCTTATAGACACGACCATCCACTTTTATTTAGAGGGACATGATTCTTACGCAAGATATTCTCTGGGTATGTCAAAGACAAAAGATTAACACGATGCATTATCGCTGAGAGGGTAATTCATCGATAGTCCTCACGTTAGCCGAACACCCAAGCAGCAAAAGAAAGGCATTCACCCCCAGGGGCACACCTGATAGAGAGCTGATGAATGCGCCTGCTAGCCACCAGAATTAGGTTGCAAATATCCTAGAGCTGGAGACGTTGTGGATCATGTCATAACTTCCTTCAAGATACTAACACTGAACAAAGCATGTTGTTTCAGGACTCCAGGAGGAGTGATCACTTGTGCTCTCTTTCTCATACATACATACACGCACATGGACATTTTGATATCCAGCCTTGTCCCAGATCTCCAGCTTCTTTTGTTGAAGACTAACCTTGATGAAATGACTGTTTTAATAAAAGGCAAGCTTTCTACTAGGTAGAAACACCTGAACGTCACTATGATTATTTCAAAGGTATATTGACCATATTTCCCCAAAGCCAAATGGAGACATATGGCCAGTAAAATGGAACTTGCCAATGGAATTTGTCATTGTTTTTGGCTTTCCAGGACTTTTTTTTTTGGCACTTTAGATCATGGTTAGGGAATTTTCCACATTAGGAATCCCAACTACCTAAGGCAAAAGCCAGAAAATGTCCTTTTTCTGCCTTGCTAATATTCTTACAGGGTGCTGGCTTATGAACAGTGGGAGCTGACAACCAGGCGCAGCCACATTTTGGGACTCTACTTCTGGAGTGAGGGACGTGAGGAGGCAGGCGGACATGGAGAGGGTTGTGGCAGGTGGAGGCCTTTGGATCCGAGGGTGATGCAGGATAATGGGGTCTCTCCTGGAATAATCCTATAGTCTGATTTGCCCATTCATTACTGTGGGGAAGCCTCTAAATCCAACTCTGGTCCTAAAATGGTTCTACCTGCTTTTGGGTAGGCCCTTCCAGTCAAGGGCTTAGTTCAACATCATTCTACAACGTTGTGGGACAATATTTCCTTTAACAGGTGGCTTTCCCCCCATTCACTTGTCCATGTTTAAAAAAATTTTTTTTTAAATATTTATTTTTGAGAGAGAGAGAGAGAGACAGAGACAGAGTGTGAGCGCGGGAGGGGCAGAGAGAGAGGGAGACACAGAATCTGAAGCAAGCTCCAGGCTCTGAACTGTCAGCACAGAGCACGATGCGGGGCTCGAACTCACGAACCACAAGATCATGACCTGAGCCGATGTCAGACCCTTAACTGAGCCACCCAGGCGCCCCTCATTTGTTCTGTCCATGTTTAAAGATTTCTGCATCCAACACCCAAAGTTTAATCAGGAAATATACAAGAAATACTGAGCAAATTCATGAAATAGAATTCAATACACCAGTCAAAATGGAAGAAACCAGTTATATGTGACAACATGGACAACTCTCACAAACATTTCAACAGAAGGAACCAGGCACAAAGTGTATATACTATGAGGACATTTATAGAAAGTTAAAACTATAGGCCAAAGCAAACCATGATGTAATTCATGAAGATATTACACTGGAGAAGCACAAGCCTGGCCAGATCTCCTCGGTAGGCAGTGGATACTGGAGATCTTGATCTCAGTAGGTGGTAGATGCAGGAGAGTATTACTCTGTGCAAACTCTTACACTAATGACTTGTGCACTTTTCTGTATTTTATACTCCAATAAAATCTTTTTTTCCCCCTTGGTTTATGTGTCATTAAAAAAAATTCCACATCTCTTACCAATATTCAATCTTGTACATTACAAATGATTTTGTAAAACTCTTTATTATGTACTGATAGACCTCAAGGGTTAGTTTAAAAAAAAAAAAGTTTGAAGGAAAAAAATACCAACACGTGGGGCATTCTAAACAGAATCTCTACCTAAGGATTGCATTTCAGGATATTCGAATGGAACCAAAGATCGCCTTGACAAGGTCTACTATGCCAAAGAACCCTCTTCCAGGGAAAGGTTTCAATCTGGCTAGTGTTTAGGAGGCTTGTTTGCTCTCCCGTAATCCCCTTTCCTTACTGCACAGGGGTCTCCAAGCCATCCTCTGAAAAACTCTGGCTTCATGATCAAGGCCCTGTCCACGAAGTCTCATTTCCAAGTGCACAAATAAAAATGCAAGTGAGACAGAAACATTTTTTTTAAAAAAAGTTAGTTTCCCACCATCTAATGCAACTCAGCTCTCCAGGGGGTTAACAGTGATTAGAAAAAGAAAGGAAAGGAATGAAAACACCACGGAGAGAGAATCACTGAGAAGACAAAGGCAGCCAGAACTATCTTATTTATTATAAAGATACACCATGAAGAACAGACCTGACTGTATATTGAAGCCTGGAATGGTACATGCCAAAATGTACAGTACTATACATAAAAGTGCATTGTCACAACAGATTAACAAAACATTTCTTTTCTTCCAGAACTGTAAAAGCATCCCCCCAAATTTCCGCCTCAGAGCCAAGGAACTGTAACGGAGGCAGCACAGATCACAGGTGACATGTGGGCTGCAGCAGCTAGAGAGACAGCGGGAGGGAGGACACAGGGACACTGCGGACGGGAAAGGCACAGTCACGGCTACCAGCAAAACGAGACAGTCTGATGATGGACAAGGATGCAAGACGGACGATACTGAGCACTGAGGTACAGGACGGGACACAGAGAAGCAGGGAGAGCGTGGAGGAAGTTTCCGCTCAGATAGGTAGTAGGAATTGGGGCAGGGGGGCCGGGAGCAGGAGTGGAAGGGTGGACGGGGCGCTTGACGGGGCAGTAGGAATTGGGGCAGGGGGGCCAGACGTAAGAGTGGAGGGGTGGATGGGGTGACAGTAAAGAGCAAGGCTAAAACTCCTCTAAAATAGAAAGGCACTTTCACATGTACATACTACAGATGTACATTGACACGATTAGTAACAGTCACAAGCAGGAAGCTACCAGTACTGCAATTGATCAAACCGACAGGAAAGGACAATACTGATTTAATTATGTGGGCAGGAGTTACCCTTAATTCCGTAGGTAAATTTTAGCAGTCTCTCCTGTTACACAGCCACTTACTATACTTTAAACATCTATAATAACCATCACACTACACACTGAACTTGGATGAATGCTCTAAAGGGGGCATTCACAAATGCACGGTTTATATATTTTCTTTACTAAACAGTTTCTAAGATAAGCATTATGGAACCCAGTACAATTATTTAAACATACAAAAGTCCCTATGTAATTTAAAGATACAGGTACCCATCTCGATTATACCACATAGACTATTTTTTTTAAAGAAAGTATACTAGGGTAAGTGAAATCTCAATTTCCAGTTTGTTTTACTGATCTGAATAAAGGGGTGCCAAAGTCACCCTGCACCAAGCCTGACACCTCAGCCCAGCTGGAGGTTTGGTTTTCAGCTCAGGGGACTGTCTGGAGTAGGGAGCTCTATTGTACACACGGATGAGCCTTTGCATCTAAGTTGCTCCGGGACTGTGGCCTCAGCGATGGGCAACTCAGAGCAAGGCTCATCTGAGTGCTTATCCCGCTTTTACGGTGTCTCACTACTGTGGTCAGGACGAGAATGAATGCGATCCCAAATCTGAAGTCTTCTAAATCCTCAATAGACCTATGGGCTCTTTACTTTTTTTTTTTTAAGTTTTTAAATTCCAGTTGCTTAACATACAGTGTGGGCTTTTTGAATTTTAGAGGCTGTACTTATCACATTAAAGTTTCTTCATTTTGTAGACCTCGTGTCATTCCCAAATGCTGGGGAGACCACAATCCTTCCCACTCTTACCTTTTCCTTAAATTATAAGCCCTTTTTGGGAATGGCAAGAGTACAAAGAAAACTCGGTTAATACAATGTGACCCGTTTGCTCTACATCCGCTGAGAGCTATTCATGCTTCCTGCAGTAGATTAAGTGGGAGCCTGCTCTAAATTATTCTATGCATGGCTCAAGGGGCACCAAAGTCAGATCATGTTGTGTGAAAACGTGCAAAATGGTTGACCGATAGCGTTGACCCTGAACATGAATACAGAGCTCTGCAAAGGGCCACTGGACTGGTTCAAATAATTTACAGAACACGCATCAGAAAATGTGTATGGAGTACCTTTTCTCTCTCTTATCAATCAGTCCTTTCCCAATACCCCTGACCCAAACCAAAAGGTCAACTTGTAAGCCTACTTAGTGAGTTCTATGGATGGGACATGAACAGAGTTATATCAGCTGTGAATATATATTCTTGCGTAAGTGGAGTCTGATCATCTTTGTAGAACCATCGTCTGCCCATCATCAAAATGACCCCCTTGCCAAACTGTGCACGAAGAACAATATGATCCTTGAAACCGGGGGCATAACATCTCAAGGATTCTTCCTTTCCTCCCCACCCTTTGCATGCTTCCTCCTCCCCACTAGATGTGTGGCTGTAGAGAAGGCCATGCACTAGGCGAATGCACCAGAAGCTTTTAATGAGCTTTCAGGGTGTTATTTTGGATCCTCTGTGAAGTGGCCACCTTGTCTTCTCCCTGGAATCTGAAGACTTTTACCAAAACAAAGAAAGAATAGGTGAATCCTTATTCCCTGTGAGGTCATGTCCTTCTATGGGAATTGGAACAAATAAAAAAGACTGGAAAAAAAAAAAAAGAAAGACCTCAAGGTGTCACAGGGGTATAGGGAGAAGAGAGAGAGATGGGTAAGGCAGTGATGGGGGAGCATTAGAAATTTCCTGCAAGAAGGCACAGCCTCTGAGGCTCTGAGGCCCCAGAGCAGCCACCTAAGGGAGCAGAATCCTAATGTGGTGGTTGGAAAGGCAACCCTCATTTCATCAGCGGTGTAAACACTGAAGAGGGGAGAGTCTGGGCAGGACTGCCAGGGAGAAATCTGAAGACATGAACTTGTAGGAGTAAGATCTAAGTTAAAACTTGTAGAAGACACCCCTCTGCCCTTTTGAAACCCTCTGTTTACATCTTACTCTTGCACCATCGATGGAAAAACCGTTTTTAACAATCCTTTTCATTTCAATTTCTAAAAGATTTAAAGTCTCCTCCTCCGTTACTTCCGCCTTTATTCTCGGCTTCTGCTTCCCCATCGAGCAGCAGAGAACTAGAAACCCAAGTGGACTCTGGAAAGAACTGGGAGGTTATTCAGCAAGGTTTCAATTTCCTAGGAATTTGGGAAGATTGTTTAAAAGGGTGAGTGCTACTCAGAGCTGAATCCTGGCTGAGTCTCCATGGTGTCTAAAGTTGATGAAGGGCCACTAAAGCTCAAGGGAAATGGCAGGGGGGTAGAGAAGATGCTGGACTGGGCATCGTTTTCACAATGGGCAAAGTGGATGCTTCAGAAACCTCAAAGATTTAAAAGCTTGCCATACCTGGATACTTGGAAAAAAAATCTCGATTCAATCCATCTGTGAAATTAGGCCACTGGCTGGCAATCAGAAGTGTGACTTTGAAAGGTAACCGTATGTCATTAATTTAATCTCTCTCTGCGTTACAATGATTAGACTGGCAAACTGAGGGAGAGATCCCAGGAATGATCTTGATTTTTTAGTACAGATCCTCATTCTTTCCTGCCTGAGGCATTCACCAGCGGGCTAACAGATTCAAGTCCATACTGTGCAACTCTTAGGTGGGCAGGCAAATGGCTTCCAGTTTGAAACCAAAGCTAGAAGGAAATCAATGGTGGTCGAAAGGGGTTAGTTCTGGGCCACCCATTTATCTAAAAAAAAAAAAATTCTCTTTATCATTAAGTTCAAGGTCAGAGCAGAAAACATGCTCATAGGTTTACACACGATATAAGCTGCTGCTGGCAGGAGTGGTGATTTGTACCTTAGTAAAAACAACTGAATTCAAAGCAACCTTTTTAAGACAGTGGGAAAACACAGAGAAAATGGTTTCTGTGCCAGGATGTCACAGAAAGAGGGTACCTTACGGAGCTCACCTGACTATCTGGGTTATGTTGAGACCACCTGAAAAGAAAAGAAAAAAGTCATGGTTCCAGGGTGCAAAATTGGAAGGAACTCCTCCTGGAACCATGTGACCCCCCCCCCCCCGCCCCCCCACCTTGGCCAGCATGGCTCTTACTCCAGTACCACAGCCAGTTCTTGGTTGGCTCAAAGAGGCCAATGGGAGAGGAGAGCTGGGGAGTCACCTTAGGATCATCAAGCCTCTGTATCGGGTTTAAAGGAACCGAGGTCATTTAGTCGGGAGAGAAGGCTGAGCGAACCAAGGACTTGTGTGCTGCCCGTGTTCTCCATTTCCACAGGAGAACACAGGGGTTTAGGGGAGCTGGAAGTATTTTCTAGGCAGTTTGTAACAGACCTCTGAAGGAACTTGTGGAGGAGTGTAACCAGGAAGTCTTTACAATTAGACTGTTCTAGTCCTTTGTGAATGCAGGGGACGGACCTGGAAGTCTTCGGGGGCCTGACCAGGCTTGAGGAAGGAGTCACAGCGATAGCTCTGGAGGATTAGCTTTCCCCTTTTCTAGGTTCCGTTCAAGAAGTAACTGCAGAGGGTCCGACCCCTTCCTCTGAGCTTTTAATCTGGACCCAGGAAAGTGACTCGTATGAAAGAGGCAACCATGCAACTCATTCAGGCAGTGGGCTGAGAGTCCCACTGGGCACATCCCACCGTGACAACTGCAAGCCTGGGCACGAGTGGGACCTTGTCCCACTGCACGGACTCAGAGGTACTCGCTGTCAGCTACCCAACAATGCCGTTACCACTTTCCAGCCATTCCCCCCAAGCGCCACAGACCAACACTGGTTATACTCCACGGCCTGGGACTCAGACGCTTGTGCCTTTGGATCCAGACATTTCCGACTCACCCAGGCTACACTAAACCTGAAGCGCCGAACGACGCGGAGAGCAGAGTGGTGTGGCCTTCGTGACAAATGGTGCAGCATTGGATTTTCAAGTAAATCTAAGTGTTTCTATTGTCTTTAAAATGACATATGTCCAGTTACTAAGAAAAAAGGAAGAAAATTACAAAATACAAATGCCCGTGTTAATTTAGCTAGTCTCCGACATTACATTCAAGAACATAGAAAAGCCAAAAATCTCCAGTTATAAGCACAAAACTAAGGAAAGTTAAAGATCACTGACTTTTGTCAATGATCCGTTTTTTGTTTTGTTTTGTTTCTTAAATCACCGCCCCATAGGGCCTTGCTCATCTGGAGTTTACATCGTGCAAGACTTGTCTGTTGGACCTTGGGAAGGTGGGGCCGGTCCCACGGTAGGGTTTGTTTTTGGAAGGACGGCAGGTTTTGGCCGAAGGGCTGGGGGCTTTAGCTGCACACCCATCCTGGGTGCCACCATAGGCTTGAAAGTACTCATTGTGTCGCTGGAGGAGCTCGTGCTGCGTCGGATCTGAGGCTCGGAGCTCCTGAAGGCAACGTTGTGCAAAGGGCTGAGAGACTCTGTGGACGTGGCGGGGGTGGGCGCGTTCTTCACTTGTTCCAAGGTGTCCAGCACCACATCGGGGGCGTGCTTTGCGGTACTCTGTCTCTCCAGTTCTCGGAGTTCGTTCAAAGCAGTGTTCATCGTCTCTTCAATATCCTGTTGACAAATCACCAGAGAGGCAGAACAGACTGATAAATTCGTACTAATGTATAGAAGCACACACACTTCAGCTCAAAGCAGACAGGCCAGCAAAAGCAATCGTGTGTTAAGTTCACAGTCTGTGGAATGTATGCGCATGATGATGGCATCTCACACGACTGTTTAGGCTCTGCATGTTCAGGAGACCAAGATGCCAGGGTGCCTGCAGCCGTATATCAGACATCTGCCGTTCTAAGGTGCTAGGTAGCCTTCTGGTGATTTCCACCTTACGTGCTGATTATACAGAATTCTATTCCAGCTTATGGCAAAAGACAGCTTCAATTTAGACACTGCTACAGTTTCTCAAATAAATGGGAATGGGATTGAAAAGCAGGCTTCTTTCATTGATTTAACAAATAATTTTGGGCACTTACTATGTACTTGGCTAATTCCTAGCAGTTCTTCAAAATTCAGTTTAGGCTTTCCCCTGATGCTCCTGTCCGATGGTCTCACTGGAAGAGGTCCTGCCCTGCAGGAGGGCATTGTTGTGATATGGTGTGTGTGTGTGTGTGTGTGTGTTTAAATGTCACAATAAAGGGGTGGCATTATTGGCACTTGGTGGGCAGAGGTCGTGTATACTAGATATCTTGCAGTGTCCTGGATAGTTTATATGCAATGAATTATCCCGCATCTTGTTTGCCATTTTTTTTGGTTTTTGTTTTTTTTAAATTTGAAAGAGAGAGGATGAGCAGGGGAGAGGGGCGGGGCGAGAGAGAGAGAATCCTAAGAAGGCTCCACGATCAGCACGGAGCCTGACGCAGGGCTCGATCCCACAACCCTGGGATCGTGACCTGAGCTGAAATCAACAGTTGGACACTCAATCAACTGGGCCACCCAGGCACCCCTTCTTCAACTTTTGAATGTCCTTCAGACATTCATGTAGGTGAAAATTCTGTTTATGATAACCTGAGCCCAGGCCCCGTCTCTTACATCAATATGCATTTTTTAAATGTTTATTTATTTATTTTGAGGCGGAGAGAAGGAGTGCAAGCTAGGGAGACAGAGAGAATCCCAAGCAGGCTCCACGTTGTTAGTACAGAGCCCAATGCGGGGCTCGATCCCATGACCTGTGAGATCATGACCTGAGCCAAAATCAAGAGTTGGATGTTAACCTCCTGAGCCTCCCAGGTGCCCTGATCAAAACACATTTTTAATTGTTGTATTTATATGAGATTTACATGGATTATATATGTAGATGAAAGCACCTTACTACGTCCATTGTTTTCCAGTGTAGTCAAGCATTAACTGAAATACATTTAATTGTTTTAATATCTATTTCCTTGTTTTTTTTATATTATATTTAGAGCTTCATATGTTTTTTTCAAATCAGGTATATCATCTATCAATGTATTTCAGGTGGTAAAGAGGGAATTACAAAATATATGTTTCAAAAAAAGTAGACTGTGCTCCACTGATGGATGAATAGAGAAGCAAAATGTGGTATATACGTCAATGGAATATCATTCAGCCTTAAAGAAGAAGGACATCTTGCCACACGGTACGATACAGATAACGCTTGAGGACGTTATGTTAAGTGAAATAAGAGGCCAGTCACAAAAAGACAAATACTGCCTGATTCATTTATATGAGGTAGTCCCCCACTCATAGAAGCAGAAAGTGGAATGGCAGTGGCCAGAGGTTGAGGGGGAGGGGAGAGAGGAGAGTTGTTCTTCAGTGGGTATAGGTTTTCAGGTTTCCAAGATGAAAAAGTTCTGGAGATCTGTTTCATAAAATGTGAATATAGTTTACTGAACTCTAGAGTTAGAAATGGTTAAGATGGACAATTTTACATCATGTGATTTTTCGTATACGCAAACCCCAAAGGCGGAGTGTTGTGTGACACAGACGGGGTGAAGAACCACTGCCCTAGCCTGACTGACATGTCTATTCTCTACTCTCCCAGGGCTTTTTTTTGTTTGCTTAATTTTTTAATGTTTACTTATTTTTGAGAGAGAGAGAGAGAGAGAGAGAGAGAGAGAGAAACTGAAGCAGGCTCCAGGCTCTGAGTTGTCAGCACAGAGCCCAATGCGGGGCTCAAACTCACGAACCGAGAGATCAGTTGGACACTCAACCGACTGAGTCACCCAGGCGCCCCTCCCAGGGCTTCTTTCGCTCACCTGGAGCATAACCCTTATGGCGCTGCGTAATGGTAATTGATTTCCATACCCATCTCCCTCACAGGCTTGTCAGCACCTTTGGAAAGCAGCTGGCTATTGATTTAACGTTGCTTCATAAAGCCTAGCACAGGACCTGGTGCACAGTAAGTGCTCAATAAAGGTTTGCTTAACGAATAAACCAAGATACAGTGACCACATATGGATATTGTCGTTTTAAAACAAGCCCCATCAGGGACTGCACTGATTTGTTTAATAAGAGAATCTGCATGTTTTTGGTATGAACGCCATGATGGCGGGCTTACTTGTTCTCATGGGAAAATCTGAAGCTGAGATGGAAAGAGAAATAAAGGACACAGCTGGAGGCCATTTTGTGAGGATGACATCACTTTCCAAGTGATTGTTTTCATATGTGATTTCTATTTGATGCTAAACATATGGATTTTTTTTTTTTTTTTACACAAGTATTTGCCCCAGAGAGATCGCAGAGAGCCTGGTTTATCTGTTGAGTTCTGTTTTGATGATTTACAATAAAAGGATTTCTTGGTTCTAGAAGCAAAAGGGTTAAATAGATGTTGTTATGCCTTCCCACCCCCAAGCTCCTAACTCCCTACATCCTGTTTCACCTGCTTATTATAAGCAGTGAAGTTACAGATTTCTCAAATCGTTAAACTCAGCTGTAATCAAATATCGCTGGTTCTGTATAGATCTCAACGGGCCCTGTATGGTACTTCAAACAGAGGAAAACCAAAAGGTCAAGTCTTTTTGATTTTTACCGAGAAACTGTTGTAGATTTAAAATTGGTTTAATTTTTAAAAAACACATCAAACCCCTCACAATCTAATTTACATCCAAAATTTTCTTTAGTTAGGACAGTGAAAATAGCTTGGAAATTTGTCACATCAGTGCAGGTCTCCTTGGATACTCTTTATTAAAAATAATTCATTTTAAATACTTCCCCATGTTTGTTTCATTTTTTTCTCATTCACTCTCTTTTTTGATTAATTTAGTTTGCCTTTAAGCTTCAGATAGATAGAAGATGCTTTAGATTAAAATGGCAAACCCTGAATCTATTCACCTTTTTTGTCATTGGTGTTAACCATATTTTCTGATGGCCTATGCTGGGGGAAAAAAAACGCTAGAGGAAAAATGGCAGAATGATGGAAAAGCCATTAATTTTGTTTCACCCTCACTCTGTCAATTCTAATCATTAAAAAAAACTACAAAGTCCTCTGTACTAACTGTTGAGAAGTAAACAAAGACATAGGATTCAGACTTGATGTTCTTCAAACAGCTAACCATTATTTCTCCATTTATTTATTGACTAATCCATTGTTTGTCTTAAGTTGAAAGGGTCATATTTATCATACACTAACATTTATTTATTTCTGGGCTCTCCATTCTTTCTATCAATTTGTCTATTTTATTATCTTTGGCACGCATTCAGGATCCAGTAGGGCCGGTCCTTCTTCATTATTATTCTTTTCCAGACTTTTCTAACTACTTAGCAATGATGTGTTTAAATGCCATGGGTCCTACATTTCTGCCATGTTTCTATTTAAATCAGTATGAACCTGATCACTTGGGTCCTTCCAGTAACAAATGGTTCTTCTAAAGAGACCCTTAGTCCAGGCTTTAAAGAAGGAGCTCATTTCTTTTGTTTTCTTTAGCTGGTTCTGTACAAAACAACATGGCTACAAAAAGGAAATCCTGCATACCTCCTTCATCATACTCCAGGTACACAGCATGCACCATTCCATTAAATGCATCCTACCTGAGCGATCGTCTCTGGGTCCAATGGCTTATGGTCATTGAAGCCTGTGTATTGCCCTGATGATGTGGACCTTCTAATAGGAGGGCTGTCGATCTTCTTGAGGGAGTCGTGTCGGCTGATATTGGTCAAGCTCCCATGGCCGGGCCGGCGTCTCCTCTCAGGACTGTCATTGTTGAGGCCACGGTTCTGCAGCAGGCCCCGGGGGTGACTGCCCAAGTTTGGGGACCCCAGGTCAACGGAGGAGTTGGAAAGAGGATGTGGGGGGTGGAGGGGACAATGGCCATCACTGGTCCTGCCAGGACGCCTGACTGGAGGGGGTGGCTCTCCTCTTTTTCTCTGTCTAGACATACACAAAAAGAGAGAGAAAATAGGAGAGCTTATCACACTGGGTAATACCACAAAGCTGCGGGTCCTGTGGCTGCTCAAAGTCCTTGGAAAAGTGGAGGTTCAGCAGCTTGATGATCAGATTCCACCTACCTGGCTAAATAGCCGTCCGGGTGACGGTCTGTTGGGGAGTTCATGTCCTTGGATGAAGACTTGTCTTCAGTGACTGGCCCACTGCTGGCCTCACTGTCAGCTTTTTGGCTCAGAGTGTCTGAAAACGTATCATCCCTGAAACAATGAGAAGCAAGAGTGAGGGTCTTTTGCTAGATGAATGGGAACAAAAAAATAAGTGATGGCATTTACGTATTATAAGTCTTTCTTACCAACACGACTTTTTCATTATAAAAATAATACAGTTTCATTGGTAAACTGGAAGATTCAGATATACAAAAGAGAGCAGTATCACAATCACCCATAATAGGATGCAACAACCAGACACAACTACTGCTAGAACTTTAGAAAATATCCTTCTATACTTTTTATCTATGCCTGGGTACATATCTATGATGTCTGCATATATATGTATGGTATTTATACTATAGTTACTTATATGTTTATGTGGCTTAGATATATATCACTGCATGTATGTATAAAATGCACATAATATTTCTTGGATTCTGAGACACATTTTAACATCTCTAAAATTAGGTTGAATGATTTAATCATAATATGCATTTCATGTGGTATATTTCTCTTTCCCTTGAAAAACTGCTCTTAAATTGCTGTACTAGGAAATATATTCACAAAATAGGAATTATATTGTACGTACAATTTTGCAACCTGTTTCTTTTACTTAATAGGTTATAAGCATCTTCTCATCTCTTTAAATATTTTTAAATTATAGCAATATTAAGGGGTGCCTGGGTGGCTCAGGTGGTTAAGCATCTGACTCTGGATTTTAGTTCAGGTCATGATCTCATGGTTTGTGAGTTCAAGCCTTGCACTACTGGGCTCTGTGCAGAGCCTGCTTGGCTCTCTCTCCCTCTCTTTCTGTCCCCCACCCCCAAAATAAATAAATAAACCTCCCAAAAAATTATAGCAGGGGTGCAGCGGTGGCTCAGTTGGTCAGCTCAGGTCATGATCTCATGGTTCCCAAGATCAAGCCCCATGTCAGGCTCTGTGCTGACAGCCTGAAGCCCGCTTGGGATTCTCTCCCTCTCTCTCTGCCTCTCCTCAGCTTGCACTCTTTCTCTTTCCTCTTTCAAAATAAATAAATAAACATTAAAAAAATTACAGCAATATTGAAAAAAAAAAAAAAGAAGAAGGCTGGAGATGATTCTCTTTAGACTTTGTTTACATCAGTATCTTCCTTCTGGGGAATCTGAATTGAAACAGTGGTCAGACAGCAAGAGATGATAACCTCTGGTTTTGGAACCAGCAGTGGTTACTACAGCTCTTAAAGCTATTCTCTGCAAGGATTATTCTTCTAAGAGCCTGAAAGTTTCAAAAGGCATCTCTCCCTAGCCTTTGCTCCAAACCTCCTGGTGGTGTTTGCAAAATGAAAACCTGCTGGTCCTGAAGGACCATTAGCAAAGACCCAATAGCAAGGCAAAGAACTGTTCCCAGCTCAGAGGTCTGGGCTCTGCGATCCCTTCTGCTCTGTTCCTGAAAGACCAAGGTCAGTTTAAGGACAGTGGCTGGAATCTTCTGATGGGAGCACTTGGCGGTAGAAGCTGGCACTACTCACATATCCTGAACCACTATGTACTGATGAGGCACGAGCCCATCAATGCCGTTGTGTCTTCCTTCCCACCAGTCCTCAGACGCGCGGTGATACAGCAGCAGGGAGGCGCCCTTCTTGAAGGACAGTTCTCTGGCGGATCGCCCAACGTAGTCAAACTTGGCTATCGCTTCTATTGGCTCACATTCTACAAAGAACACACCGGAAAACAAAGAGGGACCAGAGCTGTTAGAAGAGCATGAAACACTAGGTGAAAGTTCCATATGAGGCCTTGGCAATAAACACGGCCATTTAAATATCCAGACTGAACAAGGTAATGAACAAATCATCAATGCAGGACAAAATAAGGCTGTTAAAAGAGGTACAGAAAAACAGTCTCTTGCTGGGGTCAGTTTTTCAGGCAAAGAAAAATTGAACATTGGACCTTAATTTCCACAGTCTCTTACCAGAGGTATAATGACAGTTTAGTAAGAAATATTTAAAACTTTGCAACATGATATATGAGATCTCTCCTTGGGCTGTAATATCCTCCACAATAGCTCCAATAGTATTTTGACAATGATGGAGTTCCTGCGTAACATGTTAATAACCATGGATAACATGGGAAAGTCAGTATCCCAGAACACGAGGGAGTTTAGGCTTTATTTGCTTATTCAAAGAAAAATGAGGTTTATAAAAATCAGTACATTAAATATTATGTGAGTACATTTAATTTCTTCCTGTACTTTTCTGGCATTATCAAATCTTCCAAACTGCCACCAACAGTAAAATAACTTTGTTTTCTCTAGTATCAGTAACAAATTCTAGTTACCTATGAAAAAAGCACAATTTAGACTGTCCTGTACCCAAATTAAGAGACCAGATTCAACAATTATGTTATCCAGAGATCAAAAAAGTTTTTTTAAAAGTTTATTTATTTATTTTGAGAGAAACAGAGACAGCACAAGTGGGGGAGGGGCAGAGACAGAGGAGACAGAATCCCAAGCAGACTCCATACTATCAACACAGAGCCTGACATGGGGCTCGAACTCACGAAACTGTGAGATCATGACCTGAGCTGAAACCAAGAGACGCTTAACTGACTGAGCCATTCAGGCGCCCCAATTATCCAGAGATCAAAAGATATTCAAGGGAATTATGGTGAGTGAAAAAAAAAAAACCAGTCTCAAAAGGTTATATACTGTATGATGCCACTTATACAGCATGTTTGAAATGACATAATAATCAAGATGCAGAACAGATTAGTGGTTGCCAGAGGTTGGAAAGAAATGGCCACGGCTATAAAAGGGAAGCGCACAGATGAGTGCAGGAAAAACCGGTGAAACGTGAATATGGCTGATGGGTTGTGTCAATGTCAATTTCCTGGCTGTGGTATTATGCTACAGTTATGTAAGATTTTACCATGGAGGGAAGCTGGGAGGAGAGTACGTGGGATCTCTCTGTAATATTTCTCACAACTAGATGTGAACCTACAATGATTTCAAAATTAAAAATTAAAGCTATTGAACTAGAAATGGAATTTCAGTGCTGATCTAATTCTGATCACAACAGTTGAAGGCAATTAAGAGGACAAACTAAACAAAACAACTATAAGAGATGCTTTTCATCATTGAGCTTTTGCAAAAAGCCCTTTGATTCTGGGGCTTATGATCTTTCCTCCCATCTTCTACCATCCCCCGCCCCGTCCTTCATCCCTGCTATCAACAACACATAAGTAAACTTCTAACCAATTATACACAGAAAGGGCCAATACAAGTGCTAAATGTTTAGAGAAATGTATAAGCAATGAGCAATACCTCAATTTACTATAAACCGAGAGTGTATTAGTTTCTAAATAGTCTAGAATACATGCACATGTAATAGATTAAAACCTGTCCATCTGTTAAATATTTTTTCAGGAAATTGTCTTCTATTTTGCTTGGTAATGTACATTCCCATTTAAAACAGTTAATTTTTCCCAAAAGATTCCTAAAGTATCTTTAATATCTTGTATGGAATAACTGCATAAGAAATCCTTGGATAGTCAACTAAGCTTCTTTCTCACTTAATAAATTCAAATCCCGGACTTCAAGCTGTATTCAAAGCTGTAATCATCAAGACAGGATGGTACTGGAACAAGAACAGACACTCAGATCAATGGAACAGAATAGAGAACCCAGAAATGGACCCAAAAACATATGGCCAACTAACCTTTGACAAAGCAGGAAAGAATATCCATTGGAAGAAAGACAGTCTCTTCAGCAAATGGTGCTGGGAAAACTGGACAGCGACACGCAGAAGAATGAACCTGGACCACTTTCTTACACCATACACAAAAATAAACTCAAAGTGGATGAAAGACCTCAATGTAAGACAGGAAGCCATCAAAATCCTTGAGGAGGAAGCAGGCAAAAACCTCTTTGATCTTGGCTGCGCAACTTCTTACTCAACACGTCTCCAGAGGCAAGGGAAACAGAAGCATAAATGAACTACTGGGACCTCATCAAGATAAAACCTTCTGCACAGCGAAGGAAACAATCAGCAAAACTAAAAGGCAACCAACAGAATGGGAGAAGATATTTGCAAATGACATATCAGATAAAGGGTTAGTATCCAAAATCTATAAAGAACTTCTCAAACTCAACACGTAAAAAACAAATAATCCAGTGAAGAAATGGGCAAAAGACATGAATAGACACTTCTCCAAAGAAGACATCCAGATGGCCAACCGACACATGAAAAAATGCTCCACATCACTCATCATCAGGGGAATACAAATCAAAACCACAACGAGATACCACCTCACACCTGTCAGGATGGCTAACATTAACAACTCAGGCAACGACAGATGTTGGCGAGGATGCGGAGAGAGAGGACCTCTTTTGCCTTGTTGGTGGGAATGCAAACTGGTGCAGCCATTGTGGAAAACAATATGGAGGTTCCTCAAAAAACTAAAAATAGAACTACCCTAGGACCCAGCAATTGCACTACTAGGCATTTATCCATGGGATACAGGTGTGCTGTATCCCCACGTGCACCCCCATGTTTATAGCAGCACCATCAACAATAGCCAAAGTGTGGAAAGAGCCCAGATGTCCACTGGCAGATGAATAGATAAAAAAGATATGGTATTTGTATACAATGGAGTATTACTCGGCAATCAAAAAGAATGAAATCTTGCCATTTGCGACTACGTGGATGGAACTGGAGGGTATTATGCTAAGCGAAATTAGTCACAGAAAGACAAATATCTTATGTCTTCACTCCTATGAAGACTTTAAGACACAGAACAGATGAACACAAGGGAAGGGAAGCAAAAATAATATAAAAACAGGGAGGGGGACAAAACATAAGAGACTTAAATATGGAGAACAGAGGGTTACTGGAGGGGTTGTGGGAAGGGGGATGGGTTAAATGGGTAAGGGGCATTAAGGAATCTACTCCTGAAATTACTGTTGCACTATATGCTAACTAACTTGGATGTAAATTAAAAAAATTTAAAAAAAAGAATTTCAAAAAAAAAAAATAAATTCAAATGTTCTCTGGGCCACATAAGGCAAAAGCATAAAAATAAAAAAACACATTAAAAAACTTAGGGTTTACCTTCTATGAAAGAGCCTAGATGAATTTCAGCTATGCATTTAAAATAAAGACAAAAAATTGCTCCATCTTTTTGCTAGTGGTTAATGTTTAAGGGGAATATTTCATATGGCAGAATCACAATGCTATGATTTACATGTAGTATACTTCTCAGCAAAGTAGGTGAAGAATAATTTTAAAACAACAGTTTAAGTCCTTTAACAACTGACTATAACTTTTAGATGGCATGTTAGCATGCTAGTATTCCCTCCTAAAATTATATTATTAAAACAATATGAATAACAGTTTTATTAAATATCTACAAACCTGCTTCATAGAGGAGGGACTATAACTTTATATTTAAAGAGAATGACTGTATAGTTTGTTCTCAAATTGCAGATAAAAAATAAGTCAGAGATGACTGATGCCAATTTTTTTTTAACGCCAGTTCTCCTTTAGGAACAGAAATAAACATGCCCATGGTACAGGGGACATGAATAAACATATCCAGGGAGGAAAGAAGACACGCCCATTTGTTAAAAAGAACTTTATGACATGCAGTTCTCAAATTCCTATGTGAACATGCCCATGTAAAGTTGAATTTCATTTTACTGAAAAAAACAATGGGAAGATACCAGCCCACAAAATAGTGTACAGTTTACGTACTTGTCAGAGGGAAATGAAGAAAGAACCATTAATGTTCTTTAGACATTAATTAGACATTAATTAGACATTTAGTCATACACTGTCAATGCGGGCCAAGGGCTATTTAAGACTATTTAACAGAGACTTATGTATTTTATCCTAATTTCATAATCATGCACTCTAATGCTTGTTATCTCTTTTTATTTCTTGAAACAACTAGCAACAGGATTATCAGACTGTTTATTTAATTCAAATGTGGAGAGATTATGAAAGAATGACCAGATGAATCAGAAGTACACTTTTATTGGTAATTCCGTATCAACTAGTAATTCTGAGCAATTTCATTATTTTGACTCTTTCTACTCCTCAGGGAGTCATTCCAGAGCCAAGTGTCAATCAATAAGCTACTTCTACACATCTCAGTCTACTCACTGCAGAGCAAATCAATCTTAGGGCATGGCAGAGTCACATGGTCCTTTCATAGAGAGTCACATGGTCCTCTAAGATCCTGCAGAGACTCTACAGAATGCTGCTGTTATCAGTAAGAGTGAACACGATAACTTCATTTTCCTGCATGGCTATTATAACTGTGCAATGGGGGGACAATTCAGTACAGCTGATTTTTCTGACTGCCCAGAACTATCAAGTCTTAGATTTCCATTTCTTGTCATTTTACACAAAATGCTAGTACATCACATTTTCTCTTGGGCACCTGCTGTCCCTGGCACTGTCCCTTCTAGATCTGTTACCCACTGCCCTTGTAGGTGCTGGTTTCGTTCTATGACAGCCTCTCTTTCAGAAACAAAAACTATCCTTCTCTAGTGATATCATGACGGACAAAAGAAAATACAATACCCAGGGGATCACAAAGATAATCAATACGCTAGTTAATTTATTTACAGACCTTTACAGGTTGGCTGTGGGCAAGAATATCTATCCAAACTTTGTACGCAATGCTTTCTTTTCCAGCAAAAATCAGGTGAACATGGTTAAAACATTATCGAAAACACAGAGCTCTCAGCAAAGCTTCTCTTTTGTAGTCAAGAGGTAAGAACAACTAACAGATGGCATGGTGGGGAGACTGATGTTTAGGAAGAGAGACGGCTGGGGCTTTGTCTTAGCTTTTCCTGCCACTAGGGAAATACTCTGAAGGAGACAGAGAAGTCATCAGTGAGAAAGGAATAAATCACACGGAGAAAGAAAGAAACTCGAGTAAAAAGAAGGGATGGTGGCAAGGGTAGGGCTCAGAGACTTTCAAAAGCAAGATCACAGAAGTAGAAGCTCTCACTGTGAAGAATTTCTTCTAAATGAAGTTCTGAAAATGTCAGTTCATCCTACTTTTAGAAACAAACTTTTTTTTTTTTTTTTTAAAGCAGAGGGTGGACATGAGACATCCTGATTACCCTCTTGCTGAAATGAATGAAAAATCTTGGGATTAAAAAGAAATCTTTGTAATTGCATTAAGAAGCTACCACCGTAGTAGGGAATACCAAAGACAAAAAACTCAATGAAATGGGAACGCAGTGAGGTAAACAGAACACTAGAAAATGTGAGTCAGAGTTTGCCTTGAGGGCACTTTCCCTGCCGGGTTAACTTAAGCTTTCATTTTGGACAAAACACGAAATCAAGGGTCTACTCAGTTTGGACAATGTAAGCCCCCTCCACAAAAGATCACGCTCGCAGTGTCACCGTGAATTCCTAGTGCTAGAAATCATCCTCCCTTCCTGCCCTCCATACTTCTCCATAGACTGTATACATCACCACTGTCCCCTCCCAGACTTAAAAAAAAGAATCTATCTCAAACCTTGGAACAAATCATCTCCAAGAACCCCAACCACATTCCAGTCCTCAGGCAGGTTTGCAGTTAAAAATCACACAACTTGGGTGGCCTGGAAAACCTGAAGCTAAAAATTCAATATGGTCCCAAGTTGGTTATGCCCCAGGCAGAAGTAAATGAGAAGATTCTCTGGAGGAACACATAAAAATTTACAAAACACTCTGGAAAATAAGACTCAATGAGCAAGAGACAACAAAAACAAATCCAGGAAGAATGCAGATATTAGAATGATCAGAATCACAATTTATAACGATGGAAAGGATTAATATGAGGAAAGAGCGAACAGCTACAAAGAATGATTAAGCAGCAGATAGAAAAGTGAACCAAACAACTTGTAGAAAAAAACAAAAAATATAAATGCAATGGATGGCTTTAAAGCAGATTAGTCACAGCCGAAGAGAAAATAAAAGGATCATGCATATAGCTAAGGAAGTACTAAGAGAAAACTGACAGCTTTATATGTTCATATTAAAAAAAGTCTTGTATGGCCACGGCTGAAGCACCAGCGGCCAAAATGATGTTCAATCTTTTGGTGACTTCTGAATGGAGCAAGAACCACAAAAGGCATTCCAATGCATCTTTCCACATTTGCGGGAAGATTATGTCTTCCCCTCTTTCCACAGAGCTGAGAGAGAAGTACAATGTTTGATCCATGTCCATCGAAAAGGATGATGAAGTTCAGGTTGTAGGAGGACACCACAAAGGCAAATTGGCAAAGTAGCCCAGGTTTACGGGAAGAAATACGTCATCTACGCTGAACAAGTACAGAGGGAGAGGGCGCACGACACAAATGTCCATGTGGGTGTTCACCCGGGCAAGGTGGTTATCACTAGACTCAACCTGGACAAAGACCTTGAACACAAAGCCAAATCTTGCCAAGTAGGAAAGGAAAAGGGCAAATATAAGGAAGAAACTAATGAGAAAATGAAGGCATAAAGTAATCTTATACATGAATTTAAATAAATACTGTTAAAAAAAAAACCTGTTAAAATGAAAAAAAGTGTTGGGGCGCCTGGGTGGCTTGGTCGGTTAAGCGTCCGACTTCGGCTCAGGTCATGATCTCACGGTCGGTGGGTTCAAGCCTCGTGTCGGGCTCTGTGCTGACAGCTCAGAGCCTGGAGCCTGTTTCAGATTCTGTGTCTCCCTCTCTCTCTGCCCCTCCCCTGTTCATGCTCTGTCTCTTTCTGTCTCAAAAATAAATGTTAAAAAAAAATATTTTTTTTAAAAATGAAAAAAAGTGTTGAAAAGTTATGTTAAAGATTAAACTTGTTAGAAAAAGGAAAAAAATGATCTCTAGAGAGAAAAGTATAAACGTGTATTGAGAGACATTCAATATGTTTGTAGACTGGAAGACTGAATATTATAAAAATATCTATTCTCTCCACATTAACATACATAGAATCAGTGCAACTGCAATCAAAACCCAAGAGGTTTTCAATTTTTGTTTAAGAACTTGAAAAACTGAGTCTAAAATTTAAGTGAAGTTGTAAAGATCAAGAATTGCTAAGGAGAACAGTCAAAGGTCTTGATTTGCCAAATATTAAGATTTATTAAAAAGTATCAAAATTAAGAGAGGAGGGATAGACAAGTAGACCAGTGGAAAGGAGAGAGCCCAGAAACAGACTTGTTCAGAGAGGACATGTGATTTGTGCAGAGCTGTGGATAAAGAACAATTAATGTTGGGACAATAGTGCATCCACATGGAGAAAAAGGAACGGACCCCAACCTCACACCATGCCCCCAAAGAAATTCCTGGTAGATTAAAGACCTATGTGTGAAAAACAAAACCTGAAAGGATTTAAAAAAGAATATGGAGGAATTATCTTCATTACCTCTGGGCACAGAAGGATTTCTTAAAGGAGACACAAAGGAAAGCAACCATGAAGGAAAAGATTGGTAACTTCTTTAAAGTCTCCTTGTTTAGCAAAAGATGTAATAATAAGCACATGAAAGACAAATTACAGAGCACAAGATATTTGCAAAACATATACATAATACCAGACCCGATCCAGACCCACAAAGAACTCTTAGAAATAAGAAAAAAACCAAAGCCCAATCAAACTAAGACAAGCAAAAAAAAAAGCCCAGAGAAACTAACAGTGGGCAAATGGGACTTAAATGGGCAAAAGACTTGACAGAAATTTCACAAAAAAAGTGAAGCATGTAAAAGTAAGTATAGCTAGCTATATGAACCGTATTTTTTATTTTTTGTATTCTGACATCCAGGGCCTGGGTGCCGCTCGAGGGACTATCCCTCCCAAGGTTTACCAATTCCTACAGATAGTGTAAATCACTCGCCTGGTGTGCTTTTCAAATACAAACCTGCCAATCCAGAGCCCAACACCCCAACCACCTCCTTGGGGTCACTATCCACCTGTCCTAATCTCCTGCGCCAGGTAATCTCCTGACAAGAGACAACACCTATAACCCAGAGCCCGCTGAAATTATTCAAACTAGCCAATCCGAAACCCGCTTACCTTGCCCCGCCTGTTGCTTCCCGTGGAAACCACAGCAAAGACTCCTGCCTACCTGCTCTTTCTACGGCTGCCTTCTGACCGACCCTGGTACATTTCCCTGTGGCCACGTGAGGCATGATGTACCTTTTCTCTTGGGTACTGTAACAAAGTAGCTTTTCAGTGGTAATCACCTCCTGATCTGTGGCAGTTACTATACATCAAATTTTCTATTAATACTCTATATCGCAAAATAACACCTCCATCAGTAATCAGAGAAATGCAAATTAAAATCACAAGATACCATCACACTGACAATACTGGCAAAGATTATAATGTTTGATATTGATACAATAAAGTGTGGATGAATACATCCAACCGGAAGACCAACATATTGCTGGTGTGGTGTATATAATTAGAACTCTTTTCTTTTTTTTTTTTTTTAATGTTTTATTTCTTTTTGAGACAAAGAGAAGGAGACAGCATGAGCAGGGGAGGGGCAGAGAGAGAGGGAGACACAGAATCCGAAGACAGGCTCCAGGCTCTGAGCTGTCAGCACAGAGTCCAAAGCAGGGCTCCAACTCACAAACCGCGAGATCATGACCTGAGTCGAAGTGAGACACCTACCGACCGAGCCACCCAGGCGCCCCTAGAACTCTTTTCAAAAATAGTGTGGCTTTGGGGCGCCTGGGTGGCGCAGTCGGTTAAGCGTCCGACTTCAGCCAGGTCACGATCTCGCGGTCCGTGAGTTCGAGCCCCGCGTCAGGCTCTGGGCTGATGGCTCGGAGCCTGGAGCCTGTTTCCGATTCTGTGTCTCCCTCTCTCTCTGCCCCTGCCCCGTTCATGCTTTGTCTCTCTCTGTCCCAAAAATAAATAAAAAACGTTGAAAAAAAAAAAAAATTAAAAAAAAAAAAAATAGTGTGGCTTTATCCAGTCAAGTTGAAAACATGCTTACTCCTAGGTGCGTATATCCTGGAGAAACTCCTGTTTGTTTGCAGTACTGCGATAGCATACACGTTCAAAATATTCGTAGCAGCACTGTTTTTAAGGGCAAAAAATAGAGAACACCTCACATATTCACCAATAACAAAGTAAATACAATGGGATATCATACAGTTGTAAAACAAAATGATTATAATTGCATGCAACAATGTGGGTGAGTCGCAGGAGTGTAATACTGAGTGGAAAATAATCATGACAAGTCTTTACAGTAGGATTCCATTTACAGAAAGTTCAGAAAAATAGAAAATGAGGGGCCCCTGGGTGGCTCAGTCTGTTGAAAGTCTAACTCTTGATTTTGGCTTAGGTCATGATCTCAAGGTTTGAGGGTTTGAGCCCCGCTGATAGCTCATAGTGCAGAGCCTGCTTGGGATTCTCTCACTCCTTCTCTGCCCCTCTCCCACGCTCTCTCATTCTCAAAAATAAACATTAGAGGGGGCGCCTGGGTGGCTCAGTTGGCTAAGCATCCAACTTAGGCTCAGGTCGTGATCTTGCGGTTCATGGGTTCAAGCCCTGCATCGGGCTCTGTGCTGTCAGCTCGAAGCCTGGAGCCTGCTTCGGATTCTGTGTCTCCCTCTCTTTCTGCCCCTTCCCCACTCACTCTCTGTCTCTCTCTCTATAAACATTACAAAAATTTTTTTACTTAAAAAAAAATAAACATTGAATAAAAAAAGAAAATGAAACAATGAACCATGTAAAAACAAACATATAGTGGTTACCCCTGAGGGAGTAAGGAAGGGAATGGTAACAGAGAAGAGCAAAGGTGATGCTGTCTTTTTTCTTAAACTTGGTGGTGGTCTGTGGTGTTCACTGTAATATTATTTTTCATATCTTACATTTTATAAATATTCTTTTGTAGCTACTGAATTCTTAATATAAACACTTCCCAAAAAAGTGGGTATTAAGATTAGTTTTATAATGGTGTGGGTCCAAGGGCATACCGTCTTCACTGGTGTGGGGCTCCGTACCAGCGTCCTGATCCACTTCCTCCAGCGTACCGTGCTCACTGTATGGGCTGTCACTGCCAAGTGCAAACAGAAATTCATATAAAGCCAAAGGAAGAATTTCGAAAATGAACAAGTGCTACTCTACGTAAAGATGTAGGACTTTGGAATGGCAAAAGAGTCAGTTACTGGAGAGCCTTTCCGTTAGATGCTGGAGCCTCTAAGGATTATCTGGTCTTATGGGAGTCTAGGTCCTTCATCTTTGACTGGTCTTTCGTATCCACAGAAGTTAAAGTTGGCTGAATTCTAGCGGAGTGCGATTATTGTGCTACGGCTACACCAGTTTTTGTAAATTCATGTCACTATTCCTTACTGCATATAAATTGATGGCTCTTTGATTTCTGCTTTGAATCGACTGTAGTATCTTTCCCATCTTCTGACACGTGTTCATTTTAGATTCGTGAGACTCACGATTTTATTCTTTTTAAAAACTTACCCTTTAACACTACCACACTCCTCAAATATGTGCTGGTGAATGGGATGCATCTACCACAAAGAGAAACCTGACATTGCTGGAAAAGCCCACTTAAGTTGCTGGTGTTGGCGAGAAAGAGTAACTGCTTTATCACTGACTCTCTGTTTAAAATGAGCGATTGCCCGTGGAAACACTATGAATGGGAAAAGGACACAATCAAGCACAGGTGACTGGCTGCAAGCCTCCTTATTAGGGACTTTACCCTGTTTGTGGAAAAGCGGTGACCACAAACATTGTAGGATACAACACATCAGATAATA
Organism: Neofelis nebulosa; assembly: GCF_028018385.1. Classification (NCBI taxonomy): domain Eukaryota; kingdom Metazoa; phylum Chordata; class Mammalia; order Carnivora; family Felidae; genus Neofelis; species Neofelis nebulosa. The sequence continues at coordinate 52,770,134 of NC_080789.1, forward strand.
TTGACCGGACCTCCACATACCGCTCTTTGATAAAAGGAGTAAGAGCAAAACTTACTGATATGGCCCTGAATATTTGGAAGTGTGCTAAGATACTGGCTTTGCAGTAAGTATGACTCTGAAGATAAAATTATGCATCTCGCCAGGGCTGAGTTTTATACATTTATCTTCCTAGAGCCAAGATCAGTCAGTACCTTGCACATAGAAAGTGCTCAAGTGAACATTTTTAAACTCGAATTTCACGTGTAAAATTACCGGCTACATCACAGAACTGGAATCTATCATGATTTGTTGTTAATTTAGAAAGAAGTGCTTCTGGAAATAGTTAATCTTCAGTTTTCTTAAGGCATAAGCCAATCGTAATGTGTTTTAAGCCCATTATTATGGTTTAGGTGTACTTTCAGGTACTTAGGATCTTTCAGCTACCTTCTACTTAATCCCCGGTGAGGCAAAGAGATGTTCCTGAGGAGGGTCCAGAATGGGTTTACATAGGTCTCTTTCCAGCTGCTCCTGGATCTGAGCTGCACAGAACAGTTTCTGAAGTGGGCTGGGAGGCAACTGTTGAGTGGGAAGGGTCATGTGGGCTTTGGAATCAGACAGACCTGGGCTGCCTGCAGTTACAATTAGTCATTGGACAGGCTTCTTGGCCTCACTTTACTTGGTAGAGTGGTTAGTGTATAAAGTGATCACATGCACCAAGGAGCTGGCACACAGTAGGGGTTCAAGGATTAAAATAAATTTGCTTAAAACGACCATTACTACTATAATTGGTTAGGATAATATTTATTAGTAAGAATGGAAAGAAGAATGAAAACATATTTGGTTGAGAGGGCTCCTTTAAAATGATAAACTTGAAATACTTACAGCCAAAACTTTCAGAATGAAACTGAAATCTGTCAATCAGTTATCTTTGATATAAAAGTAAAATTAGTACAGCTCTATATGATACGTTTCAAAACCACTATTCTCTACAGGAGTTACAATAGGGTGGATAGATCTTAAAAGATGTCATCCTTGAGGGAAAAGAAGGGATGAATAGGAATTTCCCTAGTGAGAGGCCATGCTGTCATGGGTCTCAGTATTCTCATCTAATCTAAAGAAGCGTTCCTGCTGCTTCTTTTTTTAAAAAATTGGAATCTTTGGCAACTTACAGTCAATTCTTTTTCTTAATTGAATTGATATGTATACTTCCATGATTTTTCCAGGGCAGGGGAAAGACTAAAATGCTTGGACTTACCAGTAGTCATCCCCAGCCATACATTTCTCATAAACAGGGCCATCCAGCTCTTTAGCATCCGGGAAAATAGTTTCATGGTGGATGATGATGGTTTTGACAATTTCATTCACGTGCGCCTGACAAGACACTTGATCCTGTATTTCTGGGACGGGCATCAATGTCGGGCCAAAACAAATGGCCAGGTTATAAGGGTCCATCATGTTCTCATCGCTGTACTGTGAAAGGCTATGAAAAAAAGAAAAGTTATAAAAGGCGAGAGAGAAAAAACAAAACTGATTTTTTTTTAATGTTTATTTTTGAGAAAGAGAAAGAGAAAGAGAGAGAGAGAGAGAGCGAGCGAGCATGAGCAGGGGAGGGGCAGAGAGAGATGCAGACACAGAATCGAAAGCAGGCTCCAGGCTGTAAGTGCAGAGCCCAACGAGGAGTTTGAACTCATGAACCACAAGACCTTGACCTGAGCCAAAGTCGGATGCTTAACCGACTGGGCCACCACCCAGGTGCCCTGAAAACTGATGTTTAATAAAACACTTTATATTTTGAAAATAGGGATCCAAAGCATTTTATTTGGTTTTTGTTATTAGAATAAGATGATGTTCCATACTACTTTAAGTTGGCTCAACAAATTCCAAAGGAAGTAAAGCAACTTATAAACTTTCAACTAGAAAGAAACTGAAAGGGGAATATAAATTCTACTTACTTAATTAAGTGGCATTTTTCAAAGCCACAAGAGTTTAAGATAATTTCTATTACAATGGAGACCAGGATCAAGTAAATGAGTTTCATTTGTAAACACTATGGCCAGGCTCTAAATGCTACTCAAGTAAATCCGGGAAGGTCAGTAGTGAGCTCCATAAAACTTGATGGATGTCGTCAAAATTGTCCTCCCACTAATCAAAAATATCTCAGATTTCAGTTTTTTCCCCATAAATCTTGAGGAAAGCCTTGAGGAAAACAAAGTACCTTTTCTTTGTAACCACTGAAAGAAGGCAAACAACTCTGGGCTCTATGATGTGTTTTTGGGTAAGACCACCAACACTACCCTGTCAATGTCAGAAAAGACACTGTTAAGTGCAAGAGAAGGGGAAAAGAATCCCCAGTTATCTCATTCCTTTTAAAGCTGGCAAACAACAAACTTGGGGGAGATTTCTGGTTGCCTCAAACTAATTTCTAAATTCAACCCCATGGGTATCTGTGAGGTATTTTCCACAAGGGCCTCAAAATAAGTCCGTTCTTTTTCACTCTAACATGTGCACAATGTGTTGTTCTAGGGAGAAGCTAGAGACGTTATCTTTTTGTGAAGAAAATGTCAATCTTGAAAGGACATGTAAAATCCAGGTGAACAGATGACAAATGGAAGAAGGAAAAAAGAGACTCAGCCACATTTGTGGGATGGTGACAGACACAAAGACATTGAAATACCACATGACCTGATACCTTACCCTTTTTTGGACCTGATAGGCTAGAAAGTCGAAAATACAAAAGCATTATCTCCTCAGCTAACATATGTCTTTCCCTTCTGCCATTTCTCAAGCAGACAGTCTTTAAAAAAAGTTCACAATAAAGGGGACGGTCATGTTACACATCATCTGGAAAACGGATGCACGGAGGACAAGTGAGATTCAGAGTAAGAATGGTCTAATTTTCAAAAGACACACGTAAGCTCAACAGGGAGAGTCACAATTCATCTTTCTGGGTCTTTCATTTAGTGCTGGCTTGAAGAGCAAAATCTTCATATAAAAATGTGATATCCAGGTTTCAACTTTACAATTAAAAGAGAATAGGTTATTTCTTTTCTCAAAATTCCTGTCCCACGTGTCCTATCCTAGAGGCTGAGGCTGGTCTCTGCATGAAGGCAGGTGTAGCAAGCCGGGGGCATCTTTAGGCAGACATGCTGAAAGCAATGCCAGCCGGCTGACTCCTGGCACATTTGCTGTTCTGTTGAGATACATGGTGAGTTCGAGTCGGGTTTTGAGAACTTTCTTTTAAAAAGTTTTTTTAAAGTTTACTTATTTATTTTTGAGAAAGAGACCGAGAGAGAGAGTGGGGAGGGGCAGAGAGAGAGAGAGAGAGAGAGAAAATCCCAGGCAGGCTCTGCACTGTCATCACGGAGCCTGATGCAGGGGCTCGAACTCATGAACCATGAGATTGTGACCTAAGCCGAAAACAAGAGTTGGATGCTTAACCAAGTGAACCACCCAGGCACCCCTGGTTTTGAGAACTTTCTGGATTTATGGTCTGCTTTCCTAGTCTACTGTCGTTTTTTGGTTCATGGTGGGTTTTGCTCAGGTGTGTCTGGAAAATTCGGTGGGGACAGCATGCAGAGGGCCAACAGCAATGCAAAAGGCACTTCATACTGGGGGAAGTGAAGCAATTAAAGGTGAAGACAGCAAGCCTCCAGATTTTTGTTTTTTTATGAATTTGAGGATTTAATACTAATGAGGGAGTAAGATTTACACACACACACACACACACACACACACACACACACACACACACACCCGACCCAAGGTCACTGGGGATGGATCATGAACACCTTTGCTTCAACAATTCCATTTTCAGCAAAGCAGGTCAAATTCCTGAATTCATAGAAATTCAGGCTCCTGTCCACGTTTCCCTATTTCCAGCTTCATTATAGCAACAGGGGTGCGTATTTGAGCTGAGTGCCTTGGATGTGATTTGCCGTCAACTCTCTCGTTCAGGCCCCGAAGCCCACTGTCCAACAGGCTCTGGTTCATGAAGCTCTCTTGAATTTTTGTCTTAGGCTCTTCCAGAGCTTGTAAATGACAGCAGCTTGTTGAGATGTGACCCCACCTTGCTTTTTGGTTTAAGCAGTCAAGAATGCCTCCAGCTGGTTGTCTACAGATGCAACAGACCTACGAATCCCCCTCATCTTCGCCAGAAAGGGGCAGAGCTCTTCAGGTGATGCCTCCACATAGAGCCTGTTCCGCAGCAGCAACTCTGTGATGTCCTGGTGCCCGTGGAAAGCTTCCTAGGCAAGGCTGCTCAGCAGCCCGCTCAGAGGTTTGGAGCCCTCGAGCTTGCCTTCCATAGTCAGCAAGCCTTCAGATTTTTAAAGCTGCCTGGGTAACTAGGCTTATTTAAAGGCAAAATTTATAGCCATCTATTTAACCTACACATAGTGTATATCCATCTCTCTAGATACTGCTTATTTCCAGTGGCAACTTCTGTACAAATGGGTTCCTAATGTCACTTGTGCATATTTTACTTCCTTGCAAGCATTTCCCCATAATACTTGGTTTCCAGGGTCAATCTGACTGGGAAATCTAACTCAGAAATGGTTAGCAGGATTGTAGTAAGTCCTCAAGGCTTCTGAGAACTTTAAACGTCTAATGAAGTAGAGAAGAGAACATATCCTAATTTTAGGAAGGGAGAATCCGTGCCACATGGAGAAGGCATTTCCCTGAGCTTACCCCCCTTCGATCACTGAATACCAAGGGGACTCTCAGATATGAATTGAGGAAGATAGTCTTATAATGGGGCCCATTTTTGTTATTATAAAGTAATGCAAATGAAAATCCAGTTGCCTAAATTATAACAATAAAGTTTCTTTGAAGATAAGGCAGTGATTCGGGGCGCCTGGGTGGCTCAGTCGGTTAGGCGGCCGACTTCGGCTCAGGTCACGATCTCGCGGTCCGTGAGTTGGAGCCCAGCGTCGGGCTCTGTGCTGACAGCTCAGAGCCTGGAGCCTGTTTCGGATTCTGTGTCTCCCTCTCTCTGACCCTTCCCCGTTCATGCTCTGTCTCTCTCTGTCTCAAAAATAAATAAATGCTACAAAAAAAAAAAAACTAAAAAAAAAAAAAAGAAAATAAGGCAGTGATTATCTTAAGGGTTCTGTGACATTGTCTTAGAGACTTTTAGAAGTATCTTCTTCTTGATGAGGTCTCATTATATTGAATTTGCAGACACTCTTTCTTGGATCTGTATATAATTTGCACCTATAGTTGCACTCCTCCCTTGACTACAACATCAAAAATCACAGACATTTTCTGCAGTGAGCAGGTGGGTTGCATCATTTTGACAAAAACATTCATGACATTAGCTTTGGATGGAAGTTGGAAAAACATGTATTTCACTGAACAAGTGTTCTTTTTAGTAATATTTGTATATTTTTGCATGTAAGGCCACAGTTTCTGCATCTTTCATCTATCATGCAATGACCTTGATCTGCTGAGGAAAAACATAACTTTGGTCTACATTTAATCATCTCCTCTTCAACTCTGCTGATAAATGGGACCTAATGTACATTTTACAGAATCCAAGAACAAAAACAGAATTCAGAGCAGTGCAAACGGAATGGAAGACAGGCATTTTGGCAGAGCATTAGGGTACTTACTGATTGAGGAAGGCAAAGAGGTACCTCATCACGATAAGGACGGACCTAGGCAAGGTCAGGAGGAGTTTGCGGATGTGAAGCGCCCTCTCATAGAGATTATCTATTCCTACAGACAGAAGAGAACATGGTCAGGATCCTTTCATCTGCTACATTTAAAGTAGAACACTGAGTACCAAATTTCATATCCGACCATAAGCAATCCTTTGGCCCTAGGTGGGATGTAACTGTAATCAAGACAGTGAATCCATGATCAGCTTGGGTGTAACACCATTTCTGAGTGTCTCCTTTGACCCATCACTGTTTTTTCTGATTTCCAAGGTCTCGAGCAACTTAGCGTCTTCTAGGTTTAAAAATAATTTTTCACTTGCTGTTATTTCTAGATTTTGCATTTGATATGGTTTCAACTCCTTTTTGCTTCATGTCAACTAAAGTAGCTTTTGGGGAGATCTCCCTTATGATTTAATAATTTATCCTATATTTATTTGTCTATTACTATGATTCAGGCAATGTACCAGGCTTTGAATCTCTCCTTCCTCAAAATTATTGTAGTATTTTAATGATATGACTTTTTACCTTGTGTTATAATACGTCATCAGTTTTTCAAACATGTATTTTAGCAGAGCCTACTAGGTTTCAGGTACTGAGTTAGGCATTAGAAATACGTTAGTGATTTGAGGGGTGACCGGCTGGCTTAGTTGGTGGAATGTGCAACTCTTAATCTCAGGGTTGTGAGTTCGAGCCTCATGTTAGGTGTAGAGATTACTTAAAATTATGTTTTATATTAAATCTTAAAATAAAATCTTAAAAATAAATAGAAAAAAAATACATTAGTGGTTTCATTCTGGCTCTCACAGAACTTATACCATGGTGTTTACAGTTTTTTATTTCCTTATCATGTTTTCCCTGAGAGAGCTCCCTGAAGACAGGGATACCTGGGACTTACCAGTATTATTATATACCTCTTTACTAGGAATACAAATTGCTTAAAGCTTCTTAATACTAAAGTGCTTGTGAACAGCAGCAAAAAAATACTAATAATCCAGTATTTTCATAATGGTCTATATTTTACATTTTCACATTTGTTATCCAGTTTAATGCAGATGACAATACTAGGGAGTAGGTAAGCCATGTAATGTCATCCCCACTTAATGGATTAGGAAAATGAGAACTGGGTAAATGGCTTACCCCAGGTTACCTGGCTGGAAGGGTGGAGCTGGGACTAAAACCTATTTTCTGTTTAAGTCTGGTTGTCTTTCTTGGATTTCGACGTACTTTAAAGTACAATATTTTTTTTACAATTTTGTTTTTAAGTCATCTCTACACCTAATGTGGGGCTCGAACCCACAACCCCGAGATCAAGAGCTGTACGCACCACCAACTGAGCCAGGTGCCCCTTTATAAAGTACAACTCTGAACACATTCAATAAGCATCTGTCTGAGAAAAATATTTATTTTTTATTTTTTAAATTAAGTACACTCTATTCCCAAAGTGGGGCTTGAACTCAAGACCCCAATATCAAGCATCACAATCTCTACCAACAGAGCCAGTCAGGCACCCATGAGAAAAATATCTCAAGGAATATTTCAGAAACATTTTTGAAGTTTACTCTAATTTCATATTACTACATTTACTCTTAATTGCACTTGAGGTATTCATATATCCTACTCAAAAATCTCAGGCTGGTTTTTTTTTTCAGGCCTTCATTTCTGACACAATAGCCAATAGACTCTCCTTCTACTAGGTTTTTGACCTTTGACCTTCTCCCACCCACAAATGTGGTTGACCCTCTACTTGGTTCTCTTCAATGGCAAACGTGTCTGGTCTCGAGGTCAGGACCATCCCTTCTAGGAAGGTGGTATTTTCACTTCATTTTTCAATTTTCTGTGGGACATAAGTTCTTCTGCTTCTATCTCTGGATATCTCACTGCTGATTTCCTAACTGAAGTCTTCATTATTTCTAAGTGGGACCATGATAATAATTTCCTAATTCAGTTTCCCGTTCCAATTCCTGTAAAAGCAGTGGTTCTCAACCTTGACTTGAAATCACTTATGACCTAATCTTAAAACTAAATATTGAGATTTCCTAGCATTTATTCTCAGGTCCTTAAAAAATTGCATGCATAAGTGACTTTCGATTCATGCCTCAAACCAAACAGTTACAAAGTTTAACATATTTATGCAAATTATAAATTGAAATGATGACTTATTCTGTTAATGGTCTTCTGACTGGCAATACCGTCCACTCTTTTCCAGCCATATAATGGTTATTACTAAAAACAAAACAACAACAAACACTTCTGCCATTGTTTACTGAGGATCTGGGTTGTTTCAAGAGTTAAGTCTACTGATTCTCTAGGCTAGTCCTCAGTATAAGGTTAAGGTCAACTGTCAGGGAGAGCTAGTTTTGGGGTCTTAGAGGGAAAAAAAGGAAGAATGTGAAAGAACAATTTTTTTTTCTTAAAAATTTTTTTTTAAAATTTACATCCAAATTAGTTAGCATATAGTGCAACAACAATTTCAGGAGTAGATTCCTTAGTGCCCCTTACCCATTTAGCCCATCCCCCCTCCCACAACCCCTCCAGTAACCCTCAGTTTGTTCTCCATAATTATGAGTCTCTTCTGTTTTGTCCCCCTCCCTGTTTTTATATTATTTTTGTTTCCCTTCCCTTATGTTCATCTGTTTTGTCTCTTAAAGTCCTCATATGAGTGAAGCCATATGATTTTTGTCTTTCTCTAACTAATTTCACTTAGCATAATACCTTCCAGTTCCATCCACATAGTTGCAAATGGCAAGATTTCATTCTTTTTGATTGCCGAGTAATACTCCATTGTATATATATACCACATTTTCTTTATCCATTCATCCCTCGATGCACATTTGGGCTCTTTCCATACTTTGGCTATTGTTGATAGTGCTGCTATAAACATGGGGGTGCACGTGTCCCTTCGAAACAGCACACCTGTATCCCGTGGATAAATGCCTAGTAGTGCAATTGCTCGGTTGGAGGGTAGTTCTATTTTTAGTTTTTTGAGGAACTTCCATACTGCTTTCCAGAGTGGCTGCACCAGCTCACATTCCCAATGAAAGGAACTATTCTTAATGTATTATTAATCTTTAATCTTTGCCAAATCCCATAGGGGGCAAGTCATTTTCAGGCTGGAAGAGGACACAGGCAATTACTTCCAAGAGGCTTAATTTTAATTCACGATCCTCTGGTTTCTATCTCTCAGTTCTAAAGTTAGTTCCCGTACCCTTTAAAGGTAGTTTCGAAGCTTTATTAAAAAAAAAAACAAAAACAAAAAAACCCAAAACAACCACATCTGGGGAAACAGGTATTTGTTCATTGAGTGGTTAACTTCCTTTTAATTTGTTAATTTTTAAAGAAGTTGTTATTTACATGCCAGTTAGTTAACATACAGTGTAATATTAGTTTCAGGTGTATAACTCAGCAATTCAACAGTTCCACAGAACAGGTATTTAGATACCAATCTCATAGCAGCATTATTCATAATAGCCAAGAGGTAGAAATAACCCAAATGTTCATTGATGGATTACTGGATCAACACATGTGGTACATATACACAACGAACCATTACTCGGCCTTAAAAAAAGAAATGACATTCTGATACAACATGGATGAACCTTGAAGACAACTTAAGTGAAATAAGCCAGACACAAAAAGACAAAGACTGTAGGGTTCTACTTACATAAGGTACCTGGAATAGTCAGATTCACAGAGACAGAAAGTGGAACAGTGGTTGTCAGGGGCTGGGGGGGAGGAGCGGGGTAGTTACTGCTTTCTGGGTATAGAGCTTCAGTTTGGGAGGATGAAAAAGTCCTGGAGATGGACAGTGGTGATGGCTGCGGAACATGTATTTAATACGACCGAACCGTAGGCTTCAAACGGAGAAGATGGTACATTTTGTGCTACGTATATTTTACCACAATTAACCAAATAGATCAGGGGAGGGCACCATGAGATGCAAATGAAGGGCTTCAGGAGAGAGAAGCTACAGGCATGTAAAAAAGTGACACCAAAAAGGCCAGAGAAGATCACGGGAGGCAGGCGTACGTTCTCTGCAACTACAGGAAACGTAAATCAAAGCAAAGCGGAATTGTTGGCATCCCTGAAGTGGCAGCAGATCTATCTGTCCCAAAGGCCTCGGAGCATGATGGTTGTGAGCAGGACTCAGATATTACCTGGCTGGTTGCTCAACAGGCCTACGGCACACATCCTACAGGAGTCTCGCTCTGGCACAAATGACTCATTTACTCTCCCGAGTCCTGTTAGCAGGTCAAAATTTATGGTTGCTTCGGACGCTCTGATTAATGTGCATTCCCAGCTGGCTATGAGCGCAGCAACTCATGATCTCTCACCGTTTTCTGCTGCGTGAAAAGACGGATCTTTGCATCCCCTCAGAAGAGTTGTCAGAAAGGAAAACCAGTATTTCGTGTGGGTCTCTTTTAAGCTGGCCTTTGTTTCCACAATTCGGAATCTCATGTAATTAGGTAAAAGTGGCATTCGTCCAATCTTGGTCACAGGCTCAGAGCTCCCTAGGCTTATTTATGTTCTTTTCCTGGCAATGCACAGTTCCCATGTCAGCATCCCAACTTCACAGCATGGGGGTTTGACAGCTCTGTGTAAATGTGTGTGAAAAACTCACCACAAAACACAGTTACTTGACAAAATGGCAAAAAGCTCAAATGGCCATTACTCTGAACATACCAGTTCTCTGTGCGCTATGTGCAAAAGTATTTGTCAGAAAACAAGTAGTAAATCACAAGATGCAAGCTTATCCCCAGGTATGACAAGAGGGAAGGAAATTAATGGCCATACTCAGAAATGGTTTATTGAAGAGCAGGTACACAAGTATTTCTGAGCTCCACAGCTCAACAGGCAGTATTCAAGGTGAAATTCCCAGCCCAATGCCATTTTTAGGTTCACTGTCAGGTTCCGAAAATTGTCAAGGTACCAATCAATTGTGAGCACGTAATAGTGTATGTGTGTGAATGAAAGCGAAAGAGAAAAACAGAGAGATGTTCTAGTATATTTAGATGAATCTTAGCCTAGCCTTGAGATGAATTACTGGCTGCTCTTCTGGGTGAGAAACGAAATGCTTGAAAATCTTCCTAATTAATCATTAATAGATTGAGTTCTGTGAATTAAACCATAACGTTCTCTCCTAAATAGCAACAACTGTAGAAATAAATAAATACAAACTGTTTCTCCTCCTGCTGAATGATCAAGGTTAGTAAAGAAACAGTCTTAGATTAGGAAGCTTCACTTACTCAGTTCAGAGACTAAGCCCGTTCCGTATTTTTAGGGGTAAAAGGAACCCCTAATAAGGTATCAAACAGAAATTTAGAATTCAGACAGAAACCATCACGTATGCTACAAAGCTGAAAGAATTTTCAGCAACAAAAACACACGCTGGAGAACCAGGAAGACAAAACAAGAGATTTTTTTCCGTGAAACAATTAGAAATGGGCAAATAGATTTATGTACTAAAAGGCTCATCATAGTATTTTGTTTAATTGCAAAATCACTGGAAACAACCTAAATTTCTAAAACTAGGATGTGTTAAATAAAAGCCATTATATGGTCACTAAAATCTTACTTTAAAAAATACCTACTGACACAGGAAAACGTTAATAACATCATTAAATTTGAAAAATGGCTTTTAAAGAGCAAATGATATAGTACCATTTTTAAATAGATATATTGAGATATAATTCATGTATAATTCATATATGCAAGGTATACAGTTCAATGGTTTTTAGTATATTCGCAGTTCATCAATCATGATCTCAGTCAGTTTTAGAACATTTTCATCATCTCAAAAAGAAATCTCACATCCATTAGCAGTCATTTAGTATGATCCCCTTTTATTAAAAGTCTAGGGGCACCTGGGTGGCGCAGTCGGTTAAGCGTCCGACTTCAGCCAGGTCACGATCTCGCGGTCCGGTCCGTGAGTTCGAGCCCCGCGTCAGGCTCTGGGCTGATGGCTCGGAGCCTGGAGCCTGTTTCCGATTCTGTGTCTCCCTCTCTCTCTGCCCCTCCCCCGTTCATGCTCTGTCTCTCTCTGTCCCAAAAAAAAAAAAAAAAAAAAAAAAAAAAAGTTGAAAAAAAATAAAAGTCTGTGGTATATCCATACAATGGACGATTGTATTTGGCGATAACATAAAGTGCTGATACATGCTACAACATGGGTGAACCTCGAGAACATCGCTAGGTAAATGAAACCCGTCACCAAAGACCGTAGATTGTATAATTCCATTTATATATTAAGGGGCCAGAATAGGTACGTTTATAGCAGGTAGATTCATGGTTGTCTGGTCCTGGGGGTGGAATGAGTAAACGGGGTATGGTTGCTAATTCTGGTTTCTTTTTGGAGTCATAAATATGTTTTAAAATTGTGGTTATGGTTGTATAATCCTGTGAATATACTAGAAAACATTGATTTGTACACCTTAATGAAGGAATTGTATGGTATGAGAATTATATCTCAGTAAGCTGCTTTTAAAAGTAGATAGGTGGGGCGCCTGGGTGGCTCAGTCAGTTAAGCGGCCGACTTCGGCTCAGGTCATGATCTCGAGGTCCATGAGTTTGAGCCCCGCGTCAGGCTCTGTGCGGACAGCTCAGAGCCTGGAGCCTGTTTCAGATTCTGTGTCTCCCTCTCTCTGACCCTCCCCCGTTCATGTTCTGTCTCTCTCTGTCTCAAAAATAAATAAACGTTAAAAAAAATTTTTTTATAAAGTAGATAGGTATAAAAAACTTAAAAAAAAAGTACATAGGTATACGTATAGGAAAAAAACTGGGAACATACCAAAAAGGTTTACATTATCTATATGTAGAGGAGTCACAGCTGGTTTATTTTCCTAGATTATTTTCTAATTTTTCTACAGTGATCACATATTAATTGCATAATACAGTTATTTTAAAAATGTACTGGCTGGTTATTTGATGATTTTAAGAAATTACTGTTATTTTTTGAAGGTATGATAATGGTATTATGGCTATGCTATATTAAAAAAAAAAGAAGAAGAGAAGAGTCTTCACCTCCCAGATATTCATACACACAGAGGAAGTGATGTAATGTCAGAGGGATGATGGAAGGGGTACAGGTGGGATAATTTTGTTCAAGAAATGAAAACTGTTCAAGTTAGGTGATTATTTATACTGGAGTTCATTGTAATTTTCTGCATCTTTTTATAGCTTTATAAGTGAAATTATGTATAATAAAAGAGTCAAGGGGTGTTTGGATGGCTTGGTTGGTTACATGTCTGACTTCAGCTCAGGTCATGATCTCATGGATTGTGAGTTTGAGCCCCATGTTGGTCTCTGTGCTGACAGCTCAGAGCCTGCTTTAGATCCTCTGTCTCCCTCTCTCTCTGCCTCTCCCCTGCCTTGCACACACACACTCTCTCAAAAATAAATAAGCGTTTAAAAAAAAAAAAAAGAGTCAAAAAGAAGGTTGACTATGAACAGAATGGATCATTCAGTTCCACTTTGTCTTAAAAAAAAAAAAAGTTGTGTGTGCCCACGAATACAAAAAGAGCAGAAGGAAATGCAAGAAAATGTGTACATACCATTGAGTCTCTGAGTAGCGGCATTACGTGGGACAATATTTTGTTTCACATGCTTTTTGTGTACTTGTCAAGTAGTCTCAAAGACTACATGTTGGTATTGTGGTAGGTAAAAGACCCCCTTAAAAAGGTTTCCTCATGCTCAAGTAGTCACCTGGATAACAACACATAACGTAAAATGAAGTGCAAATGTGTCCTCTGGTTTCCCAGCTCCGAGGCAGCCAGGAAAGACCACAAATTGCTTGAATAGCTCTTGTAGGGCAAGTCCAGTGGACTTCTGCCCTAGGGAATCTCAAGGCCATGGTTTATGGCCATTCTAGGAGCTGCCCAGAATGTGTGGGCACACTCTGGAGCATTTACAAAACCATTCACAAAGTGCATGGTTTAAAAAAACCAAACTAAAACAATCCTCGGTGAGAAACTGAGACACTACCAAGTACGTCACTTCAAATTTAGATTGCACTGGAGTCGACCAGGTGTTCATCCGGGTAAGTAATTTTTAAAAAGAAATATGCAGCGAATTGGGGAATGAATAGTGCACATTAAAAAGAGCGCGTGCATGCGTGCTAATGCCAATTTTCTTTTACCGCGTATATTTGCAAGCTTCCAAGGAATGTAGTATTTACGGACATGGAAATGGCACAATAACAACTCACCATTAAAAAAAAAATCTTCCCCCAAATTCTCCAAAAAATAAGCAAAAAGTAGTAGGTAACCAGACAGCTATGTAAACTCTTAAAAAAGATGAAAAGTGAAGATTTTTCTATACAAAGTAAATACCACATGAAATTACTTTAGTAGGAAAAATCAGTCCAATTATAGCAATGCCAGGAGAAGATGACACAGATATAAACAATCAACCTACATGAGATCTCTCTCTCTCTCTCTGTGCTTCTATTACATACTAACTTAGATTGCATTTATTTGTAAATACCTTAGCTCTCTTACTACTTTTTTAAACCTCTTGAATGCAAAAATCAAGTCTTTGAATCCCTAGAAAGTTTTGCACACTGCAGGCAATTAATCAATGGTTCAGATGATCAAAACCTGTGATGTCAGTGAAAGGATATAATGATGAATGACCTATTATATACCACTCTCAAAGAATTGATTGAAAATCCAGAAAAAAATACGGTATATACATCAGGGTCACACTGGTATGAGAAAAATGCTTGCCTAGAGATAAATCAATAATAGCTAGAAATCCTCTCCTTTTTAAGAGATTAGATGTTGGAAGAAAAGGGGTTGTTATAAACAGTGCCACTGTATGTTCTTGAAAAACCTCCTATTCTGCAAAAATGTGCACTAAAAATAACAGGACTTCTGGGGAAAAGTAGGGTTGGGACACACTGCTCAATACCTATGCAACTTTGTAACTCTAGCACTAACAGTAAGTAACATTGACAGTACTACCTAAATGACTAGCACAGTTAAATCTGTAACTAACCAGCATCTCTAGTCTCTAGCGTCCTTAGTGACCTTCAAACCCGGGACTCCTGCCTTTTTTTTTTTTTTTTTTTTTAATGTTTAGTTTTGAGAGAGAGGAGAGAGAGAAGGGCAGAGAAAGAGGGAGACATCGAATCCAAAGCAGGCTCCAGATTTCGAGCTGTCAGCACAGAGCCCAACGCGGGGCTTGAAGCCACAAACCATGAGATCATGACCTGAGCTGAAGTTGGATGCTTAACTGACTGAGCCACCCAGGTGCCCCGGTTCAGATTTTCATAACCACAATAATATTTTTTGTTCAATGAAAGTATGAAGTGATTTTACAAAACTAACTGACAGGGCAGTCCAACGCACTTTATCCCACTGGTACATGTAAACATGTATGTTGATAAGATGTATGTACCTAGAAAACCACCGAGCCTCGTAGAGTGCTTATTATTTTTCCAGATTTAACTTTCTGGCTAGGATATTAGGAAAGTCTCTGAACAAGGCCAAAGGAGAATTCCAGAAGTGTGACACCTCCTTTTCAGTTCTTTCCAGCTGGGTCATAGGCCTACTGTGGTGACTCAGGCTATGTAAGGGCCTTGGAATAGACACACAAGGCACAGTTCTGAACCCCACACAAGACATCAGGCTGTGTGAGGTGGGGGTGGAGACAGAATTACGCCTGGTGAGTTCATCCTCAACAAGAGCCAGGCTTTTAGGCCTGAATGCCGACAAAAGAATTCTGGTGAAATTTTGGTGGCATTCAACGACTATGAGTGATGTACTTACTGTGTACCTGGAATTAATGATGCCAAGCATTAGGGTTACAAAACTGAATAATCTGTCAAGACCTCGCAGGCCTGTGCAGCTCACTGTAGGCATTTCAGTGAACACACTCTTTGCTAGGCACTCCTCCTGGTATTTCACATGGATAAGCTCATTTACTTCTCAGCCCTGTGATATGTGGTCTGCTGTTCTCCCTGTTTTATTTTTAAATTTTTTTTTTTTCAACGTTTTTTATTTATTTTTGGGACAGAGAGAGACAGAGCATGAACGGGGAGGAGCAGAGAGAGAGGGAGACACAGAATCGGAAACAGGCTCCAGGCTCCGAGCCATCAGCCCAGAGCCTGATGCGGGGCTCGAACTCACAGACTGTGAGATCGTGACCTGGCTGAAGTCGGACGCTTAACCGACTGCGCCACCCAGGCGCCCCTCCCTGTTTTATTTTTGTGAAATGTTTACTTATTTTGAGAGTGAGAGTGAGAGAGAGAGAGAGAGAGAGCGAGAGCGCGAGCACACAGGTTGGGGAGGAGCAGAGAGAGAATCCCAAGCAGGCTTCGCACCGTCAGCACAGAGTCTGACACGGGGCTTGATCTCACATACGGTGAGATCATGACCTGAGCTGAAATCAAGAGTTAGACGCTCAACTGACTGAGCCACCCAGGCACCCTTATTCTCCCTATTTTATAGCTCATGAATCTGGGATGCAGAGAGCTTAAGAAACTTGCCTAAGGTCACATAGCTGGTGAGCAATTTGAACCCAGGCTATTTGAGTTGAAAGCCTACATTCTTAACCTCTTCCCTGAATTCTCTCTGTAGCACAGAGAAGGAGGGGTTAAAAACGCTAATGTGGGGCATTAAGAAAAAACGACAGACCTATGTACACAGTGGAACGTTAGTAGAGGAGACAGGGACTAATTCTGCGAGGGGGTATGGAAACGACGACATGCTGAAAGGGTGCCGGGCCAGCTATCCTTCAAGCAGATGTCACATGGCTACCAGGGACAGTAGACCACACGGCGTGGGCAAAGGCTTGGAGATGGGCGATGGCCCGGAATGCTGCAGCTTGTGGCGTGCTGCTGTCGATAAATGAAGTACACAGCCCAGGGGTGGCAGAGGGAAGTGTGGACAAGCAGAAAGAGACCAGATAGAGAAATGACTCGGTTCTATGAAATGGTCACACCAAGGAGCTCATCTTCTGGTGGGAAATATTGAAAGAGGTTTTAAACGAGAGTGGTGGGAACAATACGACCAAATCTGCCTTGTGGGGTCTAGCCACGGTGTGAAGGACAGAATGACACGGGGAGGCGGTGGGTAGGAGGGAAGAGTTGGCAAGATCTAGAAATAGGGACTGACTCCACTTGGCAGACTGTTAACAGCAGTCCCAGTGGAAGCCAAGTCACTGGCACTGGGAGTGGGGAAGGAGGGATGAGCTGGGAGAGTTTCTGACGGTAGGAGGACTTGAGGACTGGGGGGCGAACCAAAGGGTGGGTTGGGCAGGTGGGGTACGGCGGTTTCTTGATTGTTTTTTTTTTTAATTAATTAATTTTGAGAGAGAGAGAGAGAGAGAGAGCGAGCACACGCATGAGGAGGGGAGGGGCAGAGAGAGAGGGAGAAGGAGAATCCCAAGCAGCCTCTGTGCTGACAGCCCAGATGAGGGGCTTGAACTTGAACTACGAACTGTGAGATCATGACCTGAGGCCAAACCAAGAGTTGGACATTTAACTGAGCCCCCCACCCCAGGCGCCCCGAGGCAAGCTTGATTCTTATGCAGGCCCTCACTGTGGGATTTGAATCAGCTCTAGACCCTTGCCTGGGAACTGGGGCTTTAAAAAGGCATCCTGTGGGGCGCCTGGGTGGCTCAGCTGGTTAAGCCTCCAACTTCGGCTCAGGTCACGATCTCATGTTTCATGAGTTCAAGCCCCCCATCTTTGGATCCTCCCTCTCTCTCTGCTCCTTCTCCACTCACACACACTCTCTCAAAAAGAGATAAACATTAAAAGCCACATGCATTTTTATTTTTATTAAATTTTTTTTTAACGTTTTATTTTTGAGACAGGGAGAGACAGAGCATGAACAGGGGAGGGTCAGAGAGAGGGAGACACAGAATCTGAAACAGGCTCCAGGCTCTGAGCTCTCAGCACAGAGCCCGACGCGGGGCTCGAACTCACGGACCGCGAGATCATGACCTGAGCCGAAGTCGGCCGCTTAACCGACTGAGCCACCCAGGCGGCCCCACATGCATTTTTAGATGTACAGAACTCGGTATGGTTAACATCTAATTCCGGGCATCATTATTTCACCTTTCCTATAGTGTCAACCCACCACCCCCCAACCCCGCCTCTGCCGCCCGAGTAACACAGTAATGCTGTTTACCTGCTGATGATTCTCAGTTGTATGATATATCATTCATAGTCCCACAGCACCTTCGCCTATTAGCTGGGGATGCCCACAGACAGATAATTACCACCTGGTGTCTGCACTGTACTGATGGTCATTTATCTCATTTTACTTTAGTTCTCGACGTAATGTTCCAAGATGGGTAAGTTACTCCACTCTTAAGATTGGTGGAGAAAACCATGAACCAAGAGCCAAAAAGAAGTTACATTCCATGTTACAACTTCCCCCTCTCCCTTAGCTGTCGGTTGGCACCTGCCTTTCTGCTTTATTCCAGTCACTAAGCGGGATGCTCTCGGGCTCTATGGAACTTGCGGGTGTTCGGGAGCAAAACCCACTCAGCTCAGGGCGAGGCCACAGCTGGAGGATGACTCACATCGTATCCAGAAAGAAAACAAACGGTCTCAAAAATCTGGTGGTCAAGGGGTAGTGGTTAGGGGAGGGTACGCGGAGGGGGGCCGCTGCCTTTCCAGGAAATTGGTGAGTGAAACAATTCTGGTGCGAAAAGACTTTAAAAAAAAAATCCACTTACTGATACAAGAAATCAGATCGTTGAATCTTTCCTTAGGAAAGAGGGGGTTTTCCAGCCCACGGAAATACAGCTTCAGAACGCCAGCAACGGAGTTAATATCATGGTTACTCTGGTCATCAGCCAAAGGGTTTTCACCTATATAAAAAAAACATCAGTTACATGCACAGTGCTTCTGTTTCTTCCTCTGAATAAAGATATATTTCTGTACTCACACATGTTTCTATATATACATGTATCTTTTAATTTCGGTTTATGAAAGATTATATAGTACTAAAATTAAACTAATTGGTTTAGATATCCTAACCCATGATTAACCTAAAAATAGTTGGTTAAAATAAAGCTTTTTAAAAAATCTCAGGCTACCAAATAATCCCTTACAAGTTACCCATATCTTAAAATAAAATATTGTGGCACTTATAGTTAAAATCTAATCCTAGCTTGACATGAATTCAAATACTACATTCTGTGTTTTTTATCCTACTGGAAAAAGACACAATATAGATACAATATTAGAAATATTATAGGATGCACCTAATTGTGAATGCCTACAATTATACAAACATTTCCCAGTGGCACAGTGCTGTTCACGGCACATTTGAAAGCTGCCTTCAGCAGTGGGAGATTCTGAAATCAGATAGAGGAATTTGAAAATGTACCCTTACTAGTACCGAGGGATTTGTATAAAAAGTACAAATTTACAAAATATATCCCAAATATGAAATTATATCATTCTTTATGGTAAGCAGTTTTAAAATTTACATAACTGGCCTGGCTATTCCACGTCCCTGAGAATTAAACTGAGATAAAATTCTTGAGAAGCTCAACATAACATGCAGCCTTAAGTCAAACTCCATTTTTTATTCACAGGTCTGTTCTGAAGTTCACAAAAATTGTACACTGCGTTTTAACTTTTTTTTTTTTTTTTTTTGCCTCTTGGGGCAGTTTATTTTCAGGGACCTGGGATTCCTTTTATCTGGGAAATGATTGAACACAAATTCACAATTTTTTTTTCTTTCCCACAGAGAGAAAGCCTCACCCAAAGAGATCACAAACAAGTAACAAAATACCAGGGGGATTTCCAAGGAAATATAATAAAGCATTTTGCCTGTGGTAACTGGCACAGAAAGTGACGCTTTAGACACTTCAGCTTATGCTGAACATGGTTCATAGAAGAGACTGGGAGCATGTGGCTGCTGAGAGAGAAGGCTGTTCTGCTCCACACATCATATCAGAGAACTTAAAACAGAAAAGACAATCTGGAGCCAAGTTGATCTCTTCCACCAAGATTTCAAACTTTCAAGGGCTCTGTGACAAAGGAAATGAGACTGAGAGAAGCCCTGTCTCCAGGCCATGATACCCCCCACTCTGCATGTTCAGCCTGACTTTCAAACAGATGAAGGAAGGTACAGATTTACCCAGGAGTCCAAGGACACAAATCATCATAATTGGGGAGCATCAGTAACTAAGAGCCATCACTAACGAGTTAGGCATTTGCAGTGATTATACCACATCCCCACACCAAGTTGGAATCTTGCAGATGAGGAACCTGAGACCTAAAGAAGAGATGAGTAGCTTGACAAAAATCAAATGATTAGTAAATGAAAGAGTCTGATTTGATTCTGGGTCTGCCTAACACTAACGTCTACGGCTTTGCTAATTATAATGTGTGGATTAACAGTTCAGTAGGATTTATTTGAAGCCAATTATGAACAAACGTAAGGTCACAGGGAAGGAGTCTGGGGGTGGTAGTAAGAGGGAGGAAAGCATTTCTGACAAAGGACACAGACATGTAGCTGGGATGAGTCACCTCCAACGCCTGCCAAGTAGGCCCAGGGTTATCGGGCTATTCTTCTAGAACCCTCTCACGTGCCACCTTTGAAACATGCTGAGGATTACCAATGCCAGTCCTAAACCAGGATATAAAGCTCATACGTTTTTGTATACTTGATTACAAAATTTTATGATTTTGGCTTCATTTCTCAGCTATTCCAAATAGCTTCCTGTCTCAACATCCAAAATGAAATGAGAGGTTCCGGACATACGCAGAATGAGCATACCACTTCACTCTGCGGCAAATGATGGCTTTTTAACATGGTTTCTTTGTAGGTATACACAGGCAATTACCTCTCTCAAATGAATTTTTAATATCATTGACTTCCACCTGGGAACCAGACACTCTGAAAATCCCCTGATGCTGAAGACCTAAAGAGAAAAGAAGAGGAAGGGGATGAAAACTTTCCATCACAGCCTCCAGGTTCCCCTTTCCCCAGTAATCAAATGTTTAACAGAAAGCACATTCACTGAAATATTTCCAGTGATTATTTTTTTTTAAAATAAGAATTTCAGAGGTGCTTGGCTGGCTCAGTTGATGGAGCAAGTGACTCTTAACCTGGGGGTTGTAAGGTTGAGCCCCACATTGGGTGTAGAGATCACTTAAATAAACCTTAAAAAAAAAAAAAAAAAGCATTCCATAGTTTAGGGCTTACCATAGAGATTGATGAACCGAATACAGCTTTCCACAATGAGGGGGATAATCTGTCCTGAGTCCTGGGTAAAGAGATGGAAACCACTTAACCACAAAAGAGAGGCATAAATCACACACAGTAATAAAGCTCGCAGTTTGACCCTACTTAAAGAGTGATTTTTACTCTTTTTAGATGATCATTTGCAAATACATCCCCCTCTAAAATATTCAACAAAGGCCGAAAATCAAATTATATTTAACCAAAGGTAGATTTCAGTTCTGGAGCAAACCAAATTAAATACATTTAAGGTAATTCTGTTTCAATCTACTCTGTTGTATCTGGAGATGTCAATGCTAATTCATCTCTTTTCCTTATATTTAGGCTCACACATCAAAGTGAATATGTGAATCATTCATTTTTTTTAAAGGTTATTAGAAGTAATTAATCTAATGGACCTAAGAACAACTCTCTGTATTCTAACCTTAGCATCTTAGGACTATCTTAGGTGGCCATCTTACGGCCATCTTGGTCACCAAACACAAACATTCAGCCATTTTGGGATCCTCTCTGTGACATCCCTGAGAGTACACTACCATTTGGATGACAACAGTTATTTACAAAAAAAAAACCAAAAAACTTATATGTTTCCAGATGCAGGATATGAGGATTACTTTATAGATGATTATAATGTGTCATATATTTATTTGGTCTGCATCAGAACTTACTCATCGATTTTTCATCGTTATTTTTACACGTTTTAAGGATTATGAAGAAACTGCACAAATGCACATCCCATTAAATCTTGCTTTCTTAGGAAGGGGAAGTTTTGTGGCCTTCTTTCCCCACATCTTGTAATCCAGTCAGTGCATTCTTCACTCTACAGTCAGTGAACAAATGTGAACTCTGGAACTTTTTAAAAACATGTACAGGATGACAGAGGAGATCAAGGAGCTGCTGAGGTCACAGTTAAACATGTATCAATGCCATGCACTCCATGTAGTTAAAGAAGGTTACGGGCTGTGGAGTTATTTTCTGTGTACTTTTAAAGACTATGCTCTTTTACGAATTAGATCTTTATAGGAAACATGGAGATTCAAAATGATTAGCAGACATCAGGTACTAATTCATGAGGAATTTTATTCTGAAACACAAGAAGAATTTGGTTGTCTTAATATATTAGAACAATTCAGAACCCACTAACCTTTCCAATTAAGCAAAAGGGGAAGGCTTGGGGACAATGCAGCTCAGCAATTTAAACTATTATTCCTAAAATAGGCAACACACTTCTCGAGGAATAGTTTTATTTTAGGTTTTAAGACCATCTAATCAGTCTGTAAACCAGTTAATGCTTCAATTACTTTTGGAGCCTGCATTAAGTTCCTCTAATTAGTTAAATTGTTTTAGGGATGTAAACTTTATTAATTTCTTAGAGAAGGTCCTTAAGGATAAAAACTCTTTTTAGTGTGACTAGTTGGCTCAAGAATAGCAATGTAATTACATCAAAACTTACTGAATATGTGAGGGGATTTTTCTTTAAGATATGTGTGCTTTAAGGGAAGTAACCCTTATATGAACAATTCATTTAACACTGTACTCTAGAAGAACAACAAATATTTAAAGGCAAGTGATAAAAGGAGAACATTAGTTTGCACCTCTGCTGAACTTAGTATTAAAAGCATAAACAAAGAATAAAATGTTATTAAAAGAAAAATGTTTGCACAAAGAGAGTTCTCCATAAAATGTCTTAAGTTTTTATATGATTCAAAAATATTTCCATCTTCACATTTACTCAGGTAATTGCTAATCTTGTGCTGATCATCTGTATTCTATTCTGATATAATGAATTTTGTGGTCAAAAAATAATTGTGTGTATTAATTTAATTTCATGGATGCCAAACGTGTTGGTAGAAAATATTTTATAAGAAGTGAAACAATGGGCTGTGCCCCATCTATCATTCAAATAGATCCCTTTGTGCCTCAATTTTCCCATGGGAAAAAGGAAAAGTGGTTTGCTCTTGTTGTCTCACGGTGGTATTGTGGGGACGTCAACTGATAGAGCAAGTCTCAGAAGCACAGAGATCTCTGTATCCATTGTTTTACTGCTAAGACCTAAGATTGTTTACATGCCACCTGGGACACCAAGGGGCTCACATAAGTGAATTTCCCATAACAGATGGTTTGCTCTTTCTTTAGTACCTAAATTCGGGTTCTATTAACTGTTCTTAATAAAAAATCTCTTTAAAAATGTAACAGGAGTTGTCCTATCACCTTAAGCAGTCATTCTTGGACTGTGTTATCCAGTGCCATGGGATCACACACTTGTCTCTTTGAGCTTTCCTCTATCCTTCCTCTGCACATCTCAGCGCTCTCATCTCATCTGCCCTTCTCTCCATGTCATTTGCCCCCGCTTACAGGCCATGGGCTGGGAAACTAGCTAATCGAGTTTGACAAGAATTTTATATTAAATTAGAGCCAATCAGGCTCTTTGGAGGCTTACGGCCGTGGGTTTGTGATTGTGATTTAGGTTGTCCGGTGGCTTCTCAATGCCAAGGTGAAGGGCTCAGTTTTAAGGCAGCCAGAGGTTTCTAATCTCTGTGTGTACGTGTGTGTATGTATGTATGTATGTATCTGTCCATGTGTAGATGCCATATGCACACACACATTTTTTTAGCCATTAGTGCACATATTTGATACAAGATCTGTCTTAAAGAAACTAAGCCATCTGTAACATATTATCGGGGAGGTTAGTAATGATGTAGTTTCCTACCTACGTTTAGTCTTCTGAAACTGTCGTAAAATGTTAGCCACGAAAAAGAAAGCTCTTCTCTTTTTTGTCTAATTTACATGAGGCTCCACAATCCAGTATTGCTGTGCATTTGGTATTTAACACTGGTTTGCCTTAACAAGAGCCCTTGACTTGAATTGGTACAACTGACAAGTATGTAATGTAAAGACTATTTATCCAGTTTTGCTAGAGAAGACAATTCTTCCTCAATCAGTGTTTGATTTCTGTAATCCCTTTTGATAGTAAATAGGTAGGAATCTATAAAGAGTGAAGCCTGTTTTTAAACCTAATTTCCAGCTGCAAACATTGTTCTTTTAAAGACCTTAAAAATCTAACTAAAGCCAAGCATGATGATGGTTTGAAAATGATACCAAGAGCAAAAGAGGCTGTGCCCTCGCCTCCCTTTGCACTATACCTGATGTCTCGTGTGCGAGTTCCTTCGTCCTCGGCTAGAAGCATTATCAGAAATACAGGATGAAAAAGAAGACAGAGTAAACACAGCAGAGATACAAGATACAGACCACAGGGTCTTACAATTTATCCAATATAATGAATTCCTCAAGTCATGGGAAATCAAGACTCTTGCTGTTCAGAGCTACCCTAACTATGTACTTTAAAAATATATTTTGTGCCATCTAATTTGTGCGAGTAAATATTTTACACTGTCTGTTAACTAAGTCGAATTTAAATAAATTAATTAAAAAACACACAAGACCAAAATATTTTATCAGGTAGCTCTTTTCCTTTTTGCACAAATTATGGCTTTTTTTTTTTTTTTTTTTTTTAAATAAAGAGGGCTTTCTCTTTTGCCAGCATAATGCTACCCACATTTATTTCCTCTTCAGAGGGCACTCAAACCAAATATTCTTTCCTCTCTGACTTCAGGAAATATTATATTGATTTTCTGGGAAAGCAAAGAGCCCCAGGACAGACTTGGACATAATGACCTGCCTCTTCTTACGAGAGGCTGAGACCATTATAGGCAAGAAGCGTGGAGATCAGCCACCCAAATGGCTGGTGCCAGTACCTTGACGAATGTTTCCAAATCCCCATTAAACAACTTAGCATTATACTGTGAGCGGGGTCTGGACTTCCTGTGTTTCTGGGGCTTAGGGGGAACATTTGGAGGCCTAAGGGAAGGGAATATAATTACTGAGCATGGCAGAAATCAAACAATGAATGAAACCCCCACAGGTGACATCAAAATTACAAAACAGGAATTCTTGTGTTCCCTCCCCACCCCCACCCATGGGGAAAACAGTTCTTCCCATTTCCCATTTACTTACTTTTACTTATGTGATCAAAAGCCATACAAACTATTCATTCAGAGTACTCTTTTCTTATATGCTGTATTTGATATTTGTTTGCTAGATTGTTTAAAAATGGAATTGTGAGCTATCTGGCCAAGTGTTACAAACTCCACTTGCTTACGGGTCACACAGAAGACACAATGAGTCATAAAAATTAGGGCTCTTGACAAATCCCAGTATGAGAAAGTAAATATAATTATTTTTAGTTACAACTAAAATATCGCATCTTTTCAATATTCCTCAGATATTAATGGGGTTTTAGTTTATGCAAAAGTTAACTATCAATGGAGTCACAAGTAAAAAAATGAGTTTGGTTTCAATGCTCTTTCAGGGCAGTAGATAGAGGTTCATATGAATTATTAGTTCTTTATAACAAACTGTCTCATCACTTAAATATTTGTAGAGCATTAGGATGCACCCCTTATTCTGTTCTGGACTCTCTCCATCTCCAGTCTGTTTGCCTTGGTGGCTAAGTTAGGGTCTCTAACATACACATGCAGTGTTCTGCATGCTATATTTAGACCCTGCCTCATCTTGCCCTGTAGTGCAGACAGGGAACTTCTTCTGTTCCTCTTCCTTAAGAGCAAAGAGAGCCAGAAGTGCCTGACTCAGCTTCTTCAGCTGTGCTGAATGGAATACAGGGAAAAATAGTCCCAAGAATTTTCTTCAGACCTTCCTATTTTAACTCCCTAATTGGAAGGCTTATATGAGGGTGTACACCGCACTTGAAAATCAGGTCAAGTCCTTCATTATGCTGCCAACTGTCTGGGAAGAATTACCTTTTTGGTTCATTAAAGTTCAGAAAGGCCAGTTTAGAAACAAAATCCTAAGAATATGAGGAAGCCTGACTAGATTTGTAAGACATTACACCAATCTATCAAGAGAGGTAGGGGTATAAATTTCATTAAAAAAAAAAAAAAAGATGAGTACTGGGTGTTGTATGGAAACCAATTTGACAATAAATTTCATATATAAAAAAAAAGAGAGAGGTAGGGGAGCAAATTTGACAGCCTTCCACAGCCAAATTCTAAGACTTGACTAGCAGGCGGGCTCAGAGGACTGATGGGGTGTGCAGCAAGCAGCACCTGAAGCCCCATGTGCTGGACAGGTTACAAGGAGTCTTTGCAAGCGTTTAGAAACAAATATGGAAACTTCTATCGGGCAGCACGTCATGTCCTGCCCCAGTTGGCTCTTCTGAAATCTCATCTGCACACTGAATTGTGTCATTCGTGGGGGAAAGCATCACGTAGGCATAAAAACCAAAACAACTACCCATCAAGGAGCTTAACCTTATGTGCCTGGTTTCATCCACTCTTTTCATTATTTTACAAGTGTTTTAAATATAGACTATTTTTATTCCGTTGTGGGGAGGCCAACAGATCAGAGGTTAACTGTTACTGAAAAGATAGTGTGTTTCCCACACTTCCCAAGAGGAGGGGGCCATGCTACTACATGGGGTGGGGTGGGGTCCATGGGGAAGCACTGCAGTCAGTGAGGAGGCAGAGGGAGTGAGAGGAAGTATGTGCAATGGTATAGGTTTCCATGGGAAGGAATGGGCAAGGCAGGGTAAACGGGTTAGGACTGGCTAGTTTGAATAAGTTTGGTGGGCTCTGGGGAACAGTTGTCTGGCACCTGGCTGTCACTAGGGAAGGGGAAGAGTCACCCTGAATCTGAAAGCCCCGTAAAGGATGCGGTTGGGGTTACGGGTCTGGACGAGTCCGCTCGGCATACAAAAGGCAGACGTGCAAGCACCACCTTTACTATTCCTACGAATTGGCTAACCTTGGGAGTGGCAGTTCCTCCAAGGTGAGCAAGGCCGCGAGATATCAGAGCATCAACTACTGAAACTGGAAAAAATGGTTACTACAGGGTCCAACAGAGATGTACATTTGGTAATATCTGGAGCAGCTGATGATGCTGAAGGGGTAAGAGCACAGGCTCATTCTGTTTGGTCGCAGATTCATGGGACAAGTGAATCTTGTAGCTCGAACCAAAGCCCCCTCGTAGGGCTAGACAGTCATTCCTGCATGACTGAGACATGAAGAGTGGCTCCTGGTTGGGGCAAATGAACACCTGTCTTTTGAGTTGTCTCCCACAGGCCTGAAGATGGCCTCTCTTGATGATTCTAAGTTATGAGGGAAATGTGAAGACACTACTGTTGTGAGAAACCGGAGATGAAAACAAACTGCCTGAGGGCTTCTCAAAGTAACTTCTGTGGCAACGTGGCTCATCAGGAAGCCGGCACACGATGGCTCTGCTTCACCATGTACACATCAGGTGAAGAGAATCAGGACCAGGCCATTCAACATTTGGATTATCTGACCGGTTCTGGTTTGGTGGCTGCCACACAGCTTCCTTCATCTGGCCTCCTATGGAGGATGCCCACGTGAATGAGAGAAAGCACGAGTGAGGTTAATGTACGTATCTAGTCTGTTTGGCAATGACAGTTCTCAATGCAAATTGATACATTTGCATTTCTTCACATTTAAAAAAAATTTTAAGTGTTTTTTAAAAGCTTATTTATTTATTTACAGAGAGAGAGAGAGAGAGAGAGAGAGAGAGAGAGAGAGAAAGAGGGAGGGAGATAATTCCAAGCAGGCTCCATACTGCCAGAACAGAGCTTGATGCACGGCTTGATCCCATGAACCATGAGATCAAAACCTGAGCTGAAATCTACAGTCAGAGGCTTAATCGACTGAACCACCCAAGTGCCCCTAAAACATCTTTTTGTGAAGTGCCTTACATTACTTATAACATAGAGACAACAGGTAAAAGAGTTGATAGTACAAAGAGATAATATATATGAAAAAAACTCCATAAACACAAAAGGCCCCAAATAGCCAAAGTAATATTGAAGAAGAAAACCAAAGCAGGAGGCATCACAATCCCAGACTTTAGCCTCTTCTACAAAGCTGTAATCATCAAGACAGTATGGTATTGGCACAAAAACAGACACACAGACCAATGGAATAGAATAGAGAACCCAGAATTGGACCCACAAATGAATGGCCAACTAATCTTTGACAAAGCAGGAAAGTGTATCCACTGGAAAAAACACTGTCTCTTTAGCAAATGGTGCTGGGAGAACTGGACAGCAACGTGTAGAAGAATGAAACTAGACCACTTTCTTACACCATTCACAAAAATAAACTCAAAATGGATGAAAGACCTGAATGTGAGGCAGGAAACCATCAAAACACTAGAGGAGAAAGTAGGAAACAACCTCTGTGACCTCAGCCACAGCAATTTCTTTTTTTTTAATTTTTTTTTTTTTCAACGTTTATTTTATTTTTTGGGACAGAGAGAGACAGAGCATGAACGGGGGAGGGACAGAGAGAGAGGGAGACACAGAATCGGAAACAGGCTCCAGGCTCTGAGCCATCAGCCCAGAGCCTGACACGGGGCTCGAACTCACGGACCGTGAGATTGTGACCTGGCTGAAGTCGGACACTTAACCGACTGCGCCACCCAGGCGCCCCAGCCACAGCAATTTCTTACTCGACACATCTCCAAAGGCAAGGGAATTAAAAGCAAAAGTGAACTATTGCACTGCAAAGGAAACAATCAACAAAACTAAAAGGCAACCAATAGAATGGGAAAAGATATTTGCAAATGACATATTGGATAAAGGGCTAGTACCTAAAATCTATAAAGAAGTCACCAAACTCCACACCTAAAAAAAGCAAATAATCCACTGAAGAAATGGGCAAAAGACATGAATAGACACTTCTCCAAAAAAGACATCCAGATGGCCAACAGACACATGAAACAATGCTCAACGTCACTCCTCATCAGGGAAATATTAATCAAAGTCACACTGAGACACTACCTCACGCCGGTCAGATTGGCTAAAATGAACAAATCAGGAAACTATAGATGCTGGCGAGGATGTGGAGAAACAGAAACCCTCTTGCACTGTTGGTGGGAATGCACACTGGTGCAGCTGCTTTGGAAAACAGTGTGGAGGTTCCTCAAAATATTAAAAATAGATCTACCCTATGACCCAGCAATAGCACTGCTAGGAATTTACCCAAGGGATACAGGAATGCTGATGCATAGGGTCACATGTACCCCAATGTTTATAAGCAGCACTTTCAACAATAACCAAATTATGGAAAGAGCCTACACGTCCATCAATGGATGAATGGATAAAGAAGATATGGCTTATGTATACAATGGAATACTACTTGGCAATGAGAAAGAATGAAATCTGGCCATTTGCTGCAACGTGGATGGAACTGGAGGGTATTATCCTAAGTGGAATAAGTCAGTCAGAGAAGGACAGATACCACCATGTTTTCACTCATATGTGGATCCTGACAAACTTAACAGAAGACCATCGGGGAGGGGAAGGGGGAAAAAAGTTACAGAGGGAGGAAGGCAAACTATAAGACACTCTTAAATACAGAGAACTGAAGGTTGATGGGAGGTGGGAGAGAGGGAAAGTAGGTGATGGGCACTGAGGAAGACACTTGTTGGGATGAGCATTGGGTGTTGTATGGAAATCAAGGTGACAATAAACTATATTAAAAAAAACATTTACTTACTTACTTACTTACTTACTTACATTTATTTATTTATTTATTTATTTATTTATTTATTTATTTATTTATAGACAGAGAGAGACACAGACAGAGAATCCCAAGCAGGCTCCATGCTGCCAGAACAGATCCCAATGTGGGGCTGGATCCCAAGAACCGTGAGATCAAGACCTGAGCTGAAAGCAAGAGTCAGAGGCCTAACGGACTGAGCCATCCAGGCACCCCTAAAAAATCTTTTTTTGAAGAGCCTTACATTTCTTATAACATAGAGACAACAGGTAAAACAGTTGATACTACAAAGAGATAATATATATGAAAAAAGCTCCATAAACTGCAGAAGTAACATTCCTCTTTGTCACTGACGCAAGGAAGAAAAAAAACCTCAGTATTTTTGTGAAGTTCAGACAAGTCACTAGCTGTATCTTCCTAGTTGGTTCACCAAGAAGAGAAGCTTCCTTTTGAATAAATTGCCCAGTAGAAACATACAGAGCCTTGAAAATCAACTTGCCAATTACTGCCCCCCCCACACACCCTCCCAGTGTTCTAAATTCTGCTCACCTTAAAGAGAACTCAGCTTCAAGAGTACAAAGTCTAGATACGCCAATTAGAATAATTTCTGGCTGTTATACAAATGCTGGCACAGAAAAATAAAAGTTGCACATTTTCCCCAACCCAGATCAGAATCTGCTTCCAAAAAGGCTTTTCTCAGCAGTGGCTTCAAAATCCCTTCATGAATGAAAAAAAGGGGGAAAAAAAAAAAGAAAGAAAAAAATATGCAATACAGCTATAGTATTTAAATTTTCATCTTTTAAGTGAAAGGGGTAAGAAGCTAAAATCCTGAGTATTCAGTAGAGTTCTAAGTTTTATAGGACATAAGGAAAAGTAGGAGCAAAAAGTAACTCATCATGCTTTTCATTTGCTAACACACTAGATGTGTACATAATGTTGCTTCTTAATTGAATTCTCAAATCAGACTATTTCCAGAAACTTAAAGTGTTTTGGATTAAATAAACCAAACCCATCTGATTTAGGTCTTTCTTAAGGAGTCTTACAATCACACTGGGAAACCCTCCGATCGGCCAGAGCAAATTTGGTTTTGTGAGAACCCCAAACATGTCATGTTACTAGGTTTGGTCGAGTCAAAATGATCTTCCATGTTCATTGGCAAAGTATGTTCATTCTCACAGTGCTGAAATGGTTGCTTGTTGTAAAGGGAAAAAAAAAGGTGAGACACAATGAGTTATGATAAAACATTTGCCTACCTTGTAGTCATATATTCAGCTTTATGACCTGCAGAAAAAAATTAAAATAAGTAAATTGAATGGAATCAGTGGAATGCATTTGGTAATCTTTTGAATCACTTGTCCCTTATTTTAAGATGCTGAGTTTATAATAATTACAAATTTTATGGTGGAAAGCATTAGGATAGCATATGATAGACAAGTAAAGTCAATACAGTATTTCATAAAATCTATACCTAAAATTTAATAAATCCTATAGATTGGAGAAATATGTTTCACTTGGCAATTTGAGGCAAGGGTATTTATTTATTTATTATTTAGAAAACATGAAATAGCTGTTGGATCTTCAGTGTAAGTTTAACGATGAAATACACAAATAAAACACACCCAAGATTCGAATGTTAGTTATTTCCTGTGTCGTGATTGATACCTGGGGAAAATAAGGTGGTCACATAGGGTTGGGAAAACTCTATTTTCTTTATATTAAGTTGGGGTTCTTTCTATATTACACCGTCAGGTGAGAAGCTGCCTTTTATAATCAGAAATGACATTTGCAGATACTAAGTACAAAGATATTATATTATGCTACATTCTACAACCTATACACTAATAGCATCTCACAGAGTTCCCTGTCATGTGAAACATGAGGTTCTTCTTCCATATTCTGGCTTCCTGACTCGATTTAAACATCGGATCTGTATTTTTGTCGTGCTTCTACAATCTATGCTAACTCCAAGTGTGAATGTGTCTGTGGTTGTTGTCTGCTCTTTCTCACATGTGGGGTGCAGCTGTGGAAGGGGTGTGGAGGAGTGACCCATTCCACCCGTTTGTTTGCCGAATGATGATATGGTCTTGAAACAGCCTGAAGTTAGAGCTAACAGAGAGAGGTCACGTTGCGGCACTCACAGGTACGCCCCACCCATCATATCATAACAGAATGATTCAGACTTGCGGGGCGAGGCCAACATAACAGTTGTAGAGAAACCCGGCTTGTTGGAAATGGTGAATGAACACTCAGAGGCGACAGAGTCTTTTACTCTATTATCTACTTTTGAAGAACAAGCGACGAAGTATTTGAGGGGCGCCTGGGTGGCTCAGTCAGTTGAGTGTCTGACCTTGGCTCAGGTCATGATCTCATGGCTCGTGAGTTCAAGTCTCACACAGGGGTCTCTGCTGTAAGTGCGAGAGCCCGCTTCAGATCCTCTGTCACCCCACCCAACTCTCTGCCCCTCCCCGCTTGTTCTCTCTCTTTCTCTCTCAGAAATAAACATGGGGGAAAAAGAAACCAAAGTATTTGATTAATATCTATTTACTAAATGGGGGGCAACAGTTAATATCTGAAAATACCTTCCTCAAAGCAGACTCAGGCCATTGTAGGTCTAGTAGAATTGTGGGCCATGACTTGGAGTCAGGGTGGGAGGAAAGGAGAACAATCTGATTTTCTCCCCACTACTCAACTCTATCTTTTAACTCTAAGCCCCTTCCCTTTTGCTACTTTGGGGGACAAGAAAAAGGAGAAGGTGGACAGAGATCTCCAGAGTAATTGGTAGCTACTCCTAAGTGGGAGAGACAGTCTACTAGAAAGTGGGGAGGGCAGTGAGCTGAGTGTGGCACGTGATGTCTTACTGGCTATCCTTTAGCACAGGGTTAAAGCACAGACAGAAGAGAGGGCTGGAGATGAAGATTTGAGAGTCCCCACAATCTAGGTTGTTGTGGGGCCACAGGAGCTAGCTGAGATCACCCAGGATGAGTCGGTAGAATAAGCAAACGGTGGGGGGTGGGGGGCACCATTTGGTTAAGCTCGGTGGTGGCTCCGTCGGTCAAGCGTCCGACTTCAGCTCAGGTCATGATCTCACAGTTCATGGGTTTGAGCCCTGCGGTGGGCTCTGTGCTGACAGCTTGGAGCCAGAGCCTGCTTCGGATTCTGGGTCTCCTTCTGTCTCTCTGCCCCTGCCCCACTTGTGTGTCCTCTCTCACAAAAAATAAATAAACATTAAAAAAAATAATGAGCAAATGGCTGAAGGCAGAGAAACTAGCTGGCCTGTGCTGTAGTCATGTTGCCTACTTTATTATCACACAAGTATGACATAAAGTGTATTACTAACAACAGTAAAAACAGCAATGATGTCCAATACTTATCAGACACTGTTCTAAGCACTTCCTGTACACTAACTCACAATTTTAACAACAACCTTAGGAAGTAGGTACTGGCTCTTTTTATTTTATGGGAGAGACTGAGCACACAGTAGGTAAGTTCAGGGTCACACTGCTAGTATGTGATGGGTCTGACCTGAGGGTCCAGGTTTGTTTTAAATCTAGACCTAAGCTCCCAAGTAATATATTGTAAAAATACGAGTCTTGGGACGCCTGGGTGGCTCAGTTGGCTGAGTGTCGAACTTTTGATTTTGCTCAGGTCGTGATCCCAGGGTTGTGGGATCAAGCTCTGTGTTGGGCCCCTTAGATTTTCTCTCTCACTCCCTCTCTCTCTCCACCTCTGCCTTCTCTCCCACGTGCATGTGTTTGTGCTCTCTAAAATAATAACAATAAATAATAAAATAAAAATGTAAGTTTTATTCCCTAGCAAATACTTTGAAAGATCCTAAAAGAAAGGTACAGATTATGCCTTATGCTCTGTCCCACAGGGCTAAAGTCATATACAAAGCACTAAAAAGATTTACTGAAGTATATAATACATATTAAGTTAAAATTTTAAAGTATCTATAAAATTAAACTGGATAACAGAGGCTAATCACTTTTAAGTGATTCAGCGATGAAAATACTAATAATTCCTTAGAAATGAAATGTTTTATATAACTGAAAAATTTTGCTACTTTTGTTAAAATATCCCAACCAAATATTCTCTAGATTTAGAAAAAGATCACATATTAAATGGCTTAAAAACATTTTGCTCCACCCTTCTATGGTTAATAGTATGATATAAAAAATTAAAAACCTATAAAAGACACATTTCGATTAATGAACCAAGAGCAAGCTTCACAAAAACTATCATTCATATTGTAACTGCCCACCACTTCCATTGTTTTGTTCAGCTAATAGTACTGAGTGTGACTCAACTGATGAATGAGGTTTTATTTTTTAATCAGTATCATCATTAATAGATCAGTAACACACAAGCTTAGAAGAAACTGCTTCCCAGAGAAATGTGAAAGCTTCCAGTGGTTTGAGGATTAGATTTCAATCACTTTGTTTGGAAGACTATTTAATTATTAAAAACAACAGACAACTTCTTCCCCCACCCCCACCCCATCCCACACTCTAAGCCATTTGGAGGGGGAAAAAAAAAATGACCCATGACCCAGGATTATCTTGTTCTTGCTGAAACACCTATGTTGACTATTCTGACCATTTCACTTGGGAATTAAGAAGTGAATTATTTTTCACACTCAAGTGTATTTTATCATCACAGACCAAAATGGAAAACCAAAATATTGTTTGGTGGCGATCTGAGATTAAAAACAAACAAACAAAAAAACCCCAACTGGATGAAACATTTAAAATGTGCACAGCTCAAACTGAATGGAGGCACCCAGGATTGGGTCCCTAATGAATGACTGATGAGGACTCCTGGAGTTTTCAGTCCTTTTTCTTTCTTAAGAATACATTGCTTTTCGGGGTGCCTGGGTGGCTCAGTCGGTTGGGCGGCCGACTTCGGCTCAGGTCATGATCTCGCGGTCCGTGAGTTCGAGCCCCGCATCGGGCTCTGTGAGGACAGCTCAGAGCCTGGAGCCTGTTTCAGATTCTGTGTCTCCCTCTCTCTGACCCTCCCCCGTTCATGCTCTGTCTCTCTGTCTCAAAAATAAATAAACGTTAAAAAAAAAATTTTTTTTTAAAAGAATACATTGCTTTTCTAAAAAACATAATTATTCACAATCAGCTTCTCGTTTGAAAGTATGTTTGTACTCTTACTCAAAGACAGGAAATGGACTGGATGAGGATAACCCATTTAATTCCTTGATCAAGACACCTTATGCCCAGGTCTACAAACAATCTAACATGGAACTCAGCTTCCAGAGTCAAGTTTTCTGTGTTTAAGGGAAAACTGCACTGATACTTACACCCGCCCTTAACTCCAAGGTTGCACACAAAGAAGCCAGTGTGAACACGAAGGCTCATTATAAGAAGAAAAAGAAACAATTTCAGTGCCTCAGTTTTGCGGATGTACACCTCATTTACTATATTGACCTAACTTCTCCGATTTAAAAACAAAGGACATCACAAAAGGATATAATAGTATTGCTGAAGGATGCTGAAGAAGGTGATGACTTTGGTCTTAACGACTCATTATGTGTTTGCTGTCATTTCAATAGTTTTCAAAGATTTGGAATTCTCAATTTTGACAGTACCCCTTTAAGAGCCCAGTCTAGTTGTTTTGCAATGTTGTAAATCAAAGGACTTACTGGGCCGCTGGTAGGCTGCCAAAAGCAAGCAGTAAGACAGGCCAAACACATGTCTGTAGTTACAGTTTCAGCTGTGTACGATCAACTGCTAAATCCCTGGGTTAGGCTCTATTTGTTTTACTATGAAGGCAGTTTTTGCAGCAGTGAGTCTAGCATAATTCAGGGATGTGAGTTTTATATAAAAAAGTTAGTACTGTCCCCAAACACACCACTGAATCCTGTGCTACTAACCTTATTTAGCCAAACCCAGACTTGGATTCCTTCGTAAGGGCTCACCGTTGGATTATCTCATTGTGGGACAGGCGCCATTAACTCTCCCAGTCTCCTTTGGTATCAGCCTATTAACTCGAACGGGGCTTGCAGGGAGAGTCAGGGGGCTCACAACGGTCCAGCTAAAGGCGGGCACATTCTCCAGGCCCAGCTTTTCTCTGGGCAAAGCTGCCAGCATCGTGGCAAGGCAGTGACCAACAAGTGGTGTGGAAGGCTGCCAAGCCCGCACGTGGGGTAGGGCCGGGGAGCATAAAGGTCTTCGACAAGTGGGCAGAGGCTGGTGTGTCTGATGCCACTGGAGGAGAACCATCCAGTTCCTGAATCAATCCAATCTGGGGACGGCCTGGTACACCCACACATGAATGTCACTATGATACCGGAACCCATTGAGAGAAATTCCAAGATAAAGAAATCCTGGCTTCGAGTTCACAGGGTACAAAACGGCTTTACGCAGTACAGCAGCTAATGACGGACTCTGGCATGTAGATTCAGCAAATTGGTTAAAATATAGCCCTATCCAATAATGGCATGTAAAATAATATGAACCGTTGGGGCTTTCTCTCCGGGAGACATAGGGGAATCTATGTAGAATGAGTATCATAAAAGTTTCGGAATGTGATCCCAAGTGAATTAACACATGTGTCCGTATGAAGTGCCAAGAATGAATTCACTCACTACTTAATTCCCTCCAACTCACGATTTCTAAAGTGGTACCAAGTCCTGTAGGGAAGGAGTCTGTGCCTGTAAGCTTTCATCTACACTTACGATAATTGATGCTTCGGGACTGGCAACTGACCTTGGGGGCATCACTGAAATATCAGGCATTTTGTGGCAGATGGAAAAAATGATCTTATAGGATACTCTGAAGGAAAAAAAAAAACAACTCAGGACATGATTCAAAGAAGAAAAAAGGCTTTTTATAAAAAGTTCAAGCCTCTATTATAGAAAAGTCGAAAGCCTTGTACAGGGAACATTCATATTCCCTTCACTTAGATTTCCCATTTTGCCACACTGGCCTTATTTCCTTCTCTCTTCTTCTGTCTTTATCTTTTTTTTTCCTGAATCATTTGAAAGTAACTTGCAAATGTTATGATACTTAGCAAGCATTTCTTAAGAATAAGAATCTTCCTTTATAATCTTAACACCGCTGTCATATCTAAGAAAATTAACATTAATTCAATAATGTCATTTAATATACAGTCTATACTTAAATTTCCCCAACTGTCCTTAAAATGCCTTTTGTTAACTTTTGCTTTTTTGATTTAGTATCTAATGACAGTTCACATACTGTATTTGGTGATTTTCTTTTTTAAGACAGTGTCTAGTAGTTTAAATGTGAATTTTTTTTCCCTAAGTGCAATCAGCCTTTCATCTTAGAATCTGGCATCCTTACTGTCATACATGGGAGACTTAGGTCATGATGACCTTTCTCCAAGTGGTCATTCCCTGGAGGAAACCAGGAGATAAGGTGATGAAAAAAACTTGGTTGGTAGGAAGGTTCTAGAATGGTAGGAGACAAGAGTTTAGGTCAAAGAGCAGCAACTTCTTTTTGGTCTGAGTTACACAACTCAGTCCCCTCATTTCCTACTCCCATTCATATTCTCTCACTTTTTATAACTTGTAACAAGATCTAGTGTCAATAAAAGATAAAATTACAGACTATGAGGCACTTAAAAAAGGGACTTTGCCTATATTTATCTTTTCCTTTAAATTTCAAGAAGATGAAAAGGGAAACAATACCATTTACACTGTCCCTTTTGCCTAGAATCCCTTTTTTTCCCCATCAGTTCCCTCATCTGTAAAAATGGGGAAAGTAATAGCCCAGTTCAATACATAGTTTAGAACAATGCCTAGCACGGAGAGAGCCCTATAGAAGTGGTAGCTATTGCTGTTTTTGTTACTATTATTAGCCATAGCAGTATACTTCATTAGGTTATTTCTCAAGTAACATCAATGTCTCTGGGAAGGAAACAAACAAACAAACAAAAAAGTTTCCCAAACTGGTTTAACCAGTTTCTAGAGAACAATAAGGCATGAGACGTGACAACAAATACTGGCCCACTGAAACAACTGGGGTGGAGCTGGAAGGGTGGAGAAGTCCCAGAGGGTAAGGAAGAAGTGTCTGGGTGCAGGGGCAGCTAGGAACATCACGCTCTGCCGATCCTTCCTCTGGAGCTCTGTGTTGGCTTTTCAGCCCTCGCTAGACTTCCCTACTCTTCCTCAAGGTTAGCACCAAGCTTATAAAGAAGACAGTTCCAGGGAGAACTTGATTTTTACAGATACAGCAAAAGCCCAATCTAAACAGTGTTCTCTGCTTCTTCAAACACAAATCCACAGCTCACAGTCTTTATGGAGCAGATACGTGACACAGTACGTGGTCCATGTCACCTTCCCATCTGTTTCAGATAACTGACCTTCTCCAAGGGTCCTCTGCAACAAGTCATGTTTGGCTTGAAGTTTTGTGATGAGATTACTACCTTCCAAATACTCTCGGAGTTTCTGCAAGAGGAAAGATTCGTTTTTAACTTAAAAATATATAGTTCTCAAGGAACTTCCCATAGGATACCTATAATCCAGCCCTTTTATCTTCTAGATCCTAGAACCTTGCTCCTTGGAGTGTAGTCTGAACAGAACAGCAGCACCAGCCATCACGTGGGGGCCCATCAGAGAGCGGAGTCTCAGGGCCCTCCTTCCTCAGACCTACTAAAATCAAACCCTGCATTTTAACAAGCTCTCCTGGTGACCATATACATTAAAATTTAAAAGTAGTTTTATAGCAGGCCTCTTTAAATCTGTTGGCCTCTCAGAATTATCCAAGGAACTTTTAAAAAAGTGCTAACTCCCGGAGCACCTGGGTGGCTCAGTCAGCTGAGTGTCCGACTTCGGCTGAGGCCATGATCTCACAGTTTGTGAGTTCGAGCCCCATGTTGGGCTCTGTGCTGATAGCTCAGGGCCTGGAGCCTGCTTCAGATTCTGTGTCTCCCTCTCTCTCTGCCCCTCCCCTGCTCTCACTCTATCTCTCTCTCAAAAATAAAATAAAAACATTAAAAAAAAAAAAAAGAAAGAAAAGTACTAACTCCTAAATCCTATCTCAGACCAACAGAATCAGAACTCTGAGGGCAGACGAGGGTCCATATTTTAATAAAGAATCTCGGGTGATCTGGTCAACTCTACAGGCTGTGTCTGGAGACCCCAGATCTGAGCCCCAAGAGTAGCTTGGGAAGTAACAGGCGCACCATGAAGTAGAACTGCTCAGTCTCCTGCTGGTTTGCTCTTCTCTTGGCGATGCTGGGCTTACTCAGGTAGGTCTCAGAGACAGTAGACTTCACAGACTCTGTGGACCGACTGTGCTGGAAGCATTCAGAAACATCATAGTCCTCAATGGTGACCATATCTTGTATGGTCTGCAAGGTGGCTTCAGTTGTTTTCTTAACCTGGGAACAGGAACATATTTCACACGTTATGACATCGTTTCGTGAATCGCACGCTCAGTGAGAATCTACTCTGTCAGGCAGAGATGAGGACACAAGTCCTGCCCCAAGAAGTTCAGAGTCTACTAGGAAAGGCAGACAGGAAAATAACACCCGCTATCACCAATATAAAGACAAGCTCTCTTCTCCATTATCCTAAAGAGGTTATTACTTTGTATTTGAATCCTTATAAAACTCATGTGTCACTGGGTACTCTCTCAGTTACATTTTTTTTTTCAAATAGCCTTTTCAATTGGAAGTGAAAATACACAAAGAAAAATATGCATACCATAAGTGTATTGCTTGATAAATTACCAGAGTGAACACTTACGTGACCACCACTTAGATCAAGAAATACAGTACATTGGGAAGATCCTCTCATTTCTCCCAACTACCACACACCTCTTTTTCCTCCCCAAAGGTAGTCATTATCCTGATTTCTAACACTATATATTAGTTTTAGCCTTTTTGTACTTCATATGCATGGAATCCTATAGCATGTATACTTTTTGTCTTCCTTATTTTGTGCAACTTTATGTAGTAAGATTTATTCATTTCTTGGGAGTACAGTGTTTCATTGCGGAATGCTGGCTATTCATCGTAGGAATACCTCATAATTCATCCCTTTCACTGTTGATAGATGACTTATTTCTAGTTTTGGGCCACTGAGAGTAAGACTGCTATGAATTCATGCCATAGCATCCATGAGCAGAAGTGCTGCTTAAAGAGATTGTCAGACTGTTTTCCAGAACTGTTTTGATCTGTATTCCTACCAACACAGAGAATTCCTGTTACTCCACATCCTCAAGAATTGGTATTATCAATTTTAAATTTAAACCACGGTGTTGAGTATCTTATTGTGGTTTTAATATGCATTTCTCTGATGACCAAGACTGAGCTCATTATAATGTGTTTAAGGCAATTTGGATTTCCTCTTTTGGAAATACTTTGCTCAAATCTCTTGCTCAATTTTCTACTGGGCTATGAGTCTTTTTCTTACTTATTTGTAGATATGGTTATGAGTCTTTTGTTAGTTATATGTGTTGCAAATATCTTATCACACTGTGCTCTGGTTTTTCACTTTCTATAGTATCTAGATGAACCATTAATGTAATCAATTTACCGATCTCTTCCTTTATGATTAATGGTTTTTGTGTCCTATTTAAGAATATTTTCCTATCTCAGAGCCATAAAGATATTATTCTATGTTATCTTCTCAGAGTTTTGTGTTTTTTTTTAATGTTTATTTATTTATTTTGAGAGGGGGAGAGAGCATGAGCAGGGGAGGGTTAGAGAGAGAGGGGCAGAATTGCAGGCAGGCTCCACAGTCAGTGGAGAGCCTGAAGCAGGGCTTAAACTCATGAATCTGACCTGAGATCATGACGGGAGCTGAATGAAATCAAGAGTCAGAAACATAACCAACTGAGCCACCCAGGTGCCCCTCTTCTAGGAGCTTTTTAATTTGCCTTTTAGTTTTGCTGGTTGTTTCCTTCACTGTGCAGAAGCTTTTTATTTTGATAAGCATTTTTATTTTTTGAGAGAGAATGCATGTGGGGTAAGGGGCAGAGGGAGAGGGTGGAAGAGAATCTCAAGCAGCCTCCACGCTCAGTGTAGAGCCCAAGGCAGGGCTTGATCACACAATCATGAGATCATGATCTGAGCTGAAATCAGAGTTGGATGCTTAACCGACTGAGCCACCCAGGTGCCCCTATTCCTTATATTTTTAAGAGTAATCCCCCATCTTTAGAAATTGCTTTTAGCATGAGTCTGCGGGTGGTAAACTGTTTCTGTAGACTAGAAAATGTCTTTTATTTCACTTTCACTTATGAAACTTGTTGGCAGTTTATTTTCTTTCAATACATTAAAGATACCACTGTATTTTCTTATGGCTTCTATGTTCCTGTTGAATGAGAAGTTTGCTGTGAGTCTATTGTTACTTTGCATGCTTCTACAGGTGCTTTTAAAGTATCTTACAGTTCTACCATGATGTGTTTACATAAGGATTTTAAAAAATACATTCTACCTGGATTTCTTTGGGCTTCTTGAATTGTGTGATATTTTTCATAAACTCTAATAAATTTTCAGCCTTTATCTTTGTAAATATTGTCTCTCTTTTCTATCATTTTCCTTTCTGGGAATTTAATTAGTACATGACACATGACTGTGTTCTCTATATCTCTTACCCTTCTCTTTGCATTTTCTACCCTTTTGTTTTTCCATGCTGCATTTTAATTATTTTCTTCTGATTTGTCCTCCACTTTGATAATCCACTCTTCAGCTGTGTTGAATCTGATGTTAACATCATCCACTGATTTGTTAACTTGGGCCAGTATAGTTCTCATTTTTAGAATTTCTATCCAGTACATTTTGAAATCTGTTCTTTCACTGTTAATAGGTTATAGTTCTCTGCCAAAATCTAAGCTTGGCTTTTATCTCCTTGAACACAGTAAGTAGCTCTTTTACAGTTTGTTTCTGATACCCTCAATATTTGGAGCTCCTGCAGGTATCTCTCTGTGATATCTGTCTACTGGACGTTTTGGTAGAGTTACTTGAAGCCCAGGGTGAAGCTACCATCTTCTAGAGAGAATGTCTGTTTATTTTTCCAAAATAATCTGGGCACTAATAGTTCAGAACCAGTGGGTTTTATTCCTGTTCAAAAA
This sequence comes from Neofelis nebulosa, assembly GCF_028018385.1. Lineage (NCBI taxonomy): Eukaryota > Metazoa > Chordata > Mammalia > Carnivora > Felidae > Neofelis > Neofelis nebulosa. Next base: position 52,811,611 of record NC_080789.1, read on the forward strand.
TATTTGATGCTCTTCCCTTTGGGAACATATGGTTCCCTGTGCCATGGGCTTCAGGCTTGGCCAGGCACCTTGTCCAGGACAGTGAAATGTGAAATGATCAGCAGAGTGACGTGGTTTACTATTACAGGAGGGAGAAATAGTTTCAATTACTCTTGTCTTTTAAACAAGAAAATACCGTTTAGAGAAGAAATAATGGCAACCAGTGTTAGTTCGGATGCTTAAAGAGGGCATGTGATAAAATAAAACAAAAAACACAAAGAAATTTAACAGACTTGTTCATTATTGCTGGGGATACACATAATGCAAAGGAGAGATATTACTGGAAAAGAACAGATTAATGGTTACTTTAAAAAAACCCAATACTGTAAGTGGTTGCTTTAAGAAGTCATGATTACATATTTATAGGCTGAATGAAAACACTCACCACCCTAGAGGTGACATCAGCAAGACGAGAAAATGGGAGATCCCCTACTATTCCCTCTTGCCCCACCACAACAATGATCTGGCAGCCATCTGTGGACAGAAGTGCATTTGTGGGAGCTTTGGGACCCAGGTAGGAACATGTAAAACCTTGGTGGAGCCCAGGACCGAGGAGGACCAATTTGAGAAAGTAGGCATGGGCCCAGGTGGGAGGCTTGCCAACCATAGTCCTGGCTACTGAGCCAGAAACAGCCAAGTCCCGCTGTGGGCTTCATAACAGTCTTGTTTGGCTTTGGTCCTGCGACCATAAGTACCTGCCAAGGGACCCATGAGGAGTCATACTTACCTGCGCCTCAGGTAACAGGCCTGCTGACATTGGTCCTAGCTATGAACTGTGTAGAAACCCATGATGCAGTTCCAGTCCCTCTCAGCACTGGTCATGGAGCCGTCACGCATGTTCAGTGACTTGCTAGAAAGCATGATTCTCAGTGCTCCTGGAGGCAGGCCTGCTGACCTCAGTCCATCTGCAGATCTTGAAGTGGCCCCATAACCTGGCTCCAGGTGGGAGATGTGTCTGTCTGTGCTTTTGGAGGCAGGCCTGCCTACCTTGGTCCTGGCTATGGACCCTGAAGTGGACCTGTGACTCTGTGCCAGCTGCATTCATCTGTGGTACAGGGCCAGTCCCACCGGCCAGAAACCTGTCCAGGTAATTGAAGGGTGCCACACCCATTCAAGCACCTGGTAACAGACACACTGTGGACCAACCTCGGGTCTTGAAGTGAACCGTTGTCCCAGCACCAGACTTACTGACCCAGGTCTTGGAGGCAGTAGCATCCGCCCAGGGGCTAGACAGGATCCACACCCACCAGGGCCCATGGTAACAGGCCCACAAACTGTGGACCTAGCGGCAGCCTCGTGATTCCCTGCCATTGTTAACAACACCGCTTTTTTTTTTTTTTTTTTTTCCTTTTCTGAACTTTCTTTTCGGAAGCAAGAGTGTAATGGTTAAATTTGGAATTGTCATAAAAAATAAAGGATGTGACAGAAAACACCAAACACGATGGCTGGGACTACATATTATCCCATGGGATGTTCTCGACAAAGAATAACACCAGCTTCTGACACACTAGTCATGTTAATAAGTCACAGGAGGGAATATAATGAGGCAAATATGAAATAGCTGATACGAGGCTTGTAATGACTCCCCATCAGCAGCAGGAAAACGCAGTGAGCTTTGGCAGGAGAGGCCAACAACGTGACAAGGAATGAAGAAAAACCTGAAGAATGTACCGCAGTGGAGGAGTGCCCAGGTGGCCTGGACTCTGAGATGACAATCCAAATGAACCGTGGAGAAGAGGGGACTGTCTCGGGGCTTCTGCAGACTGGCTCTTTTGCCTTTTTACTCACAGGACCTTACAATCATCGGAGAAGACAAAACAGTTGTTTTGGTTTCATTCTCTAAACACACTATTCGTTTTCTAGGGCTGCTGTGAACAAGCCCCGCATGCTGGGAAGCTTTAAAAAACAGCAGTTTATCGTCCCACGGGTCTGGCGGCTACAAGTCTGAGGTCAAGGTTCTGGCAGGCTTGGTTCCTTGTGGGCACCATGAGGGAAGGTCTAGCTTGAAGATGATCATCTTCTGTGTCTCTTCACATGGCCTTCTCTGTTTCTGCGTGCAAATTTTCTTTTTATAAGGACACCAATCACGCTGGATGAGGGTCCACCCTACTGACCTCACTTTAATTACCTCTGTGAAGACCCTGTCTTCAAAGTCATATTCTGAAGTAGTGGGGGGGTCAGGACTTCAACATATACATTTTGGGGGAACACGGTCCAACCTCTAACACAAACATTATTTTATGACACCGTGCCTTGCACCTTCCTCAGGCCCATTCAACCTTTAAGACTCATCAATCCATGTGTGAAGATAGCTCCCAGCTCTGCCTTCCCTTTCCCACTTACCTACTTACTTCTTGCCATCACTGACCTCAGACGCATTTCACTTACAGCACTGTATCATTTCAGATGTGTGAAATATTACCGCACAGAGACCACACACGCATGTGCACACACACAGAGACCAGATCAGTGCCAGAGTTAACTAGCCAAGGGTATAGCGCCATACTGCCAGCACAGGGCACAGAAGGCAGGAGCAGAAGCAGAGCATCTTGCCATGACACCCCTCGCTCCTGGTACAGAGAGATGCCAGTGACCTCGCCTGTGCTGGATAATGAGGAGCACGATGCCAAACCCATTTCTCACAAGCACCTACCTCACTGTTTAGAGGGCGATGTTGGCCATCTATAGGGGAAGCAACTTGAGTTTAGAGCCAGCTTATTAATCTTTGTATCTCTAGTCACTAGCACAGTGCCTGGGACAGAACAGATCATCCAAAGGCTTCACTAAATGAATGGTAGAGGTTGAAGTCATCCTCTTTGCAAATCCACAGTCATCAAAGCAACACTCAGCACAAGCCAGCAACATGCACTTTTGTGAATATCAGCCATCCTGAGCTCGCCATCCTTTCTAGGGTGCCCTAGCCCATGACTCACTTCTAGACCCTTTCTAGAAACTCTCCTCACTCTGCTTGGTATTCTTCTGGATCAAGTTGCTTCCTGTGGGGAGTTAAAGCTTATCTGAAACCACACACACACACACACACACACACACACACACACACACGCACACATGCACGCACACACACGCACACACACACACGCACACACACTGCTTCTAAAAATATGTTTTCAGTGAAAGACAAATGATCCCTGTTTTCAATTTTGGCCCAAGATGATACTATCGTTTAATGGATAAATGGCAGTTATCTTTTCTTAGGCTTCTACTGTTAACTTCATCAACAGAAGGTTGCAGGTAAGTTAGAAACATTTAAATAAATTAAAAGACACTTAAGCAAAAATGAAGTTAAAGCCACAGAGAAGATCAGAAATAGTAACTATGATTAAGTAGTTATCAAGCTCCACATCTTATACCAGGTCTTAAAAGCATCTGATAATTGTCCATAATGGTTTGATCACAGATTTACATGACTTGGGATTCTGCTGTAGTCAATGATATTATGGGAATGTGATTCTTGAGGGAAATATGACTTTTCAACCCTGAGGTAGATAACCAAAACATCTCTTACTTCCCTCAATTACCCAGGTCATGAAAATTGTTTCAAGGTTTACGTAAAATCTTGTTCATTACAGTTGAAAATATCCTGTGTGAGGAATATGTTTTTAGAATAGTCTGTGAATTATTCCCTAGTAAACTGTCAGTGAAAGATTTTAAATAAAGCTAGGAAAATTTATATGGGGCTGTCAGTTTATTACACAGTGTTGCAAATTAATTGAGGAATCACAGCTTTCTCTCTTTTCCATTCCCTCCAAGGGGGTAAATCTACTATAACTTAGAAGAAACTCATTTTATACGTGAGATTTTAGTCATAGCACTGAAGTGAAATGCTTATGGAAACTATTTTCTGGACAAATATTGGGACAAATGGTCTGAAAATCGGGCAAACTACTTAAAACTAAGGCTGTACTAAAAATACGAAAGGTATAATTGTTCTAGTTCTACAATTCATTCTCCTTTTCTTTGGCTGTGGGTAGGTAAAGGACGGAAAGAGGAACTCTAAGGAAAGGGAAATGTAGTTGTATGGGGAATTACTCCAGAGCTAGCTTTGAAAGAAAGGAGCAAAGAGAATGTCCCCTAAGCTGAAATCCCTGTAACAGATGTTAAAAACGAACTTTAAGAACATGTGTAAGATGGTGTGACATTAGATTGGAACATGTCTGGAGAATATTTATAGTGACAAAGGTACAGATGATTATTCAGATGTAAGTTGCTTTGAAAGTGTTGTGTTTAAAAGTAATGTTTACTAATGTTTCAAATAAAAAACTTAAAGAAAAAGAAAACAAGGGACACCTGGGTGGCTGAGTCAGCTAAGCAGCCAACTCTTGATTTTAGCTCAGGTCATGTCACAGTTTGTGGGATGGAGCCCTAAGTAGGGCTCTACACTGACAGCACGAAGCCTGCTTGGGATTTTCTCTCTTTCTCTGACCCTCCTTTGCTTGCGTGCATGTGTACGCGTGCACACACACACACACACACACACACAAACACACTCTCTCTCTCTAATAACAACTAAAAAAAAAAACAAAAAAACAAAAATGGGAATAAAGCGTGGGCAGCAGGCTCTTTGTTAATTCCATGTGCACAACCCACAGTGGCACTAATAAATATTTGTCGGCCAGCCGACTGGAACTTGAAATCGTGAAGATTGAGGTACCAGGGATATGAGAGTGTAGCATAATGAGACTGAAGGCTCATTTTAAAAGGCTTGCCCTGTAAAGTTGTGAAGTGACAAATTATAAACGGGTATCCACCCCAAATTCAATCAAGCCCTTCTCAAAACTTATTCAGCTTTTACTATGTGCGAGTATCCTGAGGTCATTTCACAAATGCTTCTCTTTGTTCTAAGGCCTGTGCTGCAAGCTCAGATATCTTCAAGGGCCAAGGAAGTGATGAAAATGAGGCAAGTGGGCTGGGTGGGGAGCATGGCAAACAGGAAGCACATGCTCTGCGTCTAAGGGGAGCATCCAAGCCCAAGCCAGTCATCACCTCACAGAAATGCAGGTCTAGTGTGATCAGACTTTCTAATTGTTTAGAAGCTGGAAATAGATATTTTTACTCCCAACTTCTAATTTAAAATTTTTTTAATTTTTATTTATTTTTGAGAGAGAGAGAGAGAGAGAATGAGAGAGTGAGCAGGGGAGGGGCAGAGAGGGAGACCAAGAATCCAAAGCAGGCTCCAGGCTCTGAGGTGTCAGCACAGAGCCCAGCACGGGGCTTGAACTCACGGACTGTGAGATCATGACCTGAGCCGAAGTCAGATGCTTAGCTGACTGAGCCACCCAGGTGCCCCCAACTTCTAATTTTTAAATGACAGCAACTAAGTTTTAAAAATCAAATGCTGTGGAGCAAACAAAATGTATCCATGGCCTGTAGGCTCTTAGCATGTAAATTCCCTTCTAAGAAGGCTTCCTACAGTTTTGAATGGTGCCCATTATTTGTAGTTGTTTAAAACTTGGTGAAAAGATTCGTGTTCTATTTAGCTACACTGTCCATGCTTTTGTAAACTTGGATGAAATTCCCTTTCAACTTTTATCTCTTCGCTGGGCAGTCATTATTATTTTTAGTTAGCCAAACTCTCTCCAGTGAATTCTGGACTTTGTGTATAGCTGTTTGTGCAGAGGCAGAGAATTATACAGAATTATACATGTTTCTTTACTTGTATACTTTGATCTGATAGTGACAGGTCACTTTTCTGACCTCCATCAGTGGAGGTCTGCCTCCATCAGAGGCAGATTCTCTATTTCTGGTAGAGAAAAGTGCTATACAGGACTCCAAAGTCGGCAACGATTGCAATTTTATTCCTACGTCCCAGCTCTTATTTTTTACATGATACAAATGACTTGTTATGGTTTGGCTCTCATGCTAGATAGAGGCTAACTGTGACATTCATCTCTGTACTCTCCGCACCTGGCAAAATACGGGGAACGTACAAGTTGTTGAACAAATATTTATTGTACTGAAATGAACGGACCCACAGTAACAAAACCCCTCAAGTCAGCTCTCAAGGTCTCTCATCATCTGACTTGAGCTTCACCTTTGGCTCTTCCTCAGGGAGGAGCTGGACGATGACCAAATTGCTCTGGGAAACCAAGGTTCCTCCAGGGCATCTCGAAATATAGTGAAACATTGTTTCCTCCTTCTATACCAATGGAAATCTATCGATTGTCAAAAATTCAATTTAAATCTTCCTTTCAATGGGAATCCTATTCCATGACAATGAATTTGTTCCATATCCAACAGATCATAAACCACTAGTCATGCTCATCAGAAACCTCAAGACAACCTAATTCATTTGTTACTACAATAAATCTTTTAATTCTCAGAAAGCACTGCCTGCCACTGTCAGCAGGACACTGCTTTTCTACGTTGTGCCCAAAAGGGCATACGTGAAGGGTCAAAAACTCAAAGGCCTGCAGAAGCCAGACGGGCGACAGAAACGAACAGTCCAATGGAAGAAAACTGGGAGCTGAACGGCTATGGCAAAGTGGAACTCAAGTACCCCAGCTCTTCCCTTTGTGAGGCAATCTGGGATCAGTCACCAGACTCTCATTTTTAACAGGGAAAAACTGTGGCAGGCAAACAAAACAGGTCTCTGGGCCGCCAGTTTTGACCCTGGGCACAACACGTTCTTTTCCTAGAGTTTAGAGGCTGTTTTCAAATAAAACAGCAGGAGGATATGCAAAAACAAAAACAAAAACAAAAACACCACAACAACAGGAAGTCACTAGACATACAAACTGTAGGTCTATCAGGATCCAATAAACTGCATCAGGCAAGTATTTTGTGATGCCTCCACAAAACTCTAAGCTCTAAAACACTTCAAGAAGAGCAATAAAGGCTCATTTGTGGGACTTTACACAGCAACTGAAGACTTCATCACATGGCTGCATCTTAAACACACATGTTTGAATAAGGGGTGGTTTGGTTCTTCCAGAAAGAATGGAAGCCAGAAAGCTGCAATGCATTTTGACCAAACTATACTGGTCTAGAAACACATCACTCTCTCTGAACAGAAACAAGTAATGTGTTCATGTAGCTAAAAACATCTCAGTGGGATTAAAATAAAAGAGGGTACACCAAAGTGAATTTTGGTTAATCATTTCATCAAGGTGAATTATTATTGTTTTCTTTTTCTATCTCACATTCCTTCCTTTCAGGAACTGTCTCTAGAAAAAATGTTTCTGTTGGAGCTGTCAGCCAAAGGGCTCTATGAATGAGCACAATATATAAGGTGATCAATGACAGAATCCCATTTCTTGCGTGTATTGGTTGGTCCAGAAATATGCACGACTTAACTCAGGACAATAAAGGATCCTAGTTCAGGGATAAGGACAGTGGGATGAGGTGAGATGGCAAGCTATAGGACCATGTAGCTTTGGGTATCCCAATTTGAGGGAAAACTACTACCGACACATACGAAAATACAACTTCAGAAAACGAGAAAGCTTATGAAAGAAATTGAAGAAGACACAAAATAATGGAATTCCATGCTTATGAACTGGAAGAACAAATATTGCTAAAATGTCGATACTACCCAAAGCAATGTACATATTCAATGCAATCCCTATCAAATACCTATCACTTACGCTAAGCAAAATTAGTCAGAGAAAGACACAAATATATGATTTCACCCACATGGGGAATTTAAAAAACAAAACAGATGCACATAAGGGAAGAGAAGCAAAAATAATATAAAAACAGAGGGGGAGACAAACCATAAGAGACTCTTAAATACAGAGAACGAACTGAGGTTTTCTGGTGGGGTGTCGGATGGGGGTAAGGGCTAAATGGGCAAGGGGCATTAAGGAGGACACTTGTTGGGATAAGCACTGGGTATTATATGTAAGTGATGAATCACTAACTTCTATTCCCGAAATCATTATTATATGTTCACTAACTTGGATTTAAGTTGAAAAAAAAAATACAACTTCAAAGTAATGAAAAGAGAGATTCCTGATAATATCATCGGAACACAGATCCAATCATTCCCGAGGCTATACAAACATTGACCACTAAATAAACTTTCTGACTTGAGTAAGTTTGATTTGGGTTCCTGTAAATGATAACTGAGAGCCTTAGAAACATATGCAGTTCATATTTTATTTAACAAGAATGTGGATCCAATTAAATTAATTTCAGAAACAGGCAGCTGAATTGTATGACTGCTTTCTGGTTCGACATATATTTATAATTCACATTTTATGTTCTATCCATTTAAATCCAGTAATGTCAGCAAATAAATAGTTTCCTATTCTCACTCAAGCGCTATTTTAAAATAGGATTTCTGTACTAATTGTATAAGTACTGCCATGTTCAGTACCAAAAATTTAGAGAACACATAAAAGCAAAGTACTAACTTCCAAAAAAGTTAGGATTAAATTAACACGTCACTCAAAAGTTTTATTTCACACACTATTGTATATTCTTGGACACATGTTGAGTTTAATCATTTATGGGAACTGTTTTCCACATGAACTATGAATTTAAGAATAAAATGTGTGTTTTTTCATGAGTATGCAGTGGATCCCTGGTGAAGAATTCATCTCTGGTAGACTACAGAATCTTTGCATTCATCCTCTACAAGGAGAGTATTCTAGGAACCACGATTTAGCTAAAAATGCCTGATGAAGAGACACATTTGGAATACTAAATATGCCTAGGTCACGAGCAAATGCCTTCCAGTCCCATTAGAATTCGGATTCCCTGCGGGGCAGAGAGTATACTCACCTCCTCATTCTCGATTTTCAGCGTGGCCAGCCGGGACTGCAGCTGCTGGTACCTGAGCATGAGCTCTGCCTGGACTGGTTGCTGAGCGCTGACCTGACACACCTGATGGGGAATCAGAAACCGCAGTTATAACAGGGCCAGCAAGCCACCCTCCAGAGGCAGGGTTCTCCTGCTCAGATGCTGCACGAGTCACGCTGACCCGCTCAAGATTCCAATTACGTATTTCCTTTCAAGAGGCGCTTCGACACTTCAGTTTTAAACACGGACTTGCTATGTCAGGGGCAAGGGCAGAACGCAGCTGTGGGGCCTGGGGATGGATGACTGGGAAGACAGCAGCTGCAGGAAGCTTCGCTCTAAAAATGGGGCACTTGCTGGAGAGTGAGCTCTGATCTTGAGGTCTCACTTGTGGGAATTCTGAATGACTATGGGGCAGGGGGCAGAGGGCAGAGGGCAGAGTGCAAGGGATGATCCAAACAAACCACACAGGCAAAAGGAGGGGAGGCCACAGAGCCTCCTAGTGACAGTCAGACGGGTACCTGTGTAACGTTACTAACCCTCAGCTTCCTCATCTGTAAAATGGGGATAACAGGAGTTCCTACACCATGGCGTTGTGGTGGGGATGGAATGAGTTAATGTACAAAAAGCACTTAGAACACTGTCTGGCACACAGTAAAAACTCAGAAGACGTAACTATTATCATCTTTTAACCATGGCTTGCTTTACCAAAATTGGCCACATCACGTGATTCATCATGAACAGGAAGAGGCCCCTTGTAGTCTTTGGCAGAAAGATATTTTGGCTATGGTCTCAATTACGGTTAAGGTCACAATTAGAGACTTTTAATTTTATTATATTTAGTTCATTAAAATTGCACCAGAAGCAAAATCGTTTCTTTTCATCTTCCTTGTCATAGAAATGCTCCAGCAGATGGGGGTTTCCTTTAATGGAGTCTCCAAGACATCACAGAAATTATTGCTCCCTGGCAAAACAGGCCATAAAAAAAAAGGGCAACTGACTCATTTTATTAAAAATAATAATAGTAAAAAAAAAAAAAAAAGGAAAAAGTACTAACCCAACTGAAGTCACTTATTTGTGATATTTTATCATTGTGTATATTTGACATATCCATAACTAAAAAATATAACGGTAATCATTTGGTTTTGGAAACACAACTCTGGGTAGGATAAGCCACTTGCCTATCAAATACATGTGCTATTGGCAGAAAAACTGCTCACCATTTCTAATCGAGTATTTTACTCTATCAAATCGAGCAAATATAATATTAGGTTAGAAATGCAGCATGCGCACATATAACTTATAAGTATTAACACTAGGTGTCTCAGAAAAAAAAAGATGACGTTGAAGAAATCTGTCATGGCTATTATATCTATTTTTAAAACCATACTGTCACCACAATGAGCTAAAATTGAGTTGTTAATCTTTGAGTATTGTTTTGCACAGCTGGGATACCAAGTGCTGTATAGCGTGCTCATTAATTGGGTCTTCTTGTTTTCCCAGCCGCAGATAATAAAATATACCACTGTAACTCATGAACGGATTAGGTGGATTTTTTTTCCCCTTGGGTAAAATAGGACAGAAAGCTAAATTCATATAAAGAACCCAAGATACAATATATCATGTCTAATGTTCATTTTACCAGTTTGGAGACAACTACAGTCTTAAATAAATGTTCTGCATTTTTTTCCCCTCTCTCCCATTCTCCTGCCATTTACAATTATTTTTCTTTGTGAAAATCTTTAAATCAAGATCACAGGGAGTCTTCAGGTAGATTCTACTGGGCCAGCAAAATAGTTTGTTCTGAATTTAAATTGGAATGTCTAGAGGTAGAGGTAGGACGAACTCTGAGATGGGTTAGTGCTTACAAAACACTGAGTTTGCACGTAGGTTTGGCCTTTGTAGGCATTTCACCCAAAGGTGGTAATGGCTGATATTAGCATATAACTATGCTAAGATCCCATGCAAAGGCAGGAGAGAGAAAACAACTGAGGGTTCTGACAACTGGTGGGGTACAGCATGTGAAGAGTAACATAAGTAAAAAGACAATTCATTAATTTTTAAAAAAAAAAAAATTTTTTTTTTTCCAACGCTTTTTATTTATCTTTGGGACAGAGAGAGACAGAGCATGAACAGGGGAGGGGCAGAGAGAGAGGGAGACACGGAATCGGAAACAGGCTCCAGGCTCTGAGCTGTCAGCACAGAGCCTGACGCGGGGCTCGAACTCACAGGCCGTGAGATCGTGACCTGGCTGAAGTCGGACGCTTAACCGACTGCGCCACCCAGGCGCCCCGACAATTCATTAATTTTAAAACAATCAATTACTGGGGCACCTGGGTGGCTCAGTTGGTTAAGCATCTGACTTCCGCTCAGGTCATAATCTCATGCTTCCTGAGTTCAAGTCATGCATTCGGCTCCCGGCTCTCAGTGCAGAGCCCACTTTGAATCCTCTGTCTCCTTCTCTCTCTGTCCCTTCCCCACTCGTACGCTCTCTCTCTCTCTCAAAAATAAATAAACATTACAAAAAAAAAAAAAAATATATATATATATATATATATATATATATATATCAACCACTGACCTCATCACCCATGTGAGACTGAAACTCAAACTTCATCGGTGGACAGAATGCTGCAGGGTACATCTCCATGAATCTCTGTTTATCACTCCGGGGCTCCAAATTGTCAACCGCATTCTCAATAATGTCTAAGCCTTCATGTCTGGAAGTTTCAAGATTATACTCTGCAGAGAGATATGTTCTCAGGGCTCTGTTCAGACTTGCATGGTAGCCAAGATCACAGCACTTAAAAAATAAAAGAACACCATATATGAAAATTAACTCAAAATGGATCAAAGACCTACACGTGACAACTACAACTATAAAATACTTAGAAGAAAACACAGGAGTAATCCTTGATGACCTTGCATTAGGCATTGGTTTCTTGGATACAGCATCAAAAGCACAAGCACCAAAAGAAAAAATAAATTGAAGACTTTTGTGCTTCAAAGGGCACTATCAAGTAAAAAGATAACCCACAGGATGGGAAATTTTTTTGCAAATCATATCTGATCTAAAAACTTTGTATCCAGAATATATAAAGAAATCCTACAACTCAATAATAAAAAGACATATAGCCCAACTAAACAATGGGCAACGGAATTGGACAGACATTTCTCAAAAACACATACAAATGGTCAACAAGCACATGAAATGATGCTCAACATCATTAGTCATCAGGGAAATGCAAATCAAAACCACAAAGAGATACCACATCACACCCACAAGTATGATTATAATGAAAAAGACAAATAACAGGCGTTGGGGAGGATGTAGAGAAACTGGAATTTTTATACACTGCTAATGGGAATGTGATATATTGTAGCCTCTTTGGAAGGGTCTGACAGTTCATCAAAGAGTTAAACACACAGTTAACATATGACTTGGCAATTCCACTTCTAGTAATACACACAAGAAAAGTAAAAAAATTCCAAAAAAACTGGTACATCAATGTTTAAAGCAGCATTATTTTTTAAAGTGTTTATTTTTGAGAGAAAGAGAGAGAATGAGTGGGGGAGGGGCAGAGAGAGAAGGGATAGGGGATCCACAGTGGGCTTTGTACTGACAGCAGAGAACCTGATGTAGGGCTTGAACTCACGAGGTCATGAGTGGGATCATGACCTGATCCAAAAGTCATGAGATCATGACCTGAGCCAAAAGTTGGACGCTTAACTGACAAAGCCACCTAGGTGCCCCTAAACCAGTATTATAAATAATGGCTGAAAAGTGGAAACAACCTAAAAATGTCCAACTAATTGACAAAACTAAACATTATCCAGTCATACAAAAGAGCGAGGTACTGATAACATGCTACATCATGGATCAACCTTGAAACATTATTTTAAGTGAATGAAACCAGCCATAAGAGACCACACCTTGTAGGATTCCATTTATATGAAATGTCCACAATAGGTAAATCTGTAGAGACAGAAGGTATTAATGGTGCTAGGGGATGTAAAAACTGGGGTGATGGTGGTGGCTAAGGGGTATAGGATTTCTCTTTGGAGTAATGAAAATATTCTATAAAGGACTGTGGTGACAGCTACACAACTCTGAATATACTACAAGCCAATTGTAGCCTTTTAATAAGTGAAGTATATGGTATGTGAATAATATCTAAAGAAAGCTGTTAAAAAATAAAAGCAAAAGCAAATACTGAAAGGAAATAATAAAAAGTAGCATTTAAGGTTATTTGTGCATACTGATCCTACGATTTTTTTGAAATCCATGTAGGATGCAAACATACTAACTGTAATGTTTTGGATCTGCATAATTTACTAAACTCAATAATAATCTGTACTCTTTCAGAAGTGAGAAAACAGCTTTGAATCTGCCAAAAAAGTTCAGGAATGCCTTCTTTCTTATCCCCAGAACAAAATTTGTGAATAAGAAATGACTGACAAAGTCCTTTTATCAGAGAGAGAATTTGGGGATTCTTAAATCTTCACTATCTTTAATTTGTATTTGCATTTATTTTCTTCATGTTGCATTTTAAGAGAATACAATTTTAAAAACATAACTGTGGATGTGAGTGCCTGTGTGTCTCAGTCGGTTAAGTGTCTGACTTCGGCTCAGGTCATCTCGCAGTTCGTGAGTTTGAGCCTCACGTCGGGCTCTGTGCTGACAGCTCAGAACCTGGAGCCTGCTTCGGATTCTGTGTCTTCCTCTCTCTCTGCTCTCCTCCATTAATGCTCTCTTTCTCTCTCAAAAATAAAATAAACTTAAAAAAAAAATATAACTCTGGATACTGGTCAGCTATAAATTCCTGAAAGAATTTTAAATTTGTACATAAAAGCAATATAAATCTCGTAAAGAGGGAGTGGTTTTAAAAGGTACAAAACCGGGTCATCCCTATATTGTTCTAATGCAATCCAATCAATTCAATTTGATTCAGTTTAACCTAGTAATTAGATGTCTACTAGGTGCCTGGGAATTTGCTAGGCTCCAGGAATATGAAAACTGGAATACAGTAAAATGTAATTTCCATTCTCAAGGAATTCGAATATAAGTTGTCCATTACTTTGCTACTAAAAGAACACTAGAGGGGCACAAAGGAAGTAACATCCACCAGGATATGAACCATCAGATCTGTTGTGTTTTTTTTTTTAATTTTTTAATGTTTATTTATTTTTGAGACAGAGCATGAGCATGGGAAGGGCAGAGAGAGGGAGACACAGAATCCGAAGCAGGCTCCAGGCTCTGAGCTGTCAGCACAGAGCCTGATGCAGGGCTCAAACCCACGAACCACAAGATCATGACCTGAGCTGAAGTCAGACACTCAGGGGACTGAGCCACCCAGGCGCCCCCATCACTTCTGTTTTTATGAAGGTACAGATTCAATCACTGACCTGTCCTTTGAAATGTCAACATATTTACTTCTACCCTCACACTCCAATTTCAGAATTATTAAATTTGGGATTTTTCTATGAAGACATTATAAAATCTTGCTGTTCAGAGTGTGGTCTATAGACCATCAGCATCACCTGAAGCTGATCAAAAATGCAGAATCTAAGGCCCCACCCCTGATCTGCTGAATTATAATCTGAAGTTTAAAAAAAAAAAAAATCCACAGGGGATTTATACGTACATTAAAAGTTTTGAGAAGCACTACACTAAAACACTGATTTAAAAAAGGTCCTGTAGGGCACCTGGGTAGCTCAGTCGGTTAAGCATCTGACTTTGGCTCCGGTCATGATCTCACGGTTCGTGAGCGCGAGTCCCACATCAGGTAAGCTCCAGCTTGGGGTTGAGCCGTTTGGGGTGAGCATGAGCCCCACTTTGGATGAACACAAACCCCGCTTCAGTTGAGCCCCCCCTTCTTTCTCTCTCCCTGTGCCTCTCTGCCCCTTGCTCACTTGTGCCCTCTATCTCTCTCTCTCTCTCTCAAAAAAAATAAATAAATAAAAGGGACTGTAACCCTGTCCATTGGTGGTTATTTCTACTAGTGGGCAAGAGAATATCCTTGATTAAATATTATTTGATTTAAAAAATCAGAAAAATGCTATGTCACATTTACAAATGCAAGCAGAATACAGTTGTGAAATGCAGCAGTCTCATCATTGATACATTTCTAGCGGAATCGGCTGCACTCAAATACAGAGAATGATCTTCAGTTAATTAAAAAATTCTAGTTTCAGAAGAACAAAGTCCTCTTTTATTCCTTTTGCGCCTCAAAATCCATAAAGGTTCTGTGTAGCCGTTTTATACACATCAGAGGGACCAAAAAATTATTCCACCTTTCAGTAATACCTCATCTTGTGAAAACAGGAATTAGGAAAGGAAACGGCCTCATTTCTTTGAAATGTACTTGTGCTTCAAAACATACCACTATTCTGAAAGAAGACAGATTCAGCTTGATTATAATGAAGCTGCTTTATTTTAGGAGTACTGATCTCAGTGGGAGTTCATGGAAAATTGATATTAAGAGGAAGAAACAACTTAGAGAAAAGCACCCTCCACACAAACCAAGTGTCTTTTCAACAGAGAAAGGAAGAGCAAGGGGAAAAGAGAAAGAAAAAATAAAGAAATTCAACCTCCAACTACCTAATTGAGGTAGAGTTCTGAAAAATACATGTTAAGTTTGTATTAGTCCCAGACTTAAACTCAAATTTCTAAGAGTTGCTTCTTTGGGGGAGTAAATGTCAAAGTTAGGAAAGCACGGTGCATGCTTCCGCATCCAACTGGGGCCAGGTGGATTTGGTAGGTCTGGACCTAGTAAGGCAGGCTGGCTTTCAGCTGCGGTTTCCTAAGAGGCTGGGGAGAAGTATGCGTGTGACTTCACACCCAATCCAGAAGGACTCCCCAGGTGTCTTCTGGATTTTGAATGCTATACTTCACCATGGAGGCTTCTGTGATGAACTTGGTGGACGATAGCCTTCTCTGATCCCTAGGGAGCTTATCAGTCTAGAAGATCACTTAATTAGCATGCTTCTGTTACTTGTGATACGCAGCATTGTCTATGCTCTAGGTTTTTCACGCACCCTGGACTTTAAAAGAAACAATAAAATTCTCTTTCAAGGTCTCCTGAGACAGCAAAGCCAGTCACAGAATCGTCTCTTTTCTAAACTGGAAGCTAAATGACACTGGATATGTTAAGATTCACGATACTTGGTTAAAAGGCCTCAAGTAATTCTATGGAGCTTATGAATTATTAATGACGATAAGAAAAGCCAGCTTCTGCACAAAGAGTTGAGTTATAACCCAAGTGCCTTTCATGATGAAAATACATAAGAAACCAGTAAGATATTTCATGAAAACAAAACAGTGCTGTTCTGATGGGTGGAAACCTGAATGGACACATAAAATTATGGATTAAAATTGGGGAAGGAAAGAGTGTTGGAAGTAGAAGAGAATTCGTTTTCTAATATCCTAAGAGCTGTCAAGATATATCCCACTAGGTATTAGTCTAAATCACCACAGTAAGCTAGCTTCTTTAGGCAAAAGGGTTGCAAACAGTGTCAGAAGTAAAGATGAAATCCAGGTTTTGAGAACTGTGACAAACACTTCATCTTGCTCCAAAGGCTGAGAGGTTGGCTGATATATATACTTGGTGGTTATACAGTCAGGTATAAATGGATCCCAGCTATTCAGGGAGAGAATTTGTTTGTATAAACTCTTAGGACATGAGAAGCCCTACTGGGCAGAAATTTGGTCCTAGATGGGAGTGAAGATAATGGCACTCCAAAGGAAACAAGTCCTACACGTGTTTTCGGAATAGTAATAGCCAATATCATTCACAGGGCAGCCCCAAGCTCGTAGGTGACTGCAGGTGTCATGAGAATGGAGAGAGAAGGAACTCTTCTGCAGAAGTATTCTACCTTAACTTCATCATTCCTGCCTCCACCAGAGAGGCTTCCTTGATCTTTTGTCCTGGGTCCCGTCTCTGGCTTTTTAATTAATAAGCTTCGGCTTTGACCATTCCAGAGTCCTGGGTATTGGGTAAAGACTTGGTCTACCTCTTACTTTGAGAGTCTTTCTAAAGTAGTGCAACCTGAGCAAACAATTGCAAAAACAGTTTTCACATAACCCAGGACCAGAAATAGGTAAGTTCACAGTTTTTTCAGATGTCAAATGAAGAAAGTTGATTTCTTCTGAATAAATTATCTTTGTCCCTTACTATTTTCCTCTCTAGCTATTCAGTACTTCACCTCAGAAACCACAAACTTGTTTTGTGAGAGATGGGCATCTTGTGGGACTGAACTGGATGATTAAAATTCTACAGGCAACTTTTGCACACCTGCTCTCATGTCTGGGTTCCTGATGGTCCATAAAGAGCTGACAATTTAATTCTTGCTGCTGCTTTAATAACCTCAGCCAAGCATTTAGCAAAACTTGTTTTGAGTTTCTTCTGTGCAACAAAAATGTCAAAATGGTACACTGAAATGGATACAAAGTAGGAAACAGGAGGAGAATGGAGGTTGCATATGCTTGAGCCACTGAGCAGGACCAATAATCCTTTGTGGCCTAATACATGTCCCGCTCCATGGGCAATTATTTTCCTCAGAGGAGCTGCCACCAGATGCATTTTATCTCCAGGACAAATCTCTGTAACCACCCTGAATCAAATCACAAAGAAGGAGAGAGAACAAAGCAAGCCCAGATAAATAGGTCAGGTGGTAAATGCTATGGAGAAGACAGAGAACTAGGGAGTGCTGGGGGAAAGGGTGTGGGTCTTTTATACAGGGCAGCTGGGTGCAACATGAATGAAAAGAAGGAATCTGCAAAGCTCTGGAAGAGTGTCCTAGACAATGAGTAGAAAGGGCCCGGGCAGGAAAAAGTTTACAGGAGTCTGGGGAATAGAGAGGCCAATGTACCCAAAGCATATGGTGACTAAAGAGGAAGTTGCAAAAGATGACACGGAGTGGCAGGTGGGCGCCAGTTCACATAAGGTCTTGGTGAATAGTTTAGATTTTATTCTAAAGACAATGGGAAGCCTTTCGAGAATTTTAAATAGGTATCAACAGGTCTGGTTTATATTTAATACTCTGGCTGCTTGGGAGGGGAATGGATTACTGATTAGAAGGTCTTAAGTGGAAGATGGGTAACATCTTAGAAAGCTACGTGTAGGCAGGAGATGAAGAGCTTTGTCTAGGAGACAGCACAAGCAGCAAGAAATAGCAAGATTTGGGATATTTAGGAGGTACAGATGACAGGATTTGCCGATGCATTTATATGTGAGAAATGAGAGAACTGGGTTTTTGGTTTACGCAAATGGTTGGAAAGGCGTGCCACTTGCTAAGGTGTAAAAAATGGATGAGAAAAAGTTATGTGAATGGAGAATGATGACGATGAAAGGGGAAACGGAGATAAAAAGCTGAGCGTACGACATGTTCAAGATGCCCATTAGGCATCTGGTCAGAGTAGTCCAGAAGGCAGTTGGATACAAATCTGAAGCCCTGCAAGATGATCAGGACTGGTGACAGAAATCCAGCAGCCATCAGGGCAAGGGACCAAGAGGTAGAAAGCCAAGGACCATGCCTTAGGCGACTTTCAACATTCACAGCCAAGATGGAACAACCAGCCCTAGAGACTTAGAGCAGCCTGTGCTGCAGGTGGAAAACAGGCGGGTGCAGTTTCCTTTAACAAAGCCCACGGCATCTCCACCGGAAGGAACTTTTAAAGCCATCTACTTTAGTCATCTAACCCATTTCAGTTTTTAAATCCCCTTTCAATCACAAAAGGATAAAAACACACAAATCAGTTCACATGATAACTACACTATCCTAACCCATTTACCATGATCTCTCTATCATCTTCCTAATAGGAGTTCAGGCCAAATGGGGGCTGCAGTATTCCAATTTGGCAGGTTTTCATGGATAAATCTTAATACTATTATGTGTGGGCATACGTCAAACTAAGAAAAATGTGAACTCTGAATAAGCTGCTTTTTAATTAAACACATGTCTCTAGAGACAAAAGGATAAGGCTAAAAGCTTTAGGACAGAGGATTACTTAAAAATGATAAAGTAAACACGACATGCAGTATATGATGTAATCTAATTTCAATTTCATTCTGTATAAATGGCTAATAAAATACAGGACAGATATCTTTACCAGGAAAATTAGTTGCAGGAGGGGATTATTCTGTTGCAGTATTCCATAAGAGTAACAAAGATTTATCCTTCATATGACAAGGTGACCTGCAAACTTTTACAGGGAGTAATTTGAAACTGTGAAACTATACCAAAAGATGACAAATACTTTATTATTACCGGGCAGGAGCCATGGGACAAAGTACCAATGGAATTCTACTGTTGAGGACTGTGTTCCTCTGAATACCTTTTGAGGATGGACTGAAAGAGGCCACATCACCAGTTGTTTTAAGAATTCCAGATATAGGGGCACCTGGGTGGCTCAGTTGGTTAAGCGTCCGACTTCCACTCAGGTCATGATCTCACGGCCTAGGGGTCCGAGCTCTGCCTCAGGCTCTGTGCTGACAGCTCAGAGCCTGGAGCCTGCTTCAGATTCTTTGTCTCCCTCCCTCTCCGCCCCTCCCACGCTCATGCTCTCTCTCTCGCTCTCTCTCTCTCAAAAATAAACATTAAAATTTTTTTTAAGAATTCCAGATATACAGAAGGCTGAATTTGATTACAGATCTAGGTATTATGGGAAATGAGACTTGTACTCTCCTCTCTTTTCTCTTAGCAAATCATAATCACTTGAAAATCTCCACATTCAATTACAAATATTTGTTGCCTGCAGGATTTTACTTCTGGGCTGCAATGCATCCCAATTATAACAGAATTAGTTACAGTCTTTTGTTTTCTTGTTTTTTTGTTTTGTTTTGTTTTTTTTTTTTTTTGAGAGAGAGAGAGAGGAGAGTGTGTGCATGTGCGTGCACAAGAGCAAGCAGGGGAGGAGCAGAGGGAGAGGGAGAGAATCCCATGCACATTCCACACCCAGAGTAAAGCCTGACATGGGGCTTGATCCCACGACCACAAACAAGATCATGACCGGAGCTGAAACCAAGTGGGAGAAGCTTAACTGAATGAGCCACCCAGGTGCCCCAGTTACAGTCTTTTTTGGACTTATTGCTGGGGATACTAATGATCATTATGTGAAATCTTTCACATAAATGTGAAATCTTTTATTTATAAAACTACAATCTATTTTCCTTTATAATTATGCCTTTATTCTCCCAAACCAATTAAATTTCCTTTGGCCAATATTTACAATATGTTCCTTATAACAATATTTATAATATATTTCTTATAATTTACATTTATGCTTAAAGTAACATAATAAACATCCTTTATTGTTGTGAAATTAACTATATTCCATTTGCTACCTGATTTCAAGCTAAGAGATTGTTACTCTACAAACGAAAATTTACTTAGGACTTTCAGGGGAGAAACCATCTTAAACAGTCTTCTGCTTAAGTGACACTCTGGATTAACTAACAGTTCATTCTCTCAATCATAGGTCAGCAAGCTATGGCCAGTGGATTAAATCTAGCCCAAGGGCTGGATGTGGTCAATAAAGTTTGATTGCAACAAAACCACACCCAACTGCTTACTTATCTATGACTGCTTTTGCACTATGGTAATTGCGACAGAGACCATATGACTCACAAGGCCTTAAGTATTTACTATCTAGTCCCTTTCAGAAAAAGTTTGTCTACTTCTGCTCCGAAGCACAGTGACCAAGACCAAGGCCACTGTGAACACACACAGCCAGTAGGTGCTCTTTAATACTCTTGTACATTTTTTCTCCAACAATTCATCTATATGTTTCCCAGCCGATTGTAAAATATGTGCAATTTGTATTTATTATAAATTTATTAAATATTATAAATCTACTAAAATAGGTATTAAAGGAGCCTGGGTG
This sequence comes from Neofelis nebulosa, assembly GCF_028018385.1. NCBI lineage: Eukaryota > Metazoa > Chordata > Mammalia > Carnivora > Felidae > Neofelis > Neofelis nebulosa. The sequence goes on from NC_080789.1 coordinate 52,832,294, forward strand.
GCATAATAGGTGACTGGGTGACACCTAAGGGTTCAACTTTGGCTCTGGTCGTGATCTCACGGTTCATGGGTTTGAGCCCCACATCAAGCTCTACGCTGATAGCTCAGAGCCTGGAGCCTGCCTTGGATTCTGTCTGTCTGTCTGTCTCTCTCTCTCAGTCCCTCCCCTACTCATGCTCTGTCTCTTTCAAAAATAAATAATAAACATTAACAAAATTAAAAAAAAAAAGATTTAAGAGTAAACAAAATTGATACCAAATTAGGCAAAAGTTGTGCCAAATGCAACATTGTGAAAACACTAAATATCCAGAGCATTTTTTTTTTTTCAACGTTTTTTATTTATTTTTGGGACAGAGAGAGACAGAGCATGAACGGGGGAGGGGCAGAGAGAGAGGGAGACACAGAATCGGAAACAGGCTCCAGGCTCCGAGCCATCAGCCCAGAGCCTGACGCGGGGCTCGAACTCACGGACCGCGAGATCGTGACCTGGCTGAAGTCGGACGCTTAACCGACTGCGCCACCCAGGCGCCCCTATCCAGAGCATTTTTGTTCCACATTAAAGATCTCAGAAATAGAAACCACAACTACCCAGTAGATAAGCTTTGTACAAAAGAAGACTACTCAGAGCTCTATGAAAAGAAAAATCATAATATTGTAAGACTGGAAAGTATAAGTGCATTGGTATGCTTTACATTAATACTTAAGGCATGCTTTCATCATATTTTACTTTTTTCTTTTTTTAAATATAAAATGTGGCATACTTACGGAAAAGTGTGAAACATATATACTGCTTTTAAAGTCTCCAAATTCCTCTCCTAAATCACCTCATCCCTTCTCCCTAGAGATAACTGTATTTGCAGTACCCACAAATGTCTAAACCTTGTTTGGTATACTAGATTCAAATATTTCCAGCTGAACTAATACTTGGTTAACAACTGAGCCATCATTTTCTTCATTATATTACCTTCGATAAACTTTAGAGGTCTGATAGCTTACATTGTTAGTTTGAATTTGATCAAGTTCATTTACATACTAAATTTATAGAAGTGTTGTTTGCAGGGTAGAGTTCATCACAAAATTAAGTTAATAATTGCAACAAAGCACAACGGAGAATTTAAGATTAAAAATAAATTCCAGAAGAAATCCAATAGCTATTACTTAGAAATAGAATGCTTCCACATCGATAGCCACTTCTCAGAGAGACAGAGACAAAGGTATATTAATTCAAACTAACAGTGGTAGGTAAAGGTGAAGTTTATAAAAAATAGACAAATTGGAATTATTAAATATATTTGTAAAAAAACATTATATTATCTTCAAATACACAGAAAAGACTTGAACTAGTCTATCAAAGTGTTACATTAGATTTTTTAGAACTGTGGTAATTAATAAAAGAGGATTCCATTGAATACGGTTTCAAACAGTACATGTGAAAAGTGATTAATCTGAAGTGCATAAAAATATGTTATTCTTTAATTTACAACACTTTTTTAAAGGTTTATTTACCTAAGTAATCTCTACATTCAATGTGGGGCTCGAATGCACAACCATGAGGTCAAGAATCGCATGCTCTTCCGACTGAGCCAGCCAGGCGGCCCTTTCATTTACGTCATTAATTTGAACTCTAAAGAAGCATTTTGGGGGCACCTGGCTGGCTCAGTCGGTTGGCTGGGCATAACTCTTGATCTTGGCTCAAGTCGTGATCTCACAGCTTGTGGGACAGAGTTCTAAGATTTGGCTCTGCACTGGCAGCACAGAGCCTGCTTGGGATTCTCTCTCTCTGTCCCTCCACTTCCTCTGTGCACTCTCTCTCAAAATTAAAAAAAAAAAGCATTTTGCTAACCAAAAATAAGTATACTTCCAAATTAACAGGCTCTAAATTCAAGAAGTTTTAGAATACCCTGTTTGTTGCAAGGGGAAAACACTTAACTCTGATGGAGCCATCAGAGTCACGTTACCCCAAGCCAGTGATCAATTTTAGCATCATTACTGGTGGTTTAATCAGATGTTGTTACGTATCTACGTAAGACACAGCAACATAACCTACAGTGTAATCTGCTGCAAAGTGCTTAACTTGAATTTATCAAGCCTTTATATAACATTTACTTTGTAGGAAATGCAGGGAATAGAGAAACAGGTTAACTGACACCATAACGAATGGACACAAATCCAGAAGCTGAGGTGTTCTGAGGAACAACTGTCCATGTCTCCTCAATAGGGGCTTTGTTAGATTAAAAAAACAAAAAACAAAAACCAAAGGAACACATCACCCAGATGCAATGCGTGATCCTAAATTTGGTCTAGGCTAGACACACTAGCTATAAAATGTTTTTGGGGGGGTCTAGGAATATGGTCTGGCCATTAGAGGAGTTAAAATTTTCCTAAACGGAAAATTTTCTGAAATGGATAGATGGAGATTACTGAAAAAAGTAGGCTAAAAAGCCGTATAAAAAATATGCTTTCATACTCTTCTGGTATAAAAATGTGTATGTGGACACAAAAAAAGTCTACATTTTAGCAGTGATGATCTGGGGTGGTAAGAATGTGATCATGCTATTTTTGCATGTAATTTTTTCTAATTTTCTACAAAGTACATGTACTAATTCTGTAATAATAAGAGACTGTTTCAAAATACAAGTTCTATGGGAAATGTGTATGACTGTTTTATACCAATAGATCCATTCATCATGGTCTAGCATAGGAAATTAATAAGAGAAGAGACATATTATTGACACAAATAGAATGAAGGGAGGAATATATAAAAAAGGTCTCAACTTGAATTCTTAATTATTTACAATGCTTTGATTCAGTAAAGATACATTTAGCATCTTCCATGTCATTTCATATATAAAATGTTATGCATTAAAAAGGTCTTGACTTTTTCCTCACTAGAGGTATTCACAACTCTTCCAATAATTATTAGATAGCTCACTATAAAAGTGATTTTGCTACATAAGCTCACAAAGCATAAAGGATTCTAGATGCCTCTGCATAATAATCATTCTGTTTCTTTTTCATCAGTAAGGGTCAAGCTTAATGGTTTTTAGGATCACCACTATATATGCAAATTGCATTCCTACAAAATAAGCAGCCATTTTGGAACATATACATTCACACTCTGCCTCAAAGATGAGTCAATGAATGCATAATTTTTACTGAGAGGATTCAACTTCAATTGAATATGACAACAAACCCATTTCTTATTTCTTTCAAAATTCATAATGAAGTTGTATTATTTGAGAATTACTCACAATTTATTATTTTTTGAAAGTGGGGGGGGAGGGACAGAGAGAGAAAGAAAGAGAGAGAGGGAGAGAGAGGGAGAGAGAGGGAGAGAGAGAGAACGAATCCCAAGCAGGCTCTGTCCGCACTGTCAGCGCAGAGCCCAACGTGGGGCTCAAAGCCAAGATCTGTGAGATTATGACCTGAGTTGAAGTTGGATGCGTTAACCAACTGAGCAAGCCAGGCACCCTGAGAATTACTCACATTTTAAATTTAAGGCTGATCTTTTATTTTTAAAAAAAAAAATTTTTTAACGTTTATTTATTTTTGAGACAGAGAGAGACAGAGCATGAACAGGTGAGGAGCAGAGAAGAGGGAGACACAGAATCTGAAATAGGCTCCAGGCTCTGAGCTGTCAGCACACAGCCCGACGCGGGGCTCGAACTCACGGACCGTGAGATCATGACCTGAGCCGAAGTCGGACGCCCAACCGACCAAGCCACCCAGGCGCCCCAAGGCTGATCTTTTAAAAGTCCATCCTTTCTTAAAATTGAAAATTACCTGATATATTTAACCATTACTTATTTACATCAGAGTTAATTAGTTTGGAGGTTAAATGTCTGAGTTTGAAGCCTATCATACCTCCTAACTGTGTAACCTTCGATAAGCTATCTGGCCTAAGCCTCAATGCTTTAATCTATAAAATGTAGAAAATAGTATTTACCTCATGAGGTTTGTGATGAATTGGTGAGATTATGTGTAGAAACCTGCCTGTCACAGACTAAGAGCTCTATAAATATCCACGACAGTGACTGTCGCAGACTGAATCTGGAGTTCTCTCCTGTCCCTCAAGAAAGCGGATGCAGAATTGAATACGAGAGGCTAATGTCCGGTTGGGGACAAGAGCCCTGAACAGGGGTTTTGGCTCTGTATTTACTGAGCTCACAAGATATTACCCACATGGTGAACATGAGAAAACAAGACCTTACACACGTGGACACGGAAAAAACAATCAGACAGTAATCATTAACTTGTGTAAGAAGCAAAGGGTCTGGGGGGCAAGTGGGGTTTGTGATCAAAGTACCATAGTATATTGGTGTCAGATGGAAAGTACTCATGATCCCGTTACAATATCTCGGTAGCTAACCTTGGGCGTTTTTCACCCCGTGGTGGCAGCTTTCCACCCTAAGCTTTTTTGTAACCCATTTATGTAAGTAGAACCTATTTCCCCACAAGTGAATGTGACTTTCCTGAAATGTTGATCCTGTCCTATACATGCCCATAGTACTGAGAATGCTACCGCACATCGCCACACAGATGGCCAATGGCTATCTCAATCTTACTATATGTAACAGAACTAGGGCTCCCTGCCCTTCAACCCACTTCTCTCCAGGGTCCCCAACTCAGTAAAAAGCACCATTGTTAACCTAGTTACTGAGGACCTGAACCTGGAGTCCTGTTTATCCTTCTTTCCAACTACTATATCAAATTCTTACTAGCTCTACTTTCAATATATTTTGAATCCAACCAACTACTTCTCACAGGTTTACTGCTACTATGCCAGTTCAAGTCAGCACCATCTCTAGCCTGGACAATGGCAAAAGACTCTAGATACAGCTCGCTGTTTTCACTCTTGTCTTCCTCACCCGCCTCAGTCTGCTTTCCACCCAGATGCCAGAATGATTCTTTAAAATGTCAACTACGTGATGTCACTTCCCTGAGTAAGACCCTTCAATGGCTTCCCACCACACTTAGAACACAATCTAAACCCCTTTTCCTGTCCAAAAGACCCTAAGTAATTGGGTTTCTGTCTACATTCTCTTCCAGAACCTTCCTCCTCACTTACTCCGTTGTTTGCTATTCCTTGAGCATCTTCAGCTTGCCAAACAAGTCACTGCCTCTATACCTTGAGCCTTACCAGTCCTTCTGTATGAGGGATTCCTTCCCCATATAGGCATAGGGCTCTCCAGCTCACTTCTCTGCTCAAATACCAGGCTCTTCCGGAATACCATCAAAAGAAGTAGACTGATGGTGTTTTTATTAATGGCACTGTCACTACTATATAATGTGTGTGTGCATGTAAATATGTTTATGAGCTGACTCCTTAATGACTACATAAACTCCATGAAGACAGGGACTTTTGTTTTGTTCATTGCTGGATCCCCGCTGTCAAGAAGAGTGCTTGGTACCCTGCAGGTGTTAAAGAAATACTTTTCAATATATGGAGACCTTTCCTTGCGTTAAACTCATTTGGGCCTAGCCAAGTACTCCAAAAATAAGCCCTAAACCAAAAAAATAAGCAAGTGGAGTAGTTACAAAGAATTAGCTCTATATTCTATATACTTTGCAGAATTCTTACAAATCTAAGTTTGAAAACAGGGGCCATAAAATCATTCATTTTTATTCAGAAAACCTAGAAGTCTAGAAGAAAAAAAAATCCTTTCATGAGAGTGCCATAAGAAAATTAATTACTTGATTAAAATACTTGTAAGAAAGGAAGAGAAAAAAGTTTTTCCTGGTTTTATTACTAAAGGGTTCTGTATAAAGAAATTATGACAGTAGGAGATAAAACTGTTTTTAGACTCAAATTGAAAAAAGAAAAGGCACATCAGGGGTGCCTGGGTGGCTCAGTCGGTTAAGCATCTGACAGTGTAGAGCTCACCTGGGATTCTCTTTCTCTCCCTCTCTCGAAGGTGTCTGCCCCTCTCCTGCTTGCTCACTCCCCAAAATAAACAAACTTCATATATATATAAAAAAAAGTACATCAGTGTTAATAAACTAAAAAAAATAATTCCCTTACTTAGCAATTTTTTTTGCAGAAGTCCCAAACTGTGGCTCTAAAATAGCCAACTCCATGAGACTTAAATTGAAATAAATAAAGTTGCTTTAACCTATTGTAGATCTACTAGGAGCCATAGGAAAAATTTTTATCATCTTTAAATTGTTGAATTCAATCAATACAAAGCAGCACATGAATAAAGTTCCCAGCAGGAAACTCTGTGAACCTCTATCAGTTCATCTGTGCTTTTCTTACGACATCGTTTTTTTTCTTTTATTTGCAGATATGTGTGTTTTTAGACTGGGATTTCTGTCTGTGTCACCTCTGTGGTCTCCTACAGTGTTGGCACAGTGACCGTGCTACTCAGCGCAGGTTTTCTGAATGAAAGCATGATGCAGATGGGAAGTCACAGCAGTAATCACTGCATGAACCTAACAGTGCATATAGACTTAGAGGGTTCGGAATGAGCCCCATTACCGCTTTTCATAGCATATCCTCAGATGGAAAGTATAGCATTAGATAAATTTATAAACGTGGTTTCTGTCCACTCTATTTTGCTTAAAGTATTTACCACAACTAGTAACAAAGCTATCATGCGTGTCATCATTTGCTTAGTATCTGTATTTTCCACTTTCCATTCCTGAAGAAGTGTATATGCTTGGGGGTGGGGGATGGGTAAAATAGGTGATGGAAATTAAGGAATGCACTTGTTGTAATGAGCACAGAGTGATGTACAGAACCGTTAAATCATAATACCATACACTTTAAATTAATAGAATATTGTACATTAACTTGAATTAAAATAAAAACTTAAAAAAGGAAAAACAAGTGTATATGTTTGTCAAAGCCTCAGCATCTCACAATAGTGGGGCCCAAGAAATGTATTTTTTTTTTAATGTTTATTTATTTTTCAGGAGGAGAGAGACAGAGTGTGAGCAAGTAAAGGACAGAGAGAGAGGGAGACACGGAATCTGAAGCAGGCTCCAGGCTCTGAGCTGTCAGCACATAGCCCGATGCGGGGCTCAAACCCATGAACCATGAGATCATGACTTGAGCCGAAGTTGGACGCTTAACCAACTGACCCACCCAGGCGCCCTAATAACCAAGAAATGTATTTGGAATCAACAAATGCATTTAGGGTTGTGCCATCACATAATTTAAAGATGAGTAGGTCCCCTTCCCAGCTGAGTTTACCAGGCATTCATAGCTTCACAGAACTTAATAATTTGCTTTCTATTGGTTTTGGGATGCACACTTTTTCACATGCATCTTAGAATCGACATGTACAGTTTAACTGGCAGCATTTTTTCCTTCTAAGTATTACATAAAATAACACCGGTTTCAGAAATGACGGTATTTCAGAATCAATAAAACACAGTTATTGCTAATTACATCTCAATATGGAAAACATAGCAGTGCCTGGCTGGCTCAGTTGGAAGAGTGAATGACTCTGTCTTTTTTTTTTTTTTTTTAAGTTTATTTATTTATTTTGACAGAGAGAGAGATGGAGAGAGAGAATCCCAAGCAGGCTCTGTGCTGATGCAGAGCCTGATGCTGGGCTCAAACTCACAAACCATGAGATCATGACCCGAGCCAAACTCGAGAGTCAGACACTTAACCAACTGAGCCATCCAGGCACCCTGAAAGAGTGAGTGATCACTCTCGTTAGTGATCAAGTCCCACATTGGGCGTACGGGCGTAGAGATCACTAAAAAAAAATAAATAAGTTCAAAAAAGTTAAAAAAAAATATGGAAAACATAAAAATTTCAAGTACTTACGTCAATTAAATCTGAAAGATCATGAATATAATACTTGAAAACCGAGGCATTGGTTGCTTCAAGGGTTAAGAGATACTCATTCCGTGCCTTAATTGATTTTAGCTTATTTTCCGAATACTTTGCTTGTCTCTGGAAATGAAGAAGGTCCAGGTATTGGGAAAGAGAACAAAGTCACTTAGTCACAGAAACATACATGACTTTCTATTAATTTGAACAATGTATTCTACATATACAAATGAACTTTGAAGTCCTCTGAGAAAAGTACATTTTGAAACCGATTTAAAGAACTAAAAGTACCCAAGTATGTATTTGAGCTTCAGGCCCATTTGCAATGAAATCTCTTTGTTAATATTCAAGTTCTCCACGTTGTGTACTGAGTACTTGGCATTCAATACTAAATGATGTCCAGCTGTTATTACATGATTTTTATATTTTTTAAACATTTTTCATTCCTGTTGGAGGAAATGTGTGTCATTTCACAATTTATAATGTGTGTCTATCAGTTACTGCAACTGTCACCTCAATGAGGTTCTTAGCACTGTCACCTCAAGTGAGGACAGAAAGGCTCTGTAATGTTTTTACTTACTTTTTCTTTCATTTTCTCAATTTTCTTTACAGAGCTTCGCCGCTGATGTCTCTCTTCCAGTCTAATATGAAAGACCGGGTCACCGGATCTTCCAATTTGCTTTTCTTCTTGTTTCTCAGCCTCTTTCAGCTTGCTCTCTGCACTGATGCTCTCTGCATGATACATATGGTATGTTTTCATCACCTGTGAAAATGTGACCCAAATTGTTACAAGGTGCCTGTCTATAACTCAGAGAGTGAATGGAAGCCATTATATGAGGAATACGTTAAAAATATCACCTTCCAACTGGCAGGGGGAGAGCCAGATTGCTAGTCAAACAGATGAATTATGGACGATTGCGTCTACATAAAGCAAGGAGAAATATGCAAATTCACCTGCCAGGAAGAGGCACTTAGGGGATAGGCTTTGATGAAAAAGTGATTTACAGAGTCTTACACATGCTTTCAGTGCACTTGAAAAGTTCCCTTAAGCTTAAAAGTGTTCTCTAAAATCTCTGCATTATTAATCTGCAGAATAAACCATTATTCATGGATAAATTTTACCCCAACCTTGGAATTATAAAAAACTCCAAATTAGCACAGATTTTACTAAACAGTTTTTTTTGTATAAAATCTACTTGTCAGGGGCGCCTGGGTGGCGCAGTCGGTTAAGCGTCCGACTTCAGCCAGGTCACGATCTCGCGGTCCGTGAGTTCGAGCCCCGCGTCAGGCTCTGGGCTGATGGCTCGGAGCCTGGAGCCTGTTTCCGATTCTGTGTCTCCCTCTCTCTCTGCCCCTCCCCTGTTCATGCTCTGTCTCTCTCTGTCCCAAAAATAAATAAAAAACGTTGAAAAAAAAATTTAAAAAAAAAAAAAAAAAAAAAAAAAAAAGAAAAAAAAAAAAAAAATAAAATCTACTTGTCAAAATACAAAATGGAAATATTAAAGTTCGTACATACATAGTTAAAAATAATTGTTTTTCTGACCACAAAGTAATACTTTACGTTCAATGCAGAAAACATATGACACAAAAAAGAAAATATAAAAAGCACACAGAGATAACCACTGTTAAGATTTTTGGTCCAGCCACTTGGGTTTTTTTCCTATGAAAACACACAGACACACACACTTCTTTACTTGAAAATGACACGTTTCTCCTTTTAAAACATTTGTACCATACTGTGTTAACAATTTTTACTCTTCTATATCCTCTTTTCATTTGACAGATCAGAACACTTTTCTATAACACTAAATGTTCTTCTAAAAATATTTTTAAGGACTGTATAATATTTTTTAATATGACTGGGACACAGCTTGACTAATTTCCAATTGTTGAACATTTTAGGATATTTCAACTTTTTGCTTTATAAAGAAAGCTGTGCTGAAACCCTTTATATGTATCCTATTTCTTGTTTTATAAATGATACACCTAAGTTGCATTTTAATAACTTTAGGAATATATAGAAAATAAAGTTTTTAATGTATCCTTTCCATGTATGTTGTAAACTTACACAATTCTCAACTAAAATTTTTATTAAAATAAAATTTGAATCTTTAAACATTTTGATTATATTAGTTACAGAAATATTTATGCACAAAACTATATTTCCTATGGTACATTTTCAGAGAATTACAGTTAGGCAATCTGCACATTTTGGAAGTTTTGACACAAACTTCCTATTTAATACTCTGCTAATCTGAAAAAAAGTGATCTGCATAGTTATTTTCCAAAGCATTTAGAAAACAGAGATGCTTAACAAACATTTTCTCAAGTAATAAATAAGTATATTTACTCTTATAGTATCTATTATATCTGTATATAATCCTTGTTTTTTTAGATACAGAATAAAAGTCACAGATTTTCAAAGATTTTACCTAAAAATCACAGTTTTCCAATATAATTTCAATCTGCTATTTATAAGTAGAGTCAGACGTCTGGGCCAATTCTGAAACTTGTTGACTTTAAGCACATTTATACTCCTTAAAAGAAACAACATATCACAGTAGGACTCCAATGCCATGGACGTATCAAGGAACATACCAGAATTTAGCACCCAATTATCCATGGTGGCACTTTTCCATAAATTATGTCAAATTTGCATCCACATAAAATAGATTTTATTTCATTCGTGAATAACCAGAAGTTATTCAGAGCCACCTTTATAACTAAAATGTAGTTGTTAAGAAGAGATCTAAAGAGATTTTGAAGTAAGGAACTTGATATTTTTTTCATCTCAAAAGATGAATCTTAAAATAGTTTGGGAACCGGAAGCCTCACCGCAACATATTTACTTAGGTTGAAGCACATGAAGTTGCTGTTTCGGTAGGTTATATAGAAGGTAGGAAGTCAGCACTTTCTTATGGTTCAACTTAATACATACTTCCAAGGTGACGTTTTGAAAAGGAAAACATGGGGTTAATGAAGAGTTTTTACTTATTTTCATAAAATCTGATAATGTCTTTCCTTAAGAAGGTAAGCTAGCAAATCACATTACAGGCATTGTTGAACAAGAACAAAGTAAGGGCTAAAGTACAAAGCATGCAGCTTTCTCTGAGCTGTGTGTAATTGCAAAGTTGTCTGTATTTAGTAATTACCAAACCTGCCCAGGAAAAGTTTCGTTGGTTACTCCAGTTTAAAAGAAAAATAAAATAGCATTAAGAAGCAGCTGGGCAGCTGGGGAATGAAAAGGGAGTGACCCTACAGCTGGGCAAACAGCGAGGTCAATGAATTTACTACACACCTTGCATTTCTAGGCTTGGCTCTGTTTGTATACCCTGCCTGAAGCAAACCCACACACCATTTGGGTCCTGGTTCCAATTACATCTTTAAAGAGAGGGTAAAAAAAAATCTCTCTCTCTCTCTCTCTCTCACACACACACACACACACACACACACACACACACACACACACACACACACACAGTTGCTTAGCTGACTGTATTCTTCTTGCTAATACCCAGGAAGAAATGAGAACATATGACTTCCATCATAGATAGATGAAAAGGCATTCCAGACAGCCCCGGGTATCTGAGAATTATTTATTTTAAAAACATCCTGAAGAAAAGACTTGAACTCTTTCTTTATTTAGATGCTGAGGACCAGCGTAACCAAGTGATTTGCAGAAACTAAGCCTTATGAACTAAGGACACTGAGCTGGCTGCCAGCATGGTGATGCTTATAAACTAGCCTGGGTTAAAAGAAAAACATTCTCTTTTTTAAAAAAATGTTTATTTATTTATTTTGAGGGTGTGGGGAAAGAGAGACCGAGAGACCAAGAATCCCCAGCAGGCTCCCCACTGTCAGCGTGGAGCCTGATGAGGGACTTGATCAGACAAAGCATAAGATCGTGACCTGTGCCAAAATGAAGAGTCAGAGGCTTAACTGAGTGAGCCACCAAGAAGCCCCAAAAAGGAAAACATTCTTGACCTAAGGCTAGCAAGAAAAGGGTGTAAATATCCCATCATAATGTGGTTCAGTACAATAGCTGAGGGTTTTCTACCTAGTTTGATGGTAATTTCCAGAAGGAAATTTCTTTGTTCAGTTTTCCAATGTGACTCAGGGTTTCCACTATTTTCTAAAATGTTAGCAATGACAATGAATGAATTTTAAAAGTTGGGGAGAAAAACACTAAAAGCTTTTTAGAACTCTAATTGCAGATAATGAATGCAAGTACAAACTGCATTATTTAAAATGTAAGCTGTTGGCAGCAGTTAAATGTGTTTTGTATTTAAAATAAAATAAGACAGTTTTCTCTTTTTCAAAGAAGTAGAAGAAAGCTTTTATTTTTCAAAGGTGCCTTTTTTTTTTTACACATACTGCAAAGAAAATAATAGCTTCTCCATAAGCTTCATGCAAACACAGGTATTTGCATACCAAATGACATGATAGTCATATACCATTTAAATGTACTCCAATAACATATTTTCCTCTGTGAATTCTTCTCTACTAAAACCTCCTGCATAATTCTCCGTTGAACACACTCAATTTACCTCTCCTAATCCATCTTTTCTTAACTGTAGAAGAGTATCGTCAAACAGAAAGTGACCATATCATGGATTTCTTTGCACTTGTGAAATCCTATGCAAAAACTTTTGCACAGAAGCTATTAATATTTTTTTTCCTTATTGACAGAGTCATACAATGTATCCTACACTCCTCTTGTACTTTAAGTCAAAATAATTAAAATATCTATGGTAAATTTTAATATTTAGGGTCATGAATGTATCTGAAAAGTAGCCACGTGTTTGGAGAGGATCGGTGGATTAAGGCTTTATTACTTTCCGACTTGTGGCACAGAAGTGAGGAGACATGGTTCCGGGAATGGATCTACCAGTTACCAGGTACAGGGAATTTATTTTACACTTCTGCTCACCTTACAAGGTCATTGTGGACACTCAATTGTGTGTTCCTAGGTGTGTGTGTGTGTGTGTGTGTGTGTGTGTGTGTGTAACAAACTTTACTGAGTACTTACAATATGTCTGTGTACATATATAATATACACCATTAACATATATGTGTAAAATGCATATATTTAGGGAAGAAGCATTATGTAATGCTTCCTATGTGCCAGACACCATTCTGAGCATTTTATAAATAATAGCTTATTTAGTTTTTGTAAAAACACTTAGGAGGTATGTACATTTATTCTCTCTGTTATACAGAAGACACAAGAAAGGCAAAGAAAGGTTAATTAACTTGCCCAAGGTCACACAGCTGGCAAGTGGCAGCAACAGTTGAGACCTTGACAGTCTGATTCCAGATTTGGTGTTCCAGACTGCTATGTTGTAAACTTTGGTAACTCTAAAACACTGTACAAATGGAAGTCCTCTTTACCTGGGGGATAGAGCTATTCTTGGTTATATTTAGGAATAGTGGAAAAGTAGGGCTGACAGATAATTATTCATTCACTATTTGCTTGGTGCTTATTATCCATAAGGCAACGATGCCTGTAACTTTAAAGATTTGGTTTCCTACTTCTTTTTTTTTTTAATGTTTATTTATTTTTGAGAGACAGTGCATGCATGCACATGGAGTAGAGGCAGAGAGAGGTGGACAGAGGGTCCAAAGTGGGCTCTGTGCTGACAACAGAGAGCCTAACGTGGGGCTCAAATTCATGAACCGTGAGATCATGACCTGAACCAAGGTTGGATGCTCAACCAACTAAGCCACCCAGGCATCCCTTGGTTTCCTTCCTCTAAGAGTTTAAATTTTTGGAGATTAAAAAATGGGGCTTGGAGATTCTGATGGACATGGATGAAGGGAGAAGACATTCAAGCTGGAAGGATAGTACCAGCAAAGGTATGTGGGGTAAGGGTAAAGGTATGTAGGTAAGGTGGACATAAGTAAATTATGACTTCAAGGAGGGGATTTAGGGAAGGGCTTGAAAAGTGGATGATTGGGTGAGGGAGCCAGAGGATAAGAATGCAGAAGTTGTCACAGGCCAGATTAGGAGAGCCTTGAAACCTTAACCAAAAAGTTTTAAATGGACTCTAGGGGTTCATGAATCCACAGAGCTATAAATAGCATGATCAAAGCAGTATTTCAGCAATAATCTCATGAAGATATGCAAGATGGTGTGGGGTGTGAAGTAACCTCATTTAGCATAAAACAGGAGGAATGGAAAGAAAGAGAATCTAGGATAACAGTTATAGGGCCTTTTCTCTTTTCTCACTCTCTGTGACCTTTTCTCAGACTTGTCCTGTCTCCTTCCACATGGAGGACCTCCCAGTGTAGTCCTAACACCAGCCCAAGTACCACTCTGTACACTATTCTGAGTCAATCACTTAAAGCTCCCTCCTCAGAATGTGCACACTTTCCTGCCACTGTGGTCTCCTCCCAAGCCAATCCCACTGCCTGCCATATCCTCCCCCAGCACCTCGACCTAACCTTTTGACTCATCCTCTAAGGCAAGCTCAGATTTCACCTACTGCTATGTGTTCCCTGGTTCCCCAGCCATGGCCATCTTGTTCTTCCAACTGCCAGGACCTTCTTATTGATAGCACTTCTGACCCTCTGCCATGTGTCACAGACATCTATGTACCCACCCAGTATCATGGACCTAACTTTAGCTAGGGCACCAACAGTGTCCTAGGCACTTTTGGATTCTTAATATTGCTTTTATACAGTGAGAGTAAAATAGGCATTTGGTGAGAAACAAATGAAGGGCAGAAAGCCATTCTATAGTCAGCTTGTCCATTCATTTGTTCACTTAACAAATATTTACCAAATACCTAGTATGTACCCGGCATTATTCTTCTCCATCTCCAGCATCCTAAATAGCACTGCCAATAAAATCCCTGGGATTGGACTAATGAGATGATAAATAGCTCTAAATCACTGTGAAATATAGTGAGCGTTTGGGGTTCATGGCCCCTGAAAAAAGACAGGCATGGTGGCTGGGGTGAGAGGAAATGAAAAGCAGTATGTTAGTGACAATATTTCCTAATTCCATACATAGCCTGCTGGTTTACTAAATCCATCAATTACTAATGGACGGTTAGTTTCTCTTCTGAGAAACTACATTTTTGGAGTTTCCTTAACATCCTAAGATAAAGGTCTCTTTTCTACAATCAATATACAAGAAGGCTCTAATTGTAACGGAGCTTCTGCAAGTGCCAGACCAACAAAACCACCAAGTTAGGGCCACAGCCTCGGAAGCCCATTCCTGTTGTCTCCCAGCAAGTTCTTGAGTGCATCGGGAATGAAGGACCCCCGGGCCACCCTATGCTGAGCCCCAGCGGCTGTGTTGCAGGGAATCTGGCCCTTCCGGGGGCTGTGCAACCTCAGTGGAGGTTATGGCCTCTGCTTGGCCAAGCTGTGTCTCTGGGGGCTTATTTCAGACAGGGGCAGAGGTCAGGAAGTACCTTTAAGAGAGCACTCATTAACAGTGCATGCCAGGATCCTTCCACCTGCAACTTCAAGTCCTCTTGCTCTTTAGAATCCTGAGCCAACCTTGCTGTTGAATAGTCTCTGGAGCCAGGCCCCACTGGATCCGAGCTCCTGTGCTACCATTTACTAGCCAGCAAGTTTCTTAACTTCCTTGGGCCCTAGCTCCCCCCTGAGGTAAAATGGGGATTAAATGATAGAATGCAGGGAAGCACATAACAGAGTGGATAGTTTTTTGTTTTGTTTTCTAAATACTTATTTTTTGAGAGAATGCAAGCAGGAGAGGGGCAGAGAGAGGGGGACAGAAGATAGGACACTGGCTCTGCGCTGACAGGCTGACAGCAGCAAGCCTGATGTGGGGCTCGAACTCATGAACTGTGACATCATGACCTGAGCTGAAGTCAGACGCTCAACCTACTGAGCCATCCAGGCAGCCCAGAGTGGACAGTTCTCATTCTTGACGGTTTCTATGTTCTGACATAGAAGTGAGTGTGCAGGCTCTGGGGCCAGATTGCCTTGCTTCATATTCAGGCTCTAAGCAAAGAGATACAGGCCACCGCCTTGAAAAGGCAAAGCAGACCAGATGGAGGCCTTTCCTGGTATTTCATTGTGGAGACCTAGGCTAATCAAAACCTCTTAATAACTAACATACCAATAAGGAGTGCCTAGGAGTTGCCGGCATAGACACTCACATGTTCATAACACTCATGACGTGAATTCACACTTTGAAAAGGCTTCTAGCCTTTCTATAACGTACATCCCATAATTAGCACCCTTTCAACGTATGCTGACAGTTACTATAAAATTGCATGGATATTAGTCCAGGTTTCAGGAAGCAAAGTATATTGATCTGCATTTATTAATCCTCTGAATAGCTATTGAGTATCGTAAGTCAGGCACTGTGCTAGGCTTTCAGACCAGAGATGAGACACAATCTCTACTCAGTGGGAAGACAAAGTTGTGACTTCAGGGTAGGCCAATGGGCAATAGGGGGGAGAAAGATTCCTAGGCTTCTTCCTTCCCTCCCCCCCATATCCATACATAACCATAAGAAATGTTTATTTTTCTACTTTAGTACAATGTGCAGCAAACAAACAGTAAGGAATAGGAAAAAGAAAAAAAGAGTCAACTACTCTGGAGATTGAGAGAACAGAAGAACATGTTAAACCACAGTGGGAGCTGCAATCAGCAAAATGCAGACTCTGGAAAACTCTAAAGGATTAAAAATCCAGCTTAACAAAAACATTTCAAGGAAAAAAAAAAAGAGAGAGAGAGATGGGGTCCCTATTCTCTACAGGGACCCCCTTGAGGGTAAAGGTGATTTAAAGGTCTATCCACCAATTGCAACGTGGAGATCTTGAGCCCTGATACAAACAAACTTTTTAAAATATGGATTTCTATGACAACTGGACATCAGAACATTGACTGCATATCTATAGCTATTAAAGAATTATAAAAATTTAGGGGTGATAATGGTATGGTGTTTTAGATACACATACCAAAATATTTACACATGAAATAGATGCCTGGAATTTGCTTTAAAGGAATTTAGGAGTAAGGGAAGTGGATGGACAGATAGAAAGGAAACCAGGTTGGCCACAAGCTGGTTAACTGTTTTTGTTTTGTTTTGTTTTTTAATTTACATCCAAGTTAGCACAGAATGCGATGATTTCAGGAGTAGAATGCAGTGATTCATCCCCTACATATAACACTTAGGGCTCATCCCAACAAGTGTCCTCCTTAATGCCCCTTGCCCATTTAGCCCATCCCCCCACTCACAACCCCTCCAGCAACTTTCAGTTTGTTCTCTCTATATAAGAGTCTCTTGTGTTTTGTCCCCCTCCCTGTTTTTATATTATTTTTGCTTTCCTTCCCTTATGTTCATTTGTTCTGTATCTTAAATTCCACACAAGTGAAGTCTTTCTCTACTTTTGCTTGGCATAATACC
This sequence comes from Neofelis nebulosa, assembly GCF_028018385.1. Taxonomy (NCBI): domain Eukaryota; kingdom Metazoa; phylum Chordata; class Mammalia; order Carnivora; family Felidae; genus Neofelis; species Neofelis nebulosa. The sequence continues at coordinate 52,849,470 of NC_080789.1, forward strand.
CTCTAGTTCCATCCACGTTGTTGCAAATGGCAAGATTTCAGTCTTTTTGATTGCCTAGTATTATTCTATTGCATGTATATACCACATCTTCTTCATCCATTTATCAGTCAATGGACATTTGGGCTCTTTCCATACTTTGGCTACTGTTGATAGTGTTGTTATAAACACTGGGGTGCGTGTGCCCCTTGAAATCAGCACTCCTATATTCTTTGGATAAATACCTAGTTGTGCAATTGCTGGGTCGTCAGGTACGACAATTGCTGGGTTGAGGAAACTCCATATTGTTTTCCAGAGTAGCTGCACCAGTTTGCATTCCCACCTAGGCTTCTTTTTAATCAGTTTACATTTAAGTCTGAGAGCTACTGTAAGGGGAAAAGTAGAGGGGGATGTACATATTTTATTTATATAAAGAATGTAAGGATGGGGGTGCCTGGCTGGCTCCATTGGTAGAGGATGCGACTCAGTCTCAGGGTCATGAGTTTCAAGCCCCACTTTGGGCATACAGTTTACTTAAAAAACAAAAAACAAAAAACAAAAACAAGGGCACCTGGGTGGCTCAGTTGGTTAAGTGTCCGACTTCAGCTCAGGTCATGATCTTGCCGTCCGTGAGTTCAGGCCCCGCGTCGGGCCCTGTGCTGACAGCTCAGAGCCTGGAGCCTGTTTCAGATTCTGTGTCTCCCTCTCTCTCTGCCCCTCCCCCACTCACGCTCTGTCTCTGAAAAATGAATAAACCTTAAAAAAATGTTTTTTAATTTAAAAAAAAACAAAGAAAAGAAGAATGTAAAGACAGTTGAAGCCAAACCTCTATATTAATGCTGCTCAGTCAATACCTAGAATGGATCTCTTAGTTCCTACCCTCAACCTCTACCTCTCACTTAAGTCCTATGAGTGACACTTGTCACTTTTTTAAAGTTTATTCATTTATTTATTTAGAGAAAGAGTGTGAGTGGGGAGGGGCAGAGAGAGAAGGGGGGTGGGGAGAGGGTGGAGAGAGAGGGAGAGAGAGAGAGAGAATGAATGAATATCCCAAGAAGGCTCTGCACTGTCAGCATGGAGCCCAATGTGGGGCTTGAACTCAGGAACCATGAGATCCAAAATCAAGAGTCAGACACTGAACTGACTGAGCTCTTTGTCACTGCGTTTTTCTTCTTATTCGTGGCATCAGGGCTGGAAAAGTTGCTGATCTCTGAGGTACTGAGTGATCTGTAAGATGGTCATGATGATGAACTCTTACAAATCATCTCCTCTTTCTAGGCTGATATGCTTCTCCATGGGTCTATGAAAGCAGAATTTACAAAATTCAATTATATTTGCAAAATAACAGGGAGAACTCACTTTGAGACAGAGTATACTGATGGTTAGAGGTCAGACTCACAGAACAGACTGCCTGGGTTTGAATCCTGCTCCTGCACTTAATTTACTATGTGATCTTGGGGAAGTAACTTAACCCTTCTGTGCCTCAACTTCCTCACTGTAAAACCAGCCTAACATTCTTACTCACTGCACGTGTAGGGTAGTTGGAAGTATTAAACATGTTTACACATGTAAAGAGCACAAAAAGCATGACTTATAATAAGTGCACAGTAAATATCAGTTACTGATGCTTGAAAAATTATCACAGGTTATTTTCATGTTTTTTTAAATGTATTTTTGAGAGAAAGAGAGGGAGAGAGACAGACAGATAGATGGGGGGGAGGGGCAGAAGGAGAAGGAGACACAGAATCCAAAGCCTGGAGCCCCAGGCTCTGAGCTGTCAGCACAGAGCCCGACGCGGAAGCTCCAACCCATTAACCATGAGATCATGACGTGAGCTGAAGTCAGACGCTTAACTGACTGAGCCACCCAGGCGCCCCATCACAGACTATTGTAAAAACATGTAATTATTTCTCCAGACTGGAAAGATTATCATTCTGATAGAGGTAAAGGGAAGGAAATTGATGATATTTCCATTTATGTATGTATATGTTAAGAATTTCAGCAAAACTCTAGAATGAGCAAATAAATCAAGATTAACAATTAAATAGTATGAGATGCTGTCTTTTTTTTCTGAGAGAGAGGGAGAGTGTTCATGCGCGAGGTGGGGAGGGGTGGAGGGAGAGGGGAAGAATCTTAAGCAGGCTCTATGCTCACTGCGCCATGCAGGTCTCGACTGCACAATCATGAGATCATGACCTAAGCTGAAATTAAGAGTTGGACACTTAACCGACTGAGCCACCCAGGCGCCCTGAGATGCTGTTTTTTTGTTTTGTTTTTTTTTTTTTTATCAAGGAAAACTTGGGTATGCTGTGGCTCCAGTGAAATGAAATCAGTATACCAGTCTGAATTTATCATCAAATTATACTTATAATCCAAACAAATTCTTTGAACAAAAGGCATTGTCTGTGACTCTGGACCCTGCGGGCTAGGGACTGCCAACCAACCAAAAGACAGGGCAAGAGAAATGCAGAGGATAAACAAAAGGAAGAACAGAGAATACATATACGCAAAGGGAGGAACTATGGCTAATGAAAATGTTTAAAAAATAATTCTATTACGTTCAGTGTCATGTTAAAGATTTTGTTTCAGGAGTAATTATATAGAGCACTATTTCAACGAAGAGCTTAGGTCTATGAAATCCAAAAAATCTGGCTTTTGGTCTTAGCTTTGCTACAAAACAGCTCTGTGACCTCAGCCCTTCTGACCCTCAGTGCAGGTCTCACCTATTAGAGCTGACAACATGAGGTCTCCCTACATAACCAAAATTAGGGGGATGATCAAACTGAACCTCTCCAACACCTTGATAAGTGTGGAATGAGAGAACAAGTGCACACTGGAGTCCAAATCACAGAAGGAAAAACTGATCATGTAACTAGAAGTCTTCTTTCCAAAAGGATTTTAATATGTCCCTCTAAAAGGAGAGTATTTGATGAAGGTCAGAGGAATGATATAGGATGGCATTTAGCAGTCTAGACGAAAACAGAATCCACACTTTCATTCATGTTTTTGTTTTCTGTTGGAAACTGTTTTCCTCTCTAGCTTCCAGAGCCCCTGTTAGGGGAAGGGGCACTCATGTCTTAGATTTCCAAGGGGGTGAGCCCTCAAGCTGCCATGCCCACCAGCGTGACCCGCTGGCAAGACCACTCATCTCCGCTGGCCTACAGCTTTCTCACCTTTTGTGAAAGGGGCGACTGGACCACAGGATCCCCCAAGCCTTCTCCAACTCTAAAATTCTGTGAGTTCATGATTTCGGGTATTAGCCTTGTGACAGCTAAATATCATAAGAATTTATGATTTGAGTGTGTGTGTATGTATATAAGATACTTCTCAGCAGCTAGAGGAATTGACTTTTTTCAGTGTCCAGGTAAATGGCAGATACATTTTAACCAAAAGGAAAAGCCGGTGTGACAACAAATTATACTAATTATTTTCTTCTGCTTCTGTTGATCTGAGGCAAGCAGTATACCATGCTATGCTGCGAATGTAAGATTCCTCCTGGGCTCTGAGGCTGTAAGTCATCTGCTCTGTTGCACAGAAAACATCTAGAAATGAACAATGCCCACATAGTCTAACACACCATTATACTGATGAACCTTATACCAGGATATCTATCACTCTAGTGACTTTAATTAGCTCCCAAGCTGATTCGTGATCAATCATCAAGTGCTCACCAAGGAGGAAAACCCGAGAACTCTTTGATAGGTGTGGGGGTGATACACAGATTTGCCACAAGCTTTCATTTTTGATTATAATTTTTAAGTTAAAGCAGAGCATTAGTCATCTTTTTCAAAATGCTAAATTTAACGGTAATCTTAAGGTGGCAATATAAATGATTATTTTCACAAGATTGTGCTGCTTTAATAAAAACTTTTAATAAAAAATGACAAATTTATCCTAAAGAAGATAAATTATTTTATGCCTTATTAAAAAGAAAATGTTTCTATTTGTAACAAGAGTGACCTGTATTTATTAATCTTAATCTCGCCTAGCTCTGCTGTAGCAGTCACTAGAGGCAGTTTCTAATTTAAGTCTTTGAGTCATAGACAGGGGTTATTGGTTTTGTTTATGAACTCTCGATGAACAGTCACGTTCAGCAAACATTTCTTGAGCCCCCTACTATGTACCACAAATAGGCCTTGTCCTATTTGATTCCATTACATTCCATTACTAGAAATCCAATTACATTTTATTCTCTATTGATTGATACCGGTTCATTACTGCCTAAGAGTAATTTTTCATGAGAGCAATTAATGTGGTATAGTATCTGCCTACTTCACAATTATCAGAGATTTCTACCACGAAATGAATGTCACTTTATTTAAGAAATTCTGATTTTACTAAGGATATTTTCCTTTCTTATCTCTCAAGTACTTCATGTATAGTGGGGTAAAAGGAGTGTGGTAAGGGCAGGGGATTTTTTAAGAAGTCCAACTTACTAACTCCTTTTATTTTTACCTCGATGATTGCTAATACTCTGGTAATATTCAAGTGCATGGAGTTCTCTGCACAGGTAACTGTGGTTTCACACATCTGTGCTTCACTCATGTGCTAAATGCTTTTTGGAACACCCTTCCCACCCTTCCCTTATCACTAAAAACAGGTGTCATGGTCTCCAGGAAGCTCCCAGAGTGACTCTGGGCTTTGCACAGAGCTGTGAAGACCCGTCTCTATCTAGTCCAGCGTCCAACACCATATATGGAACTATCTCCCTAGTCTAGCTCATCGGTGACAAGGCGGCATGCTTATCATCAATGCATTTCCAGGACCTCTGTATTTGTTGAAAGGCCCTGTAGAGATGATCCTATATAATAACTTTAGAGCAAAAGGCAACAACGCTTTTAGCGCTTTCCCTTTAACGGATTTAGAGACAGGGAATAGGCCCTAAGACTTGGGACAAATGTCGAATAACTCCATAAATCCTAGGACATTACAGGTCACAGCCGTCCTCCACATATTTGCTAAGCATCCACGCCACTGTCTGAGGAAGGAGAGTGTGGTCTTAAAAGACCACCCATTCCATCTCTCACCAGTATAAATGGTTAAACTCAGGCACCAGAACACCTGGGTTCAAATCTACGTTTTGCCTTTTAGCATGTTTCCTTGCCTCTAATTGGAAATAAGAATAGGACCTGTAAGGCTATTGTGGAGATAAAATGAATGAGTACATGTCAAACACTTGCAGTGATAAGTGACACACAGTGAGTGCTTAATGGATGCTGTTACAATTAATGAAACACCTTTCTTTCATATCCTTTAAGTCCACAATGGCCTCAGCCCCACTGAGGCTCACTTGTTTATTCTCATACCTGAGAGGCTGAGTGCAGAGGGATGGTCTTTGTTTTATGGATCAAAGAAACGGACCTGCAAAGAGACTTAATCCTTGCCCAGTAAGTCAACAGAGAGAGTCAGTGATGGAGAAGGTCATGCAGAAAGCCCTTGTTTCAAAAGGGGTTTTCATACAGTCTTTAGAGGGAGTGAAATACAAGTTCAATCTCCTGAAAAAAATACCCAAGAGTTGGCACTGGAATACTTATTAACCAGGGCCACCCTGGGCACAGTGGCAGAAGTGAAAAAGGGGAAAGTTTAAAGTAGTTGGCAATGATGAGGGGGAAGGCAGATGTAAAATGAAAGACCAAAGAATTTATGAGAATTTCAAAGTCTCCTGCAATATTAGATACTTAATTCTTTTCAGGAAAATGTTTCACATGTCTTCAACATTGCAAGAGGACTTCAGCTGCTTTCATTTTGACCTCAAACTTGCTAGCTGGGCTCTCCTTTCCAACCAGCCTCTTGGCTCAGGTGGAAGGCCCTAAGAGCACAGCATTCCCTGATGGGAAGTGAAACTATCCCCTCAAGCAATAAGGGCTGCCCTGAGCCAGCAAGACCCTACTGGTGATCGACCCCAAGGCAAGGATGGATTTGACCCGCACTGCCCACTGCACATACCCACCCACCTCTGCCTCACATTTTCCTTATGTAAACCTTATGTAAACTCTGGGCACTTTGGAAACAGGCTTTGAGAGGTCAGTCCGCCATCTTCCAGGTGTTGGCCGCACTGAAATAAATTCCTTTCTTGTTTCACCACCTCTCAGTCTCTCAGTCTTTTGATTTTGTTAGTGGCAAGTGGCTGACGCTGGTCTTCTCGGACCCCCAGAGCCAGAAGCTCTTGCACCCCAACACTGCGGCTACAATATTACACGTGTGTGTTAGACATTTAAGTTACAAGGTTTAGTACGTTAAATATTTAAACTGAGGACACAAGACACTTGGAATCATAAAATGAAAGCCCTATAATCCTGAGAATTCCAGCATCAACTAAAATGGAAAAGACTGATGTAGAATCCTTTTCTTTCGATGAAAAATGGGTTGGAATTTGACACATACCCTGTGCCTCAAATTTAGTATGTACTTCTCATTTCATTTATAAAAAAAAAAAAAAAAAAAAAAAAAAAAAGGTGCCGGGTAGGGGGAAGAACAAAGAAGGAAGGTGAGAGGCCTTAATCTGTGCAAGGAAGCTTTTTGACAGTCTGATTAAGATGTTAGTTACTAAGCACTGTAACTGCTGAGAAGTCGTAATACTGTATTTCAGAATGTAATTGTTTAAATAAAACACTCTTTCAGAAGGATTCTCAGTATAACACATTCTTTTTAAAAATTTTTTTAATGTTTTTATTTTATTTTTGATAGAATGACAGAGCATGAGAAGGGGGAGGGGCAGAGAGGGAGATAAAGAATCCAAAGCAGGCTCCTGCTGTTAGCACAGAGCGCAATGTGGGGCCGGAACCCACGAACTGCAAGATCATGACCTGAGCCAAAGTCAGCGCTTAACCGACTGAGCCACCTAGGCACCCTCGTATAACACATTCTTCTTTTTTTTTTTGGCCACTTCATAACACTTACTGCTTTTAGAAGACAGTCTTATTTGTAGTTCATAAGTGCCAAGCATAACTAAATCTCAAATCTCAGAGAGAAAATGAAAATTCCAAGCAGGCGCCTGGGAGCATTTGGCTTCATTAATTAGCAGGGTGTCCTTAAAGGCATCTACACATAAAGTTCTTATCAAACAGCCATCCTCAGGGATCCATGCAATGGAAATTTTATTAATCCCAATCATTTTGGGAGGAAAATGAAGCCAGGCTAAATTAGCTAACTTAGTCTCCAAAGTCAATCTATGTCAACCCCAAGATTAGAATTCAGAAGCTGGCAGTCATCTTGATCCCAACACCCTTCTTTCCTTCCATCAAAGTGTCTATTAATAATGCCAGCAGAAGGATATACACACACACTTTGTCAACCCAAGATCTCTAAATAGATTGCTTTTTTAAAAAGTATTCCAGGTGGCATCATGGAGAATGTGGCGCTCCCAAGAGGTTTTCATTTTGGGAGCTTTTTACGTATCTTTTCTGCCTTATTTCTCTTTGTTCAATGTTTTGTTCAGAGACCCAGACCTCTTTGTAGTCCATCTCAAAGGAATGAATTTTCATTTTCACTACAGGGATATATATATATTTCAAATACTTAAAATGCCTACAAGCTAAAATAAATACTTAGCCATAAATAAATAAATAAATAAATAAATAAATAAATAAATAAATAAATAAATAAATATCCTCTTTGAGGCTCAGAGAAAAATCTTCTGATATGTGGTGGCAAATATCTTGGGCTCTTTCGGAATGACTTTTCAACCTTGCCTTGGGCATGTTTCTTTGTTACAGAAGAATGCATTAGCTCCTGGTTCGTGGGAGGCTCACAAGCCAGCCAAGAAAGCTTTCCTCAGCAGTCCTCTGAGGTGGAGCTTTCAAGGAAGGGCTTGAAATAATAAACAGTGTCTTCCCTCTCAACAGCTCTAAAAAATAATTAGTTGTGTATTTTAACATTTTAAAGAGAGAAGTGGTTCAAAGATATGCAAAGGCCAGGGTGGATATCTGTGTGCATTTGCAACTCCATTTTCCAAATCCCACACAAGATGCTTGGTGGCCTCTGGGTTTGTGCTAGCACAGCTTCCATTCTCTACTTAAATTTGTTAGGCAAACCGGAACTACAGTTCGGAAGGAAGAAACAAAGGTGAATGGAGTATCAGCTAATGAATACTTAGCAGTAATCACTGTGTATGAACACACAGCTGAACAGGTGGTGTTGACACATATAACATTAAAGCTAAATGAAAGATCAGATCTTAAAGAGGCACACCCAAAGGAACATATCCCAACATTAAAGCTTAAGGCACAAAGCCATTTGGGTTTCCCATTCTGCAACCCATATGGACAGTCTGGAAAGCTCAAATGAGTTTTTACCAGTGTCCATAAGAACATGCAGTGTGACTTTTACCTATGAGTTTTATCTACTAGATCACATTCCGCCCTTCCTTCCCCCACCTGCTCTGCACATCTTTCCCTACAGCAGCTGTCAGGTGGGGAATTGATGGGCCCTGGGGACTGAAGCTGGGTTTAGATTTTGGAGCATTCATTAACTGTGTGATCCTCAGCTAATCATTCTGAGCCCCAGTTCCCATTTGTTACACTGGGATTAGGAATACCTGCCTCACAGGGCTGCTGTAAGAAATGAATGGGGTAACATGCTTGCCTCCTAAGAAGGGTTGGATAAATCTTCATTTTCTCAGTTCTTGCCTCATAATGTTAACGGAACCTCGGGATGGATTACCTCTTGACTCTGGCTAGCCATGTGTGTCACTGATGTATAGGGAGTGTGATAATCAATTACACATAATTAAGAATCAATTTCATGTGGATTTATCACGACCGTCTGTGTTCATCTTTGTTAGAATCTGCTTACTGAGGACGGTAAGCTCTTTGTTTTCTAAAATGCTGAGCATAATGCTGCAAAGCAAAGAGATATTAATATAGGACAGAAAACTGCAGCATAACCTTTTGCGAATTTGGTATTAGGGGACAGGCTTAACACTTTAACCCACTGTTTTATGGTGAGCCCTTTAGCAGACTGGTGAAGGTTGACTTTGGTTGGAGTGCTCCCTCTGACTCTCTCGGTCACCATCTTTCTTCTCTTTTTGCATTTCCACCTCTCCACTAATCCAATGGCAGCCCTGTTCACATCTACTATTGATCTGGTTTTCTTAGGGGAAGTTACCTTCCTTTTTCTTTTCTTCTACAAAGCAATATATATCTATTATAAGGAAAAACCATACATATGTACATATACATACAGCTGTAACAACCATCTCTAATTACCATTGATATCAGCCCCCATCTCCACATTTACTCTGAGAGGCGGACCATCCCCTCTCCATCCCTACTCCACTGACGATGAAGGGGGGGGATGACACCACCAGGTGACACTTATTAATAAGGAACATTTATTAAGTGTTTACTATGTTCCAGGTGTTGTTCTGAACGCCTTATGTGTATCCCAGCCTTACTTTTCCTCGTAGCACTTACACCTGCCATACTATACATTTGTTTACTGTTTCTCCTCACCAGAATATAAGTGCTTTGATAGGAAGCATGTAGTTTATTTTTATTCTCACCTGTATATCCCCAGTATATCCCAAAGAGCCTGGCACTGGAGTAGGCACTTTATTTAAAAAATTTTTTTAATGTTTATTTTTGAGAAAGAGAGAGACACAGAAACTGAAGCAGGCTCCAGGCTCTGAGCTGTCAGCACAAAGCCTGATGCAGGGCTTGAACTCATGAACCATGAGATCATGACCTGAGCTGAAGTTGGACGCTTAACTGAGTCACCCAGTTAAGCCCCATGTAGTAGGCATTTTAAAAATGTTTACTGAATAAATCAATCAGTCTTCATAACAATGTGGGTGAGCCTCATCCAATCTGGTGAGGACCTGAATACTACAGGAGGGCTGAGAAAGAGAATTTGCTCTCTCTGCCTGTCTTCAAGATGAGACACAATCATCCTCTTTGGACTTGAACTTGGGCTAGAACTTACACTATCATTGGGTCTTCTGATTCTCAGACTTTCAGAGTTGGACTAGAACTATACCCTCGCTCTCTCGCTTGCTGTTTCATGTCTGCAAATCATGGGAGTTCTCAGCCTCTGTACCGCATGAGTCAATTCCTTATAATCAGTCTTTCAATCTCTCTCCTCTCTCTCTAAATCTTCTACCAGGTCTTTCTCTGAAGAACCCATGCTAATACAGATTCCCAGATTGACTAAGTGAGCTTGGATTCAAACAGATGTTTGCTGACTACTGGTACAATCCACTTTTGCTTTGTTCTAGCACAGCCTTCTCCCTGCTTTTAGAACCTACTTAGTTCTCTTTCAAATGTGAAATGCAAAAGGAAGTTAATTAGTGGATTAGACTCAGGGAGTCTGAGGATCTTGGTTTACCCTTTCACTTTTTAGCCCAATGAATCCATCTGTTAGATCATTTAAATGAACACTTCTAGGGGTGCCTCGGTGGCTCAGCTGGTTAAGCGTCCGACTTTGGCTCAGGTCATGGTTTCACGGTTCGTGGGTTCGAGCCTCGCATCGGGCTCTGTGCCCACAGGCTCAGAGCCTGGAGCCTGCTTCAGATTGATTCTGTGTATTTCTCTCTCTCTGCCCCTCCCCTGCTCATGCTTTGTCTCTCTCTCTGTCTCTCAAAAATAAATAAATGTCAAAAAGAGATTTTTTTTAAATTAATACTTCTAAGAAGTACAGGTTGCCATTGAGGCACATGTTCAATTTTTTACCTATCTTTTTGTTGAAGCAACATTAATGCCACTGACTCTAAAAGTACAAATGAGCAAGTAATAAACTGCTTAGTGCTGTGTGTTGTTAGGGAGGTGTTAACATTTAGAGATCTTTGTTAGAAAATGGTTGTCCCCAAACTACAATAATAGAGATAAAATGACCGGAAGGCCAGACCTGGACTTGACATTCTACTCTATTACTTATTGCACAACCTGGGTCAAGCCTCTCTGAGCCTTAGTTTCCTTATCTGTAAAATGGGGGAAATTATAGTAATTACCTCAGACAGATGCTATGAGGATCACATTACTTAATGCAAGTAATGTGCTTATTAGCACAATAACCAGCACATACATACTGAGCATGAGGTAAATGTTAGCTACTCTGACAGGCGTGGCTAGTTACCTATAAATCTCTCTCCCCCTCTCTCAAAGAAACAGAACCTCTGATCTGTAACTGGTTAGCAATGAGCTGGCCACCTACAAGGCTGTAACTCCCTGATTTCCCTAGGGCCGCTGGAATCCCGTTCTAAGTTCTGGCCAATGAAACATTACGTGAAAATTTCACATGGGACTTTCATTAACTCTCCTTAAGAGACAGGAGGACTGCCTGCCCTCTTTTCCTTTCTCCATTCTGTTCGTGTTTCCTTTCTCCATTTCAGGAACACCTATGCAACGGCTGGGGCTCCAGCAACTACTGTAAATATAAGGACGAAGGTTATAATCAGATTTCTCAGAACAGTGGGTTAGGAGAAGCTGGATTCTTGGATGGCTTTATGTAACCTCCATGCCAACACAAGGCTGCCAACCTCGGGACTGACTTCTTTTATGTGAGAGAGATTATAAACTTCTAATTTGCTTCCACCATTATTTTGAGTATCTCTGTTCCTCAAGGCCAAACTAATCCTGACTGCTTTGGCTGGCCCTTGTGGTGGTGTAAGAATCCAAATGGAGGCTCAAAGCCATTTTGAAGCCATGTTTCTGCAAATAAAGGCAAGGTTGAGGAAAAAATATGGAAAAGGAGATGCATGTCCTCAAAGCCTTTGCTCCCCTTCCAGAAAGCACCATCTCTCTGCCCCCTCCCCGCTCAGAAGTCCAGGCATTTATGCCTGATGCACACAACCTGTACTCAAAGGATCTGATAAAACATGGTTCATTCTAAGCTATAAATGATCATAAGGCATCTCTTTCTACTCTTTCTGGGTGTCCGTATTTTATTTAAGACAAACTCTTCCCACAGGATGTTTGGAATAACCAAGAGGCCTCTGGGAGAAATATTGTTGGGAATCAAAGTCCACAAACAAGGCTGCAGCTCACCACTAAGGTAGACTGTAATTTCAAGTTAAGCTGGTATAAGGAGGTTAAGGTACTTCTCAAAATATTTTTGACGCCCAGGGAATATCAAGAAATGAAAAAAAGGGAGGAGTGAAGATTTGTCTGAAAAGGCACTTAAACAGCAACCTCAATTTCTTAAGGCTATGTATTTTATACTTGTCGCTTCACTGATCATTATTATACCATCAGTTGTACAAAATTCCATGCACGATGCAACTCAGAAGGTCATCTGTGCATGACCAGTCAGTGGCTGCACATGGACCCTCAACCACATTCCCCCCAATTCCTGGCCCACTGTACAAACACTCCTCACCTTTTCTTTATGAATGTAAACTGAGTATGTATAATGAATAGATTTTATCAGAACAAGACAGAAATTGTGTATCTGAATTTAAAGTGCAGGAGAGACCAAACATCCTTCTTCTTTTATAGTAAACACTGTGGGTGTGTATGCGTGTGCGCGCACGTGTGTAAGTAACGTGAAGGTCTTTTCCTATGGAACAAGACCTCTGATCTTGGATGAGCACGCTCTCTGCTTAAGATAAAATTTTTTCACAAGAGTTCAAAGTGATCTACAGACTACCTAATTAAAACCTCATCTCCTCTACCCCTTAGGTCCTTAACTGACTTTGAGAGGTTAAACGACCCTGACAGGGTCATTCAAACTCCAGTGGTCTTTTTTAGAACCTGGCTCCTTCAGGCTTTCAGACTGACAATGATGAGAGTTTTGAGGAGTCAGCTTACTTGATTCATCTACACAGAGTCTGATAAATGTCTAAGTACATTTGACAGTCTGAGCCCAGGAGAAATTTCACCATACACATCCTTCACGGAGAAAAAAATTTTCACGGCATTCTACTGGTTTTCCTCCTGTTCAACAATTAAGCTTGTCTTTGCCATGGTTGCTTTGATTAGTATTACTCGTTTCACACCATCATCAGCAGGCACCTGTCTATGATGTGACGACCAGCAGATTTATTTTTTAACGTATTAGAGAATGATTTATATTTCTAGGTAAAACAACATCCAAGCAAAGGGAACCACAAGGAAAGTGTCACAAAGCTCTCATCTTAAAACAGTTCAATGAAAGACGATAGAGTTTCTTCTTTGGATAGCTCAGAGGCATGATGCTCACTAACCTTTTAAATGCTAAATCTAAATTCTGAATTCTAAATATAGAAATGGTTGGCTAACTTAGGTTATCAGAAATTAACAAATCACACAAAGCGTGGGCTAATAAATGGCCTTTATCATCAAAAACTCCCTTTCATTAGGAATTTGTTAGAGGATATGACCTTATAAAGAGGCTTTTGCAAGCAAAGTTAAAAGTTCCTTAAGGAGGAACTAACAAATAGAAATTGTCAATTTAATTCCTAAGTACAGGCGTAGCAAATGTGCCATTAAAAATACAAATTTATGGGGCGCCTGGGTGGCGCAGTCGGTTAAGCGTCCGACTTCAGCCAGGTCACGATCTCGCGGTCCGTGAGTTCGAGCCCCGCGTCAGGCTCTGGGCTGATGGCTCGGAGCCTGGAGCCTGTTTCCGATTCTGTGTCTCCCTCTCTCTCTGCCCCTCCCCCGTTCATGCTCTGTCTCTCTCTGTCCCAAAAATAAATAAAAAATGTTGAAAAAAAAAATACAAATTTATCACACATGTACAAAAAAACTGGAAAGCGAATTTTATAAGACTATCACTCACTTTATGAAAGCTTAAAACTACAGTGTCTTTCAATTAGCAAGTATGAATGGAGCATTAAAAACAATTTACGAAATTGTATTTCACACACATGGCTTTTTAAGAACAAATGCAACCTGTAAATCAAGAAACATGTTAGTAATGTTTCAGGTTTGATTTGCCTATAAATAAAAATTCAAATAATCTTGTGCAAAAAATGCAAATATCTATAGCTAGAACAAATTAATATTATTCACTTCTCATTATGTGATTCTCTCTTATAAAATAAAAACTCATCGACTTCCTCCAGAAGGAATTTTTATTTAATAATGAAAGATCATTGCCCATGTGGGCCACCGGACCAGCAGCTTTGCGTTCTAAACCCAATCTCCTCATCTAGCTTGAAGCCCAGCACCGCCAAGATGCTGGCTTACCACTCTTCCCTCATGGACCCTGACACCAAACTCATTGGCAACACGGCACTGTTGCCTATTAGAAGTCAGTTCAAATGACCTGCCCCTGGAGATACAAATGATACAGAATTTGTGGATGAAGCCATCTATGACTTCAAGGCCAAGGTGTTTCTCAAGAATGAATGAATGAATGAATACATTAAGAATGAAGCTGACAGAACCTTGATATATACAATCTCTACATTTCTGAGTGTCTAAAGAAACTCCAAAAATGCAACTCCAAAGGCCAAGGTGAGAAAGTAATGTATCTGCTGGGAATCACTAATTTCCCCATTCCCGGAGAGCCTGATTTTCCACTTAATGCAATTTATGCCAAATCTGCAAACAAACAGGAAGATGAGGTGATGAGGGCCTACTTATAGCAGCTGAGACAAGAGACTGGGCTGAGACTTTGTGAGAAAGTTTTTGACCCTCAGCACGTGGTGGACTTGCTTTGTGAAGAGACAATTTATGAACAAGAGTCTTTCAGGACCTGAAGAGTAAAAGGAGCCTGGGAAGACCCAGTTTTTCCACAGCCTTGGGCAGCATTTTACAGCAAGAGGTACACGGTAATTTGCCTTTATTTCATAAAGTTTTATACAGAAGACAGAAGAGAGCATGTCTTCACTCGAAGAGCTCTTTATCAAGAATTTGGGTAGGGGAGGGAAGAATGAATTGCCAAAGGGTGATTTGAAATTTTCTGTGCTATTAAGCTGGTGCTTAATAAGAACAGGTAATAATAAAGGAACTTCTAATATTCCTTGTAAAAAAAAAAAAGATCATTAAGAGTAAAAAATTTTACACAGACATATGACTAACTCCAACTTGCAACCTCATTGTTTTTTTTTAAATAAAATAGCTTTAAATTATTTAATTTCTTATGATTATATACAGCAACCTGAATAAAATTTAAATTCAAAAAAGCAAATTATTGCCAAGAAGGAAAACCGATACCTCCCCAAAAGTAATTTTAATATATTAGGTCATTAACCAAACAATTTAACTGAAATGGGAATAAAAATTAAAGTAACAGAATAAAAGCAACTCTAAATTGCTCAAATCCTGGGATGGCTAATGCAAGAATGGTAACAATTTGGGATGCCTCAGGGGCTCGGTCGGTGAAGCGTTCGACTCTTCCGTTCAGCTCAAGTCATGATCTCATCGTTCTTGGGAGAAAGCCCTATGTTGGGCTCTGTGCTGACAGCATGGAGCCTGCTTGGGATTCTCCTTCCCTCTCTCTCTGCCCCTCCTCCACTCACACTCACGAGTTCTCTCTCAAAATAAATAAATGGGCATTTAAAAAAAATGGCAACAATTTAAATCAAAATATTCTGGCATTAAATCTACGTATAGATCACATATAATCCAACTAGTTACAAACATAATCTTACAGGGACATCTAAACTCTAGTTTCTTAAAGTGTGCTAACTGCATATACATATTTACTTGAACACAGTCTCCCCAATGGAGAGAGTAGCCTAAGACCGTAGTAGTGTGCATCTATCCACTTGGATCAACATTTCAACCAGAGAAGCATCCATCAACACCCTAGCTTAGAATGAATTCGAATCAGAGCACTGTTTCTGCAAACCAAAATTCCCAAGCAAAGATTCTTTCAAAAGAAGAAAGATTATGTGCTTACCGTATAGAGTTCATTAAGAACCTTCATCAAATCCTCATGAAGCTGGAATGCAATCTCTTTGCTCTACAATTAAGAAAAAATTAAGAATCTTTAAAAATGTAACATAAACTTGTTTCCAAATTATTTACATCTTAAAAAGTCCACTGACTGAAAATAAAACAATGTATATAATACAAGAGAAGGCCAGCACAGCCCCACTATAAGAAACAGTTTTGACCAAACTGCCCTTTGTTTTCAATTAAAGTATAGTTGACACACAATGTTACATTACTTTTAGGTGTACAATATAGTGATTCAACATCTCTAAAAGGTTATGCTATGCTCACCACAAGTGTAGCCGCCATCTGTCACCTCACAATGCTATTACAACACCACTGACTACATTCCCTATTTGTATCTTTCATTCCCCACAACTTATTCATTCCATAACTGGAAGCCAGTATCTCCCACTCACCTTCACCCATTTTGCCCATCTCCTTCCTGTCTCCCAGGTGGCAACCACCAGTTCTCTGTATTTATGGGTCCATTTCTGCTTTTTGTTTGATTCTTTTGCTTCTTAGATTCCAGATACAAGTGAAATCATAAGGTATGTGTCTTTCTTTGTCTGACTTAATTTACTTAGCATAACACTCTTTTGGTCCATCCGTATTGTTGCAAATAGCAATATCTGATCCTTTTTATGGTTTAGTAATATTCCACCACACACACACACACACACACCCCACATCTTTACCCATTCATCTATCAATGGACACTTGGGTTGCTTCCGCATCTTGGCTACTGTAAATGATGCTACGATAAACACAGAGGTGCGTATGTCTTTTCAAATGAGTGCTTTCATTTTCTTTGGGCAAATAACCAGTAGTGGAATTACCAGATCATATGATAATTCTATTTTTAATTTTTTGTAAGGTTTTAGTTTTAAGTAATCTCTACATGCCACGTGGGGCTCTAACTCATGACACCAAGATCAAGAGTTGCATGCACCACCTACTGAGTCAGCCAGGTGCCCCTCCACTTTTAATATTTTGAGGAACCTCCACACTGCTTTCCTCATTAGCTATACCAATTAGTATTTCCACCAACAGTGCACACCTTCTTCCACATCTTGTTAACAGTTGTTATTGTCTGTTTGATTCTAGTTAAATGGCCTTTCTAAGTACTAGATGTGTGCACCAATTGTCACCATAGGCTGGACAGAGGCAAATAAGTAGAGAGTCTGAATGGCTCTTGTAAACCATCTGAATCAGACTTTATCAAGAAGACAGAGGAAAAAGTAAGCCGGGTGAAGCATCATGCTTGCTCAGAAGTTGAGTTGCAAAACTAACATCACTAAAAAAGATGAGTTCCAGCATCCTGACAGAGATGTCACAGAGAAGTCTTGCAGTGTGAGTCCCAAAAAGCTAAGTTAGAAATCAAAACAGAAATTAACTCTCCCTTTCCAAGGGAACTATGTGACTAACTACAATTTTAGCGTTAAGAAAGCATTTTCAGGGGGTGCCTAAGTGGCTCAGTTGGTTGAGCGTCCGACTGTGTCAAGTCATGTCTGTCAGTTGGTGGGTTCAAGCCCTGCATCAGGCTCTGTGGACAACTCAGAGCCTGGAGCCTGCTTTGGATTCTCTATCTCCTTCTCTCTCTGCCCCTCCCCTGCTCATGCTAAAAGAAAGCATTTTCAAAGCAGTGCAATGGTAAGGCCACTTACAGTCCATATACCTTTGTTTCTGCATTTTTTAGGTTTTTATTTGAATTCTAGTTAGTTAACATACAGTATAATATTAGTTTCAGGTGTACAATTCAGTGAATGATTCAACACTTCCATACATCACCCTGTGCTCATCTGCACTTATTATTTTCATGACAATGAAAAAGAGTTCTCCTTTTCCACTCAATTGGTAAATAACCAGCATTTAAAATAGTCTTCCCTAGGCTAATTCTAAGAGTTTGATATAGGAGTTTTTGAATCTTTTTTTTCCCTAGCAAAATCTACAAGCTATTTTAAAGGCATTCATGTATCCAAATTACTTTTCTTCCTGTTTTGAGTTCATTATGTAGTCTGCTACAGAGAATGGAAAAAAACGTAGTGTGGCTTAACCTACAGTTTGAATCAAGAACGACCACACCCACTGGATCATTTATGTGTCTCCCACTGGAATGCCAGCATCAGGGGTAAGGGCCACATCTTTATCAGCTCTGTGACTCTGTTGTCCTGCACGGTGCTTGGCAACCAGGCTAGGACTAGGGGGAGGCAGAGGAGGCACCAACGGTTTGGTATTTAAGGTGACATTCCCTCCCCCACTAGACCAGGTCCTGCTGGGGCACATGGGAAGCTTCCAATGAACACTTGCTAAATGAATCTGTAAAGAAGCTGAAATACTGCGTCTGAGTAAGAGCTGAATTAGTTACCACATCTGCTGAAGGTTGGCCACTGGGGAGAGGATGGAAAGGAAAGGCCCACAGGCCACTTGTAAGGAAATATTAGGACTTAGATGAAATACAGCCCTTCTGCAAATGCAAGGTCACTGGGTCAGGCTTCCCTCAAAAAAGGCCAAATGTGATGAAGCAAAATCTCCGAAAGATAAAACAGTGTGGGAAGATGACATCAGAGCAGTACCTGAACTTGGAGAAATGCAAATTCATTATTAGCAGCCTTTGTCACTAGGTCTTTTTACGTGATACAGTACTGCTGTTTATCAAGCTCTGCCAGCTTCTAAAATCTTTAAATTGGAGTTAGAGACTTTCTGTTTTGCTGTGTCCCTGATATGTGAAGAGGTGGGTTAAGAGTCACTCAAGAGTGAAAGGCAAGCCACAAGTGAGCAAATGAAGCCACCTGAAACTCGTTTTATTTTCCCCAAGTCTTGGTTATTCTGACTTGTATACATTACACTGGAATCTCCTAGGACTTCAGTTTGGTATTATTTTAATATCAAATTTCACTCAAGGGTCTGGGTCACCGATTCAGAACCCTCTAATGGGATCAAAGGCCACCAACACACTCTGCTCAGCTGACCACATTTCAGGTAGGAGGTCCAAAAATAAAGTATTTCTTGGCAAAGGCTCAGGACAATAACAACAGAAAGTCCCTTCGGTCTGATTGGCCCCGAACAAGACTATTTAGAATCAGATTAAAGACTGAAATTTGGGGTGATAGGAGTCCTCCCAAGCTATCCTAGGTCATGTATCTTAGAACAAGCAAGAAGATTCTTTGTGTATTTCACATTTTACAAGATTTCAGGTGGTGAGGTAGAAGAAATCTGGCATCACAAAATGTGCTCTCCCAAGCATACTCTTAGGTTACTCTTTCACCTTTTCCCAGAGGCCCTGAAATATAAAAAATTTGTCTGAGAGGTAGTATTGCATAACACTTAAAAGCAAGGGCTCTGGAGTCAGAACGCCTGGGTCTTAAGTTTCAAAGACTTTGGATTCCCTTGAGCCTCAGTTTCCAGATCTGTAAAATGAATATAGTCATTGCACCTATCTCATAGGGTTGATGAGAGCATTAATCAGATGACACGCACATTGCATTAAGAACGATATCTAACACACAGTAAACTCTCCTTAAATATTACAATTATTTCTTTCCCAGACACTATTTGTAATGGCAACTTCCTTAAGCGTAAAGGCCACGTCATATTTCTCCTTCTTTTGGTCTCTAAGGAGACTTGCTGCATTGACTTTCATGTAGAAAGAGCTGGGCAGACACTGGTTGATTTGATTTTGATGTCCCTCTGCCGTGGTTATTAGATCCCTCCAAATGGCACCTCATTTGGAAGGGTCCCAAGTATTGTGCTCCAGCCATACTCCCTTCCCCATATGTACGTTAAGTAACCTTACCTTTCCGTATTCCATTTTCATGGAAGTCCTACCACTAGTAACACACGATGAATTAACAAAACATCTGCTAATGGGGTGTCTGGGTGGCTCAGGTGATTAAGTATCTGACTCTTGACTTCAGCTCAGGTCATGATCTTGCAGTTTGTGAGTCTGAGCCCCGTGTCGGGCTCTGTGCTGACAGCGCAGAGGCTACTTGGGATTCTCTCTCTCTTTCTGCCCCTCACCCACTCATGTCCTGTCTCTCTCAAAATAATTAAATAAACTTTAAAAAAATGTAATGGGTGCTAGGTACCACCCCTTCCCCCAAAATAAAACATCCACTGGCAAATGGACATTTCCTCAAGCTAACATGAAAAGATATATACAAATCATGAAAGAGGCCCTTAAGGATCCTGGTTCCCATGGGGAATTTTAGATTTTTCTCAAAAGTTGGCGGGGAGTGTCTTTCAGGTCGGTAAACCCCTGGCTATACCCATGACACATCACTAAAGTTGCTACCTGTTGGTTTTAAATCTTTTCGGTCTAGTAAATAACTTCAAAATTAACTACTGTCTTCCCACCATGACTTCTTTAGTCAGCAAAGATGGTTAAAGAACTGGACTGTGCTCTGAAGCCCAAGTTCATGTGACTAATGAGTGAAGCATGGATACATGGGCTGGACCCAACATCAAGTCCTTGTCTTGAGTGCTGGGGTCATGGTGCTTGTGCTTATGGCATGTTAACAGTGATTGGATCACCTCATGTTAGCCCCACTTCAACTTTAAGCATGTCTCCAAATTATTATACAAACAGTGAATAACAATCCTTTCTTCAAAATACTACCCTGGACCCCAAAAGAAATAATCTTAAGCCGCCTGCTGTGGCACACAGTTAGTGCAGTGGCAATGTTAGACTAATGAACTGAAACCCTCCAATTAGAAAATACCTGGATTTTCAAAGCCCATAAAAATTCAATAGGTTAAATATGCCTCTGGTTTCTTTTTCATTAGAAATTTGAAAACAATGAAGCAGACCCTTGATCCTTGAACAAGAACTACTAGGAAAAATGATACCTCAGTATTAAGAAAAGCAATCAGTGTTCCCTTACAAGAGGAAAGAATGACTTTATATAAAAGGATATACATTTGAAATCAGGTATTTTCTACATTACTTGAGATTGGTGGATTAAAATTACTTTTGCGCAGGGCAGGGGAGTCGCTTCACCTGCTTCAGGTACGAAGTTGGGAACATGAAGAATTGGTTCCCACCCTCCACCGCCCCCCCCCCCCCCCATTAATACGAGTCTATGTAAGTTCCAGTGATGGTAAAACTTCCCATACATTACAACGGAACCCTGATGTTCTTACCCAAGGGGATGGAAAATGGTTACAGCTTCAATACAGTTGACATTTACTGACTGTCTCTGATGTGTAGAATACCTGAATGTCTCTGATGTGTGCAGAATGTCTCTGATGTGTGCCTCTGTGAGTAGAATATCAAGGCTATTTCTTTTCTGTTTGTCACTTTGATGTTTCAGATACATCAAACATGAGTTCAAGCCATCCCCAAGTGTTTACCTTTTTCCATATAAAAATTGAGTATATTGAAGAATATTAAAAAATAGAGAACAGAGGTACACACCTACCACCATTATAATTTCATTTCCTTCAAGTTTATTTATCTAAACATAGGTCTGCAGTGTAATCGTTCTGTAATAATGACGTATCTTTTTCTACTCTTTTTTCCAATTACCATACACTTCTCCATGTACTTACATACTTTCAGAACCATCATTATTGGATTCATAATAACTACCCAGTGAATGTATATTAACCATTCTTCTATTATTTCCACTATTTTTCACTAATCATTCCATCATTTATTTAGTCGTTCAATTTCACCAATCTGCTTTAAGCACTCTGAACTATTATCAAAAATGCTGGTCTAAGGGCATAGCTTGCATTTTACATTGTTTCCTTAAGATCAATTCCCAGACATGAAATTAGTAGGATAAAAGTATTGACACTTCTAAGCCTCTTGATACATATGAGAATATTATTTTCTAAAAAGGTTCTGATGAATTTATAGTTCTTTCAGGGCAACAGTGTCACTCAAGTCAGAATCTGGGGTTCATCCAGGATTCATTTCATCTCTCTAAAGGAGAAGTCACCAATCCTATCTATCCTGGCTGATCTAATCTTCTGCATGCCATTAGAATTAAAAAAAAAAAAAAATCTAGTTACGTCCTTTCTCTGATTAAAGCCTTCCAAAGGCTTGCTATGTATTTGCAGGATAGAGTTCAAAATTCTTCAATTTCTCATAACCTCCTCTGCCTAACTAGTCTACTTCGCCTTCCACAAATTTCAAACTACATCCTTCAGCCTGGCCATAAACTGCCACCTCACGTGTCCTGCTTTCAATCACATCCCCGTACTTTTCCCAGGCTGGCCCCTCTGCCAGGACTCTCCTTCCTTTTTGTACCTGATAGAGTCCTATCTGCTACTTTGAAAACTTTCTTGTAACTTTGTCTTGTCTCCCAAAGAAAGAAATTATGTCCCGCCTTCTCTGTTATTTCAGAATACATTTTTCACCACTCCCAGGCAGTATAATTTAGTGGTTAAGAGTTCATACTCTAAAATCAAACTGCCTATTGTCAAACATGGTATA
This sequence comes from Neofelis nebulosa, assembly GCF_028018385.1. NCBI lineage: Eukaryota > Metazoa > Chordata > Mammalia > Carnivora > Felidae > Neofelis > Neofelis nebulosa. Next base: position 52,871,688 of record NC_080789.1, read on the forward strand.
GTCTGTGCGTAAATAAAGTAATTTTGTGAGACCTCAGTTTTTCCAATGACAAAATGGAGACACAAGTACTCTCTATGTTAAGAGTTTTATTGCGATGGTCCTTATTAATACTTAACACAAAACGTGGCATATGGTGAGTGGTAAGCTGATGCTACCCAACTAATATTACACCTATCACATTTCTTTCTCTCCTCAGAGTTTCTTTGAGAACAGAGATTATGTGCTCTAGGACCTGCTTGGGTGCCTGGCACTCCATAGGTTCTAGATATGCATTTGTTGAATGGGCCCAGACCTGAGTGAATAAAGCACGACTTCTGCCCTCCACAGCTTAAAATCTCATGGAAGAGCCAGACATGCCCAAACAGCTTTCTATGCAGAGCACTGTAATCAGCACTACACTGTGTGGTCCCTGGCCAGGATCTCTATTCCTGGAGGCCTGCAGCCTTGCTCCCTGGAAACTCCCAGAAATGAGAGAGAGAAAGGCAGCACAAAGAGCATAATTAATACAATCACAGGTGAATACACTGAGCGATCAATCAAGTGATCTATGTGGTTGGATTAAATGACCAATTCAGAGGGCTTCTGGGCTCACACAGAGGCATTTTTAAAGTAAATCTATTGTGATGACCAGAATCCTGACCTTATGCTGAGTCAGAGTGGGAATAAGAGAGAAAGAGGAAAACCAGATTAAATATTTAATAAGAAGGTTTTAAATGTTTTTAGTGTCTCACGCTTGGTGAGTTTTAGATATAAATTTTGGTTAAAAGGGTCAACCCATATTTCCACAGTATGTGTGCTTTTAAGTTTCCAAAGCTCATGTTCATATGTATTTACAATAATAGATTCTCTTGAGTCACGAAAACTCTGAAGACAGAGGCAACAGCATCCTGTGAAACACCTAATGCAGAAAGCTGGGATGGTCTTAATGTCCTGAACCAAGCTTCTGGATAACATTTATGGTGTTTCTCTACATTCCCTTCTATCCATTAAGCAACATGGTTTTGTATTTATGACAATGCACAACTAAGTATCAGTGCATGGAATTAGCCTCATTCCTGAGAAAATCAATCAGTGTTCTCTGAGACAAAACTCCATGCCATTAGAAAATGTGGGAAAATAAGAATCATAGACGTACAGGAGAAAGAACTTCCATTGTGGAACAAGACAAAACTGAATCTTAAAGGAAGTATCTGGAACATCTCCCAAAATACTTACTAATAAATTACTAGGCAAATGTGGCATTTGCCATCCAGGTGAAAAGGGCCTGCTATTGCTATGTTGAGCCCATATGCTGATAACTTGAAAGGTGCAAAGTTGGGGCGCCTGGAAGGCTCAGTCGGTTGAGGTTCAACTTTGGCTCAGGTCATGATCTCATGATTCATGGGTCTGGGCCCCACATAGGGCTTGCTGCTTTCTACCCAGAGCCCACCTCGGATCCTCTGTCCCCCCTCTCTCTGCCCCTCCCCCGCTTGCGTTCTCTCAAAAATCAATAAAAACATTAAAAAAAAATTGGAAGATGCCAAGTCATGTATACCAAAGTCACTTATAACCTCCCAGGTATAAACGCACCAGAACAGACATGTGAAGTAACCCAAGACTGAAATTTAAAATCCTACAGGGAATAAAAGAGATGTGACCACTATTTTCATTTTCAGCTTGCATTTCCTTAACTCTTCAAGAAACACAGTTTTTCGTGCTAGGGTTATTTCTCTACTCAAAATGGTGACAAATTAGACATGCCTTTTCAGTGTCACTAAATGAATAATCACTCAGGCATAAGTCCTCAGTAGCTGATATAAACAAACCCACCCAATTAAAATCAGAATGTGTTATGAAATTTTGGTTCAGACTGTAATATAATTAACTTTTTTAAAATGTAAGAAACGTACTTCCAGACCATTTTTTCTTTTTAAAAATGTTTATCTTTGAGAGAGAGACAGGGACAGGGAGAGAGACAGAGAGAGAGAGAGACAGAGACAGAGACAGAATGAGCAGGGAGAGAGGCAGAGAGAGAGGGAGACATACAATCCAAAAGCAGGCTCCAGGCTCTGAGCTGTCAGCACAGACCCCAAGGTAGGTGGGGCTTGAACTCAGGAACCACAGGATCATGACCTGAGCCGAAGCTGGACGCTCAACTGACTAAACCACCCAGGTGCCCCTCCAGACCATTTTTCAATATGCTGCTTTACAAAAATTTACTAACTCAAACTTTATTAACATTTCTTATTGTTAGCATAATAACAGATATCCTATAGTACATGAACCTGAGTCTACAAATTTCTCACTGAAGCCAACTGTCTTTCTCTCCTATGGCAAATGTGGTGTGCAGGGATCCTAAGCCACACTGCCTCTCTGTGTGACCAAAAGCTTATGTCTATGACACAGTTGGCCAGGTTATGAGCATATTCTGTGTTGAAGCAAATTAGACCACACTGTGTAGAGAACCCATGATCTTAGTCTTAATAGCACTGTGGTAAGAAAAATCCAGACTATTTACAAAAATAAATCAATTAAGTAGATTTGCTCATTTATAAGTAATCTATTGAATTAGTAAGCAAAAGGTCGAGATTCTCTGATACTAATAAAAAGTTCAATCATTCTTGTACTCACTCATTCTATGAGATTTTATGAGTGCCTTCTAAGTGCCAAGGTTAGAAACACAGCCTTACAGTTTAGCGAGACAGATAAACAATTTCAATCCAGTCTGACTTACGCTTAGTCAAACAATCTAAACCAAGTAAAATCTCTATATACGGCTCTTGAAGCAAACTCAAAATTTAATAAACTAATCAATCTTCAAGAATTTAACCTAAATCATAAATCAGGGCTGCTTGGGTGGCTCAGTCGGTTGAGTGCCCGCTTCTTGATTTCAGCTCAGGTCATGATTCCAGGGTTGTGGGACTGAGCCGTGGGCCAGGTTCCGCACTAAGTGCGGAAGCCTTCTTGGGATTCTCTCTCTCCCCTGTTAATACCTTTTACTTCTCTGAACTGTTTGCTCATCTGTACAATGGAGAATATTACAATATCCAGTTGACTCTTGAACAACATGGGTTTGAGCTACCCGGGTCCACCTACACGCAGGGTTTGTTAAAAATAAGTATGGTACAGCAAGTGCATTTTCTTTTCCACATGACTTATTTTTTAAAATATTTCTTAAAATATTTATTTTTGAAAGAATAAAATGGGCGAAGGAGGATCTGAAGCAGGCTCTGCGCTGACAGCAGTGAGCCTGATGCGGGGCTCGAAATCACAAAGAGGTCATGACTTGAGCCAAAGTCGGAGGCTCAACCGACTGAACCACCCAGGCACCCCTTATGACTTTTTAAGTAATATTTTCTTTTCTCTAGCTCACTTTATTGTAAGAATACAGTATATAATACATATAACATATGTGTTAATGACTGTTTATGTTATCAGTAAGACTTCTGGTCAACAGTAGACAATAGTTAATTTTTTTTTTCTTTTTAATTTTTTATTTGGGGGGGGGGGCAGGGAGGGGCAGAGAGAGAGACAGAGCCAGAGAATCCCAAAGCAGGCTCCACAGCGTCACCGCAGAGCCCTATGCGGGGCTTGAACTCACAAACTGTGAGATCATGACCTGAGCCAAAATCAAGAGTCAGAGCCAGGTGCCCCTGTTAGTAGTTAAGTTTTAGGGGAGTCAGAAGGTTTAAGCAGATTTGCAACTGTGCAGGAGGTTGGCACCCCAACCCTCACATTGTTCAAGGGTCAACTGTGTACTCCTTAGGGGTCTTACAAGGATTAAATTGTTAGGTGCGTAACAGAGTATCTGGCACATACTAAGAACTCCATGAATATAGGCTCTGTCATGATGCTATTATCAGCTCAAGGTCATTCCTTGTTTCATTTCATGAGGTCATCCTCCATTTTTTGAAATGCTGATGCGACAGTGTATTCATACTGACTTTCAACTCAGTATGTCTCAGATGGTCCCTTCAACATATTTCAAGACTTTCTAGAATACTTCAATTTTGTTTGAGGTACTACAGCAGGAAGGATAAAGTCCATTCCAAAGCCACAACAAAGCAAAACTCTTAACTGTAAGCTCCCCCTTGCTGACTTCAGACTGTAGTAACTGCTAGATAGTCCTCCTTAGATTAAGGAACCTGTCTCCACCTACGTTCTATCAATTGGTCTTAACTCCTGTAGACTTAGAGAGCTAGACAATGCAAACCATCTTCTATACGACAGGTCTTCAAATACGTGAAGACAGCTACTCTCTCCTAGCGAAAGCTGACTTTCTTTGTACTAAGTATCCCCAGTGTCTTTATTCCTTACATGACACAGTTTAAGGATATGAGAGCACATTCTCCTTGCCACGCCCCCATCGTTGCCTTGCAGCTAGTAGTACCATAGAGATTCTTTCTTTATATTTCAAGGAGTGGAGGCTAAAATATTGAAAGGATTATCAAGAAGTAACACACACCTCCCAGTGACTTGCAACCACCCCGTTCTGTGGAGACAGTCCAAACCCATGTCTACGTGGTTACAATAAGCCCAGGAATCCTGGAATCATTGTTAGATTCTTTTTCTTTTCCAACAGGGTAAAGAGGCATCAGTTAAAAGAGTAGAAGCCTTAAGAAAATCTGACTAGGACAGATCTTTTGTAAAACCACCACCACCACAAAGCATTTAGTTAATTCTCAATCTATATAAATGCAAGCTTTATGAAGACAGTAGAAACATGGAACTACTCTCTGGTCATAATTCACGAAACAGAAAAAATTACCAGCCAGATTACTAATGCAATAGCTTTCTCACTAGTTTCCTTAAGACCAGTTTGTTCTCATTTCAATTGACTCTTCGTAGTGCTTTCAACAAACAAAGCTGATTATGTCATATCCCTGATTAAAAAGCTCTCTTGGCTTCTTCAGTTGCTTAAATGACCACCTACCAATTCCTCAAACAGAAAATTCTTGCACTCCCACCCCCTGCACCCCCACCAAATATGCCTTTCTAAATCTCAGCCAGCTGTTACTCCATTATGTATGCTTCACCATCCTACAGGCTACATTCCTGACCTTGGCCAGCTGTATAACTGATGGGAGTTTTAGGTCGAGGCAAAAAAGGAGGCCCTAACCTATGTTCACAGCTCACTGCTGTTAGGAGTCAGGTAGACAGGGCCACCAGGAGTCCCACCTATCATCATCTTCCCCTACAGCCATTTCCTAGATACGTGCTAGGCTTGATCAGAATCCCAGGACCTTGTCCTTTACTGTTCTCTCTGTATAAAAGAATACACTTCCCCTAATTCTTCTGTAAAACCCAAGTTTAAGACGATGATCAAATGCCACTTCAAAGACTCTGTGGAGCCTTTCTCCATTTTCTTTTAATCTGTTTTTAATGTTTATTTATTTTTGACAGAGACAGAGCGTGAGCGGGCGAGGGGCAGAAAGAGAGGGAGACACAGAATCTGAAGCAGGCTCCAGGCTCTGAGCTGTCAGCACAGAGCCCGACGTGGGGCTCGAACTCATGGACTAGGAGATCATGACCTGAGCCGAAGTTGGATGCTCAACCAACTGAGCCACCCAGGCGCTCCCATTTTCCTAGGCAGTATGTCTTAAAATCCCCCCTGTGCTATGGCAGTTTTAGGTCCTTTCTCTGTAAGAGCAGTTACTGGTTTGTAACGTAATTTTTATCTCTACACTTCCTTTCCTTATTAGGTTATAAGCTCCTTTGGGGTACTGAGGATTTGGGCCTTACTCCCTTTTGTAATCTCAGAATGCACCCTTGTGCCTGTCACATAATGATAATACATGTTTGTTGAATGAATAACAGAATGTCCACTTTGTTTTGAAAAGGAAGCTGGTTTCAGAAAAAAATGAAGAGAAAGAAAAGTGAAAGTTACAATGGATTTGTTATGATTATTTTCAGTGGAATTATAAGACCTTGCCAAATAATAAAATATTATTTTATTAGACCCCTGCAATCTCCATCTTAAGAGCTAAAGAGATGAAATTTTTGTGGGCATGTTTATTCAAGCCAGTGGACTAAGCCAAATAGGATTCTTGTTCACTTAAAACTATCAAAGTTTAAAAAGTAAAATGGCGCACGTATTTATTTACTATCAATTATTAAACATTACTGTTTTTTTCAATGTAAATAGTTCATATATTCAGTGTCAAAATTTATTATTTTCATAACTTTCTAAGGTTCATCTGACAATGTATTTAAGTTGGTAAAATACCTGCTTGTCTCTAACTACTTTTCTAATAATTTTTTCCTTTCAGATTTTAAATATTTTTTAGTGTTTATTTTTGAGAGCGCGCGAGAGAGAGAGAGGGAGAGAGGGACAGAGAGAGAGAGCACAAGCAGGGGAGGGGCAGAGAAAGAGGGAGACACAGAATCTGAAGGAGGCTCCAGGCTTTGAGCTGTCAGCACAGAGCCCGACACAGGGCTTGAACTCATGAACCATGGGATCATGACCTGAGTTGAAGTAGGCTGCTTAACTGACTGAGCCACCCAGGCACTCCCTTTGATTCAGATTTTAAAAGCACTGAAATCGATCTGACAGCCACAGTCAGTATCTGTTTGCAAGTGCGTATTTTTGGGTTGCTATAATTCAAGGTATCACAAGTGTTTCTTAATTCAAATATTTACTCTATGTGCAATACCCCCCAATATGGCATTTCTTGCAGCTGCTAGAAATCTTTTAGAATCCTACCATGTGAAATTAAATACAGTCTTCAAATGGTAAGAAGGCTTGGCTAGCAACCAGAATACGGTTTTCAGGTTGCTTTAGACTTCGTTGATCTCAACTGCAGACACCTCGACATATGGTAGGAATGTTCTCTCCTCATCAGTTCTTTTCTTAAGGCTGCAATTTCCTCCTTGGATGAGGAGAATGGTACGGATTCAGTGTCTACAGCTCTTTGAAGATGGGTTTTATTAAGTGCTGATCTTTTATAAATAAATGAACCTAAACAAACCTGGTACTGAATGGTATTTTTTATCCTTCTTTATGGGAGGCTGGGTGTCTTTTGACTTACTCCATGTTAATTTAATTAAGAGTTGTAAGCCCTGTAATTGAAAAATCAAATTACACATTTCTTTAAACAACAACAAAAAAAGTGTTTGGGAGAATGGAGGAGTCAGTAAGAATCAAGTGTTCTCAACTTGGGCCAATTCTCTCTGACCAGGGACATCTGTTAATATCCGAATACATTTTTGGTTGTCACAACTGGTAAGGGGCTACTGGCATTTAATGCAGAAAGAAATCCAATCATCCAATTCTTGTTCTCCAATAAGTAAGGTATCATTTTTTCCCTGGCTGCTTCCTATAATTTTGCTACTTTTCAATCTGATTATGATGCATCTGTGTATTGACTTCTAAAGATTCATCCGGTTTGGGGGCACTTGCGGGGCTCAGTTGTTTAAGTGTCCAACTTCGGCTCAGGTCATGATCTCACGGCTTGTGTGTTCAAGCACCCCGTTGGGCTCTGTGCTGACAGCTCAGGGCCTGGAGCCTGCTTTGGATTCTGTGCCTCCCTCTCTCTCTGCCCCTCCCTCTCTCTCTGCCCCTCCCTCTCTCCCTGTCTTCCAAAACCAAACAAACAAACAAACAAACAAAAGATTCATCCAGTTTGGATTTTGCTAAGCTTCTTGAATATGTATGTTTATCTCATTTGCCATGTTTGGGAAGTTTTCTTGCAATTGTTTTTTCAAATATTTTCTCTGCACAAAGTCTTTTCTCCTCTCCTTCAGGGACTGTGCTGTCTACTGATACAGCTGTCAGACTTTTGGTATTGTCCCAAAGGTCCATGAGGCAATGATCATTTTCTATTTCAAATTTTTCTTTGTTGTTCAGATTGGACAGCTTCTATAAATCAGTCTTCAAGATTAACAGAAATTAATCTGACTTTTCCCTATGTTATTTCCATTCTGCTATTGAACCCATTTAGAGAGTTTTTTTTATTTTGGTTACTTCCTATCTTTCCCTTCACTTCAAGAGTGTTTGTTCGTACTTCTTGGCACATTTTTATCATGGTTGCTTTAAAAATGTTTGGTAGGTAATTCCAACATTTGCATCAATTCAGAATCATCTGTTGATGGTCTTTTCCCATGTGAATTGAAGTTTTCATGGTTCTTTATATGCTGAGTAATTTTGGATTGTATTCTGGATATTTTGAATATGATATTATGAGATTTGGAGTCTTGTTTAAACCACATGCAAAATATTGATATTGTTGTTTTATCAAGACATCAACCTGGTTCAATTCAGGATGCAAATTCTGACCAGCCTTCACAGTTGTGGTTTCAACATCAGGTCTTTTTCAAACATCTTTGTAACACTATTTGGATCTGTCCTGTACATGCATCATCCAAAGTTCAGTCTGGAATCCAGGCAGTGGTCTATCCCTTAGCTCAGTTTTCAAAATCTTTGGTAGGTATACTCCTCAAAATCAGACTCAAGCCTATTCAGCTCAGAGATGAACTGAGGAGTTCATAAAAAACTTTATAGGGGCCACCTGGCTGACCCAGTTGGTGAAGCATGGGACCTCTTGACAGTGGGGTTGTGAGTTCGAGCCCCATGTTCGGTGTAGAGATTATTTAAAAATAAAATCTTAAAAACAAAAAGAGAAAACTTTATGAGTTTTTTTTAAATCTTCACCCATCTATAATTTCCCTGGTCCTTTTTGGTTCTTTGGGAAACCCTTTTCAGTCATCTAACCAGAAAGCTGGTACTTTACTTATTCCACTCTGCCACAAAGTTCCCATGACTGATTTTCCTCTGAGTTCTCGCTCTTCAGAAGTAGATTGCACATAATAGTGCTACTTAAATCCAGCTGTCAATACGGGATCTTTTTGAAATGTCTTGAAATTTCTGTTACGCAGGTGACATTCACCTCTGGTTTCTAACATAAATGTAAATATTCATTATCTACTCACTCAATAAATATTAACTGAGCATCTAGTACGTATTAGTATTTCAATGAATGATACAAGGACACTTCCCTCAGGAACTTACATTTAAATTGAGGGGAGGGGTGCCTGGGTGGCTCAGTTGGTTAAGCGCCCAACTTTGATTCAGGTTGTGAGTTCAAGTCCTGCATCGGGCTCTGTGCCGACAGCTTAGAGCCTGGAGCCTGCTTCAGATTCTTGTTTTCCTCTGCGCCCCCCTCCCTGCCTCTCCCCCACTCACACTCTGTCTCAAAAATTAATAAACATTAAAAAGATTTTTTTTTAATTTTAACTGAGGGGAAACAAAATGAATACATATTAAGTAAATATAGAATATGTCAGAAAGAGAGAAGTGCTACAGAGAAAAATACAGCAAGAGAAAAGAGGTGGGGGTGCAGACTTTAACTCAGAGTAACATGGGAGATGAGAGAGTGAGGAAAGGAGTAATGAGATCTGCCTGAAGTTAAAAGGATTGTTCCAGTTTTTCCTCTTTATATATTTGATTAGTCATTTCAAAGATAACTTGGCAGGTAAGACACTTAGAGCCCATGTGCAGGCTGCTATCTTGCTCAGAAATTCCCTGAGTTCATGTCTTTTCATCTTAACCATCTGAATTTTATATGTTCAAAGCACAGTTTTCAAGTGTACCTGGAGCACAGGCCAATTCTCCATTAACAAACAGCATTTGGAGCAGAATTAGTTACTGTTTGTTGTTCCCCCCCCCCCTTTTTTTTTTTTTTTACTATGGACACTGGTATACTCTGGGCCAAGTTTCTTTAAGGTTTTAGTTTATAATAAATAATTCTTTTCTTCTGTGTCTTACAAAATATGTTCATCGTACAAAAATCAGAAATCACAGATAAGCAAACAGAAGGGAAAAAAAATAACTTAGAGATGTTCATTAAAATTTTTTTTTAACGTTTTTTTATTTTTGAGACAGAGAGAGACAGAGCATGAACGGGGGAGGGTCCAAGAGAGGGAGACACAGAATCTGAAGCAGGCACCAGGCTCTGAGCTGTCAGCACAGAGCCCGATGCGGGGCTCAAACTCACAGACCGCGAGATCATGACCTGAGCCGAAGTCGGCTGCTTAACGGACTGAGCCACCCAGGCGCCCCGAGATGTTCATTTAAAATAATTTTGGTTCACGCACTTCCATTTAAGTTGTTGTTTTTTTTTTTAAAGTTTGAAGTAATCTCTACATCCTATGTGGAGCTCGAACTCACAATCCTGAGATCCAGAGCCGTGTGCTCAACCAACTGAGCCACCCAGTTTTTTTAACCACGAAAACGTTTCAAGTGTTGTCAACAACTGTTTTGAATGTAATGATGGGTTCAAACGCTAACATGAGGGTGTCAGTACCACCGCACCATGCTGCATGACAAAATGTCCCAACTTAGCTCCCATCAGGTTTCTAATTACATCATTTTCCAAGGAGACACACATCTACACTTGGTTAGTGTCCTCGGCTTCTGAACTGATGGTGAATACTCTTATCTAGTAACTCACCTGCTAAGTTTACAGCCAGGACACATGTCCTTTTGTCACCAAGTAATTAAGGCAAAACATCAGTAACAGCAGTACCAACAACCGCTATTTATTCAGCGCTAGCCACGCTGATCAGCAACTTACAAATACAAATCCAAAGCATTTTCTAAAATATTTCAGAAAATCGCATCATTGAAAAGGGTTTAATGTTGACTTATTTCCAGAAAAATCAGCTAGCCATAGGGTCAGTAAAACTCAAGAGAACCAGATAGTAGTGTTAGCTTGAACTATTCTACTTATTTATCCAGGTCCCATCAATAATTAAACTGTCCCCTGATGCCACCAGCATACCATTTAATTCTTCTGCCACACTGTACTGAAAGGCTCTGGAAAAAGTTCCTCTTGTTATATTATTTACTACTAGTGCATCAGCATACTAAATTACATGTGGTGGCTCTGTTAATAAAATAGGAAATTTATGTTTCAGAAAATGAATTACTCATTGGTAAATCACAACCATGACCATCTTTACTCCAGAAAGGCAAAAGATAAAAATTTCACCCAAAGCATGACACTCTAATACCACCCTCTGACCTAATCATTCTACTTCGAGGAATATAGCATAAGGAAAAAGTAGATGCGTGAAAGCTTTAAATGTCCAACAACAGGAAAAGAACATGTCCATGCAGATGCTGAAAACACGATGTGGGCACGAAGTATCCTGTTTTAAAAGATTATTTCCACACATGGGAAATGCTAACAAATTTTACATGAAAAGGGCAGGTTCACAAGCTACATGCAACAAAATCTCAATTTTGTAAAATAACATTTATGTATGTTTGTATATTACATAAATACGTTTATACATACAAATACTGAAAAGATACAGCCCAAGATACTAACCACAGGTGGTGTTCACATGGAGAATTAGTTCTGTTTTTTAATGTTTTCTGAATTTTTACAATGAATATGTATTTTTATATTCAAAAAGAAATAGATTCTTTCTCTTCCATAGATTGGTTGTTTTCAGATTCTTGAAAACAAGGTTAGAGCGTTAGAGATATGTAGTAGACTAGTATCTTTTCTTAATTTACATTAAAGCCTCTGAATGTTTTCAATGGTCTAAATGAAAACACATGTATTTCTCCTAAGAAATGATTTTGTTTTCTCTCTTTTCATGCTGGGGTATGTAAGTAGAGTATGACTGGCCTTAATCAAAAACAAAAATGATTCCAAATTTCACTAAGAATGTGAAATTTTTCTGATTCCTTTCAGATTGGGCCACACAATCAATAATATCAAAACTGGGATAATTCCCAGTCTGAATCTGATAACCTCTGGCATTTATGCCAAAGTGGAGTAATTCTCAGTGGCCTCCGACTAGTCTCTGCTGCTTTGAATCCCCACCTATAGCCGGATGACTGACAGATTTTGCTGCCTCATCCAGAATTGTCATTCTTCAGGATTTTCAGAAGAAATGGAGAGAGCCAAGACCACAATGTCCCATTCTAAGAAGTGTCTGACCTATGCAACGAGTAACATCTCCAGTTACCACGGAAGAACACCAACAGACTCATTGTAACTATGAGCTAAGACATACAGGCAAAGACAAAATACGTCTCCGCTAGCCTGGCTGTGCAATTTATATCTCTGAGTGTTTTATTTCCTCCTCCCTGAAATGTGGATTATAATACCTGTTAACTGGGCAGCTGCAAGGATGCATGAGCTAATGTGTGAAAAACACCAAGCACCATGCTCGGTGCACAAAGTTCCCTAAGTGGTAGTGTACAGATGTCATTTATTGGTGAAGAAATAAACAAACCTGAATGCATATTTATGCAAAGCAAGGGAGGATAAAAACATTAATAATCTGAAAATAATCCATGGGGAAATGATAGCCTTGAAGATAATTTAAAACACACAAAGATAATTCAGCATTATGTAACTGCTACCATTTTGCTGTGCTCCCTCTAAACGACACACTTCTATTAACATTCTTAAAACTGGGAAATTAGATCATGTGATAAGGTACTTAAATAAAGTGATTGCTGCAAGCTGGCTTTGTTGTTTCCTGAAATTATGACTGCTGACGTTAATTACATTTTTATGTGTAGCATATGAACTGCACATTTTCTGGCTGCAGCCCGAAGCCCGATGCAGGACACTCTCTTTCGGCACGAATAAAGGCAAGAAGAAGGCAAGGTCTCAATCGCTTCGGGAGGCAGAGCTCCAGAATGGGGCAAGAAATACCTGACCACCTCTTGTTCTCTGGGAAAGAAATAAGGGCTGATAATGAAACAAACCCATGTGTACGAGGAGGCTCCAATTCCTGACCTAGGTGAAGCAGAAGCTCACAGAGTAAAAGCAGAGCCCTACCCTGTCCATATCTAACAGAGGGTCTGGAATTGAGTAACTTTTATTGTTAAATAAATGAATGAAGAAATCAGTGTAGCCTCAAAGTTATGACTTTCCATGTGAAATAGCGGTGAGGGACCTCAGAGGCACGGGGGAGGGAGGAGTTGGCTGACACAGGTATTCCTTGGGTTATTCCCTGATTTCCCACTAACCGTTGAAATGTGAGAACCAAAATTTTAATTTGACTACAAGCAAGGACACTGGGTAGACGTTTCCCCGGAGTGTGCTCACAAATACGGTTCAGAACTTCATAATAAGTGATATGCCAATGCTATGGTTTGGATGTGCTTATCACAGTTGTGCCATATACTCTCCTTAAATAAGGACATACTTAGTATACTGGTTTGAGGAAACATTTAGTACAACGGTACAGAATAAGTGTTTACAATACAGACAATAATAAAGATAATAGCTAAAAATTACCTAGGACTTCTTAAGTCCAGACAACTGGGCTAAGTGGCTTTTCATGGATGACTCATGAATCTTCCATACAATTATCTAAAATAAAATGTTACATATTGACTTTACAGATGCAGAAAGTGAGGCCTAAAAGGTTTACAATTATTCCCAAGTCCACACAGCTACCGACCGTGACAAAGCCAAGACTCATACCCAAAATACCAGATTTCAGAGCCTAAAAGATGAATCACTGTTATTCTCACCAACAGGATTCATTTATAGTTCTAAGGCCTAAATCTAAATAATCAATATTTGAATAATTTGGTACTGTTGTTTTAAAAAAGCTTCACTTCTTCTACCTGTAGAAAACTATTACTGGTTCTGATGTGACTAAAATTTAAGTTTTAAAGTTGTTGCCTATACCCATGTACGGAATTAGATATTCTTATAAGTGTCTTCCTGATTATTATGTTCACTTGGGCACAAAAACATTCCTAGAATTACCTGCTCCCAGCTCTATTTGACAGAACAGTCTGGGTACAAGGATTTTCTACCACTGGCTAAACTGAATACAATACAGCTTTGTAAGAGGCTGAACCTGTCAGGCACCCGGTATCTCTCGGGATCCCCATACAGACTTGGGGGTATTTTTGAAAAATGAAGAAGTCTCAAAATCTTCTCCCAAGAAAGACAAGCATTGTGCTCACTAAGGACTCCATAATAGTTCTAAAGGTCACTTCAGGCTGGCTCTGATGATTTCTTTCCATTCTGATAGAAAATATGCTTCTGGCACCACAATAATGGAAGAAGAGCTGGACCGAAGAGAAAGGTTTGATAATCAAAAAAGAAAAAACAGGTGGGGGAGGGGGCAGAAAAGACTAGTCTTGCTTTCTAATCTAAAGGGACCTAAAGTTCTCTGGACTTGATAGGTAGGGTTTAAGCTTCCTGTTCCTTTAGCTGACAAATGTGTCCCAGGGGGCTGATCTGGCTTCTCAGTAAGTTCCAATCTCTCCCTTTTGCTCTCTGCCTCTTGTACTTTCTTTCTCTAGTAATAATATGCATGGAAAGGTGGGGTGGGTAGTGTGCTACATTTGGTTGAGAAAGGCAGCACTGGATACCTGTAATAGTAACGACAGTTAACAGTTACCTACAACCTGGCCCAGTGACATCGAACTCTTTCCTTTCCCTGAACATGTCACGTGACTGCTTTCCGTGGAACAGCTGTCTTTGCCTGCTCGATGGACACCTCCTTCCCCAACAGGTCTCACTCCAAGTACTCCCTCCTCTGTGGAGAATTTCCTGACCCCCCAGTAAGGTGAAGATCTCCAGCTTCAAGCTCTCACAGCAGGTTGTGCGTCCCTCTAGCGGGGTGACTGTTAATTACTGTAATGAGTTCCACGCAGGCAGGGATGTGTCTTTTAACTCTGCTTCCTTAGGCCTTTTAAAGATATTTTGTCAAATAGACAGATAAATGAATTCAGCTGGGGTGCTGGCCCCAGACACCCTAGCTGAATGGTTGCCAGCCTTCCTGTCACTGGAAACATCATACAGCACCATCTAAATCTGGATAGAATGGGACCTTCTTGAGCAGGAGGACTGTTTTTTCTTCCTCTATGCAGCCTTTCCAAGACCTAACACCATCTCCTCCCCAGAGAAGATGCTCAAAAAAACCAAACCAAAACAAACCAAAACAAAAACAAGCCAGTGAACTAAATGAGGCCTCGGCTGAAACGGCTGACATCTGAGAAAATTATTTTACTTTCATGGCTCCATCTAAACTATTTTTCAGATCTCTATTTTTTTTTTTTTTTTAAGACACATTGGGTATTTCTCTCCCTGTTCTCTTCTTAATATGTTCTTCCAAGATTTTTTTTAAGATCCTCCTTTGTTTGAAACATTTTCTTCCCCCTATTTCACAGAGCAGAAGAGGACCCGGGGTCCACTAAATTCCATTTCTAGGTCAGAAATAGAACCTAATGTGGATACATCAAACATGGCTAAGAGGTTTTCCAGCTGGCCTGCCTAACACTACATCTTTGTTTTCAAGGGTCCCTTTGAAACATAAATATGTCATTAATCAACAAGGGGGTTCTTTTCCCCCACTTTCTGAAACTAATGCTTGCCGAATAGAGTACAGATATTGGTATAGGCAGCAAATACCACTAGCACAAAGCTGAGGAGAGATGGGGAGAACCGATGTCCTATAAATATAAACACTAAAATCTACTCTCATTGGGAGAGTAGCTGCGTTCTCTACACAGGATATGGTCCAATTTTGTTATTGTTCTCAACGAAAATAAAATTACCGAGAGCTGGCTGAGAGTAGTAACAACGATAAGAAGGTTTAAAAGCCCAGCTCCTATTTTTAAAATGGATTTGGGAAGGAGGAAGCTCTCTGGCATGTAAGAGACTGAATTTTTTGTGCCCAGTGGAATTTTCTTCATTGTCACCCTCTCACAGCCTCGGCTGCTAGTCTGGTGAGAGCAAGAAAAAAAAAAAAATCACAGTAACATTTTTCCAAGAGAGCAGCACATCTGGTTATCTTGTTCTTCACAAGTGTCTGATCATGTGTGAGCCCAAAACACAGAATTGAAGGCTTGTCCTTTCTGGTCTATTTTTTCCTAACTGCAGGCAATGCATTCCTAAGGACAGAGGTACAGTCTACACGTACATCTCATTTCAAAATTTTGCTCACATCGTTCAGGTCACAGATTCAGTGATTTACAACTCGACAAGCAGGCCTGCTCAGGTTAAACTTTTGGTTCTGTGTCTTTAAAATATTCTTTCTTTTATTTTTGTAGCTAAAACTTAACAGAGTACCATGAAGTAATGAAGACACTAGACTCCTTCTCAGTCGCGCTCACGAGAAAGCACATTACGGCAGAAGTGACGGAATGTACCTTTTTAAACATCCTGGTGGAATCCTCACTTATCTGCATGAATCGCATAATCACGTTGTTCAGATAGATGTCACTCAAAGTGGCATGGTCTTTGCTTTCTCGTCTCACTTGGTTCAGAAGCAAATACCAGCAGTTCACTGGAGACAACAAGTTCTGGTCTTTCCTGAGAAGTGAAGAAAAACCGAATTACCATCAATTTCAAAGCTGCCCCAACCAGCTGAGGGAAGTCAGCAAGGCAAACCAGGAGCCCCAACAGATGGGTATTGTCGCTATTCTTCCTACTCTGGGCATTGCTCATAGCGGCTACTCAAGAGCCAGCGTATCAGCCTTCCAGGCCGTGATGGCAGAAAGCCAGCAATTGCCTAGACTTGGAAAGAAAACCTTGGACCAGAACACCAGTCAAAACCCACACTCCTGACAAGGGCCAGGGACCCTAATACACACAGTACTCAGGCAGGCTTTCAGCCTTAAACACCCCATTGAAGAAAGTAGTTGATATTTACATAAAAATCTATTGACTACTGTCTCACAGACAGACTGTGGTTTGCTACTGCTTACAAAGTCTGCCTTGAATGTTCAGTCTGCTGCTGGAAAAGAGAGCTGGCTAGGTACGCTTTCCATGGGACATCCGTTTGAGGATTAGTTATTAATCCCCTGATCTATAAACTCCAGCTTCCCAAGAAGTGTTCCTGGGAATCACAGCTTTATAGCATTGTCTGAAGGCCCGTGAATAGAACCAAGAGGTTTACTGCCTTGTGACCTGTCATTAAACTAGTTCAGATTTGTAACTACACCTTGTTTTATTCTAGAGAATAAAGCTAAACGTGACTATAAACCACAAAATATGACTTGTAAAAAAAATCTTAAAGGAAACCTCCAAACAAAACAGTAACCAACTGGCCTTGAAAAAAAGGACGTTGCTTTTCTTTCTTCCTTTCTTTTTTAAGTCTAACTGAAAAATGACAAAAAAGGCACAAGAATGCTTATCCCACTCAGGGGCACTGGTGCCATTTGTAATGGACATGTTATCTTATTCACACTCACTTATGACTCTGAATATTCATTAAATTAGGAAAGAAATCATAAAGTCAACTCTTTCCGCCTCTAAGTTCCTCCAATTCAAGATTTGACACTGAATCAAATCAAAATCCTCTCTGGAAGGAAGGGGAAGTCTCAGACGGAAGTAGGAACAGTTGTAGGGGGAAAATCCTCTGTTCTCAGGCCCTAGCATTGGTACCAACTAGAAAAGCCTCCTGCCACACTAGAATTACACCCCCAACCTAGAGAACCTTTTTTTTTTTTTTTTTTTTTAAATCAAAGCCATCAAGCAAGGGGCATTGCTTCTATGGCAGACAACAGGAGCCCTTCTACTGACATTCTCTATCTAGTCAGCCTAAGAGGTATATGTTACATTAATATATTAACTTTTATGTATATCCTTTATGCTGAAGTAACCCATAAATTCTCTGAGAACATTTCCTACTTTGAGAATGTTTCCTACATTTTTGCATCCTGAGTGCCCTGCCCAGGTAAGCATTAAATAAATGTTATTTCACTCACTGAATAAGCATATATTATTGCCTTAATAGTAAGTGACAATAATATACAATAACAATAATAGCAGCTGGCCTTTACTGAGCACCTCCTATAAGAAATACTACACAAGAGCATCGAATATGGATCTATACTGTCCAAGTTCAAGTCCCAGAACTACTTACTAGCTATGTGATCTTGGCCAAATTATCTAAACTTCTCTATGCCTCTGTAACTTCATTTGTAGAGTGGGTAAAATAACAGTACTTGTAAGATTATTATGGGGATAATTTCAGTTAATATATAGCTTTTAATGCTTACTATAATGCCTTAGATCCATAGTAAGTGCTATACAAAGTTAGCTATTTTTATCTAGAGGCTGGTCTAAAGATTTTACACACATTAATTCTACGTAATCCTTACCACTACAATTTAAGGCAGAAATTCTTTGTATCCACTCTATCAGTGAGAGAGGTGAAGCTTAGTGAGGCATGTTGATTTTCTGAAGACCATAACTAGTATCAGAGTCTTTGAGTTCAAGAAGGCTGATCTAAGCCTTGGTCATCTGTCAGTGGTAAATTTAAGTGAAGGGCTGTTCTACACAATGAGCATCCCAAAGCTGAGAACTGCCAAAGATTTAACATTTGTTTGGTGAGGAGAAGGGACACTGAGTGCATAACTCATGAGGGCTATCAATCTCATCAAGGACTTCGTCATGTTTCTCATTTAATGTTCATAAAATCTCATTTCACAAGTTAGGAAGCCAAGGCTCAGAAAGGTTAAACAACTTGACCAAAGTCACAGAGGAAAGCCAGTATTCAAGCCAGGTCTGTCCAAGGCTTTCATAAAGTCTGTCTTTGATTTTCTTCCTACTCCTGGTTTGGCCCTTCTGTAGACTTATCTTCAGTCCCAAATTCAATAAGCTCAAGTCAAAGAAAATTCCACACTGTTTACCTTGACAAAAAACCATCTGAACAAACCAAGAGAAAGAAAAAAGGGGCAGCTGAACCACTAAGAGATCAGACTGAGGCGCATGGGCCCATACAGGTTTTCAGTTCACAACCGATTACCAAGTGCGGAACACAGAAGACATTCAAAAATATTTACTGAATGGATGAATGGGCTGTCTTCTTATTTGTAATCACTTTACAAAGGGACAGTTACTATACATGTGAATTCAGTACTGGCTCCAGCCTCCTTTCCAACTCTAGTCTCGGTCAAGTACATTTGACATTTGTCCACCCTGGGAATCCTAAGATTTATTTCTACACTGGGCCAACACTAGAGGTTAGCCATCAAAAATATTAAAAAATTAAAAAAAATAAAAGCATTCCCTATCAAGATTGTGCTGCAAAGCCAACAGTGAAGACAAAGAGAGGCTTCTCTACATCCCCCTCCAGTCTGGAGCTCAGCCTGAGCAGACTGCACTCCGTGTTTCTGCAAGGGGATAGGAGATTTTCTCTTTCACCAATGTACAGAGATAGTTCTGCTGGTCCGGATTTTAGGCTGGGGGCAATACGATAGGGTTGGTGATGGGAGGTCTTCCATTCCACCTCTCTACCTTGCACATGCTTCATCCTCTGCCCCACATGGGACTTAAGGGCAGCTATAACTGTCCCCTTGAGTTTAGAGTCCCCTCTTCCTTTTTTGGCCCCTGGGAATTTCCCTTCCTTCCCTATGAGTTCAATTACACATTTACAGTGATGCCCATTATATTTTAATCAGCATTTCTGGGAGTTTTACAGCAGAAATACTTTTCAGATTGCCTAGTCTACTATTTTTCCAGGAAAGACAGACTGTGCTCCCTTTTAAATATCTCCGAGACAAAAGCCTATTTCTTTCTCCCTGCCGCATTGCTAGCTCACGCCATTACTGTGAGCGCCCCCTACGTGGTCTCCCTCCCTCTACGATGGCTTCTTCCAGTCCACAGTTCTATCCGTGGTCTTAGTCATCATTTAAAAATGAGGTCTGAGTTGGTTCACCCTTCTAACTAAAACTCTCCAAATGCTTCTCATGCACTCAGGACAAAGTTCAAACTGTCCAGTGTGACCTACAGGCCTCCTGGAGCTGGTGAAATTTACACCTGTGGCCACAGAGCTCACCACCTCACTACTCACTCCCACTGGACTCCTTCTGTTCGACAAAACTGCCCTCCACGCCCCCTTCCCTTCTGCTCCCTGATACAGGATGTTCCCCTTGCCTGGAACACCTTGCTCTAGTCCCCTCGATTTGCCAACTAGTCCTGCATGTCTTCACTTACATATCACTTCTGCCAGGATCTTTCTTTGGCCTTCCCTTCCCCACCTCCACTATAAATGGATTTCCATCGGGTCTGTCCATGGCATCCTGCACTTACGCTGTCACAGTACTTATATACTCTCGTAAAGTTGCCTACTGCTCTTTCTCAGTCTCTAGGAGCTAAATTACAGAGTAAATTTCATTATCATAAAATCTGTAGGTATTTTTTAAACAAATGAAGTACAATTAATTCAAGGTTTAATTACACTTGGTCCTAAGCAGTTTACTAAAAATGCTTCCTTTAAGTCAGTCTCAACTGTAGTGATCACAAATGCGACTGAGGTGTGGGGAGCTAAACGTAAGCGGCCCTTATTGCTTATTTTCATACAAAATCACGACACAAATCTTGAGGTCTTTGCTTGAAGAAGCAGCCGTTGTAAATGTGCCCACTGAAATATCTTCCTGGGGTAGAGACCAACTCTCACTTTTCTGTAAGCAGGAATTTTATAAACACACACCTTTTCTTCCTATATATAAAGTTATCCACAAATATATATTTACTGGAAAGAAAAAAATGTCAAGAGAATACTTTAAAAATGCGATACACTGGTGCCCACAAATTATAAATGCGGAGAGTTGGCTTTCATCCGTGGGGATATGCCAATCAACAGCTTATCCACCAAAGATGGAACATTCCAAAACCAAGAAAGGTGGTAAGGTGGTAGACTATCACCTTGGAAAAAAGCATTTGAGTCAAGTCTCTCTTACTTGTACTGCTGATGATCCTTGGTGCTTCTTGTTTTTGCCATGAACCTTTCAGCTAACTTCTCTAAGTTCCGAGAATATTCCGTCTCAATTTCAGCTTTTTTCCGGAAGAAATCCTGCAGGTCCTGGAGAAGCTGAACTCGCATCTCTGTTTGCTGCTCCAGGCATTTTTGCTGTTCTACCAGCTGAGCTCGGATTTCTAAGGAAAGAAGAGAATCCATTTGGCGATTTTGTGAAAACTACTGAGGTGTGCAGGTACGTGCAAGACAAAAGTAACCAATCCTATTTTATGTTTAGCTCTGTATCGGACCTTTAGGAGACTGCTGGGTCCAGATCGGTTCTTTACATAATCTGTCGACCCTTTAAAAGAATGAGCCAAGTCCCAGGAAAGAATGTAATAAACGAGGGTGCAAATATGGGTTACATCTGCAATGCCACAAACATGCATGGAGTCATGAGGGCAAATAAATTAAGGCTTTTAAGACAACAATTCGTAACCTGTGACATCTTTGGGTAGCTAAGTACATTGTAATTTTTTCGACAGCGCTTTACCTCAACTATCCTTCAAGTTTGAATGGCAAAGATGTGAGCATCATTCCTTCCAGACTTCTGAACCACCACATATGTGCCAGTTGGTAGACACATACAGACACTGTCATCTGGTAATTTTTATTTAGTGCATGAATTTCTAGTTTGTGAAACTCACAGCTTCTGGGTTTATAGGGATGCCCTGCCTAAAAATAATTTCTTTCTGTATTCAAATAATCCGTTCATAAATGGGATCCTCAGATTCCACTTTATTATTCTGTTCCAACATCAAAGGCTCTTCACTTGGACTTCAGTTTTTACACATTGTTCAAACTAACAGTTCTATTGACACATATAATCCTGAAAAGAATCCTTTGATGATTTTTAATATATTAGGAAGGTGAAGGTTAGTCTTTTACTGATTTAGAGGAAATAAACCACACACACAAAAGCAAACGTGTGTCATGCAAAACTATCGGTAAATGACTGTAACAAAGGAACCTGTGTGTTTTGGAAAATAAGATACAGCAATAACTCTGACTTGCTTTTGTCTGAGAGACCCAGTGCTAACCTCCAGACAAGAAAACTCATACTGGAAAACTTTATTTCATCTTTCCCAGAGTCAGTGAGTATTCACTAAAAGCCCTCTCTTTGGGAAAGATAAATGTAGTAGGATATAGAAATATGTCCGGGGCGCCTGGCTGGCTCAGTTGGCGGAGCATGAAGCTCTTGATCATGGGGTTGGGAGTCTGAGCCACACAATGGGTGTAGAGATGAGAGAAAAAGACAGACAGGAAGGAAGGAAGGAAGGAAGGAAGGAAGGAAGGAAGGAAGGAAGGAAGGAAGGAAGGAAGGAAAAAGAAAGAAAGAAAGAAAGAAAGAAAGAAAGAAAGAAAGAAAGAAAGAAAGAAAGAAAGAAATGTCCAAATAACACCTCCTCAATCCCTTTCTAATTTATCCTTCTTCAACAGCGAGAAACTGAGCTCACAATATGTGTACATACATTTGGCCATGTTTAATCAAGCTCAAGTTTAATCAGCAGGCTGGTCAATTTCTGAATGGGGAGTCAGGAAACTTGCTCAATTCAATAATGGCTACCAATAATCAAACACTATTATATACCCCATTAAAGCAGGTACGAATATTATCCTCATTTTACAAAGAAGAAACTGAGGTTTAAGGAGATTAAATACTTTATCCTGGCAAAAAAGATACAATAACTATGAAACAAGGCCCTCAATAATGTCATGTTCTAGGCAACGAGGCTTTAGGGGGAGGACTGGGAAAGCACAGGAAGCATTTCTTTTTTTCTTTTTTTAAGTTTCTTTTTTATTATGAGAGAGAAAGCAGAGAGAGGGAGGGAGGGAATCCCAAGCAGGCTCTACACCATCAGCACAGAGCCTGACACAGGGCTTCAACTCACAAACTGTGAGACCATGACCTGAGCTGAAATCAAGAGTCTGATGCTTAACCAACTAGGCTACCCAGGTGTCCCACAGGGAGCATTTCTTAAGTGTCCTTCCTTGGTTTCTCCACCTCTAGATTGCAGGATCCTGTTATTAATCTCATAGAAGTGTGGTGAACACCAGAGTGAAAACATTATCACAGGCTTTTAACTACCATGAACAGCATCTTTTTTTTAGTCAATCAAAGTAAGTGTTTTTCAATACAGTATTATAATCACTGTGTCTGCCAAGCTCTTTCCCCCACAAATATAGAACTATTTTTGTCTCATGAAGAAAAAAGAAATCAAGGGTGGGGGGATTTCTCATTCAAGAATCTCAGTAAGCCTCTTTAAGATTTGGTAATTTTAGCACATCTTGCTGTGCTAAGAGAAAATAAATCAATCGTCTTAGGCTGTCAACTAGGGTTCCCCCCCCCCCCCCCCCCCCGTTTAAGCTGCTTTGGTGCCAAATAAAAAGAAAGAAAAGTGGCTGAGAGTACAGATCTCAAGAGAACTACACAAATATTCTCAGGGGTTCCTTCTTCAGCCCCATTCTTAGATTTTTCTCTTGCTTGCTTCTTTCAGGGTTTAAAATCAAGAGCCAGGGAATTTTGAGAAGGAGGACTGTATTTAAACAGTTAAAAACCTCATCCTCTTTTTGCTGGGAGTAACAGTTATTTCGTATCATCAGTAATTTCCCCTTCAAAACAGGACACTAGCAGCATTTTCAATAAGGAAAATGTGAAGGGACAGAACCTAGGGTATGGTTTTGAGAAAATAAAATATGCTCTAAAATCTGGAGGAGAATTTGTTTGGTTACCTCTTTACTTTAGACAAGGTGGAGACAGATGAGGAAAAGATCACAAAAAAAGATCATATACAAGTACTACCATAAGACATGTCTTATTAGAAAGGGAAAACCTTTGGGTTCCTTACACCATACCCGAGCCACAATGTAGCACAATGTTAGAGTAGGTCACTTCCCAGTACATGTGGTATGGCTTTATTCACGTGACCTCACTAGATGTGATCTAACATTGCATGGCACTGATGAATTTAAAAGAATTTTAAATAAATGAATAAAATAGTCCTATACATTTTGGTCCACTGCTCAGAACATATCAAAGAAGCCACTGATGCACTGTGCCCCATACCATATCAATCCTTGCAATGGGACCACAGGTGGCTATAGGATGTAGCTGTCATTGGAGGTACCAAAGAATCATTAGGGCTGGAACCAGTGAAAGTATCACATTAAAGACTGATTTCTAGAGAAAGTTTGAGTCTTATTTCTGTAGGAGGGATTACAGCTTCCTACCCACCTGCAGATGCTTTAAAGACAATCTTTCAGAACCCCTTCTATTATTTTTTTTATATTAGTATTGATTTGGATCCTTTTTTTTTTTTTTCTTTTTTTTTTTTTTTTTTTTTGGTGATTCAAGCTCCATTTTAATTTAGTTCATCAAGCTCCTATTTTGTGTTAGGCAGGGTCTAACTGGAGTTAGGAGGATTTCTAAGACACAACTCATTCCAATAGGAAATACAGATCCTAAGTTGATAGTATGAACACATTATGCTCTCTGCTATAATGGAGAAACGCACCAGGAAGCTATGGAAAGAGGAGCTGACCCAGACAATGGAAGAGCCTACAAGACTTAATGCCCTGAAGGATACGTACATTACAAGGTATACAGCTATAACCACTAAGAAAGTGGGAGGACAACACATAGAATGGAGAAATATTTGCAAATTATGTATCTAAGAAGGAACCTGTATCTAGAATACATAAAGAACTCTTACAAGTCATTAATAAAAACACAAATAATCCAATTTTTAAAATGGGCAAAGGATCTCAATAGACATTTTCTCCACAGATGATCTACGAACGGCCAGTAGCAGATGAAAAGTGGCTCAACATCATCAGCTGTCAAGAAGAGGCAAACACCACTTCATACCTGCTTGGATAGTTATAATAAAAAAGACAGATAATAAGTGTTGACAAGGATGTGGAGAAAACAGAACCCTCATTCACTGCTGGGAGGAATGCAAAACAGCACAGCTACTTTGGAAAACGATCTGGCAGGTCCTCCTAAGGTTAAACACAGAGTTAACACACATGTAGCAAACCCACTCCTACCTAGGTACATACCCAAGAAAAATGAGAACACAGAAACTTATATACAAATGTTTATAATAGCTGAAAAGTGGAACAACCTACATGTCCATCAGCTGTTGAACAGATGAACAAAATGTGGTCTAGGTATAGAAGGTTACTCAGCCATACAAAGGAATGGAGTAGCGATTCACGCTACAACATAGATGAGCCTTGAAAATATAACCTTAGTGAATGAAACTAGTCATGAAGGGAAACTGCATTATGACATGTCCAGAACAGAGTAATGCATAGAAAGCAGATGAGTTGTTACTATGGCTGGAGGAGTTGGGAGAAATGGGAGGGGACTGCTAAGGGGTATGCGGGTGTCTTTTTGGGACGATGAAAACGTTCTAAAAGTGACTGCGGTGATGTTTACAAAGCTGTGAACGTACTGAAAAACAGTGAATTGTACACATTTAGTGGGTGAGTTAAATGATGGGTGATTTATAGCTGTTATATAAAAAAAGACAGGGACGCCTGGGTGGCTGAGTCAGTTGAATGTCCAAGTCTTGATTTCGGCTCAGGTCATGATCCCAGGGTTGTGGGACTGAGCCCCCTGACAGGCTCTGTGCTGAGTGTGGAGCCTGCTTAAGATTCTTTTTCTCTCCCACTCTCCCTCCCCCCCTTTTTGCCCCTCTCCCTCTCCCTCCCTCTCTCTCCTTCTCTCTCCCTCTCCCCCTCCCTCCCCTCCTTCTTCCCCCTCTCCCTCCCTCTCTCCCCGGCTCATGCTCTTGCTCTATCTCAAAATAAATAAATAAACTTAAAAGAGAAAGATAAACTATTGCATCACAATTTCATGAAATTTCAGTTGCTGAGACATTTCTAAGAATGATGATAATGGTAATAGCAACAAAATAAATCCTCGTATTTCCATGTCTAATACTTTCTGGTAGTTAATCAAATCTGACAACATAAGGGCAACCACTTTAAAATGATGTTTTCATGGTGGCTCTTGCTTCAGTATTTTTACTTCATCTTCTATAAGCCAGAACAGTAAATGAACTAACTGGCTAGGATCACTGGTACCTTATTAATTGCTGTAATTTCTAATGGTATAGAAAAGATTTACCTAACAACATCAGGAGGGACTTATTACCATGACTCCCCAACAACTGCATGAAATACTGCAATCTTTTTTAGGCAGAAAAATGCCACCTCTGAGGAGGCTCTAAGCAGTCATTATTTAAATCTGGGTCAGGACCTCCTAAATAATAATAATGGCCATTTTCACAAGGCTAACATTTGCTGTGTTTTAAAAAACGACTCTTATTTCATTTCTGTCCTGCCAGAGCATTACCACAGAAGGAACCAACATTAATAATCCAACAACAAGACACAGAAAAGTGTGCTTTCAAACTACTCAATTAATTTGTAAAAAGAATTGAAATAGTTCCTCTAAGCTATAAAAATATGCTAATACCAAAGAAAATGGAATTGACTCGGAAAGGAGGAAACAGAGGCATTTCTTCCTATTGCTCTGCTAAAAAGGAAGTCCTAATTCTTAAAATAAATTTGTATGAGACCACAGGCTGATGCATATTTCATGGAAAGACTGAGTCTATGAGACTGGCTTGCTTCTCTGGTATGTTACTAAATGACTAGGGTTAGTGCACAGAATTGATGGATGGGGTGTAACACTCATAATCGTCCAGCAACATTTCTAAGTTATCACAAACCATCTCAATTTTTTCATAGACTTGTTTGCTCAGATTTTCCTTATGATAATAAGGCTGTTAGGCTTTATCAGTACCTTCACCCAATGGATATAAGGTATTTCCCCCAAATGATAGGGGAGAGCGGTCGGAACGTCTCAGAGAACTCAATGGGACTCTGACAGGTTCTGTCGATTGCTCACGGGCTCGCTGTTCATGTGAGTATCCATACAACCTTGCAGCTGCTGATTAAACACCAGCTGCAAACTTGGGTGAACTATGTTGTTTAGTTAGAAATTTGGAGCAAAAAAGAAAAATCCACAAAAGTAAACAAAGGTCACTTCTCCATTTCACCAGAAACCTGAATCCAAGACCTATGCTTCTCTTACGCTTTGCAAGGAAATTAGGTGACATGAATACGGACCCAGACTGAAGTTACGGCATTATCAATCACAAGTCATTGGACGTGGGGCAAGTCACTTAACCTCTCAAATTTCACCTTGTGAAACAACAGTCCCACCTCCAGAGACCGGTGAGGATTAAACGGGAAGATGGGAATGCCAGGTACAC
The DNA here is from genome assembly GCF_028018385.1 of Neofelis nebulosa. Lineage (NCBI taxonomy): Eukaryota > Metazoa > Chordata > Mammalia > Carnivora > Felidae > Neofelis > Neofelis nebulosa. The sequence goes on from NC_080789.1 coordinate 52,898,693, forward strand.
CACCGCCTGCAAACCACCACGAAACAGGTGACGATGCTACGACTCGCATCAGCAGGCCCTCGTTACGGTCACTGACTATTCCCGTGGGTGTGGGCAAGGCTCCTTCAGGGGCTACAAGTAACAGACTGAAAGTCAGGAGCCCCCTCCTGCGAGAAGACAGGCAATGCACATGGTGAGAGCCGCTGACCTTTAGGGCCTTAACGTATGAATGTCAAGGAGTAAGGGGAGGTGTGCACAAGTTTCCACGGTTGGGCAAAGGGGTGGGCCCTGAGGAGGTGATCCCGCGGCTGACTTGGCAGCTTGTTGACATGGGCAGAGGGAAGGGTCCTCCGGGCCCAAGGACTAGCACACGCACACGCAGGGCCCCTCTGCTGCGGCAACCCAACCCAGGATGGCTAGGGGGGTCCAGTTAGGTTCCTAGGGCAGCCCCATGGCTTACTTACAAGAAGTAAGAAGAATCTTACTTACAAGAAGTGAGATTTTATATATCTTAATAGCCAGTTTCCCAAACTGGTTTCAAGACAAGAACCACTGGGGGTGCTTACTAAAAATACCATGTCCAGTCCCCTGAGCTCAGCTGGCTATTTTTATCTTGTTGGTCTGGCAGGACCTGGAATGGAGGGGACTTTAATTATGTGCCCAGGTGAATCTTTCCAGTGAGCAACTCCAGGAGACACAAGTGAAGAAGAACTCAACAATTCTGAACAAGGAAGATACATAATCAGACGTGCATTCCAGAAAAACCACACAAATAACTAAATAAGTGAAACGCTAAGCATCCTACACTTCACGAAATAAGAGCTGGCTTTGTAAACCGTATGGTTCCCTGTCTGAACTATGAATTTCTGGGCAAAACGAACTAACAACAATAAAACACTCACAAGATTGAATGGTATCCACGTTCTCCCCTGAGCCTATTATTTTAATCAGTTATGAATCCCTCATTTCTGTCATCTGGTGTGGAACTAATGAGAATTTCCATTTAATCTGTTATCAGAAAGGAGAAGCTGATTTTCAAACACATTGTAGAGAACCTTTTGAGCTATGCTGCCTGATAGGTAGCCATTAGTCACACTAAGCCCTTCCAATGTGGCTAGCCCAAACTGAGATGTGCTGTAAGTGTAAAATAGAGGCAAGATTTTTTTTTTCTTTTTTTCAGAGACAGCTTGCACATGTGTGTGTGTGTGTTAGAGCGGGAGGGGCAGAGGGAGAGAGAAAAGTCCCAAGCAGGCTCCACGCTCAATGTGGAGCCCAACCCAGGGCTTGATCCCATGACCCTGGGATCATGACCTGAGCCAAAATCAAGAGTCAGACACTCAACCAACTGAGCCTCCCAGGAATCCCAGATTTCGAAATCTCAGTACGAAAAAAGAAAGAATGTAAAACATCTCACTGATAACTACTAATGTTGAAGTTTAAAAATTTAGACATTGGGTTACATAAAAGACATTATTAAAATTAACTTCACCTGTTCATGTTTCTTTCCACTTTTCAAAACGACTATTAAAAAATCTAAAATTAAAAATACGGTTCAGGGCACCTGGATAGCTCAGTCGGTTAAGCGTCCGTCTTCAGCTCAGGTCATAATCTCGTGGTATGTGGGTTCAAGCCCTGTGTTGGGCTCTGTGCTGACAGCTCAGAGCCTAGAGCCTACTTCATATTCTGTATTTCCTTCTCTCTCTGTCCCCCGCTCATGCTCTGTCTCTTCTCTCAAAAATAAACATTAAAAAAATTTTTAAAGAAATACTGTTCATGTATATGACCATATACTGGTATATACTGGCCATATATGGCCAAAGCTCCTGTAGGATATGAGTAGATTAGCAACCAAGTTTCTCATAAGTAGAATCTGAAATGTGGAGGTCTCATCAGAAAAGGCTTTTGAAGAATTAGCAGGCTTGATTAGAAGACAAAACTTAAGGGGCGCCTGGGTGGCGCAGTCGGTTAAGCGGCCGACTTCAGCCAGGTCACGATCTCGTGGTCCGTGGGTTCGAGCCCCGTGTCGGGCTCTGGGCTGATGGCTCGGAGCCTGGAGCCTGTTTCCGATTCTGTGTCTCCCTCTCTCTCTGCCCCTCCCCCGTTCATGCTCTGTCTCTCTCTGTCCCAAAAATAAATAAAAAACGTTGAAAAAAAAATTAAAAAAAAAAAAAAAAGAAGACAAAACTTAAGCATAAGGCAAATATAGGATAGAATACAGAGTAGCAAGACACTAGCTGCAGTGAGAAGTGTGACCTTGGAGGAGTAACTATCTCTTGGAACTCACCTTTCCTCAACTGCAAAATGGTTACTAATTATAGATGTTATATCCCCGCTTTCAAAGACGATGAAAGGCTTTAAAGAGAAAAGACTTTCTCATCTTGTAAAACACTGTATCATATCATAAAATATGTAATGAAAAATAAAAAAAGTTCTAGATTTGGTCATGCTGACTACACAGGGCTAAAGGACTTTCAGAAAAGGAAAGCTCATGGACTAACGGGTCATCATCAGTGATCCCTTTAGAGGGCAGGCACTGGCCTGCACTGCCTTTAAAGAATATGCAGAATTTGGAAGGCTGTGCAAATTGGGGGGATGGAAACACAGTTCCTTGAACTAAAAATGTTATTTTTGATATCGTGGCCCAGAAGAGTTAGGTTCTAGGGAAGGGGATTTAGAGTGGCTGGACCAAACCTAGTCTTTTTCTACTTCCTATTTTTATTTACTTATTACATTTATTTATTTTTGAGAGACAGAGAGAGACAGAGCATGAGCAGAGGAGGGGCAGAGAGAGGAGGGGACACAGAATAGGAAGCAGGCTCCAGGCTCTGAGCTGGCTGTTTAGCCAGACACGGGGCTCAAACTTGTGAACTGTGAGATCATGACCAGAGCCGAAGCTGGACGCTCAACTGACTGAGCCACCCAGGTGCCTCAACTTATTTTCTTTTTTTAAGTTTATTTAGTTTGAGAGAGAGCATGAGCAGGAAAGGGGCAGAGAGGGAGGGAGAGAAGGAAAATCTCAAGCAGGTTCTGCATTGTCAGGGGGGAGCCCAAAGCAGGGCTTGAATTCATGAACTGTGAGATCATGATCTGAGCTGAAATCAAGAGTCAGATGCTTAACTGACTACACTATCCAGGCGCCCCTTTTTCCTACTTTTAAATTAGGATATCACCAACAATTTAAGCAAATTAAATAGCACAGACATATATGACATCAGGTTGCTTCCATTCTAAGCTGAAAACCATGGCCTGATCCTAGAACTCTAGAGATGGTTAGAATAATTTGAGGGGAGTAGAATTATGATAAAACCTTTTGGAATAAAACAAGGTAAGAAACTCCTCTCAGTACAGTTATGCCTCATTGTTTTGCATATAAAAGTAAAGTCAATTTCACAACATTTCTGACACTTAAAGAGAGGCCATATCTACATTCTTAAGTTTTCATCACAACATCTCCATTTGAAAGGACATTAATGTATCATTTTAGAATAAAAGCTTAGTACAAAAGCATCCATTTTCATAGCTTTTGAAAGCTAAACATTGTATTTTGGCCTAGATAACATCTTCAGGTGAAGTATGGAAAACAAATTTGCACCTTTTTTTCCCCCCAGATGAAAGCCAGCTAGCCAGGATAAAAGGCAGTAAATTAAGGTGATCAATTATTGCTGTTTAATACACTGCAAGAAACACCAGTTTAAGGAAGTACAGATCTAAATGATTCACTATCGTGCCTGTATTTGGAATGCAGAAGAGGTAAGATTTAATTAACTTCTCCATAATTAAGCAAGGACATTTCAGCCAGTATTAGATTGACTTTTACTACCAGAAAAAGACCATGCGTGGAAAACACTGGTCTGTAGAAAGCACAAGAATTTACATTTTGGAATGGCCTGTGTTGGTGATCTTTCAAAGGTTCAAGGCATTTTCTAAACGTTGACTTTCTTTCCTGATATAATTCAACATGAAGCCTCATGGAGTAAATAGAAAAGCCTACACATTTTTGTGGAGTAAGTTTTAAGAATGAAAAACATTTAAAGTAGTTTAATCTTTTGTACTGAATCACTTGCAAATTGAGGCTTTTTCTTTTCTTTTTTCAAGATTTTAAAGTAATCTCTACACTCAACGTGGGGCTCGAACTCACAACCCCAAGATGAGGTTGCATGCTCTGAGCCAGTCAGGCGTACCAAATTGAGGCTTTTTCTTTTTTTTTTTTTTTAAAAAATTTTTTTTTTCAACGTTTTTGATTTATTTTTGGGACAGAGAGAGACAGAGCATGAACGGGGGAGGGGCAGAGAGAGAGGGAGACACAGAATCGGAAACAGGCTCCAGGCTCCGAGCCATCAGCCCAGAGCCCGACGCGGGGCTCGAACTCACGGACCGCGAGATCGTGACCTGGCTGAAGTCGGACGCTTAACCGACTGCGCCACCCAGGTGCCCCAAATTGAGGCTTTTTCAAATTAAGGCTCTTCTCTTTATTGCAGTAATGACAATTTTAAAGTGCACAGTTTAACCTCCCAAGCAATTTACTATTTACATGGTAAATATGAGACAATACTGAATTCCTACTAAATTCCTGATTCTGTGAAAGGTACTTGATACAGTTTGGCTCATTTAATTCTGACAACAATCCTATTATTTAGTGACTCCACTACATAGATGTGGATATCAAAGCAGAGAGAGGTTATTTTGTCCAAAGTCTACAATTATTAAGTACTAAAGCTTGAATTCCAGCATGCTACAAGATGGTAACGTTCAACAATTACACATAGTATATAATCAAACAACGCAAGCCCAAGTGATCCAGACCTGGCCTTCTAGATATTCTGAAAGAATGTATATAGATAATGTATACAACTTAATGTAGCAAATAAAGTTTAACTGCCAAGTATCTAGCATCGTTTAGAAAAGCAATGATTACATTTCTATACTTACTTAAATCAAGAAAGCCAAAAGAACTTCCTCTTCCCCACAAAATTCAAATATTTCATAAAAACTAGCTAAGTGACTAACTCCCTAGTATTTTCTGAATGTTGTGGCTTTATGGGAAATTATGTATTTAGGTCAACTATTGCTGTTTTTTAATTGTTTTTAAGTTTTAAATTGTTAGAAATTGGTACTATGTTAAAATTATTGTAAAGCTTTGAACTATACAGATTATAAATCCCTTTAATACAAATATCATGTCTCTAAATTTCCATACAACACATAATAGATGCTCAATAACCATCTCTGATATACGTTTGCTTCAGTAAAGATAACAAGGTATCAGAGGGCTTAGTTATGTACATATGGACCCAGGACCCACATTTTGCTAAATCATAAAATGGTTTTCCATTTCCCTCTCCCCACAACCCACAGTCCCATCACTACCCCCTTCTTTCTTTGCTCCATGTGGTCCTTCTGGCATCCAGCCCTACAAGGTCTTTCCCATTAACCATGTTCTATTTGGTCAACGGTGGAAAAAGACTCCCGTTAAATCCACGGACTGCCGTGTTCTACACATCTCATCTCTCAATTAAAGATACTTTCTACGTCTACTTCTACTACAGACAATACCTTAGTCTAGGAAAATGACAAAGGAAACCCTAATCATTTCACTTAGTTATCTTTAGGTCTCTATTAGAGACTTTGAATGGATCGCTATTGGCAAATTTCCATCTTACTTTGATTTAACTACAGTTCAATAAGTGAGAGCTCCAATAACATCTGGCTCCAAAGTGAACTGCAACTCTGGTTCAGGAGCTGATACAAAAGAAAGCAGAACATGGTCAAGTACTTATGCTTCCTCAACATTCATTTTCCATTTACTGACAGTCACAGTTCTGGAATATGGAATCAATGCCTTTGAGGGTTTAGGCTACAAAATCCTTAAAAGAGATCATATTAAAGTACATATATTCGTATCTATTTACATTTATTTTTCAAGATTTTTCAGGCCTAAGCAAATACTGAACATCAGCTTGTTAAAACGTCAGAAACATTAATTTTCTTCATTTTATCTCTTCAAAGTACCAAAGAAAATGTCCAACTTGATTGACAACCTATGTATTAAAAATAACATTCTTTTATTTTATCCTCAGATTGGAGCCAAACTCTACAATAAAACAGTATTTCTAGTCCTGCACAAATATCCAACTTTTACCCACATAATCTGCAAAACTTGAAATCAACAATGTTCACCTCGACAATGTCCACTCAAACAAGTGAGGAAAGAAATGCTTTTAACTACTCATCTGACAAACCAAGCGTGTGCCAGGTGCTGAGCTCTGGGGAAACTAAGATAAACCAAACTGCTTTGTGCCCTCAGGGCCTCTCAGGCTAGCTCCAAGTCTACAGACATGAAAACAAGCAACTGTTATTTTTATAACGATCATCATTTACAATGCAGCGCACTAAGTCCTATAACGGAAGCACGAAAAAAGTGCTGTGAAAACACACAGGAAGGAACAACAAAGTGCCCAGGGAAATCGGGGAGAGCTCTGAGGGGACACCAGAGTTAGCAGATAAACAGGCAAGTGCTGAGCTGGGAGCAGCGAGGGGAAGGGTATTATGGACAAAAGCACAGGCATAAGACTACCTGGAGAGTCCAGGGCATTACACGGATTGCAGTCTGTTCCATTTTGCGGGGGAATAAGGTAAGCAGGGGCTGGGCCAGTTATTAGGGGAATTTTAAAGGAAACACTCTAAAAAGGTAAGGGATGCTTTTTTTTATTCAGTTCCTATTCACTTACTATAGCGAATGTTTCAATTTGTTTAATAAGTTAGAAACAAATGCTGATTATTCACTTTTAGAAAAGATAGCTGTAGGACGATGTCCTAACTGATGAAATTACTGGAAAATGACATCTCCTGCCAAATTACTGACAACAGATTTCTTAAAATTATTTTATGCTAATTTAGACAAGGGAGAACAGTGTCGACTATATTCAATAGACTACTGATACGGAATGGAAGGATTTATAAATACCATATATGATCAGAGTTGCCTTCTACTTCACCTTTTTAAAAGTTTATTATATTTTGAGAGACAGTGTGTGTGTATGTGTGCACCCAAGCATCAGCAGGGGAGGGGCAGAAAAAGAGGGAAAGAGAGGATCCCAAACAGGCTCCATGCCTGGGGCCTGATGTGGGGCTCAGACTCATGAACTGCGAGATCATGACCTGAGCCCAAATCAAGAGTCAGATGCTGAACCGACTGAGCCACCCAGGTGCCCCATTTCTACTGCACTTTAATTAGATATAACTTTCAAATTAAAGTAGCTTAAAATGACAAATTATTCAAAATACCTATCTTCTACCTTTCTTATCTCTTTTGTGGCCCATCCATTTTATAATTTACCTTGAAAAGGTACACTTTTTAAAAGATACTGTATCATTTCATCTTCACACTAAAAAGCAGTTCAGAAATACTAATGTAAAAATCCTAGCATCTTCTAACCTTATACCTCTTTATAAGATCTCAAATACAATATTAGTTTTATGACCTCTGCCATGTCCACTTTTTTCAAAAAAATTTTTTTTAATTTTTTTTTAACGTTTATTTATTTTTGAGACAGAGAGAGACAGAGCATGAATGGGGGAGGGGCAGAGAGAGAGGGAGACACAGAATCGGAAGCAGGCTCCAGGCTCCGAGCCATCAGCCTAGAACCCGACGCAGGGCTCGAACTCACGGACCGCGAGATCATGACCTGAGCTGAAGTCGGACGCTTAACCGACTGAGCCACCCAGGTGCCCCTCAAAATTTTTTAATGATTATTTATTTCTGTGTGTGTGTGTGTGTGAGAGAGAGAGAGAGAGAGAGCGCGCGTGAGCGCATGCACAAGTGGGGGAAGGGCAGAGAGGGAGGGAGACATAGAATCTGAAGCAGGCTCCAGGTTCCGAGCTGTCAGCACAGAGCCCGACGCAGGGCTCGAACCCACAAACTGTGAGATCATGACCAGAGCCGAAGTCAGTCGGTCAACCGACTGAGCCACCCAGGCACCCTGCCATGTCCACTCATTTACATAGCTACTCTTATCTGGAAGACACTGATTTTTAAATATGATCAGATAGATGAATAGGCCAGTGCACTGTTGTGAAATGCTGTCCTTCCTCCAAATCCTCAGCACCAGTGAGCTTCTCTCCACCTCTCCCCCGATGTTATGCATCCACAATCTAGACATTGCCTTTTACTTGAAACTTTGCTCCCCAGGTCTCTACCCACACTGTGTACTTCCTCTGTTAAATCTGACTCTGTTGAATAGCACTGTCGTGGGGTTGCTGACAGCAGTGACTCTCTCTTTGGCCCTGCATCTTGTTCATGTTTGCTAGATGACTTTCCTTGGAAGTACGTGTTCCAGGACCCTTGGAGATTACCATACGCACTTTAGGAATGTTCACCAGGGCCAGGATGGGAGGAGGCATGTTTTGGCCTCCCGTGAATCTGTGAGAGAGAACATAGCCTTTCCCCTTCCGGATGCACAGGTGGTAGTGCTACAAGATCTAATTATAGGTTAGCTGTCAATTAGGTGTATACAAACGCTCGAGGTGCATGTGAACGCTCTGATCTCACTACGGTGCCCCTCCAGATGACCCCTTGCTTGCTCTCTAAACTGTGCGGACTAAGGTCCAGACTTTGCAGAGAATCACGGTGCGGCTGGACTGTTGTCTGCCCGATCCTCCATCAGTAAGTTACCCTGAATAAAATTCTGTGTCAACTATGTGGAGTGGCCTGCTTCGTTTTCTTATCTCTAAGTGCCTTCTCAGTTTGGGGGATACTATACCGTCCCTCCTCCACTTTCTAATACTTGTGTCTTATGTAAGATGCAGAAGTCATCCAAAGATGAAGGTGAAAAACGAGGAGCTGATAGACTGAGTTTGGAAAAGAGGGAAGGTTGGAGCAGGAGAAGGATAAAGGGAAACAGCTTAAGGAGAAAAGAATTGAGAAGAGGGAGAGAGATAAGAGAGGAAAAATGAGGGGTATTCAAGGAAATAGGGCAGGTGGAAAAATGAAATAAATGTGAAGGCACCTGGCTGGCTTGGTCAGTTAAGCGTCCGACTCTTGATTTCAGCTCAGGTCATGATCTGGAGGTTTATGAGATTGAGCCCCGCATGGGGTGTTGGGCTCCAGGCTGATGGCCCGGAACCTACTTGGGATTCTCTCTCTCTCCCTCTCTCTGCCCCTCCCCATACATACACTCCCTCTCAAAATAAATTTTTTAAAAAAAAAATTTTTTTTTTTTAACGTTTATTTATTTTTGAGACAGAGAGAGACAGAGCATGAACGGGGGAGGAGCAGAGAGAGAGGGAGACACAGAATCGGAAGCAGGCTCCAGGCTCTGGGCCATCAGCCCAGAGCCCGACGCAGGGCTCGAACTCACGGACCGTGAGATCGTGACCTGAGCTGAAGTCGGACGCTCAACCGACTGAGCCACCCAGGTGCCCCTCAAAATAAATTTTTAAAAAAATGTGAAGTGACAAAGGTGTTCAAGAAGTCACTGAACCAGTCTTGGGCACCGGAGGGCCCTTAGATTTCTGAAGAGTACATCTGCTTCTAACAAATCCCAGATATCAGACTACCAGGCTGCAGTCTTAGGCCAGCATCAGAATAAAATCTCAAGGTCAAGCATAACTTCTTTTTCGTATTAAAACCAAAGTGTAGGGGTCCCTGGGTGGCTAAGTCAGTTAAGTGTCCAACTCTTGATTTTGGCTTAGGTCATGATGTCATGGTTCAGGAGATCAAGCTCCAAGTTAGGCTTTGTGCTGACAGCATGGAGCCTAGTTGGGATTCTCTGTCTCTCTGTCTCTCCCTCTCTCCGTTCCTCCCCTCCTCTTGCTCCCTCTCTCTCAAATGTGTTTTTTGTTTTTTGTTTTTAAAGTGTAAGTTGGTCAGAGTCATAAGATCTTCCCCTTTTAAACCTTTAGAAACCTAGGTGGAAGCAAAGTTGGTCATGAATGGTCACGAACGTGGAAGTTCACGTGTGATGGAACTTCAAGTTCCGTGGTTGAGCATGTGACTAATCCATGCTCTTCTTTCACAGTACCCCAATACTAACTGTAGCTCTGAGACCAAGCAGAAGTTCTTTGTATTCACTCTATTGTCATGGTTCAATTATGAAGCTCCTGGAGCATTTTAAGTATCTGGCATCTCAGGGGTGGAGTGGAAAGGCCACTAAAAGCAGGTAGAATCTCTCAGAATTCTTGTACCATCTTCCTTCTCAGTAAAAATGAGACCACTTCAATAAAACCAAGAGCTTTCCACATTGACCCACAGCACATTTTCCCCCTTCCTTTTAAGTTTAGATGTTTCTGGTGAGAACTCATACTACTTCACAGGCACAGCTGATGTTCTCTTGCCTGCCGGCATTCAGAAAGCCATCTGAATGGATGGCACTGAGCCTTCTGCCATCCACTGGATTGTTCCCCAGTGCAGGTGCCAAGGAGTCCTGAGTTCGGGCAAGCGACAGACCACAGGACACTCCAGGCTCCGTCTCCTAGTCAGGGCTCTTCTGAATGCCAGCAGCACGGCACAGGATGAATACACTTTTTCTTCTTCACTCTGGTTATAGGGTTGACTAGCTGGGATCATCCCAAAGGCAGAGCACTCTGCCCAAATCCAATGAAACACTTTGCATTGTTCAGCAGTCCCTTCCTGAGACTGAAATAAATAATAGCTACTTAGAGTCTTAAGATGTGCATGGGGGCATTAACAGAGGAAGGGTCAAAAACTCAAATGCCCTCAGAGGCAGGATAAGTCCCATCAATGAGTGAAGTGACAGGGTGTAAAATACCAAGGGAAGGTAATGACCGTGCTGAGTGGGAACACACACCTCATCCAGCCACCAAGCTCCAGGTAACAGTTGCTGCATAGGAAGCTTGATGCAGTTATGCCAAATCTGATTTTGTGTTTTTGAGAGAAGCCTGAAATCTGGATTTTTGGGCAAAATATCCAAATTTTTCAGTATCAGCAACTAATTAAATTAAAACAGTGTACAGGCCAAGCAAAACCCATCTCTGTGCCAGGTTTTGCCTCCAGACTACCACTGTGTGCTCTCTGACGGACAGAAATTCTAAGCTTTTTGGACAAGATAATACCCTCAACTGTCATAAATATAACAGAAACAAAATGCAGATTAATGACAATTTGAGGGACCTCAGAAATGAGGCAGCAATGTAAACGGTGTGTGGAAAATCCATCAAAACAAGGTGACGCTAATATTATTTCCCAGCTTTTAAGTGAATTTATTTGTCACCTGGATGCCAATGGCTTGACTTACTCTACAACTCACGCTAGTTTTCTGGGAATTGAAAATACTAGAAGTTTCTCCTTCTCACCATTCTCTCCTGGGGCTCAGCCTAAAACTGGAAGATGATCTGAAGTCCAATCTTATTGGAACTCTTTCTCAAGAACGGTTCTTGCTGACTCAAGAAATCTGAGAAAAGCACTTCTCCCAGTGCTGGTACAAATCCCATTAGCCATCACTGCTATCAAAGGCTTTCCTGAATAATCTGTGTTCCCATTTACTTTTTGTGTCTCTCTTCTTTGGACACATTAGAGAAATAAAATAATCACAGAATCTCAACTTTACAATAAGCCTTAGGAATCATTTAGTCCTGGGGCGCCTGGGTGGCTTAGTTGGTTAAGTGTCCAACTTCAGCTCAGGTCATGATCTCACAGTTTGTGGGTTCGAGTCCCGCATCGGACTCTGTGCTGACAGCTCAGAGCCTGGAGCGTGCTTCAGCTTCTGTGTCTCCCTCTCTCTGCCCCTCCCCAGCTCATGCTTTGCCTTTCAAAAATAAAGAAACATTAAAAAAAAAAAAGTCGTTTAGCCCTATCTGGTGTCTGGTGATCAAATTCTCCCAAGTTCATGCCTGCCTGGAATTCACTGTCTCCCCAGAGCAGCCGGTGCTACTATCTGGCAACTCTAACCCTTAGAGAAGTCTCCTTGAACTAAAACAAGAACTCATCCATTGGTTGCACAAATATGTATCAAAATGCCAATGATATGACTCACACTAGCTGCTTTTATATAAAGATGAATAAGCTGGGACATCCCTCCCCCTCTGCAAAGAATTCACAAAAATACTTTTCAAATTAAATTTCAAACTTCCAAAAGGGTACTCTGTACAAGTGCACTCGAGACAAAATAAAGCCAACCAATCAGAAAGTCTAGAATGTAATAAGACAAGTCATGAGAAGTGAATACAGAAATACTTAAAAGAAAAGGTTTAAAGGTTAATGAGGAAATAGGTATGACTACTCAGATATGAAACTTCCTTCAAAATTAACCTAACATCTTTTCCTAATCACTCTGGGAACAAAAGGCTAAATAGAAGACTGTTACCACGTTCATTGTCCACTATAAGAAAATTTACTCACCCATAACCTCCCATACTTGGGAGCACTACAAAAGCAGGTTTCCGTATCACTACTTCCCTTTTTGATACCTGTACCCTTTTTCTGCTATGCTGTCCCTTAAGCCTAATTCAGGAAAAGGATATTCAATCAATTCCATCTCCATTCCCCATCCACTCCTGACCTGCCCAGTCAAGAGAAGCTTAAGAAGAATTCACTATATGGTAGGTTAAGGTTTGCATGACACCTTACAGCTGAGAAGACTGGGTCCAATGAGAACTTAGTCATAAATTTTATAGAAAGCTTTGTTTCCTCAGCTGAGTGTAAGGGAAAATTTCCTCTGTTAGTATAAGTGAAATTTTCTTTCCTTTGAAGTTCTGAGTCCTGACCTTGGGTAATTTATGTAAACTTAAACCTCCACTGGAACCAATCTCATTTAATTGTTATGAGGATTAAATTAGATAATACACGTAAAGAATTCAAATAGAGCCTCACACAGATAATTCCCAACAAATGGTACCTATTGTTATTAGTATCATTTTTACATCTACTGGTCCTAAAACATGTTGACATATTTCTTAAGAATCGGTATTTTGGAGACGTCTGGGTGGCTCAGTCAGTTAAGTGTCTTACTCTTGATTTGGGCTCAGGTCATGATCTCTCTCAGTTTGTGTGATTGAGCCCGCCACTGGGCTCTGCACCGACAACACGGAGTCTGCTTGGGATTTTCTCTCTCCTTTCTCTCTCTGCCCCTCCCGTGCACACTCTCAAAATAAATAAATAAACTTAAAAAAAGGCACTCTTATTTTTTCCCTCATTCATGCAAACATATTCATTTTAGAAAATTAGAGTAGAAGGAAGAGGGGGAATCGTCCATCTTGGGGAACACACCTGTTAATATGGTACAATTAATTTTTGTGTTTTTTTTTTAAAGTATGAATAGTTCTTTTAATTTAAAAAAGAATAATTTGCTACAAAAGCAGACATACATGCTGTAAAATGTTAGAAAATGTAACTTAAAAAACCCACTTGATTTTCTATCATGAGATTACTTTTGATAACATTTTGCTGTATATTCTAAATATTTTTTTAATACGGAAAGCTTTAGGTTATATCCATTTTGACCTTTCAACCTTTAATGGTTTATTCAATGCCTGTACACAGGTAGATTTTCCAGAGCATCAAGAACCACCGTCACTGGTCCCTTCCTAAGGGCCACACTCTATCAGATTACCACTAATCCTTACAACAGTCCTGCCAAATACATTCCAATATCCCTGTTTGCAGATAAGAAAACTAAGACTCATAGAGATTAGGTGGTCAGCCCAAGGCCTCAAAGCATTAAGTGACAGAGCTAGGTTTCAATCCATCTTTGTCAGACTTCAAAGCCTGTAAATTCTCCCCTAGCCCCAGCCTAAAGGGAGGGACAGCTAGATTCTCTATGGGAAAACAGTTAAAGGAACACAAAAAATCCTGATCCTTATTTGGGGAGCAAAGTAGTATGACTCTCATTTTACAAAAAGACAACAGTGACTCAAAGTGACACAGTGAAGTCGGATAGAGCAGGACTTTAAATACCAGTTAGATGAGGACACCATCATTTCAATACAAGATAACTCTCTTCTATGTGATGTTTAAATTTAGAGTTTGCTCGGATTTTGCATAAAATAAACATACTCTCGAGCCACCCACAAGTACTCACTGGTGAGCTGTTCCTGGGGTATAATTCAAGGAGGGAAAACCCAAAATTAATTAGGGAGTTACACAGTGTTAACGTATACCACAACAAAACTTACCCCTGAGGTTTCAAAGTCCTGCTTATCAGGCTGCTGGGAAGGACAAACGGGTATTTAGAGACCTGGCTGAGACTCCCAGCTCTGTCACTAAATACCTGTATGACCTTGGGCAAGTTACTGACTCTCTTCTGGGCTCAATGACTCCGTCATGAAAACAGGTAGAATACATACCCACCCCCTCTCCATGGACACACTGCTGCCAGAAGGATAAAGGTTATGAATGATAGAGGATTTAGAAAATTCAAATTTTCCATTACCGTATAAGATCTCTAATAAAAGTAATGACAACTGCAATAATAATGTATTACTATAGCTACATTTTGGCTGAGTGCAAATTATGTCAGGTTTTGCTGGTTTTTAAAATTTTAATGTTTGTTTACTTTTGAGAGAGAGAGCGTGAACAAGGGAGGGGCAAAGACACAGGAAGACAAAGAATCTGAAGCATGCTCCAGGCTCCAAGCTGTCAGCACAGAGCTCGATGTGAGGCTCAAACCCACAAACTGCAAGATCATGAGCTGAGCTGAAGTCAGACACTTCACGGACTAGGCCACCCAGTCTCCTCTGTTTTGTTTAAATGTTCGCTTATTTTTGAGAGAGAGAGAAATAGGGAAAGAATGAGCGTGCGTGCAGGAGGGGAAGAGAGAGAGGGAGACAGAGAATCCAAAGTGGGCTTTGCACTCTCACCACTGAGCCTGGCTCAGGACTCAAACTCAGCAACCATGAGATCATGACCTTGAACTGAAGTCAGACGCTTAAGTGACTGAGCCACCCAGGTGCCCCAGGCATTGTTCTCTTTTACATGAATTAACTCATTCAATTTTCGTGTTATCATTACCTCAATTTTACAGATGATCAAACTGACAAAAACAGGTTAAGAACTTGCCCATGGTCACTTGGCTAGTAGGTGGAGCTAGGTTCTGAATCCAGGAAATCTGACTTGAGCCCATGCTTTTAACTACGTGACAGGGAGGTTCCTAAAAATCCTTTACTCCTTCTCCCACCTCCAACAGCTTCTGTGCCACACTCCTTCCAAGGGAAAAACATCGAAACATATTCTACTTTTGCTGTTTCTAATTATACGATTTTCTTTACAAAACCAATTAAAAAAGAAAATAATTTTGAAGCTATTCTGACAAATCTGTTGATTAAAAAAAACAACGGTTTTGTCTATTTCGGCAATGTTATCTTCAGTCATATCAGGTAATTTCATAAGAAAATAATTTAAGGGTTTACAATTCTTTCAAAAATGGTTCTCAACCTAAAATGAAGAAAACTATGCAATGGAGATAAAATTCTAAAGTATGTAACAGTCATATTTCAAAGAAACTCTAAAGTATATAACAGTCATATTTCAGAATCTACTGAACAGTAACTATCTGTTGATTCCTCCCCCTTAACTAGTGGTTCCTGTGGGGTTAAATATTATATGACATAGACATTAGTCCGTGGCTGACGGTCCCCCTCCCCAGCATTCTTACACATCCGAATGATAAACCCTTGTCTTCTGTGTAGACAAGAAACCTCAGAAAATAAGCAAGTGGGAATAGAATATGAGCCACAAATGCAGGCTCTGTATGTGATTTTAAATTTATAAAATCTATAAATCTATATTAAAGAGAAGCAGATGAAATTAATTTAAAATATTTTATTAAGTCATAATGTTAAAATATTGTAGCTTCTGGGGTGAGCACTGGGTGTTGTATGGAAACCAATCTGACAATAAATTATATTTAATATAAAATATTATAGTTTCAATGTGTAATCAATATAAAAACATTAATGAGATATTTGGCAATTTTTTGTATTAAGTCTTCAAAATCTGGTGTGTATTCACCCTTACAGCACATTGCAACTCGGACCAGCCACTTGTCAGGTGCTGAACAGCCACATATGGCTAGTAGCTGCCTTACCAGACCACACAGTTCTATATAATGGGGTTTTCTTTGTTTTTGTTTTTAAGTTTATTTATTCATTTGAGAGAGGGCAGGGAGGGGCATAGAGAGAGGGTGAGAAAGAATCCCAAGCAGGTTCCAGGGTTAGCACATAGAGCGTGATGTGAGGCTTGATGGAGCTCATGACCAAACAGATCATGACCAGAGCTGAAACCAAGAGTCAGATGCCTGACTCAGCTACCCAGGTGCAGCTAAAGAGTGGTTTTGGGAGTAAATGGGGATTAGACAATCAGCCAGTTTCCTACTCTCAAACAGCAAAGCATAGGTCAAGGGGAAAAGTTACAACAGGTTGGTAATTCCGCACCGTTTTGAAAAGCACACAGTGTTTTAGTGTAAAGGTCCTCTTCAACTAGCATTTAAATAACAGCTCCGATTGTAAATGTGTGTGTGTGTCTGTGTACAGAGACACACAATGTTCAATACCTAAACAATGATCAGTAAGATAATACAATCTTGGCCAGTATGGACACCCAGTGTGACCATACAAAAGGAAGCATGGGAGACAATGTGGTAAGTGCACTGCTGGGGCACATAGGGTTCTGAACAACAGTGATTAAAACTGAACACCATATCAACTAATTTCCCCCGTTCTTCTCATCTCCCCTGTCTTCACTGAAGTTTATCCTCAGATGTCACTACTCCTGAAAGGTTTTATCCAACTATCTAAAATATACCCACCAGGGACACTTGGGTGGCTCAGTCGGTTAAGCGTCCGACTTTGACTCAGGTTATGATCTCATGGTTCCTGAGTTCAAGCCCCATGTCTGGCTCTGTGCTGACAGCTTGGAGTCTGGAGCCTGCTTCCAATTCTGTGTCTCCCTCTCTCCCAAAACATAAAAAAATTAAAAAAATTTTTAAATATACCCACCAGCTCCTAGCCCCCACCAATCTATCCCATTACTATAGGTATTTTTCTTCATAGCACTCATTATTCCCTGATATTAGAGTATACAATTATTGGCTCTTTCTTCCCCTAAAATGGAAGCTCCATGAGGACAAGAAAGTTGTTTTATTCATTGTGACATCCCAGTACTCACACAAAACAGGGCATTAGGTTTTCAACAAATTTGTTTATTCAACAATGCTATGCACCTACCATCCATTCTGACAGGTGCAAAGAAGACACCCTTAGACTCGGGCAGTGGCGCCCCTGTGCCGGTAAGAAGTCCTGGGGGCAAGGCAATGCCTTCACACAAGTCCTGCTCCACATGCAGAGTATGCTCTAAATTCCCTCTCCAATACAGCCTGAGCCTGCTTCCTGGGCCTGCCCAGTGTCTGCTCCAGATCCACCCAAGGGCTTTTGCAGTGAGAGACAGAATTGAGGGGTGAGAACAGATGGGATTATACCTAGGTACGTAGGCACAATTCTTGTCCTAAGCAGCTCTGTCCAACAGGATGCGCTGCACCTATGAAAAAGTTCTAGACAGACCTACACTGTCCAGTGTAGTAGCCCCTGGCCACATGTGGCTAATTAGCACTTAGAATGTGGTGTGACTGAGGAACTGAAATGCTTACTTTTTCTCAAAGTTAAATATAAATAGCCACCATATTGGCAAGCACAAGTCTAGTGGAAAAGAAAGTCAATGATTAAAGAACAGGTTTGTACTAGTTTCCTATTGCTGCTGTAACAAATTACCACAAACTCAATGATTTAAAACAATACAAATTTATTCTGTTAAAGTTCAGAGGGAGGTCAGAGGTCCAAAAAAAATCTTTAGGGGCTAATATCACAGTGTCAAGAGGGCTAGTTCCTTTTGGAGGCTCTAGGGGAGACTCTGTTCACTGCCTCCTCCGGTTTCTACATCCTGCCTACATTCCTTGGCCCTGGACTGTAAGCATACTCCAATAGCTGCTTCTATTGTTACACGACCATCTTCTCTCTTGTTATCCCTCCTGATTCCCTCTTAGAAGGACCCTTGTGATTGCAATGACCCCATCTGAACTGAGGATAACCTTCCCATTTCAAGATCCTTAACTTAATCACATCTGCAAAGTCCTTATCACATGGGGTAACATTCACATGTTCTGGAAATAAAGTTATCTTTGACAGATTATGCAGCCTACCACAGGTTACTGAGTGATACAGGAGATAAGGAAACCAAAATAAAGAGCCATAGGACTACTTTCATCAGGAAAGTGACTGAAAAGATCACTCTGATAGCAGAATAATTGGAGGAAAGTCATGGTGGGGCAGGGAGACCAATGAAGCTACTTAATGAAAGGCTAGAGTACAGGTGAGACGAGAAGATGCCTAAAACTAGTCAGTGGAGGTGGGCAAAGAGAAGAAAATACGAGGCTGAGAAGTAGTAAGAATACAGAATCCACACAAGTTCCAGAAGGGAACCTTGGCTGGTGGGAAGGACAAGGGAGAATCTGAATGTTTAATCTCTCAGAATTCCAGGTGGTGATTTAGAGTATTTGTGTCATTGTCCTATCAATGTTACCTTAAATGATTCTACTCATGAACCAAAACACAAGGGTATTTTTCACAATATGAAGTGTTATAAAAAGTTGGTCCATCATGCAGACACACACCATGTAGAATTTTCAACAGCTGTTCAAAGATGTGGATGCATAACATTGGTCAGTCTGACCTCCAGATGGGTGGGGTTTTTTTTGTTTTTTTGTTTTGTTTTGTTTTGTTTTTGGTCATTTCAGCTTAGCACCAAGGCATATACATTAGGGCTCAGAATTTTTTTTTTTTTTTAAAGGTATAGTGTAGGGAGCTTGCAAGTTTCAAAACCAAAAGATAAATCTGGTGGATTCTTCTCAATGTAGTATGGTAATTAAAGCCTGTATGTCAGGGGTTTGATATCTCAAAGACCTGCGTTTAAATACTACCTCATCCATAATACTAGCTTTGCGACATTTGAGGAACTTACTTAGCTCTCTGAACACCAGCTTCATCATCTTCACAGGAGAGATAATAATGCAGATTATAGGGTTGCTACAAAGGTTAAATGATATCCTACTTCAAGTCCAGTACAGTGTAGGTGATCAATAAAGGCAATTATTGTTGACTGAAAGTCTTGTTTGGAAGAATCATAATCAGAAAAACATACTGTTTATTATTAATAAATCTAATAAGGTCTCCAAACATTTTTTTTTTTTTTAAAAACCCACACAAATAGGAATTTCAAACATGGAAAGAAGCACATCAGCAAATCTTCGGAGAATAACTGTGGATAATCTAATCACATGGATTTGAATCTTCAGGACACATACCAGATGAACTGAATTTCCTCAGCTTCTATCCCAGCTTTAGAGGATCCATCAGGCTTCACTACCGTTTTAAGGAACAGAGTAAAATACTCCCAGCTTAACCAACTATCCTGGTACCAGCACTGAACTCAAAAAAAATTAAAGAAAAAAAATTTTTTTAAAGATTAAATACACAGGTGTCCTCAATTTATGGACAAGCTCTGTCCCTGAAGGAATATGTATGTTATTAGATTTTGGTAATCAGAATTTATTTTCCCAATGACAATTTCAGAAACTTGTTTTGCTAGAAAAATGCAGTAACTTTTTATTTTTTAGGAAGTGGCCATAGGATTAGGATGGATGGTATTTGGCATTTTGGCAGGGGTGAAATTAAACAGATTCTCCATATTAAATTTTGGATCTTGCTAAGGTCATGTTTTGATTGAAGTGGCAAAGTAATCCCCATCGTCTGGTAATGAAAAATACATCCCGTCCTGCAAATGACAGAGTGCAAGATAGACTGTGTAAAGTACAACACACAGTATTGCCTTCCTGGGGCAAGACATTTCATATACATTCAAGAGAGCAATTACCCACCTTCAATAAATGCTTTAGATAAATGGGACAGCTTCGTGAACAGACATACCATTAATCTGACCCAGTGAAAAAGAAGGCTAGGGAGGGGAAACTGGAGATTCAACACAAGAAATCACTAAAAACAAGCATTCTGTTGATAAGGGCTGTAGTAGGGTGTGGTAGATGATTTTTAGGACAGGATTCAAATTCATAGTTGTTGGGTTTTTGTTTTTTTTTTTAAGGAGACACCCCAGAAAGCAGGTAGACAACTGAAGATACAGACTGCCCAAGTAACACAATTTGTCCAACCAGCATCCTATCTGCAAACCCTAATTACCAAAGGACAGCAAATTAAACACTAATCTTCGCTGTCTACAAACAATATTTTTAAATGATATCCTGTGGACTCTACTTCACCTTATTAAACACTCCGTGAGGTTGCTCATAAAGTCAAATCATTCAACAAGGACGATCAATCATAGTTAATGGTCACTATAAAAACTGGCCTTGCATGCTTACTAGACAACTTCGTAATTAGGAGTAAGTGGAGGCCGCATGCTCTCCTGTGGGAGGAGAGCCCTAATTCCTAAGTCTTCCGAGGAGTGATGAGGATTAGGCCAATGCATGGCTGAAAACAGCTGAGCCTCTCTGCATGCGTGGGAGGGGGCACAGCACTGATGACTAGACAAGCTTAGCTTTTCGGGTGTCTTCAAAGCTTCTGAGAAGGAACCCAAGGGCCATAATACCACTAAGTGCCAAGGTGTTTTACCTGCCACTCACCTTATCCCCTACCAAGCGTGTTCTGAACCCATTTGGTGATATTTTGGGAAAACTCACTGCCTGCATTGTCCCGGCACAAATTTTGAGCCACAAAAGGAGCTAGGCTCAAAACACTTCAAATAGATCCTCGTAGACTGCTCTTCATTCCTCTGGTGGCGGCATTCCCTTCGTCCACTTGGGGGTTCACACTGGCTACAGTATTTATTAATTATCCCCAACTCAGTGCCCACTGAATCACACAGAATGAGATGCAGTTCCAACCAACCAAGGAACCATTTCTGGAGACTTTTTACACCATGGCTCATTCAAGATTAAATCATGCATAGGCAAAAAAAAAAAAAAAAAAAAAAAAGTAAGCCTTCCAAGAAGAAAATTGATGAGAGGGAGAACACATTAAGAAGCCGGCAGACAAAGACAGGCAGACGGGTACTACAGCCCCATCTCCATCCGCCCGTATGTTTTTCCTCACACCCATATGCTCACTCTCAGTTCCCATATGGTTTCTCTTTCTCATTACGAAACTAGAGGTGGGTGGGGGCAGGAACGAGCACACATCTACTTGGTATAAAAGTTACCAGAGACACCAAGTACCCTAGGACATCACAGACAGGCAAGCGGAGTTACAGAGAGGCCCCCGGCAGGCTGTAATACGCCCGGACTCTCGTCTCGCCTCTCCGTCTTTGCTCCAAGGTCAGGCACTAACGGATGTTCTACCATTGGCATAAGCACTGGCTCTCTGGTCCAGCTGTGGGCATTTGTTCTGGTTCATGGTGGTCTCCTGCCTGAGGCCTGAACCTAAGCAGCAGATTGAACAAATGGAGTTTGCCATGGAGCAAGAGGCCGAAAAAGCTCATCAGCGCCAATGTGCCTGATGATCAGCTCCTCACCTGGACCAGTCAGGGTAGCAGTGAGGACCCGTGACCTGTATCGTTCCAGCAAAGTGGGGCCCTGCGTTCATTATCCTCAGTGATTACATGACCTGGCAAAATACTGTGACCTCCAATGTTGACAGCAGCATTATTCATACTAGTTATAAAGGGAAAACCACCCCAATGTCTACCAACTGATGCATGGATAAAATGTTGTGTATCCAACATAATGGAATATTTGGAAGTATAAAAGGAATGAAGTACTGACATATACTACAACGTGCATGAACTCTGAAAATATCATGCGAAATGAGAGAAGCCAGTCACAAAAGGACAAATATTAAAGCTCATACCAAAAAAAAATGCTGTCCATTATTGATCTTCAAAAGGTAAACATATTCTATCAATTGAAGGAGTGTGCCCATAACCTTGGGCCAGATGGTGGAAGCTCTCCTTATATTTTTGTTGTATCAGTAAATAATTTTTTTTTTAAAGACTCTAGTTTTTTAGAGAAGTTTTAGGTTCACAGGAAAACTGAGCAGAAAATACAGTGATTTCCCATATCCTTCTATCCCCAAATAGGTGTAGCTTCCCCCTACTGTCAACATCACTCACCAGAATGATACATTTGTTATAATCCGTGAACCTACAGTGACATATCATAAGCGTTGTAAATCTATAGTTTATAATAGCGTTCGCTCAGTGCTGTACAGTCTATGGGTCTGGACAAATGAATAGTGACACGTATCCATCATTATAGAATCATACACAGTATTTTCATTGCCCTAAAAATCCTTTTTGCTCAGACTGTTCATTCCTTCCCCAACTCAACCTGCAACCACTCATCTTTTCACTGTCTATAGTTTTGCCTTTTCCAGAGGTCATATAGTTAGGATTGTACAATATGTAGCCTTTTCAGAATCTTCACTCAGAAATATGCACTTAGGTTCCTCTGTGTCTTTTTATGGCTGGATAGAACTCATCTCTTTTTACTGCTGAATAATGCCCCATTGTCTGCAGGCACCAGAGTTTATTTATCCATTCACCTACTGAAGAACATCTCTGCTTCCAAGTTTTGGCAATTATGAATAGAGCTGTTATAAGCATGGTGCTTTAATTTTTTGTAATTTTCCTATTTCTCTTTCAGTGTATCTTGTGCATATGCTTCTCTACTATTAAGCACCTGATATCTTGAGTTATCCTTTTTTTCTTTTTAAATGAGTTCATGACAGTGAGAACTGGATTTTCATAGCCTTGCTTTTGACTGACACTGACGACTCCTTAAACAGTTTATGGACCTGCATCTTTAGAAGTCTGATGGAAGCGCTATCTTATATAGTGGATCAGATGTTTAAGGATAATTTATATTGTGAAAAATATAAGTTATAAACATAAATTTAATAAAGTATAAAAAATAAAATAAATATAAATACGTTTTGGACCATGAAAATCAACAAATGTGACACTATAGTATATTTTTGTCATCTGAGATCTTCCCAATTGGAATACTGTCTCTGTCTGATATTCCCATTAACCTTCCTTTGGATCTCTATGGGGGCCCATAGTAAAGCCACTGTGGGTTCAAATTAATGTGCATGTGTCTCTACTCCTGCATTCTGAGCTCTACAGGCAGCAACTATATCTCAATTATCCAGATGTCTTCCATATTGAGCACCGTCTCTGACAAAGCGATAATTCAGCAAATGCTTGTTACATTGACATGGCTGTGTCACTGCTGTTCATGTAGAATGCACATTCTGTTTAAAAACTTTTTAAGTTTTTGGGGCGCCTGGGTGGCTCAGTCGGTTAAGTGTCCGACTTCAGCTCAGGTCACCATCTCGCGGTTCGTGAGTTCGAGCCCTGCGACGGGCGTCGGCCTCTGGGCTGATGGCTCAGAGCCTGGAGCCTGCTTCCGATTCTGTGTCTCCCTCTCTCTCTGCCCCTCCCCCGTTCATGCTCTGTCTCTCTCTGTCTCAAAAATAAATAAACGTTAAAATTTTTTTTTAAACTTTTTAAGTTTTTAAAAAAACTCTGAAAAATAAGCTCTTTTAATCCACAAGTAAATCATGGAATCTTGACTGACCAAACCTAATAAACAAAGACCTTTGATTTCATTTTATTATTTCCTGGACTTCACTTTTAGAAATGGTAAATCTGAATTTCAAAAACTGGCAGAATTTAGTTCTTTTAAAAAAAACCTTCCAGGAAGTCTTGAGGTCAGTCAGACTCAACTCTTACATCTTCTCCCTATGCCATATCCATGACTATCTCCAGAGCTGACATAAAAATTGAACAAACAGGGGAGCCCAGGTGGCTTAGTCAGTTGAGAATCTGACTCCTGGTTTCGGCTCAGGCCATGATCTCACAGTTTGTAAGATTGAGCCCCATGTCAGACTCTGCACTGACAGAGCAGAGCCTGCTTGAGATTCTCTCTCTCCCTTTTTCGCTGCCCCTCCCCTGCTCATGCTCTCACAAAATAAATAAAAACAAAAAACTTGAACAAACAGACACTTGATGAAAACTGGGTTTCAGCCTGATCATTACAAGGCACTGCAATTTTTTTAAAGAAATTCATTTACCTATCCTGAAAGATGCTTCACTAAAAAAACTGTTTTTACTAAAATTGTACTTAGTAAAGCAGAAAAGTGTCCTTGCTCCACAGAGCCTCCTTTAAATACAAAGCCAGAGTGATGATTTCAAACAGAAAATAAAATCATGTCCCTTCTCTACTCAAAATCGATACTACTCAGGTGAAAAGCCAACACCTGTCTCATCCACGGTCCTAACATACACTTTTGTAGGTGTTCTTTCTCCATCGTTGGTCCCTACACCAGCATTGCCAGGGAAGCTCTGACCCCAGGCCTTTCTACCAGCTATTCCCTCGTCTGGAAGCCTCCTCCCTCAGATGTCCCCAAGCTTGCCTCCTTACCTCCTTGACGTCTCAGCCCAAACTTTACCTTCTTACTGAGGTCTTTACTGATTATCATAGCTATAAGTGCAGCAATGCTCCCACTTCATTTTTCTCTATAGCACTTACCACCATCTGACACACCATACAATTTACATAGTTATTTATTTACTGTTTATTTACTTATTTCCTCTGGAATATAATCCAACGAAGGCAGGATTATGTATCTATTTTTATTTAGGGATTTTTAATTTTTTTTTAAGTAATCTCTACACCCAATGTGGGGCTTGAACTCATAACCCCAAGATCAAGAGTCCCATACTTTTCTGAATGAGCCAGCCCCAATTTTGTTTTTCAGTTAAGATTTTGTTTTTGTTTTTTGTTTTTACTTTTTAAAAAAG
Organism: Neofelis nebulosa; assembly: GCF_028018385.1. NCBI lineage: Eukaryota > Metazoa > Chordata > Mammalia > Carnivora > Felidae > Neofelis > Neofelis nebulosa. Next base: position 52,923,486 of record NC_080789.1, read on the forward strand.
TTTATTTTGAGGGAGCGAGATTGGGAGGCAGGGAGTAAAAGAGTGGGGGCAGGGCAGAGAAAGGGAGAGAGAGAATCCCAAGCAGGCTCTGCACTGACAGTGAGAGCAGGATGTGGGGCTCGATCTCACAAAGCGTGAGATCATGACCTGAGCCAAAATCAAGAGTCAGATGCTCAACAAACTGAGCCACCCAGGCACCCCAAGATTTTATTTTTAAGTAATCTCTATACCCAATGTGGGGCTCAAACTTCTGAGTCCAAGATCAGGGGTTGCATACTCTTCTACCTGAGCTAGCCAGCTGCCCCAATCATGTGCCTATTTTGTTCCCAGTTCTCTCCTCAAAGCCAAGAACACTGCCTGCCACATAGTAGGCCCTCAAATATCTGAGGAGTTAGTTGAAAACTACATTTTATAAGGAATTTCAACAACTAAAGTGTTCCAGTAGTCAAAAGAGATTTGGGGTTAAACTCCTGGTCTATAGCTAGTATCAAAATTTTTCAAACCATATTACACATTTGCAAAATATCATACCCTTTTCAGTGGTTTCCATTTCTTACAGACTTAGGTTGCCTAAGAGTGTGAATCATTTCTATGTCATGCAAATAGAGCTAAGAGGCATCAGTAACTTGTCCAAGTCACATTACACAATCAGTGGCTCAGTCGTAACAAACGCCGAAGCACATGTTCACTTCTGGACGGCATCTTTTTAAAGAGGCCACTATCTCAGCTCATCATCTGCCTTCATTAAATAGAGAAGAAGTTCTCTTAGGGCAGTGATTTATAATCAGAACTGTACATCTTCAAATGATTTTAAATACACGCATCCACTTATTTAATAGTCACCAAAAGAAATGCATTTGCTAGTATTCTTTTTTTTTTTTTTCTTACCCTCAACTCAAATGTCCGTAAGCAGCTCATTATTTTGCTTCAAAGACAACTCGGTTTCAGGCACCACTTCAAGAAAAGAAAACCAACATTCAGTACTGTCCCTCTTTCTATGAGCAGCTTTTCTCTTGTACCTCGATGGAGTTTCTCGAAAAGTTACACTTTAAAGGACTCGATTTAGTAGGTACTTATTTAGCCCCTTGCACAGAACTGGCTATGGGGGGTTAGTAGACGTCTAGCTAAGTCAAGTACTTAGACAGAAGGGAAAGAGGAAGGAGGAAACAGTACTAATGGTTACTGACACGATATATATCACCTCACTTAAAACAACTATGAAAGTAGTTACTATAATCATTTTGATGAAAAAAAAATCAAGGCTCCAAGAAGATATAAATTACTCAAACGCCCCACAAACTAGGTAGTAGCAGAGCTAAGGTTTGAACCTCCATCTGTAGGGCTCGAAAATCTTTCCTTATACCAAATTGTCTCTACTAACTGCATATTGCTTTTTTTCTTTTTAATGAAAAATGGCGGGGGGGGGAGGGGTGGAAATCTCATCAAAATAGAGCAAAGGATAAAAGAAAATCAGTCTAATGACTGCTAGGCCAAGAAAAGCTTTTCAGGAAAAGTAATTAAGTAAATAAAATGCTAAAATGTTAAATATCCTATGACACTAACATACTGACGCTTTAAGGCATCTTCCTGATAGAAGTATATAGAACTACCTTCTTTTTTTCTGAGGTGGGGGGGGCGGGAACCACTTAATATGGTGCTACTCTGAAACCACAGCTTATTGATAAAAGACAGGAGAAAATATTTCTGCAAAATTTTATAGAACATTGAAACTAAAGTATGTGAGGGCCTGTGCTAGCAAGAGGCTATGTCAGCAATATATTAAAAACAATTAGTGAGGGGCACTTGGCTAGTTTAGTTGGTAGAACATGTGACTCCTCACCTCGGGGTTGTAAGTTTGAGCCCACACTTGGGTATAGAGATTATTTAAAAATAAAATCTTAAAAAAAAATTAGTGAAATGTCTTATAAAATGAAAAAAATTTTAGATAATGAAAAGATTATGCTCTGGAAGGACCAGGTTCTCTTTAGCTTTATAGTTTATCATCTCCCAGATGAAGGGTATAAACTAACTCAAAAATTTAAATGAAGGCCAGTGCAAAAATGAGGCAAAGGCTTCACAAAGTGATAAGGCATCTTCTTCCTCTCTACAAACAGAGAAACTGCAGTTTATTTTATTTATTTTTTATTTAATTTGAGAGAGAGAGAGAGAGAGAGAGAAAGAGAGAAAGCACAAGCAGGGGAGAGGGACAGAGGAAGAGAATCTTAAGCAGGCTCCATGCTAAGCATGGAGTCTGATGTGGGGCTCAATCCCACAACCCCAGGATCATGACCTGAGGTGAAATTAAGAGTTGGACGCTTAACTGACGGAGTCCCCCAGGCACTCCAAGAAATTGAAGTTTAGAAAGAAAGTATAAAATGTCAAAGTCTCCACATGTGGCTCACCCTTGGTCTCCCTTAGCCCTGTGGCAAACATCACTAATTGACAAGGGCATTCTTTCCTCCACTTCCAAAGATGGTCTGACCACACTATAAACCGCCACTATGAACCTGGCAGTCTGGGGTAACGCAAGGAGTACTGGCTTTGCATCCACAGGTCTGTATCCCACCCTGCCACTAACTAGTTGGCTGACTTATCCTCTTAGTGTCTGGGTTTTTCTTCTGTAAAATGGGAATACCTGCCATCAAGGTTATAAAGATTAAACGAGATGATATATGCAAACTGTATTCAAAATGTTAGCACGTTTACTCTCCTTTTCCTGCCCCCTCCCCAACCTCCTCCTCCATTGAACATTTAATTTAGCATTACTCGATACTCTAATACTCCATATTGGGGCTGTTTGTAAAGGCTTCATCGATACATTTCCATCCCTAAAGTCAAATAACACAAATTGTGTTTGTAGTCCCCTAAGTTGATCACTATGGGTGACTAACTTCCATTTAGTGTTCCAAATGCATTATGCTTCTTTTTCTCATCCAGAAATCAGAAGGCAGGCTCAGCAGTATGGGTTTTACTTCTCCATCTTGATTCACCAATTTTGGTTACCAGGGCAACAGAAAGCATTAGTGTGTGTGCGTGTTCGTGTGTGTGCGCACGTGCATGTACATACGTGTGTGTGTGTGCGTGCGCGCTTAAGAGAGATAGGAGAAAGTCTGTTTAAAATGAAGAGAACACAAACCCTAAAGGTGGTAACATGTCCCAGGTGATAAAGATGCTAAAATATCTAGGCCAACAAGTCATGTTCAGCATGAGCTGTAGGTTAGCAACTTGTCCTCTGCATACTCCCAGGTACGTAGAGAAAAGTTGCCTAAATCCCACATAACTTAAAAAGCAAAAATGCCGGATCCACTGAGTAAAGGTATGTTCTCTAGGAGATAAAATGTTAATCATTTCTACCAATAGTTAACAAGTCACTAAGTTCAAAAAACAGATCCTCCTTCCCCCAATAGCAAGAGCCTTTAAATGAGAAAATTAGGAGCATGCCTAGGAACCAAAATGAAGTGAAGAAAATTAATCTTCATACCATCAACATAAACATTCTAAAAGTCAAGCCAAAAAAATTCTGGGGTGCCTGGGTGGTTCAGTCAGTTAAGCGTCTGACTTCACCTCAGGTCATGACTTCATGCTTTGTGAGTTCGAGCTCTGTGCTAACAGCTTGGGGCCTGCTTCAGATTCTGCATCTCCCTCTCTCTCTCTGCCCCTCCCCTTCTCATGCTCTGTCTCTCTCTCAAAAATAAACATTAAAAAAATTTTTTTATAAATAAATAAACTTCTGATAAAATGAAGAGCAATGGTGAAAGGAGCTTTTCAAGTTTAATCTATTTTTGTGAATCAGATGTACACTCTTAAAAATATCTGCCAAAATTGGGGCAAGAATACTATACTAATTTGATAAACAAAATTATGTTTTTCAGATTAGGTTCACTGCTGTGGCTGCTAGAATATATATTATATAAAATATCATGTATATAATATATATAAATTTTTTTAAAGATTTTATTTTTAAGTAATCTCTACACTCAACATGTGGTTTTGAACTCACAAACCCAATGCCAAGAGTCGCACACTCCACCAACTGAGCCAGCCAGGCATTCCTGCTGGAAAAGATTTTTAACCCAGCATACAAAATAAGGGCAATAGTTAAATGAGTTATAAAAGGTATTAAATGGTCCATTCAGAAACATGAACTAAATGCCTACCATGTGTCAGATACTCAGATAAGACACCTGAGATTAAAAAAAAAAAGGAGGAATTGTGAATGGGTTCTTCTCTGAACAATGGGAGCTCACCTAATTAAAAAAGCCATCAGTCAGATAACTGTCATACAAGAGGGTAAGTGCCACCACAGCAACAAGCAGGGAAGGGTAAGAAAACACAGACGCAGGACACCTAATGCAGAGAAGGGGTACAGGGGATGAGGGACAGACGGGTAGGTCATTCTAGAGGAGAGAACACTGTAAGGGAACATTCAAGAACAGCTCACTGTTTGAAATGATAAATCCCAGGCAAGGCTTCCAACAGATCTCAGATGTTCCTGCTACATTCATAGAACTTAAAAAAATTCTATAGAATATGAAGGCTTGTACAGCTTTTATCACCACCTCACTTGAAAACTCAAAGACTTTGGTTAAGATGAACTCTGGGGTGAAGGGAGGGCAGGGAGAGATTCAGGAAGGAGTAAACCTTTTTTGAGACCAACAGGATGCTGTGCCAAAGTACTGGTGTGGGAGAAAGCCTCATGCAGGTCAGGAGCTGATGATATGGGGCCACCTAAGGAAGCATACAGTGAACATTAAAGCCATTATCCTGCAAGGAATCAGATGGAACGAGAGTCCTTGTCAAGTCAAAGAGAAAGAGCTGAGGTCCACAGAACACAAGGCTTGTAGGATTTGCACAACTCCTTAATCAGGGAGAGATCTGAAAGAAAACCATACTCTTGATTGATGTAGGGATTTCACAAAGAATAAATCTCTAGGATGAGGATTACAAGGGAGCAAGAACTGTCTAGTTCTTTTCTGAGTTTCTCTCTGATACTTGAAGATGCTTTCAAAAAAGGTAAGTAGAGGCTGGGGCAGGCAGACAGAAAGGAGAAAGGTTAGTAGGTTGAGGGCTTTATTCTTCTCCTCCTTTGAGAAGATATGTCTCTCTTTCAATAGGAAGTTTATTCACATTCTAACCAGCTGCAAAACAGTGCTGAGAGCCAAGTTCCTTTTGCCAAAGTTCACTCTTCAAACCGGCAGCCTGAGGTTTGATAACCAGTTAAAATGCTCAACACAATCACTGCCTTTTAGTGGAAAACAGAGGCTCCATTGTTTAGAGATACATTTTCAAGCTTAACTCTTCTAGAATTATGAAATTCAAAACAAGAGCTATTAGGTTCAATCAGTATCAAAGTGAAGGGAATTTTTGTGTGTGTATTAGTTAGGATTCCTTTCTTCTTCTTCCCACCCCCCCCCCCCCAAGAATAATTGGATTACTCTGGTAATGGTCAAAAAAATAAATTATAACTAGAAGCACTTTGCAAACTGAAAAAGTGCTTCGAAGTCATAATATCCCATGTATGTGATCCACCACATTTCTAAAATATGTTATATCCTTTCAAGTGAAAACATCTGATCCAAGACTCCATGTTTCCCAAAAACCAGTGGTAAAAAAAAAAAAAAAAAAAAAAAAAGCACTCACTCAGGAGGTATCACAGTTAAAGAGGACTTACAGAAGTGGAGGTGAGAAAATATTCTCCATTTGTACCAAAGATATATTCTCTTATTTGATATTAAATATTCATTTGTGGAAATAATATAAGTTATGTTCATCCATTCATTCAATAAGCATAATAAAGTACAGTGCCATACACAAGGCATTATATAAGGGAGGCATGTATAGGTATATAAAAATAAACATAACACAGCTTATATCCTCAGCTACCTATTATCTTGGAGGAAATATAAAATAAACAGATCTAGAAAAAAGTAAAACATACAATGTGTTAAGTGTCCTAAGGTCTAAGAACACAGCCATGGGAAATGAGATATATAGACTAGATCAAGAAGGGTAGGAAAAGATGGATTGTGGAAGATACTGACCCCACCCCCACCCCCCACCCCCACACCGAACAGATGAACCTTATCCTAAGGATAATGAGGGGCCAGTGATGATTTTTGTCATGAGAGCAACTAACAAAATGACCAGAAGTGTTCTTCAGGAAAATTTTTCTCAGACCAAGACAGGAAGGGAGACAGACTGGGTAGAAAGAGCAGTTAAGAACTAGTCTACTAATCCAAAGTAGAGGTAATTCAGGCCAAAATTAGGACAATGGTAACTAAAGGAGAAAATGGAATCTAGGTTTTCTCCATTTAGTTAGTTATTCTTGGTTTTACATTATGGAGACTTTCATTTTATTATTCAGTTTAGGACAAAAGAAACCAAGTGGTATTCTCAGTTGAAATGATTCCTTGTACTGCTAAAGTGATATCTGCACAATAAAGTAGAAAAGACATACAATCATCTTAATAGATGCAGAAAAGAGGGGCACCTGGATGGCTCAGTCAGTTAAGGGTCCAATTCTTGATTTTGGCTCAGGTCATGATCTCACAGTTTGTGAGATCAAGCCCTGCATCAGGCTCTGTGCTGACGGTGAGGAGCCTGGTTGAGATTCCCTCTCCCCCTCTCTTTCTGCCCCTCCCCTGTTCACATGCTCACTCTCTCTCAAAATAAATAAAGAAAGATTTAAAAAATAGATGCAGAAAATCTGACAACATTCAAATACATTCATGATAAAAACTCTCAGCAAACTAGAAATAAGAGGAAACTTCATCCTGATGAAGGGCATCTATGAATAAGTTATGGCTAATACTACACTTTTTTTAAAGTTTTTCATGTAATTTAAATTTAAATTTTATTTGATAGATAGGACAGAGGGAGAGAGGGAGAGAGGGAGAGAGAGAAAGGGAATCTCAAGTAGGCTCCACATTTAGCACAGAGCTCAACGTGGGGCTACATCTCACGACCCTGGAATCGTGACCTGAACTGAAACCAAGAATCAGACTCAACACACCGAGCCACCCAGGCACCCCAAGCTAACGCTATATACTTAACAGTAAAAGACTGCATGATTTTTCTGTAAGATTAGGACCTCTTGCTGTTCTCACTGCTTCTATTCAACATCGAACTAGAGGTTCTAGCTGGTGCAATAAGCTGATTCTAAAACTAATGGGAAAAGATAAAGGACCTAGAATAGCCAAAATAATTTTGGGAAAAATAAGTCGAAGTTCTATACTATGTAATCTCAAGACTTCTTATAAAGTTCTAGTCATCTGTAGTGCGTTATCAGCATACAGACACATAGATCAGAAGAACAGCAGAGTCCAGAAATAGAGCCACACGTATATGGTCAGCTGAAGTGCTATAAAGTTCAATGGGTAAAGGAAAATCTTTGCAACAAATGGTGCTGGAACAACTGGTATCCACATATAAAAAAATTAAACCCTTACGGAACATCATAAACCAAATCAACTCAAAATGGGCACTGACCTAAATACAAGAGCTAAAAATATACAACTTGTAAAAGAGAAAATTTTTAGTGACCTCTGAGCTAACGAAATGCAAAATAAAAACCACAATGTGATATCACTACACACTATCAGACTGACTAAACTTTAGAAGACCCACAACCAAGTGTTAGTGATGGTGCACAGCAAATTTAGCTCTCTTACTACCAGAGACATCGTAAAATGGTACTACCACTTTGGAAAAGAGTTTGGCAGTTTCTTATCAAGTTAAATGCAGTCCTACCATGTGATCCAGCTAAGTACCCGAAGGCAAAAATGGATGTCCACATAAAGACTTGTACACAAATGTTCATGGCACCTTTGTCTGTAGTCAACAATGGAAATAATTCAAATGTCCATCAACTAGATCAATGGAAAAACAACTTGTGATATATCTATCTATACAATGGAATACTACTCAACAACAGAAGGAAACTACTCATAAACATGACAACACGGATGAATCTCAAAATAACTGGGTCAAGTTAAAGAAGCCAGACCTGCCCTCAAAAAAAAAAAAAAAACAAAAACAAAAACAAAAAAAAAACTACATGATTCCATTTATATTAAACTCTAGAAAATACAAACTAGAGACAGAAAGCAGATCAGTGGTTGCCTGCAGTGGTGGGGCTGAAAGGCATTCAAGGAAGAATAAGAAAGTATGACAAAATTTAGGGGAGATGGTGGTAAAATGTTTACTATTTTAATGATTTCATAGGCATATGCGTATGTCAAAACTTATCAAATTGTACATCTTAAATATGTGCAGTTTATTGTATGTCAATTATATCAAAATAAAACTGTAAAAAAATTTTTTTAAAGATGGGGGGAAAAAGAAGCCATACCATGAATCCAAACAGAGGTAATTAAGCCCAAAATTAGGACGGTGACAAAAGTAGTGTAAAGGAGAAAATGGAAAACAGAACTTCCTCATATTATGTTGGCTTCTTTCTATTGTTCATCACAAAGAATTTCAGTTCATGATACAGTTTAGGGCAAAGGAAGATAGGAGGTATTTTTAGTTGAAAAGGCTCCTTATGTTGCCAAGATGATTTCTGCAAAAGAGACGTCAGAGCCTGAAGAGATCAGGGTGCGGTGACTGGACAGAAAAGCTGTTGCAGAGGATCCTGGGATTCTGCCCAGATCTCTGCTCTGAAACTTAAGTGCTCACTCCTGCCAGGAGTGCTGGCTGGGAATGGCTCACGGCTCCGCTCCTCCCCAGTCAATGTCCTTGGCTAAAGGGAGCCACCTCACTCGAGAGTCTGTCCCCATCCCTAGGGCCACCCCAACTCCAGAGCTCCCTATGGGATCAGCACAACCTTCAGAAGATGTGCTATTCTCAAAGCACTGCCCAATAAACAGCCTGCACTCAAATCTCCATCCGTTTCCCTGAGGACCAGACCCTAATACACCTCCCCAAAGCAGAACAGAGAAAGCTGAAACATGGGCCAGGGCTCATGGAAGCATTCTACTTTGAAAGGAAGAAAATTTCTAAGTTGGCTAGGGAAAAGGAACAGCATTCCAGAAAGCATCATTTTCCACAGAGAAAACAGAGGATTATAATGGACAGACAACAAAGCCCACAAAAGTAAGCGTGTACATACCAGTGACATCATCCTACAACATTTAGACGTCCCTAGAGTAATAATGATGATGATAACACTTTGAAGGTGTAGGGTCTATAAGCTGACTCAGCTGAGTTGTGAAGCAGTAAAAGTACTGGGGAGAAGATGGCTATTTAAACACCAGAAATGAGGGGCGCCTGGGTGGCTCAGTCAGTTAAGCGACTGACTTCAGCTTAGGTCAAGATCTCATGTTTCGTTCTAACAGCTCAGAGCCTGGAGCCTGCTTCAGGTTCTGGGTCTCCCTCTCTCTCTCTGCCCCTCCCAAACTTGTGCTCTGTCTCTCCCTCTCTCTCTCTCTCTCTCTCTCTCTCTCAAAAATAAACGTTTAAAAAAAATTTAAATACCAGAAATGATTAAAAAAATGGTGGGGGAATGGGAAGGAAGGAAGAGGGAAAGGAAGAGGGGCAGGGAGAGGGAGGGAGAGACACAGGAGCTGTCCTCTCCCAAGAAGAATCACCCATTAATATTAATGGCAATAAAGAGTTAAAAGTAAAAGTGCTGATTCCTAATCTCTGCTCTTTCTTGGTGGGGGAGGGGCAGGCAGAAAGAGGATGTCAAAACGGGGGAATAGGAAGAGTTCTGTTTGTTTTGTTTCCTGGGGCTGGGGTGGGGGTGCTTCCTGAGGGCTCCGCCAGGAAGTCATCGTTTCTGCCTCAATCACTGAGAAGTGGATCAGTGACCTGTCCACGTCACTGCACAGTCTTGGGGTTGGGGGGGCAGCGTACGCCTAGAGGCAGCTTACCTAGGAAACGGTGCTTGCTGCCTGAATAGGAGGGCAGTCGCTGGGGGACAGGTGAAGGAGGTGGGGGTCCTCTGCTGCTAGCTCATGCAGCTTGCACCTGGGTTCCCACCCTGCTCCAAAGCAACTCTCCCATTACTGCTGCTGTTCTAGGGGTCTTTTGTGAGAACGAGGAAGCGCCGGTAACCCTAGTCCCCAACATCTTTCCAGACTGGATTTCTTCTAAGCACTGTCAAAGGCAACTATGGACCTTCAACTGTATGCATGCATGATGGTAAGGAGAGACAGATTGACTTCCCCAGCAAAGCTTTCACCACTGCCGCTGGCCCTATACCCAATGTGTGGAAGCAGGAACAGAAGCACAGGGCAGTCACAAAGCTCTGGCTTGAAACTCAACCACTCGTAACTGTGTAAACCTGGGCACATTGCCTCATTTTCTGGGCCTCCGTTTCCTCCACTGTAAAATGGGAAGATAACAGCACCCTCCTGCACAGAGCTGTGAGAGCTGAGGTAGAATATGCCCCAGCACGTGGCTGGCTACTACCCAATGAGAGAAATGCCTGCTGCCCATTCCTCCTTATTAGCTGCATTCAATCCCGGCACCTAGCATGCACATACACTTCCACTGCAACATTACGGGAACTCCCTGTGGTGATATCTTTACTGAACTATTTTGTGCGTGTGTGTGTGTATTTTTTTCCTGGACCTTTTTCCTGAGAGATTTTTAAAACTTACTCATTTTGTATTCCATAGACTCTCCTTATGGCTTCATATACCAACCATGTGCTGCTGACACCCAAGAATCACCTAATGTTGGTTCAGCTCTGCCCCACTGCAGACCTGTATATCCCCTAGCCTAATGAGCATCTCTATTGTGGATACTTTCAGGCAACTCAAAGTCAATGTATTCCAAATAAATCATCTCTACCCACCCCCAGCCCCTATAAATCCATTCTTCTTCCTTTTCTTACAGCCCTAGAAAAGAACAGTTGTTAAAAGGGAGGGCTTGGGAGCCAGTCAGGGTGACTTGGGTTCAAATCCCGACTCTTACCACTTACAGGCTATTGAATCTTAGACAAAGCATTTAACCTTACTTTATACCTCAGTTTCTGCAAGTATAAAATGCAGAAATAGTACAAATGTTATAAGAACTAACGTGCTAATACATAAATATGCTTAGATAGCGGCCTGAGACAGCTAACAGTTCAATGAATGCTAATTTTTACTATTAACTTTGTTGAAGGAACAACCATACATACAGAAACGAGCGCTAAGAAAAGAATAGTTTCTCCTGGTGCATTGGCATGCTTTCTTTCACCAGACAATGAGTGATGCACTGCTCATTGTGCTTTCTTTTCTGAAACCTTCAAGAAACACAAAGTTAAATTTGGAACTAATTTGTTGTAACCAAACTTAGTGTAGATTTTCTGGTACCTATGGTCCTCCCCGGGCCCTCAGTTACTTTGAAGGGCTCCTCCTTTTTTGTTTCTAATTTTAATGTTTTTACTGGAAACTAGCTAAAATAATTTTTCGATGTATCCATTCATTAAAAATATCTATCTAATGAGCACTTTTATACGTCAGGCATTGTGCTAAAAACAATGACCAACGATGAACAATGGAATGAGTGCCTGCTGGGAGCCGGCACGGGGAGAAGAGACAGATGGAAGGCGGTGTGGAACAGTGCAGAGAGGAGACAGGATAAGTTCAGAGGAGAAGAGACAAGCAAAAGTAACATGCACTAATAGCACTCGGTGGCAAGTTTCAGTGATGGCAACGATGGCTCATTAAGATATTCAATGAAGCAGCCAGTGAGGAACTATGACATGTATCGCAAAGTGTGGAAAATTTTTCTGAAGATCCAGCCCAGTTGAGGCAACCAGCAAAATCACCATGGCCCCACTAGGACTGGAAACGAACAACAGCATCTGACCAGGAATCAGAAGAAATGAACAAGAAAAGAGACTGCCATCATACTTAACAAACTATTGCCAAATCTTCCATATACTTTGAGATGGCCTGGAATAAAAGGCAATCAAATTTTAATTCATAACTGTATGCTTTATTTAGAGATGTCACTAACTTAATTGCTTGGAAAGTCTATATAAGTCATATTGTGTATGGTTATTCTCAAGTATGTTCTTTCTATTTAATTAAAGAACTATCAAGGGCGCCTGGGTGGCTGAGTCGCTTAAGTGACTGACCGACTTCAGCTCAGGTCATGATCTCCCAGCTCCCGAGTTTGAGACCCGCATCGGGCTCTGTGCTGACAGCACAGAGCCTGGAGCCTGCTTCGGATTCTGTGTCTCCCTCTCTCTCTCTGTCCCTCCCCCACTCGCACTCTGTCTCTATCGAAAATAAAAACATTAAAAAAAAACAAACATCAGAAGGTGTTTTCCTTATAGTATAAATGACAGTCTCAAGGACTGTGAGAATTATCTGACCATCACTTTGATGCCCATAGAGAATCTTTTCAACAAGATTACCTTCAATTTTTTCTTACTTGAGTTGCACATAAAGGGAGTTGAGAAGGGGAGAGATTTGCAGAATCGATGGTATGGTTGTAAATGCACAGAATTTTAGGTTCCTTATTCAGGTTATTATTAACATGTACTCTTATTTTACAGAGAATTTTAATACACTCAGAGATCTGATGTACAAACCTACAATGGAGGCAACAGGTTAAAGGCAGAAAGAGTCAAGAACTGCCAATAAGTAAAGGTAATACAATAATACATTTCCTAAGAAAAGCAAACAGAAAAGCTCAGAAATCAGAGCCATGTAGGGTCATTCTATTCAATGGAATCCAGGCTCAATAGCATCACTGTATCAGAGAAAAGCATTATTTTCAGCAAAACTTAAGATATTAGGCAAGAAAACGGCTAATATGCTAGAAAGGGCTTTCACTCAAAGGAGTGAATTTTTTTTTTTTTTTTTTTTTTGGTGTATTGGGAAAAGGAGCTGTATATCCTTGTCTCTGAGAACACGGGACGACATTGAAGATTTATTAGCAAAGAATGTCCAACATATTTTACCGTTAAAGGCCACATTTGATGAAATCTAGGTAAAATTCCGAAAAAAAATCTTAATTATGATTTTAGAGAACATCATGAGCTTCAGCCTTTATGTACTTAGCTTATTGTATTAGCTACAGATCAGCACAGACATTGTCAAGATAAGTCACTAGTTGAGCTGACAGCCAAATCCAATGGACCCGACTAGTTATTTTTTTTTTTAAGCACGAAAGCCCTATCATGCAGGACTCTGATTTAAAAAAATAAGTACTTCATCTTTTGGCATGGTGACAGCCATTCTGTTTTATTCAAACAGAAGGACAAGGGATTACAGTTAATCTCAGCAGAGGTACCAAACTGCAAAAGTGCAAAAAGTGGGAGAAAAAGATGTTTGAGGGAAAGAAAGTCTTGTAATTTAATATGTATTTATCAGGCATTAACTCTGCCTCAAGTATCTTACTTTGCACAATAAAGTTATCTTTCATAGACCAGCAATACTAAATGGTACAAAAGCATCACTGCCATTCAGAAGCCATTAAGCTCTGACAGTCTCTAGGGAGCACTCTGAAGAAATAATCACAGCCCCAATCCAGAGGAGAACTGCCTCTTATCAGGTCTGAGAAGGTAAGGCACAATGATGGCAATGACAATGGGTCTAGTGCTTCCTTAGGCAGGCTCCATTCTCCATATGTCAAATGTGCATAATTCATGGGGGATGCGCCACATGCTGAGAAAGCAGGTGCCCTTGTGAGCCTTTATGGTGACACCCTGAGGCATGCTGCCTCCAATCATGAAAACACTGGAATGTTAGAAACAAACGAGTCACAAACAATTTCCCTAAACACTGTTTTTAAGCTGATACTGTAGTTAGTGGTCTGCTGAACACAGAGGAATACAATTAAGAACAATTAGCCATTCAGTGGCATTACCAGAGACCGTTCTCCTTGTGGCCTATATTTTAAACAAAAAGCCAAGCTTCCAGGCGGAATGCTCAGCCACCCTGCAAGTGAAGGAAGTCTAAAAACTGCTTCCTGTTTCCTGGCAGACCTCTATTCCAGACAGTGCTCCATGGCCCCAGGGACACACGGCCATCCCTTCCAGGGCCCCTCCTCCCTGGAGGCATAACAGTCCAGGCTCACAGCTCTTCTGCTAAGCTTTTCCTTTCTTTCTCTTTTTTTTAAGTAGGGAAAATAGATAAGCAGCCATCTGAGAAAGACATTTGATAGACTACCAGGTTGGGCAACAGCGAAAGGAGGGGTAGAGAGAAGGTAGAAGGAGTGTACCTACGTTCACTCAGAAGAAACGGGAGACATAAAGAAAAAAGAATGTTTCACTTTCTAGAAGAAAAAAGGATTCGGACTGAAGAGCGCACATAACTCAACTTGAGCGTTGCAGGGACTTCGAAGATCTTTTTAGTTCAATCTCTTTGGGTCATAGAAAGGAAATAAAAGTTTAGAGCCATTAAGCTACCTTCCCAGGGTCATAATGTCACAGGCAGTTAACTAATTGCAGCTTCTCTAACTACGAGCACCCTTGGGAGAAAATGCTACCTTAACAAGGATGAATAATTATTCTTCCCCCGAGAAAAACACATGTTTTTCACTTCATGGTTGCTGTGAGGTGTTTAACAGACCAAGTTTCCCTTTTCACTGGAAGAAACAAACCTTCCTGCGAAGCCTGGGGCCTGCTAGTTAGCTAAGCATTCTGAGCTGTGCTGGTATACTTTTCTCAACTCCTTTCTAGCTCCCTTTTATGCCTTTTTTCAACCTTTCTTCCAGGACTTCCATTTCATGTCTTTGTTCTCTTGTATTTTATGGATTCTTGCAAATCCCCGAAAGCTCTTCTGGAACAACAAAAAACACATTACAAATACCTTCTATAACTTCTGCCCAACAACTCTGTGCTGCCCTGAGCAGAGGTCAAGCATTAGTGTTCTACTTGACATGGTCGCAGCAGGAGCCTGAAACCAGTCTTGAGATTGGCACATGTCCTTCTTGCTGTGGAATATACTTCCTCCCGAGCAAGAATTCTTGGTAAAAACTCGGGGCACCTCAGTAGGTTAGGCGTCTGACCAGCTCAGGTCATGCATGATCTCACGGTTTGGGAGTTCGAGCCCCACATTAGGCTCTGCACTAACAGTGCACAGCCTGCTTAGAATTTTCTCTCTCCCCACCCCCGCCCCTCCCCTGCTCATGCTCTAAGTAAATAAATAAAACTTAAAAAAATTTAAAAACTCAAGTCAGACTTCTATATATAAAAAGTACATTTTGTTCAGATTAAATTGAGAAGTACATTAGCAAATCTTAAGCCTTTAAGGCACCTTTTCATTCAAATAAAGGCATTTCAGACAAAGAAAAAATTAAATACATTCTAAAGGAATTTCATAAACAGCAGCAGAAGGTGCCAATGTGGTGAAAAGTACTGTTTCAGTGTATTTCCATACATTTTCAAATAGCATCATAATTTACAGCAACTTCCAGCTGTTCAACTGCCCAAGATTTCATTTTTACTTGGACAATATTACACAGAAAGGAATAAAAGAAGACAGAAAGAAAGAGAAAAAGCAATCAAGTATTCTTTTCTACTCTATTTCCCATAAATTGTTACAGGGCGGGTCGTCATGAGGCCGTGCGGCTCCCACCTCCAATCTCCTGGGCATCCCCACTGTTCTGTCTCCTTGAAGGAGGTGTTCTCAGGACGAGTGGCCCATCTGCCACCCTCTTGGTGCACTAACCTCAGTAGAAAGCACTCAGCATCCCTTTCTGGAGACTATCACACATCACTTGGTCCACGGGTGTCGTGTGCTCATGTGCAAAACACTCAACTTACTTTTTGGCTGACCTGGTAACCTGGGGCTGTCCATGGCTGTGTGGGGATACCCCTAGAGACTCAAGGCTAAGCATACCAAGGGGTGCTGTTTCCACACACTTGGGGGGGGCAGTGCTTAATACTGGGAAAAACTAAGGCTGCAGACGTGGCTGAACAGAATAAAGAAAAAGAACGCACTCGTTTTATTAGTGATTAGGGAGGGAGAACAGTTTTAGGCAAGCTCCCATTGTCAACATAACATACTACATGTCTCATTAAGAAGCTACAAAAGGCTGTTTATTGTTCTCATGCTAAAGGTCCCTGTACACAGAGAAATCAAAATGTCAGGCTTTTCCTGTCTTAGTCCTAAGGGAGATCAGTCTTTGAACAGAATATCAAACTATCCCAATTCAGGATCTCTGCTTTAATTAATCAACCATATGGGGCCCAGATGTCATAGACAAGTTTGATTTGAACTAAGTAATGCATAAAACGATAAATTTCTTTTGAGGTGTGGATAATGCTACATTATCCACATCTAAAAAGAGATGTTCTTGATGGTTTTTTGGATCTCCTTTACTTCAAGTTCTACGGTGGACTATATATAAAATTATATGTGACAAATTAGAAACTGTCACCAAGATGAAAGGCTTTTAAATTTTTTTTTGTCCTATAGGATTCTAGAACATTGTCATCCACAGCACAGCTTTCCCGCTATATAAAGAATGATCAATTAGAATTCTATTCCAACCAGGGGTTGCCTGGGTGGCTCAGTCAGTTAAGTATCCGACTTCGGCTCAGGTCATGATCTCACGGTTCATGAGTTCGAGCCCTGCATCAGGCTCCATGCTTCAGATTTTGGGTCTCCCTCTCTCTCTGCCCCTTCCCCGCTTGTGCTCTCTCTCATTCTCTCTCAAAAATAAATTAAAAAAGAATTTTATTCCAGCCAAATTATAATTAACATAAACATGTTTTACAGTCATTTTAAAAAAGCACATATGGATAAAGCTAAACTCCTTCTTGTCCACTGTATCCAATCACAGAACTACCTCTCTCTAAAATAGAGATTCCTTTTGTCATTATGATGGGTATGGTTTCTAAGTATTTGTCTACATAAATAAAGCAAAAATGAACTTTAGAGAAGAATTAACTCTTTAGCCTTGAATTCCCAGGTCCCCACAATCTGGTCCCAACTTAACTTTCTGATTCACCAACCACCAAGAGCAACATCCACTAAAGCCAGTAGAAGATTCTTTAGCCAGATACTGCGCACATTCTCATGCTTTACTGGCTGTCTCTTCCTCCCCCTCCTCCACACTTTGGATCCTGGACTTCTAGGACGCCGCTTGGCATAGAGCAAGCATTAAATCCAAAACCGATGGAACATAACCACCATGTCTCTTCATTCACAGGAAGATTTAAACTTAGTAAACCTGGATTTGAACACTTAGGCCAGTGTAACCTCTTAACTTTCGTCATCAGTATATGGGAATAATTATCGTCAATTTTGTGTGTCAACTTGGCTGGACCATGGTCAAATATTATTCTGGAGGTTTGTGTGAAAGTGTTTTTTGGGTGTAATCAGTTATATTGGTGGATTCTGAGTAAGGCACAGCGTTGGCGGGTCTCGTCCGATCAGTTGAAGGTCCTAAAAGAACAAAGCCTGACCCACCTCCCACGTCTCCCAACCCCCTCACCCCTGCCTGCCAAGCAAGAAGAAATTCTGCCATCAGACTAGACTGCCTTTGGACACAAAATGCAACTATGTCCTGAGCCAGCCAGCAGCCTTTCCCATCAGATCTTGGGCTCACTAGACCTCCATAATCCCATGAGCCAGTTCCTTACAATCAATCTCTCTATGTACATGCACACATGTACGCGCATGCACACACACACCCTGTGGGTTCTGTTTCTCCGGAGAACCCTGATGAATATGTTGTCTTATGCACTTCACAGAGTTGTTCACATTACAGTCAATATGAGACATGCACAGGACAGCAAATTGTAGAACTGATATATCAGTGACAATGCTTTTGGCCCAATCGAAAAAGGTTTTAGGCAATAAGAAAGTTCGTTCAATTATAAAATTTATAAGTGGAGAATAATAAACTCGTTTGCCCAAGGCATAGAATAATGGTGTTCATGACTCTGGTTCCTTTGACCTCTACGTTCCACTGTCTGGAGTCTGAGTGGTTCTTTTTATGATTAGAAAGAGGTTTCCCTCATGCTGCAGCTCCAGCTACTATACCAGACCAGATCAAGTCCACAGGTAATAAAGGGCCATCTCTTTCAGTGTCCTAAAAAATGTTCTCAAAAGTACCTGAGCCCACTTCCCTTTACCATCGCATTGGCCAAGACTGGGTCACATGTCCAACCGTGAACTAAACAATCCCTGATATCTAGAAACAAAACTGAGATTCTTCCAACAAAGAAAGGGAGGATGTTCACTGAGGAGGCGACCAGTCTGATGCAGAAGTAACATATACGTTCAAGATACCATGACTATTATGGTACTTCTAGTCTTTAAGACCTCGCACAGGCCCCCACTCTTCTGTGTATCCTCACAATGCAGAGGCCCAAGTGAGTTCAAGCTGCCCTGGATTATTCTAGCCCTTTCTATTCATACCTCTCATTACGTACTCACTGCACAGTGTTAAGCAGTTTCTTTTTAAGATAATTTCTAAAAATTTTACCAGTAATATATGTTCATGGAAGAAAATTCAGAAATATACAAAGATCACTCCTAGTTGTTAGTTGAGAGAAAATGGTTATTAGTATTTCAGAATACTTTCTTCCACCTTCTTCCTTTATTCTATTTATGTGTGTTTATGTATGAGAGTAATGTCTTTTTTGGTATAAATGTTCCTGGCTTCCCCAACTAAAATTCAAACTCACGGATGGTGGGGATTCCCTGTGTGTCCTCTCATCCTCCACAGAATTATAGGACCTTAAAAAATATATGTTGATTCATACTCTGTAGGTCACACAAAGAAAGTTTAAACAAGCTGTTCTTTTTCTTTGGGGGATTAAGAAAGAAGACTTAATAACACAACATTCCAAAACATGTCCACTAATCTTTTCAGATGTTCTTTTTTACCAAGACTTTTCAGAAAGCTTATTAAACTTCCTGGCAATAAGATACACTGCTTTTTGTGAGTAAGTGTTGTTTTCGGACAAGAAAGTATTGTGTAATTTCCCTGATGTTTAGCAATTTCCTTTATACTTATAATTAAGCTAGTCCTCCATTTAAAAATATGACCCCAAACTAGGTAGGATCAATATAAATTCAGAAAACATGATTCTCAGATAATTCCCTTCCTAAGAGAGAAGTTCCCCAACATGTTTGTGTAAAGCAATGTTTCTAAACACCTAAATCACATTTTCAAAGAACTGAAGTAGCTATTTGAAGGAAGTATGGCATAACTATTGTAAAAAATAATCTAATAACTTATCTGGGTTTTGTCTCTGATTTTACTGACAAGGTTTTCTTAAATTAAGGCACAATTCTCTGTGGCATAAAACCCAAATGATAAACCCTCCATTGCTCAAATCCTGGGCTTGTTATTATTTAACAAGTATTTATTTACTTAATATCTACCATGTGCCAGGTCATATGCAAGTCACTGGTGATTGAGTGGTATGTAAAAACAAAGCCATATTCTGCTCTCTTGGTGTTCACAGGACAGGCGAGGACCCAAAGACACTGCTGAGACGGCTCATAGGCAATTGAAGACTTCGTCCCAGTAACAATCTCCAAAGTCAAAGCATCTGTTCTCACCATCTTCTTTTTGCCTATTCTCCATCTCTGCTCATGAAACCAGAACAAAGAGTGAAGTGACACCAAAGGAAGTCAGATTAAAACACTTACTGGGAAAAAGTAGGGGGTGAAGTGATGTTAAAAATGCTTAAGGATGTGGTAGGACCTCCTCAAGAAACGCATGAAAATACACAGAACAACATGAAAGTCCAGGGGGAAAGGGACACACAGTGGCCAAGATGACCCCTCAAATTCCCTTCTACCTTTATTCTTACCACAGTATCTTCAAGGTATCCAAGGAATCTGTCAGCCTACAGATACTTATTGAGCACATGGAGGGGGTCTATGCTCAGATCTTAGAAGAATCATAGATTATATAGAGCACTAACGGGCAACATAAGCTTGAAATCACAATGCATAGGAATAGACAAAATGTAAGAAATGTTGCAAGGTGGGTAATGAACATGGCAAAAAATGGAACAGTGAAGAGTTCTGGGAGTTCAAAGGTAGGAAGGACTCCAGTGAGCCAGTGCATATTCCAAGGACTTAATGAAAGTGACGGGGGGTGGGGGTGGGGGTGGGGGGGAAGGGGGCGGTGCATCTGGGTGGCTCAGTCAGTTAAGTGTCCAACTCTTAGTTTCAGCTCAGGTCATGATCTCGCAGTTTCATGGGTTTGAGCCCCACATCGGGCTGTGTGCTGGCAGTGTGGAGCCTGCTTGAGATTCTCTATCTCTCTCTCTCCCCTCCCCCCCCCACTCATGCTGTTTTTGTCTCTCTCAACATAAATAAACTTGAAAAAAAATTTTTAAAAAAAGTGGTGGGGTAGCCTCTGGGTCTCTTAGGATGGGTGGAATAAGGAAAAGAGATGGGGAAGCCTCTTCTGGCTGGTTGAATGTCCCTGGGAGGCTAACCCAATGGAATAGACTCAAAAGCAAAAGGCAACATGAGAACAGACCTCAGCCCAGAGGTCAGGCCTGGGTTTAGAGACTCAAGCGTCATAGACAGGGGACAGCTGAAGCAGTACAACAGATATACACTGAGTGTTTTGTGCCTTGTCAAGTGCAGGCCTTCCACGTGGGCAGTAATTAACTGACTTTAGTAGAAACTGTCTCTTCCCGGGGCGCCTGGGTGGCTCAGTCGGTTAAGCGGCCGACTTCAGCTCAGGTCATGATCTCACGGTCCGTGAGTTCGAGCCCCGCGTCGGGCTCTGTGCTGACAGCTCGGAGCCTGGAGCCTTCTTCGGATTCTGTTTCTCCCTCTCTGACCCTCCCCTGTTCATGCTCTGTCTCTCCCTGTCTCAAAAATAAATAAAAAACATTAAAAAAAAAAAAAAAAAAAAAAAAAAGAAAAAGAAACAGTCTCTTCCCTCTCATTTCAGGTGAAAATTTCTACCCTTATGAGGGTCAGATCTGATGGCAGAAAGACAGTATTTCTAAGGGCTTTGGACACAACTTCTCCACCTTAAGTTCTGCTTTTTCGTAAAAGTTATTTCAAGTGGCAATGATGGTTTTATCCTTAGGTGCATTCCCACATATGCCAGAATTACTTACATTTACAGTAGATGGCTTGTCCTTTTTGCTAACATTGCTGTGACACCACTCATTTCCATTTTATCCTACATAACACTAAGAACCCCTGTGAATTACCATTAGTTCACTTAAAATTGCAAGACTGCCTCGTTAAACCTGGGGCTACTTATTAAAATTTTATCAGCTCCATGAGTTTGTTCACATTAGATTCAAGCTCTAACTACTCAAGCTTTTTGTTCTAAGTAGTTTACTGTTAGTGTACTTGTGCATAGTTTTTAATAAGGCATGAAAGAAAATGATGGCTTTTTTTGCAGAGCCTTTCATATAATCCCTAAGTGCAGCAGAACGTTGTCTTCTTTTCTGTTTTTTCTTTTTTTTAAGTAAATTCTAACCCCAACGTGGGGCTCAAACTCACAACTCTAAGATCAAAAGTCACACATGCTAGGGGCGGCTGGGTGACTCAGTCGGTTAAGTGTCCCACTCTTGGGTTTCAGCTCGGTCATGATCTCACGGTTTTGCAGCTTTGAGCCCCATGTTGGGTTCTGCACTGACAGTGTGGAGCCTGCTCGAGATTCTCTGTCTTCCCCTCTCTCTGCCCTTCCCCTACTCACGCTGCCTCTGTCTCTCTCAAGATAAATAAATTAAAAAAAAAAAAAAAAAAAAAAAAAAGTCACCCACTCTACCAACCGAGCCAGCCAGCTGCCCCTTTTCTACATCTTTTAAACAGCATTGACTAGACAGGATATTCTCAGTGCTAGTTAACTAGGTTTTTGTTTTTACGTGTTCTAATCCTAGTTGGGGATAGAGTTCACACACATTGCTGTGTGCCAATTTACTGAATGGACAATAGTCCCCTTTTCCCTTCTCCAATACTTACATCCTAGGTCTGTACCTGTATTACCCCTCTACTTGTGCAACCTGTGTGTGTCAATGAATCCCTCTTTCAAAACACAGTCTCCCAAGAAAAGCAAACTACTGTCCACAACTATGCTTTCTAGTAATAACACAGGCATATGATTGGCTGCTACGTGATTATCTAGTTCATCCAAGATTAGATCAGAATGCAGTAAGAAATGAACACAGGGAAAGTGAATAGGAGCAAAGAATTTTCCCTTATACACCCGAGAAAGCATAGTGCAAGTGCCATCTTAAACTCCAAGGATAAAATCATGTTATTACCTGGATCTTCTGCTAACAAGAACACTACTAAAATTCATCAGTGTGGTAGGTCCCTAGGAGTATTCTTCAAGAACTGCGGAACACAATCCAAAGATTCATTAAAAGAATTGTTATTTATTAGAAGAATTCATGGTAAGTATTTTTTGGTATGACCACCATTCAGACCATCAAAAGATTGAAATTTAATTTCAATTTGTTTAAGGTCGGCTGGAAAATAGTCATACCTGCATATATTATCCTTTGCAGGGACTTTTTGCAAACCTAAAATAAGTTTAGAGGATCTAAAGACAAATCTCAGAACTATGTATGGTTAGAATAAATCATGTGTCTGATTTGACAGAGTCAACTGTTTGCAAACTCACAACCTAAGAACTTTTCTGAACAACTTGTTAGTGCCTGTGTCAGTGTCTTAAGTTAAATCTCACAAACACAGGGAGACATTTATCCAAACGCTTTGGATGGACAACATTAAAGGTATTCAATAGTCTGGTCTTCTCCTATTTTCAGACCTCACCCTACGTGGTTCTACGTATACTCTAAACCCTAAACTAGACCTCATGATCAGGAACTGGCTTTCCAGCCTTCATTCATTTGCTTATGCTTTTCCTTCCTCCTAGAATGTACTTTTCATGGTACATGTAACAATCTTACCTACTTTAAGGCATCACTCAAACATCTTCTAGTCTGCAAAACATTCCCTGATCTTGAGCCTTCCTTAATAAAGTATGATCTCCAATTTCTGAACGCTCATAGTATTTTTGCCTTACTCACCTTAGTAAGACCCATCATCATGTCTTATGTACGGTAGGAACAACAGCATCCACTGCATAAATGAGTAATTTTAGTCATCTTTAAGCAGGAGTGTCAACAGTTAATTGAAGAGGAGAAAAAAAAAAAAAAAGAAGGAAAGCGACTGGTTTCACCAATTGGTCAACGGTACCTTGGCCATTACCTTCTTTTATTCAAAATGAAAACCATTTCAGCGATGCAGAAACCAACACCCAGAGTAGTTATGAGATGAGGGAAGGGCCACCGGTCTCATTTCAAGTATATTATTCTACATATGTTCTATCACTTTCTGCCCATTAATGGTGGAATTTTTCAGTCAACCCAGACACAGCACAAATGTGAATCATCTGCCAAAGACTACAAAAATAAAACTACCAACATTACTTCATTATTGATGAAGAAACACACTGTGATGATTATAAAAGATTTCCTTTTCGCAACTGAGTTATTTCTCTCTTAAAAACAAAAGGTGAGGGGAAGGGGAACACGGACTATACAAATACACTGGAATTACGTTAGAAACATAAACCAGACATTAGCTACTAATTAACAGTAAGAGGCATACGAATATAGGGGCACCTGAGGGGCTTAGTCAGCTGAGCTTCTGCCTCTTGATTTTGGCTCAGGTGATCCCAGATTTGTGAGATCGAGCCCTGCGCTGGGCTCCATGCTGAGGGTGGAGCCTGCGTTAAGGTTCTGTCTCTCTCTCTCTCTCTCTCTCTCTCTCTCTCTCTCTCTCTCTCTCTCTCTCTGCCCTTCTGCCCCATTTGCACGCTCTCTCTCTCTCTCTCTCTAAAAATTAAAAAAAAAAAAAAAGCATACAAACATAAAACAAAAAATCTACAGAATATTTAGAAAACATTTAAACAAAAGTCATCTGGCTACATTCATCTTCAAATGCAAAAATGGCATTACGTAATACTCAAAAGTGCCTGTCTAGTGCCACATGCTGCTTTCTCATTGGCGACACTCTTGACACTCCTTTTTTTCCTTCTTATCTCAATGAACATAATCATCTTTCCAGCAATGCAATCACAAACAATTCACTCAGTCACTCCCAACAAAAGTGAGGTACTTTGATTTCCTTCTTCTGAGACACTAAAAAGTGGATATAACCTATTTCCTCACAATTCATCAGGGACTCCTGTTCTTCCAGCCTGACTGCGTTCACAACTAAAAAGGGAGGAAAGTGACACCTAGCATTTAGAGAGCTCTGAATAGAAAGGCCTCACAATTTTGCATTTTGGGTGTTTTGAAATTTCTATTCTTTATCATCTCAACTTTGAGGAGTGCTTTCCCCCCCTGGAGCATTTTAGATACGCAATATTTCACTCGGAAAAAGAAAAAAACGATGTGAATAAAAAGAGGTAGTCTCAGGGCTCCCTCTTGAATGTTAGGATTCTGTTACTTCTCCATGTAAATAAAACGAAGTGAACAATTTTTATGGACATTCACTACTAAGTTGATCTTTTCTGCTTTCTCTGGAAAGGCATCCAGTGCTACTGGAAATGGAGAAAATAAAGTCCAGCATGTTACACAGCACCATAATTACTGGAAATTGAGAATATTATAATACCATACAGCATTGCTCATCGAAATATCGTTTTTTTAAAAACTGATGTATTGGTGATTTTCAACTTCAGCAACATATTAGAATCATTTGGGGAGCTTAAAAAAACCCCTGCAATACCCAAACCCCACCCCAGACCCATCATATCAGAATCCCTTGGAATGGAGTCCAGGTATTGTTAGAACTTTTCTCAGGTGATTCTCATGTGCAGCCAGGGACAAGAACCTGGGGGTACTGTTGTGAAGGTCAGAGTGTTTTATTTTAAAATTTTATTTAACAAGAACTTAAAAACCACTACCAAACAATCTAACTCAATTCTCACAACCACCTTATAAAGGTAGACACAGATTTCAATCCCATTTGACTGATGAGGAAACTAAAGTAGACGTTAAACAATTCACCAAAGGTCCCAGGGGCAATGAACTGTACAACCAGGATTTGCATTCAGGTAATCTGGCTCCAAATCCCAGCTCTTGAATGCTGTGCTGGACTCCTTCTCCCAGAGAAAATTCATCTACAAAAAATCGCACAGATCTCAGGCATTCAGTTCAACGAGTTTTGACAGGTGTATGTACCCATGTACCTGCCAACCACCACAGTATTTAAAACACTTTCATGGTTGGGAGGCCTAGGCGGCTTAGTTGGTTAAGTGTCCGACTCTTGATCTTGGCTCAGGTCACGACCAGGGTTGTGAGTTCAAGCCCTGTGTTGGGTTTGAAGCCAAACTTTAAAAAGAGAAAAGGGGAAAAAGAAAAAGGAAAAAAAGTTGGTTAAGTGCCCGACTCTTGATCTTGGCTCAGGTCACATCTCAGGGTTGTGAGTTCAAGCCCTGTGTTGGGTTTGAAGCCAAACTTTAAAAAGAGAAAAGGGAAAAAGAAAAAGGAAACAAAGCACTTTCATGGTTTCAAGATTCATCCATGTTGTTCCGTACAGGAGTATTTCTCTCTCTCTCTCTGCTATGATAGTATGGATACACCAATATTTGTTTATTCAGTTATTTGTTGAAGAACATTTTATATCCATTGTTTCCATTTGGGGCTATTATGAATAAGGCTGCTATGAATATTCTGATTCAAATCTTTTTGAGGATATGTTTTCTCATGGTTAAATGCACAGGAGTGAAAGTGCTGAATCATATGATAGGTATATATTTCACTTTATAAGAAAAGGTCAAGTCACTTTCCAAAGTTGGATGTACCCTTTCACACCCCCATCAGCAATGCACAGCCCAGAGTGCCTTTTAGAGAAGAGCATGCTGCTATCTTCATAGCACAAGGCATCCCAAAGGAGAAGTCGTTTAGAATTGGACAATGATTTGCTATTTGACAAAAAAATAAATAAAAAAGAGAAGGAAAAGGAAAATACAACCTACACACCACCATCATCACCACCAGTATTTGTCCTACAGGAGTGTACTGAGAGTAGGCATTTGAAAACACCAGTGTTCCTAGACATCAAGGCAAACAAAACAAGGGGGAAAACCTATATATCTTCAAGTGAGGCATATGTATAGGCCTCACAATGCATTTTAGCATATTAAATGCATACAGGCTCTGAAAAGCCGAAAGCCCAATAGTAAGGAAACAGTAGGGAAATCAATCAACTAGTTAGCCATGTTTAACCCAGCTGATCTCACGGGTCCCCATCCCCCAGTTCTCTAAGTAAAGAAATACAATGCAGGTTATGGTGTTTCCAATATTATAATGTTTGGGAGAGAATGAGAGCAATTACCTCTGAGAAGACTGGGCAGGAGTTCATGAAGGAGGTAATATTTTACATGGCTCTTGCTGGACAATAAGGTCTTGAGCATAAATGAACACTCTGCCGAAAGGACTGGGTCACTGTGAGTTCAGGAAGAATGAGGTGCGATATGGGGACTCTGCAGTTTCCCCTGTAAATAGGAGGACGGGAATCTCTAAACATGTCGGCTGGTTGGCCTGCTGGTCACCAACAGTACCACAAGTAGCAATCCAGTCAGTCAACAAACTATGTTTACCAAGTATGAACTATGAGCCAGCCAGCGACCTAAACAAACGTTTACCAAACAAACGTTTACCAAGTACAAACTATGGGCCAGCCAGGGACCACACCAGGCATGACAGAACAGTGAGGCCCGCTCTTGTGGATCTTACAGTGCAATAGGGGTGTGCGGCTGCTTACAGAGAGCAGGTTCTAGAACTCTAGAATTGGAATGGATGACCATCGAGTCTCTTGAGCCATAAGAGCAGAATCTATTCAAGAATTCCAGAAAAAAATAAGAGACATGAAAACGAAATATGTATGTATTTGGTCAATGATCCCTCATTACTATATATTGGGTGCAGGTAGAGTGGAGTTATGTGAAGAAGAGAAGTGTGAGGTGTTAGAAAAATATCCAGGGGGGGGCACCTGGCTGGTTCAGTCAGTAGAGCACACAACTCTTGATCTTGGTGTTGTGAGTTCAAGCCCCATACTGGGTATGGAGCCTACTTTAAAAAAAAAAAAAAAAAAAAAAAAGTGGGGGGGTGGTGCCTGGGTGGCTCAGTCAGTTGAGCACACAACTCTTGATCTTGGTGTTGTGAGTTCAAGCCCCATACTGGGTGTGGAGCCTACTTTAAAAAAAAAAAAAAAGTGGGGGGGTGGTGCCTGGGTGGCTCAGTCAGTTGAGCATCCGGCTTCGGCTCAGGTCATGATCTCGCAGTTTGTGAGTTCAAGCCCCACGTCGGACTCTGTGCTGACAGCTCAGAGCCTGGAGCCTGCTCCGGATTCTGTGTGTGTGTGTGTGTGTGTGTGTGTGTGTGTGTGTGCGCACGCGCGCTCCTCCTCCATTCATGCTCTCTCTCTCTCTCTCTCTCCTCTGGAAATAAACATTAAAATATATATATATATATATATTTTTTTTTTTTTTTTTTTTTTTTAAATATCCAGGTAGATATGCTTGGGAAACAGAATGAAACTTTAGATGAAAGGTTTGGGTTCATTAATAGGCAATATGATAAATGGAATAATTTCAATATTATTGGCAACTCTTCTATTTCAATCCTATGAAAACCATGACAACATTAGATTTGTAAACCAAAACAAGTGTAAATCTTAACCCAGAAAGAAAGCAGAGCTCAGATTCAGGAGGTGGACAAAGTTGGTCTGAATCTCAGCTGGACCACTTGCAACTTGGGTGACTGTGGTGAAGGAACTTAAGCTCTCTGAGCCTCACTTTCCTCATGTGTAAAACTGGGATGATTATATTCACATCCTCCCCAGGGATGTTATCCAGATTGAAGGACACTGAACAGCAAGCAATGTGTCTAACACACAATCCCAGCTCAGTAACTCTTAGCTATTATTATTATTTATTTAGAAAAATCCACATTTAAATCAGTGTGAGGGAAAGAGAATCATGTACAACACCAAGGTACTGTCAATATACACTGTCCAATTTTTAGCATGTGAAATGAAACTAAATTTGGAGGAAAGGATTACAAGGGAAATCCTTTGAAACTTCAGCCAAGTTGATCCAAACGGAATTTTCACTTGCCACACAGACCATCTTAGTAACACATGCAGTATTTCATACAAAAAATAACTCCTTTCTTCCCCCTCTTGACTTTCCTCCCTTCTCTTTTCTTCCTTGCTGGATTTTCTTATTTCTGTTACTAACATGTTGGCGACTGTGAAAATTAGGTAACATAAATTCTCAGTAAATGTTAGCACTTCCCTTAATTTTTCTTTGCTGTAACACTTTCCCAGAAAATTTGAATTCTAGGCCACTGAGAATGATATGAGGTCACTTATAAATTTTAATTTCCACAGTGCAGGGATATCCTCATTGGCACAATTTTAATAATGAAGGTTTTCAAGGTATGCAAATATTAGCAGTATTTTTCTTCCAAGATGCTGTATATCCACTTATTTTTCCAAATGATCATGCAATAAAAATGGAAAGGCCTAGCATTCGACTGCCTTGATGAGAAATGAAGTTGTTCATGTGGGAAGCAAATAATTCATAATAAAGAATGAGAGTGATGTCAGCAGTAGATTCAACTGGAATACATGAATGCTGGTATGATGTGCATCTAAAGCAGCCCATCTTTGACTCTGGACTGGAGAGGGCAGGCCACTTAATCTGAAACAGTTTCTGCTGCTAAATCAAGATCCAGGCAAAAGTCACACCTACTTTAAATCATCTGTTCTTTCAAGCATTATGGACACACAGGATAACATCAACTACGGTGACAGTCATCCCTCCTGTCCCGTGCCACAAGGATACCACTTAAGAGCTATAAATAGCTCTCAACCAGATGGGATGGCTTGGCTCAAGCTGTGATCGGATTTTTTTAAATAGTTTAAAAATAATTAATTCCTCATTTCAGTCATTCATCTGGCAAATATTTATTGCCTCGGTACGGTGCACCAGGCACTGGAAAGACAGTGCCGAAAAGCACAAAGTCCCTTGGAGGCATTCATACATTTTACAAGTTTCACATCCTCAAAAGAGTGGTTCTCAAGAAGCCGCAAAGCAACCAAACGACATCAATGGGGATGACCCCTCTGTGAGCTCCCCAAATTGCTCCCTACTCAATCCTCAGTAACAGGTGGCACCAGCTGAAAGAGTAACGTCAACAAAGCCACTACTCATTTAAGCAACAAAGTTCATGAAGGCATGATTTTGTCAGTCCTATACACTTTGTTACCAGAACAATTTCAAATATTTTTATAAGTTTATATAATATGAAATAATGTAATAGATGTATATTATACTAATATAAAACAAAAATATCAGCTTCTCCAAAAAAGTGTTTGTGTGATGCCTAAGTTACAAGATCTACTAAAATATTTAATCAGGGAACACATCATAATCAGGAAAAACTAGGGAATTAGTGATCTGCTTAATTCCTGATCACATGCAGCACTAGGTGGAGATGGAGGGTGCCTTGCAGAAACCCAACTTAAAAGAAACAGGATGCCTACTTTATCCAAGGCTTAATCAGAAGAATCTGATACATCGAGGCACCTCACAGGTAAAATTAGCATGGCAACAAAAATCTGAGGACAAAGCTCACACTTTGTCACATATCAGATTGTATAATAGGAGTCTCACACTGTTAGGGAGTTCACGTTCCCAATTAGTTTAGCTGAAGAGCCAAGGGTACAAACTGTAGCCTTTTCTTGAGACTTTCCCTGAAATTAAACTTTTGACAGCCATCTTGTATACTTTTTCTGTAACACTAAGAAACTCAAAGGAGACTTATCAAACTGTCTTAGCCTAATAAGGGAGGAAATTATCTTGATGATATTATTAAAGGAATTTAAAAATGGGCATTTGGAGGTACATAATTTTGATTAGAGAGACAGAATGAAGCTAGCTATTAAATACCATCATAAATATGTACCCAAGAAGCTAAAATCTCAAATTTTTCTCTCCTTTACAGGAAGTAAAATTTTTTTGATATGACTGGTAAAAAATATTGAGAACTGGGGCGCCTGGGTGGCGCAGTCGGTTAAGCGTCCAACTTCAGCCAGGTCACGATCTCGCGGTCCGTGAGTTCGAGCCCCGCGTCGGGCTCTGGGCTGATGGCTCGGAGCCTGGAGCCTGTTTCCGATTCTGTGTCTCCCTCTCTCTCTGCCCCTCCCCCGTTCATGCTCTCGCTCTGTCCCAAAAATAAATAAAAAACGTTGAAAAAAAAATTAAAAAAAATATTGAGAACTATTTCCATATTCTAATCATCCCTTGAAAAAAAAAAATACCAAAATACAAAGGTGTGAAGATTTAGAAGCCTTTATAAAATAATGTAAGCATAGAATATATAGTAACATGGATAAGATATACATGTAAATATATCTCTATCTCTCCACAAGTATATAAACCTATGAATAGAAAAAAATGTTACCAAAAATGTGGCACAGTTTGATCTCATTTTAGGAAAATTATACAGGCACAAATAAAAAACTAGTGGGGTTCTATAAAATATTAACAGTGTTACCTCTGAGCGATGAAATTCACATTTTATTTATGGATTAGCCAATATAGGATTTCACACTTAAGTAGATGAAACTTCATGAATTAGAGTAGCAAACACAGTGCAGGTGTCCTACAGCAGATACCATAAAATGTTCTATTATCCGGTTACTCTGTGGGTTGCCCCAGTTGATGGGATTTTTTTTTTTCCACCATGATAAGTGTACTCTTGAATCCCCATCTCCTATTTCACCCATTCCCCTCCCCACCTCTCCTCTGGTAACAGCAATCAGTTTGTTCTCAATAGTTAAGAATCTGTTTCTTGGCTTGTCTTTTTTTTTTTCTTTGCTCATTTGTTTTGTTTCTTAAATTCCACATATGAATGAGCGCATATGGGATTGGTCTTTTTCTGACTCATTTATTTCACTTAGCATTATACATTTTCTCTATCCATGTCATTGCAAATAGCAAAATTTCATTTTTCATGGCTAAATAATATTCTCTCTCTCTCTCTCTCTCTCACACAAACACACACACACACACACACACACACACACCACATCTTCTTTACCCATTCATCTATGCATGGAGACATGGGCTGCTCCCATAGTTTAGCTAATACAAACAACATTGCAGTAAACAAAGGGTGGATGTATCCCTCTGAATTAAGTGTTTTTGTATTTTGGGGGTAAATAGTACTGCAGTTACTGGATCATATGGTATCTTTAACATTTTGAGGAACTTCCATACTGTTTTCCACAGTGACTGCACCAGGTGGCATTCCCACCAACGGTGCAGGAGGGTTCCTTTTCCTCCACATCCTCACCAAAACTTGTTTCTGGTATTGTTAATTTTAGCCATTCTGACAAGTATGAGGTAGTATCTCACTGTGGTTTTGATTTGCATTTCCCTGATGAGTGGTGTTGAGCATCTTTTCCTGTGTCTGTTGGCCATCTGTAGGTTTTCTTTGGAGAAATGCCTGCTCATGTCTTCTGCCCCTTTTTAAATTGGATTGTTTTTTATGTGTTGAGTTGTATCAATTCTTTATAGATCTCAGACACTAACCCTTACTGGACACATCACTGGCAAATACCTTCTCCTACTCAGTAGGTTTTCTTTTAGTCTTGTTGATTGGTCCCTTCGCTGTGCAGAAATTTTTTATTTTTATGTAGTCCCAATGGTTTATTTTTGCTTTTATTTCCCTTGCCTCAGGAGAAATAATCTAGAAAAATGTTGCTATGGCCTATGTCAGAGAAATTACTGCCTGTGCTCTCTCCAAGGATTTTTATGGTTTCAGGTCTCACATTTACATCTTTAATCCATTTTGAGTTTGTTTTTTATGTACAGTGAAAGACAGTAGTCCAGTTTCACACTTTTACATGTGGCTGTGCAGTTTTCCCAACACCATTTGTTGGAGAGACCATCTTTTTCCCATTGTACATTCATTCCTCCTTTGTCAAAGATTAATTGACCATCTAGTTGTGGGTTTATTTCTGGGTTTTCTGTTTGATCTCCTTTCTAAAAGGAACTCACAGCCCAGAGAAAAGGTTAACTTCAATGACATAAATGAGAGGAGTAGATACAGACAGAATATACAGGAGGGATTTGATTATTAAGTCTTCAGTGAAGTACTGATCAAGTGACAAGTCTTAACATGTATGCCCCCTTTTAGTAATCAAATGAACCTACTCCTAGGGCTGACTAGAAGTTCATTCACTCACTCATCACGCATTCACTGAGTTCCTATTCTATAGCAGGCTCTGTATTACTGGGGCTGAGTGTTAAAAACGACATCATGTCTTTCCCTCAAAGAGCTCACAGTCCATTTGGAGAGACAAGTAAACAGATGCACACCAGGCAACATATGCCCAGAGTAGCTCAGGAGCACAAAGGAGGGGCACTTGATCTAATCTGGGGCGACTGCAACCAGCTTGGAGTTGCTGGAATGTGAAGGATAACTTGAGAAATGTTGAGAGATGATGCTGGAAAAGTAGGTTGGGGTAGAATCACGGCAGGCCTACTCTATCTTGATAAAGAATTAACACTTTTTCATTGCGTGGATAATAGGAGCATATTTAAAAGATTTTACTGGTCAAGTTACATGCTGCATTAAGACAGACTTCATTCATTCTAGGGCATCACTAATATAAAAAGTCTGTAACCTATAAATGCTATTGAAATGCTTATGATCTCCTACCATCCTTTCTATTTGCGCATTTGCCCTGGAATGATGAACAGAATATTCTCGGTTGAGTTAAGAGCTATGTCCACAGATTTCTTAGACTAGATTAGAAAATTTCTTAGATCAGAAATAATTTATTCTTGATTTCATGTAAACACTGAATGCGAGGTTGTGATTGATAAGGAAGTCTAAAACAGCCCTCCCATTTCCTCCCATAATTCATAGAATAGAGCCTAAAACAGTGTTGACCATGGGCTCCCAGGCCTAGGAGACCTAGTGCCTGCCTTTCTTCCCCACCTCATCTCCCCTGGCTCACTTCTCTCTCTTCACAACTGTCCTTGCTGCTGCTCCTTGGATAGTCTCTACCTCTGAAATGTTGCCCTGACATGTTCTCCTACCACAGTCTGGCATGGCTTGCTCCTTCCTTTTATTCAAGTTTCTCCTCAAAAATCACCTTCTCAGAGACTCCATCATTATTGGGGAAATGCCAATGGAGACCACATGGAACATATCACTCGTGACCACGAATGAGTTACTTAATTTCATTGTGTCTTAGTATCCTCATCTATAAAACAGGGTAATGGGGCGACTATGATTACTTAAGAAAGAACTTAATTACAGAGTGCTAAAGGTTGATGGAGGGAGGTGGGTGGAGATGGGCTAAGTGAGTGATGGGTATTAAGGAGGGCACTTGTTGTGAGGAGTACTGGGTGCTGTATTACTCTAAGTGATGAAACACTAAATTCTACCCCTGAAACTAATATTGCACTGTATGTGAACTAACTAGAATTTAAGTAAAAACTTGAAACATGAAGGAGGGAGGGAGGGAGGGAGGGAGGGAGGGAGGGAGGGAGGGAGGGAGGGAGGAATTTAGCTCTGTCACAAAATTATTATTATACAATAAAAATATCATTTCCCCCCATAAAAGATGTCCATCTCAGTGGCTGTAAGCAATTGGAATTCCTTAGGCAGTTTTTCTATGACCCGTTTCCTCCACACCCAATTTTAAAACATGAACCAATTTGGAATCCTATAGTTATTTCTGTAGTTTGGTCAAACTAAAGATGTGCTAGGAAAATCTTGCAACCACCAAACTTCCAGTGAGGACAGCACAATTTAATCTTTCCTTGGCCCTAGCCACCAACTTAGAGGAGACCAGCCAGATGAGAAGAGTAAAAATAGCCCCTGCCATCTATTGAGGGCTTCCTCTAAGCTAAACAACTTAGACACATCATCTCGCTGATTCTTCACAACTAGCTTGGGGAGTCAGCATGGCCAAGAACTCCAGCAAGCAACTGTTGTATTGTGAACTGTTTTGAACTCTGGGCCTGAGCAAGTCTTGCTGTGGAGATGATATTCAGATAGTAATTAGCAATTCTTTTTTTTTTTTTTTTTTTTAAGTTTTTAACGTTTATTTATTTTTGAGACAGAGAGAGATAGAGCATGAACAGGGGAGGGGCAGAGAGAGAGGGAGACACAGAATCGGAAGCAGGCTCCAGGCTCTGAGCCATCAGCCCAGAGCCCGACGCGGGGCTTGAACTCACGGACTCACAGACCGTGAGATCGTGACCTGAGCTGAAGTCGGACGCTCAACCGACTGAGCCACCCAGGCGCCCCAGTAATTAGCAATTCTTGAGAGGAGATTTGCACTGCACTACCAGCTATAATACATCCTTCTAAAACAAAACAAAAACGCAAAAAGCAGAATCTGTCTTTCATATTCTAAATGATGATTTTACAGTAAAAATCCCAGGCCTTTAGTGCTGTGAAACCCATGTGGTCCCTTCTAAAAATTACTATAGCAACACCTCTAACTCAAAAGGATCAAACTCTGCAGTGCTGCTGGCTCATGATGATCCCAGCACACCCAAAATAAAGATGAACCTTTCACTGAATTAACCTGTGTTTTCCATCTGGATTATATAGCTAGGGACCCAGGGCATCATTCCCTCCAAAGGGTCACACCCTCTTGGAGAGCTCTCGGTCCTTCTGAGAGACCTGTTCCAGCTCTGTATAGGCTAGGGATCCAGAGGACAGTCCAGGTGCTCCAATGACTTGAAAGAATCCCAGATGAGCAATAATACCGACTCATAACGATGACCCTTTATACAGTTCTTACTATATACTAGGCAGCATTTATTCTCCATGTTTTACACATATTCACTCATTTAATCTGCATAATTACACCATGGGGTAGACATTAGGCTTGTAGTCTGACCAAATCCTGTAATTGAGACTTACAAACGTGAACACGTGAGATCTATGTGCAAACTGTGCACAACAAGGTCAGGACTAGAGCAGAAATCCCCAAAGGTCCCCACTAGTAAGTCAGCAAATCCCAGGGGCCAGACCTCCTGAATTTGATCAGCCAGGACACCCCCTTTTCCAATCCAAAAATGCTATCTCCCAGAAGTAATAAATGAAGCAGAAGAACGCAAAGGAGTACTTAAATTTCATCACATCCCACACCTGGACTACTTCTCATCAAGTTTCTCGGTCTGCATGCAATTCTCAGACCTATCTTCTATCCCATCACTTATCATCCAAGGCATCCTACGCCTTCTGGGCTTTCAACACAGCCAAAACTTCCTCTTGAAACTTCTTCCTGTCTCTGATGTCTCCTGGTCATCTCCCTCTAGTCTCCCTATGTTTATAACACTCTGTGCAGGTTTCCTATCCCATGCAATTACTGGCTTGGTTTTTATTTTGTCCACCTCCTCTTTGAACTTTTAGCATCTTGAGACCACGGGCAACATTTTCTTTCCCAATGTCTGATAAAGAGCTGACTGGGCTGCCACAGACAAGCAATAATGTTTACTCACTGAATGACCTAAGGAAACCACTGCCCCCAACAGCATTTCTCACCATCCACCTAAACAATGCCCTCGTAGCACCAGTGGGATCCGGGAAGGATTAGAAAGGGAGGGGTCCCTGAACCAGAGGGAGCTGCCTGGTTAGTAATGAAGAACTTAACAAGAGAACCCTTTCTGGGAGCTCTGCTTCCAGCCCTGGAATTTAAACTTGCATCCTGTTCAGTGAAACAATAACCATCACTACCACCTATGACCAAAGCTTCCATTTAATCCTTGGGGACTTCTCACTTCATGAATATCCAAGTTCCTGAATAGCTTTTGAAGTTCAGTGAAAGGCTGCTCACAATGTTTTGAGCAGAGTTTCTGTTCTGAGAGTTACTTTTTCTCTTTGGGGTAAATCACATTTGGTTTTCCTTTATCCTTCTAATAAATGCTGTTTATAAGGCTAGAGGCATTGAAGGTGAAGAGAGAAAGATACTCTAGAAGTTGTTAATCAATCCGGAATTTCTCTGGGTGCTTGTATGACCTCAGCGTTTTTCACATTTCCACAGGTCTCCTTGGAGACCGTTGCCATGATCACTCAGTGTCCCTGATGAAAAATCTTCAAAATGTGGATCGCTGCTTTCATGCTCTTTTAGCTCCTCTTTATTAGCTGTTTTGCCTTCACCCATAGTTCATTTCTCTGTGAATGCAATCTGCTCATTTTTTTTAATCCCATAATATTCCAAACAGAATACCCCCCTTCTTTTGGCTCCTCTGGAAATGCTCGTATTTGGAGTAGGTTTGGCAGTCCACTAGGAATATCATTATACTTTTAGGTTTCCTGATCTCCTGAATGAGAATTATTCATAGGACAGTCCACCTCTTTTCCAAAAATACTAATTTGCTCTAGAAGAAACTAAGCACCAACAATGAAAACACTTGACCTGTTGCATTATGTTGCTTATTTAACAAGCTTGGCTTGGAATATTTCAAGTTTTTTTTTTTTTTTTTTTTTTAATGTATATACCTTTTCTATTTCCCCTTTTGACTTAAGTTAATGTAAATATATTTTTATTTGGCTCTACATGCATTATTTCCTGGTGGCTGTTTCTTACAAATATATGAAAAAAGACAAAAAACCTCAAAATCCTGAGTAAACTGTAACAAACCTGCCGAATAAATGGGGAAAGCTAAAATGCAATATCAGAAAACAGTTTTAGCACTGTCCAAGCAAGGTTAGCTGCTTTTACTGAAATCTAGCATTCAAATGTAAATTACAAAACGGATCATTCAGAGGGTTTCCCAAATCCTCATTAGGTAATCTGCAAAATAGGGAACCCATCTAGAAAAAAAATATATGGTAAATGGATCACAGACAGATAGTTGCAGTTTCCCTTAGCTACCCTATTTTTGAAAAGAGAAGCAACTCACAGGCAAAGACCAAGTCTTTGAAGGAGGGAATGGCTGTGAGCAGGGTTACTTACGATCATGTGAACAGGATACAAAGGCATTAGTACAGGTAAAAAGTTAGAGAATGGAAATATTCTTTTCATGTGAAAAAAAAAAAAAAAAAACAGTGCCACCTAAATTTTGGCTAGTGATTTTTAACAGTAATATTAAAGTGTAGGTTTTAGGGGCACCTGGGTGGCTCCGTCAGTTAAGTGTCCAACTTGGGTCATGATCTCACAGTTTGTGAGTTCAAGCCCTGCATCAGGCTCTGTGCTGACGGCTCGGAGCCTGAAGCCTGCTTCAGATTCTGTGTCTCCCTCTCTCTCTGCCCCTCCCCTGCTCGTGCTTGCTCTCTCTCTCAATAATAAACATTAAATTTCAATAAAATGTAAATTTTATAGTTAAACATTAGAAATTAATTCTTCTAAGCCTATTTTAAACATTTCTTTAGCATATAGGGTTAAATCATAAGGGATCTAGGGAGACTGTATTAATGAATCAAGTGAGGTAGCTAAACACAAGAAATAAATAGCTGGAATTCATTCACTTGTTCACTTAATCAGCAAAAATTATCAACCATTCATTTTGTACCAAGCACTAGGGTGAGCATTTGGGATGCAAAAGTTAATGACCCTCAAGAATTTAGTGAGAGGGTACCTGGGTGGCTTAGTCAGTCAAGCTTCGGACTCTTGATTTCTGTTCAGATCCTCATCTCATGGTTCATGGGACTGAGTGCTGAGTTGGGCTGTGCTCTGACAGAGAGAAGCCTGCTTAGGATTCTCCCTCTCCCACTCTCTGTTCTTCCCCCACTCATGCGGTCTCTCTCGCTCTCTCAAAAATAAATAAACAAACAAGAATTTAGTGAAAAAGAACCACAAAAGCACAAGTAAAACCTTGGATTGTGAGAACTTGTTCTGCGAGTGTTCTGCAAGACAAGCAAACATTTCTAATAGATTTTAACTTGATCAACGAGTGCTGTCTTGCAATACAAGTAGTATGTGATGCCACAAACATCACGTGATCACAATTGAGCCCATGGTTCTTGAAATCTGCTTTGAAATACCAGTGCTTTGGGTTACAAGCATGTTTCTAGAACAAATCACGCTCGCAAACCAAGGTTTTACTGTATAATAATTGAGGCACAAAGCAGAGTATAATTCAGTGTTTAAAAAGGGACAAGCATTGGGGCTCCTGGGCGGCTCAGGCAGTTAAGCATCCAACTCAGCTAAGGTCATGACCTCAAAGTTCATGAGTTCAAGCCCCACACTGGGCTTTCTTTTTTTAAATTTTTTTTTTTTTCAACATTTTTTATTTATTTTTGGGACAGAGAGAGACAGAGCATGAACGGGGGAGGGGCAGAGAGAGAGGGAGACACAGAATCGGAAACAGGCTCCAGGCTCCGAGCCATCAGCCCAGAGCCTGACGCGGGGCTCGAACTCACGGACCGCGAGATCGTGACCTGGCTGAAGTCGGACGCTTAACCGACTGCGCCACCCAGGCGCCCCCCCACACTGGGCTTTCTGTTGTCAGCACAGTCTGCTTCAGATCCTCTGTTCTACACACCCCCCGCCCCTCCCTCGATTGCACTCTCAAAAAGCAATTTAAAAAAAAAAAAAAAAGGGATAAATAACTGATATGAAAAACCGTTTTATGAAAGTTGCAGTTTCGCTGCTGTGGATGTGAAATTCATTACTGTTGACACAAAAGTACTCTTCATGCAAAGATGAACCCTGTTCTCCAGGTGCTTCTAGTCTAGCATAGAGGAGAGATAAGAAACAATGACAACTAGTAATTCTCAAATTATCATGGGGAGGGGCCAGGTTCTTAAATTTTGAATCCTTCACAAACTGATACTTTTGAAAAAAAAGATACCTAAAAAAAGGTAGTAAGAATTCAAAATGCTTAATTTCAATTTTTGTATTTATTTCATGGAAGAACAGTAACATCTCAGTCCGTGCACAAGCACTGTAAAAGGATTATGGTGCTAAAACCGAAGTATATAAGCTACTGTCACATAGAGGGAAATGAATGATCAGTTGTAAGGAGAGGCACAAACTTAACCTAAGGAAAATCTTTATGGAAGATGTGACCTTTGAACTAGGTCTTAAAAAAAATGGAGGATTCCCCAGAAAAATGCAGTGAGGAGTAGAAAGAAAACTCCAGGCAGAAGGAGCAACACATAGAGGCAGGAAAAGCAAGTATTTCCATTAAACTGAATGATGAGGGAAAGGCCAGTCAAGGAGGGGTTATAAGCTGAATTTGAACATTAGAAGCTGAATGGCCCCCATTTGGTGAAATTTCATAAAGACTGAAAAAAGAAAACAATTGATTCCCTTACCAGGTGTTTAAAATATTATTACAGAAACAGCTCCAGTGACCATCTCAAGTGAATTTAAGCCCTTTGGGTGGGACTCATTAAACACCACCTTACATGTATGTATCTTCCTCTTTAGTGTTGCAGATAGCGAACCTTTGTCACAGCCTTAAAATGGAGAAAAACCGCCATTGTGCCAGACCTAGAGTCTTCAGGTGTGGAGGGAGAGGGTTTATATTCCTCGTCTAGGTTTTGGTTTAGATTTTTACTTCGCCAGCTTTCCTTGCAGATGCACAAAGCAGACAAGAATGTGGGCTCTGTCTAGTGCTGACTTTTACCTGCTCCCTGACCTGCGACAATTTACTCACCCCTCCAGTTTCCTCAACTACAGAAGAGGGATGGTGACAGTCCCCCCCACCCCTGCCCCCAGGGGTTACTGTACTATGAGGATTAAATGAATTACAAGTAAAGCACTCATAAGAGTGATCCGTGTCAATGAGTTTGTATCACAATAGCACTGAAAATAAACTAGATGGATGTGTAATATCTCACTGCCCCCCCCAAACCCCACAGTGCCATTCATATAAGTACCCAAAAGTATTATCCCCAAATTCTAACCCTGTACATCATCCGCTGTTTCTTCAACATCACTGTAAACCTAAACATGTATTACAGGTAGAGAAAATAGAGCTAATTATAGGCTTCGGAGTAAAATGACTAAGGCAAATCAATAGAGGAGCTTATTTTCCATCCTGATCCTACCTTAGTTATCCCTAAAATTAGAAGCCAGTAGTTTGGGGTTATTGAAAGACACTTCCTCTGAGAGAGGAAACCGGAATGAGACACGACTGTTTAGGCAGGCTTTATTTGAAACATTTAGCACCTCTTCGAAATGCAAAGTAATCAAGGCGACGAGTAACTATTTTAAAGTCTGAGACGGTTGTCCAGAGTTCACTGAGAGTTTGACAACAACTGGGGACTACAGAATAAGAAATGTGGGGCCACTTCACACAGAAGCTCAGCAAGGGGATGGAGGAGTTTTGGGTCAGGAATGTAAGAGTTTATCTTAATTTAACAGCTGTTCAGCTGGTAGCAGCCAAATCGAGTGAAGCCTTTTCAGGGAGAGCAGTTTAGGCCACAGCCGTCTAGACGAAACACCACCACTACACGGATGGGCACAGAGGCTCCCCAATATCGGCACAAATTCCAGAGATACAGCCAAGGCTACTTTAGACGTCGCTGGCAAATCAGCAGAAATGTGGAGAACTCTAGAGGCCAGGGAGTTCCCTGGGCCACCTTAAGGATGGTAAAGGCAATTTGCAAATGCTTTCAGTATCCTGGGTAATATTAAGCTTCCCCCTCCCCCCACCCACCCCTTACACTTCAAATTATCGTCAAGTGTATTGTTTCTGGGGCCTATTCCTTTTTCCTCTGTTCTCCAAACACATCCACATCTTCACCCTGTATTTGTCAGGGCAAATAGAAAAGGTCTTTGACCCCAAATGTGGCCCTTTGAGACCAGTTTAGGCTGACCTCTCCACCATTCTCGCCTGCCCAAGAGCTGACCTACAGGAAGTAAATACAAGCATTGTTCCTTAAAGGCAAAAAATCATACTGGTTTTACCATCACCTGCAGAGAGAATACAAAAGCCCAAGAGAAAATATTATGACGTCTACAACTATGACCAACAACCTCACCACCACATAATTGCTATCATTAGGTTTTTAACCTCTTAATTCTGCTTTGCTACCATGTCTCCTAGATATTGCTAAGACATTACCGTAAGGCTCCATCTATTTTTTTCCCCCTCAAAAATGTGCCATGACTTCAATGTGTTTCAAAATACCCAGTATTACCGTACCTGAAGAGAGGCTGTGGACAGTGGCATCTCAATGCTTACAAGTTCAAAATGGGGCCAAAGAGGGTAGGGAAGGAAGTGGGCTACCTGCTGTTAGTCTGGAATGATAAATTTAATAGTCAAGTAGTTAGAAGTATAGTCAACTAAAGAAAATAAAACAGGTTACATACCAGTGACTAGGAGGTAGGAATAAATGCAGAACAGAAAGCACAGACGCTTTAGTTAAAATGATTAGGCTGCCAGAGATTGAGGAAAACAATTTCCTGCTAATAATATCTGACTATATATCACTTCTCGGCCTTCTGGCTAAGATCAAGTGTAGTATCTGTTCTTATCAGTTTAATATCTGACTATAGAAATCACCTACTAAGTAGCAATAATCTTACCAAAATTACAACTTCCAAGTCTTCAGGTTAGATTTTGAACTTAACCTTGTTCAAGTCATTCGATCACCCAATCAAGCATTCATGAAACATCTCTTAATTATGCAACACTGCATCTGACTTCCTGGAGTAAATAAAAGATTCAAACCCCCTTCCTACAGAAACTTATACTCTGATGGTTAGTTTTGTGACAACTTGGATAGGATATAGTACCCAGTAACTTAATCAAACACTAATCTAGGTGTTGCTCTGAAGGTATTATGTAGATGCTTAACATCTATAAACAGCTGACATTAAGTAAATGAGATTAGCCTCCATAGTGTGTGGGCTGCAATTATTTGAAAAGCCAAATGGGCAAATACTAAAGGTTTCCCAGAGAGAAGAAGGAATTCTGCCTCAAGGCTACAGCGTCAATTCCTGCCTGAATTTCTAGCCTGCTCTCCTGCCCTATAGATTTTGAACCTGCAGAAAACTACACCACTATGGATTCTGTTTCCCTGGAGAACCTGGACTGATATGCATTCTTATAAACAATTAGAAGCAAACAGTAAATGGGAAGAACAAACTGCTATAAAGATGCCTTATAAAAGCATGTCCAAGAGCATACACTCAAGTATTTCCAGTATAATAGGATAATTTCTATCATGGAGCGAAGTACAAAAGACAGTAAGAATATAGAAGGGCTTATATTTGCCTAAGGTAGTTACAGACAGTCCAAAAGACCTTTCTTGAAAGGATACAAAGAGAATTTCTTACAGAAAAGGAAAAAGCGCCCGCAACTGAGAAGAAATGCTAGAATGCACAGTATATGTACTGAAGCATAAACTAAAAGATCAGAACGAAGGTCAAGGAACGGAGCAAATGATAGGATAGGAGATAAAGTGGGTTGCATACAAAAGGCCATGGCTGCATGTGAGAAAGAAAAGATCATGGAAGACAAGGCTTAAAGTGTACTAAGCCCTAAAAAGTCATAGCTGTTCAATTTTTGATTTGATAAATGCATAAATGAATGCTGTTAGCTTACATTAAATTGTTGCTGTAAAGATGTAGCTAAAATGAGAGGAAGAACAAGTTCGGCAATGTGGCAGGATACAAGATCAATATACAAAAATCAATTCTGTTTCTATATACTAACAGTGAGCAATCTGAAAACAAAATTAAGAAAATCCCATGTACATTATTACACAGCTAAAAGATTCTCTAGGAAAACTTTAACAAGTTTAACACTTTTGTGCCAAAAACTGTAAAACACTGTTGAAAGCTGTTAAAGATCCAAATAAATGAGAAAACATTGCTTGTTCATTGATCTTAAGACTTATTATCTATAAGAAGGAAATACTACAGATTCAACACAATCCACATCAAAGTCTCAGTTTGATTTTTTGCAAAAACTAGTAAGTTGGTCCTAAAATTCATATGGAAATGAAAGCAACCCAGGATAGGACAAGAAATGAACAAAAAAGAACAACCTTCAAAAAAACGAAGTTGGAAGACTTACACTTCCAAACTTACAACAAAGCTATAATAATCAAGACAGTGTGGTACTGGCATAAGGATATACATATATATCAATGGAACAGAACAGAGTCCAAATACAAATCCTCACATTTGTGGCTAATTGATTTTCAACTGGGACAAGACAATTGAAATAGTCCTTTCAACCAATGGTGATGGACAACTAGATATGCACATGCAAAAGAATGCATTTGGACCTCCACCTCACATTTCACACAAAACAAAAAACGGATCAAAGACCTAAATGTAGGAACTAAAACTATAAAACTCCTAGAATACACAGTAAATATTTAGGACCTCAGTTTAGGCAATGGTTTCTGAAATATGGCACTAAAACCACAAGTGACAACAGAACAGGTAAGCTAGACTGAGACCCATCAAGAAAACGAAGACAATGCTCAGAATGGCAGAAAATATCTGCAAGTCATACATTTTACAAGGGATCTATACATAGAACATATAAACAATTCTTACAATTCAACAGTAAGACAAATAAGTCAATTTAATAATAGGCAAAGGGAGTGCCTGAGTGGCTAAGTCAGTTGAGTGTCTTACTTCAGTTCTGGTCACAATCTCAGTTTGTGAATTACAGCCCCGCGTTGGGCTCTCTGCTTAGAGCCTGAAGCCTCCTTCAGATTCTGTGTCTCCCTCTCTCTCTTCCCCTTCCCTGCTCATGCTTGCGCTTGCTCACTCTCTCAAAAATAAAAACGTTTAAATTTTTTTTTTTTAAATAGGCAAAAGAATTTGAAGAGACATTTCTCAAAAAAAAAAAAAAAAATTATATACACACACACACACACACACACAAATGTCCATTAAGCACATGAAAAGATGCTCAGTATCATTAGTCACCAGTGAAATGCAAATCAAAACCACAAAGAGATGCTACTTCACACTCAGGATGGCTAATATCACAAAATCAAATAATACCAAGTGTTGATGAGGATGGAAGAAAATTAGCACCCTCATATATTTCTGGTGGGAAAATAAAATGGTACAGCCACTGTGGAAAACAATTTGGTGATTCCTCAAAATGCTAAACACAGAGTTACCATATGACTCAGCAACTCCACTCCCAAGTATATGCTCAAGAGAATAGAAAATGTATGCCCATAAAAAAATCTGTACACATATGTTCATAGGATCATTCCTAACAGTAAAAAAAAAAAAAAAACAAAAAAAAAAAACAAAAACAAAAAACCCAAAAAACACCAAAATGTCCATCAACTTATGGATGGATAAACAGTACTGGTATAGCCATACAATGGGATCTTAGTCATAAAAAGGACTGAGGTACTGATGCATGCTACGACACAGATGAGCCCTGAAAACACATGCTCAGTGAATGAAGCCAGTCACAAAAGATCAAATATTTATAGGATTCCATTGATAGGAAACATCCAGAATAGACTAATCCACAGGAACAGATAGATTAGTGACCGCCTGGAGATGGGGTGGGGTTAGGATAGCTAATAAGAATTTTCTTTTTGGGGTGTGGAGAATGTTCTGAGTTTAGATTGTGGCACACTCTGAATATACTAAAAACCACTGAACCACTTTAAATGTGTGAATTTCATGGAATGTGAAATGTATCTCAATAAAGCTGTAAAAACAGGGAGCTATGATGCAGTTGGATAATCAAACTTGCTTAAGCAGAAAACCTTTTCAAAATAGAGAAGATGTGTTAACGGGAAGGTGCTACCAGAAAATGAGAGAAATAAAGTGTGAGACTTTGATGTTTCCTCAAGGAGGTCGGGGAGGCTTGTGACCACTCCATGCCCAACCTCCCAGGAATATGATTTTGAACAGTCATACAAGAACTAAAGGCATTTGGAGTGGAGTTCCTTGAATGTTAACACCTTAGAGACCCTGTCTTTGGATTCTTACAACTTGGTTCCCCAGAACTACCCCAGATTCTGGTTGTTCAATTCTCCTTC
This sequence comes from Neofelis nebulosa, assembly GCF_028018385.1. Taxonomy (NCBI): domain Eukaryota; kingdom Metazoa; phylum Chordata; class Mammalia; order Carnivora; family Felidae; genus Neofelis; species Neofelis nebulosa. Next base: position 52,968,370 of record NC_080789.1, read on the forward strand.
AATTCTGTCTCCCATAATTAGAGTTCTAGAATTTCAGTAAGTTCTGTCTTCCTTGCTTCGGTTACCCAGAGTCAGTTTCTGCTAGGAAAAAGATGGATTATTTTTGAATATTTAAGGAAGGCCACTGGATATGTACAAGCATCATGAGATTTACTGAGGCAAAGTGTGAGACTTAAACTAATTTCCTCTGAAGAATTTCTGACACAGATCATTCCTTTAGGAATTCACCTAGTGATACTGATAGGTTACTGTAACAAATTGTTGTTCTGACTTCACTAGGCAGAGACCCAAGAGATTCTTTTCAGTGACCTAGTGTTCCCTATGCTTTTAAGGAAACCAGATAGATATATAAATACTGTTACATCTAACACTTTTTTTTGTTTCAAATGTAATATGTTAACACTTTTAAAAAAGGTAAACCCAATCACTAGGATACCGCTGACAAATCTTACATACCTGAACAGTGTTTTCTCAAATTTGAATAGATGATTTTTTTTTTTTTAATATGAAAAGGTCCTGGAAAAATCGAAAAACCTCAAATTGAGAAAACTTGTATCACCATTTTAGCTTCATAATGGTTATTAACATCCATTTGATTACAAAAGCCAAAGTCAGTGTGACTGCAAACAATTCAACATCCATCAACAGGTGAATGGACAAACAAAATGTCAGGTCCAAACAATGGAACACTCATCAGCAATGAAGTGAAATGAACTACTGACCTGCTACAACCTGATAAACCTCAAACATCATGTAAGTAAGTAAAGAGACCAGATCCAAAAGATCACAGAGTGCTTGATTCCATTTATGTGAAATGTCGAAAAAGGGCAACTTTATAGGGCCAGCCTGCAGATCAGTGGGTACTTGGAACGGCCAGCTAGACCAAGGGTGAACAAAATAAAAACAGGAGGGATTTCTTTTGGTGGGGGGTAATGGAAAGGTTTTCAATCTAGACTGAACCTCCACGTTAGCCTGAGAAGAGCCAAACCACAAACCGTAGACTGCCGTGTGATGGCTGCACAACTCTATAAATTTACTGAAATCACTGCAATGTACATGTAACAACAGGTGAATTATACGGTATGTGAATTATAGTTGAATAAAGTTTTTTTTTTTTTTTTTGGAGGGGGGAGTAAACGCAAGGCAACATTATGTTGAGAGATCATAATCCAAAATACACCCCTTTGGGAGCACAGAGAAAACTTTTAAAGCATTTAAATACAAATTTACAGAGAATTCAGGGACCTCTGAGAATGCCATCATAGATCCCGACACAGCTAAGAAAAATTGCCCCAAGGGTGTACAATAGTCTTGGCAAAGTTTTCTGGGGACCTAAACATTTTTACCCTCTTTTGCATGTGCACAAAAAAGACAAAACAAACAAATCGGAAATGTTTTATACTCATTTTAAGGACAATCCTTCTAGAGGGACTTATACAAAGTTCTAGTCCTTTCTGTTATATTTTCATTTATCATCATATGCATTTATTAAAAACAAGACTGTAAAAATACATGTTTTCACAAATACCCTATAGTTCTATACCTTTGTATTTTTTTTTTTAAGCCTATCAACTGTAGGAACTCCCCAGTCTCTTCCAGTAAAACTCTGGAACCCCTCTCTAGGTTGTATTAAGTTTTGCTTATCATAAATAGCAAAACTGATTTTCCCAGTTTGTTCTTTTCCTTATTTTATTTTGGTTTCTGTTTTTTGTTTTGTTTTGTTTTTTTCTGTTGTAGAAATTACTAATTGTAACACAGTTGAATCTTTCAGTCTTCTTTCTAGGTTGTTTATCTTCTAGTTTCAAGGCTGCAAGTTATCATTCTTCCATTGGCCTGATTACAATCTTTTAAAACACAATGCACTGAGTACACTATCTCGATGACTCAGGCACATCTCCCAAACACGAAGTATCCCATTTTGCTGTGTTACTGTGCCAACACAGCAAAAGAGCTTACTGAGGTATGTGGGAGTGTCTGTCACCCATTAAATGGCCCTAGGCTGCCAAGGCCAAAATCCTTCCTCTGTTGTCATCCTGTCTGCTGTCATTTCTCACATCTGTGGGTCTGTTTACAGCTAGCACTGTTTCTCCTTTCCATGTACTGACTCCATTGTTCTAGGATTAGGAAGCAAACTTAACTTGCTGGTTTAGAGGTGTATATAAATCAAAGCTGGGGTTTGAGGTTCTGAATAGAGGTTTTAAATTCCCCAGTATGTAAACTGCAGGAGCCCCAGTACCTTCACTTGGCTTTTCAAAAACATGCTGACGTGGGGCACCTGGGTGGCTCAGCCAGTTAAGCATCTGACTTCGGCTCAGGTCAAGATCTCGCAGTCTGTGAGTTCAAGCGCCACGTCGGGGTCTGTGCTGACACCTCAGAGCCTGGGGCCTGCTTCAGATTCTGTGTCTCCCTCTCTTTCTGCTCCTCATTCACCCTCTCTCTCAAAAATAAATAAAACAGTTTTAAAAAATTTCAAAAACATGCTGGTGCTTTACCAAGATAACTGGAGCACCGCATACTACCGCGCTGGGACTCCTCTGCTTGGCCGTCTCCAACCCAGCTCTTAAGGAACTCAAAAGCAGTGACAACTTAGTTGTCCGTTAACTTGGACACAGGCAGCCCCTACCTCCTCCCCTGCCCAGACTTTGATAAATGAGAACATTTTCTTTTGTATTTGAACATAGCATGCTTCAGAGTTCTGACAACCCTTTAGCAAGAACCTAGCAATGCAGAATTGTCGCTTCAGGTAAAATCCACAACCGTGGCCAAAAGCAGACGTCCAAAGATGTTTCAGGATTAGGAACTATAGCTATTTTCAAATTTTTATAATCTAATTAACTGAATTTAAAATACATAATACTACGTGAATTTCCCTGGAAGGATAGGAACGAAATTGGTGCTACTGTTTCCTTTGTGTGGAAGGAAGGTCAGACAGCAGAAGGGCAAGGGGGAACTTTTCATTCTACATTAACACTTTTTGGATATTGAATATATGACTCTATTCCTTTGACAAAAATAAATGGAAACTTTTTAACAACTGCATTATAGAAGTAAAGCCTACCAGGGCAAATTAGAAGCCAACTGATCAGGAAAGTGCCAAGCATAGTCCACTGTGGGCCAGGGAGAACAAAACCTACTTCTTAAATTATTTCCCTTTCTACCCTCAACGTCTGGGTTCTGTCTGATGGTCCCCAAGACTCTGTTTTGGCTCCTGCCATCATATCCACATTCCAACCCAAAGAAGAAAAGAGCACAATCCTTCTAAGGACATAACAACGAAGTTGCACAGATCATTTCTATTCACATCACAGTGGTCAAAACTTAGTCACATGGCCATACGTAACTGCAAGGGAACGTGGAAAATAGTCTTTAGAAGGCATAGGTCCAGCTAAAACTTGGGAGATTACTAAAGGAGAAAGTAGTACAGGTGTTGGGATACAAATAACTGTGGCAACTTCAGCCACAAATGAGTTAACACACAACTTAAGGGTAAGAGTTGCCTGTGGTGGGAGACAACAGAACACAACCCAGGGGCTTCAGGTACATTTATAACATTTCTTAAGTGATTACAACACAGGGTCTCATTTTTCATTGTTATTCCTTTAAGAGCGTATGTGTGTACATCACATTCATTATGTGTATTTCACAATTTAAAAACATCAAAGTTGTTGACGCAGTGTATGGGCACATGGGGATTTATGCTATTCCCTCTACTTTTGAGAATGCTTGCAAACCTCTAGAACAAGAGTTTTATATGCACACTTTACACATGTATACTTTTATCTTAATACCCTCTCAGACACAGAATACTTATTAAAAACCTACTTTGTAAAACGCACTGTCCTAAACATGGTTACATGCCTCCGTGCATTTGTTATATGGATGTCAAAGAAAGGACTATGCAATCTTTAAAATGCTTACTGTCTAATAAGGAGATCACTATTAAAATAATACAGTCTATGATGGAGTGACAGAATGAGTACAGACAGAATCCAGAGAAAGGAGAAGTCAGTTTGGTTTAGGGAAAATGAGGTTGCTATCCTTGGAAATGAGCAAATGTGACAAAAATAGTAAGTAGTTAATAAAAATAATAAACATGCAAACTAATTTTAAGCAATTAGATTTGTGCAAGCCTCTTCATGCAGCTGTCATTTTGTCTCAAAGTTAAGAATCCAGTTAAGTACAATCTGAGGAAGTGGAAAGAAAAATAAACTGCTGCTCTACTTGGACACATTAAAATCCACGTTGCTACTTTATAACCAAGTCTTGTCAATCACTTTAGGGAGGCCTTCTGGACAGGTGCCCCAGTCTCTCTGAAGGAGGCGGGGAGGCGAAAGGATTGTGGACATCTGCAGTGAGGCTGCTCATGTTTGGATCTCCAGTCCACCCTCTGCAAGCTGTGGGATCATGCTATAGATGATGCTTCACCCTTCTGTGCCTCAGTTTCCTTCTCTATAATATTTGGATAATGACAGTATCTACTTACAAGAGATACTGTGAGGCTCATCCTGTTCTTGGAACAGTGTCTGGCACATAGTAAACATCCAATACATGTTTGTTGCTGCTGCTGTTACCCATGGCTCTTGAAATATGAGCTCATCAAGTGTCCCCTATAGTTCACCGGGGTGGGGGAGGTTATTTTGGACAAACTACAGACCTGAATTTTTGTAAAATATCCTGATGATTGTTACAAGACCACAAAGGCCAAACAAGGCAGCTTTGCAAGCTAAATCTAGTGAGCCACCAAAGCCCAACTTAAATTTTTACGGAGAACCATGTTAGGCAAGTTGCTGCAATAAGAGGTTATGAAAATAGAATTTTGGCAAGTTACAGGGCTCAAATGCTTCTAACTTACACAGCTGATTATTTCTCATATGGGTTACCTTCCTTGATGATTATCTGGTTAATTTTTAATCTCAGGCTCTCCTGTGTCACCCCTCCCATGCTCTAGTCCAGCTTTCTTCCTAAAAGCAGCTGGAAATCGAAGCCGTGGTTAGAAAGAGCTCCCACCAAAGCTCAGAGTTGGGGGCAGGGGGGGGGGGGGGTGTCTAAAAACGTACTGCGCACACCCATAAGCGAGAAATGCTAAACTGTGTGATGCCAACTGTGGATAGTCTAGGATTATGGAGAGCACACCGTGGGGCAAAACAAACAGAAAAAAATGGCGTTGTACGTGGATGAAGCAAACTTTTGCTCCGCCTTAAAGCACAAGTACAATTCAGATAGTCAGAGAGGGAAAGGAAGAATCAACAGTGAAAGCAGAAAGATGGGGGAGCTCAGCACAGGCCATGACGAGACGAGACAAGATAACACAGCAAAAAGTCTTTGTTTTGGAGGACTGGGAAAAATAAACTTGCACGGCTAAACATGGGGCTAGACTATGGATGGCTTTTTCTTTAACGATTAATCCACTATTAGAATTATTAGTCCAAGGGTTCTCATTCTCTCACTGTAGAGAAGAAAGTAACACACCATATTAGGAATAGTGCTTTTGAAGAACTAGGAAGTTTCTCCAGCATAAGGACCTTATCTGCATTGGTCTATAAATTCTTAGCACCTAGGACAGGAACTGGCACACAGTTTAAGTGTTTAAAAAATGCCCGACAGCAGCGCCTGGATGGTTCAACTGGTTAACTTTTTTTTTTTTTTTTAATGTTTATTTAGTTCTGAGAGAGACAGAGTAGGAGTCGGGGGAAGGGCAGAGAGAGAGGGAGACACAGAATCTGAAACAAGCTCAGGTCAGAGCCTGACTTGGGGGCTCAAACTCAAGAGCTGTGAGATCAGCGACCTGAGCTGAAGTCAGGTGCTCAACCGACTGAGCCACCAAGGTGCCCCAAGGTTCTGGCTCTTGATTTTGGTTCAGGTCATGATTGCCTGGTTCTGTTGCTTCAGGAGATCCAGCCTCCATCAGGGTCCATGCTGACAGCACAGAGCCTGCTTGGGTTATTCATATTCATTCATTCATTCATTCTCTCTCATGCGCGCTGTCTGCCCCTCCACACTCACACACGTGTACTTTCTCAAAATAAATAAAACTTTAAAAAATAAACAAAAATGCCTGACAAGGAAATGTCTGAACAATAGCCACATGGCAACAGACAAAACCAGCAGGTCATGACTGTCTAACAGCAAAAAAAAAAAAAAAAAAAAAAAAAAAAAAAAAAAAAAGTGCCTAAGTCTGATTGAGAGTTCACATTCTGTAAATATCAAACAGACGTGTTTCATTACCTCCATCACTTTCTCCTGTTATTTTTAAGCCTCCTCTTTAGCATGCATGGTTTTTTTTACATGATTTCTTTTTAAGCTTGATGGGGGCAGAATTCTAACTGTAATTTCCTTGTAACTTTATTTTTAATTAGAAAACAAAACAAAACAAAAAACCCAAAGGCAAATGGAGATATGAGGCATTGCTTAGTTCACAACAACAGATGGAGAGCTGTTCTCATCACCATTTATTTACCAAAGGAGAGAGAATGGTCCACTGGAGGTAATGGGGAATTCCTTAGTTTATCTGGAAAATCACCTTGAACCATCATTTATTACATAGCTTTTCCCCCCCAAGCTTCCTCCCAACACCTCAATAAAACAATAAACAAGACTTGCTAAGAACTTCTACACCAGTTCTAGAAAGTCCTTTAACACTAATACCCCCTTGGTATGAAGTTCGGCACTTCATGTTTATCCTCAGTTATTTCTAAAGTCGGATGCATTGCAACAGATAGGTTGGGGGGGTGGGATTTAGAGCAAAGATAGTTTAAATGTAAAGAAACACTTCACAGCTACTTAGAATCTAACATACAGAATATAGATTAATAAAAAATCATGGATATACACCAATAAATACACCACTTATAATATTTTCATTATGTAGCCAACCTGGCCCCATTTGAGAAAGTCAACTTGATCCCTAAAGAAGTTTTAAGGTATAGACCATTATATACTGTAGTAATTTTCATGTATTCATAGTAATTCAACTGGTTCTAAATAAACAGCAAAAACTACAGTAAGACTTAACCAATGACACGTGGTCAATAAATGAAATCCATATATTCAAGACTCTTCCAACTAAAGTGGCCCAATTTGAAGCAAAAAAGTCAAGTAGGTGTGGCTTCCTCAGCATTGCTTTTGCCAAAAGGTACACCTCAATTCGATCTTACTTGATACATTTGCCTCTTTTTTAAAACAGATTTTTTCATGTTAATTATTTTTGAGACACAGAGTACAAGCGGGGTAGGGGCAGAGAGACAAACAGAGGATCCCAAGTGGGCTCTGTGCTGATAGAGAGCCCGATGCGGGGCTCAAACTCATGAACCCTGAGGTCATGACCTGAGCAAAAGTCGGAAGCTTAGCCGACTGAGCCACCCAGGTACCCCAATACATTTTTTTCCTTTAAAAAAAAAAAAAAAAAAAAAAAAAAAAAAAAAAAAAGTTTTAGGTGTTGTCTGGGTGGCTCGGTGAGTTGGGCATCCGACTCGATTTTGGCTCAGGTCATGATCTCAGTTTGTGGGTTTGAGCCCTGAACTGGGTTCCGTATGACAACGTGAAGCCTGCCTGGGATTACCTTGCTCTCTCCCCCTCTCTGTGCCTCTCCCCTGCTTGCACTCTTTCTCAAATAAATTTTTAAAAATTTAAAACAAAGTTTTAAACCACTATCTAACAATGGCAAATATAGGGGCAGGGGGCTCAGTCAGTTAAGCTGTCGGTGTCAGCTCAAGTCATGATCTCATGGTTTCAGGAGTTCAAACCCTGTGTCCGGTTCTGTGCTCACACTGCAAAGCCTGCTTAAGATTCTCTCTCTTTCCCCTCTCTCTACCCCTCCCCCCACTGACACTGTTTTGGTCTCTCTAAAAATAAACAAACTTAAAACAAAATGGTAAATACGAAGATTCCAAAAAGATTAACTAAAATACCAACATACATTAGCTTAAAACTGTTGCTTTGAGTCTTAATTTACACATCATCACAAAGGATTCTCACCGAGTATTTTTTGGTATCTATTTCAGTTCTATAATATTTACGTAATGTGACATAAATCTTTTAAAAGTTTTAACATACCCTGCTTAAAACTCTGCAAAATCTAAATTTTAATTTGAGGAAATTTCCCATACTGGAACAGAGACTAAAGTGCCCAATGAGGTGTCCATTTATCTGGCAGAATTACATTTTAAAATTATCATAAAAGGATTACATGAGATGTTCAAGGAAAATGTTCCCATTCAAGATAACATTATGAGTATTTGGAATGAATACAGAATGAATATTCTTATAAATTAACAATGGGATGTACCCGGCTGACTGTATTAGATTCCGTAACTGCAAAACCAAGCTCTTCACTGCCATATTGGTCTCCACATTTCTGAATGAATTAAAAGTCTTCCAAACAAGCTTCCTTTCCAGCACAGGAAATCCTGTTGCCCCCCCACCCCGCGAGTATGCGTCATGCTCACAGATTTTCATTTCTCAACCCTTTAAAGGCCAACATTAGCCGTATTTCACAGGAAGTTCTTCCTTAATTCCTCCAATAGTTTGTAGGATACACTTTGGTTAGACACAAGGTCAGCGTAAATTGAGCTCCACTTTCTTATCACAGAATAGCAGCTGCGAAGAGGATGAGACACCACCACCCCATGTACCCAAACCTTTCTTTTTCTCAGGCTCTGAAATATATTAAGCGGCAGGTGGGCGGGCCTTCTGTGCCTTCTTGTTCTTGGATTTCTATATTAATATCTAGAAATACCTTTGCAAATCATCAAGGGACAAAACTCTATTCCCCGCCCCCAAATCTAAATGCTAACCCAAATGAAATACCCAGAAAGATTTCTATTAGTTAGCTGTGTTCCCAAATTGAATTTGAGGCTCAGAATAACGACACATGAAAACGCAATTAAATGAAATCCAATGCAGAAACATTTTACTAAGTGGAGAGCACCATATTTCAATAGGACTGTGGCAAATCATGCTATTTTAAGACACATCTGAAAGAGCAGGCAAGGTAAACTGAGGGGGTGACCAATGGGATTCTTGAGAGCATGTTCAAGCATTGCCGCCTAAATAAAAGGCTAATTCCTTTTAGAGGAATTTTCTTTCACCTCCTCCCTAGACTGTACACAGATTTCATTGATGAGGGTGAAAATATCCCTTTGCTCCACATAACCAAGCCATTAAAACAATGCAGTGGTAGTACATTTGAGACCACAATTGGCATGCCCAAACATTATTCTCCTAAGTACAGCTCTAGTGGCCTTGGTTCTCACACTATTATCTCCCCTAAATTTGGCTGCACATATTGTTATGGAGCACATTAGCCTAATTCCCCAAACAAAAGTAATCTCAATATTTATTCCTATGGAAACCAAATCAAAATAGCACATATGTTCTAGTAGCAGGCTTTTACTGTGACCAGATCTTTTATTTAAAAACAAAATCTGACCCTGTCAAAAATGGACAATTCAAGGGTTTCATTTACATTACAAAAGAGTTAGTAACTTAGAATGATCTCTTCAATGTTAATTAACATTCAATTGACATCTGTTGTATAAAAAGAGGTCTATCAAATCAGTCTGCTCCTACCACCATTGCCCAAAATACGGCCACCCACATTGTGTGGTAACAAGAGAGGTCCATACGTGTTCAATGGGAATAGGGTTCTCTGATCAAGCAAATCAAATCCAGTGTGAAGGATTTTCTGAATGTATTTGGAACAATCAAGGCTCCCCAAAGTTGTCTAACTACAGAAGCTTATTTTCAAATAATTCCAAATTAACTGAGAGTTAGCATTCTTCAGAAGACACTGGGAAATGTTACTTTCAAAAAAAGATCCTCATTCCTATGCACAGACACAGTCCCCATAGTATGTACAGAGTGTTCAACAAAACGAGCCATCTTTCTGTGCCACCATATTGGTACTCATGAAGGTTTTGGCAGATGCTCTAAAGAGTATTAACACTGCAAAGAGAGGCAAATGCCAACTTATTAGGCCATTCTCCAAAATCATCATCCGGTTTCTGACTATGATGATGAAGCATGGTTACATTGGTTTATTTGAAATCACTGCTGATCACAGAGCTGGGAAAATGGTTGTGAACCTCACGAGCCGATTAAACAAGTGTGGCGCCATCAGCCCCAGATTTCGTGTACAACTCAAAGATCTAGAAAAATGGCAGAATAATCTGCTCCCATCCAGCCAATTTGGTTTCATGGGACTGACAACCTCAGCTGGCATCATGGACCATGAAGGAGTAAGATGAACGCACACAGGGGGAAAAGTCCTGAGAGTCTTTTCCTAGGGATGGAATATATACATGCGAATAAAATGCTTCCATTGGAAAAAAAAAAAAAAAAAGAGCCAGTGCTAGAAATGTAGCAATTTCACAAAACATCTAGACTTACTAACACTCTGTTGCTGTAGGGTCATAACTAGCTGAAGGTCAGCAGTGGAGTTAGACCACTTACACAGGGGACAAACATTGATTTGTTTCTGAGAGAGAGAGAAAACCCACAAAGTTGTGAGATCACGCCCTGAGCCTAAACGGAGTCTGCCGTTTAACTCACTGAGCCACCCAGGCACCCCAAGGGGGTTGGAACTTTCATTCGCACCCCACCCCACCCCCACCTCTAGGGAGGGGAGATGAATGGAGGTTGAATCAATCAATGGTGCCTACGTGATGAAGCCTCGATAAACACTCCTAGGGAAGGCATCTGGCCAGCTCCCAGGCTGGTGAGCACACAGAAGTGCTGGAGGAATGATGTACCTGGAGAAGGCATGGAAACTCCACACCCCTCCCCATACCAGGCTCTGTGCATCTCTTCCAACTGGCTGTTTGAGTTGTGTCCTTTCATAATAGAGCAGTAATCTAGAAAATAAATGGTTTTCCTGAGTTCTGTGCACCATTCTAGCAAAGGATCAATTGTTTGCCCTGAGGGGGTGGGGTGGGGGGTGGGGGGGGGGTGGAATTGGAACTTACAATTCATAGCTGGTTGGTCAGAAGCCAAGGTGACAACCTGGACTTGGAATGGACATCTGAAGTGGGGGCAGCCTTGCAGGGCTGAGCCCTTAGCCTGGGGGATCTGACTATCTCCAGGTAGACAGTGCCAGAATGGAGTTAAATCCTAGGACACAAAGGAGTTAAACTGTAGGACACCTAGCTGCTAAGAATTCCTTGGTGTCAGAAAAATCACCACACATTTGGTGGACAGAGGTATTCTGAGTTGAGTGTAGAGGAAAGAAGAAAAACAGAATTTTCTCTTGCACTGCTGAACTGGGCAATGCAGGGCCGACAGTTCCGTAAACCTTTCCAAACATACTTCCTATATATGTGCAACATTAAACCTTTTCTACAGTGGCTTAATAATTTCCATGTGGGATAAGCAAAAGATCGGAGAAGCCAAAGAAAGACTCTGGTCTTGGTTTAACATTAACTTTCATATTAAACTATCCTATCAGGCCAGATCTTAAAAAGTCACAACAGAGTGCCTTGAACACAGTAAATGCTCAATAAATGTTTTTTCAGTAAACAGATGAAGGCTTTCACTTCCCAGTGCACAACAGAACTCTCTATAGTAGTGATGAGGGAACGTGGGGCAAGCGGAGGGCAAAGTGCAGGCTAACAGCATCCCACCCCCACCCCCACCCCGGTGACACATGTAGGATATTCCTTGGACACTCCAGGCCACCCAAAAACAGCAAAGGACAAAAGAGCAAATGGTTTAACTGGTTAAGAGTCTCCACCAGTCACCAGAAAAGGCAATCCCATCAATGGCCACTAGGAACAACCTACTGTCATTAATGTTAAGGCTTTGCTCTGAAAAACCACCTTGGCTTGACAGTAGTCAGGCCTCCAGTAAGTCTTTAGCATGTGCCAACTCTCCTTGGAAACTCCCTCTTGACGTTATCTCCCCAACTCGGTGAAACAGTCATACACTGCACCACCACGCACCACCCCCCCCCCCAACACACTTGCAGCACAGCTCTTCTGCCCATGGGTCCCGTCCCTGTGCTTTAATAAGATCACCTTTTCGCACCAAAGACTTCTGGAAGAATTCTTTCTTGGTTGTCGGCTCCAGACCCCATGCACTGCCCCCTGCCATTACCCCCCAAATTCATCAGTAGCATCAGATGTAACTACAGTAAGAAAGTTCTAATGAATATTGAAATGTTTAAATGTTCAGAGCTAATGAAAGTAAAATGTAGCACCTGGTTGGCTCAGTCCATGAAGCCTGACTCTTGCTTTGGGCTCAGGTCATATCATCTTGCATTGGGATTCTCTCCCCCGAGCTCTCTCCACCCCTCCCCCACTCACACACATGGGTGAACACGTGAATGTTCTTTCAAAATAAACATTTTTTTAGAAATCTAAAATGTAGCAGACTTATGTGAGGATTTGTCCAAGGTCACTTATGTAAGTCACTTGGCCTCTCGAGTTGGTTTTCTCTTCCGTACAATAAAGGGATTGGCCTATTTGATTCCTATCCATTTTCAGCTGTCAAATTTTAGCTGTCAGGCATGTCATGGGTACTCAGGAAACCTTTTCTACTTAGTAACTGTAGCGGAGGACAGCTTAAAATGATAAAAATCAGATCTAGAACCTTATTTTATTCTTTTCGCTGAAACCCTCTGCCACTTTGCAGAGTTATTAATACAGAAAAGTACACTTTGATCTCTTCTTAGCCAGAGATGCCCTGCTGCCTGCCTACCGCACGTGTAAGCACTTCTGAGCCCTACATTGGCAAAGCCTGGTTTTCTTACATTAATGGACCCGGCACTGCTCTGCTCAGATCTTCAATTTCTGTATTCTTTCACTTCAGTCTAAAATAAAATCCTCCTCCATTGAAGTCCCAAAATGACACCCTGTTTTTAGTTGACACATACAACATATATTTTCCAATAAACTAAATAATGTCTGACTGGGGAGTGGGCAGGGAAAGTATCATAATCACAAAGTAACTATAGCAGCAAAAGACTGGATTCCCTTTGCAGTAGCTTGAGTATGCAGCACAGAGTTCCAAAGATCCTAATTTGGACTGGGGTTTACTATGTTGCTCTTCTTCTAAATGCCTACGTAACTGAACAGCCCAGCTCCATCTGAGATGGCATGCAATCAAGGAAAATAATGGGCCACAGCAAATAACTTCAAAGCCTTGGCACCTCTTAGGTTAATAATATATAATTGCTACAATTTCTTTCAGCACAGTACTTTAATTAAGTGCACTAAAGTCTCTACCTACCAACTTATTTTCAACCACAGGCAGCCATTTTGCACTCTAAAATGAGGTAGCTAGAGTGTTTTTTCAAAAAGTACGCCTCTCCTCAGTAACCTTTCCTGTAACAGTGGCTTAGAGTAGAGACACAGGCTCATTCTAAGCCCACCTTCTAAGATTCAAAGAAGAATGAGCTGTACCTTTGAAGAGCTACACAAAGTGCTTACCAAGGTTTTATAAACGAGGTGCCATAAATTTTCCATACTGGACCCTCATGCAATGAAGAAGAAAAAAAAAAAAATGGCCTCAAGAGCCAAAAGGTTAAAAAAAAAAAAAAATAGGGTTGGGAAAAACATCAACTTTATGCTATTAAAATATACAAAAACAATACACAATTATATTTTAAAAATTCCATTCCTAACACTGAAAGAGAAGGTGGGAGGTGAAGGTTTTTGACCCACTACCATCATGACTTAAAGGCATTTATCTACAACAGTTTTCAAAACTTTCATAATGAAACTGGCAGCAACAATTCAGTGTTACTTGTGACTTCATTATTTCAGAAACTATTTTTCACTATCCCTATTTGAGATTTAACTATAGTATTTAGAAATATGGCAGTAACCACCAGAGAAACTAAATACCAAACATTTAAAAATGATTGATGCTGCAGTTCAAGGCTGGAGGTGAAACACGAAAGGCTATTTTTCATTATACGCATGTTTATTCTATTATTTTTAATTATGTGCATATACTAGGTTGGTCATCTTTTTTTTAAGTTTATTTTGAGAGAAAGCAAGTGGGGGAGGGACAGAAAGAGAAGGCACAGAGGAGCCAAAGCAGGCTCTGCGCTGACAGCAGAGTCCGATGTGGGGCCTCAGGAGCTGTGAGATCATGACCTGAGCCGAAGGCAGACGCTTAACCGACTGAGCCACCCAGGCCCCCCCAGGTAGTTTTTTCCCCTATCATCTTCATCGCTGCACCATACTTTTTTGAGGGGGAGAAGGCACAGAGTCAACCTCCTTTGCCAGTTTATTGTCTGAATGTACTAATATCCTCCAAATGTTAGCCCAGGGGTACAGAGGAGGGAATGATCAGCTTTGATGGGGGTCAAAAGTAACCTCAAGAGAAGCAGGTGAACCAAAGACCATGGGGTGTGGGGATGGTGAAAAGAACACTGAGGGTCAAGTGACTGAGTAGGGCCATCTCTTACACAAGTCTACTGGAAACACGTAAGCAAGAGGACGGGAAGGACAAGAAGGACAAACAAGGACAAAAGAGCAGGTATTTGTCATCGGAAAACTTCCCTCTGGTAACAACTCAGGTGTGGGAGTGAAGGCCACTGGACGTGGGCCATGAGCATGCTAAGAGAGAGGTACTGAAGGACTCCCAACAGTGTGGAGGAGCGACCCAGAACCAAGTCCCTGAGTGTCCCAAGGAACGAGAGAGGGTGGGGTCCAGCAGGTGGCCTGACCCCACGGAAGAGGGAGGGCTTCCGTACGAAGAACGAAAAGGTGTCTGAAACCAGCAAAGCGGGGCTGAGCAGGGGGTAGAGCTTCCTCTAGGAAAGGCCCCCAGGGATGTATTTCTCCTTGGAGATGAAGAGGAAGAAACGCAAAGTTTTGGAGAAGCAGCCTATGAAGGCTGGGGTGTTGACTTACAGCAGAACCAGTTTTCCACAAGGCCCAGGAGAAGAGGACAGGAACGGGGCAGAACAGAGCCCGGAGGAGTAGTTGGCTTCCTACCTTTTCTGGCTGAGGACGAAACTGACCAACCACGCAGACCTGCTGTAGGCCAGGTGAAGAGCTTCTTTATTTAAATCCCAGTGAACAATACAGTGTACTATTAGTTTCAGGTGAACCGTGTCATGATTCAGCCCTTGCATACGTTCAGGTGAACAGCTTTCATTGTGCACCCGTGGGTGCTCGGGCAGGCCTGGCCTGAGGAGTTCAGGAGGTAGCACTTAGGCCTGGGGCGCTCCCTCCTCACCCCAGGTGCGGCTGGGCACTGCAGAGGTGGACGGTGAGTGAAGGGGTGTGGGAGCAGAGGCCACACCCCTGGCTTCAACATACACTGCTCACACCATGTTCCTCTAAATAGTTCCAGTTTCAACTTCCCACAGTCAGAAAGCACAACCTTTTGCATTAACTCGGGTTATTTTTTCCGCCATGAAACCAAAACTCAAGCGTTGGTTAGTAGTCACTGCAGCCAGCAGCATGAAGGAGGAAAAAACATACACCTGAACAACATCCACTCCTCTACATCCTCCCTACCAGCTTACTCTCCCCTAACTCTTGGCCTGTCAGCCTCAGTTTCTAAAGTGTAAGCGTGGCTCTAAAAAACCATGCTACTCCTTTCTGGTAAAAAACAAAAAACAAAAAACAAAAAACAAAAAAAACAAAAAAACCCAGCACTGGCTTCTTGGGAGTTGGGGAGGAGAGGGGTGAACGAAGATTAATGCTATTACTCTTATCCAGGGCAGGCATCAGAGCCTGGAGTATTCCGGAAGTACCTGCGAGGTCGAGAGATGTCATCAGTGTGAACCTGCAGCCATTTGTAAAAGTGAAAGAAGGGAGGGAAGCCACAGGTCAGTCAGGGAGAAATGGCATTTCATGGAAAAACTACACAAAGCAGACAAAAGAGTCGCTCATGGTAAATACACAATAACCATGAGACATTCTTATACTTTTATTTCAACTCCCTGTGACTAAGAAACATTTAGTATTTACCATATTTATTCATTCAACAAATATACAGTATGCACCTACCATGTACCCAGCACAGGTTAGATGCTTGGACTAACTCTCTGGGGGAGAAAAAGACGTAACTATTTGGTATGACACACACCAGGTCTCAGGATCTTTAGAGGGAAAAGCCAGTTCAGTTGTTAGCTGTCTCTTATGGCACTACTCATTCACTCCCAAATAACAAAGATCTTACAAAGGGAGAAACAAACCAACTCTGAGGCCATTATTATTTTCTTTATAAGACAGGCTCTCCTGCTTTGCATTCCATTGTTTTTACAGAGCAGATCTCTAAAATGTTGTCAAGTGGCATTAAACCTCTAAGAGCAGCAGCCGTGGCTGCCTGTGTCACTACTTGACTAGACAATTCACACGTGCTATGCTCTTTTAAAACCTACTTAAGTGGAGGACAGGGGAGGGGAGAGGAGGAAATCAGGAGCCCAGGCCAGAATTGCCACCACCACCTCCCAGTTGAGAATTCTCAAAGGAGTTTCAAGCTCTCCTAAAACCCTCTGCTGAGCCAGGAGGGCATTATGTGTGTGGCTTTGCCCCTCTGTCATTCACGCACTCACTCCTTCCTTCCTTCCTTCCACAAACAAGCATGAAGCACTTAGCATCCACTCTGCACCTGGCTCTGCCCTGGGCACTGTGGTCACAGGGATGAGGAAAATTACAGGATGGATACTGTTCCCACGCACACGGGGAGGAGAACGACTTTCAAGGCAGAAAAAAACCACATGTGCACAAAATGGGAGTGGGGAGGGGGCCTCTAGGGCCACGGAAAGTAAAATTTAAGAGAAGGAGGAGCCATGGGCAGGGCTGAGGGTGTATTTTTCTTGGACCAGTCCTCCATCCCCACTGACCCTCTCCATTCATGATCCATCCCAGGTGCCAGGCGCAAGCTTGGTTCTGAACAGAACCATGTCCAGTGTTCATCAGGGTATGCTGTGACCTAGCTGGACATGAGGGCTGCAGAAGGTTCTGTGGCAGCTTAGACTACCTTGGAGGGGCTTCGTTCTGCCATGAGCTGTATTTCTGACCAAGATGGTAGACGTTACACTGTTTTGTGGCAGAATTACCCAACAATGTGAGACCATGGTCATCCTCCCCGGGTAAAAATGGAAGATAGTGACATGTGCCTGGATAGTTGGGAAGCTGCCAATTCGTTTAGTTTTAACAGAATTTTCAGTCACTGAAAAAAAGCTTTTTGATACAGACAAGAAACATTAATAGCTCCTCACAGTTCTAGAAAAATGTAAAGCTCCTGTCAACGTTTACCCTGTGGTGGGAGAAGATGAAAACCCAGAGTACGCAATGCCTTGGACGTGTTAATCTTGTGATTTGGTCCATCTTGTGCTTTACTTGCAAACCAACTCGGAAAAGAGAAATCTCCACGTTCTAAACAAGAAGACCCAATGTCTGATACTGCAAGAAAAGAGACTCCATACAGAAACTAAATAGCTACAATAAACTCAGTGCTACTCAGGGCAACAGATAAAAAGCCTCTGGACTCCATACAGAGTTCTAGAGTCTCTGTGGAAAGTCAGCCCAAGATGGAGGAATGAAGCTGGACCACTTTCTTACACCATACACAAAAATAAACTCAAATGGATTAACAACCTAAATGTGAGACCTGAAACCATAAAAATCCTTGAAGAGAACACAGGCAATAATCACTCTGACATCAGCCGTAGCAACATTTTTCTAGATAGGTCTCCTGAGGCAAGGGAAACAAAAGCAAAAATAACTATTGGGACTACATCAAAATAAAAAGCTTCTGCACAGTGAAGGAAACAATCAACAAAACTAAAAGGCAACCTACTGAATGGGAGAAGATATTTATAAATGATATATCCAATAAAGGGCTAGTACCCAAAATATATAAAGAACTGATACAACTCAATACCCAAAAAACAAATAATCCAATTTAAAAATGGGCAGAAGACATGAACAGACATTTCTCCAAAGAAAACATAAGGATGAAAAACAGACACAGGAAAAAGATGCTCAACATCACTCATCATCAGGGAAATGCACATCAAAACCACAATGAGGTATCACTTCACACATGTCAGAATGGCTAGAATCAAAAACACAAGAAATAACTAATGTTGTGAGGATGTAGAGAAAAAGGAACCCTTGTGCACTGTTGGTAGGAATGCCAACTGGTGCAGTCACTGTGGAAAACAGTATGGGGTTCCTTAAAAAATTAAAAATACAATCCGATAATTGTACTACTGGGTATTTACCCAAAAAAGACAAAAATGCTAATTCAAAGGGATACATGCACCCGTGCATTTACTGCAGCATTATTTACAATAACCACATCATAGAAAGAGCCCAGGTGCCCCCCTATAGATGAATGGATAAAGAAGTGGTATAGGTATACAATGGAATATTAGTCATAAAATGAATGAAATCTTGCCATCTGCAACAATATGGGTGGATCTAAAGAATATAATGTTTTTTTATAAATGTTAACTTATTTTTGAGAGACAAAGAGCAAGCAGGGGAGGGGCAGAGAAAGACAGAAACACAGAAGCTGAAGCAGGCTCCAGGCTCTGAGCTGTCGGCACAGAACCCAATGTGGGGCTTGAACTCACAAGCAGTGAGATCATGACCTGAGCTGAAGTCGGACGCTTCAACTATTGAGCCATCCAGCCTCTATCGATATTTCTAAAGGAGAGAACACAGAGCAGACCTGAAAGATCATCTTAAAAGTCTTCCTACTGTGAAAGCCTCAATTCAAAGTGCAGGTTGCAGGCTGTAGGAGAGGGGAAATAAAATGACTGTTGTGGGTGCCTGGGTAGCTCAGTCAGTTTAGCATCTGACTTCAGTTTCAGGTCATGATCTTGCGGTTTGTGAATTCGAGCACCGCATTGGGCTCTGTGCTGACAGTGGGGAGCCTACTTGGTATTCTCCCTCTCTCTCCCTTTCTCTGCTACTTCCCTACTTGCTCTCTCAAAATAAATAAATGAAAAAAAAAAAAAAAAAGACTGTCCTTAGTCAAGAAGAAATGGAGCTTCTTGGGCATTACCTTCCAGACAAATCATGATATGGAAAAAGAGGGGGAAAGTTCCGGTGCAGATGGCAAGATGAGATACGAGGACAAAGAGCTAGAAACCTTAAGAAGCCATTCAAAAATCTCGAAGAAAATTTGGAAAGAGCCATTTCTTCTTCTCAAAGCAAACTCTGTTCCTTGAACTGAAAGCTTGTGGTCACTGGATGAGAACATGGGAAGCTGAAAGAAACCTTCTCCAGACAAGAGGCAGCTGCAGACCTGAGACAGCTCAACCGTAATTACACTCAACTTCTAAAGTGGATCCTCCTGCATCTGATGAGTCAAACCTTTTTCTTCCTCCTCTATTGCCAAATCCAATGTTTCCAATGGATCTAAATGGGGCATTTATAGCAAGAGGATTTCCTCTTCCTCGCCCTTCTCCAGAAAGCATGGAGAAGCATAACCCCCAACTGCCACCTCCACACCACCCCCCCCCCCCAGCTGGCTATCCATTCAGGGTCTCTTTTCCTCATCCTCCCTCATGTGTTGGGTTTTTCCCTGTATGCTCCTGTGCGGAAAATAGAAGTGAGATACCTTTGGCGGGGGCTGGGGGGGGTGGGGGGGTGGGGGGGTCACTGCACCTCCACACAAATCCCCTGATCAAAATCCTGACACACACAGGGAGGGCCTTAAGTCATTTTGCATCTTACTTTTTACTGTAAAGTATTTTTGAATTATTTATGGTTAGTTAAAAAATTTACATAAATGTTTTTACTTTTGCTCAAATTGCAACTCATTTTTTTTATTTTTTTAACATTTTTGCTTATTTTTGAGAGACACAGAGAGAGCACAAGCAGGGGAGGGGCAGACAGAGAGGGAGACACAGAATCTGAAGCAAGTTCCAGGCTCTGAGCTGCCGGCACAGAGCCCGACGCAGGGCTCAAACCCACAAATGAGAGATCATGACCTGAGCCAAAGTCAGACGCTTAACCTACTGAGCCACCCAGGTGCCCCAACTGCAACTCACTGTAAATTTTAGACAGTTTTTAGTGAAAAGAGATAGTTCAAATTATTACATTATATCATATATTCTAGAAAATATAAGCAGCAAATCTGAATCTGATGAGCCAGACCACTGTTCTCTCAACAATACATTATCCACAAGCAGTTAGTTTCAGCTCCCAGGGATGTTTGAAGTAGCAAATGCTTTTCTTCCTGCCAGTGGCTCTACATAACACAGTTGTAGGAAAAAGGGGAACGCTCCCTGTTGGGCTCCATTTTAAAAATCTACTCCAATAATGTGGGAATCAAAACTAATGACAATATTCAACTATTACATGTAAAAATCTCAGTGACTAATGCTCTACATACTTCTTACTGTATGCATTCAAAAGGATTTCCCTTTACAGGAAATGTCAAAATAGGGGTATGTTTTAAACAATGAATAAGCCCTGGGTAGGGCTGTCAGCATGAAGACACAGTCTGATACTAGAGGCATTTTTACAAGTTCAACAATTTTGTATACATAACAATGTCATCTACTTGTAGCCTTTCTCTCCCTATCTCTCCCTCTCCCTCTCCCTCTCTCCTCCCTCTCTCTCTCTCCCTGTGTGTGTGTGTATGTGTGTGTGTGTGTGTGTGTGTGTGTCTATGTGTGTGTGTGTCTATGTGTGTGTGTGTATGTGTAATTTTTCTTTAATTTTCAATTTAGGAAGATGTTTGGTCGTAAGAACAAGAGCACTTGCAATGAGAGATGTTTCAGAGTCTACTACCTAGAGGACTTCAAAAAAGGAAAAATGGCTTCCTTCTAACTTCAAGGGAAAAGACTTACCTTGGTAAATTACCTTTGCTACTACAAAAATGTGTTTTGTTTCAAAAGAGAAGCTTTGGGGATAGACTGAGAGAGACAAGGGCAGGCCCATCTATAACCAAAGAACAGTCTTACAATTCCATAAACTGGGGTGTGTCCAATCTTACTACCACTTGCCCTGCTGAGTCTTTCATTCTCCTTTGAAAACCTCATGGAAATGAAGACATCCAGGGTTAAATGAGAAAGGTCCCTGCTGGCCTGACCCCAAATGGGAATAACGGCCTTGGCAAGTGGGCTTGAATGTCCTGCTAGGCAGGTGGTGGCTTGGCAGCCTGTCACCCAGACTAAAGGCTAACGATGCAACTGCATGATGAACCAGATCTGCACTTTGTCTGGGCTGGAACTGGATATCCCTGCACATGCTTCAGGAACCAGCAATGATCTCTGGGCAGCCCCTTATTGGGTCACAGATGTTTCCACTGCTGACTTCTCACTGGCCTTGAAAAGTTACTTTATGAACTATCTACAGAATGTCATGACTAAGAGTTTTAAGAGAGCTGTCTTGTTCCTTTGTAGGTAACTAATTAGTATTTGGGTACAAAACATAAAACTAAGAGACCCTGTTTGTTCTTAGACATCTAAGAAGTTGATTTACAAAACAGACTTTAACAAACATTTTGTAAATAAATTCAATAAATTGGCTAACTATAATAAAAGATTTAGGTTCAGTATGATTTTTTTAGTATCTGTCATTTTGAGCAATTAAATAGCATTTTGTCTTTAAAAAATTTTTAAGTTTAATTATTTATTTACTTATTTATTTAGAGAGTGAATGCAAGTGGTGGAGGCAGGGAGACAGAGGGAGAGAGAGAAAATCCCAAGAAATCTCCACACTGTCAGTGCTGAGCCTGACGTGGGGCTCGAACTCATAAACTTCGAGATCATGACCTGAGCCAAAGTCAGATACTTAACTGAGCCACCCAGGCACCCCAAAATTTTTAATTATAAAAACCTTATAGCAACATTATAAATATTGGAAAGTGGAAAGAAAAAAAAAAAGAGTTATCCTTAGTCTCAACACTACAGCTTCACTTTTTATCTATTCATCTAAAAATGCATATTTAACTTAATTATATTCATGCTGTATAAGCAACTCTATATTATAATTTTCCATTTGTTTTCCACATTGCTTACTTTCATAATACTTCCTACTATTTTATTCCATTAAATTACAACTTTTTAAAATATGGCTTGCTTATTATTTGTTAGGGTTTTCATCATTTATTTTACTTTATTTTTTTTAAGTTTATTTATTTATTTATTTATTTAGTAATCTCTACTCCCAAAGTGGGGCTCGAACTCACAACCCTGAGATCAAGAGTCACAAGCTCTTAATACACCATATATCACCTCTCGATATTGTGTTAAAAATTTAAGATAGGAAACAAGAAGTAGCTCCAACCAGACAGAAAAACTGAATGGATGAAAAAGTACTCACTCTAAAAATCATTCTAAAATTTAATTAAGATTAAGTTATAGAGAAACCATCAAAAAAAAAAGAATATAATATTTATCAGATCTATGGGGAAGTGATCATTCAGTTTATAAGCAACAGAAGATACGGTAAAAGGAAAGACTGACAATCTCAAATATTAAACATAGGTAATTCAAATAACAATATTCTGACAGTTGACAAAGTCAACTGGCAATAAAATGTAAGCTAATAAGAAAACCACATTTAAAAAAAGTTTAAAGTAACTTTTATTTCAAGAAGGACTCCAGGGGCGCCTGGGTGGCTCAGTCAGTTAAGCAGCCGACTTCGGCTCGTGTCATGATCTCGCGGTCCGTGAGTTCGAGCCCCGCGTCAGGCTCTGTGCCGACCGCTCAGAGCCTGGAGCCTGTTTTGGATTCTGTGTCTCCCTCTCTCTCTGACCCTCCCCCATTCATGCTCGCTCTCTGTCTCAAAAATAAATAAACGTTAAAAAAAAATTAAAAAAAAAAAATGACTCCAGAAGAATAAATTAATGTATATAAAATAGTTTAAGGCAGAAATACGTTAAAACAGCACTCTGGACATACACTTGATTTTCAAATACAACGGCTACGGGTACTCTGAAGCCTTTTGTTTCTTTCAAAAAGTGTTACTACACCAACAAAGACTCTACACACATTAAATGGTAATAATGAGTGCTAAAGAAATGATGAACACCATGAAATGACTTACATGAATTATGTTTAATCCTCACAATAACATATGCCTCGGTACTATTATTACCTGCATGTTACAGGTAAGGAAAGTGAGGTAAAGAGGTCAACTAACCTGAACAAGGTCATGGAGCTGGGATGGGAATCTAAACATCGTGATCCAAAGCCAGCATCTAGTCAATATGCTATAAACTTTCCTGGTCCTCCAAACAAAATATAACTGCTAAAATCTATCACCATAGGCTATCAACTTAAAATGATAAATTCTTTCTCCTTACGAATGATTATTACCATGCAAATGAAATTCTGATAACCTTTTCTATCCCCATGATATGGTAATATTATTCCATATATGTATCATAAAATATCCATAAGTGGTTTACTGTAATGTATCAATGATCTAGATCCCATGCAAGCACTTTGATGTATACCAGCTCAGTCGTATGTTCACACACCATTGTGTCTACTGCAGAAAATTACTATCTGTAATCTCAAGAGCTCAATGCCACTGGATTTCAACTAAAGTAAGGTGTGACCCTGACAGTTTCCAGAAAGTCAATGTGACTTTGTAGGTGGTAGAACCGCTGTTGGCTGCTCTCCTGCAATGCTATTACACAATCGGCACCAAAAAAATGAAGGATAAGAAAACAGTCAACTTCCCGAAATACACAGTACCTGTCCTTTTGGATTATGGGCACTGAAAAAAGCGTAGACAGCAATGTGTGGCTCTGGAGTGACGCCCTCCCCACCCCTCCCCCTCCCAATCTGGCTATATTTTTGAGAGGGACCCTAGCAAAGTGAAGAGCATACAGATAAAGGATGTCGGTCAGGCTGCTGAGAGGCCTGGACAGCACCATGCACTCATTCATTCACACATCAACACATTTTCAAGGTGCACCCAGGGTATCCCAGGAGCGGCAAACCAAAAAAAGAATCAGAGTCCCTATCCTTATAAACCTGCAGTTCTACAGAGAGAAACCAGAGAAAATAATGAGAATATAACATAGAGTGTGGTTTAAAAGAGGTCACAGGAGGTGCTTTCAGATTTCAGAAGATGGAGAAGAAACTGGGGACCTGAGATACCATACTCTATGAGGTCTGGGCTCTCAGGATCAGTGCTGGAGCCACAGGTTGGAACCTGGGGATGCGGATGCTCCAACTGAGGGTCTTGGCCCAGAGCAACATCAAGGCTTAATCCCCTAAGAGGATCTCCAGTTACCCCAAACCAGATCATCTTCCACTGGCGGTGGTGGGGGCTGGGTTAAATTTGGGTAAGTTAATAACGTTCACTTACAGTTGGTCACTACTTTTTAAGAAGAAGAGACAAATTCGCTATTTAGTAACTGATTCTATTCAAGAGTGACTGATCTGGGTATTTTAAAAGAATTCCCATGAATTTGCTTCTGCCCACACCAGTGCCCCTCAAAGTATGACTGTGTGGGTCAGAGCTACCAGTCTGCCATATCTTTATCACCAGTCCCCAAAGAAATAAGCAGAGAGATTTGATTTAGAAATTTTACGTGTTTACTAGATCTCATAAAAAAAAAAAATGGGGCTGTGTATATATCTATCTGCCTTTGTTTATTTCATTTTTGTAATAATTCACTTTAGTGTATTTTATAAAAACATTGATTCATGACACGTTGGAAAAAAAATAGCCTTTCACCACAGATCGTTTGAGAGGCACAGTTCCAAATAATTCTGAGTGTGTAATTACACAGAAGTGTATTTCCTTCCAACTCTTAAAAAAACCAAAGGACGTAAAATAACAAAAAAGTTTTTAAAAACAAAAAAAGCTTTGATGTAGCCGTCAAGGTAAGATTCTCACCTAAGTTTTTAAGAACTATCATTTATTGGATTTATCTTTTTCAGGCACTGAGGCTTACACTTTATTTTTTAATTTTTATTTATTTTTATTTACTTATTTATTTATTTGAGAGACACAGAGTGTGACCAGGGGAGTGGCAGAGAGAGAGAGGGAGACACAGAATCCAAAGCAGACTCCAGGCTCTGAGCTGTCAGCATAGAGCCTGACGTGGGGCTGAAACCCACAAACCACAAGATCATGTCCTGAGCCGAAGTCAGACGCTTAACCAACTGAGCCACGTAGGCACCCTGAGCCTTACACTTTATATGCATGGGCTCATTCAATCCTCATAGCAACCCAACAAAGTAAAAATTATCACTATTTTACCCGTGAGAAAACTGAGCCCTAAGAAAGCCACGTCACAAAACAATAACTTGCAGGTAGTAAGGGGTAGAACAACAGGTGAACTGCAAAAGATTGAACTGCAAAGCCAGAACACGATCCTAAGATAACTCAGCATCTACTTACTTATGAATCAACAGGTGTAATGTCTAACCTCTCAGGCAAGCAAGGCACTCCCCATTCCCCCTGGCTCTGTTCCAAGAGATGTGAGGGAACCTGACTACCAAAGTCAACTGTCATACAAACTGCAACTTTGAGAACAAGAATTTGTCTCTGATTTTTAAAAAGGCCACCAACAAACTCTTAATTCTCTACAGTAGTATTTGGCAAACTACAGTCCATGGGCAAAATCCAGCTTACCTCCTATTTTTATAAATACAGCTTTCCCAGAATACAGCCATGCCCATTAATCTACACATTGTAATTTATGGCCAGTCTTGGATACAAATGGCAGAGGAGAGTAGTTGTGACAGTGACCATAAGAGCTACAATGCCTATAATGTTAACTTCCTGGCTTTTAACAGAGAAAGCTTGTCAACTCCTCCGTATCAGTAAGACCGGCAACAGCACAGATTATGAATCAATAAAGAAAGTTCCAATCTCATTTTAGACATTAGGATTCAGTGTCTGACATAACAAAACTTCTCTCATGTTGGCTTTAGAGCTGACTTGCATTCTGGATATTTTTTCCCTTTGTCAAATATTTATTTACTTGTCTGTTTATTTATTTATTGTTAAAGTTTATTTTTGAGAGAAAAAGATGGGGGGGAGGGGCAGAGAGAGAAGGGGAGAGAGAGAATCCCAAGCTGATGAGGGGCTCGAACTCAAAGCACCAAACAGTGAGATCAAGACCTGGGCCAAAATCAGGAGTCAGACACTTAACAGACTGGCCATCCAGGTGCACCCTCCCCCCCCCCCCCCCCGCCCCCACCCTCGGTCAAGTTTTTAAAGGAAAATGTACCAACTAGCAAATTCTCTCAAGTGAGGGTGGCAGAAAGGTGAAGTGTTTTAAATAACCTACAACATAAAGAGGCTCTGTCATCAACTGGCAGCAGCAGTGCTGTAAGAACCACAGTGGACTTCAGGCATACATTCTTAACACTTTCCACATATTTGTGAGGATTTCAGGTAACCCTTCTAATGACCCCAGGAAGGTGAGGCCACCAGGTCCCAGTGAGATTTGGTAACCTGATTAGGACAGGGCTGAGAAGCTAATAAGTACTGAATCTACAATCTGGTCCAACACTCACTTGGACTCTGAAGCTCACCCGGCACTTCTCCCTTGTGTTGACAAAGAACGGCAACATGCAAAAGAATCTAAATTAATCTAAATCTACCTCAAAATGTAAAGTAACAAGATATAACCAAATTTTTTAAAATGAGAATTTGTTAACATTATAGACCATCAAAATGAAGTAACCAGATACTTGTAACACTACCATTAACCTTTGAAAACAAATGTTTCACCCGACAATTTTATTTACTTAAATGAGTCTGAGTTTCTGTTTTAACAAAAAAGAGAACAAAAACATGACAGAGACACATCTTAATTACAGGCTTTTTTGGTTCTGATAGGAATGGTATTTTCCTATTAGATTATACTTTCCAGAAGAACAATGCCATTTAAATCCTTCTGAAGGGAAAAATGCCTTCCAGTGGATCTACGTTTTGCAAAAAAGAAAGCATTGGCAGAGAGTCAAGTTTTACTTACATATGCCAAATAAGTACAGTTAGAAAACTAAAGAGGCATTCCCATCTATTATTCTCATTTTCAACATTACTGCTAGTTAAGGAGGTGCCATTCAATTCCTAAGTCTGGTTCGTTGGCTCGCTAATAATTTCTAAGCAGAAAATGACACAGCCAACCAAAATCACATACAGTAAGAAAATAAATTGTATTTGATCCTAAAAAAGTTAAAACACTCTAGTTGGTTACCTATTTGCATAACCAATGAATTCACCAAATCACGTCTGTCTTCTAAATTGATTTTGACATACACCATTCTGCTTGTCACAGTATTTTAGTCAGAAATACTTGTTGCATAGTATATAGACTACTTCTAAACGGTAGAAACATCTTGAACTGTGTAGTTTTTAAACATAATTCTTCATCAAAGGGTTATATGCTTTTTGGAATTTGAGTTCCACAAACACTGTAATTTCACTGTTAAACATATTTACAGGGTCATACATATTCAAATTATGTAACAGAGATAGTACAAACGGCTGATAAAATGCAATTAACATTCATTTACAGTAGCTTAGCAGGCTTTGCCAAATGCTACTTCCCGTAACAGGCTATGAGGCTCTGATTGCATTAAGCTTCCCAATTATTCTTTTCTATCCTATGGTATTTTAACACTATTTCTGAGATTCCAAAAATCATCAGCAAGTGGATTTCAAGGTCTTTCGGAGTTCACAAGGCCTCTAGTCCATGATATTAAAATATTTTTCCCAGGTGCCTATGTCTTCCAAGTTCATATTTCTGAATTTCTTATATTTTTATAAACGATGGTTATTTTCGAATTCTGTGATCTTTCCAGTTTAAGTCTATAAAACTGAGACCTCTGATAAAAGGTTTTTCAAACTTTTCATGTTGGTTTCATATAAATAAACACACATTTTTGAAAAAGCACATTACTCTCAATTTCCTCTGGTACATTTCAGATATATTCTGTCTTAGAGATACAATAAACATGATTATTATGTTTTAAGCAGTAAACACTGCTGTCAGCACATTACTTTCATTAAGTGAATTTTATCATTCGGTTTCATCAACAGCAGCTGGTTATTCTTGCTGTCTCATTACTTCCTCATAGAGATCAGCAAGCCTTGGGAAGTGACTATTTACAATTAAGAAACTTTGTATATTACAGAGACCTCTAAACTTGTAATCAACTAGAGATTCAAATTATGTCCTTTTATAGAATTAATGGACCTTTGTATACCAAACACACTCCTACTATCCCACCAAAAAACGTTTGAGGCTATGAAAAATGTGCCTATTTCTTGCTTAACCTTGTAACCTTAGGACAGGTCAAAAAGGATGTCTGAGATAGAAGCTTTGTGATCATCTGTTTCAAGTCCTTCATGTTCTAAACTTTTAAAACTATAACTTTAGAAATATATTTAAAGAAATCTCAGTGCCAATTTGTACATAAAATATGCCAATACACATTTCTTTTTTTTTTTTTAATGTTTCTTTACTTTTGAGAGAGAGAGAGAGAGAGAGAGAGAGAGAGAGAGAGAGAGAGAGAGAGAGAGAAAGATAGCAAGAGCAGGGGAGGGGCAGAGAGAGGGGGAGACAGAGGATCTGAAGCCGGCTCTGCGCTGACAGCAGAGAGCCCTAAATGGGGCTCGAACCCACGAACCATGAGATCATGACCCGAGCCTAAGTCAGATGCTTAAGCAATTGAGCCACCCAAGCATCCCACCAATACACATATTTCTGATTCAATAACATGCTACTTGACAGTGCAATTTCCTCATTTACATACATTTTAAGACTCATAAGAACATAAAAATTCTCAGTTGGGAACAGCTAACATTTTAACAGCTTTCTCACTGGAGACCTTCCTGCTAGGAAACTGAAATAAAAGAAAATATTAGAAATCTGATCTTTAAGAGTCCAAACAATTATTTATGGAGCACTTAACTCTATACTAGGTAAGTGCTGGGGCATATATATGATAGATAACGGAGCACAGTCTATGGGAAACAGATGTTGAACAAACATCTGTCTGTTATAAAAATAATTAATTACAATTAGAGGGAGGTTAAAAGTATTTTTCTTATTTATAAAAATAAATATCACAACAGTAAAAAAAAAAAAAAAAGTATTTCAAAGCTCACTATGGTGCCAGGCATCATTTTAGTGCTTTACATGTGCTCATATATATGTTTATACATATAACAAATACATATTTGCTATGGAAAATTTGGATAATACAGGAACACACAAAGAAAATTTTAAAAAGTTGTCAGTCCCATTTACTCAGAAATGATGACTATGATATTCTGGTGTATATCATATTTTATTCACCATAGATTTTTTTCCCGCACTTACTAGCATATCTTGAAAGGTTTCTTTTGGATTTAAAATAATCTTCAAATTCATAATTTTAGTGGTTCCATAATACTCTAATCCCTGTACATACCATAATTGATTTATTTCCTGACTCTTAGAGATTTATATGGCTTCTAATTATCATTTTTTAAGGCTTATTTATTTATTTTGGGAGATAAAGAACGCGTCAGAGGAGTAACAGAGAGAGAGAGAGAGAGAGAGAGAGAGAGAGGCAGAATCTGAAGCAGGCTCCAGGCTCTGAGCTGTCAGCACAGAACCTGACATGGGGCTCAAATCCATAAACCATGAGATCATGACCCGAGCTGAAGTTGGACACAACCGACTGAGCCACCCAGGGGCCCCTCATTTTTTTTTTAAAGAAAACTATGATGACGATTCTTATGCATTTTGCATAAGAATTTAATCTTATTATTGATTAAATATGATTATGCATTTAATCATCTCTGATTATTTCCTTTGGATAGACTTCTAAAAGTGAGATTACAGGGTCCAATTACACTCCACAAAGAGTGTATCAGTTTATATACCCTCATGAAGAATTGTGTTTATCATGCCACACCCTTCACTGAATCAAATATTATCCACTTTCCAACTTGAAAAGTACAATTACATGTCACTCTGTGTGGTCAACCTATGCAGCAAACATTCCTTAACTATGGTTATATGTAACATATTTTTTCCAAGAAGACAACTTAATCACATTGAATAGCATTAATCTTTTGAAAACCTCAACTGGCAAACACTATGTGTGTGTGTGTGTATATATATATATATATATATATATATATATATATATTTTTTTTTTTTTTTTTTTTTTAGAACTTAAGGAAAAATCATTTATGCGAGCTCCCTAACACAAATACTTCCTGCCAGAAGTCAGGACATTAGGATTTTTTCTCAGATTAAATTCATGTTGAGGCAAAAATTCCAAAGTAGTGTTAAGAAAATGTAGAGACCTGTGATTCGACATACAGAACATACTGATTTAGAAATAATGACTAAAATGAAATAAAATGAAGAGTAAAGCAATTACCACAGAGAACTGACCATAACGAAAATTAGAGATACAAGCAACTCCACTATGGACAAAAGAAATAGAATGCATAATGCGTCATTCTCAAATGAGTCATTACAATTCTTGGAAAAAAGTCAAAGTCCTAACTGGAGAGAGATACCCTCACCCACAATGTCTGGCCTTGAATTCTTCTCTGCTTAATAGCCCTCAAGGGCCCCGGAAGTTGCTAGAAAATGGATACAACAGATAAGAGACTCCTTGCACAGCTGGACTTTAAAAAATTGAAATGGGGATAGATTTCATCTTTGCAGAGATGCGCTAATGGACGAAATTTGAAGAGGACACATAAAAAGACCTTTGGGATAAAGAACCAAAGCTCTTCATTATTGGCTAAAAGTAGTGAGAGTGGGACTGGAATTCTGGACAAGCCATCTGATATGTACCCTGGACTTAAGTTCACTTAGGGTCCACGGCACCAGGCCCATCACCAAAGTGTTACGGGACAAAACCAAAATATGCCTTCCTCAAGAGGAAATATTACAAGGAGGTCCAAAGAAAAATTACCATCAATAACAAAGCATTTCCCACATTTATACTATCTCCATGTAGAGAAAGACATTCAATATAATTCTGCGTGTTTGTGAAAAAATATTTTTTCTGAATTTTTATTTTTTTCTATAGAACGTGTTTCTGAACTAAAAGATACAGCAGCGAACTCCCAAGTTGTATTAATAAATCTTCACTCACTAAATTTCAGCGGATATAACAATAAGTAACACTTCAGTCAGCAAACAGCTATTCAGTCATTATATGTTCTAGGCACTGTGCTGTGTGCCAGGAACAGAGTACAAAATTCTCACAGGATCCCAGTCCTCAGAAAGCTCACAGTCTGGCAGGCTAAATATACACTTAAACATGAGCCAGCAGTTGTCAAAGGGCTTTCGAATCTATCAAGATTTAAAACCCCTGAAAGTGACAGAGTTCTCAGAATGAAGATGAAAATCGTATTTTTCCCCTCCAGACAGAACATGAAAACAGGATGAAATAAAGTCCAATGGAACTAACTGATCCTCTCTTTCCAAATATTATTTCCAAAGATACACATATGCATTTATCACATGACTCCATAAATGAAAATTTTCAAATTAAAAAGAAAACCTACTCTTAGTCCTTCTTATTTAGTCCCAACTGGCTACAATGCAGCAAAGTAACCCAGCTGATGTCATATACAATTAAATGTTTTTCAAAGAGTCAATGCAGATTTAACTTTTTTTTCTCAAAATGGAAATAGCTTAAATTTCTTTGATAATGCATCTTTCTATGACTTTTGAAATAATCAAATAAACTTTTTAAAAATCAAGATAATATTAATAATCATTATGAGGTAACTAAACAGACAAATGACAGGATTAAGTTCTGAAGTAACTTCCATTAGTTCCTCAAAAAATTAAAGTATATGACCCAGCAATTCCACTTCTGGGTATATATCTGAAGGAAACAAAATACTGCCTCAAAAAGATATCTGCACCCCCACGTTCTGCATTATTTGTAATAGTTATGGTATGGAAACAAACTAAGTGTCCATTGATGGATAAATGGATAAAGAAAATGTGATACATACATGCATGTGTGTGCACACGTGTGTATGTATACACACACACACACACACACAGGAATATTATTTATCAATGAAAAAGAAAGAAATGTTGCCATTTGCAACACGTGTATGGACCTTGAGGGCATCGTGCTAAGTGAAATAAGTCAGAGAGATAGACAAATACCATATGGTATCATATGGGGAATTTTTTTTTTTTTAAGCCAAATTCATAGAAATAGAGAATATAATGGTGGTTGCCAGGGGCTGCGGGGTGGGGGTGCGGTGGAAGAGGAGAACAGAATATTAGTCAAAGAGCACAAACTTCCATATATAAGATACATAAGTTCTGGAAATGTAATATACAGAATGATTATAACCATACTGTATTATACATTTGATAGTTGCTAAGAGAGTAAATCTTAAATGTTTTCACCACAAACAAAAAAACTGTAACTATGT
Source organism: Neofelis nebulosa (assembly GCF_028018385.1). Lineage (NCBI taxonomy): Eukaryota > Metazoa > Chordata > Mammalia > Carnivora > Felidae > Neofelis > Neofelis nebulosa. Next base: position 53,000,691 of record NC_080789.1, read on the forward strand.
GAAGTGATGGATGTGTTAACTAACTTTACTGTAGTAATCGTTTTGTGATACATACGCATATCAACTCAGTATCTTGTAACACCTTAAATGTACAGAATGTTATATCAATTATTTATCAATAAAGCTGGAGAAAAAAACATTAACCTCTATTAGCTGATAGTATGGAACTAAACCCCTAGTATAAAATTTAACAACGATAAAACATCATGCTATATACAGATTTTTAAAAACTTATTTGAGACCAGATAAGCAAAGCAAGGAAATTCTTCTGCAACATTTGTTTTGCACACCTAACTCATAGCCAGGCTTTAACAATGGTTTTAAAAATTATCTAATTTAATCTTCCCAGCAGCACTGAGATGGAGAGCTATATCCCTATTTATAAGCAAGGAAACTGAGGCTCAGAAAGGCAACATAACTCGCCCAAGGTCTTGTTACTAGAAGGTGGTAGGATCAGAACTGAAACTCCAAGTCAGATGGCTCCTGGTACCCTGATGCCTCCTACACAGAATATACAAATCAGACATGACAAATACTTGTGGGGAAAATTACCAGAATGCTTCTCCATGGAGCCATAATCTCAACTGCCTCCTTTCTTTTTTTTTCCTTGTCTATTTTATTAAAATTTTTTTTTTGTTTTAATGTTTATTTTTGAGAGAGAGAGAGCAAGCGAGCAGAGGAGGGGCAGAGGGAGAGGGAGACACAGAATCTGAAGTAGGCTCCAGGGTCTGAGCTGTCAGCACAGAGCCTGACACGGGACTCAAACCCACGATCCATGAGATAATGACCTGAGCCAGAGTCGGACACTTAACCGACTGAGCCACCCAGGTGCTCCTATTTATTCTATTTTTCAGAGAGAAGACAGAGTGCATGCACAAGTAGGGTATGGGCAAAGTGAGAGGCAGAGACAGAGAATCCTAAGCAGGCTTCGCACTGCCAGGGCAGAGCCCATCGAGGATGAGGGGCTCGAACCCAAGAACCAACGAGATCATGACCTGAGCCGAAATCAAGAGTCTAATGCTTAATCCACTGAGCCACCCAGGTGCCCCAATTGCCTCAATTCTGTAATACGAACAAACATATGCCTTCAGAGAAGAACTGTGAGCATCAAATGTGACTGCATGTATGAATGCCTGGTAAACTATAAGGCACTATGTATGGTGTTACTGGCTCTGTAATGGTTTTAAGGGAAGGAAAAGAACCAGTGTAGAGATGCCGCCTATGGGGCAGCAAACCATGCCTTATAAAAGGAAGAACTTTCTACCAAGAAACCTCCTTGTGTGGGACTGGATGCTTACCTCAAAGAGGCAACAGCCCAATGGCCACCTGTCTGAGATTCTGGATGGGTGGGCACATGTTGGATTAAGTGATCTTCATGCCCATTCCACTTCTAACATTCTCCAATGCCAAGACCAGCTTAGAACAGACTCAGTCCCGTAGGAAAGGAGTACTTTAGTATCATTAACCCAACTTTAGAGATGTTTTGGATTTTTCTGACATGCGAAAGACAAATGGCTGGGGGCACCTGGGTGGCTCAGTAGGTTGAGCTTCGGACTTCAGCTCAGGTCATGATCACGGGATTCATGAGTTAGAGCCCCATATCAGGATCGCTGCCGTCAGCCTGTGAGCGCAGAGCTCACTTTGGATCCTCTGTCACCCTCTCTCTGCCCCTCCCCTGCTTGTGCTCTCTCAAAAAATAAACATTAAAAAAAAAAGGCAAATGGCTCAAAAAGAAAGAACTTGAAATAATCACCTACAGAAATAAAAGCACAGAAGTCCTCTTTTCACCTCACCTATTCACTCTTTTTAGTCTCAGCGGATGGGGACACATCCCGTGGATACATGTGAATCAGCAGCCTCCAAACTTGCTTGATGGTACACCCTCATAAAGAAAAAGCAGAATCTCAATGTATGTTTCCATTTCTGCATTTACAAATTATGTACGTGCACTATTGTGCTAGCATATTTTTGAATTATACAGAGAGAAAACACAAGGTCTGAAAGGCGACAAATAATACATGACATTGTTTTCCACCAGGTCACTGTGCATCTTGTTCTCCTCTCTGTAAACCTGACTTATTCCTCCCACAGGTCATCAAGAACTCGAGATTCCACTTCTCAGATCTCCTTCTCTCTCAATGTTTCCACCCTCAAGGTCAAGGGCAGAACTGAGGCCTTCAATATGCCACAGTAGAGTACAAGAAGACTTTTAAACTGGCCTCCCTCTACTTAGGCTGTTCCAATCTATCTGGTACCCTAGCATCTCAGGGTATCACCCTCAATGGCTTCCCACTGTCTCCAAAGCATAAACTGCTAATGCCACATACGCACATAAAGCATAATTGCTATCCTCTCACTATGTCACCTCTGGCAAAATAAACTTTCCTCATTTTCTAATCTGGAGAACGTGTTTCTTGTGTGTTTCTTGTGACATTCAAACAAAATAATGCATGCAAAATACCGTTACACTGCCAGGCAGGTAATACATGTTCAATAGCTATCAAGCTATTGTCAGCATTAGCTTTCTATTCTTATCTCTTTACTCTGCTCAAAGCGTTTAGAACACTAAGCTAATGATTCCTAAAAAGGAAAAACACAGAATAACTCACTTGAAGAGACTCTCCTTTACCTGGAATGCCCTTCATTTCCTGGAGAACTCCTACTCATCCATCAAGACTAGTTCAAACGTCTCTCTCGTGAGTGCGCATTGTTCTCTCCCAGGCAGAACTAATTTCTTCCTGCACAATGTTCTCATAAATTTAAAATACCTCTAACATATATTATAGCAAATCTTCATTTGCTTCCACATCTCTAAATCTGGAACAGAAACCATAAAAAGACACAGGCTGTGTTTCATTAGTTATTAATTCAATGAACACTGCCTGAGCAAATACTATAAGGCAAAGCAGGTGCCTTGATTAAAAAGACCTCTACTCTTGGAGAGTCTACAGTTTGATAAAGGAGGTATTCAATAGCTGTTTGTTGAATGAATGATATTTAATTCCAACATGACTGTAAAAGAATTTAAACCAATGACCCAGATCAAATGTTTAAACTATCTTCTTTGTTAATGTTTAATAATTTTGAGAGAAAAAGTGCGTGTGCATACACCCAAGTGAGCAGGAGGAGGCAGGGGGAGAGGGAGAGAGAATGCCAAGCAGGCTCCACACTGCCAGCACAGAGTCCCATGCAGGGCTTGATCTCACTGACCATGCGATCATGACCTGAGCCGATTATCAAGAGTCAGACACTTAACCATGAGCCACCCAAGCACCCCAAATGTTTAAACTATCTTAACAATATAATAGAGTCACATTATAAGCACATTTAATTTATTGGAATTGAACTATATATCTGTATTTACTTATAAAGACCCGGGGAGGAAGTGAAAATCTTTTTCCCTCAACATTCTTTTGTTCTTTCAACTAGACCTTGGCCACATGAGAGGGTGAAGACAATAATCTATAACCAAAAACAAACAAAAGGGTGAAGCCATAGTTTAGAAGCAAAAACAAACAAACAGGAGCACCTGGCTAGCTCAGTAGGTAGAGCAAGTAACTAACTCAAGGTCAGGAGTTTGAGCCCCACGCTGGATATAGAGATTACTTTAAAAACAAAAAACAAAACAAAACAAAAAAACCAGTAACACATAAGTTAGTTCTCTGGCTTTTGAGCTTTCATAGACTTAATTCTTGGTAACACGGTAACTTTGGGATTTTCAAGGGTAATTTTGTTTAATTTTTCTCCTTATTGTTTGACTTGAGAGCTTAACCCTCACATAAGTTAAAATTCCCATGTAACTATAGCAATTTCATTAATTATCAGTGAATCCAAGATTTTAAAAAAATTTTTTAAAAAGCTCTCATGAAATATAATAAACTTTCCTGTTTACAGAAAAACTCTGTCCTTACACCAGCCGGGAATTAACCATAACTCGCAGTACCATATGCACGTCAGTAAGTCCCACGGTTAGGCCTCAAGTCTCGGGACCATCCTAAGAGTTGGTAGCGACAGTGGAAAAAGGAAATGTGCTACAGGAAGTCCTAAAAAGGTTACTTGCCTTGTGTTCTTCCTTAGTTCAAAAGCACATGCAGATTTGCAAGGAAACTGAAGCTTTATTCCTTCAGGGCTCATCATGTTCCCATTTTAGTTTTCAATTTACCCAGATGTGATGTGAAAAGGTTTTCATAATTTAAGAAACGAAGAAATGACGAAAACTGGGGGAGGGTGGGAAGCAAAAGCAAGAAGCAGAGGGCTGCACACATTTTGTATATTCTTAGTTTAAAACTGCCATGATTTGATGTCCATTTACAGGAATTGTGAGCAATTCTAAGAAAGCTAAAGATCTTAGGGAAATTGGGAGTAAAATTAGCATCTAAATTGACTAACTTAAGGAAGTTACAAAATTGCTTTGCTTCTAACAGCAAGGGTTCCCAACTCCTAGTCGTTGACCTACAGCATCGAATCACCTGAGAACTCTTTAGAAATGCAAATTTTAGGGCTGGGTGTGGGGCCCAGCGAACTGCTTAAACAAGCCCTGCAGGTGATTCTGACTTTTGCTGAGTGGGTCTACCAGAAGTCTCAACACCTGCTCAAAGAGGAACAATTTAACAAAAAGGGAAGTCTTGCATAAATCTAGAGAACTAGCCAATGAAATACAACTTCTTTCCCAGGAGAAATCAAGACAGGGTGGGGCCCCTTCACTAGAGAACCTGCAAGGCTTTCTGCTGGAAGTAACAGGGGAGCTGAGGCAACCATTCTTACCCCTAGGAACAAGGCACGACCATTAACCAAGAGTATTCCACTTTCGATTTTTAATACTTACCCACCAAAATGCCTTTTCTGTTACAAACGAAGAGCCAACGTTACAATGAGTTTCCTCATCAAGTAATCCATTGAGATAATAAGACAATTTCGTATTCCTACGTAATTGTTCAACAACAAAAAGACTTTTATCTGACTTGATATAAACTCTATCAAGACAAAAATGGTAATCACTCTTTCTAGCTTTCTGGAAGTTAAAATGGAGTGGGTGACAAGAAATCTAAGCATTTAACCTTCCATAAGGCAGTGTCCTTACATAGCTCTGCATAATGGATGGCCTACAGGCTTGAACTCTGGTGACTCCAACATCTGGTAGCTGTGAGATCTTGGGGAAACTAAGTCTCTAAGTTTTGCGCTTCATTTCCCCATCTACAAGGTGACAGCAATATGACCTCCCTTAAAAGAAACACACTGTAAATGTCAGCTGCTAGTACTGTAAGCAGGGTTACTAATAACCGCAGGTGACATTTATATGGTAAACAGGCATTTTGCATCAGATCACAAGAGTAAGAGTGGACCCAAACTTTTTTTCTGATTCATTATGAGGGGAGACTAGATCTTAGCTCAAAACAATCAAATGATAAAGACTTTTTTTTTTTTTAAGAGAGAGAACATGAGTGGGAAAAGGGCAGAGGGAGGGAAGGAGAGAGAGAGAGAGAGAGAGAGAGAGAGAGAGAGAGAGAGAGAGAATCTCAAACAGGCTCCACAGTCAGCACAGAGCCTGACATGGGACTCGATCCCACGATCCCATGACCCTGGGATCATGACCTGGGCCAAAACCAAGAGCCAGACGCTCAACTGATCGAGCCACTCATGAGCCCCAAGTGATAAAGACTTTAATGGCACAGTGAATACCTACAGGCTAACACAGAGGAGAAATCAGAGTGTAATTGTGGAAGACCTGTAAGCTGCCATCTATTTCAGGTGTTCTTTAGGAAGGGTGCTGCCATGCTCAAAGGGAAGAAAGAAACAGGACACATCCAGATACGATACAGATACATTCTATGTGGAAGCAAAGGAGTGCATTAGGCCTTTGACAGCGGCTGGAATAACTATGGTTCTCTTCATCTGTTTGATGGTTTATTTTTGGCAACTCTTAATGAACAAGTAACTAATGCAAGTTAATGGTAGAGCAATCTACATCTATAGCTGCAATCATACACACGGAAAAAGCAGAATTCATTACCCTCAAGTTTCTCTAGCAATGATGATGTAAAGGAAGAACTATAACAAAGTACCTCTTTGTAGCTAAATACTGTAAGAAGTCTATCAATACAATTCTTTTAAGATTGGACCCAATATACCTTCTGGAGATGGGCTAAATATCTCCTATTGCGCTTCTACAGAACCATTAAAATTTACATTTTTAGTGTTTGCTTTGTAAGTTTAAGTCTGTTAAGTAATTTTAATCTCTCTGGAGATGAGTGAGTTTTAAGTCATTTCAGGAAAAAATTGCCACTAATTAAGACAATAGCTTCAGGTAGTAGTATAAAATTATTATTAGGGCACCTGAGTGGCTTAGTCGGTTGAGTGTCCAACTTTGGGTATCAGCTCAGGTCACGATCTGAGGGTCACAGATCGAGACCCACATCAGGCTCCAGTGAGCGTGGAGTGGAGCCTGTTAAGATTCTCTCTCTCTCTCTCTCTCTCTCTCTCTCTCTCTCTCTCTCTGTCATTCTCTCTCTCAGCACCTGGGTGGCTCTGTTGGTTAAGCATCCAACTTCGGCTCAGATCACAATCTCATAGTTTGTGGGCCCGGCGTCGGGCTCTGTGCTGAGAGCTCAGAGCCTGAAGCCTGCTTCAGATTCTGTGTCTCCCTCTCTCTGCCCCTCCCCTGCTCACACTCTGTCTCTCTCTCCTTCAAAAATAAACATTAAAAAAAAAAAGATTCTCTCTCCTTCTTTCTCTGCCTCTCCCCTTCCCGTGTGTGTACGCACGCGCTTTGTTTCTCTCAAATAAACATTAAAAAAACAATAATCATTATTATGGCAGTTCACTTTAGCTGAACCCTTACCATTTGCCAAGGGCAGCACTAAACTCTTAACAGGTATAAACTCATTTATTCCTCACAATAATCTTATAAAATAGATGTAATCATCACACCCATTTTCAAACTGGAGAAGTGAGGTTCCAGAGGAACCACAATTTGAATTGTATTTATCTAGGATATTAACCTGTATACCATGCTGCCTCCTTAAAGGAAGCCCAATCGCTAACAGTGACGAATATTCAAATACAGAGGTGGCCATAGGATGGCTACCACTCTTACACTGAAGGACGATCTTGTTTTCTAAATCAACAAAGAACAAATAATGGTAATAGCCTTTAAAGGAATTAGGCAGGGGGCCCTGGGTGGTTCAGTTGGTTAAGCGTCCAACTCTTGATTTTGGCTCACGTCATGACCTCATGGTTTGTGGGATCAAGCCCTGTGTTGAACTCTGCGCTAAAAGCATGGAGCCTGCTTGGGATTCTCTCTCTCCCTCTCTCTGCCCCTCCCCTGCTTATACTCTCTCTCAAAAATAAATACATAAACTTTTCTTTAACAAAGGGATTAGGCAGATCTTTATACATTACTGTGGAATGGTGCAGACCAATAACCACTCAAATGAAGGTCAATGAACCTTCCAGGTCCATAATGAGATAAAAAGCTCGTGCCAGAACCTAAATCATCACATCACTAAGCACTGCTTACTTCAGCTGACATTCATTTTTAGCAAGACTTTTGGGATAAAGAAAGCAGTATCACGATACACTTTATCTCCTCATGGACTGGTAACAATTAGTTTGCTGTCCAGCACTGGTCTAGGGACCAACTCTGAGCAGCGCTAGTACAGATGATATATTGCTGAGCAGTATTAACTATTCTGCAAATGATCACGTTCGTTAACTAAGTAAATAGATCGATGTGTAAATATTACGAATGTAAATACAAATAATGCCACAGGAAGTATATACACTAATCCATTTGAGAATTTCCATTTTTTGTCTTACCAATTCTGTACTTTAGCCAGTAAGTTCTGTATAGTCATACAAGTTATGTAAGTGGGATTTTTTTTTAAATAAAACAGCAAATGTTTTATTTTCCTACTCTTAATATTTTTAAAATTATCTGAAGCCCATATATTAATCAGATTTCTGGAGTTTTTACCTAAATGTCTTTTTCCTGTTCCAGGATCCCATGCAAGATGCCATATTAAATTTAGTCCTCATGTATCCTTAGTCTCCTTTCAGCTACTAAGTTTTCTGTGCCCTTTAGTTTATTATTATTGCTTCCTGAGCCAGAGTTCATAAAGTGGCATTACACTAACATTTTTGGAGCACTTACCGTGTGCCAGCTCGTTTGTTCAACACTCTGTTTGTCTTAACAATGCTCTGAGGGAGGTGTAGAGGCCGCTTTTAGGCACCAGGCTTGAGCAATGGAAACTTAACCAAGGCAAAAGGGCCCAGAGATCACAGTTAGGCCACAGGCCCTAACTGACCAATGGGCTACTCACAACCAGGCACAGTTCCTAAGATTACCAAAACAAGGGAAAATTCCGTATGTCCCTGTACTCTTTCACTCCGCCCTATAACCGCCCTCACCACCTCCTGGTGTCGGTCTCTCCTTTGCTGCCCTGCCCACTGCTCCCTGGCAGTGTATTCAATAAACTTCTATCTCCTTTGTTCTGCCTCGGGTGAATTCTTTCACTGGCCTCGCCGCCAGCCCCCCTCCAATCACTATTATTGTATCTCCATTTTACAGGCAAGGAAAGTGAGACAGAATGGGAGCAAGTAATTTGCCCATAGTTAAAGAGCTGGAGAGTGGCCCGGCCAGGATTCAGACTCTGGCAATCTGATTCCCGAGGCCATAAACTATAAACTACTACGCTACATGAAACATATCAATCTATTCAAGCAAGCACATTTCAGAGTATTATGTGGTAATGGAAAAGGGGACGTAACAGGGATGTCCGGGTGGCTCAGTTGGTTAAGCATCCAACTCTTGATTTTGGCTCGGGTCATCATCTCCCGGTTCATGGGCTTTCATGGGATCAAGCCCCTAGTCGGACTCTGCGCTAACAGTGTGGTGCCTGCTTGGGGTTCTCTCTCACCCTCTCTCTCTCTCTCTCTGCCCCTCTCTTGCTCTCACACTCTCTCAAAATAAATAAACTTAAAAAGAAAAATAATGAAAATGGGGAACATGACCATATGAGAGTGTCAGAAACACCCGAGAGATGACTGACCACAAAGACAATAAAAGTAACTTTCATTGTATTTCATAGTGCACAGAGCTATTTGTACATTATTGCACAGTTTAATTCCAAGACCGCTGAGGAATTGCAATGCCTGACAGAAAAGAGTTAAGTTAGTATTATAGTCTAACTTAACTCTGGTATGAAGCTGCAAGGCCCCAGCTTCAAACAAGAGATACCTATTTATAGATAGGTATTTGGAGAATGCAGGAAAATGAGTATAATTAAAACCCTAAACACTAGAAAAATAGTGTGGAAATCTTCCAAACATAGACTTTCGGTGACACGTGTATGAATTCCTGTAAACATTGTTAATACAACTGCAATAGAAGTTCAATTTAAAAAAGGAGTGGTCATTTGAAAAGGCATTCATCAGCTCCTTCTCTTTTTGTAGTGGTGTACTCGGAAAACTCTCTTTTCTAAGGGACACAAGATCTAACACGTTCCTTTTTTTTTTTTTTTTTTTTTAATTTTTTTTTTTCAACATTTTTTATTTATTTTTGGGACAGAGAGAGACAGAGCATGAACGGGGGAGGGGCAGAGAGAGAGGGAGACACAGAATCGGAAACAGGCTCCAGGCTCCGAGCCGTCAGCCCAGAGCCTGACGCGGGGCTTGAACTCACGGACCGCGAGATCGTGACCTGGCTGAAGTCGGACGCTTAACCGACTGCGCCACCCAGGCGCCCCACACGTTCCTTTTTTTAAAGTTCCAAAACTTGCTGGCTTTCTGTGCCATTATTAGTAAGGAGTGCATCAACTGTCTGCAGTGATGAAGAGAAAAAGGAAACGTGGGCGCAAGGAAGAAATGAGAGCAAATTACTGGAGCTCAAAGGTCAGCCTGAGAACAGCCCTCCACTTTTATGCTCAACCTGTGCCTTCCAAAAAAGGAGGCTCTTCTGACCTAGCTCTCTTCACCTTCCCCTCAGTGAAGGACAGGCAACAGGCAACAGGAAGTCCTACGACAATGGTCACACCTTTGGCCTTGAGTTCCAAACTTTCTCTTGACGCTTGGAGATTATAACGTGAATGCACTGTGCTCAAACTGTAGAATATTAATATGAGGCACAAGAAGAGGCACCTGGGTGGCTTAGTCAGTTGAGCATCTGACTCTTGGATTTGGCTCAGGTCATGATCCCAGGATCGTGGGACAGAGCCCCACGTCAAGCTCTGCACTGAGTTTGGAACCTGCTTAAGATACTCTCTCTCTCTCTCTCTCTCTCTCTCTCTCTCTCCCCCTCTGCCCTCTCCCACTCGTGCTCTCTCAAAAAAAAAAAAAAAAAAAGAAAGAGAAAGAAAAACAAATTAGGCACAAGGAAAAGCCATCACTAATCCTCACATAACTTTCACAAACTACACTGACAAGACATCAAAATATGCCATACTGTCATGACCTATGTCAAACAAGATGAGCAGACTGACTTCTTCCCACATGCTCTCTATGGTAAATAATGTCTGGAGGCTTAATTCCATTTTTCAAACATGCTAATTTCACAGCCAGACTAAAATGTGGACTTCCTCAGAAGGGAAAATCGGCTGACTTCAGTAAGATAAGCAGACACCTATTGTTCTATCTTAATTGCGGGAGGTCTAAGGGAGAGAGCTGTTTTTGTAAGCTGCACCTTCAAAATAATAAAAGCAAAGGGCAAAAGTCCAGAGGTCTTCCACAGACCAACTGAGAAAGGAGTTAGAAATGACAGATCAGAAACTAGCACATCAAGCACTTTGAGAAATGCTGGAATCTTTGTAAATGCTCTGGTAATGCCAGGTCAGCTACTCCGCTGTGGTGCCAGGAAGGCTGGCGGGTGCTATCTCTGACATGGGGCCCTGAACTATAAAGGTCTCTGCAGCCAGCTTTAGAGTGGAACTCCAAAGGATAAAATGAAGCAGTTCCACAAGAAAAGAGACATTACCACCTGCAAACTGCAAGAATGAAAGCAGAGTCTGGACGATCAGAAACAGCAAAACCCCAGAGCCTTTCCAACAGCATCTCAGATTATCAATAAAATGTGGATGCTGTCTCGCTCTGCCCACTATAGGAGACCTCAGTACACATTTTCATCCCTAAAATCCATACATCCTGGATTTTTCTAGGTGCAAATGCAAACATACATATGAAGAATTTAAAACTAAGGCGCTTGGCTGGCTCAGTCAGAAGAGCATACAACTCTCGATGTGGGGTTTTAAGTTTGAGCCCCACGATGGGTGTAGAGATTACTTAAAAGTAAGTAAATGAAACATTAAAAAAAAAAGTGCCGTTATCCAGAGGGTGAAGCATTAAAAACAAAAAAAAGAATTTATAACTGTTAGTGTAATATTATTTGCTCTCTTATATGTATATCCTCCCCAGGGTGCTGAACTTAGGTTATAAACATTATTCTAGATGGTAAGGACCAGACCCTGTAATACTTTTTAGGAAAAAACACAAGACTAAATTCTTCTCACAGTATCTTCAATTCTATAATCTATAGAACTGTCATACTAAAATAGAAATCAATAATGGAAAAATCTAAAATAACTGTCTGAAAGGGATTAAGAGAGTAGATATTAAAAGTTCTCATCACAGGGCACCTGGCTGGCTCAGTCAGAAGAGCATGTGACTCTTGATCTCAGGGTCATGAGTTTGAGCCCCAGGATGTGAAAGAGTTTACTTTAAAAAAATAAAATAAAAAAAATAAGTTCTCATTACAAGAAAAAAAATTGTAACTGTATGGTGACGGATGTTAATTAGACTTACAGTGGTGAACATTCTGCAATAATTACAAATATTAAATCATTATGTTGTACACGTGAAACTAATATTACGTCAATTAAATCTCATTACTAAAAATTATATTGATAGGCTCAAAAAAATGTATATTAGACTTCTATTTCCTATACCATAAAGTTAGAGAGATACCACTGCATGAGCTATCTAGTTGAAACTAGAATGCAGGTAAAGTATTTTTAAAATATGATTTTAATCACATCATCAGCTTTCACATAAGTAAGGAATTTAAAAAGCCCCCAAAGAAGATAAAGTCAGTATAAAATAGACCAATGATAATAAGTGCTATGGAGAGATATAAAGCAGGGGAAGGGAGATGCAAAGTGCCAGGAGAGATTGTGGCTTATAATCTTCAATAGTGTAAAAGATTTATAACAAAGAAAACTGTGCAGTTAAAGTAAGAAATCAGTAACAAAATGATAACTGAAATAACTCTACATATCTGCAAAATTTTAAACACATTTTTAAACATATCACAGGTGGCAGGCAAAAATCATAATAGAAATTAGAAAACGTGATAACTGGAAGATGACAAAAATACTACCTATAAAAATTTGTAGAATCCAGGTGTGCAGTATGTAGAGGAAATTTTATTAGCTTACATATTTACATTAGAAAAGAAGAAAAATAAGAACTTGGAAAATAAGAAAAAACTTTTAAAAACTGGCAAAACAATGCTCACCAAAAAAAAAAAAAAAAAAAAGGAAGAGAATAATAGGAAGAATAAACCAGTGAAACAGAAAACAAATATACAATAAATCAAGAAAGCAAAAATATTGCTCTTTTAAAAAACTAATAACTCTGGTGAAGTCAATCAAGGAAAAAAGGGGAAAAGGCACACAGACAATTGTTGTTCATAGAAAAGAGGCATCACTGCAGATGCTGTGGGATTAAGAAGATATGAGAATATTATAGCCAATGTTATGCCAGTCAATCAAAAAATATGTAAATGTGCAAGCAATGACAGATACTTTTTCTTGATGCAAGCACTAGATCTAGATAACTGTAGTGATGAGTTCTACTAAACATTTAAGAGTCAGGTAATTCCAATCTTACATGAAATCCTCCAGAGAATAGTAAAAGAGGAAACAATCCTCAACTAATTTCAAACACTATTACTTTCAGATCACAATGTAATTGTATTTTTTTAAAAAAAAGAGAAATTAAATATTCCCACTTTTTTTGTTTTAATTTGAAAGTGTATTCCTATATGCCTCTTGGGTCAAAGAAGAAACCAATTTGATACAAATCAAAACCACAATGAGATACCACCTTACACCTGTCAGAATGGCTAACATTAACAACTCAGGCCAACAGATGTTGGAGAGGATGGGGAGAGGATCTCTTTTACATTGTTGGTGGCAATGCAAGCTGGTGCAGCCACTCTGGAAAACAGTATGGAGGTTCCTCAAAAAACTAAAAATAGAACTACCCTCTGACCCAGCAATTGCACTACTAGGCATTTATCCACGGGGAAGAGGTGTGCTGATTCGAAGGGACACATGCACCCCCATGTTTATAGCAGCACTATCAACAATAGCCAAAGTATGGGAAGAGCCCAAACGTCCACAGATGGATGAATGGATAAAGAAAATGTGGTATATATATACAATGGAGTATTACTCAGCAATCAAAAAGAATGAAATCTTGCCATTTGCAACTACGTGGATGGAAATGGAGGGTATTAAGCTAAGTGAAAGTAGAGAGACAAAAATCATATGACTTCACTCATATGAGGACTTTAAGAGACAAAACAGATGAACATAAGGAAAGGGAAGTAAAAATAATATAAAAACAGGGAGGGGGACAAAACAGAAGAGACTCCTAAATATGGAGAACAAACTGAGGGTTGCTGGAGGGGTTGTGGGAGGGGGGATGGGCTAAATGGGTAAGAGGCATTAAGGAATCTACTCCTGAAATCATTGTTGCACTATATGCTAACTAATTTGGATGTAAATTTTAAAAAAATAAAAATAAAAAAATTTTAAAAAGAAACCAATTTGAGAAACTGAAAATACTTAGAACTTAATTCTAATGAACTTTACATATAAAATCTTGTGAGATGCAGCACAGGTGATACTTCAAGGGGAATTATCATAAATAATTATTAGAATGAAGAACAGACACCTTTGTTAGGAGTAACACACTTGTTAGAAATAACATTTATATTAGAAAAGAAATTTGTCTTAAATGCTTATAGTAGCAGAAAACGATAAAAATGAATAAGGATCCAACTTAAAACAATAAAGAACAGAATAAACCCAAATAAAATCACAAAGGTCATAGTAAAGATAAGAGCAATGATCAATAAAATAAAAAAGAAAAACCAGCAAAAATAGACAAGCCCCCTTTAACATTCAGCAAGAAACAGAGAAGGGAAAAAAAAATTTTTAAGTTTATTTATTTTGAGAGAGAGAGAGAGTGCACACAAGCAGGGGAGGAACAGAGAGAGAGAGGGAGTGAGAGAGAATCACAATCTGCACTATCAGTGCAGAGCCCAATGCAGGGCTTGAACTCAAGAACCATGAGATCATGACCTGAGCTGAAATCAAGAGCTGGACGCTCAACTGACTGAGCCACCCAGACACCCCAATGATATATTATATTCAATACAGATCAGCCACTTTTTAAAAAGATAACAAAATACTATCAGTAACATACCAATATATTTGAAAACATAAAATAGACAAATTTCTGGAAAAATATCACTTATCAGAACTGATGCCAGAAGAAATAGAGATAATAAATAATCCTATAACTAATAAAGGAAATGACTAACTACCAATGAGCGGTTAAAAAGTTCTTCACATGGGGTTCCTGGCTGGCTCAGTCAGTTGGGCAACCAACTCCTGATTTCCACTTGGGCCATGATTCCCAAGGTCGTGGAAGCCAGCCCTGCATCAGGCTCCATGCTGGACATGGAACCTGCTTTGGGATTATCTCTCTCCTCTCACTCTGCTGCTCTCCCCTGCTCACGCTCTCTCTCTCTCTCTCAAAATTAAATACATAAATAAACTTAAAAAAAGTTCTTCAAAGTAAATAACTAGACTCAGATAAATAGTTCTTCCAAACTTTCAAGGAAAGGAATATTCCAAAATGTCAAACTCCTCCACAAAATAGAAAGAGAAGTAATACTCTCCAACACATTATGTGAGGCTAGTATAACTTAGATATGAACCCAGACAAGGATATTATCATAAAGGAAAACCACGGGCCAGTTTCATTCAGGTATTGAGAGGCAAAAAACCCTTAATACTGGCAAACTGAATCCAATTGTTTTTGTTTTCAAAGTTTATTTATTTATTTATTTTGAGAGAGAGCGTGCAGGGGGAGGGGCAGAGAGAAAGAAGAGATAGACTTCCAAGCAGGCTCTGAGCTGTCAGCATGGAGCAAGACATGAGCTGAAACCAAGAGCCTGATGCTTAACCAACTGAGCCACCCAGGTGCCCCTCCAACTGTTTTTATATACATAAAATACAACAGTGAAGACAGTTTAATTCTAGAATGCAAAGATGGTTTAATATTAGGCAACCTATAAACATTACTCAACACATTAACAGATTAAAGAAAAAGTATTAATAGACACAAAAAGAAAAAAAGATAACATTCAACCACCTATTAATGATTAAAATCTCAAGTAAACAAGAAATATAAGAGATTATACTTAACCTGATGAAAAATGCCTATAATAAACCGAAAACAATCATCATCCTTTAAGGGAGGACAAGCTTAAAACCAATCCCTTTAAGTCGAGAACAAGAAAAGAATGCCAAAGTCACCACTTTTATTAACTTTGTACTCCAAATTCTGTCTAGGGCAAAAATACAAGAAAAATAAATTAAAGCCATAAAGTTTGGAAAGTGGGAAATAAAACTGTCTTGCTTTGCAAATAATTTTTTTACAAAAAAGAAAAAAAAAGAATTAGACATAGTAATAGACCAGCAAAGTGGTGTGATATGAGACCAATATGCAAAAATAAACTGCATTTCTGTATAACAGAAAACAATTTTAGAAGAGATCTCATGAACATTAATAATAAAAATATCATGAAATAAATCTAATAAAAACATAGAAAATATAAAACTTTATAGTAAGACATTTTAACAAGAACTAAGTAAATGGAGAAATATTCACATTAATGCATAGGAAGAACTAATATTATATAGATGCTAACTCCCTTCTAGTTGACTTACAATGTCACACAATTTCAATCAAAATGCCTGTAGGTTTCCCAGGGAAGGAAAAGCTGATGCTAAAATGTATATGGAAGAGAAAAGACCAAGATCCCCAAGGTAGTTCTGAAAAAATAAGTAAGGAGGATTTGGCCTATCAGATATAAAGAGTTATTATAAAGCTACTGTAATTAAAAGAATGTAATACTGGTGCAATAACCTATAACTAACCAATGAAACATAACAGTACCCAGAGATAAATTCATGCACATATGAAACTGTAATCAGGACAGAAGGAACTGGGGGGCACCTGGGTGGTTCAGTCAGTAGAGCATGCAACTCTTGATCTCAGGGTCCTGAGTTCAAGTCCCACAATAGGCACAGAGCTTACTTTAAAAATTACACAAAATAAGGGGCGCCTGGGTGGCGCAGTCGGTTAAGCGTCCGACTTAAGCCAGGTCACGATCTCGCGGTCCGTGAGTTCGAGCCCCGCGTCAGGCTCTGGGCTGATGGCTCAGAGCCTGGAGCCTGTTTCCGATTCTGTGTCTCCCTCTCTCTCTGCCCCTCCCCCATTCATGCTCTGTCTCTCTCTGTCCCAAAAATAAAAAAAAAAAAAAAAAAATTACACAAAATAAGAAAACAAAATCAAAGAAAGTAAAATAAAATAAGAAACTATTTAGCAAATAAAACTAAAAAAATAAATTTGGCCATTCATATGAAAAGAAATGAAAATATATCCCTAGCTCACAGTATAAAAAATAAACTTCAGATGAATTAAAACCCCATTAATTTGTCAAAAATAAAATTTTAAAACATTTAGAAGAGTATGTAGACAGATATCTTTCTGACTTCAAAGTAGGGAAAGAATTGCTTAAACACCAAACATAGGTTAATAATTGATACATCTAATAAATTTAAACAACCTCTGTTTATCAAAAGATATCTTTTATAATTGTGAAAGTATAAGCTACAACCATGATGAAGATATTTGCAGTAGTTATAATTGATAAGAAATTAATATTGAGAACATACTAAAAAGAAAAACTAAAAAATCAACGAGAAGACAAACTAACAGATAAATGGGCAAAGATATAAGTATTTTAGTGACAAAAACACATAGCCAGCCAAAATGTGAAAAGATGCTCTTTTTTTTTTTTTTTAATTTACATCTAAGTTAATTAGCATATAGCACAATAATGATTTCAGGAGTGGCATTCAGTGATTCATCCCCTATGTATAACACCCAGTGCTCATCCCTACAAGTGTCTTCCTTAATGCCCCTTACCCACTTAGCCCATCCCCCCTCCCACAACCCCTCCAGCAACCCTCAGTTTGTTCTCTGTATTTAAGAGTCTCTTCTTAAATACAGTCTCTTCTGTCTTGTCCCCCTCCCTGTTTTTATATTAGTTTTGCTTCCCTTCCCTTATGTTAATGTTTTATATCTTAAATTCCACATATAAGTGAAGTCATTATGATATTTGTCTTTCTCTAATTTCACTTAGCATAATACCCTCTGGTTCCATCCATGTTATTGCAAACGGCAAGATTTCATTCTTTTTGATTGCCCAGTAATACTCCATTGTACATAGATACCACATCTTCTTTATCCATTCATCCATTGATGGACATTTTGGCTCTTTCCATACTTTGGCTACTGTTGATAGCACAGCTATAAACACTGGGGTGCACATGCCCTTTCAAAACAGCACACTTGTATCCTTTAGGTAAGCACCTAGCAGTGCAATTGCTGGGTCATAGAGTAATTCTATTTTCAATTTTTTGACGAACCTCCATACTGTTTTCCAGAGTGGCTGCACCAGTTTGCATTTCCACCAGCAGGGCAAAAGGGTTCCTCTTTTCCCACATCCTCACCAATATCTGTTACTGCCTGAGTTGTTAATGTTAGCCATTCTGACAAGTGTGAGGTGGTATCTCATTGTGGTCTTGATTTGTATTTCCCTGATGATGAGTGATGTTGAGCATTTTTTCATGTGTCGGTTGGGCATCCAGATGGCTGGAAGTGTCGATTCATGTCTTTTGCCCTTTTCTTCACTGGATTATTTGTTTTTTTTGGGTGTTGTGTTTGGTAAGTTCTTTACAGATTTTGAACACTAATCTTTATATGAGATGTCATTTCCAAATATCTTCTCCCATTTCATTGGCTGCATTTTAGTTTTGCTGATTGTTTCCTTTGCTGTGCAGAAGCTTTTTATACTGATGAGGTCCCAATAGTTCATTTTTGGTTTTGTTTTCCTTGCCTCCAGAGACATGCTGAGTAAGAAGTTGCTGTGGCCGAGGTCAAAGAGGTTTCTCCTCCACGATTTTGATGGCTTCCTAACTTACGTTTAGATCTTTCATCCATTTTGAGTTCATTTTTGTGTATGGTGTAAGAAAGTGGTCCAGGCTCATTTTTCTGCATGTCGCTGTCCAGTTTTCCCAACACCATTTGCTGAAGAGACTTTCTTTATTCCGTTGGATATTCTTTCCTGCTTTGTCAAAGATTAGTTGGCCATATATTTGTGAGGCCATTCCTGGGTTCTCTATTCTGTTCCATTGATCTAAGGGTCTGTTTTGTGCCAGTACCGTACTATCTTGATTATTACAGCTTTGTAACATATCTTGAAGTCCAGGACTGTGATGCCTCCAGCTTTGGTTTTTTCAGGAGTGCCTTAGCTATTCAGGGAAGATGTTCTACCTTATTAGCAATGAAACACATACAAATTAAAATACCATTTTGCCCCCAAATAGATTGCCTCTCCAAAAAACCTATCTTTATTGCTAACTGCTTATTGTCCACTAAAATCTTCCTCTCCTTGGAGCACCTGGGTGACTCATTTGGTTAAACTTCAGACTTTGGCTCGGATCATGATCTCATGGTTTGTGAATTCAAGCCCTGTGTCATGTTCTGCACTGATGATGCAGTCCCTGCTTGGGATTCTCACTCTCTCCCTCTCTCTGTCCCTCCTCCACTGACTCTCTTTTTCAAAATAAATTTTTTAAAAATCTTTTTTTTTCTTCCAAATTTGTATTTAAATTCAAGCTAGTTAACATATGGTATTGGTTTCAGGAGATTTAGTGATTTGTCCCTTGTATATAATACCCAGTGCTCATCACGAGTGCCCTCCCTAATGCCCATCACCCATCTGGCCCATCCCCCACCCACCTCCCCTCCAGCAACTCTCAGTTTGTTCTCTATAATTAAGAGTCTCTTGGGGTACCTGGCTGGCTCAGTTGGTTGACAGTCCAACTCTTGGTTTCAGCTCAGGTCATGAGCTTATGGTTCATGGGTTTGAGCCCTGTGTTGCACTCTGTGCTGACAGCTCAGAACCTGCTTGGTATACTCTCTCTTCCTCTCTCTGCCCCTTCCCCACTTGCAGGCACACACTCTCTTGCTCTCTCAAAATAAATAAACTTCTTTTAAAAAATGTGTTATGATATGCCTCCCTCTCTGTTTTTATCTTTTTTGAATGTTTATTTATTTACTTATTTACTTATTTTTTGAGAGACAGAGAGAGAGAGCATGCACACAAGTGGGGAAGGGGCAGAGAGAGAGAGGAAGACACAAAATCTGAAGCAGGCTCCAGGCTCTGAGCTATCAGCACAGAGCCTGATGTGGGGCTCGAACTCACAAACTGTGAGAACATGACCTGAGCTGAAGTCAGCCGCTTAACCAACTGAGCCACCAAGGTGCCCCTTATTTTATTTCTCCTTCCCTTCCCTTCATCTCTTTTGTTTCTAAAATTCCACATATGAGTGAAATAATATGGTATTTGTCTTTCACTGACTGATTTATTACGCTTAGATTAATATACTCTAGTTGTATCTATGTTGTCGCAAATGGCAAGACTTCATTCTTTTTGATGACTGAGTAATATTCCATTATGTATGTATAACATCGTCTTTCTTCATCAGCTGACGGACATTTGGGATCTCTTCATAGTTTGGCTATTATTGATAATGCTGCCATACCCACTGGAGCGTAGGGGTGCCTGGGTGGCTCAGCTGGTTGCATGTCCAACTCTTGATCTCAGCTCAGGTCATGATCTCATAGTTGACTTCAAGCCCTGCTTCAGGCTCTGTGCTGACAGTGTGGAGCCTGCTTGGGATTCTCTCTCTCCTCTCTCTCTGCCCCTACCCCACTTGAGCTCTTTTTTTCTCTCAACATAAACAAACTTAAAAGAAATTGTTTTTGAAAGATTTACTAAAAAAATGTTGGGGTGCATGTGCCCCCTTGAATCAGTATTTTTGTATCCTTTGGATAAATACCTAGTAATGCAATTGCTGGGGTCATAGTGTAGTTCTATTTAAAATCTTCCTCTCCTTCTGCCATGGTCACAGAGTCGTAGCAGGAAACCAGGCTGTCCAGACAATGTTTGCCAATCTCCCCTATAGCAGATGTGGCCATGTGACTAAATTCTCACTCGTTCAATGAATGAAAATTGTGTGTGCTAATTGTGGCCTGGGTTTTAAAACACTGGGGCACGTGCTCCTCAAGACTCCTTTTCCTTCCCATGAGCTAGAACACGGATATACTTAAGACCCAGTTTCAACCAGGGAGACAAGTTCAGTTCCCTAGGTGACAGCAGACCAGCAAGGTGGAGAAAATTCCAGTAATTTAATGAAGCAAAGCAATTCTGATGGACTTGGATCACACACCTTCAGAACTTGGTACAAGAGACAAAGGAAAGAAAGGAAATAAGGGAAATAGGGAACAAAGGGAAGGAAGGAAAAAAGAAAAATCTCTATGTTTTTACATTGCTGTCTTCTAGGGTTCTCTTTAGTATAACAGTTTAGCATTTACCTTAAATAATCCATTGCTCCACAATGTTTCAGGATGCAGAGTTCTGATCCATTCCTGGGAAGAGTGTAAATACCCAGGATTTTGAGAAAAGTCTGACATTACCTAGTAAAGTTGAACATGCTCATTCCTTATGACTCAGTAAGTATACCTAGAGAAATGTACACCAGGAGACACCTATAGGATATTATTATTCATAATAGCAAAAAACTAAAAATAACCCAAATGTCATACCGAATGAATAGACTATTTTTACACACTGGAATAAATACACCAATGAAAATAAATTAACTACAGCTGCACACATTCGTGTGGATTAATCTTAATATCATAATATTGAGTGAAAAATGGAAGTCGTAAGAACACTTAAAATTTTTTATTAGGAAAAATTGTAAACACTCTCAAAAATAAGAGAATAATATAGTGAACCCCACATACTCAATGATTATTAACTCATGGACAATCTTATTTTATCTGTATTCCTACCTATTTCACCTTCCCCCAGATTATTCTGTAGCATATCCTAGACACCATAATTTCACCCATAAATATATCAGCATGTATACTCAAAAGATAAAGATTTTTTATACATGCCAAAATACTATTATTTTAATTTTTAAGTAATATCAATTTCTCAATACCATGAAAACATCTGGTACATGTTCAAACTGCTCTGTATTTTTTTTTACATAATCTCTATGCCCGTTATGGGGGCTCAAACTCACAACCCCAAGATCAAGAGTCGTATGCTCTACTGACTAAACTAAGACTGGTGCCCCTAAACAGCTCTGTATTCTTCATGTACAAACACAACATACAACAAAACCATAAAGGAGGGGCACCTGGGTGGCTCATTTGGTTAAGCATTGGATTCTTGATTTCCGCTCAGGTCATGATCTTGAGGTTCATGGGTTTGTTGGGTTTTTTTTAATGTTTATTTATTTTATTTTTATTTTAATTTTATTTTTTATTTTTTAAAATTTACATCCAAATTAGTTAGCATAGAGTGAAGCAATGATTTCAGGAGTAGATTCCTTAATGCCCCTTACCCATTTAGCCCATCCCCCCTCCCACAACCCCTCCAGCAACCCTCAGTTTGTTCTCCATATTTAGGAGTCTCTTCTGTTTTGTCCCCCTCCCTGTTTTTATATTATTTTTGCTTCCCTTCCCATATGTTCATCTGTTTTGTCTCTTAAAGTCCTCATATGAGTGAAGTCATATGATTTTTGTCTTTCTGTGACTAGTTTCACTTAGCATAATACCCTCCATTTCCATCCATGTAGTTGCAAATGGCAAGATTTCATTCTTTTTGATTGCTGAGTAATACTCCATTGTGTTGTGTGTGTGTGTGTGTGTGTGTGTGTGTATACACACCACATTTTCTTTATCCATTCATCCATCTGTGGACATTTGGGCTCTTTCCATACTTTGGCTATTGTTGATAGTGCTGCTATAAACATGGGGGTGCATGTGTCCCTTCGAATCAGCACACCTGTATCCTGTGGATAAACGCCTAGTAGTGCAATTGCTGGGTCAGAGGGTAGTTCTATTTTTAGCTTTTTGAGGAACCTCCATACTGTTTTCCAGAGTGGCTGCACCAGCTTGCATTCCCACCAACAATGCAAAAGAGATCTTCTTTCTCCACATCCTCTCCAACATCTGTTGTTGCCTGAGTTGTCATTGTGACAGGTATAAGGTGGTATCTCAATGTGGTTTTGATTTGTATTTCCCTGATGATGAGTGATGTTGAGCATTTTTTCATGTCGGTTGGCCATCTGGATGTCTTCTTTGGAGAAGTGTCTATTCATGTCTTTTGCCCATTTCATCACTGGATTATTTGTTTTTTGGGTGTTGTGTTTGATAAGTTCTTTATAGATTTTGGATACTAACCCTTTATCTGATATGTCGTTTGCAAATATCTTCTCCCATTCTGTCGGTTGCCTTTTACTTTTGTGTATTGTTTCCCTCACTGTGCAGAAGCTTTTTATTTTGATAAGGTCCCAGTAGTTCATTTTTGCTTTTGTTTCCCTTGCCTCCAGAGACATGTTGAGTAAGAAGTTGCTGCGGCCAAGATCCAACAGGTTTTTGCCTGCCTTCTCCTCGAGGATTTTGACGGCTTCCTGTCTTACATTGAGGTCTTTTATCCATTTTGAGTTTATTTTTGTGTATGGTGTAAGAAAGTGGTCCAGGTTCATTCTTCTGCATGTCGCTTTCCAGTTTTCCCAGCACCACTTGCTGAAGAGACTGTCTTTATTCCAATGGATATTCTTTCCTGCTTTGTCAAAGGTTAGTTGGCCATACGTTTGTGAATCCATTTCTGGGTTCTCTACTCTGTTCCATTGATCAGAGTGTCTGTTCTTGTGCCAGTACCATACTGTCTTGATGATTATAGCTTTGTAGTACAGCTTGAAGTCTGGGATTGTGATGCCTCCTGCTTTGGTTTTCTTTTTCAAGATCGCTTTGGCTATTCGGGGTCTTTTCTGGTTCCATAAAAATTTTAGGATTATTTGTTCCAGCTCTGTGAAGAATGCTGGTGGTACTTTAATAGGGATTGCATTGAATATGTAGATTGCTTTAGGTAGTATCGACATTTTCACAATATTTGTACTTCCTATCCAGAAGCATGGAATCTTTTTCCATTTTTTTGTGTTTTCTTCAATTTCTTTCATAAGGTTTCTATAGTTTTCAGTGTATAGATTTTTCACGTCTTTGGTTAGATTTACTCCTAGGTATTTTATGGTTTTTCGAGGTTCATGGGTTTGAGCCCTACATCAGGCTCTGAGCTGAAAGTGCAGAGCCTGCTTGGTATTCTCTCTCCCCTCTCCCTGCCCCTCCCCCCCTTCCTGACACACACACACACACACACACACACACACACACACACACACACTAAAGGAAACTATAAAATGGTCATAAATTCTAAAGAAAATAAGGGAATGACTTTAACACTAAATTCATCAGAATTGTTGTGGGGGGGGGGGCAGTCCATGGGATGAAGGAAGATTTGTCAGGAAAAGGGCAACATGGGATTTCTAAGACACTGAAAATGTGTCTAACAGCTGAGCTAACAGCTCAGGTATTCATTTTATTTTTTTAGTTGTGAATAATCATTGTCTATACCTATTTGTATATACATTTCACCAAAAAAAGAAAAGAGAAATTGCTATTCCTAACAGACACACACACGCACACGCGCGCACGTGCATGCGCACACACACACACACACACACACACACACTAGCTGAACTCAAAGCAAAGCAAAACCAAAATATATCACTAAGTTGTAAGCAAACCAGAAGTCTGAAACTGTGCTGTGGACAAATGTGATCAGCAGAGGTTCAAGCCAAAGATCAAGTTTTGCTTGGATTTACTTTGTCCCATCCCCATCCTGAAAGAGGGTGGAGCTCAAGGTGAGATTCTGGCATTAAACCAGTTCACTTCCCAAGGTATACTGCCAAAAACACAGGAAGTACAACATATACCGAGAAGGAAGAGAACCGGAAATTCCTTCCACCATGCATTACAGCCGACTATGTGCATGTGAAGCTCAGCCCCACTCATGCAAAGCAGCCACAACAGTGACCTGCACACCACGAGCACTCTAACTGGTAGCTGCTGGTGTGATTATTTTTCATTCTTATTTCACCATCCTTTTATAGTCTTTTTTTTCAACTATTATATTTCTCCAGGTGCACCTGGGTGGCTCAGTCAGTTGAGTGACTTTAATTCAGGTCATGATCTCCCAGTTCATGAGTTTAAGCCCCATATCGGGTTCACTGCTGTCAATGCAGAGCGTGCTTTGGATCCTCTGTCCCCCTCTCGCTGCCCCTCCACCACTTGCACTCTCTGTCTCTCAAAAATAAATATTTAACAAAAAATAAAAAATAAAAAAAAATAATAAAATATTTCTCCATACCAAAATGTTCTTCAAAAACTGTTGGGGCACCTGGGTGGCTCAGTCGGTTAAGTATCTGACTCTTGATTTTGGCTCAGGGCATGATCTTACAGCCTGTGGGATTGAGCCCCTCACTTGGTATTCTCTCTCTCCCTCTATCTGCCCCCCCCCAAAATAAATAAACTGAAAAAAAAAAAAACTACTGTTAATGACTGCATAACATTCCATGTGTATAAGTTAGTTAACCATCCCCAGTGGAATTTAGTTAACCATTCCCCACTGTTGGACATTTAGTTTGGTTTTAACTTTATGACTTTCTAAAGAAGTTACACACTACTTGAATTCAGTTTAGTTCTGTGGTAATACTTTATTGGACACCCTCCATAATTTTCAATGATCACCATGTTAACTTATACTATAAAGGAATGATAATCCAAATATCACTCTACCCACTCAAGAAATATTTAATAAAGCCCTGTACTAAAAGGTATGAAATATACATAAATAATAAATTCTATTGTCATAGTACTTTCTGTTATATGTCAATTATACTTCAATAAAACTGGAAAAGAACAAAGTACTGTCTCATGAAGAATCAAATTCACAGTTATAAATTAATTCTTCATTTCCATATTGATTTAAAAAATATATTTTTCTCAAGACCCTGAAATTAAACCAGTGACTTGATCCCATGTCATAAGAATCCTTTTTACCACCAGTAAATAAAATCTGCTGACTGGACCACAGTTTTCACTTCCCATAAAATGTCACTGAACAAAGGTAAAGAAAATTTAAAACAAAAGTTGCAAGCCAACACACGGCAGCTCAGGAAGTAGGCTTTTAGGCTCTGTTACTTGGATGAAAAATGACAACAAAAAATCCACTTATAAGCTGCTGGGGATCTCTCTGGTTTGCCTACCACATTTCCCTTTTTATATACGCCATTCCAAAAGTACATGGGACTTTATCAGAATGATTAAAGATTCGCCCACTTTGGGATTTATTCCGGTAGCAGGCTGGTGATTACTTATTTGGATTTCAAAAAGCTCATTTAAGTCAGAATGTAACAAAGAAGCAGTTGAAATATAAAGAAAACTAAAATTAAACAGACAAGGACTAATTTTTACTGACTATTTATTATGTGCAAGCCTGTGACAAAGCTTTCCACAAATCACCTCATTGAAACCTTAGAAAAACAAGAAGGTAAGTACTATTATCAGCCCCATTTTACAGATTTAGAAATGGACTCTCAGAGACCACGCGTGTGATCAGTGGCAGGGCTGGATGACTAACACCAAAATCTGTGCTCTTAAACATGATGTTCTCTTTCCTCCCATCCTGAAATAATAACAGGAGTGCATATATATGTTGCCAACAAAGTAGAAAGTAACTCCAGACCAACAAACAAATACTTTCAAATGATTAAAAGTGTTCTCAAACAACGATCCCTGATCCCACCTTTTACCTCAAAAAATGAAAACAAAAATAGAGTAAGGAGATATACAGTTTACTCTCTTTACCTTAATTTTTAATTGTCTGAACCGAAGTGAAATAGGCAGCATGAATGAAATCAGAAAAGGGTCTGGTGAAGCTACAAAGCAGACTCGCAAACCAGAACCAGAGTTGAAAACGTGTGCCCCCTATATTGGTCAACACTTCACAAGAGTAAGCAAACCAATCTCGATTGCCAGAACTGAGATTTATCATGCTGTAGCACATGCCAACTTGCATCTGTATTTCAGAAGGATGTGTTCTGCTCAAAAATTTCTCCCAAACTATTCCTTAATAGATTTTGAAGTTCATGAAACTAATCAGGGTTTCCGGGCAACGTAACAGGGCTTACTACACTAGCTGGCATTAGTTTGACCAAAATTTCAAGAAAGTTACAATTGTACATATTCACCATATTTTTTCCCCTGATCTTAAGGCAAGCATGTGAAGCCGCTGCCCGCACATTGTGGTTTCTTGAAATGATCTTGGTGAAAAAAACAACTTAGTTACGGCTAATCAATTTAATTAATTCCTCCTGTTAACAGACCAGAGGCGTTGCTGTTCTCTTCTAGGTCCAACTAGGATTCCTTCAATGAATGTAAAGTCTAAATAGTGAAGTGTTCTATCTCCTGCTGTACTTTGTGAGGAATCTAAAAGTAAATCATTGTTCCTGAAAACAAACGACCTGGGTTTTTAGCCCCAGGTATGTTAATTGTGTAACTCTATCATTATGCTTCCTTGCATCGTATAAATGAATGGGTTGGACAGGAAATGTTTCATGTCCCTCCCAGCTATAAAGTTTTAATTCATAATTTAAGTTGTTGCTGTTTTCTATTACAGGTTACGTGAAAGGACATCAGATGCAGACACAGGTTCCATATTAGTGACAGCAGCACTTTTTCCTGTTGAAACCCACTGCATGACATGGGGTCATATCAAATTGAATTGGCATTTCCTCGTGTTCCATCTGCTACCAAAATGTACTATTTGTAGTTCAGGCAGCAGAGTGGTCGAAGAAGAACAGATTTTCTTGGCACTTCCTGCACATATGGCATGTAGATGAGTAGGAGATTATCCCTGAGAAAATACTGCAAATAATAGCTGTCAATTCTTAGCAACTAACAACATGCATTATTAAAAACAAACACAACCTCTCGTTCATGAGTTCCACCTCACAAAATGTGTCTTTTGATTCTTTTGGCTCCCATATGGGAGCTAGTAGTTTTTTTATGTGAGCCACAATACTTTTGCTGCAGAATTCAAAAATTGCATAGAATACTAAAATCCAGATAATCTCCAAACCTTCTGTTAGCCAGTTGTTATGATCTTTTCTACTGCTAAGCTTTTTGCCAGAGATGCTAACAAGTAACAGTCAACTGATAGGAGTTTCATACACTTCTCCAGACAAGTAGCTTTTTAAGGGCCCCCACAAACAAGAGATTAACTTCTCTGGATTCTAAATCTTTGAGAAGTTGACTAACATGCATGAAATAGTCTTTCTTCTCCTAGCTAACACACTCCTTTTAAATTTAAGGGGGGGGGGGTGCCTTTTGTCCCTGATTTAGACCAATCTATTCTTTGATAATGTGTATAATTCACAATTCTACCCCCTCTTACAATTGTGTGCTATGCTTTTCTGAACACGGTTTTATTATTTTTCTGTATTCCCTATTGCATTACATTTTAATTTTCTGAGAACTCAAATAATGTATAGTGCTTGTGAACTGATTATTTTTTTTAAAAAGTGAAAGCAAAGGTGATTCCCACCCCCGCCCCACCAAACCAGGTAGTAAATGAAACACAAAAGGCTTGAAAATTTTTCTAAGTTATTAATTGAATTGAATTGACACGACATCTTAGAAATGAGGGAATCCAAACTCCTTATCTTATAGGTAAGACAACCAAAAGTCAGAAACTAAGTGACTTACCATGACATATCTAACTAGATGTATTTATGGTTTTATACGTAAAATTACACACTGTCACCTATGATGGTTCTTTCCACAGTTGAGAACAGCTCCGGGAAGTCTGTTCCTAAAACATGTGCAGGCAGCCACACTGGCAAAATCCCACATCTGGAGTCACTCCTTGAGATCAAATCATTATCTCAGAAATTCTGAGATACGTGCAACTGGTATCAGGGAAATGGGAGAGAGAAAGAAAGAACAATACTCCAGAGTATTAAGTTTTAAGTCAGAAGGTTAAAAAAAAAAATCACACATAATAAAAAATGACTCTTGAAATCACCCTTACCCAGAGAGTCACCCAGACAGTCCAATACATATGACTTTATTCACAGGGAACAAACCTATGTCTTCTGGGTCCAGCACAGCTGGTTTTCTGTTAGCAATCAAACAGGCCACATTTCTTTTGTTTATCATCAGATGAAATAGTTGGCTGGAATTAAAAGAGGTAGTTGTTCCAAAACCACGTATCTTTAAACAGCACACTAGCACTCTACCAGGGTAAGATGTTCACCCTTAAAGAGGGACTCAGGAAATACAACAGAAAATCAGAGTCCTGCATTTCACATCCCTAGTAAGGAACCTACTGTCACTGCATGGGACAGCTTGGCCTCATGCACTATT
This sequence comes from Neofelis nebulosa, assembly GCF_028018385.1. NCBI lineage: Eukaryota > Metazoa > Chordata > Mammalia > Carnivora > Felidae > Neofelis > Neofelis nebulosa. The sequence goes on from NC_080789.1 coordinate 53,029,455, forward strand.
TCACGGTCATTTTTGTCCCACTTGATCTTGATTTTGCCTAGAAGTGCAGGTGTACTGGTGCCCTTAAAGGTGTACGTGATCCAGCTCCACTGTATTACCCTATTCCCATAACTGCATATGGGTAGGATGATGTGGGTTAGACATAGGATGTGTGAAAGCAGATAGTCTGGACGCAGGTCCTGATGAGAAGGGCAGGTCAGGTGTCAGAAAGAGTCATACAGCAGCCTCTTTCAGGCTGTAGGTCTGTGTAAATGAGGAAAGTTGAGAGGACTAGGGATCACTTTCTATGGGGCTGAATTTGTTCCAAAAATAATCTTCACCGTGTTCATAATTTTTCCTTGCATTGGATTTGATAGACGCATTGTAAACATTGCAACACATCCCATTTTATTGATTTTTAATCAGTGTAGAGGGCCTGTATCTCAAGCACATTAGTAATCATGTAACAATAGAATTCACATTCTGAAAGAAATTAACCATGAAACTATTTTTCATATAAGGACTTGATCATGGACAAATGAGCTTAGAACAGAAACAACTAAGCCAATACTTGAAAGTGCATTCTGCCAGCAGGTGCTCCAGGCAGCAAGAAAGCCAGACTACCATCCCTCCATGATCTACCACAAAGAGCCATGTGCAAAACCTTGCACAAGGAATGGTGATGAGGAACAAGAGTTCCACCTTAAAATGAAAGGTTGTTCAGGCCGTGCTGGAGTAACATTAAGAGAGGTTCTGCTTATGAAAAAGTTTACCTGTCACTAAGGAAATAATTACTCCTCTGCTATCCTAACTTCCATGTCAATGTAACCAGTTGCTGTAAGTAGAAATTATCTTAATTACAAGCAGTTAAAAATCGGTTCCCTGAACAGTGTTTAGCTTACATCCTTTATAGGGGTTAGCCTAAAGGAAAGCATGAGTCCCTGGGCTTCCACACGGCCTTTGTTGGTGGCCTAGATGAGTGGGTCCAAATCCACCCTCAGGGCATGGAGGGTCCACCAGGTCCTCGCATAGGACTCTGGGCATTTCCACAACTGGACCACACAAAAGAACACCCAGGCTGCTCCTGCCTTTCCCAAGGCAAGTAAGGAGTGCCTCTCTCAGCAGCCCTTTTAGAAGACTGTATCAGAAAAAACACAGGTGTCTGCATAGCAATTGTTATGAACTTTGCAGTGAATATTCCAAAGCACAGCATCAACCTCAACACTCCATCCATTGTCTCAATAGGGAAAATCCACCCAGGAGAGACCACAGAAGATGAAAAAAACAAAACAAAACAAAAGACAAAAAAACAAACACAGCAGAGATAGATGTTCATTAAACACTTCAACAGCAACACAAAATACTTGTAGCAGAGAGAAAATCCATTTTTAAAAACCCAAGGTACATTAAGTAAAAATGCTTAATCAACCTTAATTAGGTTCCTTCATTAGTTGACAATGTAAATGGACTGAAACTACCACTTAAATATCCAAACCTTCATTTTACATGCCAGTAGCTTCCAGCAAATGATAAAGCAATACTCCCGGGTGAGTGTGGAAGATGGCACTGAATTCTGGCCCATTGTAAAGGAGGAGTCAGATTCCACTAGTCCCCGCTTGGTTTAACAGCCAGGCTTTCAGGGAGCTGTTTTCTAAACGGCGGACTCGCCCTAATAAATTAATAGCGAACAACGTAAAGGTCTAAAATCGTCTGCACTCAATGAAGCTCCGGATCACTTGATGTCCAGACTTCAGGAAAATGATTCCTTGAAAATAACGTGACAAAGATACCAGTTAAAAAGAGTAACGAGGAGGAGGAAGAGGGTAACTGGCCAGCAACCACGGCTGCCGCCTGCCTCCCGTGTTAAGTTGCCCGTCTGAAGGTGGTGGTTAAGTTACAGCCAGTTCTCTCTCTCCTGGAGGTGCGCTCTAGGAGTCGGAGAAAGCCACCTGGTTTCCAGCTCCCCGTGGGCTTGACGGGACGGGGATGGGCTTGCATGAAGCCCAGGGTGGCTCAACCAGAAGCTCTGGCTGTCCCTCACCGCCTTCCTCCAACGCAGACACCAAGTTAGAAATGCAACTCCTCGAGCACAATGACAAGAAGGCACACAAAAGGAGCAAGGCAGCCGCTCCCATCCTTACCTTTGACTTGACTTTCATACTCGGCTATGATCTCTTTGTCCTTCTTGAATCTGCTCGGAGTGGACATTATCCAGCTGTTCTGGGTCCGCTTTCAATGGGCAAGTTCTGTTCGGTCGTCACAAACCAGTCTCCTTGGAGAGGCAGAGAGTTGTACTCCCACACACGGGGAACCCGGAGGCAGCACCCACAGGAGGTAAAGGAGGAGGAAGACGAGGAGGAAGACGAGGAGGCGGAAAAGAGGAGCGAGCCGAGGACTAGATTAACCCGGGCGCCGGCACCATACTCTCCGCTTCGAGCTGCCGTCGGTGATCCGAGAGTGGGGGAGGGGGGCCTCGGGGCCGGAGAGGCCCGGCGCGCAGGCAAACTCCCGCGAGCCAGCGGCGGGGGGCGTCTCCCTGCCCACCCCACCCGGAGCCGGCCACTTCCTCTACGGCCGCTGGGCGGACGCGGGGTTCGCGCCGGCGCTCCGCACCATTGTTACAAACCCGCACCGGGCGCTCGGGGGCAGGGCCGGCTCTGGAGGGCGGACGCCGCGACCCTCCCTTCCTGCTCCAGCCGCCGGCTCCGCCGCTCGAGGGTCCCGCCCGGGCCGGGATGCTGCCGCCGCGGACGCCGCTCCCCCGTCGGCAAAAGCTGCCGCTAGCGCCCGGGCGGACGAGAGGAAACGTAATCCTAGAGCGAGTCCCTGCTGCCGGGCCGGAGGGCGGCCGCTGCGCGGTCTGAACGCGTCCTGGGCGCAGCACCGGCGGAGTTTAGATCTCGACAGCCGGCGCCGCGAGGGGCCTCTGTCTCCTTGGCCGCGGGGCGCCGACGCTACCTCTTTCTCCCCGTCCCGCTCTCCGCTGCTGCCCCCAGGAGGCCGCCGCTGCCTTGCACACTCGCACGCGCACCGGGAGGAGCCGCGCCCCCGGCGGCCGCAAAGTTGCCGGCGCGCACACGGCCCGCGGCTCCCCGCGCCCAGAGAGCGAGCTGCGGGCGGCGGCGGCGGCGGCCGGACGGGTCCCGCGGGGCCTGGCGAAGAGGGGCAGGGCTCGCGGGAGGGGCGGCGCCGTGGCCCGTGCCCTTCGCCCTCGCCCCGCTTGGTAAGGAAGCGCAGGCTCGTCCGGGAAGATGGATGCCTCTCCCGGCCCCCCCGCGGCCCCGCCCCGCGCGCCGAGCCCTGGCGGCCGTAGGCGACGCCCCCCGCGCCTCGCCGGGCTGGGGCTCGGCTACTCTCGGCGCGCGGGGCAGACCGCAGCCTCAGCAGCTGGAAAGCCCCTTCCCCACCCGGGCCTCCTGGGGTCGAAGCAGGGGGTTCTGGAGGGGCTTTCTCCAGAATCCATCGGAGAAATCGAGAGTTGGAGCTCTCCACGACGGGAGGGGATGTGACTCCAAGACGTTGCACCCCAGTAGGAAAACTGGAGGCTCACTGAATTGTGAATGACTTGGCTGCTGAAAATCAAAAGAGGGTGAAGCTTTTCAGTGGAGATGGAGAAAAATACTCATCTGGAACACAATATTCTCCCCATCCTGGGAGTAGCTCTAGGAGCTAGGGTGGTGGAAAAGGCGTGGTCCAGCTTTCTCACGGACACATTTACCACTTGGGACCTTTCCTTTCTCCTTTCCAATCACCTCGCACATAGTGAGGGTCTGGTTTATCAAAGCGATGTGTTCAGAGGCGTGTCCAGTATACAAATGTTTTCCCTGCAAGATCTAAACAGAGTAGGGATTTTTTAGACTTTGATCATTCATTCATGTATCCCGTGATAAACTTTCACGTTCTTACTGTGGGCCAAATACCAAGCTAAGAGCTAGGGACTCCGAGGTCAGGTCCCCGCTCTAAAGGATCTCAAAGTATATCGTATGTATGTATGTATGTATAATAATACTGTAAGAGAAGCACTCCTGGCTTTGGGAGTCCTGAAAAGGAAAAATGGGCTGCAAGAGGTTTGGCAAAAAGTGATATTTAAACTGAATTTGAAGGATAAATAGTAAGCAGTTTGCCACCTCAGAGAGGGAAGGGGTTGCGTTCCATGGGGAAAAAGGAACATCATACTTTGGGGCAATTGGAAATACAGTTACAAGATATCTTCCACTAAAATACCAGATCTCTGATAGGTGAAAAACATTTTGAAAATTTTTATATATTCCAACTGATAGTCTGTGCAGGTTGTTTTTAATTGTGCAGCTTTTAAAATTTAATTTTTAAACAACTTTTTTACATTATAACAACAGAATACAGGAATAAATTGTTTTTATTTTTTTAGAAAATTTTTAAAAGGCACCTAGCTGGTTCAGTCAGTGGAGCGTGCAACTCTTGATCTCAGGGTTGTAGGTTCAAGCCCCAAGTTGGGTGCAGAAATTACTTAAAAATTAAAATCTTTTAAAAAATGTAACTTTTTTTCCACAGTGCCAAAACAAGAGGTTAACTGCAGAACCCCTGACTGTCCTAATTTCATGTGGAACTAACTGTCTTATGTAAGAGTTGGGTGAAAAGCCAGAATATCTAAAGCAGAGAGGCTGGGAAGGAAGGTCAAGGTGAACTGGGAGAGGCCTCCTATACTGAGCTTTTAGACACAGTTCTGCAGACAACAGTGAACCTTTTAAGTAGAGTAGTGTCATGGTCACATAGGTGTTCTATAAAGATAACTGTTGGCAGTGTGGAAGGATGGATTGGGCATAGGAAGAGAGAGACCAGAGATAAGCAGCTTACTTTGGTGATTATTGCAGGCAAATATAAATGTGATTCATATCATCCATCCATGGTGCTATTGGATTTATCTTATATTTGCACTTGGGAAGTACAACTTGGCAATACAAAATGCAGCCCCTAGAAATGAATTATTAGCTGGAGGTAGACCTGAACCACTGTGGTAGGCACACGCCCCAAAGACTGAGTGCTCAGAGATGAATCCTAGCTCTGCAGTTTTCCTGAGTGAGCTGATAAAAATTACTGCACCTCTCCAGGCCTCACTTTCCTGTCTGTACAATGCGTTAATGCCTAGCTCCCGGAGATTTGGTAAGGACTTACTGAGATCATCCTTTAAAGTGCTTATAGCAACATCAGACCATTGTACAGACCCAGTGGATGTTAGTTATCTTTGTGATTATTATCTCAGTTTTAATCTTCTTTGAAAGAAAGGTATTTAAAACTCAGAGACAGAGGGGGCAGGGCACCTGGCTGGCTAGGTCAGAAGAGTGTGTGACTCTTGATTCCTGGGTGGTGAGCTCAAGCCCTATGTTGGGTGTAGAGATTATTTAAATAAATACAACTTAAAAAAAAAGATTAAAAAAATAAAATCAGAGATAGTCTCTTAAATATCTTTGACTTCATCATGTCCAATAAACCATCAATAAACGGTTTTGAGTGTTAATGCCCTAATATTAGTAAATCACTGTCTTACTGTTGTTGGAAATTGGGTCCCATCCACTAAAACAAAGCATTTTGCATACATTCTTAAAAGAACCCTATAAGGTAGATACCATTGTCCTCATTTTACAGATGAGAAATTAGAAAGCCCAGTGAAGGCCTGGCTGGGCCAGAATTCCAGCCCATATCAGCTTGCCTCCAAAGTGGGTTTTCCCAATTGTTTACTCTGCTTCCTGTGAACTGACGGTTCTTTAAACTTATGAAGCAGGTTCATGTACAGTGAAATGCGTGTGACTAATTCACGGTTTGCCCTCTGTGGATGTCTTCTGATCCCACCATGCAGCGTGATTAACAAGTCAAATGTTCTTTTCATAGTTTTCTTTTTTCAGGTTCTCCTTATCTTTCCCATACTCAAGAGCCCACTTAGTTCACAAAGCTGGATATGGAGACTGCCTGGGACTTAAAATCCAGAAAGCCAGGGTGAGCCAGGCTTGGAGACCAGCAACTGTGATTCTAATTCTGTGACTTTGCTCCACCTTGCGGTAGCTGTTTTCTTAGCTACACAACAGCGACGGCCCCAAAGCTCACTCCTCTCCTGCCACACTCCTCTGTAGGGGCACGTGAGGAGAAATGTACAGTGCCTGATAGTAGGATCCCTGCTACATATTAATCCGCCCTGTCATCTAGTATTTGCCTTTCGGAACCACTCCAGATATCCCGAAGTACTAGTTAATGGACCATCTGAGCATATATCCTGGGAGTAGTTAGGAATATCCACAGGGTCCTTGCAGCCACAAAATAAACCATGCACCTTGCTACGGTACCACTTTGGCCCAATCCTAAATAACTTAAATCATTTTTAGAAGTTCAATACAGGGGCGCCTGGGTGGCTCAGTCGGTTGGGCGTCCGACTTTGGCTCAGGTCACGATCTCGCAGTCCGTGAGTTGGAGCCCCGTGTCGGGCTCTGTGCTGACAGCTCGGAGCCTGGAGCCTGGAGCCTGCTTCGGATTCTGTGTCTCCCTCTCTCTCTGGCCCTCCCCTGCTCACACTCTGTCTCACTCTCTCTCTTAAAATTAAATAAACATTAAAAAAAAATTTTTTTTTAAAAGTTCAATACAAATGCATTAAGGAGTTAATGCCAAATTCACACAATTCTTTTAGCTATAGTTTCAGTGTCTAAGAATTTCATGTCTGAAGTAGGCCATCCTACCGTTCCCCTTCATGGAAAGGATACCTTCTCCTCTGCCTGCCGAGATGGAAAAGTGGGTGAAGCCATGCCAACATCCTAGGTTTTAGGCTTTGATCCAGCCAGAGCATCAGAACAGCAACTGTTGGCCATGCACGTCTTATGTTGTCTTAACTCTGGGACCCCTTGGCTTCTCAAACTGCTTGCAGTGTTTTCAGTGAATCACATGTTGGTATCATGCCCGGGGCAGTGTTTTATAAAGTATGATCTTACCATTGATCATCTTCATCAGAATCACCTTAGGAGTCTATTTAGAATTCAAATATTCTGCACTTAAAGACATATTTCTCAACTTCAATATGCATACAAATCACCTGAGAATCTTGTGAAAATAAGGTCCTAATACTTTCTGGAGTGAGGCTTGAGATCCTCCATTTCTAATAAGCTCCTAAGCCATGCCAATAATGCTGTCATAAAGGCCACACTTTGAAGAGCAAAGTCTCATAGGGTCTGAGTTTTGGGTGAGGAGGAAGTCCCCTGGTAATTCATATGCATGAGAATCTTTGCCCAAGGTCGAGGGACATTAAAAGAATATCCTTACAAAACACTAGCTACATTTACTCAAGGAATGTTGATAACATGGTCAAGGTTTTGTTTTGTTTTTTTCAATTGAATGTATCTCTAAGAAACTACTGTTTTGGGGGCACCTGGGTGGCTCAGGTCATGATCTCACAGTTCTTGGATTCAAGCCCCACAAAGGGCTCTGTGCTGACAGCTCGGAGCCTGGAGCCTGCTTTGGATTCTGTGTTTCTCCCTTTCTCTCTCAGCCCCTCCCCCACTCATGTTCTGTCTCTCAAAAATAAAAAAGGTTAAAAAAAATTAAGAAACTAGACTCTTTTCTCCTCCAAGATAATAAAAATTTTGTTTTAACTTTTTCATCCGTAAAATGGGGCTGATTATTACCTTAATAGGTTTGTGGTAGGGAATGAATGCAAAGTGTGTATAAAGCACTTAGCACCAAGCTGGGCACATAAGTGATAAACGTCATCATCCTTATTATTATTTTGGTACCAAAAGCTAACTTCCAAGTTTACAGCAAAAACACTGCAGTTATGGAGGATCTTTTGGTGTGTTTATGTGTGTCTATTTACCCCTTTGTTTAAATCTCCTATGTTAATTGAGAATTTTGGGGGTTTTAATGGGATTGTTTTGTAATTTATTAGTTTACTGTGTGTTTGCATTTCCTATACACTACCTCAAATCTTTTACAGAATGGTCTCTACAGTCTCTTCAATTCTAACCAACAAATATTCATTGAGTATCTATTAAGTTGAACCATATTACATTGCCGATATTTGACAATTTTTGACATAAAAGATGGCAGTGTTATATGATTCCGTGTATGACTATGAGCCCCACAATCTGCAACTGGCATAAATTAAATTCAACAACAAAAACCTACTTCCCAATATCCAAGTGAAGGCTCAGTTGAACCCTACCCACGTCTAGGGAAATCTCACTCATTCGCAAGTTGGAGGAGTCCAGTAGAGTTTGCCAGGTATTCAATCAAGAAGTATTAATCATTGTTTTAAAGGAAACTTGGCCCATAATTTAGCAGCAGCTTGTGGAAATGGACTGTATAAATAGCCATTTTTCCCTTCCCTGGCAACACAGTAGTAAAGACAAGCTGTCAGAAGATCTTGCCAATTTCATTCTGATGCACTTCCCGGTAGAGAAGAGGGTAGAATGTAACAATAAAGGTGAGTTTAGATGAGGCCCTGGAAGGGTCAATGCCAGAGATCCTAAAAAGAGACAGCAGGAGAGAAAGGATAGAAGAGAAAGAGAAAGAAACTGAAGGTCACAGGGAGAGAAAAAGCAAAAGAGAACAACAAAAACGAATGAAGCTTCTAAAATGTTCAGTTGTGTAATTTAACTCTTCTCCACCCAAAACACTCCTCTCTGATTTTCAAGAAAACTCGTTATGGCTAAAATACATGAGGGCTTTTAAATACCTTCAATTTTCTTTGAATAAAATTGCCTTAGAAAAATATTATCTGCTTAAAATCACCTGTTCCCATTTTGCACAAATCGTTATTAAAATAGAATTTGCTTTGTTTAATCTCATCTTCATAACTTCCAAACACCCACACATAACAGTCTTCTCATCAGAGTTACTATTTTCTGCATTGAAATTCTACTACAACTTCCCATGTGGCTGCCGCACAGTGTAAGCGGAATATGAATATTCAATGAGCCCACCCTGATGAAAGTATTAAATCCCATCATTTATACAAAAAAAAAAAAATGGTATTATTACTCAGAGGAAAACAGCCAAAGTTAGACAAGAAATGGCAGCTGCAATTCAGTTATCAGAATCAGAGATGGATTCGTATGTAGAGCAAACCCTAACAAAAAGATTTGTTATACCAAGAAATACATGTATCTCTAATGCTTGTATTTTAGGAAATGAATAACAGACCCCTCCCCTTCTTCCATTATACTTTAGCAGCAGACATTTTAAGGCTGCCTAATTTCATCACCTCTTTTACAGAGAAACAAGTCTATATATATATATGCTTCTCAGGAGCATACCAGAGAAGCCAAAGGCTGGTAAACAGAATCCTATTTAAATATAATGGAGACACTCGCCTTTAAAAGGGTCTCAAGGTACATAGTCTTTTGTAAAAACAAAGATGATTTTTGAAAAAGGATTACCATCTGGGAACAGGAAGTCCACAGATAGGCAATTGAGGGTTATATGTGTCTAGAGCTGAGAAGCTAGGGTCTGGGACCTCAAAGGGGAAAAAGGACAATTCACAGGAAGATAAAAAGAGTAAATGCCTGGCAAACAAATATTTGCTGGGCCATACACAAACAAAAGAGAGAGGTATTTTAGCAGATTTAGCTAAATTCCTCCATGTCTACCCCACCCAGTTCACATTATACTGTAGTTATCTATGGGGATAACTCCCGTCCTGGAGCAGGTCCTCTATCTAAATTCCTTTTGGGATAGTTAGGGGGAAGAACAAAGGTTTTTCCGGAACCTTCTGTTTCTTAAAAATAATCAATCTAAAATAATCCGCCAGCCAAAGAGACATATTTGGGGATGACAAATTTTGCCTCTCTACCCCCCTTCTCATGGCACCCTAACATCGTGTGCTTCCTTTGGCCAGAGCACTTGCTAGGCTACTTTCTCATGTATCTGTCAGATCCCACCTGTGGGATTGCTTATCTGTGAGTTGATGGACTATGCTCGCATTAATACTGTTCCTGACATAAACTAGATGCTCAATAAATGTCTGTTGAAACACATGACATCCTTTGACAAATTGCATAATTTGGAAATTGTTTTGCTTTCAGAGGGAATTCCTTGTATTTAGGAATCTTGCTTAATTATTTTTGATGAGGTGAAATTATTAAAATGATGCGTGACCAGTGAAAGTAAAAGACAAAGAGCTCTAGACACTCAGAAGAGAGGAAGATTACCTTTTTGCTGAGCCACCTTAGCTGAGGTCTCTGAGAGTAAGAGCTGTTAGGTTTGAAGCAGCTGATGGGTATTTGAAGGAGTCCTGGGTTTAGAGGCAGAAACCTGGGCTTGGGTTCCATCTCTGTCACTGTACTCTTTGACCATTGTTTTCTTGGCTAGGAAAGGGGGGCAAGAATATGAGACTTCATAGCTGTAGAGAGAGAGAGATAATGCATTCGAAATGGCGTCATGAGGTTCAGAGCTGTATACAAAGTGCGATCAGGAAAGACAGCCTGGAAGGGCCGGACTGAGTCAGCGACAGAGGCTCCAGGCTGTCCAGGCAGTAGGGCATCTCCTGTGAGGGTATATGACGAGGCAGCAGACCCTTCAGCCACCCACGCTGGGTGTGCACTCACCAAATGCAAACTGGAATTGCTGGTTTCCTGAAAGTTCCAGTCCAGTTGCATAAACCCAGGGCAGCCTAGATCTAGGAGGCACTAGGGTTTCCAGATCCATCTGTTTCCCCACTCTAGGCGCTGCCATAGCTGTGGATGAGTGCCAGAGATCACAGTGGGGTGCAGGGAGGCAGAGCAAGTAGCCACCCAAGTGGTGGGACTGAAGGGCCCCTGAGAAGCATTTTTGGCCAAAAAGGATCCCTTACTGGCCTTTCTTTCCTCAGTGCTTGGGATTCCTGCATTAGTCAATCTTTTTGATGGGACCTGGAATCCAGTTTGGAATAAAACTGTGACAAGGTCTGTCTGTTATTCTTTTTAAAAAAAAAATGTTTATTTATTTTGAGAGAGAGAGCATAAGCAGGGGAGGGGCAGAGAGAGAGAGGGAGAGAGAGAGAATCCCAGGCAGGCTCCATGCTGTCAGCGCAGAGTCTGACTTGGGGCTCGATCCCACTAAACATGAGATCATGACGTGAGCCAAGATCAAGAGTCAGATGCTTAACCGACTGAGCCACCCAGGGACCCCTGTATGTTATTCTTAAAAAAAATTTTTTTTTAATATTTATTTATTTTTGGGAGACAGAGTGCAAGCAGGGAAGGGGCAGAAACAGAGGGAGACACAGAATCCGAAGCAGGCTCCAGGCTCTGAGCTCCAAGCTGTCAGCACAGAGCCTGACTCAGGGCTGGAACCCCTGAAGCTCGGGATCATGACGTGGGCCAAAGTCGAACGCTTAACCCACTGAACCACCCAGGTGCCCCTGCATGTCATTCTTTTTAATGATATATATTTTTTAACGTTTATTTATTTTTGAGACAGAGAGAGACAGAGCATGAGTGGGGGAGGGTCAGAGAGAGAGGGAGACACAGAATCTGAAACAGGCTCCAGGCTCTGAGCTGTCCGCACAGAGCCCGACGCGGGGCTCGAACTCACGGACCACGAGATCATGACCTGAGCCAAAGTCAGAAGCTCAACCGACTGAGCCACCCAGGCGCCCCTGTATGTCATTCTTCACTGGGGCTCCTGTGGTTTTTTTCTCCAGAACCACAACATCGATAATAATAACGGGCACCTGGCTGGTTCAGTCAGTAGAACATGCCAGTCTTGATCTCGGGGTGTGGGTCCGAACCCCATGTTGGGTGTAGAGACTACTTAAAAATAAAATCTTTAACTAATGATAATAATAACAGGGAACACTGCTTCAGAGGTGCACGGGTGCAGTTCCAAGCACTTTACGGAAATAACTTATTTAATCCTCATCACAACCCTGTGAGTTTGGCACTATCACTGTCATTCCCATTTTATAGTGAGAGTATCAAGATCTAGAGGGTGACAATTCTTTCCCAAGCATGTATAGCTACTAAGTAGCAAAGCTGGAATCAGAACCAGGGCAGTCCGGCTCCAGAGTCTAATACGTAACCACTATGCTGTTGACTATATATTTGTGGCAATGGAACAGAATATGCAATAGTTTTCCACTTCCCTATTAACAAATTGTTTTTTACTTCAAGAAATTGTGTTACTTAGTTTTTTAATGTTACTGTTATAGAATAGGGGGAAGCCGTGCCTGGGTGGCTCAGTCACTCAAGCACCTGACTCGTGCTCTCAGCTCAAGTCATGATCTCACGGCCTGTGAGATGGAGCCTGGCCTCGGGCTCTTCACTGACTGTGCTGAGCCTGCTTGGGATTCTCTCTCTCCCTCTTTCTTTCTTTTTTTTTTTATGTTAAATATAATTTATTGTCAAATTGGTTTCCATACGACACCCAGTGCTCATTCTCTCTCCCTCTTTCTCTCTGCTCCTCCCCCATTCAGATGACTTCTGGGCAGACCCATGCAGGTCCTTGCAGGAAGAGAAGCTGACAGCAGCCTTCCCTCTTCTCTCTCTCTCAAAATAAATAAATAAACATTAAAAAAAAAAAAAAAGAATGGGGGGAAATAACCCCTCCCCTCAGCAGTTCCTGTAAGATCAGGGAATCGTGATAGATGTCACTATTTAGCCCACAGTCTCCTCTGAAGAAAGCAAAAAAAGAGGCCAGAAAATCTCCCAGTCCCTTCCCACAAAGAATATTATGCCTTCTTTTGAGGGATCACCCGTATATGCATACAGTGGCTCAGAGGCAGATGGAAGACAGCTCCTCTCTCCTCTGCCCCCAAAGACTATGTGAGTGTAGCCAGGTCCGAACGCTGGACCACTTGGACCATTGCAGGCAGAGAGTAGGAGAAGAGCAGGTAATACCCAGGGTTCTTAGTGCTCTTATTTCAAGAAGTAAAGGAAAACTGAAACCTTTGGCTAGTATCTGCCTTTTTGTGTCCCTTAATTTCTATCTAATTATAACTGAAAAAAAAAAAAAAGTCTGGCTTTGTGTGGGAAGGCACCCCTAAATCTGGTGGATTCTGAAATACTTGGTTCCTGCATTAGTTACGGTTCTCCAGAGAAACAGAAACAACAGGGTACAAATACAGAAAGAGATACACTATGAGGACAAGGCTCATGTTGTTACGGAGGCGGAGAAGTCTCACGACCTGCCATCTGCAAGCTGGAGACCCATGGCAGCGGCGGTGAAGTTCTACCCCAAACCCAAAGGCCTGAGAACCGGGAGCACCGATGTCTGAGGACAGGAGAAGATGGTTGTCCCAGTTCAGACAGGAAGAGGAAACTTACCCTTCCAGCCAGGATAGATCTGGGGTGCAAGCCTTTGCCTGTGAGAGCAGATGTGGACAGACTCTTGGCTTGGTGGCAGCTGGTTGGTGACTGCAGGACAAGAGCCCTGTAGAGAAGACATGTACTCAGTATCAGGGAAAGCTGCTGTCAGCTTCTCCTCCGGCAAGGACTTATGTGGGCTTGCCCAGAAGCCATCTGTTGAAGAGTAATCAAATTAAATGAGATAATGAACATGAAACTCTTCGTAAAGTTGTCACTGTTACTATCAACATCAAATAAGGCTTAGAATATACAGATTCACAACAACATAAAGGGGAGGTTCAGGGATATATATATATATATATATACACACACACATATACATGTATATGGTATATATATATATATATATACACATATATGTAAATACAATTGGAAATTAGATTTAGACAGGCTTAAAATTTTGTTCTTTCATTCTCATTAAAGGTTTTTCTTTTAATGTGGGCTTAGGGGTGCCTGGGTAGCTTAGTCGGTTGAGCGTCCAACTCTTGATTTCTGCTAGGATCATGATCCCAGAGTTGTGGGATCAACCCTGCATTGGGCTCTGTGCTGAGTGTGGAGTCTACTTAAGATTTTCTCTCTCTCTCTGCCCCTCTTCACACTTGCACTCTCTCTAAAATTAAAAAAAAAAATTTTTTTTTAAGAAATAGGAAAATTGGGGTGCCTGGGTGGCTCAGTCAGTTGAGCTTCGGGCTTCGGCTCAGGTCATGATCTTGCCGTTCCCGAGTTCAAGCCCCACGTCGGGTTCCGTGCTGACAGCTTGGAGCCTGGAGCCTGTTTCGGATTCTGTGCCTCCCTCTCTCTCTGCCCCTCCCCTGCTCGTGCTCTGTCTCTGTCTCTCAAAAATAAACAAACATTACAAAAAAAAAAAAAAAAAAAAAGAAATAGGAAAATAAAATGTGGGCTTAGTGGGGCACCTGGTAGGCTCAGTTGGGGTAGCAAGCAACTCTTGATCTGAAGGTTGTGGGTTCCAGCCCCACATTGCATGTAGAGATTACTTAAAAGTAAAATCTTTAAAGTAATTAATTAAATAAAATGTGGTCTTAGAATTACACTGCACATTTAAGAAACTTGTATTATAGACAGGGAAGTGTAGTCTGGTACCAGAGGATTTGATGACAATTTATCTTAGCTATTGAAGGGGAGAGGGAAAAGAATCTTCTCCTTCCATTCCCTTTAGGTTCTTGGCTGGAGTTCTGTACCAAAAGATTAACAAGAGAAAAGCCTACAAATTTATACAAGTTTTCTGTGACATGGAAGCCTTCAGAAGGAAAATAAGAGCTGGGCATTTTTATGATAGGTTTGATGAAGAGTGGAAAGTCATGGGAAAGTGTGATAGATAAAGTGTAATAAACTGGGAGACACTTAGCAAGGCCTGTTCCTTCAGATTCCTCTCCGAGATCTTTGGGGATAAGGATCCTCCTGGTATGGGGAGGGCATCTCTCATATGAAAATCTAAAGACCTGCTTCAGGGGGAAGATCAGAGAATCCTTCCAGGAGCCTGCCATTTCTCAACTTCCCTCAGCTTAAAATATTTAGTATGCCAAGGTGCCATATTTTGGGGTAGCACGTCCTGAACTCCATCACTGTTGGTTACATGTACAATCCCTGACAGTCCAAGTTCACCTGTAAACTTGGAGCTGAAGACTGGGGAATAATAAAGCGCATTTTTCTTCTTTCATTTGCAAAATTACCAAATTTATCCATCATCTTAGTGTTGAATATATTACAGAGGGAGTAAAAAAAAGGAAGACCTTTTTTTTCTTTTATTTTCTTAATGTTTATTTTATTTTTGAGAGAGAGAGAGACAGAACATGAGCAGGGAAGGCCAGAGACAGAGAGAGAGAGGGAGACACAGAATCTGAAGCAGGCTCCAGGTTCCAAACTGTGAGCACAAAGCCCAACATGGGGCTTGAACCGTGAGATCACGACCTGAGCTGAAGTCAGATGCTTAACCGACTGAGCTACCCAGGTGCCCTGAAAAGGAAGACCTTTTAAAGAGGAGGGAGAAGAGGAATAAAAAAAGGAGGAGGTGGGGTCATATGAAGGGTGCTTTAGAATTCTTTTCAACAGTCCAAAACGGAAATGAAGCATAAAAGCCTGAAGAACCTTTTTATTCAAGGAAACGCCTGTCACATCCTGCTCAAATCCATCAATGATTGGATTAAAGATGATGTCTGTTACAGTCTGAAAAAAATTCATTCATCCATTTGTTTATTCTGGAGATATTTATGGAGATTTTAGTATGATTCAGGAGCTATAATAAATGCTGGGGCATATGTAGGTGAATAAAACAGATACAGTCCCCAAGGAGCTTACAATCTAGTGCAGAGATAGACAAATATATGATCAAAGAAGCAAATACATCATTCCTAACTCATATAAGCTCCACAGGGTTCTGCAATGGAGAATTAGGAAACTTTAGGTAGGCTGTTTGTGGAAAGACTTTTCGAGGAAAGGACATTTAAGCTCAGACCAGAAGCATGGGTGATAAGCTGGTGGCAGTTGGGTGGAGGGGGCGTCCCAGGGAGAGGGAATGATGTAAAACAAAGCTAGGGGGTTGAGAGACACTCGGGGTAATACATGAAGGTTAAAATTGACGGAGACCTTGTCTTTGGCATTAATCAAGAAGCAGGGCTCCATGAACGCTAGCTAAAGTGCTGGCAGAAACAAATGTTTTCCTACTCCTGGGAAATTTAGCTAACTCATTAGCAAATTCAAGTGACCCATTAGCAAAGAAAATGGATTTCTGGAGAGAGCGGAAACTGCTACAACCATCCTGCCAAATAAGTTGACGTTATCCCCGTAGAGACCAATACCCTCAATACCTTAAGACCCAGCAATGCTACCCTAGAGCAGCAGCCTTCGGAATTTTTGCTTTTGTGCCCACTATGGTAATTTTGTAAAACTCTCTACCCCTCCGAACATTTTTGGATTAATATCTACAATGTTTTGTCCTATATGTAAACAGTTCAAAAGGTAAATTCCATCATAGTTTAAGTTTTGGCATATTAAAATTAAACTATCATTTCCATATTTTAAAATCTAGCCAATGGATTAAATCTCTATGTTGCACAGTTAAAACTAATATAGCATTGTTTGTCAACTATACTCCAATAGAAAATAAATAAAATGTGTTCAATGAAATCTAACTATCAGTGATTTGGTACTCACCTTTCTTTATTAAAAAAATGTTTTTTAACGTTTATTCATTTTTGAGAGACAGAGACAGAGCACGAGTGGGAGAGGGGCAGAGAAAGAGGGAGATACAGACTCTGAAGTGGACTCCAGGCTCTGAGCTGTCAGCACAGAGCCTGATGCGGGGCTCAAACTCATGACGTGAGATCATGACCTGAGCCAAAGTCAGATGCTTACCCAACTGAACCACCCAGGCTCCCCTGGTATTCACCTTTATTAAAAGTGTCCTTGGATGAACTCTTTTTAACAGACAAGAATTTTATATTATTCTTTTATCTCTTTGAATCCATGTTCCCATTCTACTTTCCCCACAGAATTTTATCTTAACAGAATATATTTTATCCTTAAAGATGTTTTCTTTTCATAAATATTCTCTTGTCATAAATCCATGTGATAAAAAATATATAAAATAAGTTTTAATTTATTAAAATTTATTTTCTTTCTTTTGAGCACAGGACTCTTCAGTGCTAAAAAAATTTTCTTGAATTATTATTAAAATTATTAATACTACACAATAAATCCAACAATAAATTACAAATCCTGCCAAGTAATTATTAAACATAAAGGTAAAATTTTATTGGAGAAGTATCTTTTTTTTTTTTTTTTTTTTTTAAGTAATCTCTACACCCAACGTGGGGCTAGAATTCACAACCCTGAGATCAAGATTTGCCCTCTCTCTCAACTGAACCAGCCAGGCACCCCCGGAGAAGCACCTTTTAGGGAAATGAATGGAGCTTTAATTTCTCAATTAGTTCCTATTTCTTTGGATGATGTTTACTGATTTCTAAAATAAGACAGGAGTTAGCATGGAACCTCTTTCCATTTTTCTTTTGTTTATGATAAATGGAAAGTCTGAGAACCTTTTTCACGTAAATAGGTGTAGAGGAAGGAAATGGGTTTTTCTTTGTATTCTTTACAAATTGCATGACAATTTTGTGATCAGCGGGACATTTGATAATTTAACAGCTGCTCACCAGTCATTTGAATCATCTGCTTCCTCAGCCCGTGGCACCTGTGCTCCAGTGCCCCCCTTTTCGGCCCCAATGCACTAGGGGCGCTTCAATGCACCAGATCCTGGAGGAGGGCAGGGCACCTCTGGCTGGAGAAAGGAAGCCAGCCCTGCTGACACTACCGAGTCCCATTTCAGAGTTCTCATTTCCAGAAATGGAAGATAATAAGCGTGTGCTATTTTAAGCCATTGAATCTTCGGTAATTTTTTTATACCGGTCGCAGAAAACGAACACAAGATTAATACACATAGGCTTAAATCGTTCATTTTAACTGCAGTGTGCAATGTCACTTTGCAGCGTGTGCTCTTTGAGCATTGCTTCTCAAACTTACACCTGAGATTTGGTCATGATTCTGTACACACCTGTGGTTTGCAGTTTCCTTAGTTTTCCGTTGAATGACTCTACCACACATATTTTATCTCACTATTTATCTGTCGATGAGCCTTTACGTTGTTTCCAATTTTTTGCTGTAGTAATGTTGTGAATATCTTTGAATTTGTTTCCCCATGCACATGCGCAAGAGGTTCTCATAGGGTGGTGGGTCGATAACCCACGGGGATAACAAGCCTAACATGCAGCCCGTTTTCAACTTAAGGGCGGCAGAATTGCAGGGTGTATGCACCGTTCACGTTATCACTTGTGCTAAATTGCTCTCCGATGTGGCCACACTGATTTAAAACCCTCCAACCGTGCATGAAGGTGCCCATGTTCCTACACACTCACATGTGACTTTACATTTTTTGCCAGTATGATGAGTCTAAAATGCCATCTCCTTTTTATTTCAGTTTGCATCTCCCTGATTGCTAGCAAGGAGGAACATGTTTACATGTGTTTACTGGCGTCTGTCTCTCCTCTTCCTTGAATTGTCCGGATAATGAGAAACAACATAGCAGACAGATTTACTTGCACAGCACATGCCACATATGAAAACATAACTGTATCCCGACAGGCCTTGATGGTTATTTAAGGAGGATTTATTTAAGTAACTTCAAATGAAATGTACATGAGGAATTAATGAACATACTACATTTAATAAAACGAGTAAGCATATTTTGTCTTTTTACACTAAGAAGAATTAAAAGCTACTGAAGTTCTGGCAAACTTGAACACTGCACTTTTCACAAAAATTTCCTGCATTTATATTTCTGATCGTGCAAACTTCAATAACACAAACCCATTTTTCATTAAATGCTGAACACATTCCGGACTCTTTTTTTTTTTTTTTTTTTTGGCTTCGGCTGTTTTATTTAAGGGCTTGGACCGACAGCTATCCTCCGCCCAGCCTCTTCCTCCTCTACAAAAGCAGCTAAACATGAAAAGGGGCTGTTCTGCCAGGACCTGGCCAAGGGGCCCGTGGGACTGTGGCTTTGAATCTCAGGCCACAGGCCTTGGAAGGCAGGGAGGGAGGAAGGGCGGTCCAGTTCAAACGGGCAAAGTGTCAGTTAGGTGGGTGAGGAGGCTGGAGAGTCCCTAGGCAGCCTCTGCTGGGCTTGTCCTTGACCAGAACGTAGTCGAGAGACACAGGCCCCGAGGAGGAGTAAGCGAGTTAAAGGCTTTCAGAGCCAAGGGAAGCACTTCAGGCCCCCAGGGGGCCCAACAACCCCCACTCAACTCCAGTCCGTGCCCACAAGCACACTGTTACTGCCACACTTGCAGCCGCACACGCTCACCCCCACACCCACTCCATATACCTGTGAAGGCCCTGGATACACAGCCTCCTGGACGCTGGAACATCTATGGATCGGGCCGCAGTGGGGCAGGTGCACGGCAGGCAGGACAGCCAAGTGGGTGGGCCTTCTGCTTCGCTAGTGATTGGCTGTCTCGCAGGCATCTATCCAATCGCTGTACGCACCCACTGGTTCTGATGAATGCGAGACGGGCATCTGAATTCTCCGGGCACTAGGTGTTAAGAGATGACTTCTGTCTTGCGGGCATGGTCCATTTTCACGTCCCAAGACTTCTCATGGTTGCAGAAGGGCCAGGTGAATGCTTGTCATCTTCTTCTTGGGAGGTGGCTTCCGTTTTGATTTTCTGCGCCTCGTGTCTCTAGGAGGACAAACACTTGCCTCCCCTCATTGCCACGTTCACCTGAGAGACAGTCTTTTATTTATTTTTAGTTTTACTTATTTATTTTGAGTGGGGGGGGGGGGGTGGGTAGGAGGAGAGAGAGAGGGAGAGAGAGAGAATTCCAAGCAGGCTCCACACTGTCAAGCCCAGCGTCCGATTTAGGGGCTCCAACTCACAAATCGTGAGACCAGAAGCCCAGGGGAAACCAAGAGCCAGAAGCTTAACAGAGCCACCCAGGCGTCCCACATTCTGGATTCTAACCAGTTCAGGTGGAAAGAATGAAAACTAACACTGAGAATATCATCTCGATTCCTAGGTTGTAAAGGAAAGGGGCCCGACAGAGTATCATGCCTTGGCAGTGTGGCCAGATGTTCTGGTGGGTGGCCCCAAAGCAGTGGTGTGGGAGACAGTGGCTCACTGCAAAGACTTGTCTGCCCAAATGCCAATAGCCGCCTTGCCCCAACCCTGACTTTCCTCTGGCTGCTCAGTAGGGAAATGCCGGAAACAAGTTACGAAAAAACCATGATGCCATTTATAGTTTCACACCCCCCTCTTCTGGACAAAACCTGAACTTGCACCTGTGAAAGCCATCAGCTTACCACTGCATATTATAACTAAAAATTTCCTTTTCCGCATTTCTACTTTGTAACCAAGGTTTACCAAATATATAATATGTATATGTTATATACATAAAGATTCAAACTGAGTATCTTTTATCTATCTGGCATCTAATGTATGTGTCACAGGTGGATATACATAGGTAGGTGATAGCTTGCTTTGTCTTCCTTCCTTAAAAATTTTTTTTTGTTTATTCATTTTTGAGAGAGAGAGAGAGAGAGAGCAGAGAAGGAGAAGAGAGAGAGACACACACACAGAATCTGAAGCAGGCTCCAGGCTCTGAGCCGTCAGCACAGAGCCTGATTGGGGCTCAAACCCATGAACCGCGAGATCATGACCTGAGCGGAAGTCAGACGCTCAACCAACTGAGACACCCAGGCGCCCCCTTCCTTTTCTCTCAAGTCTTTGTTGATATGGAAATCCCTTCGATAAAGTATTTTAAAATGTTATCAATTGATAATTTGCCCTTGACTTGACGTCTTTCCTTATACTCTGTTGTGTACATTTTGATCCTGATATTCATCTATTTGTTGTCCCCGCCCCCCCAACTCCCTGCCCTCCAAGAAAGTGAAGTTGATTCAGCAGAAATCACAAACTTTATTACACCTGCCCATATTTCTTTGCTTTCCATTTCTCCCTCCCCTCCCACTTACCCATCCTCCTTTCTTCCCTCATTTTTTTTTTTTATCATTTGTAACTGTTTGAATGCATTTTACTATAACATAAGAAATATTGGGGAACCAAATATGGGGAAGATGATAGTCATACATAATATATTCAGAGGGTTTCTCTATTACTATGGTTACTCATAAATTGAGCCAAGGTTTTGTTGGATTTACTCTTTTTTGTTTTTTGTTTGTTTATATGGATGTGGTGTAAAATTCATGCAGTACCAAAATGTATATAGTGGAAGTCTCTTTCATTCAACAACTTCCCTCCTGGGAGCAATCTCTAAAGTCAGTTCCTTAACACATGTATTTTGAAAGCATATTTTTTTTAAAAAAGCATATTTTAAAAGCATGTATTTTAAATGCATATGGCTAACAAAATGCAGTAGATTTTCAGGTGGTGAGATATGTTCCTCATTTCACAAAAAGAAAAAAAAAAGCATATGCTCTCAAATACCCTCCTGGCATTTCCTCCTAATCTTTTTTGCACATACTGTACTTTGAGTAGTTTTCCAAGTGGGTAGGTCCTCAACATCAGCATCTCCTGGGAACCTGTTAGAAATGCAAATGATCAGTCCTGCTCCAGATTTACTGAATCCGAAGCTCTGGGAGTGGGCCCAACAGTCTGTGGTTTCACAAGCTTTTCAGGAGATTCTGAGGTTTGCTGGAGTTTGAGGACCCTGAGAAATAAACAGAATCTCAAAGGCAGGGTGGTTTAAAAATCTCCTCAGGTCTTCTTAGTGGGCAGATAGCATTAAGAACCTGGGCTGGCCTAACTGATAGACAACCCCAACCCCACCCCACCTCAAACCTTTCTCATTCTCTGCCTTTTCATGCTGGATGCCCACCCTTTGCTCCCATTTTACAGATAAGAAAACTAGATTCAAAGAGATTGAGTTACTTATTCCAGAAAAGTAAAGGGGTATTGGCAGAGCTAGGTCTCAAAGCCAATATCCTTGGAATTCTTTGTCAGTGCACTTTCTGTTTTTCCACGCTGCCTCTCCCAACTACTACCCTTTATTTCTTTTGCCCATTTTCTGTTAATTGTTTTGTTTTTCTAATCACAGTTGTTCATATGTTCTGAATTCTGATATTTTGTGTTATATTCACTACCTATATCTTCTATTGGTTGATGATCTGTTTTTTCTTTATCTACTTACTTGTTTATTGTTACTATATTTAAAAAAATTCCCATATAATTGGGGTGCCTGGATGGCTCAGTCGGTTGAGCATCCAACTTTGGCTCAGATCATGATCTCGTGGTTTGTGGGTTCGAGCCCTGTGTCAGGCTCTGTGCTGACAGAACTGGGAGCCTGCTTTGAATTCTGTGTCTCCCTCTCTCTCTGTCCCTCCCTCTCTTGTGCTCTGTCTCTGTCTCTCTCTCTCAAAAATAAAAAAAAATGAAATATTAGTTATGATTTGAATTATTAAGAAATTTACATTCCAGGGGCACCTGGGCGGCTCAGTTGGTTAAGCATCCTACTTTCGCTCAGGTCATGATCTTGTGGTTCGTGAGTTCGAGCCCCATGTCAGGCTCTGTGCTGACAGCTCAGAGCTTGGAGTCTGCTTCAGATTCTCTGTCTGTCTGTCTGTCTCTCTCTCTCTGCTCCTTCCCTGCTTACACTCTGTCTCTCTATCTCAAAAATAAATAAACATTGAAAAAAATTAAAAAAGAAATATTAAAATTCTAGTATAGTTAACATACAGTGTTATGTTGATCCCTTTCCCCTTTCCTTATGATACCTTTTGTTACTGTAAAGTTTATCGGTTTTCCTTGTAGCTTCTGCTCATTGTACCTTTAAAAGAAAGTCCTTTCCTATCTCAAAGTTATAAAGTTATTTTTCCTATAAATATTTTTAAAGAGTTTGTAATTTTGCTTTTCATACCATTTTTTTTTTTTTTTAAGTAAGCATCACACCCAGCGTGGAGCCCAGTGAGGGGCTTAAACTCATGACCCTGAGATCAAGGCCTGATCTGAGATCAAGAGTCAGATGCTTACCCAACTGAGCCAGCCAGGTGCCCCTCATACGTTTTTTAAATAGATTTTATTTTTAAGTAAGCTCTTCACCCAACATGGGGCTTGAACTTACAACCCTGAGATCAGGAGTTGCGTGTTCTATCAAATGGGCCAGCCAGGTGCCCATTTTTCATACTTTTATATTTAATCCACCTGGAATTTATTTTTGTGTGTGCTGTGAGGCATGGCTTTAGTTCATGTTTTCCCACATGGATAGTCAGCCCAGAACTACTTACTGAAAAGTACATATTTCTGATGATCTGCAATGTTCCTGTGTCACATAACTTTCCATATATCTTTTACTTCTTTAATTTTTTTTTTTAACGTTTTTATTTTTGAGACAGAGAGAGACAGAGCATGAATGGGGGAGGGTCAGAGAGAGGGAGACACAGAATCTGAAACAGGCTCCAGGCTCCGAGCTGTCAGCACCGAGCCCGACGCGGGGCTTGAACTCACGGACCGTGAGATCATGACCTGAGCCGAAGTCGGCTGCTTAACCAACTGAGCCACCCAGATGCCCCCATACTTTTTCCTTCTTACTCATTCATGTCTTCTTGGCTACTCCTGACCCTTTGTTATTTTAAAGAATGTCCTTCAATTTGGTCCTTTCTATGTTTCTTCAGGAATACTTTCAGGGTGTGCATTTTTACCAGTAATATCACAGAAATGATATGTCCTTCATAATGCATCCTGTCAAGAGGCATATGATACTTATCTCTTTATCCCATAATATAAATTCTATCATTTGGCTAAGTTGGTGTCTATCAGGTTTGTCTCCGTAGGTTTCCTTTTTTTTTTTTTTTTTAAGTTTATTTATTTATTTATTTTTTTGGGGGGGGGGAGGCAGGGGGAGGGGGAGGGACAGAGAGAGAAGGAGAGAGAGAGTCCCAAGCAGGCTCTGCACTGACAGTGTGGGGCTAGAACTCACGAACGGTGAGATCATGACCCAAGCTGAAATCAAGAGTCAGATACTTACCTGACTGAGCCATTCAGGTGTCCCAGTTTTTTCCCTGTAAAACTTACTATTCTTTCCTCTGTAATTAATAAGTATTTTGTGAGGAGATATTTTGAGACTATGCAAATCTCCTCTTTCTTATCAGACTTTCACCCACTAGTTTTAGAACCACTGGTCTAACCTATCAGGGGAGAGCAGTTATTGTTTGCTTCCTAGAAATGCGTATGCCAGACAGGAAGAAGGGGCACTGTCCCTGGATGTGGAATGTGCTAGTCAGGTGGGCTAGGTTATGCCGCACGACAAACAACCCTCATATCTCAGTGGCTTACCATAACAAGTTTATCCATGTCGTTCTCCATGTTCATAGTGGGTTGTTACGGGGTCTGTTTACTCAGGACACAGGCTGATTGAGGTTCCTCTTGACCTAGGCTTTCATAACTGATGAGGTACAAAGAGGGAATGAGGTTAATTATGCATCGTCACTTAAAGTTCCTGCCTGGAAGTGAAACATCACCCCTACTATCCTCCATCAGCCAAAGTAAACCACCTGGATATACCTATCTTTTTTTTTTTTTTTTTTTTTTTAAGATTTTATTTTTAGGTAATCTCTACACCCAACATGGGGCTCAAACTTACAACCCAGAGATTAAGAGTTATGTGCTCTACTGACTGAGTTTGCAGTGCCCACACATGGCTATATCTATCTTTTTTTTTTTTGATGTTTATTTATTTACTTAGAGAGAGAGAGTGAGAGAGGAAGAGGGGAAGAGAGAGAAAGAGAAAGAGAATCTGAAGCAGGCTCTGGGCTATCAGCTCAGAGCCTGATGCAGGGCTCGAACCCATGAACTCTGAGATCATGACCTGAGCCGAAACCAAGAGTCAGATGTTTAACCGACTGAGTCACCCACATGTCCCTCGGTTCACCCACATGTCCCTCAAAATGAGTATTTTCATTCAATATTTGTTTTAAATTGTCAAAATGCAAAAGAACCCGCAATGAACAAAAATATCAAAAGTTTGAATACAGACAAGATGGGTAGTATAACCTAGCAAAAGCTCACCAAAGAACTGAAGAATTATTTTATTATTTATTTGTTTTAATGTTTATTTATTTTTAAGAAAGAGGCAGAGCATGAGCAGGGGAGGGGCAGAGAGAGAGAGACACACACATACAGAATCCAAAGCAGGCTCCAGGCTCTGAGCTGTCAGCACAGAGCCTGACACGGGGTTCGAACTCACAAACTATGAGATCATGACCTGAGCTGAAGTCAAATGCTTAACTGACTGAGCCACCCAGATGCCCCAAGAATTATTTATTTTTTTTAAAGAAAGGTTTTGATGCAACTAAAATAAATCCCAGCTGGAGTTTATCAACAGGTAAGGAATAGAAAATCGGAAGGACATAATGAATAAAAGGTCAACATCAATTAGAAAACTGATTTTGACTTACTGACCCATTATCACATTTTTTGCTTTGTTTTTAGTGAGTTTTAAAAGGCTTTAATTAAAACGAGTATCTCAAACAACAGACTAGAAAAGAAGAACAAATCAAAAAGAAAAAACACCAACTTTAGAAACTGAGGTCTGACTGCATTAAGGAGGCCCCTTCTGGCCTGGCAGGAGATTCCTCTGTGGTTTTCAAAAACAAGGCTTCACTGTAGGTGTATCCAGGAAGGTAAGTTGCAAGGATTGCTTCCATTTTCATTTCAGAAAGGTAAATAAGATAATATATTTAAAACAATTCAAATACATTTTAAGCAAGACAGGCTGTAGAAACCATGCTTGAACCTAAGATAAATTTAAACAAGTTGATTTAGCCATCCAGATATTCTAAGTGCAGCTTGTTTGTCTAACTTCTTTCAGTAAACAGTCTGAGAATCTATCATTTGCATTCAGATTGATAAAACAAAACATAATCCCTGTTATTATTTGAAAGAGGCAAGTGTGAACTCTAGAAAGCAAATAAAAAATGCAGCAGCATCTGAAAATATTTCCAAGTGCTTAATTTGTAATTTTATTTATTTATTTCCTTTAGCATTACCGGCTTTGCAAAATTTGAAGGTCGGCAGTGAGATTAATTCACAGAATCTGCGGTCCACTGATTAGCAACACAGTAGGTATTCAACAGTTATTGTTGAGTGTGTTAGTTTTGCCACCGTCAGTCCCACATCAGAAAGTAAAACATGCTATATTCACTTGCACTATTTACTCCTTTTGGCAAAAGTTATTTTAACTGTAAAAGAGGGCACGTAAGAACCATTGCAATAGAATGATTTCAATAGAAGTACATCCTGACAGGTGAACAGCCCAGAGTGTAACTTCCTCTGTGACACTGCTGTGGTGGCCGCCTCACGTCCAGTACAAATGTAGGACCCCTAGGGACTGAGATTGCAAGTTGAAAAAAATAAAAAAAAGAACAGGGGCACCTGGGTGGCTCAGTTGGTTAAATGTCCGACTTCGGCTCTGGTCATGATCTCACGGTTCGTGGGTTTCGAACCCAGGGTCAGGATTTTTGCTCACAGCTCAGTCTGGAGCCTGCTTTGGGTTCTGTGTCTCCCTCTCTCTCTGCCCCTCCCCCACCTCTCAAAAATAAATAAACATTAAAGAAAAAAAGAACATAGTTTTGGGGCACCTGGGTGGGTCAGTTGGTTAAGCATCCAACTTTGGCTCAGGTCATGATCTTGTGGTTGGTGAGTTTGAGCTCCGCATTGGGCTCTTTGCTGTCAGTGTGGAGCCCGCTTCGGATCCTGTCTCCCCCCTCTCTCTGTCCCTCCCCGCTTTCTCTACTCTCAACAATAAATAAACATAAACAAGAAATTATTATTATTTTTATTGAGGTATAATTGACATATAATATTACATCACACTTAGGTGTACAACATAATGATTCAGTATTTGTATATATTAGTAAATGATCACCACAATAAGTCAACATCCATCCCCATACATAGTTGCAAAAATTTTTTCTTATAAGGTCTATATTAGAAATTATTGATACCATAAGTAAACTTCATACTTCGTAAGTTCTATTTGCCAGATATAGCTTTCATTTATTTTATAGATCAAATAATGTATCTTATATGTAAGGTTTTCTACATTGTTTTCCGAAATTTGGAATTAATTTCAGTAACATCATATTATCTCTGAAGCAGATACTTGCTACCTGAAAAAAGATTATTTCATTACAAAATGTGCCTGAGCCAAATATAAATTTGAAGAGCCATAAAAGTATAGAACTTGGTAATTAATTGAAAGGCTAGGGAGAAATAAATAGGAATTTGCAGATTCTAGTTTGACAAACAGCATGGTTAGTGACACCATTTACTGAGATTAAGGTTTGAGAGGAAATAGGTGTGTGTGTGTGTGTGTGTGTGTGTGTGTTTTGGAAGAGGAAGACAACTAATTGTGTAGTTTAAGATGTTTGAAAGACATCTAGATGGAAACAAAAAAGTCACTTTAGGACCAGTGACACATGGAAGACACTATGGCAATAGGCCAGACAACTTGCATCAAGTGGGAGTGCAATTCCTTCTGGGAACTACCCTCTCAATGAGCCAGCTTTCAGTGATCCCCTCTGGGATGAATCCCCTGTGGGATGCATTCACTTGATGGATGGAGATAACTGAAACCCTTTGCCTGCGCTGATGGGTGGTTCCATAGACCTAGTGGCAGTTAACCTGAGTAGCTTATAACCATCCCAGGAACCTGTCTTCTCCTCAAGCAATGCATCAGGAAAGTCTTGGTTCCAGCTGATCCTAGAGGAGAAAAAATTCTGCCCCAAAGTCCCTATGCTGGTACTAAAAGATGCCATGAAATCTATTTATCCTTTAAATTCCACTCTAGACAAGTTCGGATGCTTTATCCATGGACAGACAGGTCTTTCTCTGAATTCCCATAGTTCTTTGTAAATATGTCTACTGGAATTCTTAGCACGAATGCTCTGTAATATTTGTGTAATTCTCTCTTCCAGCAGGCTGTGAGCTCTTGAGGACGGGACACAGTTTTTGTTGCTGTTGTCGTTTGTTTTTTAACTCCTTACATATAGGTACATTCCTGGTACATAGGGTATGTTGCAAAATATTTAATGTATGAATGCATTCAGCTGACTGGCTCCTTCTTGAGGTGTAAAATTCTGTATAAGTGACAGAAAAGCAACCTGAAATAGTGGAGTTCCCTTCCAGCATTGGCCTCAAAGCCTGTATTTCTGGTTTAGTGAAACTTTGAATTCAGACCTTGATGCGTTCTGGAGCTTCAAGCTTTATGGACTCCAGTTTTGTCATGCAAATCGCCAGAACTATGTAGGCAGATTTCCAACTAAGTCTAGAGTCAACTGACAGCTTGGAGTTGCCCGTTAGAAAGTAACTCACAAACTCCGTAGAGTAAGGAAGGATGTTGGAAGACACTGGAACATTTCTTTTGATATGATTCACTTGTCTGTTGCCAAGGTCTTGACATTCCAAAGGCTTTGCTGGCAACAAATGGATCACTGAATGCAGAAAGCATTCTTTGGAAGGTTGACAAACAGCACCAAGTACCACATAAAGAGAAAGATGGTACCATCTTGTGGTAAAACACAGTACACAGGTGGATGAGTTTCCTTAGAATTGAATAGGGTTGTGGCAGGCACCATGATTCTCCAACGTGATGTGAAGATGAGGTCCTTCACGAGCAGGCTGCCAGACCTGGTGATATGGACACTCCTGTGGGAATTCCAGGTCTAACAAAGTGTGGGGAAATTTAGACTTGTTGACTATCTAGGGCCATTCATATAATGAGGAGACAAAAATCTCCTGGAAGGGAACAATGACGTAAATCCCCTCATTTCACGGGAGGTAAGCCATACGATTCCTGAGAGAATAAAAAGCGAGGTGTAGCAACAGACTGACCTCAAGATTGCTTGTATCCATTCAGGAGCCCAAGGACCTGAAGATATAAGACTACTCACGCAGGCCTTACAGAGCCACTGCTCTCAGGCTATCAGCCAGGCTTCACGTGCAGCGCTCCCCTCTGGGTGGGCTAGTTTTACTCTGTACTTCAAGGACAACTTCTGTCCAGTTTAGGCACTAATTTTCTGGCTCTGTTTCCAGTATATGTCTTGTATGAATTATGAGCAAATTGTACATCCAGGCACCTACTTTGACACAATCCAACAAAACTTGAGTAACCTGAAGATATAACTCTGTAAGATTTTTTTAAACTTTTTTTTTAATGTTTATTTATTTTTGAGAGAGAGAGAGAGAGAGAGAGAGAGAGAGAGAATGAGTGGGCAAGGGGTAGAGAGGGAGTCACAGAATCCGAAGCAGGCTCCAGGCTCTGAGCTGTCAGCACAGACCCCGACGTGGAGCTTGGACTCATGAATCACAAGATTATGACCTGAGCTGAAGTTGTGTGCTTAACTGACTATGCTACCCAGGCGCCCCTCATATTTAAAATTTAACCTATGAGGTACCATGATCTTCATTTTACATTGAAAGGAACTGAGACTCACAACACTCAGATGGCTTGCTCAAGGTCCCCAGGTAGTAGGTGCAAAGTCAAGGTTTTAACCTAGATTTTGTCTGACTTCAAAGCTGTCTTTCTACCACACAATGCTGTGTCCCTAGGATGGGTTTAAATGGGCGAGAAGAGCCGATAAATGTTAAATCACCTACTTTGTGAGTTTGAGTAACATTTAATTTCATTTTTGGGAGTGGCCTACTATGGAAGCGCTTGGTCAACATTACAGACATAATCTGTGGTCTACAAGTGTATCTCAAAGGACATTTATATGCACACACACACACAAATACCGCCCCCCACCCCCGACTAGACATGATTTAAGAAAAATCAGATCTTTGGTCAAAAAGATAATTCACAGTTACCCTTTATTATTCATTAAAAATGAACTTTCTAAAATATTCGTAAATCTCATTTTTAGCTCTGTTTTGAAGTGCTGATACCAGTGAAGTAACATTTTTCTTCTCTGAATCTTTTCTTGTAAAATTAGAGTTTTCTCTTTCTCTAAAATAGCAGGAAGTTCGTTCCAGTTCTTAATAAAGATAAAGGGAGCGTCCATGGACTTGAGTAGCTGCAGAGGAGCGTTATGGTTAATAGACGTATTTCCACAGCTGCCAGCTGTCATTATGTCTTCTACCACAGGAACAGAGCCATAGGAGCAAGCCTCATATATTCTGTAACATTCTGTGTTTATTCCTACTGGGCACAATGTGAGGTCACTCTGAAGCAAAGCATCTTGATAATTCTTAAGGCTTTCATTTGTTTCCTGAGGCTGCCACCTAAACAAATCAGAAAAACAACTGTAGTTTTCACTTTACTAAAGCAAGTCTTTTGTGAAAGCAAACGTCAGTTGTAAGAAATGGTAAACACATTTTAGAGATGACGGGCAGAAGAAATAGATAAAATCTTGCCCAAACAGATTGATTGAAAATATTTAAGAATGTGAAAAGTTTACAGCTGGTCATGTTTAAAATCTAGTAGTCACCTTGAAATTTCTGAATGAATGTGTATCCCGCCAATATTTTCTGTGTGCCAGGTCTCCTTTCCTTACCTCCCCCTCCAAAATTCTGCCTTTATGGAGCTCATGTTCTAGGTCTAGTGGTGGAAATGGATAGTAATCAAGTCAGGTCAGTATCTTACTTAGGTGTTAATTACGTACTATGAAGAAAAATAAAGCAGAGAAGTGAGGAGTGAGTTTCTGAGCCAGCAGCGTTGCAGATTTAAATGGGTAATCAGGGAGCATCTCATCTCAGGGGCCTCTGAGTCAGAGCTAGAGGTGAGGCAGCAAACCACGCAGATGTTGAAGGGGTGAATCTAGTGAAGTGCAAGCATAAAAGCCATGGGACAGTGTGTGCCTGGCAAGTTCAAGGACCAGCAAGGAGGCCAGGGCGGCTGAAGCAGAGTGACTGAGGGGGAGAGATGTAGAAGATGAATTCAGAGCATCCCATCAAGCAGGGTTGTGATCAGGGGTGGCTGACCTGACCCATGTTTTATCAGAATTAATCCGGCCCTTGTGGTGAGAACAGACTGTCCAGGGGCAAGGGTAGAAGCTGAGAGACCTGTCAGAAAGCTAGACCTTCTCTCCTGACTGCTCCCATCTTCTCAGTGAAATAAGCAATAGGGTCGGAAGGTAATGGTGACTGGGAAGGGAGAAGAAGGTACGAAACAGTCTTGTGGGAAAGGTGGAGAATACACAGACAAGGGAAATGTATGACTGCAGGGCACTTGAGAGTCAAGGTCATGTATTTAAAGCTAGGTCTACTGACACAATTCTCTGTGTGTGTGTGTGTGTGTGCGCACGCATGTTGTGTGTGTTTGGCTGCCTGGTACAGGTATAGAGCAGATAGGAGAGCTGGATTTAACCACAGTTAGGGTTTGCTCCATTAGGGAACTAGGGAGTTGAATGTATACCAGTCATAGTTGACTATGAAATTTAAGTGGGGAAAAGAAGAAAGCAGAGATGAGGTGAGCAAAGGACAATGAAAAGTAGCAGGAACAATGAATTATAAATCTCAGCCAAATTGTTGGAGTCAAATATTTACAGGGACTGAGAGGGAATAACAGAAAATGGTGGTTACAGAGAGACATGCTGGGACTTGAGATCACAGAGAAGACACAGTATGTGCTATGACAAGGTCTAAGAAACGACCATGACACCGAATGGCCAAACCAAATGGAGAACCGGATCACTGGATAAAGGGGGTAAGAAAAAGGTGATGGAAGGGCCATCTGTATAGATTGGGCATCACCAAGAGTTATGTCAGAGTAACATCAGAGAGAGTGGGAGTGTGCCAGAACTAAACTCTTCAGAGACTGAAGGAGATAAACCCCAGGATCAGTAAATGATTTCATAGAGGAAGAGCAATGAAAGGTTTTCTCTGCGGGCATGATATTTAAAATGGGAGATTTTAGGGAGGAAAAAAGGGAGAATGGTCTGGAAGCAGCAATGAGAAGCAAGAAGGACACCCACTCCACCTCCTGGCTCAATGCTATGAGAGGAATTACAAGAAGAATTCTATTCCTACAATGAACTCTGATATTTTCCACTGCCTTCACTCATTCCTTTCCTGGTATGCTGTCCCTTTCGGCTCTTTACATCTGCGCTCTCTCTGCCTGCACTACCTTTCTCCTAAATAGACACGGGAGCCCCCCACCCCCCACTTCTTCAGGTCCATGTTTGCATGTAATCTTCACACTAGAGCTTTCTTTGGCCATTCTAGAACATCCGATGCTCTACTCCTAATTCCCAGTCCTTGCTACATCTCCCCTCTGCTCAACTCGTTTTACACGGCATTTATCATCTTCTGACACACAATATATTTTACTGGTTTGTCTCTTCCAACAAACATGTGAGTTCTAGGTGGGCATGGACTTCTCACTGTTTTGTCCACTGCTGTATCCTTCATGGCTAAGATAGTTTCGGGCATACAGCAGTTGCTTGAAAAATATTTGTTGACTGAATGGATATAGTATGGTTACACTAACAGTAGAATTGGGAGTTATGCTTTCAAAAAGAGAGTATCTATTACAATTAGTATATTTCTAGATCTGGAAGGACATTTTTTAGGCAGTTCTTCTCTGATTACTCTACACACAAAACCGCATTTATTTAAAAACAAAATGAATAATTCCAAAGTTCCTTCCTTCACTCCATGAACCTGTGTTTCATGACTACCATGTAAAAGATGGAAGAAAGTTAACCTATTAAATTCATCCATCCATCCATCCATCCATCCATCCATCCATCCATCCATCTATCCATCCATCCACCCACCATCCATCCACTCCCCATTTATCCTTGGCCTACTTTGTGTAAGATCCTATGTTGGATCTGGAGATTCAAAGACTGGCATGTCCTGTCCTCCTGTCCTCAGGGTGGTGTCAGGTTCTGAAGATGAGAGGAGTACTTCATGCCAGTCTTGGAACACTGAATCTGGTCTGCTGAATATTTCAGGGATGAACCTAAGATCTTACTGGCACTCATAATGTCTTGTGTGTCAGGTCTAGCTAACAGATACTGTTGTGGAATCTTAAAAATTGACATCTGCATAGGAGAGTTACTAGTATTCCTCTTCAGGATGGATGATAGAAACCCAGTTTCTACACAGCTTTAACTAACAATATCTCTTCTGCAGAAAGACTGGTATGAATGAAGTTAACAAAGTCTCCTTGGAAACCTGTGCTGCTACATAGAGCAACTCTCAGATCTGAGAACAAAGTGGGTGAACCAAGTAAACATAGAACTTACTGTTCTCTTGCTGAAACCCAACAAAGCTTAGCATTCCCATCTTGTTTCAAAATGTTTATTAGTGCTTGTCTGGATGAATTTTCATAAATGGTTCCTAAGAAATTACATAAGTAGGGCCTTTCATTATGCAGCATTGACCAGCTTGCCTCCACCACAGGAAAATTCCTATATCTACAAAAATAAGTACATAGGAGTTAACAACGTATGACGATCAGATTGGCAAATTATAACCTAACATCTTAGGTAGCATGAGGGTGCAGAGAGAAGAGATTTCAAATATGATCTTCTAAACTCCAAACTGTAATTTTCCAAGCTTACTTGGGAAAAGTCCCTTAATCTACTGACTTAAGAAAATAACCTCACATTGGAGTGTGGGACTCTTGATCTTGGGGTTGCAGGTTCAAGCCCCATGTTGGGTATAAGAGATTAAAAATAAAATCTTAAAAAAAATTTAAAAAGAAAATGCCCTCATGCTGGCACCTTTTACAAAATTGATATAGAGGTTAAGTGCATGAAGTGCTTTTGTTTTTTATATTCCTCAACTTCCATACGCTTGTAGTTATAAGGAAGGTTGAAATACCTTCAGAGTATAAATAATCTACATTCATAATGATCATGATTTAATGACTATTTTAGTTATATTTTTGTCTTATTTTCATTATTTTGAGAGACAGAGTGAGCGAGCGAGCGCTGGGTAGGGGCAGAGAGAGAGGAAGAGAAAATCCTAAGCAGGCTCTGTGCTGTCAGTGCAGAGCCTGATGCGGGGCTCAATCTCACCAACCACAAGATCACAACCTGTGTGAAGTCGGTCACTTAACTGACTGAGCCACCCGGGTGTCCCTTAATTACTGTTTTAGCCAGGTGATGGAAAGATTACAGAACACATACTGCTGTAGCAAAGAGCTCCAACTCCAAAGGCTTTTAAAGTAGATTACAAAGACAAACAAATGAAAAAGCCTTGCAGCCATGCAGGAGAGGCCTGTTGCAATCAGCCCATTCTTAGGGGCATTTGGAATAGACACCAAATTGTGCACCTGCGCTACAACCTTACCATATTGCCATTTTGGGCCAGTTCACTTTTTGTTGTGGAGACTGTCCTGTACATCGTAGGATATTTCACACCATCACTGGCCTCTGTCCACCAGATACCATTGTCACCTCCCCCTTCCACTTGTAACAAGTCAAAATATCTCCAGACATTGCCAAATATTTCCTGGGGGGCAAAGGTGCATTGGATTGGAAGTCACTGATCTACAAAAAAGTACTGGCCTAGTCCAACAATAACAGAATTACAAAGAGTTTCCATTCAATGTACGGAAACCGTATGAATAGCCCATGTAGTGTTACTGCAAAAGGGTAATTTTGTTTCAAAGCATTTTATAAGTATGAGCTCTACTCAAGGGATAGATTTTTCAAAGGGTCTTATACCCGGCTATACTTAATATAAATCTTTTGGTCTGGTTCTACCACAAACTTAGTTGAAATACTGCAGCATGGGCCAGGAAATAGGTCTTGTGAATATGCTTATCTGATGATATTTGTGTAGCCAACCAAGTAGCAGTTTAAGGTCACATTTGGTAACAAGTGATAGTAATGAACAATGAGTATCTAATTCAAAACACATGTTGGTGAGATTTCTCCTAATTCATCCATTTGACAAGTGTTTACTGTCTACTCTGTGCAGCCTTGGTTGGTTCCAGGCTCTGCTGGTAGTGTGAGCAAGAGACAAATCCCCTGCTCTTAGGAAGTTTATGCAGCAGTGCTTGATCTAAGTTTAACTTACCTTAAAGTCAACTTGATTAAAAGCCCTCTATTAACAGAAAGATAAAAAATAAGCTTTCCATTTTATAAAGACTGTATAGACATCTTCAGAAGCCTTAGTTAGCTATTACTTAATTAACCCCTCTTATCATAGAAGAAATTTGTGCCAGTTCAAGCAGTCTCGGTGGCAGATCTGAGCATATTATGATCTTCTCAAACCCTCAAGATACCATATGCTCCTGATTTCATATTGTTTGTCAAGTAAAATTTTGTTTGTTTTTACTATAAATTATATAGATTCTGTAAATTGTTTTAAGAAGGTCTGCTGTTCTCTGTTAAACAATTCACCGTCTTTTTTTTTTTTTTTTTAATTTGAGAGAGAGCGAGAATGTGTGAACTGGGGAGAGGGGGAGATGAGCACAGGGAGAGGGAGGGAGAGAATCTTAAGCAGGTTCTACACACACAGCATGCAGCCTGACATGGGGCTTGATCCCATGCCCCTGGGATCATGTCCTGAGCAGAAATCAACAGTCAGACACTCAACCAACTGAGCCACCCAGCTGCCCCAGTTAAACATCTCTTTAGGGTACTGATAAACTTGAAAATTCATCCTATACATTTGGAGTTTTTAAACACAAAAAACCCCTAATAACTTATATGCTCTCCTTATAACATGCTAAAATACTCTAAAAAACATTATTATTATTACTGAAGCCTGAGACCAAACCAGATTTTTTTTCCATGGAAAAGATTGTACGTGGCTTCCCAGATGATTCCAGAACTGTGTTTATTACAAATTTAAAGCACCGTTTTCCTGATTCAGAAATTCAGGTCTTAGGGTCTAGAAATACGTAATAATATTTGTACTTACGTTGCCACTCCTAAAGGCCACTGAAAGATATCCATGTCGTTAATCCAGGGGCTGTCATATATTATGAAAAGCAGCTCCACAAAGCCTCCATTTCTTTTGAGGAACTGGCTTATCCATTCATTATGACAATGTTCGTTTCCAAGCAACACAACAGCAAGATGCTGGAGTTTCTGAGTTTGCACTAAATTTTGTGCATAAAGTAACCACTGGGTGGCATAAAAGACCTTCGCTTTTTCTCTTCCGTTTAGGATGAGTACCACATTATTCACGTCAACAGGAAAATACCCTGGGACTACAGCTGGGCCAGTGATGAAGCTGTTAAAAACAAACAACAAAACAAAAACAAGAGACAAAAAAAACAGAACAAAAGTATTTGATGTCAGAAGTTTTATTTTTTTAACTATTTTTTGTTTTTACTTTAGACAGAGGTGTGTGTGTGTGTGTGTGTGTGTGTGCATGTGCCCATGAGTGGGGGAGGCAGCAGAGGGCGAGGGAAAGAGGGAGGGAGGGAGAGAGAGAGAGAGAGAGAGAGAGAGAGAGAGAGAGAGAGAATATCCAAAGCAGGCTCCATGCACCGTGTGGGGCCCGACATGGGACTCATTACCATGACTCTGGGATCATGACCTGCTCCGAAATCAAGAGTTGGCTGCTCCATCAACTGAGCCACCCAAGTGCCCCTGATATCAGAAGTTTTAAATCCTTTTATATAAAATCTACAATGAGATGTAACCTACATTCTTTCTAGAAACATAATTTCTCTAATACAAGTTTCTTTGAACATGTTTGAATGATAGAGCATGGCTGTCGATTAATGGGAAGCTTGGTTGTATGCAGATCAATCGCATATGATAATCAGAAATGTGGTGGCTTTGGGGGTGCCTGCCTGGCTCACTCAGTAGAACATGCAACTCTTAATCTCAGGGTCATGAATTCAAGCCCCACAGGAATGGAGCCTACTTAAAAAAAAAAAAGACAAAAAAAGAAAAAAAATGTGGCAGCTTTGTTGTTTTTAACCACATTCAAAATAAGCGCTGGCTAGAGTTTGAGTCGTTAAGCAAAGAAACACAGTTGAACAGTATGAAACTCCGTGTAGTTTACACTGGAAAGGTGTTTAGGTCAGTAGTTCCCATCCTCTTTAGGGTGTGAGTTGCCATTATGCCTTTATCTGAATGAATTGTAAGTGATGAACTGAGAAACGGATGCTGGTGTAAACATCCATGGAGGTTAAGTCTCAAAAACACAAGGTTAAGGGAAAAAGCAAGGTGCAGAATACCCACAGAAAATGATATTTGTGTGCAAATTTGAAAGTATAATACAAAAATTATGTTTAAATTTTATAAGTATAAATGTAAAAATCTGAATGGGAGGATACACACCAAATTCACTACAATGGTTGCTTCGGAGCAGGAAGAGAAAAGAAATGGGAACAGTACAAAGAAAGCTTCCCTTTTACTGGGAATATTTAACTCTTTTAAGAGGGAAGTTAAATATCTGAAGCAAATGGGAATTTTTTAGTTCTGGGTGATGGGTAAATGAGAATGTGCTCCTTAGCGTAATAAAAAAGTAATAAAAGGAACAGACATGTTTCATAACTTACATTTTTATATTATGTGCTCCTTTAGAACAACCAACAACACTGAATTATTTTATTTTTTTAAATTATTTATTTTTTAAAAGGATGTGTCTGCTGTGGGTTATGTTTTTGTTTTTATTTTTCAAGCTCCACATGCTAGGTGTGGAGCCCAATGCAGGGCTTGAATTCACAACCCTGAGATCAAGATGTGAGTTGAGATTAAGAGTTAGATACTTAACTGACTGAGACACCCACGTGCCCTTACCTCTAAATTATTTTAACCTAAGTGTTAAATATAAAAAATAGCTTTAAGCTATGTTAAAATTAGTCACAGTGGTCCTGGATTCTTTATAACCTGCTAAACCATATAACCTGCTAGAGTCTTTATTTTTAAAAAGATTTTATTTTTTATTTTATTTTTTCCATTTGAGGGGGTAATTTATTTAAATTTTAATTAATTAACATACAGTGTAATATTGATTTCAGGAGAATTCAGTGATTCATCACTTACATACAACACCTGGTGATCATCACAAGTGCCCTCCTTAATAACCATCCCCCATCTAGCCCATCTCCCACCTCCCTCCCTCCATCAGCCCTCAGTTTGTTCTCTATCATTAAGAGTCTCTCGTGGTTTGTTTCACTCTCTTTTTTTCCCCCTTCCCATGTGTTCATCTGTTTTTTTTTTCTTAAATTCCACATGAGTGAAATCATATGGTATTTGTCTTTCTCTGACTTATTTCATTTAGTATAATACATTCTAGCTCCATCCATGTTGCAAACGGCAAGACTTCATTTTTTTTGGTGGCCATGATATATCTATCTATCTATATATAGATATATATGTGTGTGTGTATATATATATACACACACATCTATATATATCTATATATGTGTGTATATATATATATATATATATATATATATATATATATACACATATACACCCCACATCCTCTTTATCCATTCATCAGTTGATGGACATTTGGGCTCTCTCCAGTTTGGCTATTGTTGATAATGATGCTATAAACATTGGGGTGCAAGTGCCCCTTCGAATATGATTTTTTGCATCCTTTGAGTAAATACTGAATATTGCTGTACTGTAGGGTAGTTCTGTTTTTGTTTTTTTGAGGAACCTCCATACTCTTCTCCAGAGTGGCTGCACCAGTCTGCATTTCCACCAACAGTTTAAGAAGGTTCCCCTTTCTTGGTATCCTTGCCAACACCTGTTGTTTCTTATGTTGCTAACTTTAGCCATTCTGACAGGTGTGAGGTGATATCTCATCATGATTTTGATTTGTATTTACCTAATGATGAGTGATGTTGAGCATCCTTTCATGTGTCTGTTGGCCATCTGGACGTCTTCTTTGTTAAAGTATCTGTTCATGTCTTCTGCCCATTTCTTGACTGGGTTGTTTTATTTTATTAAAAAATTTTAAATGTTTATTTTTGAGAGAGAGAGAGAGACAGAGTGTGAGCTGGGGAAGGGGCAGAGAGAGGGAGACACAGAATCTGAAGCAGGCTCCAGGCTCTGAGCTGTCAGCACAGAGACCGATGC
This sequence comes from Neofelis nebulosa, assembly GCF_028018385.1. Classification (NCBI taxonomy): domain Eukaryota; kingdom Metazoa; phylum Chordata; class Mammalia; order Carnivora; family Felidae; genus Neofelis; species Neofelis nebulosa. The sequence goes on from NC_080789.1 coordinate 53,068,269, forward strand.
GGAGCTCAAACCTACGAACTGTGAGATCATGACCTGAGTCGAAGCTGGTAGCTTAACTGACTGAGCCACCCAGGTGCCCCATCTTATTTTCAAAAAGGTTTTATTTTTAAGTAATCTCTACACTCAACATGGGGCTCAAACTTACAACCCTGAGATCATTAGTCACATGCTCTACTGACTGAGCCAGTCAGGCTCCCCATAACCTGATAGAGTCTTTAGTACAAATATGCTGAAATCCTGCTTTTATTGCTTACTATTGTTGGACAAAAAATCCAACATTTATTAAATGCCTTTTATATGGATGATAGGCATTTTGCATAGGTTGTCATTTAACCTTTATCAACTCCGCAGCGCATTAATCCCCACTTTGCATTTGGGAAATCAGGCTTAAGTTACACAACTTGTAATGGCAACACTGAGTTGTAAGTTAAGACCTATCTACTTCAGAGGTTGTTTCCATGGCACTATGGTTAATAAATACTAGAGTTAGTAGATAATATTAAAAACCCAAGACCTAAATATATATTTTGTTTGTGTGTATGTATACTGTGTGGATTCTATGACTTTATTACACAATGACAGTAACCTACGAGAATGAGAACTGTGTTTTGTGTTGGACAGTACCTAGCATTGAGATGGCCAATGATTCAATGATTCTTTAGCAATTTAAGAGAATCTGCAAAATCTGCGAGGTAAAGAATACTTTAGGGATCATGATAATAGTTATGACAGGGTTAAAAATTTATTATTGGTAGTATATAACATTTAATTTCTCCTTTAGATTTATAGGGAGGCCTAATTCCTAGAGCACATGAAGTCTTCCAGTCTTGCTTTCCTACCCTAGGTCAGTTTTCCAAAGGAAGAAAAGGAAATTTTGAGAAAGGTTACATGACTTATATAAAGCTAGTAACACTAGATAGGCAATGGTAGAGATGGGCCTCAAGCTTAGTTATTTGACATTTAAGTACATATATATCATGTGCCCAAACTATTTCAAAGAATGTCACATAGACTTCTGCACTATTTTTTTAAAAAGACATAAAACATTTTATTAAGGATAGTATTGAACTTATCTAATATTTCATTTCAATTTCTAACTAGATAAGACTGTGTCTAAAAATGTTTTTATCAGGATAATTTATAAGATTATCTAACAATACCAGGAGCCTTTATGCCCTGAGAGATAATATCTTTACCTGTCATTGCGCATCCTTGAGATAACTGCTTTAAAGTATTATTTATAAGTTACAGGGGTGCCTGGGTGGCTTAGTTGATTAAATGTCCAACTTCAGCTCAGGTCATGATCTCACGACTCATGGGTTCGAGCTCCCCTCAGGCTCTGTGCTGACAGCTCAGAGCCTGGAGCCTGTTTTGAATTGTGTCTCCCTCTCTCTCTGCCCCTCCCTCACTCATGCTCTGTCTCTCTCTTTCTTAAAAATAAACGTTAAAAAAAAAAAAAGCAATAGCGTTGTTTAAAAGCACAATAAATAAATTCAGTATTCAAATTTTGCAAGTTCATTTGTTTTTAAAATTACATCTTTCTTTTTTAAGATAGGTTTATAATTAAAAAAACCATTTATTAGTTTGGTTATTAATAACCAAACGGTTATTACAATAACTTGGAAAATTCAAAAGATGTTTCCATCACTCATAATTCTGTGCCCGTAATTCCCAAAACAGGGTTAGACAGCATTTTGTCATGTCTACTTCCAGTTTTTTTCTATTTATAGTATTATGTAATTAAAACTGAAGTACAGATATAATACTGTTTCCTGCTGTTTCGCAGATTAATAACCTACACTGAGTGAAAGCTCCATGACCAATATTGTATTAAGTGCTTTACAACCATTACCCTTTATCCTTACAATCCACTGTTTCTGACTAAATTAGTTCCACTCCCCACATGTAATCTCATTCTCCCATACACCCTTAAATCACAAACTTATCTGCCTCTCTGCCTTTGTTCATTACTGATATTTCCTGGAACACATTTCCACCTTTACCTTCCTCTTCTGATTCCCCTTTAATGTAAACTACCATAGCAATTTTATTCTGTATCACTTAATATAGCATTTAATATGTATTCTCATGTTAGTGTTTATTGAACTATAAAACACTATGCAAGTGTTTTATCTATTACAATGTTATATAAAGAAATAAATATATATCAATTGAAAAATGCTTTATACCTCAAAGCCATAACCTGCAAATAATACTTAAAAAAAATTTTTTTTAATGTTTATTTACTTTTGAGAGAGAAAAAGAGAGACAAAGTGTGAGCAGGGGTGGGTTAAAGAGAGAGGGAGACAGAATCCAAACCAGGCTCCAGGCTTTGAACTGTCAGCACAGAGCCCAACATGGGCCTTGAACCTGTGAGCCATGAGATCATGACCTGAGCTAAAGTTGGGCGCTTAACTGGCTGAGCCACCCAGGTGCCCCAACGCTGTTGCTTTATTAACTACCAGCAGGACTGGCCTGCAAAAGGGTGGTGGATGCTCTGGGCCCAGGGTATGTGTAGGATGTGAGGAGGAGGTGAAGATTGAGGCTTCTTTGAAGGAAAGGGGGTGGTGTGAAGTCAGGCCCGAGAGCCCCTTGGATTTACTTCTAGAAATGGGTGGACCTTGCAAAGGAGTCATGACAAGCTACGGCCAGGCTGCCAATAAGGTTAACACATTCTTGGAGATTTAGCTGCCCAGCAGAGTTGAGGTCCAGTTTCTTCATCGTGAGGTCAAGGACACCAGGGTCCTCTGAGTACTTTGTGAAGGCAGCCAGTTCTGTATTCAGAAAGCTCAGGGACTCTGTCTTGGAGAGTGTGCAGTTGTTAATAAGCTCCTTTCCAGGATACTTCTGGAAAACAAGAGACTCGATACACCACTCAGTCCCCGTAAGGCTGGACATCTTTTGCCTTGTCTGTGTGGAGCCAATGCAGAGGCGGTGACATGGGCACTGCCACAAGTTGATTTTTTTATCTTCAAGTAATCTCTACACCCAACATGGGGCTCGAACGCAGAACCCTGAGATCAAGAGTCGCACACTCTTCAGACTGAGCCAGCGAGGTGCCCCCGGGTGCTGACTATTTTAAATAAGTTAAAAACCTTAAGCCAAACAGAAACAGATAAAGACAGAAGACATTTTATAATTTAGCCAGAAAAGGTAAACTATATTTACCTAGCTTATAAAAATTTCAGTAACTCATAATGTTTTGGGCCTTTCTATCACAAAGGTCTCCAATAACTAGAAATATGCCATATCTGTATAGGAAGAAACCAAAAGATAACTTTGCACAGTATTAACTTAGATGGACATTGCAAAACTTTTGTTCATATGTCATTAACTTGGGAGCTTACAGTAAGTGTTTTAGTACCTGGTTTTAGTTGTAAGTTAAAATAAAATAGTACAGTAAGCTGTGCTCAAATGTCACTTTCATGTGAAAGGAATACTTCTAATTTTATTGACTCACATAAACTAACGAAATGAGGTCTGATTCACTTGGGGCTCATTGGACTAGTCTTGGAATCTCCACAGCTCTCTTTTGCAGAGTGCTCTTATGTTCCAGCAGCAGGAACGTGGCTCTCATGCTCTGACTAATCGGCTTTCCAGACCTCGAGGTCATGTTTAGGTAATGGTGTGAGCCACAGGGTCAATGATGGGGAGCTGAGGTGTAAATTTGAGGTTCCTAAACTTTCCTCATTCCCAGCACTTTCAGTGTTTCAGTAATTTTTTTTAGCCAAAAGAAATGAGTAATGGTTCAGTATGGTAAGTCATTAAGTCCAGGGGTGCCTGGGTGGCTCAGCTGGTTAAGCGTCTGACTTTAGATTTTGGCTCAGGTCATGATTTCATGGTTCCTGGGATGGAGCCCCACATTGGGCTCTGCACTGACAGCGAGGAGCCTGCTTAGGATTCTCTCTCTCCCTCTCACTCTGTCCCTCCCCTTCTCTCTCTCTCTCTCTAATAAGTACACTTAAAAAAGTCATTAAATCCAAACTACTTAGTATTTGTGTCCTAACTGCCCAAAAGTCACTTAGAAAAATAACAGGCACACACTGAAAGAAAAAAAACCTCCTATTTCATTCTTAACTAACCACAAATACCTTATAATGAGATGGATGTGTGCACCTGTTGAGGACTACACACCTTTGCAAACTTTTGAGTCAGAATGGACACTGCCACTATCACTCCCTGTCCCACATTGATTTTTGCACAGTACTTGAATTTTAGCACAGCAACCATGGAAAACCCAGCTCCACAAAGATATGACATCACTGAAATAAATGTAGGGGGATCTAATGTTGAAACTGTGAATTACTTCGAGCCAGTAGTTTGCATGGTGTCTGACAGATATGAAGTATAACCGTATTTCCCACAAATATTTAAAATATTTTGTGGTGCTGGGGTGCCTGGCTGGCTCAGTCGGTGGAGCATGTGACTCTTGATCTCTGGGTTGTGAGTCTGAGCCCCACGTTGGGTGTTGAGATTATTTAAAAATAAAATCTTTAAAAATATATATTTTATGGTGCCCCAGGGTGCCTCCGTACACAGTCTTGGAAACACAGACCTGGGTAAAGAAACTTCAGGGGTAAAAGAAAAATCCTATAAGATTCAAATAGTTTTGTGTGTGTTGGGAGGTGTGTTAGTCAAATTGCTGTGGGTTGAGAGCGAGTGAGAAGTGAGGAATTGGGCATACTGAATGCAGACGCTCTTGAAAGTTTGGATGAGAAGGTGGGAAAGCAATAGTGAGTGAAAGATTAAAGATGAATGAGAGAGCAAGGTCTGGGAAGGAGCAGAAGGGAAGCACATGCGGAGGGAATTAACCTTGAACCAGGAAGTCTCAGAGCTAGGGAAAGACATAAGGTTAGGTGAGGGGTCAGATGGAGATCAGAAGGTGAACGTTAGAGAATATAATCATGGATACACTCAATTTTCTTGAGGAAATAGGAGGCAGGGTTGTCTGTTGAGAAACAGGGAGTCAAGCAGGTGCTGTGCAGTGAGCTGGAGAGGAGTGGACAGACCTGCTCCTATTCCTGTATTTGCTATTTTGATCGCACACCAGCTATCCTGTCATGCAGGCTAGAAACGAGGGGATTGTCAGATTTGCTTCTTGCTCTCATCCTCACATCTAATAATCCTTAGATTCTGATAGTTGGGCCCCAAAATATTTCTCAAACTTGTCCCTGGCTCCAACTGCGCCAGCATATTCTTATTTCACCCCTTACTTATATATCTGTTGGTCTGTTGGATACTTATAGTCTCCTAACTGGTCTGCCTGCACCCAGTTGTCTCCTTGAAATCATTTTTCCACATGGCTACTAGAGAAATCGGCACCAAAAACATACACGACAATACCACTATCTTGTCTAATCATCTTCAGTTGCTTTCACTGCCCAAGAGTAAAGTCCAAGAGTCTTAACGTGGCACACATGAGGTCCACCATGATCTGCCCCTTGCCCTGAACTCCCAATCTCAGGTACCCCACGCCATCATGATGCCCCAGGGGTTCTGAATGGTCTACAATTCCATGACCAAAATGGCTATTTATCAGTTTTTAGTCTCTGATGTTGCCTCTGTGGGAATATAATCTCTCCTCTCACTGCTTTGCTAAATCCTACTAATCTCTGAAGACTCAGCTCAGCGGTCACCTCCTCTGGGAGGTCTTTCTTGATAGGCATCATACCCCCAACTCTACAACTCTACTTAGACTTGGTTAGTTGCCTTCTTCTGTATTTCCCTACCTACTAACACGATAGAGTATTCACATCCTTATCAATATGCTTTATATGGAGTATGGAAATTATTTACATATTTGTTTCAACCACTAGTCTGTGAACTCCCTGGGGCCAGAGAAAAGTATTTTGTTCACTTTGAAATCCTTAGAGCCTAGTATGAACAAGTAGTATAGGCCTCGGTAGATGCTAGATGAATAAGCATAATTCTCTCTCAGGGAGTTATTTGCCCTACCAATTTATTTAAATTCTCTTGCTGCATGTAAAGTATGAATCAAGTTACAAAAGTTCAATTTAATCATAACTTTCCAGCTATACATTTATTATATAAAGTAGGACTTATTTATGAGATATTAGAGTATATTCACGCGTGATGAAAAGTACATTTTCATTTTCTAAGGTTATTAGTCAAGCAACAATCATAAAATTCCATTAACTGAAGAACAAGCATATTTAAAGAGCTCATAGACAGAATTTTTAGAACAGTGATTTACTCTTCTGCATTTCTTAGCATATATTTAATAGTCAGGACTTATAATTTCCAATATTTTTTCTCTTCTCCTTGGCTTAGTTAAAATATCTCCTCCCAGCAAGTACTTTCTTTTTTTTTTTTTTTAATTTTTTTTTTTTAACGTTTATTTATTTTTGAGACAGAGAGAGACAGAGCATGAACGGGGGAGGGTCAGAGAGAGGGAGACACAGAATCCGAAACAGGCTCCAGGCTCTGAGCTGTTAGCACAGAGCTTGACGAGATCATGACCCGAGCTGAAGTCGGCCGCCCAACCGACTGAGCCACCCAGGCGCCCCCCAGCAAGTACTTTCAACATGTAGAAAGGCCAGAGAAATCATTCAAATTTTGAGTTTTAAGCTGAGTATGAAACGAATATATTTTTTAGAATCCAATGTAATTATTATTGTTTCATTTTTTCTAAATTCAACAAGTACTACTGAACTAACACTACATACACACCACTATGATATTAATAGAATTATAGATAAGACTACTAATTTGCCAGCTATGAGTCTGGCAAATGCCAGAATAAGTAAAAAATTAAGTAAAATAAGTAAATAAGATACAAATCAGTACAGGGGTCCCTGGGTTGTTCAGTCAGCTAAGTGACTGAGTGTTGGTTTCAGCTCAAGTCATGATCTCACGGTTTGTGACCCTGAGCCCCGTGTCAGACTCTGTGCTGATGGTGCAGAGCCTGCTTGGGATTCTCTCTCTTTTCTTTCTGTTCCTCCTCAGCTTGTTCTCTCTCTCAAAATAGATAAACACCAAAAAAAAAAAAAAAAAAAAAAAGAAAGAAAAAAAAAGAACAGGGGTGCCTGTGTGGCTCAGTCAGTTAAGTGTCTGCCTCTTGGTTTTGCCTCAGGTCATGATCTCATAGTTCTGTGGGTTCGAGTCCCCCATCAGGCTCTGTGCTGCTGGTGTAGAGGCTGCTTGGGATTCTCTCTCTTCTACTCTGTCTCTCTCAAAATAAATAAATAAACTTAAAAGAATTGTAAGTGCTGGGGCACCTGGGTGGCTCAGTTGGTTTAACTTTCAACTCTTGATTTCGGCTCAGGTCATGATACCAGGGTCGTGGGATTGAGTCCCGTGTCAGGCTCCATGCTAGAGCCTGCCTGGGATTCTCTCTCTCTCCCTCTGCCCCTCACTCCCACTCTCTCTAAAACAAAAACAAAAACAAAAAGAAAAACGTGCACAAGATGGGGTGCCTGGCTCAGTCGGTGGAGCACGTGACTCTTGATCTCCTGGTTGTGAGTTTGAGCCCCACACTAGGTGGAGAGATTACTTAAAAAATAAAATCTTAGAAAAAAAAAAAAGAATACACAAGCTGTACTGTCCACATGTCTCTTAGGCACAGAATTTTATATCAATTTTGATTAATAAACAGTTTTTAAAATTTTGGTTTTACAAACTAGGTATACTGAATTCATGAGCGGCCTTTACATTTGAATAGCTGCTGCAATTCACCCTACTTTTGTGGTCGGCATTACCATCATGACTCCATACCTTGCCAATTCAACGTTTGTGATGGAATAGTCCCACTCTCATTCTCGCATGGCTAGAGTGGGAGAATGCGAATTATGAAAGATTAACTACATTGTCTTTGTTTACCAGTGAGAATGTTATCTGAAACCCTCACTGATCTATGGTCCAGTGTTTGACTTAAAGGTAGTCCCAGTAACCATTAATATTATGTATAAAGCTTTCACTTACGTAGATGGTAGCCACACTTGTGGTGAGCACAGCATAACATACAGAGTGTTGAATCACAGTGTGGTACACCTGAAACTAAGGTAACACTGTGTGCTGACCATGCTAAAAAAAAATTGAATCATATACTTAAAATGGGTGAATTTTTAAAAAAACTTATTTTTTATTTTTGTAAAAAAAAATTTTTTTTTAGTGTTTATTTATTTTTGAGGGAGAGATACAGAGTGCAAGTGGGGGAGGGGCAGAGAGAGAGAGAGGGAGACACAGAATCTGAAGCAGGCTCCAGGCTCTGAGCTCTCAGCACAGAGACCAACACAGCACTTGAACTCACAAACTGTGAGATCATGACCTGAGCTGAAGTTGGATGATTAACCGACTGAGCCACCCAGGCACCCCTAAATCTTATTTATTTTTTTAGAAACCTCTATGCTCAACATGTGACTCAAACTCGACTCTGAGATCAAGAGTTCCACACTCCTCTGACTTAGCCAGTCAGGTGCCCCCAAATGGGTGAATTTTATGAAATACAAATTAAAACTTAGTAGTTTTAAAAATCCTCTTTTAAAAGAAGGTTTCACTCATTGTGATGAGTAGTGAGCTCCCTAACTTCTTATACTAGTAATGTCTAGAAATTCTAAAAATAGAATCAGACATATTTATTCTATCATGATCTTTAGCAATAAGTTCAACTTTTTCTTTTTTCCCCCAACTTTTCCTTTCCTTTCTCTTTCCTTTCCTTTTCTTTCTTTTCAACTACGCTTCATGTCCAGGGCAGAGCCCCAACGTGCTGCTTGAACTCACGACCCTGACGTCAAGATCTGAGCTGAGATCAAGAGTCGGATGCTTAACCGAGTCACCCAGGCACTCCATTTTTTTCAACTTTTTCCTAAGTAGCAGATGCTCATTGAAAATACCATAATTGAGCCCTGATGACAATAAATTAAGTAATTTAGCATCTAGCCTTCATTTTATCAAATGGATAGTCATTTATATATCTTATATAATGGCTGCACATGGATATTATAGGGTCTTGAATGCAGTCTTTTAAGGATGAGCAAAGGCCATGATGAACAGAGGTAAGATTCCTCCTAAGAAATTAAAAATGAAGTTGCCTCATGAAACGAAACTGTAAATCAATCTATGATAGCTATGAGTAGAGACAGGCAAAGTTTCTGCAAGAGACAGATTGAGTCCCAGGCTGGCTTGTAACCTAACTGAAGGTATTAATATAAAGAATGTATCTTTATATGTATCATGTGAAGGAACATGAAGGTGAGATAATATTCAATACTGGAAACACAGAGAAGGAACTGAAAAGTAGGGAGATGTTGCAGTACCTATTTAAGTAATAGTAAAAATAATAAAACTAGTAACAACACAAGACTTCTTTAGTGATTACTATGTGCCAGATACTGTTCTAAGCACTCTATATGTTAATGTTTAAGCTTCAAAATAATCCTGTGAAATAGAAACTATCATTTGCCATATTTTAAATTTATGGAGATCCAGGCAGAGAGGTTAAGAGATTTACCCAAGTTCAGACAGCTAATAAGAGATAAAGCGGGGGGCGCCTGGGTGGCTCAGTTAAGCAGCTGACTCTTGATTTTGGCTCAGGTCATAATCCCAGTCATGGGATCGAGCCTTGTCAGGCCCTGTGCTGATAGTACGGAGCCTGCTTGGGATTCTCCCTCTCCGTCTCTATCTGCCTCTGCCCTGCTAGCATGCTCTCTCTCTCAAAACAAGTAAATAAACACTAAAAAATAAAGAGGTAAAGCTGGAATTGGAACTCAGATATTTTGGCTGCAGTACATGCTCTTTTTTCTTTAATTTTGTTTTGTTTTGTTTCAGAGAGAGAGAGAGCGAGAGAGAGGGAGCGAGAGCATGTGCACAAGTGGGGGTGAGGCAGAGAGAGAGAAGAGGAGAGACAGAATTCCAGGCAGTCTCTGCCCCATGGACACTGCGGTGGGGTGGGGGTGGGGGGGCGTTGCTCAAACTCACAAACTGAACTGAAATCAGAGTTGGATGCTTAACAGACTGAGCGACCCAGGCGCCCCCGCAGTGTGCAGAATTTCATCAGGCTGACTCAAAAATTCAGTTTACCATAAGTGTATTCATATCCTGAGCACAGACCACATGTGTTATTGATTCATGGTGAACAGAGTCATTTCTTCCCTCTGAAACAGAGACCTGTAGTACTACATGTAGTTAAACCCCATATCTTGATTCCATATTTAATCAAACAACCCTCATATAAATTGGGTATTACTTACAGTCCGTCTTTACTTTTCAAGAATGACTACTTTGAAAAGATACATGAAATGAAATTGTTTTCCAAGTGTGTATAAAGTCAACAGAGAATGAAAGGAGCAGTGAAAATGCAAATGAAATTGAGATTAACCATAGCTTTTCTTCTTGATTTCTGTGGGAAATAAACAGAATGCTAATACAAACCTGAATCTTTGGTTGGCATTTTTTCCCCCTAATAGTACAATTTTTATATGGAATAAGCATTTAAAAATAATTATTTTTATTTTTTATTTCAATAAGAAAGCAAAATCTAATAGAAAATAGCACTCTTTCATATAGCAAAATTATCACATTTTTCCTAAATAAAACAATCTTAATTCTACCTGTTTAAAAATCTTTAGGGGGTACTTGGGTGGCTCATTGGTTATGGGTCTGATTCTTGGTTTCAGCTCAGGTCATGATCTCACAGTTCATGGGTTTGAACCCTATGTTGGGCTCCACGTTGACAGTATGGGGCCTGTTTGAGATTCTCTCTCTCTCCTTCTCTCTCTGCCCCTCCGCCACTCATGCTCCCACTCTCTCTCTCTTTCAAAATAAATAAGTAAACTTAAAAAAATCTTTAGAAAATATGGAATCATAGATAAAAATTTTATGCAATCTAAAAAAAGATTTTTTAGTATTTCATTAAAATGGTAATCTATACAAATTAAATCATGATAGAACTCATATACAAATACATTTTTATAAAATTTTCAAAGCTCATAACAACAGCTTTGATACTACTTGAGCATTATAAATTTTTTTTTAATGTTTATTTATTTTTGAGAGAGAGACACACACACACCCAGAGGTAAGCAGGGGAGGGGCAGAGAGAGAGGGAGAGACAGAATCCAAAGCAGGCTCCAGGCTCTGAGCTGTCAGCACAGAGCCGGACATGGGGCTCAAACTCACAAACCATGAGATCATGACCTGAGCTGAAGTCAGATGCTTAACCGACTGAGCTACTCAGGCACGCCCACTAATTGAGTATTATAAAAATATGTGAACATGACTATTATATGAAAAGAGAAAAATGAGAATACTTTTAAGTTTACATATTATTCCTTCAAGATATGGAATGTTAAATGCTTATCAACAATCAAATGTTACAAAATTTGGAGCATGAGCTTTCCCATATAATCAGCAATGTTTCAATAAAAATGAAACAGACAAAATTTTAAAAAGGAAGTATTTTGTAAAACGTTCAGATAAGCTTTAACTACAAATATATATTCATGAGTTTACTTCTCTATTCTTCACAGCAAGTTGAAGTGCAAAAACTGTCTCTAAATATATTTTCCTCTTATTTTATTTTTCTTCTAGTATTTACATAAAACATTGCACAGAAATACAACAAAGGTTAATGTTGCACAGTTAATACCTGTAATGTGTTCTTCCTACAACTGAATTTCCTTCTCTCCACTGAGCAGTCACATCAGTGGGATCAAGTAAGCCTTCAAAAATATGCTCCCAGAGATACAAACCTGGTAATTAAAAAAAACAAAAACAAACCCATTTACTGTCTGGTTTACTCTGGTGTGTGAGATGAGTTTATGCTCTGCTCATTTACATAATTTGAGCAAGAAACCAGATTTTATTCCTCTTTGGTCCCTTCGTAGGCAGTTCTACCAAGCAATAGCTCAAAATCATCAATATGGCAGTTCATGTGTGAGAGACAGAATTCAGAGGTTGACAGTGTGACATGTGGCAAAATGTGGGTTATAATGAGGACAATAATCTTCTTACCCTAAATTTGAGAAACCCCTAATTATCACTGGACTTTTACTACCTGCTTTATCCTGAAATGTGTTATAATATAAGTTACTATATGATTAGAACGGTTTCTAGTTTCTATATCATAACAAACTAGGGGGATTCACGATTTTGTGCCAAACACAACCAGAGAGGCTCAGGTATGCGTGTATACAGTCACTACATCCAGGAGATAGTAACCCCTCCTCACTGGAACACACATCCCTCACCACACGATGCCCTCAGCAGACAAATGCCATTGTATCATTCTCTTTACGGCAGCCCCTGGTATTTTACCATGATCTCACCTGAATGAAAGCTCTGAGAGGAGAGGAAAGCAGTGTCACACAATGAAGTAACCTGGGAGCCCTGTTTTACTTACACTGACAGATGTGTAAGTATGCCCTGGGGAACTAGAGGACACACACAAAATAACCGTGTTTCAATACCTAGCCAATCAGATACAGCTTTCCAAAAGTGGTAGCCAAATAATGCCTCCCTGTCCACCCAGTATGTCCTAAGATGTGATCTCTAGAATCTATGAATATGTTATCTTACATGGCAAAAGAGACTTTCTATATGTGATTAAGGATGCTGAGGCAGGAAGATTATCCCGGGTTATTTGGATGGGCCCTATATAGCAAAGGGTCCTCACAAACAGGAGGCAAGAGTGTCAGAGTAAGGGAAGGAGGTCTGAAAATGGAAGTAGAGGTCAGAGTGATACGGAGCCATGAGCCAAGGAATTTGGGTAACCTCAAGAAGCTGCAAAAGTCAAGGAAACAGATCCTCCTTGAAAGCCTCTGAGAGGAATACAGCCTTGTGGACACATTTTAGTCTTCTACCCTCAAAAATGTAAGATTCTAAGTTTACAGTGACTATAGTTAATAATACTGTTTTGTATATTTGAAAGTTTCCAAGAGAGTAGATCTTAGAAGTTCTCATCGCAAGAAAAAGAAAGTACACGTATGTGTGATGACGGATACTAACTAGACTTATGTTGATAACTTCACAATATGTAAATATATCAAATCATTATGTCGTACACCTGAAACTAATATAATGTTAAATGTCAATTATTTCTTAATTTAAAAAAAATGAGAAATTTGTGTTGTATAAGCCACTCCATTTTTGGTAACTGGTTATGGCAGCTATAGGAAACCACAGATTATGATACCTGGGAATGGAATGCTACTGTAACAAATACTTAAAAATGTGGAAGTGGTTTGGAATTGGGTAATGGGGAGAGGCTAGAAGAATTTTGAGGAGCAGGACTTAAAAATGCCTAGATGAGAAGGGTGCCTGGATGGCTCAGTTAAGCATCCAACTCTTGGTTTCATCTCAGGTCATGATTTCATGGCTTGTGAGTTCAAGTCCCACGTTGGGCTCTGTGCTGACAGTGTGGAGCCTGCTTGGGATTCTCCTTTCTCTGCCTCTTCCCTGCCTGTTCACTCTCTCTCAAATAATAAATTAAAAAAAAAATGGCTAGATAAGATTGCCTTGGACAGGTTATAGGTAGAAGTATGGGTGTTAGTGACTCAGCTAGTGAGAACTCACATGAAAAAGTATAGTAGAAAAGAACCCCTATGTTGGTTTTTATAAATATCTGAGCAGACTGTTGGTAGAAATATGCATGTTAAAAGTGCTGCTGCTGAGGGCTCAGAAGGAAATGAGGAACATGCTATTAGAAACTGAAGAAAAGGGGATCCTGGTTATATTAGCACCAGAAAGCTTAGCTGAATTGTGTCCAGAAATTATATGGAAAGTGGAATGTATAAATGATAAACTTGGATATTTAGCTGAAAAGATTTCCAAGTAGTATTGAAGCTGTGGCCTGGTTTCTTCTTGCTGATTATAGTAAATGTGAGAGCAAAGAGTGATTGAGGGAAAAACTGTAAAGCAAGGAGCCAGGACTTGATGATTTGGGAAATTCTGTCTATTCAATTGCAAAAGAGGTGGAAAACTAGGAGATTCACTGTCAGGAAGGCATGCTCTGGAAAAAAGGCCAAGGATGTAGGTGAATATCTTTTTTGCTAGTGACTCAGAAGGGATAAAAAGGTTAAAATATTCAGTCACATAGAGGGCTCTTTGAGGATATTAGGTGTGTCATTTATGGATCTCCTCAGCCATCTCAGTAGAAGGCAGAAATAGAGATGGGATTACCCAGGAAAGACCTGTGGAGGAGCTCTTGTGTAATGGAGTGACATACATGGGAGACCCACAAAGACTTGAGAATGCTGTATCAGCAGAAACACTGCTAGCTTGGATTAGAGGGGACACAGAAATGCTGAAATGAAAGAAGGGTGTTGGACTCCCAAAATCCTATCAGCAGGCTGAAAAAAACCATTGAGCTGCAAGCATATGCTACCATTCATGAAAAAGAAAGGATGGCTCTACAGAGGTAGAGCCAAAAGACTAGAAGCAACTTTGAGCCACAGATTATTCTCAGGCCTTAAAACCTAATGATTTGCCTGGTTGGATTTAAGAATTGCTTGGACCATGACTTCATTTTCCTCCTTTTTTTTTTTTTTAACTGTTTTTTTTTTTTTTTTAAATGTTTACTTATTTTTGAGAGTGAGAGAGATAGAGTGTGAGTGGGGCACAGTCAGAGACGGAGGAAGACACAGAATCTGAAGCTGGCTCCAGGCTCTGAGCTGTCAGCAGACAGCCAGACGTGGGGCTTGAACTCACAGACTGTGAGATTATGACCTGAGCTGAAGTTGGTCGCTCAACACCCAACTGCCAGGTTGGGTGCCTCCAGGGGCCCAGGTGCCCCCCTCCTTTTTGAATAGGAATGGAATTACAATCCTTTATGCCTGGGAAATAGGTTGATGAAAAGTAGTGTTTGATAAAAACTCAGCTGGCCACTTTGTGCTTATTGAATTGAAAAGAGAAAAGTCCAGTGGTGCCTGGGTGGCTCAGCAGGGTAAGCATATGACTCTTGATCTCAGCTCAGGTCATGATCTCATGGTTCATGAGTTCAAGCTCCGACTGGAGCTCTGTACTGACAGCACAAAGCTTGCTTGGGATTCTGTCTCTCCCTCTCTCTGCCCTTCCCCTGCTCTCTCTCTTTCTTGCTCCCTCTTTCAAAATAAATAAATAAACTTAAAAAACAAAAACAGAGAAAAGTCTAAAAACATGAAAACCTGTTAAGATATAGATTTAATTAAAAACTAGAATGGGGAAGTGGTAATTTACAGAAAAATTAATATTAGAGATTTTATAAAGAAAAAATTGCTAGAATTTGATTGGAGCTTGGGAGGTCAGGGGTGATCTTCAAGGATGTATATTTGGATGCAAGGGCGAATGAATTTATGAAACGCTAAAGGCAAAAGCATCATTCTCCAATTACTTTCTTCCGATCTGGCCCTTTCTATCCATATCCCTTACTGTACATAAATCCAACGTATGTTTAAAGGTCCAGTAAAGTTTCTTTTAATTCACTAAATTCTTTCTGACTCTTGTAACTCTGAGGATCCCATTCTTTAATTGAGTGTAATATATAACTTGGAACACTAGACTCTTATGATACTCAGAGCAAAAATAATTTTGTGGGCATTCAAGTTTACTCAACTATATACCATATCCCCATTTTACATATGTATAATGAACACAGACGTATTAAAGGCTCTGAGATTGTCCTGCAATAAAGAACTTTGTTTAACTTTGTTCAGTTCAGTGTTTCCCAAACTTGTTTGGCCATCAAGTACAGAGGCCACATCTTATACTTGTGCATCAAGTATCCCATAAACACATAGATTCATGAAAATTCAGAGGACATGGGCATTTCTACATAATAATGCTTACATTCTACTTTGTGTCCACAAATAAATCTGTACTCTGCTAAAGACCAACAATAGGATATTTATGTACGTGTATTTATATTTACACAGATATTGTTTAACAGAAAGGAGGAATATTAAGTAAAAAAAAAAAAAAAGAAGCACCATGATGCCTTAATTAACAAATGATGACATATCCTAAATGTATTAAGATAAATTAATTTAATATTAATAAAGTCCATTTTAGGATTCTTTTCACATGTCTTAGCTCTATACATTAACTTACCAATGGCAGCTTTGCCCCAGATTTGTACATGGAAGTCTGTTTTCCCTTTTGTGGATTTATTTAATATTTGAAGACT
Source organism: Neofelis nebulosa (assembly GCF_028018385.1). Taxonomy (NCBI): domain Eukaryota; kingdom Metazoa; phylum Chordata; class Mammalia; order Carnivora; family Felidae; genus Neofelis; species Neofelis nebulosa. Next base: position 53,084,386 of record NC_080789.1, read on the forward strand.
AGTTTTAAATCTGTGTTGTTGCTCATTTTTTTCATCTCCTTCCCAAGGATTCCATTCTTCACTTCCCAAAGTAGATTGTTCTGTGTTTTAAAAAGAGTGACAGTGTTATCAGTAAGGTAGAGCAGTCTTGTAGATAAATTCAAGCCATTTAAATTAGATGTTAGGGAGTGCTCAAAGCAACTGAATTTGAACTGGTTAAACACATACAATTAAAAAAAAAAAGGAAGTCAAAATTTAATTTTTATTAAATCTTTATTCTGAAAGATCTTAGAATGTTAACAGGAGACACAAACTTCTCTCTCCCAAATGAAACCTACAATAACTGGATAGCACGTATCAAGCTACAAGTTTACCTTTTGCAATTCTTTATAGGTTGTATATACACACGTACCCTACACATAAAAACTTGACTTCGGAATGTAAAGTGTCCAACAGTTTTAGACACTATTGTGCAAAATTCTGGAAAAAGGGAGAGAGAAATATGAATCGGAATCGGACATAGGTCAAAACACAGGACAGAAGATCACAATTTGGAGGCAAAACGCTCAGGCCTTCCCAAGTCACTGCATGATTAGAAAAGTCTCTTTGTTTCAATGAGGAAATAAGAGGTCTTAAACCCAGCTGCATCTCCAAGAACTGGGCGACCGGCCACGCCTTGCGTACTCCAGACGTGCTATACAGGAGTGCGCCCCTGCCAGCTTTGGGGGTGGGCAGTGAGGATGGCGTGCGAGATTCGGGCGAGGACTGAGGCACCCGCACACGCCTCAAGCCCGAGCTCACGGCAGGCAACCGAGGGCGGGAGGAGGCGAGAGGCACCCGGGAGCCCGCGGGCACTCCCGGACCCGAGCGCCAGGTCTGCGGCCACCCAGTGTCCTACCTCGGCCGCGCCTCTCCCGCGCCGGGGCCACCCCCTTCCTTAGGCCCCGAGAAGACGCGGCCGGCGCCCGGCGGCGGCGCCCGAAGAAGACGTGGTAGGCGGCGTAGAGGGAGAAGAGGCAGTACAGGGCGATGAGAAACGAGCAGAGCCGCTTCCGCGTCAGCCGCATCCCACTCGGGCTTCCCGTCGGCCACCGCCACCCGGGAGCCGGGCGGGAGAAGAAGCCGCACTCAGCGCCCGGGCTCCGGCCACTTCAGGTGCAGGCCCAAGCCGGGGCGGAGCGACTCACCAGAATCGGCCTCGCCCCCGCTCAAGCCCCGCCCAGGGGCCTCCCCGGCATCTCCGCCCCGCCCCCGTGCCCGCCCAGCCCAGGCCCCGCCCTCAGCCCCTCCCAAGCCTCCCCGAGGGCTCTTTCGCCCCGCCCTCCGCAGGCCTGGCACCTTCACCCGCTTCCCTTTGGTAGCCTGTTGGCCTCGGTCTTTGGAATTGGGCGTTGGGAGACCACGTCTTCCTGCGAGCTGCTCCTTGACCTCTGAAGTGTATCCGCGGCCTCTTTCAACCCTGCCCTCCTCCCTACGTGTATAAAAACGTACCTGTTATCTGACTGTAAAGGAAACAAACAAACAAAACACCGAAACAGCGCCCACCTTGATCCACGAAGTCCATGTGGAAGCACGGTCCCATGCCAGTTTTTGTTCTCCGTCCTTAGTATAGGGCCTGCAACTTTATAGATGAAGGAACATACATGTCCATTAACAAAAGGTCAGTGGTGGGGCTTCTGGCTGTCTCTGTCGCTTGGTGGAGCACGGCCCTCTGGATTTCCCAGTTAGGAATGGCAGGACATTGTGAATGTAATTAATGCCACTCAATGGTACACTTAGAAATGGTCAGAATAGCAAACTTTGTTATGTATGGCTCACTGTAATAAACATATTTGAGAAAATTAAGTTTTGTTACTTGAGTGGAAACAGGAGTACAGTCTTTTGTCTAATAGGGACCGTAAAATTGAACTTTGTCAATAAACTTTGTCAAGCCCTTGTGAAATTTTTTGTCGATTGGGTTCACTATTTTTTACAGTACGCTCCATGCCCAATGTGAGACTTGAACTCATGACTCTGAGATCAGGGGTCACCAGCTCTACCAACAGAGCCAGCTAGGCGCCCCTGTGTCTAACACTTGTTCAACTTGGTAGTCTTGGTAGCCAGACAGCTTGTAGGATACAAGAGCGGAATAGGACCTCACAGCCCTCACTGGCTATGTCCTGACTGATTGAACTCTCCAACTTGATGCAGTTTTCTTAATATTTCTGGATAAAGTTTCCATGTCTTCATTAGTAACAAACAAACAAACAAACAAACAAAAACAAAACCACACACACAAAAAAACCAAAAAACAACTCACTTTCAGAGTGCCTCAGTGGCTCAGTGGGTTAAATGTTTGACTTTGGCTCAGGTCATGATCTCACCCTCCCTGAGTTTGAGCCCTGCATCTGGCTCTGTGCTAACAGCTCAGATCCTGGAGCCTGCTTCAGATCTGTGTCTCCATCTCTCTCCGCCCTTCCCCTACTTGCGCGCGTTCTCTCTCTCTCTCTCTCAAAAATAAATAAACATTAAAAACAAAAATAAAAACTTACCTTTCCAGAATTTTATGTTCTTGGGGTCTGGTCTCTGTCTTCCCTAGTGACATCCAGATAATTTGATAAGGAAAATTTTATGGCTGGAAGGAAATTTGGGTCCAGAGGGATGAGGTGACTTGATCAACATCTTATACTTTTTTTGGTGTCTGAGCTGGACTAAAAACCCAGCATCTGTTTAAGTTCTGTGTTCTTGACATTATAGTAACTATGTCCTGGTCCCTCATCTCATTCTGTTTTTTTTTAATTGCTTTTTGTTTTGTTTTGTTTTGTTTTGCTTAACAACATCAGATCCTAGTGATGAACTGCTTGAGTTTGATCATAGATCTTAATGATCCAATTTCCAATTTGACTTTGAATACATAATGTTTGATTGTTCCTCCATATTAAATCCATTATCAAAGGATGACTCTGCCATAGTTGAGAATATAAAACAAGGTAGTACAAACTTTAAAGGCAGTTCCAAAGAAGCTCTCAAAGTACTCTGAGCACAATCAGTGGAATTATTATGTATATCCAACCAATATATTTATACAAAATTAGATAACTGTCATCAAATGAAGGGGTGAAAATTCCTTTGCTTACAGATTCTCATTTTTGGTCTTTTCTCCTAAAAAAATATATGTTTTTGTTTCTTGCTTTCCTATGGCTATTCTTCTTAGCCTAATATTAGCTTTAGCATATATTAACTATATAACCTTAAGTCAAGTTACTTGCTATCTTTCAGTTTTCTGTCAAGTGGGGTTAATATGATTTTTGAAAAGAAATAATTTCTTTTCTTGCTTCTGCTCACTTCCTTTGCCCAAATAAAATATTTCAGATTTGGCTTTTGCTGTTGTTGTTAAGAATCTTTAGAGTGACATTTTGAAAAAGAAAACAAAGCATTTTTAAATGGAAATAAATGCTGATAATGACTGTGAACTTGAAGATATCATTGTTTAGAAGCAGTTAAGGCACAGTACTGAGGAAGTATCAGCTCTGAGCCATAGTGAGGAATCAAAGAAAACTTCATAGTTTTCTAGATGGAAGGATGGTGTTACTACTTTTTTTTTTTTTTTTTTTTAGGTAGGCTTTACACCCAACAAGGGGCTCAAACTCATGATCCTGAGATCAAGAGTTGCATGCTATACCGACTGAGTCAGCCAGGTGCCCCTAGTGTTACTACTGGTATAGAAGGAAAACATGATATGAAGAGACATTTTTTTTTTTAGAGGTGGATGATTTGCCTTACTGTGTTTTTGGCCCAGTAAATTTTATTTTATTTTATTTTATTTTATTTTATTTTATTTTATTTTATTTTATTTTATTTTATTTTTTTAATTAAATATAACTTATTGTCAAATTGGTTTCCCTACAGCACCCAGGGCTCCTCCCAACAGGAGCCCTCCTCAATGTGCCCAGTAAATTTTAAAGGAAACTCAGTAATTGAGGCAAAAATGAAATGTTTATTATCAGGATTAGATGAGACTAGGGCAGCAAGAGTACATGGTCTTCAGTCACTAGTCTTTAGTGCATCGTCTTAAGGCTAATAGATGCTTAATATGTGTTTGTAGATGATAACGCATCACCAGCCTTGGGTCACTCTACAGATATACTTTTAATAGTGTCCCTTGTGCCTAGTATAGGATCTGGCATATTTCAGGTGTTCAGTAAATATTTTCTGTTGAATTCTTATCAGTATTAAAAAATGAATTTATGGGGACGACTGGGTGTCTGAGTTGGTTGAGTGTCAGACTTCAGTTCAGGTCATGATCTCACTATTCATGGGTGCGAGCCCTGTGTTTGGGCTCTGTGCTGACAGCTCAGAGCCTGGAGCCTACTTTGGATTCTCTGTCTCCCTCTCTCTCTGCCCCTTCCACCCCCCCCCCTTAAAAATAAATAAACATAGGGGCGCCTGGGTGGCTTGGTCGGTTAAGCGTCCGACTTTGGCTCAGGTCATGATCTCACTGTCCATGAGTTCAAGCTCCGCGTGGGGCTCTGTGCTGACAGCTCAGAGCCTGGAGCCTGTTTCAGATTCTGTGTCTCCCTCTCTCTCTACTCCTCCCCTGTTCACGCTCTGTCTCTCTCTGTCTCAAAAATAAATAAACGTTAAAAAAAATTAAAAAAAAAAACATTAAAAAATTAAAAAAAAATTGAGACCAACTGTAGCCACGTTGCTTAAGTGTCAGGACTGAGAACTCAGGCCATCTACATTAACATGACTTTTCCCTAGTTTTAGTAAATTCTTGCCCAAGAGCATAAGGCCATAAACTAATAACTAACTTCACTGTTTATTTCAGGAAAATTTCTGCAAACTAATTGATCTAAAAAAATACTTGCTCTTCTTGGCAAGTATCTCTTTTAGCTGAAACACACGGTTTATCTGGGCAAATACTTGGCGTATAAAACTTATGAAATACTTTACATATGAAAAAACATCTTAGCTATCAGGACTTGCTTCAAAATCATTGTACTGGTGTGCTCACCCATTAGGATGTTCACCTGTCTGGATTTGTCCAGGACTGAAGGGTCCCCAGGATGTAGGGGTTTTAGTGCTAAATCTGGGAAAGTGTTGGAAAACCAAGGACAAAGTGGCCACTATACCACCAGCCCTAAGCTATTATGTCAAAAACTTTGCTCAATACCCAAAACAATTCCTTGTTTTAAAAGAGCTGTCCTGGGTACCTGGGTGGCTCCATTGGTTAAATGTCCAACTTGAGCTCAGCTGGTGATCTCATGGTTTGTGAGTTCAGGCCCTGCATTGGGCTCTGCGATGACAGTGCAGAGCCTGCATCAGATCCTCTGTCTTCCTCTCTTCCTGCCCCTCCCCGGCTCAGTTCCTCTCTCTCTCTCTCTCTCTCTCTCTCTCTCTCACACACACACACACACACACACACACTAAATAAACATTAAAAAAAAAAAAAGAGCTGTCCTAAACCATTTGTACTCAGACTCCCATAGCCTATGAAGTATCACCTGCTATCTTCCTCCTTCTGAGGCTACTAAGCCTCTGTCAAAGAGCACTGTTCTCCCTTACAGTAGTAGATTTAATAAATTTGGCTTTCCTTGATCACCAGGTTATTCTGGTGGTCTCTTGGGGAGGTAGCAATTGTTTTATGTATATTTTTATTTGGCCTATCTTTTCTGTGGGAATGATAGTTATTTAAGGAAAGGGAGTATTTATTTTATAAGTACATAAAACACCCACTGTATCAATGTACACTCAGGTGCTACTATCTAATGGTTTTACTATTGAGAATAATATGCAAGATAAAACAAGTATGGGGTTGAGGTTGTCTTAAGTAGGGAAGAAGACCATACAAATTGAGGTGTTGTCTTCAAACTACCAATGTCTGTATAATTTGAATATAAATTTTGGTTGTGTATTTAGGTTACAAAGGAAGGAATCTTCTTTTCTTTTCTATTATTTTTTTTAGTAGGCTTCATGCCTAACGTGGAGTCCAATGCTGGGTCCAACACGGGGCTGGAACCCATGACCTAGAGATTAAGACCTGAGCTGAGATTGAGAGTCATTGTTTGACTGTTTGAGACACACAGGCACCCCACAAAGGAAGGAATATTCTAATTGATCTAAATATAGCGGTATTCGTTTTTCTTTCTCTTTGTTTTTAATGTGCGAGCTATGGCTGAGAGCCTCTTTCTGTGTATCACTGTAATCTCCTTAGTCTGGGATGGGTGAATGAGAGAAGGAAAGGGAAAGAGAATTGGTGGTGAGTGGAGCAGTGTGGAAGAAGGGACTAAATAAATACTGAGTTTGGAGCTCCAGAGATAGGGAACCAGCCCAAGGAAGATAAACCACGGGAGGGAGTACATAAAGGAACACGAGATAAATTAAACTAAAGCAAGTCTAAAAATTTTGTTTGGTGAAATTTTCATCTCTGTATGCAAAAGGAAGAATTATTAATCAACAAAATATAAAGAAAGAAGTCCTAATGCCCTAATGCCTTCTGCCAACTGCCTGAGAAATATTGCACATTTATTCTTAGAAATCCACAGTACAAATTTCTTGTGATACCTGGCCAAAATTCTCTCCTAAGTTTATTAAGGTGTAAGTAATACTCAAGAAGGGCATTAACTACTTTTGGGAGATATTTTACACCTTGGCCAAAACCCTTTGTTTCAAACAAAGTGGTTTTTTTGTTTTTGTTTTTAATAGATACTTCTAGTAGGGGTTGGCCATGTAACAAATCTTTAAGTCATTAGCTATAGCTATATTAAATTTATAAGAATCAATCCCAATAAGATACATTTTTTTAAAGTTTATTTCTTTATATTTTGAGACAGAGAGAGAGAGAGAACCAGCAGGGGAGGGGCAGAGAGGGGGAGACAGAGGATCCAAAGCAGGATCTATGCCCCCATGGGGGCCTCAAATGCACAAACCACGAGATCATGACCTGAGCTGAAATCAGAGGCTCAATTGACTGAGCCACCCAGGGGCCTTGAGATACATTTTTTTTTCTATGTAAGTATGATGATGATACAAATAAGTGAAGAAAATCTACTGAAATTTATTGACATTGGGAAATAGTGAGCACATTGTAATGTTTTTTTCAACAACCAACCAAACAGCAAATAAAAGCCAAACAGATACAACTAGAATATGAAGGTTAGAGACAGCAGAACCATAAGGTGACATGGAAGGTACAGATGAGTAGAAACAGGTTCTGCGCAAACTTCGCTTCCTTTGCCAATCTTTCTCTCAATCATGCCCCGCCCCCAGCAGCCTCTGAGCTCCGTACACAATTTCATCACTGCTTTAATGTCTCATCACAATTTTTGTTTACGTATTGCACGTAATCCACTAGCTTTAGTCAAAAGCTATTTAAGATTATTACTGTTATATTCCTAAATGCTATGGATATTCGTGGACTCTATTTTACTATAAGCTTTCTGGGTAGGCGTCACAGCCACTGAGAGGATTTCAAGGCAGCTGGACCCATTTGGCTCCATTTTTAATTTAGTATCAATTTGGTATTTGCTGGTTTTCTAATAGCTTGGAGAAGTCTACTGTAGGGCCCTAGGAGTGATACAAGTGTTTAACACTTTTAGAGCTGTTTAAACCTTGCTGTGTTTTTTTGCTCATCTCATTTTTGTGCTTATAAGAATGTCCACATTTGGTATATTTCTCAACTTTGACTTCCCATCACTAGGTCTTGATGGCTTGTACATATTCCTTTAATCCATAATCTTCAGACATTTGTATTTCTATTAACTCACCCTGATAGAAAGATACCCCAGACTAATACTGCACATCAGTAACTGAAGTTTACTTTTATTTTTATAAACCCAGTTGTGTTTATTTTGTACCAGGGTTACTGCTGGCTACCTGGATTGGATAGCATTCCAGTTTTTCTACGGCCCTAGAACTGTTTATACAGCACAGAAAATACTTGATCCTTGAAAGCTTCATTGTACTTTTCACTAATATTCACTGGCCCTAGAACTATTTTTGGAGACAGTTCTTTAATAACATTTAATTGGCGTATTCGTGTCTGTAATACTTCATGAGTCTGTTTTGGCAATTTTAATTTTCCAAGAGAATAATTTACTTCAATGGGATTGAAAAATACTCAGATATATCCCTTATCTAATTTCTAATTTCCTTTTGGGGGTTTTTCTTTTATATTAAAAATTTCAGATTTTCTATTTTATTTTATTATTTGTTTTCCCCTTCCTTTCCAATCATCTTCAGATTTATTTATCAGTTCTGATTTTTTCTATTTTGCTATTACTAGATTGTGCATTATTTGTTTCTTCCTTCTGTTTTCCTGTTTGACCTTTTCCCTAACTTTCTCAATTGGAAAGTTTAAAATTTTTATCAGTCTTTCTTAATAATGAAATCATAGAAACCTATTAATTTACTTCTACAACACTGGTCATTTTCTGAAAGTGCAATGTTTTTACTCTTTGTTGTTTGGGTATTTTTAAATCTAGTAGTGATTATAAAAGAGTGTGGGGTATTTTAATCACCAAGTGATAAGCATTTAATTTGGCTTTTTAATTTTACCAATGCAGTGGCTAAAATGATATTCTGTTGTTTTAATGAGCATTTCTCTGGTTAATAGTGAGTTTAAGTAACTTTTATTTAATTAATTAATTTCTGTTTTCCTCTTCTGTGAATTGTATGTTTTGAACAATTTTCTATTCATTGCTTACCTTTTACTTTTGATGGTGGGGCTTCTTTATTTACTTTATATTGCAATCATTTGTGTTTTTTTTTTTAAGTTTATTTATTTATTTTGAAAGAGAGAGAGAGAGAGTAGGAGAGGGGCAGGCACAGAGCCTGACATGGATGGGGCTCGATCCCCAAAATATATTGTATTCTTCTGATTTTTGGCTGTTCTATTACCTTTATTTATATTGTCTGTTATGGTAAAGACATTCTAAATTTTAATATAGCTAAATTTATCAATCATTTCTTTTATAGTTTGGGGAGTGTGTGTGTGTGTGTGTGTGTGTGTGTATCTGTATGCTTTAAGAAAAAGTTCTCTGGATAATTCTGTTGATTAAAATTGTATTGAGGACATGTGTGTGGCTCAGTTGGTAGAACTTCTGACTTTTGATCTCCGCTCAGGTCGTGATCTAGCAGTTCATGAGTTCAAGTCCCACATGGTGCTCTGTGCTGACAGTGCAGAGCCTGCTTGGGATTCTCTCTCTCTCTCTGCTCCTCCCCAACCTGTGCACCCTCATGTGCATGTGCACCCTCTGTCTCTCTCTCAAATAAACTTTAAAAAGTTGCATTGGATTTATAGAATAATTTGGGTAGAGCTGACATGTTACAATATTGCGTATTCCCACCACTAGTGTTACAAGTTATCCCAGTAACAATTATTGATAGATTATCCTTCAATGACTGATCTGCAAGACCTCCTCTGCAACATCAGGGTTTCTTGTATATGTGGGTCTTGGTCTGATTTTTCGGACTTTCTTGTGTCATTTACTACAACCATAACCATCTCAGTTATTATATGCCACTGTCTCAGTCACTATAGCTTCATACTAAGTGTTCATATTTGTATGGCAAGTCTCCCTAACCTGTTTTTTTCTTTCTAATACTGTCTTGGCTATTCCTGCCCCTTTGCTTTTCTCCGTACATCTTAGCATTAGCCTGCCAAGTTTCACTAAAAACCTCTCCTGAATTGTAAATGAAATTTTATGGCATTTATAGAATAGTTTGGGGATAATCGAGTTTTTATGAAAAAACTTTTAATGTTTATTTTTGAGAGAGAGAGAGAGACAGAACATGAGTCGGGGAGGGGCAGAGAGAGAGGGAGACACTGAATCCGAAGCAGGCTCCAGGCTCTGAGCTGTTAGCACAGAGCCCGACTCGAGCTCGAACTCATGAATGGTGAGATCATGACCTGAGCTGAAGTGACGCTTAATCAACTGAGCCACCCAGGCTCCGTTTTGTTTTATTTGTACTTAATAGTTAGAGAACTATTATTTTCATTAATGTTATTTGTTAATAATTTATATTTTAATAACAATGTTTATTTACCATTTATTGTTAATTTACATTTTTACTGTGTTTATAGTTTTTTGCATTTGAAAATATAAATGTTTATATCATTTTTTGGTATTTGAAAAGATCATTTGTATTTTAATGTTTATTTTTTTGAGGGAGAGAGAGAGAGAGAGAGAGAGACAGAGCGTGAGCAGCAGAAGGGCAGAGAGAGAGGGAGACACAGAATAGGAAGCAGACTCCAGGCTCTGAGCTGTCAGCACAGAGCCTGATGCAAGGCACGGACTCACGGGAGCGTGAGATCATGACCCGAGCTGAAGTCGGACACTCAACCGACTGAGACACCCAAGCGCCCCAAGTTCATTTGTATTTTAATATATGTCTACGTCATTTTGCATTTGAAAATATCATTTTGTATTTGTGCGTATAATTTCATATTTACACATATCATTTTTGTATTTGAAAGTATAAATATACATCATCGAAAACAATATACATTCTTGTCCCTGGGCTGATCAATCCTGGACCAAATCATACTTTTCCTATTTTTAACTAATCAATACTGAGGCAGGCAAATCTAGCTTTGCTACTTGCTCCAGGAAATACTTGCTCCTGGAGGTTAAGATTGTAAACCAATTCAAAGAGTTTACTTATCTTGCTTCAAAATCCTAGTTTCACTATGTTCATCCAATCAAAGATACAATGTATTAAATTCTGATCCCAGCTAGTTCCCTGTCCTCCAAGATTTACCTTGCGATCACCTAGCCCCGGCCCGAGAACCCTGTCTTTATTTTCCTCTTCTGAGACATTTTACTCAGACTCTGTCAAGATTCTGTCCTTCCTTACTGGAGTGGCTCTAATAAACTTTCATTGATTAGCAGGCTTTCATTGATTAGCAGGTTTTCATTGATTAACAGGCTTTTCTGGTGTTCTTTTGGGGAATGGAAAACTTTTGTTTACAAAATACTGTTGTTGACTCCACTGTTGGTATTTGTCATTTTTAATTAATTAATTTCTTATTTTTTAAAATGTTTTATTTATTTTCGAGAGAGAGAGAGAGAGAAAGAGAGAGAGAGAGAGAAACAGAGTGCAAGTGGGGGAGAGGCACAGTGAGAGGGAGACAGAATCTGAAGCAGGCTCCAGGCTCTGAGCTGTCAGCACAGAGCCCAATGCAGGGCTTAAACCCTCGAACCATGAGATCATGGCCTGAGCCAAAGACAGATGCTTAACCAACTGAGCCATTCAGGCGCCCCAGTATTTGTCATATTTGAATGTTGGTAAGTTTTTCCTTGTTAGTTCCTTAGATAAAGGTTGCTTAGTTTCCCCTGGGGGGAGTTGGATCTGTCCTGGGTAAAGGTCAAATGAAGATTACCTTGAGTTTTAAAAGTGTCTCTAGGGGCGCCTCGGTGACTCAGTCAGTTAAGCATCTGACTTCGGCTCAGGTCATGAACTCACAGTTTGTGAATTCGAACCCTGTATCAGGCTCTCTGCTGTCAGCGCAGAGCCTACTTTGGATCCTCTGTCCCCCTCTGTCGCTGCCCCTCCCCCCCTTTCTCAAATATACATAAACAGTAAAAAAACCAAAAAGGGTCTCTAGAGACTGGATTGTGTTTTTGAGTTTCAATAGACCAGGACCCATTTTCCTTTCTTTTTATGAAAGTCTAACATAGAACAGACATTTGTTGAAGTACAAAATCCATATAGGAAGGGGCAAGATCATGAGCATACAGCTTAATGCACTTTCACAAAGTGAACCCCGTTCTGTAACCTGCACCAAGATCAAGAAACAACATTGCCGCAGAAGCACCTTAGAAGCCAGCCTTTTGCCCCCTTTCAGACAGGGCCATTCTCTTGCACAAGAGTGATCACCATCCTGCCTTTCAGCACTGTTAGTAGGTCTGTTTGTACTTAAACATCCTATAGGGGCGCCTGGGTGGCTCAGTCGGTTAAGCGTCCGACTTCGGCTCAGGTCATGATCTCGTGGTCAGTGAGTTCGAGCCCTGCGTTGGGCTCTGTGCTGACAGCTCAGAGCCTGGAGCCTGTTTCAGATTCTGTGTCTCCCTCTCTCTGATCCTCCCCCGTTCATGCTCTGTGTCTCTCTGTCTCAAAAATAAATAAACGTTAAAAAAAAAAAAAAAAAGTCCTATAGTTTTCTGAATGACTTCTTTCATTCAACAATACATATGTGAATTTCATGCATGTTTGTGTGTGGTTGTATTGATCATTCTCATTGTTGTACAGTGTGTCAATGTGGGAAGATACCACAGTTTATTTACCTGGACTAATTTTAATATTATGTTAGCTTTTGGCTCTTGTTCTAAGCAGGTCTTGCAGGTTAAGATCCCACACAAGTAAGTGTAGCAGTCTTGGGATTTTAATGCTTCCGGGCGACTTTGTTTTTCTTCCAAGTTTCTGAGCAGCCAATAAACTAATTCATAGTTCCTAGTACTATGGGCAGAATCCTTCCCCCCGGCTTTTAAAAAATAAATAGGCTAGAAGGAAATTCTGGACCTTATGCAAGGGTTCAATTTTACTCTCTTGCTTCACACAGGCCTGAAGTCCTATCTCCTGTTCTGAGGGGACGTGTGTGGTTTATGTTAATAAATAACTACTCTCTTTCCAACATAAATTGTTATCACTATTAAATTATCCTCTTTATTACGTTTAAGTTTTTAAATTTTTTAAAATTTTTATTTATTTATTTTTGAGAGAGGGAGAGAGAGAGCATTAGCAGGGCAGGGGCAGAGAGAGAGGGAGACAGATGATCCAAGGCAGGCCCTGTGCTGACAGCAGAGAGCCCGCTGCTGGGCTTGAACCGATGAACAGTGAGGTCATGACCTGAACCGCAGTCGGACACTCAACTGACTGAGCCACCCAGGCGCCCCCACATTTAAGTTTTATTTTTATTTTTTAAATTATTTTATTTTTTTTAATGTTTATTTATTTTTGAGAGAGAGACAGACAGAGACAGAGCAGGAGTGGGAGAGGGGCAGAGAGAGAGAGGGAGACAGAGAATCCAAAAGAGGCTCCAGGCTCTGGGCTCCAAGCTGTCAGACAGAGTCCGACTCAGGGCTTGAACTCACGGACTGCAAGATCGTGACCTGAGCCAAAGTTGGACACTTAACCCACTGAGCCACCCAGGTGCCCCTACATTTAAGTTTTTAAAATTTAAACTCTACCTGAGCTGATATTTCCTTATCCACTTTCTTTTTTGTCTGTTTGTGTGTTTTTTTTCAGGCTTTGACATGTTTTATTAGAACATAATTTCAACAAAAGGTTGCTTTTATTTACAGAATTTAATATGTGTGGGGACTGTCCAAACCACTTGGACCCAAATGAGAATAGACATTAAGCCTGTTTACATATTTTATTCATTTTAAAATGTTTATTTTTGAGAGAGAGCACGCAGGAGGGCTTGAGCATGAGTGGGAGAGGGGTAGAGAGAGAGGACAGAGAATCCCAAGCAGGCTCCGTGCCACCATCAACATAGAACCCACGCAGGGCTCAAATTCAGGAAAGGTGCGATCATGATCTGAGCCGAAATCAAGACTTGGATGCCCACCTGACTGAGCCACCCAGGTACCCCTGTTTATGTATTTTCTTATTTTTAATTGGCATATAAAAAAGTTTCGCATTTATAAAAATCCCAGTATTATAAATGACAAACTCATCCCTTAATTAAATATAAAAACAGCTTTAAAAACATACAACTTAGATTGGTTTCATCTTGAATTGTAATTCAATAAGACTAAAAACTAAACATTCCAGGTCCTATAACAAATAGTAAAATACTTGAAGGCCTTCAGGATCCTTTGACTGATTTATGTCAATAAGAGAGCCTATTTTTTATTTTTCTTGCAGGATCTACAAATAACTTTTTTGAAAATAAACAAGAGAACCTATTTTTGATGTGGTAAAAGAAATGTGTTCATCTCCATTGACAATTTTAAGCTCCAGGTGGCTAACTCTGTCCGAGGGGGGCCACAAAGCATCTTCTTTTGTAATTTCACTGTCATCAATAATTCTCTTCAGTTCTCCCATTACATTCTTGTGTATTTAAGCCCGCTTTCTGATCATGACATCATTTTTGTAATTGCTGTGGTTGGCATATGTAAGCTTTCTCTCTGGCTGAACCTCATACTCCAGAAACTCAAGTCCAAGCTTGCCTTGTGCCCTACACAGCAGCACAGGTAGAAATCACTGGCCATGGTCATTTTTGTTCCCTCTTTTTGTGTTTACAATTTCAATCGCTCAGTTTTGACTTTTCCTTTCTTTTTTTTTTTTTTTTTAATTTACTTTAGGTTTAACTCTCAAGCAGCACATAGTTGGATTTTACTTTTTAACTAGTATTTGCCTTTCATTATGGGACATTAAGCCTTTTGCGCATGTGGTTATAACTGCTTTGTATATCTTCTGCTATCGTGCTTTATATCTTTTGTGCAACCTTGCTCTTTCTTTCGTCTTATCTTTGCTCTACAGAGTTTCTTTAATTTGCTGTTATCTTTTCCAGAGACTTGGAAGAGATTTTGTGACTGTTTTAATTTTGTGACAGTTTTCGTAGGTTTTGTTTTTAGTGAAAGGAATTTTTAGCCTATATTTCTAAAATTATCAAAGTAAAAAAATTAAATGATATATTTTGCTCCATTTCTTCCTGTAGAGAGACAGGTCCTAAAGGTGCAGTGATGAGAGAATTGCAAAGCAGGGGGCTAAGACTCTCCAGAGGTGAAGCATCGCTCCCCTGCCTCAAGCCTCTTTTATTTTTGCAAATTGTCTTGATGACACCAAGCACATACAACATAGTATTTGGCATCTTGACGGGTCCTGCACCTGCAGTGTATTCCATACTGGGTCATCAATACATCTGGCGCCAGACAAAACATTCTTATCCCAGGCCTGGCGCCCGTATGATGTCCTTCTGGAGAGAAGGAGCAGTCCCGGAGGCCTTCCGTCCTGGGAATGAAACTGCTTTCAGTTCCTTGTTGCTCCGTGGGTTTCCTTCAGAACATTCTTACAGTGCCTCCGGCTTCTTGTTCTCCAACGGCTTCCTCGTTTTTGTAAGAATAAACTGGGTTGAGTTGCAGATGCCATTAAACGGCTGATTTGACATTCTACATTCTATTTTTCGGTACATGGCAGTGATAGAATGTATTCTTGTTCACCAATGTTTGTATCCCTTCCTCGGAGGAGAATATATATTCTTGGCCTGTTGATAGACATCAGGCATGAAGAGAATTTGCCCCTTTGGATTCTGTGTCTCCCTCTCTCTCTCTGCCCTTCCCCGGATCATGCTCTGTCTCTCTCTCTCTCAAAAAAATAAACATTAAAAAAATAAAAAATAAATGTCTGCTGGAATATCCAAGAACTGTCCTCAGGCAAAGCAGTTCTGCTTATCGGGACAGCAATTAGTAGTCTCCTCAAGAGACACAGGTAGAGAGGACTTTAAGAACAAAGTATTCAATAATGCAGAGTTTTGTCCTTATCCTGAAGGCAGCAGGAATCTGGTGATGGTCTCAAGCACACATTTATTTATCCAAGAAAAAGTATTGGACAATGACTACGTGCTCCTCACTACTTTTACTGAGGGCACCAGCTGTGAGCAAAATGAGGTCCTGCTCAAAGGGACCTTCCTTGTGGCAAGATGACAAGTTCTGTTCCAGACACTGTGGTAACACGAGCATAGCCAACCCAACAGTCTCTGACAGTCCTTTTATTGCCTTAAAATTTACTATGAGAAAGTTTGCATCAACTATTGGTGGTGTCATTCATTCCATAAGTATGTGTGGAACTATGTGCATGTGGAACTATGTGCAAGATGTGTAACACAGTCAGCCTAAAAAAACAGCATCTGAACGATTTGGGCCAAGTTTCCAGTTTAAACTAAAAATATTATAGGCTTGATATGTATCTTGTGATTAAAATAAATGTTGATGAAAGGAATTTAAATAATATATATTTTTTTAAGTTTATTTTGCATGAGAGAGAGCACATGAGCGGGGAGGGGCAGAGAGGGAGGAAGAGAGAGAGAGAGAGAGAATCCCAAGCAGGCTCCGGGAGCCAGACACAGGGCTCGATCCCACGAACTGTGAGAACATGACCTGAGCCAAAATCAAGAGTCAGACGCTCGACCGATTGAGCCACCCAGGTGCCCCTAAATATTATTTGTAATAGATTTTGTGTTCCTTATTCTAACAGCGTAGCTGCTTAAGTTAGCAAAAAGAAAAAAATATATTAGTTAATAGAAATGGAATCATCCAAAGAAAATCCCCTGAGAATTTAGGAATCAAACAATATTGTCAAGATGCATTATTCTAAAAGGCAGAAGGGAAACTGCATTTATTGAAAGTCAACAGAGGAGGGAGCTGCAGGTAGAATTTTAACTGTACGAACACAACTGTTTTTATATTAGAGATTTCTGATATATTCTCATACAAATGATCACACTCTTCAAAAAATTTTATTACACATAAAAATGACATATTTCTGTATCTGTGAACTGGCAGTGTTTCCTTGGGGGAAAGGAAGGCCACAAGGTTAATTCTAGATTTGTGATTAAAGGTATTTGCATTCAGTAACGCTTCTTTCATAAGTAAACCATGTTTCCAAGGTTACACCAATCTGGGGGCACAATCGAATAATCCTCACACTTTTTTTTTTTTTTTAAATTTTTTTTAACGTTTATTTATTTTTGAGACAGAGAGAGACAGAGCATGAACGGGGGAGGGTCAGAGAGAGGGAGACACAGAATCTGAAACAGGCTCCAGGCTCTGAGCTGTCAGCACAGAGCCCGACACGGGGCTCGAACTCACGGACCGCGAGATCATGACCTGAGCCAAAGTCGGACGCTTGATCGATTGAGCCACCCAGGCGCCCCTATCATCACACTTTAAAAGAAGAAAGATTTCTCTGGCTTTGCCACCATCCACTCTGCATGGACACTTATCTCCAAATAGTGGCTTACGTGTGATATGCTCTGATGTTTATTTGCTTCTTCTTTCACTGGTTTGCTGATGATGCCTTCTGTGTGCAGCACCTACATAAGGCCCAGGGCCAGTGGCTTTGGTCCTACACTGTACCACCCCGCCATACTCATATAGGTGGACTGATATCGGTGCCAAGAGCCTTTTGTCACTGCCATACTGCTGGCATGGTGTCCATTGACTGTACAAAATGCTGTCACCGATGCCACTTATCCTCTACTCATTTCATCCTAAATGATCCCTTTACTCTTATTTCCATCAGGCCTCAAAATCTGCTCAGCCTTGCTTACAACCCAGAATAAAGGCAGCTTAAAATCAAGCTTGGATCTCAAAAACTCTTACGATAATTTTATTGTTATTCTTTGCAAGAGTCAGAGGTAGGGGAGGGGGGCCCCTATTGGTGAGTATATCTGAGACAATAGAATCTAGTCTGAACTTGTGCATGGACGCAAAGGGTACAAATATTTCCAGCAATTATTCCTCAAATAACCCATTATCTATAATTTTTCTCATCATTCTAAAATATAATCAGAGTTGTGCATATTGTTTTCTGGTCTCAGACCAATTCTAGTCGATGTGTATGAAAAAGTTTAATTTAGGCGACATTTACCTCTAGAGGTAATTTATGCTTTTTGGAATGTATATAAAATTCTTTCTTTCTCTTTTATAAAACAACTCTCATGGTGCCTGGGTGGCTCAGTCAGTTAAGGGTCTGACTCTTGATTTTAGCTCAGGTCATGATCTCATAGTTTCTTGGGTTGGAGCCCCAACTGTGCTCTGCACTGACAGATTCTCCCTCTCTCTCTGCCCCTCCCCTGCTTGCACTCTCTCTGTCTCTCTCAAAAATAAATAATAAATTAAAAAAAACATAATTGTCCATGGGTCTCTCACATTTCTGTATGTTCTGTGAGCTAAGGCATTGGCCATCTTTGTTCTGGAGTATACTTTCAAGGATGCTTGCATAGCAGTCTTAGAAGATGGAGGCAGTGTCTTCTCCTGGAAAAAAAAGGCAGGATTGTTCACTGTCCACTATCAGAGAGATAACGATTTAATCCAGGGCAAAGAGGTGAGGCAGGCTTACCATCCGTTATAAAAGGTTTCTGTGCTTGATGAAAACATGCTGTGTGTGCAGCCTCCATTTGCAACCCCCACCCCCATGCAGGTACATGTATTTTGATTATGCCGGTAGACTATGCCTGGTTATATGCATTTGTCAAAACTCATTGACTCTTAAAATGAATGCGTTTAACTGCATATAAATTGTACCTGAATAAAATTGATTTAAAGATGTGGCACCCAGAACAGACTGGAAAAGAACAGAACATAATGCATTGGTTGATAACTCATTAGCATTTAGTAGAACTGGACTATTCTCTACTTTGTTATTTGCTCTATTGAGTTCTGTGAATTTTATTAATAAATTATTCAAAAATCGTTATTGGGCAACCACCATGTGCAGATACTATGCTATCAGTGATATAAGAAGTAGATAGAGGGGCACCTGGGTGGCTCAGTCAGGTAAGCCTCTAACTTGGGCTTAGGTCATGACCTCATGGTTCATGAGTTCAAGCCCCACATCAGGCTCTGTGCTGACAGCTCAGAGCCTGGAGCCTGCATGGCATTCTGTGTCTTCCTTTCTCTCTGTCCCTCCCCTGCTCACACTCTGTGTCTCTCTCCTTCAAAAATAAATAAACATTAAAAAAAAAAAAGAAGTAGATAGAGATGGTGTCAGCCTTTTGAAATACTCTCAAGTTATCATAATAGAAATAGTATAAATATGTCATATGGAAACAGAAGAGACAGTATAAGTTCTAAGTACTATACTTTTCTGCCTCACCTATGAAGTTACAGATTCTCTGAATATCAGCAGCAGTTATTGGGAAATACAAATTACTTTTTAAAAAAATGCTTTATTTTTTAAGTAATCTCTATACCCAACCTGGGGCTTGAAATTACAACCCCAAGATCAAAAGTCCCGTGCTGTACTGATTGAGTTAGCCAAGCACCCCAATACAAACTACCTTTTAAGAGATTGATAATAAGAGTTCAATGAAAGAAAAATAATTGCATTTAGGTAGTTTGAAATTAGAGCAAGTAACAGAAAATGTAAGCTTTTAAGATTGTATGGTTTATATGGCTTTTGAGCCATGATCCCTTTCAGGGAAAAAAAAAATCTGAGATTCTGTTACTATGAATACTTTCAACTATATTCAACAAATATTATCCATATCATGTGGTCTTTGGGTACATGAGTAATAGCTGACATTACCTCTTGTACCCAAAACACATATTGCGTATGTTTTACTAAAAATATGTTTTGTGCAGTCACTTGTGTGCAGGAAAATAGAGGCTGTCACTGGAGCAAAGGGAAGCCGCTGCGGATGTCAGAGGACGAGTGAGTCGCATTAGGACTCCTCACCGGAAAAAAATGAAGGGTAAACTCTTCTGTGGGATTTATTCTGCTTGTGTTGCCTTCATAGGAAGAGATTTTGAAACTCATCTGTTTTGCACGAGGATATAGGCGAATCTAAAGATATTGAAAGCTTTTTTTTTTTAAAGAAAGAGAGAGATAAACCAAGAAACGCTCTTTTTAATTTTTTTTTTAAAGTTTATTTATTTTTTAGAGAGGGAGAGAGAGACAGAATGTGAGCAGGGGAGGGGCAGAGAGAGTCAGAGACACACAACTCAAGCCGGCTCCAGGCTCTGAGCTGTTCGACCGGGGCTTGAAGCCATGAACTGTGAGATCGTGACCTGAGTGGAAGTCAGAGGCTCAACCGAGTGAGCCACCCAGGCGCCCCAAGATGTTGAAAGCTTTTACAGTTCAATTTATTTTGTGTCTTGAGGAGCAGATTTGTCAACTTGTAAATTCCCTTCTGTTGGCAGTGAGATGATTTGCATGAGGAGCAAAATCAGTGGTTGTTCTAAAGAAGAAAGGAAAAATACTTCATAGAAGTTTAAAAAAATTGAGATATAATTGACAAATACTGTTGTATTAGTTTTAGGTGTACAACACAATGATTTGACATATGCATGTATTGCAAAATGATTACCTGAATCAGTTTAGTGAACATTCATCACTACACGTGGTTATACATTTTTTTCCCTATGATGAGAATTTTTAAGATCTACTCTCTTAGCTTTCAAATATACAACACAGTATTGTTAACTATAGTTACCATGGTGTGCATTACATCTCTAGGTGTTATTTATCTTATAAATGGAAGTTTGTATCTTTTGACCACCATCTCTGGCAACCACTAATATGTTCTCTATACCAGGGAGCTCCTTTTTTTTTTTGAGATTCCACATATAAGTAAGACCATACAGTATTTATCTTTCTCTGTCTGACTTATTTCATTTAGTGTAATGCCTTCAAGGTCTATCTATGTTGTCATAAATGGCAGGATTTCCTCCTTTTTTATGGTGGAATAAATTCCTGTGTGTGTGTGTGTGTGTGTATATACATACACACACACACATATATACATATATATATACAGATACATATATATATATATATATATATATATATATACACACATACATACACACACACGCACACACCTATATACCACCCATATGAGAGAACCCTTGTGCAGTGTTGGTGGGACTTTAAGTTAGAATAGCCACTATAGAAAACAGTATGGGCACCTGGGTGGCTCAGTCGGTTAAGCGGCCGACTTTGGCTCAGGTCATGATCTCGCCGTCCGTGAGTTCAAGCCCCGCGTCGGGCTCTGTGCTGACAGCTCAGAGCCTGGAGCCTGTTTCAGATTCTGTGTTTCCCTCTCTCTGACCCTCCCCCGTTCATTCTCTGTCTCTGTCTGTCTCAAAAATAAATAAACGTTAACAAAAAAAAAAAGAAAACGGTATGGAGGCCTCTCAAAAAATTAAAAATTGAACTACCATATGACTTAGCAACTCCACTTATGGAAACAAAATCACTAACTCGAAGAGATATCTGCATCCCCATGTTCGCTGTAGCATTACATTTGTAAAGACATGGAAAAAAAAAAACCCCTAAGCATCCATTAACAGATAAATGGATAAAGGAAAAAAAATATATACACACACATATATACATACATACACAGACACAAAAATTCACATTATTCTGATTGTCATGCATAGTCACACAATGTCAAACACACATAATGCTTTCTCCAGAATAATGACCTTGTAATTATAGTTTGCATATGACCAAACTAGCTTACATTATTTGATAAAAGAAAGGCATTGGATAGGAGAGTATAAATACATTTGGCCGAGGCAACGATTATAAGATTTAACAAATAAATGTTGTCTTTCAGGGATTTGAAGTAGACACTTGTGAATAAAGAGATTTTTCCCGTTGGTCTTTGAATGCTATAAGAAGTAGGTACTCCAATTGGAAAAACTCAGTTTCAAACATGTCTGATTGTGGTCGACAGAATTATGGCCCCTAAGAAGATTCATAGTCCCTAAACCCTAGGACTATGAATATGTTACCTTATATGGTAAAAAGGGAACTTTGCAGGTATAATTAAGGTTACTAATCATTTGATGTTGAAACAGGGAGATTCTTGGAGTTTCTAGTAGATCCAGTGTAAGCACATGAGCCCTTAATCCAGAAGAAGGCAGAGGAGGAAGTTAGAGCGACGCAAGAGAAGTCAGATGGATTTGAAACTCTGGAAGGATTTGGAGCACTGCTGCTGGCTTTGAAGGAGGAGGCACAAGCCAAAGACCGTGGGCACCTTCCAGGAGCTGGCAGCCGGGAAGGAAATGGGGACAAGTGTGTCAGCAATCTGAATGAGCCCGGACATGGAATATCCCTCAGAGTGTCCGGAAAAGAGTCTAGGCCAGCCAGCCTCTTGGTGAGACTTTAACTCAAGGACCCATCTGAGCCCTCCTGGAATTCTGACCTCCACAACTGTGAGATAATAAAAGGGTAGCGTTGTAGTTGACTAAACTTGTGGCAATTTGTTATAGCAGCAACGGGAAACAAATACACTGGCCACGTGTGGAAGTTGGAAAGATGGCCACTGGAGATGTCATGACGAAGTTGCCCCCTAAGAATGAACTGGGTTTAAGAGAAGAGAGAGTGGGATACTTGGGGTTTTCTTTTGGCAGTGTGTCAGTGTCAGAAGATCGAGACATTCTGAGCATAGAGCTTTGTGTATCTACTCTCAAATCGCTGGCTGGTTCAGATCCTTGGAGTCATGCTTAAGCCTTAATCTTTCATAAAGAAAAAAAAACTTGAGCTTTTTCATAAAAATTTGCATAAGACACTGAAGTCATACATGCTGTGTTTTTGTTTTGTTTAAAAAAAATTTTTTTAATGTTCATTTATTTTTGAGACAGAGACAGAGACAGAGCATGAGTGAGGGAGGGGCAGAGAGAGATGGAGACACAGAATCCAAAGCAGGCTCCAGGCTCCGAGCTGTCAGCACAGAGCCCGACATGGGGCTTGAACCCACGAGCTGTGAAATTGTGACCTGAGCCGAAGTCGGCAGCTCAACCGACTGAGCCACCCAAGCAGCCCTGTTTTGTTTTTATAGCACAGGTATCAGTGTTTAGCAAAACTGAGTTAAGGTTATATTCCTTACAGGAAGGTTTCTGCTGAAGCATGCTGATGCCCAGTGTCCATATACCCAGTGGCCTGGGCGACGAAAAAGCTACTTCAGAGAAGACTTAATGGAGGAACGTGTTTCTAGACTTCCCATTGAATCCATGGAGTTCTTAATAGCTTTAGAATTATAGTATTTTTGTGTTGCTGATTTTTACTTCAGTTGTATAATTTTCTCAGATAAACTAAAGTTACTGAAGAAGATGATTTCAAGATCTATATCTCTAAACCTTAAAATGTATAACCTGAATATAGATTGGGGTCCATGCCCTAACTTACATTAAAAGGTATTGGAATTCAGCATTACTTAAAAATTTTTAAATATTGAAGCAATTACATATTTTGGTCTAAAAGGGCTTATTTTGATTCCAAATCTTGTATTCCCCAAGGGTAATATAACTTAGCTTAATGCTATTTATATGTTGAACTTGGGGCTATAGAAATTTCTTTCACCAGAAGTAAGAGGTATTAAATAGATATTGAAAAGCCCTACAAAGTCCTGAGAAAAAGATCTCCAAGTTACATCATGACTTCTATGGAAATCTGGAAATGATTCATAAAATCTTGGCTAGGTTATGAGTTGATGCATGTAAACTTTCCTAATCCTTATTGTACTGTTGTAGATTGCTTTTGCCAAAAATTGCAAAATAAAAGTTGTTTATATGGACTAAGGTGCTTTCCAAAAATGTAGTTTCAAGTAGGAGACTTGGGATTACTGGGGGGTGATTCCAGGGAAGAGGGGAACAGGGTAGAGGTGCATAAGAGAGCATGGAGAAGTAGGGAGCACCTTGACTGTGTTGCAAAGCTTATGTTGAAAGACATGAAAGCTAATAGTGGGGCAGTTAGATTGTTAGTTAGGGTCAGTGCAGGAAACAGAAACCACCCTAGATAATCGAAGCGGTAAGGAATTTAATACAGGGAGTTAGGTACTTACAATATTTTGAGAAGGGAGGAAGAGCAGATACTAGGCTGGGTCTCCAGCAACGCCTTCAGAATAGTAGAGAACTGACCTATAGGGGAGCTACGGCCCTGAGGCCACATAAAAAGGCTATGCTGAAGTCAAGATTGTCAGCTGTACTGCCACTGTGCTTTCGCCTCTGGACACCTACGAAACCAAAAAATGGATACTTGTAGCTGTGTGTAGCTTCTACCTTTAGGGATCCAGTTCAAGATGTTGCTGCTTCTGCCAAATTGCCTTTCAATACCCAGCAATCTAGAACAGTCATTTCCAAGGTAATATTTGCTAGCAGACTGCTTAGAATTGATTAGGGGCGCCTGGGTGGCGCAGTCGGTTGAGCGTCCGACTTCAGCCAGGTCACGATCTTGCGGTCCGTGAGTTCGAGCCCCGCGTCAGGCTCTGGGCTGATGGCTCGGAGCCTGGAGCCTGTTTCCGATTCTGTGTCTCCCTCTCTCTCTCTGCCCCTCCCCCGTTCATGCTCTGTCTCTCTCTGTCCCAAAAATAAATAAAAAACGTTGAAAAAAAAAAAAAAAAGAATTGATTGGACGATGACCCTGGGTGGTTTCTACCCTTCAAATCTTGCCCACTGGCATAGCTTGTAGTCCAAACCTTAAGTCTAAGGGAGGCCAACTAATAGTTTTAGCCTTCTGGTTTCCCTAACTACAAGACGAGTGGATAAGACTTTGTCAGCAGGTCCATAACTTCCACACATTTCTCAACTTCATGGAAGGCTGGGACCAAAACCAAGGAATCTAACTCAATCTTAGAAAAATAGCTCACATATATTGAGCACTTACCATATTCCATGAATACTTCAAACCACTTTTATATATAGTAGCTTGTTCAATTTTCTCAATAACGCTGTGAGAAATTATCCCCTATTTACAGATGAGGACACTGAGGCACAGAGAAGTGAAATTACTAGACAAGGGTCACAGAACCAGTAGTTTGAATTCATGAGTGATGTTCTTCGATACCATGTTCTATTGCTTGTTGAAGACAGAGTCAAGGTAGGATACCTGGAGGTGGTAATGCCTCAGTTAAGTATTGAGCATGAATGGTGATTTTCCAGGTGAGAGGAAAAAGCTTTTTAGGGAAAGCTGTAGAGTCTGACTCATTCAGTGAATTATTGGTGGTTTGGTTCAGCTGCCGTGTATGGCATGGGATAAAGTAGTGAAAGATGGCATTACTGAGGCAAGTGTGGAAGAGGTCCTAATGGGCCTCTGATTGTTGGGCGTCTGACTTTGACTCAGGTCATGATATCACGGTTTGTGTGTTTGAGCCCCACGTCCGGCTCCACACTGACAGAGTTGTGGCTCCCTCACAGAATTGTGGAGACTGCTTGGGATTCTTTTTCTGCTCCTACCCTTCCCTCTCAAAATAAGTAAATAAACTGCCCTAAAAAATAAATAAACATCACAAAAAGAAAAAAAAAAACGATCAGAATTTCATTTTATAATTACATCATGGAACATGAGTCAAGCAAGACAGTAGTTGCTTAGGAACTGATACTGTCTGGATGAGAAAGGAAGAGAAGGTGGAACAGTAAGAGGACACAAGGAAAATGCAGGTCGTAGGCTCACAGCTACATAGCGACCAAGGGGGTGGAGGAAAGAGTGTGAGATTATCCCCCGATTTCTGGATCTAGTACCATTCATTCGGTCATGGAGGGGAGGGGAGGTAGGTTGCATTTTGGACATATTGCAATGGAAGTACCTGTGGGATATGAATGGAAATGGTTGGTAGACCCCTGACTCCAGCCACTGAAGATGAAAAGTAGAACCAGAAACATTCCGACTGTAAAAGCCTCTGCTCTGGACAGCCCCGGGAGGAAAACAAATATCCAAATAATCAGTGGCTTGAGAGGTTATTAAATTAGTGTTGTTAGGCATCCCTCAGACACCTTTTCTCGCTATGGACAAAGAGAGATATTCAGCATTCCCCCTGAGAGCTATGAAGACTATGAAGTCATTAGTTTTTAGCTGATGAGGGACGTGTGCCTTAAATTCTTGGGGAACCTTTCTCTATGCTCTTGGTTTGCTTGACTGAGAACTATCCTCTAGTAACGGACCTGGGACAGCCATCCTAAGTCTGTCACTCATAAGGTTTTCTAAAAGAAGACAGTTTCTCCCCACTCACCTCCATTGCCATAAAATAGGATTAAGGAGGTAAGTACCTAGTGTTTTGTTGACCACGGTAAGAACTAGAAAGAATTTGCATTTAGCTTCTGGTAATAGAGATCTGACTATAGTGATGTAAACACATGAGTATTTCTTCTTTCATATAAAAAAGTCCAGAAACCATTATTCTAGTGCTGGTGAGGCAGCTTTATGTAGTTTTCAAGGACCCACTTTCTTTGACCGTTTTCAAATCACATTAGGACATGGCTTTCTTCCAGAAGAAGAAAAGCCTCTTCTGTAAGAAAGAAAAGCCTCTGCCACAGAATGATCCCAAGGATCGGTGGTCCTTGCAGTTAGGCATCGATGAATCAGTGATTGAGAAAGACTGAGAAAACAAGAAATGTAAATTTGGAACAAAAAATAAACAATAGTTTTCTTTTATTTGATAACTCCTTTGTGACTAAAAATTAAGTTATTAACCCAACAGTCTGTGGACACATGTCCGCAAATGGGCTTAATGCATCTTTTGAAACTCTTGGAACTTTTTGGAAATTTCGTCTATAGCAAATAATTTTCTAGGGAGGGAGTCCACAAGGTTCCTCAGATTCTTAAAACTATCAGCGCATGCTGAAAGGGTGAGAGCTACTGTGCTAGAACATAAAGTCTAAGCAACTGCATAAGCCTGCTTGGATCCAAAATATTCTCTCCTGTCCCACCTTATATGCCAATGATTCAGCACAGAAAACAATGCATTTTGATTATGGCATATATGTTCAGTTCTCTCTCAGTCTAAAATTCCCTCTGCCAATTTTCCATTTAGTAAATGCCTAGTTAAGTCCTAGAAAACAGTCAAAATATCATCTTTCCTGGAAAACCTTCCTTATCTCTATACATAGAATTGTCTTCTCTTCTGGGATTTTATAGTAGAGATCATGCCTAAGATAACAATAATGCCTAAGATTAAAGCTAAAGCTGCCACCAGTAGAAAGCTGGATGGAGAAGGCATGGGGTTAGATGTGGAACAGATGGAAATGAAATGAGGTATGGATGCAGAGTAAGGTTTATCATTTGGGTGTAGGACTCTGGCTGCTAAGAGAATGGGAATGGGTGTGGCTTATGTGGCTGAAACCTGCCAGTCTGATATATTTTTAACGCCATCTGGGTATTCTCTTGTATTTTTTTTAACATTATTTTTTAAATGCTTATTTATTCATTTTGAGAGAGAGAGAGAGAAAGAGAGAGAGAGAGAGAGAGAGAGAGAGAGAGAGAGAGAGAGAACATGAACAGGGGAGGGGCAGAGAGAGAAGGGGAGAGAGAATCTCAAGCTGTCAGCCCAGAGTCTGACTTGGGGCTTGATCCTCCGAACCTTGAGGTCATGACCTGAGCCAAATCAAGAGTTGGTTGCTTAACTGACTGGGCCACCCAGGCACCCCGACATTCTCCTGTTTTTAAACTTTCTTGAGGTATAACTGACGTACAAAAATGTATGTATACTGGGCATTCTTTCTTTCCTTCCTCCCTCCTTCCCTCCCTCCCTCTTCCTTCCTTCCTTCCTTCCTTCCTTCCTTCCTTCCTTCCTTCCTTCCTTCCTTCCACAGGCCATTCTTAATCCATTCTACCAAGACCTTATATTTGAAATAATGAAAAATAATAACCTCTTATGCATAAGCATGGTTCAATTCCATTTAATGAAACTATAATTATATCCAAGATTCTCTTCTAAACACCACAAGAGCGACAAAGATCATCAAATGCAATACTTTTTAAAGACGCTTAGAGTGTAATAGAGAACTTTGAGCAAGTATGTAATGTAATACCTGATAGAATGTAATAATCATTAGGAGAAAGTCCAAATAAAGTAACACGGGATTGCAATAGGAAACAACTTCACATTTCAGAGATCATGAAATTTTTATGAAGGATGTAATAAACGAGATAGACTTCAAGAATGAGCCAGATTTCCAGGGGTATAATGTTGCAGAAAATGATCTAGTGTAAGCATGAGAGGGGAGAGAGAGAGAGAGAGAGAGAGAGAGAGAGAGAGAGAGAAAGTGTTTTTGTTTTATTTAAAAAAAATTTTTTTTAACGTTTATTTTTGAGACAGAGAGAGACAGAGCATGAACGGGGGAGGGTCAGAGAGAGAGAGGGAGACACAGAATCTGAAACAGGCTCCAGGCTCTGAGCTGTCAGCACAGAGCCCGACGCGGGGCTCGAACTCACGGACCGTGAGATCATGACCTGAGCTGAAGTCGGCCGCTTAACCGACTGAGCCACCCAGGTGCCCCGAGAAAGGGTTTTTAAAGTCAACCATGATCAGCCAGCTTGGTTGAACTGCAGAGCATGGGTGGAGGAAGAGGAGAATCAAGTCTTGAAAACTTGATGGATTCACATTTTGGAGGAACTTGAATAAGACTGAGGAGTTTGTACATAATCAGACAAGTTGTAATTAAAACAAAAAAAAGTTGTAACAGGCAATTGTCTTTCATTTTGGGCCTAGTACTTGGACCCTTTACCCTCTGGGGAATTTTCTTCCTTACGGGTCTGGGGAAGGG
The DNA here is from genome assembly GCF_028018385.1 of Neofelis nebulosa. Classification (NCBI taxonomy): domain Eukaryota; kingdom Metazoa; phylum Chordata; class Mammalia; order Carnivora; family Felidae; genus Neofelis; species Neofelis nebulosa. Next base: position 53,112,567 of record NC_080789.1, read on the forward strand.
CAAAGACTTAGAGTCCATACAAATGTTAAATATTTGCCTTTTCCTTCTCTCTTACAGTGCAGGCTGTTATGTGACCCAGACTCCACCACACCACACCAAGCTTTGTCTCAGAAACCAGTGCCAGAGAAAAGGTCAGAAGCTCCTTCTCATCCGGCAGGAGCAGCAGCAAGCCTGCAAGAAATGGCAGTGGTGGTGGACGGAGAGCCAAGGAGCTCCCGGTGCAGAGGCTGGAGTGGTGTGACGGCAGCAGTTTGGGGTCAGGGTGGCCACACCGGTTCCTGCTCAGATAGCTCTGTGGAAGTTGTGCTGTCGGCAGCTTTGCTTCAAGTCTTCTCATTTTTTTTTATTAAAAAAAATCTTTTTTTGAGAGAGAGAGCACTCCCATGCCCGTGCACAAGAGCGGGAGTGGGGGTGGGGCAGAAGGAGAGGGAACGAGAGACTCTTAAGCAGGCTCCGCGTCCAGCATGGAGCCCGACGTGGGGCTTGATCTCACAACGGTGAGATCAGGACCAGAACTGAAATCAAGGGTTGGATGCTCAACCGCCTGAGCCACTGAGGCTCACTTCAAGTCCTCTTAAAAGTTTCAGTCAACTTGCCAATATTCCTTACAAATGTTTCATGGTGGAAAATTTCAAACACACAGAAGTAGAGATCTGATTCCGATTTGATTTTTGGCGAGAATATAGGTGGTACTTCTGATCGCAGCAAGTCAGGAGGCATAAAGTGATGGGACGTTTCTCTTTTTGTACTGTTATGATCGATCAAGTGGGTTCAGGTGTTATCAGCCTGGTCCATCTAGAGTAAGGTTCCAAGCCGCTTTTTTCCTGGTAGCGTTGTTGGCGTTAGATATTGGCATGGCATGAATAGGAAATTAAGGCTACCCTAGGGTGGATTTATGGGACCGACTCATGTCTGTTGAGAATGAACTCATGTTCATTATTTTTTTTTCTGAGACAATTCCCTTCATCTCTTTGGCTTCAGAACTTGTGGCCCTTCCTTTGTGGTAAGTGACTCTTCCTTCAAATGTCAGAATGAGCGAGCTGCCTTAGAAATTTATAGTTGACAATACTGTATTATATACTTTAAGTTGCTAAGAAAGCATTTTACGCTCTAGATCCATCCTTGTTATTTCAAATAGCTAGATTTCATTCTTTTTTTTTTATGGTTGAGTGATATTACTTTGTGTGTATATATCATTCTTTATCCATTCATCAATCGATGCACACTTGGGCTGCTTCCATAGTTTGACTATTGTAGATAATGATACAATAGGGGCACCTGGGTGGTTCAGTCAGTTGAGCTCCTGACTCATTGGCTCAGGTCACAGTCCCAGGGTTGTGGGATCGAGCCCTGTGTTGTGCTTCACGCTGAACGTGGAGACTGCTAAGATACTCTCTCTCTCCTCCTCTGTCCCTCTCCCCTGCTTGTGCTTTTTCTCTCTCTAAAAAAAAGTAAATAACGTTGCAATAAACATAGGTGCATGTATCTTTTTGAATTAATGCTTTTGTATTCTTCCGGTCAACACCCAGTAGTGTGATTACTGTATCATATGGTACTTCTATTTTTAACATTTTGAGGAGCCTCCATACAGTGAGTGCACCAGTTGGCATTCCCACCAAAAGTGCAAGAGGGCTCCTTTTTCCTCCACTTCCTTACCAACACTTGTTGTTTCTTGCGTTTTTGATTTTAGCCATTCTGATACAGGCGAGGTGTGTCATTTGCAAATGTCTCCTCCCACTCAGTAGGTTTTTAGTCTTGTTGATTGTTTCCTTTGCTTTGCAGAAGCTTTTTATTTTAATTTGGTCCCAGCAGTTTATTTTAGCTTTTGTTTCCCTTGTCTCAGGAGACATAATCTAGAAAAACATTTGTATGGCCCAGGGCAGAGAAATTATTGCCTGTGCTCTCTTTTAGGATTTTTATAGTTTCAGGTCTCACATCTAGGTCTTCAATCCATTTTGAGTTTATTTTTGTGTATAGTGTAACAAAGTGGTCTAGTTTTATTCTTTTGCATGTGGCTGTCCAGTTTTCCCAGCACCGTTTGTTCAAGAGACTGTCTTTTTCCCATTCCATATTCTTGCTTCCTTTGTCAAAGATTAATTGACCACATAATCATGGGTTTATTTCTGGGCTTTCTATTCTGTTCTATTGATCCATGTGTCTATTTTTGTGCAAGTGCCATACTGTTTTGATTACTACAGCTTTATAATGTATTGTGAAACCTGGGATTGTGATACCTCCAGTTCTGTTCTTCTTTTTCAGGATTGCTTTGGCTATTCAGGGTCTTTTGTGGTTCTATACAAATTTTAGGACTGTTTGTTCTACTTCTGTGAAAAATGCTATTGGTATTTTTGACAGAAATTGCATTACATCTGTAGATTGCTTTGGGTAAGATGGACATTTTAACAATATTTGTTCTCCCAATCCATGAACATGGAATATTTTCCTATTTGTTTGTGCCATCTTCAATTTCTTTCATCAATGTTTTATAGTTTTCAGAGTATAGGTATTTCACCTCCTTGTTTAAGTTTATTCTTAGGTATTTTACTATTTTGGATGCAACTGTAAATGGGACTATTTTCTTAATTTCTCCTTCTGTTACTTCAATATTAGTGTATAGAAATGCAAGGGATTTCTGTATATTGATATTGTATCCTGTGACCTTACTAAATTCATTTGTGAATTCTAGTAGTTTTTAGTGGAGTCTTTAGGGTTTTGATATATAGTATCAGGTCATCTGCAAATAATGGAAATTTTGCTTCTTCCTTATCAAGTTGGATGCCTTTTATTTCTTTCTCTTGTCTGATTGCTGTAGCTAGGACTTTCAGCACTATGTTGAATGAAAGTTGTGAGAGTGGATATCCTTGTCTTGTTCCTGAGCTTAGGAGAAAAGTTCTCAGTTTTTCCACCATTGAGTATAATGTTAGCTGTGGGTTTTTCATATATAGAATATATATGAATATATAGAAACATATAAAACATATAAAACAATAAGTTTTAAGGTATGTTCCTTCTAAACTTACTTTGTTAAGGATTTTTATCATGAATGGAGGTTGTATTTTGTCCAATGCCTTTTCTGCACATATTAAAATGATTATATGGTTTTTATCCTTTCTTTTATTGATGCAATGTATCATGTTGATTGATTTACACATATTGAACCATGCTTGCATCCCAGAATAAATCCCACTTGATCATGGTGAATGACTTTTTTTAAAGTTTTTATTTAAATTCCGGTTAGTTAACATACAGTGTAATATTAGTTTCAGGTGTATGATGCAGTGATTTAACACTTTTGGTACAACATTTGGTGTCATCACAACAATCACACTCCTTAATCTCCATCACCTATTTAACGACCCCCCCCCCCCAACCTCCTCTGTGGTAACCATCAGTTTGTTCTCTATAGTTAAGACTGTTTTTTGGTTTGCCTCTATCTCTCTTCTTTTTCCCTTTGCTCACTTGTTTTGTTTCTTAAATTCCACATATGAGTGAAATCATATAGTTTTTGTCTTCCTCTGGCTTGGCATAATACTCTCTAGCTCCATCCACATCATCTTAAATGGCAAGATTTCATTCTTTTCTATGGCTGAGTAATAGTTTTTGCCAATATTTTGTTGAGGGTTTTTTCATCTAAGTTCATCAGAGATATTGCCCTGTAGTTCTCCTCTTTTTATGGTGTCTTTATCTGGTTTTGGTATCAGTGTAATGTTGGCTCCATAGAATGAATTAGGAAGGTTTCCTTCCTCTCTAATTTTTTGGAACAGTTTGAGAAGGATAGGTATTAATTCCTCTTTAAATCTTTGGTAGAATTCATTTATGAAGCCATCTGGTCCTGGACTCTTGTTTGTTGGGAATTTTTGATTACTGATTCAGTTTCATTGCTGGTCTGTTCAAATTTTCTATTTACCAGTGTCACTTTTGGGAGGTCATGTGTTTCCAGGAGTTTATCCATTTCTTCTAGATTGCCCAATCTGTTGGCATATAGTTTGTCATAATATGAAATAGGTCTTTTGAGTTACTACTATATCAGGTTTTACAGAGGAAATAAAACAGTATAGGGACATACTCTTGTTGATTACCTGCCCTGGGAGTACCAAAATATATGTAAGTAATTGAAAACTTGTGTACTTTGGGCTTTTTTGGCCTTATATTAAGGGGAGATGAGATAAGAATCTGTTCTGCTGTGGTTTGTGTGGCTCCAGTTTTTTTTGAATGATAATGAACTTTAAAATACAAATATTTCCCTCATTGATATAGTAATGCATGGTCATTAAATAAAGCTATTAGGAAGAATTTGAAAATTCTAAAAAGCAAAAAGAAGAAATAAGATTAATCATAACTATATCACCTGGAAACAATCACTTTTTAATGCTTTTGGTGAATTTCTGGTCCCATTTTTCCCCCATAGTTGAAACACTTCTACGTGTAAAGCTCTTGGAACAGTGCTTGATATGTAGTAGACGTTCAGTAATGGTTAGCTATTGTTATTGTCATATGGTATTTTAAATTCTCTTAACTTTATTTGATAACAAAAATATTTTCTCAAGTTATAACTAATGCCTTATAAATGGATTTTAAGCTATGGTTATACGTTGCATGGATGTAACAATTTATTTAACCATTCCTTATTTATTAAAATTTTTAAAATGTTTATTTATGTTTGAGAGACAGAGAGAGAGGGACAGAGAGTGAGTGGGGGAGGGGCAGAGAGATGGGGAGACACAGAATCTGAGGCAGGCTCCAGGCTCCGAGTTGTCAGCACAGAGCCTGTCGCAGGGCTTGAACTCATGAACCATGAGATCAGGACCTGAGCCGAAGTAGAACGCTTAACGGACTGAGCCACCCAGGCACCCTGACCATTCCTCATTTTTTGATATTTAAGTGATTTCCAAATTTTACTTTGTTCTAAATAACATCATAATGGCCTATTTGTATAATCAAGCTTCCTAACCTAGAATTGTTATAATGTTTAGCAGCGGGGCTCATATCCTATGTCTAGAGTATTCTGTCTATGTGCCAGTACTTTTCTTAGGTGAAAATCACTTATCTTGGCAGCTCAACCTTGTTGGAGGCAACCCAGTGGTAGGAATGCCTCCATAAAAATTTCTGAGCTGCCAAAGAGGATACCATTCAATCTAAGCACTACAGAAACTGTATCCTACTTCTGATAGAGTGCTTTCCCGTTCATTTTCCATTTATGTGCAATTCAACTACTTTCTCGACTGGTTTCCTAACTCTTATCAAATAGGAAGTGGAAAATTTGAATGCAGTTCAAGGAAAGCTACCAGATGGAGGTACACTAGAAACTGCAAGTAACTGATGGCTCAAGTGCCAAAGGAGAGGGAAAGACGGTAAATTCAGATCAAAGGACACAGAAGCACAAGACTGAGGCCATATCATATAAAATTAAGGTAAAGAAATTCGTTTTCCTAGTGGTGTGTTAGTGAGTCATCATTAGAATCCATATATATTAGTAGATTTATTTAAATATTTGTATCAATAGTAAGGTCGGGAATTCTATTTAGTCTTCTGAATCTAAAGGGTAAAGTGTTATGTTAATTTTAATAACCCATTTGAAGCAAAGGCTTCTAGTTGTTCACAGTAGAAAAACAAAGCACTTATTAGCCTCTAGTGATTTACATGGATATACAATTTTAGAGGAGAAAAAAATCATTGTATTCTAGCTGGCAACCCCGTATGAATGCTATGGTTTTCCAGGAGATCAGGGGAGAAGCTGGTTCTAACTGTCATTAGCTTGCTATGAAATCCTGGGCAGGTCACTTAAGGTCTTTTGACCAGTTTTATTATCCATTGAATGAGAACATGACCCAAATGCTCTTACCAGCCTATGAGCACAAACAAGGCCACACAAGTGCTCCAATTACGACGGCTCTTATTCCTTGCTCACCATGAGTCCTACCCACAACCCTGCAAAATCTCTGATTTTTATTATTTCTGATAATTATTCTGCCTATTATTTCTGATATCCCCCAGTGGTGAAGTGGGGAGACATCTCAGGTGTTCTCTTCAATGAGTCTGCTCCAGTTTTCCACGGTCTCTTCCTGCCAACGTGCTTCAACACCAGTTCTTTTTGCCAGTGCCTTTTTGAGAAGGGTGATTTCCAGATCATACATCGGTAATGTCTGAGTCTCAGGGTACCCCAAACTGCACGAAGCCCGTGGTAGAGTGAGGATCAGGCATGGCCTTCTATAAGTGCTGTTCAACATTTTGTCAACACATCACCAAACCTTCTCTCCTTCCTCTCAGAGATTCATGAAACCATTCATTAAATTAGCTTCTTAAGAATCTACCCCCACAAAGGATCAAATTCAGCTCTCCAAGCCACCGGCAGTTGCTCTCATCCCATCCTTTTCCACCATCCGTGTCTCACCTCTCCCCAGAACTTTCATCCTTCTTCCATACCCTCCCACACTCAAGACAAAAACCAAACTCTTGTGTAGCAACTCATGGAAACAGATGATTCAAAAAGAATCGATCATTTCAAACACTCTCTGCTCAGTAACAAGGTTCTATATGTAGTCAACACTGATTTGTAAAGGAATGATTTTTATTTGTCGTATCTAGTTATTTCTATGATATGTAAGAGAATAAAAGATTGCTGTTATCTTTAGTCCACTATGGGGCTCTCATGTCATATGTGTGTCATATCATAAAGCACCCAACAATCCTGTAAGCTAAGTCATCCCAGACCTTTAAAACATTCACCATCCATAACTAAAATAGCTACCAATGATACGACTTCTTCATTTCCCCAAGAAAATGGGGAATTTTTTTAAGTTTATGTATTTTGAGAGAGAGAGAGAGAGCGAGCGAGCGTGGGAAGGGCAGAGAGAGGGAGAGAGAGAGAGAGAGAGAGAGAGAGAGAGGGAGAGAGAGGGAGAGAGAGAGAATCCCAAGCAGGCTCCACACTGCAAGCATAGAGCCCAAAGAGGGGCTCAAACTCACAAACCTGGAGATCATGACCTGAGCCAAAATAAAAAGTTGGTACTTAACCAGCTGAACCACCCAGACACCCCCCAAGAGATTCTTGACACAGCCCCATGTCAATATAGATGCAAATTTGTATCTAGTCACTGAGAAATACACATTTTGGAGGTTTTAATTCTTGGGGCACATGGCTGGCTCAATCTGAAGAGTGTATGATTCTTGATCTCGGGATCATGAGTTCAGCCCCACACTGGATGTAGAGATTTCTTAAAATAAACAAAATAATAAAAATAAAGTTTCAGTTCTTTTTAATTCACTCTACAGAACAACCCTCTTTCCATTGAGCGCCAAGAGTCCAATAACCCTACACTAATCCTGATTTCTAGTCTGGGATCTGCTGAACCCTGTTGCCAAAGTATTAGACCAACGAATATTTAAGGTTCCATCTAGCTCTCAATTGCATGATAATATCCTAAAGGCATATCACATTGTGCTTTAGGTTGGGCTGATAAATACAAACAAAATTAATGAGAATGCAAGGTAACAATGTTATCTGTAGCTGAAGGAGCACAAAGAAGAAAGAAGGCATTAGAGAATAATTACTAGATTCGTGGCTTTGGAGCTGGGACGTGAAGGAGTAGGATTGTTTGGGTGGATCTGGGGTAAGGGCAATCCGCAGGACAGAGAACCATAGTAGTGTCTTTCGGGGAAGAACATTTTCTGTTCTAATTCAGTTGGGTCTTTTCCCACTTTTTTTTTTTTTTTTGGTTCCTTTTTCTGCATTTGCTTTTGTCAATTACTTTGCACTTAATGCCATCTTCTCACAAATGAATTAGTGTTGTAAACAAAGCAATTTATTGCCTGACCACTGAGCCAAATACAATTCACTCTAATTGATTAACATGGATATTTGGTCTTTGCTCAATGTAGTTTCAAAAATTAAATTTTCTCTACCTTTTTTTTTTTTTAAAGGATTTTATTTTTTAAAGTAATCTCCACACCCAACGTGGGGCTTGAACTCACAACCCTGAGATCAAGAGTAGCATGCTCCACTGATTGAGCCAGCCAGGTGCCCCAAAATTAAATTCTCAACCTGATTTACTATTCTCAGAACTTTTCATAGGAAATAATCTAGTGCTTTAAACTCCTTGGAGTGTGAATAAGTCCATTAAAATTAATTGCATGGTAATACTTTCCCTAATGAGCCCTATTTGTATTCTTCTCCAATCATACTTATTTCTTATTAAATTAACTTTATTTCACTTGTCACTTCCAGTTATGAAGAAATGGAGCTCACTCCTTGCTCCGTTTAGAGAAAAATGTCTGAATTTGCTTATTGTAGCATAAGATTCAGTGTAAAGTGAATTCCTTAACCTAGAAGCCAAGGTTTCTACTTCTATAACCATCAGAGATACTTTGTTCAACATCATTTTCGTCTACAGTGACCAAGTCTGGGTTAGAATATATACAACACCAAATGGAGAATTATATCAAGGTAACAAAACCCAGTCCCATTTCAATTTTGCATCAGATTTGGATTATTACCTTGTTCAGGTACATAAACCTCTGTGTTGTAGTCTCTCATTTTCACATCATTCCTGTTTTGTTCATGGGAATGGTGGAGAGTTCATGCATTTTTAAAAGACTTAGTTTATTCTTCTAATTTCTGTTGTATTTTTGAAAACATAATTACTTAACTAGTTGAATTTTGTGCCCTGGGATCAAGTAATATATAGTTTAGTGTTATAAATTATTGCTTGGTGACCAAAGCCAATTAAGTTAGGTACATGAAATGAGTTTAAATAGAATGAAAAAAATATTTTTTTAAATGTTCATTTTTGAGAGAGAGAGAGAGAGAGACAGAGTGTGAGCAGGGAAGGGACAGAGAGAGAGAGAGGGAGACACAGAATCCAAAGGAGGACCCAGGCTCTGAGCTGTCAGCACAGACCCCAACGTGGGACTTGAACTCACAGACTGCGATATCATGACCTGAGCCGAAGTTGGTTGCTTAATCGACTGAGCCACCCAGGCGCCCCTAAACAGAATTTCAAATATGAATTTTATTTATGATAATCAAGTTGGTGTCACTTTCTTTGCGGAGTCTTCCCTACTATTCTAGAAATTTAATTTCTCCTTTCTAATCCTGTTCCTTGTATAGCTAATATGGCACACATCACACTATACTGTAGTTGTTGTCTGTGTTCACTACTGAACTGTAGGCTCCTGGAGGACAGTAGCGGGGCCTCATTCATCCTCACAGGCAGTAGGGTGGGGAATGAGTGAGTAAGATGCAGGCTCAGAAGCCAGTCTGGCTGGGTTCAAATCCAGATCCAACCATTGCTGTTTCTCTGAACTTAATCTTTTTCTGCCTCAGTTTTCTCAGCTATGAAATGGAGATAATAAATACCTTCTACTTCAGTGTAGGATTAAATGAATTAATGCATGGGGGAACCTGTGTAGCTCAGTCAGTTGAGCATCTGACTCGATTTTGGCTCAGGTCATGACCCCAGGATTCATGGGATTGAGCCCCATGTTGGGTTCTGTGCTGAGCGTTAAGCCTGCTTAAGATTCTGTCTCCTTCTGTCTCTCTCCTCTGCCCACTGTCTCTCTAATATTAAAAAAAAGGCAATTATATATTCAGCATCTTCAAATGGATGCAAACACCCACTACACAGCATTACTTCTAGAATATTGCACAGAAATGGATTTTTTGGTGAACATTAAAAATGCCTTCATGGGATGGGCAATTATTATACATCCACTTTCAGTCTCAATGACAGATTGATTCCTAAATAACACACAGTACTATCACCATTCTGTGTATACCAGTAAAATGAAAATACTTTAAGAGACAGGAAATCAATTTGCTACGAAATGGTGTCAGGAAGGGTTGACTCACCGGTGTAAAAATGGCAACAACAAGCTTGTCTTGAAAGCTCATCTCAGGATAGAAAGCTAATATGCATGATAATTTTATGAAATGTTGTGTCATTAAATAATATGGGTTGTCATTTTTCTGTTTCCTGTAACTGTGTCCTTATCCCTCCTCCATCCATATAGTTTAGGGTTTTATCCCATCAACACCCCATTTCTGGGTACCGGCTTCTGTATTTGCAGTGGTAATCCTGCATAACAAACATCCTACATGTATCTGTTGTCCATATACATGTTGTTTTTGATCCGCTGTGGCTCTGTGGTTCTAGGCTGCCAGTAGACTGAGGATTGGCTCTATGTGTCTTCTTGGTTTGGGACTGGTCTGAGTGAGCCTCTTCTATCTACACATATTCTAATTTCCTTCCTTCCTCCCTCCCTCCCCTCCTCCCTCCCTTCCTTCCTTTTAAAATTTTACTTAAAAATTTTTTTTAAAAATGTTTATTCATTTTTGAAAGACAGAGAGAGACAGAACACAAGCAGGGCTGGGGTGGAGAGAGAGGAGGACACAGAATCCGAAGCAGGCTCCAGGCTCTGAGCTGTCAGCACAGAGCCTGACGCGGGGCTCGAACTCACAGACCACGAGATCATGACCTGAGCCGAAGTCGGACGCTCAACTGACTGAGCCACCCAGGCGCCCCTTAAAATTTTACTTTTAAGTAACCTTTACACCCAACACAGGGCTTGAACCCACAACCCTGAGATCAAGAGTCTCATGCTCTCCTGACTCAGCCAGCCAGGTGCCCCTGCACATGCTGTTTTTTTTCATGGCAGAATACAGCAACAGCAAACCACGCTGAAACGAGAAATCACACTTAAGGTTGTACTCAGAACTTGCACAATGCTGCTTCTGCTCACATCCCATAGGCCAAAGTATTTCCACACCACATCGCTATCCTCAGAATCAATGAGATGAGGACTGCTTCTTCCATAGGATATACTTCACATGACAATGAGTGGGGGCATAATATTCCATTACAAGGAGGGAGCAAAGTGTTGCAACAATTATCCAATCACAAATATTTCTGTCATTTCCAAATATTTCCTTAGTACAGAGTGACTATCATTTATGACATTAGCAAATACTTACTGAGCATCTAATATGTGCTAGCTGTAAGTGTTTTTCTCATGAGGCTTATATTATAGTTAATGTTTTTAAAATGAGGGGCACCTGGGTGGCTCAGTAGTTGAGCTTCCCACTCTTGATTTTGCCTCTGGTCATGATCCCAGGGTCGCAGGATTGAGCCCGTGTCAGGTTCTGCATGGAGGGTGGAGCCTGCTTAAGATCCTCTCTCTCCCCCTTTCCCCCTCTCCTCCACTCTTGCACACTCTCTTTCTCTCTAAAATAAATAAATAAATAAATAAATAAATAAATAAATAAATAATAAATGAAACGAAATACTGGAATCTATGCTTCAGGGTTATATGTTATTGCCCATCCATATGTCAGGTTTGGTTGGCAATTTTCTCCTCATTGCTGGACTGCTCTTTGTCTTGTTTTATTTTTATTTATTTGTTCTTTAAAAAGTTTATTTATTTATTTTGAGAGACAGAGAGAGAGCAAGAGAAGGGAAAGGGCAAAGAGGGAGAGAGAGAATCCCAAGCAGGCTCCACGCTGCCAGCCCAGAGCCCAATTCTTTTCTTTGTTTTCAAATGATTTTACCTCTGGGGCACCTGGGTGGTTCAGTTAGTTAAGTGTCTGATTTCGGTTCAGGTCAGGATCTTGTGGTCCGTGAGTTCGAGCCCTGCATTGGGCTCTGTGTTGACAGCTCAGAGCCTGGAGCCTGCTTCAGATTCATGCTCTGTCTCTCTCTCAAAAATAAATAAAGATTAAAAAAAATGTTTTTACATGATTTTACCTCTGGCTTAGCAATGTTGTTTATGAACATTATGAAGTAAAAAGCTATGTCAGATTATAAATATATGGGTTTACTTATGTGTATTCTCTAAGATGTTCCTAGATGATGTTATGTAAAAATGTTAAGTATGAATTGGGAGCTGAAATAATGCCCATCCACCTAGAGAAAACATTTGCTTTTGACACCAAAAGAAATAAAGAATGAAAGAATGAAAGAATGAAAAGAAGGAAGGGAAGAAGGAAGGAAGGGAAGAAGGAAGGAAGGAAGGAAGGAAGGAAGGAAGGAAGGAAGGAAGGAAGGAAGGAAGGAAGGAAGGGAGGGAACACCATCTGTAAAGGCAGGAACCCTGTATATAGAGAAGATAAAGATCTACAGACTTGACTTTACATGTCTCTTCCTAGGTCATACATTTAGTCATTATTCAATCACGTACCTAACAACTATTTATTCTGCTCTGATTATGTGCCATGTTCTGTTGTAAGTTCTGGGAATATAGAAGTATATAAAAGAGGCAAATATTCTTTTTTTTTTTTTCTTCCAAGTTTTGATTTAAATTCCAGTTAGTTAACATATAGTTTACATACATATTAGTTTCAGGTGTAGGATTTAGTGATTCATCACTTACATACAACACCCAGTGCTCATCACAACAAGTGCCCTCCTTGATCCCCATCATCTATTTAGCCCATCCTCCACCCACCTCCCCTCCCACAACCGTTGGTTTGTTCTATAAGAGACAGATATTCTTGACCTCATGGATCCTATGTTCTAGTGGGAGAGAAACAGTAAAAATTAAGTAAAATGTATAGGATGTCAGATGATGCAGCAGTTACGAAAGTAAAAAAGTCAGTCAAAATGGGCGATGTCAGAAGTGTTCAACAAAAATCAATAATTAATATAATTAATAGATAATTAATAAAGAGTTTAGTAAAGGTTAATAATTAACAAAATGAAGCAGGGTTACAAGAGCAAAGGATGCATTGTGCCTTGGAGTTAGCAGCGGTGGGGAGGTCCTAACACCCTGAGACCTGTAAGGTAAGGTGATGGAGAATTCACCAGAACTCAGAGAGGAAAGCTGAATGGAGAGGGCCACCTGATAGGAGTTGTGATCTTCATTAAGGAAGGCAGCCCATGCACAGGGACTTAGCAGGAATGGAGCCGGGACCATAAATCCCCAACCACTTCTTCCCCCAGATCTCCTCCTGCTGTCTCCCATTGTTCAAACCCAACAAAGGAAGCCAGAGGACAAAGGAAGTTGCAGATAGAGTCCACTGGTCAGCCTTCTTGTGACAAAGCAGGGCTGAGAAGGTTGGGGGTGGATGTGGAGAAGGTCTGGACGACAGGGCAGATGGCGATGGTACTATGGAGAAAAATAAAACAGGAAAAGGGGATAAGGAAGAAACAGGATGGATGGATGGATGGATGGATGGATGGATAGATAGGGGACTGAAATTTTTAAATAAGGTGACCAGAAAAGGCCTTGACAAGGTGGTGACATTCAAGTAAGGAGGAGCTGAGGGACTGAGCTATCTGGAAATCTGAGGTAAGAGTATTCCAGGCCACAGGAAAGCAGATGCAGTCTCTATGGCAAAGCATTCCCACGAAGCTTGAATGGAGTCCATCTGCAACAGCTTCAGGGGACAAAAGCAGTGTGTGAACTGTCTCAAGGTGGAGCAGCTTCATCAGTCCTTCCATTCTGGATCCTGAGAGCATCTCACTTACCTGCTCTGCTGCTTGGGAGAGCCAGGAAGAAGCATGGAGAGTGTGTTTGAGGAGGGTTGTTGGGGGCGCCTGGGTGACGCAGTCGGTTGAGCGTCCGACTTCAGCCAGGTCACGATCTCGCGGTCCGTGAGTTCGAGCCCCGCGTCAGGCTCTGGGCTGATGGCTCGGAGCCTGGAGCCTGTTTCCGATTCTGTGTCTCCCTCTCTCTCTGCCCCTCCCCTGTTCATGCTCTGTCTCTCTTTGTCCCCAAAAAAAAAAAACCAAAAAACAAAAAAAAAAAACAACGTTGAAAAAAAGAAAAAAAGGAGGGTTGTTGGTTGGGGAGGGGGTTCTGTCTCTCATGCCACGACCCTGAAGTAAAGACCCTTTGTCCTTTCCCTTTGACTCTCTTTAAAATTTTTCTCGGTACATGGAGGCAGATGAAGAAATAAAGCATTCTCTTGGAAAGGGAGTGTTTCTGGTTTTTGTTCTTAATTCCCAGTCTACTACCTGCTTTAAAGAAAACTATTAAGAACCTTAGAGTTTTGATATTTAATTAAAAAAATTTTAAATGTTTACTCATATTTGAGAGAGAGAGAGAGAGAGACAGAGACAGAGAGAGACAGAGCGAGAGTGGGGAAGGGGCAGAGAGAGGGAGACAAAGAATCTGAAGTGGGCTCCAGGCTCTGGACTGTCACCACAGATCCTGATGCGGGGCTTCAACTCACCAACTGTGAGATCATGACCTGAGCTGAAGCTGGATGCTTAACTGACTGGGCCACCCAGATGCCCCCCAAAATCTGCTATCTTATTAACTGCAGCAGGAGAGAAGGGGCGAGTCTGAGAAATGTGCCCATCACAGGTAAAAAGTGGCAGAGTTGAGGCTCAGATGCACAATATCTAGTTCCAGCAGGATATTTTTACCACAATAAAGCACTGCCTCTCCAGGATGGTTTTTCCTACTCATTTGGTGCTTATTATCCATTGCCTTACACAGTACTTTCTTTTTATGGACCTGTTTCCCCAGTGAGTTAGAAATAGTCACTATGCTTGAAGAATTGCTGTAGCCCTCACAATGCCCTGCTTAGTGCCTGCTCTGAGAAAACCTTCAATAGAATTAGACTGACCTATTCATGGGGGCTCTTTTGTTGTAAACAACAGAAATAGGTGATTCTGGCCAACCTAAGCAGGAAGGAATCTATGGAGATTCTCGCATGCTCACGTAATTTATGGGAAGCTGAGAAACTAAGCTGGAAACAGGTTCATCCAGGGCTCCTCTTGAGGTGCGAAGCACAACATGGGGCTTATTGTACAACAAATGTGTTCAGGACCCTGTTCCTCGGGGAAAAATCAAATGGTAAACGTATCCAGTTTCTATTTCACCCACTCAGGGAGAGAATCTTTGGCCTATCGTGGGGCGTTGGTATGTCCTTTGTCTAGGGGAAGCTAGGGAATCTAAATAGAGCCCCACCAGACCATATACAATGGGCTAGAGCTCCTCAGAATGAAATTTGGGTGCTGTTAGAAAGGACAAATAGGTGTTGGGAAGTGAATCTTTCAGCCCTCAAAATCATAGAGTCCACTACAATTGATTAATTGAATTGTTTTTAAACGCCTTGTTAATTATTTTCAATTTTGCATGGATCCAGGAAAAAGGAATGAGAAAACAGAGGCAAAACAAGACCAAGGAACTTGCTTTAGGCCACTCAGAAGTTAAGTAATTCAGTTCAAATTCAAATCCAGACTAGGAATCTCAGATTTTTCTCACTAAATCATTCGGTGTCTTAATACCAGGGACTTTATGTTATAACTTAACTATGAATTGAAAAATACAGTATGGTATGTTTGAAGCATATTTCACCATCTTGTTCCTTACAAAATACATTTCATAGCCTAAAGCAAATCACTGTTAATAGAAAAGAATACTATTCAGTAGTATATGGAAATTAATTCACAAGGAAGCAATGAAAGGATAATCCTATCATAAATTTAACCATAAATAATACACCATATGAGTACCTGAGTGTTATATATTTATGAGTCTATAGAAAGGAAAAAGTTTTCTCAGTATATTTAAAAATCACTTCAAAGAAACCACAAAGCTAGTAAAATAGATTTGCGTATTTATAATACATAATAATAATATGACATTTTTTTTCCATCCTGTATCCAAGCAAAAGACTTGCATTTGTATAAATGGATTTTACATTACTAACAAAGTTTTCAATAGAGGTAATTAATGCCTTAAATCTCTACTAGAAGGAGTCTTTGTATCTGAGACTCTAGACTTCCATAACCCACCTAAAGGAGTTAATTTCCCTAGGGTTTTGAACAGGAAAAGAAAAATACTTTCTCATATATCTAATGCAAAGAGAGTAAGTGACTTCTGTATGATGGGGGACTTATTTTTTTCAGGGAACCAGGAGGTCACTTAATACCCTGAGCATAGTACAAAAACTAACAACAACAACTAGCATTAGTTGGATGTTTATACATCCTGCTAAGTACTTCAAATAAATCATCGCATTCAATACTCATGACAACTGCATTGGTTTTGAATTTTTTTTTTTTTGGAGGAAAAAGTAAACCTTATTCATTTTTTAAAAACTGAACCACTAGGAAAATAGATCAAGGCCTTGAATCACCAAACACAGGCTATATTACCATTTCAAGTAATAAGTTGGTAAAAAGACAATAAGGTGCTTATCAAAATGAAAAGGTGCTAGAGCTGGGGCAGGAACACTGCTTTCTGCAAAGGCTCCAGGCAAAAGTGGCATTTGGTAATGGGGGAGGTTGCCCCCTTTTGCTTTAAAGGAATCACAGCTCACCCCTGAGTTGCCTACTGTTTCTCCTTTGACCTTCCTGTTGCCAAGAGATTGTTTCATCAGGGTTTTGTTATTTCAGGGGGCAAAATAAGCAATACTGAGTGTAGGCTTTCATTCCATTCTGTTCTATAAAAACCAGGTTTTCCCAAATCCGGTACTTAATAATTCTCTTAAGAAGGCAACAATTCCTCCTTCAATGATCATTCCTGGATACTGGTATATAGGGCAGCCAAAACCCCCTTTCCCTTCAAGGGGGAGTGTCACGGCAAGATTGTCCTGTGGCTCTGCTGTAGATAGCCTCACGGCCCACCATGGCAGCCAGAGAGAGGGAAGGTGGCTTCCCATACCCAGTGTAACATCGCCTCTCTTGGTTTTGCAGGGTCTCCTAGCTGAAAGGTGTAATGTGTATGTTAAGAAATGCATATCCACAGTTGATGGTCAGAAACAGATATCCACAAGAACGGTTCAAAGTTCTTATCCAAACTACCCCTCCCAACTCTGCATCTTAAATCAACTTCAAGTCCTTGTATATAAAACAAAACCAAGCAAAGCAAAGACCCAGAAACCTTTTTTCCCTTCTACATTTGTGACCCCATGCATTTTATCAGCTTATGGAAAATGATTTAGAGATCCTTCTGATAAACAGGAGGTTGGCAACAAACAGAAGCACTTCTGCTCAGACCACCTGATCATAGGAAGGTTAGAGGAACCCACCAGCTTGTTGGTACCTGTATACTAAGAAAGATCTGGAACCTTGGAGGGCTCTGGCTTGGCACGACTGAGATCCCTAGTTTCAGGACAAGCATGTGAAATTTAGGCTACCAAAAACTCTCTATGCTATCTCTGTCCCAAATGTTAGCACCAGTGTTTCTCATTTCACTTTCTAGGGTTGAAACATAAAGGAACCAGTGTCTGGAGCAAAGTGACACATGCCTCAAACTTGCTGCCATCCCTAATTTCCTCATAAATTCACTTGAAGGACCAAAGCTCCCATTTCTCTTTTTAATGTTTGTTTGTTTGTTTAGAGAGACAGCATGAGTGCGGGAGGGGCACAGAGAGAGAGGGAGACACAGAATCTGAAGCAGGATCCAGACTGTGAGGTGTCAGCACAGAGCCTGACGTAGGGCTCAAACCCACGAACCTCAAGATCATGACTTGAGCCGAAGTCCAATGCTCAACCCACTGAGCAACCCAGGCGCCGCCCCCCCCCCCCATTTCTCTTTTTAAATAGATTCCTGCTGTCCACTCCAATGGCCATTGCAAAAACTTCTATTTCCAAATGGACAGGAGAAACTCCTTCATCTTCTCAGTGCATGTGGTCATCCACACACTTGGCCACATAACTCTCCAGCTGCCACTTCACCTGAAGCTCTTTACTTCCCGCATCTATTGAATCTTTGGCTTTGTTGATGCAATGCATGGTGCACCAGGCCAGGCAGTCCTAGAACTTCTCCAACTCACTGGTCACCAGGGCCTGGGCTTGAGCCGGAGGTATACGGCAGCACTCACTGCACTGGTGCACCTGCTGCATGGCCACCCGGCAGTCCTCACAACAGTGAACACTGCACCTTCTGGAAGTTCTGTCTCTCCAGACCCTGCACTGTGGAGTTCACCACCTCCTGCACCTGCAGCTGCTGTAGCTGTGCAGTGGTGATCCCGTGCTACCGGGTTTGAAGTTTTAAAACTAAACTTTACTTAAGATTCCTTTTTGTTTCCACCTCGAAAGTCAGTTCTGTACAAAGACCATTGAGAATGCAAAGGCAGAGACTCTGAGTTTCCTTAAAAGGTGTTTCATTATATTCTACACATTTAGAGGAAAACAAAAGGAGAGAGGAGAGAAAAGGAAGAGGAAGTTTATGAAACTTTAAAAAAATTTTTTTAACGTTTATTTTTATTTTTGAGAGAGAGAGACACACACACAGCATGAGTTGGGGAGGGGCAGAGAGAGAGGGAGACTCAGAATCTGAAGCAGGCTCCAGGCTCCGATTTGTCAGCACAGAGCTGGACTGGGACTTGAACTTATGAATCATGAGATCATGACCTGAACTGAAGTCAGAGGCTTATCAGACTGAGCCACCCAAGAGCCCTTATGAAACTCTTTACTGGTTCTTGGATGATTTAGTGATGACAAAGGAAAGAGAGACAAGCCCTAGGACTTCAGGGTGTATTCATGAAGACATTTGACCTTGGGGCTGGTTTGAGTCAAGTTTTTGAATATTCTCATTTGTATGTGTCTGAAGTAGAGGAATAGTCAGGACACTGGGCTCTGGGTCCTCCTAGCTGGAGGTTCTTTTTCTTCTCTCCACAGGACATCTCTACTGTATTCATTCGCTACGTACTCTAGGCCTTCTGCCCTGACAGATGTTCTCATTCAGCATTGCGTATACTTCTTATTTTCTCTAGGGACTCTCTTATCCCCAACCTATAACTAACGTTTTGTTCCTTTTTTTATTCAAGTACAGTTATCATACAGTGTTATATTACTTTCAAGTGGGCAATAGAATGATTCAATTCTATACATTTCTTAGTGTTCAAGATAAATAAATGTACTCTTAATCTCCTTTGTCTATTTCACCCATTGTCCTCCCTGCCTCCACCCCCCACTCTCAACAACCACCAATTTGTTCTCTGTATTTAAGAGTCTATTTTTTGTCTCTTTTTTCGACTAGTGCTTTTCCCTGTCATAGTTTTAAATGGTTTAAAGAAGTGAATATATACATCTATCTCCCCCAAAGGAAAAGAATACACACCATGCAAAGAAACTGCACACACACACAGAGTATATTTATGTGTGTATGTGCATTCTTCAAAGGAATAACTGCCCATTTTATGGATCAGGAAACTTGAGAACTTGAAGTTAAGTACATGATCAAAGTGCAGCTACACAAGGATGAACTTGGGATCTGAATCCAGATAGAGCGCATCTCTGATGAAGAATATTATCCTTACTGATTTAAACAATGAAAGTTTATTTACTAACCAAGTAGTAAATGAAACACACATAAAGAGTAATACATAGAAAAACAGTTCCTAGAGAAATTTACATTTTGTACTTAAAATTCATTTTCTTATCCATTGGGCTATATCTTGAATTCTTAAAATCACACAGAAAAATTAAACCTATCAACTCACTCCCAGGAAATGAGTGCTTGGGGATAAGTCTGAAGCCTATCTGGGAGTTTAATGACGTCTCAACAAACTCTGATGAAGTAACGTGAACCGTGCTGTTGGTTCACTTGTCAGTTCTTCATGTCACTGCATGAATGGTTTTGCTCTGTGATTCCTGGAAATCTCTGTTCAAATATTTCTTCCGTCGGCAGCTACCAACTATGATGCATTGGAAAGCTTCTGACAGAACTGTTTCAATGGAAATGTTCTTTTAAAATGAAGGTATTTGGCACCTGGATGGCTCAGTCAGTAGAGCATGCAACTCTTGATCTCAGCATCGTGAGTTTGAAACCCATGTTGTGGGTAGAGTTTACTTAATAAAAAAATAAATAAATAATTTTAAAAAGAGAAGCAGTCTTTGACTACCACTTCAATTAAAAAAAAATAAATGAAGGGGCGCCTTGGTGGAACAGTTGGTTAAGAGTCCGACTCTTGGTTTCGGCTCAGGTCACGATCTCACGGTGTGTGAGTTCCAGACTTGTGTAGGGCTCTGTGCTGACAGCGCAGAGCCTGCTTGGGATTCTCTCTCTCTCTCCCTGTCTCTCTGCCCTTCCTCCACTCACTCTCTCTGTCTCTCTCTCAAAAATAAATAAATAAAACTTAAAAAAGATAAAATGAAGAGCTTTTATTTATTTATTTAATGATATGATCGTCTACATAGGAATTTTTCTTTAATGTTTATTTATTTTGAGAGACAGACAGAGAGTGAGCGAGCATGTACGGGGAAAGGGCAGAGAGAGAGAGGGAGAGAGAGCATCCTAAGCAGGCTCTGTACTGTCAGCACAGAGTCCGACGTGAGGCTTGATCCCACAAACTGTGAGGTCATGACCTGAGTGGAAATCAAGAGTGGCACACTTAACTGACTGAGACCCTCAGGTGCCCTCAGAATCTCTGTTTTTTTAAGTTTATATATTTATTTTCAGAGAGGGAGGGAGCACTAGCAGGAGAGGGGCAGAGGGAGGGGGAGACAGAATCCCACGCAGGCCCTAGGCTGTCAGCTCAGAGCCCCCATGTAAGGCTTGATCTCATGAACCGTGAGATCAAGAGTCCAGAGCTGAACCGACTGAGCGACCCAAGTGCCCTGAAGATGTTTTATTGACTAAAATAAAACTCAAGCCTCAGACACATGGTTTTTTAATTTTAGGTAGTATCAATATCTCTAGAAATTAGGCAAGTTTAGGAATATTATTACTCTGATGAAGGACTAATTTTCTACTAACAGGCAGAAATTAGCAGAAGTTTCTTTTTTTCCTCTGAAATGAGCATGGATATGGTATGAAAAAAACAAGTAAGCTTTATGATGTCAGCTATCCTCTCTGAGATCTATTTAAGCAACCTATATTGTTTATATAATTTTATTCCTTACTTTTCTCTGCAACATCATGTTGTAAACATTTCCTATATTGGTATAGTCTTTTAAAAATAATTTATTGAACTGTAATTCACATACTATAAAATATACCCTATTAAAAGGTATGATTCAGCAGTTTTTAGCATATTTAAAAAGTACAACCATCACTGTTTAATTCTGGAAGTTTTATCCTCCCAAATAAATCTCCTACCTCTTCTCTCCCCATTTCTCCCTCTCTCTGCAACTCCTGGAAGCCTCAAATGTATGTTCTCTCTCTGCGGATTTGCCTGTTCTGGACACTTCATGTAAGTAATCATACAACATACGGCCTTATGTGTCTGCCTTATTTTACTTAGCATAACGTTTTCAAAGTTCATCATGTTGTAGTATGAATCAGTACTTCATTCCTTCTTATGGTTTCAAAATGTTCCATTGTATGGTATAGTCTCTTATTTATTTGTCACTGATTTATTTTTATTGAGATATAATGGACATATAACGATTGCATTGGTTTCAGGCATACAATATACTGATTTGATATTTGTATGCACTGTGAAATGATCGCCATAACAAGTCTAGTTATCATTCATCACCACACATAGTTACAATTTTTTCCCCTGATGTCGAGAACTTTTAAGATCTACTCTTTTAGCAACTTTCAAATATACAATACAGTCACCATGCTGTACATTACATCTCTATGACTTATTTTATAACTGGAAGTTTGTACCTTTCAACCACCTTAATCCACTTTGCCCACCCTCCATTCTACCCCTGGCAACCACCAATCTACTCTCTGTATTTATTAGTTCAAATATTTTTTCAAATGAGATTATATAGTATTTAACTTTTTCTTACTTATTTCACTTAGCATAATAGCATAATATCCTCAAGGTCCATTCATGTTGTCACAAATGGCAAGGTTTCCTTCTTTTTTTATGGCCGAATAATATTCCACTGTGTGTGTGTGTGTGTGTGTGTGTGTGTGTGTGTGTGAGATTGTGTGGATACCACAGTTTTTTTTTTAATCCATTCATCCAGTGATGGAAGTTGGATCATTTCCATGTCTTGGCTACTGTAAATAATGCTGCGATGAACAGGGGGGTACACATGTCTTTTTGAGTTATTGCTTTTGTTTCCTTTGGATAAATACCCAGAAGTAAAATTGCTGGATCATGTGGTAGTTCCCTTTTTAATTTTGTGTGGAACTGCCATATTGTTTTCCATAGTGGCTGCCTAATTTACATTCCCACTAACAGTGCACGTGGGTTCCTTTTTCTCTACGTCCTTACTAACACTTGTTATTTCTTATCTTTTTGGTAATAACCATTCTAACAGGTGTAAGGTGATATATCACTGTGGTTTGATTTGCATTTCTTTGATGTTCAGTAATATTGAGCATCTTTTCATATACCTGTTGGCCATCTGTATGTCTTCTTTGGAAAAATGTCTATTCAGATCCTCTGTCTATTTTTAAGTGAATTGTTTGCTTTTTAGCTATTGACTTGTATGAGTTCTTTATATTTTGGATATTAACCTCTTATCAGATATATGATTTGCAAATATTTTCTTCCATTTGGTAGGTTGCCTTCTCATTTTGTTGATGGCTTTCCCTCTATATAGAAGCTTTTTAGTTTGATATAGTCCCACTTGTTTATATCTGCTTTTGTTGCCTTGACATAGTCTTTTTAAACATAATTTTTAGTGACTGCATAATACCGGGAAGGTGGAAATACCATTGTTAATATTATTCTATGGAAATTTAAACTGTTCTTTCTTTTTGTTTTTTCTATTATAGATAATAGTGGGAGGAGCTATGTGTATGTATTTTTTTCCTTAGATTTAGAATTGTTTTCTTAGAATACGGTCCCCAAAATGGTAATCCTGGTGAAAATATTAAAATCTAACACCAAGCTGTTTCTAAATGAGTTTTGCAAACTTATGTTTCCTTTAAAACATTTTTTTAATGCTTATTTTTGAGAGAAAGAGAGAGATGGAGCACCAGCAGGGGAGGGGCAGAGAGAGAGGGAGACACAGAATCCTAAGCAGGATCCAGGCTCCGAGCTGTCAGCACAGAGCCCAACAGGGGGCTTCAACTCACGAACTGAGATCATGACCTGATCCAAAGTCAGACGCTTAACTGACTGAGCCACCAAGGCACCCCTGCAAACTTAGGTTTCAATGAACAAAATTGAGCATGCCCATTGCATCCTATATTTGTGAATGGTGGCCGCTATATTTCTATTCCCTTTTTCTTAACATACAAGCCAGAATGTTCATTTAAAATACTGGGGTGCCTTGGTGGCTCAGTTGGTTAAACATCCAACTCTTGGTTTTGGTTCGGGTCACGATCTCACAGTTTGTGGGTTCAAGCCCAGCATCAAGCTCTGTGCTGGCCATGCAGAGCTTGCTTAGGCTTCTCTCACTCTCCCTCTCTCTGCCCCTACCCTGCTCAAGATCTCTGTCAGTAAATAAATGAATAAATAAAAAATTTAAAATAATCTTCTCTTTTTATTTCAAGGTGACAGTGAGCAAATTTAGGAAAGTGTCAGATATGAGAAAATGATTTTGATCACATCATAAATATGGCATCTAGACTCTGAGGTGGCACTGATGACTCCAATTTTGAGAATTTCACATCAGACAGGAAAAGACAGCAGTCCCATGATAGAGACATGGTGGTATTTTTCACTCTCTTATCATACTTTATACAGACTACTGCTAACTGAATACAGTCCTGGAGGCAGGGATAGCAAAAAAGAGGGACTATTTAATATCGGAGAGTTGAATACAAACTTTAGAAATGGAACTTTAATTTTTTTCAGTTTAAGAGATGAGATATTTCTTTTTTTTAAATGTTTATTTATTTTTTCTGAGAGAGGGAGAGAGACATGAGCCAGGGAGGGGCAGGGAGAGAGGGAGAGAGAGGATCTGAAGGATCCTGCTGACAGCAGAGAGCCCGATGCGGGGCTCCAACTCACAAACCATGAGATCATGACCTGAACCAAAGCCAGATGCTCTACTGATTGAACCACCCAGACACCCCGAGATGAGATATTTCTGAACACATTCTAGATTCTTTTAAACCCCATCCCTTTGATTATAGTCTAGCTTTGTATCTCAATAATCTTGCCTTTCTCTTCACCCAGAACATGCTATTGTACTCTTCAAAAGGCTCTGCTGATGTTCTTAGTACCATTTGGTTTTAAAGTTATTTTCACTAAACTGGGACAGATAATTCAAAGGTAAATAATTCTATGGCTCAAGTGTTGTCCACAGGTTTATTACTCTCATATCTTATTTGACAAATGGTATCTTTATTGAAAATACCAGCCAACTCAGACATAGTCTAAATTTTTTTATTTTTTAATTTTTATTTATTTATTTTTTTAGGGAGAGAGAATGAGAGAGTGCAAACTGGGGAGAAGAAGAGAGAGGGAGAATGAGAATCTTAAGCATCCTCCATGTTCAGTGCAAAGCCTGATGCGGGACTTGATCCCACTGCCCTGGGATCATGATCTAAGCTGAAATCAAGAGTTGGATGCTTAACTGAATGAGCCACCCACGTGCCCCTATATCTTTAAAAAAAAACCAAAACAAACCAACCATCTTGTTTTTGATTGTCCAAAAAATTTGGGATTAACCCCAAACCTGGTTAATCCTAAAGCTTATTATTGAAATTCCTAGTTACCATTTCAGTTTTATCATTATGAACAGTTTATAAATCATTTCTTGAATTAGTACTATCAATGCCATTCCATTTATGCTGTAAAAGCTCACTTATTAATGATTTTTAATTTCACAGGTTTGACCTATTTTTGGAAACTTTTTTGTATACCATTTTTTCAAAACTATCAAAAATTTTTTGGATAATTTGTACTGATCTTTAACATAAACAGAGTATTAGCTGACATCATGATAAATTATGATTGACTATTTTTGAAACTTGAACTTCTTGACCTTGATATCAAGCAAAGTATAATTTCCCCTTGACTATGGTCTATATTTTTATATGATTTTTATAGCTAACTATTTTTATAATGTATATATCTCAACTTTTAGGAGTATATTTCCTTATTTATAAGATATCCATTAAAAAGTAAAAAGTTACCTACATTCATATAATTTTGCTTAAAAATATAAATATGATTATTACATAGATTTTTTAAAAAGCCAGTATTCTTTTTCCTTTCTTTTCTGTCTGGGATTAGATTTCCCCATCATTCTTTTCTCTGCACCCATTATATCAGCTCCTTCACCTTCCTCCAGGACACCGCAATGTAATAACTTAGTGTAAACCACTCTAATAAATTAACCTGCACTTTGCCTTGCATTCATGGAATACTACACTGACATGTATACATATACAGGATTTCTAAATACCAGGATTTCTCTTTCTTTCTCCAAAAGTATGATTTTATGTATATTTTTCTGCTTCTTGCTTTCTCACTCAATAGTATCCCTTGGGAATCTGTCTAAATCATCTGACATAGCACTTTGTTATTTACGATGGCTCCATAATATTCTGTGATGTGTCGCTCAGCAATTCATATATTGATGGGCGTTCATTTTGTTTCTGTGCTTAAGTTCTGATAAATTTTGCAATAATCATGTCTATAGGCATGTTCTCACCAACTGGTTTTTATGTCTATGAGATAGATTTCCAAGAGTGAGATTTCTGTGTTAGGGTATATGTACTTTTAATTTTAATAGATCTCTGCACTGCTCCCCTTAAAGGCTGAAACATTTCAAACATCTAGCAATACACGAAAGCACACCTTTTCTCACATTTCCACCAATAAAAAGTTCTGTAGCTCTACTCATTTTTCCCCCTGGGCTTATGGGTGAAATATGGTATCTCATTGTCACTTTAGTTTTTATCTCCCTGATTACTATCAATTTGAGCCTTTTATTATATATCTGTTGTCCATTTGGATTTGCTGTCAAATTTGTTATACCACTAAATTGTGTGTGTTCCTAGTTTGTGAATAAATTATAAAAGGTATTATATATATATTATATATATCCATATATATATATAATGGATATTATATATATTATATATATGGATATATATAATATATATATAATATATATAATATAATGGATATATATATATATATATATAATGGATATTAGCATTTATTTAACTGATTTTATTTTGTTCCTTAACTTTGGTTATTGTATTTTTGGTACATAATTTTTTATGCAGTCAAATTTGGCAAATACATAAAATACCAAAAGATAGTAAAAATGATCTATAATCTCAATATGCCTTTTTCTCCATTTTTGAGGTGTATAGTATAAATAATGGAAGTCTCCCCCTTTGTTCCCCCCAAATCCTATGGCTCCAGAAATACTACAGTCAATATTTTGGTATGTGGCCCTCCGGTTTTTAATTCACGCATAAAGAAATATATCTAAGTCCTTATTGTAAAGAAGAGATGGTATTATGAAATGTCGGCTTTTTTTGGTCCCTTCAATTCCTTATTTTACTCAACTACTCCCTCATCCTTGCTAAGTTCTTAGCAAGTTCCACACAAGTTCTTAGTAGGAATAACGAGTTTGGAAAAATTCTTGTCCGTTTATATTTTTTGTTCCTTTGATATAGGATGAGAAATAATGACTTTTCCTGGTCTGAGATTTAAACAAAAAGAATCAGAGAGGAATCAACGCTTGACTGTGGGTCTTTGAGAAGCTGACCTTGAATTCTGGCCCTTCCCCTTTAGGTCAGACAGCCTTTGTGAGGGGATAAAGAGCTCAGGCATGTTTGGTGATCTGAGGACAAGTACTTCAGCATCACCAGCAGTAATTAGGGAGGCAGACGCTTCCCTGGATTGAGTGGAGTCATTCGTAGTGCTACTGCTTAGCATGAGGAAGCTTGTTTGTGGACACCTGAGTTGGTGGCTGTGTCAGTCTCTCAGCAGTAGAGACCTTGGCTGCAGATATTTCTGAAGCAAGTCAGGTCAGAGAAAAAAAGAGAATGGCAGATGACCAATGACAGTCAGCAGGTTGTGTCCCTTCTACAGGAGACATCCCTGGGAGCCATTTAAAAGATCAATGGTCCCACAATAGCAAATGGGCACACAAACTAGTAATACGATCCCCATTTAAAACATCCAGGCTAGGGGAGCCTGGCTGGCTCAGCTAGTGGAACATGCCAACTCTTGGTCTTGGGGTTGTTGAGTTGGAGCCCCATGTTGGGTATAAAGATTACTTAAACAAACAAACAAATGTAGAAAAAATCTCCAGGTTAGTGTGGCATGAAGAAAGAGAAAATAGAGAGAGAACATTTATTAGCACTCAAAGAAATAAAAATTTAAACAATGAAATATAACACTCTTCATGTTTCAAATTGGCAGACACAAAGCAAAAGCCATATTCAGTTCTGTCTAGTGTGGGCTATTCTTCTATACTGCCGCTATTACATACATTGGCACACATTTTCTGGATGGCAATTTGAGAGTTTATAAAAAGATTCTCATGTAATCATTCTATCACTTGAAATCTAAGAAATTAATCAATGAAGCAACAAATATTTATCTCCACAGATACGTGTCTCAACATCGTTTATCAAAGCAAAAGTTAGAAATAAACGAAATGGACCATCACCATACATTTTCTCCATTTTTTCTCATCATTTCTACATTTTCTCTAATAAGCGTACATTACTTTTGTAAAGGGAAAAATAATAATTAGAAAATAAAAAATCATTAGGCAGTTTGTGTTCATATCAAAGTACAACAAAATATGGATCACTTCCGAATCATATGGCCATGAGCTGAATGACTAATGTATGTTCACTGCCAAGACAAGACAAAAATGTTGTTCTTCAGGGCATTTATTTAGACAGACATGTCATACGATAAGTTTATTTTCAGTAATCACAACAAAATTAGAGAAATTTTCCACCCATCCAATGTTCCATTCACAAAACTGTTCCATTTTAACTGTGTAGAACATTAAGATGCAACCAATGCAATGTTGTTTCTTAAGTAAACTCAGAAAATGTGTTTGGATCTCCATGAACTTTCTACATGTAAGGGAAATAAAAAATGTTAAATTCTTACATAAAAAGAGGAAGGGGAATGAGAGAAAGGGAACCTAACCTGATATTTAAAAGATAAAGATGTGGGGTGCCCAGGTGGCTCAGTCAGTTAAGCGTCCGACTTCCGCTCAGGTCATGATCTCCTGGCTCGTGAGTTTGATAATCACTTTTATTGTGTTAAGCTACAGGGATTTGGGGGTTATTTATCAAAACAGATAGTATTACTTAGTCTAACTAAAATGGTTGCTATATATGAGTTGGCATTTCCTTCAGAAAAAATGGGGACAAATAATGTTTATCACATTAGGGCTTTTGTGGGAATTAAAATAATGTGAACACAATGCCTTGCATATGGTAGTTATTCAGTAGCTATTATCACTGTCGTTCAGTAGATATTATCACTGTCATCTTTATCATTTTATTATAATTCTTTCCTCTTCCCTGGAAAAATGCATTCTGTCTCTATTGTTCATAGTGACACTTTTGGCAGAATCGGAAAACCTCTTTTTTGTTCATTAGAGCTGTTACAGTATTCATAAGGTTTTTAAAGGATTTGAAGGGTTCTCTATTGACAAAGCCTATGGAGATTTTTGTGATGGCTACAGTGATTTGATTCTTCAAATAACTCCATATCCTGCAAGTAATTATTTCTTTCTTAATAGAATCTCTAAGTGAGTTTTGGTATGGTTTTACGGGTCACAAAATGATACATTAATTCTCCTTGGAAACTTAATTCAGTGACTTCATTTGCAGTGGTATTAAAGCCCTAGGGCAGCTACAGAGAAAGACCACTTTTTATAACATTTACTAACAATTATTTGGGGTACACTGGGCTTATGTCTTTTTTTCTTATTCTGCCTAGAGATTCAACTTTTTACCCTGTTCTGTTAGATGAACACTGCTCACTGGGGTTATTGAACTCTATGATTATTTTATTTTGTCCAAATTTATCCATCATACTTTTTTTTTTTCCCCCTCTTCTGGAAACTGATCAACAGCTAAGAACGTGAGCAGAGTCCAAATAGGGGAAGCAAAATTCAACCTGCTGAATCTCGTTAGCAGATTGCTCGTGCCTTCTGCATCTTGGAAACACATCATTCCAAAGCCTGTGGGGAAGCTGTTCATTGTTCCAAGGCACCCTGTGTGGAAGGTAGGCCTGTGGATATGGCAGTCTTGGGGTACTTACCCAGGAATTATTTCTTCGTTTCTTTATTAAGCTTTATTTATTTATTTTTAAAGAGAAAGAGAGAGAGAGAGAGAGAGAGAGAGAGAGAGAGAGAGAGAGAGGCAGGCAGAGAGAATCCCAAGCAGGCTCTGCACTAACAGTGCAGATACGGGGCTCGAACTCACAAATCACGAGATCATGACCTGAGCCAAAATCATGAGTCTTAATGCTCAACTGACTGAGCCACCCATGCACCCTGCCCAGGAATTATTTCTGATTATAGATATTAGTTGCTTTTATTTTTGTGGCTTAAAAAAAATCTTATATATAGGATTATAGATTTTAATTCTTATTAAAATCTTTGACTCCAAGTCAAGTCATTTAAGTCTTGAATTCAGGAAGAATGACATTAGATAATGTATTTAATTTTTTGTTGTTATTGTTCTTTTTAGATCATCAGCTACTAGATTTTAATTAAGCTGCTTTTTATTTTATTATTTTTTAAATGTTTATTCATTTTTGAGAAAGAGAGAAAGAGACAGAGCATGAGCAGGGGAGGGGCAGAGAGAGAGGGAGACACAAAATCGGAAACAGGCTCCAGGCTCTGAGCTGTCAGCACAGAGTCTGATGGGGAACATGAACTAAGGAAATGAGAGATTATGACCTGAGTCGAAGTCAGATGCTTAACTACCTGAGCCACCTGGTTGCCCCTAAGCTACCTTTTATTTTAAGGATTAGTCTAAGACATCTTGCTTTCAGTATTGTTTCCAATATTAAAATTCTGTGATAATTTCCATCTTACTGATTTTTATGGGTCATGTAATCATAAGATCAATAATAATGATGACAATAATAACTAAAGTTTTTGTACTACTTTCTATGTGTCAAGTACCACACAGTGGGTTTTGACTGTAGTATCTTGTTTAACGTAAAATAGCCTACACAAATTGCATCCATTCCATCCAAAGAAGTTAACTGTAACGCAACATTCACTGAGCCTCCCCTAATAGGCCTGTGCTGGTCACCAAAAGGGGAGTGGAAGGTTACAACATGCTTGCATCCAAATTGGTTCCAAAGCTAATGACCTTATGACATTTTCTGATTTTATCCTTTCTTTGCTTCTATTTTAGATGAAAAAACAAGTTTAGGGCAGTCAAGTGACTGTCTGAAGTTCACACAACATTTAGGGACTGGAGGTAGGAGACAAGTTCATTTTAGCACATACACTTTCAGACTTTTGGACTTCTACATATTGTAAAAAACAGCATCATGATGTGCATTCGACTTTGTAATATGAGTCAACCGTGTGTCTCGCATATCTTTTCATGTCAATAAATACTTTTCACACACAAAAAACCCTCTCATGTAATTCATACACACAAAAAACTGTCAATTTGAACACTTTTTTTTTTTTTACATGTTTATCCACAAATCTTTTATGTTTTCAGTTAAATCTTTTAAAAAGTTGTTTGTTTGGGGGATGCTTTTCCAAACAGGCCAATATTCT
Source organism: Neofelis nebulosa (assembly GCF_028018385.1). Taxonomy (NCBI): domain Eukaryota; kingdom Metazoa; phylum Chordata; class Mammalia; order Carnivora; family Felidae; genus Neofelis; species Neofelis nebulosa. Next base: position 53,143,070 of record NC_080789.1, read on the forward strand.
TGAGACCCTGAGATCTGTGAACAAAGTGCCTAGTTGAATAAACTTGTAATATGTCAGGGTGAATCACAGAGCTCAAGGACTTTTGTGGGGGAATATGATTTACTCTGCAAAAATGAGAGATTATCTAACAATGTGCAAGAATTGTTTATACACATGTAAGTGTCCATTTCTATACATCACCTCATGCTCCAAAAGGAGTGTTTCCTCCTAAGACAAACAATTCTCTGTCCTCTGGCTTTAGCAATCAGTCAGGGAAGAGTTACTCCCTTTTGGTCTATTTCCAGTTAATGGAGTTAAGGTTTGGGCTCTGGGCTATGAAGGAGTTTCTTTTAGTAAAATAGAGTTCCCCTGGGAAGGAGTCTTTAGTGTACTTTTGAGAACAACTCCGTTGTCGAAGAGCACTTCCTTTAAAAGACACTCTGGGTGTTTTAAACACATCATTTATAGAATGTGTCTTCCTGAGGATTCAGGATATTTAGCAATTTTGCATTGATGAATCTGATGGGAGAGTCCCTGGTACCTCCGAGATGGATGGCTTGTGTATACTTGCCAAAGAGTGATATTATATGACCTCAGAGGCAGAGAAGAGAAGGGACCTAACAGTGGTTCCTAACCGGGGTGGCACTTTACATGATGGAAGCATCTGGCTAGGTGTTGGGAGAAATCTCATGCTATTTCAATAACTTGGGGTCTCCAAGTATTTATTGCCTAAGACCTATTCTGCATTATATCTGGCAGATCTATGTTAGCTAGAATCATTCCACTCAAAATGCCAGCAGCATTTCGTTGAAAAATCTTGAAATATCCTAGGTTCTATGAAGACAAGTGAAAATTAAAAATAAGAAGCTTATGGGGCGCCTGGGTGGCTCAGTCAGTTAAGCGTCCGACTTCAGCTCAGGTCATGATCTCACGGTCCGTGAGTTTGAGCCCCGCGTCGGGCTCTGTGCTGACGGCTCAGAGCCTGGAGCCTGTTTCAGATTCTGTGTCTCCCTCTCTCTCTGACCCTCCCCCGTTCATGCTCTGTCTCTCTCTGTCTCAAAAATAAATAAACATTAAAAAAAAATTAAAAAAAAAATAAGCTTAGTTCTCCTTGTTGAAAACAAAGGAAGAGATTTCCCTCGGTTCCTTTTCCTTAGAGTATTTACTTTAGAAAATTGTAACATTAAGTACCTTCTCCTCTCTTTGAGATGTATATAAATCCTTTGGAAGACGAGGTAGGACTTTTGTCAGCCTTGTGAACCAAGAAGATCTTTTTCAAGGATCTAGGAAAAGGAGCCATAACTTTGAAATGTCATGTCAAGAGAGACATCACTCCTCTCTTACAGTTTCTGTGGAGATTGGTGCTTAACTTTGGATGTCCAGCTCAAAGTTGCAACATTTATGACCTCCTGTCATAAATATATGAGAAGTAGTTTCTCCTTTGGAGAAAGCCAATTAGCTAACACAGATGGTCACCTCAATTACCAAGCAAGTTTAGGATGAACTATGTATGAAAAACTGTGCTGTCAAGTTCTCTCACTTGAGGGCTTGTTATTATTTTGAAAACATGTACATGATGAGTTCTATCTGCTTAGCTCTGTGAAAGAGCGAGATTTCTTCCCGTTTGCAATCTCTTAATTGAATGCTTGTGATGTGTATCACATTCTGGTTTAATGCCATAAAAATGCTTTCTTTCTCTATGATCTTTGCAGAGAGGATAGAATACAGAAGATTTGGTTTTTTTTTTTTTTAAATTTTTTTTTTTTCAACGTTTTTTATTTATTTTTGGGACAGAGAGAGACAGAGCATGAACGGGGCAGGGGCAGAGAGAGAGGGAGACACAGAATCGGAAACAGGCTCCAGGCTCCGAGCCATCAGCCCAGAGCCTGACGCGGGGCTCGAACTCACGGACCGCGAGATCGTGACCTGGCTGAAGTCGGACGCTTAACCGACTGCGCCACCCAGGCGCCCCAGAAGATTTGGTTTTTTAATTATATTTCCCCAATAGCTTCTACGGCAACGGGAAAACTAGAGTGCACTTATCATTCTTGTTATGTGTCTAGGGAAGTCACATATGAGGGTTGCTGAGGTTTATTTGGTCACTCAGTTTTCCACTGATCAAGGTGTTTTTACAATACTACTATTTTCCAGGTAAAAAAATTTTTTTATTGTTTATTCATTTTTGAGAGAGAGAGAGAGAGAGAGAGAGAGAGAGCGCATGCGCAAGCAGGGGAGGGGCAGAGAGAGAGGGAGACATAGAATCTGAAGCAGGCTCCAGGCACTGAGCTGTCAGCACAGAGCCTGACATGGGGTTCAAACTCACAGACAGAGAGGTCATGAGCTGAGATGAAGTTGGATGCTTAACTGACTGAGCCACCCAGGTGCCCCAGCGATAACTTTTACTAAAAGAAAAATTTTATAAGGTGGAATAGGTGGGCTCATCATGAAGAAATTTTCACCAATTTTCTCTTTCTTATCAATGGAATCTTAATTTTTTTGGAGGTCTCCATAAACATTATATTTTTCTAGACTTCCTTTCATTAAAAATTTTTTTTTTAATGTTTATATATTTTTGAGACAGAGAGAGACAGAGCATGAACGGGGTAGGGTCAGAGAGAGGGAGACACAGAATCCGAAACAGGCTACAGGCTCTGAGCTGTCAGCACAGAGCCCAACGCGGGGCTTGAACTCATGACCACGAGATCATGACCTGAGCCGAAGTCGGCCGCTTAACTGACTGAGCCACCCAGGCGCCCCACTAGACTTCCTTTCAAATAGAAATGGCTATGTGACGAAATTCTGAGCAATGACATTAAGTAGAAGCTATTGAATTGGATTTATGAGGAAGTTATTTCAAACAGCTTTTGCCCTTCTTCCCTTTCTCCTTCATTTCTAGTTGGCCTGGAACGTGGATGTGATGACTAGATGTCTAGCAGCCATCTTGGGCAAAAAAGCAACTACAAGGATGGAAACCATTCACTGATGATGGTGGACCAGAAAGATGAAAGTATGTGAGGTGTCCTACATACTTGCTTTCTGATATCTTTGATGTAAAAGAAATGTAAACCTCCATCTTGTTTAGAAATTTCTCTTTGCCACCAAACCTAATCCTAATTGATTTAGGATTCGTTCATGCATTTCCCTTTGAACAAATTAAATATGAGGACACCCAGATGTAGATATCAAGTGTATAGTCAACACATGCTTTGTAGGTTCTTCAAGTGCCAAGACACAGTGGGTGCTCAAAAAATATTTATTTAATGAGCTGAAGAGAGAGGTCTGGAGGTAAGAAGTTTTTGAACGATTGGCCAGTGTGTGGTGGTTGAAGAATAACTCTCCCAAATGGGGATTATGTAGAGTAAAAAGACAATCAAGGATGTTATAAGGACTAAGATACAGACATTTAGTAAGATGTATTGAGTTTTCTCATTCTTTAACATAAACCTGTATTTCCATTTATTCAAGCCTTCTTTTTTTTTTATTAAAAAAAATTTTTTTTTAACGTTTATTTATTTTTGAGACAGAGAGAGACAGAGCATGAACAGGGGAGGGGCAGAGAGAGAGAGAGAGAGGGAGACACAGAATCAGAAGCAGGTTCCAGGGTCTGAGCCATCAGCCCGGAGCCCGACATGGGGCTCAAACTCAGGGACCGTGAGGTCGTGACCTGAGCTGAAGTCGGACACTTAACCGACTGAGCCACCCAGGCGCCCCATTCAAGACTTCTTTAATGTCTCTGGTAAGCTTATAATTTTATCTATACTGGTCTTGGAAATTTATTGTTGGGTTTATGCCTAAGTATGTTGTACTTTTTATTACTATTATGAGTTAAATTTTTGAAAAAAATCTTTTTTTTTCTTTCAAAAATGTTTTTTAAATGTTTATATGTCTTTAAGATAGAGAGAGAGACAGAGACAAAGCAGGGGAAGGGCAGAGAGAGAGGGAAACACAGAATTTGAAGCAGGGTCCAGGCTCTGAACTGTTGGCACAGAGCCTGACGCAGGGCTCAAACTCATGAAGCATGAGATCATGACCTGAGCTGAAGTTGGATGCTTAACGACTGAGCCACCCAGGTGCCCCTTTTCTTTCTTTAATGTTTATTTTTGAGAGAGAGAGAGAGAGAGAGAGAGAGAGAGAGAGAGACACCAAGCAGGGGAGGGGCAGAGATAGGACAGATGATCTGAAGTGGGCTATGTGCTGACAGCAGAGAGCCCATGTGGGGCTCAGACTTACAAAGCGTGAGACCATGACCTGAGCCGAAATTGGCCGCTTAGCCACTGAGCCACCTAAGCGCCTCAAAAAAATTAAGTTTTTCAACAAGACACTGATAGTGTTTTGAAAACTATGGAAGCTTCTGTGTTGATTTTGTGTCTAACCACCTCTGCCAGACTGAAATTTCTCAGTTGATTTTCTAAATTGGTAATATCACTTCAAATAATAATAGTTTCATCTCTTTCATTTTCATTTCTTCTCTCTTATTTCATGGGCCAGCATCTCTAATACAATGATGTATTGTAGTGCAAAGAGCAGCCAAACTTGTCCTATTTACTTGAACATTTAATTGAAATGCTTCTAACATCCCATTATTAAGCATGATTTTCATTAAGGCATTTTGAAAAAAAACATGCTTTATCAAGTTAGAAAATTGCCCCCCCCCCCCCCCCCCCCCACTTTTTTTTGGCCAATGAGCAATACTTCCAGTCCACATTCTGGACCAGTTTCCTATTTCCATCACTTCCAGTCATATAGCACCTTTGATATGGCTCATATCTCCCAGAGATGTACCTAATTTTGTGCACCTAGTATGCAAGCCCTCTCTTCAATGCTTCAGGTATTTCGTTAATTCCTCACATACATTTTCTGTTCTGCTGAGAGTTTTTTTCATTTTAGAGCATGGCTATATATTTATTATCATATTATGGTATCTTTTATAATATTTCTGGGAACATGATGCAGGAAGGGAACACTGAAGTGTGCATTAATTTGGAAATGTTGACAACTGACAGTCTGCATGAGCATAGTAAATGTTTATAAGAATTTAATAGAGTTCAGAGGATTTAAGACTTTATAAACTCGATCAACTTTAAAACTTTATCAACTTTAAAAACTTGAACATTAATCGTTAAATACTTGCCTTCTATATGAACTTTGTGTAATATATCAACTGTTTTAAAAACAATGTATTTTTAAATAGTACTTCAATAGTTATTGACATAAAAATTCAATATGTGTTTTGTAATTTTTTTCTTATATCAAAACTTTGGAGTTTTAAAAAGTATATGGATTTCTTAATTATGTTAGTCCTTTCAAATGAATGGTGTCAAATGGCTGATTTCTCATTTTTTCCATACCATGGTTAATATAAACTGAATAATAGTAATTGTTGGAAGTTGTTGAGATTTCATTTGTGGTCTAGTATTTTATCAATTGTTGTAAATGTTCCTTTCATTGGTGTTTAAGAAAGGATGACTGTTAAATCAAGTTTATTGGTTGTTAACAATTTTCTCTATAGCAACTCTGTTTTTGTCTGCTTGATATTTTGAGAAGTTAAGCTCTGTTCTACTAATAGTAAACTTCTAAAATTCTCCTATAAGTTCTATCAATTTGCTATACTTAGATTGAAGTTGTGTTATTAGGTGTACAAATATTCATGATATATATTAATCTCAGGTTTGAAAATTTTATTACCGTAAATTTCCAGTACTTTTTCTTTGATTCTGTGTTTTTTGATTTTAAAATTCTTTGCCATTCTTCTTTACATTAACATTTTTATGTCCTTTCTTTTCCTGTCCTTTTATTTTTTAACTTTTCTATGCCAATTTGGTTTCTTATTTATAAAGAGAACTTGCCTTGATTTTTGAAAATGTTACCTAATAGTCAGTGTTATAATAAGAAAGTTTATCTATTTATATTTATTTTCATTACTGCTATGTTTCTAGCCATTTAAATGATTTTATTTTATGTTTTACACTGTATACTTTTCCTATTTTTCTATCCTGACTTTAAATGGAATAATTAAGTTTTCCTTGTTCTCCTTTTTCTTCTGCTGGATATATATTATACTAAACATACATTTTGTTCTCAAAATATTTAGAATAAAACCCTTATCACAAAGTAAAAGTTTAACATGTTTTAGTTCCTTTTGTATTTCACTTCCACTTCCTTTCTGTCTTCAAACTTACATTTTGATACAACTTGGACTTTTAGATACAGATTTTTAAAAAAAGATCAATGAATTTTGATACTTAATGTTTTACTCATTTTTTCCTCTTCATTATTTGTTGTATTCTCTTCTTCTTAGAGTGATTTTTCTTCTTGTCATAAAACATTTTCTAGTAACTTTCCTAAAGATAAATGATGAGTATTAAATAGTACTTCAATGCTTGAAAATGTGTTTTATTTTGAATAAAATATAGATCTCTGAGTTTATAGGTATGGTAGACTGTAAAAATGGCCATGATTCTTTTTTTTCTTTTATTTATTTTTATTTTTTATTTTTGAGACAGAGAGAGAGCATGAACAGGGGAGGGGCAGAGAGAGAGGGAGACACAGAATCTGAAATGGGCTCCAGGCTCTGAGCTGTCAGCACAGAACCCGACGCGGGGCTTGAACTCAAGGACTGTGAGATCATGACCTGAGCCGAAGTCGGACGCTCAACTGACTGAGCCACCCAGGCGCCCCAGAATGGCCATGATTCTTTACTCATCCCTGTATCTATGGCTTGATTCTGGGCTTGGGTCACATGACTTGCTTCGGCAAATAGGATGTTAGTGAATACAACACAAGCAGAATATTGAAAGACCCTTGTTTTATTGCTCTTGTATTCAGCCATTGTCTGGAACCAACCTAGCCCAGTTATCCCATATGAAGCCACCCTAGATTAGCCATACATAAGGATGAGCCTGCCTGAGACAAGAAAAATCACTGAACAGAGCTGAGCCTCACTGGCTAATTTGCAGGCTGATGAGCTAAATAAATCAGTATAGTTTCAAGACTCTGTTTTGGAGTGCCATTTTTGTGTCAGTAGATGACTGACAAAACAGGTGTCTTTGCCACTTGGAAGATATTGTTCCATCCTAAATATGGTAGAACTGTTGATAAGTATAATAGAAATGTGATTGCTTTTCTTTTAAACTGTCTGTAGATAAAAACTTTCTGGACTTTTCCTTTGCCAAGATGTTCAGAAGTATATAATGTATCTATATCTATAGCTATATCTGTATCCATGAACATATATACATACACACACTCTCACTATATCTATAAAACTAATATTTTCACTGGATGCATTTATAAGCATGTTAATGCAAAGAAAAATATATGCACGAATACTGGGATACAGATCGAGGAAAAGGGAATATTGTTTTCAACTCAGCACTTCAGACTTGTACTGAATGAGCAGTCAAGCTGGAACTGGAAGAGTTGAGTTAGGGCAATGGCAGAATACTGAAGTCTACTGCTGTAATACAAATTCCTAGACTGGAGTGAAGATCTAAGGTTCACGGTATCATATGCTTCTTGGCTTTGGGTATCTGCCTGTAGGATTACCATGTTGGGGCTGATAAACCCTAGAGCCCAAAAACCCATTTTTTTAAGACTCTACCCCGAGTCTCCAAATCTGTAACAATAGGAAGGGGTTGCTAATGTTAAGAGAAATTCTCCCCCGTGCCTTTCTCACAAGTGATCTTCAAGAACAAATGTAGGGATGATCGATCATTCCAGAGAGCAAAACTAAGGACGTTTTTCCTTTGGCGGACCTTGTTTGTAGCTTCCTTTTCTCTGCTAAGTGAGTTACTAGATCTGTACCCACTTTCTATCCTCAAAACCTTTTTGACATTCTAAGTAATTCAAAGAACCTATTACCAGAATTGCTAGAATATGTGTTCCATCAAAAGGACAAATGAATCTTAGAGTATTTAAAAATTAAACAACAAAGCAAAAACAGTTATCTCAGTTTCTGCCTTTTGTTAAAAAGTTGAATTCATGGTATTTTTCTTGCTCTTTCTTTTCTTTTATTATTTTTTTTTACCTCTATATCTGTATCTCTATACGTCTGTTCTACTGAAGTTCTAGGAGTAAGAAAAAAGTTGTAGTACACTACTTATCCCAACAACATTTATAGCTAGTGACCATGTTAGCCCTGACTATGACCCAATTGGTGTGATGGGGGAAGGGGAATAAAGTGAGATAGACCATACCAAAGAATCCAAAAATCATGATAAAACTGATAAATTTCAGGTGGCAATATACACATATTTAGAAATGCAGAAGGAAAAAAAAAGAAATGGCTCAAGAGTTGAAAATGGCAGTAAGCAGAACTGTTTTTTCCGGATGTATCTTTTGGTAGTATTTGATTTTTGAAAACCATGTACACCTATGAAACATTTGTAACTAGTTTTGAAAATAAAACATATATCTTTGATATTATTCTATTGTCTATATAAGGGAAAGCTATTTTCAAAGATATAACAGAGAGGAATATAAAGGAACTATAGGAAGTAGTCTCTGAGTCTTTTCAAGAAGACGGTGCTAAAAGCAAAGAAGGAAGCCCCTGCCCCTCCCAAAGCCACAGCCAAAGCAGAGGCTTTGAAGGCCAAGAAAGCAATGCTGAAAGGTGTCCCACAGTCACAGAAAAAAGATCTGTGTGTCACCTACCTTCCTATGGCCCCCAACACCGTATCTCCAAAGGCAGCCCAAATATCCGTGAAAGAGTGCCCCCAGGGGAAACAAGCTTGACACCATGCTGTCATCAAGATTCCCCTGACTCCAGAGTCAGCTGTAAAGAAACTAGATGGCAACAACACACTTGAGTTCACTGTGGATGTCAAGGCCAACAAGCACCAGATCAAACAGGCTGTGAAGAAGCTTTATGACATGGATGTGGCCAAGGGCAACATCCTGATTAGGCCCCGTGGGGAGAAGGAGGTGTATGTTCTACTGACTCCTGATTGTGATGCTTGGGATGTTGCTAACAAAATCGGGATCATCTAAACGAAGTCCAGTTGGCTACATATCAATATATATTTTTCCACCATAAAAAAAAGAATAAATCTCTGAAACAGGTTTTTAAAAAGTAAATGTATCAAAGGACAACCTACTAACTTCGCTTTACAAAGGGACATGAGGATAAAGGAAAGAAGCAAATGATCATAAATCTCCAAACAGATGGAAGAAATAAGATTAGAATGAAGATAGATTTTTGCTTTTCAGTTTAACAGAAATCCAGTTCTTTTTATATTTTATTTATTTATTTATTTATTTACTCATTTATTTATTTATTTTTGAGAGAGGAGAGAGAGAGAAGGTACGAGCAGGGGAGAGGGGTGAAGGGAGAGAGAGAGAGAGAGAGAGAGAGAGAGAGAGAGAGAGAGAGAGAGAATCTTGAGCAGACTCCACACTCAGCACTGAGCTTGATATGGCGCTTGATCCCACAACCTTAGGATAATGACCTCAGCTGAAATCAACAGTCAGATGCTCAAAAGACTGAGCCACTCATGTGCCCTAACAGAAACCCAGTTTTAAGCATACTATTACTGACATGGAATTAATACTCCAAAGATCTGTGTTTCAGCAAAATCATTTGTAGAGAAGCTGCAATTTTATATTCTTCAAGTTAGTAGATTACATTATGATTTTGAGGAAAAGGGAATTCAAGAGGTTACAAAAAGGATACAGAGCAAAGTTATAAGAAGTCCATTAAGATATTGCCGATAAAACTAATGAGATATAAAATCCAATACAGATTTATTGTTTGGGAAAGGACTCATTGCCAAAGATCTCTAGAATGAAAAGGTCAGCAAATAGAAGAATAAATAATATTCTATAAATAGGTGCAATGAACCTAAAGACTGAAAAGGAAAAAAAAAATTGTGCCATAAATAGTTTAGAAGCTCGCTTGTACCTCAGAATGAAAGGTCCATTGATAAGTGGGGGGTACCCAAAGAAGGAACTTTTTAATGAAAAATTTTGGTAAATATTGATATATTTGGGTTCAAATTCAGATATTTTTTGTCCTTTCTTTTATGTACCATCCCATTCTACTTTCTTTCTTGTCTCCTTTCCTGCCTTCATCTAGATTTATTACTCTTTGTCAATCCATTGTTTCCCCTCTATTAATTTGTATTTTAATTAAAGATACATTTTAAAATATATCTTAATGGTGATACTAACATTTGAGAACAAAATTGATAATGTCAATTTGAAGTGCAAGTTATTCAGCAATTCACTTATGTGCTATCCAAATACACTCTATGAATTGCAGAATATATTCAAAGTCAATTAATCCTACACTGACTCTGGGTTATAACATACGCAAGGAAAGAAGAGAAAAACAAACCACAACACTAAAATGAAACCTTTAGACTTAAGCACTCAGTCTTTTCAAGCAACTAAAAACCAAGAATACTGTATCTATACTATTTCTAACTTATGTTCATATTACCACTCTGAAATCTTCCAGATATTACTATTAGACCCAGACTATTATTTGTTACATCAGGCATTCTGTATGAACTTTATGAATTAATCTCTGAATAATTTGAAACAATCAAGCTATATTACCTGTTACAATGATAACGTGGGTGTGGAACAGCTCAATTTCTTAAGAGTGTTTACACAGGCGCAAGTAACCCCAATTTCATTAGGGAAGTCTATAAATAAAAATTTAATACCTTGAGAGCATTCTTAAAATCTCATCTACTCCTGTCCTAAGCCTCTAGACAGATGCCATTACTCCTATTTTGTTTCTAAAGGAACTGAGGCCGAGAGTAGTAAAATTGCTTGTTTCCACTCTTACAGCTATTAATAGAGGGAGAAGGGAGAAAAGAGAGCCTTACAGTCTTCCAGTAAAATATACTGATCCTCATTCTGGGTTACATCGGGTTAGAAGTTTTTTTCATTGGAATGGATGCTGCGGGGCTGCTCCCCTTTTATTACTGACAGAGGTTTCTCTAAATGGAGGGTGACATGCCTCCCCTGTGGGACGGACCACTGTCCAACCCATGCATCGTCCCTTCAGCTACCCTCTCAGAAAAGGAGCCCCCATATCCTCCTGCTGATGCCTTGCTGATCAGTAGGACATTGAACTTGTTCACAAACTGGTTCATGGTTTTGCACGTTTTGGTGCCAAGGTAGGCCTTGAGTCTCATGTCATTGAAAAGCAAATAATCCTATGTAAGCATTTGGGTATCTGTTTCTTCATCTCTTCAAAGTCGGAATACTATAGTTATTTCTGTCCTGTTCCCAAAATCAAAGGGAAAAGAGAAATTTACACTCTTTAGTGGAAATGGTTTCTTTCAAAGTGAGCGTTTCATAATTTTCAATCTCCTCCTGACATTTACTCATCTGGTAGCTAGAGGAAAAGAATAAGGCAAGAATGGGTTCAATTTTTAGATGTCTTGGCACAATTCCTGTAATTCTTCTCTCAATTTCTCTTTTTTTAAAGTTTATTTATTTATTTTGAGAGAGAGTGAATGAGCAGGGGAGAGGCAGAGAGAGAGGGAGAGAGACCGAATCTCAAGCAGGCTCTGCACTCAAACTCACAAACTGTGACATCATGGCCTGAATGGAAATCCAGAATCAGACACTTAACCAACTGAGCCACCCAGGTGCCCCTTCTCTCAATGTTATTTTGAGTGGGACTTCCGTAGTTATTTCTGACCATGTGCAGTATAATACTTCAACCTATTCTAATATACATGTGTTTTTACTAAATAGTTGATTTTTATTTTTATTTTTTATTAAGAAAATATTTTAATCTTTATTTATTTTTGAGAGAGAGAGAGAAAGGGAGAATGAGCGGGGGAGGGGCAGAGAGAGAGGGAGCCACAGAATCCAAAGCAGGCTCCAAGCTGGTGGCACAGAGCCAGATGCAGGGCTCGAACCCACAAACCATAAGATCATGACCTGAGCCTAAGTTGGATGCTTAACCAACTGAGCCACCCAGGCGCCCCATAAATAGCTGATTTAATAGACACTATTTACAAAATGCTCTGGAGGGCAAGTTAATCGTCTCCTTATCTCATCATACATATTTGCAACTCCACTGGTAAAGACCTAACTTTAATATATCACTTAATTTTGGTTTTCTTGTTCTCTAACTTATAAAAATTCAGTTCAATGAGAAAAAGACAATGCAGGTCAATATTTGGGGGAGGAGTAATACCCAGTTTCCCTAAGTTTATTTACAAAAGAAGAAATGTACATGGATTTCAGTTCCATTCTGCATTATAGTACCCTTGGGAAATTTACTTGAAAGGTCCTCCTCCATTAGGCGCTGTGTTTTTATATGTGCCAATAGTTTTCATATTTGTTTTAGTCTGGAATGGACAGAGCCCAAATAGAGTTATTAGTATCTTTGTGAAATGTTTTTTCATAAATGTTAAAGAGTAACAAATTGGTGAGTGGATGATTACATATTGCCATGGTAAATCAGCACTTAGCTCTCAACATCACCATCCCAACACTGCTGGCAACTACAAGCATTCCCACAAAGTCTATTTCAAGTATTCTTCACATTTTGGCTTTGGTTAGGTTGTAAGAGTGTCGCTTATGGATGTCAGAAATATTTTAAGATTAGTTCTTTCCTGGCATGGCCTGCTACAGTATTTCTCAAACTAGAATCCCAGACCACTGTGATCTGCAGATATATTCTCTATAAGAGTTTTAAAATTTTTATATTTTCTTTTGACGAAAATCTTAAAAAAAACATATTCGGAGTTGTTTGCATGCCTACCTTATAACCAAATGTGGCAATTTCAGTTTTCATGTTTGGTTTTGTGTTGATCATGGGATCATCTTAAGTGATGTTGTTCATTTTATTTTTTTGAACATCTTATTTTTATGTAATCTCTACACCTAACGTAGGCCTCGAACTCACAACTTCAAGATCAAAGTCGCATGCTCTTCTGACTCAGCCAGCTAGGTTCCCCAAGTGATTTTAAATTTTAGTAGGGGAATAGACTCTGATCACTAGAGTCACTGAATGCATTCTCAAGATCAAGGAATTCACAAGTTTGGGATGTACTCTCTTTAGATGAGGACAAAGGTATTGCTTTCTGTATGGACCAGTACTTATTTGAAGAGAGGTCTGTGAATTGATAAATATATATACAAACATATAGATTTATATATATATATATATATATATATATATATATATATATATATATATTTAGAAAAGACTTTTTATTTATTTTATTTGTTTTAGTAGGCTCCACGCCCAACATAGGGCTCGAACTCAAGACCCAGAGACCAAGAAATGCATGCTCTACCAAATAGTAAGCCAAGTGCCCCAATAAATATTTGATCATACTTTTTTGGGGGTGTCATGTTTTCTAAAAATTTTCTCAAAGAAATAGTTTTGTTGGGCCATGTAAAACTACCTTGATTAAAAGAGAGTATATCCACAAGCAAAGAATGAAATCAGACCCTTATCATGCATCATATATAAAAATCAACTCAAAATGGATTTAAGAGTTAAATATAAGACTTCAAACTGTAAAACTCCTGGAAGAAAACACAGGGGAAAAGCTTCATACGCTGGTCTTGGCATAGATTACATAGATCTGATACCAAAAGCACAGGCAACAAAAGCATAAATCAACAAGTGGGACTACATCAAACTAAAAAGTTTCTGGACAGCAAAGAAATAATCAACGGAGTAAAAAGGCCAACATATGGAATGGGAGAAAAAATATATAAACCATGTATATGATAAGGGGTTAATCTCCAAAATATATAAGATATCCCTACACTTCAATAAAAAACCCTAATAACCTGATCAAAAATGGGCTAAGAACTTGGATATTTCTTCAAAGAAGATTATATAAATGGTCAATAGGTATATGAAAAAATGCTTACTATCACTAATCATCAGGGAAATCGAAATCAAAACCACAATATTATCACCTCACATCTGTTAGGATGGCTATTAAAAAAAAAAAAGACAAGTATTGGTAAAGCCATGGGGAAAAGGGAATCCTTGCACACTGCTGGGGGAAATGTAAATGGTGCAGCCAATATGGAACACTAAAATTAAAAAATAGGGGCTCCTGGGTGGCTCAGTCGGTTAAGCGTCCAACTTTGGCTCAGGTCACGATCTCGCAGTCCGTGGGTTCGTGCCTCGCGTCGGGCTCTGGGCTGATGGCTCAGAGCCTGGAGCCTGCTTCCGATTCTGTGTTTCCCTCTCTCTCTGCCCCTCCCCCATTCATGCTGTGTCTCTCTCTCTCTGAAAAATAAATAAACGTTAAAAAAAAATTAAAAAAAAATAGAACGATCATACAATCTAGTAACCTTATTTCTGGGTATTTATTTAAAGAATTGAAATCAGGGTCTTGAAGAGATATTAATACTATCTTGTTTAGCAGAGCAAAAATGTTCACGATAGCAAAAATGTGGAAACAACCTAAATGCTCACTAACAGATGAATGGGTAAAGAAAATGGGGTACATACACACAATGGAATACTATATAGCCTTAAAAAAGAAGGAAATTTTGTACTATGTGACAATCTGGATGAACCTTGAGGACATTATGCTAAGTAAAACAAGCTAGTCATAGACAAATACTACATGACTTGACTTATATGGGGTATCTAAAGTAGTCAAATTTTTGGAATCAAAGCACGTAATGGTGGTTCTAGGGACTGGGGAAGTGGGGAAATGGAAAGTTGCTCATCAGTGGGCGTAAAGTTTCAGTTAAGCAGGATAAATAAGCTCTAGATATCTGCTATACAACACTGTACTTGTAGCCAACAATAACACACTGTGCCCTTAAGCATTTACGAAGAGAGCAGATATCACATTAGGTATTCTTTCCACAATAAAATAAAATTAAATTAAAAACAATTAAAAAAATCCAAACCATTAAAATTATGAGTCTCCATTCTCAGCTTACACTCAACTATGTTATATCTTCTTCCTTCGAAAGCCTACCCATGGTTAAAGACTACCTCTTGCTCTTAATGTTCTAAATGACTCGAGTAAAAGTGATCTCTCCATCACTTTGTTCTATAATTATTTTCTTTCTTTCTTTCTTTTTTAATGTTTAGTTATTTATTTTGAGAGAGAGCACGCACAAGCAGGGGAAGGGTGGAGGAAGAGAGAGAGAGAGAGAGAGAGAATCTTTTTTTTTTTTTTTAATGTTTATTTTTAAGAGAGACAGAGCATGAGAGGTGGGGAGGGGTAGAGAGGGAGAGGGAGACACAGAATCCAAAGCAGGCTCCAGGCTCTGAGCTGACAGCACAGGGCCTGATGCGGGGCTCACACTCACTGACCGCAAGATCATGACCTGAGCTGAAGTCAGAGCTTAACCGACTGAGCCACCCAGGTGACCCAGAAAGAGAAAGAATCTTTAGCAGGCTTCTTGCTCAGCACAGAGCCCCACATGGGTCTCGAGCCCATGAACCATGAGATCATGACCTGAGCTGAAATCTAGTCAGACACTTAACTGACTGACCCACCCAGGTGTCTCTGTAATCATTTTCATAATATCCTGAATTACACCTCTTTTGAAATTGAAGTGTAGTCTACTAACTTGTCACCACTGTTATGGTAATGATTCAAGTTCTACCTTGTGGTATAGATTTACAGATATCACAGCTGGAAAGGATTTGTTAAATTATTTGCTGAGGATACCTTAATAATGCTTGTTTAGTCCACTGTTAAATTATTGCAAGTCCCATTCAAGCCCCAAGAGAGTGACAGACTTACCCAAAGCCAGAAGCCAACCAGCAGGACTGCACGCTCAGCTTTCTGGTCAAGCAGAACTCTTTCAAGGATATCAAGTTCCTGGAAATGAGGAGGAATGAAGAGTCAAAACGTCTTTCCTACAATAGTTAACATTTATTGCCACTCTCTGATGTTGAGACAATGAGCGTAGTGTTTCTGGGGTATAATCAAATCTTAACATTCACAACAACCTGAGAGGTAGTTACTCTTATTACCTGAATTCATCCGGAATGATTCTAACTCCCAGATTTCCTACAGTTACCAGTCGGTGATGGACAGTTTTGCTTATAACTGTGAATGTGTAGTGGGGAAAAGTTCAGATCAGGCTTGCTTGTGAATTGCTATTTTTTTTTTCAGGGCTTTGATGCCTCTTATTTTTCCAAACCTTAATTTAATACTCCTGTGAAGCTTCATTATAGCCATTTAGAGTAGGTAGTTCTTTTTCTTTTTGCATTTATACTGATAAGGTACAAAGAGATAATGTCTTCAAAGCAACATCACATTGGAAAACATGATTTTCAAAACTTTCATATTATTTGGCTAATATTATCTTGCTGCCAGGCTAATAGAGATTATACATTAACATACATTCCTTATTTGAATCACACTCCGTATTTATTGTTTTCTTAGGACAAAACAGTGGTGTTTTTGCTTTAATTAATACAAAGCATCATCTCCCAAGATAGACTCTTCTGTCAACATAATGAATATGCTTTTAAAAATTATTTAAAAAATTTTGACAACTTTATTGAGGTCTAACTGATACACATAAAGCAACACATATTTTATATTATGATATGATGAGTTTGGATGTATGCAAACATCTGTGATACTGAGCTCAACTATCAGCTCAGACATACAAACACCTACTCAAGTTTCTTTGTGGCCTTTTGTTTTTGTTCTTATGATTAATATGCTTTTAAATTTTCCTCAGAGATAAGTAATGACAAATAAAGGAAAATAAATATTTTCTCATTGTTAAGAGCCCTTATAATCTAATCTACATACTTGCCGGATAACTTACCTTTTATTTGGGTTTCTATTTTATTTGCACAAAGCTATGCTATTATACATATCAATTTAAACAATTTTTAAAATGAATCAGGTGTTTAAAGACACTCATTTAACTTAGACATATAAAGGTTTCTCTACTGAGTATTCACTGCAGAAGAAAAATTCTACTGCCTTTTATTCTTCAAACATTAAAAAAACAATTTGTTTACTAAAAATAAATTATTACTTTTTTTTTTGCCAAGGATACCTTAACCATGCTTATAATTTTATGTCATTAAATCCCTAATCCTTTGTTATTACTTAGCCGATTTCTTAATATTCTTTTCCTTTTTTAAAAATTAATGTTTTCTATCAATAAATGGTGCAACTAAATAACACGGATGGAGCTAGAGAGTATAATGCTAAATGAAATAAGTCAGAGAAAGAGAAATACCATATGATTTCACTCCTATGTGGAATTTTTTTTTTTTTTTCTAATTTTTTTTTCAACGTTTTTATTTTATTTTTGGGACAGAGAGAGACAGAGCATGAACGGGGGAGGGGCAGAGAGAGAGGGAGACACAGAATCGGAAACAGGCTCCAGGCTCCGAGCCATCAGCCCAGAGCCTGACGCGGGGCTCGAACTCACGGACCGCGAGATCGTGACCTGGCTGAAGTCGGACGCTTAACCGACTGCGCCACCCAGGCACCCCTCCTATGTGGAATTTAAGAAACACAATAAATGAGCAAAAGGGGGGAAAAAAGGAGAGGCAAACCAAGAAACAGATTCTTAACTATAGAGGACAAACTGATGGTTACTAGAGGGGCGGGGTGTGGGGAAGGGGTAAAATAGGATGGGGGATTAAGAATACATTTATCATGATGAGCACGAGTAAGGTACAGAATTGTTGAATCGGCATATTGTATACCTGCAACTAATATAACATATATGTTAACAATATTGGAATAAAATAAAAAACTTAATAGAAAATAATAGAAAATAGAAATAAAAAACTTAAGTAGAAAATATAATTTAAATTATATTTAAAAATTTTTATGTTTCACCAAATTTTAATTCAACAAATATTTCTTGAATATCTACTGTATGCAAGGTACTAAGGTAAATACTGGGGACTTATTATCATTAGTGCAAAAAAACCCTATATTTGACATCTGGGAGTTTTTGGTGACTGTATAATTCTCTGGTCTTACATTTTGGTGGGTTGGGCTCTCTCTCTTCATATTTAAAATGAAAGTGACTTAAAGATTTGCTTCTACCTTTACTCTTGTCTCTCTTTTCCTTGAATGGATGGAACATTAGTAGGTACAGTAGGTTGAATAATGGCCTCCAGAGATAACAGGTCCTACTCTTGGGATGTGTAAAAGTGACTTTATTTTGAAGAAAGTTCTTTGCAGATGTGATTAAATTAGTGATTTTGAGATGGGGAGATTATCCTGGATCATCCAGGTGGGCACTAAGTGGCACCATATGTATCTCTAATAAAAGAGAGATAAAGGGAGATTTGCGCACACATGCGCGCAAACACACACACACACACACACACACACGCACACTCTCACACTCATGCTGACGAGAAGATGATATGAAGACAGAGACAGAGATTGGAGTGATGAGGCCACAAGTCAAAGAATTCCAGCAACCACCAGATACTGAAAGTTAGTAGGGAAGGTAAGGAATACATTTTTCCCCGGAGTGCCCAGAGGGAGTGCCACCCTAGTGACACCTTGATTTAACCAGTAATCCTGAGTTTTTGACTTTGATCTCCAGAAACGGAAGAGAATAAATTTCTGTTGTTTTAGGTCATGTAGTTTGTAGTAATTTGTTACAGCAGCTACAGGTAACTAACACAATAAATAAATCACTTAATGGTAATGGGCAGGCTGTGGGGTAGCAGAGAAACGGCTCCTAGCTGTGGAGTGCAACCCACCTGATTCTGTCTCCTGGCTCTGACGTTTTCTAGAGAAGTTTATTTAAACTCAATGTGTTCCAATGTCTTTATTGGGAAAAATGGGCCCAGTAAACCCTCACCATGTGGTTATAGTAAGGGATTGACTCAACAGTCCTTAGAATAGCATCTAGAATGGAATGTGTTCAATTTTATCATTACATTCCTTTTATCATTGTCATCATTTATATTTGCAACATGCCAGCACTGAAAATCTGACTCATGCATAGAAACTGACAGAGTAGAACCACAGAGAGCCGTGTGCAAATAATATATCAAATAGAATACCAGAGCATTCTTCTCTCTGCTGAAGTACCCTTTTCCCCCCTCATTTTTTTTTATTCATTCTCTCTCTCCCCCTGTTAATGTAGATGGATTTAATTAGTATTAATTAAGATGAGTCATACTTTCGGGGTGCCTGGGTGGCTCAGTCGGTTGAGCATCCAACTTCGACTCAGGTCATGATCTCCCAGTCTGTGATTTCAAGCCCCACATCAGGCTCTGTGCTGACAGCTCGGAGCCTGGAGCTTGCTTTGAATTCTGTGTCTCCCTCTCCCTCTGTTCCTCCCTGGCTTGTACTCTCTCTCTCTCTCTCTCTCTCTCTCTCTCTCTCTCTCAAATAAATAAAGATAAAAAAAAAAAAGATGAGTCATACTTTTGTAAATGTTAAGTCACTGGCCCAGAGTAATGAATTTGGAATAAACAAATTTAAAGTATCCCACTTCAAAAATTGGAAGTGGCTTGGGGTGCCTGGGTGGTTCAATCATTTAGTGTTAGACTCTTGATTTCAGGTCCTGTCATGATCTCCCGGTTTGAGATTGAGCCCTGTCATGCTGACAGTGCGGAGCCTGTTTGGAATTCTCTCTCTCCCTCTCTCTCTGCCTCTTCCCCACTCATATGTGCACACACTCTCTCTCAAGAAGCGGCTCAAAAGAAACCAGGTAACAGATGGCAACAGCAAAGTATGCAAAAGAAGATAATCCATACTTGTAAGAGCATACATGTGAATCTCATGGAGAAGAAAAACGTTTTTCAATGGCTTCATCATTTTCCAGGACTAGTTCACTGCTCATATTTATATCCCGGTCAGTTCACCTAGGTCGAGATTATCTTGTTACTGTATCTTTGAATACTGTCATGTACTGATTAAGGGCACAGATTTGGGCTTAGAGAAGCCTCATTTCAATCCATATTCAATACAAGCTACACCACTCAAGCAACCTTGTGATAAAAGCTGTGGTTTGAGATTTTTCAAGCTCACAGTTTAGTCTGCCTCAGTTTTGCGGAGGCTGACGTAAAACGTGAGACTCTTGGATCAGAGAAAAAGAACTTTGTTATTCGTGACACAGCAGACAGCCTGAGCTTCCCGTTAATATAGGTTCTCTCCCCCCCCCCCCCCAGCTCCCACGTGCCCAGGGCAATGAAGAACAACCACAGCTGGTTTGTGTCACAGCTGAGGAATCCTTAGCTTAAAAATCTTTGATGAGGGGGTTGCCAGAAAACCTGTCCAACTTTTGCCTCACAGAAAGATATTTTGTATTATGCTGGACAGCAAGCCAAACTACCCTCTGTCCCAAAGGGAGATCCCTGTCTAACTTTCAGGGCTTTTTGCTACACAAACGTCCTCAGAGTCTGGAGCAAATGTTGTCAATGCCTCTGTTTGGAATACACGAAGAATTGTGAGGAACACATGAAGCATTGTTTCCCAACACCTTTGGGAAACAGCTCAACCTCTCAAAATGAGGATATATCCCTCCAATTATCATAGAATTTACAGAACACTGAGGCTCTAAATAGGGAGTGCTCTGAGGCCTTCAGACTTAGATGGAAATTTATTGCCCTGGTTCTCTGATTTGTAAAAACGAAGATAATAATCATCTACAGTTTTATTTAATCAGCTGATGTTAAATAAGTAAATCAGCTAATGTAGCAAACTGCCCTACACTTATTATGCACCCCAAAATATTAGTGTGCCTCCCCTCTAACCAGAATTAAGGCCCATTCTTAAGAGACATGTTTTTTGAATTTTCATCATCCTCTTACATTTCTCTCATATTTATCATCACTTTTTTCCTCTGAAAAGTTTTACATGTTTGACCCTTATTTTGTGTTGTCTGAAGCTGCCAGTTTTACTCAGAGCCTAAATAGTGTATAGAACTAGAAAGAAAACTGAGAGGTAATTTTGTTCTACCTCACTATTTTATAGGGATAGGACTATTAGCTTAGATTCAATGAGCTAAAACAAATTTTAAAAATTCTTTGTTTAAAATACTCAGAATTTAAAACATCTATGTCAAATATATTTGGCAACATAAAATACCAGGAGGACAAACTCAAAGATAAGATAGATTAAAACACACACATGCTTACATTGCCAAAATGTAAAAATGCCACAAGACAGGATTTATTTGCTCACTCAAATAAAATAAATTGTGATCAAATGGGTTCCATTTTTTCAGCTAAAAATGGGAAAGGTAATAAAACTTGCCATAGAGCAATATTGGTAGAGTTAACTGAGATTTAAAAAAAAGTTATTAACTGCAAAGTTAAAAAAAAACATTATTTTTCTGTGTTTTTAGAAATATGATTATTGTGAAAAACAAGAAATCTGCCTCAGTGAGGCAATGAATAAGAAAGCATCTTGAGGGGGGAGGAGCCAAGATGGCGGAATAGCATGGAAGTTTTTTGTGTGTCTTGCGTCCAGGAAATACATCCAGACCAACACTAAACCATCCTACCCACCTAAAAACCTGATTGGAGGATTAACGACACAATCTGCACAACCTGAATCATAGAATTCAGCAGGAATTCACCCCAAAAGAAAGAGCATGAAGAAATGACAGCTAGGGATTTAACCAGCACAGATACAAGCAAGATGTCTGAACCAGAATTTAGAATCACCATAATAAGAATACTAGCTGGAGTTGAAAATAGATTAGAATCCCTTTCTGCAGAGACAAAAGAAGTAAAAAACAGCCAGAATGAAATTAAAAATGCTATAACTGAGTTGCAATCATGGATGGATGCAGTGACAGCAAGGATGGACAAGGCAGAACAGAGAATCAGCGATATAGAGGACAAACTTATAGAGAATAATGAAGCAGAAAAAAAGAGGGAGATTAAGGCAAAAGAGCATGATTTAAGAATTAGTGAAATCAGTGACTCATTAAAAAGGAACAACATCAGAATCATAAGGGTCCCAGAAGAGGAAGAGAGAGAAATAGGGGTAGAAGGGTTATATGAGCAAATCTTAGCAGAAAACTTTCCTAACCTGGGGAAAGACACAGACATCAAAATCCAGGAAGCAGAGAGGACCCCCCATTAGATTCAACAAAAACCGACCATCAACAAGGCATATCATAGTCAAATTCACAAAATACTCAGGCAAGGAGAGAATAATGAAAGCAGCAAGGGAAAAACAGTCCCTAACCTACAAGGGAAGACTGATCAGGTTTGCTGCAGACTTATCCACAGAAACTTGGCAGGCCAGAAAGGAGTGGCTGGATATGTTTCATGTGCTGAATCAGAAAAATATGCAGCCAAGAATTCTTTATCCAGCAAGGCTGTCATTCAAAATAGAAGGGGAGATAAAAGTTTCCCAGACAAACAAAAATTAAAGGAGTTTGTGACCATTAAACCAGCCCTGCAATAAATTTTAAGGGGGACTTTCTGAGGGGAGAAAAGATGAAATTACACACACACACACACACACACACACACACACACACACACACTAATACCAAAAGCAACAAAGATTAGAAAGGACCAGAGACCACCACCAGAAACTCCAACTCTGCAAGCATCATAATGGCAATAAATTCATATTTTTCAGTACTCTAAATGTCAATGAACACAATGCTCCAATCAAAAGACAGGGTAATAGAATGGATAAGAAAACAAGATCCATCTATATGTTGTTTACAAGAGACCCACTTTAGACCTAAAGACACCTTCAGATTGAAAATAAGGGGATGGAGAACCATCTATCATGCTAATGGTCAACAAAAGAAAGCTGGAGTAGCCATACTTATATCAGACAATCTAGACTTGAAAATACTGTATCAAGAGCTGCAGAAGGGCATTATATCATAATCAAGGGGTCTATCTACCAGGAAGACCTAACAATTGTAAATATTTATGTGCCAAATGTGGCAGCACCTAAATATATAAATCAATCACAAACAAAAAGAAACTCATCGATACTAATACCATAATAGTAGGAGACTTCAACACCCCACTCACAGCAATGGACAGATCATCTAATCAAAAAATCAACAAGAAAACAATGGCTTTGAATGACACACTGGACCAGATGGACTTAACAGATATATTCAGAACATTTCATCCTAAAGCAGCAGAATATATATTCTTCTCCAGTGCACACGGCATTTTCTCCAGAATAGACCATATACTAGGACACAAATCATCCCTAAGTAAGTACAAAAAGATCGAGATCATACCGTGCATATTTTCAGACACAACGCTATGAAACTCGAAATCAACCACAAGAAAAAATTTGGAAAGGTAACAAATACTTGGAGACTGAAGAACATCCTACTAAAGAATGAATGGGCTAACTAAACAGTTAAAGAGGAAATTAAAAAGTATATAGAAGTCAATGAAAATGATAACACCACAACCTGAAGCCTCTGGGACACAGCAAAGGCAGTCATAAAAGGAAAGTATATAGCAATCCAGGCCTTCCTAAGAAGGAAGAAAGATCTCAGATATACAACCTAACCTTACACCTTAAGGAGCTGGAAAAAGAACAGCAAATAAAACGCCAAACCAGCAGAAGACAGGAAATAATAAAGAGTAGAGCAGAAATTAATGCTATCGAAACCAAAAAAACAGTAGAACAGATCAATGAAACCAGAAGCTGGTTCTTTGAAAGAATTACCAAAATTGATAAACCACTAGCCAGTGTGATCAAAAAGAAAAAGGAGAGGGCCCAAATAAATAAAATCAAGAATTAAAGAGTAAAGATTACAACCAACACAACAGAAATAAAAACAATAATAAGAGAATATTATGAGCAATTATATGCCAATAAAACGGGCAATCTGGAAGAAATGGACAAATTCCTAGAAACACATACACTACCAAAACTGAAACAGGAAGAAATAGAAAATTTGAACAGACCCATAACCAATAAGGAAATTGAATTAGTAATAAAAAATCTGCCGAAAAACAAGAGTCCAGGGCCAGATGGCTTTCCAGGGGAATTCTACCAAACATTTAAGGAAGAGTTAATACCTATCTCTTGAAACTGTTCCAAAAAAATAGAAACGGAAGGAAAACTTCCAACTCTTTCTATGAAGCCAGCATTACTTTGATTCCAAAACCAGACAGAGACCCCACTAAAAAGGAGAACTATAGACCAATTTCCCTGATGAACATGGATGCAAAAATCCTCAACAAGATATTATCCAACTGGGTCTGACAATACATTAAAAAAATTATTCACCACGACTAAGTGGGATTTATACCTGGGATGCAGGGCTGGTTCAATATCCGCAAAACAAAGTGATTCATCACATCAATAAAAGAAAGGACAAGAACCATATGATCCTCTCAATAGATGCAGAGAAAGCATTTGACAAAATACATCATCCTTTCTTGATAAAAACCCTCAAGAAAGTAGGGATAGAAGGAGGATACCTTGAGATCATAAAAGCCATAAATGAACAACCCAACACTAATATCATCCTCAATGGGGAAAACTGAGAGCTTTCCCCCTAAGGGCAGGAACAAGACAGGATGTCCACTCTTGCCACTGTTATTCAACATAGTATTGGAAGTCTTACCCTCTGCAATCAGACAACACAAAGAAATAAAAGGCATCCAAATCGGCCAGGAGGAGGTCAAACTTTCACTCTTCGCAGATGACATGATACTCTATATGGAAAACCCAAAAGATTCCACCAAAAAACTGCTAGAACTAATCCATGAATTCAGCAAAGTGGCAGGATATAAAATCAATGCACAGAAATCGGTTGCATACCTATACACCAACAATGAAGCAACAGAAAGAGAAATCAAGGAATCGATCCCACTTATAGTTGCACAAAAAACCATAAAATACCTAGGAATAAATCTAACCAATGTGGTGAAAGATATATACGCTGAAAACTATAGAAAGCTTATGAAAGAAATTGAAGAAGACACAAAAAAATGGAAAAAGATTCCATGCTCCTGGATAGGAAGAACAAATATTGTTAAAATGTCGATACTACCCAAAGAAATCTACATATTCAATGCAATCCCTATCAAAATAACACCAGCATTCTTCACAGAGCTAGAACAAATAATCCTAAAATGTGTAAGGAACCAGAAAAGACCCTGAATAGCGAAAGCAATCTTGAAAAAGAAAACCAAAGCAGGAGGCATAACAATCTGAAACTTCAAGCTATACTACAAAGCTGTAACCATCAAGACAGTATGGTACTGGCACAAGAACAGACACTCAGATCAATGGAACAGAATAGAGAACCCAGAAATGGACCCACAAACGTATACCCAACTAATCTCTGACAAAGCAGGAAACAATATCCAATGGAATAAAGACAGTCTCTTCAGCAAGTGGTGCTGGGGAAATTGGACAGCGACATGCAGAAGAATGAACCTGGACCACTTTCTTACACCATACACAAAAATAAACTCAAAATGGATGAAAGACCTATGTGTAAAACAAGAAGCCATCAAAATCCTCGAGGAGGAAGCAGCCAAAAACCTCTTTGATCTTGGCACAGAAACTTCTTACTCAACATGTCTCTGGAGGCAAGGGAAACAAAAGCAAAAATGACCTACTGGGAACTCATCAAAATAAAAAGCTTCTGCACAGCAAAGGAAACAATCAACAAAACTAAAAGGCAACCGACAGAATGGGAGAAGATATTTGCAAATGACATACCAGGTAAAGGTTAGTATCCAAAATCTATAAAGAACTTATCAAACTCAACACCCAAAAAACAAATAATCCAGTGAAGAAATGGGCAAAAGATATGAATAGACACTTCTCCAAAGAAGACATCCACATGGCCAACCGACACATGAAAAAATGCTCCACATCACTCATCAGGGAAATACAAATCAAAACCACAATGAGATACCACCTTATACCTGTCAGAATGTCTACCATTAACAACTCAGGCAACAACAGATGTTGGCAAGGATGCAGAAAAAGAGGATCTCTTTTGCATTATTGGTGGGAATGCAAACTGGTGCAGCCACTCTGGAAAACAGTGTGGAGGTTCCTCAAAAAACTAAAAATAGAATTACCCTATGACCCAGCAATTGCACTACTAGGCATTTATCCACGGGATACAGGTGTGCTGTTTCAAAGGGACACATGCACCCCCATTTTTATAGCAGTACTATCATCAATAGCCAAAGTATGGAAAGAGCCCAAATGTCCATCGATGGATGAATGGATAAAGAAGAGGTGGTATAGGGGCGCCTGGGTGGCGCAGTCGGTTAAGCGTCCGACTTCAGCCAGGTCACGATCTCACGGTCTGTGAGTTCGAGCCCCGCGTCAGGCTCTGGGCTGATGGCTCGGAGCCTGGAGCCTGTTTCCGATTCTGTGTCTCCCTCTCTCTCTGCCCCTCCCCCGTTCATGCTCTGTCTCTCTGTCCCAAAAATAAATAAAAAACGTTAAAAAAAAAAAATTAAAAAAAAAAAAAAAAAAGAAGAGGTGGTATATATATACAATGGAGTATTACTCAGCAATTAAAAATAATGAAATCTTGGGGCGCCTGGGTGGCGCAGTCGGTTAAGCGTCCGACTTCAGCCAGGTCACGATCTCGCGGTCCGTGAGTTTGAGCCCCGCGTCAGGCTCTGGGCTGATGGCTCGGAGCCTGGAGCCTGTTTCCGATTCTGTGTCTCCCTCTCTCTGCACCTCCCCCGTTCATGCTCTGTCTCTCTCTGTCCCAAAAATAAATAAAAAAAAAAAAAAAAAAAAAAAAAAAAAAAAAATGAAATCTTGCTATTTGCAACTACATGAATGGAACTGGAGGGTATTATGCTAAGTGAAATCAGTCAGTCAGAGAAAGACAAAAATCATATGACTTCACTCATATGAGAACTTTAAGAGACAAAACAGATGAACATAAGGAAGGGAAACAAAAATAATATAAAAACAGGGAGGGGGACAAAACAGAAGAGACTCATAGATATGGAGAACAAACTGAGGGTTACTGGAGGGTTGTGGGAGGGGGGATGGGCTAAATGGGTGAGGGGTACTAAGGAATCTACTGAAATCATTATTGCACTATATGCTAACTAATTTGGATGTAAATTTAAACAAAAAAGAATTAAGTTAAAATAAGAAGGCATCTTGAAAATTGTCAATTATTATGCAAATCAACATTATTATCCATGAAGTCATTTACAGAAACAATGAATTTCCCCACTTTAAATAATTGGTAGGTTAAACTAGATCACAGAAACTCATTTCTTATTTACTTTTTTTTTTCTTTCCCCTGCCCCTCATTTTTTATTTACTTTTTAAAAGTTATGAAATATGGTATTGTGTTAAGTCATGGTTTGGCCAGAAAAACAGCAACATCTTGAGGTCTTTCAAGCAGGAGTGAATTTGAAAGAGGGAATTACCCTGCATGGGAAGGGTTGGGACAATAAAAGTTCAGGAAAGCTGTTGAATAAGTACCACAAGGGTCAAGACTATGCGTGTCTAATTCATGATCATGTTTCATTTTGGTTGGCACTTAGTAATGCTCCATAACTATTTGTCAAACAAATGAATGAAATGTCATGCCATTTGGAAGAAAACAAAATAAAATTAAACTTCAATTCCTTCCTTAAAATTTATGCTTGAACAAATTCCACATGGAGTAAAGAGTTAAGTACTAATACGCTAAAAGTGTTAGAAAAAAATTGGACATAATTTTTCCAAAAATGACACCAAAGACAGTTATTTTAAATGAAAAGATTGATAAGATAGCCTCGCTAAAATCCAAACCCTTTAGTAGATAAATGTTATTATCAAATCATAATAACATTCAAAGCCAGATGACTGAGAAAAAAATCTTGTTAAATATGCAACAGAGAGATGGCTGATAATCGCGATAAAAAGAAAATTTTAATATTCAACAA
The DNA here is from genome assembly GCF_028018385.1 of Neofelis nebulosa. Taxonomy (NCBI): domain Eukaryota; kingdom Metazoa; phylum Chordata; class Mammalia; order Carnivora; family Felidae; genus Neofelis; species Neofelis nebulosa. Next base: position 53,170,845 of record NC_080789.1, read on the forward strand.
ATAAAAATGCTAGCATTCAATCATAACAATAGGTACAGGTCAATAGATGAATTTTATGTAAATAGATATAGAATCTGTGCATAAATCAAGAGATGCTCAACCAGACCAGAAATTATATAACAGAGAGATTCATTTCAAAGAAATAACATTACATGGGAAAGGATAAAAAGAATAATTACATTTGTTTTGGTACAGTGGAAAGGGAAAGAGTCCTCTATATCTTTTTTTGGGGGGAGTTAAATTGGACTAACTTTTCTAGTATTTAAGCTAATCGAAATAAAGCACCCTCTTCAAGCCAGGCATTTACTCTAAGTATATATCAGAAAAACTATGATAAATATGTAAAGTTAAGTGCACTGTTTTAAAAATTATAAAAAATTAGAACTGTTCTAAGTGATTATTAGGAGGTCATATTTTAATTAAATAGTAGTATATAATTTTAAATGGAATAGTGTACAATCACTGCTAAATGGGTTGTTATTTATGCCATAGAAAAATACTAAAAATATGCCGTAAGCTGGAAAATGGTTGGCAAAAACAATATGTATAGTGCTGTTCTGCTTGTTTATTATTTTTTTAAATCTAGCTGTTTTGTCTGTCTGAGCTTCATCTATCCATGTACTGAAAGCCATTTGGAAGAATATCCAATAAATATTAAAAGTGACTATCTATGGCTGCTATGTTTACAGCTAATTGTGCCATTTCCATATTAAAAACATTATGTAATCATTACATTATATAATATAAGCAAATATATAACATAATTAGACAAAACCATATTTCCACTTGAAAAGGATACATGAGAGGATAGAGAATACAAAACTATGTTTGGTAGGAAGAGCATTAAATGTATACATATAAGAAAAATGATACTGAAAAAGATTGGAGGTTAAATGTTTGCATTTTTTGGAGCATATTAATTTTGAAGTCCATTCATTACAAAAGCTATCTTTGAAATTTCTCATGAGAATGCTGACCATCAATTTCCGTACATTTTTGGCTTTTGCCACAAGTATGGCATAAGTGACTTTCAGAACTCCCACTTAAAACAAATTAGCAAATTCATAGATATTTAAAAACCACTAGAAAGAAATTCTTGCTTTTTTTTTATGCTATAAATATAGCATATCCACTTTTAGTTCAAGTCTTGGAAAAAAATCTACACATATATTTGTGTGTTACGTAAGTTCATATTCTGGTGGACACTTGGGATGTTTATTTTTCCTGGATTTCTAAACAAAGGTCAGCTGCCCTGAACTTTGTGGACTATAGGTCACTTTAAGTTTCCCAACAATGTTCCCCAATATCATACAGCTTTTCTTTTCTTTTTTCTTTTTCTTTTTTTAATATGAAATTTATTGTCAGATTGGTTTCCATACAACACCCAGTGCTCATCCCAACAGGTGCTCTCCTCATACAGCTTTTTTAACCCTACTCTGAACGGTAGGTGAAAGTTGTCAATAGTATGCTCTCTGGAACTGATTTCATAGAATGAAATATTTGAATAGTGGTGAGCAAAAACCACCTATTTACATCTCACTCTTACTGTGTGGTCAGAAGATTGTTCCTTAAAATTTCCAGTTCTTAGTTTCCTTCTTTATAAAGTGGGCATAATAATGTATTTACTTCATTAAGTGATCATGGGAATTAAAAAGAAAACCACATAAAATAGCTAGCTTACTGAGGGCCACATAAGAAACAATAAATGTTGATTTTATTTGCTTACTTTATCAACCATATAAGCACGGTTCTACCTGATTGGATCCAAACCTGTTCTACTATTAAAAGAGTAGAAAAGAAGAGTATCAATAGAATACAACAATAATGAATTTCTGGAAGGTCTAGAATAGAAGAGAAAAATATTATCCCATCCACATGAAAGAAAGGAAAATGTGAACTTTCCCAGATGAATTCCAGAATACTTCCAGCTCTAGCTGAGTGTGTACAAAGGTCTGGGCCACAGGCAGTTGGCATTTTAACTGAAGAGTGGGGAATAGCCATGTTTACCCCCTACCCTCAGGTCAAAGCCCACTAGTAAATTTCTCTAAAGTAAGAGTTTTGATTCCATAGATTCCAGAAAAAGTGTTTGAGCCACACTGTACTATTTATTTATTTTTAAATGTTTATTTATTTCAAGAGAGAGAGAGAGAGAGAGCGTGTGCACACACATGCAGAAGAGGGGCAGAGAGAGGGAGAGAGAGAATCCCAAGCAGGCTCTGCGCTGCAGCACAGAGCCGGATGTGGGACTCGATCCCACAAACCACAAGATCATCACCTGAGACGAAATCCAGAGTCAGTTGCTTTTTTTTTTTTTTAATTTTTTTTTTTCTTTTTTTTCAACGTTTTTTTAAATTTATTTTTGGGACAGAGAGAGACAGAGCATGAACGGGGGAGGGGCAGAGAGAGAGGGAGACACAGAATCGGAAACAGGCTCCAGGCTCCGAGCCATCAGCCCAGAGCCTGACGCGGGGCTCGAACTCACGGACCGCGAGATCGTGACCTGGCTGAAGTCGGACGCTTAACCGACTGCGCCACCCAGGCGCCCCCAGAGTCAGTTGCTTAACTGACTGAGCCGCCCAGGTGCCCTACCATATTGTACCATTTAAATGTCTATCTACAAACACAGAAATGTGAATAGACAGTTTCTTTTTTTTTAATTTTTTTGTTTTAACGTTTATTTATTTTTGAGACAGAGAGAGACAGAGCATGAATGGGGGAGGGTCAGAGAAAGAGGGAGACACAGAATCTGAAACAGGTTCCAGGTTCTGAGCTGTCAGCACAGAGCCCAACGCGGGGCTCGAACTCACGGACCGCGAGATCATGACCTGAGCTGAAGTCGGACGCTCAACCACTGAGCCACCTAGGCGCCCCATAGACAGTTTCAAAATAGTAACTTGGGACACCTGGGTGGCATAGTCAGTTAAGTGTGGGACTCTTGATTTCAGCTCAGGTCATGGTCTTATGGTTTGTGAGATTGAGCCCTGTGTTGTGCTCCGTGCTACAACATGGAGCCTGCTTGGGATTCTCTCTCTCCTTCTCTCTCTGTCCCTTCCTGCTTGCTCTCTCTCATTCAAAATAAATAAACTTAAAAAAAAAAACCAGTAGTTTAAGGAAAGAGAAGTTCAGACTCAATAAAAAGAAAAAAAAATGCCCATAGGAAACACAGTTAACAAAGGGGGGGAAAACACCTAAAATAAATAAGATAAACATCTTTAGAGATTTGAAGCATATTTTGTCCACCATAAAGGCTGTTATGAGAAAGAAGAAACTTTCATGGAAACTAAAAACTTTCTGATAAAAAGAAGAGAGGAACAGGCTAGTTGAAGAGGGTGGACACCACTGAAGGCTGAATTGTTAAACCAGATGATGGCTCAGAGTGCTATATCCAGAGCTGAATGCAAAAAGCCAGAGCAAAGGAGTGTCATTGAGGATAGACCTGGAGGACCTTATGCTTGTACGAGGAGATGATGCGAAAGAACAATGTGGAAAAAGTGAACAAGTAAGTGAACAAATAGAATAATGACTCTGGTCAAATTGAAGGGATCCTCTGAATACTGGGTACAAGTAGGGTGGGGAAATAACACATCCATGTCTAGAAACAGTAAGGCAAAATGTCTGGAAACCAGACAAAGAGAATTTCAAGATCTTCAAGAAAGAAAAAGCAACTTACCCACTTAAAAAAAAAAACAACACAACAACAGTTGAGTCACAAACCAAAAAACCAAAACCCAATAAAATATACAGCTAAGTATAAATATTTACTCTCAAATTTGTACCAAAGTTCCCTTCTAACCTTACAGAAATTAAGAAAATTTCTAAAAAGCAAAAATACAGTGTCAAACAAAAAGAACATTTAAGACAAAAATATCCATTTTACTGCAGCAAAACATGAAATGGCAGTGTAGAGAAAAGGAAAAGCCTGATTGATTCTTTTTCTCTTTTAGATTGCTGTTATAGATGCTGATTACTTCTTGTATTGGTGTTTATTCTTATATTGTAATTAAATAAATATTTATTTATTTGTTTTGAGTGGGGTGGGGAGAGAGCGCATAAGCGGCGAAGGGGCAGAGAAAGAGGGAGAGAGAGAATCCCAAGCAGGCTCTGAGCTGTCAGTGCAGAGCCTGACGTGGAGCTCAAACCCATGAACTGTGAGATCATGACCTGAGCTGAAGTTGGACACTTAACTGACTGAGCTACCCAGGCACCCCTCATTATTGTAATCCTTACAGGTGAAACAGTTTTGTATAAATCCAAGGGTAAGAACGACCCAGGGAGAGATGTTCTTTGTCTGATCGGTAGGGGATCTGCTTGGAGCACCTGTAACAGGAGTTTTTGCATGGTTTTATTGACAAGTGGTATTCATTTAGTGGTTGTGAAAACACGGCAAGGAGATGACAGGGAGCAAGAAGACAAAACACTAACAATTCTTCCTCAGAACCCGCTGACGGCTTATTATTCACTTTGATTAAAGTCAGTGATTAAACTGGTATTAAATAAAAAGGAAAAAGAAAGTCTAAACAATCCAAACAAAAAACAGAATGATAGGATAAAGATAAACCTTACAGGATTACAATGGATAACAAGCATTAAATCATAGAAACTGTGTAAAGTAAATTTTAAAAATGCAACACAGCTGTAATTAAGTTACCCAAGAACCTTGGAGACGAAAAGAGATAGGTAAAGAAGCAGGAGCACAGTGATAATAAAAAGAATATTTTAGCAATACTAAAATTAGAAGAAACATTTTTTTTTCTTTTAGTAATCTCTACGCTCCACATAGGGCTGGAACTCATGACCCCGAGATTAGGACTCGCATGCTCTACCAATGGAGCCAGCCAAGCACCCCTTGAAGAAACATTTGAGGTGAAGGAGTTACATGGCATGATGCCATCATAGTAATTATAATACACTGTGAGCATTTTTGCATTTTTATAGCACAGCTTCAAAACTGTAGAGCATAGCTGGTAGAAATATAAGGAGATAAGAAAAACACTCCTGCATTAATTTTCTATGGCTGCTGTAACAAATTACCAAAAGCTTAATGGGTTTACAGCTCCACACATTTATTATCATAAAGGTTCTCTAGTTTAGAAGTCTAAATTATGTCTTATTGGGCTAAAATCAAGGTATTAGCAAGGTTGCATACCTTTTTTTTTAGCAGTTCTAGGGGAGAACCAATTTCCTTGCCTTTTCTGGCTTTTAGAGTCTCCCATACTTCTTGGATCATGGCCCTCTTCCTCCACTTTCCGCTCTTAAGGGCCCTTGTGATTACACTGAGCCCACCAAAATAATCCAGGATAATCCACTGCTTTTGAGTTTAGCTGATTAGAAACCTTAATTCCAAGTGTAATTTAATTCCTTTGCCAGGTAACAACATATTCACAGGGATTAAGAGGCAGGATTAAGAGGTGGGATTAAGATGCAGACATCTTTGAAGAACCAGTATTTTGCCTACCACAATTCTGTTCTCAGAAATAATCAAGTAAAAAAAGTATAGGGGATTTAAATAAATATTTAAAAGTTCGATTTAAAATATAATACAGAAATTGTACTTGAACAAAGAATGAACATTATTTGCAAACACACATGTATATGACCATGTATGGGGTTCCCAACAGAAGTAATAGACGTTCACATTCTTTGAACACATAACCATGAAAATAGAAATTAATAAGAAAAATATGGAATAAAATCCATCCCAGTTGGAAAAAAAATCAAAACATTTTTCTAAATTAATTGTTTAAAGAGGATGGGGCGCCTGGGTGGCTCAGTCGTTAAGCGTCTGACTTCAGCTCAGGTCACGATCTCAGGGTCTGTGAGTTCGAGCCCCGCGTCGGGCTCTGGGCTGATGGCTCAGAGCCTGGAGCCTGCTTGCGATTCTGTGTCTCCCTCTCTCTCTGCCCCTCCCCTGTTCATGCTCTGTCTCTCTCTGTCTCAAAAATAAATAAATGTTAAAAAAAAAAATTTAAAGAGGATATCAAAGTTGATATTATGAACCATCTAGAAAACACAACAGTAAGAGTTCAAATCTAAATGTATTCAGGGAAATGTCTATAACCTCATATTATGCAATTACCAGAAAACAAGAAAAATGGGAAATAAAATAGCTAAGCATATAATTAAAAACGAGAAAAGTAATTACATTAGAAGGAAATAATCATAAAGAAGAGATTAATAAAATAAAAAATAAATGCAGAAACACAACCAAGACAGGCTCTGTTAGACACTAATAACTGAGGCAAACTTTGGAATGCACTTTAAAGATTAAGAAATGAAAACCATATGGAGGAGAACATATAGTACATAATGGGACTTCCTTTTCCATGGAGATTAGTTGGCCAAACTTTCTTGCTTTAAATGATTAAAAATGCTGGATGAAATAGATAAACCGCATTCTTACAAAGTACTAAAAATCTGTCAAGACAGTAAAAAGATGTCAGACCAAGACTGAAGGGAAACTGTCCTGAGGGCTTGTGTCCATTCTTGTCAATTTGAATGTTGCCTTTCACAGCTTCCCAGGTAAAGTGGACACAAATAAAAGCCCAGTGATTGTTCTAAGTAGGAAGTCTAACAAGTGGCTCTCCCCACAATAAATTGGGAGCCCAAAGAACTATACTCTCAGAGTAGAAGGGACTAGTTGTATACCAGAACTCAAGAAACTTTGCAGCCACCAAATTACATCACCTGGGAGGTCCAAAATAAGTCAAGCCACAATTACAAAGCGATACTAGACTAATGTACCTCCTGCCCAGGAGACTTCCAGATCTTCTCTGGAGAAATATACTTTCATTGGAGGCTTCAAACTATTCCTACAAATAGTACTTTTCAGGGATAATGTATAGCAGCATATAGTCAAAGGTAACAAGGAGCATACACAGAAAGCATCACAGACATCCAAAACAGTTTGCCCAGAATTTCAGGGACCTCTACTTTCTGGAAATAAAAGCTCATCAGAGGAATTATGGTGGTACTTATTTAAATGAAGAACAAAGTGGAATGGAATGTGAACGTTGGTAAGTTCTCTTGGTCTGAACAATAATAAATTGTGTTGTCAGGATCCTCGCATATGGTAGTAAGTAATGCAGAATTCAGTGCATTACTGAAAACTGCTCAAATTCCTTCTATCATCTAAGGAAGCTACAGATACTGAATGACAAAGCATTGGGTGTAATCTGACTCTGTGTAACACAAGTCACTGCTTTGATTACCATGGGGGATGAAAAAGGAAAAATACCAAGAAATGAATGTTGCATTTGACTCTTGCTGTTATGATGGCAATTCCATGTTTCTCTTTAGTGAGCGAAAGAAAAACTTGATTCCTTACTTTTATGCCCCATGAAATTGGCACTAATGTACCCTTTTATTTATAGGTCAGATCATATTTTTTTCCTGATTTTATATTACCAAAAAATCGACCCATTATCAATATTTTTGAGAGTCAGTTTCATCAACTAAAAATTGATAATAAAACACATTTCAGATATCATTTATCTGCCCTATCTTTTAGAGAGTTCTTCATATTTTGATTGCTCTGATAAACATTCCTCATGATTCAGGAACTACATCCATTTCAGTGGATGCAGTTCCCTTCCCCATAAAATCAAGCATAAGGTGTCAAGGACATATAATAGGGCCATCCTCTTAGGACTAGTGATTTTAGAGGTGGGAGAAAAATTGTGCCCTTTCTCTTTGATATCTTGCTATTACCTGGTAAAACAATGTTATTCCTTCATCCCGTCAACTGATACAGTATTCATTTAATGTCTGTTATGTGCCTAGAAGTGTTGGGGACATAATAATGATCAGCATAAGGTCCCTGCCTTTGTGGACTTAGCATTTTAATTAAGATAGACTGAATACACACACACACACACACACACACACACACACACACCCTCTAACATAACAATATAACAAAATATATTTGTTGGTAATAGACGGGATGGTATGGTTGGTGATAGATGCTACGAAGAGAAATACAATGGGGTGATTGAAGCCATATTGGAGGAGTGACTGCACAGAGTAAAGTGGTGTTAATTTCAGGCAAGAAAACCCCTCAGATCCTCAAGGCGTTCCTGCCCAGTCCCTTGATTCACCTCAAACCAGGTCCTCTCTAGAGAGTGTAGAGATAGAGCTGCAGTGAGCCTTTCCCTAAAGCACCAGGACTGACATATACCCAGCACCTCTGGGTCCTGGAGAGTTATGGGTCTGGAGAAGGAAGGGTTGGGATGACCGACCTTCCTTGGCCATGTTAGGCATTGGGCAGGTCAGGGTGGCAAGGACTGGGGTTTGTGTGGATGAAGGCGCAGGTGTGATTTGCAGGGAGCCCTTTTCTGGTCCCTGGCAAGAGGAGAGGGAAGACGGTGGCCTGGGCTAGGAGTGGGAATTAAAAAGAATTTTAAGTGAGATGGTCAGGGTAGTCCTCTCCACAGAGCAGAGGCTGGATGAAGAGAGGGGCAAGAACTAGAAGCCACCCGGTCTTTGGGAAAGAGCATCCTAGGCAGTGGGAACAGATATGAAATTTGCTTCGGAGGGCTAAGTGCAACTGTGTTGGAACCCACTAGAAAGAAAACAGAGGATCCGGCATTAAGGCAGAAAGGTTAAAGATATTCTTGAGGTTACTGTGCTGTGAAATCTGGCTCATCAGAATAGCCAGATGAATGCTCAAGAGATGTGTTAGCCAGGAGTAAAGAGTGTGCATGTGGCTGGAGCAGTCCTTATATCACATCTCTGGGGAACTGACAGTGTATAAATACAGGAGCAGGGCTTGGTGGGCATCTGCCTGGATAAAGGGAACAGCTCAACATTCGGTGAAGTTGGCAGGACAAAATCCCAACATTTGACACACGATTGGCAAATAGTAATTTAATCTGTGGTTTCCATCTCTCACCCTGTTTCCTCTTTAAGGCTGTACTTCAGTTTTCAGATGGCAACATATTTCTCTGTTAAAAATGTGCAAATGTTTCTGGAACATCTCCACACACTGACTCATCTCTGATTCCCAGTTCTTTTCTCCAATCATTCAACATCAGTTAAGAATTTGCTGAGAATTACTGCCTATCACATGTCCTTCTTTTATTGTCCAAATATGAATTTATTCATATATGCTTTTTGTATTTCATATCCATGGTTCTCTAGCCAATGTTCTGAAAATTTTCTCCCTATTCCAACTCCTCAGGATGAAAAGTGTTCTGCCCTCTAGGGTTTTCTTTGGTAATATTTACTTACCAAAGTGGAGTGGTCCAGTTTATTTACATGGGTCACTCCTGATAAACTATGTATAACTTCTATTACTAGATGGGATTTAAACCATTATCATTTAATAGTTTCTATTACTAGATGAGATTTAAAATATTGATAGTTTAGTTTTTTGTTTCCTCTGTTCCACTGAGAAGGTTTTTTACTTAGAAATGGAAACTCCAGAAAAGGTTGACCGCCTCCACAGGGAGAAGTTATTTCAGAAGAAACAGTATACTTGCAAGAACGAGTATTTACTGAACGCGCACCATGGGCTGGTGATGGAGCAGTCAACACAAGACTTAAAGTCCTCCTGTCTTCAGTAGGTCTTCAGTCTATTTTAATATAGCTTTAACATGACAGTGGGAGGAGATCTTGAAACGTAACTTGGTTTATTCTTTGGCTTCAAGGAACATAGAAGCTTTAGAGTTGGAACATCATGTGTCTACTTGCTGGTTTAAAACAATCGTAAAGTGGCTCTCGTTTGGATACTTAGATTGCTGAGGTTTTATACCTTTGTTCTTTTTCTCCTAAAGTTAGTATGAAGTACTTTAATCATTTTAAAGCAATATTTTATTTTTCAGTAATCTCTATACCAGACACAGGGCTCAAACTTACTACCCTGAGATCAAAAGTCACATGTTCTACCAACCCAGCCAGCCAGGCACCCCTGAAGTATTTGTTATTTTTCTAAATTTTTCTGTTTACTCAGAAAAGACTTGCTGATTTCATCAAATATGAAATAAAAAGTTTTCTGTATCCTCTATTTTATATAGATGTGATGTTTTAAAACTACTTTTAAATTCTACTGGTACAATCTGATAGACATGAAGGGTTATTAAGAGTAAATCAGTTTTTTTAAGTTTTACAACAAATAGAGCTGACAGCTAGTAGGTAAGACCTGTGCCAACTTGGCAATACGATGGTAGAAAGAATCACCTTTTCTCATTAAAAAAATAGGAATTGGAAGACTTGTTTAGCATTGAAAGACGCATAATGCTCCTTTCTTCCCAATAATTTTTTACTAACAGTAATAAAGGCTTCTTTGAGGTACATTAATAAGTATAACACACATAAAAATGGCAATTATGTAAAAAGTATTTCCTTGTCCCAGTCAGTATTGGCCAGCTCTGGTTTTACAATGAAGAGCTTCTTTTCAGAGAATAGCTGGGTTTGTCTAAGTTCATAATGAGTTTTTCTCCAAGTTCAAAGAGCTCGGTGATGTGTGCCCCCTCGTTGCTCCAGTTCTCAGAATGGCAGGGACCAAGGAAATCTCTATTTTTCCTCCCTTGGTTAAAAATTAATGAACTGTAACTTTTCACTTAGTATAGAATCATTTTTATTTTTTAGAACGATGGACCATTCTCTGAACAAATGAAACTAAATAAAGGGTTTTTGATTCTAAGAAGCATGGAAGATAATGTTGTTGCTTCTTGTTTCATGGTCAGTGTTAATGCCCTGGATGTAAACAATACGCACATTCATTCTTACATCATAATAGGAGTCTATTCAAGTTCCCTATAGCTGTCAGTATTTTCCCGTCTAGCAATGTCCCTTATGATACATGGCGTTAAGCATTTATACATATTGTTTATCTTGCGCTGCACTGTCCAATATAATATCCAAGAACTGCATGTGGCTATTTAATTAAAATTAAAAAAATTAGAAATTCAGTTTCTCGGTCACTATTTACACATCAAGTACTCAATCAGTAGCCGTGTGTGTGCCATAGTGAACAGCACAAAGAATATTTCTAGAAAATTCTAGTGCAACAGTGCTTACAAGAAACTATGATTTTCTTTCAAAAACCTTAGCTAGTTTTCTAAGTTTTTATTTTCATTCCATACAGTGTTATATTGGTTTCAAGTGTACAATATAGTGAATCAACAATTCTGTATGTCATCCAGTGCTCATCGAAAAATTACACTCCTTAATCCTATTTCATGCATACCCCCCACTCACCTCCCCTCTGGTAACCATCAGTTCATTCTCTATAATTGTCTGTTTCTTGGTATGTCTTTCTCTTTACCCCTTTGTTTGCTTTGCTTGTTTGTTTTGTTTCTCAAATTCCACATTCTTCTCTTATGCCTTTAATCCTTGGGGGATAGATCTACAAAATCTATTTTTAAAAAATATTAATAAAATGACGAGCATATTTATAATATTGTAATTTGCATGATCTCTGTCTGATCATTAACTGCTCAATTGTTACCCTATGTTGAGAAGGTCATGTTGAATGATTTGAATCAGTATTAACTTTCCATCAAAATTCTAATCGACAGAGATGGTTAACAGCAATACAACTAACTAGAAAATTGATGGATCGAAGACCCCAAACTTATGATAGTAAGGAAATTAGGTTGAGGTATTTAAAAAAAGAGGGCAAAGATCATGTCACGTAATCTTTTTATCTCCAAGAGTTAATACACATAAGTATTGTATGAGAAATGCTTACTGAAATTGAGACTTAATGCAAATGATTACCGAATCTTTAGTATTTGGATGATGTGACTGTAGTAGGGAGAAGTCATGATCTTTCACTATCTCTTCTCTCCTGTTTCCTTTCATAGTAGACTCTTCAAATTTCAGCTGGACACATGGCCACCCTGCATAAAGATCATAATTATCAGCCTCCCTTGCAGCTAGTTGTGGCCACCTAAATTTTGCTAATAAGATCTAAGCAGGAATGATGTGTGAAAATGCTTTTTTGTCCTTTCCTGCTGGTTCCACCATTGAGGGTGAAGATGACCCTCAAGTACTGGCAGAGAAACCAGGAAGAAGGAGCTTGAGGCTCTGATGCTATATCATTTCTCAATTGCTGATGCGCAGGCACTTACATAAAAGATAAATAAACTTCTATCTTACTTAAGACACTATTATTTTGAGTTTTATTTTAGCAGTTATTACAGTAGAATTATTGCAATGGTCAACAGAACAAATACTACAACAGAACTAATATCATGATCAGTAGGACACTGGAGTAGAGGGGAAATATGTAATGGGCAAGTCGTCAGATTTATTTGAAATATATCTATCCTCATTGTACCTTGTAGATTTTATCAACCAATTTATGAAAAAAAACCATTTCATCATGTGCGGTCTCCAATGCAAATATCTATATTTCCTCTTCTATCAAGGTAAACAGATTCTATTTATGATTTTTTTTTTTTTTTACAATTTGAAGTCAATTTTGCATCTGTTATTTTATCTTTTTTTTTTTTTTTTTTTTTTTTTTAGAGAGAAAGAGTGTGCACATGAACAGGGAGAAGGACGGAGGAGAGTTTGAGAATCTTAAGCAGGCTCCACGGCCAGCGTGGAGCTCAATCTCATGACCCTGAGAACATGACCTGAGCTGAAATCAAGAGTCGGATGCTTCACCAACTGAGCCACCCAGGCGCCCCTTACATCTGTTACTTTAGTTTGTCTTTGTACAAGTTCTGTGAGATAGTCATTTCCTTCATTGTATAGATAAGGCAACTGAGACTCCCAGAGTTTGAGTGACTTACAATGTGTACACAGCCAGTAAGTGTTGTGGCTGAGACCCATGCCCAGAGATGAAACCCGCTGTGAATCCAACTAACATGTAATTACGTTCCAATTTGTAACATGCAAATTTGTGATTGTAAGTGAAAGGTGTCATTTAATTGGTGGAAAAATTGGTAACTTTCTAATATAGAGATGATGGCTTATTTCCCAGTAGTGTTCCAGAAAAGGTTCCTTGGAACACGAGTGACCATCTTAAAAGGGATTCTTTGTCAACTATTTACAGAATGATGTAAACTGTACTCCTAAAGATTCACAATTCACATGTGTACATTAAAGGTCCTGAGAAATCCCATCATAAGGAGGCCTTTTAAATTTCAACTCTGATGTGCTCAACCTCATTCACTACAGAACTCCCTTTTTATGTATCTATTAAGACAGAACACTTTTTTGTTATTTATTTGTTTATTTATTTATTTATTTATTTATTTATTTATTTAATTTGTTATATATAATTTATTGTCAAATTGGTTTCCATACAACACCCACTGCTCATCCCAACAGGTACCCTCCTCAATGCCCATCACCCACTTTCCCCTCCCTCCCACCCCCCATCAACCCTCAGTTTGTTCTCAGTATTTAAGAGTCTCTTATGGTTTGTCTCCTTCCCCTCCCCCTGGTCTTCTGTTAAGTTTCTCAGGATCCACATGAGTGAAAAACATATGAATACTCTTCAGATGTGCTGCCTTACTACTAGAGAGTGCAGTTTCTGCTAGAAATATTTAATGGTGGTCAAAAACTTGAAGGCATTTTAGAAACAGTAACTTAATGAGTTTCTTCAACTGTAAAATCATATATCCGCGAAGATGCTTGGGGATTTGAGGTATGTGGGAAGTAGACAACTCATTCATTCTTGGACTTTTATGGACCCCAATTCTTGGGAAGTTCTTTTTCTGGATTTGGAAATAGCAGCTACCCTCCTCAGGGAGGTTGTGTCTGCCATACATCCCATTCAGGATTACTAATCTTTAAATTTAGACTTCTCTGACTTGGGACAAGGCAAATACATTTAAGGTTACTTGCTGGGAAAGTCTTAGAATTATATGTCTGTTTGTAAGACTATGTGATATGACATTACAGTAATTAGAGGATATTTAAAAATATTTCAAAGAAAAGATACCAGTTTCATATGTAGAAAGAAAATAAAAGACCACTAGTTACTCTCAAAATTCCCCACACTGAGAAATGCTTATTGACTTTATTTTAGATTTTTAGCTATTTGATATATATCATTTATATATTAGATTCTGTGTCACCAAAGAAGCATAAAGTTTCTGCATGTTAATGTTAGATGTAGGATATTGAATTCAACTTGGATATTAAACACAAATAAATACAAAACCAAATTATTACTGTTTATTGTTTTCATAGCTCTAATGGGAAGTACTTGGCAACAGCCAGGTTTATTAGGGCTAGAGACAAAACTGTGAAAATAGTCCCTGGAAAGTGTCAATGCAGGCTTAATAAAAATTTAATAAAAAAATCAATGTAGATTAATAAAAAGAGTCCTGAATTGGATGATTTAGGGTTTAACCCCAGCAAGGATGCTCAAAAGAGCAACTATTTTAAAAATGTAATTCTCTGCAAAGTAATTTGTATGCTTTAAATAATTCTAATACAGACTCTTAAATACTGAGAACAAACTGAGGATTGGTGGGGGGTGGGGGAGAGGAGAAAGTGGGTGATGGGCATTGAGGAGGGCACCTGTTGGGGTGAGCACTGGGTGTTGTATGGAAACCAATTTGACAATAAATTATATTTAATATTCAAAAATAATTCTAATACAAATCTCTATAGACTTTACTTTTGAGGTTTGAAAATCACTTCTAAAACCATATGGGAGAATAAATGGATGAAAATGTCCAAGAACATTTGAGAAAGAAATATTTTGTTTGAAAACTTTCACTACCAAATATTAAAACATAAAGCTTCAGCAATTAATGTAAAATTGTGACAAGAGAAAAAGTTGTAAAATAGAAAGGAAAGGAATAGACCCTAATATAGGAATTTATACTGAGATAAAGGGGGAATTTCAAGGTGATGGGAAAAGTGAGATCATTTAATGAACAAAATAGTGGATAGTATCATCATTTGGAAAATAAAGTAATGGAGTAAATTTAAGAAGTGAATGGGGTAAATTGAGTAAAATTAGGAAGCTATAAATATAAAAATATAAAATATTTTTCCAAACATAAAAACAAAAAGAAAAAACTAAAGTGAAATATTGATAGATTTTTACTACACAAAAAATTTCAAAATTAAAAGGCAAACAAACTGTGGGAATATTGGCCATATATGTGACTGACAAAGTGTAATATGCTTAATATAACAAAATTCTTATAAGTTATTAGAAGATTAATTAATACAAAAATGGGCAAAGTGGTGAAGAGCACATTTTAAAAAGAGCACATACAGAGAGCCAAAGTTCACAATACATGTATAAATCAGTAGTTGTAAAATAAATGAAAAATAAGATATTATTAAGATATAATAGAAAAATATTAAAGGTATTTTAAAAAGCTATTTTTAAATAGAGAGCGAAGTTAAATGGGAAATTTCTTTCATTGTTGATGGCAGAGTAATTTGTATAATCTTTCTGAAGGTCAATTTGGCAATGTATATCAAGGATCGAATATACGCTCAAATCTCCTGATTTGTTATTTCTACTTAAAGCAATCTATTCTAAAAAATTTTTATTTTATTTTAATTTATTTTATATGTTTATTTATTTACTTTGAGAGAGAGACAGAGTGTGAGTTGGGGAGGGGTAGAGAGAGAGGGAGAGAGCTCACTGTGGAGCCTGATGCAGGGCTCAATCTCACAACCCTGAGATCATGACCTGAGCCAGTATAGAGAGTCAAGACGTTCAGCCAACTGAGCCACCCAGGTGCCCCTTTAAGAATATATTTTAAAACATGCATAAAATTTATGTACAAAGATTTTTACTGTTAAAATTTGAATATTCCCTAAAACATCAATTATTATCTCTGAGACACTGTCCTGAAACCACCAGCCTTGGAGGACACACACCTGGTTCGAATCTCAGTTCCTTATAAGCACTGTGTCTTTGAGCCAGTTACTTATCTGAGACTGTTGCTGATCTGAAAGAGGGATGCAAAAAAGCCTACCTCTCAAGGCTGCTGTAAGGATTAACCGACAGTATAACAACATCCATTCTAAAGTGAATTCTAATCCCAGAATCACATTGAAAGAAAGAGGTTATTAGAAAAAAGCAACAGGGTGCTTCTGATGGAAGTGTTAACTAACTTTACTATGACAATCATTTCACAATATAAGTATATCAAATCCTCAAACTTATACAATGTTATATATTAATCATATCTTAATAAAATCTGGGAAAAAAGCCATCAGACTTTAAAATGAAGGTTTACTGGCACAAAAACAGACACATAGACCAATGGAATAGAATAGAAACCCCAGAACTAGACCCACAAACGTATGGCCAACTCATCTTTGACAAAGCAGGAAAGAACATCCAATGGAAAAAAGACAGTCTCTTTAACAAATGGTGCTGGGAGAACTGGACAGCAACATGCAGAACGTTGAAACTAGACCGCTTTCTCACACCATTCACAAAAATAAACTCAAAATGGATAAAGGACCTGAATGTGAGACAGGAAACCATCAAAACCCTAGAGGAGAAAGCAGGAAAAGACCTCTCTGACCTCAGCCATAGCAATCTCTTACTCGACACATCCCCAAAGGCAAGGGAATTAAAAGCAAAAATGAATTACTGGAACCTTATGAAGATAAAAATCTTCTGCACAGCAAAGGAAACAACCAACAAAACTAAAAGGCAACCAATGGAATGGGAAAAGATATTTGCAAATGACATATCGGACAAAGGGCTAGTATCCAAAATCTATAAAGAGCTCATCAAACTCCACACCTGAAAAACAAATAACCCAGTGAAGAAATGGGCAGAAAACATGAATAGACACTTCTCTAAAGAAGACATCCGGATGGCCAACAGGCACATGAAAAGATGCTCAACGTCGCTTCTCATCAGGGAAATACAAATCAAAACCACACTTAGATATCACCTCACGCCAAACAGAGTGGCCAAAATGAACAAATCAGGAGACTATAGATGCTGGCGAGGATGTGGAGAAACGGGAACCCTCTTGCACTGTTGGTGGGAATGCAAACTGGTGCAGCTTCTCTGGAAAACAGTGTGGAGGTTCCTCAGAAAATTAAAAATAGACCTACCCTATGACCCAGCAATAGCACTGCTAGGAATTTACCCAAGGGATACAGGAGTATCCCTTGATGCATAGGGGCACTTGTACCCCAATGTTTATAGCAGCACTCTCAACAATAGCCAAATTATGGAAAGAGCCTAAATGTCCATCAACTGATGAATGGATAAAGAAATTGTGGTTTGTATACACAATGGAGTACTACATGGCAATGAGAAAGAACGAAATATGGCCCTTTGTAGCAACGTGGATGGAAGGGGAGAGTGTGATGCTAAGTGAAATAAGCCATACAGAGAAAGACAGATACCCTATGTTTTCACTCTTATGTGGATCCTGAGAAACTTAACAGAAACCCATGGGGGAGGAGAAGGAAAAAAAAAGAGGTTAGAGTGGGAGAGAGCCAAAGCATAAGAGACTCTTAAAAACTGAGAACAAACTGAGGATTGATGGGGGGTGGGAGGGAGGGGAGGGTGGGTGATGGGTATTGAGGAGGGCACCTTTTGGGATGAGCACTGGGTGTTGTATGGAAACCAATCTGGCAATAAATTTCATATATTGAAAAATAAAATAAAATAAAATAAAATGAAGATTTATTTTGTGATATGGCTAATCAGATGTGACTATCATGTATCCCAAAGTTAAGAAAAGCTTATTTTTTAAATCGTAAAAATAGATGCTCTCTATTCTTCAGGAAAAGAGTTCTCAAATACTCAATTTAAGCAGCAAGAGAAAAAGGAATAAACTTGCAGGACAGGAGGACAGCAATTTTTCTTTCTACTTTACCCATTTCCTTTTGGTGAGTTTCATGTTTATCTTCTAGCTATTTGAAACCGGGAGATGGAACCATGCAGCTGAAGGCATTCTAGCACCCAGTTTCTCTGCGTGTTTCTGAGCACACTCTTCCCACTATTCATGAAGTAGCGTTTAATTTGCAAGCGTGCAAGGAGGAAAGAAGTTTATGCCAATGTCTCATTCTCTTTACAACTAGATTATAATAGGTATAAAAGAAACAGAGCCTGGCCATTATGTTCCGGAATTATACCACAAGAATAGTTTGTTTCACAGATATTCCTAGCCATGTGCTTTTTACATCGATTTCATGTTTATTTTATGCTGCTTGGTTCCACAGAGTGTGCATATCAGTCTATCTGAAACAGAGAGGTCCTTATGTCTAAATCATGACAAGATGTGATATTTGAATCAAGCCTTAAATGAACGATGGGTATCTTATATGTCGACAAGAGCCAGGCATGCAGAGTCATGCCTGACAGGTGCTGGGTGGGAACAATGGCAAATAGAGCACATGAGTCTCTGTGGTGGTGACTGTTACTCATGTCTTGTTGGTTTTAGCTACAGGGAAATGTAAAACCTGTGCTGTCAGAGTTTGTTACTGCTGAAGAGAAACCAAAACATAGACTTATGTTAAACCTCCAGATACTTATAATTTTAAGCTATTTTTAAACACTTACAAAAACTCTCTAGGCTAAACAGATACCTTGGGACTACTAGTCTATGACTTAACTAGTTTAGATACAATTTTACATTTATTATCTGATTGAATCCTAATAAGAATGCTATGAAGTATTTTTTACATTGCTATTTCATAATTATGGGTAATAATGAGACTGAGCACAATCAAGTAATTTGCCCAAAGTCACACAAGTAGTATGTAGATCTTCTGATTCCAGTTCTATGTAGTGTTCTTCCCATTTTTTAAGCTTTTTAAGGAGACGTTTTCTAAATACTGAAATGGACATGGGGTCAGATACCTGGTTATCTCTGTCCTGGTGCCAGTTTCTGCTGTTTCCATATGACTTTGAAGCTTTATTTATTTTAAACTTTTAAAAATGTGTATTTATCTTTGAGAGAGAGACAGAGGATGAGAGGTGAAGGGGCAGAGAGAGAGGGAGACAGAATCTGAAGCAGACTCCAGGCTCTTAGCTGTCAGCACAGAGCCTGACACAGGGCTTGAACTCATGGACTGTGAGATCGTGACCTCAGCTGAGGTCGGATGCTTAACCGACCGAGCCACCAAGGCGCCCCTCCATATGACTTTGAATTTGACCTGTCAGATAGATGAAGGGCCCTACTAGACCTCTTGGCTTCTAAGGCTGCTTCTAATTTTGAAACTCCATTGTTTCTAGACAATAATTATATATGTATACATGGCTCACGTCACTAGATTGCATTATGGCCGTGATAATGTGGGTTACAATGATTAGTCGCAGATACGGGGCACCATTCTTGCCCGTGCTATTCAAATTTTCCACATTCTCCTTCTTGTTTGTACACAATCTAAAAATATATCAGATCTAAGACCCTGAACAAATTAATCTGGTCCCTGCTTTGAAACTAAGAATTATTAGGGGCGCCTGGGTGGCTCAGTCGGTTGAGCATTGGACTTCAGCTCAGGTCATGATCTCACGGTCCGTGATTTTAAGCCCCACGTCGGGCTCTGTGCTGACAGCTCAGAGCCTGGAGCCTGCTTCAGATTCTGTGTCTCCCTCTCTCTCTGACCCTCCTCCGTTCATGCTCTGTCTCTCTCTGTCTCAAAAATAAACATTAAAAAAAAATAAAAAAAAATAAACTAAGAATTATGAAATTGATATTCTACTTCTTAGATATATACATTTTTATAATGTTTAGCTATAAAATTCAATAGAGCAGAGATAAGGGGCAAAAAAGCAATTCTTGCCTGGAGTTCTTTTAATTATAAGCTCTAATTTATGACTCCTACCCTTTCAATGAGTTTCTCTACTCTCTAATGGAATGGAGTGCCATTAAATCAGTCTAAGTGCTATTAGTTCTTTGTGATGATTTCAAATATAAATGCCTACATTTACTGCCTTTTGGGAAAATCCTTTGCATTGGTATTCAGTTTTTAAATAGGTCAGGAGAGCTAGGAGACACAATGGTCTTGAACTCTTGAACTAAGGATTTTCTCTGCTATGTGGATCATATAAGAGGGGTTGCCACATTCTTTCTCTTATGCTACCTTCTAGGTATCTTCTCATACCTTAAGGACTCAAGAAAGGTGCATGCCATACAGAATTAAGCTTTGGAGTAACTAGAGAAGGCACATTTAATTAGAGGCCAGGGTATCACACTTGTCCAGTATGACCCCAGAACTTTGTGTATATCATCCTATCAACTCTCTCAACAACCAGGTGACAGAGATACAGTATGCCAGATTCAGAAAGGTTACCTAGCTTTCCCAAAATGATGTGGGTGATTAGTGGTGGAACTTGAACTAGAACTCAAGACAGGTTCAAAGCTCTTAGAGATCTGTGCTATATCATTGTTCTCATTCTACACTTGGTTGTACGCAAATTGTTTCACTTCCTGTCCATCTTTTTTCTCCATTTTTGAAGAGTTATTTGGGTGCCATCATGAATGGAAATTAATTGTAATGAAAATGAAAAGTTCAAAATCTTTATAACTGGCCAGAGGTCTTTTTAATGTACTCTGGGTAGATATTTAGAACATAATGCTATTAATTTATTGAAGCTAATAATTTAAAATGGATACATTGTTGATATATACATCTATCAGGGATATATCTAGTAATATAATCCATAGTAGTTGTAATAGACTAAATTACTGGTTTCAATCCTTCACTTTTCTCTGTATCCACATCTTGTCATGGCCCCTTAATGGGTGCAATATATATCCCTACCCTTTGGCTTTGAGTTTGACCATATGACTTGCTTTGGCCAAGGGAATGGGGAAGAAATTACAGTATGCCAATTCTACTAGGACTTAAGGGGCTTCCCATGTTTCTGATTCTCCTCTTGTACTTTAGCCATTGCCATGAGAAAAAAAGTCCCAACTAACCCACTGGTTCAAGAAGGATGAGAGACATGTGTAGCCCAGCAAACCTCTGTGGCCTTACAGACCAGCAGTGAGAAATAGTAGTCATTGCAGTCTGAAGCAGGGCCTCGTAGGCATGCCCAGCCTGAATCAACTGAATCCCAGCCAATCCTCAGATCTGTGATAATAAATGCTTGCTGTTATATGCCACTGAGAATTTGGGATCGTTTTATGCAATATGATTGTAGCAACAGTAGACTGATGTGGTAATTTTTAGTTTAGAAAATATGGTGGCCAAAGATCACTGGTCATAATACAGTACCTGAAATATATTCTGAGTGTTTCATTGTTAAGCCATTTCACCTCAATCATGTTATCTTGTCACTAATACCTTGTCAAATTGACCGAAAGATGTGTTAATCATTTTCAGAATTTGGTAGTCTTGTGAAGAGCAGGTGGGTTTATATATTTATCTAATTTGTCTTAGTAAAATTGATGCGATAGATATTTATGTCAAATACAGAGGTTTTCTATAGCGCAAATCCATTGATTTGGGTTATTAATCCACACTCATAAAACCAAGTTTCATCTGAGAAAAATGCTATGTCTAAAATTCCTAATTGGTTTTATAAATCTCTGAAATCAGCATGAACTTTATATCTGAACTCCTCTAGGCCTCATTTAAAAGATTCTGAAGCAAGTATTTCTCACAACAAACACACACTGCTCCTTTAGGAAGGGTTGCCACTATGATTTCTCCCAAAAGGAGCAAAGTGTTTTATTCAGAGCAACCAAGCCACTAATATCCTCACTTCTCCATTTTGTTGCCACTTAGAATTATAATAGCTGCATAGATATTAAAGTGAAACATATCAGGTAATGTAGAGGAGTTTACTCATGGATTATCCCAAACAACTTAAGTTCCTTATATAACAAAGCAGGCTGAGCTGAATTTTGTATGTCGGGAAGAATGGTTCAAATAAGTTAGACATTTTGGATCTTTCTACTTGCTTCGATTGGTTAAAGTTTCTGTAGTCTTTTTTGCAATACGTAATTAAATGAGTTGATTTATACATCTCCATATGAAAACGCACATCAGATTATGCTTTGATACAAATGTTAACAATCTTCAGGAGCAAACCCAGGTTTTTGTACTTTGGTAGATGAACCATGAGCAACACCCTTTGGAAAATCCCTATATGGTGCCTACAAAGTAGGTGCTTACTAAATGTTAGTATTTTCTCATTGCACATTTTCTCCTGCTTTTGGGAAATGAATCACACAGTTTTCTTTGGTTTGGGATTGTGTGAGGTAACAGTCATTTATTAAATTATAACTAAAATTCATTTTTTGTTCATAGCATCCATAGGAAATTGAGGCTGAAAAATTTGCTTTATTTTTCTGATGTGGCTTTGTTTTCACTTTACACTGCTTTTTTAAAAAAAAAATATTTATTTTTGAGAGAGAGAGAGAGAGAGAGAGAGAGAGAGAGAGAAGAGAGAGCGTCAGCACAGAGCCTGATGCAGGGCTTGAACCCACGAACCGTGAGATCGTGACCTGTGCTGAAGTTGGACGCTTAACCAACTGAACTACCCTGGTGCCCCACTTTACACAGCTTTTTGAGAATTTTCCCCTGCTTTTGGAGAATGGAATCTCATATTTTTCTTTGGTGGAGTGTTGTTTGAAGTCACTGTCTTTGAAATTCTCATTAAAGTTCATTTTTGCTTCATAGCACCCATGTGAAATTGAGGCTTAAAATTGTGCTTTATTTCATAAACATCTTGAGGTCTCTTCTGAGATGATTTTGTTTTAATTTTGTACTTCTGATACTTGTGGCATGGGGTTGAGTTCACAGACACGCTGAAAACATGCAAATATAAAAATCTAAAATAAACTAGATAACCACATATAAAATTAAAAGGCATGTATGAATATATTTATCCTTTAAAATTCCATTTTAGTTATTTTTTTTTTTACTCAAATTATAAAATAGAATGTTAAGTTTCCATTGATGTAATAGAGGAACTCATGGTTTTAGGATACCTCAGTGTGATATTTCCTCATTAAAAACACAGCCCATTGGGGCGCCTGGGTGGCGCAGTCGGTTAAGCGTCCGACTTCAGCCAGGTCACGATCTCGCGGTCCGTGAGTTCGAGCCCCGCGTCAGGCTCTGGGCTGATGGCTCGGAGCCTGGAGCCTGTTTCCGATTCTGTGTCTCCCTCTCTCTCTGCCCCTCCCCCGTTCATGCTCTGTCTCTCTCTGTCCCAAAAAATAAATAAAAAACGTTGAAAAAAAAAAAAAAAAACACAGCCCACAATTTTAAAAACTGGAGTGAGGACGACAGAAATTAAGTTAACAAATATATTTTAAATGTGGACAGTAAAATTGGGGCTGAATTTTGTGGCTTACCATGTGATTGAGTAATCTGCTAAAATTATTCCTTCTTTTACAAAGATTATTATTTATGTTTATTTATTTTGAGAGAGAGATAGAGAGCAAGTTGGGGAAGGGGCAGAGAGAGAGGGAGGGAGAGACAGAATCCCAAGCCAGCTCCGGGCTGTTAGCACAGAGGCTGAAGTGGGGCTCAAACTCACAAACCATGAGATCATGACCTGAGCTGAAATCAAGAGTCAGAAGCTTAACTGACTGAGCCACCCAGGCGCCCCTAAAGATTGTATTTGTAAGTAATATCTACACTCAGTGTGGGGCTTGAACTTACAACTCCAAGATCAAGAGTCACATATTCCACCAAATGAGCCAGTCAGGCACCATAAAATAAAATTATTCTATGTGACAATCCAACGTGTGCCTAAAATGACATGTGGTCTACGGCAGCTGAACGTTGCTGGAAAAAAACTACAAAACTGCACATCCTTTGAACTTTATGGTCACTAATCTCAAATGGGTCAAAAACGCTAACATCCCTCTAATAAATTTACTTTTGTATTCTCACACCATTGTTTTACATTTTCTCCCCTCTCCTCCAATCTCTCGCATGTTTTCCTCTCTCTCTCAGCTGATGAATTCATCTCATGCTTCACTGAGAAAGAAATAATCAGATGATAAATTACATCATCTTTCCAATGAGAAGTACATGAATCTACCTCATCTGTAGCCACTTCTCTCCTTTTACAGTAAAAAATTGATGCCCCTTGATCCATTTGTCTATATCATTCATTTCTGATCTTTAGTATTTTCTTCCTTCAACGTGTTTTTTTTTTAGCTTCTTGAGATCAAAGTGTTTATCACTGATTACACACATTTCTTCTTTTCTAATACATGCATTTAAAAGTAGAAATTTCTTGGGGCGCCTGGGTGGCGCAGTCGGTTAAGCGTCCGACTTCAGCCAGGTCACGATCTCGCGGTCCGTGAGTTCGAGCCCCGCGTCGGGCTCTGGGCTGATGGCTCAGAGCCTGGAGCCTGTTTCCGATTCTGTGTCTCCCTCTCTCTCTGCCCCTCCCCCGTTCATGCTCTGTCTCTCTCTGTCCCAAAAATAAATAAAAAACGTTGAAAAAAAAAAAATTAAAAAAAAAAAAAAAAGAAATTTCTTCTAAATTGCTGCTTTAGCTGTGTCTCACAAATTTTGATGTGCTATATTTTTATCTGTTAGTTCGAAATATTGTCTAATTTTCATTGTGATTTTTAATTTGATTCATGGGTTACTTAGAATGTGTTAGTTTAAAATACGTGGCGATTTTCTAGTTCTCTTTTTGCTATTAATTTCTAGTTTAATTTATTTGTGATCAGAGAACATACTGTGCATGATTTTAGTCCTTTGAAATTTATTGAGAATGCTTTCTGTCCCATAATATAGGCTATTTTTGTTAATGTCTCATGTTCACTTGAAAATAATGTGTATTCGGAAGTTGTTGGATATGATGGCATAGAACTGTCAGTTAGGTCCACATGGTAAATAGTAGTTGTTCAATTTTTAATATCCTTTCTGACTTTTTGTTGACTTTTTCTATAATTACAGAATAACATCTTAAAATCCCCAACTGTAATTGTAGATTTACTTATTTCTCCTTTTGGTTCTGTCAATTTTTGCTTCATATATTTTAATTCATATTTTTACAAAAAAATTCATATTCTACACAGAGGATTTGTATGCCTTTCTGGTTAATTAGACCAGTTATGTATATGAATTGCCCCTCTTCAGCTCTGACAAAAATCTTTAATTTCATGTCTCATTTGATTGATGTTAGTATTTTCACATCAGCCTTTTTATAGTTAGTGTTTGGATGAGTAGTTTTTCCTAATCTTTTACTTTCATCTCTTCGAGTCTTTATGTTTAAAATATGCCTCTTAAAATGGCAAATACTTGGGTCTTTAAACAAAATCCCATCTGATGATACCTCTTTTAATGACAATATTTAATCTATATAGATTTTACGTAATTACCGATATGGGCTTAAGTTAACTAATTTGCTATTTGTTTATATTTGCTCTTTTATTCATTTTTTTCTTCCTTCTTTTAAATTTTTTTTTTTAACGTTTTTATTTATTTTTGAGACAGAGAGAGACAGAGCATGAACGGGGGAGGGGCAGAGAGAGAGGGAGACAGAATTGGAAGCAGGTTCCAGGCTCTGAGCTGTCAGCCCAGAGCCCGAGGCGGGGCTCGAACTCACGGACCGTGAGATCGTGACCTGAGCTGAAGTCGGACGCTTAACCGACTGAGCCACTCAGGCGCCCCTTTTCTTCCTTCTTTTAAAATAATCAACATTTTTTTTCACTCATTCCACTTCAATTTCTCCATTACGTTCTCAGCTGTAGCTCTTTGCATTACTTTTTTTTAAAGTGATCATTCTAAAGCTGTACTGCCCAGTATGGTAGCCACTAGGAACATGGGTTCATTTAGATTTAAATTTGCAATAACAAAATTAAATAAATGTAAAAATTCAGTTTCTATTTATGGGCAGTTACATGGGGATCATAACTTCCTGCGATAGAATATATGAGAACAGATACCGGGGGCAAGGAAAATCTTGGTACTCACAGGAGTTTGGTGTCAGTTCCTACAAAACTGGAAGGAGGTAAAATATATCCTCACCTTCTCCAGACACCCTTTCTGTTCTTCCTCTCCTGGTTTTCTGTGTGAATTCTTCTGTATGTCACAAAGGGTGAATCTCTTCAGGGTTTGGTCCTGTGCCTCTTTCTCCTCTCACTTTCCATTCCTGGAGCGCTCTTATCTACCCCCACAGGAAGACTGCACACCGTGTTTACCCAGAGACTGTTGGCCCAGGGTTTACTGTCCATTGGACGGTCACTTGAATGGCCCACTATCAACACATTCCCAAATAAAAGCACCGCTTTCGGTGTGTTTCTTCTCCTGTATTCCGCATCTTGGATGGGGGACATCACCTTTTCTTGATCTCACTCCAATATTCAACAATTCACGAAGTCTTACAAATTATTTCTGAAATGTAGCTTAAGTGTGCTCTAGCATGTCCAGTGCTCATCATCTCTTATCAGACTATGAAATGACCTCCTAAATAAATGGCCTTTGAAGCTCTAGGAACTTTCTCCCAAAATTAATTAATTAATTAATTAATTATGTTTATTTTTGGGAGAGAGCGTGAGCAGGGGAGGGGCAGAGAGAGAGAAGGCGACAGAGGATCTGAAGTGAGCTCTGTGCTGACAGCAGAGAGCTGGACGCAGGGCTCGAACTCACAAATTAAGATATCACCTGAGCCCAAGTCAGATGCTTAACTGACTGAGCCACGCAGATGCCCCCCCAAAATGCGTTTTTCAAATATAGTTCCTCTAGAGTTTAGTTTTAGAAGTCAAATATAATCATGTTGTTTTTCTCTGGAAACAAATAAAAACAAATAACCAGAAAACTTGTTTCCTTGTTTCTCATTTTCTCTAGAATACCAGCACTACTGTCATTACTCATTACTTCAATTTTCGCCACTAGTTTTCCTTTGCCTACTTAACATACTGTAATTAGCACTATTGGCTATTGCGACTAATGCTATTATCTCTAACTAACATTTATTGAACATGCATTATGTACTAGGCAATAAGCACTTTACATACTACTGGTTAAATACATTGATTTAGGATTAGACAGTTCTATGTTTAATCATACTGTAGCTTCTTACTAGAAAATTGTGTAATATCAGTATCCTCAATGGCAAAATATGGATAATCACAATATCTAACATACTATAGTATTCCTTGATAATTGAATGAGATAACCTATGCAAAGCAAGATAGCTGTATGTAGTACTCAATAAATAGCAGCTATAGTTATAATATTCCCTCTCATTTCTAGCTCAATCCTGAGTCTTATCCTCACTTGACAAGTGAAGAAATTAGGGGTCAGAGATAATAAGTTCAGAGATGGTAAGTCCAAGTTCACACAGGTAAGGAGTCCAGCTAGAATACACAATCGCACTCTTTTTAGTGTCTCTGCATGCTGTATCCCTTAGTGTGCATAAAACATTAAAAAAAAAAAAAAACACCAAAAAACTGGCTGTACCTGACCTCCCAGGATCACCTTCTTACCTTTTCCTCTAACCCTCTTTCCTTGACCTCATGAGCCAATCCTTGTCTCTCCTCACAGCAGACCTTCATTATCCCTGAGTACGTAACGACTTTGTTCCTAGGTTCCTTTGCCCCTGGCTGTTCTCGCAGCTCCGGCTTTGCCCATCCCTTGAGGCTCAATGCCAGTGTTCATGTCTTTTGCCAAATTCTAGTATCTCCCTGCTCTCTGCTGCTTCTCTTTCTCCTCCTACCACACCTCTTTAAGTGTAAGATCATTATTTATTTGTTTATCTTTCCAGTACACTAAGATCTCCCAGGCTACAGATTAGAGTTTATTAATTTTTAAAACCCTAGGACCTGGCAAATGGTTCAACTTACTATGTGTTTCTTGAAGAAAACATAAATGAGTTAATGAAAAAATGAATGTAGGGTAAGCCCTGACAGTTGGGTTTTCTTTCTTTCTTTTTTCTTTTCTTTTTTTGGTGATGCAGATGCCTGATTTCAGCTGAGGCATCCACTTGGAAGAGGTATCTACTTCAAAGATGGCTATCTTGAATAAACATACTGCCAGCCACACATAGTCAAGAGCCAGGTTCCCCAACCCTACCCCTAAATTTCAGGCTCCTTTGTTTTAGACCTTGGTTAGTTTCCATAACTGACCATTTGTGCCTCTTGTTTTTTCTCTTCTTGCACCTTAAATTCCAAGTCATTTGTTTTAAATTCACCAGAAATGTGCCTGTGAAAGCCACCCTTTACCCAATAAAAGCAGAACCCCAGATCTGCACACACTCCCTCGTGGAGGCGTGCTTCTCTCTTTCCCTGAGACCTTGCCTTGTGGCCCTAGATGTGCTGTATAATTTCCAAGACTTGTCAGCAATGAAACCTGTCCTTTCAAAGCTTCTTGATTGCTGAGGGCCTCTTGCAATCCTAACAAGTACCACAAGGGCCATCCAGCTACAACACTGGTTATCGATGGGCTAAGACTGGCACAAAACAATGAATTATTGAAAAACGTATTTAAAGGCATTTGAAGTTGCAAGAAGAAATGACAGTTGGGAAGAGAAGTATTTCATCTCTCCCTTATGTTTCCTATGTGATGTCTTCCACTGGGCTAGGTTTTCAGTGAGCTTCCTGGGACCTCAGCACATTAGGACAGCACCAATGTTGTGGGTGGGTGACACAGGACTATTTTGGCCTTTGTTTCTAAGTGATTACTTGGACGACTCAGGAAGTTGGGATAAGCCTCCTGGGTTGACTTTACTGTGCATTTTATTACATTTTCCAGCTGACTGCATTAGTTGCTGGGAAGCCAATTGTAAAAGGAAGAACTTACCTGGGTTGAGTGTCCCACATGCCCTTCAAGTAATTAGGGTCTAAAACCCTCCAGGATGTTTTTTTGTTTTGTTTTGCCTAGTCAGGCACCGAAGTGTTTTCCAGCCTGGCTAAGAGAAGCATGCAAAAGAGGATCTTGGGCCATGGGACCCAGGACAATTTTAAGCAATGAAAAAAGAAAATGTGTCCAAGGAAAAGCTATAAAACCATCATCATGAAAATAGCACAGGAGACATCAGACAATACAACTGAAGACAACTCAGTATTATGAGACCAAAATGCATAAAGACAAACCACACGAAGGAAATTCAAGGGGAATTAAAATAAACAACACGAATATTAAAGAAACCGAATTTCCAGAAGAGGCAAAACATGAGTAATTTAACAGAAACGGTCTTGTGCAAATGAGCTTGTACGCTTGTACCCCAGCACTGTGGTACATAAAAAGAAATCCAGAAATGTTATTACCCGCCCCCTCTTTACTGCTACTCTCTTACAGTAATTACTAGACAAACCAAAAAAGAAGGGATTGACATTTAAAAATCCCTACTCTGTAGCAAGCAGTTTCCATAACAATATTTCATTGTACCTTCCCAACAGTTTATGAGATATAAATTATTATTGTCATTGCTGAGGGTGGTCAAATGTGTCTAAGGTCATCTGGTGCAGTAGGACAGCCAGGATTAAAACCCAAACATGACTTCAAATTTTATCCATCGATCTCACCATGGTGCTTTCCAGAATAACCTCAGTATAGGACCATCTCTCCTATGACTTGGTGCCACTAAATTGAATCCAAAGACAGTGACAGGGTTGTTGCTATGTAGTAATGTGGTTACACTGGCAGTTATAGAACATCTTTTCTTTTTTCTTAAATTTTTTTTTGCTTAAATTGAGAAAAGTATCGTGAGCACTGTAACAACACTCACGTGTCACAGAAGTAGCAACTATGAACTATCGTTTTTGATGCACATCATTTTTTTCCACCAACAGTACAGATCAAGTTGAAGTCTTTTTGTTCCTTTCCCACTCTCCCACTCCCTCATCCAGCTCCATTTATAGAAAAACACTAAGTTTGGTGAGTTACAGATGGCCAGCTGTTTGCTAAAAGCCCTATTCTCCTTTTCATAGTTCAGAGTTGTCACTGGGAAATCACCATCTGGCCAGTGACCCCATGTCTTCTATTAAGCTGTGGCCCCATGACTGTTTCTCACCAACGGAATGGTTGAAAGCACTGCCTGCCAAGCTTTGAAGAAGCAGATGTGTTCCCTCTATCTCTTTTCCCCTTTGTTGGCTGTATGCAGAGGACAAGGACAGAGAAGATGCTAGAGTTTAACTTCTTTTCTTTTTTTTTGATGTTACAGTTGAAAGACTGAAGGAATCTGAATCCCTGAGTCACTTCATGAAGGAGTGAAATGTGGTGGTGAGGAAAATTTACACTGTTATATGAGCAAGAAATAAATTATTAGCTTAAGTGACTGCAATTTTATAATTATTTTGTTATAATTAATCATTTGAATCAATTACCTAATTAATGACTTAGTAATTTCATATTTCATTTTTGTAGATATATTGCTCTAATTAACTGCTTTAATTCATTCTATTTTATACCTATATTACCTTAATTACTTTAATCCAATATTTAGTCTTCTGTAGGTATATTACCCTAATTACTTTAGCTATTCCAAGTATTTTTCTAATTAACTTTCTAACTAATTACCTTAATAGTACAGTTTTTATTTTTTGTAGTTACTTATTAATAAGATAGTTTTTAGGGACACCTGGCTGGTTCAGTTGCTAGAGCATGCAACTCCTGATCTTGGGGTTGTAAGTTCGAGCTCTGTGTTGGGTATAGAGATTACATAAAAATAAAATCTTCAAAAAAAAGATAGTTCCTATTTGTGTCATTTAAAAGTAACTATATATGAAAAATATAGTGTTAACATTGATCTGTGAATCCTTTTTCCACAGGGGAGAAAGTTTTTGGAATTTTTCCATGTTGATATAGGAATGTATTTAAAATATTATATGTACTCTATTATATATTATATATATCTAACTAAAAATATAGATCACTTTTCTTAACTACTATATAAAATTGTTTTATGACTATAAGTCATACTATATATTCACTTCTGATGACCATTTAGGTGTCTTTCTCTTTTTCCCTTCTATTTTGCTAGTATACACAATGCTGCAGTGAATACCTTTCTTCATTTTCCTTGAGCATAAATGGGAGAACCACTCTAGGATATGCTTTTCCTTAAATTGCATTGTAATGTTTTATGAGCTATTGCCAATTGCTCTACAGCAATGGTTGCTCCAATTTCTATTTCTACAGCAACATACAGTGTTCCTGTTTCTCTGCCTCCTTGCCCCAATGTCAACGTTCTTGACAATTTGACAATGAGAAATGATATCTTGTTCGAATTTTTATTTTACAAATAGCTGAGCATTTTGTCAGGCTATTCAGGTTTCTTCTTATGATTATCACCCATCCACATCTATTGTCCATTTTCTGTGGCGTTTCTTTTTCTAATAGATTTTTGAAGGGTTTAAACAATAATCTGTATATAAATTTGGTTATCTCTGTCTTTCGTGTCTCTTGCTTTCGACTTTGATTATGTGTCTTTGTTGAACTTACATTTTTTTTGATGTAAAATTGATCAAATATGTGTTTTGTCATTTTTGTTTTTGTGTAAGACAATCTTCCTTACCGCCAGTATTACAAATTTATGTCTATATTTCCCTCCAATGTTTGAAATCTATATTTCACATACAGATATTATTTTATCTGGAGTTTATTAAAACAGAGATATAATTTAATTTTTTCCATGTAGAAAATCAACATTCCAAATATCATATATTGAACAGTCTACTTTTCATCTCTGGTTTATAATACTATCCTTACCACTTTCTAGCTGGGTGATATAGGCAAGTTACTTAATGTATCCATAAAATGGAAATAATAATAATAATAACATTAATAATACCCTCCTCAAGAGTTATTGTGAGCAATGAATTAGGTGTCTATCATTTGGAACAGTACCTGGTATATGGTTAGTGCTGTGTACGTATTAGCCATTACTGTTTTATGTCATATCAACAATCCTATTCTTTGGAAGTAAACATTTATCTAAAAGTCTTCAGATAAAAAGCATACAATTTTATGGTCAGTACATACTTTTAGTACATACCATTAGTCCAACTAAGGGCTGGTCCCTTCAAGAGCCAGCCACTTTAAACTTGCCCTACTCATTTGAGATAAAGGAACCACATTTTGACATGGATGATGTACATAAACTACATAACCATCTGTTGTATACAGAAACACTGTAAATATAGCTGTTTTGAAGAAATAACAATTGGCTAAGTATTCTTTAGCATGAATGAAAATGACAGTCAATGTAATTGCCAAAATGCCCACACTTTCAATTTCAGTAGTGCTAAGAGGTGCCAGCAATTACTTCTGAATCTGACACAGTGAAGAAAATTACAGATGGGACGAGGGAACATAAAGCTTATGACGATAGATGGACCATGAGCAATGGAGAAAGTAACAGACACTAATAAACAGGAAGGAAAGTTAAGATGAAAGTTAAAGAATATAAAACTGGAAGTAGCCAAGGCCCAGAGGTAAATTGCTGTGTCTCAGACATTGTAAGAGAAGAGGGAAGACTTGAACCCAGGTCTCTCTGACATCAAAATCTGAGCTCTAACTACTAGATCCCTCTTCTTTATGGAATATAAAAAATACATAAGATGAGGTGTCAGGAGTTAGATTAGAATTCTGCCTGTGTCACTAATAAATCTGTGACCTTGCCTTATTTCTTTTTCACTAAATTTGGAAGAATAATAGCCCCCTTTTATGGTTGCTGGGAGAATTGAGATAATGTTGGTGATGCCTCTGACATATGCAGGTGCCTAATCAATGTATTCCCATCTTGAGAAATTATGTAGTTTGTATGATTAGGAACTAAATTACACTGTCCTCAGCTTCTTTGCTGTACAAATTATTTCTACAGAAAAATTAGACTTATTTACCTCTGTACTTTTATTAAGATAAAAATTTGCAGCAAAATGAAGGGTAACTGTGTGATTTGGAGACAGAAACAGTGGCCTTATTCTGAGCACATGTAAGCGCACACACATGCATGTGTTCCCACACACATATCTGGTGTCCTAGATCTTGCCCCTCCAACGCAGTCCCAAGGTTCTGTCTGCTTATTAAAACTTTTTCCCAGATTTGGGGCGCCTGGGTGGCTCAGTCGGTTAAGCGGCCGACTTCGGCTCAGGTCATGATCTCACTGTCCGTGAGTTTAAACCCTGCGTCGGGCTCTGTGCTGACAGCTCAGAGCCTGGAGCCTGTTTCGGATTCTGTGTCTCCCTCTCTCTGACCCTCCCCCGTTCATGCTCTGTCTCTCTCTGTCTCAAAAATAAATAAATGTTGAAAAAAAAATTTTAATAAAAAAAACCACTTTTTCCCAGATTTAAAAACTGCCAATCCCAGGATGATTCGAACTTTAGCAAGTATCAAAGTTTCTAGAACGGGTTCTCTGTTCCTCCCTGTTTGTCACACAGTAGCATCTTCTGGTGCAGTGAGTGGCAGCTGCATCTCGGAGACGTGATGGTCTGGGTCAGAGTAAATGGATCTGGCCATATTGGATGCCTGGTCACCAGGGCTGCTTTTAACTCTGGGAACGTAGATATTGTCGCCATCAGTGACCGCTTCATTGACCTCAGCTATATGGTCTACATGTTCCTGTATGATTCTACCCCTGGCAAATTCAACAGCACAGTCAAGGCTGACAATTTTCCACTGTCATCAATGGAAAAACCATCTTCACTTTCCAAGGGCAAGATCCTACCAACATGAAATGGGGTGATGCTGGTGCAGAGTATGCTATGGAGTCCACTGGAGTCTTTACCACTATGGAGAAGGCTGGTGTTCACCGGAAGGGTGAGGCCAAGAGGGTCATCATCTCTGCCCTTTCTGCTGATGCCCCCATGTTTGTGATGGGCATGAACCACGAGAGGTATGACAACTCCCTCAAGATTGTCAGCAACGTTTCCTGTACCATCCACTGCTTGGCCCCTCTGGCCAAGGTCATCCATGACAACTCTGGCATTGTGGAGGGACTCGTGACCATAGTCTATGCTATCATTGCCACCCAGAAGACCATGGGTGGGGCCTCTGGGAAGCTGTGGTGTGATGGCCAAGAGGCTGCCCACCACATCATCTCTGCTTCTACTGGCCTCGCCAAGGCTATAGGCAAGGTCATCCCTGAGCTGAATGGGAAGCTTACTGTCATGGCCTTCCATGTCCCCACCCACAATGTGTTGGTCATGGATCTGACCTGCCACCTGGAGGAAGCTGCCAAATACAGTAACATCAAGAAGGTGGTGAGAGCAGGCATGGGAAGGTTCCCTCAAGGGCATCCTGGGCTACCGTGAGGACCAGGTTGTGTCCTGTGACTTTAACACTCTTCCACCTTTGATGCTGGGGCTGGCATTGCTGTCAGTGACCACTTTGTTTAGCTCATTTCCTGGTATGACAATGAATTTGGCTACAGCAAATGGGTGGTGGACCTTACCGTCAACATGACCTCCAAGGAGTAAGAGCCACCTGGACCACCAGCCCCAGCGATAGCAAGAGGAAGAGAGAGGCCCTCAGCTACTGGGGAATTCTTGCCCCAACTCATCCCCCAATATACTGAGAGTCTTTGATCTTTACATAGTTTCCATCCCAGACCTCCTGAAGAAGGGGAGGGGCTTAGGGAGCCCTCTTGTCACATACAAGCAAAAAAAAAAAAAAAAAAAAAAAAAAAAGCCAACACACCAAAGATTCTAGAATGAAAAGAAAATTTCATGACATTATGATATAGTGTTTTGTTTATGGCATAAATTAACTATAGGTACTAGCAAACAGGCGAGGAAAGTATTTGAGAGGAAGAGAAGGTTCTCCCCTCAAAACTTTGAAAGTATGATTCTTAAACTCATTTTCAGGCAAGAGTGAACTTGGAGTGATGGATGTGACTTAGGTCACAGGGAGCCTCAACAATACCCCAAGATGTGGGGTGAGCCCAGAAACAGAACTTGGAGTATAAAGCTAGGAATATAGTCTTAATATCGTATTAATGTGAGGTTGCTGGGCAGGGAGACAGAGCCCATGTGTGAGGAGAGGGACAGAAATTGAACACAGAGGGTAAGAACAAGAGGGTTCATGATGGAAGGGAAGAGGTAAAACAGAGAATATATCCTGAGTTTCGAGTGAGTTTCTGGAGAGTCCACAGAGTGAACATGAGGCGTGACAGTTCCTTAAGGCACATACCACCACGGAGTCAGGTGCCTTCTGCACATGTTACTATAAAATGGGATGAAAACCCAATGTTAGAGAACACAGAGCACATCATTTCACTATAAAGAACTTGTAAAATGGGATAGCCGAATGTCTGCAAACTGTCCCTAGAACAGAAAACCCATTCTGAAATAAATGCAATTGTCCGACAGCGATAATGAGATATTTATGGACGCTGAAGTTAAAAAAAATCCACAGCCTGTTTTGCTGTCAGTGATATATATTTTTTCAGTGATATTTTTTAATGGCACAGTCACATCACATTTTCACATCAGCTTGTTATTTGTGTCCAGTGTGTGTCAGTTTACAGCTGGAAGTTTTTTATACGTTATGTCACTTTATAACCACAGCTTTTTCAGTTGAAACCCAGTTACTCATATTCAGTGGACACTTCTCTTTTTTACTTAGGACCTCTCCCAACGGAAATTGGAACCCTATCTCTCCATTTGTGGGGGTGTGTGCATGCATGCACGGGTGATCTTCAGTTAAACACAAAGTCTTGGGCGCCTGGGTGGCTCAGTCAGCTGAGAGTCCGATTTTGGCTCAGGTCATGATCTCACAGTTTGTGAGTTGGAGCCCCGCATCAGGCTTGCTGCTGTCAGCCCTGAGCCCACTTCAGATCTTCTGTTCCCCCTCTCTCTGTGTCCCTCCCCAGCTCTCACTCACTCACTCTCTCTCTCTCAAAAATAAGTAAAACATTAAAAAAATAAATACAAAGTTTTTCAACATATTTCAGGGACTACTTATGTTAAAGAAGCAGGGAAGGGTTTAACAGTGGAAGCCTGAAGCCTGGCAGCCCCGGGGGATGCTAAAGGGCAGTCACAAAGTGTCAGGGCTTCAGTTCATGCAGCAATTCCATTTTCCAATAAGGTACCAAGATGGGTATGACTTTTCTGCCCAAAAGGTTTGGAGCATAACTTTACTCATCAGTGAAATGAGAGAAGAATAAGTAAGACACTGCCAGGGGGAGTTTTGTCAAATGTTGAGAGAGAAGCACCCTTAGAAACACAACGGAAGAAGATTGTTCTTAACGCGGAAGTTGAGCACGTACATCATTAGAGACAGAAAGCAAAGACTGCCACCATGCAGGAACAACATGAAACACAGATAAGAAGGATCAGCAGGATGTGGATTATGTGAGAAGAAAGAGAGGACAGCGGTGACTCATACTCTATTGTATAACATTCAGGGAGTCCATGTACTAAAGAACTATTTAGTAAAAGTGTATATATTACTCATTTCGTAGCATGAACTCAGTCATCCTCCACTAATCTATTATTTTCACCAAAAACCCAGGAAAGCAAGCCCCTTATCCCAGACTGGGGAGCAAATATTATGTTAAGATATGCTCTGGATTGTATATTACTAATCACATATGTGCCCCATCGCCATATCTAGGAATGGCATCCTGATGGCACTGAGCACCACCTTCTGTGTGTTAGAAAGTAAGAGGCAAGTGGAGTGAGAGAAGGTCAGAAAGGAAAGATGGGAGGTTAACTGGTCCATGATACTGCTCGTCTTTTTGTGATCTGCATATATCCATCTTGTGTTTGTAAAATGCTCGCTAGACATGATTTCAATGCAGAGAACAGTGGAGAGGTCTATTTGACACCCTGAGAAACACAGCATGCCAGGCAGAAGAAGCCATGAGAAAGTAAGTCTCTGGGAAGCTAAGGACATCTAGAAAGAAGGTTCAGATGTTGCCAGGTCATGGAACCTGCGGAAACCTAAAGCATATGATACTTCAGACACCTAGAGGCAAAGGGCCTGAAATCATACCTAAATTTTGTTGATATTGCTCATATGCTGATTCTAACATTCAGTCCACGGACTGCATCCAATGGTTGATCATGAATTCTGCCACAGTCTCAGCTTGTGGACAGGCATCTATTTGCACAGTCCTGCCAGTACCTACTGGGAGGCTGGTGTTCTCCCAATACTCAGGAGCCAGTCACACTTGGGTTTCAAAGTGGTTAAAGTATGGGTTGGAATTTTCTTTTTTACTATAAAAAGCATGTATTGGGCACATGGGTGGCTCAGTTGGTTAAGCATCCAACTTCAGCTCAGGTCATGATCTCACAGTTCATGAGTTCAAGCCCTGCGTGAGGTTCTGTGCTGACAGCTCAGAGCCTGGAGCCTGCTTTGGATTCTGTGTCTCCCTCGCTCTCTGTCCCTCCGCTACTCACTCACTCTCTCTCTCTCTCTCTCTCTCTCTCTCTCTCTCTCATACACACACACAAATAAATAAACATTAAAAAAAATTTTTTTTAAAAAAGACACTGATATCTTTGGGCATTTCCAGAGTTACAATTTTGAAAAGTGGTAATAAAAATTGTGAATAGTTAGGAATGCAGCCATAAAAATAATAAACTTACAAATGAAAAAAAAAAAGCAATATGTTTCAAAAGCCCTTCTTCATTCTGGAGATCAGTGACTAAAAAATGCACAGACATATTTAAGCCCTACATGGCTTTTCGAGATGGCTCTTCTGAGAATTTTTAACTTCATCAGACTTCAAAAAAACTAATCAAACTTCAAAAAAAATTTTTCCAAGACTAGAGAATCAAGAGAGGCGGAGAGCCTGTGTAAAAGTGATTTAGTCCTGCCAAAATGTGGGCAGACTGTGTTCTTCCAGCCCTCTGCCGTGGGCCTTGATCCAGTAATGGTATTTTAGCTTCACTACCAAAGAAACTCTGTCTATCTGTGAAATCACAAGCAATTATCCACCCATGGACATGGCTGACTTAACTGAATGCATTATAAGCACTGATTATCTAGGGGGGAGTGTGAGGCAGTTGCAAATGTTCATACATTTAGAGCTTTGTACAAATCTAAAGGGAACTGAAAAAAAATCCAAGCATTTTTCTCCTTAGAAGTCATGGAAAGCATAAAGGGGGCTGGCTGTATGAAGGTAAATTCCATATGCACGTGTATGAGAGCTTTAGTGTAATTTGGGCAACGCTGGCTTTTAATGATCTGTAGGGTTACTTTTAATTCTTCAGTGTTTTTATTCTTTTTATTTTTTTCTTCTTTTGGGGGGTGGGGGTGGGTAGCATTGGACTTGTTTCCTAGACCATAGCAGCTGGGGTTAAGACTAAGATTCTAAAGCAGAAAAAGAGATCTCTTAAGGTCAACATTCATGCTTCAATTATAAGGCCTCTTTGGCCTGCCAATAATATATGTTATAATCATGCCTCTCTCTGCATTTCTACATTTTTCTGAAACATCCTGGGAGAACACAGAACTCTGTGGGGATGTCTCAGACCATCTGTGTAGACATCACAAGTCATTATTTCTTTTGCTCCTAAAGCATGCAGAGCCTGGAGGAAATACTGAAGTCTTGCTTCTTTCCTGTACTCTATTCAAGAAAGGGGTGTGGTTCTCTTCTTATTGTCCTAGGTCTTTGGATCTATCTTGGATCCTATAACGGCCCCAAATCCACCCTGGATTTGTCTAGGAAAGGAATAAGGACCCTGTAATTTTCTAAGCTTTGTTTCCTCTCATACTCTTCCCTCTCATGAGACTCAGCAAAATTCTAGGCATTTGAAAATGTCTTGTTTATTTTTCTGTTAACTTATTGTCAGTCTCTGATCACAACAAACTAAAATCCATGAGAGTGAGACTTCCTGTCTCATTCACCTCTGTATTCCCAGTTCCTAGAACAGTGCCTAGCACACAGCAACACTCATTAAATATTTTTTGAAGAAATCTATAGGATCAGGGGGTCCCTATTTAGTCATAGCTATAATGGCTTAGGAAGAGCAAACAGGACATGAAATTAATCAACCATCCAGATGGATTTCAGTATAATAACAGTTTCCTTTAGTACTGGTTTTATTTCAGAGGGAGAGACAGCCAGTTGCAGGGAGTACAAAGCTCATTTTGAAAAGGTAACATGTAAATAACAACAATATTTTGAGAGAATGGGAGTGGACTGAAAAGTGTTACATGTGTATCAATGGGGAAAGGAATGGAAGGGCATTTAGGGGAAAAAAACAACTGTGGCTGTATTTGAAAAAAAGAGGCCTCAGGTCCTCAGTTATTTTCTGGAACAGGATTCTGAGTTATCAGTAGCTCTGTCCTCAGCTGAATAGTCTGCTGAGGGCCACACAACTCTAGCCCTGATCAGAACCTGTAATAGAGTGTTCATGCAAGCATAGGGTTATCCCTACCCATGTATCAAATAAATTTTAGCTTCTTGAAATAATAACAAGTACAAGGAGTTAAACTTAGGTTTAGTGACTATTACTAGGAATTTCTTGGGCAATCTTGATTTCTGCATCGTAAGAAAGGTATAATATTGTTGAAAGAGTTGAGAAAGTGGCAACTATAAAGATATCTTTGACTCAACACTGGGTGCAGGAAGGGGCTATTAAATAATGACTGACATTAAATATTAGGGTCTTGGAGCACCTGGGTGGCTCAGTCCATGAAGCATCATTAAACATCCAACTCTTGATTTTGGCTCAGGTCATTTTCTCGTGATTCATGATTTCGAGCCCCTCACTGGGCTCCATGCTGGCAGTGAGGAGCCTGCTTGGGATTTCTCTCTCTCTCTCTCTCTCTCTCTCTCTCTCTCTCTCTCTCTCTCTCTCCGCCCCTACCCCATTCGCTCTCGCTTTTTCTCTAAATAAATTTAAAAAATACATATTAGGGTTTTAGTCTAAAGAGTTGAAGCACCAAGAAAGACTAAGAAATGTGAATGAAGCCAAAATAATGAAAGGGAAAGAAAACTGAGCACTGATCAAGAGACCCACCCATATGCTGTCTGCAAGACACTGACTTGTAATATACAAGACAGGTAGGCTGAAAGTAAATTGAGTGGAGAAAGAAAGATACACCCTGCAAACAGTAAATATAGGAAAGCTGGTGACCATACTAACATCAGATAAACCTCTTGACTAAGAATATTAACAGATAAAAAGGCATATTACAGCCAATTCATCAGGAAGACATAAAAATCATAAATGTGTAAGTACCTCAAAACAACATCAAAAGATAGATGGAACAAAAATGTACAGAATTGAAGGGACACATAGATCCACAATCATAGTTGGAGATTTCAAAATCTCTCTTTTATAAATAATAAAACAATTTCACAGATAATCGGTAAAGGCATAGGATTTCTGAATACACTATCAACTACTTTTACCTAATTAATATAAAACAATATAGCCAACAGTGGCACAATATACATTATTTTCAAATACAGATGTTACATAAACCAAGACAGACTATATAATGGGCCATAAAATAAGTCTCAATAAATTTAAAAATACTAAAATCATACAGAGTATGTTCCCTGGCCACAAGGGACTTGTACTAGAAATCAATATCAAGAGTAAATGCCAAACACTTGTAAAGTAGATAACACATTTCTAAACAACTCATGGGTCAAAGAAAATTACATGAGGAATTAGAAAATATTTTTAACTCAATGGCAAGGAAAATACAACACATATCAAAATTTGTATGATGCAGCTTCAAACAATGGTTAGGAGAAAATTTATAACTTTCAATGCTTATACTAGAAAAGAAGAAAGTTTTAAAGCCAATTATTGAAGATTTCACCTTAAGGATCCGGAAAAAGAGTAAATTCAAAGGTAGTGGAAGGAAGGTAATAGTAAAGATAAGAATAAAAATAAATGAAATAGAGAATTAACAAGCAATGAGAAAATTAACAGTCAAAAATAGGTTCTTTTGATGAGTAACAAAATTGATAACCCCCTAATTAAATTGATCAAGGAAAAAGAAAATGGAAATGACCAATAACAGAGTGGTATTCCCTATAGGTCTAACTGATATTAAAAGAATGGTAAAGAAGTATAGTTTATACTATTTTTTATTTTACATATTTTATTATTATAGTTTTTTTGCCAAAATTTGGTAATTTGGATGAATAGACAAATTACTTGAAGACTAACTTACTGACTCAAGATGGAATAGAAAATTTAATAGTATCTTCCTAACTGAAGTAATAATTATATAGTCACCATATACATGGATGCAAAGGTTTTTGCTTTTGTATTTTGTGTGGGTATATTGTGTGTGTGTGTGTGTGTGTACGTATGTAAAAACTGCTATTCTGGAGTATAATAATCTCACTTGTGATACAGTCTTCCTTTAAAACACACATGTAAATCTCTGAATATTGGCCTTGGTGAGATGAATATAAGTCCAGATAAACAAACAATGGGAAGGACTCCCACCACTTACTGACAATAACTAAAAACCTCATGTTGGAATTAAAATGTGAAATTGTTCCATCTGTTAGGCTTAACACTTTTCCCAAGAGCCTTTGTTATTCTATTTCAAAGTTCAATTCTAGGGAAATATAAAATTTTAATTCCTCTTGCTAGCATAGGAGCTGAGCTCTATTTTTGCATGTATGAATGAGCAAATAACAAAACCCAGAAAACAAAACATGGAAATTAAGCTCTAGTTGATGAGATCTATGTCAAGAGAAGATTCTACCTGATCACTTTCTTCTAAAATGTTTCTTTGGGGTCAGTGTCAGTAAACTCAACCCAGAAAAAAAATTGATCGGCATATGGTAAATTAAAAAATCTTACATTCTTTTTTTTTTTTAATTTTTTTTAACGTTTTATTTGTTTTTGAGACAGACAGAGACAGAGCATGAATGGGGGAGGGGCAGAGAGAGAGGGAGACACAGAATCGGAAGCAGGCTCCAGGCTCCAAGCCATCAGCCCAGAGCCCGACGTGGGGCTCGAACCCACGGACCATGAGATCGTGACCTGAGCCGAAGTCGGACGCTTAACCGACTGAGCCACCCAGGCGCCCCAAAAAATCTTACATTCTTTTTTGCTAGCTGGATCAACCCCAAAAGACTCTAGTAATTGTTTAAGGAGAAGTCAGAGAGATGAGAATATACCAGGGAAGGGCATACAAATTTCTCATAGTTGTGTTTTCCAAAGGTTCTCATACTCCATGCATTGCAGAGAGTCTGAAAACCATACAAACCATGTTTTACCTTGTTTTCTTGTAATGCAACAAGTCACAGAATGGGGAGTTTCCACTTCTGACTCTAAATGGAAAGAAAATGTGTCTATTCCTCCCACACCTCAGGCTCCTCTTGGATTTAAGTGTAAACATAGCCCCAGCCACCTCTTCTATCACTTGGTGGGTGTTCTCAGAATGGAGGTGTTTGTTATTATTCTTGATCTGTGAGTGACTGCATAAAAAATACGCAGCATGAAAAAGGCCTCACTGAAGAGCCACGCAGGAGTATTTATTAAGTCCCACTGTTTGCAGAACACATTTACACCATGGGCAGGCAGCAAACAAAAAGCAGCAGAAATAAACAGTACTGTCTGTATCAAGTTCTGCATTTTGGGAAAAATGTTGCCCAAATCCCAGGATATTGTGAATATAACAGTGATTGTAATTTAATATTTGTTTAGGAAATTGAAAGTATAAAATAATAAGGAATGAAAATAGATTTGTCAGATTAAAATGTTGAAGAATATAGGTGAAGTTTTGAGGGAAAAAAGGAGTGGCTGGTGGACAGGGGCAGGCAGGGGGAGCTAATGCAGAGCAGGACAAATTAGTGCCCCACTAATTCGAGTCCCTGAGGCACTATTTGAGCCCTGGCCAGTCTCTTCTCTACCTCTTTCCTCTCTGGTACAGGCCCTGGATAAAACTTAAGGAACCTACTTTTTCCTAAGCTCTAGCCTACCATTTCCTTTGTAGCTTCCCATCCTGGGGACGGAAATAATCCTAGTATCTTCCCTCACTCTTTGATACTGTGGCTGACTCACCGTCCTCATTTGGTTTGCTAAGGATTTTGACTGTTATAGGGAAATTGAATGGTCCAACCATCTCTCATTTACCCCCTCTCATCCTCTTTCCTTCCCTTCATTTCCTTCTTTCCTTGTTTCCTCTCCTCTTACCTCCTTCCCTCCCTCCCTCCTTCTCTCTCTCTCCCCTTCTCCCTTTTGTCCTTTCCAAATGATGTCGCAAAGTTGGGAATTGGGAGCCAATGGTCAAGAAAAAATTCTTGAGGGGCACCTGGATGGCTCAGTTGGTTAAATGTCCAACTCTTGTTGATTTCGGCTCATGTCGTGATCTCACAGTTGTGAGATCTCTGCTTGAGTTTCTTTCTCTCTTCCTCTGCCCCTTCCCTATTCACATGCAAGAGCACTCTTTCTCTAAAACAAACAAACAAACAAACAAACCAGAATTTTTTTAAAAAAATAATTTTTAAAGTTTACTTATTTATTTATTTTGAGAGAGAGAGAGAGAAGGAGAGGCAGAGAGAGAGAGGGAGAGAGAGAATCCCAAGCAGACTCTGCACTGTCAGCACAGAGCCCGAGGTAGGGCTCAATCTCAGGAACCATGAGATCATGATCTGAGCTCACCTCAAGAGTCAGATGCTTCACTGACTGAGCCACCCAATCACACTTAAAAAGAAAGAATTCTTGAGACGTATTTGATATAAGAAGGTGGTTTTATTAAAGCACGGGGACAGGTCCCAAGGACAGAAAGAGTTGCGCCAGCATTGTGAGGAGTGGCTGATTATATCCTTTCAAATTGGGAGGGGGTGAGGGATAGTGTTAAGTCTCTAAGGAATTTGGAAGGTTTTCAG
Organism: Neofelis nebulosa; assembly: GCF_028018385.1. NCBI lineage: Eukaryota > Metazoa > Chordata > Mammalia > Carnivora > Felidae > Neofelis > Neofelis nebulosa. The sequence continues at coordinate 53,214,439 of NC_080789.1, forward strand.
GACCTTGAGGGGCTGGCTGTTGTTAGGAAAAGGTCATTTATTATTATCTAGTTCAACTTTAGTCATGAGACCCTTCAGATGTATATCAGTGGGCCATCTGCTTGGAGGGTGATTGCCAACATATTACTTGGGGGGCAGGGCAGCGATAAAGGAAGTTTCCAAAAGAATTTTTATATGTTCATGGGGACTTAACAGGATCCTGGCTAGAGTATTAACATTAAAGTTGAGTTCCTAGAGGAAGGTCACTTAGCCTGTCTCAAGGACTTGTCAATGGGCTATAAGTCGTAAGGAAATTTAATGTTTTCCTTTTGCCTTTGTCCGCCATGTCACTAATGGTACTCTTCAATGGTTGCGGGAAGATGAAGGCTATTGCTCTCCCAGCAACCACCTCTCCACCAGGGTGTATACTACAATGAAATCAAGTCTCAGAATTTCACCGTGCAGACTATGACTTATTAGCAGACAGGCACCAAATGGGTATCAACTGTGCTGCTTGTGTAGCGTACTTGTAGCTCTCTCTCCTTTTTAGCACCCTGACGGCCCCTGGCAGGAAATGCTCTCCCAAAGCAAATGCAAGGATATTCTGATGATAACCTGGCAGCAGGAGTTAGCAACTCCCTTCAAAAGGTATAAACATAGGGCCAGATGGAAACCTAAAGGTAAGGTGCCGTTTGCAATGCTGCAGACCATTGAGATTACCGGACTTTTATATGTGTTCATGAAAAGATATAAGCACAAGCAACGTAAGAGTGAGACATTTCCAAAGTCAGCAGGAACCACCAAAAGTAAAACCTGGAAGTTACTGGAATTTGAATGGAGACGTGCTGAGATATTTGGAGTTCTGCTGTGCTCTATAGAGAGACAAATAATAAACGGTTTTGAAATTCATACGATACCAGTGTCGAGCTTCCTGAAAATAGGTTCTGCTTTGAGGAAGGGTTCAATCTCACCACTCAGCGTAAACAATCTTTGCACAAGAGACAGAATCTGGACCTGTCGTGCACTAGCATTGGGGTGTTCACAAACTACAGAGCTATTGGGTCCCCTATAAGAACCTTGCATTCAGACATTTAGGGCCATTGGATATCATTCTAATAACACTGGACATAAGGAAAGGAAAGGTTTCATGATATATGAGATCCCAGATAAACACACAGTTGTTATTCGTCATTCAGAGGAGGGGGAGGTGTTTGGAGAGGGCCAGAGTTCTGGGGACTAGGTGGGTGTGGATAGCCATGGAGCACAGGCTAATTTGGTCCCAATATTTATTAAATGAAGAACCACTACAAATTAGTATAGATCTCAGTTCAGATAGAGGAAATCTATTATTTTTATATCAAAAGGTCAATTGACTATTTGCCACTTCAGTTATGGACAGAGTCTTGACCTTGTCCTGTGAGTCTCTTTTGATTCCATTCAAAGGGAAGGAAGATCGTTCAGCACAATGCTTCAGTAAAATGAGTCCTCTCTCTGGCCTAATCAACGAACCAAGGAACAGCAGCATCTCCAAGTTCATGACTGCTTTTCTAGGTGTCATTGTATTTTACTATTATTGTTTTTTATTTTGGAGAGGAATAGAGCATGCAAATGGAGGAGAGGGCAGAGGGAGGGGGAGGGAGAGGGAGAGGGGCAGAGGGGGGGAGAGAGAGGGGGAGAGAGAGAGGGAGAGGGAGAGAATCTTAAGCAGGCTCCATGCTCAGTGCAGAGTCTGACACAGGACTTGATCTCGCAAACTGTGAGATCATGATCTGAGACTAAATCAAGAGACGCTTAACTGACTGAGCCGCTCAGGTGCCCCAGGTGCCTTTTAAGAAAGAATCCAGGCAGGTGTTAGTTATGCATAGTAAGGAGATGTTTAGGGTGGGAATCATATGACGTTTGAAACCCACAGCTGTATTAGTGTGCTTGGGCCGTCATAACAAAACACTACAAACTGGGTTGTCCTAACAACAGAAATTAATTTTTCCACAGTTCTGGAGGCCAGAAGTCCAAGATCAAGGTGTCAACAGGTTTGGTTTCTTTCGAGACCTCTCTCCCTGCCTTGCAAAATGACTGCCTTCTGTGTTCTTACATGGTCTTTCCTATGTGTCCGCGTCTAAATTTCCTCTTTTTAGAAGGAAGTCATATTGGGTTAGTGTCCACCTGTTGGACCCCATTTTAACTAAATTACTTTAAAGTCCTTATCTCCAAATACAGTCACACTTTGAAGTACTGGGTGATAGGGCTTCCACATACGAATTTGGGGAGACACAATTCAGCCCATGACGATACATATTTAGGAGCTTTTTTATTTTTATTTATTTATTTATTTATTTATTTTTAATATATGAAATTTACTGTCGAATTGGTTTCCATACAACACCCAGTGAGGAGCTTTTTTAATCAAATGTTTCACCTTTCTGTCTTTGACCTTATTAAAACTATTAATAAGTTGCCAAAAATATTTGGTTTCAGTTGAAAAGATCCTTCTACCTGCCTAGTTGGCTGTGAAAACTGAAATTAAGTCCTGGAAACAGACAAATGGCTTCCTGAATTCAACCGACTCAAGTCAAAAACACATATCCATTCGGTGTTCGTCATTAAATTGTGCTGCAGCTCTCCACTAAAAAGCACGTGATGTAATAAAACTTACGTGTTGCCCAGGTCAACAATAATGAATAAACCTGAAAGATACGTTTTATTTTTTTTTTCTTTTTCTTTTTTTTTTTTTTTTAATTTTTTTTTCAACGTTTTTTATTTATTTTTGGGACAGAGAGAGACAGAGCATGAACGGGGGAAGGGCAGAGAGAGAGGGAGACACACAATCGGAAACAGGCTCCAGGCTCTGAGCCATCAGCCCAGAGCCTGATGCGGGGCTCGAACTCACGGACCGCAAGATCGTGACCTGGATGAAGTCGGACGCTTAACCGACTGCGCCACCCAGGAGCCCCGAAAGATACGTTTTAAATGTACATAAGGTCTCTGCTGATTTTATTTTTATTTCTCTTTAAGTGAAACATGAGTTTTGAGCTTATTCTTATTATATGGGGAAAAATCACTATTTTAATACATAATAAACCTCCGAGCATTGAGTGTTTTTGCCTTAGCAATCCCGACACCTGACAGATCTATTCCTATTTGACGTGCACAGCTGCGGTGGTGAGAAAGCAGCAGTGACAACAAAACAAATCCCCACCGTTAAAAGACTTTGACTATTTCAAAAGCCCTGAAGGTTGGAACCCCCTGCCAGGATTTGTTTTGAAGTGTTAAGGCAAAACAGATGATTATGTCCTTATGATATGGAAATTAATTTGCTATGACTGAAATCTTCCTGCCATCTGAGTTTCTCAAAAGAGAACACTGCAAACAAGATAAAAGGCATATCATAAGGAATACAGTCAATGATATTGTCAGAGTGATGTAATGGGACTGATGGTAGTTATGGTGAGCATAGAAGAATGTGGAAACTTGTCAGATCACTAAGTTGTACACCTGAAACTAATGAAACATTGTGTTTCAGTTATACTAAGAAAAACCCAACAATTAAAAACAAAACAAAAAAAATAGAACACTGAAAATCAAGATCTAATCATTACATGCTAGCTTCAAGAATCTTTTCAGTAAAATTTTGTATGGGTGGGTACAACCAACTGGACAATAAATGCATAAAAGGGGCCACCTAACTCTTGTAAAAAAAGCCTCTGGTTCCAGTATGGGGCTTGAACTCACGACGCTAAGATCAAGAGTCGCAGGGTCTACTGACTAAGCCATCCCAGTGCCCTCACCTATCTCTTACTAGAGGATGAAAACCTTGTATACTGTGCAGAGTGGAGGGTTCGTGTCAGTAAAATTTCCACTGGTTTTGTGGTTTCACAGACCCTGTTCCCTAGAAGTACAGCTTGGCTCACAAACCATATGTTCAAGGTGAGACTGTCTTCCACTGCAAGAAATCTCTACAACATACTGGTCTTCCTTAAGGTACTTACCACTTTATACACCTCGTGCCTTCTAGTGGCTTGTTAGTACATGTCTGGCTTCTCTAATTTCTTCTGATTTAGCATAGCTCACGGAGGCAGAGACTCCATCCTAGTCTGGGTCACCGCAATGTATTCACGTAGTACTGTGTTCTCTTCCTATTGTGGCAATTGACTGCTATTCTACAATGCCTTATTTAAACACTCATCTCTGCATACTACAGCGTAACAATAGTGAAAGCTATCATTTGTTAAGCACTTACTGCTAAATGCTTTATCCCCAACCACTTGGAGAGAAGATGTATTATAATTCTCAATTTACAGATAAGGAAAGTGAAGCTTAGGTAGGTCGAAAGTTTGCCACAGGCTATACGGCAAGTAGTGTCAGAACTAACTAACCAATCATTGCTGCGTCAAAGACTGTTCTTCATTCAAGACGAGCCTGGGTGCAAACAGATGAGGGGTGTTGGCACAGGTTTAAATTGGCAATGTGGATTTTAACAGTTCATCACACGAGTATCCTAAACTTGTTACTTCAACCAATTCATTTCTACTCATAAGTACAGACTGAAATCTTACACTCCCCTTAATAGCTTGTTTTTCTCTTAAAAAATTATTTTCCCTATTTTCTATATAATAACCATTCACAAGGTTTTTAAACCTAAAATAATTCATAAAATAACTCCTATGATAATGCTATCAGCCAATAATAACAGCTAGTATTTACTGAGTCGCTAATGGATAGTTTCCTGTACCTGTTTGGTTACATGCATTCCTTTTTTTTTTTTTTTTTTTTTTTTAACGTTTATACATTTTAGAGACAGAGAGAGACAGAGCATGAATGGGGGGAAGGTCAGAGAGAGAGGGAGACACAGAATCTGAAACAGACTCCAGGCTCTGAGCTGTCAGCACAGAGCCTGACATGGGGCTCGAACTCACGGACCGCGAGATCATGACCTGAGCCGAAGTCGGTCGCCCAACTGACTGAGCCACCCAGGCGCCCCATGCATTCCTTTTAAAATTACTCGTTCAATATAGCACCTTGAGGATAGAGACCTTATTTTCTCCTTCGTTCCTATTTCTGTCTCTCTTTTCCGCCATCTAGCATGGTGGGACTACTAGATGCTCAATAATTACTTGTTGAAAGAATCTGCTGGGCATTTAATATATTTTAATATTCAATATTCACAGCAATCTGGGGGCATTACTGCAGATAACTGAAATAACTTGCAGAGGGTCACACAGTACATTCAGGGCTGGGTTCTCACCTCAGTCTGTCTGACCCTGCACCTCATCCCGCTGGCACTTGTCCTCTTACTTGACAGGTCCTCCTCTATGGTGTCTTTTGAATACAGAATTCCATTTTTCTAAGGGTATACCCTGCAAATAATGTCGTGATAGTCCAACATTATTATTTTATCCTTCCGTTGATATAAATCGCCATGGGGCAGTACTATTTTTGAACAGTGTCGTTCTGGAATTATATCCCCCAAGATGACCTTTGTTGACTTGTCTTTGAGAATCATAGAATACTTGTAGAAGTTACTGGCTGTAAGTAATTCTGTTTTGCCACTATTGCCAACAAAATATCTGGTTTGCCAGTGGATGCCCTCAAAGCTCTAGTTTATCAGATGGCAAGCGAATAGAAGAAAAACAAAAGGAGAAAATTGATAGAGAGCTAGGGTCTGGTTTTGACTATTCGAGCAAAGCAATAACCCTATCTTGCCAAATATGCAGGATTTTTATCGAAATTTCTAGGAAGAAGGAGACGACAAAATTCTAGGACAAAATGTAATGGTCCCCAAATAGCTCAAAACAAGAAAGCCAGTCTAGCACCGCTCTGAGTTCTGCCCTGCTTTGAGATGTTGCTGACCTCTCTGAGTCAGCTCCATCTGAGCAGAGTAGTGGTGGAGCGGACTCTGTTTGAAAGAAATTTATTCCTTCCACTCCCCTCCTCCCATCCCCATCCACAGAGGGCCAGTCACCCAGATTCTCAACAAAAGAGTGGCTGAGCTGATACTAACTGCCACACCCATTGATACTTGGAGGAATCTAAGTAAATAAGGAGTAAGTTAAAACTAATACTGTTTTGTGCTTCTAAAACATCCACAGGTTATTCTGGCTGTATAAAAAAGGCGAGGGAGTGGGAGGAGATCTGGGGGCAGATTTCCATCAATCTACAGCCATTCCCCAGCTGAAAGAAGCTTGGCGAAAAAGAAGGCTTTGAGGCCAGAGGAATGGAGTTGAGTGAAGTAAGTGTTTTCCTATGCCTCTAACAAGGAAATCAGGCTGTTTGAGGACTGGAGACCACAGGAAGTAGACTGCTACGTATACAGCCTTGTGAAACAGCAACTACCTTTCTTTACTATATATGATGATAATTGCCTGAGGTTCAGTTGTTGGCTTCTTTTAGGAAGAGAAAATATGAAGAAAATGTCTTACTCTTTCTTTTTTGCCAAGCGAGAAGCACATTATTATATTTACACTATTCTTTTTTCCTATCCCCTCAACGGGGTCATTATAATTTGTTCTTGGCTTCTTCATTCTGCATTTCATTTGCTCTCACTGTTTAGTTTTAGCTGAGCACTCCCGAGTTTCTCTCAGCAGCCCTGGGCCATTCCGCTAAGGTCCAGGTTTGTATCTTTGACAGACCATTGATTTGTCCGTCAAGATCCCTCACCAGTAGCAGAAGCTCATCAGGTCCAAAACTAAATTTCTCATCAGCTGCCCAAACCAGTCCTTCCTCCTGACTTGTCCACTCATGTTAACCTTACCACAAAAATGAATCAGGCCAACAACCCAAGCCTCACCTTTTACTCATCTCTCTCTCTCCGTCTGACATCCAACCGGTTCCCAAGACTTTCTGTTCTACTTCCATTAGGGCTGCATTTTTTTGAACTCTATGACCTTGGGTAAATCATTTAACCCCTTTGGACCTCAGATTCCTAATCTGTAAAAAGGGAGAAGAGGATAATAATACTAATTATCCCATTGAATTAACTTCCTGTGAGGAGTCAGTGATGCAGGTGTAATATGCAGTACATTGCTTAGAATAAAGAGAGTTCACAAAATTATTTTTCCCTTTTCCCAGTTCTCTACTTAAAACTGGCCCTGCTATTTCTCATCCGTATTAATAGTTTCCTAACTGAACTGCCTACCCTCTGTGTCTCCATATTCAGATCAGTCCTGCATTCTATGGATAAATGCAGCCCAATATAGTCTTTCATTATTTCATATTACCTGAGAATGTAGCCCAAGCTACTCTGCCTGGTATTAAAGACATCAGTATATTTCTTGGATTTGCTTTCTTTTTACTTTATTTGGAGATTTTCATAGGTCAGCCAATCTGAATTTCGTGCTTTTTCAAAAGTCTTCATTCTAGACCTTTCATTTCCCTAAGAGGTCCTTTCTTTTATCTCTGTGTATTTGAATTTTACTTAATTAAAAATTGTACATTTTCTATTTTAAAAATATTTCTAATGTTTATTTATTTTGAGGGAGAGAAATACAGAGAGGGGCAGAGAGAGAGGGAGATACAGAACCCAAAGTGGGCTCCAGGCTCCAAGCTGTCAGCACAGAGCCTGACACGGGGCTCGACCTCATGAACAGTGAGATCATGACCTGAGCCTAAGTCAGATGCTTAACCGACTGAGCCACCCAGAAGCCCCTAAGAATTGTACATTTAATGTATATCTTGCTAATTAATGAGCTCCTTCAGAACAGAGGCTATCTATTGCTCGTCTTTATATTTGCAGTGTTGGTAGTGTTTCTGACATGGAGTAAAATAAGCAATAAACTTTTGCTGAGTAAGTGAATAAAAAGAATGGACAAAACTTTCTTGTATTCTCAAAATGCTTTGAAAGAATTGGTTTTTGGTCATTTGTATTTCCGCTTACCACACTCCTGATATTATCAGCAGAAAATAATTTAACTAGAAATGATAACTAGGATATTGTCCCGTATATTTATTTTGACTTACTTTCATTTCCTTTTCATCCAAATAGTTTTCTTTCCTGGGTTTAATGAAAGAAATGCAAGTCTGAAACTTTGTGTATGAGCCACAATTACTTTTGAATTTATAAGATTTTGTTTTCTTAATTTTAATTTGAAATAACATAAGGAGTCTCAAAACTGTGATTTTAATTTTAATTAAAAAGATGTTCTAGAGGGGCACCTGGGTGGCTCAGTTGGTGAAGTGTCCAACTCCTGATTTTGGTTAAGGTCATGATCTCATAGTTTGTGAGTTTGAAATCCTGCGTCGGGCTCCATGCTAATAGCTTGGAGCATGCTTGGGATTCTCTCTCCCCCTCTCTATCTGCCCCTCCGTCACTCATGCATGTGCACACTGTCTCTCTTTCTTTCAAAATAACTAAAAATAAACTAAAAAATATGTTCTGGAAACAGTCATTTATAATATGCTTCTTTATTTTCCCTCCACCCTTCTAATTTTTTTTAAGTTTATTTATTTTGAGAGATAGAGCATGAGCAGGGGATGGGTAGAGAGAGAGGAGGAGAGGGAGAAAATCCAAAGCAGGCTCCACATTGTCAGTGAGGAGCACAACACAGGACTCTGTCTTACAACCATGAGATCATGACCTAACTGACTGAGCCACCCAGACACTCCTTCCCTCCACCTTTCTAAGATGCTATTTCCTCAGGCTTTTTTTTTTTTTTTAAATTTTAGGGAAAGAGGGGTGTCTGAGTGGCTCAATCGGTTAAGCATCTGATTTTGGCTCAGGTCATGATCTCCCAGTTCGTGAGTTCGAGCTCCTCATCCGGTTCTCTGCTGTCAATGCAAATCCCACTTCGGATCCTCTGTCTCCGTCTCTCTCCCAACGTGTGCTATCTCTCTATCTCTCTCTCTCTCGTCTCTCAAAAATAAATACAAACATTTTTAAAAAGTTTGAGAGACAGACTACACCAGCAGGGGAGAGGGAGAGAGAGAATGTTAAGCAGGCTCCACACTGATCCCAACGGGGGGCTCAGTCTTATCACTGTGGGTTCATGACCTGAGCTGAAATCAAGAGGCTGATACTCAGGGCAACTGACTGAGCCACACAGGTGCTCCTCCTCTTGCTTTTTAAAGCTTTCATTTAATTTAATATTCAGGCTTAAAATCATGCTTACAACAGTTAACCACAAAAGATCCACTGGACATTTAGAAATACTGCTGTAGTTACATAATTTTTATTAGTGTTTACTGAGAGTCATAGTATGCCAGAGGCTACTAGTGATGACATATCAGAGAAAATAAACTCTAATTGTAGGCTACAGGAACAAAATCTACCCTATCACTGTCTCATAGGTTGTGAGAATAAGTGAGATTCTCTATACACAGTACTTTGAGACGCCCCGAATAAAACAGTGGAATTCATTACATTCATTTTCTTATTAGTAGATTTAGGTGTCTGAGTCGTTCCAGAAGCCTGGAAAGCTTGCTGATGGCTTAAATAAGGCATGGTGCTGAAAAGTTGTTAATTGATCAGTTGTGAATTTCATAAATTTTTGGGGGGGGGTACCTTATTAAAACTCAGTGTAAATAACACTGCATCCAACGTGTTATTTCTGTCTTTTTTTCCTAAAGTCTCACCACCAGATATGGTCAGAGTAGAGTTCAGAACTTTAACAGCTCCTCATCGGCAAATGAATATAATTCCAACTCATCTATCATATTTGGCCACTAAATGACCTTTTTACTTTTTCCCCCCATAACCTCTGTACATGCTTTGACCAGATGGAATATTTTGCGATTCCCTGATTTATATGTTGAGCTTTCTTAAATCTTACCTGTGCTCACACTGATCCTTTTAATTGAAACTCATTATTTATTTATTCAATCATTAAATAAATGTTTATTGAGCATTTTATATGTGCCAGGCATTCTGCTAGACAGTGGAGAAACAACATATATAGACCCTGCCCTCATGAAGTCTGTGTTCCAGTGAGGAAAACAAACAAACAGAAAATCAGTAATAAGTAAATGGAATAGTGACCACAGTCATGGTAAAGGTAGTGGAGAGGACAAGTTATGGAACCAGAGACTGTTCAGGAATGGGTGGGGGAGAAGCACTGCTGATAAAACGGTTTGAGAAGGTCACAACGTGAGATGAGATATAAAAGAAGCAGGAATTCATCAATTCTAAAGTGAGGGAAGACTTTCCAGGACAGGAGGAACACCTATGGCAAAAACTGGAAGGCAGGAATGAGAGTGGCCTATTCTGAGAGCTGGCAGAGAACAAATATGGCTGAAGTGCCGTGAGTGATGGGGGGAGAGGTGAGAGGGGAGGCTGGAGGACTCAGGAGGTCGTGTGCAAGAACAGCCGTGGGGAGAACAGTTACGAGATTATTGCAGCAAAGGAGAGAGAATGATGACCAGCGTGGTGGCTACAGAGATGGAGGAAAGTAGAAGAATTCAGTATGTACTTTGCAAGGGACTTGTACATAAATGCAAGGAGTGATAAAAAGAGAGAAATATAGGATGACTTTTAGGTTTCCAGTTTGAGGGTTTGGATCAAAGGTGATGGTGCAAGGTGACAACGAAAAACAAGAGAAAACATAGATAATATAGATTAAACCTTTTAAGAGCTTCACATAAATAGATTTGAAAATTCAGAGAACATTTTAAACTGTCTAAAAAAATACAAATTATCCAAGTGGGCTGAAAAGAAACACAATCTGAGACTAATAACCATTAAATAAATGCTTTCATTACATATCTTACCCCAAGCCCTATTTCAGACAGTTTTATAGGCTAATTTTGTCAAATCTCCAAAGAGTGTGTACTTTATACCTTATAAAAACCATTCTAGAAACAGTAAAAGAGGAGAAACCAGCAAACTCATGAGGCTGACATAACCTTGAAACAAAATCAGGTAAATATTGTGTAAGAATAGATTATTATATGCCTGCCTCACCTATAAACATGGCAAATATCCTGAACAAAACAGAAGAAAAGGGAATCGCATAACGCATTAACAATTCATTATGAGCAAATATGGTTTATTCATGAGCTTTGGATGGTATACATTAATATGTATTTTAATGTAATTTTCTAATCGAATTAAATATATGAAAAATAAATTTCATATATTTAAAAAATGTAAAAAAATAAAAAAAGAAAGAAAAGAAAAATAAACAAATAAATAATAAACCCCCCCAAAAATGAGAAAAGAAACATATGGATCATTTCAGTAGATGCGGAAGCAGCATTTCATAAAATTCAATACCTAACGTGTTAACAAAAGGAAACAGAGGGCTGCCTCCACTCTTGTCCCAGCCTCCATTCTATTGTCAACCTGCAGTAGCTCATGTGTTTAATACAGAAGTCATCACGATTTCAGTAGTTCCCCCTTATCTGTGAGGGATACGTTCCAGGACCTCCAGTGGATACGTGAACCGGTAAATAGTACCGAACTCTATACATACCATGTTTTTTCCTATACATTCACACCTATGATAAAGCTTGACTTGTAAATTAGGCAGGGTAAGAAGTTAACAGTAACTTCTTAATTATAAGATAGAGGAATTATAACAATATATTCTAATAAAAGTGGTCTCCCTCTCTCAAAATATCTTATTGTACTGTACTTACCCTTCTTCCTGTGATGAGGTGGGACAGTGAGATGCCAACACAATGAAAGGAAGTGAGGGGAACGATGGAGGCATTGCGACGTAGAGTTAGGATGCTATCAGCCTTCTGAAGAGTCGCCAGACTCTTCTTCTACTTCCTTACTGCAGTTGGCTTTTGGTAACTCAAACTGTGGAAAGCAAAATTGCAGAGAAGGGGGACTCCTGTATGCCATTCCCTTGCTCTGCACCTTTAATTGTTTATCATCACGTTAGTAAAAATCCTGAGGAATCTTGCGGTGACCCGAGAGCCCCTGTAGCATGCGGTTTCTGTCTACGTTTTCAACCTCACTTGACTAAGCTAGTATGTTCTCACCTCAGGATGTTTGCACTTGTGGTTCTCTCTGCCTAGAATGTTCTTTCTTACAATAACTGCATGATTTGCTCTCTACTTTCATTCAGGTCTCTGCTCAAATGTTACCTCTTCAAAGAGGCCTTTCAGGACATCTTAAATAAAATAACTATTCCCTCTCTCTCTCCCCAAGTTCTTTGCCTGAGGCAGTTTTTTTTTTGTATGGGAGGGGGTAACACTTATTACTACCTGATACTCTATTACATGTTTATTTGCTCTCTCTCTTTCTTTCTGTTATAGGCACTTATGAGGATGGGGACCTTCCACCACCCTCCTCTTCAAACGTTAATTCTCAATGTGCTTAAAACAGTATCTGATATGCAGTCGGGTCCCCACACATATTTGCTGAATGAATAGATGCATGAAAGAGTTATTTCTAGGGTTATTTGTTATGAAGATTGAATAAGATAATATAGCAGCACAACTAAAATTAGAAAAAACTCGAGGTTTTTAGTCCTGTTAGACATATTTAGTCATAAAATTTCTTTACAAACAGTGACACCCATGAAGTTGAATTGATTTCCAAGTGTTAAACAAGCCAGCTTGGGTAGATATACCCAGACCATGATAATAACAGCCACCATCTACTCAACCCCTACTTTGCTCCCGTATTATTAAGCACTCTTCAAATACTATTATTAACTCTTACAACAGCACAAAGTAGGCATTCCAGTTCACAGTTTTTCAGAGAAAATGGAAAGTTCAAGCTATTGTCTAATATCATATGGCTTGTACATCAGAATCTGTGCCCAGAGAGGCTACACAGTAACTTTGCTCTTAAGTTGATCAATATACATTTACTGAGATCCTCTTTTGTTGAAAGCACTTGAAAAATCACATATTTACTGGCAGACCTTTTGCTGCCATGCAAGCGTTGCTTGCTTTTTGCCTTAGAACTTTATGTGTTAGGTCTGCAGGCTGAATGAACAAGGCCAGGCTGTGCCGTCCACTATGACTGACTCCTACCTGGGTTGGCTTGCAAAATAGCCTTCTCTCAACTTAACAGAAGACCATGGGGGAAGGGAAGGGGAAAAAAAGAGTTACAAACAAAGAGGGAGGAGGCAAATCATAAGAGACTCTTAAATACAGAGAACAAACTGAAGGTGGATGGGGAGTGGGGGAGAGGGGAAAATGGGTGATGGGCATTGGGAGGGCATTTGTTGGGATGAGCACAGGGTATTGTATGTAAGCAATGAACCATGGGAATCTACCCAAAAACCAAGAGCACGCTGTACACACTGCTTGTTAGCCAATTTGACAATAAATTATATTTAAAAAATAAATAAATACCATAGAAGAAAAAATAGCCTTCTCTCCCTGTATTCTCAAGAAGGAAAAAGAGCAGGGCTCTTTGATGGTATCGTCAACCAGAACATAGAGATGATGTCCATTAGTATTAATAGTAAGAACCAACATTTATTGTTGCCATGTGTCAATTCTGTCCCCACGACGTATGTATTTAATCTTCTCAAGAACTCTGTTGAAAAAAAAAAAAAAAAAAAAAAGAACTCTGTTGAGTAGGTATTAATATTTCCCTGCCCTTTTCAGGTGAGGACATCTACGTACAGAAAGGTCTAGTAACTGGACTGAGATCATACATCTGATAAGGTAGAGTAGTATTTAAATCCAGTTCTAGGACCACGTGTATGTACTTACTCAAATGTACACTTTGGTTTTTCTTTTGGTGTGCTTACAGTAATGTAAATGTAATCATTTAAGTGCACATAATGTGACTTGCTTTTTGTGAGAGCCCTGGCCTTACCTTGGTGTTCTCTCCATATGGGTATATATTCATCTTCCTCCTTCTTTTTGACTACTGTATATATAAATATAGAGGTACCATAATTTATTAAACTATATAGAGATAAATTTACTTATATATTTATAAAAATTTTATATTACATACTTTATGTATCATATATATTTTTATAATTTTTTAAAATGTTTATTTTTGAGAGAGAGAGAGAGAGAAAGCAGGGGAGGGGCAGAGAGAGAGGGAGACAGAGGGTCTGAAGCAGGCTCTACTCTGACAGCAGAGAGCCTGATGTGGGGCTCGAACTCACCAACCATGAGATCATGACGTGAGCCAAAGTCAGACCCTTAACTGACTGAGCCACCCAGGCACCCCCATATACATTTTTATATTATATATTTATATTTATTAAAATGTTTCTTTACTCAACATATATCCTATATATTATTTTTATATTATATAATTTCTTTAAATTTTAGAGAATGCTGAAATAAACATACTTATGTAACTCTTGAGTGTGTGTGTGTGTGTGTGTGTGTGTGTGTGTGTGTATGAATGGTTCTTTTGAATAGATACTTAAGACAACTTGCTAGGTCTATGAATGCAATTACAAATTATAACTGCAATCACTAATTACCCACCAAACAGGTAGAAGCAACTTAATGTATACCAATCATCCCTGAATGTTATTTCCCTATATGCTAACACTTGATATTATCTATTTTTTAAGTTTGTTTATCTGATCACTAATAATATATAATTCCTACATGATTTTTATCAAGCTGAATTTTTTTTTCAGATATTGGCTGTTTCTATCTTTGCATCTTTAGCCCATTTTTGCATTAGTTCGTTTACTTTCATTTATAGAAGCTTTTATATTTTCCAGACATTAAAAGTCCATTTACTGGGGTGCCTGGTGGCTCAGTCAGTTGAGTGGTTAAAGTATGAGTTGGGATTTTTTCTTTTTTACTATAAAAAGAATGTATTGGGGCATGTAGGTGGCTCAGTCGGTTAAGCATCCAACTTTAGCTCAGGTCATGATCTTGCAGTTCGTGAGTTCAAGCCCTGCATCGGGCTCTGTGCTGACAGCTCAGAGCCTGGAGCCTGCTTTGGATTCTGTATCTCCCTCTCTCTCTGCCCCTCACCCGCTCATGCTCTGTCTCCCTGTCAAAAATAAATAAACATTAAAAACATTTTTTTAAAAAAGTGCATTTACTAATATGTTGTCAATATTTCTCTCCATCAGTTGCTGGTCTTTTAATTTTTTTTAGCTTTATTGGAGGTATAATTGACACCTAAAATTGTAAGGTATTAAAGGTGTCTTTTAAGTTTGTGTCTCCATAAGGACACACTTTTCTTATTTTTTTTGTTGAGAAGTCTTTATAGGGTCTAATCCATCAATCATTTCTTTTAAAAAGTTAGGGTTGCTTGTTGCTTAGAACATTTATACCATGAATTAATTTTTAAAACTCTAATATCTTCTTCTAATATTTTGATAATTGAGTATCTTTTCTCATTTATAGATAGAGGATTTTTTTTTTTTTTTTTTTAGCGAGGTCAAGAGCAGTCTCCTGTAGCCTTATGGTGTGTTAGAAATAAACGCAAGCATTCTCTTCCTGACCTCAGCATTTAGGAGTACGTAGTGGCTCTGAGGGTCTCAGCTTACACGCATGTAGAGAATTTCTCTTCTGCTGCAGGCAGAGATTGTAGCCTTTCTAAAATTGGCAAGTAAAATACAGCGGCATGTCGATTGGTTTTTCTCACGTTATTTGAACGTCACAGTGTGCCAATGACTACTTTCTGGAAGTAGCCAGAAATACTTTCCAGTAGAAATTGTTCTCTTTTGATCTGGGAGCCGTGGGAAGGATCACGTCTCAGGGCAGCTGTGATGGTTAAACTGATCTAAGAATGGGTTTATGGAAAAGACTTCATCAATAATTTCAAGGGGGAAAGGGGCCCAGGTTCCTAGGCTGGTGTAGGTATCCACAGACTGTTAGCACTGGAAGGAATCTTCTACATCTGGTTCAATGTCTATAATTCTGTATGTCTATAATTACAAATGAAGAAACCGAGGTAAGAGAGTGTCATTGAAGGGCACCCAGCTAGAAGGACAATGATAAAACGAATACTGTACAGATGACATGATAAACAGAGAGCTATGTTAGGGTTAGCAACAAACTCTGTGGCTTGGCGCATTGACCTCAGCATATCTGACATTTGGGAAATATTTCAACTTTTGAGGTTTAGAGTCCCATTCCCAAACGTGAAAGAGGAAATATAACCCTGTAAATACCCCCTCTAATTCATTCTGTGATAGGAAAACACCTCATTTTCCCCACACCGTTAAGGACCACAGATCTCTGAGATTCTTCTTACATTAAAATTGTATTGCTTTTCCTCCTTTCAAAATACTTTTGATTCTTGAATTTGCCTCGACAAAATTAAACTGAATATACAAATAAACAAATAACATCCCTCTGGATTTTGGGTATCAGTAGAACATACTATCATCACATAGTACTGCTTTTTCGCCATCCTGCTACCTTAGATTTTTAACGATGCAGCATTTTCTTTCTTAGGGAATGATGCTGGTTTGCTCAGGGAAACCATAAGGCCCACTGTAGGAAATCAGTGAACAAAAAAATCTTTGTGTGCCCTTTAATAAGCATGTTTACTTGTTTATGAATAGGTGACCTTTTTTTTTTTTTTTTTTTTTTTTTTTACAAAAGGATATACAATAAAAATTTACTCTTATCCTTGTTCCCTGACCACCCCTTCCCCTCCTAGGCCAGCACCCAGCAGTTGGTTTAGACCTAGTGTGTTCAAGCTCTAGGATCTAGGAAACTCTCAGTCTCTGCACCTGGAAACCCCATTCTGGCCTTTGGGAGCTAATCAATGTCCGAGTGCTTTTCAGAAATTAAAAAAAACAAAATCACAGCCCACAGTAAGATCATACTTAAATAACATGCCCATTCAGGAAATAATACTTATCCTTTCTATAGAAGATATACCCTAATGTTTTCAGTTGTTTCATTTTTTAACAATCTACTAAACATGCACTTTTATCTCCCCAACCCAGTTCAATTTACGAATATTTCTTTTTTTTTTTTTAAAGTTGTAAAAAAGTTTGTTGCAGAAAGAAGAGGACCAACATACAGACAAACAAGTAATTGCAGTATAAAGTGGTAGGAACTAGGGTGGAAAGGAAACACCTAGAGGGGGTTTCATCTCTGCTTGTGGAGGTTCAGGAAAGGCTAGTCTAGGGAAGAATGCTTTGCCTTAGAAGCTTGCTATGTGAACAGAAGTATAAAAATAGAAGTGTTTCCAGACACAGAGAATAATGTGCACAGGAATGAGGTCTGAGAAAGCATAGTTTATGCAATCCGGAAGTCTTTCACTAAATAGGCAGCAGAGTATGTATGTAGACATTGAACGTTGAGGGCTTAAGAATTTTGATTGTGAAGATCTTTGTATTCCACGGTAAGGATTTAGGACTTATCCGCTAAGCCACTGAAGCATTTTGTGTACGGAAATACCAGCCTTGGCTCAGTGTTTTGGAGAGAGTGAGGAGGATTGATCAGTGAGTAGAAGACTGGACAGGGGGCAGCTCCAGACCTTTTGGTAGAAATTTCATGGTTACTCCATTCTTGCATTCTTGCTCTGCTCTAGTGCCTCCTTGCTTCAGACTGTTTGGCTAAGAGTCTTTCCCTCTTTCTTTCACTGGGGACTTGACAAAATAAAGTGGTTTCTATGGGTTAGGGAATGCTGAGGACGGAAAAAATAACAAATTCCATTTAAGGGCTCCGTGGGAAGGTCAGGCCTAGGATGCAGACTGGGTAGCCGAAGTGGGATGGATCACAGTCCATAGGAGAGGGGATACAAAGAAACTCTTTAAGGAGGCGTCAGCATCATGGACACTGAGGTCATGGCAGCATAGGGCTAAAGAGGAAGGATTGAGAATCGCGTGCAAGAGCCCTCAATGAAGGTGAGGGACTGACCAGTGGGAAATTGACAGTAACATGAAGTAACAGGTGGCATAACCTACCAGCACGGGCTTGAAGGGAGAAGCTTTTTGCACAAATGGGGAGAAAAGATGGTCTGGAAATGACATTGGGCTGCTAAGAGAATGCCAACATTGTTCTGAGTCCCATGGCCATATGGGAGGATGTGTTGCCTCCATGGAAAAGGTTACAAGGAGAGGAGTTTCACTGTGGAAAGCCAGGTCTCATCAAGGGAGAGAAAGGGAAAACAATGAAACGAAATATTCTTTAAAAACAACTATTTATGTTTTGCTTCATTGTGACAGTTATTTTGATGTGTCAACTGGGAGGATGTTTTTGGAGGAGATTAACGTTTAAATCAGTGAACTTTGAGTGAGCAGATTGCCCTCCATGGTGTGAATGGGCCTCTTTCAATCTGTTAAAGTCCTCAATAGAACAAAAAAAGACCAGCCTCCCCAAGAAACAGTGAATTCTCTAGCAAACTGCCTTAGGACATCATCTGCCCCACTGGCTCTTCGGGTCTCGTGCCTGCTACCCACACTGCAGATTTTGGACTCGCTCGTCTCTATAATTGCATGTGCCAACTTCTTTTTTTTATATGAAATTTATTGTCAAATTGGTTTCCATACAACACCCAGTGCTCATCCCAACAGGTGCCCTCCTCAATGCCTATCACCCACTTCCCCCTCCCTCCCACCCCCATCAACCCTCAGTTTATTCTCAGTTTTTAAGAGTCTCTTATGATTTGGTTCCCTCCCTCTCCAACTTTTTTTTCCTTCCTCTCCCTCGTGGTCTTCTGTTAAGTTTCTCAGGATCCACATAAGAGTGAAAACATAGGGTATCTGTCTTTCTCTGTATGGCTTATTTCACTTAGCATCACACTCTCCAGTTCCATCCACGTTGCTACAAAAGGCCATATTTTATTCTTTCTCATTGCCATGTAATATTCCATTGTGTATATAAACCACAATTTCTTTATCCATTCATCAGTTGATGGACATTTAGGCTCTTTCCATCATTTGGCTATTGTTGAGAGTGCTGCTATAAACATTGGGGTACAAGTGCCCCTATGCATCAGTACTCCTGTATCCCTTGGGTAAATTCCTAGCAGTACTATTGCTGGGTCATAGGGTAGATCTATTTTTAATTTTTTGAGGAATCTCCACACTGCTTTCCAGAGCAGCTGCACCAGTTTGCATTCCCACCAACAGTGCAAGAGGGTTCCCGTTTCTCCACATCCTCGCCAGCATCTATAGTCTCCTGATTTGTTCATTTTGGCCACTCTGACTGGCATGAGGTGGTATCTCAGTGTGGTTTTGATTTGTATTTCCCTGATGAGCGATGTTGAGCATCTTTTCATGTGCCTGTTGGCCATCTGGATGTCTTCTTTAGAGAAGTGTCTATTCATGTCTTCTGTCCATTTCTTCACTGGGTTATTTGTTTTTCGGGTGTGGAGTTTGGTGAGCTCTTTATCGATTTTGGATACTAGCCCTTTGTCCGATATGTCATTTGCAAATATCTTTTCCCATTCCGTTGGTTGCCTTTTAGTTTTGTTGATTGTTTCCTTTGCAGTGCAGAAGCTTTTTATCTTCATGAGGTCCCAATAGTTCATTTTTGCTTTTAATTCCCTTGCCTTTGGAGATGTGTCAAGCAAGAAATTGCTGTGGCTGTGGTCAGAGAGGTTTTTTCCTGCTTTCTCTTCTAGGGTTTTGATGGTTTCCTGTCTCACATTCAGGTCCTTTATCCATTTTGAGTTTATTTTTGTGAATGGTATAAGAAAGTGGTCTTGTTTCATTCTTCTACATGTTGCTGTCTAAAACAAAAAAACCAAGAGCATGTGCCAACTTCTTATACTACATTTCTTTCTGTATGTACACATGTCCTGTTGGTTCTCTTTCTCTAATACGTTCATCTTTCACATTTTTCTTGTGTAGTATTTCACAGAATCCTCAAAAGACTGAGGATTCAGGAGAGTCTGTTTACAAAGCAGAAGGGTCTCTGGGGTGCCTGGGTGGCTCAGTCGGTTAAGCATCTGACTTTGGCTCAGGTCATGATCTCATGGTTTGTGAGTTCGAGCCCTGCATCGGGCTGTGTGCTGACAGCTCAGACCCTGGGGCCTGCTTTGGATTCTGTGTCTCCCTCTCTCTCTGCTCCTCCCCCGCTCATGCTCGCTTTCTCTCTCTCTCTCTCTCTCTTTCTGTCAAAAATAAATAAAAATTTTAAAAAAAGCAGAAGGGTCTTTAGAGGGCAGATGGCAAAAATTTTAGAGTGGCCAACGAGGTCTTTGGAGTAAGTAACAGTGCATGAAAACTAGCAAGTTTGTATGATGAGAAGCCCCACGATTTTAAACTAACTTCCTGTAGGAGCTCCTGGGTGTCTAGTTCGGTTAAGCCTACAGCCCTTGGTTTTGGCTCAGGCCGTGGTCTCACAGTTCATGAGTTTGAGCCCCACATTGAGTGAGCTCCATGCTGGCAGTGAGGAGCCTGCTTGGGATTCTCTCTCTCCCTCCCTCTCAAAATAAACAAATAAACTTACAAAAATAAAGTGTTTAAAAAAATAAACTAACTTACTATCTTCACACTAGAAATTATAAACCCCAGGAAAGCATGGGAAAATTCTAGATGCTGCTTGCAGCCTCTTCTGGTGTGCTTCAGGAAAGAGCTCCTTCCACCTCTGTAGGTCACCTCTAGAAGCCAGGGGCAGCGATCTCCCCTCTCTGCACAGGGCCTTGGTCTAACAGGCTCTTCAAAAACCTTTGACTCCTTCTCTTCTCTGAATAGCAAGTTTGGAAGTGTTCCTCTCTGGGGCACTGAGGAGAAGAATGCCCTTCGTGCTTCCCTAACATCACGTGAACTCCAGGGGGCTGTATCCCTGCTCGAATCTGTAACCTTATGGCTACAGGTGACACTGTCCCTTTTCTCAGTTTGCCTACAGCAAGGTTGTGCCGACCATCTCCTGGTCCATCCGAACTCATCCACTTTGGAAACGTGGCTTGCTAGAATCACTTTCAGCCACACTGGTGATTAAGTCTTTTATGGTCCCCAAAGGATTTTGCTGACCCCAATTTCTCCTGCGTCGTCTATCACCGTGCCTGAAATTTCTACCAGTAGTGATCACTTTTCAGTGAAAGCGAGAAAAACTCCTTCCTGGTCTCGATTCCCCAAGCCAATGATATCAGATGGAGGAGGAGAAAATGAATTCGGGATGATGTTTTAGTATACCTAATTACCTTATTTCCTTGTATGGCCCGTTCAGAGAAGGCAGAAACTCATTATTGTCTCAATTGCTCTGTTTTCTTTCTGTTAAAAAATTTTAGTTATACTTCGTAATAAAGACAATGTTTCACGTAGGTGTTCCTGGTATTAACTACCTATTATTTATTTTTACAATGATACATTTTACAGACGATACTTCTCATTCTCTGCAAGCTTACAGCTCCACCAACAATATTACATAAAGCCTCCAGAACAGGATAACATGGTTTGTATACCCCGATGGGATTCCCACATAAAGACTATTTTAAGAATGTGCTTTCAGAACATCTCACGCTCCTGTCACCATCAGGCTTATCTCACTGACCTTTCTGCTGCTTTGCTGCTAGGCAATCATCTTAAGGTAGTGTAAGTCAGTATTAAAATGCAAAAGACAAGGGGCGCCTGGGTGGCTCAGTCAGTTGGGCGTCCAACTTTGGCTCAGGTCATGATCTCGTGGTTTGTGGGGTTGAGCCCTGCCTCGGGCTTTGCATTGACAGCCCAGAGCCTGGAGTCTGCTTCCGATTCTGCCTCCGTCTCTCTCTCTCTGCTCTCTTTCAAATATAAATAAACATTAAAAATTTTTTTTAAAAAAGATGAGTAATCTTTTCATTATCAGATTGTCATTATCAGATCCAATCTGGAAACAATTAGGAGCCTGAGGGGCTGGGACTCGTACACTTAGTTGAATAACTGAATGAAAGGAATCCAAAAGCCTTAAAGCCTGGCATGCTTCCAGAGAGGACAGACGTGGTGATGCCCCATACAGGAAGGCCTCTGGGGAGTCAGAACAGCATGAACACCTGGACCCTTAGAGGGGTTTCTGCCAGGCAAGACGCTCAAGACACTGGAAGAGACACTGGAAGAGACCCTGCAGCTACACCTTGAACTGGGGAAAACGGGGGTGACCTCCTTCCATGTTCTGCCCGGGATCAGGAGCTTCATTAACTTAACGAGGATCCTGGAAGCAACAACAGTGATTATCTCAGAACTGAGAACTTGGTTCTGAAAATCCTATGCTGTCTGGAGTAGGCTGTAGGATGGCAAGAAAAGTCAAACAGGCGCTATAGGTGAAGACAGAAAATAGATACTTTTTTTTAGAGGTTTGAGTTGGAGGTTTCTGAGACACAGCAGAAGAGAAAGCGAGAAACCAAGATAAGGTAGTGGGAAGCAAGGAGCACAATAATGCTAATGGCTAGGGGGTTCCCTGAATGGCTGAAGGGCAAGAAAGGAGGGAGAGGGAGAGGAGCTCATCGCTAAAGGCCTAAAGAGCTCAGAGAAAATCCCAGGAGCTCAGAAACCTCTCAGGTATATACACAAAATGGAAGTCTTAGAAACAATGCATTTATCTGAATGGAAGACCAGAATCGATACGATGGTCGTTCGGCTAAATGAAAAGCATACAGGGTATTTGGCGACGTCTCAGCCCAGCAAGAAAATAAACAGATCTATTAGATATTCTCTATTTCCAAGTCATCTAATTCTATAAGAGACTGCTTCATGGAAAAATAATATTGTGGTTAAGAATGCATCTCAAAATTATTTTCCTAATTTCATATAATTTCTAAGTGACTTCCCCCAATCCACACACATAAAGAATAAGAGGTATGGGACTAAGCCACTTCAATCTGTTGCATTTAATGATGATTTAACTGATTCTACCGCCCCTTATTTAGTGCATGTATTTCTTTGGTTTATGTCTCCACCACCCCCCACCCCCACCATCCCTTTTAGCACTAATAAAAGTCACAGATTAGTTCAGGGACATATTCCATTCCTCTTAATTTGGAGTCATGAACACCAATTACGATTATTATATTGCATGTGTCTTATCCTCATACCGAATGATACAAACAATGACCTTTTATAGAACATTCCTTCAAGGAAACCTCAAGACTTAGAGAGTCAAAGCACAGCTGAATTAAACATGCACACAAAGATCTAAGCAAAAGGAGACTCTGGAAGTGTTTACACCAGAAAAGGATTAACCCCTTCCCCTACCCACAAAAACATGGTAAATGTGCCCATCAAAAGTTAGCACGACCAACTTGATGTGGCCAGGAAACAGCTTCGGCTCAGAATCAGAGAATCCAGAAACTAGAGGTAGAAATAAGTTAGAGTTAAAAAGTTAGAACTTGGGAGGGGATTTGGCATAGCTGCCTGGCTTTCTGAAGATAAGTTATCAATATATATATTTGGTAGATGAAGACACCAAGGTCCAAGGCCACCCAGCTGTCTAGTAGCCAAAGGAGAAATAAATCTCATGTTCCTTCTTTGGTACACGTTATCTACAGTTAATAAAAAGTTCTAAAAATTTTATGATACTTAGAAAAGCAGGGCCCAAATGCTACTATATTAAATGAGAGAGTTCTGAAGGGAGATTCAGGGAAAGAATACTTATTGTTATCTAAGAAATAACTTAGGAATTTACAGCTATCTGATCTAGCTCGAGACCTTGAGGAAAGGAAAGTTTAATTAAGGTGCGAGAAAAGAAAGAAGGGCATTTTAAAAAAACAACTCCAATGATTTTTGTTCATCTTTCAAATTTTTCTTCTATGTTGTTTCATTTAGTCACAAATACCTTCAGAGAAACACGACAGAGTTCTTTGCAAGTAGATCGATTTGGCATTTCTTTTCTCTGTTACAAACGTATTTTCAGTGAAAGTTTCCCTAGGAAAGTATGTTTCTCTCTTCTGAGACAGCACAAATACATTTAATTCATACTCTGCTATATACTTTACAATATCACTGATGTTCAACAGGAGGGAAGAGTAATGAACAAAATGACAAATTATCTTTCCTGTTATACTGTGATGAAATGTCAAATTTCTTCTTTGCTTAAAATAATTTCAATATACTAATCAAAAGTAGACAGGAAACATTTTCCTCTTTGTTTTAGAGTGAATTTCACATTTCTTTTCATCTTGGAAGTTTGGAAATTGAAATAAGTTTTGGAGTGAACTTTTATAAGATTTACCGTGGACAGAGCGAGTTATAATGAACAAACTTAAAAAATGCTTATTTTCATTTATTTGGAGATAGAATGCGCACACAAGTGTGCATACAAGCAGAGGAGGGGCAGAGAGAGGGGAGAGAGAATCCCAAGCAGGGTCTGTATAATCAGCCCAGAGCTCTATGTGGGACTCTATCCCACAAACTGTGGGATCATGACCTGAGCTGAAATCAAGAGCTGAAATCAAGAGCCACCCAGGCCCCCATATGATGAATACACTTTTATCATCACAACTCAAATATTATGACTAAGAGAACGTGAAATGATCTTTTGGACAGACAGAATCAAATGGAGTTAGTAGGACAAGAAACAACTACAAAGATTATCTCTTTGCCCTTACATAGAATCATAACCAGATCTGAAGCTGTTTTGATTTAAATGCAGAAAAAGACATACTACTCTGAGAAAATTTTCTTGAATTTCCAGTTGGAAATGAAGTTCCTCAGCAGTTCTGCAGCAATTGAAGGAAATTGAAAAGTGCTCATCAATGGAAATTTTAGTGGACTAAAAGAATATTTTCATGAGTAATTTGCATTTTCTGACCATTCAGGATGTCTTTGCAACAAGATGATGAGCTAAGTAAAAATTTTTTTCTCTTCAGATGACTAATTATTTTTAGATTGAATTGAATAGCATCTTGCTTCTTGTGATAGAACATGAAAGGAAACCAGAATGTGATTCTTGACAAAATCTCAGATATCAGTCAATAATAGCTTGCATTATTAAACTATTTACATTTAAATTCACAAAACAGTTCTTTGAATTTTTATCTGATTTAATTTCAAGGCATCACTCTTCTTGATAATCTCATTTTAGTAAGGTAGGATGTGTATCATTTCACCCACTCTATGAATAGAAAAACTGAGATACAGAGTTTAGGCGATTTGTTAGATCCGATTCTAGATTATAATGTTACCTTGTTTCTAGCACACAATGTCTTTCTAAGAGCGCTTTTCAAACTAACCACAAAACAGAAACAGTAATTATGTGACATGGTGGAGACAATGGTGGTAATCATTTTGTAGTAACTGTGTCAGATCGACACATTTCACCTTAAACTTACACAAGAGTTACATGTCAATTATATCTCAATAAAGCTGGGGGGAAAGATACTCTTCATATATATATATATATATATATATATATATATATATATATATATACATATACATACACACACACACACATATGTATGTATATATATGTGTGTACATACATACATATATATACACATACATATATATTTAGCTTGTCTAACTTTTAAAGAATGCTTTTTTAAGAAACTCTTACAAATGTGAAATACTTTATGTGTGGTAGTTAGAATAGGTGATATTGAAATATTATTGGTCATTTAACTCAGTAATGAATCTGAAAAATTCATAAAATATAAATATTATTTATATTTATATATGACAAACATTTGACAAGTAAATTCTTTGATATTCTAAAGGCTCAGTTCCCGCTTGGGTTGCCTGGGTGGCTCAGTCGGTTAAGCCTCCGACTTTGGCTCAGGTCATGATCTCACGGTTCACGAGTTTGAGCCCGGCATTGGGCTCTGTATTGACAGCTCAGAGCCTGGAGCCTGCTTTGGATTCTGTATCCCCCCCACCCCTCTCTGCCCCTCCCTCTGCTTGGACTCTGTATGTCTCTCTCTCTCAAAAAAAAAATAAATAGAGGAGAGAGGGAAGATGGCGGCGTAGGAGGACACTGGGCTCACCGCGCGTCCTGCTGATCACTTAGATTCCACCTACACCTGCCTAAAGAACCCAGAAAACCGCCAGAGGATTAGCAGAACAGAGTCTCCGGAGCCAAGCGCAGACGAGTGGCCCACGGAAGAGGGTAGGAAGGGCGGCGAGGCGGTGCGCGCTCCACGGACTGGCGGGAGGGAGCCGGGGCGGAGGGGCAGCTCGCCGGCCAAGCAGAGCCCCCCAGTCTGGCTGGCAAAAGCGGAGGGGCCGGACAGACTGTGTTCCGACAGCAAGCGCGACTTAGCCTCTGGGAGGTCATAAGTTAACAGCTCTGCTCAGAAAGCGGGATGGCTGGAGGACAAAGGGAGGGAGAGCTGCTGAGCCCCCCGGACGGCAGAGCTCAGCTTGGCGGGGAACAAAGGCGCTCGCCAGCGCCATCTCCCCCGCCCATCCCCCACCCAAAATCCCAAAGGGAACCAGTTCCTGCCAGGGAACTTGCTCGCTCCGTGCAAACACCCAACTCTGTGCTTCTGCGGAGCCAAACCTCCGGCAGTGGGTCTGACTCCCTCGCTGCCACAGGGCCCCTCCTGAAGTGGATCACCTAAGGAGAAGCGAGCTAAGCCTGCCCCTCCTGCACCCGTGCACCTTGCCTACCCACCCCAGCTAATATGCCAGATCCCCAGCACCACAAGCCTGGCAGTGTGCAAGTAGCCCAGACGGGCCACGCCACCCCACAGTGAATCCTGCCCCTAGGAGAGGGGAAGAGAAGGCACACACCAGTCTGACTGTGGCCCCAGCGGTGGGCTGGGGGCAGACATCAGGTCGGACTGCGGCCCTGCCCACCAACAACAGTTATACACCACAGCACGGGGGAAGTGCCCTGCAGGTCCTCACCGCTCCAGGGACTATCCAAAATGACCAAATGGAAGAATTCCCCTCAGAAGAAACTCCAGGAAATAACAACAGCTAATGAACTGATCAAAAAGGATTTAAATAATATAACAGAAAGTGAATTTAGAATAATAGTCATAAAATTAATCGCTGGGCTTGAAAACAGTATACAGGACAGCAGAGAATCTCTTGCTACAGAGATCAAGGGACTAAGGAACAGTCACGAGGAGCTGAAAAGCGCTTTAAACGAAATGCAAAACAAAATGGAAACAATGACAGCTCGGATTGAAGAGGCAGAGGAGAGAATAGGTGAACTAGAAGATAAAGTTATGGAAAAAGAGGAAGCTGAGAGAAAGAGAGATAAAAAAATCCAGGAGTATGAGGGGAAAATTAGAGAACTAAGTGATACACTAAAAAGAAATAATATACGCATAATTGGTACCCCAGAGGAGGAAGAGAGAGGGAAAGGTGCTGAAGGGGTACTTGAAGAAATTATAGCTGAGAACTTCCCTGAACTGGGGAAGGAAAAAGGCATTGAAATCCAAGAGGCACAGAGAACCCCCTTCAGACGTAACTTGAATCGATGTTCTGCACGACATATCATAGTGAAACTGCCAAAATACAAGGATAAAGAGAAAATTCTGAAAGCAGCAAGGGATAAACGTGCCCTCACATATAAAGGGAGACCTATAAGACTCGTGACTGATCTCTCTTTTGAAACTTGGCAGGCCAGAAAGGCTTGGAACGATATCTTCAGTGTGCTAAACAGAAAAAATATGCAGCCGAGAATCCTTTATCCAGCAAGTCTGTCATTTAGAATAGAAGGAGAGATAAAGGTCTTCCCAAACAAACAAAAACTGAAGGAATTTGTCACCACTAAACCAGCCCTACAAGAGATCCTAAGGGGGATCCTGTGAGACAAAGTACCAGAGACATCACTACAAGCATAAAACATACAGACATCACAATGACTCTAAACCCGTATCTTTCTATAATAACACTGAATGTAAATGGATTAAATGCACCAACCAAAAGACATAGGGTATCAGAATGGATAAAAAAACAAGACCCATCTATTTGCTGTCTACAAGAGACTCATTTTAGATCTGAGGACACCTTCAGATTGAGAGTGAGGGGATGGAGAACTATTTATCATGCTACTGGAAGCCAAAAGAAAGCTGGAGTAGCCATACTTATATCAGACAAACCAGACTTTAAATTAAAGGCTGTAACAAGAGATGAAGAAGGGCATTATATAATAATTACAGGGTCTATCCATCAGGAAGAGCTAACAATTATAAATGTCTATGCGCCGAATACCGGAGCCCCCAGATATATAAAACAATTACTCATAAACATAAGCAACCTTATTGATAAGAATGTGGTCATTGCAGGGGACTTTAACACCCCACTTACAGAAATGGATAGATCATCTAGACACATGGTCAATAAAGAAACAAGGGCCCTGAATGATACATTGGATCAGATGGACTTGACAGATCTATTTAGAACTCTGCATCCCAAAGCAACAGAATATACTTTCTTCTCGAGTGCACATGGAACATTCTCCAAGATAGATCATATACTGGGTCACAAAACAGCCCTTCATAAGTTTACAAGAATTGAAATTATACCATGCATACTTTCAGACCACAATGCTATGAAGCTTGAAATCAACCACAGGAAAAAGTCTGGAAAACCTCCAAAAGCATGGAGGTTAAAGAACACCCTACTAACGAATGAGTGGGTCAACCAGGCAATTCGAGAAGAAATTAAAAAATATATGGAAACAAACGAAAATGAAAATACAACAATCCAAACGCTTTGGGACGCAGCGAAGGCAGTCCTGAGAGGAAAATACATTGCAATCCAGGCCTATCTCAAGAAACAAGAAAAATCCCAAATACAAAATCTAACAGCACACCTAAAGGAAATAGAAGCAGAACAGCAAAGGCAGCCTAAACCCAGCAGAAGAAGAGAAATCATAAAGATCAGAGCAGAAATAAACAATATAGAATCTAAAAAAACTGTAGAGCAGATCAACGAAACCAAGAGTTGGTTTTTTGAAAAAATAAACAAAATTGACAAACCTCTAGCCAGGCTTCTCAAAAAGAAAAGGGAGATGACCCAAATAGATAAAATCATGAATGAAAATGGAATGATTACAACCAATCCCTCAGAGATACAAACAATTATCAGGGAATGCTATGAAAAATTATATGCCAACAAATTGGACAACCTGGAAGAAATGGACAAATTCCTAAACACCCACACTCTTCCAAAACTCAATCAGGAGAAAACAGAAAGCTTGAACAGACCCATATACAGCGAAGAAATTGAATCGGTTATCAAAAATCTCCCAACAAATAAGAGTCCAGGACCAGATGGCTTCCCAGGGGAGTTCTACCAGACGTTTAAAGCAGAGATAATACCTATCCTTCTCAAGCTATTCCAAGAAATAGAAAGGGAAGGAAAACTTCCAGACTCATTCTATGAAGCCAGTATTACTTTGATTCCTAAACCAGACAGAGACCCAGTAAAAAAAAGAGAACTACAGGCCAATATCCCTGATGAATATGGATGCAAAAATTCTCAATAAGATACTAGCAAATCGAATTCAATGGCATATAAAAAGAATTATTCACCATGATCAAGTGGGATTCATTCCTGGGATGCAGGGCTGGTTCAACATTCGCAAATCAATCAATGTGATACATCACATTAACAAAAGAAAAGATAAGAACCATATGATCCTGTCAATCGATGCAGAAAAGGCCTTTGACAAAATCCAGCACCCTTTCTTAATAAAAACCCTTGAGAAAGTCGGGATAGAAGGAACATACTTAAAGATCATAAAAGCCATTTATGAAAAGCCCACAGCTAACATCATCCTCAACGGGGAAAAACTGAGAGCTTTTTCCCTGAGATCAAGAACACGACAGGGATGCCCACTCTCACCGCTGTTGTTTAATATAGTGCTAGAAGTTCTAGCACCAGCAATCAGACAACAAAAGGAAATCAAAGGCATCAAAATTGGCAAAGATGAAGTCAAGCTTTCGCTTTTTGCAGATGACATGATATTATACATGGAAAATCCGACAGACTCCACCAAAAGTCTGCTAGAACTGATACATGAATTCAGCAAAGTTGCAGGATACAAAATCAATGTACAGAAATAAGTTGCATTCTTATACATTAACAATGAAGCAACAGAAAGACAAATAAAGAAACTGATCCCATTCACAATTGCACCAAGAAGCATAAAATACCTAGGAATAAATCTAACCAAAGATGTACAAGATCTGTATGCTGAAAACTATAGAAAGCTTATGAAGGAAATTGAAGAAGATATAAAGAAATGGAAAGACATTCCCTGCTCATGGATTGGAAGAATAAATATTGTCAAAATGTCAATACTACCCAAAGCTATCTACACATTCAATGCAATCCCAATCAAAATTGCACCAGCATTCTTCTCGAAGCTAGAACAAGCAATCCTAAAATTCATATGGAACCACAAAAGGCCCCGAATAGCCAAAGTAATTTTGAAGAAGAAGACCAAAGCAGGAGGCATCACAATCCCAGACTTTAGCCTCTACTACAAAGCTGTCATCATCAAGACAGCATGGTATTGGCACAAAAACAGACACATAGACCAATGGAATAGAATAGAAACCCCAGAACTAGACCCACAAACGTATGGCCAACTCATCTTTGACAAAGCAGGAAAGAACATCCAATGGAGAAAAGACAGTCTCTTTAACCAATGGTGCTGGGAGAACTGGACAGCAACATGCAGAACGTTGAAACTAGACCGCTTTCTCACACCATTCACAAAAATAAACTCAAAATGGATAAAGGACCTGAATGTGAGACAGGAAACCATCAAAACCTTAGAGGAGAAAGCAGGAAAAGACCTCTCTGACCTCAGCCGTAGCAATCTCTTACTCGACACATCCCCAAAGGCAAGGGAATTAAAAGCAAAAGTGAATTACTGGGACCTTATGAAGATAAAAAGCTTCTGCACTGCAAAGGAAACAACCAACAAAACTAAAAGGCAACCAACGGAATGGGAAAAGATATTTGCAAATGACATATCGGACAAAGGGCTAGTATCCAAAATCGATAAAGAGCTCACCAAACTCCACACCTGAAAAACAAATAACCCAGTGAAGAAATGGGCAGAAAACATGAATAGACACTTCTCTGAAGAAGACATCCGGATGGCCAACAGGCACATGAAAAGATGTTCAACGTCGCTCCTTATCAGGGAAATACAAATCAAAACCACACTCAGATATCACCTCACGCCAATCAGAGTGGCCAAAATGAACAAATCAGGAGACTATAGATGCTGGAGAGGATGTGGAGAAACGGGAACCCTCTTGCACTGTTGGTGGGAATGCAAATTGGTGCAGCCACTCTGGAAAGCAGTGTGGAGGTTCCTCAGAAAATTAAAAATAGACCTACCCTATGACCCAGCAATAGTACTGCTAGGAATTTACCCAAGGGATACAGGAGTACTGATGCATAGGGGCACTTGTACCCCAATGTTTATAGCAGCACTCTCAACAATAGCCAAATGATGGAAAGAGCCTAAATGTCCATCAACTGATGAATGGATAAAGAAATTGTGGTTTATATACACAATGGAATACTACGTGGCAATGAGAAAGAATGAAATATGGCCTTTTGTAGCAACGTGGATGGAACTGGAGAGTGTGATGCTAAGTGAAATAAGCCATACAGAGAAAGACAGATACCCTATGTTTTCACTCTTATGTGGATCCAGAGAAACGTAACAGAAGCCCATGGGGGAGGGGAAGGAAAAAAATAAAAAAGAGGTTAGAGTGGGAGAGAGCCAAAGCATAAGAGACTCTTAAAAACTAAGAACAAACTGAGGGTTGATGGGGGGTGGGAGGGAGGGCAGGGTGGGTGATGGGTATTGAGGAGGGCACCTTTTGGGATGAGCACTGGGTGTTGTATGGAAACCAATTTGACAATAAACTTCATATATTAAAAAAAATAATAAATAAACATTAAAAAATTTTTTAAAGGCTCAGTTCTCCTTAAAATTAATGTAATTCATGTTTAATTATTATTTTTTTCAGAAAACATCTTCTTTCTAAAAACAAACTAATTCACTATTAAATTCCATCAAGCACAAGATCTTAACCTAATTTCAAATGATAACAGAGATAACAACCATACATTCCTTTTCTAGTAAAAAAAAAAAATGTCAAAAAGGGAGAAGCAAAATAAATAAAAAGCATAAGGATTTAGAAGCACATGATAAACAAATCATTGCTCGATTGATAGTCAAATTAAGTGGATGATTCCACAGGGAGGTCAAAAGGAGGTGCCACATGGGGTGAATGCTGCCTAATGCTTTATGACCTAAAATAATCATTACCCAATTTAGGAAGTAAACAGGGAGACCCACCAATAGGTTTAAGTGTAATTTCAACTGTTGTGAATTTTGGAATGGTTACTCCAGAATTCATTTGAGGTTTACACATCATTTGAGAATTCTGCTCCACCAGACTCAAGTTTTTTCATAAACTCTTCTCTTCTCCTCTCCTACATTCTTGAAGAAAATGAGGGGGCTGATAAGGGAGAACACCAGTTTTAAAGACTCCAGTTTAAATATTTGGGATTTGATATGATCCTATTTTGATACCCTGGTAAAAATTTTAATTTGATGTCCTGGTATGTATTGTTTATATAACTTTTACTGTTTATATCATTTTCTATGTATTTAAATTGTAAATTTGATTTAATTTATAGCTCTATAAGCCTTATACGTAACAAGCTTACAGTATTACAATATAATAATAATTTTTGTTCATACTAGAGGTCTCAAAAGCTTTTTATTTTATTTTTTTAAAATTTTTTTAACGTTTATTTATTTTTGAGACAGAGAGAGACAGAGCATGAACGGGGGAGGGCCAGAGAGAGAGGGAGACACAGAATCGGAAGCAGGCTCCAGGCTCTGAGCCATCAACCCAGAGCCCGACGCGGGGCTCAAACTCACGACCGCGAGATCGTGAACCTGAGCTGAAGTCGGACGCTTAACCGACTGAGCCACCCAGGTGCCCCAAAAGCTTTTTCTTTAAAAGGGGCCTATTCTTTAATCAAATGAGAAAAAAAATTTTATAATATCTGAATTTTATAATATATGAAATGTCACAATTATGTATCAGAATACATGACTTTTAACCCCTTATTTGTGTATGTTGTCTCATTTTATTTTTTATTTTTTTGTTGTCTCATTTTAAATTGAGTCTGAAAAATTCTAAGTAGAAAGACCATGATTTCTAAAATTTCCTAAGAGAATTTCAAAATAAGTTGCAAAGTAAGTTGTTAATATTTTTAAAGTATCATGAAATTTGTCAAAATCTACCTTATCTTACTGTCTGCCAGGGTCTTGTGAAGTATACATATGATTTTCACAATCGATTAATAGAGATTTATGATCCTTAGCACATTTGTGTGTGTGCTAACACAGACATACCTGCATGTAATAAAGACAGATGCATATAAGTTTTGTTCAAATTTCATAAATTAAATTAAAAGTCTACATAGGGGGATGTTTTGAACACCTTTTAGAATAAATACACAGATTATTGCCAAAAGAAAATTAAAGTATACATATTTTTTTATTTTAGAGAGAGCATGCAGAAGTGGGGAAAAGGGACAGAGTGGGATAGAGAGAGAGAATACCAAGCAGGCTCCCCACTGTCAGCACAGAGCCCCTTGGGAGGCGTGATCCCACCAACTGTGAGATCATGACCTGAGCTGATCAAGAGCTGGACGCTCAAGTGATTGAGCCATCTAGGGGCCCTAAATTAATATATACACACACACACATATATGTATATGTATGTATATATATACACACATATATATTTACATATATAAATGTATTTACATATATATGTATGTAAATATATATATATATATATACTTAACAGCAATGTATGGACTCTCACAGATGAGGTTGTAGTTGCTTAAAAACATCTAGTATGTTGTGTGTATATGTATATTAAATGGAGACATAGCAAGATACTATCATAAATTTAAAGCCTGAGCTATAAGCTAATATATGTTATAATGTGAAATATATTGTGGGTTCAGTGCTCTCACACTAACCTCTGAACCTCTCAAATAGCACAGCAACTCTCCTAAAAGAAAGCATTCCATTATAAGGACCAGCCTTTTTAAAGTACAGGTATTTAAGACCATACACCATGACACTATTTAGATTTCCAATCAGTCATATTTATTACCATAAATAAGTAGAGAAATCTCTATTCATAACTCTTTTTAAAGAACAGAACAAAATGACATAGAAAGCTTTTGCAGTTACTGAGAGGTGACCAAAAACAAAATCATTATATCGAAAGCAGTTAGATTCATATTTTAAAAAATAGTGTATACCATAAATAGTCATAAATTTTCTGAAGGCTGCAAGTTTTAAATTATATATATATACATGAAGATTTTAAGCTATTGTGTTACAGAAAAAAGAGTGTGAGAATAATATATGTCCAAATTGTAAAGCTAAGCCACACCAAGAAAAACAGGAGGAATTTCAAAAGAAATGAGGTAACATAGCATAAATCTATTTTTATTACTATTCTATATACAACATGGTTCCAAGATGTGTAATTTGGAGTGTCAAGTGTTTATCTGATTAAACTTAAGCTACATGGTATTTTCAAGAGTGTATTAATCTGAATAGAGCAATTAGCTGAAAATTTCACAAGGCCCTAATTTATGCTTTAAAATACTATGCTGCAGGAATCTCCAGACACCCAATTCCCTTACAGATCTTGAAACTCACACAGTCTGGGAAATATTGGTACAGGACATGCCCAGATATAATTATCATTTTATTAATAAATTGAGAAGAGAACATATGGTAATTTTAAATACTTACCCAAGTCAGTCATGACGCTAATTTGCTTTGGATTCATACTGAGCTAATTCTTCAAAATATGTTATTTGGAGTTTTTCTTTTCAAGTTTATCTATCTATCTATCTATCTATCTATCTATCATCTATCTATCTATTTAGAGCATGTGTGAGTGGGGGAGGATCAGAGAGAGAGAGGAAGGGAGGAGCAGAAAGAGAGGGAGAGAGAGAAACCCAAGCAAGCTCCAGGCCTGACTACAGAGCGCAACAAGGGGCTTGATCCAAGAACTGCGAGATCATGACCTGAGCCAAAACCAAGTGTCAGACACTTAACTGATTGAGCCACCCAGGTGCCCCATGGAGCTTTTCTATCACAAGTCTTCATTTTTACTATTCTTTGATTTCATTGTTTTCAACCATTTTCTTTAATGTTTCAAAAGTTGACTCTTCAGTGCTCCTGACCACAAGTTATCAGCAGGAATATCGTTGGGCAAAATATTTATCTGATGGATAGAATGCCACATTACTTTTCTAGAAAATTAATCCTCACCTATTACTTGTGGTATGTATAATACTGGCAGTCTCCACTTTATTTCTACCTAAAGATCATGAAGTCCTGTTAGAAAGTACAGTTTTGTTTTGTTTTGATCATACTTCGGACTATGGAATTTTTGGAAATATGCACTTATCTCCGAAGATATGCTCTCGTGGAAAATGAGGGATTTCTAGCATTCAAATTTAAACGACCTTGCTAAAATGCTGCCAAAATGCGGGAATATTCATCTTCTCACTTACACAGTTGAGGTATCCTGCAACAGGTGGCATGATCCCACACTCATGAAACACGGGTGAATTACCCTTCTTAGTCATGACAGTTATCCTATAAAGCAATGGCTAAGTGAATGAGACCAATAACCACATCTTTAGTCATGAGATTCACAGTCACAGAATACTTTTAGGATTTTCTTTTCCTTGTTAGGGCCCTCAACTATATTAGTATAGTTATCGCCTGTGTTTTTTTTTTTTCTC
This sequence comes from Neofelis nebulosa, assembly GCF_028018385.1. Classification (NCBI taxonomy): domain Eukaryota; kingdom Metazoa; phylum Chordata; class Mammalia; order Carnivora; family Felidae; genus Neofelis; species Neofelis nebulosa. The sequence goes on from NC_080789.1 coordinate 53,249,913, forward strand.
ATGAAGCATATGTTTTATATAGGAATTCTTTCTCTATCCCTGGATCATCTACATTTGGTATTCTTTTGATTCCATGAAGAGTTCCTTATTATCATGCCAACCCATAAGCTGATAATTCCATTAGAGTCCAAGAGAAATAAAAATAATAAAGGGTCAAGAAATGATCCACACAGTACAATAACCATGGTCGTTTTTATGTACCCAGAGTTTCTCTTAAGATCTTAGAAACATCAGTTGGCATCACCTTATTCTTAAATAGCATAGTTGACGATATCCAAATTATAAGTTTTTCCTGAAAGTATACATCAGGATTTCTGATCACTGCTAAACTGGTAGATTACTCCAAAAAGAAATTCTATAGTTTGGAAGATGGCATTCTGCATATTTTCTCTTCACTGTCTTTGGAACTTGTGTTGAATTTGGCATTGCTTGCAAATGCTTCAGTTCATTTGCTTCTAATTCAAGAGTTGGGAGAAATGCAATGGTGACAGCTTCCAGTACAACTTGAATAATTCCTACTCAAATCTGTGATTATTTTTACAACGATAAAGGTATTTTGAAATCTCCTGCACCATATGGTGAAAACGCTGAGTCTAAACATGGTGCAAAATATTTTCAAAGCAATAAACTTCGTATTTATTGGGAGTTTTCCATTTTCCATTAAGTTTTTAGCCAGCAATACAGAATTCTGTTCTTTGTCAGCCTTAGAAACAGGAACACTCTGACTCTCAACTTCTGCCTTTAGCATCGTTAATAGTGGTTTATATGTTCTTTAACCATGTCATACAATTTTGGTAGTTTGGAGCTCATTATTAACCATTTTTCAAGCCATACTTTGATACTTTGAATGCTCTTTAGTCTAACATTTGTGATTTTTGTTTGTATTCCTGGATCCTCTAACCAAAACAGCCTATGGTATTGAATCAGAAAGTTAAATTTGCCATTAATTTTCTTCACTAATATTTGCCAAAAACTTGAAGTTCACAGATTCTAGTAGCTTTACACTGTACGAACAAAGCTTTCCATAATGGCTGGGTGCCTTGAGAATGGCAAGCCATAAAGAGCTGCTCCAATAACTCCACAGCCATCAGAATGATGTGTGACAACATCCCTGCTCAGTCTTTCTCGAAGGTCGCAACTGTTATAGAGTAATTCCTCTGAAGTAGATATTGCATAAACTACTTCTGTGTCAGGCTTGACAGGACCATTTTTTGAATCTTCAGGGAATGTGTTGCCCAATAAGCATATGTAATAAAGACACAAAGCACAACAGATCAGTGTATTGGTCTGGGAGCCAGAATGAAACCAGCTGTTAGACAAAGGCTCACTGGGATTGTGTTGCCAAGATGGGATGTGCCAGATCAAGGTAGACTCAGACAAGCTGAAGGGCTAGCTAAGGAGTTTTGTGTAGTCTTTTCAGTGCATACAAGGAAACTGAATAAAGGGGCAGCCCTAGATCTGCAATCTGTTGTATAATGTTCTGGATGATTTTGTACCATGGACCTCGGCAGGCAGCCAGGCTCCACGCCTTATTTGTTTTTCTTCATCTTGAATTTTTTAATTTCCGATTTGTTATGTTCTTATATTTCTACTATGTCTTGATTAATTATATTTGTGTTGAAGGATTGTATTACAGTATTTTTTATGTTTCCTGGCCTTTTAAAACATTTTCTTTATGGCTCACTATATGGTCATTTTTATAAATGTTCTCTATGCTTTGCAAAGAATGTATATTCTGTAATCATTGGAGATTGTGATCTATATGTGTCCATTAGATCAAATTTGCTGAATCATACTGTTTAAAATCATTACTGATTTTTTTGACTTCTTTTCCAATTATGATTATGGACTTTCCTAGCTTTTTTTAAAAAAATGTTTTCTTCTTATAAGTAGTTTCAACTATCATCTTTTGGCCTTTTTTTTTTTTTCGTTTTTAATGCAGGATTCTTTTACTCATCATTATATGTGTTGGATTTTCCTGTAACATCAAGAGCAGGCAAACTTAGGCAGTTGAGTAAGGTACAGGGCGCTTCCTTGGTTTCTTAGTTTAAGAGGACTCTCTTCTTTTGTATATGTAAAGGGCAGTTTCTAATAGACTATCATAAACTTAATATGTTATATTAAGAACTCCAGGATAGGGGCGCCTGGGTGGCTCAGTCGGTTAAGTGGCCGACTTCGGCTCAGGTCATGATGTCGCGGTCCGTGAGTTTGAGCCCCACGTCGGGCTCTGTGCTGATAGCTCAGAGCCTGGAGCCTGTTTCAGATTCTGTGTCTCCCTTTCTCTGACCACCCCCCCCCACCCCCGTTCATGCTCTGTCTCTCTCTGTCTCAAAAATAAATAAACGTTAAAAAAAAAAATTAAAAAAAAAAAAAAAGAACTCCAGGATAACCATAAACCTAAAACCTATAATACACACAAAAAAATGAAGAGAAAAAACCCAAAATACTGCAGAAATTCATCAATTACGAAGAATGAACAAGAGAAAAAGGAAGAGAGAACTACAAAAACAACTAGAAAACAAATAACAAAATGAAATAAGTATAAACCTATCAATAATTACTTTAAATGTAAATGACCTAAATGTTCCAGTCAAAAGACAAAGGGTGGTAGAATAGATAAAAACAACAACAAAAAACAAGGCCCATCTATATACTGCCTACAAAAGACTCACCTCAGACCTAAAGATACTTACAGACTGAAAGTGAAGGGATGGAAAAACATTTACCATGCAAATCAAAGTGAAAAAAAAAACCCCTGCTGGAGTAGCAATAGTTTATCTGAAAAAAATAGACTTTAAAGATGGTAAAAAAGAGACAAAGAAAAGCATTACATAATGATAAAGGGATCGATTCAACAGAAGATACAACAATTATAAATATCTAGGCACCCAACACTGGAACACCTAAATACATAAAACAAATAAATATCAATGGACATAATGAAGGAAATTGATGGTAATACAATAATAGTAGGGGACTTTAACACTCCACTTACATCAGTGGCTAAATCATCCAAGCAGAAAATCAATAAAGAAACAGTGCCCTTGAATGACATGTTAGACCAGACAGACCTAGCAGATATATAAAGCACATTCCATCCAAAACCAGAAGAAAACACATTATTTTCAAGTGCACATGGAACATTCTCCAGAATAGATCATGTCAGGCCAATAAAGCCTCCATAAATTTAACAAAAGTGGTCATACCATACATCTTTACTGACCGTAACAGTATGAAACTAGAAATAAATCACAAGGAAAAAAACTGAAAAAAACCCCACAAAGATGTGAAGGCTAGACAACATGATACTAAACAACAAATGGGTGGTCAACAAATTAATCAAGTAAATTAAAAAAAAAAAAAGGAAACAAATGAAAATAAAAACACAATGTTCCAAAATATTTGGGACACAGAGAGAGAAAGCAGTCTAAAAGGGAAATATATAGCAATACAGGCCTACCTCAAGAAATGAGAAAAACCTCAGATAAACAATCTACTCTTACACCTAAAAGAACTAAGAACAAACAAAGCCTGAAATGAGTAGAAAGAAGGAAATAATTAAGATCAGAGCAGAATTAAATGACATAGAGACTAAAAAAGAAATAGAAAAAAATTAATGAAACCGAGAGCTGGTACTTTGAAAAGATAAACAAAACTTACAGTCTTAGTCAAATGCATCAAGAGAAAAAGGACCCAAAGATATAAAATCAGAAATGAGATGACATATTATACATGGAAAATCCAATAGACTCCACTAAAAGTCTGCTAGAACTGATACATGAATTCAGCAAAGTTGCAGGATACAAAATCAATGTACAGAAATAAGTTGCATTCTTATACACTAACAATGAAGCAACAGAAAGACTAATAAAGAAACTGATCCCATTCACAATTGCACCAAGAAGCATGAAATACCTAGGAATATATCTAACCAAAGATGTAAAAGATCTGTATGCTGAAAACTATAGAAAGCTTATGAAGGAAATTGAAGAAGATATAAAGAAATGGAAAGACATCCCATGCTCATGGATTGGAAGAATAAATATTGTCAAAATGTCAATACTACCCAAAGCTATCTACACATTCAATGCAATCCCAATCAAAATTGCTCCAGCATTCTTCTCGAAACTAGAACAAGCAATCCTAAAATTCATATGGAACCACAAAAGGCCCCGAATAGCCAAAGTAATTTTGAAGAAGAGACCAAAGCAGGAGGCATCACAATCCCAGACTTTAGCCTCTACTACAAAGCTGTCATCATCAAGACAGCATGGTATTGGCACAAAAACAGACACATAGACCAATGGAATAGAATAGAAACCCCAGAACTAGACTCACAAACGTATGGTCAACTCATCTTTGACAAAGCAGGAAAGAACATCCAATGGAGAAAAGACAGTCTCTTTCACAAATGGTGCTGGGAGAACTGGACAGCAACATGCAGAAGATTGAAACTAGACCACTTTCTCACACCATTCACAAAAATAAACTCAAAATGGATAAAGGACCTGAATGTGAGACAGGAAACCATCAAAACCCTTAGAGGAGAAAGCAGGAAAAGACCTCTCTGACCTCAGCCGTAGCAATTTCTTACTTGACACATCCCCAAAGGCAAGGGAATCAAAAGCAAAAATGATCTACTGGGACCTTATGAAGATAAAAAGCTTCTGCACAGCAAAGGAAACAACCAACAAAACTAAAAGGCAACCAACGGAATGGGAAAAGATATTTGTAAATGACATATCGCACAAAGGGCTAGTATCCAGAATCTATAAAGAGCTCACCAAACTCCACACCCGAAAAACAAATAACCCAGTGAAGAAATGGGCAGAAAACATGAATAGACACTTCTCTAAAGAAGACATCCGGATGGCCAACAGGCACATGAAAAGATGCTCAACGTCGCTCCTCATCAGGGAAATACAAATCAAAACCACACTCAGGTATCACCTCACGCCAGTCAGAGTGGCCAAAATGAACAAATCAGGAGACTATAGATGCTGGAGAGGATGTGGAGAAACGGGAACCCTCTTGCACTGTTGGTGGGAATGCAAATTGGTGCAGCCACTCTGGAAAGCAGTGTGGAGGTTCCTCAGAAAATTAAAAATAGATCTACCCTATGACCCAGCAATAGCACTGCTAGGAATTTACCCAAGGGATACAGGAGTACTGATGCATAGGGGCACTTGTACCCCGATGTTTATAGCAGCACTCTCAACAATAGCCAAATGATGGAAAGAGCCTAAATGTCCATCAACTGATGAATGGATAAAGAAATTGTGGTTTATATACACAATGGAGTACTACGTGGCAATGAGAAAGAATGAAATATGGCCATTTGTAGCAACGTGGATGGAACTGGAGAGTGTGATGCTAAGTGAAATAAGCCATACAGAGAAAGACAGATACCCTATGTTTTCACTCTTATGTGGATCCTGAGAAACTTAACAGAAACCCATGGGAGAGGGGAAGGAAAAAAAAAAAGAGGTTAGAGTGGGAGAGAGCCAAAGCATAAGAGACTCTTAAAAACTGAGAACTGAGGATTGATGGGGGGTGGGAGGGAGAGGAGGGTGGGTGATGGGTATTGAGGAGGGCACCTTTTGGGATGAGCACTGGGTGTTGTATGGAAACCAATCAGACAATAAATTTCATATATTGAAAAAAAAAAGAAATGAGAGAGAAATAATAATTGACACCACAGAAATGCAAAGGATTATAAGAGAATACTATAAAAAATTATACGACAACAAATTGGACAACCTAGAAGAAATGGATAAATTCCTAGAAGCATATAATTTTCCAAAACTGAATCAAAAAGAAATAGAAAATTTGAGGAGATGGATTACTAGTAACAAAATTGAATCAGTAACCAAAAAGGATTCAAAAAAAGGAAAAAAGTCCAAGACCAGATGGAGTCACAGATGAAATCAACCAAACACTAAAAACAGAATAAATACCTATTCTCCTTAAACTAATGTAAAATATAGAAGAGGAAGTAAACCTTCCATATACATTCTAGGAGGCCAGCATTACCCTGATACCCCAACCAAAGACACAATACACATACACACACACATACACCCCCCGCCCCCCACATACAACTATAGGCCAATATACCTGATGAACATAGATGCAAAAATCCTCAACAAAATATTAACACACTGCATTTAATAATACATTAAAAGGACCATTTGCCACAATCAAGTGGGATTTATTCTGGGGATGGAAGAATGGTTCAATATATGCAAATCACTCAATGTAATATACCATATCAACAAAACAAAGGATAAAAATCATCTGATCATCTCAATCAATGCAGAAAAAACCTTTGACAAAATCCAACATCCATTCATGAAAACGACGCCACTATAAGTGGGTATAGAGGGAACATACCTCAAAATAATAAAGGTCATATGTGAAAAACCCACAGCTAACGTCATACTCAATGGAGAAAAACAGAACTTATCTCTAAAATCAGGAACAAGACAAGGATGTCCACTCTTCCCACTTGTATTCAATGTGATACTGGAAGTTCTAGCCACAGCAATTGGATAAGAGAAAGAAATTAGAGATGTCAATATTAGTAAGGAAATTAAACTGTCATTACTAGGAGATTACACGATACTATACCTAGATAATACTAAAGACTCCATCAAAAAGCTACCAGAAGTAAGAAATTAATTTGGTGAAGTTGCAGGATACAAAAATAATACACCCAAATCAGTAGCATTTTTATACCCTAATACTGAAGTAGCAGAAAGAGAAATTAAGAAAACAATTCCAGGGGTGCCTGGGTGGCTGTCGGTTAAGCATTCAACTTTGGCTCAGGTCATAATCTCATGGTTCATGGGTTTGAACCCTGCATTGGGCTCTGTGCGGACAGCTCAGGGCCTGGAGCCTGCTTTGGATTCTGTGTCTCCTGCTCTATTTCTCCCCCACTTGTGCACTATTTCTCTCAAAAGTAAATAAACATTAAGCAAAATTAAAAAAAAAACACACAATTCCATTTACAATCACACCAAAAAGAATAAAATACCTAGGAATAAACTTAACCAAAGAGGTGAAAGACCTGTACTCTGAAAACCATAAAACTGATGAAAGAAACTGAAGATGGCATAAACAAAGGGAAAGATATTCCATGCTCATGTACTGAAACAATTAACATTGTTAAAATGTCAAAATTACCCAAAGCAATATACAGATTCAATGTAATTCTTATCAAAATACCAATGCATTTTTCACCAAACTAGAATAAATAATTCTAAAATTTGTTTAGAATCACAGAAGATTCTGGATGGTTAAAGCAATTTGAGAAAAAACCCAACCAACCAACCAAAGCTGGAAGTATCACAATTCCAGATTTCAAGACATACTACAAATCTGTAGCAATCAAAATAGTCTGGTACTCACACAAAGCCAGACACATAGATCAAGAGAACAGAGAGCCCATAAATAAACCCATGATTATATGGTCAATTCACCTACAACAAAGAAGGCAAGAATATACAATGGGGACAAGACAGTCCCTTCAATAAATGGTCCTGGGAAAACTGGACACCTATATGTAAAATAATGAAACTGGACCACTTCCTAAAACTTTACACAAAAACAAACTCAAAATGGATTAAAGACCTAAAAATGAGATCTGAACCATAGCAATCCTAGAAGAGAACACAGGCAGCAATTTCTCAGACATCAGGCTTGGCAACATTTTTCTAGGTGTCTCCTCAGGCAAGGGAAACAAAAGCAAATATAAACTACTGGAACAACATCAAAATTAAAAACAACAACAACAACAAACTTTTGCACAGTGAGGGAAACAATCAGCAAAACCCAAAGGCCACTTACTGAATGGAAGATATTTGCAAATGATATATCTGATAAGAGGTTAATATTCAAAATATATAAAGAACTTATTTAATTTAATGCCAAAAACCAAACAATTGAATTAAAAGATGGGCAGAGGACCTGAATAGTCATTTATCCAAAGAAGACATACAGATGGCCAACAGACACATGAAACCGATACTCAATATCACTAATCATCAGGGAAATGGAAATCAAAACCACAATGAGATATCATCTTATACATGTCAGGATGGCTAAAATGAAAAAGATAAGAAATAACAAATGTTGTGGAGTTTGTGGAGGAAAAGGAACCCTCATGCACTGTTGGTGGGAATGTAAATTGGTGCAGCCACTGTGGAAACAGTATGGAGATTTCTCAAAAAAAGTTTTAAAATAGAAATAACGTATGACCCAGTAATCCCACTACAGGGTATTTACCCTCAAAAAACGAAAATGCTAATTTGAAAAGATATATTATCCCTATGGTTATTGTAGCATTATTTACAATACCCAAGGTATGGAAGTGACCTGGGTCCATTAAGAGATGAATATGTGATTGATATGCACACACACATATACACACACACAGAGAATATTACACAGCTATCAGAAAGGATGAGATTGGGGGCATCTGTGACAACATGGATGGCCCTAGAGGGTATTGTGCTAAATTAAATAAGTTAGACAGAGAAAGGCAAATACCATATGATTTCACTTGTATGTGGAATCTTTAAAAAAATGAACAAAAAAAAAATAGGATCAGATCTCTAAATAAAGAGAACAAACTGATGGTTGCCAGAGGGTAGAGGCGGGGGTGGGGGTAGATGAGCAAAGGGGTGAAGGGGAAAAGGAGATACAGCTTACAGTTATGGAATAAATAAGTCATGGGAATAAAAGGCACAGCGTAAGGAATACAGTCAATGATATTGTAATAGTGTCTTATGGTGGCAGATGGCAGCTGCACGTGTGGTGAGCATAGCATAACGTATAGACCTGTGGAATCACTGTGTTTTATACCTGAAATTAATATAACGTTATGGGTCAACTACACCCAAGTAAAGAAAATAATAAAAAAGAAAGTGCAATTTCTTTACTGAAAGGTTCCTATTTTGGGAGTGGGAGGGCAGAAAATCTCTCTTGTTCTTTAGATAGTGTCTTGTTCCATTAAGGACGTTATCTTTAGCTGCTTGCTTCTTCTCTTCACAAAACCTCCCGGGACCACCACTTGAAGATTCCTTCCCAAGAGTGCCTCCTCTGGTCCTGTTCACATCTTCCCTTCCCTTACTGTTCTCCCCACTGCAGCCCCAGTAGCCAGGGCTCTGATCCACAAGTCTCACACCTACCCTTGGTCATTTCTCCAGGAGGGAACGACTCTCCCTCTGGGTGTGTCCTCTTTGGTGTTAAACATGCTACAGCACGACTGCAACCCCCACCCTACTATATTGGCTTCTGGATCCAACAGTCCCCGAAATATTGGGGCTCCAAACTCTGCTGGTCTCTGATGCTTATTTCCTCCCTTATGTGTACATTAAAGAAATGTGGAGTATTTTCTGTCTTCTAATTGTGCAGTGGGCATAAGGGCTGTCGGTGATTTTATTTGCTTTCCTTATTGACCTTGTGTGGGTTTTGTTTTTTGAAAATTGTGAAAGAGATTAAAATTTATGTGACTGCCATTGTCCTATGAATACTCAAAAACTTCAATTATCACTGAGAAGAAAAAATAACCATAATCTAGAAAAATCAATTGTTAAAATGTGTATTATTGTAGATCATTTACACACTGGTTTACATTGGTATTCTTCAAAAAGCATTAGAGAAAAATAGTCATTTCACCATGAGGGAATCAAAACAGATGGTTTTATAGGTGTTTTAAAATGTCATTTTCCAGGGTACCTGGGTGGCTCAGTTGGGTAAGTGTCTGACTTCAGCTCAGGTCATGATCTCATGGTCCGTGAGTTTAAGCCCCGCATCAGGCTCTGCTGACAGCTGAGAATCTGGAGTCTGCTTCGGATTCTGTGTCTCCCTCTCTCTCTGCTCCTCCCCTGTGCACACTCTGTCTCTCTCAAAAATAAGTGTTAAAAATTTTTTTTAATGTAATTTTCCTCACCATCTGTTTTATATATACCTTTTTATTTGGTCCTAAACTACAAAATGCTGAAATTAACCTGTTAATTGGTTGCGATACAATGCTTAATGAATTGGGAGTTACTTGTGTGGAGATGACCAGAATTAGGATTCATGGAGTTTTGTAAATTACTGATGGCTCTTGCATAAAAGAGAAAGACCATCTTAAATGCCACATTTCTCCTGGTAGTCTAAGAGATGATAATGCTATTACAAAGCATAGAATTTATGAGCTCATATATTTGAATTTATTTCAGCATGCATTTTAGTTCCAGTGTAATCCCAGGCTCAATATATTTTTCTTGGAAAGTACAATTTTAAAGCTCTTACTATAGCTAGTCATTATATTGGATTTTTCAAATCCAATTCCTCACTCAGTGTTTGCTAAAGATCTACTGACATTAAAGAAATTTAATTTTGAATTTATGCAGGGCCTTCTCAAAACTTATTGTTCATTTGAAAAGAAACACTACTTGAGTCTAACTGAAATAAAATGATGCTTCAAAATGTGTTTAGCTCTGTAAAAATAATATATCTTTAACCTTAATAATAGTCTTAATATTTAAGAGTGGATTTGGTCAGAGATTATTTCAAAGAGCACAACGTCTCTAATGTCTTTTGTTATCGAAAATGTTAAAAAACATTCAGAACACTATTGCTGTAATCAAATGTTCCATTTATATTCACTTCTGTTCTTCCCCCCTCCCCCAAATTAGCATTTCTGTGCCATAGAGGAAGGGGCCTGATATACGCTAATAATCAGCCAACAATTCAAATCAATAGAAAAGTACTGATTCATTATGTGCAAAGTGATGCAAAGAAAGAGACAGACGTGCCATATGCCCTATTCTGAGGAGTTTCTGTTCCAAGACTTAACTAGCTGAATACTAGCAATAATTAAACATTTGTTAAATGTTGACTATTTTGTAGGCACAACGCTAAATGCTATACTTGAGTCATCTTTTGTCCTATTATTAATTCTAAAACAAAGAATGAAGAAGAACCATATGTAACTGGAGCACAGGTATGATTAGGGATTGAAAAACTGATACCTTCATGAGTACAGTCTTGTATCAGTCAAGAATAATTATCTTTCAGGTGTTCAAGAAATTAACCCAACTGACTGAAACCAAAGTGGAAATTAGTAGGTTGAACGGCCCTGAGGGAGATCCTCCAGATAGAGGTTCATCTTGATCTAGGACTCAAGCACCATCCCTCACCTAATCTTTCAGCTCTGCTTTCTCTGTGTGCTCTGTCTGCAGGTAGGCACTCTTGACTACTGCAGCAGTCCAAGCCTCGTATTACCACCACATCCAGCTCAGCAGAAAAGGCAGTCCTGCTAATGCAGCAAAAGCCCTGAGGTTTTCCCTTGATTTGACCAGATTTAGTTTTCTGGTTTACTTTCTTCAGTTTTGCCCAAAGCTAATGGGAGTGTCAGAGAAACAGGGTACTCAGACTCCACCTCTATAATCGGGAGTGGAGTAAATCTCAGTAAATCAGATGACTAAAAGTAGGGGATGGGCGTTCTCCCAGAAGATCAGGCACTCTTACTAGGAAAGAGGCAAAATGGTTGCAAGACACCCTTATAGGTCTTTAACACAAGGCTTAGAGTGCCTTTGACAAGAGAATCATTGAAGATGGTTTGAATTTCATTATTTTATTTTTTAAAATGGAGGAGTGGTATGGTTAGAGTCTTTCTGAAGAGTGATCTGGAAACAATGTGAGGATGTTTTTAATGGAAGAAGGTTGGAAGACCGGAACTAGGAAGTTACTGAAATATGGGTAAGAGGTAATGAGAATGTGACCTGGTAAAGGTGGGAAAAGAGGAAATGTGAAATAGGTAGTCCCGAAAAAGAGACCATAAAGGCTGACAAATGACGGGATGCAGCGTACCTGGTAATGTGGGTGAAATGATTATTGATAATCTGTTGGAGTTAGACTATAAGGAGGAGACGGCTAAAGAAAGACTTTGGAAAACGAAGTAATTTAGGTTGCAAGACAGAGAGGAGCTGGCGAAGAAGGAAGGGAATAAAAAGCTCATCATATCAAAAGCAAGCACATGGAATCAAATGATTTTGAACTCAAATACTGTCTCTACCACTTACTTGGGACCTAGGGAAAATTACTTCATCTCTTTAAAAAATATTTATTCAGATTCGAGTTAATTAACATATAGTGTAGTATTAGTTTCATCAACACTTCCATACAACACCCAGTGCTCATCACCAACAAGTGCACTGCTTAATCCCCATCACATATTCGTCTCTTTTGCAACAATTTTCTTAACCTCAACTCAGGGACAATGCTAGCGCTTATTTCATAGTGCTAAGGATTCAATGAGAACATACATGGAAAGTGCCTGTGCAGGTGCACTGAATAGTAACTGATCAAAGATGATATAGCTCTCAAAAGAAATAAACAATAGAGATTTTCAGAAAGGGAAGGATCCACACAATCAGCTACTAGGAAAAGATGGGGGGAAAAAAGCTCTTTGGTGATTTATAGACTTTGTGATTTTTAACAGAACAATTTCTTGTAGGGCTAAAGTCATATCGAAGATAATTTAGGGTGTTTTGAAGAATAGAAACTGTAAGTTGTGAATAAATGTCATTTGTAGCAATAAGATAAAAATTAAGTATGATAAGCTGACATGAATTCATATTAAAAGTTTAAATACCACAAATTAATTATAATTTCCATTTTTATTTCATAATTTGCATAATTGTAATATAATGGCTACTGATATGCATTGTAAGATTCCCTTGGGTTAATAGAATTTAATAAAATAGAATGAAATAACAATTGAAACAGGATATCTAAATCAGTGTTTTATCCAAGTTGAAACTTGGACAAAAATGAGGATTCTAAGGCACTAACCCAGAATTGGTGAATCAAAGTATCTAGGGATAGGGCCAGAAAACCTGTGTTTTGTTTTATTTTATTTTATTTTATTTTATTTTATTTTATTTTATTTCATTTTATTTTATTTTTATTTTCAAGTTAGCTAACATATAGTGTAGTCTCATCTTCAGGAGTAGATTCCCGTGATTCGTCACTTACATACAACAACCAGTGCTCATCCCAACACATGCTCTCCTCAATGCCCATCACCAATTTTTGCAACCCCCTCATCTCCCCACCCACAACAACCCTCAATTTGTTCTCTGTATTTAAGAGTCTCTTATGGTTTGCCTCCCTCTCTGTTTGTATCTTATTTTTCCTTCCCTTCCCCTATGGTCTTCTGTTAAGTTTCTCAAATTCCACACGAGTAAAATCATGATATCTTTCTCTAACTTATTTCACTTAGATTAATACCCTCCAGGTCTAGACACATTGTTGAAAATGGCAAGATTTCATTCTTTTTCATCAGCAAGGAGTATTCCATTGTATATGTAGACCACATCTTCTTTATCCATTCATCAGTTGATGGACATTTGGACTTTTTCCATAATTTGGCTATTGTTGATAGTGCTGCTATAAAACTGGGGTACATGTGCCCCTATGAATCAGCACTCCTGTATTATTTGGATAAATTCCTAGTAGTCCTATTGCTGGGTCATAGGATAATTCTATTTTTAATTTTTTGAGGAACCTCCACACTGTTTCCCAGAGTGGCTGTACCAGTTTGCATTCCCACCAACAGTGCAAGAGAATTCCCCTTTCTCCACATCCTTGCCAACATCTGTTGTTTCCCAAGTTATTAATTTTAGCCACTGACAAGTGTGAGGTGGTATCTCAATGCTGGTTTTCATTTTTATTTCCCTGATGATGAGCGATGTTGAACATATTTTCATGTGTTTGCCATCTGGATGTCTTCTTTGGAAAAGTGTCAATCCATGTGAAGCCCATTTCTTCACTAGATTATTTGTTTTTCAGGTGTTGAGTTTGGCAAGTTCTTTATAGATTTTGGATACTAACCCTTTATCTGATGTGTCATTTGCAAATACCTTCTCCCATTCCGTTAGTTGCCTTTTACTTTTGTTGATTGTTTTCTTTGCTGTGCAGAAGGTTTTATCTTGATGAGGTCCCAATAGTTCATTTTTGCTTTTGTTTCCCTTGTCTCCAGAGACCTATTGAGTAAGCAGTTGCTGTGGCTGAGGTAAAAGAGGTTTTTGCCTGCTTTCTCCTCAAGGATTTTGATGGCTTCCTGACGTACATTTAGGTCTTTCATCCATTTTGAGTTTGTTTCTGTGTATGGTGTAAGAAAGTGGTCCAGGTTCGTTCTTCTGCATGTTGCTGTCCGGTTCTCCCAGCACCATTTGCTAAAGAGACTGTCTTTATTCCATTGGATATTCTTTCCCACTTTGTCAAGGATTACCCAGCCATATGTTTGTGGGTCCATTTCTGGGTTCGCTATTCTATTCCATTGGTCTATGTGTCTGTTTTTGTGCCAATACCATACTGTTTGGATGATTACAGCTTTGTAATACAGGCTAAAGTCCAGGATTGTGCTGCTTCCCAGTTTGGTTTTCTCTTAAAACATTACTTTGGCTATTCTGGGTCTTCTGTGGTTCCATACAAATTTTAGGATTGTTTGTTCTAGCTGTGTGAAAAATGCTGGAGCTATTTTGATTGGGATTGCATTGAATATGTAGATTGCTTTGGGTACTATTGACATTTTAAAGATATTTGTTCTTCCAATCCATGAGCATGGGATGTTTTTCCATTTGTGTCTTTTTTAATTTCTTTCATAAGCTTTCTATAGTTTTCAGAGTACAGATCTTTCACCTCTTTGGTTAGGTTTATTCCTAGGTATTTTATGGTTCTCGGTGCAATTGTAAATGGGATTGATTCCTTGATATCTCTTTCTGTTGCTTCATTATTGGTGTAAAGAAATGCAACCAATTTCTGTACATTGATTTTATATCTTGTGACTGATGAATTCATGTATCAGTTCTAGCAGTTTTTTGGTGGAGTTCTTTCGGGTTTCCATGTAGAGTATCATGTCATCTGCTAAAACTGAGAAAGTTTGACTTCTTTGCCAATTTGGATGCCTTTTATTTCGTTTTGTTATCTGATTGCTGAGGCTAGGATTTCCGACACTATGTTAACACTATGTTAAAAATCTATATTTTAAAGGCACTCTCCTGATTCTTCTTATGCACAATAGTTTTTGAGATCTATTACTCTAATGCAGTAGGATAGTAGTTCACATGAAGTAACTGAAAAATAAATCTAGTGAGGGAATGATGTCAAGGAACTGCTATTTGGAGGGCCTTTTCATTACGAAGAGTTCATTAAACGCAGAGGACCACCAGCCTCAGAATCTCCTAGAAGCCTCAGGTCTATATCTTGGAACATTGTAGGACTACTATCAACTTATATTAGATATTCTTCCAAGTTTGTCACAAGTCTTTTAAACACTTCATATGCATTCTATCACTGAATCATCTACACAGTCCCATAAAGAACTACCAATTTTTAGAAATAGAAGCAAATAAGAAATTTGAACTTTAGAAATTTTGCATCCTTACCCAAGATTTCACAGCGAGTAAATGAAGGAACCCAGAATGATCTCACTATAGAGCCCAAGCTCTGAAGCAATGTTCGCCTATCTTGCATTCCATCAAAACCAACAAAGCTGAAAGCCAGAAAAGCAGCCAAACTGCCAAGAAAATAAACTCATTAAAGTAGAGAGAATTCCCACATAGGAGGGGATTTTGCCACATTCTCGACAAAATAAACGTTTGGGGGATTTTCCCATTAAAAATATAAATAAAGCTATCCCTATTCCTCTATGAGGTTACCATACCTAGTCATTTTGGTTAAGTTCCCAAATTGATACTGTGTGGCAGTTTAGTGGAATGTTGATTTGTATATAGGTGATCAATAAAGTGGAAAATGTGTTGTCATAAATCATTTTTACTTTTTTTATGCCCACACTATTTTATTAAGGGGTGATTTACATGAAATAAAATGCACAAATCTTAAGTGTACTACTCAGGTAATTTCAGCAAATTTCATGCCTCTGTAACTAGTATGTAGATCAGGTTTAGAAAATGTCTATTACTTTAAGAAATTCCCTTGCGTTTCCTTAAGTCAACCTCCACTCCTTCAGAGGCAACCGATAGTCTGATTTCTGTCATCTCAGCTTAGCTTTGCATATTCTTGAATTTCATGTAAATGAAATATCAACAAGTATTTCTTTATGTCTGTCTTCTTTGTTCAGTAGAATGCTCTTAAAATTGGTCTGTGTTGTGTGCATCAGAAGTTAATCTTTTTTTATTGCTCTGTGTTCTTTTATTATGTGTATATACCAAAACTTGTTTATTCATTCTCCTCTAATTAATGTTTGGATTTTTTTCCAGTTTTTGATGGCTATGAATAGAGTTGCTGTATTTGTGTGCAAGACTTCCTGTGGAGATGTATTTTTATTCTGTTTAGATAAAGGCCTAGGAGTGGACAGGCTGGGTCGTAAGGTAAACATGTGTTTAACATTCTAAGATTAGGCTGAGTCTCCACAGTGGTTGCTTCATTTTACGCTCCCACCAGCAACTATGAGAGTTCCAGTGGCTCCACATCCTCATCAACATGTTTTAGTGACAGTCTTTTTAATTTTAGCCATCCAAGTATGTGTGAAGTAATACCTCATGTACTTCTGTTTTTCCCTAGTGAGCAATGATGCTGTGCAGCTTCCTATGTGATTCTTGGCCACTCACTAATTCTCCAGGTTTTATTGAAGGATCTAATCAAGGCATTTGCACATTAAAAAAAATTTTTTTTTGGTCTTATTAACTTGTAAGTGTTCTTTGTATTATGGATGAAAAAAATACATGCATAATTTTCTTCAGTGTCTTTTAAAAATTTTTTAAAAAATATTTTTATTAAAAAAATATTTTTTTTCCAATATATGAATTTTATTGTCAAATTGGTTTCCATACAACACCCAGTGCTCATCCCAAAAGGTGACCTCCCCAATACCCATCACCCACCCTCCCCTCCCTCCCACCCCCCATCAACCCTCAGTTTGTTCTCAGTTTTTAAGAGTCTCTTATGCTTTGGCTCTCTCCCACTCTAACCTCTTTTTTTTTCCTTCCCCTCCCCCATGGGTTTCTGTTAAGTTTCTCAGGATCCACATAAGAGTGAAAACATATGGTATCTGTCTTATTAAAAAAATATTTTAAGAAATCTCTATGTCTAACATGGTGCTTGAACTCACAAACCCGAGATCAAGAGTCATGTGCTCTACTGACTGAGTCCAGCCAGGTCCCCCAGTACGTATCTTCTATCCTTGTTTTCTTTTTCCTTTTTTTTTTTAATTTTTTTTTTCAACGTTTTTAATTTATTTTTGGGACAGAGAGAGACAGAGCATGAACGGGGGTTGGGGCAGAGAGAGGGGGAGACACAGAATCGGAAACAGGCTCCAGGCTCCAAGCCATCAGCCCAGAGCCTGACGCGGGGCTCGAACTCACAGACCGCGAGATCGTGACCTGGCTGAAGTCGGACGCTTAACGGACTGCGCCACCCAGGCGCCCCTATCCTTGTTTTCTTACTGTCTTTTGAAAAGTTGAAAATTCCAATTTGATGAAAGTTAAATTTGTCAATATTTTTAACGGGAAATACTTTTGGTTTCCTACCTGAAAATTCTTTCCAACACAAGGTATTAAAGACTTATATATTCATCCATGAATTTAATAGTTTGACTTTGTTTTATTACTTTTTTATTATATACTTAGATAGTTTAGTGATTTTGAGAGAGAGAGTGCATGAGCAGCGGAGGGGCAGAGAGAGAGAAGAGGGAGAGAATCCCAGGCAGGCTCTGCACTATCAGCGCTAGAGCCCGATGCAGGGCTCCATCTCGGGAACCATGAGACCACGGCCTGAACAGAGACCAAGAATCAGATGTTCAACTCAAGTTTTTATATTTAGACCAATAATATATTTCTAAATAATTTTTATATTTGGTGTGAGGAAAATGGCATAGTATTTTTTCCCATATTTATGTTCAGTCATTTCAGCACTATTTGTTTCCTCCACGGAATTATGTTGTTGACTTCATCAAAATCATTGCATCCTGTGTGTGGGTCTGTTTTTGGAGACTAGATATTCTACTGATCTACATATACTTTATTATTAATACAAAATTTTCTTGGTTACTGCGGATTTAGAATAAATCTTGAAATTAGGTAGTGTAAGTTCTCCAAACTTGTTCTTTATCCAGTTTATTTGGCTATTTTAGGCCTTTTTCATTTTCATAAAAGTTAAAAAAAAAAAACCCACCTTATCAATTTCTACAAAAATGTCTGCTAGGATTTTAATTGGTATTGTATTCAATCTGTATATAATTTGGGGGAGATCTTATTTTGGAGAGAATGGATATTTTACTGATATCATCTTAAAATCAGTGAGCATGGCATAACTCGCCATTCATTTAGATAACCTTTAATTTCTCTTAGTGTATGTAGTTTTCAGGTTAGTGGTTTTGCAGATTTTTCATAAAGTATATTTCTGAATATCTTATGTATTTGATGCTATTACAGTGTTTTGAAACATTTTCCAATTGCTTAATATAAAATTATTTTTTTTTTTGGATATTGACCTTGGATCCTGTACTCTTGCTAAACTCACTTCATAATTCTAGTAGTTTTGGGTAGATTCTTTGGGATTTTTTTATATAGAACTCATACTGTCTGCTATCCTTCCTTTTATTTCTCATATTGGCAATTTCTATGTCCTCTCTTTATATCTTGAATAATCTTGCTAAGAGTTTACTAATTTTACTAATCTTTAAAAAAAAAAAACAAACACTAGATGCATTCCACAAATTTGATATGTGGTATATTTATTATCATTTAGTTTGAGGTCTTTTCTCATTTCCCTTGTGGTTTATTTTTGACCCATAGGTTATTTGACCCTTAAAATCCTCTAAGTATTTGGAGGATTTTATAGATATCTTATTGGTATGAATTTATAATTTATTTCCATTTGGGTAAGAGAGCATACTCTTCAGATTTTAATCTTTAGAAATTTATTGATAGTTATGGCTCAGTATAGACTTATCTTGGTGAACATTCCATGTGCACTTAAAAAAAAAAAAGGTTATCTTACAGTTTTTGATGTGGTGTTTTATATGTGTCAACAAAGTCAAATTGGTCATACTATTGTTCAGATTACCTGCATTCTAGCTGATTTTTGGTTTATTTCTTCTATTAGTTACTGGGGCATGAGTGAGCTGGTAATAATTCAACTATATTTGTTAATATGTCTCCTTCCTTTTTTTAAAAGTTTATTTTGAGAGAGAGAGAGAAAAGAGAAAGAGAAAGAGAGAGAATGAGAATGAGAATGAGAATGAGTGGGGGAGGGGCAGAGAGAGAGGCAGACAGAGGATCCCAAGCAGTCTCTGTGCTGACAGCATAGAGCTCAATGCTGGGCTCGAATTCATGAACTGTGAGATCAATGACCTGAGCCGAAGTCAGATTCTTAACTGACGGAACCACCAAGGCATCCCTGTCTCCTTCTTTCTTAAGTTGTACCAGTTTTTACTTCATGAATTTTGAGGCACTGTTATTAGGTGCAAACATATTTAAGTTTGTTATGTCTTTCTGAAGAAATGCAGCCCCCCCCCCCTTTTTCTCCTTTGCCTTAAACAATAGATGTTTATTTCTTCCAGTCTGGAGGCTAGAAGTCCAAGATCACGGTATCAGCAGGGTTGGTTCTTTTCTGAGGCCTCTCTCCCTTCTCTGTGTGTCCTCATCTTCTGTGTCCTCATATGGACTTTTCTCTACCAACACATCCCTACTATCTTTTTAATTTTTTAATTGAAGTATAATTAACATACGATGTTATATTAGTTTCAGGCATACAACATATTGATTCAACAATTCTGTACATTACTCAGTGGTCCATATAGTAACTGTAGTCACCATCTGTCAATATATGATATCACAATATTATTGACTTTATTCCCTATGCTGCACTGTTTATCTGTGACTTTTTTTATAACTGGAAGTTTGTACCTCTTAATCCCTTTTATTTATTTCACCGACTCCTTCCACCACTTTCCTCTTGTAACCACAAGTTTGTTCTCTATATTCAAGAGACTATTTCTTTTTTGTCCATTTGTTTTTTAGATTCCACATATAAGTGAATTCATATGGTATTTACCCTTCTCTAACTTATTTCACTTATTTATAATGCCATCGAGGTCCATCCATGCTGTCTGCAATGGCACAATCATCCTCTTTATGGCTGAGTAATATTCCATTGCACAGCTATACCACATATTCTTGATCCCATTTATCTATTGATGGACACTTGGGTTGCTTCCATTATCTTGGCTACTGTCAAAACTGTTGCAACAAATGTATGGGTGCCCCTATCTTTTCGAATCAGTGATTTTGTTTTCTTTGAGTAAAAATCCAGTAGTGGAATTACTGGATCGTATGGTATTTCTATTTTTAATTTTTGAGAAACCTGTATACTATTTTTCACAGTGGCTGTACCAATTTGCATTCCCCCCAACAGTGCATGAGAAGTCTCCTCTCCACATCCTTGAGAACCCTTGCTGTTTTTGATTTTAGCATTCTGACAGGTGTGAGGTTCTCATTCTCACTGTGGTTTTGACTTGCATTTCCCTGATAAGGACTCATGTTGACCATCTTTTCGGGGATATTGGCCTGTAATATTCTTTTCTTGCAGTGTCCTGGGCTGGTTTGATATCAGAGTAATTCTGGTCTCATAACACGAGTTTAGAAGTGTTTTCTATTAGTGTACTAATACTAATTAGAATTAGTATGAATTCTTTTTCAATGTTTGGTAGAATTGACAGTGAAGCCATCTAGTCCTGCATTTTTACCTGTTGGGAGATTTTTGTTTACTGAATCCATCTCTTTAATAGCAATTGGTTTGCTCAGACTGTCTATTTCTTTATGATTCCATCTTGGGAGGCTGTATGTTTCTAGGTTGTCAAATTTGTTTATCTTTTTTTTAATTTAATTTTATTTTTTTAGTGTTTATTTATTTTTTAATGTTTATTTATTTTTGAGAGAGAGAGAGACAGAGCATGAATGGGGGAGGGTCAGAGAGAGGGAGACACAGAATCTGAAACAGGCTCCAGGCTCCGAGCTGTCAGCACAGAGCCCGACACGGGGCTCGAACTCACGGACCGTGAGATCATGACCTGAGCCGAAGTCGGCCGCTTAACCGACTGAGCCACCCAGGCGCCCCAAATGTTTATTTATCTTTAAGAGACAGAGAGACAGAGCACAATCGGGAGGGGCAGAGCGAGAGGGAGACACAGAATCTGAAGCAGGCTCCAGGCTCTGAGCTGTCAGCACACAGCCCGATGTGGGGCTCACGAACCGTGAGATCACGACCTGAGCCAAAGCCGGGCGTTCAACCAACTGAGCCACCCAGGCGCCCCTATCTTTTCAAAAATATAACTCATTTTCACTGATCTTTGTCTCTGTAGTCTCTGTATACTAAAAAATATTTTTGTGCTGATCTTTGTTTCCTTCTTTCTGTTAACCTAATTTAGGCTTAGTTTATTCTATGTTTCCTAGTTCCTTGAGGCGTAACATTGGGTTGCTTATTTGAGATCTTTCCCATTTCTTAATGTCTGTATTTATTGTTCTGAACTTGCCTCTTAGAACTGCTTTTGCTGTATCCCCCTAGTTTACTTTTCTTACCTAACCTCTACTGCTAGAGTGTCTCACCTTTGGATGATAAAACCAAAGAGGTGATGCTTCGGAGTTTCTGGATCTTTCTCCATCCTGAATATGCTCATCTTGAAGGCCAGCTTGGAGCTGTGTGTCCAGTGTAAAATCTGCTTGCTGTCCAGGTGCTTGGTAACATAGTCCTCGGTGGTTTTAACAACTGGGTTTATAGAAGTATAATTTTAAGAGCTAATAAAACTTGCCTTTGGAAGAGAACAATACTTTTTTTATGGAACACATCTTTATTATTTGGTTATGAAGAAGATATCTGAACATAGTATGGGTGGTATGGGATAAGGAAAAAGGACTGGAAATGAACACTGGAAGAACAAGAAGAAGTTTGAAGGGGGAAAAGCAACATGGAAGGAGGCCGATGCTTTAAGCAGATGAGTAGAGTGATGGGAATCCTCCAGTAGTAGGAAATTCTGCCAGAATTTTAAGAAGAGGGATTGCTAATATTCAACTTTATGATTGCTGCATAGTTGTTACAGATTTTATTTTGGAGGTGAAAGAAACACCAGTAGCAAAATAGAAATAACTTTATCTTCTACTTTTGAGTATATACCATATCTCAACGGAGACTGCATCCACACTGGAGGACATTCAGACATTCTCTCAGGTTGGCAGCTTCTCAGTTATGCCACAGGAGATCCCATGGTGGAGGACCCCTGTTACCCTCTTTGTGATGAAAAAATTTCTGAGATAGAAATTCTCACGTAGGAAATTGATGGGAAAGTGCTCTTAGGATCAACACTTTTGGAAAAAAAGTAGGATTAGGCAGATAAGGGAGGTCAAGATCAATGCAATAGCAACAAAATCCTTAGGGGATTTTAGACTGGGAAGTCCCTTCAGAGTTGATCCACATTGAACAGTTGTTGAATGCAGGCTGCTTCTAGGGAGGACAGGAAAGGCCTTGGGCCAGTTTTTAAGGTTGAAAGCAATTTTCAGAGAGGTAATGTTTTTCTTTTTTTCCCTTTCAGAATAGAAATGTTCATAACAACTTTCTATGCCTGTTACATCGTTATGTTTTAGAGAAGATAACTTGTCTTCTAGCTTCACAGATCCACAACTGGAGAGAAATTTTGATGGATTATACCCAGAGTCTCATCTCTATCTTATTTGGAATGTGAGATTTGAGACTTTTTAGCTGATAACATTTAGATGAGATTTTGGACCTCAGAACTGATGCTGTGATGGGTTAGGACTTTTTAATAATTTACTTATTTTTAAATTTACATCCAAGTTACCATATAGTGTAACAATGGTTTCAGGAGTAGATTCCTTAGTGTCCCTTACCCATTTAGCCCATCCCCCATCCCAGAATCCCTCCAGTAACCCTCTGTTTGTTCTCTATATTTAAGAGTCTCTTATGTTTTGTCACCTTCTCTGTTTTTTCTATTATTTTTGCTTCCCTTCCCTTATGTTCATCTGTTTTGTATCTTAAAAATATCATATGACTTCACTCATATGAGGTCTTTCTCCAATTTTACTTAGCATAATACTTCTAGTTCCATCCACATAGTTGCAAATGGCAAGATTTCATTCTTTTTGATTGCTAAGTAATACTCCATTGTATGTATATGTGTGTGTGTGTGTGTGTGTGTGTGTGTGTGTGTGTATCCCACATCTTCTTTATCCATTCATCTGCCAGTGGACATTGGCTCTTTCCATACTTTCGCTATTGTTGATAGCATTGCTATAAACATTGGGGTGCATGTGTCCCTTTGAAATAGCACACCTGTATCCTTTGGATAGATACCTAGTAGTGCAATTCCTGGGATATAGGGTAGTTCTATTTTTAATATTTTGAAGAACCTCCATACTATTTTCCAGAGTGGTTGCAGCAGTTTGCATTCTCACCAGCAGGGCAAAAGTGTTCCTCTTACTCCATATCCTCGCTAGCATTTGTAGTTTCCTGAGTTATTAATGTTAGTTGTTCTGACAGGTGTGAGGTGGTATCTCAATGCTGGTTTTTATTTGTATTTCCCTGATGATGAGTGATGTAGAGCATTTTTTTATGCGTTGGTTGGCCATCTGGATGTCTTCTTTAGAGAAGTGTCTATTCATGTCCTTTGCCCATTTCTTCACTGGATTATTTGCTTTCTGGGTGTTGAGTTTGATAAATTCTTTATAGATTTTGGATACCAACCCTTTATCTAATATGCCATTTGCAAATATCTTCTCCCATTCCATTGGTTGCCTTTTAGTTTTGCTGATTCCTTTGCTGTGCAGAAGAATTTTTTTTTTTTATGAGGTCCCAATAGTTCATTTTTGCCTTTGTTTCCCTTGTCTCTGGAGATGTATTGAGTAAGAAGTTTTTGTGGTGGAGTTTTTGCCTGCTTTCTCCTCAAGGATTTTGATGGCTTCCTGTCGTATGATTAGGTCTTTCATCCATTTTGAGTTTATTTTTGTGTATGGTGTAAGAAAGTGGTCCAGGTTCATTTTTCTGCATGTTGCTGTCCAGTTCTCCCAGCACCATTTGCTAAAGAGACTGTCTTTATTCCATTGGATATTCTTTCCTGCTTTGTCAAGGATTAGTTGGGCATACGTTTGTGGGTCCATTTCTGGGTTCTCAATTCTGTCCCATTAATCCGAGTGTCTGTTTTTCTGCCAGTACCATACTGTCTTGATTACAGCTTTGTAATACAAGCTAAAGTCTGGGATTGTGATGCCTTCAGCTTTGGTTTTCAAGATTGCTTTGGCTATTCGGGGCCTTTTCTGGTTCCCTACAAATTTTAGGATTGTTTGTTCTAGCTCTGTGAAGAATGCTGGTGTTATTTTGATAGAGATGGCAATGGGTTAAGACTTTTAGAAATGTTAGAATAGGTTAGCCTATTTTACATGTGCAATGGACATGAATCTTTGGGGACTTGAGAGAAAACTATGGTAGGTTAAAGAATGGTCCCCCCAATGTCCACATTCGAATCCTTAAAACTTGTGAATATCTTGCTTTACATAGTAAAAGAGACTTTGGAGATGTGATTAAGGATCTTGAAATGGGAGAATATGCTGGATTATTTGTAGGAACCCTATGTAATCACATGGGTCTTTAAAAACAAAGAAATTTTCTTAGTTGTGGTCAGAAGGAGAGGTGACTGCAGAAAAATGGTCATAGAGATGTGTAATATTGTAGGGTCTAAAAATTTTTTTTAATGTTTTTATTTATTTTTGAGAGAGAGAGTGTGTGCCAGCAGGGCAGGGGCAGAGAGAAAGGGAGAGACAGAATCCGAAGCAGGCTCCAGGCTCTGAGCTGTCAGCACAGAGCATGACGTGGGCCTTGAACCACAAACCCTGCGATCATGACCTGATCTGAAGTCTGGTGTTTAATGGACTGAGCCACCCAGGTGCCCCTATAATATTGTAGGTTTTAAGATGAAGGGGGTTATGAGCCAAGGAAGGTTGGTGGCTTCCAGAAGCTGGGAAAAGAAAGGGAACAGATTCTTTCGTAGAACCTCCGGAAAGGAAAGCAGAGCTCCTGATACTTTGATCTTAGTGCAGTGAGACCCATGTCAGACTTCTGACCTACAAAATGGTGACATAATTAATTTGTGTTGTTTTAAGCCACTAAGTTTGTGGCAATTTGCTATAGCAGCATCAGGAGACTAATAGAAATTTTAATAATTTGGCTTCTCTCACAGTCAAATACCGGGTGTAAATTTCAGGCTGACCTCAACTTGTCATTGTCGTCCTTCAGCATTTAAATTGCACCTAACAACCAACAACCTGTACAGTTCTTAAAATTACCATTGGCCCTAGATTTACAAAATACGAAAGCTATGGAAGAAGCCAGTACATTTCCTTCTACCTGTATTTCACCCCAATCTACATAGTTGAGTTTTAATAATTATGATATTATAAAAAGCCAGGTTTTTCTCACCAGGAAGGGGTCCTTGTTGCCACTTGGTCAGTGAATGAATCTATCGTCCTGAGGATCTGCTTCTCAGAATCTCTTCTGCTAAAGTCTTAGTTTGGGTTTCCTAAGAAGAGAACCCTAACCCAAGAATTTGAGTGCAAGTAGATTATTTAGTAGGTGAAAAAAAGAAGAAAAAAAAAAAACAGAGGGAACTGAAACGGGAAAGGGAAGGCAGCCAATATATACAGTGCTTATAATGTATAGCCAATCAAGAAAAGTTAGGTCCTTTTTATGCAGTATTTTTATAAGAGGTGTTTCTCTGACCTGTCTACCCTGTCCATTGGAATTGTGACTATATATGTGGCTGATGTCTACCTTGTTCAGATACATCTGTGGTAGACAAATATTTCCAATTTTGCTTCCTGGGAACAGGGAAGGATTTCACTTTTTAGTTACCTTGTGGCCATGTGACTAGTTGTGGACAAGGATTTGTGAGCAGAAGAGATAGAAATTCTGTGCCACTTCTAGGCTGAAGCATTTAATTGCTACAGTGTGCCTTGGTTTATCACAGTGATGTGGTAGTAAACGGACACTCTGAAAACACAAAATCAAAATCAAATCCAACTCTGACTTGCAGCATTGGCCAGTATCTATGGTATAAGTAGTCCCACTGTGGCAAATTCCAGCCTTCGTTATAAGGTCCTTGAACAAGGAGTTGGGAAGAGATGTTCACATTCAGGGCACACAAGGCAGTATAAGCTGGTTCCACCACGTTATTGGTTTATTACCACCCCACTTAATCACTAGCAATTGGGTCCTTGTTACCATCATGCTGGAAAGTGAAAGAATTTTAGAATCTTCTTTGAGGATCACTTCTGGTATTAACAGTCTTATTTGGCTTTCCCTTTACCAAAATGCCTGAAAACATGAGAGAGGGCAAATCAGTCTAGATGCCAGCATGAGGAGATGTAGAGTGGGCCTCCAGTCAATCTACCAAAGACAAGTAGCATGAGAGTGAGAAATTTGAGGGGCAGTTTGTGTCAGAATGTAGTCCAGCTCGTCCTGGTAAACACAGCTCTTTCTTTTCTTTTCTCTTTAATTTTTAAAATATTTATTTATTTTTGAGAGAGAAAGCGGGGGGAGGGGCAGAGAGAGAGGGAGACGTAGAATCCAAAGCAGGTTCCAGGCTCTGAGCTGTCAGCAGAGAGCCCAACACAGGGCTTGTACTCACGAACTGCAAGATCATGACCTGAGCCAAAGTCAGACACTTAACTGACTGAGCCACTCAGGCGCCCGTGAATACAGATCTTTTTGAAGGGAATCTTTTATATTGGGAAATATGGGACAATTGAAAATTTGGATTAGAATAACTGAACCCAACATTATTGAATTAACTTTAGGCAATTTTTGAGATAATTTATAAATGCATTGTGGCAAGCAAATTAAATAATAAATTGGATGGCTATGGTGTAATTATGGAAGTATTTTTGTCTCTAGATTCATAGTCTCCAGCAACCTGGGGCCTAATCTCTCTAATTCTTTCACTGAAAGTATATTAAACACTTGTATTAACTATCAGAAACTAGAGAGAAAACAATCCTTTCCTGAAGAGCTCCAGAAATGTGGTATGTTGTCATGAAGAAATAAACCAAGTGTTTTGGGATCACAGAAACCCAAATATTAAACTCCGTTTCAGGAAAGGTGAGAAAGATGACCTAATTCTTCAAAGACTTCAAAATCTTCATTCAACTTCTTCTCAGAGTAGAAGTTGTCAAGGAAGTGGAAAGCAATGAGCTAAAAGGACAGGCTGAGTACCTCCTGAAAAATCTTTCCTGCTATTTATGTACCCCTAGCACAAGACTTCTCCTGTCTCATACCACCTTCTAAGAAGTTTCCAGTTCAACTTCCTCTGGGATAGGAGAGGGGAGTGTGTCTCATGTCTGGCCCAAGGTCATCTAGCCACCAGGCACTTTTCTGCATGATATATTCTTCACTGTTCTAGCTGCACTGTGGGCCACTGTGCACTCTGGAAATGGTGTTGCTGGGTCCACAGGGCCTTCCTCAGGCATGAAGTGAATGGCAGATGTCTTCCTCCTTTCTGGTCCTAATACCTTCGTTCTCTTCAGTTCCAAGTGTCAAGGCAGTATTGGCAAATTAGGCTTTGCTACATGGTTATAGGTTACAAAGACAGTGAGATGTCTAGGGGAGTCATTTTAAATTATAAACTTAGTATCCTCTTTCTACCATTCAGAGAAAAAGAGAAAACTGGCATGATCCTGACCCCCAACAAATGGATACTTGTGGGCACATTCCAGGATTCTCTTACATCTAATTTTATGTCACCTCCATGGTCCACGCTTCTTAATGAGAATCTCTGTCCACTTGAGGGAATTGTTTCCTCCTATTCAAAAGGGATTTCATTTTCCCACCAAACACACACCCACAGTAATTTTCTGCTGATAATTCTTTTTTTTTTTTTTTCTTGATCATTTCATCTCTAATTAAGGCAGCACAAGCAGTCTGAGTTTAATGCATCAGGAAAGAGATGGTTTAGGGAAAAAGAGAAAAAAGCAGTTTTACTTAGGCTTAAGTTCCAAAATTCTTGACTCTGAAGGAAATACAAAGGGCTCCAACCATAAGCAAGAGATTTGAAAGACCTTGAAATGGATCAGGTAAGTGTTCCTACCCTGGAGTTTCCTGGGTTGGGAGAAGGAGAGTCAAAGGAAAAGCGTAGATGCCACTGAATGTCAAAGAACGGGGCTCTGAACTATTCCCCTCTCTCCTAAACCCACAGCAGGAAGTTTCAGGCCCAGGGGGAAGCTAGAACTCCCACATTTTTTTCTGTGGAGTGCAGGAACAGAAGAAACTCAAGCCCCTTCTCTGAGCCGAGCTGTAGGAGAGATGAAAAGGCCTTGAGAAGAAATGGCTGGAACTATGTCTGGGAGAAAGGGGTCCAATCATGCACAGGAGCTACCACATGTTTCTTGTGCTTACAAGTGTGTTTATTCCTTTCATTAATTTCTTTACTTAATAAGATATTGCAGAGTTGCTTATTTTTGTGTGCAAAATAATTGCTTATTTTGTGTGCAACTCTCTTCCTTGGAAGAAGATACAGTTTCAAGAATCCCTAATTCAGTTGTAGGTACAATACATATACATTTAGAGTAATGGGAAACAATACAAAGAAAGCACAATCAAACCAAAACAATACTGAGGAGAAAAAAGCTGGAGGTATCACAATGCCAGATATCAAAATGTCAAAACAATATAGCATTGCCACAACAATAGACACATAGTCAATGAAACAGAATAGAGAGCCCAGAAATAAACCCATGATTACATTGTCAATTAATTTTCAACAAAGGAGGCAAAAATATACAATGGGGAAAAGACAGTCTCTTAAGAAATAGTGTTGAAAAAACACTGGACAGCTATATGCAGAAATGAAACTGAACCACTTTCTTATACCATATATAAAAATAAACTCAAAATAGATTAAAGACCTAAATGTGAGACCTAAAACCATAAAAATCCTAGAAAAGAGCACAGGCAGTGATTTCTGACATCGTCTATATCAACAATTTACTAGATATGTCTCCTGAGTCAAGGGAAACAAAGCAAAGATAAACTGTTGGGAATACATCAAAATAAAAAGCTTCTGCACAGCAAAGCAAACAATCAACAAAATTAAAAGACAACCGACTGAATGAGAGAAGATATTTGCAAATGACATATTTGATAAGGTATTAACATCCAAAATATGTAAAGAATATATATATATATATAACTCAATGCCAAAACACAATTCTATTAAAAAACGGGCAGAGAACCTGAATAGACATTTATCCAAAGAGGACATACAAATGGCCAACAGACACAGGAGAAGAAGCTCAACATCATTCATCATCAGGAAAATGTAAATCAAAACCACAATGAGATATCACCTCACACTTGTCAGAATGGTTAGTATCAAAGAGACAAGAAATAACAAGTGTTATCAAGGATATGGAGAAAAAGGAACCCTCGTGCACTATTGGTGGGAATGTAAATTCATGCAGCCACTGTGGAAAACAGTAGGGAGTTTCTAAAAAAAAAAAAAAAATTTAAAAATGGAAATGTCCTATGATCCAGTAATTCTACTACTGGGTATTTGCCCAAAGAAAATGAAAATACTAATTTGAAAAGATACATGTATTCTTATGTTTATTGCAGCATTACTGACAATAGCCAAAATATGGAAACATCCCAAGTATCCATCCATAGATGAATCGATTAAGAAAGTGTGGTGTTTTTGTGTGTATACACACACACACACACACACACACACACACACACACACACACGAGATATTAGCCATAAAAAGAGTGAGATCTTGCCATTTGCAACAAAATGGCTGGACCTATAGAGGGTATTATGAACTAAGTCAAGTAAGCAAGACAAAGAAGGAGAAATACTATGACTTCACTTGTATATGGAATCCAAAAAACAAAACAAATGAACAAACAAAAAGGAGAAGGATCAGACCTATAAACACAGAAAACAAACTGATGGGAGTAAGAAGGGAAGTGGGTGGGGGGGGATGGGCAAGATAGGTGAAGGGGAGAGGGAGATAGAGGCTTCCAGTTATGGAATGAATAAGTCATGAGGGTGAAAGATACAGGCTAGGGAAATAGTCAATGGTATAGTGATAGCATTATATGGTGACAGATGGGAGCTACACTTGTGGTGACATAGCATAATGTCCCGAGTTGTCAAATCACTATGTTGTACACCTGAAACTAACGTAACAGCGTGTCAAGGACAGTTAAAAATATGGAGAATAAAAAGCACCATCATGCAAGTACAAAATAAAATCTCATAAACTGTATATATAAAGTTCTTAATTATCTAGGGCATTATCTATAAAGTTGAATTTTAATTCCATTGGGAAAGAAAGGATATCCATTGTTTAATTCATGAAGGAAACAGAGATGACCTCCTCATATTTTACTCTAAGCCTGCAAACAGGCACTTAACCAAAATGCGAGAGAAAAGACAATAAAATCTTAAGAATTCCTTTCTCTGGGGACTTGTTCTAATTTTTCTCTCCCTTCACCCACCGGCCCAATCTAAAAGGAGGTATGCCATGCCACGCTTCTGTTATGTTGTTATGGATAAGTGGATAACTGGTTATTTACAAAAGCCAACCACTGAGGGACTTCCCATTTTCATTTTCTTTTCTTGCTCAAAAACGGGTTTATGACAATTGTGCAACACAGTTGTGGAACATACACTAATATTGCAGGAGCTTCAAAACTTAGGATCATTTTTGTCTGTTTTTACACTAAAAGCGATCAGTTAAATGAGAACTTTTAGAGCCCAGTTGAAATTCTTTCTACTTCTTTCACATAACCTGATCCCAAATGACTCATAGATATTTCTTTTTCAGTTACATCTATGTAGTGAAGGACTAATTTTGTAGCTGATTAAAGACATGGACAATTTTATAGAGGTAACTCCTAATTGATAAACATGTATAGACCTCTTCAGGGTTCTATTTATACTCGAATGGCTGGCATCTACAGTTTTTATCTTTTTTTTTTCAACGTTTTTTATTTATTTTTGGGACAGAGAGAGACAGAGCATGAACGGGGGAGGGGCAGAGAGAGAGGGAGACACAGAAGCGGAAACAGGCTCCAGGCTCCGAGCCATCAGCCCAGAGCCCGACGCGGGGCTCGAACTCACGGACCGCGAGATCGTGACCTGGCTGAAGTCGGACGCTTAACCGACTGCGCCACCCAGGCGCCCCTACAGTTTTTATCTTAAAGGAGCTTGTGGGGTTTTTTTTGGGACCAAATCTATATTCTCACAGCACTTTGTGAGAATTCACATATTATTTTTTTAATAAATGCTAAATGAAATTGCAGAGTAAGAGCTGAAGGGAGAAAAATAAGTGCTTTGAATTAGGTGGTTTTAGAATACTTTCTCTGTGCACATGTCTCATAAGTAGCAGCTACTAAATATACGTTAACCGCAATCATTAGCTTATAATTTTGTACCAATTTATTTAATTGGTTCAAATACTAGTTGCACATCATCAATTATATTATAAGCCTCTTGAGAACAAGAGCCATTGCTCAGGTAACCTTTACAGTACTCATCACAGCAATGAGTACATAGATGTTCATTACTTGTTGATGGAGTAAAGTCAAACAAAGTTCTATGTAAACTATTCAGAATGTGGGAAGAAAACAAGAAACACCCACCTACTGAGGGCAACACACGTGTGTCACATATATCATTTCATCTTCATAGCACCTTGTGTGAGGAAATTTTTCCTTCCACATAAAAAGAGCTTGTATGAGAATAAAATAATTTGCATCTAAAGTGCTCATCATGTTTGCACATGGATGGCTCCATGAATATAACACTTATTAAAGAGCAGTAGAAAGGAAGAGGTCAAAATTGTCACCTCATTTTATAAATAAAGCAACCGAAGCTTGTAGAGGTTACATCATGGCCTGAAGTCAAACGGTGAGCAAGTAATAAAACCAGTGATTGAACTAGGTCTTTGAATTTTACCACCTCTATACTAAAAATTACTAAAACATTCTTAGAAAAAAAAAAGGTTTAAGTTTATGGTGATGGGGTAGGGCTCTTGAGAAATCTGTTTTAGATAAATTAGTTTAATTTTCTGCTGTTGTCAGTTGATTACAGACAAGGGGCTGGTTATTGGATAAAAGGGATGGCTGAGAAAAGATCAATGAGTTAGGAGTCAGAATTTAGTTCTAGCCTGGGCTTTGCCTTTAGGTAACTGTTTGGGACAGACCCTCCCTGGGTCTCAGTTTGTATCTATAAAAGAGAAGAAAGAGTGAATTAGAAAAGAAAGGATCTCTAAGCTTCTTTTAACATTGGATATTCAAAACCACGAACTTCACATAGAGAATCTTAAGAGACAGTGCTCAATTATCTAACATTTTTTTCTGGTTCTGTGCAGCCAGGGTGGAATTTCTTCCTATTTTCATGAAGAAGCTGAAAAAAAGGCTTTGAACTACATGTTTGAATGAGATTGTTTTGTCCTATGTATTGCTGATTTACCATGCTATCTTTAGTTGCCTGGATACAGAAAACACGGAAATCATTCCTCATTAATTGTGAGGAGAACATTTAGGGACAGTCTATTAACTTTGCTTCTAAAAATGCAGAACACCATCCTCCAAGCCCATTCTTGAGTTTTCTTATCTAACCATGTTAGGGCTTTCGTAAGGTCATATGTGTTCCCAAGAAATACACATTCCAGGAAAAGTGAAGTGGGGTCTGTGTAATGCTATGTTTGGGGGATTGAAAATATTGCTTATCAAAGGGATATTTTCATATACTAGATATTTGATATTGGGTGTTTTTAAAGGTGTTCTTAGTGGCAGAATCACGCTGAGTAAACTATCCCCCAAATAATGACTAAAGATCACGTATCAAAGTCACCAAAGAGAGGGTGACAATAAAGAAAAACTTGCTTTCAACTCAAAGGCACATTGAACTTGTGATTTGCATCTTTATCAAGTCCTTAGAATACCATTTACTAATTGTATTTGTGGGAGTTGATTGCAATAATGAATCATTACTCTGAACACAGCAGAGAATGAAATTGCCCTGCACTAAATGTGAGGTTTAGAAAATCCCTTATTGTGTTTGCCCTGAGCACTCCCATGGATACTGGCAAATCAACCCTGGTACACCCTTTGACAATAGAAATGATTAAGACGGAAGAAAATATCAGCAGAAGCCTATTACATTGCAACTTAATTGGTCTAATCCAAAGGAACAAGCCAGTAGTTTGGTAATATGACTCCAGAAAGCAGCGTCACTAAATGGTATTCACAGTTGTTCCAATGGGTCTTTTAAACCAATAACTCCTAGGAAACTTGGATCCAATAAATAGGAATAAATAATGGTAGAAAATCAGATCAAACAGAAACATCAAAAGTAATAAGTTAGCTGTAGTTAGACTCCCTTGAACATGTTTTTTGCTCCATGGATTTCGAGATTAAAGAAAGTTCAACTTGTAAAACCCTGGCATGATAGCAACCAGTGACCATTAAACGTGGATGGAAGGGTGTTTATTTTGCAACCACCTGTGGGGACCACAACAGGGCTTACAGCTGGATCTACTTCAGAGATACATGTGTTCCCTTCAAGGGAGATTAGCAGAGAGGATAAGGACAAAAAGGACAAAACCTTTCACTTTTGAATCTACCCTAAATCCTTTCCCTTACTCATACATACAAATGCTCTCCATTTTTTCTGTTTGGTTTTGATGTTCCAATATTCCAGGATTGTACTAAGAAAATACCTTCAGCAAAGAAGCTAACTCCAATAGAGTAGAAACTCCAGGGGAAGGGTGAGGGAGAGGAAGAGAAAAAAATCATTTTTCAAGAAGAAATGTTGAACAGCAATGCCATTCTGATGATTTGCTTTGGGATTACATACCTTCCTTGAAGTGGAAATGTTTTTTTTCTTTGTTTTACTTCTTTTGAAGGTGAGTTTAGATTTTATTAATAAATCAAATTTTTGTCTCATTTGGTGCTCACTATATGCTAGACCGTTGGAACCAGAAGAAGGAAACATGCATGGTTCTTGAACCCTGGGATAGTGCAGCTGAACACGTTAAACAGTTAGGAATCAAAGCAGGATGCTAGCGGGAATCAAGGCACAGATTGAAACATTTCCATAAAGTTACAGCATTAAGTCTGGGATGAGCCGACAGAGGAGTTTTCAGGGAAGAATATTTTCTCTCTTTAAAAGATAAAAAATGGTGAAGTAGTTGAAGTTGAATCCATTGCCCAGGAATTCCTCTTGGCTGCCAAGAGAATTCCATCAGACTCCATTCAGACCCAACAGCCTCATTAATAATCAATCAGTAAATAAAAAAATTGAGCAACTACTGTTAATAATTATAAGCAACTGAAAGAGACCCTGGGGATCCACAAATGAATAAGTTTCCTGCCTTCCAGAGTTTGCTGCTGGTAGGAGAGATAAGAGCAGAACAAACTCTAACATACCAGAAAAGTAGGGGAGAGGGGAGTACAGAGCGTTCTAGTAGGTCAGTAGAGGATAAGAGCATATTTAACTAGAGGATTGGAAAACCCTTTTTAAAAAAGAAGTATCTTTGATCTTGACCTTGGGAAATGACTAAAATTTCCTAAGTTTAAAAAAATTTTTAATGTTTATTTTTCAGAGAGAGAGAGAAAGAGCACTCGTGAGCAAGCGGGGGAGAGGCAGAGAGATTGGGAGACAGAATCTGAAGCATGCTCCAGGC
Organism: Neofelis nebulosa; assembly: GCF_028018385.1. Lineage (NCBI taxonomy): Eukaryota > Metazoa > Chordata > Mammalia > Carnivora > Felidae > Neofelis > Neofelis nebulosa. The sequence goes on from NC_080789.1 coordinate 53,284,687, forward strand.
TTTGAGCTGTCAGCCCACAGCCTGATGTGGGGTTCAAATCCATGAGCCACAAGATCATGACCTGAACCTAAGTTGGATGCTTAACTGATTGAGCCATCCAGGCGCCCCTGAAATAGCTAAGGTTTCAAAAGGAGGTGATGGTGAGGTAATATTTGGGGGGGGGGGAGACAATATGAGTGTAGAATGCAAAATAACAGTTTCCCAAAGATGACCATGTCCTGGCCCCTAAAACCTATGAATATATTATCGTCTATGGCAAAGTACACTTTGCAAATGTGATGAAGGATCTTGGAATACGGATATTTTTTTTGTGTGGACCCAGTGTAATATCAAGGATCTTTCTAAGAGGAACGTAGGAGGGTCAGAGTCAAAGAGATGTGATGACAGAAGCATAGGCAAGAAAGAGAGAGGGAGAAAGGAAAGAGGCTGATCGATTCTTGAAGTTGCTGTGTAACTTGCCTGGAAGATGGAGGAAGGGGCCATGGGCCAGGGAATGCAGGTGGCTTCCAGAAGCAGGAAAAGGCAAGGAAACAGATTCTTTCCTAGAGCCTCCAGAATGAAGATAGTTCTGTTATCTCCTTAATTTAGGCTGTAAGATCCATTTCTGAATTCTCATCTCCAGAATTAGGAGATAATAAATGTGTGTTTTTAGGTCTTTGAGTGGCAATTTGTTACAACAGCAATTGGAAACTAATACAATGGGAAAATATACCTTTTTAGGAAATAGTGAGTAGTACAGTTTGGATATAGTCTAACATATTTGTAGAGGAGTTGTGGAAACCAGGGTTGAATCTGTAGATTGAGGAAAAGAGCAGGCATCCTGGCATATAGTAAACATTCACAAATATTTGCTAAGTGCATATGTTTTATATATTGTTGCAGCTTAAATTGTATTCCTCCCAGAGGCACATATCAAAGTCCTAACCCCTAGGACCTCAGAACATGACCGTACCTGGAAATAGGATTACTGATATAATTATTTAACTGGAATTTAAACAAAGACTTGAAGCAAAAAAAGAAAGAAAAAGAAAAGAAAAAATAATACATATGGCATTTCAAAGCTGTAGTGTGGAAAAACATGTAAAATATCTCAATTTTTATTTTGTTTGTGTGTCAAAATAACAGTACTTTGGATAGACTGGGTTAAATAAGATATGTTAACAAAGTTTATTTCACCATTTACTTTTCTTTTCCCCCTTTAAAACATTTTAATGTTTATTTTTGAAAGAGAGAGCAGAGTACGAGCTGGGGATGGGGGGGATGGGGAGAGAGAGAGAGAGAGACAGAGACAGAGAGAGAGAGAGAGAGAGAGAGAGAGAGAGAGAGAGAGAGAGAGAATATCCATAGCAGGATCCAGGCTCTGAGCAGTCAGCATGGAGCTCGATGCAAGGCTCAAAATCATGAACTGTGAGATCATGACCTGAGCTGAAGTTGGACGCTTAACTGACTGAGCCACCCAGGTATCCCTCCCTTTAATTTAAATTTTAGTTAACATACAGTGCAGTATTGACTTCAGGAGTAGAATTCATCACTTATATACAACACCCAGTGCTCATCACACAAAGTGCCCTCCTTAGTACCCATCACGCATCTAGCCTATCTCCCACACACTTCGGTCTGACATCCATAGTTTGTACTCTATCACTACGAATCTCTTGTGGTTTGTTTCTCTCTCTTTTCTCCCCCTGCTTCCCATGTGTTCATCTGTTTTATTAAATTCCACATATAAGTATAATCATACAGTATTTGCCTTTCTCTGACTTATTTCGCTTAGCATAATACATTCTAGCTCCATTCATGTCATTGCAAATGCCAAGATTTCATTATTTTTGATGACTGAGTAATATTCCACTCTATGTTTATACCACATCTTCTTTATCCATTCATCAGTTGATGGGCATTTGGGCTCTTTCCGTCCTTTGGCTGTTGTGGATAATACTACTGTAAACTTTGGGGTGCATGTACCCCTTCAAATCTGAATTTTGGAATCCTTTGGGTAAATACCTAGTAGTGCAATTGCTGGATCATGGGGTGTTCTAGTTTTAGTTTCTCGAGGAGCCTCCATACGGTTTTCCAGAGTGGCTGCACCAGTTTGCATTCCCACCAACAGTGCAAGAGGGTTCCCCTTTCTCTGAACCCTTGCCAACTTCTACTGTTTCTTGTGTTGTTAATTTTAGCCCTTCTAACGTCACCTCTTTCTTTTAAATGTCTTAGTGTGACTACTAGAAATTTAAACTGGCCATAATTCTATTTCTTTCATACAGCACTGCTCTCTATCCTATTTGCTCAGTATTCTGTCTGATGTCTAGGTTCTTTTTAAGAACTGAAAGTTCTAGGCTTCATCCTTTTTTCATGCTAACAAGTCAGCTTGCCACAGCTTCAAGGATGCTAGTCCAAGACATAAAACTCATAGATTAAAATTAAAGGATAGTTAATTATTTATAGCAATAGTAGTAGCCAGAACATCAGCATTTTCCCCCCACTAGTTCCCAGAGTCTCGGCTCCCCTGGGCAATATTAAGTTACTTACACACTCACAGGGTGGCATTACAGAAGAATCCTGAGCTTAGGAAACTTTAATTTTCTTTAATGGTCAGTTAACATGCCTACCCTTTGCTCTACAGTGTTGCAGTACCTTTATCACACTGGACAGTAAGCATGTCTGCAGTTTCATCTGGAAGAAGACACTATCTCTATCTTTTAAGATAGTAAGTAAACCTGCCCTTTGCTGTGAATGGAGACACTATCTCTATCTTGATATACAGATATCCTTGAAAAGGTGATCTGGAACCAAGAACAATTAGTGCCTTCCTTACATGATGTGTGCAAACGCAAGAATTGTCCCCCAACTGTTTTCTCCAAGACCTTATCACTAAGAAAATATGTGGAAATGAAGGCCACTTCTTGGCATTCCAACCTCTGTTTAAGAGATTAAAGATGAGGAAAACTGTTGAATGGATATCCGGGAGAAAATCTCATTTCCTAGTGTACAGGAGAATATCAGAGTAGAAGGGATTATGCACTCCCTGCCATGGTTTTGCCTTCCTGAATGTCATCTCCAGCGCTAGAAGGTAATCTGTAGCACTTAGTTAAGTGTCCTGGACCACTCTGCTATGTGTCAGAGCCTGATGAGGGAGCTGAGGCATTCACAGGACCCTGTTTCATAGTAATAAAGCACTACATATGTAAAACATATATTATCAAATATATAATAAAGTATAGTATTTATAGAACTTACATGATCAAATATATAGCAGTTACTTTCAAAAATTCTTAGGGTAGCAGACTCTAACGCCAATAATAATACCATTGTGTAAAATACCTTCTGTAATAGTCTTCTGAATTTTTGGAATCTTGTTTTATTCCCAATGGTAGAAATTTTTTCTCCTTTGGAAAATGGTTAGATTTCTATAAACATCTCAAAGTCATTCATTTATAGCCAAATCCTATGAATAAGTTGAGTAATACAGAAGCCTATTACTACTTTTTTTAAGTAAATAAAGTTGATTTTAGGATTCTGTCTTCTTGCTTAAAGTGGCTCAGACAGTAATTTTAGGGCAATTTCAGAAGACACGTTCCAAAATTATTGAGTAGAGGCAGCATTTCCTGAATAATTAAATAGCTTTATAAAGTGACTTATTTGAAAGTGTATGCTCTTGGGGCGCCTGGGTGGCTCAGTCGGTTAAGCGTCCGACTTCGGCTCAGGTCACGATCTCGCGGTATGTGAGTTCAAGTCCCGCGTTGGGTTCTGTGCTGACTGCTCAGAGCCTGGAGCCTGTTTCAGATTCTGTGCCTCCCTCTCTCTGACCCTCCCCCGTTCATGCTCTGTCTCTCTCTGTCTCAAAAATAAATAAACGTTAAAAATAAATTAAAAAAAAAAAAAAAGAAAGTGTATGCTCTTTCTGATTGCATAAATGATAGTAATGGTGTGTTAAAATCATTCTTCCAATAAACAGCCATGCACTATTCCTCTGCATATCTGCATAATAGCTGATAATTATGGATAACTTATACTGTGCTAAATAGTTTATATATATATTAATCATCAAAAAAAAATCCTGTTTACAGGGTAGAAACTGAGGCACAAAGTTTAGTAACTTGTCCAAGATCACTTAGTTTGTAGCAGACTCAGAATTTGAACAGGGTATATTCTGCGCATGTACTATTAGGTCAAACTAAATGGACAAAGTTTGAAATATGCATAATTACATGTCAACTTCTGTCTTTCCAAAAACATTTAAGCAGAGATTTATACATACTCTGCTGGAAAGATAAAGTTTTTTTGACTTTTATATTCTATGCTATATATGTATTGGTTCTATTCATTTTCAATTGCTCATTTTTATATTCAGTGTATCCCTTGAGTACAAAAAGGATGTGAAAATCTCATGTGATATGTAAATCTAGTTTTGTCTTAAATGTGGTTTCAATCTGTTATATTTATAGATTCAAAATGATAGAAAAAAAAGGAGAGATAGAAAAGCCTTTGAATTCTATTAAACCATGTATAAAAACCCCGGCATGCTCCCAAGAAAGAAATGACCAGCTTCAAAATCAAGGAGCTAGACGTATATAGTCTTTATAGGTTGCTTTGTGTGGAAATTCTAGTTACAGGAATATTATAATTGAAGTCATTCTTTGATGTCTTGGAAATAGAATATAAATATTTGTTCCTGATTTTGAAGACTAGTATACAAATGTATCTTTCAAAAATAGCATAGAAATAAGATTCATTTAGATATTCATTCACTCATTCACACTTTTTAATTTAATAAGTAGTTATTTAGGGCATTCTATGCACATGGTACATTATGAAATGCAGAGTGCATAAAGATGTCTGAAAAAGATGCCTCCCCTCATAGACTTTCCAATCTCATTGAGAAATAAAACATACGCACAACTGACCAGGGTGCAAGGCTGTACCAGATCCAAGGAAATTCATTTCAATTCACTTCAACCAACTTCACTGAGCACTTCTGTGTGTCCATGTTTTACTAGTCACCCATGATAAAAACATGAATGAAACACCTGTAGTCTAGAAAAACTCTTGGAATAAAGGTGGTCTTTAGAAGGAATGACTGTGTAGCATTTAAAGCTTGAGGAAGAAACGAGTTTCTTGTCATCAGAGATACAATTCATAGGCCGGTGGGGACGTGCTAGGGACACAGAGAAAAGGGATTAAAACACAGAATGATTGGTAGCAGTATTTGACCATTACGTTCCTTTAAATCTTGGGACTCTATGACTCTATGATGTAAGCTTCTCTGTGCTTCTTTCAGAGGTACATAGCTGTTCCAGAAATTCTCAAGTCATCACGTGTCTGCAGTCACTTACTCCATGGGTAGAGAGAGTCTTCCTGCTATGGAGGAGTTGAAATGTTCCTTCAGCACCACCGAGCAGTGTTACTAAACATAAAAGTCTCATCAGTCCCCAAACACTGTTTGTTGTCACATGTTCTTTTTTTTTAAAGCCTAATTCAAAGAGCATGTTTCTTCATTAAAAAAAAAAAAAAAAAAAAAAAAAAAAAATATATATATATATATATATATATATATATACACACACACTATAAAGTAATCACAAAGATTGATCAAAGTTCAGTACACAGTAATTGGCCCTTTTAAAAATAGCTTCCCACAGTTTGTCCAAAATCAAAGCTTTTTTTTTTGAAAGGATTGGACTCACTTCAAACAGCAAAGTACTATAGTTGGGGGCAACTAACTGGATTGATCAAGAGTGGAAGAGAAAATGGAGATCTATTTCAGCAAAAAGCATGATGTGGCTACAGTGCTCATTTTGGAAATATTTTGAGGTATTGTCCTCTAAGTTGGTCTTCTATCTTATTTTGGTTAAAAGGCATGAGAGTAATGAAAAAGTATTTCTACATCCAAAATAACAATTTCAATTTTACCATTTTCTCTATAAAATTAAACATAAATCATTCTCTTTCTCCTTTCTCTCTGCCCTCCCTTCCCCACTCACACTGTATCAGTCTCTTTTAAAATAAATAAACTTAAAAATATTAAGCATAAATAATTGGATTAAAAAATCTTTGAGGATACGGAATTTTCATGGTGACATTTTATTTTTTAGTCTTTCTTCTAAAGGCTTCGCTTATAAATTTTACCTTAGAATAAAGAAGGCTTTTCCAGTGATTCTAAAACTGTCACTGCATGGGATTCTAATGAGGAGGTTTGTTCTGTCATAGGCCCTGACCAAGCATCTATTATATCAATTGGTGTGAACCTGGTGGCAGATGAAGGGACTTGGGGGAGTTGGAATTAAAGAAATAAACAGATTTTTGAATCATTTTAATCATGATCTATGTGAATTGAACACCAGAGCCATCTGAATGGCAAAACAGGGTTAATTTGGCTACTTACAGACAGAAGGTTAGAGTGGCAAAACCATCAGAAAACATGTTTGCTTTTGTAAAGTGGGTTTGAAATTTGCTGTTCTGTTGCTAATTTTCAAAAAGGCAGTTTGCGGGGCTCCTGGGTGGCTCAGTCAGTTGAGCATCTGACTTCGGTTCAGGTCATGATCTCACAGCTCTGGAGTTCGAGGCCCACGTCGGACTCTCTGCTGACAGCTCAGAGCCTGGAGCCTGCTTCTGCTTCTCTGTCTCCCTCTCTCTCTCTCTGCCCCTAACACACTCACATTCTGTCTCTGTCTCTCTCAAAAATTAATAAACATTAAAAAAAAAAAAAGTTAAAAAAAAAGGCAGTTTGTAGCGGTGACTGACACTAGACTTATAACCAGATTGGCTAGGTTCCTACCTAAACTCTACTCTTTACTTTTTATTTTCTGTTTAGACGAGATCCTTAACCATTCTGTGCCTAGGTTTTTTCATCTTTAAATTGGCCATAATTTAGTACCTCAGTAGTTGTGAAGACTGAATGAGTAAAGAGAGGTAAAGAGCTTTGACCAGTGGTCAACATAGCAAGCACTCAATAAATTCTCAACCCCATGAGGTAGATGTGACAGTTAATTTTAGGTGTCAGCTTGATTGGGTTAAGGGATGACCAGATAGCTGAAAAAACACCAATTCTGGCTGTGTCTGTGAGAGCGTTTTTGAAAGAGATTAGCATCTGAATTGGTAGACCTAGTAAAGAAGATTAACCTCATCAATGTGGGAAGATGTCATCTAATCACTTAGGACAGGAATAGAACCAAAGGCAGAGGAAGGGAGAATTTGCTCTTTGCTTGAGTTGGGGCATCCATCTTTTCCTGCCATCAGATATCAGTACTCCTGACTCTTGAGTCTTCAGACTTGGGCAGGGAACTCACAGAATTGGTCCCCCTGGTTGTCAGGCCATGGTTTTTGGACTGGAACCGCACCACTGGCTTTACTGTGCCTCCAGCTTGCAGACAGTGGATAATGGGACTTCTCAGCCTCCGTTAACCTCATGAACTAGTCTCTTATAATAAATCTCTTTCTCTCCAGCTACGTATATTCTAATGGTTCTGTTTCTCAAGAACCTGGACTAATTTTAATATCAAAATTCCTATTCATAGAAGAAGGAGAGGCAAAACAATTAGGTAATTTTCCCAAGAGTATGCAGCTGGCAAGTGGCAGAGCTGAGATTTGAAATCAAGCACTGTAGCTTAAGACTGTATACCATAATTCTAGTATACGTGAGAAATGTTTGTTAAATTTTAGTGTCACTCTCAAGATTAGGTCTCATTTTGTTAAAATGTTGACTACTACATAACAAAAATGCCTTTAAGACCGGACTCTTGCTAATAAAAACATAGTAAAGCCTATTAAGTCCAAGAGGAAAAGAACAAAAGTTTCCTACAACCATGTAACTGAAGCTTCCTCTAGGAGATAAAGGGAGAATGTGGTCATAAGGGCCACATTTAGATGAAATTTAATCCAGTGGGTAAGGATGGGTGTCTTATTGTACAGCTCACTCACTTAGGAATATTAATTTAGTAAAACTGAATAAATTCCTTCCATTATTTTTCTTGGCCCACAGCAAAGTCACATTAGGTCAGATGCAGCTAAGAGTAGGGATCTTGAGGAAATTGTCTGAATCTTTACAACTGTCCTTTTTGGCTCCTCTGAATTAGTTGGAGTTATTTTTATACTGAACTGACTGTCTATAAGTTGTGGTTTGAAGTGTTGGCTTCCTGAAGCACTTGAAAATGACACAGGACAGTGGGAAACTGCCGTTCTGACCTTGAAGCATAGCTCAGTGATGTGAGAGCACAGATAAGAGGCACCTGGGTGGCGCAGTTGGTTAGCATCGGACTTCAGCTCAGGTCATGATCTCACTGCTTTTGAGTGCAAGCCCAACGCTGGACTCTGCACTGATAGCTTGGAGCCTGGAACTTGCTTCAGATTCTGTCTCTGTCTCTCTGCCTCTCCCCTGCTCTCTCTGTCCTTTTATTTTATGTAAAATACAAATTAAAAAAAACACACACAAAAAAAATAGGAGCATGGACGGTGGAGTCAGACCCAAGGGGGTTTATAATCCAGCTCTGCCGCTTGCTTGCTCCATGACATTGGGTAAGTCACTTACGGTTCTGTACTCCATTTTTTTTCATGTACAAAAGAGATGGTAACAACACCCACCTCCTAAGGTTATTGAAAAGATTCAATGAGTTGATGTGAATAAATCCTAGATGAATGATGAACACACAAACACACAAAAAACATTGGAAAGGTTAGCTCTTGTTAAGGTTATTGCCCACAGACTTGCCTCGTTAACTTGGCTGGTGTATCCACTAGTGATGAACTCATATATATCCATACTTAGTCACAGTGTATGTAGTAGAGGAAAACCTTAGCTTAAGCATCATGTGGCTAATCAGACCTTTTAATTAACAGGAAAACCTTAGCTTAAGCATCATGTGGCTAATCAGACCTTTTGTGTGTGTCTTTTAATTAAGTTAAAAGACACTTTGATTTTATAAGAAAAAAGTAAATCAAGATAACACCATTATATTTTAAGAACCGAGTAAGTTAAGAACAACAGTATTTAAGCACCAGGAAACTCCCAGTATGAAAGATTTCAAGGTATCTCCTAAGGTCAGTTCAAGTTCAGTCACATTTCCAAGAGCTTCTAAGTCTAGCATATGATGCACCCATCACTGATAAATTCCGACAATTCTTCTCATGTGTAGGTTAGTCCCTTAACGTTTCTAAGTCTCAATTTTCTCATATATAAAACCAAAGTACTCTTTGCCCTACCTGACTCACTGGATAGTTGGGAGGGAAGGAGACACTGTATGTAAAAGAAACCCACTATATCTAAAAATCTATTATACATTGGGAAAAATATGGTATTACTTTAAGAATGATATTAGGTGTCCCAACATCCTCATGTTTTAAAAAGCAAATTAGGGGCACCTAAGTGGCTCAGTCAATTGAGCCTCTGACTTTTGATTTTGGTTCAGGTCATGATCCCAGGGTCATGGGACGGAGCCCTGTGTCGGGGTCTGCATTAAGCATGGAGCCTGCTTAAGATATTCTCTCTCTCTCCCTCTCTCTCTGTCTCTCTCTATCTCCCTCTCTCCCTATGCCCCTCTTCCTCACTTGTGCTTTGTCACTCTCTAAAATAACAGCAATAAAGTCAATTAATCTAATCCTTGTAAATCACAAGGACAGAAAAATAGACTAAAATTTTATAAAGATTTTCATCAAGCATTGAAATGGAAAACATGCTGATTAAATTACATTTGTAAATTCCTACTGATGTTTTAGCTAGGGAGGAGGTTGTAAGTCCCCTGTTCCAACTAGGGAGGGGATGTGGAAGGCTACTGAAGACGTTAGTTTATACTGGGAATTCCAGACTTTTGAGCAGGCCAGGGAAGGGATGAATTCAGGCCAGAAAGGCTTTTAGGGAGCCTCATATCATATCAGAAGGGTAGCCTCCTTCTCTGCCTATGTGTCCTGAATTCTTCCTCACAGGGGACAGAACCTGGAGAGGTAAGAGGGGTGTGAAAGAACACACTGAAATACTTGCATTAGCGTGCACGGATAGACCAATTCACCATGCAGCGCTGCTTGTAATACTGATACCTGAGAACTGGAAACAATCTAAAGGCCCATTCATGTGGAGTTCTTTGAATAAACTATGGTACATTCAATGTAAGGAAGACTTACATTGTTTTCTGTTTCTTACATTTCTGTTTCTTACATTATTCTCTGTTTTCAGAACATTTAAAAATGTAGGTTTCCATTTAAGAACATGGATTGGTGTTCACAAGGTATGAAGTGAAAACAGAGCTAGACTACAATATGATCCCACATTTGGAAAGAAATATAAAGCTCTTCATCTCTCTTATTCTTATTCTTATGTAAACATGTGTACATTTATGTAAAATCACAGAGAAAAATGTTTGTGAAAACATACACCATGTGTTAATAGTGGTTCCGTTGGAAAGCAGTACTTGGAAGAGAGGACAATTGTTTATTTAACGCATTTCCAGATTGGTTTGTTTTTACAGGAAGTGGGTGTTACTTTTCATTTAGGAAGGAAATTTAAATCACGTAATCTCATATACATGAGAGTATTTATATACACATATATACATATATTGTATTTATATACACATGCAAACCAAAGTCCAGGCAAATGCCATAATCTCTTTAGCACTTTCCTATCCCTTCCTCTCCATTGTCCTCACCTTAAGAATCAAAGCTCAGGGGCTCCTGGGTGGCTCAGTTGGTTAAGCGACCGACTTTGGCTCAGGTCACGATCTCACAGTTTGTGAGTTCAAGCCCCGCGTCAAGCTCTGTGCTGACAGCTCAGAGCCTGGAACCTACTTCAGATTCTGTGTCTCCCCCTCTCTCTACCCCTCCCCTGCTCACGCTCTACGTCTTTCTGTCTCTCAATAATAAATAAATATTCAAAAAAAAAAAAAAGAATCAAAGTTCAGCTCTGGATTACGTGCACGGTAGATCTGAGGTCTAAATACTGACTCAGGAAGATTCTTCTAATGTAGACTGATGCAGGTGAACATGCTCACCTCCCTCGCTCTATGACAGATTTTATTAGCAGCAGTTTGTGTCATGGTCTTAGTAAGCCCACGCCACGCTACTGCTATCTCATTTCGTATTTACCACTCAAGCACTCCATTTAGAATCCCTTGCACTGGTCGAGATTCTGCTTTTCATTTTCCATTGTTACAGGTCTGACTCCTCCATTTCAAAAAACTTGCTGCTGGGTTGAATTTTCTACTTTTTAACTAAGAAGGCAAAGTTTGTATATTTGTGCCCTAAAATTTTCTTTGTAGCCACATGTTCTCTTGGTCCAAACTATCAACTGCATTCATCTAGAAGTCCTGTTAAATTGGTTGATCATCTGTGGAAACCACACAAGTGTTCTATATATTGGACCATTGCCCATATTGGACAGACGTGACAGCAGAGCTTATCAGACTGAAAGTTGCACCACCAAATATGCACACAGTTTACCTTCATTTCTTTCCATTTTAATGCAGGTATTAAAATTTTCTCTTGGGGCACCTGGGTGGCTCAGTCGGTTAAGCGTCCGACTTCGGCTCAGGTCATGATCTCGTGAGTTCAAGCCCCGCGTCGGGCTCTGTGCTGACAGCTCAGAGCCTGGAACCTGCTTCAGATTCTGTGTCTCCCTCTCTCTCTCTGCCCCTTCCCTGTTCATGTTGTGTCTCTCTCGGTCTCAAAAATAAATAAACATTAAAAAAAATTTTTTTTTAAATTTTCTCTTGATAGGTGCGTTTTTGGCCTACTATCAAGAGAGTTCCTGGCATTTAAATAAATAATAGCATGAACTCCTGATATTTGAAAAAAGTTCATTTTAGAATGTTGTAATTCCCAAAACACCATGATAGTAGACAATTTCCCCCATAACATGCAATAAGGTATCACTAAAATTTTTTTAAAATTCCTTCAAATCTAATAATTATATAAATATGATGCTAAAGTTACGTTTAAATCAGATGAACTTTCTTTATGGACGCCTTTATTTTTGTTACTTGTTTTTGATTATTGTGTATTTTATTTTATTTTATTTTTTTTAACGTTTATTCGTTTTTGAGACAGAGAGACAGAGCATGAACGGGGGAGGGGCAGAGAGAGAGGGAGACACAGAATCTGAAACAGGCTCCAGGCTCTGAGCTGTCAGCACAGAGCCCGACGCGGGGCTCGAACTCATGGACCGCAAGATCATGACCTGAGCCGAAGTCGGCAGCCCAACCGACTGAGCCACCCAGGCGCCCCTGATTATTGTGCATTTTAGAATCGAACATTTTTATCATTTACTACAAGTCCCCACGTACAAGACGACAAGTAGAAATAACAAAACCAAGTTGAGAGGTGGATACTGAGAAGACAGGTAGGCTCACTCACTAGTGAAAAGACTTACTCCCACATATAAGCCTTAGAATACGTTGGTACAGATTTTTAATCTTAGCAAGATCACAACCTATCATGGGAATCGGTCACTTATAAAGGGTTAAACCTTGAAGGTTAGGTTTGTGCCTGCTAAAGTCCACTACATTTAGGGTCAATTAGCCCTTCAGTTTGTTGCTACTTGTTACGTTGTTGAAGAAAAGTCAGCCACCATTACACAGCTCCATCCTTGCGAGTTCCTTCGGCCTCCAAGTTACCCTTCCAAACTTTTTTACATGAAGCTTAGTGGAAAAGGGTGCGGATGGGGCAATAGATTTTCTTTGCTTCAGGGTTCGTGTGTCTAATGGAAAGAGCACTGGGTTTCGAGTCTGGCTATTTGACATTTTTATGTTTTGATCTTGATCAGGTCACCTAATCTCCCTGTTCTACAGTGTCTACATCCCAACATGATCTGTCAGGACATGAAACATCTGTAAGGCTCCTAAGCTTCAGATTTAAATGTTCACCTGCCTGTGTAATCATTTCACATGGGTATCTTTTGCATATCCACTAAACATTTCAAATATAACCTGTCAAAACACAAGTCTTAATTTTTCCCATCAGATTTGTGCCTATTCTTGGCCTTTAGCATGTCAGTTAAGGGTTTATCACATATCCATTTTCCCCAAAACAAAAACCTAGGAATCAGACATCACCAAGATGGCTGGGACACCCCAGCCTCTATCTCCCTACAAAGATGAATGATTAGACAGATACCCATGAAGAGGAACAGCACTAGGAGAGTTCTGCAGTCCATTAAGAAACTTTAGCAACACAGTGGAACAAAACACCTGAGAGTGACTGCAGGGAAGGAAGGAAGGCAAGAACAACTTCATTTGGATTACGTCTTCCAATATGTAGACATCTGTGCAAGGCTACAAGGATCACAAAGAATCCAGGAAACATGACTCCACCAAAGGAACACAGTAAAGTTCCAGGAACTGACCCCCAAAAGATGAAGGTCCAGAAAATGCTTTACAAAAAATTCAAAATAATTGTTCTAAAAATGCTCAGAGAGGTACAAGAGAACAGAGATAAATAATTTACCAAGAACACATAAAATGGGAAAAATATTTGCAAATCATACATCTGATAAACAGTTAATATCCAAAATATATAAATAGCTCATGCAACTCAATAGCAAAAACAAACCCATTGAATCTAATTAAAAATGGGAAAAGGCCCTAAGTAGACATTTTTTGAAAGAAGATACATGAATGGCAACAGGTACATGAAAAGGTGCTCAACATTATTAATCATAAAGGAAATACAACAAAAACCACAATGAGCTCTCACCTCACATCTGTCAGAGTGGCTATAACCAAAAAGACAGAAAAAAAAAAATGCTGGCAAGGATCTACCAGATGATCCTATAAGGATCTATGGTTTGATCCAGCAATTCCACTTCTGGGAATATACCCAAAGGAAACAAGAATGCTATGTTGAGGAGATATCTGCATTGCCATGTTTATTGAAGCATTATTCACAATGGCCAACACATGAATACAACCTAAGTGTCCATCATGAATAAAGAAAGTGTGGTGTGTGTGTGTGTGTGTATATGTATATATATACACATACATACGTATCAAACTCATAGAAACTGATTATTTCTACTTGGAAACCTCTACCAAGATGTATGTTTCATTGCCACTTATCATCATGCAGGTTTTTGTTCACATTCTAAGAGAATCTTCCTTTAGGGGAGGGTGGGGATCTATCAGGCAGATTACTTCTCTAGTGCTTATGGGGTAATACCGGAATGAGTGGTTTAAGATTCCATTCCTGGGAGATGCCAACTCTGTAAATAAGTTCAGTATTAAGTCACAGTTTTCTGATGTGGGCCTTAGCCTAATGACTCCTTTTTGGGCCTGTTGTCTTGTTTTTAACAGTAGGGTCCCACTTGCAGAGTGCTTGAATCAGCCTAAATTTATAAATAGACTGGGTAGAGCTCTAAGTTTTGCTTCATTAAAGATGACCAAAGACTTTGAAAGAAGAAGAAAAAAGGTACTTTGTCACAGAACTGAATTTGCCTTAGGAGGAAAAATTGATTTCTCCTGAGAAGTTGAGAGCTCTTAAATCAGCATTAGGTCTACTGCTGACAGTATTGTTTGCTTTATGAAAACACATCCTGCGTGGTATGCCTCCTCCCAATAACCGTGATGGTCTTAATAAGAATTATCTGCAGCTTTCAAGTTCTCCTTTGTTAAGCAACAAAGGATGAGAGGAGAAAGTCATGTTGAAATCCAGTTTTAGTTCCAAAGGCTGTCAGTCTATATTTTTATCTTCTTAATATTTTCTTACCTGAAGCAATGGTGTTTCTGTTACTATTTAATTTCAAAAGTATAAGAGAAACCACTCACAGACATTCCTACCAGTATTAGCAGACAACGGGTGCCTCCTTTTTATAATAACATCCACTTAGTATTTACTTAACACTTGCATTTTAACCGTCTTAAATTCCTGTACAAGTTGTCCCGGTGCTGAAGCATAAATAGAAACCAGTGGGTGAAAAAGCAGAGAGTATGAAAATACTAATTGTAAATATAGGTAAAAACTGATACAAAGGAGCAAAACAATTCGAACAGTTTTGTGTTTATAGTATTGTTGCTGAAGACAGAGAATTTTGGCCTAATAATTGGCACATTTAGACTCCAGCCTGTAGCTAAGTCAGTTGCATAGTGATTGAAATAGATTAATACTTCAGGATTGACTCGGTTTGGGCTTACCCCGAACTTAAAACAACATACAAATAATCAACTTAATTTCTGGCTATATTGGTTTTCTATTGCTGCCACAGGAAGTAACCCACAAACTTAGCTGCTTTAAACAACACACATTTAATATCTCTTAGTTCTGTAAGTCCATAGTCCAGGTGGATCTGACTGATTCCTGTTTTGGTTGCACAAGGTAAAATTAAGATGTTGGCCAACCTGGGCCTTTACCTGGATGCTCTGCAGGAGGATTCACTTCCAATGAACTGGTGGCAGAATTTAGTTCCTTGAGTTTGGATGGCTAGGTCCCCGTTTCTTTGCTGGTTATCAGACAGGAGCCTCTTTCAGCAACGTGAAGCTGCCCACCTCCCTCATGCAACCCTCCTTCTCTGGCTTTTAATCTCTCCGACTTCCCATCTGCCTCACCTCTTCACCTGCCACCAGCTGTAGACAGTGTTCTGCTTTCAGGGGCTCATCTAATTAGATTGGGTCCACCTGGATAATCCAGACTAGCCTCTCTCTCAGAAGGTCTTAACCTTGATTATATCTGCAAGGTCCTTTTTGCCATATTCACGGGTTTCGGAGTGTGAACATCTTTGTGGGGCCATTTTGCACGCCACACTGGCTTATAAAGCTCCACTTGCTATGGGTCTCCCTCATTCTCTTGTTTTTGTAGGTTGCACTCCTACCAGACTTCTTTCTGTTTCTTGAAGGGTCGGCCACTTAGCCGACTGAGCCACTCAGGAGCCCCGGCTCTTTCTTTGAATGAAAAAAATGAACAGTCTGTACCACTTTATCTTTTAGTTAAAGCCATCACGTTGTTTTAGTGAAAGATATTGTCATAAATATGTTCTACCTGCTGTAAAAATAAGTACTAAAGTACCAAGCCTAAAACAAAGCCAGATGGCAAGGAACTTGGGCAGTTGACTTGTGCTGTAGGGCTTAAAACAGGGCTTCTCCATCCTGGCCACACATTAGAATCACCTGGAAAACATTAAAGAAGAAATTGATTTTCAGAACCCATGCCAGACTGATGACAGCAGAATCTCTGGAGATGGGGTTCTGGTATATTTTAAAGTCTTTCCTGGGTCGTCCGGTGATACCTAGCAGCTGTTGCAAGAGCTTCAGAGCCTGAATACAGAGCTGAAGATGGAGAGTGTGGGGTGCAGGGCACTACCCAGTGGGCCCCAGAGGAAGGGGCCCACAAGTAGTGTTAAGAAATTCACATTGAGGGCAGAGCCACTGGTGCTGTTCTTATTCTCCTGTAGCAGTGCATTAGTTTTTGCTAGGGCTGGCCTCATGGCATACCACAAGCTGGGTGGCTTAACAACAGAAGTTATTGCCTCACAGTCTCGGGGCTGGAAGTACAAAATCGAGGTGTCCTTGGTTGGTTCCTTCTGAGGGCTGTGAGCAAAGGATCTGTTCCAGGCCCCTCCCTTGGCTTCTGGTTGGGCGTCCTTGGCTTGTAGATCTCTGCCTTCCACTTTATATGGCATTCTCCGTGTGTGCATGTCTGCCTTCAAATTTCTCTTCTTTATAAGGACATAAGTCATATTGAGTAAAGGATCCACCCTACTTCAGCGTGAGCTCCTCTTAACTAATTACATCTGCAGTAGCCTTATTGCCAATTAAAATTGTGAAGGGCTGGGGGTTAGGACTTATGACACAGGAATTTGGTTCGGCGGGGAGGGAGGTACATACAATTCAACCCATCAGCCACAACACAAACATAAAACTGGACAAAACACATGAGATGACTATTTTCCATCCTAGTCCAATATTGAGGTTCTTCTTCTTTATTTTTGTAATGTTTATTTATTTATTTTTTTTTGAGAGAGAGAGAGAGAGAGAGAAAGCATCAGTGGTGGAGAGAGAGAGAAAGAGACATGGAATCAGAAGCTGACTCCAGTATCCAAGCTGTCAGCACAGAGCCTGTTGCAGGGCTTGAACTCACAAACTGTGAGATCATGACCTGAGCTGAAGTCGGACATCTAACTGACTGAGCTACCCAGGTGCCCATTCTTTTTTTTTTTTCTTTTTAATATTTATTTATTTTTGAGAGAGAGAGAGAGAGAGAGAGCACGAGCAGGAGAGGGGCAGAGGGAGGGAGAGACACAGAAGCCCAAGCAGGCTGCATGCTCTGAGCTGTCAGCACAGAGCCCGACATGAGACTTGAACTCATGACCTATGAGATCGTGACCTGAGCTGAAGTCGGATGCTTAACCCCCTGAGCCATCCAGGCGCCCCAAGGACCGAGGTTCTTGAGAGTGTGGAAGCACATGAGGTGCGTCCTGGCTCTCAGGTAGTGACACTTGCCAGAACTAGCAAGGTCGGTGTGCAGCCCAAGCAGAACACTTGGTCGCCCTGAGCTAAGGAGGCAGAAATGGGCTGCTGGGGAGGCTGGATTTCACAAAGCAGGGAAGCTGTGGACGAGGCTGGGGATGGGGCCAGAAGTCTACCTGGAAGTCCCCTGCAGGACCATGTCCAAGGGCAGGGAGGCCTAACCAAGGGCTGCCATTGCAGGGCTGAAAGCTGAGAGAGCCCAGGGCTGTGGATGCATGGGTGCCAGCTCAGCCAGTGTGCTGAGAACAGATGGAGCACTGCTGACATTCTACCGAAAATCCAGAAAGTTCACTCCGGAAGAGGAAGGGCCATTCCTAGGACTAAAGACAAAACAAATACACCTATGCTAACAAGGAAAAAAAAAAAAAAGAATCCAGCCTGACCAAAAGGTTTGACTTAATTGTCTACCACATCACATACAACATCGATTAAAGGAAGACCACACCCTAGGTTTTCTACGATATATTATCTGCACCATCCAGAATATTATGAAAATGACCGAACATACATATTAGGAAAAGGTGACCCATAATCAAGAGAAAAAGGAGTCAATAAGCCTTGACTCCTACATCATTCTACACAAAAATTAACGCAAGATGCAAATGTAAAAGTTCAAATTATAAAACATCTAGAAGAAAAGGCAGGAGAATGTCCTCATGATTTGGGAGCAGACAAAGATTGTCTTGGGACTTAAGAAGCATTGACCATAAAAGGGACAAGGTGTTCAATTGGACTTCATCGAAGGTAAAACCTCTTATACATCAAAGAGCATTTATAAAATGAAGCTGAAAGCCACAGATTGAGAGTATGTTATTTTCATCGTATATATCTAACATATACCCTGATGACTAGATTATATGTAGGTAGAACTTCTGTAAATATGAAAATAAGACAAATGCCTTGTGTTTTGAAAGGCAAATTAAGAACACTAGGACCGGGGCACCTGGGTGACTCAGTCAGTTGAGCCTCTGACTTCCGCTCGGGTCATGATCTCACGGTTCGTGGGTTCGAGCCTCGTGTCGGCTCTGGACTGACAGCTCAGAGCCTGGAGCCTGCTTCAGATTCTGTGTCTCCCTCTCTCTCTGCCCCTCCACCACTCACACTCTGTCTCTCTCAAAAATAAATATTAAAAAAAAAAAGAACACTCGGACCAATTCACTTGTATAAAAATGGCGAACATTCAAAAAACAAATATTGGTGCGGATGCAGAGCAACTGCAGCCCCCATATATTGTAGATAATAGTCTACAGTGGTGCAGCCACTCTGAAAAACTATTTGGCAGCTTTTTACCTGTTAAACATCTCCACTCCTAGGTATTTACCTAAGACAAGTGGAAAATTAAAATGTCACCAATAGGAAAATGGATAAACAAATCATTGGCTATTTTTACACGGGCATAATAGGAACTTAAAAAGAGTGAACTACTCCACTCACCAACATGAATGAAATTCAAAACATTGTATTGAGTGTATTGTCATACTCTCCGTATGCGACCATATACGGGAAGTTTGAGAACAGTCAAAATTAATTTA
Source organism: Neofelis nebulosa (assembly GCF_028018385.1). Classification (NCBI taxonomy): domain Eukaryota; kingdom Metazoa; phylum Chordata; class Mammalia; order Carnivora; family Felidae; genus Neofelis; species Neofelis nebulosa. The sequence goes on from NC_080789.1 coordinate 53,303,654, forward strand.
TGGTGATAGAAATCAGAATGGTGATTGCCTCTGGAGAGGGAGACTGAGGCACAAGGAAAGGAAAAGAGGCACAAGGGAGACTTCTAGAGGGATAAACATGTTCTAATCTACATTGGAGCATTTGTTTCACAAATGTAACCTGTCAAAATCGTTCTATTTGTACCCTTAAATACGTGAATTTCACAGTATGCATATTGACTTTATGAAAATGTTTCATCATCCAAAAAGTTAAAAAGAAAAAAGGGAGATCACTATGGCAGAAGGCACATTTTAAAAGTAATGATACCCATCCTCCACCTTGTGTTTTATTACTATTATTATTTGTTTGAGAGAGACAGACAAACTGTGAGTGGGGGAGGAGCAGAGAGAGAGGGAGAGAGAGAATCCCAAGTAGTCTCCACGTTGTCAGCACAGAGCCCACTGCTGAGCTCAAACTCACAAACCGTGAGACCTGAGCTGAAATCAGGAGCTGGATGCTTAACCAGCTGAGCCACCCAGGCACCGCCCCATCCTCTTCTTTGGCCAGCTCTACTGGTAGACTATTAGGTTTGTTAAATGTGAGTTGGGTTCCAGGTAGAACACAGCAGGATTCTCTGTGGTTTGTTGTAGGCTGTTGGAACTATGACTACCCAGTGGGACTCTGTGGGGGGACCTCAGTGCTGCAGAGGGGGTGTGAGCTACCATGGAGCTTGGCTTTCAGCTGATCCTGGGGAAGTCACAAGAAGTGGTGGCACAGCTGCTGCCAGATGACATGAGACCAGGCCTCATCCACAGTAGTCTCCGGTGGGAGTCAGTGATGTGTGTATCTGCCATTGGCTTTTTGGTGGGTCTGTTATATTTGTTCAGGCTCATGCATTAGATCAGAGGCTGATTTTATGTGAGAGGAATATTCGAGTTGCACGAATAGTGGCTGCACTCATTCAGATGAAGCATCAATTGTTTTGACATGCTTAGTTCTGCTCAAAAGGAATATTTAGATGCTTGAGATGTACTTAGAAGATACCAGCCTAGAAAAAGAGTCGTTAAAAATACAGAACTTGGTGGATACATATGCAAAGGTGAAGGGAACGAACTTGATCTTAAAGGAGAAAATGACATCTCTCGTAAAAGAAATAAAGAGAAATCTAGACCCTCAGGACAGAAAAGAAACGATGGCTGAAATTGTAAGAATGATCCAGTTACCAGAAAATGGTTTTGGAGTCATCACATCAGAAGATTTCCCCAGCACTGCAGTGGCCGGGAGCCTGCCTTCCTACTGTTCTTCGCGTACACAGAAAGCACAACTCTTTATTTTCCTCCACTCAGATGCCTGTGCTGTTGGGTTCTGCTCTCTACCTCCCTGTCCAATATGAGGTCGATTGTTTGGGCTTCTGAGAAGCACGTAACCCTCATCTACAGCCTGGAGTTTTTTCTTTTTGTTTCATCCATCTTCACATTCTGAAAACAGAGGTGAATCCCTTTAAGGTTAACTCAAACTTCAAATGAACCAACTGTTGGATTTCCAGAAATACACCAGAAAATTTGGGACTCTCTTCAAAAGGAATTTTAATCTCCTTTATTTTTTTAAAAATGGATGGGACCAAACTTGTGCTCAAAATAAAGCTTAATGAAACTTAGTTCTCAGAAGTGTTTTGAAAATATTATTCATATACATTTTATAAGTGGATTTTTCTATTATATTATCTCTATTATCATATGCATATTGCATTTTATTTAATAAGTACAATTTAGCAACAACAACAACAAAACTATTTTAAATTTTTTTTTTTTTTCAACGTTTTTTATTTATTTTTGGGACAGAGAGAGACAGAGCATGAACGGGGGAGGGGCAGAGAGAGAGGGAGACACAGAATCAGAAACAGGCTCCAGGCTCTGAGCCATCAGCCCAGAGCCTGACGCGGGGCTCGAACTCACGGAACGCGAGATCGTGACCTGGCTGAAGTCGGACGCTTAACCGACTGCGCCACCCAGGCGCCCCAACAACAAAACTATTTAAAATGCAAAGGTGATTTTGGTATGCCCAGATCTATATTTAGTATAGTTACAGAGCTTTTTTTCCCCTTAATAAATAGTGTGTGGTTAAAGAAAAAGTTGTTTTTTTTTTTTTTTTTTTGTTTTTTGTTTTTTTAATGGACATAGGACATATAGTAATTGTGGGGTATAGCTAAAGTGATATAGAAGGAAATTTATAGCACTTAATGTTTCTATTCAACAGGAATAATACAAATGTCTATATTCAATAAGAATAAAAGCTAAAAAAGGAAAAGGGGGGGAAGAAGTTTACAGTAATTTTTTAGTTTATAGCATTTTCAACAATCTCAATTCTTAGGCTACACTCCAGGCCATTTAAACAAGAATCTCAAGGGGTGGGACGAGGCTCTAATAGTTTGTAAAGCTCTCCAGGTGACCCTTATATGTGGTGGAAGTTAGGGACCACCAGTTTTTATGATATGAGAGCCTTATAATATATGTAATTTCACTGTAAACCCATATAAAACCTATCTTACAGCTGTTACGTGTTAACAACATAACAGAATATTTCAACCACAAAAACATAGTCTCATATATAAAACACAAAAAAAGAATTGTCAGCCAAAGGATACTCTTATATAAATTGAAAATGAAACCGTGAGATAGAAGTTTACATTTTTAACCAGGAGATCTATTTATAGATCTGTTAAGAAATTAGTCAAGACCAAAATTTTTCCTTACTTTGTATCGTGTGGTTTGATTCATTTTCTGTCTTTAGTTTCCTTATTTCTGAAGTAAAGGACTCAGCTAAAATGACTTCCAAGGCCCTTTATCACTATAAAATTCTTTGGTTTTAGAATGAGTAAAAATTTTAGAGATAAAGGGATTGAGATACAATTTTGATTAGGCACTAGAGTTCTTTCCCTCCAGAGGCAAAAAAAAAAAAAAAAAAAAAATCTCTCATTAGAATGATTTTCATTTCTAAGAGAAACGAGAAGAGAATATATGGACACTAGTTGGTGAAAGTACAATTTTGGATACTGATATTATCTGATTTTCTTCAGCAACAGTACCTATTACACTTGTAAACTACAACAAGGGATTCACAAATAAAACTGACTTGAAGGCTGGTAGGCACATTGTATCCATTGATTTCAAGCAAAATAAATTTGACACTTAACTATCCACATGGAAATGGCTTTAAAAACAAACCACCCTCAAGCTATTCCAAGAAATAGAAAGGGAAGGAAAACTTCCAGACTCATTCTATGAAGCCAGTATTACTTTGATTCCCAAACCAGACAGAGACCCAGTAAAAAAAGAGAACTACAGGCCAATATCCCTGATGAATATGGATGCAAAAATTCTCAATAAGATACTAGCAAATCGAATTCAACAGCATATAAAAAGAATTATTCACCATGATCAAGTGGGATTCATTCCTGGGATGCAGGGCTGGTTCAACATTCGCAAATCAATCAACGTGATACATCACATTAATAAAAGAAAAGATAAGAATCATATGAGCCTGTCAATCGATGCAGAAAAGGCCCTTGACAAAATTCAGCACCCTTTCTTAATAAAAAACCTTGAGAAAGTCGGGATAGAAGGAACATACTTAAAGATCATAAAAGCCATTTATGAAAAGCCCACAACTAACATCATCCTCAATGGGGAAACACTGAGAGCTTTTTCCCTGAGATCAGGAACACGACAGGGATGCCCACTCTCACCGCTGTTGTTTAACATAGTGTTGGAAGTTCTAGCATCAGCAATCAGACAACAAAAGGAAATCACAGGCATCAAAACTGGCAAAGATGAAGCCAAGCTTTCACTTTTTGCAGATGACATGATATTATACATGGAAAATCCGATAGACTCCACCAAAAGTCTGCTAGAACCGATACATGAATTCAGCAAAGTTGCAGGATACAAAATCAATGTACAGAAATCAGTTGCATTCTTATACATTAACAATGAAGCAACAGAAAGACAAATAAAGAAACTGATCCCATTCACAATTGCACCAAGAAGCATAAAATACCTAGGAATAAATCTAACCAAAGATGTAAAAGATCTGTATGCTGAAAAGTATAGAAAGCTATGAAGGAAATTGAAGAAGATATAAAGAAATGGAAAGACATTCCCTGCTCTTGGATTGGAAGAATAAATATTGTCAAAATGTCAATACTACCCAAAGCTATCTACACATTCAATGCAATCCCAATCAAAATTGCACCAGCATTCTTCTCGAAGCTAGAACAAGCAATCCTAAAATTCATATGGAACCACAAAAGGCCCCGAATAGCCAAAGTAATTTTGAAGAAGAAGACCAAAGCAGGAGGCATCACAATCCCAGACTTTAGCCTCTACTACAAAGCTGTCATCATCAAGACAGCATGGTATTGGCACAAAAACAGACACATAGACCAATGGAATAGAATAGAAACCCCAGAACTAGACCCACAAACGTATGGCCAACTCATCTTTGACAAAGCAGGAAAGAACATCCAATGGAACAAAGACAGTCTCTTTAACAAATGGTGCTGGGAGAACTGGACAGCAACATGCAGAACGTTGAAACTAGACCACTTTCTCACACCATTCACAAAAATAAACTCAAAATGGATAAAGGACCTGAATGTGAGACAGGAAACCATCAAAACCCTAGAGAAGAAAGCAGGAAAAGACCTCTCTGACCTCAGCCACAGCAATCTCTTACTCGACACATCCCCAAGGGCAAGGGAATTAAAAGCAAAAATGAATTACTGGGACCTTATGAAGATAAAAAGCTTCTGCACAGCAAAGGAAACAACCAACAAAACTAAAAGGCAACCAATGGAATGGGAAAAGATATTTGCAAATGACATATCGGACAAAAGGCTAGTATCCAAAATCGATAAAGAGCTCACCAAACTCCACACCCGAAAAACAAATAACCCAGTGAAGAAATGGGCAGAAAACATGAATAGACACTTCTCTAAAGAAGACATCCGGATGGCCAACAGGCACATGAAAAGATGCTCAACGTCGCTCCTTATCAGGGAAATACAAATCAAAACCACACTCAGGTATCACCTCACGCCAGTCAGAGTGGCCAAAATGAACAAATCAGGAGACTATAGATGCTGGCGAGGATGTGGAGAAACGGGAACCCTCTTGCACTGTTGGTAGGAATGCAAACTGGTGCAGCCACTCTGGAAAACAGTGTGGAGGTTACTCAGAAAATTAAAAATAGACCTACCCTATGACCCAGCAATAGCACTGCTAGGAATTTACCCAAGGGATACAGGAGTACTGATGCATAGGGGCACTTGTACCCCAATGTTTATAGCAGCACTCTCAACAATAGCCAAATGATGGAAAGAGCCTAAATGTCCATCAACTGATGAATGGATAAAGAAATTGTGGTTTATATACACAATAGAGTACTACGTGGCAATGAGAAAGAATGAAATATGGCCATTTGTAGCAACGTGGATGGAACTGGAGAGTGTGATGCTAAGTGAAATAAGCCATACAGAGAAAGACAGATACCCTATGTTTTCACTCTTATGTGGATCCTGAGAAACTTAACAGAAACCCATGGGGGAGGGGAAGGAAAAGAAAAAGAAAAAAAAGAGGTTAGAGTGGGAGAGAGCCAAAGCATAAGAGACTCTTAAAAACTGAGAACAAACTGAGGGTTGATGGGGGGTGGGAGGGAGGGGAGGGTGGGTGATGGGTATTGAGGAGGGCACCTTTTGGGATGAGCACTGGGTGTTGTATGGAAACCATTTTCACAATAAATTTCATATATTGAAAAAAATAAAAAATAAAAAAAATAAAAACAAACCACCCTATGACCCAGCAATTGCACTACTAGGTAATTATCCAAGGGATACAGGTATGCTGTTTCACAAGGGGCACATGCACCCCAATGTTTATAGCAGCACTATCAACAATAGCCAAAGTACAGAAAGAGCCCAAATGTCCATCGATGGATGAATGGATAAAGAAGATGCGGTATATATATATATATATATATATATATATATATATATATATATATATATAGAGAGAGAGAGAGAGAGAGAGAGAGAGAGAGAGTATTACTGGATAGTCAAAAAGAATGAAATCTTGCCATTTGCAACTACGTGGATGGAACTAGAGGGTATTATGCTAAGCCAAATTAGTCAGTCAGAGAAAGACAAATATCATATGATTTCACTCATATGTGGAATTTAAGATACAAAACAGATGAACATAAGGGAAGCAAAAAGAATATAAAAACAGGGAGGGGGACCAAACATAAAAGACTTTTAAATACAGAAAACAAACTGAGGGTTGCTGGAAGGGTTTTGGGTGGGGGGATGGGCTGAACAGGCAAGGGTTATTAAGGAGGACACTTATTGGGATGAGCAGTGGGTGTTGTACATAGGGGATGAATCACTGGAATCTACCCGTGAAATCATTATTGGATTACATGCTAACTAACTTGGATGTAAATAAATAAATAAATAAATAAATAAATAAATACCAAAAACATCCTGACTTTATGCCATTATCAGCCCCTGAGTCCCCTGACCCTTCCCTAAAGTTCTTCCCTTTGAGTTCAGGCTGGAGCTAGAGTTCTGGTTTATCATATGGGGCTTCTCTCAGCAGAGTCAAATCTATCACTTGGTGAGGTTCAGAATTTGTCTTGTTGCCCTAAACCCACTTCTTGTGGGCCCAGCATGATCTGGAGTTTTCCAGATCTGGCATTCTCTCTCTCTTTTATTTTTTTTTCCGTTTCTCTGCAACAACCAGGTTAGCTCACTGTTCCAGTTGGATTTTAACTTTGTTGTCAGTAACCCTCCTCTCTCTTTGAGAGACTATTCTGCTTGATCTCTTGTCAGTCCTTCGTTTGCAGCTTAGGGCTTGCTCCCCATTGTAACGTTGGCTGTGCGAACTAATCTGTACCATTCTCCCCAGCTGGCTGGTATGCCCTACCAGCCAAAGTGAACTTCCCATCCACGACTCCACTTATGCTATAAATACCTGACTGGTGCCATCCAGCTGGCCTACAGCTGTTAGCCTCTGTAACAAGATTAATCCCTTTATTGCTGTCATACTGATTCCAACTTTCTCTTTCCTCTCCCATCCATCTATCTACATGCACAACTGGGGCTGGAAACTCCTACAACCCATCATATAGGATATTCAGTTAAATTTGTGCTGAGACAATGATTAAATGAATGGAATACGGTTGGTACCATGCAGCATCCAATGTATACAACTAGCTACCTGTATTTATCTCTAAATTATCTTTGTTTTTCTTTTGAGAAAATGACAGTTATCTTGGGATTTGCATTTGAAATGTATTTATTTCAACTGACAAAATCTTACATCTTTATGTTTGAATCAATAACTATTTTTAATATAAGATTAAATACATCATCAGTCTTGTAGTGATCTTTGAAACATTCACTTCTCATAGATGTGCTAATGCTTATATCGATTGTTATTATTACTGTCTTTTTATTAACTAAAATCATGAGATGTCTTGGATATAAACATTGCCTGGGCAATGTTAATCAAGCAGTACTCAACCAGGTAAATTCATGCTCTGCAAAGTTCAAATTAAAATTTCTCTTTCTAGGTGAGCATAATACAGTAAAAGTCTTATGCCATATAACAAAGAGATATCTTCAAAAATTTGAAAAACAACAGAAACGGCAAAAAAAAAAATCAGAGACTCTACAAATTTCTGTGGCTGTCACTTATTTCTACATCTATCAGGAGCTAGGGATTGGCCAAACTGAAACTATGCACAAAGCATCATGCCTAACCCAGCTGATGGGCTGCTGCAACTAGAGATCTCTAATTATGTCTGGATCCTAACAGAACTTGGACCTTGTTTTTGTTGTCTTCTATGAACCAGTAAGCCTGGGACCAAGCACACCCAGGAAACTAACATCTGTCTGATAACTGCCCATCCCAGTACATCATTGCCTCTATATTAAGAGTAGCAACAAACTTTCAGAACCATAGCAATGGAGAGGGTCCTGTAGCCAGGGCAAAGACTTGAAAGGGCAGGTAAGGAAAGAACTATGCTATATTCTCAATTTTGTCTGCTTTATGCTTTTATGAATTTTTTTAAGTTTACTTATTTTGAGAGAGACAAAGAGTGCAAGTGGGGGAGGGGCAGAGAGAGAGAGAGAGAGAGAGAGAGAGAGAGAGAGAGAGACAGAGAATCCCAAGCAGGCTCTGCATGGTCAGCTTGGAGCCTGATATGGGGCTCGAACTCACAAAACTATGAGATCATGACCTGAGCCGAAATCCAGAGTCGGATGCTTAACTGACTGAGCCACCCAGGCACCCCTGCTTTATGCTTTTTAAACAGACTTCTGTTTTTAAAAGAATTAGCTCTCATAAATGCTTGTTTAATTGGCTTCATAGAGGTTAGGAAGGACTTTGGGAGTCCCTGAGAGCTTTGAGAGTGCTATGTTTTTACCCAGAACTTGGATCTAGCTTGGGGCCTTTCTGGAGCAAGTTTCCCCGGGATCCCAAGGTAAGTTAGTTATGAACTAGGTTTATATATTATTCTATATCCTTCTTCCCAATTTGAATGTTTCATGGATCTGTTTTCTCTCAGGGGGAAAAATACACTAAAAAGGTTATTACCTCTGTTTTTAAATCTTGTAACATGGGAAAACTATAAATGCCTCAAATCCCATAAAACTATAAGAAAATTAAATTTCCATAATAGTTATTAAAACTTTTCCAGACTCTTGTTTTATAGCCTAATATGCATTATCTTTGACCTCAAAAATCCCCAAACACCCCAACAGAATCATACAAACAAAACCCCCTGAGAAGTAGGCATTATTCCGGTTTACTAGTTAAATAAATAGAAAATTGAAACCATTTAAAGCAAACTGCTTATTGTCACAAAGATAGTAATGGAATTTGAACATAGGTTCTCCTCCATCCAAAAAAAATGTGCTCTCCCCTTGAATTGTAGAAATGCAAATTAGGAGTAGCTTTGTTAATCATCTCAGTACACTTTTCCTGAGTACAGAAGGACATAACATTAAAACTCATTTAATTAATCATTTCAGAAAACAATGACAGATCAATTGTCATTCCAAAGATAATTAATAAATTGAGTTTTCTTTGTAACTGAAAAGCTGGCATTGTCTGTGCTCCATGACATTATGTATCCTAGAAGGGAGTGTTATCAGTCATTTGACTAAATTAGAAGAGAACAGATTAAGTCTTTAATCTAAGAAACAATAACAATGGCCCTGCTCTGAACTCCCCCAAGGAATTCTCATGTAACAAAAACAATCATCCCCATTGCTACCAGATATATATAATTTTGGAAACTACAAAAAATTTTAGGCCCTGATTTCCTATTGCTATAGGCCAAAGAAACACATTTTTAGGCTTTATAGTGAGATATATTAATAAAAATCATTATATTTAGACTGACTTCTCTAGGGAGCATAGTAATTCCTGAAATATTAAATAAAAAGTGCCTATGCAGGAGAAATAAAGTGAGCCACAAAAAATGTCAGAACCACAACTGTCTGATCGAAGGGATATAAGCTAGAAAGTCAATGACAAAAAATACAGGCAAAAACAATATCTGAATGAGAGTTTTATCAATATTCCAGGAAAAAGGAATTTGGAAAGGTCATTTGTTATTGGTTAATGAATGATACTGGGAAAGAAGGCAGCCCAGTCAGTGGTTAGCACATCCTTTCCCAGCAGATATTGTGGGTAACTTGATCAGGATCAATCTTCCTAGTTACCATGAACTATGATTAAACAAAGCAGGGCTCCCTTCCCTGCTGTGAGTCTTTAATTGGGTTCAAAGATAGATTCCCACTGCTCCCTCAACCTTAACTTTGGCTGCTTGCACAGTCTTATCATATCACTTCTGCAGAACTAGTTTCCCAAAGTTCCACCCCTCAGAACGAGGACAGCAAAGTCTGTTTGGTTGCATTATGGTACTACTGTCCATATGAAAAGTACCACGTTCTGGATAGAGGATTTAATTCTATCAAGAAGCTTCTGAGTAGAGAAGCCTGGAGTTTAAGTCTTTAATGTTACTTGAACAAAGTAGATATTCTTTTTTTTTTTAATTTTTAAAAATGGGTATTTATTTTTGAGAGAGAGAGACAGAGACAGAGCATAAGGGAGGGAGGGGCAGAAAGAGGGAGACCCAGAATCCCAAGTAGGCTCCAGGCTCTGAGCTGTCAGCACAGAGCCCGGGGCTCAAACACACGAACCACGAGATCATGACCTGAGCTGAAGTTGGACGCTCAACCGACTGAGCAATCCAGGTGCCCTGAACAAAGTAGACATTCTTAGCAAAGTAGATATTCTTTTTTTTTTTAAGCTTATTTATTTATTTTGAGAGAGAGAAAGTGAGCACTGGAAGGGCAGAGAGAGGGAGAGAGAAAATCCCAGGCAGGCTTCGTGCTGTCAGCCCAGAGCCCAATGCTGGGCTCGATTTCATAAACTGTGAGATCATGGCCTGAGCCCAAACCAAGAGTTGGATGCTTGACCGACTGAGCCACTCAGCTGTCCCAACAGTAAGTATTTTTAAAAACAAGGCAAGTAAAGGCCTTTACTTTACTTAGTTGGAACAACTGAGTCTGCATGTAATCAAGAAATGTTGCAGACCACTGCACTCCTTTCATGATTAATTGCCTTAAATTCCTTTAAAAATCTTTAGGCCAAGTAGAAACCTGGGAGTTGTCTTTTGGACAGGAGTCTGCCTTCTCCCCAGGTGGCTAGCCTTCTGAATAAAGCTCAAATTCCCTTCCAATCAAAATTAGTCTCTTGAGTATTGGCCTTTCAATGACAAGCAGTTGAACTTGGGGTTCAGTAACAATTTTATTCATGGTCTTTTAGCTACAAAGGATATTTTTTAAAGGTTTTTGGTTTTTGGTTTTTTTTTTTTTAGATACAGTGCTTGAGTGGGAGAGAAGTGGAGAGAGGGGAGGGGGGGAGTCTGAAGCAGGCTCCACACTCAGTGCCTAGCTCAACTAAGAGCTCTGATCCCACGGCCCTGGGATTATGACCTGAGCCTAAATCAAAAGTTGGTCACTCAACTCACTGAACCACCCAGGCACCCTAAGGAAAGTTCTTTAATTGAGATAGGGCTATTCAGATTATCCTTTTCTTCTTAAAAGAGCTGGTAATTTGTGTCTTTCAAGAAATTTGCCCATTTTATCTAAGCTATGGAATTTGTTGTCATACAGATGTCATAATTCTTTTGTTATTCTTTAAATACCTGTATAATTGGTATTAATGTCACCTCTCATTCTTGATTTTATAACTTATATGTTCTTTTTAAAAGTTTTGATTATGCTGGCTAGAGATCTATCAATTTTACTTTTGTCTAATGTATTAATTTTCTAGGCTGCATAAGAAATTCCCACAGATTCAGAGGTTTCAAACAATGCACATTTATTACCTCATAATTTCTCCAGATTAACAATTTTGAAATGGCTTAGCTGAATCCTCTTTAAGGCTGCATTTAGACTGTTGGTTCTCATGTGCAAGCTTGACTTGGGAAGGATCCACTTGGGAATCTACTTGGGAATCTACTTGGGAAGGATCTACTTGGGAAGTCCCAATGTAACTCAGGTTGTTGGCAGAATATATTTCCTTGCAGCTGTGAAACAGAGGGACCCAGACTTTTTCTGGCTGCCAGCTAGAGACCACCTTCTGCTCTTGTGGGCCTCCAACATGGCTGCTTGCTTCTTGAAATTGCAAGGTAAAAAGAAAGCAAGTCTGCTAGCAAGATGCAGTAATGTAATATAAAATGTAACAGGATCATGAGAGTCACAGCCCATCAGTTTTGACATATAAGAATCACAGGAGTGACACCCCCTTACCATTTCCATATACTATTGATTAGAAGAGCCACAGGTCCCAATCAACTCAAGGGGAGGAGTTACAAAAGGGCATGAATACCTGCAGGCATAAAGTGTTCTGTAAATGTTAATTAGTTCAAATTGATAGTGTTTATCTAATATCCTATATTCTTTTGATCTTTCTCTACTTATTGTCAATTATACATATATAGATATGTAGATATAGATATTAATATAGATAGATATTAAAAATCTGATTATAATTGTGAACTTGTCTATTTCTTCTCAGTTTGTCTATTTCTATCAGTTTTTGCTTTATGTATTTTGAGGCTCTGTTAATAGCTATGTGTGTAAAACTGTTATGTCCTCTTGATAAATTGTCTCCATTATCATCAAGTGACCTTTATTGTTAACAATATTCTTTGTTCTGAAATCTACTTTGTCTGCTAATAATATATACTCCAGATTTACTTTGATTATTGTTAGCATGGTGTATCTTTTCCCATTCTTTTACTTTTAACCTATGTGTATCTTTAGTTTAAAGTATACAGAACAAACTCCACAACTAAAGAGAGAGAAGAGGTCACATCAAAGAAGGACAATGACCTCTGCATATTGAAGGTGGAATTCTTCTTTTTACTTCAATAAATATTGAACAAATTTTTTAAAAAGTATGTTTTTTATAGGCAACAACTAATCAGTTCATGCGCTTTTTTTTTTGCCAATTTGACAATCTTTACCTTTTAATTGAAGTGTGTAGAACATTTATATTTAATAGGATCTTTGTCACATCTGTTCTTTCTTCCTATTTTCCTTTTTTTCCCACCTTCTTATAGATTAAGTTATCCAGGTTACCCCCTTTGTTGTCATGTTAACTATAACTTATTATGTTATGTTAGTGATTGGTTTAGTGTTTATAGCATATATCTTTACCTTACTACAGTCTAACTCAAGGGACATCATCCTACTTTTTGCACAGTATAAGAACCTTACAATAGTGCTATAGATGGAATGTTAGTGCCCCCCTCCCCCCCGCCTCCAGCAAATTCCTATGTTGAAACCTAATCCCCACTGGGATGGTATTTGAAGTCAGGAACCTTTGGGAGATGATTAAGTCATGAGGGCAGAGCCCCCATGAATGGGGTTAATGTCCTTATAAAAGAGACCCCAGAGACCTCGTTTGCTCCTTCAGCCATTCGAGGACACAATGAAAAGATGGCCATCTATGAAGTAGGAAGCAGGCACTGAATCTGATGGCGCCTTGATCTTGGACTTTCCAGCTACTAGAACTCTGAAAAATGTGTTTCAGTTGTTTATAAACTACCCAGTCTATGGTATTCAGTTATAGCCTCCTGAATGGACTAAGATAAATGGTATACTTCCATTTAGAGCCTATTTGCTGGGCTCTGCTTATGTTCTCCTGCCTGGTCTACAGTCTGGAAACTCTGTCAAGGGAGTAGGCTGAGGCAAGTGTAGAATCCTCCTCATTTGTTTCTTGTTTTTTTGAGGATCATTGACCCTCATTGCCTGATGTCCTGGGTCTTGAAAACAAGTACTGCATATATTTTTCCCATTTCTATTGCTGTTGTTTTATGTAACAGGGTAGATGTAGTTCCTGATACTGCACCTTGACAAAAAGCAGAAATCCCTAATTAATTTTCATTGAGTAGCAAACATTCATATATATATGTTAGTGAAAAAAATTCATATACATGTATATGTATGAAAAAGTATACAAATAATATGAGAACTAGTATATGTGATCTCCCTTTAAAGAGATTAATATTTTTTTTCCTTTGTTAGGTGGTTGGGGGAATAGAAATCCCTTTTCCTCTTTATACAATCTTAGGAATTGAGATGATTCTAACCTGGGCTTCATTTTTTGCAAGGATCAGTTTATTTCTGGTACACTTGCTTTTAAGTGTTACTTACTGTGATGTTTTTGAAATTTATTGATGCTGTTACATATATTGATAGCTCATGGAACTAATATTTTTATTACGAGAAATTAATTCAAAAGAGTTAATGGGGCACATGGTAATCAAAAGGGCTCTCCAGAAAAGGGTTTTACTGAACTAGTTCCAGGGAGCATCAGTTCAATAAAATAGGTTCTTGTCCCCTGTTCAAACTGTTTTCCAATCCATTAATAACTTGTATATCATCTTTTATATTTCAAGTCCTTTTTTCCCTTTTTTTCAAATGAAGCTCTGAACCAGAGGTTCACTGTCTTTCAGAAAAGCAAACTTTGACTAAATACATTTGGAAATGTTTCATGCTACGCTCCCCTCCTGGAGAGTCGCTTTAGCATATCTAGGGCTTAGAAAAATTCTGAATTAAAGAAATGTAATTAATGTTGTTTAATCAAGCATTTTTCAAATTATTTAAACTATAGAACAGCACTGTCTGATAGAACTTTCTATAGTGATAGAAATGTTCTATATCTGTGGTGTCCAATATAGTAGCTATTAGTTACCTGTGGCTTTTGAACACTTCAAGTACAATTGAGGAGTTGAATTTTTAACCTTATTTAATTCAAATTTGAATGTAAATAGCCACATGTGATTAGTGGCTTTGTAGTGTATAGGGCAATGAGAGCCTTTTAAAATTTTCTGTTCATAATTTTTACAATCTTACTGAATTATTATCCCACATAGGATTGACTATATAATTTGCAGGGTCCAAGCCAAATTGAAACATCAGACCCTTGTTCAAAAATGAGGAAAAAGTGTTATTAAAGGTGCTAAAGTATAAAGCATTTCCCTTTCTTCTGCAGTCTCTCTATTGACTTGTCATGATAGATTCCTATTTGCTATTTGATATCGTTCTTAGTACAGTTAAAACTGTAAATTGTTAGTTTGAATTTTCCATTCATCTATATATTGCACAGTGCCAAAATAAAATACAAATATAGGAGCATTTAAGTTTTATGTGGAATCTCTAAAGCTGCATAACTCATAATTCATAGCTCCTAGCTTTTACCTACATTCATTTTTTTTTGTTCTTATCAGAACAGTGGAAATTCTGCACAAAACTTATCGAAGCACTTTTATTACACTTGATGTGTGCACATTTTACCATTGCTCTCTACCTTAGGCATACAGATGAATAAGGAAAGACTGAAAGGAAAAGGAAATATGGGCTGCCCAGTCTTTCCTTTTCCTTTTATGTCGTCATTTTTAGCATAAGTGGTCAGCTGATACAGGGAAGTAACACGAATAAGAAAAGGACATGATAGGGTTTCTTGATTGTGTTTCTTAGAACATTATTGTCTCCTTTCTGTGTTTAAAGCAAGTTTGGGTTCAAACAGAACCCAGGGCATTTTGTTTTTCAGGGCTGCCAGAACCCTGACTTACTCAGATGTAGAGGAAAGATGATTACCTCACAATTAGGTACTCTTTGCACCTTGCTGAACTCCCATGCACTGAGGGTCCACCAGAATTCTATGCTCATGGGCCATGATGAATGCTATATGCAAATGAAGTGGCAAGGAATGCGATGGACACCCATTTCATTCATATTTCCTTTGCTGACATGCATACTCATTGTCCCCTTGGACTTCACATACAAAACACAAGTTCAAAGATTAAATTAGTAAGAATATGAAGAAGCAAACAACAGAATATTAAACCAAGTGCAGAGCTTTTCTGAGTGTGATGCTCTATGTGACCGTGTACTTGCATAATCTTGAAGCTGGCCATGATCCATTGGAACACATTTTAGAAAATATTGCTCTCACCTAGTATATGGTTTCCTTCTTTGTAAAGTGAAGATAGTAACATTACCTACCTCACAGGATGTTGTGGAATTAAGTGAGTTAATACATGAATTAGTCAGCACGTGTCAAAACAATGTTGCATAACAAACAACTCTGAAACCCAGTGGCTTAGAGCAGTAAGCCTTTTCTCTCACTTACAGGCCCGTGGGTAGGCTGAGTGGATGGGTTTC
Organism: Neofelis nebulosa; assembly: GCF_028018385.1. Classification (NCBI taxonomy): domain Eukaryota; kingdom Metazoa; phylum Chordata; class Mammalia; order Carnivora; family Felidae; genus Neofelis; species Neofelis nebulosa. Next base: position 53,319,421 of record NC_080789.1, read on the forward strand.
AGGCTGAAGGTCAGCCAAGGCTAGCCTCCAAGCTTTGGACTTGTGTCTGCTCCACCGTTCTCCACCTTCTCTTGGATCAAAGCAACCCCCCAAGCATGTTCTCCTCATGGTGGATCATAGGAGCACAAGAGAGGGACAAAGCACACAGCCCATTAAGGACTGCTCTCCAGGCATTCCAATGATCAAAGCAAGTCACACAGTCTCAGTCAGTGAGCAGGGTTGTGGACTCCACCACCAGGGAGAGGAGTGTGAAGATTGGCTAAATCATAATCCAATCTATTTGGGGGCTACCCTTTGGACTCAGTTTCCCAACTTGTCTTTCTGATTCAGTGTCCTGTGTGGGTGCTAGAGAAAGATGTATTTGAAGTTGCTGCCAGGTTTTCTGAATCTGGACCCTACTAGGAGATCATGTGTCTGTGGGTCTATTGTTCAATATACTGGGAGGACCTCTTTGGAGAGCTGGCTGACTCATCATACGTCACGGTCTCTCTACACCACAGAGAAAAAGTGAACCTGGGAGGACAATGAGGAGGACACAGTGGTGTAACAATTATCTACACTGTCTATGAAGAGATGTAAACTTTGCAATTCAGAAGCCCTTGAATGAGGGTTTGCTTTTATAATAGAAATTTCTTTTGGTTCTCAGATTACTAACAGAGGAGAAATCAAAGGGAATGATTGCATAGTCAAGGTGCTTCGTTGTATGTAGTTTGACCTGGAATAGAGGCACCCTTGATTTATAAATCACTGAATTGCCACACAAATGTCTCTAGCTTTAGCACCTTTTTGTGAATACAAGTGTGGATGCTCGTCTCAAAGAGCAACAAGTCCTTCAGAAATGAGGCAAATATCTGTCTCCACTACAGAATATACACCCTTCATCCCCAACCTCAGAAAACCAAAGATTATGGCTTGTACTCTGTTGGGGTAGGACGACTATCATGTTGGAACCCATAGCTTAACTGTGGCAGCTGCCAGGGATGTGAGTCTGCAGCTGATGTGGTGCTGGTGTCCAGAAGCATAACTAGCAGGGCATTGTTTAACACGTTGCTATAAATGGTGGCTCCATCTTCTGACCAGAGCCCAAAAGTCCATTTAATTCATTCTGTGGCTATGGATTTTAGCATTTGAGCAGGACTGGCACCTGGAACAGAAGCTCTTAATTGGAAAGGGCTTCTTCAATGGCTCTGTGAAGCCACTCAACATGTATGAAAAATTCAGGCACGTAAGCACGAAGAATCATCCTTGGAAGTATGTCCAGAGCTTTTAATAGATCCTCAACGGGGTTGTGACACAAAAGCCCACGAACTACTAATTTAGAACGTTGTTTATAAGGGATCCAGATAAACAACTGACAAACTTTTGGAAGCCAGCCTGTTGGGAAGTTGAGGGCTACAAATGTATCTTGTAATGATGAGTCACACTGAAATATGATTTTATGAAGATTTCAGCAAACGTTTGCTTTGATTTTGCTCTCAGGCCAAACTGATCTCGAAGTGTTCTTACACTTTTCACCCATTCTCCCTCTCCCTGAAATTACCCAAGGTACCTAGGGGCTTCAGTATCATATTTTAATGAAATGGTTTCTCTAGGATCTTGTATTTCTTAGTCTGCATCTAAAATATATCCAAGTCCCCAAAGGCCCTTTGCTCTCGAGAATCATCGGGCCAGAGGCAAGAGAGAGAGAGAGAGAGCGCGCAAAGCTGTGGTTGAATGTGAAAAATAGAAGTTTGGGGCTAAGGACACTCTGTCGGAGAGTGACACAGTTGATCTTTACAGACTTGTAAATAATTCTGAATAAACTCAGCCCTGACCCAGGCCATTTTAAGGTTCAGAAACCAAGGGCTAATTTTATGTGTTCTTGCTGAATTTTCACATGGTCCCCAGGGTCTGCTTCCAGCTGGAACTGGATGTGGAAATACTTATACTGAAATAACATTAGGAAGGGAGGCCCAGAGAGGTTTCTGATCAAGAAGAAACCAAGAAAAACTGAAAATCCCACAAGACTGTCTCATTTATTATTTTCATCTTTTCTTCTGCCTCATCCTAAGAAAGTCTCTGGGCTGACAAGGATCTGTATATAAGAGACTTTCTGTGAGACATCCCAGCCTTAGATCACTTCAGAAATCCCAGCATTAAAGAAGCTTACAATAAAGTGAGTTTTGCTCAAGCAATCATCCCTCCCAACAATGCTGGCATTTCTCGGGGCTGCCCTATTTTTGAGGTAACTTCTTTTTTTCTGACAATGAATTAAGTGACACTGATTTCTGACAAATTTGAAGGAGCAGCCTCCTTAGAGCTTGTAGTTCTAAGTCAGAATATGTTTCTAGTTTCTCTCAAAAAGCAACTGATGTATTTATTTTTGCATAGAGTCTACCTAGAGTACTAAGAAGCAGAACATATATAAATCAAAATTTAAAGACATGACCCACATTAGACTTCCATATTCTATTTATCTACATAATACACACCATGGCTAATAATCCCTTAAGAGTATATTCACGTTGGCAAGGTGGGTGACTGCACGTGGGGAAGCAGTAAGTTTTAACAGGAGCAGTAGGAGCAAAGAAGCCAGATCCAGGCATTGCACTGCTGAGCGCAGTTACTTCCGTATTTACCTGGCAGGGGTGGTGGGTCACGTCATCAACTTCTCCACAGATTTAGGTCACATGAGAAATGACAGGCATGCCCCTCTCCCAGCTCTGAAGTCTACTGTGAATTGGAATCAAGTTTGTCTTGGGCTAAAGGGGGTGGGGCACATCTGTATCATGCATTTGGCCTGTGTGTCATGCTGCGCTATTTATCGAATATAAAACCAATTGATGACATGTTCTCAATTTGTTGCAAAATCGTGCTTTGAAAATATAATACTTTTAAGGGAAGAAATAGAAAGGGAGGGCTTTTTCTAGAAATTGAATATTCCCAAGTTGAACTATTATATCATATTATGAGTTCCTCATGGGCAAACACTACATCTCGTTGATCTTCTTTATCTTCACGTTACTGCATTTTTTCTTTTTGTTTTTAATTCCACGTAGCCTGGCAGGGTACCGGCACATAGGAGAGCCTCCACAGATGTTGCTTTCATTTGCTCAATTTGGTCAAATGGAATATACAGACCTCTAGGGTTTAAGCTCAAATTTCAAGCATGAACATCTTGAAGTCAGATCGTTAAGTGGAAAAAGATACCTGCAAAATCCACCGACTATCCCTGTCCTGTGTACATCCTACCTGCCAGGATAATGTTACTGTTCTCTGGTTGAGATTTTGTGTTTTCACTGGAACACTGTCCCTGGGACTATTTCTCCCAAGCAGTTTCTTGGTAAATTAAGAGCAGCTCATGGTGATACAATGGGGGAGAGCTCCACATAACTTACTTGCTTTGCACCCCTGGGAATGATACTTGTGGTAATAGGAGAGATATTCTAGGGTGTGGCGCCCGTGCAAAACTGTTCGGGTCACAAGTCACATCAAGCAGGAAACAGCCCTAGTTTCAGTCTTTGTTTTAAGCACTAGAAAGGAAGCAACACAATACCCCTGAGACAACATAGTCTTTCCCCACATTTTGCAGATGGGAAAATTGAAAAATAGACCATATAAGACTGCTCAATTTGACATTATGAGTTACTGCTAGAGTTGGAAATAAAAATAAGACACTGTACTAGACTTTCTAGCATATTAAGCTTTTTCTTACCCAATGATATATAAATTAACTTGATTTACAACTGTCTTTCTTTAGAAAGCGGTAGTTATATTCCCTCATAGTTAATATATGTAATAAACATCAATCCTCCTCATGGAATCCTGGCACATCCAGTTTTCTAAGTCAGTATATATTATTCTGCTCATAAAGCTCAATAAACCTTTTACTTTTTTTAATGTTTATTTATTTTTGAAAGAGAGGGAAAGAGGAGAGGGGGCGGCGGGGTGGGAAGAGAGAGAGAGGGACACATAGAATCTGAAGCAGGCTCCAGGCTCCAAACTGTCAGCACAGAGCCTGACGCAGGGCTCAAACCCACAAACTGTGAGATAATGACCTGAGCAGAAGTTGGACGTTTAATTGACTGAACCATCCAGGTGCCCCAATGTTTATTTTTAAGAGAGAGAGAGAGAGAGAGAGAGAGAGACAGAGACAGAGAGAGAGCAAGCATGGAGTGGGGGAGGGACAGAAGGAGAGGGAGACACAGAATCCGAATCAGGCTCCAGGCTCTAAGCTGTCAGCACAGAGCCTGAAGTGGGGCTCAAACTCATGAACCAGGAGATCATGACCTGAGCTCAAGTCAGACGCTCAGCCTACTGAGCCACCCAGGTGCCCCTCAATAAGCCTTTTTATAATTCAAATACAGTGACATTTTTTTTCTTTCTGAGGAAAATCATGTTTGCTATGTACTAAATTTGGATGAAGTATTTTTCCTCCACATGTCTATCATTTCACCTAGATGTTGAAATTTTAGGTAATGAAATTTTATTTGACTGACATTAATATGATATGTATATAGAAAGTCTTTTTTTTTTTAAAGCTATTTCAAGGGTATACAAAAAACTACAATTATCTAGTTTGCAGTAAACTACAATTTATGTTAAAGTGTTTTGTATAATTTTAATGTGCTAGCTCTTCCTCAAAATCACAGAGTAGAATGGGGCACCTGGGTGGCTCAGTCGATCAAGTGTCCGACTTCAGCTCAGGTCATGATCTCATGGTTGGTGGGTTCGAGCCCCATGTCAGGTTCTGTGCTGAGAGCTCAGAGCCTGGAGCCTGCTTCAGAGTCTGTGTCTCCCTCTCTCTCTCTCTGCCCCTCCCCCACTCACACTCTGTCTCTCTCCGTCTCTTGAAAATAAATAAATGTTAAAAAGAAATTTAAAAACACAGAGTAGAGTGTAAAAGAATAAAACTGGACCACTTTCTTACACCATACATAAAAATAAAGTCAAAATGAATTAAACATCTAAATGTGAGACCTGAAACCATAAAAATCCTAGAAGAAAACATAGGCAGTGGTTTCTTTAACATTGATATTGGCATTAGCAACTTTTTTCTAGATAATGTCTCCTAAGGCAAGGGAAACAAAAACAAAAATAAACTACTGGGACTACACAAAAATAAAAAGCTTTTGCACAGCTAAGGAAATTATCACAAATCAAAAAGACAACCTACTGAATGAGAGAGGATATTTGCAAATGACATATCTGATAAGGAGTTACTATCCAAAAGATACAAAGAACTTACAGAAATCAACACCAAAAAAGCAAATGATCTGATTAACAATGGGCAGAATACCTGAATAGACATTTTTCCAAAGAAGACATCCAGATGGCCAACAGACACATGAAAAGATGCTCAACATCACTAATCATCAGGGAAATGCAAATCAGACCAAAATGAGATATCACCTCATCACACTTGTCAGAATGCCTAAAATCAAAAAGACAAGAAATAACAAGTTTTGGCAAGGATGTGGAGAAAAAAAGGACCTGTTGGTAGGAGCGTAAATTGGGCCAGTCACTGTGAAAAATAGTACTTAGAGGTTCCTCAAAAAGTTAAAAGTAGAGGGGGCACCTGGGTGGCTCAGTCGGTTGAGCGTCCAATTCAGCATAGGTCATGATCTCACTGTCCCTGAGTTCCAGCCCCGCATTGGGCTCACTGCTGTCAGCGCAGAGCCCGCTTCCGATCCTCTGTCCCCCTCTCTCTCTGCCCCCTCCCTCTTGCACACAGGTACTCTCTGTCTCTCAAAAAGAAATAAACATTAAAAAAAATCAAAAGTGGAAATACCATATGATCCAGTAATTCTACCACAGGGTATTTACCCAAAGAAAATAAAAACACTAATTCAAAAAGATGTATGCACCCCTGTGTTTATTGCAGCATTTTTGACAATAGCCAAAATATGGAAGGAAGAATTGATAGACGAGTGGATAAAGATGATGATGATATATATATATATATATATAGCCATAAAAAAAAGAAAAAAAAGAATGTGATTTTGCCATTTGCTACAGCATAGATGGACCTAAAGGGTATTATGCTAACTGAAATAAATCAAAGAAAGACAAATGTCATATGATTTTGCTTGTATGTGGAATCTAAAAAGCAAAACAAATAAAAAGCAGAAACAGGCCCATAAATACAGACAACAAACTGATGGTTTCACAGTGGAGGGGGTTGGGGCATGGGAAAAATGATGAAGGGGAGTGAGAGGTACAGGCTTCCGATTATGGAATGAGTATGTCACAAGGACAAAAGGTACAGCACAGGGAATACAGTCAGTGGTATTATAATAGTGTTGTATGGTGACAGATGGTAGTTACATGTGTGAGCATATAATGTACAGAGTTGTCAAATCACTGTGTTGTACACCTGAAACTAATGTAACGTTGTGTCAACTCTACTCCCAAAAAGAAGCGTTGCGTAAATAAATAGAAGAAAAACAACTATTTTATTTTGCTTTGGGGGGCAAGCAGCCTTTTTCATAGGCAAAGTATCTTATTAATTAGGTTTTTATCAAATTTATGTAATAACATGTACTTAACAATATGATTTAAGATACAGCAATATTTTTTTTTAAGTTTATTTATTTTGAGAGAGAGACAATTTATCTATTTTGAGAGAGCCCTGACATGGGACTCAATCTCACAGCCGTGAGATCATGACCGAAGCCAAAATCAAGAGTCCGATGCTTAATGGGCTGAGCCACCCAGGTGCCCCAATACAGCCATATTCGAATCATATTTTAAGTGTGAAATAAAACACAGAATAAACTTCCCCCAATCTATCCCACATGGCAATGGCAATTGTTTAGGGAAGTATTTGAATATTTTTGACAGGAAAAATATGGTTTCGAGATCTGATTAATAAGAGAAATATCTGTATCATCTTTAGGATCCTTTTTTCATGACTCTGCACGCCCTGGTCATACGCATGATATCAGGAGGTCAGGGCACTTAATGACTGGAAATACAGAACAGAAACATAACTTTCTCCATATGTGTTGTCAGCTGGAAATTCCTAATGAGGTCCCTCATCATTTATTTAACATATAACACTCCAGAAATTATAGCACATTTTAGAATAGATAACTTCTAAGGTAAATTCCCCAGGACTTAGAGGGTGAATCCATGCCTGAAGAGTGATTCATCACCGGTTTTGGCTATTTTATGTCTGAAGCGATGATTGACACTTCTGTTTCACACAACTTCCAGAGGTGCCAAATTACTGGAACTTCTGGGAATTCGGGCACTCTTCTCTCTTTAACCTCAGCCCTTGGTTAGAAAACACTTGCATTCCGTGTCCTATTGGATTCTGGATTAACGAACCCCATATGTACCAGACCGCATAGGACTTCAAAAGCAGGCAGAAAAACGTTTGCTGCTGGTGAATGTGTTCTTAGTTAACTGAAAAATGTGATGATCCTTATACGTCATGAATGATAGCACTGTTTCTAACTGACTTGGTGCTAGTTTGTGGTTCTCAGTACTCATTGGCTAATTTCAACTCCGTGGTTTCTGTGCTAAGACACTAGGGAAGCACAAAAGGCGAGGAAGAACATTTATCCAGAAAATCTATGTCATAATAACTCTACCATGTAACCTATGTCATAACTGCTGTCTTACTTTTTCTAACACTTTAAAAAATTAAGTGTGCAGCAACAACATCCATGGTGGGCAAACAGACTTGAGCTGCTACCTTCACTAACTATAAATTTGGAAACCCTTTGTTGGACACAGAATCTTGTTCTTTTTTGTATAGAAAGAGCAACAGAAAGAGAAAGCCTTAGAAGATATTTAATTACCCTTCCAAGCTAGAGATGGGCATGGAATGAACCTGCAACTTGGTTGGGTGTTCAGATATTGAAAGTTTACTGGGTGAGAAATGAGTGCCTATGTGGACAATGCAGGACAATGCCCCTATATTAAGGTTAACTAACCAATTAATAGCTTTAATTCTATTTTCAACCCTTCCACAATGCAATCAAAGTCCCTTAAAAGTGAAAGAGGGAGACAGATAAGGAAGTCAGGGTGAGACTATAAAAGAGCTTGATCGGCCATTGCTGACTTTGAAGAAGGGGCCATACACCACAAATGTGGGCAGCTTCTAGAAGCTATAAAAGGCAGGAAATGGAGTCTTCCCTAGAGCCTCCATAGAGGGACAAAACTCTGCCAACACTGAGATTTTAGCCCAGTGACACCCATTTTGAACTTGTGATCTACAAAACTATAAGATAATAAATTTGTGTTTTTCCAAGAAAAAGACAAAGAGAAAAAAAGTCCATGGTTGGAAAGGTAGCAGGTAACGGGTCACCGAGGGGGCACACCCATGAGAAAATATCCTGGGGAAACCCTTAGAAGTAGCTGGAGAACAATTGAAGGACAATTTGTTTACATTTAGACCGAGAGAGGTTTTCACCATCATGATTTCTGCACTATAAAAGGCAGAATAATTTTCTTCTCTAGTCACAGGTTGATGGAGTGTGGGGCATACTGCAGGTGAAACTAAAAATAGAATTTTACTATAGCGCTTATTAGATGTCATTAGAAGAGATTTTTATACATTTTTAATGTGTCTTCTATTAAAATGAGAGATATATCACTCACATCATCAGGACCTAAAAAAGACAAAAAGGACCTTTAACATATTTTGTAACACGAGGCAAACTAACAAGTCCTTTAAAAGTTGACCAAGCCTGCCCCAGTGTGAATTTCTTACCTACTTGGGTTCATGTCACAACATGACAATGTGTTTTTTTTTTCCATTTTCACAATATTTTTTAAAATTTGGGATCAGATCCCACTCTTGAGTCCTAACTCATGGTCTACACTGATACTAATTTTCTGCCTATAAAAATTCTTTCATTGCTTGTTGTGACCAATGTAAATTTATTCTTGATTTGATCCTTACATTTATATCATGTGGATTATTTTTTAAGGGTCAAAATAAATACCACATAGTAATAGTTCTTACTGTCCTGAACATTTTTAAGAGTCATTACTACCTAGATTTTAGGAATGGTACTTTCCAACTACAGAGACATTTCTTTAACATAATGTGTCAGAGGAGTTGGAAAGTAGTAATTGAATATTTTTTATAAAAGTCAAAAAATGCTTTGGGAATATTTATGTTTCTTGGAAAAAAATCCCTTTTATCGATTGATACCATTCTTAGAATTTTTATAGGATCTGAATACTTGCCATGGGGAAACACATTGTAGTTAAAAAAGCCTCAAGTTTGAACTCTAACCCTAGTACCAAGACCAAATGACTATGGCCTTGGGAGAGTGACTTTACTACTCTGAAGATTTCAGAAGCTACAAATCTGAAGAACTTATACCTGAGAATACCTGAGGAATTCTCCCCTGAGCACATGCTAGGAAAGAAATAGCTGGACATTGTGATGGGAAATCAATGAGATGGGGACTGAATAATATTTATCACAGGAGGTGGTTCTGATAATACCAATAACAAAATAATGCATTCATGTATTTACTTTCTTCTTTTATTCAATGAAAATTTATTGAGCACTTACTATGTGACAGGTACTGAAGACCTACTGATGAATAAGGTGGAAAATAATCTCATTATTATAGACCTTATATTTAGTATGGGATGCGGAGAATAATAAATGAAGAGAGAATTTCAGAGAGTTGGTGAGTCATGAAATAAAATAGGATCATGTCATACAGTGTGAGGGGTGGTAGTGATGCTATTTTAGTTGGGTGCTTAGGGGAAAGCTTCTCAGTGATGGTGTTTAATTTAAGCTGGGAGCTAACAAAAATAGTTAACAGTAAGATGATCTGAAGACAGAGAGTCCAGGTAGAAGGAGTAAATACAAAAGCCTGACAGAAAGAAGCTTGGCCTGTCTGAGGAACAGAAGATAGACAAATGTGACTAGAGTGTTGTCAGCAATGAGCAAAGTGATGAGGGAGATACAATTCTAGAGGTAGGTAGGGGTCAGCTTGTATATTCAATATATTGTTCTTGATATCTCTGCTTGGATGTCTGCCATGTATCTCAAACAATATGGCTAAAATGGAACCTTGATTCTCCATTTCCACACCTGTACTTCAGGAAGCATATCACACCACCATTCACCGCCCTGTTTGTTCAAGTCAAAGTTCCAGAGGTCATCCTTGATGACTCTCTTTCTCTCACGCACAAAATTTGGTCAGCAAGTGCTGGAATGTCAGGAATCAGATGAATTCATATGAATCATATGAATCCACCTCTGCTTCCATTGTTACCAATTATTGTTCTTGTCCAAGTCTCCATCATCTTTTCCGGGAAATAATGCGATAGCTCCCTGTATGATTTCCTGGCCCTATTCTTCCTCTACCATCCATTTTCTTTAAAGCAATAAAACTACAGTAAAACCTTGGATTGAGAGTAACTTGTTCTGTGAGTGTTCTGCAAGATGAGCAAATATTTCTAATAAACTTTAATTTTTAAATGAGCGATGTCTTGCAATATGAGTAGTACGTAACACCCAATGTCACATTGCCACAACTGAAATTCACTTTGATATGCAAGTGTTTTGGATCACAAGCATGTCTCCAGAATGAATTATGCTCACAAACCAAGGTTTTACTGTAATGTGTTAAAAATGCAAATTGGATCATTTCATTCCTCTTTTTAAAAGCTTTCAATGGCTTGTCTCTGAACATAGTCTTTTTGTAAAGTTTACTTATTTATTTTGAGAGAGAGAAAGAGAGTGTGGGGGCAGGGGGCACAGAGAGAAAGAGAGAAAATCTCAAGCAGGTTCTGCACTGTCAGAACAGAGACTGATGCAGGGCTTGAATTCACAAACCGTGAGATCATGACCCGAGCTAAAATCAAGAGTGGGATGCTTAACCAACTGAGCCAGACCCACGTGTCCCTGAACTTAGTCTTTATGATAGTCCCCTTCTCCATCTCACATAAATGCTAGGTAAGCATGTTTGATAGAAAAAGAAAATTTCTTATATAAGGAAAAATAAAGAAAGATACATTCACAAGTGTACAGGAAGAACCACTAAACTAAGTTAGGAAATATTTTCTTCATAACAAACTATATCTTCCAAGCTATTATCTTGTTGGAAGATTCTATTTTGAATGTTAGGCATTGATATCACCCTGTTCTTTGTCCCTGCCCATCTTGTATAATAATTTCTATAAAAAAAATCCTCAATTTTGAATTTATTTTATGTTCCATTTGAAGAAAATAATTTTTCTTCATTATAGCTCTTAGGCCAACATATATTTCTTAGTGATGAGATTCTAAAATGTCATTTGGCCTTTTCTATTCACTGCATAGGTTGTAAGGAAGGCACATTCATTTCAACCTTGGGATGAATTACCTTCAGGGTCAGTTGTTTGGTTCACTGCCTAGCACACTGGAGTCTATTTTCCAAAGATTGTTAGTCCTGCAAAGCTAGATACATTTCAATTATACTGAAAGAAGGCAAGAAGAACTAAGATCCTGACAGAAATGTATATCCTGACAGGATTTTCTTTCTTTCTTTGTTTTGTGAGACTAAATAAAAGCTCTCTTTCTCTTAGGTATGCAGATCTCTGAATAGGGAGTAGGTGGGGTAAGTCTACTTATAGTAGGAGATGCTGGGAGTTTATATGAGGGAAATGTTCAGGAGCCCAAACTTGTTTCCTAAGATTCAAAGTGTAATGAGATCTTTTGGAATAAACTAGGTTGATCCTGACGAAGGGTCAGTGTCATAGAAGACTGACAGGTCTGTGATGTTCATGAGGGTGCAGCTCTAGTTTTAATAATTAAATTAAGCCCCAATCATTCTGTTTCAGTGATGAGGCCTGGTGAACCACAGTTGAACATGGGAATGTACATTAGAAGTAACTTTATCACTCAGAAGGTTTAAAAGCATAAGTATTTGAATGCTACTGTTTACCTAAGTGAGGACCATAAAAGGATAAATGGTAAAATTTCAACCTAAAAATAAGTTACTATGGGGAAGGAGGTAATAGGATAGAGAAGACAAAGATAGAAATTAGAATTTTTTGAATGTACTTGCTTGCAGGTTTGACTTTAGGAGTATGTAAATCTTTGAAATAATTACAGAGAATTGCTTAGAGGTGGGGCCAAGATGGTGGAGCAGCATGGAAGTTCTTGGCTTCTCTCATCCCTGAAATGCAGCTAGATCAGCACCAAATCATTTTGCATACCTAAGAAATTGACTGAGGATTAACACAACAGTGTGCATAACTTGAGCCATAGAAGTCAGCGGGTATATGGTGCGGAGAGGTGAACTGGGGGAGAGAGAAGCTGCGGAGTATAGGGAGCTGTTTTTTGGAGAAAAGACAGAGAAAGGCAGGGAGAGTGTGGCACATCAGGAGAGTACAGGAAAAGCACTCCCTCCAAAAGTAGCTGGAGAGAAAGGGAAAGAGCGGAAACTCTCACAAGGGACTGAACAGGCACATAAAAAAGTGCTCAATATCACTCATCCTCAGGGAAATACAAATCAAAACCAAATGAGATACCATCTCACACATGTCAGGAGGGCTAAAATGAACAACCCTGGCAACAACAGATGATGGCAAAGATGTGGAGAAATGGGAACGCTTTTGCACTACTGTTGGGAATGCAACTGGTGCAGCCACTCTGGAGAACAGTATGGAGGTTTCACAAAAATTAAAAATAGAACTTCCCTATGACCCAGTAATTGCACTACTAGGTATTTATCCAAAGGATACAGGTGTGGACAGTGCTGGCTTGAAGATGGTGGCGTAGGAGGACGCTGGGCTCACCGCATCCTGCGGATCACTTAGATTCCACCCACACCTGCCTAAATAACCCAGAAAACCGCCAGAAGACTAGCAGAACGGAGTCTCCGGAGCCAAGCGCAGACGAGAGGCCCACGGAAGAGGGTAGGAAGGGCGGCGAGGCGGTGCGCGCTCCACGGACTGGCGGGAGGGAGCCGGGGCGGAGGGGCGGCTCGCCGGCCAAGCGGAGCCCCCGAGTCGGGCTGGCAAAAGCGGAGGGGCCGGACGGACTGTGTTCCCACAGCAAGCGCGACTTAGCATCTGGGAGGTCATAAGTTAACAGCTCTGCTCGGAGAGTGGGAGGGATGGAGGACAATGGGAGGGAGAGTTGTTGAGCCCTGGACGACAGAGCGCAGCTTGGTGGGGAACAAAGGCGCTCGCCAGCGCCATTTCCCTCACCCATCCCCCACCCAAAATCCCAAAGGGAACCAATTCCTGTCAAGGAACTTGCTTGCACCATGCAAACACCCAACGCTGTACTTCTGTGGATCCATCCCTCCATTGGAAGGTCTGACTCCCTCCTGGTGCCACAGGGCCCCTCCCAAACCGGATCACTGAAGGAAAAGCGAACTGAGCCTGTCCCTCCCGCCCCTGTGCACCTTGCCAATCCTCCCCAGGTAATAAGCCAGATCCCCAGCACCACAAGCCTGGCAGTGTGCAAGTAGCCCAGAAGGGCCACGCCATCCCACAGTGAATCCTGCCTCTAGGAGAGGGGAAGTGAAAGTACACACGAGTTTGACTGTGGCCCCAGCGGTGGACTGGGGGCAGACATCAGGTCTGACTGTGGCCCCGCCCACAAACACAAGTTATTCAAGACAGCACAGGGGAAGTGCCCCGCAGTCCCGCACCACTCCAGGGACTATCCAAAATGATGAAACGGAAGAATTCCCCTCAAAAAAACCTCCAGGAAATAATGACAGCTAACGAACTGATCAAAAATGATTTAAATAATATAACAGAAAGTGAATTTAGAATAATAGTCATAAAATTAATTGCTGGGCTTGAAAACAGTATAAAGTACAGCATAGAATCTATTGCTACAGAGATCAAGGGACTAAGGAACAGCCAGGAGGAGCTAAAAAATGCTATGAATGAGCTGCAAAATAAAATGGAGACGACCACAGCTCGGACTGAAGAGGTAGAGGAGAGAATAGGTGAACTAGAAGATAAAATTATGGAAAAAGAAGAAGCTGAGAAAAAAGAGAAATAAAAAAATCCAGGAGTATGAGGGGAAAATTAGAGAACTAAGTGATACACTAAAGGGAAATAATCTCACACAATTGGTATTCCAGAGGAGGAAGAGAGAGGGAAAGGTGCTGAAGGTGTACTTGAAGAAATAATAGCTGAGAACTTTCTGGATCTGGGGAAGGAAAAAGGCATTGAAATCCAAGAGGCACAGAGAACTCCCTTCAGATGTAACTTGAATCAATCTTCTGCATGACATATCATAGTGAAACTGGCAAACTACAAGGATAAAGAGAAAATTCTGAAAGCAGCTAGGGATAAACGTGCTCTAACATATAAAGGGAGATTGATAAGACTCATGACCGATCTCTCTACTGAAACTTGGCAGGCCAGAAAGGAATGGCAGGAGACCTTCAATGTGATGAACAGAAAAAATATGCAGCCGAGAATCCTCTATCCAGCAAATCTGTCATTTAGAATAGAAGGAGAGATAAAGGTCTTCCCAAACAAACAAAAACTGAAGGAATTTGTCACCACTAAACCAGCCCTACAAGAGAGCCTAAGGGGGATCTTGTGAGACAAAGTACCAGAGACATCGCTGCAAGCATGAAACCTATGGACATCACAATGACTCTAAACCCATATCTTTCTATAATAACACTGAATGTATATGGACTAAATGCGCTAACCAAAAGACATAGGGTATCAGAATGGATAAACAAACAAGACCCATCTATTTGCTGTCTACAAGAGACTCATTTTAGACCTGAGGACACTTTCAGATTGGAAGTGAGGGGATGGAGAACTATTTATCATGCTACTGGAAGCCAAAAGAAAGCTGGAGTAGCCATACTTATATCAGACAAACTAGACTTTAAATTAAAGGCTATAACAAGAAATGAAGAAGGGCATTATATAATAATTACAGGGTCTATCCATCAGGAAGAGCTAACAATTATAAATGTCTATGCACTGAATACAGGAGCCCCTAAATATATAAAACAATTACAAACATAAGCAACCTTATTGACAAGAATGTGGTAATTGCAGGGAACTTTATACCCCACTTACAACAATGGATAGATCATCTAGACACATGGTTAATAAAGAAACAAGGACCCTGAATGATACATTGGATCAGATGGACTTGACAGATCTATTTAGAACTCTGCATCCCAAAGCAACAGAATATACTTTCTTCTCGAGTGCACATGGAACATTCTCCAAGATAGATCATATACTGGGTCACAAAACAGCCCTTCATAAGTATACAAGAATTGAGGTCATACCATGCATACTTTCAGACTACAATGCTATGAAGCTTGAGATCAACCACATGAAAAGTCTGGAAAACCTCCAAAAGCATGGAGGTTAAAGAACACCCTACTAAAGAATGAATGGGTCAACCAGGCAATTAGAGAAGAAATTAAAAAATATATGGAAACAAACGAAAATGAAAATACAACAATCCAAACGCTTTGGGATGCAGCAAAGGCAGTCCTGAGAGGAAAATACATCGCAATCCAGGCCTATCTCAAGAAACAAGAAAAATCCCAAATACAAAATCTAACAGCACATCTAAAGGAAATAGAAGCAGAGCAGCAAAGACACCACAAACCCAGCAGAAGAAGAGAAATAATAAAGACCAGAGCAGAAATAAACAATATAGAATCTAAAAAAACTGTAGAGCAGATCAATGAAACCAAGAGTTGGTTTTTTGAAAAAATAAACAAAATTGATAAACCTCTAGCCAGGCTTCTCAAAACAAAAGGGAGAGGACCCAAACAGATAAAATCATGAATGAAAATGGAATTATTACAACCAATCCCTCAGAGATGCAAGCAATTATCAGGGAATACTATGAAAAATTATATGCCAACAAACTGGACAACCTGGAAGAAATGGACAGATTCCTAAACACCCACACACTTCCAAAACTCAAACTGGAGGAAATAGAAAGCTTGAACAGACCCATAACCAACAACGAAATTGAATCAGTTATCAAAAATCTCCCAACAAAGCAGAGTCCAGGACCAGATGGCTTCCCTGGGGAATTCTACCAGACGTTTAAAGCAGAGATAATACCTATCCTTCTCAAGCTATTCCAAGAAATAGAAAGGGAAGGAAAACTTCCAGACTCATTCTATGAAGCCAGTATTACTTTGATTCCTAAACCAGACAGAGACCCAGTAAAAAAAGAGAACTACAGGCCAATATCCCTGATGAATATGGATGCAGAAATTCTCAATAAGATACTAGCAAATCGAATTCAACAGCTTATAAAAAGAATTATTCACCATGATCTAGTGGGATTCATTCCTGGGATGCAGGGCTGGTTCAACATTCGCAACTCAATCAACGTGATATATCATATTAATAAAAGAAAAGATAAGAACCATATGAGCCTGTCAATCGATTCAGAAAAAGCATTTGACAAAATTCAGCATCCTTTCTTAATAAAAACCCTCGAGAAAGTCGGGATAGAAGGAACATACTTAAACATCATAAAAGCCATTTATGAAAAGCCCACAGCTGACATCATCCTCAATGGGGAAAAACTGAGAGCTTTCCCTCTGAGATCAGGAACACGACAAGGGTGTCCACTCTCACCGCTGTTGTTTAACATAGTGTTGGAAGTTCTAGCATCAGCAATCAGACAACAAAAGGAAATCAAAGGCATCAAAACTGGCAAAGATGAAGTCAAGCTTTCGCTTTTTGCAGATGACATGATATTATACATGGAAAATCCGACAGACTCCACCAAAAGTCTGCTACAACTGATACATGAATTCAGCAAAGTCACATACAAAATCAACGTACAGCAATCAGTTGCATTCTTATACACTAATAATGAAGCAACAGAAAGACATATAAAGAAACTGATCCCATTCACAATTGCACCAAGAAGCATAAAATACCTAGGAATAAACCTAACCAAAGATGTAAAAGATCTGTATGCTGAAAAGCATAGAAAGCTTATGAAGGAAATTGAAGAAAATATAAAGAAATGGAAACCATTCCGTGCTCATGGATTGGAAGAATAAATATTGTCAAAATGTCAATACTACCCAAAGCTATCTACACATTCAATGCAATCCCAATCAAAATTGCACCAGCATTCTTCTCGAAGCTAGAACAAGCAATCCTAAAGTTCATATGGAACCACAAAAGGCCCCGAATAGCCAAAGTAATTTTGAAGAAGAAGACCAAAGCGGGAGGCATCACAATCCCAGACTTTAGCCTCTCCTACAAAGTTGTAATCATCAAGGCAGCATGGTATTGGCACAAAAACAGACACATAGACCAATGGAATAGAATAGAAACCCCAGAATTGAACAAACGTATGGCCAACTAATCTTTGACAAAGCAGGAAAGAACATCCAATGGAAAAAAGACAGTCTCTTTAACCAATGGTGCTGGGAGAACTGGACAGCAACATGCAGAACGTTGAAACTAGACCACTTTCTCACACCACTCACAAAAATAAACTCAAAATGGATAAAGGACCTGAATGTGAGACAGGAAACCATCAAAACCCTAGAGGAGAAAGCAGGAAAAGACCTCTCTGACCTCAGCCACAGCAATTTCTTGCTTGACACGTCTCCAAAGGCAAGGGAATTAAAAGCAAAAATGAACTATTGGGACCTCATGAAGATAAAAAGCTTCTGCGCTGCAAAGGAAACAATCAACAAAACTAAAAGGCAACCAACGGAATGGGAAAAGATATTTGCAAATGACATATCGGACAAAGGGCTAGTATCCAAAATCTATAAAGAACTCACCAAATTCCACACCCGAAAAACAAATAACCCAGTGAAGAAATGGGCAGAAAACATGAATAGACACTTCTCTAAAGAAGACATCCGGATGGCCAACAGGCACATGAAAAGATGCTCAACGTCGCTCCTTATCAGGGAAATACAAATCAAAACCACACTCAGATATCACCTCACGCCAGTCAGAGTGGCCAAAATGAACAAATCAGGAGTCTATAGATTCTGAAGAGGATGTGGAGAAACGGGAACCCTCTTGCACTGTTGGTGGGAATGCAAATTGGTGCAGCTGCTCTGGAAAGCAGTGTGGAGGTTCCTCAGAAAATTAAAAATAGACCTACCCTATGACCCAGGAGTAGCACTGCTAGGAATGTACCCAAGGGATACAGGAGTGCTGATGCATAGGGGCACTTGTACCCCAAAGTTTATAGCAGCACTCTCAACAACAGCCAAATTGTGGAAAGAGCCTAAATATCCATCCACTGATGAATGGATAAAGAAACTGTGGTTTATATACACAATGGAATACTACATGGCAATGAGAAAGAATGAAATATGGCCCTTTGTAGCAACGTGGATAGAACTGGAGAGTGCGTTGCTAAGTGAAATAAGCCATACAGAGAAAGACAGATACCCTATGTTTTCACTCTTATGTGGATCCTGAGAAACTTAACAGAAACCCATGGGGGAGGAGAAGGAAAAAAAAAGAGGCTAGAGTGGGAGAGAGCCAAAGCATAAGAGACTCTTATAACCTGAGAAAAAAACTGAGGGTTGATGGGGGGTGGGAGGGAGGGGAGGGTAGGTGACAGGTATTGAAGAGGGCATCTTTTGGGATGAGCACTGGGTGTTGTATGGAAACCAACTTGACAATAAATTTCACATATTAAAAAAAATAAAGTAAGTTTTGAGAGCTTAAAGAAACAAAACAAAACAAAAAAACAAAGGATACAGGTGTGCTGTTTCAAAGGGCACATGCACCCCAATGTTTATAGCAGCACTATTGACAATAGCAAAAGTATGGAAAGAGCCTAATGTCCATCAATGGTGAATGGATAAAGAAGATGTGGTATACATACAATGGAGTATTACTCGGAAGTCAAAAAGAATGAAATCTTGCCATTTGCAACTACGTGGATGGAGTTAGAGGGTATTATACTAAGCAAAATTAGTCAGCGAAAGACAAATATATGACTTCACTCATATGTGGGATTTAAGACACAAAACAGATGAACATAAGGGAAAGGAAACAAAAATATTAAAAAAATAGGAAGAGAGACAAAATATAAGAGACTCTTAAATACAGAGAACAAAGTGTGGGTTGCTGGAGGGGTTTTGGGTGGGGGGGGTGGGCTAAATTGGTCTGGGCATTAAGGAGGACACTTGTTGGGATGTGCACTGGGTGGTATATGTAGGGGATGAATCACTGGATTCTATTCCTGAAACCATTATTGCACTATATGCTAATTATCTTGGATGTAAATGAAAAATAAATGAATAAAATAAAGAAATAAATATTTGGAAAATTTTAATTTAGAAAAGCAGCTCCTGAACATTAAAAGCAAATGGAAAATGAAGTTAACTGTTTATCATGTTAGTGTCATAACCTTTCAGAGAAGAACTACTCTAACTGGTTTAATACAAGTGATTTCAATGTATATTTTCTATGGCTATAACCTAATGACTAAAGGACTGCAAAAGAAAATTTGTAAGCTCTTGATGTATTCATGTGTTGTGATGATGTTGTTGGTGCCATTCCGGGAACACTTTGTGTGTGTTATGGGAGAAAGCAAATGAGTAACTATGTTTTTGTCGATGAGAACTGGAAATTTCAGCATTGGAGAAAGGAGATACAAATGTAAAGTCATACAAGGTTAAAAGCAAAAACTCCTGCAGTTCTGAATGTGAATTGAAAATATTATCAGCACAAGATATAATTTATCTTAAAATTAAAAAATAAAAGACTTTCTACTCTGTCCACTGAACAGTTCAAGAAGGAATGGATTACCCAGTAGCAATGAGAACACCCAGTGTCTACATTTGAGTCTCTAAATACCAATTTCCAATAAAAAGAATCAAGGTTCCTTGAAGAAATAGCTGACTCTAGATCTAGGACACGGAATTTATAAGATGAATTTACAAATTTATAAGATGAATTTATTTATTTATTTTTTTTGGTAAAGGTGTGGGGGGGCACCTGGGTGACTCAGTCGGTGAAGCCACTGACTTCATCTCACGGTTGGTGAGTTCAAGACCTGCATAAGGCTCTGCACTGACAGCTCAGAACTGGGAGCCTGCTTCAGATTCTGTGTCTCCCGCTCTCTCTGCCCCTCCCCTGCTTGCACTCTCTTTCTCTCTCTCAAAAGTCAATAAACATTAAAAAAAAAAAACTTGGTAAAGGGAAAGAAGTAAACACTTATCCTGCCTTTTCTACAAATGCATCTCAGGTTTACCAAATATTTGAGGGAGAGGTTTTTCCTTGTAGATATCCAGTTAATGACTGAAGAAGAAATTAAAGAATATTGCCATTTTTCTCAAATCATAATTAATGTATGAATGTATCTAGGCAATCATCATTCATAATTGCAAACATCTCTAAAAGAAGACAATAAGTTGGGAATGCAAGCTGGTGCAGCCACTCTGGAAAACAGTATGGAGGTTCCTCAAAAAAACTAAAAATAGAACTACCCTACAACCTAGCAATTGCACTACTAGACATTTATCCACAGGATACAGGTGTGCTGTTTCAAAGGGACACATGCCCCCCCCCATGTTTATAGCAGCACTATCAACAATAGCCAAAGTATGGAAAGAGCCCAAATGTCCATCGATGGATGAATGGATAAAGAAGATGTGATATATATGTATACACACACACACACACACACACACACACACACTGGAGTATTACTCGGCAATCAAAAAGAATGAAATCTTGCCATTTGCAACTACATGGATGGAACTGGAGGGTATTATGCTAAATGAAATTAGTCAGTCAGAGAAAGACAAATATTATATGACTTCACTCATGTGAGAACTTTAAGAGACAAAACAGATGAACATAAGGGAAGGGAAGCAAAAATGATATAACAACAGGGAGGGGGACAAAACAGAAGACTCATAAATATGGAGAACAAACTGAGGGTTCCTGGAAGGGTTGTGGGAGGGGGGATGGGCTAAATGGGTAAGGGGCACTAAGGAATCTACTCCTGAAATCATTGTTGCACTATATGCTAACTAATTTGGATGTAAATTTTAAAAAATAAAAAATAAAATTAAAAAAAAGAAGTTCAAAGAAAAAAAAAGAATTTAAGGCTAACAAAGTCTAACTTATAAAGCAGTACCTTTCTCATCAATCTATAGCTGTAATTGATCACTTGTTTTCTAACCCTGGATCCAAGTATTTTGGGCTGTGATCAAATAAGACATACAAAGTGGGAGCAGGATTGAGAAGGGAGCCAGACATGTGGGCAGAAGAGTTCATGTAGTACACAGGCCAAAGTAAATATGGGTTTATTGAGGCCAACTGTGAAGTTATCAAGAGTCCTGAAGGTGAGCATAGGTCAAGTATAGCATGCCAGATCAAAAATTGATGAATGGCTGAGCTTTGACCAGGTGGGCAAAGGTGAGGATTGGGAGATCTAAGCTGAGTGGGGAACACAGGTTAGAGAAGGGTAAGGGTATAAAAACTCCACTTCATGTCCAGAGTTCCAAGCAGAGCATTGACACAAGAAGTCCAAGTCAAGCATGAGGCTTCGGCTAGAGATGAACTTGAGAAAAAAAGGAGAGAGCTCAGGTAGGAAAAAATGCACTGAAACTCAACAAAGAGATATTAATCTACTTAAATCCATAATCAAGATTGTTGATGTTTGAAAAGGAAATTTTGCCTTCTGAAATAATTTTCAGCAGCCTTTCCCTTATGGGCAGGTATAGGCAAGATTCACAGACATACATCAAAAGTTTTGGTTTGTGTTCTCCCTAAAAGCCTTTTGAAAAACTGCAATCATTCATCTTTATCAATTGGTAGCTGAAGGTTTTTTAACCCTATGCTTGAATAATTGCA
Organism: Neofelis nebulosa; assembly: GCF_028018385.1. Classification (NCBI taxonomy): domain Eukaryota; kingdom Metazoa; phylum Chordata; class Mammalia; order Carnivora; family Felidae; genus Neofelis; species Neofelis nebulosa. The sequence continues at coordinate 53,341,195 of NC_080789.1, forward strand.
ACAGATATACTTCCATATGCATTGCACATATTCAGATTAATCAATTAGTTAATTAATGATTGATTAATTAATTTGTATTTTTTAGAGAGAAAGCAAACAAATGTGTGCACACGCCCATGAGCAGGGCAGGGGTAGAAAGAGAATCTTAAACAGGCTCCGTGGGGCTCAATCATGCCCTGAGCCAAAATCAAGAGTCAGTTACTCAACTGACTGAGCCACTCAGGTGCCCCCAAATATTGACATTTTTTAAAAAAGTTTATTTATTTTGAGAGAAAGCACAAACTGGGGAGGGGCAGAGAGAGAGGAGTGAGAGAATCTAGAGCAGGCTCCGCACCGTCAGCACAGAGCCTGACCCGAGGCTTGATCTCACAAACCGTGAGTTCATGACCTAAGCCAACATCAAGAGTCGGTTGCTTAATGGACTGAGCCACCTAGGTACCCTAAATATCGACATTTTAAAATCAAATTGTTATGTCACACTTTTAAATGCAGCCAGTGGAATCTAAGTAACTAAACAAATTAATGTTGACCATACCCCATTTAAGAATACATGAATGATTTCTGCCTTAACTGTCAGAAATTTTATATTGTTCCCTTTTCTCATTGAACATATATTTCCATTCTATTGCCGCTGAAGAATTTCACTTAATATTTTTTACATTTGAAAGTCTTTTTATTAATTACTCCATCACACTCCTGTACAAACATACATATGTGAGATATGAATTGAGATTAAGTGTTTTAAAATCTTATGAGACTTTATACGATTTATTTTGAGTTGGATTATAATTACAATTATTTGTAGCACTAAATTGATCACAAAATAAATATATTACACATTGCAATAATTATTAACTATAGTAAAAACTTACCAGAATACGTCCCTTAACTAGATGGGCGTGCTCTCTCAATAGTTCATGTATTTTTACATATTACTTATTGTTCAAAGAAGATTGGATGTAGCATCAATTCTATTGCAATGTTTCAATTTTGTAATCATTGAGAAACTTCATTCTCAATGGAATAAATAGATGGAAATGAGTAATTTTGAGTAGTATTGTCACTCAAATTTCTCAAAGTACTTTTTACTTACGTGTCAAAAATTGCATGAATGATCTACTGAAAATATTTTTAAACAATCTATCAGCTCACCACTTGGTTAGGTCCTTCTTAAATGTTGTTGAGAAAAACAAATACTATAGACTCACAAAAATATTTATTACCTAATTTTATAGGCATTGCTTTTCTCGACACTGAATTACTTTTCAAGGTGACCCTTTGATACTATGAAGCAGTATAGCATATCAACATTAGGGATGGGTGCTTTTATAAAGCAGGAAAAAAGCAATTATGAAAATGGAGGTGGGAAAGGAGAACATAATTGCTTCTTCATCAGAGGAGAATTCTCAAGCAGATCAGCTATGGGAAAAAGTACACTTGAAAGCTGAAGATCTTGAATTGGTTTTCTGTAAAACTACCCATGTCCTCAAAATCTTTGGAAAGCTTCTTATATCTCCTTATATTCAGTATTCCATTTTAAGACACTTTTTTTGACTATACCAAAGGGTAAGGTTCTCAGGGGGAGGGGGTGGCTTTCACTCCCTAACAATCTTATCTTATCCTTAGGTAAATTCCTTTACAACACTATTCAAATCTTGGGTTAGAGCGAAATCCTTCCCTTAATTAATGTAAAACTTTGAAACTTCTGTCAAGTTGGCAGCTGACATTCTTCCAGAAGATTGGCTAAGAGGCCAGCATCTTCCAATAGTCAGTCTGTTATGGAATCTTTAGCCTTAGCCAGCAAATAAACAACAGACTCTACTGGGATCGAACATAAGTTTTCAAACAAAGGGCTGTAGAATAAAAAGAAATTGGGGTGCCTGGGTGGCTCAGTTGGTTAAGCGTCTGACTGCAGCTCAGGTCGTGATCTCGTGGTTGATGAGTTCGAGCCCCGCGTCAGGCTCTGTGCTAACAGCTCAGACCCTGAGCCTGCTTCGGATTCTGTGTCTTTCTCTCTCTCTCTGCCCCTCCCCTGCTCATGCTCTGTCTCTCTCTGTCTCAAAAATAAATAAAACATTAAAAAAATTAAAAAAAAAAAAAAAAGAAATTGACCCATGGGAGCAACATGTCATCAAGAGCACAAAAATCCCCAAGTGTAGTTCTGTCTAATTTAGAAATTTATTTTTTTTTCATTATTTTTAGAAAACTTAATCTCGTACCCTCCTCTGGTTCTAGGGGCAGTAGCCAGTTAGGTGCAGCTAATTTAATATCTAGTAGTATTAGTATAGTTGTTGAGCTCAGAAACCATTAGGTAGATCTTTTGGAAACAAATAAAAATTGTATTTAATGTAACTTTCTAAAAGGAACATTACACACTGAAAACCAAAACATTAAAGTGGAGATGTAAAATACTGGTTCTAGTTCAGGATTTATGGAGTCCATTTTGTATCCCACGTTCCCTCTTCTTCTGCCAGATGAGGCAGACTTCCGGCTTCCGGGGTTCTCCTAAGTGTTCTCAGTGAGATCTAAGAAAGGGCTGCACTGTGTTTATTGCTGCCATGTTGGACTTAGATGCCTCTACATTGTGTCACATTCTGAAGTATTGACCAAATGTGCAGCAAGATGACTTAGAACATGGAAGCATCAAACGTTAGCACTCCAGAGGGACTTAGAAGGCATACAGTCTAACCTCTGCCTGCCCACCTTCCATTTTATAGACAAAAACCCAAGAAGGTGAAGGGACTGACTCTAGATCACAAAGCAAGGTAGAAGCAGATCCTAGATTTGACTGCTTAGACCGTATTTGCTTTTTCAATCAGGAAGTTTAGGTCAGGAAAACAGAACCACTGTAGGATTTCAATCAAGATGAGACTTAATGCAGAATACTAGCTGTTTACAAAATCATTGCAAGTGCTGCGGAAGCAGAGGTCAGGGAAAATTTTTGCCAGCTTCCAGAGAATTGGAAAGTTTCAGAAATTGCAGAAAAAGTGGCAACAATGATTTCAGCTGTTGGCAGCGTTAAAGCACGTGAGTTATAGGAGAATGACTGAGGCCAGTTCAAAACCTTGTGTCTACTGTCTGCCAAAGGCTTCATGTCTGTCTGCCAATGCCAGAAAGAAACAATATTGTTCCTGATTCATTTTTGCCTTCTAAATTTAACACGTGCGCCTCTCTTTGGCAAAATCTAATGAGGAGCACTTGTCGTTGAGGGATTCTGAGAAACACAGTTTCTAGGTTTCCAATACTTGCAATATAAGACAGAACTTAGAAAAATTACCAGCAGAGAACATAGCACAACCATGTTGCTGTGAAACTGCGGTGTACCCTGAGTTACTATTCTCTTTTGGGATGAGTGTGTGAGCCACTGAACCATTTATCTCTCAAATCCACTGCTATGGGGAGTTGTACATGGATATGGTGGCAGTACACGGTGGGCGGCGGTGAGGGAGAGTTAGGGCAACGGTGAAATTGTCCAAGGTTTTTGTCTCTAAAGATCATAAATATATTTTTAGAAATACAAAGAGATGGAGACTATTATGTGTAGTAGAACTCTTCTCACAAAGAGTACATGACTTAGGACAAAATCCTTGTACGTAAGAGAAACCTTACAAGGTAAGATTCTAAAGTCTCCTAAAGAGATTGTTAAACTTTTGTTAAGATTGATAGGCACAATCAAAATCACCAACTAAAGGCCTGGAGGAACACACCAATATTCACAGATTTATATCTTAGTTAGGTTTATTAACTTGGGGCAACAGATGGCAACCATAGCCAGGGAAACCTTAGGTACCATGGTAAGGACCACGTGAGAGGGGCTTCTTATAGGGTTAGAGACTGTGGTGGTTCCTTCTGAAAGGAAATCAAGGGCCAGTTATGGTGTGGATGCTGTTAAGAAATATGGGCAATATGGGGCACCTGGGTGGCTCAGTCGGTTAAGAGTCTGACTTCTGCTTAGGTCATGATCTCGCAGTTGGGGGATTCAAGCCCTGCATCAGGCTCTATGCTGACAGCTCAGAGCCTGGAACCTACTTCATATTCTGTGTCTCCCTCTTTCTGCCCCTCTCTCACTTGCATGCTCTCTCTCTCTCCCTCATAAATAAATAAACATTAAAATAAATAAATAAATAAGTAAACATTAAACAACTTTTTTTAAATATGGGGAATTTGGTGATTGATTACCTCAAAAATTTTGGTTCAGACAAAGCAAGATTAAAGCATCAGCGTTGCCCGTGTTCTGTTAGAAACTTCTTTTTTTTTTTTTTTTTTTCCTGTTAGTGACATTGATTGTGTGGCCTTGTGTTGTGTGCAAAACATCACATTTTGTTAGGAACATTGCCATCTGATTGCCTGCAAGGCAGATTCTCATTTCTTCAGTGGTTAACTGTCTGGCTTTTGCTTTGCTAAGTAGGTACAGGAATTTGGAACCAGAGCCGAGCTGCTCAGGAAGGCAGATCTTGAGCCCCATACCACTAGCAGTCCCGCTTCTCTGTCTTTCCTTGTAAACAGCACTCATTCTGACATCTACATTAATGCTGAATAAATATGTAAGTGAGTTTTGTTGAGGCGCACTAAAATATTACGCCTGCCCAGGGCAGTCCACACATCTCAACCCACCTGTGGGGAGGGGTAGGGTTTATTAGAAACAAAGTACAATTTGCTTTCGGTTTTATCAGCAACTCCAAAATACTCTGATAGAGAAACCAATAAATGGAATGCAGGTATTGATGGGTGCAAATGTAGCCGTGAATATAAACAGGGATGAAAACATGGATTCATGTACTATAGATTCTTCTAGAAAATGAAGAATGTGTGTGGTTGTGGTCACCTTTTGATAAAACTGTTATTGCTCCTTTTGGCCATATCTCTTCTGTGAGAGAAATGCTCTGTCTGCTTACCAGAATCCCGTCCATTGTGTTGGGGTGGGGGCAGGGTGCATAAGGGCAGTAGGAGCCATGTGGATAGAGGGGCAGACCCAGAACCAAAAAAGCTGCTTCTGTCCTTTTTGGGGCTTCCTGGCACAGAGCTGGAGGTAAGCTATCCACTTATGGCCACTCCATCTTCATAGGAGGCAAAATCAGAAAAGCTGGACAAGCCTTGGGAACTAATTAGGCTTACAGGAGTGCAGTATATTGAGTTAGGCACCCTGCTGGGAAACTTGCCCTTACCCCCAGTGAAGGAAGAAGCTATGTATTGTGGGGTGGGGCCATGGGGCTTGTGTTTTTATTTGTTGAGATTCAGCTTTGTGAGAAGGAGAGCACCTACAGCAGAATGCTGAATTTGTGTTAACTGCAGATTGAAAAAATTAAGCTGCATTTGACTGGAGAGTTTCTGTTCTTTCTTTAGCAGAGTAGAAGAGAATAATTATATCTTACCAGAACTAACATTCACTTTCAATGAGATGTTCTTGTTCGCTAAGCAGTCATCACATATAACAATTGTAGGGAGTGTGATGTCCTTGCATGAAGTTTCAGTAATACTAGGCAGTTGCTGTGATTATATTCATTATGTACCTAATGTGGGTGCCTTGTGGCAATCATAAGGCGATATAAACAAGCAGAAGACCCACACCAACGAATGTCATACTGTGGAAACAGAGGCACCACTTTACCATTTTCCCATTACAAGTCAGCTCCTACTGAGGTGGGAAGAGAATAAGCTTTCGAGCAAATGCATGTCTGATAAACCTTCTACTTTGCCATTTTCCTGTTCTATGCTCTAATCTAGAGAGAATGCATGTAACTTCTCTCATCTATGAAATGGCAATAATAATGCTGACACCTTGTTTTTTTAAAACAGTTTTTTAACGTTTATTTGTTTTTGAGAGAGACAGAGAGACAGAGTATGAGCAGGGGAGGGGCAGAGAGAGAGGGAGACACAGAATCTGAAGCAGGCTCCAGGCTCCGAGCTGTCAGCACAGAGCCCGACCCGGGGCTCGAACTCACAAACTGTGAGCTCATGACCTGAGTGGAAGTTGGACGCTTAATTGACTGAACCACCCAGGTGCCCCTCTTGAATTTTAAATATATAGAAACAAACCAGTTTTAGATATGTAACGATTTCTTTGGAACTAAAATTCATCTTGCTCATGATTCCACATTTGGGTTTTATGATAAAAACTGTGTAGCCAAACCTGGTTTAAAACAGTTACTTTCAAATGATTACGCAATCAATTTAGGATTTAAATTGGTCTGTTTCAAATATCAAATTTCTGCTTAGGCTCCTTCTCTTCCCTTCTCCTACTATCTTCCTTCCCACCATATCAAAGGCAAGAAAAAGCTCATGTAACACCATGGTGGTGGAGACAGGGAGTCCACCTGTGTCCTCAGAGTCTTTATTGGCCTTGCCTGAGATCTTCTATGGCTCTTGGCCTTTCGCCTCTATGCCCACCCCTTTCTGTCCATGCACCATGACATCTGGTCTGGTGGCATGCATAGGACACAATTATTCTTCTCACAGTGATACAGTTACTCCTGCTGATTGGCCCCACCATGGCTGTCTCTGCGATCTTCCAAGATGAGGCTCGAGCAAAATCTTGTCTACGGGTCATCCACTCACAGTCTGTGCTGTGAGAAGCCTTCCCTTATTTCAGCTCTGCCCAGGCAGACACTCTCTTCTTAGGTAATTTCTTCCCCTTTTCAGGGACTATGGAAAGCTTCTGAGGCTAAGGCCTCTAAGACACATGTGAGTGGGCAAGGGGCAGAGGGGGAGAAAATCTTAAGCAGGCTCCACCCTCAGCATGGAGCCCAACATGGGGCTCGATCCCACAACCCTGGGATCATGACCTGAGCTGAAATCAAGGTTGGACGTTCAACCTACTGAGCCATCCACATGCTCCATTATATCACTTTTTAAAATACTAGTTTTGCAGCCAGTTTTGAGGTAGCAACCTTTTTCAGACTCCTCTTATACCCTATTTCTAAGAATTTTATCAGGCATAATTGTTGAATTTTGTTCCAAGAAAACTCCTAGACTAGTTTCTACTTTGTGGAAAAGATTTTAACTGTTAATGAATTTTCATAGAAAATAATTCCATACAGTATAATATAATTCAAGTATTCTCCTTTACCTGCAGTACTCAAAAGTTAATCTTTCTGAGAAAATTTCCTCTTACTTCTAAGTCTTCAAATGGATTGCTATATACTACTTAACTACATTTTTAACTTTCAATCTATCTAGGATTGCAGTCTGTTTCCTTTTTTAATACGTTTTTGTGTGTTCTTCATTGTCGTTATTAATTGTGCCAGTTGTTTTCAATTTTATTGGCTTTTCCTAGGAACTGGCTTTGGCCTTGTTGGTCTTCTCTAGCAAATCTTTGATTTGCATTTTATTCCATGTGCTCTTATGTTTCATTTCTCTTCTTCTCCTTTCTCTGTATGTAATCCATTTTTCTAACTACTTAAGTCGAATACCTACCTTCCCTCTTTTTAACCTGTCTTCTTTTCTAAGATAAACATTTAAGGCTGTAAATCTCCTGTGTAATACCATTTTTTGCCATATCCCACAAGTTTTGGTATGTGAGTTTTGAAAGCTCCTTCAATCCCAAGTATTCTCTAATTTCCCTGTAACTGTCTTCTCTTAGGTGTTGGATGTTTGAGATGATCAATTTTATTTTTGTTTCCTAATGGATGTATTTGTTTTCTATTATTAAAATGACTTTCTATGCTCATGTGCATAGAAGTCACAGAATGTATTCTATAACAGGCTTCAGATAGAAATTGATTAACTTTATTGAGGCTTATTATGTGACCTGGTAAGTGATCAATTTTGTAAATGTTCCATTTGGGAATGGAAGAAAAATGTGTATGCTATTTTTTGTATGTGTATATACAACTTTATATATACATATACAGTACAACCTTGCTTTGTGAGCATAATTCATTCCGGAAACATGCTTGTAATCCAAAGCACTTGTATATCAAAGCAAATTTCCCCATAACAAATAATGGAAACTCAGATGATTCATTCCACAACCCAAAAATATTCATGTAAAAAATGAGTACAATAGTGTAATATAATACAAAATAATAAACAAAATAAAAAATACAAAGAAAAACAAATTGACCTGCACTGACCTTAGAAAACCTTCGTTGCTGGTGTAGGGAAGACAAGAGAGAGGAGGGTCATTGTGTAGGATGACTTTCACTACCACTAATGGAATCACTGCTACCTGTTGGCTTAATGGAATCTTTCCTTTTTGTGCAGTTTTAACGAGGAACCTATCCAATGACACTTGCTTTTGCCTCCTTTTGAGGATTTCGCAGAAATGTGATATTGCATTAACAATCACCCACAATCTTCACAGAAGGGGGAGAGAGAGTGAGAGAGAGAGGGAGAGAGAGAACCATTGGCTCAGTTGTGATCATGTGACATGTGACGTTCGGCATCGTGTACTATTCATATTGTAAGACATCGCTCATTTATCAAGTTAAAATTTATTAGAAAGGTTTGCTCATCTTGCAGCACTCATAGAACAAGTTACTCGCAATCCGAGGTTTTACTGTATATTCACACTCATCTTACACATATATTCATTAGAATAAGCTTTTATATTTTTCAGTTCGTGAGGGATGTTAAAATCTCCCACTGTGTTATAAGGAGATTTCTCAGTTTCTCTACTCAGCTCTTTTTACTCTGTCAATATTTTCTTTATGTATTTTGAAGCTGTTATGAAATACAATCATCTTTTAGGGTTGCAAGATAAAATATAACATGCTTAGGTAATTTGAATTTAAGGTAAACAATGAATAATTTTTTAGTATGACTATGCCATGTAGTATTTGGGAAGTATTTATAGTAAAGAGAACTTGTTGTTTTTCTAAAGGTACAATTTAGCCAGGTGTCCTGTATTTTTATTTGCTAAATCTGGCAACTGTATCCATCTTCTGGAGCTTTAAACTTTTGCCAAGTGCTGGCTCTCTTTATCCCTATCTATGCTAGACTTAGAGCCATGGTCAGCTTCCTTTTCCTCTTCCTCCCCCACATCCTCCTCTTCTTCCTGTTCTGTCTGTGCCTGGTAAATCTTTCCCATTATTTTATTTTCAACTTCCTCATGTCCTTATACTTTGATATGTCTCCTTTTAGCCATATATAGCCTGACTCTTTTTTTTCAAGCATGACAATTTTTGCCTTTTAACTAATTTTAATCACTTATACTGCCTATCATTATGGACATACTTGGATTTACCTCTCACCTCTTATTTTCCATTTTGGATTTTCTATTTCTCCTGCTTTTTCTATGTTTTCTGTGTGTTTTTTTTCCTTTGATATTAGTCTTTTGAACTGAAGATTTTTCTTTTCCTTTTTTTTCTTTTCTATTTGTCTTATTTATTGGCTTTCCCCAACCTAAGGGTTGATCTCTTTCATTAATTCAGGAAAATTCTCAGCCATTATCTATTTCAATACTGCCTCTCCCCTATTTTCTTTATGCTCTCCTTTTGGAACTCTAGCAAGATGCAAGTTGGACCTTTTCACTCTGTTCTCTACATCTTTTTATCTATCTTTGCTATTTTCCATCTCATCGTCCCTCTGTGTCTGGTCTGCCATATAGCTGAGCCACCTAGGAAGCGCCTTCATGAGAGATTCTGAGCTAGAACCACCGAGCTAATTTGCTCCTGAATTTCTGACGTGCAAAGCCATGTGGGATAATGAATGTTTATTGCTGTTGTAAGCCACTAAATTTGGGAGTGTTTTGTTATTAGAGCAAGAAATAAATAATACAATAAATAATACAATTACTATGCAAGTTAGGTATGCTGTTACTTCCACTGAATTGAAAATTTTATTATGTCACCCCTCCCTTTTTTTTTAAACAACCAACCAGTGATTTCATCAGGACATCTAAAACAACAAGATCCTTGTAGAAACTCAACTCCACTTAGAAACTCTCTCTGCTACATGAAATTACCAAACACTGGAAAGAGTAACATATCTCTGGAGGGCAGGGAGATGTCTGTGATACACCGATAGCTGGCAAGCAGTAGCAAATATCTGGACTGTTATATACAAAAGCTTTTATCCCTGGACTACTAGTTTAAACACACACACACACACACACACACACACACACACACACACACACAATGTGTGTGTGCACAGCCATTCTTCTGGAAGGTTTGTGTAGCGTACTTGTTATATTCCACAGAACAGATCTTCACTTATGTCACATAGCACACAACCCTTTTATGTACCCCCCACTCTCTGAATGAGGACACTCTAGAAAAAAACTGAAGGATTGACCTTTTTCTTTTATCCATTTCCCTGCCACTCAACCTTTTTATTCGGAACCCTTTTATTCCTTCGACACCTGTTCCCTTCTTGTACCGCTCCCTTTAATGCCCTTCACTATTCGCCTACTAAGAAAACCTGCTTTCAGGGAAAACCTTCCATTAGTGATGAAATAAATGTAAATTGCCTTCCAATTTGGATTTAAACTACCTTTTTAGCTTTTCTCTCATCCTGCTGCCCCATGAAAATTCTTCACTCTAGTCAGAATATTCCCTTCCTGTGCTTCACACATTCTTGCTTCTGATGGCTGTACTCATGCCATCTCCCCACAAGAGAACCTGTCCTGCTGGCTTGTGCACGTCTTTTCACCCTTCAAAGACCAGCTCTGAAACATATCTTCCATGAAGTCTTCTACTGTCACAGTAACTTCTGTCTTCTCTTTTCCTCAACTACTACTGCAATCCTTTATACCGTCCCTGTGAGGCTCCCGGGACTTACAGCTATCTTTGTGCCTGGTTAACAGCATCCTCCCTCATCACCCTCAAGCCCTAAATGAACACAGATAAGCCTTACTTCCCCCTCTGTCCACCTCGTTTTTAAGTTCTTTGAAGGCAGAAATGGGTGTCATCCTTGTCTTCTTCACCCCTCTCAGTGCAGTTCATTCTTTGTGCCTAGTTCCTGTTCAGGAAAGAATGGTCATATGGGGAGGGATAAACACCTCTCCCCACAAGATGGGCCACAGGGTGTGTGGTGGCCAAGGTCCTCAAGGGGGCAGTAAAGGACTAGTTGTTTAATGTCCACCAGCAGAAGTAATTAATATTTAGTCCTTAAAGATTTGTAACATGGTCCAGGGAGTAAATTAAAGGCAGAAGATGAGAAGGAGACAAACAGGAATTATTTGGAATTCAGCCTAAATAGGATTAGGAACCTGGAACAGAAACCAACCATACGATGACCATCAAATGGGGGGGGGGGGGGATCAGAAAGTCTGCAAAAAGAAAAGCAAAAAGGTTCCAAAACACATGTGTGAGACTCAGAATTCAAGTTGGTCAGGAGACAAGGTCTAGCTCAGGTTCATGTTTTGACGAGAAAGAGAGCTAGGCTCAGATTACGGTGAACCAACAGGTAGGGCTCTCAGCAGGAGGACAGAAAACCAACTATGGTCTGGGTCAAATTATCCTTAAACATTGCTGAATTTCTAAAAATTACATTGCAATATATTTATGAACATAAGACAAAATCTTAAGTAAAATATTAGCGAACAGAATTCAGCATCACCTTAAAAAACGATAGTACATCATGACCAAATAGGGTTTAAGCCAGAAATACGTAAATATTGTTCAATACTAAGAAATATAATATATTTATTATAAGGAGTACTAACACAGTATAGAAGAAATATATATGATCCACTCTAATCACTTATTTTGAGAGAGAAAGAGAGAGAGAGAGAGAGAGAGAGAGAGAGAGAGAATCCCAAGCAGTGCAGGCTCCGTCTTCTAAGTGCAGAGCCTGATGTGGGGTTCGAACTCATGAACCGTGAGATCATGACCTGAGTCAAAATCAAGAGTCAGGCACTTAACCAACTGAACCTCCCAGGTGCTCCTGAAAGTGACTTTTAACATAATCCAACACCCAGTCTTGATAACAACACTTAACAAAATGAACAATTTCTTAACATGATAATATCTTAATGTTTATTATCCAATACAACTTAATAAGTGGATAACTTAGAGGCATGAAATTTAGAGAAGTAATAAAATTATTACTATTTCTAGATATCTTGATTATTAAGCAGGTAATTCTTAAAGATTCAACTGAAAAAGTACAAGTAACAAGAGACTTCAAAAAGACATTGTAGAATAAAAATATGCAGAACTAATGCCTTCTAAAATACATCTAACAATTAACTGAAAGATATAATGGAAGAAAATCTCACCTACAATAGCAACAAGATGATTAAACACTTAGGAATACATTTAACAAGAAACGGATAAAGCCTTTATGAGAAACATTAACATGTTCCTGAAGAACATGTACACACACAAAAGATTTTTAGTATATGTACTATTATTTGGAATAGCAAGATTCAAAATCGTAAGGTTTCAGTTCTACCTAAAGTAAAATATGCATTTAATGTGCTTCCCATTAAAATATTGAGCATAAAACCTTTGGCTTGCCTTTCTCCGGTCCTCAAGCAAATCAAGTGTGTCTTGACAAATAGGATAATGACTTCTCCAATTTTTCCCCTCTCCCTCTACTGAGTGAGAACCTGGGCTAATAAGAACATGAGGCAAGAAAATGAGCACATCTCTACTGAAGGATGAAAAAAAAAGGAAGGTGGGGGAAAGAGAGAGAGGAAGAGAAAGAATGAGGAAAGAAAAAACATATAGATCCTCCAGCTCATACAAAAAAATGGTGCAAGAAACAAATAGCCAGGATATCTCTTAGAAGAGCAGTGAAAGTATCAGGTACTAAAACATGTTACAAAGCCTCAATAGTTACCATCGTGTGACCTGTAAATAGAACAGTACATAACATAGGACATAAAATCCATGAATAGATCCAAATATGTATAAGGAATTCGTATGTAATAAATATGGCAAACAAAATCAGTAAGATAAGGAAGAACTTTTAAATAAATGTTGTTGAGACATTTGGCTGGATTTTGGTAAAACTAGAAGTCCCTGGGAGCAGTTACCTTTTAAAGAGACATTTCTTAAAATGTGTTCCTCAGATCATTTCGTCAGAAAGATCAGTTACATATTGAAACACAGGTTCCAAGAATCACCCACTGAATCAAAAATTTAAGTAACTCCTGAGAACTTGCATATTACCAAGTTTCTCAGATGATTCTGATGGATACACAGTTGGGAACTTCTCCTTTAAACCATCTCTCCTGGATGATTTCATCTCTCCTGCTAAGTCAGCTCTCCCTGCTTTTTTTCCCCCGTTGGGTCTATAGCTTTAGCCACTACATCCAGGTAATTGAAGGCAATTGAAAGGGCACTGAAGTCCCTGCCTATTCTGTTTGACTGAAACATATAAAATTCTCTTTCAAACCCTTAGTTTAGCTAAGATAAAGCTGGAATTTCTTTAAATAAATGTTCAGTAGAAAATAAAACAGCTCTTTACCTCCTTGTCTGTTAGAAGCTTGGCCGCCATCATGATCCACACAGTAACTTTCTGGACCAGGAAGTTCATGACCAACCGACTACCTCAGTGGAAACAGAGGGTCATTGATGTTCTTTATCCCAGAAAGGCAACAGTACCGACGACAGAAATTCAGGAAAAATTAGCCAAAATGTACAAGACCACACCAGACGTCCTCTTTGTATTTGGATTCAGAACCCATTGTGGTGGTGGCAAAACAACTGGCTTTGGCATGATTTATGATTCCTCAGATGATGTACAGAAAACGAACCCAGACATCGACTTGCAGGACATGGCTTGGATGAGAAGAAAAAGACATCAAGAAAACAGCAAAAGGAATGCAAGAACAGAATAAAGAAAGTCAGGGGGACTGCACAAGCCAATGTTGGTGCCAGCAAAAAGAAGGAGTAATAATTCTGCGGTAACTATCCGTGGTGATTAATCATGCAGATATTTCATGAGAGGATTAATAAATTAAGAACTTAAAAAAAAGAAAATAAGGGGCACCTGAGTGGTTCAGTCGGTTAAGCATGTGACTTTGGCTCAGGTCATGATCTCGTGGCTCATGGGTTCAAGCCCCACATCAGGCTCTGTGCTGACAGCTTAGAGTCTGGAGCCTGCTTTGGATTCTGTCTCTGTCTCTGTCTCTCTCAAAACTAGAGAGTGCCCTCCCCCGCTTGCACACTATCTCTCTCTCAAAAATAAATATACATTAAAAAATTTTTTTAAAAAAGAAAAGAAATGCAAAGTTATACAAATGGATTTGGTTATCTAGTGCTGATTTCTTATTCTCAGTTATCTGAAGTCAAGTCTCTGGCCAGGGCTGGTAAAATGAGGGGGTGTACCCCCATAAATGCAGACATTGCTCAAGACTTGCTCTGGGTCCCTCTGCTCCTTTCCTGAGACTTCACAATTCATTGCTGTGTGGTAGATAACTCAGAAGTTTATATGTGCAGCCCAGATATGTCCTCAAAGTTCCAGATTCAATGTACAAATGCTTGGCATATTCTCTTTAATATCTCTAATGTACCTCAAACTCAACATTTTCAAAAATGAATTCTTTTTTTGAAGTTTATTTATTTATTTTGAGAGAGAGAGAGAGAGAGAGAGAGAGAGAGAGAGAGAGAGAGAGAGAATCCCAAGCAGTTTCCATGCTTTCAGCACAGAGCCCAACGTGGGACTAAAACTGGTGAATCGAGATCGTGACCTGCGCTAAAATCAAGAGTCTGACTGACTGAGCTACCCAGACACCCCTCAAAACTGAATTACCAGTCACTCAGCACTACCTTCCCCACTCAAAACCAGTCTCCTCTCAGCGTCCTCCTGTCTTGGGCAAGAGCATCACCATCCGACCGGTTAGGTAAGGCCAAAGTGCTGGATTTGTTCTGGACACCACCTCTTTCCTTCACTTCCCAATGTAATCCACCTTAAAGTCTTGTGAATTCTCCCACTTAAATATCTCTCACATTTATCTACTTACCCCTACTTCTACAACGTCCCTAATCCAACCTCCCCTAATCACAAGCATCTCCTAACTTGTCTCTTCGCTTCCATTAAACAGGTGAGCTAGACGATATTCAAAAGGATCATGCTTGGGGGGCACCTCAACCCAGTTAATTATATACTTTAGTTTCCGATTGCTCTTGGGATAAAAACAAAAATCCCTTAATGTGGCCTAAGAGGTCCTATAAGTGCTCTCCTTACCTATCCCTTCACTTTCCTCTCCCCTCCTTCCTTCATTCTCTTTGCTTTAGCAACACAGCTCTGTTGTCAGGGCCTCCTGCTAACCACGCTCTCTCCCGGCTCAGACCATGTTCACCTGCCAGTGCCTCCACTTGGATTTCTCTACTCTCTTTGGGCCGACTTAGCTCTTATTCTTCCTTCCATATTTTAGCTCTGTAGTCATGTCCTTGGGGAAACTGAATTTAATTCCCCTTGTATACTCTCTCATCGCATCATGCCCCCCACCCCCAGCACTTGTCATCCATGGAATTTAACATTTATTTGTATGATTTTGTTTTTCATGATTGTCTGTGCCACTAGACTGTAAGCTCCAGAGGACAGGGACTGTGAATGCTTTGCTCACCACTGGATCCCAGCACCTACCACAGTGACTGCCTCAGAGCATGGGCTCCTTGACAATACTGATTGAATGAGCCAATAAACTCATTCCCAGTTCCTTTAGTTCTTTAATGTTGTCCAGGGTGGAAATGAGATGAGAGGTTGGGCAAAGGTGTTCAACAAGACAAATAATTGCAGCTAATGTTTATTGAGAGTATTTTCTATGCCTGTATATTGCTGGCATACACATTATATGCATTATCTCAGTTTGCTTTCCTATATCCTTAAAAACTAAACACCATCACGTCCCTTATTTTAAAGATGAGGAAATAGGAGTAGAGAGGTTAAAGAACTTGTCCAAAGTCATTCAGCTCAGAAGGGGCAGAGTTGAAATTCAACCCTGGGTCTTCTCTGCCTCCGCAGCCCAAGCTCTTAACCACTAAGGCGTCCAGCTCCAGTCTCCCAGCTCGAGGTTTGTTTGTACTGACCTCACTTTCATGTCCAGTGGAATTATGCCTTTCATCGAAACTTCTTACTTTTTTCTCCTCCAGCTTATGTGTTTCTAGATTACCTTCTCTGCATCCAATTGTGCTGTACTGTGCAGCTGCCGGGAGCCTCTTAGATCCCTGCCTTGTAGCCTGGACCCCAACTGCAGGGTGATGAAGAGGCTTGTTATCTGGCCTCTTCTGAGCTTTAGGCATCTTGCTTCTATTTTGAAGTTGGTACCTTCACCTCTTCTGGGCAATTCTGAGTTCCTGGAAATCTAGTATCTACCACTAACCCACTTGATTTTCAGTCAGTTTGAGTATAGTCCAAAGCAGTCATCCCTCTACTGAAATTTGATTTCATTTTACCTAGCATTTAAGCCCTGCCTCACTGAGCAGTCATATAGCCTTGATGGCAGACCCCTCTCTTTCCCTGGAGCCTACATGTTCCTAATAACTTCCCTCTGAAGACCTAAAGCAGATTTCCTATGTCTTCCTAATTTAAAGACTCGCAGTTCTTTTAGAAATGCCAACAAAGTTTCTATTCTCTGAGGAAACCTTCTGGATCTCAGTTTGTGTAGGGAACAGTTAACTAATAGACCCTGTATCCAATAACCTTGCCTTGAGATACTCACTTCTACAATGTTCTCTTTGATGGTACATTGCCATCTGAGGAGGTGGTTTCACAGCATATCACAATTAGTGAAAATTCTGTAAATCCTGGATATCAAAAACAAATTAATTCCTAGCTTGGAAGATCGGTTATTTACTCAATATATTCACCAAGTTTCATGATTGTGCAGGTAAATTAACTCATTCATAGTGGGCTACAGATAATTGATAATATTTATGCCAACATAATATTCAGTTGTAGCAAATACTTTGAGCAAAGGAGATAATTTCAAGTATCAGTTATCAAGAAGAGACTTATTAGATCATTTTTATTACATTTTGTGGGATGAAATTGACCAGCTGTTGACTTGAGACTATCAATCATTTCATTAAAGACTATTTTATACATATAGCCTTCAAAATATCAGGTTAATTTATCAAGCAAGTACTTTGTGTGAGGCACTATAATCAATGATTTACAGCTTTTTGGAGGAAATTGTTAAAGTAGCTTGTCTGTGAGCCATTCACTTTTTTTTTTTTTTTTTTACTGGATGGGGAGGGGTGGGGTTGAGGGACTCTTCTAGGGAAAAGAAAAGAAGGCAGCTGACTGATTTAGTCCCCTTGCCAAGGGTTACTGATAAATAGATTGGCGCTATTTGCTAGTGAGAAGAGTCCTTAGCTATAACATGTTCTCAGTAGTCTGTCCTTGGCTAAAGGATCTTTTAAAGTAAATATACCCAGGGGTGCCTGGGTGGCTCAGTTGATCGAGCATCTGACTTCGGCTTAGGTCATGATCTCATCGTTCGTGGATTCAAGCCCCGCATTGGGCTCTGTGCTGACAGCTCGGAGCCTGGAGCCCGTTTCAGATTCTGTGTCTCCCTCTCTCACTGCTCCTCTCCTGCTCTTGCTCTGTCTCTCAAAAAAAAAAAAAAAACCCACAAAAGTTAGAAAAAAATTAAACTAAATATACCCAGAATCTATAGATCTATGAGACTTCTCCTTGGACAATGTCTCTGGTATATAAAATGAAGACATTTTATAACTTAAATGCTCCTATCCACATCAGGTTAAAAACTCACAAAAACTGACTTGGAGACCTCATCTGTTATTCTGGGAGAAAGTATAGGTTTGGCCTGGGGACAAAAGGACCTAAGGACCACACAGTGCACCCCAGACCTCTCTGCTTTCTTTGTGCCTCTTCATTGTCAGTATTTTTGAAATGATTAGCAAATACTGGTATTAGATGTTTCCCTTACGTGTGAGTTGGATTGGACATTTTGATTCTGAATGATAGCACACTTATACTATCTATTTAATTCTCTCAACCTCTAAGTTGGGTATTATTTATTCCATTCTGTAAATGAAAAGACAGAAACTTAGGTTAAAAAGCCAACCCGGGGCGCCTGGGTGGCGCAGTCGGTTAAGCGTCCGACTTCAGCCAGGTCACGATCTCCCGGTCCGTGAGTTCGAGCCCCGCGTCAGGCTCTGGGCTGATGGCTCGGAGCCTGGAGCCTGTTTCCGATTCTGTGTCTCCCTCTCTCTCTGTCCCTCCCCCGTTCATGCTCTGTCTCTCTCTGTCCCAAAAATAAATAAAAAACGTTGGAAAAAAAAAAAGCCAACCCAAAGTTACACAGCTAGTTCATGCCTACTTATTTCCAAAGTTTTCATTCTTTCTAATACACCTTTAACTAGTTTAAGTACATTTTTAGTTTGAGTTTTTTTAATATGAAATTTATTGTCAAATTGGTTTCCATACCACACCCAGTGCTCATCCCAACAGGTGTCCTCCTCAATACCCATATCCCAGTTTTTAAGACTCTCTTATGGTTTGGCTCCCTCCCTCTCTAATTTTTTTTTCCTTCCCCTCCCCCATGGTCTTCTGTTAAGTTTCTCAGGATCCACATAAGAGTGAAAACATACGGTATCTGTCTTTCTCTGTATGACTTATTTCACTTAGCATCACACTCTCCAGTTCCCTCCACGTTGCTACAAAGGGCCAGATTTCATTCTTTCTCATTGCCACGTAGTATTCCGTTGTGTATATAAACCACAGTTTCTTTATCCATTCATCAGTTGATGGACATTTAGGTTCTTTCCACAATTTGGCTCTTGTTGAAACATTGGGGTACAAGTGCCCCTATGCATCAGCACTCCTGTATCCCTTGGGTAAATTCCTAGCAGTGCTATTGCTGGGTCATAGGGTAGATCTATTTTTAATTTTTTGAGGAACCTCCACACTGTTTTCCAGAGCAGCTGCATCAGTTTGCATTCCCACTAACAAACAGTGCAAGAGGGTTCCCGTTTCTCCACATCCTCTCCAGCATCGATAGTCTCCTGATTTGTTCATTTTGGCCACTCTGACTGGCGTGAGGTGGTATCTGAATGTGGTTTTGATTTGTATTTCCCTGATGAGCGACGTTGAGCATCTTTTCATGTGCCTGTTGGCCATCTGGATGTCTTCTTTAGAGAAGTGTCTATTCATGTTTTCTGCCCACTTCTTCACTGGGTTATTTGTTTTTCGGGTGTGGAGTTTGGTGAACTCTTTATTGATTTTGGATACTAGCCCTTTGTCCGATATGTCATTTGCATATATCTTTTCCCATTCCGTTGGTTGCCTTTTAGTTTTGTTGATTGTTTCCTTTGCAGTGCAGAAGCTTTTTATCTTCATAAGGTCCCAATAGTTCATTTTTGCTTTTAATTCCCTTGCCTTTCGAGATGTAAGTAAGATGTCAAGTAAGAAATTGCTGTGGCTGAGGTCAGAGAGGTTTTTCCTGCTTTCTCCTCTAGGGTTTTGATGGTTTCCTGTCTCACATACAGGTCTTTATCCATTTTATTTTTGTGAATGATATAAGAAAGTGGTCTAGTTTCATTCTTCTGCATGTTGCCGTCTAGTCTCCCAGCACCATTTGTAAAAGAGACTGTCTTTTTTCCATTGGATATTCTTTCCTGCTTTGTCAAAGATGAGTTGGACATACTTTTGTGGGTCTAATTCTGGGGTTTGTATTCTCTTCCACTGGTCTATGTGTCTGTTTTTGTGCCAATACCATGCTGTCTTGATGATTACAGCTTTGTAGTAGAGGCTAAAGTCTAGGATTGTGATGCCTCCTGCTTTGGTCTTCTTCTTCAATATTACTTTGGCTATTCAGGGTCTTTTGTGGTTCCATACGAATTTTAGGATTGCTTGTTCTAGCTTCGAGAAGAATGCTGGTGCAATTTTGATTGGGATTGCATTGAATGTGTAGATAGCTTTGGGTAGTATTGACATTTTAACAATATTTATTCTTCCCATCCATGAGCACGGAACGTTTTTCCATTTCTTTGTATCCTCTTCAATTTCCTTCATAAGCTTTCCATACTTTTCAGCATTCAGATCTTTTACATCTTTGGTTAGGTTTATTCCTAGGTATTTTATGATTCTTGGTGCAATTGTGAATGGGATCAGTTCTTTATTTGTCTTTGTGTTGCTTCATTATTAGTGTATAAGAATGCAACTGATTTTTGTACATTGATTTTGTATCCTGCGACTTTGCTGAATTCATGTATCAGTTGTAGAGGACTTTTGGTGGAGTCTATCGGGTTTTCCCTGTATAATATCATGTCATTCACAAAAAGTGAAAGCTTGACTTCATCTTTATTAGTTTGAGTTTTAAATGTTATTGTGTCTTGAAAGAAGCCAGATGAGTCAAAAGTAGAGATGATGGGCCTTAAAGCAATTCTCGTTGCAGATTTGTTTCTTTCTGCAGTGTGAATTGCAGTGGCTAGAAGGTAGGTTGGACTGCATTTGTAAGCGTATGAGGAAATGATACATACTAACGTCAAGTGACTATTTCAGAGGGTATGTTTAATAGCCTGAGATAGTCCGGAGCCTGAATGGCTCAGTCAGTTAAGTGTCTGACTTCGGCTCAGGTCATGATCTGGCAGGTGGTGGGTTTGAACCCCACATTGGGCTCTGTGCTAACAGCTCAGAACCTGGAGCCTGCTTCAGATTCTGTCTCCTTCTCTCTCTCTGCCCCTCCTCCACTTGCACTTGTGTGCGTGTGTGCTCTTTCTCTTTTACTCAAAAATAAATGTTAAAAAAAGAGTGAGAGGCAGCAACAAAGAATTGATGGCCTTGTGCAGAGGGAAAATTGCCCACTCACTTACACCTGTAATGACTTAAATGAATTTAAAGGCACCTGAAGCAGAGATCCAGTCTAGACGGGAAAGCCATTCCATGACAAAATGGGGGCAGCAAGGATTTTGGGAGAGCAGTTCCAGCATTTGCCCAATCCTGCGCTGTATTATGAAAATTACGTAAGTATGGGCAAGGAGGAGAAATCTTCTAATATGTGAACTCTGAGCAGTTATAGCTAGAAGGACTAGAGACTCTCTATAATTGAGATAAAATTGATAGTTTTAGTGCAAGTACATAGAAAATTAGCTGCAAATTACATGGAACAAGGAACACTATAAAAAGGAAGTGGTGTAAAGAAAACCAGATTCTAGTGCTAAAAAGAACAATTGTCAAAAGAAGAAATATACATGTGTAATAAAAAAAGGAAAAATCCAATCTTCCAAATAATTGTCACCAAATTATCAACTATTTTGAAAAAAGGAAAATGATCAGTTTTGCTTTTCAGGAAGTAAAATTCACAGGGGGAATTTAGCTCCTACTAGGAGTTTAAATAGGCACCACCTTTCTGGAAACTAATTTAGAAATGTGTATTAAGAGCTTTAAACATGTTTATATTTTTTGACTGAGTAAATTTGGCATAAATTTATCTGAAATAATAAAATTGTATACCAGGATATATATCGTTATTTATTTACAATAGTAAAAAGCTGAAAAATAGCTTAATGGAGTGATAAAAATTATTAAATCTAATCATATGGCAAAAACATACTACACAGGCATTAAAGATTATGTTCTTTTTTAAATTTTTTTTATAAATTTTTTTTAACGTTTATTTATTTTTGAGACACAGAGAGATAGAGCATGAATGGGGGAGGGGCAGAGAGAGAGGGAGACACAGAATCGGAAGCAGGCTCCAGGCTCTGAGCCATCAGCCCAGAGCCCGACGTGGGGCTCAAACTCACGGACTGTGAGATCGTGACCTGAGCTGAAGTCGGACGCTCAACTGACTGAGCCACCCAGGCGCCCCTAAAGATTATGTTCTTAATAAGGCATGAAAGTGTACCCAATGTATTATTTTTATAATAAAAATGGTACTATACAAAAACATTCTGGTGGTAAAAATGGGTAGACTGGGAATCTGGTTTAAAAAAAAAAAAAAGCCTCTTCTAGAATTCCTTTTGGGCAAAAAATTTTCCAAGATTGCTTTGCCAGAGAATGTTCTGGTTGCCAAAATAGACAAGGTGAATCACACAACTGGAGCTAAGATTTAGAAAAGAGTAACATACAGGACTAATAAGATTATTTAATAAATGAGACTTTCTAATAAGGCACAATCTAGAATTGCTTCTTCAGGTAGGGAAGGAAAAGAGCATAGATAAGGGTACTGAAATTTTCATGTAGGAAAATGACTTTATTAATAATGGCAACAACAAAATATTGAACTCCCATGTGACAGTAATTGCAGTTCTAGTATCCACTGATTTACAAAATGCATGGTTGGGGGGCCTGGGTGGCTCAGTCAGTTAAGCATACGACTTTGGCTCAGGTCATGATATCACAGTTCATGAGTTCGAGCCCCACATCGGGCTCTGTGCTAACAGCTCAGAACCTGGAGCTTGCTTCGGATGCTGTGTCTCCCTCTCTCTGTGCCTCCCCGACTCGTTTTCTGTTTCTCTTCCTATCTCTCTCTCTTTCTCTCAAAAATAAATAAACATTAAGAAAAAAAAGAAAATGCATTGTGATAAACAACTTTCATGAATTCTGTAATACCTTCAATGATTAGCATTTTGTTCATTGCAATGAGGCCTGTATACATTTGAGAGATAGATGCTTACATTTGTGTGAACCACTCTGCTAATAAATCTACAGTCAAAGCTTGGAATGGTATATGAATTCACAAGTTCCTTGCAATAATTCCATGATCCCCTAGAAGGAATGGGAAACTTTGTATAGATTTGGGACAAGATAGACTAGAAAAATTCTCTTTGCTCCCTTCTATTAGAAGCATACTACATTAAAGATAATTTAATCAGAGTTGGTGCATAGGGAACGGCATTATTTCTGATATCAGCAGAATGTCAGAACAAACTTTGGCGGCTAATGTGGTAACTAATTATTTTAGCTGCTCTGTGGCTCTCTTCCCATCTAATGAGTTATTGACATTGCTCACTTCTGATGAAGGGGGAAGGGAAAGGTCAGATAGAGTCTGGGACCTAAGAACTTATCTGAGGTCCTTAGTAGATTTTTTTTTTAAAACTCACAGAAGGCACACTCATCTTAAATGAAGAAGCTTTTGATTTGTGAGAACCAATTTTAAAAAGAAGCGATCATAGGCCTCTCCTCCAGCCATCCCAGATGCTGAAAGGAAAGAAAGCTAAGGGGAAGAAGTTGGCCCCTGCCCCTGTTGTTATGAAGAAGCAGGAGGACAAGAAGGTGGTCAACCTCCTGTTTGAGAAGAGGCCCAAGAATTTTGGCATCGGACAGGACATCCAGCCCCAAAGGGACCTTACCCGTTTTGTCAAATGACCCTGCTACATCCAGCTGCAGTGGCAAAGGGCTAGTCTCTATAAACGTCTAAAAGTCCTTCCTATGATTAACCAGTTCACCTAGGCCCTGGACCACCAAACAGTTACTCAACTATTAAGGTGGCCCACACATACAGACCAGAGACAAAGCAAAAGAAGAAGCAGAGTTTGTTGGCCCAGGTTGAGAAGAAAGTTGCCAGAAAGAGGATGTCCCCACTGAGAGGTTGCCTGTCCTTCAAGCTGGGGTTAATACTGTCACCCCTGGTGGAGAACAAGAAGCCTGATCTGGTAGTGATTGCACATGCTGTGGATCCCACTGAGCTGGCCATCTCTCTGCCTGTCCTGTGTGGTAAGATGGAGGCTCCCTACTGCATCATCAAGGGGAAGGCCAGGCTGGGGCGTCTGGTCCACAGGAAGATCTGTACCACCATCGCCTTCACACAGGTTGCCTTGGAAGACAAAGGAGCTCTGGCTGAGCTGGTAGAAGCCATCAGGACTAACAACAATGGCAGATATCATGAGATCTGCTGCTACTGGGGAGGCAACGTCCTATAGCCAAAGTCCAGGACTCCCACTGCCAAGCTGGAAAAGGCAAAGGCTAAAGAACTGGCCATCAAACTGGAAAGTGGATGCTGTTGAATTTTCTGTACATAAAGTTAATAAAAAGTTCTCTTTCAGCCAGTGTCGAAGAAGAAGAAGAAGAGGAGGAGAAGGAGGAGAAGGAGGAGAAGGAAGAGGAAAAGGAAGAGGAAGGAAGGAAGGAAGGAAGAAGAAGAAGAAGAAGAAGAAGAAGAAGAAGAAGAAGAAGAAGAAGAAGAAGAAGAAGAAGAAATTATATTTTGAAATCCACAGGGATCTGGCTTGAAAAACCAAGCAAAAGTGTAGAGAACCAAAGCATAGATTTCTTAAAAATTAAACATAACATAGGAAGGAATGAAGGATATGGTATGAGTAGTGTCTGGCACAGAAAGGTCAGTAGCAAAAAAACCCCACCATCTTGCTTGGCTACAAAGAGGAGCCTAAAGAGAAAGAGAGAGGGAATATATTTGTCTGCTTGGACTGCCATAACAAAAAACCACAGACTAGGTGGCTTAAACAACAGGCATTCATTTTCTTACAGCTCTGGAGACTGAAAGTGTGAGATCAAGGTGCAAGCAGGGTTGGTTTCTGGTGTCAACTCTTCCTGGCTTACAGAAAGCCACCTTCTCACTGTGCTCTCAGATGGCCTCTTCTCCGCACATGCAGAGGGAGCTCTCTGGTATCCCTTCATCTTATAAGGACACTCATCCTATTGGATGAGGGCCCTATTCTTATGACCTCATTTAATCATAATTGTTTCTTTAAAGACCCTATCTCCAAATATAGTCCCATTAGGGTTAGGATGTCACCATATGAATTTTGAAGTGACACAGTTCAGACCATAACAGGGGGAGAAGAGAGAAAGAATTAGGTGTAGATGGAGTCTATCTTTTTCATCCAAGAGAAAACCTGAAGTGGGGTGTTGTGGGCATCAGATAGTGATTCAAGGATAGAACTGAAGACTGAGATTAAGCATGTGGGTAATCAATCAATTATGTCTATGTCATGGAGCCCCAGTCAAGTCTCTGAACCCAGAGAATTGGGTGAGCTTCCCTAGTTGGCAATACTCCATGCATATTGTCAACACATCAATGCTTGGAAAGTAACATGTCCTGACTGCATAGAGAGAGAACAATGGTAACCCCACCATTGGTACTTATCCAGAGTCCACTCTTCCCTTGGCGAAGTTTAATCTGTATACCTTCCTTGTAATAAACGATAGCTGTAAGTATAAGTACTTACAGTGAGTTTTGTGAGTCCTTCTAGTGAATTATCAATCTTGAGGGTGGTTTTGGGGAACTTCTGAACTTGTAGTTCGTGTCAGAAGAGAGGATAGTCCTATTGCAGGGACAGTGCTGCTTCCTTTAACTTCTCATTTGTCTAACTAATGTAGAGGACACCAGAGAATGATACAGGCTAGTAGCAGAGGAAGAATTTTCAAAATTCAAAATTCTAAGTCTTAAAAGAATTATCTCAGGGGCACCTGGGTGGCTCAGCCAGCTGAGCATCTGATTTCAGCTCAGGCCATGATTTCACGGTTATGGGATGGAGCCCCACATCGGGATCCACACTGGGCATGAAGCCTGCTTAAGATTCTCTCTTTCTCCCTCCCCTCTGCCCCTCGCATGCTCACTCTTCATTTCTCTCTCTCTCCCTCTCTCTCACCCACACACAAAAAATTGTCTCTTGTGCTAACACAAGTGTGTTAACTAGAATCTCAGTATTTGTTCCTCTCTCACATAAAACTTATGAAATTTCCCTGATCCCTCAATAAAAAGCAAAAATAAATACAAAAACTTTTTTCTGTTTACATAGTTGTTGCTAATGTTTGGTCAGACCAGACCACTTGGACATGTTGGCCAAAAAAGAGCAAAGCCAGATTCCTTCTATTACTTTTCAAGTTCTCCTGGTAAAGGGAGTGAAGAGGCCTTGGCTCCTTGAGGTGGAATATGAGATAGAAAGTTACTAGTGGCAAGCAGTGGAAGTTATATTTCAGAAATAAGAGAAGAGAGTCAATGTCATGTGTTAAACTCAACTTTTATGACAAGATCAAAATAATTTCTTTTTTTTTTTTTTTTTTTAAATTTTTTTTTCAACGTTTTTTATTTATTTTTGGGACAGAGAGAGACAGAGCATGAACGGGGAAGGGGCAGAGAGAGAGGGAGACACACAGAATTGGAAACAGGCTCCAGGCTCCGAGCCATCAGCCCAGAGCCTGACGCGGGGCTCGAACTCACGGACCGCGAGATCGTGACCTGGCTGAAGTCGGACGCTTAACCGACTGCGCCACCCAGGCGCCCCCAAAATAATTTCTTAAGGATACTAGTCTTCAATTTATTACAAATTCCAAAATAATTCTAAAATTAACATTACAGTTGCAACTCTTCCTAGGGAAGAGCTTAAAATACATTCTTTTGTTCTCCTCAGAATGCTAATATTTATATATTTTTCTCTCCCTAAATTAATGGCCTAATTTTTATATCTCCACATCCTAACTATATACATATATATATATATATATATATATATTCCCTTAGTCTTGCTGAAAGTAAATATAAGTACGTGTGTATATATATATATATATATATATATACACACACACATATATATATACACACATATATGTATATGTATATATATACACACACATATATTTACTTTCAGCAAGACTAAGGGAATATATATATATATATGTGTGTGTGTGTGTGTGTGTGTGTGTATGTATATATATATTCTTTAGTCTTGCTGAAAGTATATCTATATATCTATATATCTATATATAGATATATATATATAGATATATATATATGTATTCCTTAGTCTTGTTCAAAGTAAATAATATTAGCATCAGGCTGAATTTATGAATTGTTATAGCATATGGCTTTGCGTGAAAAAGTTTATTTACTCATTTTTCCCATGTAGTAATGAAAAACAGTGGAGATAGAAAAATAATAAACAGAGATATATTATAATCATAAAAATAAACACAAATAAAATGTATGAAACATGTTAACAGCGGACAGAAGGTTAAGATTACAGACTTACTAGGTCATGTTTAGTATCAGGGAATGGTAGTAGGTCTAAGCTCTAGAAGTAAGTATTAGCCCTCTATGTTCACTGGTCTTCAGCCTTTCACTAATCCAAGTTAGAGCACTCAAAGATTGAATAACAGCTGACAGCACTGAAGGATACTATCTATGAATGACAAGTGCTAGTTGATTTATAATAATAACTGTAATAAAATACATAATAGCTAATGTTGCCAAGTCGTGTGCTATATGCTTTTTGAGGATTATTTCATTAAATATTTGTCAATAAAATCATTCAAATCGATCTAATGATAGAGCCTGCCCTTTAAATATGGTATATATTCTTAGGATCGTGAACAATATTTGATAATGATATCATGATTTAATTCATAAAGCTCTTTTATTTTTATTATCTCATTCAATTTTTATAACTAGTCCTAAAGACTATCTCTCCCATCATTTATCCTTTGACTTTAGAGATTTTGATTTTTGAATTAGTCTATGGTTGTAACTGGAAGAGGGGAACTTGAATCCAGATCTTCAAAATCAATTCCAAGTGCCATTTTTAAATTTTTTTCTTTTTTTTATTAATGTTTATTTATTTACTTTTGAGAGAGAGAGAGAGGGAGACACAGAATACGAAGCAGGCTCCAGGCTCCAAGCCATCAGCACAGAGCCTGACATGGGGCTCAAACCCATGAAGTGTGAGATCATGACCTGAGCCAAAGTCAGACACTCAACCAACTGAGCCACCCAGGCTTCCCTTGAGTGCCATTTTTATTGCATCATAGCTGTCTTTTCATGTGGCTAAAAGTCAGGACAATATTAATTGATTTAGAATTAGTATAAGTAAAGCTCAAGATGTTTTAATTAGTTAAGCCCTAGGTTAGTAAGATTCCACTGGTCGTTGTTTCTCACACTTTTTGAATTTTTCTGATCTTTATTTGGGTCCCCAGTGGAAAGAGTCAGTAGGAAAATGGGGACAATCCCATAGAACAGGAATTGGCAAAGTTTTTCTGTAATGAACTGGCTAGCGGTTATGTTAGACGTTATGGATCATCAGACCTCCAATTACCATTTCAACTACTCGACTTTCCTGTTGTAGTGTGGAGGCAGCACAGATGATATGTAAATGAATGGGCATGACTGTATTACAATAAAACTTTATCTACAAAATCAAGTAGTTAGCTGTATTGGACTCTCAATGTAGAGTTTGTCAACCCCTCAGAAATAGGAGACCAAAAATAATCTTGAGTGGCTGCAGTTGTGGTCCTTAATCAGCCACAGCATGTTCCTCAGAAATAGAACTTTTTTCTCTAGTGCTGTCATATAAAGACTGAATCCTAATACAACTTACATGGCCCAACTTTTATAATATAAACTACCAGTTCCGTGGGGGAAGCATCTTACAAATAAAGAGCTAAGTTACCTGGTTTTAAACTCAACTGCTATAGAATGTGCTTCTAAAAATCAGCTAGCGCATATTGCATTCATCCTACTCTTTTTTCTTTCTCCTGTGATCCAAATTTTCTAATGCTTATATTTGCTTAACCTCTACATCCCTCAAGATACCATCTGCTGAGTTGTAGTAGATGATACTGTATTTCTTTCTGATCTATAGATATCCCATTTCCTCCATTGGAGTGTAAGTTACTTGAGGGCGGGATCCATTTATGTCTTTATATGACAGAGCCCAGGGTAGTCTCACATGGTAAATATTTGTTGAATGAATGGTTGGGCTTAATTTAGAGAGACTTATTAATGAGGTTTCTCTGATTATAAGGGAATAAAAAACAAGAGATTGTGGATGAGAACAGAAGACAGCAAAGGCTAACAGACAAGATGGATCCCCTTATTTCAAGGGAGAGAAATTGAAAGGTTAATCAGTCCGAATGACTATGGGGAATAAAACCAGTCATCGCAGCCTGAGGTGATAAGCTTGCACAAAATTCAGCCAAATTTGCAGAAAGACCCTTGCAAAATATCTTATCATGCTCTTCAGCGGCTGCCACATCCTGAAACTGCTACCAGAAATAGCAAACAGTATCCTGCTTGTCACTCTGCTCCTGAAGTTTGCAGTTTGGGACCTGAGTCTGACCAATCTCGATAAAGGGCACAGTACTTGTGGGTTTTGCCTATTTAACCCAGAGTCTAAACCTTCCCCTTAGGAGTACTTTCGATTTGTAGCCAAAGGCTGAGTCCCCCTCAGTTTGCAAACTACACAGCAATAAAGCTGCCTCATGCCTCTTACCAAATCTTTGCATTCCAGGAATTTTTGTTGACTTGGAGAATGCTTTCAGTGCTTTCAAGTATTTCAGTATGTTCTCTGTCCTCAGCATAGGAAAATGAATTGGGTCAATCAGTGCAGGCATAATTTTACTGAAGGAATCATAAGAGACATTAACTAGACTCTACCCTTAGGGGGAAAAAATAATGGAATTGGGGAATCTAAACCTACAAAAATGCTGAAAATAAAAAATGAACATAATGTGCTCTGCATGGTTCTTCCAGGATAATGTTTCTAGGGTAAAATAATATGAAACATTAAGCTGCATTTTCAATTGTTGCTGGATAATAAATGTTTATTAAATCATTCAGCAAATATTCGTTAAGAATTACTATGCTCCAGAGATCATTTAGGTATTTAAAAAGATAAATAAGGACAATATGTTGTGAAGGGTACCAAAATATGCCACCCTAAAGATGCCTATTTGGCATAAGGATTATTTTGAGCTAAAGTCCACTGAGAAGCAGCAGCTGCAAGAAAAGTTCTAAAAACAGGGCAAAAGTTTTCCTTTTGTAAAGGAAATGTACACTTATAAAAGATATTTCCATTTGTAAAGATTCCTCCCTCTCTTGTACTTGAAAGAGGAGGATTCTTAACAACTCTTATCAATGGAGAAGACATTGCTTAAATCTGCATAACAAGCCTCATTTTAAAACCTTTGTTTACTATACCTTCCCTGGTCACCTTCCCATAACAAGTCCCCCTCCACTCAGAAGCTCCAAAGCTCCTTCCCATTTTTTCAGTGTAAGATGGTATATAAACCCAAGTTCTAACTACTCCTTTGGGTTGCTCATTGCTGGGTGCTCCTATGTATACATGCATAAGGCACATATAACAAACTTCTGTTTTACTCTTGTTAATGTGTCTTTGGCCAGTCTAATTTACAGGGCCACAGCTGGAGAACCTAAGACATTTTTCTCGTCGCCTACAGTTGTATGTCAGAGAGTGACAGGTGCTATGGAGAAAAACAAAGACAAAAAAGGAAAAGGCATTTAAGTAGGGCAATTTAAGTAGGGCAGTCAGGGAAAGCTTCACTGCAAAAGTGTCATTTCACTTAAAGACTTGAAAAAAGTGAGGAAGTGAGCCAGGCAGATACCTGCAGGGAAACATTCCAAGTTGAGGGAACAACCAGTACAAGGAGACTTAGGTAGCAGCTTTCATAGAATTTTTGAGGAATAAAAAGGTGTGTAGGGTGGCTAGAACACTATAAATAAGGAGGTAAAATCACAGGAGATGGACTCAGAGAGGAAATGGGCTCTGTAGGTCTTTGTAAGGACTGTGACTTCTATTCTGAATGAGATGGAAAGCCAATAGAGAGTTTGGGAAGAGGAGTGACATGATCTAATAACATGCAGGGTCATTAGGAAGGAGTTATAATGTAAGAGGGTATATTGGAGGTATGAGGAGAAAGATGAAGGCATGAAATAGTCATATAGCAGAGTAGGATAGTGAGTGAACCAGGATTCCTCAATAGGATCACTGGCTACTGTGTTAGGACAAATCTGTCAAGAGGCTATTGCAATAATGTACATGAGACATATAGTGGTTTGGATCAGATTGGTAACATTGGAAGTTATGAGACATGGTTGGATTCTGTATTTTGAAATTGGAGCCAACAGAACTTGCTTACAGATAAGATACGGGGTGTGAAAGAAAACCAAGATAATATCAAGGATTTTTTTTTTTCGCCTAAATGACTAGAAGAATGAAATTGCCATTTATAGAAATAGGAAAATGGAAAAAAATTGCTGGTTGTGGGGAGGCAGTATATCAGGAAACCATTGTACCCATGTGTTGAGGGGAAAATTTTTTCTACACCTTTCTAGGTTCTTTGGCTGGTAAATTGATTTAAGACGGATTAACAGGAGAAACACAAATGTAATTACGTATGTACAGGAGCCCCTTAGGAATATGAGACTGAAGGACCGGTTAGTCAGTTGAGACTTATATGCCACCCTGAGTTAAGGAATGGGATAGGGGCCTGGGGCATCAAAGCAGAGGAGGGTAATTCATAGGATGATAAAAAGAGCAGATGTTTAATTAGTAATTAGGTGTTTGCCC
Source organism: Neofelis nebulosa (assembly GCF_028018385.1). Lineage (NCBI taxonomy): Eukaryota > Metazoa > Chordata > Mammalia > Carnivora > Felidae > Neofelis > Neofelis nebulosa. Next base: position 53,372,325 of record NC_080789.1, read on the forward strand.
TAAAAGCTAGGTCTTTTAGATAAAAAATTTATCTCTGGTAATAGCTCCTTTTCTAGTCCGGGCTCCATTTCTCAATTCTTTCAGGTAGTTTTGGGGAAAATAAAAGCTTTTTCTGAGTCTTTTGGGCCTTTATTGACTTCAGCTCAAACTATTTCATATGCCAAAGTGGCACATTTTGGAAAGGCTTGTTCTAACCCCCCTTCACATGTTAAGGCTGAGACATCAACTAGACAATACAGATAGAAATGTTGGATATACAAATCGATAGGAGTGAAAAATGTGATGGAGATATAAATTTGGAACCATCAGCATACAGACATTTAAAGTTTTGAGACTGAATGTAATTAGCAAGGGAGAAAGAGTAGGCTAGTGTTGGGGAGGAAGAATTTCCTCTTCAGTTCAAGGTCCTTCTAGCTGGACTTAGAATCAAATTGACATGAGGCAGATTAATAGGAGAAAAATCAAATTTAATAGCATATGTGCGGGGAATCCACACGGATATGGAAATTCCAAAGACAATCAGGCAACATGATCCTTACAGGATGGAGGATCTTACAACTTTTCTTAATACAAAACAATGTAACTATAATCCAATAATCATGAGTCCTACTCTAATCACAAGGTGCAAAAGCCATTTAGTTTACTTGATTCAGATGGAGCTTTTCATTTCAACTAAGAGAAATGGTCTCAAGAAGTAACAGTACCATATGCCTATGCTTCTAAAGCTCAGTCCTCAAATATTTGAAAGCTATTGCCCAGCCTAAATCCAGATATTTTTCTACCTTCATTCATGATTTAAGTATTCCAACAAACTTAGACCAGTTTGCAAACTATTTGATTTTTATTTATTGGTTATTTTCACAAAATTTTATGTTCTGTCTAAATTATACTTTTACATAATTTGGTGCTCTAAAAATATTCTAGGAAATTATACTTTAAACTTTTTCCTATGGTATACTGAGAGCTATTATAGACATTACATGAGAGAAGAATGAGATGCCCCCAAAACTTAGGTAGGGATAAAGGAGACAAGGTTGTCTTCTGAAAAATAAATGCCTTAAATCAGAACATGATGGGAAGAGACAGAATTCTTCTAAGAATGTTTCTTAGCCCCAGATCATCTTCTTGCCTAGGGACAGCTAATTTGGCTTAATCCAAAATACAGTTTTCCCTGCTATCCAAAAGTACAGCATTCCCATGAAACCTTTTATAGGTTGAAATTGTGTAAAGCAAAGAAGCAACTACCATTAATGTATGTGGAAAAAATTTTTGAGCATTCCCCCCAAAATACCCTCTCTTAGGCTTTTCTGATACCATAGGACACATCTTGCTAAGTGAATATAAATTGCGATAAAGGGCAGATGCTCACAGATACAGTTCAAAGTTATGGCCACTTGATGCTGAGATGTTGAGTGTTGTTATGGGGAAACCCTGGGGGATCCTCTCGCTGTTCTGTTGGGGATGCACACTGCCTCTGTCATGGCTCTCCCTGTACAACAAATGCTGATATAACTAGTTTTGCTTTTCACCTTTTTTTTGGTAAAAACAAAAACCCTCTTTGCATTTTTTTCAGTTAGTGAGAACAGGTACTCTTTCATAAAATAAGTGGTATAACACAAACTTTCAAAAAGTAGGGAATACCTGTGTTTATATTAAATAAAAGAGCATCAGTAGAACTTTGGGACAAGCAAAGAAAATGAAGCAGTGTCTGATGTTAGAGAACTTGAGAATTCTACAGTGTGTTTTGCTGTGAGATTAGCATATTTCAGTTAGTCAAATCCTCCTCAGGAATATCTAAGACCTTTTGCCTTATTCTTTGCTAAGAGAGCCACATTCTGATTAATATGTGGGGAAGGAGATTCTTGGAGTGGTATAATTGATCATTTTGGTCACTGATAAAAGATTACCAGCCTCAATACAAAAGAAATAATTGCATTCTGGTTTGCATATAAGTCTGGAGTCAGGTTTGGTTAGCATCAGTCCATTGACCAGAGACTGGTTATCAACTCATGCTGAAATGTCTAGTTTTAGAGCATGAAATGCTAGGGACCACATGCTAGACTCTGATAGTATCACCAGGCTCACCTCACCCAGTGAGGCCTTAAAGGCAGTCAGCCTCTCCTGATGACTCACCTTCAATTTCTCCCTTGTGGTTTTTCTCCTACATATAACTTCTCTTCACACCTTTATAACCACTAGGTTAGTTATTAAGCCACAGAGCATTCTGGGAGAGAAGTTGACCACAATTATTAGTAAACACTTAATACATGTGTGTGGGTAAGTGAATTAATAATTAATTTCTTGTTGGAAAATAGAGATTAAGACAAAGGTCACACAGAAAGACAATCACCAAGGCATGATTCAATGATTTTATATTCATGGCCTTTATAATGGGTTTCCCCATCCCCCCATCAGTACAATTGCACATCAAAAGCACTTTCCTGTAAACCCTACCAGAATTTATCTCATGTTTAATGCATTCAAAGAGACCCCCAAATACACATTTAAACTTAGTTGTTGAGAGGCACCTGGGTGGCTCAGTTGGTTACGCATCCAACCCTTGATCTTGGCTCAGGTCATGATCTCACAGTTTGTGAGATCAAGCCCTGCATGGGGCTCTGTGCTGACAGCATGGAGCCTGCTTGGAATTCTCTCTCTCCCTCTCTCTTTTTCCCCTCCCCCACTCGTTCATGTGTGCTCTCTCTCAAGATGAATAAATAAACTTAAAAAAAAAACACCTAGTTGTCAATTCTGGATCATTTTTTATCTCCATTCCTGTGCTACTCAATGATTAATAGAACACTCAAGAATGCATAAAGCCACTTCTTCCAAGAAATGGAATTAGGTTATCCAGTAATTATTCTTAGGATTTTTTTTTCATTTTAATGTTTGCTGCTGAATCTAAGAGGGAAAATAGGTAATTTACTTTTGTTTTATTTCCAGAATTATTGACTCTGAAATTTATTAATGAAGATACGACAAAAGAATAAGATGTATGCCACTAAGACCGTAATTACAGTGTTATCAAGCTTTTAATTTCATGAAAGCATAAAAACATAAAATGTCTCTTTCTCTAAGTGTTCTAAAAATTGTGAAGTAATGTATTTAAGGTAAACTTTAGAACACATTTACTATCATGCCTCATTTAAATATTTTTCAGCCTTATTCTATTTTTTTAAGTTTATTTATTTGTTTTGAGAGAGAGAGAGAACACGAGTCTTATCAAATTGTTTAGTTGCACATTATGTCTGATCTTTCCTTGGCTTGCTATAAGTTTAAATACTCATTCATGAAATTGTCTAAAATTTTTCAAGTTGTTTGAGGAGTTGTATACGACTCAAATATTCATGTAGTCTTCAAATAGACATTCTCTAAACCATGTTCTGTCCAAGAAATTACGAGAATATTACTGCATTCTGATTTTATTATTCTATTATTTTAAATAAAGATTGTCTTTGTTATTTGCCAGGGTAAAATAGAAATATATTTTAATTATATTTCTCGTCATTTCCAACCTCCTCCCTAGATTTTGGATGAGTGCTAAATTAAATTATGGTGTTTTGGTTTCAAGTGTAATCATATTTATGAACCATAGACTTAATGATGTGTTTTAATTATAAGGGTATTTTCCAATTGTTACGAACATTTTAAATTGTATAACAAAATTTTAACACCAAGAAGGACCTTTGGATCTATTTCAATTCCCTTTATGTAAGAGAGAAGGAAACAAAATCTCCTAGAAGTTTAGCAAATTAGTCAATGTCACACTAACTAAAGAGTGAACATCAACAGAGTGAAGAGGCAACCTACAGAATGGAAGAAGATATTTGCAAACCATATATCCGATTAAAGGTTGATATCAAAAATATGTAAGGAACTCCTACAACTCTATAGCAAAAAACAAACAAATGAAAGCCCAGTTAAAAATAGCAAAGTAACTGAATAGGCATGCCTCCAAAAAAAGACATACAAATGTCCAACAGGTATATGAAATTATGCTAACCATTACTAACCATCAAAGAAATGCAAATCAAAACGACCTCACAACTGTAAGGATGGGCTGTTATCAAAACAAGAAAGGTTAACAAATGCTGAAGTTGTAGAGAAAAGGAAACTCTTGTATACTGTTGGTGGGAATGTAAATCGGTACAGCTACTATAGAAAACAGTATGAAGATTCCTAAAACACTAAAAATAGAACTACCATATGATCCAGCAATACCACTTTTGGATAGACAGTAAAACCTTGGTTTGTGAGCATAATTCATTCCGGAAACATGCTTGTAATCCAAAGTGCTTGTATATCAAAGCAAATTTCCCTATAAGTAATAACGTAAACTCAAATGGTCTGTTCCACAACCCCAAAATAGTCATATAAAATGATTACAATAATGTAATACAATACAAAACAATAAAGAAAATACAAAATATAGGGGTGCCTGGGTGGCTCAGTCTGTTGAGCATCCAACTTTGCCTCAGGTCATGCTCTCACAGCTTGTGAGTACGAGCCCAGCGTGGGGCTCTGTGCTAACAGCTCAGAGACTGGAGCCTGCTTCAGATTCTGTGTCTCCCTCTCTGCCCTTTCCCGCTCACACTCTGTCTCTCTCTCCTTCAAAAATAAATAAACATTTAAAAAATAATTAAAGGTAAAATCTTAACAAAGAAAATATAAAGAAAGATAAACAAATTAGCTTGCACTGACCTTTGAAAACCTTTGTGGCTGGTGTGAAGGAAACAAGAGAGGAGGGTATTGTGTAGGACGACTTTCACTATCACTAATGGAATCACTGCTATCTATTGGCTCAATGGAATCTTCTTTGTGCAACTCTAACAAGGAATCTATCCAATGTCACTTGCTTTTGCCTCCTTTTGAGGATTTTGTGGAAATGTGACATTGCATGGTCATTAAACAGATTCATTGCTTACACTGCTACAGTCTTATTCGGGTGGTGTTTTCTACAAAATCTTGCACTGTTTCCCACATTTTACACATCTCCCTAATCTCATTTGAAGTGAGGGATTCCTCCACGTTTTTCTCCTCCTCCTTTGCAGACAGATTCAGACGTAGACTTCTTACAAAATTTTGCAGCTTTGGCCACTTGCATACCTCGTTCGTACTTCTCGATGATTTCCTTCTTAACTTCCACCATAATCGTCTCCTTACCACCTTTCTTTTCAACATTTTTCTGCATGGGGACCATGGTATACAATCACACGGATGTTCACTACTACCGTATTAATAAACTCTTCTCATATAGTGTATTTAATGTAACTGGCAATAAGGCAGCAGAGGAAAGGGTCTATATATGCAGGCAGCCTGATCTAGAAAGAAGCGAAGCATTTCTAAGCTTGCTCTTGTATGGAGAAGCAAAGGTGCTTTGAAGCGACACAAAATACACTAGTGCCAGTTGTGGGCACCTTCCAACATTCTGAAAAAACATTGATTTCTGCCAAACACCACAGCCTGAGATGGAGCATCCCAGCACGGGGACGATCACACAGAATCCCGCAGCAAGACAGAGAGAGAACCATTGGCTCAGTTGTGATCATGTGATGTTTGGCGTCACGCACTACTTGTATTGCAAAACGTCACTTGTTTATCAAGTTAAATTTATTAGAAATGCTTGCTTATCTTTCAGAACACTCACAGAACAAGTTACTTGCAATCCAAGGTTTTACTGTACATCCAAAGGAACTGATATCAGGATCTTGAAGAGAAATTAGCACTCCCATGTTCACTGTATCATTACTCACAATAGCCAAGACACGGAAGGGATGGAAACATCCACTGATGGATGAATGGATAAAGAAATTATGCGTATATACATAGAGTGGAATATGCATACAATGGGATAATTTTCAGCCTTAAAAAAGGAAATCCTGCCATTTGCAACACCATGGATGAAGCTGAAAAACATTATACTAAGTGAAATAAGCCTGATACAAAAGCCCAAATAATACATGGTACCACTTACAGGCCAAATCTAAAACAGTCAAACTCACAGAGGAAATACATTTTGACGGTACACTTTTATGAGTTTGGCAAAACTCAATGACAGGACATTTCTTTAGGCTTTGAGGCCATGTGGTGTCAGTGGCAATTGCTCAGCTCTGTAGTGTGTAAACAGCCATAGACGATATATAAACAGACAGGTATGGCTGTGTTTCAGTAAAACTTTACTTGTAAAACAGTTGATAGGTCTGTTTTGAAATCTTATCTAGCCCCAGAGCTATTGTTTGCTGACCCAGATCTAATGTGTAGTCAGAAGGTTTTAGGAAGAGCACAATCCAATTCCCTCCTTTCAGTTTAAGTCTAACCTACGGAAAAAGAAAAAAAAAAAAAGCAAGCATGCAAAAAACCAGATCCAAGGAGCATACAGAAAAACAATAAAGGGAGGGAAACCTAACTGGATTGTCAGATCAATCAGTCTTCCTCAGTGGTAAATATTTTCCCCAGGAAGAAGCTAGGAAATTATAAGGGTAAGAGCTGGTAAGGAAAAGCCCTAACAGAAAGTGGAAGGGTAAGCTTGGCCTGTGAAAAGTGTGAGAAAATTAAAGCAAACAATTTGTTATTGGAAGCAGAGTCACTTTGATTCAGTTATGAACCCACTTCGACAGAACAGTGGCTTTGTAAATGCCTGCCCTCTTGAAAAATTTCTAAGCAAACACAAACACCATATGATTCACTCATATGTGAAATTTAAGAAACAAAACACATCAACATAGGGGAGGGGAAGGAAAAATAAAATAAGATAAAAACAGAAAGGGAAGCAAACCATAAGAGAATAAACTGAGGTTTGCTGGAGGGGTTTTGGGTGTGGGGATGGGCTAAATGGGTGATGGGCATTAAGGGGGGAACTTGTTGGGATGAGCATTGGGTGTTATACGTAAGTGATAAATCACTAAATTCTACCCCTGAAACCAACACTACACTATATGTTAACTAACCTGAATTTAAATAAAATCCTGGAAAGAAAACAAAATTTGTAAGCACTAAAAATAAACAAATAAAAAAATAAAGGAATAAATAAAGGAGACAGAACATTTCAGTCCTCTTCCCATCTCCAGTCCCAGTTTCTACTAACCACGTTTTTTTAAGTTGATGTATTTATTTTGAGAGAGAGAGAGCATGTGTGTGTGTGTTTGCCAGTCGAGGAGGGGCAGAGAGAGAGAGAGGAGGCGGGGGGGAGGGATCTCAAATCTCAAGCAGGTTCTGTACTGTCAGTGTGGTGCCCAAAGTGGGGCTTGAACTCATGAACTGTGAGATCATCACCTGAGCTGAAACCAAGAGATGGCCACTTAATCGACTGAGCCACCCAGGCCCCCCTACGAATCCACTTTTAATGAAAGTATTTTAGGTTTATTTTTGAGAATTTCATATAAATGGAGTAATACAGTATTTATTATTTTGTGTCTTTTGTTGTTGTTGTTCGGCATAATGTTTTTGAAACTTTTTCTTTCTATGTATTTTTGAGATATGCTATAATTTATTTATCCATTAACCTGTTGATGGACCTTTGGGGTATTTCAAATTTGGGGCTATGCTATTCATCATAAAGCTGAAATGAACATTTATTTATGTGTGAGTTTGTGTGTGTGTGGACATAAGTTTTCATTTCATTTGGATAACTACCTACGAATGGAATTTCTATTTTCTATTGCCTATATGGTGAGGAAGGACATGTTTGATTTTGTAAGAAATGACTAAAGTGTTTCTCAAAGTGCCTGTAGCATTTTTCATTCCTACCAGCAAAGTATGAGCATTCCAGTTGCTCTACATTCTTGGTATTGTCTACAGTGTTAATTTTAACCATTCTAGTGGGAGGAGTGATCTGTCACTGTGGTTTTAATTTGCATCTGCCAAATGGCTCATGATATTGTGCATCTTTCCACGTGATTATTGGCCCTTCAGAATATGTTTTGCGTCATTTCAATTTAAAGCTTTTAATTTTTAAATTGCATTATTTGTATTCTTGTTATTGAGTTGTAAATTTTCTTTATGTGTTCTAGATACAAGTTCTTTACAAGTTACATGAATTGTGAATATTTTTTCCAGGGACTTACTCCTATTTTCTTAGTGGTTTCTTTTGAACAAAGGGCAGAAGTTGTTGGTTTTGGGGTAGAGGGCTGTGTGAGTGAAATATATCAGTTTATTTTTCTTTTAGGTTTATGCTTTTTGTTTTCTCTGTAAAAAGTTTTGCCAACAGTGAGGTCACAAAATTTTCTTGTATTTGTCTTTCTAAGAGTTTTATAGTTTTAGCTTTTATACTTAGGTCTATGATTCACTTTCAGTTGATTTTGGGGTATGATGTCAGATAAGAACTTTTTTTTTTCTTTATTGGATCCAGTTGTTACAGTTACCTTCAAAAAATTATTCTTTCCTCATAAAGTTGACTTGGCATATTTGTCACAAATCAATTAACCATCTATTTGTCGATCTATTTTTGGCTATTCTATTCTGTTCCCTTGATTGATGTATCAACTTTCATGCCAAATACCACACACTTTTGTTTATTGTAGCTTTACAGTAAGCCTCAAAATCAGGTAGTATAACTCCACCAACTTTGATATCTTTTACAAAATTGTTTTGACAATTCTATATCCTTACTTTCCATAAACATTTTAGAACCAACTTGCCAATGATTACAAATAATTCTTGATGGAATTTTCTTTGGGATTGTATTGAATTTATAGATTAAAATCAATTTGGGGAGAACTGACATTTTAGCAAAATTGAGTCTTACAATTCATGAACACTTGTCCGTTTATTTGGGTGTTCTTTAATTTCTCTCAGCAGTGTTTATAGTCTTCATTGCACACAGTTTTACATATATTTTGATGAGTTTATCCTTCAGTATTTGATGTTTTCACATACTGTTGTAAAAGGGGTCATTGCCAGTGTCTTGTAATCATATTGATTCAAAATGTTTCTCCACTATTGTTGGGAGGGAAACTTGAATGATTCTTGCCTGGTGTTAACCTGACAACTGTTTAGCCTACAGCTCCCTGGTATTAGTTTTTTCGCTGTAAGTGTTCTTACTCAAGGCAACAGAGTTCCCTCACATGTATGCAGACTATTTCCAACCAGAGGCTCAAGGTAGCCCATATACAGATTACTGAAACTGTCTTTTTCTACATATTTTTCTCCTTTTGGGTACTCCCCCCACAAATCCTAGCCACCTTGGCTTCTCCAGGATATTGTCCAATCTCTCCTCAAATAACTTCTAGACTCTGTTTTCATTTCTTGCCCCTGCAACACAATCCAGCAATTGCTTCCAAGCAGAAAGCCTGGACAGTGGTAAGCCTCACCTCATTTGCTTCCCCCCTTCTCTTCTGGATCACAGTTCTACATTGCCTATTGTCCCATGTCCAGAAATAGTTGTTTCTGGTGTTTTGTCCAGTTTTCTAGTTGTTTATTACAGGGAGCAATCTTGAGCAATTACCTTATGATGGCTAGAACACTAAATCTTTTTTTTTTAATGTTTATTTATTTATTTGGGGAGGGAGAAGAGCCGAGAGAGAGGGACTGAAAAAATCCTAAGCAGGTTCTGTGCCGCCAACATAAGGCTCGAACTTACGAACAGTGAGATCATGACCTGAATGGAAATCAAGAGTCAGGCGCTTAACTGACTGAGCCACCCAGTCGCCCCTAGAATACTAAATCTTTCAATTTTGCTTCATGTTGTAAAATTTAAGAACACTTAACATTTAAAAGTTATAGTCAAGCACTTTTCCAGCCTTAGAAAAACATGAGAGTTTAGTATTTAGCTATAAGGAATACACAGTTAAAAATATGTATATCTTTTAAAATATCACTGTTAATAATACCCACCTGTAACAACAATAACAAGTTGAAATTTACAAAGTTGATTTGAGGATGCCTTCAATGCTCCAAGTTACTAGTACAAATTCCATATAATGCACAGCCTTGCAAGTCCACAGACTTAATCTTATCAGTGCCCAGAGTTTGGCAAGAGTTGACATACTGACCTAATTCACGTGAGACTGATAGAAAAGCAAGAATGCTAAATACATCCTCTGGACGAAAACTTAATTGGGTTCAAATCCCATCTCCACAACTTGTTAGAATTACATTAGAAAAGGTTTTCTGTCTGAGTTTCCATTTCCCTATCTGTGATATGGAGATAATGATGGCTAATTTTACAGAACTAGAAGATTACATGAAATGACACAATAATAAGAGGCAGGGACGCTAGTGACAGAGAGCAAGAACCCTAGAGCCAGACTTGTTTGAGTTCAAATCCTGCCTCTCCTACTTAGGTATGTGATCTTGGATAAATCACCTAAAAATTGTAAGGTTCAGTTTATTCAACCAAGAAGAGTAAATAATAATAGCTCCTATCTCACCAAGTTGTTTCAAGGTTAAACCAATCAATACGTGTAAAGTGCTTAGAATAGTGTTCCTGGCACGTACTAGTTTCTGTTTAAGTATGATTATGATTATATCAAGTGCCCAACCAGTGTCCAACATATAGGAACTCCTTTTGAAAAATGGAAGTCTATCTGTAGACTGCAAGAAGAAGAGTCTACATTTCTAACGAACTACCACCCTGGTAGAGAAGATCATGGAGGAGGAAAGAGCAGAGGATGCAGGTATTTCAGAAAATAAGTTTTCTAAGTGATTCTTACAAAAACTCTCAACACCTTACTTCCCTAAAAACCACTGCTATAGAGATGTGATCATTACCATCCATTAGGTTGTTGAATAGTATATAGTTAATGGGCTTAGAGATCAGTTAGACCAGGATTGGGATCAGCTCACTATTAGCTCGGAAAGTAGTAGCTACTACAATGAGAACTAAAGCTAACAAGGATATCTGGATAATCTAGTTGGAGCTTACTTTCTCCTGGATAAACTACATTGACATCAGTTTTAAACATAGGAGATTGTACGGTGGCCTTGGGTTCAGAAACTGGGGAACCGTTTGGAAAAATCAGTTTTCATGTTCCCATTAGAATGTAAGCCCTGTGAAGCCAGAGAGTCTGGTTTTTGTGTGTGTGTATATATTTTTTTCCCAGTGTTGCATTTGCAGAACCTGAAGAGAGCCTGCAACATAGTAGGTATTCAACAAATTATTTTGACTGAATGAATAAAAGGATATGGACAGACTTTATTGTTGGGTCAGCATAACTCATTCCCTGAAAAATGCTTGGGTAGGCACTGCCCGTGCCCTTTTTACGACATTTTTCTTGATTCCATTGTTATCCTAGCTCTCTTCCGAGTGAGATATTTTTCCTTTAAATATTTTAATGTATTCAGACTTATTACTATCTTACTTGGCCTAGTATTTATTCAATATGTTTAAGAAGAGTTTGCAAATGTGTCCAATGATCAGTTCTCAGTTCATTGTAGAATTTAACCCTCAGAGGACGAACTTGAGTGTATGTTTTTTAGAGGGATGAGAGTAGGAAAATTACCTTTAAACTAGTTTATAAGATTTTTCTACCTTCAACAGAATGAACTGATTTTTTTCTGGTTGTACAGTGTATGTATATGTTTAGTTATGCCTTGAAAAATATCATTAAGTTTCTAAATGCAAACCCTTTGACATTTTTTTCTAAAACTGCCATTCACAAAGTGGGCTGCACTTTATCTTGCCACTTATAAATACATAGCAAAAGAAGAGTTTTTCATTTTAAGCATAGTAAAGTTTGTGACAAAATTACATTACAAAGAAGCCTGATATAAAGAAACATCCCAATTAAGATTTTCAAGACAATAATAAATATGTAGCCAGATGATGTTATTATTAATCTTTAAATGCGGTGAGGTTGAGTCTGCCAACATCTGAGAGCAACATTACATCAGTAACAATGTGGAGGAAGGTAACTTTCTAACTCAGTGATGGAAGGGTAATACGTGGTTAATATGTGGCTTCCAGCAAGGCAGTCAAATAGCAATGTAGTTATTGAAGGGGAAGCCCTGAAGCATACATAACTGATTCACATTTATAATTCTATATTTAACACTGTTTATGGAAGCCATGAATCAAAGGAAAAACAATGTTATTTAAATTTGAAACCGCATGCCAATGGATTCCAAGCATCAAGGTTGGGAAAGTACCCAAACCAGGAAATTTCGGTTCCCCAGCTCTAGCAAAACCAGCATGGAAATGATTTCGTGATGTGCTGTGGAAGGGCGTTCAAGGTTCAAAATGCTATTCTATAGGCACATTAGACTGCCCCGGAGGGCTCCCCCATGTAATGGAAAGAGGGATCATCTGGCAAATGTGGCATGTTTGCTGATCATCAAATACTCACCAAATAGGGAACCCCATTACACAGCCCAGACTAGGATTTAAGAACATCCACTAGAAGCCTATGGAGGGGCAGGCAATGTGTTAAATTCTGGGGTGTGGAAGAGGGACTCAGACTCAGACATTTCCCTCTGGCAGCTTGCACTTCTGGTAAAGCAGATGACATACATGCTCATGAATACAACAAACATTCAACACTGGGTCATAAGTACAAGGTTCCTGATGACAAATTGTGTGAGTTCTAAGTAGAGACATTGTTTGGAGTAAGTCATGCTAGACTCAGAAAAGAATCCTTACAGAGATGGCAAGGAATGAAATGCAAAGAGGACTTAGAAAAATACCAAGAAAGGACAGCAATCTGCAACGGAGTTAACTCGACTACTTTTTCTCAGTTGCTTTTGTTCTCTCCGCTTCTCATGCTAATCTGAACACAGTAATTAGCAGCGTCCATTTTCTTTCTTGCATCCCTTCCCCTTCCTCTGTCCCACTGGTTTTTTAAGACCACTATTAGAGTAATAAATAAGTATATTATTTATTACAAATGTGTGTAATAAGTGTATATTTTTTCTATGCATTTTTCATTCCACATAATTATTTTGAGATTCATTCAAATAGGCATGTGTCACTACTTCCATTTTTTTTAGTATGAAATTTATTGTCAAATTGGTTTCCATACAACACCCAGCGCTCATCCCAAAAGGTGCCCTCCTCAATGCCATCACCCCCCGTCACCTCCCTCCCACCCCCCATCAACCCTCAGTTTGTTCTCAGTTTTTAACAGTCTCTTATGGTTTGTCTCCCTCCCTCTCTAACTTTTTTCCCCCTTTCCCCTCCCCCATGGTCTTCTGTTAAGTTTCTCAGGATCCACATAAGAGTGAAAACATATGGTATCTGTCTTTCTCTGCCTGACTTATTTCACTTAGCATAACACTCTCCAGTTCCATCCACGTTGCTACAAAAGGCCAGATTTCATTCTTTCTCATTGCCAAGTAGTATTCCATTGTGTATATAAACCACATCTTCTTTATCCATTCATCAGTTGATGGACCTTTAGGCTTTTTCCATAATTTGGCTCTTATTGAAAGTGCTGCTATAAACATTGGGGTACAAGTGCCCCTATGCATCAGTACTCCTGTATCCCTTGGGTAAATTCCTAGCAGTGCTATGGCTGGATCATAGGGTAGATCTATTTTTAATTTTTTGAGGAACCTCCACACTGTTTTCCAGAGTAGCTGCACCAGTTTGCATTCCCACCAACAGTGCAAGAGGGTTCCCGTTTCTCCACATCCTCTCTAGCATCTATAGTCTCCTGATTTATTCATTTTAGCCATTCTGACCAGTGTGAGGTGGTATCTCAGTGTGGTTTTGATTTGTATTTTGTGGTATTTTAAACATAGCTTTGTAAAAGACATTATATGAAATTAGATGTTTTCCAAACAAAAGCAAAACAAACCTGTCAGTTTTCCTGTTTGCGGTTAGTCAGTTATGTTTTAAATGTACGCACATCTTTACTTAAGCAGAAAATCAAATCATTTGACAAGTTTCAAGAGGTTATTTGGTAATTAAACTAAAAGTATGATCCCTGCTTATGTTTTTATTTTTATTATTTAAAATTTTTTTTAAATGTTTATTTTTGAGAGAGAGAGACAGAATGTGAGTGGAGGAGGGGCAGAGAGAGAAGGAGACACAGAATTCAAAGTAGGCTCCAGGATCTGAGCTGTCACACAGAACCCAACGCGGAGCTCAAACCCATGAACTGTGAGATCATGACCTGAGCCAGAGTCAGCTGCTTAACTGACTGAGCCACCCCTAGTTTTATTATTTTTTAAAATATATTTTGAGAGAGAGAGAGAGAGAGAGAGAAACAGGATGGGGAGGGGCATTCTACTATGTATAAGAAGAAAGGTCTGCCCTTGGATTGTTCATCTTCAGGAGCTCTTTCTCAGGGAATAATCTCTGGGTACTTTCCCTCTCACCTGCCTCTCTATTGACTCTAGTTGAATTTTAACAGGTTGCAGGTAATAAGCAACAAAAATCACTCACTCAGAATTTCCATAAAGCCAAAGGCTACTTCTTATGCAAAACTATCCAGCATTAATCATTTTTAGAGATAAATGTAGTAAGTCACACTAATTGAGTACCTTTGTGTTGTTTTTGCCCTTTGAACTAAATGGAGTGGACTGAAATTGTGAAAACAGGGTTTTTTTTTTCCTACTAAATTTTTCACACGAATGGTGTAGTGGCAACAGTCCTTATTCACACAAAAGAATGGATGAACAAAGAAGAGAAGAACCTGGTCAACCCAATGCTTCAAACTCCTCCACAACATTCCCAGGCTCTAATTAAATGTCCACCAAGGACAGAGAAAGTTCACTTTTGCACACTCAGGCTGGTATAGATAGCTCCTGAAATTATTCTCCTTATGCTTTCCAACTCCAAGGTTCTAGCATATTTCCCTAGGTTCACAAAGGACAAATCCAATCCTGCCTGCCCTGATATCCTTCAAATATTTGAAAATAAAGTATGAAGCACTCCATCCACCCTCTTTTCCACACACACATACACACACACGTGTGCCACTACCAAATCTTTTCTTTTTGTTCTTTTTCTTAAACCTTCAAATTGTTTTCATCCTTCCTTCGGATGATAGACTCCATTTCTTTCTCTATCTTCAGAACACAGGGTTATTGTGAAACTTTCAACTGTAGGGCACAGTGCCAAAACAATTCTGGAAACTGTTGAGTTGGAGCAGGCGAAGGCAAGATTATCTTCTTTTTCATTGTCAACTCTGCCTTTACGTTACACTATTTCTCTTTTGGAGATCACGCTAGCCTTTTTAGCCCCCACATCATGGTTCTGACAAACACTCTTGAGAGAGCTCTGACCCATATTCTCCCTTCCATTCAGTTCTCTTCAAAAGCACAAAACAGACTTATAGACTTAGAGCCCTGTCAACTAAAACTCTCTGGTCTTTCTCACATGAACTGTGGTGAGGCCATGCCTCCTTCATCAGTGCTTATTGAACTAGAGAATTTAGAGCTTTTTAAACAAAACTAGGGCCCAAGGGCACCTGACTCTTGATTTCAGCTCAGGCCATGATCTCACAGTCATTAGATCAAGCCCCACATGGGGCTCCCTGCTGAATGTGGATCCTGCTTGGGATTTTCCCTCTCCCGGTTTGTCCCTCCCCCACTTATGCTCACACACTCTCTCTCTCAAAAAATAAATAAACATTAAAAAAAAAAACACAGAAAACTGGGGTCCAGAAAGGGCAAGTAAATAGCTGATTGCCACTTAGGTAGATATTCACAGAGCCGGGGCTAGAAGAGCAGAGAATCCCTAACTCCTGGGATGGCGTTCTTTCCACATACACCATTTGGCTATAGTTTGAACTACTGGAAGGCTTACATTTGCCCCTATTACATTTTTTCCTGGGAAGTTTATCCTTACCAGAGTCATTTGGGTATATATTTTTTGTAACTATAGTTAAAATTTCTCATTCTTAAAACATACCCCCGCAAACACTAACTTACCTGAATCACACTTTGTGGTTTACAGTCCACTTGCTCATCATTTATTGCCTTGGGTTCCCTCCAAATTCATCCTAACTGCAGATTTTATAAGAATTTCATCCATGGCCACACCTGAATCATTATGATTTGGTCTATTGAGCTGAATAAAATCAAAAGCGGTCTTTCAGTAATATTCTAGAAACATTCATAGGAACATCAACCCACTAATAACGATTATTTGGATTTCGTCAATTAACCAGTTATTATGAATCCTCCCAATCACCCTCTCCCCTCACATCTGCCTCACTCATCATGCCACTGCCATTATTCCAAAAAGAATATCAAGAATCTGACAAGCATGAAATCCAGTGATACTGCCCACACTATTATACCAGCTTTATAAGCAAGAGGAAATTAGTTTTTTTCTGATGTACTAATTATAGTAAAGTTCTTGCTACTGAAAATGTCCTAAGACCATTGTCATTAACATCACTTGGGAGTGTGTTAGAAATGGAGGAGGATCTGATCTAAGACCTCTAACCCAGAGTTACCGAATCCAGAATCTTCATTTCAACATCTCCAAGTTGTCATGTTCATGTTAAAATCTGAAAAGCATTTCCTTAAAGATGGTTTAGTGTATAAAATAACTTCAGAAGCTACATATCATGCCTAATTTCTTTACTGTTGCTTTTCTTGTATGTCAACAAGAAACTACCACCGAATTATTTCATATAAAAATGCTTATTAGAATATTAATTGTAGGGGCACCTGGGTGGCTCAGCTGGTTGGGCGTCCTACTTGATTTCAGCTCAGGTCATGATCCTAGGGTCATGGAATAGAGCCTCTCGTCAGACTCTGCACTGAGCGCAGAGCCTGCTTATGATTCTTTCTCTCTCTCTCTCTCTCCGTCTGTCCCTCTCCTGCTCATGAACTCTCAAGTTTTCTCTAAGATAAAAAAAAAAAAAACTAATTGTAAGAAGTAGGCCAAAAAATTACATAGACAGATATATATAGTATAATAAAAAACCATTTTATAACAACAAAAACAAAAAAAAACCTCTAAAAAGATGGGAACTAAATGTATCGAAATAAGTCTGGTCGACTTTGGATATGAATATGTATTTGCATATTAGGCATGACCTAACTAGATGGAAACTGTCACTGAGGTTCTGCCCCAGGAGGAGAGTAGAGGATTAGTGGTATTACATGAGAAGTCTTAAGAGCTCCACATTTTTGTCCAGTGGAGGAATCCATTTTCAACTTAAGCATCTACTAGGAAGTGTTCCTCCAAGTGCCTGGCTGGCTCAGTCGGTAGAGCATGTGGCTCTTGATCTTGGGGTCATGAGTTCAAGCCCCATGAGTGGCAAAGAGTTCACTTAAAAAAACTTTTTTAGGAAGTGCTCTTCCTATGAAACAACAGCTCACAGCTCTTGGCATGATGAGTACAGGCCAGAATACATACTACTTGAAGCTATGTAGTTGGGTTTCTTAAACAGAAAGTGTAGCTATTCCACAGGAACTATGAGCTGACCAATCAATGGCAGTAATTTTGCAGAGTTTGTTGTGGAGACTCAAGACCTCCATATCAATAGTCTGATCAATTGCTCACAAAGTGGACTCTGTCAGGTTATACACTGATGCTAACAATTAGCACACTGTCACAGTGAAATGTCCCACCCCTGGTGAGACCAGCAGGGGATACAAAAAAGGATGAGTAGAACCTGAATAAAAACAATTTAGGCCAGATGAGATTGGGCTCCTCTCATTATCGCATACAATATCAGAATCTTAGAATACATCTTTTACACTTTATAGTATATGTTAAGGTCAAGTTAATGTATAGTTCTTATCCAAAGCCTGTATTACATCATTCTCAAGAATTCTTTTTGTTGTCTCCTATAGGTTTATGCTAAACAATAGGTAGATGAATTTGGGTAGATATCTGACCTTGGTTATTTGTACTTGACTATTGCTGTCAAGACCTTGAGTAAGCAAAACCCAGTAAATGCTACCTCTTACAAAATTTTCTTTAGCTATTAAAGATTATTGGATTTAAAGGAATATGAGTGATTTCCTGATTTTCTCTTATTTTCACTTTGATGAACATTCCACATCTTCTAAAATGAGTTCATACTGTCTTTATTTTATTTTTTACTTTTTAAATTTTTTATTGTGGTAAGACACTTACCATGAGATCTACCCTCTTGACAAAATTGTAAGTAGAAAATACTGTTGGTACTATGTTGTAAAGCAGATCTCTAGAACTCATTCATCTTGTATAACTGAAACTTTCTACCCATTGGACAACAACTTCACATTTTCTCCACCCATTCTCTGTGTCTATGAATTTGACTATTTTGATTCCTCATATATGTAGTGTCATGTTATTTATCCTTCAGTATCTGGGTATTTCACTCAGCATAATATCTTGCAGGTTCATCCATGTTATTACATATGACAGAATTTCCTTCTTTTTAAAGGCTGAGTAATATTCAATTGAATTATATACCACATTTTTATTTATTTCTTACTTATTTCTCAAGTTAGTTAGCATACACTTATATATCACACCCCTGTGCTCATCCCAACAAGTGTCCTCCTTAATGCCCATCACCCATTTTCCCCACCCCATCAATCCTGTTTTTTATCCATATTTAAGTCTCTTATGGTTTGTCTCCCTCTCTGTTTTTATCTCATATTTCCTACCCTTCCCCTATGACCATCTGTTAAGTTTCTCAAATTCCACATATGAGTGAAATCATGTGATATCTGTCTTTCTCTGACTGACTTATTTCACTTCACATAATACCCTCCAGTTCCATCTATGTTGTTGCAAATGGTGAGATTTCATTCTATTTCATCATGTAGTATTCCATTGTTATATACCACATTTTCTTTATCCATTCGTCTGTTAATAGGCGTTAAGTTGTTTCCATATCTTGACTATTGTGAATAATTGTGAAATGAACATGGGAGTGCAGAAACCTCTTCAAGATCCTGATTTCAGAATCAGAAGTGGGATTGCTGGATGGTATGCTAGTTCTATTTTTAGTGTTTTGAGGAAACCCATGCTGTTTTCCACAGCAGCTGCACCCTTTTACAATCTTACCACAAGTATATAAGGGTTCCAATTTTCCCATATTCTCACCAACACTTGTTATCTTTTTTTTTTTGAAGAAAAATCAATGAACCTTGTACTTAAAAGTTCTGTCATCAGAGAGCCCATAGATTAAAAGAAACTTATGAGACATTAACCAACCATAAATATGTATCTTATTTGGATCCTGATTCAAATAAACTATAAAAATTAATAACATTAAATATATGAACATTTTAACATTGGATTTTTCTTGATATTAAGACATTATTGCTAGTTTTTGGTAGAATATGCTTTTTGTTTGATTTTTTAAGTGAGTATCATTAACATATGTAAACTGAAATACTGATGAATATATAGGACCTGATTGTTTATAAGTAAGGAAACTGGGTCATTACAGCTATCTGGGGATTCACTACACAATTCTGTCTTGTAGGTATTTAAAATTTTCCATTAAAAAGGTTAAATAAAATCCTGCCATAAGTTTTCATGCCAGTTGAACCCTTTTCAATTTTGTCTTTTTTTTTTTTTTTGCTTTTTTTTTCTTTAACAATAACCATTTTTTAAAAAGCACAACATATTTTGGGTTGCCTGTGTGGCTCAGTCGGTTAAACATCTGACTCCTGATTTTGGCTGAGGTCATGATCTCACAGTTCATGAAACGGAGCCCTGTGTGGGGCTCTGTTCTGACAACCTGGAGCCTGGTTGGGATTCTTTCTCTCCCTCTCGCTGCCCCTTCCCCACTGGCTCACACATGTATGCTCTCTTTCTCTCATTCTGTTTCCCAAAAAACAAATAAACTTAAAAACAAAAAAAAAGTGCAACCTGTGTTATCAGACTCCCTCTCATAGTAATATGAATCCTGGCTTAACACCCCAGCGAATTAAGTCCTCTTAGCTTACAAACATATTTTGCCTTGGAAAATCCTTAATCAATAATTCCTTGATACATTGCAAAATACAAACATTGCCTGATTTTTCTGGTGACTTTCAGAGAACTAGCACAAGGTTCTTGCTGTAAAGCTCAATTTTCAGTTGTTGGTATCCACACTTGCATCTAAGATATTAACTTCTCGGGATGCCTGGGTGGCTCAGTTGGTTAAGCATCCGACTTCAGCTCAGGTCATGATCTCACAGTTGGTGGGTTTGAGCTCCCGGGCTCTGTGCCGACAGCTCAAAGCCTGGAGCCTGCTTCGGATTCTGTGTCTCCCTGTCTCTCTGCCCCTCTTCCACTCATTTTCTCTCTCTTTCTCTCTCTCTCTCTCTCTCTCTCTCTCTCTCTCTCTCTCTCTCTCCCTCTTTCTCTCTCAAAAATGAATAAACATTAAAAAATTTAAATAAAATAAAATATTAACTTCTCTTGGTGGGAGAAGTGTGCACCCTTATAAAACATGGAGAAACAGTACTTTATCCCGAAAATGCATCCCCATTACATGGGGATGTTTGCCTTACCTTTAATTTGCTTGCTGCCCTTGATCATTTTGAGCACTTTCCTCAAAAACCTGGAAAGTATTTTTGGGAAAACTGCAGGAAGACTTCCAAGGTGAATCAAGACAAAATTGTTGGTAGCCCAATGAGAAGTAGACACCATAAAAGGCAAGAACCTGGTGGTAGCCACAGCTTCAACTTTTGAAATCAGTTCCTACTTCTCTGACAGCAGGATCTATCTTTTAGCCCAAGTCAAATAGCTTTGTAGCCCTTAAATAATCTGTTGATGACTGATATCCTTCAGAACAGCCATCCAAATGACTTATCAATCACTTTAAATATACATTGACAGAAGGTGAGTGGTAATCAAAAAGGCTGGGAGTAGGAAAGGAGAGCATTACTAGAACATCATGTTTACTATTTTATTTTTTAATTTTTTTTTTTTAAGTTTATGTATTTATTTTGAGAGAGAAGAGTACACACGCATATGCCAGCACAGGGAAGGGGAAGAGGGTTGGGGCGGGTGGGGGGGGGGGGGCGGGTAGGAGAGGAAGAGAGAATCCCAAGCAAGATCCACGGTGTCCATGCAGAGCACCACACAGGGCTCAAACTCAGGACCTGTAAGATCATGACCCGAGCCGAAATCGAGAGTTGGGGGCTTACCTGACTGAGCCGCACAGGCACCCATTTACTATTTTATTTTAAGCTAATACGTTAGGTTTCAAGGTCATCTTCCAAGATTGCACAAAATTTATTCATGTACTTTGTTTCTTATCACTAAATGTTTCTGAATTTGTAAATGCCCTAGAACTCCAAAGAAGTCCATTCAGTCATCTTTGACCAAGAATTATTGGGAGATCGAAATTAATTCAGGTAGCCAAAAAACTATTCAATTATCTCTCAGTATAACTTTGTAAATATCATTTTTGTCACCAAAAACTAAACTGCACACTTACTTTTTCTTAAAACACACACACACAATATATAAAATAAAACTTAAACCAAAACCAAACAATAAAATAAAACTAATTGTGAGTTTTAGGTATACATAAAAATATAATCAAGGATTTTTAGTCAAGTAGTAGAGACTAAAATCTCTAGGCCAGACAGACACAGGTACTAAAATATACTGTTTCATCTCTGGAAACCAAAGGCTCAAATTTGCATAATCATTAACTTCACCTATTTCTGGTCTTAGCCAGTCCTTTGAAATACCCATTTTGTTTGATGTGGGCTCCAAAATATGTTTGGGCAACAACTGATAAATGTTTACCCTAACACGACATCAACCTTACCTAGTACAAGCTTTAATAACCTTCAATGACCCGATTCATTCAAAAGTATGCTTCTTGTCGAGACTGCTTTAATTTTCCCATCACTATTGGCATTTTCCATACTAATTTAACACCACATAGGCTTTACATTAAGCATCAAACATGATTTCAAAATAGAACACAAAGATTTTTTTGTCACTCTTAATCTGTACCAGATTTTAGTTTGTGGGGACACCTTTGAAATTATTGATCTATTTTTCTGTGTACCCAATGCCCTTGTTGAAATTGGCCTGACAAACTGTTTATTGTGCCCTACATGGTTCTGATTTTGAAATTCCAATTTTGAAAGCTTTATTTATTCAGATTCCATGATGCTAATCTGGTGGTCATTAGGAACAAATTTTGTTCCTTCTCCTGTGAGGCCGTGGAAGACATCAAAATGCATTCTTTTCTCGAGAAGCTCTCCAGATTCCTGTTGGCTTTGGAGCAGTCAGCGAAACAAAACAAACATGAGGAACAAACTTATCTCGAGTTTGGTTTTTGCTCATCTGTGGCCCTCCTCTTGATATCACTGGCTGACATATCAGGAATGTTATGCAGCCAGTGTAACGTAAATCATTCAGCTTGAGGAAAGTGATTACCTACCATCAAATTTTTGAGTCAAGCTGGCAGTGTAACGTGGGGTATGCTATGACAGTGGGCAGTGGTCATCCAGACTTCTAGACACCAATGTCGTCATAAGCATGAAATTCTCTGTGTCCACCGATCTCATGGTTAGAAAACTAGGGAGCTCTCGGGCTCACAGGAAGAGCTCACTGTGGGCCTTAGTGACTTCCACGGTCACAGTAAGTAACACTTACTTACTGGTTTTCCTAAACCTGACATGTATTGATAATACCACTTTTAAGTGTTAAGTATTAAGCACTTGGGGCTCCCAAAATATATGGTGTTTTGCAGCCAAGAAGATTTATTTGTTTGAACCCATCATAACATATTGCAGACAGGGCAGTAAGTTATTTCTTTTTATTATGCAACTAAAGTATTCATATGGTTAAAATTTTTTGAGCACCTTAATATGATAATGAAAAATGAGTCTCCCTGTACTTATTTTGACTTTCGTATGTAATAAGCACAGATAGATGAGTAGGTGTGTGTATATATATATATATATATATATATATATATATATATATATAAAACAAAGTTCATTCATACAAAGGGATATTCTAAAACCATTCAAAAGAATAAAGTTGATCTCTAGATGCTGACATGTAAATTGTATCTAAGAAACATTAGTATAATGTATAAATGCTGTTTTTACCTAATCATTATTTTTTTTACAAATTCCTATGTATATATACTTTATTTAAGGAATCTTATTTTGATGAGCATTTAGGTCTTCCCAATATTCTACAGCTAACATTCTTGTGTAGTATCTTCGTATTATGCCCATAGATTATTGGTTTCTGGAAGCTGAATTACTAGACCTAAGAGCAGAGAATTTTGGTTGGTAGATGGACCAAATTACTCTCCAAAGAGATCCCATGAATGGTGTATGAATAGGTCTGATTCTTTACATCGTGCTGGCAATGGCTATTATATACTGTTTTCATTTTTCATGAAAGCACATTATTTACTAGTATTTCTTAATGAATGAATGTGAAACCATCTAATATATTTATACACCTTTTGTATTTGCTTGGTGTGAACTCACCTTTTGCCCATTTATCCATCTGTTGTTTATATTTATTTATTTATTTATTTAAGTTTATTTATTTTGAGAGAGAGAGTGTGTGTGCATGTGTGTGAGTGAAGGAGGGGCAGAGAGAGAGAATCCAAAGCAGGCTCTATGCTCAGGAAGGAACCTGACTTGGGGTTCAATTTCACGACCATGATATCATGACCTGAGCTGAAATCAAGTCTGTTGCCCAATTGGCTGAGCCACCCAGGCATCCCAGGTTGTTTATATTTATTGATTGATTAATAAGGATAAAAGAAACTAATATTAAAATGATTTCTCCCCTTTGTGGTTAAACCTCCTTTATGACTTTTTTTTCCCCTTATGGGTCAAGCAGAAAATGTTAATTATCAGGTGGCCAAATTGGTCCATCTTATTCTCTGTGGTTTCTAAGTTTTTGTGTCTTGCTCAGAAAGGCCTTTTCCAATCCAGAATTATGAAGATATTTGTCTTTTTTAATAATTTTACAGCTTCATATTTCTTCTTTAATATTTGAGTCATCTGGAAAATGTTATGTATAAGGAGTTTGGATCATTTGTATTTTTCCTAAATCACTAGCCTTTTGCTCCTGCAACCTTTATTGACTATTTTATCTGTTACAGGATTGACATGAGATTCCACTCTTATCATATATCAAATTCCAAAATGAATTTGTCTTCATTTCTGAATTTTCTATTTTATTCCATTGATCAGATTAATTTTCATGAACTTGAACAAAATATTTTCGAGTGAACATTTGAATGTCCTTTATATCTCTGGATATTTCATTTACGTGTTGCTATACAATAAGTCATTTCAAAGCTTAATAGCTTAAAACAATAGTTTATTGTTTATCATGATTGTGAGGGTTGGCAATCTGGTCTCTCCTGGGATCACTCATGTGGCTGCAGTCATCTGACAGCTCAACAGAAAGAAAGCGGTTCCAGATGGATACACTCACACATCTGGCAATTGGTACTGATTGTTCGTTGAAACATCACGGTTCATTCTCCTCTCATGGCTTTCCAACCCCCGAAAGATTATCCTGGGTTTCTTCACATCACAATAGTCTCAGAGTTGGCTTATGAGTTCGAGCCCCATGTCGGGCTCTGTGCTGACAGCTCAGAGACTGGAGCCTGCTTCGGATTCTGTGTCTCCCTCTCTCTCTGCCCTCCGCTGCCCTGATCATGCTCTGTCCTCAAACATAAGCATTAAAAAAATTAAAAAAAAAATTCAAAAACTTAACTTTTCCCCCTAGAATATATTTCAAGTTTAAAAATTAAAAATTTCCTTTATGTTGGAGACATTTTCTTATATTGGTCTTTGAATATTTTATCTTCCACTTACAGGGTTCTCTGCTTCCCAAATATGTATCACTGTTTTGGTTCTTCTTTCTCTGAACTGCACATTTATGTTTTTCTTCTGTTTCTTTAATCTTACTGTCTTTTACATTTTCATACACTGAAACCTTTCTTCCACAGCAACCACTGTATTTTTAACTACATGTTTTGCTTTATTGCTTCTAATTTGTGTTGGTTATAAAATTATGTCGGTTTGATTCTTAATTTGGTTTCTGACGTCTACACTGTTCTTTTGTCTCACTTTGTTTTTTTACATTGCAGGGGAACAAAAAGTTTTCCTTAACCCTCTTAGGGTCCCTGGCTGGGTCTGAAAATTAAAATGACAGAATAACAAGAGAAAAGCATGCAAATGTATTTAGTATAAATTTTACATGACACAGGATACTTCCTAAGGAAATGAAGAACTCCCCCCAAAAAAGGAAATGAAGACACCCCACCCCCCTCCCCCTGCCCCCCAAGAAATAAATGAAGACCCAAAGGAGCAGTTAGACCTGAGCACTTTCATGTTGGGTTTGATGAAGTGTAGATCATCATGGAAGAAAGAATATGACAGGTCAAGGAGCATGAGATAATTATAGTAAACTGGGGGAAATTTAGCAAGGCCTGTTTGTTCAGATTCTTCTACATGTCCCCTTGTTTTCAGAGATAAGGATGCTCCTTTCCTCATGGTATAGGAAGGACACTCCTCCCATGAGCATTTTAATGCTTGTTTCAAGGGAGAAGGATGGAGGGAAGGTCCGAGTAACTTTCCTGCTGTGCCATTTTCTCAAATTCCTTTATCTTAAAATATTCAGGATGCCAAGGTATCACATTTTAAGGTTGTCCTGAACTCCATCAGTATCTTCCATTTGAATACTCATTTTATTAGCTTTGGTTCTCATTCGTTTGTTCCAAAGCATGGAGCACCTGTGGCAAATTTCTTTTTGTTTCTTGGGGCACATTTTCCTCTCACTGGATTCTTCACCTATCCTTTTCTTCATATATTTTCTCCTTTCTTTTGTATATTCACATTTATTGTTTTTAAAGCAGGCTTCACACCCAGCACGGAACCCCACACAGAGCTTGAACTCACGATCCTGAGATCAGGACCTGAGCTTTGAGATCAAGAGTCAGACGCTCAACCTGCTGAGCCACCCAGGAGCTCCTTTTCACATTTTTGATGTTGCAACACAGCAGTGATTTGACAGAAAACCTTGGTGAAAATTGAGACACCATAGAAAAACCTGAAACTCAATTTTTGTTTTCTTCTCTTTTTTTCTTTTCTTTTTTAAAAAAAAATTTTTTTTTTAACATTTATTTATTTTTGAGACAGAGAGAGACAGAACATGAATGGGGGAAGGGCAGAGAGAGAGGCAGACACAGAATCGGAAGCAGGCTCCAGGCTCTGAGCCATCAGTCCATAGCCTGACGCGGGGCTCAAACTCACGGACCGCGAGATCGTGACCCGAGCTGAAGTCGGACGCTCAACCGACTGAGCCACCCAGGCGCCCCTGTTTTCTTCTCTTAACCCAAGTCTATGTTAGAAGTACTCTTATGTATAGTACCCTGTGTTTACCGCTATCTTAGCTTTTCTATTTTATTGTAATTGCTTATTTGTCTGTATTTCCCATTAGATCATTGCTGATCAGAGAATAGTTCCAATGCTGCATCACAGTCACTCTAGGGGCTTGCTGAAAATAATGATTGGGTCCCTCCCCGTATCTATAGAATCTATATTAGTGAGGGCGGAGCTCAGGAATCTGCAATTTAAATTCAAGCCCTAGTGAGTCCTTTTGCATAAGCTCTGAGCTCGCTGGAGTTATCTTGCTCATCAAGATATCCCTAGACTTTGATATAGTGCCAAACATTAGAGTAGGGGTGAACATATCAGTACTGGATAAAGTAAGTGAATAAAGATGTTGTGGACTACATGTACCTTACAGTATATGTGTTAGCCAAAGAAGGTGACAACAGTAGTTAAGTTGCAGTTTTGTTTTCTTACCTTTACCTAGTCTTGGAAACAGTGCAATGTTTTGTGCAGACTTCTGATGAGTTTTTTTTGTCTGGTTTTATCATCATCAGGACCCTAAAGAATTACTTCAATGAAATATAAGAAAATGGCTCATGCAATGAAACGCTATTGAAATCAAAGGACTTGGAATGTCATTTAGCGATTGATAACTATTTGGCTGTAGAAGGAGCATCATCAGCAAACCATTGTTGAAAAACTCTGACAGACTTAGATTTGGCAAATACCTTTGCCTTTAGTTGGAACAGCAAGTAGGTGATTGCAATAACCATAATGTTGTGAAATACCCTGGCGTTGGAGGCTTTCAGACATGTGTTTAGGTCTCATTTCCGTCTCCTGCTACCTGAAACTCAGTACCTTTTCAGGAACTGTGATCATGAGGACACAATGAGATTACATGTCTGAATAATTAAACATTGAGTATGTACTGATAAGTACAATTATTATTTTTAAAATTATAAATAACTTGGGAATAAAATATGAATAAATAATTATCTCCAAGAGGCACTGTAATTTAATAATCGTAGCTATAGACGAAGATGATTTCAGCATCAAATATGAGGTTTTTTATGTAGAAAATATTTTAAAATCTGTAACGTGACTTACATAATGAACATTTGGGAAAACAGGTAAAAGTATAATACAATGTAAACTCAAATGTACCAATAAAAACGTATTTAATGAAAAGCCTTCTGGGAATTAGCATGAGGTCCATTCCAAGTGCCTGAGTGGTGATCCTGGAGGAAGAGAGGGTGTTGCTTAACTTGGCAGAAGATTCTGTTCTCTTCGACAAGAACAGCACATCAATCAAAACAGTGGATAGGTTGTGTTGAAAGTTCAGAAGGATTGGACTACAAAAGTCCTATTGGCTTGAGCAAACATACGACAATGAAGATCTCATGTAAGAGCTGAGAGCAACATGCTCCACATCAATATGGAGATAAAATTTTGCTGTCTGTCTTTATGTTAGTTTTGCTGAAAATCTGGTTCCTGGCTAATGTTACCATGGGCAATAAATACAAGAATGAAAGATAAAATTTGGGAATAACTTTTGATGGGTGTGTGATAGAATTAAAACATCCAATAAACCCCTTTCAACTGTGGCCAAATCTGTCTAAGCAATCTTTTTTGAAATTCAGCCTTATAAATATCACGTTTTCAAAAGTTCTGTTGGATAGGCTTTGACCAATCTTACCTCACCTTCAGATTTTAATACCAAAGCAATTATATAACCCCTATTTGAGAAGGTAACCACTTTTATATTCTTGAGGAAAAATGAATATTGGCAGCTTTTAGCTGAATTCATACTGATGCTAGATCAGATCATCTTTTCTTCTTGCACCATGTGGATTTCCATTCCCTTGGAGAATATATTAGCAATATATTAGTCACTCTCACATTTACGATGTTCCATAATGCTGTTCTGACTTTTCACTTTCCATTCACAGTTTTTTTAGAAAGCACATCAATCCTGTGGGGAATATCCCCAACAGAGGACTTATTTTGTCCCCTTTTCCCCTCCTCACTCTACCCAATGGTTTATCTGCAAAAATGACTTGTGAACCAAGTACAGCAACAAATAAGTATATTTTTTCAATAAAACATCACATGTCTTGGTCACAGAGATTTGCCACTGGCCTGAAGTTCATTAACTTGATTTAAATGTACATTGTATCTTAATATTTAAACCAGAGAATAAGCATTAAGATGCAGAGTTTCTTTTTTCTTTTTAAGTTTATTTATTTATTTTGAGAGAGAGAGTGAATAGAAGAGGGACAGACGAAGAAGGAGAAAGAGAATCCCAAGCAGGCTCTGCACTGCCGGCATAGAGCCTGATGCAGGGCTCGAACCCATGAACTGTAAGATTGTGACCTGAGCCAAAATCAAGAGTTGGACACTTAATCAACTGAGCCACCCTGGTACCCCTACATCAAGGCTTATTTTAGAACAAACTTGGCCTAGAGGCTTTGTGGATTCAGTGGTGCTAAGAAACTCTGCATCTTGGGGCACCTGTGTGGCTCAGTCAGTTGTGTGTGACTCTTGATACTGGCTCAGGTCATGATCCCACAGTCATCTCTCTGTGTGTCTCTCTCTCTCCCTCTCAAAAATAAATAAATGAACTTTAAAATAAAATAAGTTTTGATATAGAACAATTCTTAATTCATAGTGCCTGTGATCACGATTCTCTATTTATAACACATTATTTATAATTTTGCGCCCATCACAGTGTCATTTGTTGAGTGCAAGCACCATATTCAATTCTTCACACACACAATCTCACTTTAAAAAAAATTGTTTTTAAATGTTTTTATTTGTTTTTGAGACACAGCATGAGCAGGGGAGGCGTAGAGAGTGAGGGAGACACAGAATCTGAAGCAGGCTCCAGGCTCTGAACTGTCAGCACATAGCCCGAACTCACGGACTGTGAGATCATGACCTGAGCCAAAGTCGGACGCTTAACCGACTGAACCACCCAGGCGCCCCCACAGTCTCACTATTGTCTTACCTTCTTTTATCTCAGCACTAAGCATAGTGCAACACTGTTGAACAAATTCATGCATGAGGGCATGGATTAAGACACATAAACTTGATTTCAGATTGTTTATATTTCTGAAGCTAAAACTACGTGTAGGCTCTTCTGAGATTAAGAAGTTGGCTTTTAGGGCAATTGGGTGGCTCAGTGGGTTGAGCGTCCGACTTCAGCTCAGGTCATGCTCCAGCGGTTTGTGGGTTCAAGATCCACATAGGGTTTTGTGCTAACAGCTCAGAGCCTGGAGCCTGCTTTGGGTTCTGTGTCTCCCTCTCTCTCTGCCCCTACCCTGCTCGCTCGCCCTCTTTCTCTCTCTCTCTCTCTCTCTCTCTCTCAAAAATAAATAAACATTAAAAAAATTGAAAAAAAAAGTTGGCTTTTATCAAGCATTTATTAACAGCAGGCACCGTTCTATACCCTTTATATGCTTTATCTTGTTTCATCCTCAGAACGTGATCCCTCTGGCAAGAATGAGGAAATAGAGACACAATGTGGCTGTTGGGTTAGTAGTTTCCCTGCGGGCGTAACATTCAAGTGTAGTGAAACTGGGATTAGGAGCCAGGTGGCCTAGCACAGGGAACACTGCTTAACCCAAATGTACTATTCTGCCTTCCAGAGGCAACATTGGTGGGATTTACACAAAGAACACAGCGCCCTGATGCCAACCCCTATTAGCCCCAGGCCCAAGGAGAAGGAAAGGAAGGATCCCCTAGCCCAAGCCTCTCCCCTCCAGGCAGATTGGCAGTGCTGCTAGTAGAGAAGAGGGAAGTCACAGCAACCACCCCCCTGCCCCCCCAGACCCTGAGAAAACTGGATTCTGACCCATCTGAGTGGAAAAGCAGTTGGCAATAGCTGTAGAATGTCGTATGTGCACAAGTGTTTTCCTTTCATAGAAGTGAAAGGAGCCTGCACCAGATTGAAAACAAGCCCATTTTGGGGCACCTGGGTGGCTCAGTCGGTTAAGTGGCCGACTTCGGCTCAGGTCACGATCTCGCCGGTTCATGGGTTCCAGCCCCGCGTCGGGCTCTGTGCTGACAGCTCAGAGCCTAGAGCCTGTTTCGGATTTGGTGTCTCCCTCTCTCTGACCCTCCCCCGTTCATGCTCTGTCTCTCTCTGTCTCAAAAATAAATAAACGTTAAAAAAATTAAAAAAAAAAGAAAGAAAGAAAACAAGCCCATTTTAAAGGAGTCACGTGGCAGTAGTCCTGGTTCTTGATAAGACTGGCTAGGCATTCAGGACTAGGCTGAGGAGGCACAAGTACCTACTGATCTTGCTTTTTTTTTTTTTTTTTAAGTCTATTTATTTATTTTAAGAGAGAGAGAGAGCCCCCAAGCAGGGGAAGGGCAGGGCCGGGGATGAGAAAGAATCCCAAGCAGGCTCCGCAATGTCGGGCTCAAACTCACAAACCCATGAGATCATGACCTGAGCTGAAATCAAAAGTCATACACTTAACCGACTGAGCTACCCATGCGCACCACCGCTAACTGATCTTTTTAAAACAGGCCACTACAACATTCACGCCCTGACGTTTTAAATACAGTATTTGAGAATAAATTTAAACCACTATGTTATAATTAAGTTACATGAACCGGATTCATATTTAAAGTCTATACGCATCAACTAATTTAGAGCACAGTCGGGGGAGAAGACCTCAGTATAAAGAGGTGACTGCAAGGGGATCTCAAGATCCATAAAGGATTTTTTTCCCCTTGGGTGCTCTTAGCAGTAAATTTCCTTTGTGATGTTAATTATCCAAACCAGAAATGCTTCAAAAAGATAAAGATATAAAGAAACAACTTTCATATATGAGTTCTAAGTTAATTTTTCCTTCATTAATCAAGAGTCGTTTATTTATAGCTTTTGACCTAATAATTCCACTTTTAGGATCTTTCAGGATCATCACTTAGATCCCCAGAGTCATAAATATTTGTGTTTTGTGTTATTCACTGCAGCACTATTTGTAATAGAGAAAATTTAATGATGGGGGAAATGTTAGTAAATGATAGTCATTTATATAATGAAATATTCTATAGTGATTATAAATCATGTTATGACAATAGGAAATGTTTCTGATATTACACCAAAGTGAAAAAAGATGATCCCAATTTTGTAAGAGAAAAACATATGTGTGTAAACAAAGTTATAAAAAGAAAATATGTTAAAATGTAATGTTGGATGCCTCTAGATGACACGCTATGGGTGATTTATATTTTCTTTATACTTTTCAGTCTTTCTCAAGTTTTTTACAATGATGATATATAATTTTTCACTTTTACCAGAACTAAAATCCAAGGGGTTATTTAGTTTATTTTAGGGAGAAGGGAAAATCATTCAATTAATTCCCTCAGTTCTTGACACTTCTTTGCCAGTGGGAAAAAAGGTTTTAATGTAAAGTCCATGTGTGCATGAGTAATAGGAGATTGTCCCCATTTATTTGCTCATTAAAATAAAGTCTCCCAAGTGACATACAATCATGAAGTAAAGCCAGTTGTAGAGAAATTAACTGGATTGTTTTCATAACAATGCAGTGAAATAAGTATTATTAGCCTCATTTTGCAGAAAAGGAAACTGAGGCACAGAGTGGATTCAGTAACTTGACCATAACTAGTAATTGGTAGATCTGGGGTTGGACCTAAGTACCTACTTCACTGACTCCCACAGGTGATGATGAGAACCCACCCAAAGTTTCAACTGCATGGCCATGTTAATATTCACATAAACTAAAAACATACTGCACTGGGGCGCCTGGGTGGCTCAGTTGGTTAAGCATCCAACTGCTCTCAGGTCACAATCTTACCATGTTCCTCAGTTGGATCCAGCCCTGTGTCAGCTCTGTGCTGACAGCTAGGAGCCTGGAGCCGGCTTCGGATTCTGTCTCCCTCTCTCTCTGCCCCTCCCCTGTTTGTGCTCTCTCTCAAAAATAAATAAACATTTAAAAATTAAAAAAATAATAAGATAAAAATATAGTGTGCTAAGGAATTTATGCCACAGCACATTTTAAATATACAAGTCAATAAATTTTATACGTAATTTTTAATTTGGGCTATAGTAAATAATGATTGAAACACTGTGTAATTATATAAATATTATGAGTTCCTGCTTTGAAAATATTTCACAGTTTATCATCTGAGTAAAAATAAGTATGCCAACTTAATGATTTTGAATTTCTGGCATTTCTTATTTCAGTTTTCTTTGGTTAATTCTAAATGTGTTGGTAGAACAAAATATATAAGGCAAAATCAATACGCAGTGATTTTTTTTTGGAAAATTTGATTATGAATAATTAGAACTGGGTTAGAATAGATTCTGAGGATGCTGTGTGCATACATATTGCCACTTGGTAATAAAAGTAGAGGAATCTTTCTGAAATGAGTTAGAGGAGTACTAAGGATACAATTTGCAAAGAAGGATTAACTTTAGGTTCAAGCCGTAAATGTGATTAATTCTCCATCATTTTGGTCGGTTCTGGAATGCATCATAGGAATTTTTCTGCATGATATTTGCCTTTCCTGATTTTGGTTTTCTAAGACCAATGTAAAATACAATTTCTCTTTTCTGGACCAGATCAACTGATGGTTAGGTGATGCAGTCCAGCTCTTTTTAAGAGGAGGCGACCACCTGGGTTTTTACCACCAACCTGTATCTTAGGACTCAGGATATATGTGCTCTCTACACTAAACCACGTTACACATGACTGAAATGGATGGGTACTCCTTTATAACCTAACTGACCAAAACTGATATATTGGAACAGATGGACAAAAGTGGCAGTTCTTTGATTGTGGAAACCTATTCTGGACCTATGTTTTCCACCTTTCACACACTAAGGGGTATGACACATCTGACTGTTACCAGTGGGTCACCAGAACAGAGATCTCATGATGGGTCCTGGGAAATGGTAGGCATATGCAGTCCTGAAGGGAAGATACATGTGTTTTTAAAATCCCATCGAAGGGATTTGGATAAACCACACAGCTTAGGAAATGACTCAGTGATAAAGGGATTTCTAAAGAGCAAAATTCCATACATTCAGTGAATAGTCTATAAATATTCATCATAGATAATGAGGACAGCTATTATTATCAATAATAACAGTTACTACATCCACTAGATTATTTTACAATTTGATATTATAATCATTGTGTCCCTGTTTATGTTAAAGACTATTTTTAAGTTTATGAGTGCCTTATAAAATAAGAACCTATAAAACTATTAAAAGATCATTTTTATTTCATCGTGTTGAATTCTTGCCTACACTAGAGATCTTGAGACACAAATTGTGGTTTTCAAATACTCTACAAGCACTGCCAGAGAAAATTTTCTTTCTTCAGGCTGCTATAACAAAATACCATAGACTGAGCGGCTTAGCAACAAATACTTACTTCTCACAGTTCTGGAGGCTGGGAAGTCCAAGATCAAGATTCCAGAAGACTACTTCCTGGTAAGGGCCCTTTCTGGCTTTCAGATGGCCGCCTTCTTGCTGTTTCTTCATAAGGCAGAAAAAGAGTGGCTGTCACCCTCTCCTTATAAAGACACGAATGCCATGATAGGGGGTCCACTCTAATGGCCTCAATTAAACCTAATTGCCTCTCAAAGGCCCCACCTCCAGATACTATCACACTGGCAATTAGGGTTTTAACATTTGAATTTGGTGGGAGGACACAGACATTCAGTCTACAGCAACAATAATATACAAAATTCAATCATATCGGTAATAGTAATAAATTATTTGCCTATAAAATATCATGGATAAAGAAGCTTCTGTTTGTAACTCTTAGTTTCTACTATCATTTGCAATAGCATTTTCCATAATGCCTCAACTGGGGAATAAGAAAGGAGAAAAAACTCCTCAAGAAAGACATTCAAAATTAGAAGTATTATAATACATTCTGTGGTTTGATCCTAACCAGGTCCTTTTTTAGCAGTGTTCTACATTATGGAACAGACTTTTCAGTGAGGTTCTTTTGAAATTCAAGTAAGCAAATGACTTTAAATGAAGTCCTTCTAAGATAGACTAGACTTACATAATTCTGAAGAACTACTTCTCATTAATCAGAATTCTCTCTCTCTCTGTCTCTCTCTCTCTCTCTCTCTCTCGTCCAATCTTCCTCCTTCCTTTCTTTCTTTTCTCTCCCTTTTTTTCTTACTTTTTACCTTTTGGACATGATAAAACTGATGAGTCTGATGTTAAGTGAATACTATTGCAACGCAAGACTGTCTGTCCAGGATGAAATGGTGTGGCTTCCAAAGATCTATTAGCCAGCGGCACTACATTTTTCAGAAGGGAACCCGAGGAAGTTACTTCAGTTTAATTACTTTAGGAAAAGAAAATTCCTGTCTCCTTATTGCCTCAAATAGGCCCTAAGCAGTTCCTACTAAGAACAGGTAAAACCAAGGGATGTGTGCAATGAGACACATGACCATGAAACCTAATGTTTTGTAAATGGAGCAGAGGTTTCCAAACATCTCAGTTCGTTCTCCCTCAAGGGTAGCATAAAGTTCAAAATCATTGCAAATGCTCTTCAGGCTAAAATGAAAGGACAGCAGAGAAAAATCTAATTACTTCAATCTAGCAACATGTTAGTTTTTCTATAAGGAGATGAAAAGAACATGTATATGTAATTTTAGGATATCCTCAGGGACGTTTTCTTTTTGGATTGGTGTAAAATCACTTAGCCCACGTGCAAACGCTTTCCTACATAAGACTTGAGAGACTCAACCAAAGGTTAATTTGAGGAAAGACTCAGCCAAAGGTTAATTAGAGGAGACCAAAGCTGTAACATCTTCAAAGGGCAGATCTCCACTAATAACAGGTGACATGTGCTCAGTTGTCTTGTCCCTTGCATGGGGCCCTTATTTTCTGCCTAGGTTTTTTCTTCATCATAATTATAAAAATTACTTACAATGTCATTGTGAAAGTATAGGAGAATTAAGCATCTTCTATACTCTACAAGATATTATGCATAATCCCAATTTTCTCATTGATTGCTACGTTGTGAGTAATTCCCTAACTCTATTTAAATAATTCACTGAGGGGCGCCTGGGTGGCTCAGTCAGTTAAGCCTCCGACTTCGGCTCAGGTCATGATCTCGCAGTCCGTGGGTTCGAGCCCCACGTCGGGCTCTGTGCTGACTGCTCAGAGCCTGGAGCCTGTTTCGGATTCTGTGTCTCCCTCTCTCTCTGACCCTCCCCCATTCATGCTCTGTCTCTCTCTGTCTCAAAAATAAATAAACGTTAAAAAAAATTAAAAAAAAATAAATAATTCACTGAAACTATAAATCCTGTTCCTTTTATGTAAAGAAGAAATAACCGTAGACCCAAACCAAACATACTTAATTCTTCTTGTTCTATTATATTTTCCATATAGGCTTGTACTTAATCTTCCTTAACCTAAGCTAAGTGTCTCCTTAAAATTTATTTAGTGAAAAGATAGAAGTTCTTTTTATTGATATTAAACTAGACAGTACTCACCAGGCCTGGGTCAGGACGAATTTAAATTAATGCTCTTTCTGGTTATATAGCCTGAGAAATTTATTTGGATGTTATATGGAATTTATTAATGATTCACTTATTCAAAAATACCTAGTGAGTGGTGCCTGGGTGGCTTAGTCGGTTAAGTGTCTGACTTTGGCTCCCGTCATGATTTCACAGTCTGAGTTCGAGCCCCGCATCAGGCTCTGTGCTGACAGCTCAGAGCCTGGAGACTGCTTCAGATTCTGTTTCTCCCTCTCTCTCTGTCTCTCCCCTGTTTGTGCTCTGTCTCTCTCTGTCTCTCAAAAATAAATGAATGTTAAAAAATCTAAAAAACAAAGAAACAAACCTAGTGAGTACCTTTTATATGTGGGCACTATTCTAGATTCTGGGGACACAAAAGTGATCCAGGTTCCTACTCCTGAAGGGACCTGAGTCAAGTGAGGGAGAGCCATGTGGATATTTGCAGAAAGAATGATCCTGGCAGTCAGAACAGTTAAGGCAAGACTGAGGAGAGGATTCATATACCATGTTTGTGAAAAAGCAGAGAGATGGTGTAAGAGGTGGAGTAAAGAGAGTGACAGAAGATGGCACCAGAAACAGGGCCTCCAGGATGGCCTCCTAAAGCCACCTCTTCTACCTACACCGTTGTGCTGTCCCTTCCCACACTGAAGAGAGTGACCTACGTAGCCATGAGATCCTGTGGAAATAACGGTGTATGACTTCTAGTAAAGACAACAAGGCTTCTGCCTTGCTCACTGTTGAATCACCCACATGGGGAAAGTCAGCCGTCACATGGTAAGGACAATCCACAGTCCCAGGGAACTGAGGCCTCCTGCCAGCGGCCAGCTTCACCTTGCCAGCTCCACGAGTGGGCTTCGGGTGACTGCAGTCCCAGCTGACATCTTGACTGCAATTCGTGAGAGACTCGGAGTCAGACCCGCCCAGCCAGGCCCCTCCATAATTCCTGACTCACAGAAACTGTGTGAGATAAAAAAAAAAAAAAATGGTTATTCTTGTTTAAAGGCAGTGAGTTTGGGGAGTGATTTATTACATGGGACTTGATGACTAATGCAACAGAACTCCGCAGACGATGGTGAGGACCTCACATTTTATTCAAAGTAAGCTGAGAAGATGTTGGAGAGACCTGGTCTGATTTCGATTGCTGAAGAATCTCTTTGGCTACCAGATAGTTAATGGAGGATAGAGGATAGAAAGGGATAGAAGCAGAGAGGCCAAGGACAGGTTTCTGTAAAGACGCAGGCCAAAGACGACTGTGGACTAGAACATGGAAGCTGAGGGGGTGGTCAAAAGGACCTAGATTTTGAATAGATTTTGAAAGCAGAGCTGCAAAAACTTACAGAAGAGTGGTTCTGAATTGACCACTACAACTTATATGTATAAAATAATTTCTCCAGAAGTTTAAAATACGGAATTCTCCAAAAAGCAGTGTGCTCCCAATCCATCCATCGTAAGCCTCTGCTCATCGTCTTCACCTTATGTTTCATAAATTATAGACAAATTATAGAAGGGTTCAATGATAATTGCTGCCTGTTAGTGTCTGATACAAAGTTCATGACTGATTCTGTACATCAACATGGTGACAAGTTGCATGGTTTAATAGAACACCTCTGAATAGCAGCTTTGCAGGCAATGAGACAATCACTTTTTTAAAAATTTGCCAATGAATCTGGCTTAGCATTGTAAAATAATGAAAATAATATGAGTTAATCACAGTAATTTACATGGTTTGAATACATATAATGGTGGCAATCCGTTTAGTACATATATATGTATATCTTAAATTACTGTAATAGAGAGGGGCACCTGGGTGACTCAGTCAGTTGAGCATCCGGCTTTGGCTCAGGTCATGATCTCACAGTTCGTGGGTTCGAGCCCTATGTTGGGTTCTGTGCTGACATCTCAGAGCCTGGAAGCTGGATCAGATTCTGTATCTCCTTCTCTCTCTGCCCCTCCCCCACTCACGCTCTGTCCCTCTCTGTCTCTCAAACATAAATAAACATTAAAAAATTTTTTTTAAATAAATTACTGTAATATACAATATGAATATCAGTTCTGGTTTCATTAAGAACAATGAGAATTAATTAGTAAATAAAATTAGCCTATAAATCACCTAAATATTACCTGCATAGGGAACGTTTGAAAAAGAAAGAAAACATTTAGGGAAAAGAAGGGACAACCTAGAATTAAGAGAAGGACACAAATCTCTTTCTTTTTTCATTTTCTTATTTTGAGAGAGAGAACATGCAAGCAGGTGGGGGCAGAGAGAGAGAGAGAGAGAGAGAGAGAGAGAATCCCAAGCAGGCTCTACACTGTCACTATCACCTACCCATGGTCAGGGGTAGTGAGGGGGGAGAGCAAGAGTCAGAGGCTTAACAGACTGAGTCCCTCAGGAACCCCATTGCTGACGTATTTTATATCCTGCCTCGAAGCTGGATGTAACTACATTTGGACAGTGATATGTGATTGGAAGTGATAATGTGCACTTTTGGTGCTACGTTCTTGATAAGGCAGCTGCCTGCCGCTTTATCCTTCCCACAGAGTAGTATGCACACAAGGAAGTAAGCAAGCATCCACCACATGTCCAAGCACAACCCCAGAACATCGCAGAGCAGCAAGATGGAAGAAACCTCAGACCTTTCCAGCCCCAGGGTGTTCACTTCCCCTTCGACTGTTTTGGAAAAGGGAAAAATAAGTTCTCCCTTATTCAAGCCACTGTTACTTGAATCTCTTTTTTTATAACTTATCTCGTACCCTAGCCCCCACAGGGGAGGAATTTTTAAAAAGTTCTCTCATTCTGTTTCCATTTTTTGAATGGCTCCCGTTCCTGTTGGGCACTGGGGATAAAATGGTGACCACATCTAACCTCTGCCATCATGAAACTTAGAGAACGGTGGAGGAGAAGCACATTAAACAGAGAATCGTGCAAATAAATGTAAAACTACAAACTGTGACAACAGTTCCATCATTTAGCGACATTCAGGACAAGTTAAGTCTTCTTGAATGTGATGACTCTCAAAATATTTGAAATCTCAAGTCCTCACTGTTTCTGAAGCAGAAACAATTATTTACAACATTCTTCTCATGATAGGTTTTGGAGTTTCTTTGTAATTATAAGTCATTCCAGTAAACTGGCCTCCTTCTTGATATTCAATGACTCAAAGACATTTATTAATTCAGATGTGATCCAACTAGAACAGAGTTTGAATCTGTATTACCTTTCTACGGGAGCTGTAACTAATCACCACAAATGTAGTAGCTTCTCAGACAGTTCTGGAAGTCCAAAATGAGTCTTAAGGGGGTGAGATCAAGGTGTTGACAGGATTGATTCCTTCTAGAGGCTCTCGGCGAGAACCTGTATTCTTGCTGTTTCTAGCTTCCAAAAGCCAGGGCATTCCTAGGCTTAGTGGCCCCTTCCTTGCATCACATGGCCTTTCTTCTCCTGCCTCTGTTGTCACTTCACATTCTCCCTCTTCTGCAGTTCCCATCTCCATCTCTCTTCTTCTTGTAAGAAGACTTATAAGAACTACATTTCAGGCTCACCTGAGTAATCCAGGATAATCTCTGCAACCCAAGATCCTTAATTTCATTGCATCTGCAAAGGCCTTTTTGCCATAGAAGGTAATACTCATTGATTCCAGGCATTAGGACTTGCATAACTCTGGAAGCCATTATGCAGCTGACCATGTACTCACACTCTAGACTGCAATTAAATTTATTGGCAGATGTAACTTCAAAATTCTTCATACACATTGTTAACGGGCATCTCACTCACCCTGTACTGACGCACTTAGGTTTTCAGTACTCAAGTGAAAGACCAGATATTCAGTACCCTTATTCAATTCTACCAGTTGAATTTAATCCATGAACTTTTTGAATCCATACTCTTTCATGTGGCATATTTAATAATCAGTCCACTTCATCTCAAAGTATCAAAGGATTTCAACCTAACATGATTTTGTCTGTTTCTAAGAATTTTTTTAACGTTTATTTATTTTTGAGAAACAGAGAGAGACAAAGTGTGAGTGGGGGAGGGGCAGAAAGAGAGGGAGACACAGAGTCTGAAGCAGGCTACAGGCTCCCAGCTGTCAGCACAGAGCCTAATGAGGGGCTCGAACTCATGAACTGTGAGATCATGACCTGAGCCGAAGTCAGATGCTCAACCGACTGAGCCACACAGGCACCCCATTTTTGTCTGTTTTGAAAAGTCTGACATGACCCATTTCAGTGTATGTGGGCAGGGGAGTCTCAGAGGTCAATAGTCCTGAGACCAAGGCTGAGGAAAGTAATGGACCTAGCAGGAATGCTACTAAAGAGTGCTGTTTGGAGTCCATTCACAGTCTCCCTAGATGACTCTTCTGCCTGGTGTTGGCATCATGGGACTGCAACCCGGTGTGTGGGTCACGGATGTGAAAAATATTTCTCAGCAGGGAGAGCTAAGGCCAATGATTTCAGCACTTTATTTACAGCAGAACTTGGTCTGAGGCTGAGGGCACAGGTGATAGAGTCCATCCTTTTCTGGGCAAGAGCTAGTAAAATCCAAAAGAAGAACCAACCTGAATGAAGTTCACACTAGAGTTTCTAGCCTAGTAAAAAAGGGTACTCACTGGAAAACCAAGACAGAAGTCCAGTCATGTTTACTGAGCCAACATGGAAGAAGGCTGCAGCTTAGCCTGTGGGCAAATGCCCTTCTCTGTCACTTACCAGGCAGATGTGGTGAAGAGATTTTCATTCTCTGGTGTGCTGGTCAGGACTGAATCAGAAAACAGAGGACTGAGACTCCGGGTCAGAGGGCCTGGAGAGTGTCCGGGGAAGAGAGGACATGCATGCATTATAGAATTCTGGCCCCAGAAGAAGTGTGGAAAAGGTGCTAGTCTGTTACTTTGACTCTTTAAAATGCATCTACCCTGATACAAACCTCTTATCAGAGTTGGAAAATTGCCCTTCTGCCCCTAAAGGGGGAAACTCTGGCAAAGTATTTAAGATGCTTCCCAGAACGATGTCTAACACACACAGGGTGTTTCGTATTCTTCTAAGTGCTTTGCAGGACCGTAACCTATTTAATTGTCACAACCGATGAGGAGTTATTTTATAGATGAAGAAACTGGAGCGTGAAGAGATTAAGGAACTTGTTCAAGGTTACAAGGCTAGTGAAGATTTAAACGCAGGCATTCCCCTCCAGGGGCCATGCTTATAACCACCAAAATATGCTGCCTCTTTTGTGTGACTGTCTCAGGGTACCCCTCGCTGTGTAAAACGCCTTATGCGTAATCAGAGTCCAATAAATATCTGTTGCATTGACAGATGAATGAGGACGGATGCCTTGCTGAATGGATAGATGAAAGAAACACCAGCTAGGAGAATACAAGGCTTTATTTGGTTTAAAAAAAAAAAAAAAAGAAAACAGGGGCGCTTGGGTGGCTCAGTCAGTTAAGCGTCTGATTTCGGCTCAGGTCATGATCTTGCAGTTCATGAATTCGAGCCCCGCATCAGGCTCCGTGCTGACAGAACCCACTTGCACTCTGTCTCTCTCAAAACTAAATAAACATTAAAATTTTTTTTTAAATAAAGAAAACAAACCCCACTGAGAATCCTCGTACCACAGACGCCTTCATCATGCAGAACAGTGTCATTTCACTAATGACCGACCATCTTTATTGCTTATTACCAAAAGCCTTCTGTGAAGCTTCCACAACTAAAACGGGACCAGATTGCTTAAGTACCACAAATAATATGTGCAGCTCTCTCTCTCTCTCTCTCTCTCTCTCTTTTTTTCAAATTCAGAAGTGAAAGGGAACATTAGAATAAGTGGAAAAAGAATGTTCTGAGCCAAACATAGGAAATTGCCTACACTCTTCCATTACTCTGTTTTTATGTGTCAAAAATAGTTCTTTAAATACTCATTATCCATATTTCTGGCACAAGACAGAGTGTTACGTTCTGACTTGAATGAAGGCGGATGTGAGGCAAGGGAGCTTTGTCATCAATATCCTCCAGGTTGGCATAATTTTTTTCTTCATTATGTTGTAAAATTAAGTCTAAGATTATAAGTGATTTTTCTGGCATTTTATAATGCTTAGTAATAGATGGCCCTGCTACTATTTTTGCTTATCTTATTTTGGTATTTTGCTACTTGGGTTCATTGAGCATAATTCTATTAGACGTGTTCTTGACAAATAAAGAATTTTCCCCAGGTATCTTTTGCCCTGTGATGCTCTAAGAACACATTTCTGTTTAAAGCAACCATTCTCATCACAACAAATATTATCCAAATGGGCTGGAATGAAAAATGTCTTTCTAATTCTTCTGAATCGATATGTAATGTGGGAAGAAAACGTACAGGGGGAAAAAATCAGACATTTCCTTAATCATTTAAGTTTTCATCCAAGTATTGTTAACCTAGTCACTTAGCATGGCAGATTGTTTGAACATATTTAAATTCTAGGGTTTGTCAGATTTTCAAATAACTGAAGGCTGTATAGTGCCCTTGATAAGTTACTTTGTACAGAGAGAGAGTCTGTGGTTTGACTATTGTGAAATGATTTGCATGTTTTCTGGCTTTTGGCTTCCGGCCCATTTAGCTTAGGCTTTGTCTGGTCGTCTAGCCATGTTTTCACAACAACTCAAGTGATAGGATCTTTTCCAGTATCATTTGAAATGCCTTGCAGCTGTCCTTGTGAGCCTTGCTATTCACCCAAACATAGAGCAAAGGGCAACTGTTTTCTCAGTTGAACTCAAGCAAAAATACAAAAATTTTCTTTATTTTTAGTTTGGGGTCTCACCCAGGTCATATATGGATGTCTTTTTTCCCTCTCTTCAAAAACAAATGGCTTGATGTCCCGATCTCTAAGTCAAGGTGGTTTTCTATAGTCATTCTTCCTATTGTTCATTCATTAACTTGTTCATTCAACAAAATTTCATTGAGTGCCTAACACGTGTCTAGTTCTGTAATATGCAGGCAAATAATAGTTGATCATTGTCCTTGAAGACTTGGCAGTCTAGTGGGAACGAGGGATGTGTAAACAGGCATCTGAATGTCATGTGCAAAGTGGTATTATACAGGTAAGTAGGAGTATTGTGGGATCTCAGACGAGAGAGCAATGGGGAATGTGGAGGCATTGGGAGGCAGGAACAGAAAGTATTTAATATCATAATGGCTTTTATTCTAACATATTTTGATTTTGAGGGACTTCCCAATGGTTTTGATTCATTTCCATCATCATTATAGTATGTATGAGGCAACATGAGCTACTAGAAAAAGATACAAAACCCACTTCTGTCACCTACTACTTTGTGTCTTTGACAAATGACTTAACGCTTCTGTGCCTGGTGCATTAGAGTTTGATTGGGATTG
The DNA here is from genome assembly GCF_028018385.1 of Neofelis nebulosa. Classification (NCBI taxonomy): domain Eukaryota; kingdom Metazoa; phylum Chordata; class Mammalia; order Carnivora; family Felidae; genus Neofelis; species Neofelis nebulosa. The sequence goes on from NC_080789.1 coordinate 53,415,373, forward strand.
TATACGGCTGACCCATGTCCAAACTCCTCTTTCTATTTATGAGAATGTTCTCATTGCCTAAGTCTTGGTGTTGGTAAATTTGTGCTACAAAAATAAGCAGATAATGATACTGGCTCTTGTCCCACTCCTGGCAGCTGTGCTCATCCAACTGGTGCTCCCAGTGGAGCTTAAATCTCAAGCAAATGTTACAAAGCCGGGGTGCTCAGGATTGAATGTAGTGATTCCTCTCAGCAGTAATATCTGGAGATCATGCTCAAGACAGCATCCAGCAAGGCTGTTCTTTATAGTTCCTACCACCCGGCCTCCAATGGCACCTGCTTATCTTCAGAACCTGGTTCTCTAGCCTTCTTCATGTACTTCCAATAAGTTCCTTTCCTGAATAAATTAGCCAGCGTTCATTTCTGTTGCTTGCTTCCAAGAACACTCAATAAGACACTCAGTTAATGCCACAGTTAAGGCTTTGTTGATTCATGGTTTTGTTGGTGAATTAAAATGAGAAAGTGAGTAAAGTTTATAACACAAAGTACCTGGCACACTGTGGATTAGTTATCAGGGTTGGATTTTAAGGTATTTGGCTGGAGAGCCAGGATATCCTGACAATCATATCTCCAAGGCTTCTCAATAGATACTGGATATGGAGGATCAAAATACTACTTTAATAGTAGCTGTACCTAATAATGCAGAGCTTTGATGAAGCTGGTTTAGAGCATGTGACTTTGGCGTTGAGTAGTAAAAGAGTGTGTCACATTTTTGAAGCCCAAACTCAAATTTGGAAACGTTCCAATATCCTGGTTGACTATAGGATATAAAGATATAACCATCTTTCTCAGACAGGCAAGAGACAGAGAGCCCCGTGCACTTACATGTGGCAATTATAGCACAGTGAAGACATCCACTAGGAAACACAAGTGTGTAAATCTCTCTCTCTCTCTGCATTCCATTATTGCACCTCAGGCAAAGGGAATTGAATTGCTCACTACTCACTCACACCCCACTGTTTCTAGCATAATACCATTTTCAGCCTTGATGAGAACTCTTCCCTGTTTCATTTTAATATAAATCTCACCCTTGTTCTCAAATATCACTTCCATTCCCTTCCACTCATAGGCATGCTTTAAGATGCTTGATATGTGTCATTTATGTATCCTAGTAGACTATGTAGCTATGGTTGGGTGCGTGTTTAAGAGTACATTATACTGCTGACCTAAAAATCTCTTAGGTTTCTGGGGAGCCTGGGTGGCTCAGTCGGTTAAGCATCTCTTGATTTCGGCTCAGGTCCTGATCTCATGGTTCCCGAGTTCAAGCTCTGCATTGGGATCTGTGCTGACAGTGTGGAGCCAGCTTGGGATCATCTCTCTCTCTTCCTCTCTCTGTGCCCCTCTTCTACTCTTGCTCTTCCCACCCTTCTCTCAAAATAAATAAATAAATTTTTTAAAAAATCTCTTAGGTTTCTTACTGTGTTAACAACCCTATTTTAAACATTGATTAGCTCATTTGTACTTCTGGTACTTCTCTCTCTCTCTCTTTCTCTCTCTCTAATGTTTATTTATTTTTGAGAGATACAGAGACAGAGACAGAGTGCAAGGGGCAGAGAGAGAGGGAGACACAAAATCTGAAGCAGGCTCCAGGCTCTGTGCTATGCACAGAGCCTGATGCAGGGCTCAAACTCATGAGCTGTGAGATCGTGACCTGAGCTGAAGTTGGACACTTAACTGACCAAGCACCCAGGTGTCCCCGGTAGTTCTTTTTTAACTACCACATGATATCCCACAGTACGCATCTACCACATTCTTGTTGATCCATATTGCCAAAGTAAGCAACAATTAAGCTGCCTCCTACACCAACTACCTTGAACATCATGAAGACAAACATTGCCGTATCTGTCCCTACGTGGACCTATGGGAGATGTCTCTGATATACACCTCAAGAGGGTGATTGTTGGGCTATCAGGGATAAACATATTTTGTTTCTCTAACATTTCTTTCTAGAATAGCTATAATCATTTACACTTCCTCTAATAGGGAATGAGAGCTCCTATCTATATACATCTTGAACATCTGGCATCATCCACATTCTAATTTTTGTCTTACAAATGGGAAGAAAGTGGTGTGTTATAGATATCTAAATATGTATTTTTCTGATTACTAATGAGTTTGAACATCTGTTCATGTACATGTTAGCTATTTCCCCCTTGTAAAGTATCTCTTCATATATTTTGTTCATTTTTCTATCTGCTTTTCTATTATATACATGGAACCATTTATGACCTACCTATTCTGTTCTGTTAGTTTGTCTCTTCCTGAATAAGTACCATACTGCTTTTATTTCTATGACTTTGCACTGTGCTTTAATGGGTAAATCTCCCAACTTGGGTCTTTATTTTCGAAACTAACTTTGTAGGAACTCTTGAATGAGTTTGTTAGGGGTGCCTGGGTGGCTCAGTCAGTTAAGTGTCTGACTTCAGCTCAGGTCATGATCTTGCGGTCCGTGAGTTCGAGCCCTGCGTCGGGCTCTGTGCTGACCGCTCAAAGCCTGGAGCCTGTTCCTGGAGCCTGTTTTGGATTCTGTGTCTCCCTCTCTCTCTGACCCTCCCCCATTCATGCTCTGTCTCTCTCTGTCTCAAAAATAAATAAACGTTAAAAAAAATTTTTAAAAAATAGAATGAGTTTGTTAAATTCTTTTTTTTAATGTTTATTTTTTTATTTGGGGGGGAGGGGCAGAGAGAGAGGGAAGGAGAGAATCCCAAGCAGGCTCTGCACTGTCAGCTTAGAGCCTGATGTGAGGCTTGAACCCACGAACCGCAAGATCATGACCTGAGCCAAAGTGGGATGCTTAACTGACTGAATCACCCAGGCACCCCAAATTTGTTGAATTCTTAAAAAGTATGGTGGAAATTTATTGTGAGTAAAGAGATAATAATATTTTAATAGTAATTATTGAAAAAGTTAGAGTTCTCTATTTTTCTACAAATCTGTATATTTCATACAGGCTATAATTTTTTTTTTTTTTTTTTTTTTTTGCAAATAGAGGTCTATAATTTTGAATCAAATTTTAGACATTTGTTTTGCCTAGTTATTTCATGCTTTCACGCTATATTTATTTTTAAAGTTTATTTATTTGAGAGAGAGTGAGAGAGCAGGGGAGGGACAGAGAGAGAGAATCCCAAGCAAGCTCCATGCTGTCAGTGCAGAACCCATTACAGGGCTCAGTCCCATCAACCATGAGATCGTGACCTGAGCCAAAATCAAGGCCAGAGGTCCAAGTGACTGAGCCAAACAGGCACTTCTTTCACACTCTATTTTTTATTTATGTTTTCTTCTTATATAGCTTGGTCTTACAAGAGATTTATGCATTTTATTAATTCCTTCACAGAACGATTTGTTAAAAACTTTACAATTTTCCCTCTAAGCACTGCTCTGGCTTTGTCACACACAGTGTGGCATGTACTACTTTGTCATTTGAGTCTAAATATTTCATTATTTCTCTAATGATTTCTTCTATAACTCCAAGCTCCACAGTACTGTGATTTTTTGTTTTGTTTAGCTTTTAGTTTTCAAAATTGTGGGATTTTATTAGCTAGATTTTTGCTATTAAGTTCAGATTTTATTGAATTGTAGTTGCATAATGTTAATTCTTTGGACATTATTGATATGTCCCTTGTGGTTTTGCTTATGATTTATTCTTTGCAATTGTTCCATTTGTGCACAAAAACAACTACAAGGGGATAGGGGAGGGGCAGAGAGAGAGGAAGAGAGAAAATCCCAAGCAGGCTCCACACTGTCAACACAGAGCTTGACATGGGGATCCATATGATGAACCGTGAGATTATGACCTGAACCTAAATCAAGAGTCAGATGCTTAACCAACTGAGCCACCCAGGCACCCCTATAATTATTGATTTATCTCTTTCTCCTAGTAGTTATGATTTATGTGTTTAAGAATATGTTAATGATTTTATGTGTTCTTATCTTTTTTCAATTAAAAATTTTTTTTAATGTTTATCTATTTTTGAGAGAGAGAGAGCCAGAGCTCGAGAGGTGAAGGGCCAGAGAGAGAGGGAGACACAGAATCTGAAGCAGGCTCCAGGCTCTGAGCTGTCAGAACAGAGCCCGATTCAGGGCTTGAACTCATGAACCATGAGATCATGACCTGAGCCAAAGTTGGACACTTCACCAACTGAGTCACCCAGGTGCCCCAATGTGTTCTTATCTTTTTAACCATTTTCAATAACTCTTGGTTTTTCTTCATTTTTTAGTCCTTGAATTTTACTTTATCTGACACAAAATTCCAACTCATATTTTTGTGATATCTTTTTCCATCTATTTATTCCAATGATCTGTGACCTTGTTTTAAGTACAGATTATAACTGCTGGTTCTTTATTTTTTTTCTGACCTGAAACTCTTTGTGGGTTTTTTTTTCTATTTCAAAGTTTTATTTAAATTCTAGTTAGCTAGGATATGTGGTAAAATTGGTTTCAGGTGTAGAATTTAGTGATTTATCACTTATATGTAACACACATATACACATCACAAGTGTTTTCCTTAATACCCATCACCCATTTAGCCCATCCTCTGCCCACCACCCTCCCTCACTCCCTCCATCTGTTTGTTCCCTATAGTCAAGAGTCTCTTACGGTTTGCTTCCCTTTTTTTCCCCCTTCCCCTATTTTCATCTGTTTTGTTTCTTAAATTCCACATGAGTGAAATCGTATGATATTTGTCTTCCTCTGACTTATTTTGCTTAGTATAATACACTCTAGCTCCATCCACATCATTGCAAATAGCAAAAATTCATCCTTTTTGATGGTGAGTAATATTCCATGGATGGATGAAAGACCTAAATGTGAAACAGGAAATAATCAAAATCTAGAGGAAAACACAGGCAGCAATCTCTTAAATTTTGGCTGTTGCACGTTCTTACTAGTCATATCTCAAGAGGCAAGGGAAACAAAAGCAAAAATGAACTATCAGGACTTCATCAAGTGCAGCAAAGGAAACAATAAACAAAACTAAAAGACAACTCATGGAATAAGAGAAGATAGTTGTAAATGACATATCTGATAAAAAGAGTTAGTATCCAAAATCTGTAAAGAACATATCAAACTCAATACTCCAAAAAACAAATCCAGTTAAGAAATGGGCAGAAGAGGGGTGCCTGGGTGGCTCAGTCGGTTAAACTCTGACTTTGGCTCAGGTCATGATCTTGCAGTTTGTGAGTTTGAGCCCCACACCAGGCTCTGTGCTGACAGCTCAGAGCCTGGAGCCTGCTTCAGATCCTGTCTCTCTCTCTCTCTCTCTCTCTCTCTCTCTCTCTCTCTCTGCCCCTCCCCCTCTTATGCTTTGTTTCTCTCTCTTTCTCTCTCTCTCTCTCAAAAATTAAAAAAAATAATAAAAAGATTAAAACAAATTTTAAGAAATGGGCAGAAGGCATGAACAGACATTTTTCCAAAGAAGATATCCAGATGGCTAACAGACACATGAAAAGATGCTCAATATCAATCATCGCCATGGAAATACAAATCAAAACCATGATGAGATACCACCTCATAGCTGTCAGAATGTTTAGAATTAACAACACTAAAGACAACAGATACTAGCAAGGATGCAAAGAAAGGGGAATTCCTTTATGCTCTTGGTGGGAACGCACACTGATGCAGCCACTCTGGAGAACAACTCAAAAAGTTAAAAATAGAACTACCCCATGACCCAGCAATTGCACCACCAGGTATTTACCTAAAGGATACAAAAATGCTGATTTGAAGGGACACATGCACCCTAATGTTTATAGCATCATAATCAACAATAGCCAAGCTATGGAGAGAGCCCAAATATCTATTGACTGATGAATGGATAAAGAAGATGTGATATATATATATATATATATATTACTCAGCCATCGAAAAGTAACCCTCTGTGTTTTAACTATTTTATATTTATTTGAGAGAGAGAGAGAGAGAGAGAGAGAGAGAGAGAGAGAGAGAAAGAGCACATGTGCAGGACGGCAGAGAGAAGGACAGACAGAATCCCAAGCAGGCTCCACACCATCAGTGCAGAGCCCAATGTGGGGCTCAAACTCACAAACCACGAGATCATGACCTGAGCTGAGATCAAGAGTTGGACATTTAACTGACTCTGACACCCAGGCACCCTGAAATCCTCTGTGTTTTAAACCATTGTTTGTGCTTGGCATTTTTACCATTATATCAGAACTTATTTCTATCATATTGATTTCTATTTTCTATTTATCTGTATTTTCTCCTTTCTACCTTCCTTTGTAGGGATAAAAGTTTCTTCTACTTGTTTAAAGATTGATTTCTTAAACTTAATGCCTCTATCTTCCCCTCCAAGAAGACAAGTGATTTAGCACCCTCTCCCTACCCCCAACTCTTTCTGTCTCATTGATAGTTCTGGAATGTCAGGAATATATTCTGTGGCTTCTGTTAATCTTCACTAAATTATTTATTATTCATCTTCTCTTTCCCATATATTGCCCATAATCTTCCTGGATTAATTTCTCTCTGCTGCTGCTGTACTTCCTACAAAAATGCTTTCATCTTTCCCTGGAAGACCTTCTGAGACTTATGTATCTGAGAATATCTTGATATTCACTTTAAATAATCATTTAACAGGATATAAAATTCTCAGTTCAAAGTATTTCAGCACCTAGGAAATATTACTTCATTATCTTCTTCTTTCCTGTGTTTCTCTTCCAAAATTTTATATCAGTCTTATTTTGTTTTCCTTACAAGTGTTTTGCTCTTTTTTTCTGGAAGCTTTAAGAATGTTCTCTTTGATGTTTTCAAATTTCATAATCATCTATTTATATGAGGTGTTTCTTTTTCTACCCCATTTGATTCTGGATATGTTTGGCTCTTAATTTCTTCTTATATTTCCTGTATTATAATATATACATCTTCATACTCCTTCTTTCATCACCTTGTTTGTTAACTCTTCATTAAGAAAATATATTCTGTTTTTTCCTTCACATGTCCTTTGGCAGAATTCTTAGACTAACTCATAACCATGCTTGAGTAATATTCTTTTTAATATTTAGCTCATCTTTTCAATTTTTTATGTCTACTACAATGTTTTTCATACCCATTATTTCCAATTGGCTCTTCCTATAACTGCATGTTCTTGTCTCTCTTTTACCTCTTGGAGGAAATTTATTATGTTTCAAATTTCCTTCATTCTGTTTCATTAATCCTCATCTAACATAAAACATTCATTTATTATCTCTTCTGTGAAGTATTTGTGTTACTCATATGTCTGGTTATTATTTCTGAAAGCTCATTTGCCTTTGGGGGTATCAGCCACTCAGCCTGGCAATGGAGCAGGAGAGTAGAACACAGGCCCTGCTAACCCACGCCTGGAGACTTTAAGTGGACAGGGAGGGGAGGTCATTTTCCCTTCAGAAAACCATCCTGTTCTTTCACCCACCCATTGCTCTTTTCCAAAACTTTAATGCCCTAACTATAGTGTGGCAGGAGGTGGAGGAAGGGGTGAGATCAGGGGACTCAGTGGCTGGATACTCCTCTGCATCCCCCAGTCAAGCCTCCAGAACTCTCCTAATTTACCCCTACCACCCTAGGCAGCAGGTGTTTTTCTAACCCTAGTTTCAGTGCTCCAAGTAATGATCTGCCCAGGGCCATGTGGAGATTTTGAAAGAAAATCACGTCTAAGTCTTCCTCAGTGCATCCCAGGACCCTGGTGACCTCTTTTACCTCAGGATGCCTTTAGTCCCCACCTACTAGGTCACAACTACCTTGTCTTCCCATTTTATCCTTGGCTTTTCAGATTTACACACCTTTCTATCCCTTTGAAATCATCATCCTCTGATGTCAAGTAGATAGATGAAGACTTCAGCCCAATCGGTTATTATGATATTGTCCCTACTCACCCACCATGCTTCTACCCTCATTCTTCACCATCTCTCTTTCCTCTGTCCCTGAAGAAAACATACCTATACAGAGGCACACATTAGAAAAGTTTTCTCCATCTAAAACAAAAACAAAAACACAAACAAAAACACAAACAAAAAACAACCAAGAAAGACAAAAACAAATACACACACACACACACACACATACACACACACACACACACACACACACACTCCCTGGTGGGGCAGAGGCAAGAACTAGAATGTGAAGGATGTACACAGAGGAAGAAAGATACAAGGATTTGTATCCCCTTGCAGCTCAGCGTTTGTCTGACAGATTTCTACTTGGAGTAGATCCATTTAGACTACAATTTTTAACTGCAGCTACACATTATAATCATCTGTAGTCTCAAAAGCTTCTAATGGATAGCCAGGGTTGAGAATCTCTTGGCTTATTGCAACCTAGTTATTCCCTATTTTCACCTTTAGTGTGTTGGAAAGATAGAAGCTTTAGAAATTTCAAACTGGCTTCAGTTATACAGGCAGACCACCGCCATTGGCAATGTTGCAAACTTGGGAATTTGAGAGGAACCACATAGAGCTGAGATACACAGGGTAAAAGTAAACAGATGCAAACTTCAAGAGACAGCTGTTTGCCAAATCACTTTGGTAATAATAGCACATGGTAACTATTCATGGTAGGAAATTTTAGAAGATGGTAAAAAATCCCAGTTATGTAAGAGTACATCCTTAAGCAACTGAGTAGCACTTAACAATCTGCCATTGATATGTGGAACATCACTAGAAAACAGAGCTCACAGGCAGTATTTAGTCTCTATGGCCAGTAAAAACCCATAGTCATAATGAATGCATCTTTTGGTTTTTTTAGTTGAGAACAAAAAATGCTAGAAGCAAGAATATACAATGGGGAAAAGACAGGCTTTTCAACAAATGGTGCTGGGAAAACTGGAGCTAGCTACATGCAAAAGAGTGAGACTGGACCACTTTCTTACACCATATACAAAAATAAACTCAAAATGGATAGACGACTTAAATGTGAGATTCAAAACCATAAAACTCCTAAAAGAAAGCATAGGCAGTAATGTCACTGCCATTGGCTTTAGCAACATTTTTCTAGATATGTCTCCTCAGGCAAGGGAAACAAAAGCAAAAATGAACTATTGAAACTACACCAAAATAAAAAGCTTTTGCATACTAAAGGAAACCATCAACAAAACAAAAAGGAAACTGAATGGGGAAAGACATTTGTAAATGATATATCCAATAAGGAGCTAACATACAGAATATTTAAATAACTTGTACAACTCAACACCAAAAACCAAATAATCCTATTAAAAATGGGCAGAGGACCCGAAAAGACATTTTCCAAAGAAGACTTACAGATGGCCAACAGACACATGAAAAGATGTTCAAACATCACTAATCATCAGGGAAAGGCATATCAAAACTACAATAAAATATCACCTTATACTGTCAGATGGCTAGAACCAAAAATTCAAGAAATAACAAGTGTTGGCAAGAATGTAGAAAAAAAGCAACCCCCGAATACTGTTGATGAGAATGCAAATTGGTGCAGCCACTATGCAAAACAGTATGGAGGTTTCTCAAAAATTAAAAAATTACATATTTATTTAAATTCAAGTTAGTGACTGGGATCCCTGGGTGGCTCAGTCGGTTAAGCATCTGACTTTGGTTCAGGTCATGATCTTGTGGTCCGTGAGTTTGAGTCCCATGTCGGGCTCTGTGCTGACAGCTCAGAGTATGGAGCCTGCTTCAGATTCTGTGTCTCCCTCCCTCTCTTCCCCTCCCATGCTCATGCTCTGTCTCTCTCTCTCTCTTTCAAAAATAAATAAGACAATAAAAGAAATTTTTTTCAATTCAAGTTAGTTAACATACAGTGTAGTAACTGTTTTCAGGAGTAGAAACCAGTGTTTCATCACTTACATACAACACCCAGTGCTCATCTCAACAAGTGCCCTTCTTAATGCCTATCACCCATTTAGCCCTTCCTCCCACCCCCCTCCCATAACCCTCAGTTTGTTCTCTGTATTTAAGAGTCTTTTATGGTTGTTTTTTTTTAAATGTTTTTTTTTTTACATTTTTATTTATTTTTAAGAGAGAGAGAGAGAGAGCGCGCGTGCACAAGTGGGGGAGGGGCAGAGAGAGAATGAGACACAATCCAAAGCAGGCTCCAGGCTCTGAGCTGTCAGCACAGAGCCCAATGCGGGGCTCAAACTCACAAACTGTGAGATCATGACCTGAGTCGAAGTTGGGCGCTTAACCGACTGAGACACCTAGGTGCCCCGTCTTTTATGGTTTTTGACCCCAAAATTCCACTACTGGGCATTTACCCAAGGAAAATAAAAACACTAATTTGAAAAGATATGTGCACCCCTATGCTTACTGAAGCATTATTTACAATAGCAAAGATATGGAAGCTACCTGAGTGTTCATTGGTAGATGAATGGATAAAGAAGTGATATATTATATATATATATATATATATATACACACACACATATTATTTATATTTATATTTACATTTATATTTATAATGGGATACTACTCAGCCATGAAAAAGAATGAGATCTTGTCATTTGTGACAACATGGATGGTCCTAGAGTGTGTTATGCTAAGAGACATATGTCATACATAGAAAGACAAATACCATATTATTTCCCTTATATGTAGAATCCAAAAAAACAAAACAAAACAGATGAACAAACAAAAAGCAGAAAAGACTCCTGAATACAGAGAACAAACTGATGGTTGCCAGAGGGGAGGAGGGTGGGAGGATGGACAAAATGGAAGAAGGGGACTGAGAGGTACGGGCTTCTGGTTGTGAAACGAATAAGGGAATAAAAGGCACAGCAGAGGGAATACAGTCATTGATAGCGTAATAGGGTTGTACAGTGACAGATGGTAGCTACACTTGTGGTGAGCATAGCATAATGTGGAATCACTATGCTGCACACCTGAAACTGATGTAATACTGTGTGTTAACTACACCTTAATTTTAAAAATACAGAGGGTTTAAGTAGCTGAGTTTTAAACCTCTTTGTCTATAAATATTTTCAGATAATAAAAATAAATCAAATATTTTTTAAAAGCACAAAAATACTAACGGTTTCGGCTCCTTGATTTTCATATCAATGAAATTACCCCCTTAGTTCTATAAGGTGTTTTAAGTATTATTACATTAGGGATGCTGGGCGTTTCGTTTTTAATCTACAGATAATCCAAGGGGCAGATTGGTCTATAACATGAGGGTTGCGATATGGAAGAAATGTCCTTTACTTAATGTCAAAAATGTATTGTCTAACATTGCTTCAAAGAATGCCATGTGTGAAAGCCACACTGAAGTTTCTTAAAATATTTGCATTGGTGGCTAAGAAAGAGTCATCCTGAAGAAAAGTAACTGGTTGCCTTCTGGATCTAGAAATTAATTTTGAGCTCTTTTATCAAAAAGTCAGCAAATATTTATTCTAGGCTTGTAATATTTGAAGCTCTATGCCAGGAAATACCCTTTGGCATTAAGCAGCTTAAAGCTGCTACTTTTCCTTTAATATCAATGTAAGTATGCTGGTGGACTTTTTGGTTTATCGGATTAACCCACCTTTTAGGTAAATATTCTGTTAATTCAAAGTTCAAATTTCCTATCAAGAATCATTCTGTTCTCTCAAAGAATCCCCGCCCCCCTCCTTCCCACGAGGATGGCTAGGTTCAAAGGGTTAGGCTTTGGGAAAAGGGGACTCTCCTCCTTCCTTGCTAGTTCCTATTGGCTTCTGGTTAAAGTTTAATTAATCTTTCCTCGCCTCTCCATATAGCCCTTGATGGGTCGCCTGCTAATGGTCTGTAGCTGATAGATTCTGTGTGGTGAGGGACCCCAGCCTCTTTGCTGACAAACTATGCCTCCACCATTGCTCTCACTGGCACTCAGATGCTCCGAACCTCAGGCTCATCCTTCATCCAACCCTTGGCTTTGGCTGTCTACGTTCCCAGCCTCCCCCATCAGGTTACTTCAGGTCTCAGCCATCGGAGACACTACAGGAGCTGGCTCCTTCCCATGCCACGTGGGAGCGCCCACGGGTGCTATTTCGGAAGGCACAGCAATTTATTAAAAGCCAGTTTGTAGGAAAACCGATTTGCATATTCTTTTAATTAGTTTTTTGTTAACTGCCCTCCCCCCCAACACACACCATGAAAGCACATTAATAAATGTTTTGGGGGCTCTGCCCAGGTCTTGCTTTCCAGCTGAAGACTAAGAAATAGGAGAGGCCCGGTGAAGTGATGGGCAAATTGAGGGACATGAGAAAACCCATTCAGAAAATGGATGCCTTTTTATATCAATATGAACATTATAAATACACCTTCATGAGTACATGGATTTTTATACATTTATAAGAATATATTATGGGATACCTCAGAATTTTTTTTTTTAACGTTTTAACGTTTATTCATTTTTTTGAGAGACAGAGAGAGACAGAGCATGAGCAGGGAAGGGGCAGAGAGAGGGAGACACAGAATCCGAAGCAGGCTCCAGGCTCCGAGCTGTCAGCACAGAGCCTGACATGGGGCGTGAACTGAGGGACTGCGAGATCATGACCTGAGCCGAAGTCGGACGCTCAGCCGACTGAGCCACCCAGGTGCCCCTCTCAGAACTTTTAAAGTGCCATCAGATTTCCTGAATATTTCAAACTTATTTGATCACTGACATTTTATCTCGCAGAATTTTTTAAAGAACTATTGTCCTGTCAAATACACTTTATGAAAATTGTTTCAGTGAATTAGAGTGACGAAGTACCCTCTTTCCTTTAGCGTTGACATCTTTTAATGAAAATTATAAAACAACTTTGCTGTCTGTATGCCTAAAAATTTATTTTCCCACAGTCAGAGTACCCCATGGATTCAATGATGATTAAAGTCAACAAAAACTTTTCCTAATATATATGTGCCCGCTCTAAATTCCCAAACCACCGCTCTGACCTGACATTCTCGTGCCCGTTAACATGCTAAGGGATGGAGTTTAAAGAAGGAAAACTCAACATCCACTTTGCCTTTTCTCCAACACTGGTACTCCACACGCTAATGCCTTTCTATGACACTTGTCACTTTCAATAAATAGTATCTTCTTCTGAACTGAAAATATTATTGAGTTGGCCTTTGCCACACTATGAATTAGTTGGACAGGCAAGAAACACCTGATTTTAGTAAGAAGAAACTGAGGTGCAACCTGATCAAGGTAATTGGCCAAAGTCACACAGCTCCTAAGTTAGAGGTAAGATTAGAGCCTAGGACTCAGCTCCTCGTCTGAACCACACTCATCCCCCAGTGTGTCTATTACACCTGGAGATAGATGCCTTTGTATGGCATTACGGTGACTGTGTGTACGAGAAACAGAAGTAAGCCTTCCACTAAACTTGCCAGGATATTGGAACAGAATTCTTATTTAATTAGTGAAATAAATAATTCGTAGATCTTGATTTGGAACTCAATTCTAGTGGCAAATTGCCTAAATGAGTCATAGGGTCAAATTAGTTATGTTTTCTCAGTCAGTGCACTCAATTTATTAAGCAATTCTGAAAAAAATAAGCAAATTATACCTGGAATAATTACCTGACAATAAGAAAGCATGAACCTGCACTAGTCTATGCATCTAACCATACACTTACATACAAATACTGCCTATAATAATTAAGCTTAAAAAGGAGTAAATTAATTCTTCCACAACAGGTCCTATCTTGAAGGAAAGTCTACATATTTACCTTAAAACCATACTCTGTGTAATTTAATTTCTTTCTCTCAGAAAGAGATCCAAAGCCAATTCTCCCTTTACATTTTACATGATCTCCCAGCTGATTCTTTGTTTCATTACATTCTAATCTGTGTCTCAGAAGAGAAGGGGAATGTATTACAGTCTTTCTGAATAGTCAGTAAATATTTTCCCCTTTACCTATGTTGGCTCACATACAGCAGTTACCTAATAAAGCAATAAAAAGCATCTGTAGGAGGGAAAATGTCACACAGAAAAATAGTTTGCCATCAACAATAGCCAAATTATGGAAAGAGCCCAAATTTCCATCAACTCATGAATGGATAAAGAAGGCATGGGGGGCGCCTGGGTGGCTTGGTCGGTTAAGTGTCCGACTTCAGCTCAGGTCATGATCTCACGGTCCGTGAGTTCGAGCCCCGCGTCGGGCTCTGTGCTGACAGCTCAGAGCCTGGAGCCTGTTTCAGATTCTGTGTCTCCCTTTCTCTCTGCCCCTCCCCTGTTCATGCTCTACCTCTCTCTGTCTCAAAAACAAATAAACGTTAAAAAAAAAAAAATTAAAAAAAAAAAAAAGAAGGCATGGTATATATACGCAATGGAATATTACTTAGCCATAAAAAAGAATGAAATCTTGTCATTTGCAACGATGTGGGTGGAGCCAGAAAGTATTATGCTGAGTGAAATAAGTCAGAGAAAGACAAATACCACTTGCTTTTGTGTGTGGAATTTAAGAAACAAAACCATGGACGTAGGGGCGGGGAAAGGAGAGGCAAACCAAGAAACAGATCTTAACTACAGGGAACAAATTGACAGTTACTAGACGGGAAGTGGGAAGGGGATGAGCTAAATAGGTGATGGGTATTAAGGAGGCCACTTGTGATAAGCCCCGGGTTTTGTATGTGGGTGATGAATCACTGAATTCTACACCTGAAACTAGTGTTGCACTGTATGTTAACGAACTGGAATTTAAATTAAAAACTTGAAAAAAGAAGAAAAAAACATTGCCTTGGCTTTATATGGCAACTTTCTGACCCCAAACATAGCCTGATGGAATTATTTGCAGGAGTCATTCTCTTAAATTAACTGTAGAACTAAAAAGTTACTAACTATTTAACAAGCTATCTAGTGGAAGAAGGAATAAATTGGGTTGGCTCCCTCATTTGTAAAGGAAGTGGCTCATTCAGAAGGGTTCTGTGAGTCTGTTTCCTGGCTGTGTTGCCCTGTGCCCCATTTGCCTGAGGCTAGGTCCTGGCACGGATGGCCAAGAATAATCATTCCAGGCAGCAGGGCTTCATTATGCCAGCACTTCCAAACTCATTCTCAAGACCAGAATCTGCTACCTTTCTTCTTCCTCACCATACTCTAGCCACCATCCAATCAGTCTCTCTGCAATGCTCTCCTAACTGGTACCTCTGCACTTGTTTCTTCCCTCCTCTCTCCATTTGCCCATAAAGCCAGAATATTCTTTTTAAAAGACACATATATGATTATGTGTATCCCTTGTTAAAATACCTCAACTTCTTCCCTTTCTTGTAGATAAAACCCAGTATTTTTAACGTGACCTATGAGACCACATGATTTGCTCCTGCCCACCTCTCCAGCCTCATCCTGATACAGAGCTACAGTCACGCAGGCTTTCATTTTGTTCTGACAAATAATCCTTCCTCTTTTTTTTTTTCTCAAGAATTTCCACTGCCTGTTCTCTCTTCCCTAATTAATATCTGTCTCCCTGGCTGGAAGCTTCCTGATGGCTGGACCTGCTATATTCCTCAGCTTCTTACACAATATTTTGAACATGGTAAATATCGGTAAAACTTTTTTGGATAAATTGTTGACAAAGTTACCCTGGCTCTTATGTAGTTTTAACTCTGTGGCTAAACTCTGATGATTGTGTCTTTCCTGTGACTGACTTTCTGTCTTGACAACTTCCCTGGTTTCCTGCTTACATTCACCATCACAATTCCTTGGCCTTGTATAGAAGAAAAACAAACAAACAACAACAACAACAACAAAAACACCCAAAAGTTGGATAAAAATAAAGAACTATTTTTTGTTTTTTTACAATACAGAAGATTCACTTCACAATAGGATTTATAACAGAGGTCTCCTAATGTAATTTACGTATTTGGTTTAAATTTTTATTTGATCTTTCTCAAATTCAATTTACACAACACTCTTTGGAAACAAATCACTACATGTTTGATCTAGAAGGAGTCTTATACCACAACTGGGTCCTCAGTTTCAAATAAAGGAATCAATCCATCGAGGTCTGGAGGATTGGTGGTTTGCCTGAGATTTCCCTGGGTTACAACCAATGGACAATATACTAAGAAAAAGCAATATAATATTCAGAAAAAATTGCAGATGCTACATGTAATGCTTATGCTTAGTCCATGAATTCCTCTAGAAAATAATTTATTAGAGTTGACATACACAAGCACAACCAATAGAGTTCACATAAAAGGCCAGTACTGAATAGATGCTCATTGAACATTTGTTGAGTTAATAAATGATAAAAGGAAGTGAAAAGTTGGGAGCTGAAATAGAAGTATTAGTTTGTAGAATGAGTTTCCCCAGATCAGTTAAACTTAAGTAGAACATGACAAGACTGGTGGGGACAAAATGGCCCCCAAGATTTTAGAAATTTGGGAAGGGGAATAACTGTTGCTAACATTTCACGCCGCTCATTTTATATATGAAACTTGGAGGAATCTTTTTCCCTCTTTTATTAACCGCTAAGTTAAATCAGCTCATCTTTCATTCCATAAAGAGTTTTAGAAGAGATGCAACTAAAGGAAACATAATAAGCTTCATCTCCAAATAAGTATAAAAATATCCCCCAAAGTCGATATTTCTTGCACGGTGTTCTAACTAGAAAGCTCCCTTTACCTGCATCAGTTCTACCCTCTTAATCTCATCTCACATTAGTTCCCTATCCCAAGTCTTTACTTATAATTCAGACAAATGTAATTACTATTTTTATTATTACTATGATACATTTATTTATATACAAATGTTTACTACCCATCCCACAAATTTTAAAAATGGCTTGTTGTATACAGTGCTATTCCCTAATTGCATTAGGTTGACATGCCTTATTCTCTTAATTGTTAGAGAAGCAGGACAGTGTCAAGCACGGAGGACCTAAATAAAGACTGGTGAATCCAATTAGACAAATGATAACATAGCTGGAAGTGTGGTATTCTTTATGCGGGAATAATACCGCTGGGGTCATTTTAGAGAAGTATTAATGTGACTAATGGCCGTCACTGGATATGTCCAGGGTTAAGATACTTGGGTTAGTACATTTTCCAAGAAGTGATGTGCATGTGCTTTTATTATGCAAAACCAAAGTGTTCAATGATTGATATGAAGTTTCCTCCTCACATTTACACCAAAATAAACTACGACTGTCAATAAATTCCTTCATAGGCACACCATGATTTGGGTTATTTTGGTTATCTATTCTTGTATAAACCCAATTGCTATAACCATTGTATTTTGCTCACAATGTTGTGGGATAAAAATACTGCAATGGCTAAGCTGTGCCTCCAATCCTCATTGGATTGTTGCCTGGAGTGGCTGGAGCTGGACGGTCCCACCACTTGCAGGATGGTTTTTTTCACACACACATTTGGTGCTTTGGTGCCCTTCAGCCTCTCTTCCTCTGTACGTGACGTGTCATCCTCTAGGGGCTCCTCATGTGCCTGGGCTTCTCATAGCATGGTGGTCTCAGGGTAGTTAGATATCTTATACAGGACCTCACCTCCGAGACTGTTCCAAGAAAGAGGAAGTGGAAACTGTCAGTCTCTTGGGCTCTGGGCCTAAAACTGAACAACATGCCTTCAGCTGTATTCTTTGGTTAAGGCTTCCCTGGAGCCTGCCACAATTCAAGTAGAGGGACATATACACCTCCTCTCAATGGGAGGAAAATAAAAGAATCACACCACATGAGATTACCATTTTCTTATGAATTTAGGCTTCTGCATGGAAACTCTCAACTTGGTTTATCTTGGACACATAAGTTTCTGGACACATTTCAATCTTCACAAATGAACACTCATATTTAACTTAAACAAGTTCCCTGGGTTAACATGTAAGTCTTTTCTAGAACTGCTTTGGAGTGAATAAAACCAAGAGATGCCTCTTCTGCATTGTCCCAATCTACCCTCAACTCATTGGTCTTTCTTGTGTCTTTCTGTTTTGTAGCCCAGATTCATAAGCTGAAATCCATCGTCCTTCAGGAATGGACAAGAGAGGTTTGGAATCTCCTGAAATTGTAACAAAATTTTGTGTACACGTGGTTTTCAAGGAAAAGACGTATGGTTTAATCAAGTTCTTAGAACATTTTTCATTCCCCAAAAATGTTAAGAACCACTCTACTAAAAGATTTGATGTTCATTTTTCCCTCTTTAACTTTCTGTTTTTGAAATGTATTCATTGTCAGTTGAAGACCCAGTTGAGAATTAGACTGGAAGTAGAAGATTCCAAGAAACCCGTTGATTGAAGGAGCCTAGTCCTCTGTGTTACTGTTTGGAGGGATGCTGGCCAAATGCACTGGACTTTGCATTAGCAAGAAATACATGTTTATGTGAAGTCACTGAGATGTCAGGGTTTTCATGTTACCACAGGGCATAATCTATTCTACCCTAACATGGTGGTCAGTTACAGGAATTTTATTATTGTTGTTGCTGTTGTTGAATTTGAATAAGGAGAAAAAGAAAACTAAAAACATATATACCCAAAATTTTATGATAATGTACATAGTGATGATGGGCTATAGACAAAAAAGAAAGGTTTATCATGGGCAAGGTTTGGGGTTTTGTTGAATGAAATGTTCAAGAGCACCTGAGTATGTGATAATTTGGGAGAAAGGGAAATGTTCCTATTGAGTTTGAATTAGACTCTTTAATTGTTCTTTAAGCGTCAGAGGCCAAATTAGAATTTCTATTTAATTTTGACCGATAGACTAATCTTCTTTGAAAATAGTCCCATGCATAGAATGAACCATGTAAGGTGTCCGCTTACCCATATTTGAAGGGTAATTTACCCAATGGTAAATTTCAATGGCACTTTCTAGAATTCCATTTTTGTTTTCTTACTCTCCAACCTTTCCTTCCCTCTAAAAGAAGAAAGTGCTGTGAGTAGGCAACTAAAATATCTAGACATCTATCTTCACAGATAAGAGCCCACTTTCTACTTTGCGTCCTCTCAAGTAGTTTCAAGGAAGAACATAAAAGGCAAAGTTATATACTCTGGCTCCATTGTATGCCATTTATATTTTAAATATCCATAGTATCAAGAGTACAAAAATTCCAGTAAAGGGAGATCTTGTTGTTGAGCTCAGAAAGGTAAAAAAAGGAAATAGTCGATGATAGACATTAATGGTGCTCCACAATTTAACTGGCTCCCTTCCCTTCTCTGGGCATTCAGAGATCTCACTTTCTTATCCTCCTGGGTTAGGCATGGCCAACCATGTGGCTAGCTATAGTCAATAAAATATCAATGAAAGTGATGTGTGTTCCTTCTGGGAAAAACTGTGTAAAAGCCTTTGCCGCAGTAACTGGTGACCTTCCAGATCCCAGAACCCCCACCATCTGAGTCGGAGGAACATGTGGAGTAATGCCTCAACTATCCATGATAGATAGTGGCATGAATAAAAAATAAATTTGGAATGTTTTTAGCCCCTAATATTTGGAGGGTATTTGTTCTTTTAGCATAACCTGATGATGACAGATACATACAATGAGGATGAGAAGGGTGTTGACCTTATTTTAAAGTAAAGAATTGGAAAGACACATTCTTTTATTGAAAGCACCATCCTGTGTGTGATATAATGCAAGGTCTTTCTACAATTTTTGTTAGCATCCCTATTTTACAAAGTATTAGCATTTTACAAAGAGTTTAAGGTCATGTTAAAAAATCCTTCAATGGATCACTTAGATTCCACCCACACCTGCCTAAATAATCCAGAAAACCGCCAGAAGACTAGCAGAATGGATTCTCTGGAGCCAAGCGCAGACGAGAGGCCCACGGAAGAGGGCAGGAAGGGCGGAGAGGTGGTGTGCGCTACATGGACTGGCGGGAGGGAGCCGGGGGCGGAGGGGCAGCCCACTGACAAAGCAGAGCCCCTGAGTCTGGCCTGCAAAGGCGGAGGGGACGGATGGAGTGTGTTCGGGCAGCAAGCAGGACTTAACATCTGGGAGGTTATAAGCTAACAGCTCTGCTCAGAGAGTGGGAGGGCTGGAGGACAATGGGAGGAAGAGTTGTTGAGCCCCGGACGAAAGAGTACAGCTTGGTAGGGAACAAAGGCACTCGCCAGCACCATCTCCCTCGCCCATCCTCCAGCCAAAATCCCAAAGGGAACCAGTTCCTGTCAGGGAACTTGCTTGCACCATGCAAACACCCAAGGCTATGCTTCTGCGGATCCATCCCTCCATTGGCAGCTCTGACTCCCTCCCGGTGCTGCAGGACCCCTCCCGAAGTGGATCACCAAAGATAAGTGAGCTGAGCCTGCCCCTCCTGCCCCTGTGCACCTTGCCGATCCACCCCAGCTAATATGCCAGATCCCCAGCACCACATGCCTGGCAGTGTGCAAGTAGCCCAGATGGGCCACACCACCCCACAGTGAATCCTGCTCCTAGGAGAGGGGAAGAGAAGGTACACACCAGTCTGACTGTGGCCCCAGTGGTGGGCTGGAGGCAGACATCAAGTCTGACTGTGGACCCGCCCACCAACGCAAGTTATTCAAGACAGCACAGGGGAAGTGCCCGTAGTTGCGCACCACTTCAGGGACTATCCAAAATGACGAAACAGAAGAATTCCCCTCAAAAGAAACTCCAGGAAATAACAACAGCTAACGAACTGACCAAAAATGATTTAAACAATATAACAGAAAGTGAATTTAGAATAATAGTCATAAAATTAATCACTGGGCTTGAAAACAGTATAAAGGACAGCAGAGAATCTATTGCTACAGAGATCAAGGGACTAAGGAACAGCCAGGAGGAGCTAAAAAATGCTATGAATGAGCTGCAAAATAAAATGGAGATGACCACAGCTCGGATTAAAGAGGCAGAAGAGAGAATTGGTGAACTAGAAGATAAAATTATGGAAAAAGAAGAAGCTGAGAAAAAGAGAGATAAAAAAATCCAGGAGTATGAGGGGAAAATTAGAGAACTAAGTGATGCACTAAAGAGAAATAATATATGCATAATTGGTATTCCAGAGGAGGAAGAGAGAGGGAAAGGTGCTGAAGGTGTACTTGAAGAAATAATAGCTGAGAACTTTCTGGATCTGGGGAAGGAAGAAGGCGTTGAAATCCAAGAGGCACAGAGAACTCCCTTCAGATGTAACTTGAATCAATCTTCTGCATGACATATCATAGTGAAACTGGCAAACTACAAGGATAAAGAGAAAATTCTGAAAGCAGCTAGGGATAAACATGCTCTAACATATAAAGGGAGATTGATAAGACTCGTAACCGATCTCTCTACTGAAACTTGGCAGGCCAGAAAGGAATGGCAGGAGACCTTCAATGTGATGAACAGAAAAAAATATGCAGCCGAGAATCCTCTATCCAGCAAATCTGTCATTTAGAATAGAAGGAGAGATAAAGGTCTTCCCAAACAAACAAAAACTGAAGGAATTCGTCACCACTAAACCAGCCCTACAAGAGAGCCTAAGGGGGATCTTGTGAGACAAAGTACCAGAGACATCGCTGCAAGCATGAAACCTATGGACATCACAATGACTCTAAACCCATATCTTTCCATAATAACACTTAATGTATATGGACTAAATGCGCCAACCAAAAGACATAGGGTATCAGAATGGATAAAAAAACAAGACCTATCTATTTGCTGTCTACAAGAGACTCATTTTAGATCTGAGGACACCTTCAGATTGAGAGTGAGGGGATGGAGAACTATTTATCATGCTACTGGAAGTCAAAAGAAAGCTGGAGTAGCCATACTTATATCAGACAAACTAGACTTTAAATTAAAGGCTGTAACAAGAGATGAAGAAGGGCATTATATAATAAGTACATGGTCTATCCATCAAGAAGAACTAACAATTATAAATGTCTATGCGCCGAATACCAGAGCCCCCAAATATATAAAACAATTACTCACAAACATAAGCAACCTTATTGACAAGAATGTGGTAATTGCAGGGGACTTTAATACCCCACTTACAGAAATGGATAGATCACCTAGACACATGGTCAATAAAGAAACAAGGACCCTGAATGATACATTGGATCAGATGGACTTGACAGATCTATTTAGAACTCTGCATCCCAAAGCAACAGAATATACTTTCTTCTCGAGTGCACATGGAACATTCTCCAAGATAGATCACATACTGGGTCACAAAACAGCCCTTCATAAGTATACAAGAATTGAGATCATACCATGCATACTTTCAGACCACAATGCTATGAAGCTTGAAAACAACCACAGGAAAATGTCTGGAAAACCCCCAAAGCATGGAGGTTAAAGAACACCCTACTAAAGAATGAATGGGTCAACCAGGCAATTAGGGAAGAAATTAAAAAATATATGGAAACAAACGAAAATGAAAATACAACAATCCAAACGCTTTGGGATGCAGCAAAGGCAGTCCTGAGAGGAAAATACATCGCAATCCAGGCCTATCTCAAGAAACAAGAAAAATCCCAAATACAAAATCTAACAGCACATCTAAAGGAAATAGAAGCAGAGCAGCAAAGACACCACAAACCCAGCAGAAGAAGAGAAATAATAAAGACCAGAGCAGAAATAAACAATATAGAATCTAAAAAAACTGTAGAGCAGATCAATGAAACCAAGAGTTGGTTTTTTGAAAAAATAAACAAAATTGATAAACCTCTAGCCAGGCTTCTCAAAACAAAAGGGAGAGGACCCAAACAGATAAAATCATGAATGAAAATGGAATTATTACAACCAATCCCTCAGAGATGCAAGCAATTATCAGGGAATACTATGAAAAATTATATGCCAACAAACTGGACAACCTGGAAGAAATGGACAGATTCCTAAACACCCACACACTTCCAAAACTCAAACTGGAGGAAATAGAAAGCTTGAACAGACCCATAACCAACAACGAAATTGAATCAGTTATCAAAAATCTCCCAACAAAGTAGAGTCCAGGACCAGATGGCTTCCCTGGGGAGTTCTACCAGACATTTAAAGCAGAGATAATACTTATCCTTCTCAAGCTATTCCAAAAAATAGAAAGGGAAGGAAAACTTCCAGACTCATTCTATGAAGCCAGTATTACTTTGATTCCTAAACCAGACAGAGACCCAGTAAAAAAAGAGAACTACAGGCCAATATCCCTGATGAATATGGATGCAAAAATTCTCAATAAGATACTAGCAAATCGAATTCAACAGCTTATAAAAAGAATTATTCACCATGATCAAGTGGGATTCATTCCTGGGATGCAGAGCTGGTTCAACATCATTCCTGGGCAAATCAATCAACGTGATACATCACATTAATAAAAGAAAAGATAAGAACCATATGAGCCTGTCAATCGATGCAGAAAAAGCATTTGACAAAATTCAGCATCCTTTCTTAATAAAAACCCTCCGAGAAAGTCGGGATAGAAGGAACATACTTAAACATCATAAAAGCCATTTATGAAAAGCCCACAGCTAATATCATCCTCAATGGGGAAAAACTGAGAGCTTTCCCCCTGAGATCAGGAACACGACAGGGATGTCCACTCTTACTGCTGTTGTTTAACATAGTGTTGGAAGTGCTAGCATCAGCAATCAGAAAACAAAAGGAAATCAAAGGCATCAAAATTGGCAAAGATGAAGTCAAGCTTTCACTTTTTGCAGATGACATGATATTATACATGGAAAATCCAATAGACTCCACCAAAAGTCTGCTAGAACTGATACATGAATTCAGCAAAGTTGCAGGATACAAAATCAATGTACAGAAATCAGTCGCATCCTTATACACTAATAATGAAGCAACAGAAAGACAAATAAAGAAACTGATCCCATTCACAATTGCACCAAGAAGCATAAAATACCTAGGAATAAATCTAACCAAAGATATAAAAGATCTGTATGCTGAAAACTATAGAAAGCTTATGAAGGAAATTGAAGATTTAAAGAAATGGAAAAACATTCTGTGCTCATGGGTTGGAAGAATAAATATTGTTAAAATGTCAATACTACCCAAAGCTATCTACACCGTCAATGCAATCCCAATCAAAATTGCACCAGCATTCTTCTCGAAGCTAGAACAAGCAATCCTAAAATTCATATGGAACCACAAAAGGCCCCAAATAGCCAAAGTAATTTTGAAGAAGAAGACCAAAGCAGGAGGCATCACAATCCCAGACTTTAGCCTCTACTACAGAGCTGTCATCATCAAGACAGCATGGTATTGGCACAAAAACAGACACATAGACCATTGGAATAGAATAGAAACCCCAGAACTAGACTCACAAAAGTATGGCCAACTCATCTTTGACAAAGCAGGAAAGAATATCCAATGGAAAAAAAAGACAGTCTCTTTAACAAATGGTGCTGGGAGAACTGGACAGCAACATGCAGAAGAATGAAACTAGACTACTTTCTCACACCATTCACAAAAATAAACTCAAAATGGATAAAGGACCTGAATGTGAGACAGGAAACCATCAAAACCCTAGAGGAGAAAGCAGGAAAAGACCTCTCTGACCTCAGCCACAGCAACTTCTTACTTTACACATCCCCAAAGGCAAGGGAATTAAAAGCAAAAATGAACTATTGGGACCTTATGAAGATAAAAATCTTCTGCACTGCAAAGGAAACAACCAACAAAACTAAAAGGCAACCAACGGAATGGGAAAAGATACTTGCAAATGAC
Source organism: Neofelis nebulosa (assembly GCF_028018385.1). NCBI lineage: Eukaryota > Metazoa > Chordata > Mammalia > Carnivora > Felidae > Neofelis > Neofelis nebulosa. The sequence goes on from NC_080789.1 coordinate 53,439,926, forward strand.
ATATCGCACAAAGGGCTAGTATCCAAAATCTATAAAGAGCTCACCAAACTCCACACCCGAAAAACAAATAATCCAGTGAAGAAATGGCAGAAAACATGAATAGACACTTCTCTAAAGAAGACATCCGGATGGCCAACAGGCACATGAAAAGATGCTCAACGTCGCTCCTTATCAGGGAAATACAAATCAAAGCCACACTCAGATATCACCTCACGCCAGTCAGAGTGGCCAAAATGAACAAATCAGGAGACTATGGATGCTGAAGAGGATGTGGAGAAATGGGAACCCTCTTGCGCTGTTTGTTGGTGGGAATGAAACTGGTGCAGCCACTCTGGAAAACAGTGTGAAGGTGCCTCAAAAAATTAAAAATAGACCTACCCCATGACCCAGCAGTAGCACTGCTAGGAATTTACCCAAGAGATACAGGAGTACTGATGCATAGGGGCACTTGTACCCCAATGTTTATAGCAGCACTCTCAACAATAGCCAAATTATGGAAAGAGCCTAAATGTCCATCAACTGATGAATGGATAAAGAAATTGTGGTTTATATACACAATGGAGTACTATGTGGCAATGAGAAAGAAAGAAATATGGCCCTTTGTAGCAACGTGGATGGAACTGGAGAGTGTGATGCTAAGTGAAATAAGCCATACAGAGAAAGACAGATACCATATCTTTTCAGTCTTATGTAGATCCTGAGAAACTTATGTAGATCCTGAGTGGGAGAGAGCCAAAGCATAAGAGACTCTTAAAAACTGAGAACAAACTGAGGGTTGATGGGGGGTGGGAGAGAGGGGAGGGTAGGTGATTGGTATTGAAGAGGGCATCTCTAGGGATGAGCACTGGGTGTTGTATGGAAACCGATTTGACAATAAATTTCATATATTAAAAAAAAATCATTCAACCAGAAACAGGATTCAAAGAAGATCTCTCTGAAAAAAAAAAAAAAACAGTTATAATCAGCTGACTTAGTTGTTGAGGACAAAAGAGAAGTTATGAGAAATTTCCAACCTTTTGGGTATCTAGTAATGCTAAAAAAGGAAGCCTACTCAAACTGAGCTATAATCAATTTCTCCTTTGTAAAATGCTTATTTATTTATTTGGAGAGAAAGAGAGAGAGCAGGGAAGGGGCAGAGAGAGAGAGGGAGAGAGAGAGAGAATATCAAGCAGGTTCCATGCTGTCAACACAGAGTCCGACAGGGGCTCAAACTCATGAACCGTGAGATCATGACTTGAGCCAGAATCAAGAGTTGGACACTCAACCCACTGAGCCACCCAGGCACCCCTAAAATTCAATTTCTTAAAAAAAATTTTCCATTAATGGATCTAGAATTGTAGATAGCCAGTCAGTCAGAAAGCAAATAAGATACACAGTACATGAAATACCATGTGGGAAAATGCCTAAAGGAAAAAAAAATTAAAGAACATTTCAATAGGTAATTCAAAAGAAAATCTTCTCCTTCCTTCAACAACAACCACTTCAAATTCTTTCCCAGTTAGGGCAGCACTCCCGTAAGACCAGTGGGTTTGAAGACAAGGTTACAGGAGTGAGTAGCCCTTGAAGAGGACCTTCAGTCATGCAACCTTTTGTTGAAACCCTGCAGAAGCAAATCCAGTCACTTACTGAGTAACCATTCAAGATTAATTGAAAGTTCATGAACTGCTACTATGAAAGGATGCCTGACATTAAAAGGCAAAGCTGTATAAATATTTAAGAAACAGAGAAGAGAGAGAGAATTTTTTTTAAGTAATTACTTTACTATAAGAAATGAGACTTTCCAGTTTGTTTCATCACCAGGCAAAATATAAAGAGATATGGTATATGGAAGTTTGTATTGTGCATGTTAGTTCTTTATTGCACAAACAGAAGGAATCGAGCCAAAATATTCACAGCACAAAGCTCACGGGACCATTAGAACTGGCTAAGCCCACGGCTGAATTCTAACAAATAGCACTGGGAGCAGCGCTAGGAGAGAGGAGCATAAAAGAAGTAAGAGCTGTTCTGCCAGTGGCAAGCCTCAGAAGCATTAGGATTTCTGATTTTGAGTGTGCGCTATAATGAGAGTGAAATTTGATAACCCTGTACCCCTGTTTCATATGATCAGAACACCATGAATTTTTTATTTTAATGTGAATATTTCTATGGAAAATATGGACTTAATTATTTAAGTACAAATTCCCTCACTTCCTACTGTTCTATACCTGGAATAAATGTTACTTGTCTGGCCTCTGAGGGCATTATTCTGCCCTACAAAAAAAAAAAAAATTGAAAGTACATTTAATTAAAATAGACTCTTCAATCAGAATGGCACCTCCACAAGACCCTAGATGTAGGGGAAAAAGGTGGAAGAAGGAGAAAGAGAAACAAAATGAATAGCAATAGATTAGTAAATATATCTTTATTCTGGTTTGTTCTGTGCTTCAGATTTATTAAAACCTCCCCAAAGAAAGAAAGCTAATATGGTGGATGTTTATTTAAATACTTCAGAAAAGATTCTATTGAGAATTTCAAATGTCAGGGGAAAAAGGTAATATACTTTTTGTTAATGTTGGGTTGCTTTTAATTAAAAGTAAATGTTCTAAAACCCTGCACTACAGGCTTTTAATGTTTTTAATGTTTTGCTTCGCACTGTATGCACAAGATGAAGGACTGAAAATACTCTCTTGAAATTGCCTGTCTTGGGAAGGTAGACTTCCCCTTCAAAGGGGTATAGGGGAGGAGTTTCAGAAGTATTTGAGAGTCAGGGGCTCCCGGGTGGTTTGTCACTTAAGCTCTGACTCTTGATTTCGGTTCAGGTCATGATCTCATGGTTCATGGGATTGAACCCTGCATCAGGCTCTTGGCTGACAGCACGGAGTCTGCTTGGGATTCTCTCTCCCCCTCCCTCTCTCTCTCTCTCTCAAAATAAGTGAACATTTAAAAAAAAGAAATATTTGCGAGCCATTTTCAAGCTACATAAGACCTCATCATATTATCTCTCTTTCTACAGCTCCCCAGGATGTCTGCTGTGCTTGCTCATTTTTCCTTTCCAAGGAAATCATCGTCCTAAAGCAATTGCTACTAAGGGGTAAATTTTAGGTCTCTTGGTACTTTGGGGGTAGAGAAAAGCAGCTAACCGCTGGGTTATATTACCTCATAAAATGTATTAGAATATCTAAAACACTTCTAAAAGAGAAGACTTTCTGTGGTTCTTAATAAGAACCACTTGGAGACTGTAACCTCATTTATAAGTTTATACCCTTCATTCATTTCGTTAGACATCTTAAGATAGGATTATTTTTAAATGTTATCCTTTGAGAGAGTGCAATTTACTATTTGCAATAAGAATATTAAAAGGCGAAAGATTTATGCGATTTGAAGAGAAACCAGAGCATTGCAACAAGAATATCAATACTCTCAGACGTCTGGTTCAAAATGCAAAGAAGATGGGAGGCCAGGCAGAGACTTCCTAGTCCACTTCCTGATCTGACATATATTAAGAGAGTTTTCATACAACACCTCATGTGAAGCTCCAAACGATTTTTTTTGAGATGCATTTAAAGCAAGAGTGGGAAGAAAATGCATTAATATTATCTCATATCTTGAAAAGTAATGATGCATGCAGAAGTACTTAAAGTATCAACTGGTGTGTTTTTTATTTTCACGAATTCCTAGCTCTTCATGTTGCCTGGCAGGGATCCTGTTGTAGAGAGTGTCATTCCCTGCTCTGTGCACATGGAAGAGGTAACTGGAGGAAAGAAGAGGGGAGGTGCAAAACCATCCAGAAACGAAACACTGTTCAGCTTTGAACTTTAAAATAGAGCTGAGGGTGGGGGGCGCCTGGGTGGCTCAGTTGTTAAAGTGTCTGACTTCAGCTCAGGTCATGATTTCACGGTTCGTGAGTTTGAGTCCTGCTTCCGGCTCTGTGCTGACGGCACAGATCCTCTGTCTCCCTCTCTCCCTATCCTCCCCCACCACCTGCTCACACACTCTCTCTCTCAGAAATAAATACATAAAAAAATTATAAAACAAAATAGAGCTAGGTTCATAGCCGATGAACAGTATAAAATCCTAAAAATGTTTGATTTGCAAATGACAAATCTTGAAAAAGAAGAGGTTTTTTAGGTATTCTAAAACCTCGGTTTGCTTTTAGGAGCAAAGCCTGACTGGTATAGGGAATAGAGTTTACCATGCCTTGGATCACAGGGTGGAAAGGATTTGGGCTGTAAGACTGCTGGAGAAGAGTCCTCCCACCTAATAAGGACACTTTCTAGATAGTGGAGAGGAGTTTTGAAAAAGTTTGGAGAAAAGATCAAGAAACTTGGATCTTAGTGTGGATCCCTCCTTTTTGCCCAGCACATTTTAAGTTTGAAGCCACAAGGAGGAGGAGAAAGAAACTCCTAGATATATTTGGAAATTCAAAAGTAGAAGAGGGTTGTATCCCATTTCCAGCTTGGAATTCTAAAAGGAAAAGTCTTTGTGGAGTGTCACTAGACATACCCATCGTGGAGGCAATAGATTATGTATGATAGTACAGTGTGTATAAGCAGAGAGAATCTGCGATAGCCCACTGGGCTTAACTCCCTATGAACACAGAGGAGATTAAAAGACATTTTTGAGTGCCCAAGGTGGGAAAGAAGTAGCTGAGGACTCACAGGAGACCAGGAAGTCAGTCTTCATGATGAAGCGTAGGGAACACCAAAGTAGAGACCTAAAACATGGGCAGTCAAGCTGAGGACAGGTGGTAGATCTGAGTAAGTCTAAGATGAGCCATATTAGCAAGAGAGGAGAGGAACCAAAGCAAGAGGAAACACTGAGTGTTCCTCCCTCACCCCTAGTCTGGAGCCATCACCGTGCCTTGCCTGTGACAGGAGAACAGAGGACCAGCTGGAAAAACCATGGACCTCAGCATAGGATGATAGCAAAGACAGAGTCATATCTCCAAGACTATGTAGGACTGCTAAAGTATAAATTTTAAAAAGAGAAAATCATGAGTCTCATGCAAATGTAAAATGAACACATGCTAAGGGTGTATTCATCTTATTAATTAAGGACAGAACAGGGAAGACATTAAAATCTGTTCAGAGTAGAATTCGAAGAAAAGTAATACATAGGCAGTTGGAATGCTGAACTGAATTTGCTACAAGATGCAAGATTGATGATTAACCCATAGGACCATAAAACACAACGAATGGAATTACCTTTTCCATAAGGTAGAAATCAACTACATTCCTACTGATGAAACTCATTTGCATTGTTATGGACAAGAATCACTTGCATTACTATCAGTTTCCTACAAGGTGGTTTTTGCTCTTTACTTTAGCATTAAGTAAATCACTTTCGTTAGACATATTGACAATTTTATAAAAAGAAAGGAACATAAGAAAGCATATATTAAGGATAAAATCTGCAAGGCATTTTATGATTTTCTTCCTTAGAGTTGATTTTTTGCATGGCATTAGGAAGATTCTGCAGTTTTAGGGGACTGGCCACTTCTTTTTTTTTAAGTTTTTATTTAAATTCCTGTTAGTTAACATGCAGTATAATATTAATTTCAGGTGTACAATTTAGTGATTCAACACTTCCATACAACGCCCCGTGCTCATCACAGGTGCTCTCCTTAGTCCCTATCACCTACCCATATCTCCCATCCTCCCAACCCTCCCTCCCCTATTAATCATCGGTTGTTCTCTATTGTCTGTTTCTTGGTTTTCCTCTCTCTTTTTTCTCCTATAATCATTTGTTTTGTTTCTTAAATTCCACATATGAGTAAATTCATATGGTAGTTGTCTTTCTCTGATTGACTTATTTCACTTTGCATAATACACTAGCTTCATCCCCATCATTTCAAATAGCAAGATTTCATTCTTTTTCATAGCTGAGTAATATTCCAGTACACACACACACACACACACACACACACATATGTATATGTACACATACTACATCCTCTTTTTAAAAAAATGTGTATTTATTTTTGATAGAGAGAGATAGAGTGTGAGTGGGGCAGAGAGAGAGGGAGACACAGAATCTAAAGCAGGCTCCAGGCTCTGAGCTGTCAGCACAGAGTCTGACGCAGGGCTTGAACTCACGTACAGTGAGATCATGGCCTGAGCCAAAGTCAGACGCTCAACTGACTGAGCCCCGCGGGCGTCCCCACATCCTCTTTATCCATTCATCAGTCAATGGACATTTGGGCTCTTTCCATAATTTGGCTATTATAGATAATGCTGTTACAAACATTGGGGTGCATGTATCCCTTTGAATTAGTATTTTGTATTCTTTAGGTAAATACCTAGTAGTGCAATTGCTGGGTCATAGGGTAGTTCTATTTTTAATTTTGTGAGGAACCTCCACACTATTTCCCAGAGTGGTTGCACCAGTTTGCATTCCCACCAACAGTGGAAAAGGGTTCCCCTTCCTCTGCATCCTCGCCAACATCTGTTGTTTCTTTTTTTTTTTTTTAACGTTTATTTATTTATTTATTTATTTATTTATTTATTTATTTATTTATTTTTTTAATTTATTTTTGGGACAGAGAGAGACAGAGCATGAACGGGGGAGGGGCAGAGAGAGAGGGAGACACAGAATCGGAAACAGGCTCCAGGCTCCGAGCCATCAGCCCAGAGCCTGACGCGGGGCTCGAACTCACGGACCGCGAGATCGTGACCTGGCTGAAGTCGGACGCTTAACCGACTGCGCCACCCAGGCGCCCCAACGTTTATTTATTTTTGAGACAGAGAGAGACAGAGCATGAACAGGGGAGGGGCAGAGAGAGAGGGAGTCACAGAGTCTGAAACAGGCTCCAGGCTCCGAGCTGTCAGCACAGAGCCCGACGCGGGGCTCGAACTCACGGACCGTGAGATCTGACCTGAGCTGAAGTCGGACGCTTAACCAACCAAGCCACCCAGGCGCCCCCATCTGTTGTTTCTTGAGTTGTTCATTTTAGTCATTCTGACAGGTGTGAGGTGGTATTTCAGTGTGGTTTTGATATGTATATCCCTGATGATGAGTGATGTTGAACATCTTTTCATGTATCTATTAGCCCTCTGGATGTCTTCTTTGGAAAAGTGTCTATTCATGTCTTTTGCCCATTTCTTCACTGGATTATTTGTTTTTTGCATGTTGAGTTTGATAAATTCTTTATACATTTTGGATACTAACACTTTATCAGATATGTAATTTGCAACTATCTTCTCTCATTCCATAGTTTGCCTTTTAATTTTGTTGTTTCCTTCCCTGTGCAGAAGCTTTTTCTTTTGATGAAGCTCCAAATAGCTTATTTTTTCTTTTATTTCCCTTGCCTCAGGAGACATATCTAGTTAGAAGTTGCTATGGCCAATGACAAACAGGTTACTGCCTGTGTTCTCGTAAAGGATTTTGATGGTTTCCTGCCTCCCATTTAGGTCTTTATTCCATTTTGAATTTATTTTTGTATATGGTGTAAGAAAGTGGTCCAGTTAAATTCTTTCCCATGTTGTCCAGCTTTCCCAACACCATTTGTTGAAGAGACTTTTTTTTCAATGTTTTATTAATTATTTTTGAGGGGAGAGAGAGAGAGCAGAGGAGGGGCAGAGAAAGAGAGAGGGAGACACAGAATCTGAAGCAGATTGAACTCATAAATGGAGAGATCATGACCTGAGCCAAAGTCAGACGCTTAACCCATTGAGCCATCCAGGCACCCTGAGACTCTTTTTTTCTATTGAATATTATTTCCTGTTTTGTTGAGATTAATTGATCATATAGTTGTGGGTTCATCTCTGGATTTTCTGTTCTGTTTCATTGATCTATGTGTCTTTGTGTCAGTACCATATTGTCTTGATCACTACAGCTTTGAAATATAACTTGAAGTCTGGAATTGTGATGCCTACAGCTTTGCTTTTCTTTTCCAAGGTTGATTTGGCTGTTCAGGGTTGTTTGTTTGTTTGTTTGTTTGTTTGTTTGTTTGTTTGTAGTTCCATACAAATTCTAGGACTGTTTGTTCTAGCTAGTGGTATTTTCATAGGGAAAATGCCAGTGGTATTTTGATAGGGATTGTATTAAATGTGTAGATTGCTTTGGGTAATATAGACATTTTAATGATATTTGTTCTCCCAATGCATGAGCATGGAATGTTTTCCCATTTCTTTGTGTCATGTTCAATTTCTTTCATGGGCATTTTATAATTTTCATAGTACAGGTCTTTTACCTGTTTGGTTATGTTTATTCCAGGTATCTTATGGTTTTTGGTACAATTGTAAATAGGATTGATTCCTCGATTTCTCTTTCTACTGCTTCATTATTGGTCTATAGAGATACAATAGATTTCTGTGCATTGATTTTGTATCCTGTGACTTTACTGAATTCATTTGATCAGTTCTGGCAAATTTTTGGTGGTCTTTTGGGTTTTCTATATAGAATATCATGTCACCTGCAAATAGTGAAAGCGTTACTTCTTCCTGCCAATTTGAATGCATTTTATTTCTTTTTGTTGTCTGATGGCTGCGGGTAGGACTTCTAACACTATGTTAAATAACAGTGGTGAAAATGGACATCCTTATCTTGTTCCTGAGGAAAAGCTCTCCATTTTTCACTCTTGAGGATGATGTTAGCTGTGGATTTTTCATATATGGCCTTTATTATGTTGAGGTATGTTCCCTCTAACCTTACTTTATTGAGGGTTTTTATCATAAATGGATATTGTACTTTGTCAACTGTTTTTTCTGCATCTATTTATTGATGTCATGTGTCAATATCTGATTGATTTGTAAATATTGAACCACATTTGCAGCCCAGGAATAAATCCCACTTGATCATGGTGAATGATTGTTTTAATGTACTGTCGGATTTGGTTTGCTAGCATTTTGTGGAGAATTTTTGCATCCATGTTCATCAAAGATATTGGCCCGTGGTTTTATTTTTTAGTGAAGCCTTTACCTGATTTTGGTACCAGGGTAATGCTGTTCTCATAGGATGAATTTGGAAATTTTTCTCTCCTTTTCTACTTTTCGGGATAGTTTGAGAAGAATGGGTATTATCTTTTCTTTAATGTTTGGTAGAATTCACCCATAAAGCTACCTGGCCCTGGATTTGTGTTTGTTGGGAGATTTTTTATTACTGATTCAGTTTCTTTGTGGTTATTGGTCTGTTCAAGCTTTCTATTTCTTCGTGTTTCAGTTTTGGTAGTTTATATGTTTCTAGCAATTTATCCACGTCTTCCGGGTTTTCCAATTTGTTGGCATATAGTTTTTCATAAAATGCTCTTATAATTGTTTATATATCTGTGGTGTTGGTTTATATTTCTCCTCTCTCATTTGTGATTTTATTTATTTGGGTCCTTTCTCTTTTCTTTTTGATAAGTCTGGCTAGAGGTTTATCAATTTTATTAATTTTTTCAAAGAACCAGCTCCTGGTTGCATTGATCTGTCCTATTGTTGTTTTAGTTTCTATATCATTTATTTCTACTCCAATCTTTCCTTCTGATGGCTCTAGACTTCATTTGTTATTGGTTTTTCTAGCTTTTTTTAGGTGTAAGTTTAGGTTGTTTATTTGAGATTTTTCTTGCTTCTTAAGGTAGCCTGTATTGCTATATACTTCCCTCTTAGAACCACTTTTGCTGCATCTCAAAGGTTTTGTACCATTGTGTTTTCATTTTCATTTGTTTCCATGTATTTTTTAAACTTCTTCTTTGATTTCCTGGTTGAATCATTCATTGTTTAGTAGCATGTTGCTTAACCTCCACGTATTTGTGATCTTTCCAAGTTTTTTCTTGTGGTTGACTTCAAGTTTTATAGCATTGTGGTCAGACAATATGCATGGTATGACCTCAATCTTTTTGCACTTGTTGAGGCCTGATTTGTGACCTAGTATGTGATCTATTCTGGAAAATGTCCCATGTGCACTTTAAAAGAATGTGTATTCTGCTGTTTTAGGATGGAATTCCTGAATATATCTGTTAAGTCCATCTGGTCCAGGGTGTCATTCAAAGCCATTGTTTTCTTGTTGATTTTCTGTTTAGATGATCCATCCATTGATGTAAGTAGGGTGTTAAAGTTCCCTACTATTATTGTATTATTATCTATTAGTTCCTTTATGTTTGTTATTAATCTTTTTATATTTTTGGGTGCTTTGATGTTGGGTGCATAAATATTTACAATTGTTTTATCTGTGTGTTGGATTGTCCCCTCTATTATTATACAGTATCATTGTCTCTTGTTACAGTCTTTGGTATAAAATGTAATTAGTCTGATATAAGTCTTCCTGGCTTTTTTTTGATGTCCATTTGATGTAAATGTTTCTCCATCCCCTCATTTTCAATCTGCAGGTGTCTTTAGGTGTAAATGAGTCTCTTGCAGGTAACATATAGATGGGTCTTGGTTTTTTATCCATTATGACATCCTAAGTTTTTTTTTTTAAGTGTTTAGTCCTTTTGTATTCAAAGTAATTGTTGATAGATATGTATTTAGTGCCATTGTATTACTTGTTAAGTCATTGTTTCTGGAGATTTTCTCTGTTCCTCTCTATTCTTTGTCACTTTTGGTCTTTCCTTTGCACTCAAAGAGTCTCCTTTAATATTTCCTGCAGGACTTATTTAGTGTTCATGAACTCCTTTAGTCTTTGTTTGTCTGGGAAACTTTTTATCTCTCCTTCTATTCTGAATGATAGCCTTGCTGGATAGAGTATTCTTGGCTACAGACTTTTCCCATTCAGCACTTTGAATATATCATGCCACTCCCTTCTGGCTTGCCAAGCTTCTGTTGAGAAATCTGCAGCTGGCCTTCTGGGTCTTCCCTTGTAATTTAAGGACTTCTTTTGTCTTTTTGCTTTTAAGACTTTTTCTTGATCGCTACATTTTCCAAACTTAATTACAATATGCCTTGGTGTTGGCCTGCTTTTGTTGATTTTTATGGGAGTTCTCTGTACCTCCTGGATCTAAATGTCTGTTTCATTTCTCAAATTAGGGAAGTGTTCAGCTATTATTTCGTCAAATAATTTTTTTGCTCCTTTTTGTCTCTCTTCTTCTGGCACTCTTATAATATGAATATTATTATGTTTGATGGAGTCACTGAGTTTCCTAAGTCTATTCTCATGTTCCATAATTCTTCTTTCTCTCCTTTGTTCAGCTTCATTATTTTCCATTATTCTGTCATCTATATCAATTATTTGTTCCTCTGCTTCTTCCAGCCTTGTGTTCATTGCATCAAACCTGTTTTCAATCTCAGTTATTACATTTTTCATTTCTGACTGATTCTATTTTAATTCTCTGTGGTAAGGGTCTCCCTAAAGTCTTCCATTCTCTTCCCAAGCCCAGCTAGTATCCTTATGATTATTGCTTTAAATTCTCCATCAGTCACATTATTTATATCTGTTTTGCTTAGATCTCTGGCCATGACCTTACCATGTTCTTTCATTTGGGGTGAATTCTTCCATCTTGGTATTTTGCCTAAGTCTCTGCATTCTGTGTGTTAGAAAAGCCCATTATGTTTCGTGCTCCTGAAATTAATGGCTTTATGAAGAAGAAGTCTTATAGTTCCCAGGGCCTGGTGCTTCAGGGAATGTTTCTAGTGATGCTGCATGTGCTCTGCTATTGTGTTTTAGCTGCTCTATCCTTCAGGCCAGGTATTTGCAGAAGCTCTCCTTGCATACAGCAGGCAGTGTTTGGTCCTTGGCCAGAATGTGATGAGCTTTAACTAGGTGTGCTCTGGTCTGCTTGTGAAATGAGACCTGATACTACTTCTACTAGAACTGAAGCCCTGCAGAACTCTCTAGCTAGGAGACGTGATGTGGGTAGGGGTCTGTGCTGGTCTTCTGGGGAAGGGGCCCACTGTGCTGAGACTGAGGCAAGCTTGACCAAGAAGGGCAGTCCCACCAGAGTGCAGAGGTGTAAGACTTGGTGTGAGCAGGCTAGGCATCCAGTGGCGCTGTGCTGATTCCTATGAGTGGCTCAGTGTTTATACTGAAGGGCAGGGAGGGGAAATGGCACCAACCAGCTCCTTTGTCCCTGGAGAGGCATCTCTGTGAATGCTGCCTTTCAGGGAAGCGCTCTGAGAAGAGAAAATAATCTCCCCCAATATGTCCCAGGTGTTTCAAATCACTGTTTCCACACTATCTGCCTCTGGGTTGCCTGCCTGCCTTCTCTCCAGGAGCAGTGCAGTGCCCCTGAGGCTCTATCAGCCAAGCCTGCTGACTTTTAAAACTCCAGGCTTTCGGGATGTGGTGTGGGCAGGGGCTTGTGCTAGTCTCCTGGGGAAGGGGCCCACCATGCTGGGACAGAGGCAAGCTTGACCGAGAAGGGCAGTCACACCAGAGTGCAGGGCTGTGGGACTTTTGCCACTTTTCGTCTTACCTCCCACTCACCTGGCTGCTGATGTCTTCCTAAGATATGATGAAAGTTTTCTTTCATGACAGTTATAAGAACTCAAATGCAAATACTCAGAGGACAGATAGGATATATATTTAATTTCATATTATGGTACAAATGACTTTAAGTTGTAAAATAGGCTAGTCAACAGAAAATCAATCGAAGGTGCACACAATGACAATGTTGACCGTTCTACTAAAAGGACACCCAGGATTTCCTTTTACCTGTCCTTAAGTCTTGGACAAATTTTCCTAACAGTGTGTGGCACTCCTCGCTTAAAGCCAGCAGGAGATCATGACAGATAGTTTTCTACTGATATCAGAAAAGCACATAAGGCCCCAGGAGCATTAGATCACCCCAAGCAGAAGTGGTGAAGAAGAGAAATGCAGGTGCACATGGGGATGATGAGGCACTGGGCTAAGAAACTGAATTTGACACTAGAATCAATGTGTCACCTGTGATTAGGCAGGGTAAGTTGTTCACCTCCAACACACAGAGCATTTTAGAGCTATATTATGTCCAGCTACAACAGGATAGAGATGATTACATTCCTCTGGTTTTGCATGCCCATGAGGTGACAGTTAGACTTGTGGCTGTTCCCCACACTTTGACTCTCTTTTTCGGAAGGGAATAAGAATATAAATTGCTTGTCTCACCCCTTCTGGGATCCCTCTGTTTTGGATGTCTACGCTCAGACAGGGTACCCTCAGCCCACCGGGGCTGCCTATCCAAGCAACATCCTCTAATCTAAGACTTATCAGTTATAGTGATACATAAACAAGTATTTTGTTTTCCATGTATCTGACTCTTATACATCTATCTCAATTGCTTCTGAAAACAAGGGAGGCAGAAAAGTATTATTTATTAGTCTTCTAATAGTTACCTTTTACTTAGTCGAGTTTGAGACTGAGAAACTCAAAGAAAAAGATTTTGATATAAGAATTCCAATTTTTAATTAGTAACTGGAAGGCAGAATATCCACAGAAAACAAGACAAGCAAAAAACCAAAATTAGCCATCCTCTAAATGTCAGAGCCCTCTCAAATATTTTCAATTCTTATATTGTCTTCTCTGGCATTTCATAATTATAATCACCACCTTTTTAGAAAGTCTCTCTGACTTTAGCTTCTTCAACATGAAAAAAGGAAAGAAATAATAAAATATCTATTTTATGGAATTCATTTGGAACTTAAGAAAACAAAGATGACTAAAGCTGTACCCTATATTCCGGGGCTTCTGTACCATGCAAGATGATACAGGAAATAGATGTATAATAAATAAGATTTTATAATAAAATGTGTGCCATCAGTGATAAAAGAAGGCTGATTTTGTTCATATTTTTCATAGTTTTCCATGAATTTCTTCTAATTAACTTTGATATTTACTATCAAAACCTTTTCCAGGAAAAACATTGAATGTACATATTATAAAACTTAAAAATACAGGGGGAGCATCATGACAGAAAAAAACTTAAAGCAATAAAAAATGCAAATGATATTCTATGCTATTGTTCTGAGACTCACATCAAATAATGTATTTCTAATCCTTTAAAAATTTCTTTAATGTTTATTTATTTTTGAGAGAGAGAGAGACAGACAGACACAGAATCTGAGGAGGACTCCAGGTTCCAATCTGTCAGCACAGAGCCTGACGTGGGGCTCGAACTGACTGGGCCATGCAGGTGCCCCCGAATTTTTAATATTTTAAAAAGTTGGTAAGAAATTACACTTGTTCTATTTTCAAATGATATTATAATTAACTACTAATTTTAAGCCACTGCCAGTATGTAGCACTTCAAGTTAACTCACGAAATCATAGTTTATAAAAATAGTTTTTACATTTTCATAGTGAAAACAAATATTCTTATATATGTATTTGTTCAATTATTATATTTGAAAAGTAAATTATGATATCTGATACTACATTGGGGATAAATATATCCTCTGTTCTACTTACTCATAGACAATTCTATTTCAAAATACTTGTGATTTTGAACTTTCCAATTATACTTAAAGTCAGATTGTTTTCAATGATTAAGATACTTCTATTTCACAAAGTTATATTTTCCTCAAAGCCACACCACTGAGCTTACAAATTACATTTTAACTAATGTTTAAAAATTACTTAATTTGTATTCAAAATGGATGAAAGACCTCAATGTGAGACAGGAAACCATCAAAATCTTAGAGGAGAACACAGGCAGGATCCTCTATGACCTCAGCCATAGCAACTTCTTACTAGACACATAGCCAGAGGCAAGGGAAACAAAAGCAAAAATCAACTATTGGGACCCCGTCAAGATAAAAACCTTCTGCACAGCAAAGGAAACAATCAACCAAACTAAAAGGCAACCAACGGAATGGGAGAAGATGTTTGCAAATGACATATCAGATAAAGGGTTAGTGTCCAAAATCTATACAGAGCTTATCAAACTCAACACCCAAAAAACAAATAATCCAGTGAAGAAGTGGTCAGAAGACATGAATCAGCACTTTTCCAAAGCAGACACCTAGATGGCTAACAGACACATGAAAAGATGTTCAATATCGCTCATCATCAGGGAAATACAAATCAAAACCACGATGAGATACCACCATACCTATACAAAAATACTGATTTGAAGGGGCACATGCACCCCTATGTTTACAGCAGCATTGTCAACAATAGCCAAGCTATGAAGAGAGACCAAATGTCCATTGACTGATGAATGGATAAAGAAGATGTGATACACACACACACACACACACACACACACATACACTGAAATATCACTCAGCCTTCAAAAAAAATGAAATCTTGCCATTTGCAATGATGTGGATGGAGCTAGAGTGTATTATGCCAACTGAAATAAGTCAGTCAAAGAAAGACAAATACCACATGATTTCACTCATATGTGAAATTTAAGAAACAAAACAGATGAACATATGGGGGGGCAAGAGAGAGGGAAACAAACCACAAGAGACTCTTAAAGATAGAGAACAAGGATTGCTGGAGGGCAGGGGGTGGGTGATGGGTTAGATGGGTGATGGAAACTAAGGAAAGCCCTTGTTACAATGAGCACTGGGTGTTGTATATAAGTGATGAATCTCTGAATTCTATTCCTGAAACCAATATGTATGTTAACCAATTAGAATTTAAATAAAAAATTAAAAGAAAAAAATTAATTTGTTTGATTAAAATAAAGTAATAAAACAAACTTTTTAAGTACTAGTTTTAGTTTCTAATGTGATCTGTCATGCACTGGAATATATCATTATTACCATAAGTGATTGCCAAACCTAGGATATTCTCCCATGAGGCACTGTTCTGGAGTTTTGTGAAGGCAATAGGAGATTTATAAGATTTAAATTTTGTAAGATCTTGTGTGGGCTGTTTCTAGAGTTGCCTGGCTTACTTGATCAATACATGGTTGCTTGCAATGAATGCCCCAGTCAGGTCAGAAGGAACGAGAAGGTGAAGCCTGAATTTGCCCACAGAAAGCAGATAAAACAGTTTTTAATTTGGCAATAATTGTTAAGAGATATAAGAAAGCACCACTTTCAAAGCCCGGAAAACAGAATCTCAAGAGGTCTTCAGATAGTCAAGAGTTACTGCTAAATTGAAAGCCTCTTGCTCCCTCAGCCCTGTCAACTTATGAAGACTTTGTGAGAGCCATGGCATGAATCTGGCAATAGAAAAAGTGTTTTCTTCCTAGACCAGGTTATCCATTGTAAGGCAGACAGCAAGCATGGAGATGGTTGCTACATCAGAGAAAGTTAGTGGACAGCTTAGTCTTGGAAGAAATTAACTTTGAGCAGTTAAAAACCAAGCAGAACCATCTACCAGCTCTCGTGTTCTTGGGCAATTTATTTAACCTCTCTGAGACCCACAACCTCATTTGTAAAATGGTGGTTAACCATCTCATTGCATTTGTGAAAATTAAATAAGATAATGTGTGCAAAGCTCTTATTATAGCTCCTGCTACTATGGTCAGTAAATACCATGTGTTATTTTTACTAGAATTTTATAACAGCTCAAAGAACAGAAGCAAAAGTAAAATTTCCAACTTGAGCATTTTTTTGTGTCACACTTCAGTACTCCCAGAATCTGTTTATAAATTATTTGGAAAAGAATTGTCTTATAAAAAGGACACATCTGCTCCTCTAGGAATGGCACTCCACAGAACAATCCTCTCAGCTTTCAAGAGTTCCAGGTAGTCAATCATTTCACCTGCCAACCATTCAGATATAATATCTCCACCACGGACATAGTCTTTTTTTCTGATAAATAAAGGTTAAAAGGTCATCCAAGAGTACCAAAAACCTAAGTGCACACCACATACACAAACAAGACAGCTATAAGTAGAAGGTAAATTATATATAATTTACCAGAGAAGCTATGTAGAACCAAA
Source organism: Neofelis nebulosa (assembly GCF_028018385.1). Lineage (NCBI taxonomy): Eukaryota > Metazoa > Chordata > Mammalia > Carnivora > Felidae > Neofelis > Neofelis nebulosa. The sequence continues at coordinate 53,456,637 of NC_080789.1, forward strand.
AGTAACAAACTACTAATGCATGAGCTGGAAAGCAGGGTGACAAGTCCTCCAGTTTTGACCAGAAAGGGATTGGTATAAAGCTTCATTGACCTTGGTATGAAGCTTCAGGTTTGAAAACTCAGCCTAAGTTTGCAGATCAAGTTCATGCTCTTCAAAACATGGCATCAATTGGGCCTGGCGTGGCAAACAGGAATTACTTTGTATGCCATTTCCACACAGTTCAGAACGGCTTCCTTGCATGCTGTGTTGAGACAGATACACACAGTATGGGTCTGAGGTCCGCTGGAAAGAGGGCAGGGGTCCCATAGCAGTGTGTGCTTTGGGCAAAGAACAAAGGTGTGGCATCCTGTGTGCCACCTGCTTGACATCTCAGATCTAGGCTGATTTGGAAAGTGGAGACACAGCAAGATGACTTCATGATCAAGTCATCTGCAATAGCAACTTAGAGGTAAGATGCTAATGAGCTATGAGCAGAGGAAGTGAAGTCAGGAAATGAATGGGTTTTAACTCAGGATCCAAGGGCTTAGTTAGGGGGTGGCTTGAAAGAAGTGTTCCTTCACAGAACTAGGTGAGAAATAAAATCAATCAGCTGGGCAGCGGTGTGCCAGGTCTCTCTGCGGGGCATGAACAGTTAATTCAGTTGAGTGTCTCAGACATATACAACATAAAATTAGAAGAATTATCACCATAGCTTAAGCTCTGAGGATTGATGAGTTAATTCTTCAGAAATCCAAAATTTTCACAAAATAAATATTCTGTAGTTCCTCAGTTAGAAGACAAACACAGGTTTGAAGAAATTCAAGCTTAATTTCTCCTGATGTTTAGGAGAACTTTTCTAGAAGGACCAAAACTTACAAAAAGTGAAAAGGGTCACGTTTTTGGGCACTTCTCACAATTTAAGTGAGCCATGCTATCTAGTAAGGTCCCTGTTTATGAAAATCTCTTTCTAGGGGAACAGCTAATTCTATTTTTTTTTAATTTTTTTAAGGGCAATTACACCATTAGTTACAAAAATAGCTGGAAAAATTTTCATGAAAAACTGAAGATCTATTTGAGGTTGTATGGCTTAATCTAGAACCAATGAGCACAACTGAAATTCAGTCACTTGGGATAGACCAAGTGAGTAGGCTGGTTGCTGCAAAAAAACAAGAAAATCAAGAAATAGAGTTCCACGGGCCTACCAAATAAAAACTAAAATAAAACAAAGCATATTATATATAATAGTTTGCATAAAAAAATAAATTCCAAATATGAGGAGTCTCAAATTGAAAGTCATGAAAAGTAAGAAATTTCCCTAATAAAGTTGATGACTAAGAGAAAAGAATTTCCAAAATGCTAGAGTTGATTTTCAAAAAAAAAAAAAAAAAAAAAGCTGCTTCTCATAAGGTCAGTTCTAAATATCTGTGCTCCAGTGTAAGAAATAACAAGGATGTATTTATTTGATAATGGTTAGAAATTCTCTTGATCAACTAACTGGTTGTCATAAAAAAGGATTCTGCTTCACATTCCAGAATGTCGCTAGACACAAACTTCTCCAAGTCAGATCAATTTAAAGGGAAGTAACAGAGCCCTAGCTTCTAACTTTCCACTATGCCTTCTTCTTCTGTGAATATTTTTCAAGAGGTTCAATAGCAACCAGTTTACAACAAATGTATAGAGATGATGCATGAGGGTTCTCTTCTGAGACTGAACTTCCAAATTATCTTCTCTTCTTACAGGTAGCATATTATTGGAAAGTTCGTCAAAAATCCAAAGCACTTTTCATAAAGAGACGGACTGGGCAATATTGGGAAAAGCTAGTCTGGCAGAATATATTTTGCAAAGTTGGCTCCACGGTTTTGTAATATGGCAGAAAGGATATTAATTGATTTTTGAGGTGAGTTCACAAAAGGCAATATAGTTACTGCTTGATTCTCTTGGGACATTCGTTCTTGGAATCAAGTCACCAGTTCTTAGTTGTCAATTATGCCCAGCCTTTGAGTTTTTCCAGCTAAGACTGAAACATTGTGGAGCAGAGGCAAGCCACTTTTTATGTGTCCATTCCAATTTGCTAAACAAAATCTGTAAGCATAATAAAATGGTTGTTGTTTTATGACACGGGGTCTAGGGTGGTTTGTTAAGCAACAGTGGTAACTAGGACAGATTTGGGCACCAGGGACACAGAGCAGTGGTTTGGGAGTGAGCCTCTGGTGGAAGCTGGAAGAACCCAGAAGACTTCAACAGAAGCGTGAAGTGCCTCAATGGGGCTGTCAGTGAGGGCTTAAAGGAAGTCAGGAAAATGCTACTGGAGGCTGGAGGAAAGGACATCTTTCAACATAATAGAAGAAAGTCTGGCAACACAAGTATCTGAAGTAACATAAAAAATAAGAGTTTCCTAATAAAATTAATGATCTAGTGAAGGGAATTTCCAGGTAGAATATCAAAAATGAAACCAGATTCCTTCTCACTGCCTATGTTAAAATGTGATAAGAGAATAATTAACTAAAGAATAAACTGTTAAATATAAAGGAGTCAGGAACTTCTGGGTTCAAAAATAAAATTGCTTCTCCTTCTCAACCTCTCAAGACTTTGAATTATTCTCAAATTAAGGAAGGCATTAGACAAAATACAGGATGAGATTCCAAGATCTCTGTTAAGACCTCAGAAAAATTTAAGGCAGTCTTAAACTCTTTAAACCCTTAAACCCCTTAACATAGTCCATTTAACTATCTTAAGGGTGTGCCTCTTAGATCCTTTGTATTCAAAAATAGAATTTTTAAGGATCTTTTTTTTTTTTTTTTTTTTTTTTTAATTTTTTTTTTCAACGTTTTTTATTTATTTTTGGGACAGAGAGAGAGACAGAGCATGAACGGGGGAGGGGCAGAGAGAGAGGGAGACACAGAATCGGAAACAGGCTCCAGGCTCCGAGCCATCAGCCCAGAGCCTGACGTGGGGCTCGAACTCACGGACCGTGAGATCATGACCTGGCTGAAGTCGGACGCTTAACCGACTGCGCCACCCAGGCGCCCCATGAATTTTTAAGGATCTTAAGAGCATTGGGTAAAGAGATTTCTTATCCCCCCAATATTTGTGATAGTAACACTTACCTAAAGGAGTAGATTATAAATGAATATATAGAAAGTCCATAGAGTTTTTAAAGGAATTGGTCAACTTAGATTAAAAGGGACAGAGATTGTACAAAATGAGAAGTCTTTGGATCTATAAACTATTATGGGTAGAAAGAAGAAAACTGCTCAGGTATAAACAGTCTCTTTTTTTATAGAGGAGGAAGAGTGACTCACGGTAGAGAAATAAGTTCCCAGGGAATAAAGTCCAGAACCACGGAGAACAACTCCAAGGAATTAGCACTGAGCCCGAATTAAGGAATTGGCTACATAAACATAGCTGAATTTCAGAATTGCTATGGACCAGTGACTTTTGCATGTTTAGTGTTTTTTCCTCTTTTAGTATAGAAATGTCTACTGCTTCTATCATCACTGTATGTTTGAGGAGTGTGCATGGAGGGGTGGAGATTCAGATAACTTACCTCTTCAGTTCAAAGGCCTTAGATCAAGTAGACCAGTAATCAAGAAGCTGTGTACAAGAAACCAGTCTGAGAAGGCTCATTTATACCCGGACCTGATATAGATTACAAATGCTGAATTTGGCATGATGCAATGACAGGATGAGACCTGGGGTCTTGTGGAAGGAGGTAGGTATACTTAAATGTGAGAGAGGTGTGAGTGACAGATTATATTTTCCAAAGATGGCCCCAATAATATCTTCCGTCCCCTGTACTCACCTTTGACACTCCTCACATCCAAGGTCAAGCTATGTTTCCTCCTCTCATATTGGGATGGCCTTGTGACTAAGGCACAAGTGACATAATGTGACGTCTGAGGCCTGGTCAAAAAAGGCAAAAAGCTTCCTCCTTGGTTTTCTTGAAAACTTGCCTTTTAAATCCAGTCACTCTGCTGTGAGGAAGATCAACAAACCTCAGGGACAGGCCATGGATAAAACAGCCAAGAGCTCCATCTGAGGTCCCATCATACGGACAGCATCAACTCTCAGCCATATGAGTGAGTGAGTCTTTAGATGATTTCCAGTGCCCAGCTATAAGAACTTCTTAGCTGGGATCTCAGATATTGTGGAACAGAGATAAACCATGTCCACTTTTTCTTCTCTGAATCCCTGACCACAAAATCTGAGAGCAAACTAAAATGATTGCTGTTTTACATCATGAAATGGGGTGGTTTACTATGCAGTGATTGCAACTGGAACCCACCTTTGCACTGAGTCTAGTAAGTTTCACATTGCACATTCAAGTTGCACATGAGTCTAGTAAGCTTCATGAGGAGAGCATTCATTGCTTTGGGAGATCTTCTAAACCTATGTGTATTCTAGGAAATCTAAATAAAGGATTAAAAAAAATTTTTTTTGCATGGATATTAAAAGAGGGGGCAGCTAGGTGGCTCAGTCGGTTAAGCATCCAACTTTGGCTCAGGTCATGATCTCACCACTCATGAGTTCAAGCCCCACATCAGGATCTATGCTGACAGTTCAGAGCCTAGAGTCTGCTTCAGATTCTGTGTCTCCCTCTCTCTGTCCCTCTCTCACTTGCGCTCTCTCTCTCTCTCTCAAAAATAAAACAAAAACATTTAAAAATTAAAAAAAAAAAGAAGACATGTATAGCTGTCTAAAGGGAGAGGTAGAGGGGAGCTGGGGGCAGACATCTGCAACTTTCCTGTTACTATCACTTTCACCACTATTCTTCCTGCCTGCCTTCTTGAACAGATAGCAAATTTTTAAAAATTAAAAATTAGATAAAGAAAAATTAGTACTAATAGAGTAAGATAAAAAAAAAATGAAAGGCACATAAGAAATGTGCCCCATGTCAAATACTAAAACATTAATAAAAAATTAAGCAGAAGATGATAGCATTAATAGTAACAGCTAATAATAAATGAGAGAGCTCAGAAAACTATGGAAGAAACAGGCTGTAGAATCAGATAGCCCTGGAATTCAATTTGTGCTCTCTCTGTCACTCCGAAGTTTCACGATCTTGGGTGCACCACTAAATATGCGATTGAGTCTTAGTTTCCACAATTGCAAAACAGAAATAATGTCTGCTTTACAGGGTGATTGTAAGAATGAAAAGATACTAAATCTGTCTATGGCACCAATCTGTCTATGTCTGGCGCATAGCATCCTATAAATAATATTGTCTGCTACAATAACATATGAACTAGCAGCCTTTTCCTCTGCAGGTACAGTTATGAAAATAGGGGGTTGGAAGTTCCCACCTGCAGTCTTGGACTGCCTGACTATGTACCAATTCTAAATCTCTGTTTATAATATTATTTAATAATTTTGTATAGAAATAGTTCATTTTGCATAAAAACCAATCACTGCACAGAGCTGTTGTTAAGACAAAATGTGGAAGTTTGTGTAGGGAGTATTTTGTGAATTGTGAAATACTAAACAAATATCAAGCATTATTATTTTTAATCCCCATTAGTCTTTAGACCAGCATTCACATAGCCTGTTACTTTTCAGGTTTTGTTGGTTGGTTGGCTTTCAAACAGAGAAGTTCTCATGTACACAGAAAATAATTTTGTGAGATAAAAAGCATAGAAATGGTGACATTCTCATATAAATGTCATTTATTTAAACAAATAGTACTCTTAGCAGATTTCCCCTTGTGATGTCAATGATAGGTGATGTTTTCAGGATGCTTTACTTCATTCGGGCTTGAAGCATTTTACCTGCATCTTTTACAATTTAAAACTCTTATCAGGGGGGTGCCTGGGTGGCTCAGTTGGCTGGGCGTCCAACTTCGGCTCAGGTCATGATCTCACAGTTTGTGGTTTCGAGCCCTACATTGGGCTCTGTGCTGACAACTCAGAGCCTGGAGCCTGCTTGGGATTCTGTGTCTCCCTCTCTTTCTGCCCCTCCCCTGCTTGTATTCTGTCTCTCTCTCTCAAAAACAAATAAACATTAAAAAAATTTTAAACTTCTATCAGAATGTCTGTTATTAATTAAATACTGTATGGTTTCCCTTTAGTTCAACTTGTAATTGAATCTTACTACAAAAGCAAGAACGTAAGTTGTATATAACTTCTGCAAAACTGTCAGTTATGCTAAAAATTACAGCTCCAAAATTCAGGGAAGCTATTGGGATGCATGACAGGCCTTCACGTGAAATCAAAGTATTCCATCTTTGGAAAATCCATAAATAACTGAAGAAATTTTGTATATTAATTATTTCCCCCCTTTAAACCTCTCAAAACAATCCACGCAGGAAAATAAAATCACAGAATTATTAAAGAAAATTGTTAACAATGTTTTCTCCTAGGGGTATATCATTTTTTATCATTATTGGCAGAAATTTTAAAAAACCTATGTGACATCACAGCACACCATTCTGTTTGCCAGAGTACCAGTTATTGTAGCTATTTCTTAACTAAACATAATTGATTTAATAAGGAAAAACTGTTATTTAATGCCAATATGCTGAATGATATTGGCATCCAAATTCTTTGTAGTATCTGTTTGCTAGCAGAGTAATGCTTTCATTTAGTGTGTCAAGCAATTGGAATAGAGGATATTCATCCCTTTCCTCAAGGTCTGCGGGAGATGTGTCGCGGTCCAGACTGGATGCCAGTTAACAGGGGTTTTTGCCTCTTTCCCGGGAATAGAATGCAGAACCCTCCAAGAGATGAGCCTCACCCGTGACTATCTGCTGGGAAGTTCAGATTTTGATCTAGGCCACTGTTTTCTCAGAGAAACAATGCCCCTGCCTCCCAGCCATTTCCTACACTAAACCCCAATAGAAATGAAGTAGAAAAGGCACAAATACGGTGAACGGATAAACCTGGGTTAGAGAAATAGACCTGTCACTTACCAGCTGTGTTATCTTGGGCAAGTCCTTTAACAACGAAGCCTCAGTTTCCTCATCTATTAAAATGGGAATAATAGCAAACACCTAAATATTTATGCACAGAGAAGCGTGAATAAATGAGATGTGTTTTCAAGCACAGCAGACCATAGTGTACTAGGGGCTAGGTACTGAAAAAGTGAATTCCTTTGTATAAACATCTAACAAAGGGGCTTGTTTCCACCATGAAAATAAACATCCCAAACTATGTTGAATGAAATCATATGCCCATCTTAAATTTATTCTCACTTTAGTTTTATTAAACCCTGGATCTTTCTACAAAGTTGATGTCCTTATGTTAAAGTCAATCAAGGCTAAATAGAATCTCTCTGATCCCTATTTCAATCTCTTAAAGTCCAAGGATTTCATCATATAGCCCAGTAGCTTTCAGCCTGAGGGATTTTGCTGCACAGAGGGGCCTTTGGCAATTTCTGGAGACAACTTTGTGTGTCACAACAGAGGAAGTACCCCTGGCATCTGGTGAGAAGAGGGCAGGCGTGATGCTAAACATCCTCCAGTGCAAAGAACAGCTCCCCAAGCAAAGAATCATACGGCCCAAAGTTTCAATTGTGCCAAGTTTGAGAAAATATTCTCCAAACCATTTCCATTTAGTTACTCAGCAAATAATTATTAAACAACTATGGTATACCAGGCACTATGCTGTATGCCAAAATAAACTGAAAAAAGAGAAATAGGTCCTGAATTCAGAGTTCAAGTCGTGGGGAAGACCAACAACTAAGTAAGCAATTAAACATATAATACAGGAATGTATTTTGATAGGTGACAATACAAAGTCCCCACACTTCTAGAAAAAAACTATTGTCTTAGAGCCATGATAACAGAAAACCACTGAAGCGGTTATTGTAAACCTTTCTAATTTATCAATGATAATTCTATAGTCATGGAAACAAGTGAATCTAGACCAAGTTTTAAACGTATCTCATTGATCAGTGACGACTCACTTCAGGGAATGTGCCTCTGAAAGCCAGCCAGTCAGTGACAGCTCATGTTTTGAAAGTCAGCAGCCAGGTGAATGCATGCCGGGAAACTCACTACTAAAGTTGACATCAGCCCATTACTGCCTGTGTAGCCAACTGCAACACAAAACATGTTTCTAAATCTTATGTCAACCCACTCCTGGGTCTGTAAGCAATTCAAAATATGCTTCTGCAACCAGTTCAAACCTGATGCTCAAAGCTCAGGGAAGATATTGGAAGTCATGCCAAATCCTAAAAAAAAAAAAAAAAAAAAAAAAGAGCAAAGTATTGTGCCACTGAAAATATACACATAACTGTAAATCTTTTCTGTATTAACCACATCCCCTCTGAGTCTCCCAAAACACTTCTTACTGAAAAAAATAGCACAGGGGCGCCTGGATGGCTCAGTTGGTTGAGCGGCCGACTTCAGCTCAGGTCATGATCTCGCAGTCCGTGAGTTCAAGCCCCGCGTCAGACTCTGTGCTGACAGCTCAGAGCCTGGAGCCTGTTTCGGATTCTGTGTCTCCCTCTCTCTGACCCTCCCCTGTTCATGCTCTGTCTCTCTCTGTCTCAAAAATGAATAAACATTAAAAAAAAATTAAAAAAAAAAAAGAAAAAAATAGCACAAAGCCAAGGCTAGAATTGTTAACAATGTTTCCTTCTAGATTCCAACCTCTTTTTAACCCAAGACCCTTTGGTAAACCTGAAATACTCCCCACTACTCCAACCTTTCCCTTATAACCCCATTCTGATATATAATACTGCCTTCCACAACGCACCACACCTGAGGCCAGTTGAAAACTTCAGTTCTTGAAAGATTGGGCATCAGTACACTAAGCAAAAAATGGATGAGGAAAGGGAAATTGGTGGGTGGAGTCAGAGCTGTGAGATAGTTAACAGTCCAGATGAAAGAACATGGAGGCCTTAATGTAGACAGAAGTACATGCATTCAGCATCGACGCTCCTTGGTGGTTTATTTCATCAAGCAATAAGGAATCAGGAGGAGTAAAGGAATCACCACATGGCTCCCATATGGGCCAGTGAGCCGCACCACTCACTGGGAGGCCAAAATGTGGAAGGAAGATGGTGTTTGAGGGAAAGATGAGAACAGTTTCAGATACATTGAATTAGAGGGTTCTGGAGGACAAACTGGAGATATAAAGTAAGAAGGTGAATATTTAAGTATAATTCGAAGAAAAAAGTCTGGCTTACAGATTAGGATCTGGATCTGGATACAGATTAGGGAATTTTCACATATAGATTGTTATTTTTTTTTAAATTTTTTTTTCAACGTTTTTTATTTATTTTTGGGACAGAGAGAGACAGAGCATGAACGGGGGAGGGGCAGAGAGAGAGGGAGACACAGAATCGGAAACAGGCTCCGAGCCATCAGCCCAGAGCCTGACGCGGGGCTCGAACTCACGGACCGCGAGATCGTGACCTGGCTGAAGTCGGACGCTTAACCGACTGCGCCACCCAGGCGCCCCTAGATTGTTATTTTTTTTTTTTCAACATTTTTTATTTATTTTTGGGACAGAGAGAGACAGAGCATGAACGGGGGAGGGGCAGAGAGAGAGGGAGACACAGAATCAGAAACAGGCTCCAGGCTCCGAGCCATCAGCCCAGAGCCTGACGCGGGGCTCGAACTCACGGACCGCGAGATCGTGACCTGGCTGAAGTCGGACGCTTAACCGACTGCGCCACCCAGGCGCCCCCCTAGATTGTTATTTTTAATCAGCTTGTATATATCTCATTTAAACCAAATCACTATATACCTAATTTATGCATGAACTATGGTCTGTCTGGGAATTTCAAACTGGGGATTTCTAATTGAGCAATAAGTCTCTTGACCATATTTCCAAAATTCCATACTACATTTCTCCTCAAAAGAACTACTGGACCTCTAAAAAAAATTCAGATGCAATCTAATGATATGCATTCTGACTAGTTAGATGGCTCTTCTAAGAAGTAGCCACTTGAATGATAGTTCTGTGTCTTTTGTAAAATGTTGAAAATATTATCTGCTCTGTTCTTATGCAATGAGCAATTGTGAGAAATTCCTTCTTAGGTTTTTATCCAGGAAAGATCGTATCTCTGCACGTTAAGAAATGGTAGCCCTCTGTACTGACAGGGCAGATCCTGCTTGGGATTCTCTCTCTCCCTCTCTCTCTCTCTCTCTGCCCCTCCCCCACTTGTGCTCACTCTCTCTTCCTCTCTCTCTCTCAAGATAAATAAACTTTTTTTAAAAACTTAAAAAAAGAAATGGTAGCCCTATGGATATTTATAAGACATGATTGAGATAATAATAACTAGATTTTATTAACCAACTATTTATCACACAATACTTGAAAACTCTCTACTTGAAATATGACTTATTCTTGAATTTTGTGACACCACACTCTCCCATATAAAGTCACTCTTTAATCTTCTTTACTGGCTCAACATAATGTCATGCATTTATTTTATGTACATAAAGGATGAAAATACATTATTCTCTATCTGCATTAGCTTTCCACACAATTTTCTCCTTGCTCTATAAAATAAAAAAGTTCAGGAAAAAAAACTTTCTAGACACTGAAACTAGAAAACATAGTTCAAATACAAATGCTGTTCCAAGCAGTGCTTTGTAAGTAAAAATAGTAGTTTCAAGATACATGAAGCAAAAACTGATAGAACTATAATAAGTAGACAGATCTACAATTATAGCAAGAGATCTCAATATCTCTTTCTCAGTAACTGAAGTAACAAGTAGACAATCAGTGAGCATGTCTGTCTACAAGAGAACAGAAGAAAGGTCTCAAACTGATCATCTAAGATTCAAATTTGTGAGGAGCAAAGTAAAAGCTTTGCTCAAAGTAAACAAAAGAAAAAAATAGTAAGCAAAAGAAACAATAAATATCAGAGGCAAACTAAGAGAAGTGTACAATAGAAAAGAGGAAAACAATGTAGGAAATAAATAAAAGTAAAATTTGGTTGTGGTAGAAAGAGTCCTAAGATGGCCCACCAAGTTTCAGTCCCCTGGTCCACCCTGTCTACATAATCCCCTCTCTTCTAGTGTGGGTAAGAAATATGAGTAGGATAGAATACCTCTCCCAAGATTTTGTTACATATACAGCAAAAGAGATTCTGAAGGTATTATTAAGCTCCTTAATCAGTTGACTTTGAGTTTATCAAAAAGGGAGTAAAAATCAGGTGAAGTGGCAGCAGGCACTCTCATGCTGGTTGAAGAAGTAAGATGCCATCTTGGGAAAGGAAGAAGCCATATGGCAAGATTCTAGGGAGGCCTAGAGGAACTGAGAATGGTCCCTGGCTAACAACTAACAAGAAAACGAGGATCTCAGGCATACAGCCACAAGGAAATGAATTCTGCCAACAACTAGTTAGCTTGGAAGAGGATCCCAACCCTCAGAAGATCAGAGTCCTGGTCAACACCTTGATTTCAGCCAGGTGGGACCTTGGGCAGATGACCAAGCTGTACCATGCCCAGACTTCTGACCCAAAGAAACTAGAAGATCCTGAATTTGTGTTGCTTTAGACCACTAAGTTGGTGGTCATTTGTAATGCAGCAACTAATACAATGGGTCTTTGAGAAGATCAATAAAATTGATAAACCTCTAGCCAGAGTGATCAAGAAAAAAGAGAGAAAATACAAATTAAGAATATCATGAATAAAAAAGGTATAATCACTTAAAATCCTACATATATTTTAAGGATAGTAAGGGGATATTATAAATAACTTTATGCCAATAAACTTGACAACTTAGACACAATGAAAAATTCCTTTCAAGACACTATTAAAGCTCACCAAAGAAGAAAGAGGTAACTGATAGATCTGTATCTATTAAAGAAATTTAACTTGTACTTAAAACCATTCCCTCAAAGAAAACTCCAGACATAACTAGCTTCTCTTGTGAATTCTAGCATATATTTAAGTGAGAAATAATATCAATTCTATACAAATTCTTCCAGAAAATTGCAAAACAGGGAATGCTTTTTAACTCATTCTAGGAGTCCAGCAATACCCTGATATCAAATCTGGAAAAAGACACCAAAAGAAGGGAAACTATAGGCCAATATACCTCATAAACATCGACACAGACTTTCTACACAAATTATTAGCAAACCAAATCCAATATTCCAAACCAAATCCTATATATATCACACACACACACCATAGCGAAGTGATTTTATTCCCAGGATTACAACATTGGTTTAAAATTTAAAAGACAACCAACAATCAACATAACTAACCATATCAACAACAGGTGAGAAAACATGATAATCTTAATAGATAGAGAAAAATCATTTGACAAAATCCAATTTCTATTCACGAATTTAAAAAACAAACAGCTGTGCGTGTGTGTATGTATGTGTGTAATCTTTCTTGGGTTTTGGTACCCATATATTTCCCAATTTGTAGAAGAATATAGAAACTTTTCTACTCTAAAACTTTTTTTACTCTAAACAGCATTGGCTAAACCTCCTTAAGTGTTAACATAGAATCTCTCTGTGAAACGTCTGCACCTTCTGCTATATATTGGGGGTGGGGGGGGGAGGCGGCTATTTGATAACTCTATTCTATGGTAATTGATCTCTTTATATTTTCTCTCTCTTCAGGAGTCAGTTTTGGGAAACTATATTTTCCTTAAGATTATCCAATTTTTCCAGGTTTTCAAATAGGTTTACATTGATTTGAAAAACTTGAAATATTTAAGAAATTAAAAGGAGTAGCTTCTTATGATTCTTTTGGTTTCCTAATAATCCTCATTACTTTTTCTTATTTTCCTCATTTACATTTTCTTTTTGTTTAAGTTAGTCACAGTGTGTCTATTTTACCTCTCCTCTACCCCACAAGAGCTATTGTTAGGCTTAATTATTATACTCTTGTTTTCTGTGTTCTAATTTGTTATTTTCCATTTTTTAATCATTAAGTCCTTATTTCTACTTTCTTTACATTCACTTATTTTTTCTTATAACTTTGGTGGTTAAGGTTTAATTCATTGATTTTTTTTTCTTCTTGCTTCTTAAATATTTAATGGTACAAATTATCCTCTGAATATTTCTTTAGCTATACATTATATATAATACATATTGTATATAAATCTATTTGTATTATATAGAAAATAAAATATAGGTAATATATCAAATATGTGTGAATATGTTCTGTTATATATAAATAGATTACTGATATGTAAAATTTCAAAATAAAATATATATAGCCAATAAATAAATAAATACATTTATAAAATGTAAATAGCTAATCTGGTGCAGCCACTCTACAGTATAGAGTTTCCTCAAAAAGTTTATAATAAAACTACCCTACAATCCAGCAATTGCACTGCTAGGTATCTACCCAAAGAATACAAATATATTAATTCAAAGGTATATATGCCTCCTGAAGTTTATAGCAACGTTATCTACAATAGCTAAATTATGGAAACAGCCCAAGTGTCCATCGACTGACGAATGGAATAAGAAGACATGGTGCGGCACCTGGGTGGCTCAGTCAGTTAAGCATCTGACTTTGGCTCAGGTCATGATCTCATGAGTTCGTGAGTTCGAGCCCCGCATGGGGCTCTGTGCTGACAGCTTGGAGCCTGGAGCCTGCTTCAGATTCTGTGTCTCCCTCCCTCTCTGCCCCTCCCCTGTCTATCTCTCCCTCAAAAATAGAGGGAGCCAAAACATAAGATACTCTTAAAAACTGAGAACAAACAGAGTTGATGGGGGGTGGGAGGGAGGGAAGGGTGGGTGAGGGGTATTGGGGAGGGCACCTATCGGGATGAGCACTGGGTGTTGTATGGAAACCAATTTGACAATAAATTTCATATTAAAAACAAACAAACAAACAAACAAACAAACATTGGGGCGCCTGGGTGGCTCAGTTGGTTGAGTATCCAACTTCGGCTCAGGTCATGATCTCGCAGTTGACAAGTTCAAGCCCCGTGTCAGGCTCTGTGCTGACAGCTCAGAGCCTGGAGCCTGCTTCGGATTCTGTGTCTCCCTCTCTCTCTACCCCTTCCTTGCTCATGCTCTGTCTCTCTCTGTCTCAAAAATAAATAAACATTAAATAAATAAATAAACAAATATTAAAAAAAAGAAGATGTGGTATATATATACAATGGAATATTACTTAGCCATAAAATAGAATGAAATCTTGGCGTTTGCAATGACATGGAAGAAGCTAGAGAGTATTATGCTAAGTGAAATAAGTCAATCAGAGAAAGAGTAATTCCATATGATTTCACTCATATGTGGAATTTAAGAAATAAAACAAATGAACAAAGGGGAAGAGAGAGAGAGGCAAACCAAGAAGCCGACTCTTAACTACAGAGAACAAACTGATGGCTACCAGAGGGGAGATGGGTGGAGAGATGGAATAAATAACGTATGGGGATTAAGGAATGCACTTGTGATGACTGCAGGGTGAAGTATGGAAGTGTTAAGTTACTATATTGTACCCTTGGACTAATATTACATTGTATGTTAACTAACTGGAATTTAAATGAAAACTTAAAAAATGTATATAGCATTTATAGCATTAAATATTTGTTTTAACATCAAATGTTTACATAGGTATATGAATATGTTGGAAATAATAATATATATAATAATAATAATTCCTAGATATTCTGTAATTCGATTTGGATTTTCTCTGATCCTAGAATTAATTGAGAAGGAATGTTTTATTTAGTTTCATTTTGTTTAAATCCAATAGGTTAGGGAACTTGGCTTTCTGGTTCTGTTATTAATTTCTGGTTTAAATGCATAATAATCAGAGAATATGGTATATACTATTTTAATTTTTTATTATTACATGAGCATATAAAAATGTGTATTTTCTGTTTTTAATATACAGGTTTGATATACATCTATCAGACATAACTTATTAAACATATTATTTAGTCTTCTTTGCCCTTATTTAATTTTTATCTACTTCATCTATCACAGATAAAGAGAATTTATTTCAACTCTCCTACTTTTGCTGTATTTCTATTTACTTTTGTATCTCCTAAATTTGCTTTATGAAATTTTCCTCCTTCCCAGGTTTTTGTTGAATTGGTAAATTCACTACTTTCTATATCTGTCTTCAGCTAATTTGGGAGCTATAGATTTTCTTTCCTTTTTTTATTGATTTCCTTAAGTTTTATTTTTTAAAATGTTTATTTATTTTGAGAGAGAGAGAGCCCAAGCCCATGTGCAAATGGGGGAAGGGTGGAGAGAGAGAATCCCAAGCAGGCTTTGTGCTGTCAGTGTGGAGCCTGAAGTGGGGCTTAGTCTTATGAACCTTGAGAACATGACCTACGCTGAAATCAAGAATCAGACGCTCAACTGATTGAGCCACCCAGGCACCCCTTGATTTCCTTAAGTTTAAAAAAGTATACTTACAGAAGTTTCTAACAATACATTAATTCTCTATTGCTGAATAACAGATTACCACAAATGTAATGTTTTACTTCAATATAGTAGCTCCCACTTCTGGAGGCCAGAAATGTGGCATGGCCCAACTGCATTCTTTGCTTAGGATCTCACAAGCCAAAATCAAGATACCAACCAGGTGTGGCTCTTGTTTGGGGATCTTAGGGAAGAATCTGCTCCCAAGCTCATTCAGGCTGTTGACCAATTTCAGTTCATTGTGATGGTGAAACTGAGGTCCCCACTTCCTTGTTGGCTCTCAGTGAGAGCTTCTCACAGCTCCTAGAACCTGCATTCCTTGTTAAGTGGACCCTTCCTTTAATCCAGCAACAGCACACTGAATCCCCCTTGTGCATCTGATCTCTCTGATTTCCTCTTCTACTGCCAACCAGAGAAAGCTCTCTGAATTAAGGAACTATGTGATTAGATCGGGGCCCACCTAGGTAATCCCCCTGTCTTGAGATCAACACGACCACAGCTATAACTCCATCAGAGAGTATTACTCAGCATATTTAGGATAGCTCATTCTGATATTTTTTTCCTGTTAATAACAAGGAAAAGAATTATCTACTAAATTTATTGTGTCTCCGTCCTTGATAGGAGGATTGTATAAGGCTCATTTCACCAATTTGACTGCAATTATGTCACTGGCTTTGAAACAGTAAGGAGATTCAAGAAAAGCTCACTCATAGAACAGTCTTTTTCAAGTCATTATTATTCTCAAACTTCATCATTTCTTGACTTTCAGGAAAGCATATTTTTTTTTTGCCAGAATGTTCAGAAATTGTAGAACATCTCATTGAAAATCAGAAACATCTGTAGGCAATATTCTTTTCTTTTTTTTTTTAATTTTTTTTTTTTAACGTTTATTTATTTTTGAGACAGAGAGAGACAAAGCATGAACGGGGGAGGGAGAGAGAGGGAGACACAGAATCTGAAACAGGCTCCAGGCTCTGAGCTGTCAGCACAGAGCCTGACGCGGGGCTCGAACTCACGGACCGTGAGATCATGACCTGAGCCGAAGTCGGACGCTTAACCGACCAAGCCACCCAGGCGCCCCGGCAATATTCTTTTCATTCCATTTACATTTTTTCTGTTTCCCAGGGAAAAAGTAGAGAAAACATTTAACAAGATTCTCCTTGAAGTAGGAACTTCTTGTAATACTTATTTCCCATTAAATATTAATAGTTTCTCACTTTTAAAAAGATAGAACATTAAAAGTCAAATAACTTGCTGTGAAGAGAGTTGCCAGAAGAGACAAGAATGAATTGAATGCTGCCTTTCCATAGGACTCTGTTTCGACAGAACAACTTTCTGCGTGGTTTAAGTTCACAAGTCTTATTTTATTTTTAATTTTTTTAATGTTTATTTATTCTTGAGAGAGAGAGAGAAAGAGGCAGAGCACGAATGGTGGAGGGACAGAGAGAGAGGGAGACAGAGAATTTGAAGCAGTCTCCAGGCTCTAAGCTGTCAGCACAGAACCCGACACGGGGTTCAAATTCAGAAAGTGAGAGATCATGACTTGAGCCAAAGTTGGAGGCTTAACCAACTGAGCCACCCAGGCATCCCAGTTGACAAGTCTTATTAAGAGGAGACAGTGAGGGGCGCCTGGGTGGCTCAGTCGGTTAAGTGGCCGACTTCGGCTCAGGTCATGATCTCGCGGTCCGTGAGTTCGAGCCCCGCGTCGGGCTCTGTGCTGACAGCTCAAAGCCTGGAGCCTGTTTCAGATTCTGTGTCTCCCTCTCTCTGACCCTCCCCCGTTCATGCTCTGTCTCTCTCTGTCTCAAAAATAAATAAATGTTAAAAAAAAAAAAAAAGAGACAGTGAAATTTGCGATTTCCTAGAGATAAAAATTATAGTAAGACAAAAAATTCCTGACACCACAATCTTTACTGGGATTATTTAAAGCGATATACCTTGCCAAGATCAGTTTCTTATGAAACATGAAGTTCTGAATTTTAACACCATCCCCAAAGGACATCAGCTACCTATTTGCTTAAATCCAGTATGTTAGGATCTCAAAAAAGGGTGGGAATTTGAGGAAGCATGAGAATTGTAGGAAATGAGGATGATGTTGAAAGTGCGTAGTAATTTTCAGCATCAAAATTGCAAGAAAATAATCAGGATTAACCTAAAAAACTGTTCGTTATAACCTAATGATAATCTTAGCATTTGAATAGATATGTAAACACTGATGAAAAAACTCAAGGGGCGCCTGGGTGGCTCAATCTGTTAAACTTCCGACTCTTGATTTGGCTCAGGTCACGATCTCATGTATGGGATCAATCTCCCCCATACATACATACGTTTGGGATTCTCTCTCTCTCTCTCTGCTCTCCACCTCTCTCAAAATAAATAAATAAACTTAAAAAAAAATGAAATTCAAGACAACACAAAGAAATGGGAAGACATTCCATGCTCATGGGTTAGAAGAATAAATATTGTTAAAATGTCTATACTACCCAAAACAATCTACACATTTAATACAATCCTTATCAAAATACCAACAGTGTATTTCACAGAACTAAAGCAAAAAATTCTAAAATTTGTGTGGAACCACAAAAGACCTTGAATAGCCAAAGCAATCTTGAGAAAGAAAAACAGAACTGGTGGTATCACAATTCCAGATTTCAAGTTATATTACAAAGTGTTAGTAATTAAAGCAGTAAGTACTGGCATCAAAATAGACATACAGTTCAGTGGAACAGAACAGAAAACCCAGAAATAAACCCACAATTATATGGTCAATTAATCTTTTGCAAAGGAGGAATAAATATACAATAGGAAAAAGTCTCTTCAACAAATGGTGTTAGAAAAACTGGACAACTACATGCAAAAGAATGAAACTGGACCACTTTCTTTCACCATACACAAAAATAAACTCAAAATGGACCTAAGTGTGAGCCAGAAACCATAAAAACCCTGAAGGGAGCACAGGCAATAATCTCTCTAACATCACAACAGCAGCAACATATTTCTAGGTATGTCTCCTGAGGGAAGAGAAATAAAAGCCAAACTATTGGGAATACATCAAAATAAACTATTAAACTATTAAATAGTTTAACTACATTAAACTATTGGGAATACATCAAAATAAAAAGTTTCTGCACAGCATAGGAAACCACCAACAAAACTAAAAGACAACCCGCTGAATGGGAGAAGATATTTGAAGATGATATCTGATAAAGGGTTAGTATCCAAAATATGTAAAGAACTGATACAAGGGAACAACAAAAACGAGCGATAATAATTCAATTAAAAATGAGATGAACAGACATTTCTCCAAAGAAGATATACAGATGGCCAACAACACATTAAAAGATGCTCAACATTACCCATTATCAGGGAAATACAAATCAAAACTGCAATGAGCTATCTCCTCACACCTGTCAGAATGGCTAAAATCAAAAACAAAAAACAACTAGTGTTGGCAAGGAGAAAAAGGAACCTCCCCCCCCCCCCCCCCCGCACTATTGATGGGAATGCAAACTGGTGCAGCCACTGTGAAAGACAGTATGGAGTTACCGCAAAAAGTTACAAATAGAACTACCCTATGATCCAGTAATTGCACTACTGGGTATTTATTCAAAGAATACAAAAACACTAATGTGAAGGGATGTGTGCACCCCTATGTTTACTGCAGCATTATTTACAAAGGCCACACTGTGAGCAGCCCAAGTATTCATCGATAGATGAATGGATAAAGAACAGGTGGTATATGTGTGCAATGGAATATTATTCACCCATAGAAAAGAATGAAATCTTGCCATTTGCAACGACATGGACAGAGCTAGAGTATTATGCTAATTGAAGTAAGTCAGTCAGAGAAAGACAAATATCATATGATTTCATTCACATGTGGAATTTAAGAAACAAAACAAATGAGCAAAGGGAAGAAAAAGACAACAAGAAACAGACTTTGAACTATAGAGAACAAACTGGTGGTTACCAGCAGGGAGGTTGGGGGTTGGGGGATGGTCCAAATAGGTGATGGGGATTAAGAAGTACACTTGTTGTGATGAGCATGAGGTGATGTATGGAAGTGTTGAATCACTATATTGTACACCTGAAACTAATATAATATTGTATGTTAAGTATACTGGAACTAAAATGAAATGAAAACAAAATGAAATCTTGCCATTTCAACAACCTGGATACAGCTAGAGAGTATAATGCTAAGTGAAATACATCAGAGAAAGACAAATACCAGATGATCTCACTCATATGTGGAATTTAAGAAACAAAACAAATGAGCAAAGGTGGGGGGTGGTGAGAGAGAGACAAAGAAACAGACTCTTAACTACAGAGAACAAACTGATGGTTACCAGAAAGGAGGTAGATGAGGAGATAGGAGAAACAGTAGGAGATTAAAGAGCACACTTATCATGATGAAAAAATAAAATGATTTTTAAAATGCTCATCACGGGCGCCTGGGTGGCTCAGTCGGTTAAGCGTCTGACTTCGGCTCAGGTCACGATCTCACAGTTCGTGAGTGAGCCCCGCATCAGGCTCTGTGCTGACAGCTCAGAGCCTGGAGCCTTCGGATTCTGTGTCTCCCTCTCTCTGACCCTCCCCTGTTCATGCTCTGTCTCTCTCTGTCTCAAAAATAAATAAACGTTAAAAAAATTGTTTTTAAATAAAATAAAATGCTCTTCAGTGGAGATAACCAGGTGGATAGTATTTTAAGAAACTTCCTATTGTAGAAAAGTTTCAGCTAATATAGTCCCCAATATACTTACACCTAAATTCCCTTTAGAATACCACATAGAGATTCACAAAAATGCAAAAAAGCCATGACTACTGTGAAAATCAATGGAAGAGGATCAAGCGTTTTCAAGAATCGGGGAAATTCCCACAGTGTCTAAAGCTGATGAGTTGATTTGAAAGAACAAATGTGTGGCCACCTCACCTGAAAACAACACAGCGCATCCAATGAGAAAATAGGCATAAAGGGGTGCAGGTGTGGCTTCACTGTTAACTTCTAACACAAGGACAGAGGTTTTACTCTATACAGAAAATATGTAAACACCCAGTAGCGTTTTCAAAGATAGCTAAGAATCCTGACCATCCATCAGTTCAAGGAAGTTTGATGTGACAGCAGGTATGATCCTAAAGTTAGCAAAAAAGTAAAATGTTGTGTACATCGAAACAAAATTCTCTAAGGAAGTCTTCATGAAGATGGATATACTACCTCTCTGTAAGTCTAACAGTCGGTGTCTCCTCTAGTACTGTGAGATATTATTGCTGAATGCAACAGAACCGTGACTGCGGTAATGTTATCTGAACTAACAATCAATATCCTTAAAGACTGGGTCACTCTCAGCATTTTAAGATGAGAGATATTTGGGAACTGATTCCAATGGAGAAAGGAATATAATCATTTTACCTATTTAATCCTCAATTTAGGGCACAAGCTCATTGCCAGACAGAGTTCACTCAACTGTCTTCCTAACTTCTCTCTTCTGTCTGGGATGTATAGTTGAATTGATATAAGCTGGGTGTGCAAAAGTTATGATTCCGCTGATTGTCCCTTCCGGAACTTAGGAATTCCTGAATTCCTGAAACCATGTCTGGAGGAGGAAAAGGGAGAAGAGACAGCTGGTGGCATGACACTCTGGGATACGTAGTCACCTAATGGAATATATTTTAATGTTAACTGAAAGAGGCTGAGTTCTGCTGGCAGTAGATGTCGTGAGATGTTTCATGTTTTCCAAGGCCTGACCCACAGGTCACCTGGGGTGCTGGTTAAATGTAGGGATTTCTTTGCCTCACCCTAAATCCATGGAACTTGGAGGAAGTGATTCAGTGATTCTCCAGAAAGTCACAGATTGGCAAAACTCAGAAAAGCTGGCATACTTTTGCTTACCATTTATTATGGCAAACAATACAGGTTAAAATGAGCAAAGAGAAAGGCACACAAAGGGCAGAGTTCAAGACAGAACAGGTGCGAGATTCCGGTTGACCTCACCCAGTGGAGTCATACCAACAGTGCTTCATTCTCCCAGGGGCAATGTGTGGCTGCATACTCCACTGCCAAGGAGGGAAGCGTAGCTGAGCCTTAACATGGTGGCGTCAAACATGTAAGCATGGAGTGCCCACATGACTGACTTTCGTTTCTCAGCCTCCAGCACCTCCAGGGGTGAAACTGATATAGTGTGGCCCAAAGCCCCCCCTGTAAATCACCATTAGCATAAATTATCTAACATGAGGAATTGGAAGGGGTGCGAAGAAGGAAGGGGAGGAGGAAGAGGAGGAAGAAGAAGGATAATTGTCTAAACAGATATCAAAACCGTAAAAATAATACATTACTGTGGGCTTGGTATAGGAATAAACATCCTAGAAAATTCACATACATATGAAAACTTGATCTATGACAAAGCTCTGCCATTTCAGATCAACAGAGAAAAGTGGGATTTTTTTTTCTATAAAAAAGCAGACAACGTCAGCGGATTCCTATCTCCCACTATCAATAAGAATTATTTCCAAGTGGATTAAAAACTTAAATGTGTAGGCAGAATTTAGAAACTTTAATAATAAAAAAATAGAAAAATACTTATAACGCTTTGCTATTAGGAAGGATTTCTCAGGTAAGTTATGAAGGACATTTCTTAGTCTAATCATAAAAGCAAAAATAGTAAATTCAGCTATAGTATAATTAAGAACTGCTATTTATGAAAAGATAGCATTCATAAAAGAGAAAGACTGGCCTCAAACTGGACGAAAAACAATATATTGCAATTCACATATGTGCAGGATTAATATCCAGCTATCTGAGGAATTTCTGTAAAACAGTAAGAAAAAAGATAAAGAACCAGTAGTAAAATGGGCAACTGATAGAAATGAGCATTATACAAAATAAGAAAACAATAATGTCAAATAAATATATAAAAAGATGCTCAACATTCTTAGTAACCAATAATATGCAAATTAAGACCACAATGATATACCTGTTAACTAGATTAGTAAAAATTAATTCTGATAATAACAATTGTTGACTAGTATATGAAGTAATGGAAGTTAACCTACTGCTGATGAATGAACTACATTTGGAAAACAATTTGTATATTCATATATCCTATGTCCCAGCAATTCTACTCACAGATGAGTTCCCCAGAAATCTCTATACATGTGTGTCAGGAGAAATAAACAAGAATGTTCATAGAAATATTGTTTATAGGGGGCGCCTGGGTGGCGCAGTCGGTTAAGCGTCCGACTTCAGCCAGGTCACGATCTCGCGGTCCGTGAGTTCGAGCCCCGCGTCAGGCTCTGGGCTGATGGCTCAGAGCCTGGAGCCTGTTTCCGCTTCTGTGCCTCCCTCTCTCTCTGCCCCTCCCCCGTTCATGCTCTGTCTCTCTCTGTCCCAAAAATAAATAAAAAACGTTGAAAAAAAAAAAAATTAAAAAAAAAAAAAAAAAAAGAAATATTGTTTATAGGACCAAGAAATGTAAAGCAATCCAAGTGTCCATTGACAAGAAAATGAATAACTAAATTGTCCCATGTTCATAGAAATGAATAGTAAACTATTGTTTAAATGAATGAATTACAGCCTATCACAACGTGGATGAATCTTAAAAGTATAACATGAAGTATAACATCAATTACATAAGATTGTATATAATATAATGCCATTATCATCTAGGTAAAAAGAATCACACATAACCAATCAATATTTTGTTGGGAGACACGTATATGTATTATGCATATATATAAAATGATTATAATACAACTATCTTTTTTTACAAAATAAAAGAACATAAAATGAAATATATAAAAATATATAAAATATGTAAATTATATATAATTTATATATATCATTTCAAATACAAAATATATGAATATAAATATTTATATGTATAAAATATATAAATTATTATTCATGATAACTGAGAAGGAAAGAACATAAAAGTAAACGCAAAAGTGTTGTTTTACTTCTTGAGTATGGTGATAAGTTCATGAGTAATGTTTTTTTATGATTCCTCAACTTTACGTACATATTAGATATGTTATTTCATAGGTATTAGCAAGTGTTATATAATGCAATACTTCTTTTGCAATTGCAAAAAAAGGAGCCTTGGAAGAGAATTGGGAACAGCATATATAATCAGCTTTTTTGTTTTAAAGAGGAACAGAGAAATGAAGAAAAACTATGGGGCTTATGAAGTGAAAGGCAAGTTTTGTCTTAAGATGGGAGATATCACAGCATATTTTTAAGCCAATGGGATTAAGCTAGTTGAGAGGGGAACAGTGACAATTCCAAATCAAAATCCTTAAGTAGATTAGAGGGAAAGAGATCTAGTCAACTGGTAAAAAGGTTGAGAAACTCAAATATAAAAAAAAAGTAGGAGCAGAATATGTGGGTATGGCTGCAGGTAAACTGATAGAAGGGGTATTGTTAAGGGTCTCTTCTCATTTTAGGTCCATTTTTTATGAGAAATAAGAATTAAGGTCATCAGGTAAGAGTAAGGAAGTGTAGGTGGTGATGGGGAATTGAAATAAAGAAAGTATGGGAGAGTTATCTTGCCAAATAGGAGAACAAATTAACTTTGTAAATATATTAGGATTGTTGGGCATCACAAACCTCTTGAGGTTTATAACTATAAAAGTAAAATAAGATCAGTCAGCACCATTGAGTCTTTCTCTAGCCAAATTCAGCTGCTCTGTTACAGGAACAAAACTGCATTTAACCAAAAGTGGGGTTTTTCCAGGAGAAGGACAATTTTTTTTTAATAAAAGAAAGGGCAAGGACAAGATGTGGTTTATATATACAATGGAATACTATTTGGCAATGAGAAAGAATGAAATCTGGTCATTGCAGCAATGTGGATGGAACTGGAAGGTATTATGCTAAGTGAAATAAGTCAGTCAGAGGAAGATACATGTTTTCACTCATATGTGGATCCTCAGAAACTTAACAGAAGACCAGCGGGGAGTAGAAGGGGGGAAAAAAGTCACAGAGAGGGAGGGAGGCAAACCATAAGAGTCTCTTAAATACTGAGAACAAACTGAGGGTTGATGGGGGGTGGGGGAGAGAGGAAAGTGGGTGATGGGCATTGAGGAGGGCACCTGTTGGGATGAGCACTGAAGTTATATAGTAACTTGGTAGTTATATTTGGTAGTATGGAAACCAATTTGACAATAAATTATATTTAATATAAAAAAAGGCAAGGACAAGTGTAAATGCAAAATAATTAATTAAAATAATGGACTATGGAATCTAAAATAGGTAAGGAGAGTAGTGAGGACCCAGAGAATGATGAAGGATGGCAAAAGTTGGCAGGTTAATAAATGGAGGTTTATTCAGTAAATAACGTTGGAATAACTGATTTGCCATGTCAAGGAGGTAGTAGAATCCCTAGTAGTACCCCTAATTCCCTCATTACACCAAAATAAATTCCAAATGTAGTGATTCTAAAAGTATATATATATATATACTTTTATATATATATATAAACAAACAATAAAAAGAATATATAACAATTATTTTAATTTGGGAAAGGCCTAAGTATATAATTAAAGGAAATGTTTGATAAATATGAGTACAGGAAAACGAAAAGCTTATGTATTACAAAAATATGGAAGTTTGTATATGTATGTATGTCATTCCTACTAATCAATAAAAAGAGATAGCCAAATAAAAAAATCGATCGTTGACCAAGATATTAATAAGCAATATACAAAAGAAGAAATATAAAAGTTAGAAATATTTGAGAAGATAATCAACCTCACCAGAAACCAAAGAATACAAATTAAACTTAAAAGCAAATAATAAACTGGGGATAACATCATTAATATATAAAGACCTTAGGAATAAAATAAAAAAAAAAAAACAACAACTAGGAACAGCACAAGAAATACACAAAAATGTGAATAACTAATTTGCAAACGAGGAAATATAATTAGATATTTATGAAAATATTTAACCTCATTTTTAATCAAGTCAATACACATTAAAACAATTAGGTATTTATTCATTTATGATCTTTGGACAGATTTTCTTTTTAATGAAGAGATTCCATGCCTAGAAAGCAGTGGGAAATGGTCATTCTTGTGAATTACTGATAGGCTATAATTATTACATACTGTATAATTAGGCTGATGTAGTGATTTGATAATAAGATCAAAATTTTATATAACATTTGACACAGTAATTCTACTTTAAGAAATTTAACCTTAGGAAATAAACATGAGTGTGAGTATAAAGGTATCTGTAAGCAGCATTGTATGTAATGGATGGGGTTGGGAGGAGAGTTGGTGAAAAATCTAGCAGGTCCAAACTTTCTCCCCCACAAACTGGGAAATAAATAAAATAAGAAAATTAAGTACATCAATAAGATGGAGAACAATGAAGCCGTGAAATCCATGATATAGAGGAATATTCAATGACATGGAGAAAAGTTCACAATATGTTGTGAATTTGAAAATTGGATTATAATATATATAATATAGTCTAGTTCAAGTTTTAAAAAAAAGATGCACACACACTGAAAAAGACTGGAAAGGCATAAGCAAATGATGATTGTGATTATCTGGATGCTGGGAGTAGTATGAAAAATTTCTAATTTTCTTTATATTTTTCTCTGTTCAAATTTTTATAAAAATCATATTGTTCTAAGCAGAAAAAATAGCTATTACCACTATAAATGAGTGGATACAGCTACTTTTTCTTCTTCCCCTTATTCATAACCACAGTAAAAGTAATGTTAAAATGTGTTCCAGTGGCACCTGGCTGGTTCAGTCAGTGGAGCATGTGACCCTTGATCTCAGGGTTGTGGGTTCGAGCCCCGCATTAGGTGCAGACATTACTTAAATAAATAAATAAATCTTTTTTAAAAACACGTGTTCCCATTTTTTTTTCTGCTCAGGTCTTCTGTGATTGAGTACACCCAATTATCATTATATTATGATGAAATAAGTCCATATAGGATTTACTTGTGTAAAGCAGCTTTCTAAAATGACAGTGAGAGATCCTCGCTGAGAGAATAAATTCTTGAGAAGATGGACTGGGTTTTCAAATACAAAATTAGAGGTTCTGGGAAGCATAAAATCTTCTCTTTACATTGGCTACATATGAATTCTTCCTTTTAATACTGTATTCCATGTAGGAATGAAAAAAGAGCATCAGATATCCATTTGGCAGCAGGAAACTGCAGTGATGATGTCTTTGCAACTGTTTTATCCTATTGACTTACCATGTAATCAGAGAACATTTCCAGATAAAAGTCTATTTGAGAACACTGAGATAAGCCCCAAATATATAGAAGCTATTCTATTTTACATCCTATCTTAAATAAATTTGTAGAAAACAATCCTTAGATGTTCTCACATACGCAGTGAGGTTACAGTCCAAATGCACCTGACCTTTTCTCAGGCAACATGTCTGCTTTATCCAGGGATAAATTAGTTCTAAATGTGTAATTGTCACCATGAAAGTCCTAATAGAAAATAAAATGCAGCAAATTCCACATTAGTCACAGCCTTCCATTGTGATAGGAAAAGAAACTTTTCGAAAACCTGAAGCACCTGGCAAGTGTGTGTGTGGGGTAGCAAACATAAGAGGCAGGAGAGTTGATGAAGAATAGGAAGAGAATGTATTTTTTTCAAAATCAGTCACCATTAAACCTCAACAAAAAAAAGAAGGAGAAGCAAGAAAAGCATAGAAAACATTAATTTATTTTACAATGATAGTAGATAAAAAGATAAAAATAGTATCACATTTCCTGATGTCAGCACCCTTCAAAAAATACAACCCCCAGGAAAAAAATTAAAAAAACAATTGCATTCATAATTGCACCAAAAGAAATAAAATATCTAGGATAAGCTGAACCAAGGAGGCGTACTCCAAAAACCATATAATACCAATGAAAGAAATTGAAGATGATACAAACAAATGGAAAGATAGTCCATGCTCATGTGTTGAAACAATGAGTATCGTTAAAGTGTTCATACTATCAAAATACTTTGGTATTTGCTATGAAAATAATCTACAGATCCAATTTACTTCCTATTAAAATGCCAACAGCATTTTTCACAGAACTTGAAAAAATTAATACTAAAATTTGTATGGAATCATAAAAGACCCTGAACAGCCAAAGTATTCTTGAGAAAGAACAAAAGTAGGGGTATCAAATCCCAGATTTCAAGATACACTACAAAGCTGTTGTCATAAAAAACAATATGGTATTGGCACAAAAACAGACACACAGGTCAAAGGAATGGAATAGAGAGTCCAGAAATAAACCTACAATTATATGGCTAATTAATCTTCAACCAAGAAGGCAAGAACAGGCAATGAGAAAACTCTCCAATAAATGGTGCTGGGACAGATCAGCAAAACCAGAAGCTGGTTCTTTGAAAGAATTAACAAAATTGATAAATCACTAGCCAGTTTCATCAAAAAGAAAAAGGATAGGACCCAAATAAATACAATCAAGAATGAAAGAGGAGAGATCACAACCAACACAGCAGAAATTAAAACAATAATAAGAGAATGTTATGAGCAATTATATGCCAATAAAATGGGCAATCTGGAACAAATGGACAAATTCCTAGAAACATATACACTACCAAAACTAAAACAGGAAAAAATAGAAAATTTGAACAGACCCATAACCAGTAAGGAAATCGAATTAGTAATCAAAAATCTCTCCAAAATCAAGAGTCCAGGCCCAGGTGGCTTTCCAGGGGAATTCTACCAAACATTTAAGGAAGAGTTAACACCTATTCTCTTGAAGCTATTCCAAACAATAGAAATGGAAGGAAAACTTCCAAACTCATTCTTTGAAGCCAGCATTACCTTGATTCCAAAACCAGACAGACACCCCACTAAAAAGAAGAACTATAGACCAATTTCCCTGATGAACATGGATGCAAAAATCCTCAACAAGATATTAGCCAACCGGCTCCAACAATACATTAAAAAAATTATTCACCACGACCAAGTGGGATTTACACCTGGAATGCAGGGCTGGTTCAATATCCACAAAACAATTAACGTGATTCATCATATCAATAAAAGAAAGGACAAGAACCATATGATCCTCTCGATAGATGCAGAGAAAGCATTTAACAAAATACAGCATCCTTTCTTGATAAAAACCCTCAACAAAGTAGGGATAGAAGGAGGATACCTTGAGATCATAAAAGCCATATACGAACAACCCAACACTAATATCATCCTCAATGGGGAAAAACTGAGTGCTTTCCCCCTAAGGTCAGGAACAAGACAGGGATGTCCATTCCCACCACTGTTATTCAACATAGTATTGGAAGTCTTAGCCTCTGCAATCAGACAACACAAAGAAATAAAAGGCATACAAACCAGCCAGGAGGAGGTCAAACTTTCACTCTTCGCAGATGACATGATACTCTGTATGGAAAACCCAAAAGATTCCACCAAAAAACTGCTAGAATTGATTCATGAATTCAGCAAAGTTGCAGGATATAAAATCAACGTGCAGAAATCGGTTGCATTCCTATACACCAACAATGAATCAACAGAAAGAGAAATCAAGGAATCGATCCCATTTACAGTTGCACCAAAAAACATAAAATACCTAGGAATAAATCTAACCAAAGAGGTGAAAGATTTATATGCTGAAAACTATAGAAAGCTTATGAAAGAAATTGAAAAAGACACCACAAAATGGAAAAAGATTCCATGCTCCTGGATAGGAAGAACAAATATTGTTAAAATGTCAATATTCCCCAAAGCAATCTACATATTCAATGCAATCCCTATCAAAATAACAGCAGCATTCTTCACAGAGCTAGAACAAATAATCCTAAAATTTGTATGGAACCAGAAAAGACCCCAAATAGCTAAAGCGATCTTGAAAAAGAAAACCAAAGCAGGAGGCATCACAATCCCAGACTTCAAGCTATACTACAAAGCTGTAGCCATCAAGACAGTATGGTACTGGCACAAGAACAGACACTCAGATCAATGGAACAGAATAGAGAACCCAGAAATGGACCCACAAATGTATGGCCAACTAATCTTTGACAAAGCAGAAAAGAATATCCAATGGAATAAAGACAGTCTCTTCAGCAAGTGGTGCTGGGAAAATTGGACAGCGGCATGCAGAAGAATGAACCTGGACCACTTTCTTACACCATACACAAAAATAAACTCAAAATGGATGAAAGACCTAAATGTAAGACAGGAAGCCATCAAAATCCTCGAGGAGAAAGCAGGCAAAAACCTCTTTGATCTTGGCCACAGCAATTTCTTACTCAACACATCTCTGTAGGCAAAGGAAACAAAAGCAAAAATGAACTACTGGGAGCCCATCTAAATAAAAAGCTTCTGCACAGTGAAGGAAACAATCAGCAAAACTAAAAAGGCAACCAACAAAATGGGAGAAGATATTTGCAAACAACATATCAGATAAAGGGTTACTATTCATAATCTATAAAGAACTTACCAAACTCAACACCCAGAAAACAAATAATCCAGTGATGAAATGGGCAAAAGACATGAACAGACACTTCTCCAAGGAAGACATCCACATGGCCAACTGACACATGAAAAAAATGCTCCACATCACTCATCATTAGGGAAATACAAATCAAAACCACAATGAGATACCACCTTATACCTGTCAGAATGGCTAACATGAACAACTCAGGCAACAACAGATGTTGGCAAGGATGTGGAGAAAGAGGATCTCTTTTGCATTGTTGGTGGGAATGCAAGCTGGTGCAGCCACTCTGGAGAACAGTATGGAGGTTCCTCCAAAAACTAAAAACAGAACTACCCTATGACCCAGCAATTGCACTACTAGGCATTTATCCATGGAATACAGGTGTGCTGTTTCAAAGGGACACATGCACCCCCATGTTTATAGCAGTACTATCAACAATAGCCAAAGTATGGAAAGAGCCCAAATATTCATCGCTGGATGAATGGATAAAGAAGAGGTGGTATATATATACAATGGAGTATTACTCAGCAATCAAAAAGAATGAAATCTTGCCATTTGCAACTACATGAATGGTATTGGAGGGTATTATGCTAAGTGAAATTAGTCAGAGAAAGACAAAAATCATATGACTTCACTCATATGAGGACCTTAAGAGACAAAACTGATGAACATAAGGTAAGGGAAGCAAAAATAATATAAAAACAGGGAGGGGGATAAAACAGAAGAGACTCATAAATATGGAGAACTGAGGGTTCCTGGAGGGGTTGTGGGAGGGGGGATGGGCCAAATGGGTAAGGGGCACTAAGGAATCTACTCCTGAAATCATTGTTGTACTATATGCTAACTAATTTGGATGTAAATTTCAAAAAATAAAAAATAAAATTTAAAAAGTAATAATAAATAAATGGTGCTGGGAACACTGGAAAGCTACATGTAAAAGAACAAAACCTGACCACTTTCTTATACCATACACAAAAATGAACATAAAATGTATTAAAGATATAAATGTGAAACTGTAAAAATCCTAAAGGAGAACACAGGCAGTAATTTCTCTGACATCAGTAACAGCAACATTTTTCTAGACAAGCCTCCAAAGGCAAGGAAAAGAAAAGCAAAATAAAATATTGGGATTACATTTTAAAAATGATTTTGCACAGAGAAGGAAACCATCAACAAAACAAAAAGACAACCTACAGAATGGGAGAAGATATTTGCAAATGATATATCTGATAACGGGTTAATAATATTCAAATTATATAAAGATCTTATACAACTCAACACCAAAAAACCCCCAAAAACCAATAATCTGATTAAAAATGGGCAGAGAACTGAATAGACATTTTTCAAAACAAGACATACAAATGACTAAAATCAAAAAGATCAGAAACAAATGTTGGCAAGAATGTGGAAAAAAAGGAACCCTCGTGTGTGCACTGTTGATGGGAATGTAACTTGGTGCAGCCTCTGTAGAAAATAGCATGGAGGTTCATCAAAAAAAAATTAAAAATATAAATAGCATTCGATCCAGTAATTCCACTACTGGGTATTTATCCAAAGAAAATGAAAACGCTAATTTAAAAAGATACATGCAGCCCTATGTTTATTGGAGCATTTTTTACAATCGCCAAGATATGGAAGCAACCTAAGAGTCCATCAATAGACAAATGGATAAGGAAGGTGTGGTACACACATATACACACACATACACACACAAGAATGCAGGAATGTTACACAGCCATAAAAAGGG
The DNA here is from genome assembly GCF_028018385.1 of Neofelis nebulosa. Classification (NCBI taxonomy): domain Eukaryota; kingdom Metazoa; phylum Chordata; class Mammalia; order Carnivora; family Felidae; genus Neofelis; species Neofelis nebulosa. The sequence goes on from NC_080789.1 coordinate 53,488,113, forward strand.
ATGAGATCATGCCATTCGCCACAACCTGGAAGGACCTAAAAGTTATTGTCCCAAGCGAAATAAGTTAGACTGCGAAAGACAAACACCATATGATTTCACTTATATGTAGAATCTAAAAACAAAACAAATGAATAAACAAAAAACAGAATCAGAGCTGTAAAAACAGAACAAACTGATGGTTTCCAGAGGAGAAGAGTTTGGGAGGATGGGCACAATGGGTGAAGGGGAATAGGAGATATAGGCTTCCAGTTACGGAATGAATAAGTCTGGGGTACAGCCTATTGAATATAGTCAATGGCATTATAGTAGTATTTTATGGTGAAAGATGGTAGCTGCACTTGTGGTGAGCATAGCAAATATTATAGATTTGTCAAATCATTATGTTGTACACCCAAAACTAATGTATCATTGTGTATCAGCTATACTTCAATAAAAAATACATCGGTGGGAGTACAAACTGGTGAAACCACTGTGGAAAACAATCTGGAGGGTCCTGAAAAAATTAAAAATAGAATTACTATATGATCCAGTAATCACATGGGTGGGTATTTACTCAAAGAATACAAAAACACTAATTCAAAAAGATATATACACTCCTATGTTTATTGCAGCATTATCTGCAATAGCTAAATTATGGTTATGGAAGCAACCCAAGTATCCATCAATAGATGAATAGATAAAGGTGCGGTATATATACAATGGAATATTATTCAGCAATAAAAAATAATGAAATCTTGACAGTTACAACAACACGGATGAATCTAGAGAGTATCATGCTATGTGAAATAAGTCAGTCAGAGAAAACACATACTATATGATTTGACTCTTATGTGAAATTTAAGAAACAAAACAAATGAACAAATTAAAAAACAAAACAAAACAAAACAGACTCTTAATGATAGAGAACAAATTGATGGTTACCATAGGGGAAGTGGGTGGGGGGGTGGGTGAAATAGTGAAAGAGATTAAGAGTACACTTACCATGATGAGCACTGAATAATGTATAGAATTGTTGAATCACTATACTATATATCTGAAACTAATATAACATTGTATGTTAACTATACTAGAATTTTTTTTAAATGCAAACCTTTTCTTGTGTGAAAAAAGGACTTAATGAATACATAGAGGCAGATTCAATGATGCCAGCTTGCTAAAAGAATCTGTCTTGATCATTATCAAATTCTAGGCATAAGATCAAAGTTGCTGACCTCTGAATGTGCAGAGAATCCAAATAAATATTAATTCATCAGGAGCAGAAGTCTTAAATTCAACATTTTAAATGAGTTTAAATTTTTAAAAATTTAAATTAAATCAATCACATAATTTTTTTTAAGAGATAGAGAGAGAGCAGTGGCAAGGGACAGAGAGAGAGAGAGAGAGAGAGAGAGAGAGAGAGAGAGAGAGAGAGAGAATCTTAAGCAGGCTCCATGCTCAGCATGGAGCCTGATGTGGGGCTGGATCCCATGAACCTGGGATTATGACCTGAGCTGAAATCAAGAGTCAGATGCTTGACCCACTGAGCCACCCAATCACCCCCAATCATATAATTTTTAAGTGCAAACTTTCCTAAATATATGATATAAATAACAATGAATTCAGAAATCTTTTCCTTTGGAGTGATTTTTCTACTAATCCTGTATTGATTGACTTAGGAAGGATTTTTTTAATTCTAAACAAGTGATGAGATTTTAATTTCTCATTAATAAATAGTAGAGTACTTAAGATTTTGTTGAGCATGGTAGTCTCTCCTTAATGCCATAACTCTGCATTCTAACATGCAAGCCCATTTTATCACATAAGAAAATAAAACTCCTTAAATAGGACTAAATATCGTTCTCATTTTTGACTCTGTAGAGTAAATAATATAATGAATATCTGATGTTTTTCCATGTTTGACACACAACATTTTAAAAAAACAGTGGTGTATGTGCGTGTGTGTGCACATCCATGTGTGTATGTGCTGTGCATGTGTGTGCACATGTGTGTGTGTGTGAGAGAGAGAGAGAGAGAGAGAGAGAGAGAGAGAGAAACACATCATTAACTGGGTAAATTTTTTCTTTTTTTTTTCTTTTTTTCAATATATGAAGTTTATTGTCAAATTGGTTTCCATACAACACCCAGTGCTCATCCCAAAATGTGCCCTCCTCAATACCCATCACCCACCCTCCCCTCCCTCCCACCCCCATCAACCCTCAGTTTGTTCTCAGCATAGTAATTTGATCTTTTAAATCTAGTTACCCATCTGCCACCATACAATTAACCCCCTTCAGCCATTTCACCTACCTCCCGAACCCCCTTCCGTGATGATAACCACAATCTGGTCTCTGTATCTACGAGTTGTGTTTTGTTTTGTTTGTTTGTTTTGCTTTTTACATTCCACATATACATGAAATTATAAGGTATTTGTCTTTGACTTATTTCACTTATCATAATTCCCTCAGGTTGCACCCATGCTATTGCAAATAGTGACGTCTCATTCTTTTTAATGGATATGTAGTATTCCATTGTATATCTATACCACATCTTCTTTGTCAATCTATCCATCGGCAAACATTTAGGTTGTTTCCATATTGTAAATAATGCTACAATGAACATCGGGTACATATTTCTTTCCTAATTAGTCTTTTAATTAGTTTTAATTTTCTTCCGTTAAATACTCAGTAGTGGCATAGCTGGATCACATGATAGTTCTATCTTTAATATTTTGAGGAAACTCCATATTGTTTTCCATAGTGGCTGCACCAATTCGCATTCCTACCACAGTGTATGAGGGTTCCCTTTCCCCTCCAACACTTGCTATTTTGTATCTTTTGGATACTAGCCATTCTAACAAATGTGATGTGATATCTCATTGTGGTTTTGAATCGTATTTCCCTGATAATTTAGTGATGTTGATCGTCTCATGTGTCTATTCGTCATCTGTATGTATTCTTTGGAAAAATGTCTATTTAGATTTTCTGCCCATTTTTAAATCAGTTTGTTTTTACTACTGAGTTGAGTTCTTTATATGATTTGAATATTAACCCCTTATCAGATATACAATTTTGCAAATATTTTTCCCATTCAGTAGGTTGCCTTTTCATTTCATTGATGATTTCCTTTGCTGTGCAAAAACTTTATAGTTTGAATCATCCCACTTGTTTATTTTTGCTTTTGTTGCCTTTGGTTTTGGAGTCAGATCCAGAAATTCAATGACAGGACAGATATCAAGAAGCTTACTGCCTATGTTTTCTTCCAGGAGTTTTATGGTTTCAGGTTTTACATTTAATTCTTTAATCCATTGTGGGTTTTTTTGTGTATGGTGTAAGATAGTGGTCTGATTTTAATTTTTTGCATGTCACTGTCCAGTATTCCCAGCACTTTTTATTGAAGAAATTGTCTATTCCCCCATTGTATGTTCTTGACTCCTTTGCCATAAATTAATTGACCATATATATGCAGGTTTATTTCTGGTCTATTGCATTGATCTATGTGTCTGTTTTTATGCTAGTACCATACTGGTTTTGATGACTATAGCTTTGTAGTATAGTTTGAAATCAAAGAGCAGGATACATCAAGCTTTGTTTCTCCTTTCAAGATTGCTTTGGTTATTCAGAATTGTTTGTGGTTCCATAAACATTTTAGAACTATTCATTCTGGTCCTGTGAAAAATGCCATTTTAATAGGGATTGCACTGAATGTGTAGATTGCTTTCAAGTAGTGAGGACACTTTAACAATGTTAGTTTTTTCAATCCATTAGCATGTCATATTTTTCCATTTATTTGTGTCTTCTTCAACGTTTTTCATTAGTGTCTTATAGGTTTCAGTGTACAGGTCTTTCATTTTAGCTAAATCTATTCCTAGGTATTTTATTATTTCTGATGCAGTTGTAAGTAAAACTTTTCTTAATTTTTTTTTCTGATAGTTCATTATTAGTGTATAGATATATAATAGATTTCTGTGTTAATTCTTTATCTTGTAACTTTATTGAATTTATTTGTTCTAACAGGTCTTTAGTGGAGTCTTCAAGATTTTCTATATATAGTATCAGGTCATCTGCAAACAGTGACAATTTTACTTCTTCCTTTCCAATTTGGATAACTTTTATTTCCTTTTCCCGTCTAATTACTGTGTGTAGAACTTCCAATATTATGTTGAATGAAAGTGGCAAGAGTGAAAATCCATGTCTTGTTCCTGAGCTTTCACCACTGAGTATAAATTTATCATATACAGCCTTTATTATATGGAAGAACATTCCCTCTATACCCACTTTTATTGAGAGTTTTTATTACAAATGCATGCTGAGTTTTGTCAAATGTTCTTTAATTTTTTTAAATGTTTATTCATTTTTTGAGAGAGACAGAGACAGAGAGAGACAGAGCACAAGTGGGGGAGGGGCAGAGAGTGTGAGAGAGACAGAATCCAAAGCAGGCTCCAGGCTCTGAGCTGTCACCACAGAGTCTGAGGAGGGGCTTGAACTCATGAACCATGAGATCATGACCTGAGCCAGAGTCAGTTGCTTAACTAACTGAGCCACCCAAGCACCCTGTCAAATGCTTTTTCTGCATCTATTAAGATGATCATATGATTTTCATCCTTCATTTTGTTAAAGTGGTATATCACATTGATTGGCTTGTAGATGTTGAACCATCCTTATATACCTGAAATAAATCCCACTTGATCATGGTGTATGATCTTTTTTTATGTGTTCTTGAATTTCATTTGCTAATATATTTGTTAAGAGCTTTTTCATCTATGTTTATCAGGAATATTGGCGTAGAAGTTTCTTTCTTGCTTGCTTGCTTGCTTTCTTGCTTTCTTCCTTTTCCTTGTCCTTTTGTGTGCGTGTGTGTGTGCGTGCGCACGCGTGTGTCCCGTTGCCTGTTTTTTGGTGTAAAGGTAATTCTGGCCTTGTAAATGAGTTTTGAAGCATTCCCTCTTCTTCAGTTTTTTGGGAAGTGTTTAAGAAGACAGGTATTCAATCTTTGAATGTTTGGTAGAGCTCACCAGTGAAACTGCCTGGTCCTGGACTTTTGCTTATTGGAAGATTTTTGATTACTGTATCAATCTCCTTACTAGTCATCAGCCTATTCAGATTTTCTATTTCTTCCTGATTTGTTTTGGAAGATTGTATGTTTCTAAGAATTTATCCATTTCTTCCAGGTTGTCCAATTTGTTGGCATATAGCTGTTTGTAGTACTCTCTTATAATCCTTTGTATTTCTGTGGGGTCAGTTGAACTTCTTTTTCATTTCTGATTTTATTTGGGCCCTCTGTATTTTTTTCTTAAATTTATTTAGACTTTTTGTAGCCTAACATATGATCTATTCTAGAGAATATTCCATGTGTACTGAAGAAGAATATGTTTTCTGTTGTTTTGGGGTGGGATGTCCTGTATATATCTATTAAGTCCATCTGGTTTAATGTGTTAAGACCAATGTTTCCTTATTAATTTTCTTTCTGGATGATCTAGTCATTGATATAAGTGGAGTATTAAAGTCCCCTACTATTATTGTACTGCCGTTAATTTCTCTCCTTAGGTCTATTAATAATTTCTTTATAGACTTGGGTGCTCCTATGTCAGATGCATAAATATTTATGAATGTTATCTCCTTTTGTTGGATTCACCCCTTTATTATAATGTAATGTCCTTCTTTGTCTTTCATTACAGTCAGATTTGAAGTCTATTTTGCCTGATATAAGTATAGCTACTTCAGCTTTCCTTTTGTTTCCATTTCCATCCCTTACTTTCAGGCTGTGTATATTCTTAGATCTGAAGTGAGTTTCTTACAGGCAACATATAGCTAGGTCTTGTTTTTTTAGTCCAATCATCCACTCTATGTCCTTTGATTGGGGAATCTAGTCCATTTACATTTAAAGTAATTATTGATAGGTATGTACTTATTGCCATTTTGTTCATTGTTTTCTGTCTGCTATTGTAATTCATCTCTATTCCTTTCTCTCTCTTTTTCTCTCTTCATTTGTGATTTGGTGACTTTCTTCAGTGTTATATTTAGAGTCCTTTCTCATTATCTTTTGTGTATCTACTATAGGTTTTTGCTTTGTGGTTAGCCTAAAGTTCCCATATAACATCCTATATATGTAACACTCTGTTTTTAAGTTGATAATAACTTGTTTAAATGCATTCTAAAAACTACATTTTTATTTCCCTTCCCCTCAAAGTGTTAGATTTTGATGCTGTATTTCACATCTTTTTATTTTGTGTATCTCTTCATTAATTATTGTAGCTATTGTTAATTTTAGTACTTTTGTCTTATAGCATTCATACTAGATTTATAGGTAGTTAATCCCCTATCTTTACTATATGTTTTCCTTTTACCAGTGGGGTTTTTACCTTTTATATTTTACCTTTTATAACTTCTACAGAAATTTACCAGTGGGAATTTTACTTTTACATTTTATCTTTTATAACTTCTACAGAAATTACTAGTTAGTACTTTGTCTTTTCAGCTTAAAGAAGTCTCTCTCAAATTAGTTGTAGGACCAGTTTAGTGGCAATGAACCATTTTAGTTTTGGCTTGGCTATAAAACTCGCAATCTCTCTTTCATTTCTGAATGATAACTTGCCAGAGAGAGTATTCTTGGTCATAAGTGTTTTCCTTTCAGCACTTTGAATATATCATGACATTGCATTGGGTAACTCTTAAAATCACATAAATATACACTAACCTGTCCGACATTTGTGAGACAGAAAACTGATTGGAACCATTTAAGATATAAATTAGAACTATTTAAGATATAAATGCTGACTCTCATTTTCAGGTAGATATTAGAGATATTGGTGCTTCAAGGTGGTTCCTCAAGAAATCTTCCCTAACTTATCTAGTCACCAAGTACTTTTTAAATTTTATATTCCTTCAGCACTCAAAAGCCAGTTTCCATTGCGATGCTTGTTAATTCTTTCTTTAAATATGTGTTCAGTGCTTGTAATGCGTATGAAAGGCAGTAGGGCACACAGGTTAGAACCAACACCTTGACTTCAAATGGACAATTTGTGACTCAGCTCAGACACATGGAGCTTTGTGACTTTGGCTAAGTTGCTTAACTTCTCTAATCTTTGTTTTGGTCATCTGTAGAATGAGATAATAGTGAGTGTATTCCTATATTCAGTATTCTTTGTTATTATTTTAAAGATTAAATTAACTAAGGGACTTAAATCTCAGCTCATGAGTTAAGCACTTAATCAGTGTTGGTAAGTGTTCCTATTATCTATGACTACTTCTACTACTACTGTCTTGTACTTGGTTTACTAAGGAGGAAACCAGTAGGTGTGGACCCTATAGAATCTCCTAGTCTTAAAGGAGAACATATTACATGTTAAATGACCAGCCACATGAGTCTGTAAGATCCAGGAACATGAGACTTACAGGTGGCAGCACAGTGTAATGGTTAAGATTGTAAACTCTGCTGGAATCAATTTCTTTTTTTGAATTCTGGTTCTACTATTGACCGGATGTGTCACCTGAAGCTGGTTATTTATTCTCTTTGTGCCTCAGTTTCTTTAAATGTAAAGTGAAATAAGAGTACATCCCTCATAGGGTCATTGAGAGGATTAAATGAAGAAATACTTAAATGAAGAAATGAAGAAAGCACTGTTGATGGTGCCTGGCATAAAGTATTTCGTAAATGTTAGTGGCCATTACATACCTCTTTGTATCTAGCTCACGACTTGGCATAGTGATGTGCCACGGATATTTGTTGATATGCTAGAAGTAATAGTATGAATACTAGACTATGGCCCTAAAGCTATAATGTCATTAATTTATAATTGAAGTGGAAGGAGTCATTGTGGGCTACAGAAGTAAAATGGGTTCTCCGGCAGATACCCAATTTCTTCCACGTTTCTCACTAAAGAAAAAAAAAAGGAAAAAAAACCCTGACAGTTTAAGGAAAGAGTACATATGAATAGCGGCTATGAAGCAGCACATAAGGTAATATGATAAATGAAATGTAACCCATTTATATTGGGTATCCCGGCCTCTATGAGAGTAGGTTAAACTTGACCCAAACCCCCAACTTCTTGACTTGACTAAGTCCAGTGGTGGTTACCAAGCATTTTGGAACCCCAAGTATATTTATTCAGTGTTCTTCAAACTGTATCGGTTGTCCTATGACATGTTCATCACCGTTCCATGGGGAAAACAAAAGGATGGGGGCTTTCCATGGTTAAATAGGTTTAGGAGATATTTAAAAACAAAGTTTAACAGGTTTTATGTATACACAGCACTTCCTCCAAAGTATTTGACCATGGAACTCTTTTCTCAAAGAAAACCTATCGATATCTTCTTTTTAAAAAATTTTTAAACATTTATTCATTTTTGAGAGGCAGAGAGAGACAGAGCATGAGTGGAGAAGGGGCAGAGAGAAAGGGAGACACAGAATTGGAAGCAGGCTCCAGGCTCTGAGCTGTCAGCACAGAGCCCGGCTTGGGGCTCGAACTCACGAACTGCGAGATCATGACCTGAGCCAGGTGGGATGCTCAACCGAATAAGCCACCCAGGCGCCCCTTACCTATCAATATCTTCTATTGCACAGAAGGAAGTTGGGGGTAGACTGCTTTAATTGGAAGGGAAAAATTATTGGCAAAATATGTACATATTTGAAAAAAAGGAAGAATAAATGTTTTGAATACTCATGAAATGTCAGAAACTTAACCAGTTATATAATCCTTGCAATATCTGCATTATATTTTATCACCAAGATTTTATGGATGAAGGTTTTAAACCTCAAAAATTAAAACTAAGTCACACAGCTAGTAAATGAAGGAGGTAGCCGCTTCTCCTAATTAAAATACTTCTTACACATATAGAATTACAAACTGGGAGGAGGAAGGCAGGCAAATGAAAGAAAAAGATTACTCCAGGGTATGCACACACAACTTCCAGTTTTTCTTTTCATCATTGCACCCCCAAAATACATTAACTGAAATTAACTGAGAGTAAGAGAGAAAAAATGGTCTTAGTAATACAAGAAGTACAGAGCAAACACGAATTGCTCTAAGAAAAAGCACCAGATGCCACATAAAATATTGACCATGTTCTTTTCATATTTTAGAACCAAAATTAACTGCCACTGAAAAATTTTCATAGCAGGTCCAGTGAGGTACATGAATAGTGAGTCTATATTTTAATGGTTCTTAAAAATACATGCATTAAGAAAAGTATTGGTATTTCTTCCATATTATCCATATATATAGCTAGCTAGCTAGCTATATCTATATCTATATCTATATCTATATCTATATCTATATCTATATATACACACACACACACACACACACACAATACATATGGATAACTAGTACTATTGTTTACTGAATATCTTCTAACTATGCCACCGGATGTAACCCAGTAAGTTATTTTTATAAATTGGATATTGGATTTGCTTATCGGATCAAAGGGAGTGACACAGCTGAATAATTTCCTGAGAGACCACCATACAATCTCTTTGAATTAAGAACACCCCACAGAATTTTATTTTTTTTTAAAAATTTTTTTTTTTCAACGTTTTTTATTTATTTTTGGGACAGAGAGAGACAGAGCATGAATGGGGGAGGGGCAGAGAGAGAGGGAGACACAGAATCGGAAACAGGCTCCAGGCTCCGAGCCATCAGCCCAGAGCCCGACGCGGGGCTCGAACTCACGGACCGCGAGATCGTGACCTGGCTGAAGTCGGACGCCTAACCGACTGCGCCACCCAGGCGCCCCAAGAATTTTAATGATCCTGTTCTGCAGATTTCTTCTCCTCCGACAACATTATTTCTCATAAGGTGCACTAATAATGTAATTTGTGACTTAAAGGAAGGTCATCTCTCCGAGTCCGTGACTATTACCTATTGCTTGGAGCATTTTTCCAGAAAGGTGGCCTGCAAACCTTTTACTTCTGGCCATCTCTGAACTTTAAAAAAATGTTTTGCCTCCCAGGTATGTAGGAGAAAATGAGAGGAGGCAGCACAGCTTGTAAGGCAGGTACTTCTATTCCTAAGCGGTATAAATTGAAGCTTATAGAGACGCAGTGAAGCAGGACTCCGGAGAGGAGTCCAGTTCTCTTAATGCGACAACCTTTGGGACTCGGCATGCAGAAGCTAAAAAGCAACGTGGAATTATCAGTGAGAACTGCACCTCAGAAAATCCTTTGCTTTCTTTGCCTGTATTTCACGTATATTTTCCCACGACAATCAAATTTATACCACGTTCGCAAAACACAAATTTGCCGACCAAAAAGTCATGTTCGTGTATCCACAAAGTGGACATAACCTTACAAAGTGTGTGTTTCTTCTCTCGCGAAATAGCCTGAAAACAGCTCCCCCTCGCTGTGGTTCGAAGCGTCTCTTCACCAAAGTTCAAGCCAGAGCTCAAGTAGAGGGTGTTTCTGCCTTTGCTCTGGACCAGCAGCCTGGCTCGAGTTGTTCAGTTGCTAATTAATAGGTAGGTGGTCTCGCTGCGGAGACAGCGCCTCTTTCCTGACCGGAGCATGCATCTTTCTAACTCCCGAGCGCAGGAACCTGGCGCCTTTTCGCTCCCATGCCCGGAACGGCACTGCCTGGGTGTGCGCTCTTCAGACAGCTGCTCTTTGTCCTTCCAAAGAGATGTCCCCACGATTCAGCAGTAACCAGACGAAGTCCCCACGGACTACTGTGGCCCGATTTCCGCCCATCCCCTCTGTGGGAATCAGGCTTTTCCCGGAGGAAACCCCAGGATTTCTAGTTCACAGAAATTCTCTAGGCACCCACCCCAACCAGGAGACGATCCTTTTCCTGCAGTAGATATGCCCACGGGCGCCCTGGGGCCGCGATGGAATAAGCGAGCGCGGGCCGGGTGACAAATAGCAGGTGTGTTACTGCGAAGATGGCGCTTTTTAAGCGACGCGGTAGTGACCCTCCCGGGGGCGGGGTGGGGATGGGGGAGGGGGAGGGCAGGGACCAGGGCTGGGAGAGGCTGAATTCTCGGAGCCAAGTTGCCCTGGGAGTAAAATGAGCCAGGCAGTGGGCTGGCTAGCTGCAGAGGTGGAAACCCCGGCTGGAGCAGGTGGGGTCGCGCTCCTAGTTCAGGCGCAAGGAGCGTGAGCGCCGGGAGGTGGACTCGGGATTTCAACGTACCTCATCCACTGCCTCTGTTGATGTCAAATACGGAGTTAAGGTGGCTATTGAGGGGGCTTGAGGAAATGGTGGTAAGCCAAAAAAAAAAAAAAAAAAAAAAAAAAGGCATAGGACGTCTAGTTCTTCAAGTTTTTGTCAGAAAAGAGCGGGAAAGCGCCCCCATCCAGCCTGTTAAGCCGAGGGATCGGCGAGTCTCCCAGCCCCACCCCTGCAGCAGTGATGCAAAGAGAACAAATCACCGACGTAGAGAGGAGGGGAAAAAAAAGAAAGAAAGAAGGAACCCCCTGGGGGTGGTGGGAGGAGAGAGCGGACGGAGTAAGCACGGAGCAGTCTCTAACCACTGGGCCAAGAGGGAGCGCTTTCTGGGGAAACAAACTACGCATAAATAATTGAGTTTGGAGCCCAGTGCTTTCAGAGGCTCGGACCGCACCTCCCCAGCGCCTTCCGAGCTGAAAAGGAGCCGAGCGGGGAAAGAGGTCGGTGACGGGAGCGAGAGCAGCTCGGCCGGCGGTGGGACGCTGTGCCCGCAGACGCCCGCAAGAGGGACAGCAGGGCCCAGCGAGCAGAGCCCAGCGAGCGCAGGAAGGACAGCGCGCGACGGGCAAGGAGCCCTCGCCAGCGGCCGTGGGAAGACAGCTGGCCTCCGCGGAGGCCGCGGAGGCGCTGCATGGACAGCATGCGTTTCTCCGGAGGCCCCAACGAGGGGCCCGCGGACAACTCCAGCCAGGGGTGGCCCCTGTTAGCCGGCGGTGTCAACGGCAGCCGGGCAGCGGAGGCGCTCGGGGACGGCGGCAGCCCCCAGGGGGACGTGCGCAACGAGGAGCTGGCCAAGCTGGAGATCGCCGTGCTGGCTGTGACTTTCGTGGTAGCCGTGCTGGGCAACAGCAGCGTGTTGGTGGCGCTGCACCGCACCCCTCGCAAGACGTCCCGCATGCACCTCTTCATCCGCCACCTCAGCCTGGCCGACCTGGCCGTCGCTTTCTTCCAGGTGCTGCCGCAGATGTGCTGGGACATCACCTACCGTTTCCGCGGGCCCGACGGGCTGTGCCGCGTGGTGAAGCACCTGCAGGTGTTCGGCATGTTCGTGTCGCCCTACATGCTGGTGGTCATGACCGCCGACCGCTACATTGCGGTGTGCCACCCGCTTAAGACGCTGCAGCAACCGACGCGCCGCTCGCGCCTCATGATCGCTGCCGCTTGGGTGCTGAGCTTCGTGCTTAGCACGCCGCAGTACTTCGTCTTCTCCATGGTCGAGGTGAACAACGTCACCAAGGCCCGGGACTGCTGGGCCACCTTCATCCAGCCCTGGGGTCCCCGCGCCTATGTGACCTGGATGACGGGTGGCATCTTCGTGGCGCCCGTGGTCATCCTGGGTACCTGCTATGGCTTCATCTGCTACCACATCTGGCGCAACGTTCGCGGAAAGACGGCTTTGCTCCCGGGAAAGGGCGCCGAGGGCGCGAGTGGCGCTTTGCATAAGGGGCTCCTGCTCGCGCCGTGTATCAGCAGCGTGAAGACCATTTCCCGCGCCAAGATTCGCACGGTGAAGATGACTTTTGTGATCGTGACAGTTTACATCGTTTGCTGGGCGCCCTTCTTCATCCTTCAGCTGTGGTCTGTCTGGGATGAGAAGTTTGTTTGGATCGGTAGGTGTCGGGCGGGAGAAAGGAGGAAAGTGCGGGAATTCGGCTGTGCGTGTGGCCGGGGTTCGGGGGAGTGGGTGCTTTTCATACTATCCTCTGGGGCAGTAGTTCTTAAACTTCTGCATGCTTAGCTTTGGGTGAAATTACCAAAACGGCAGGGGTCTCCACCCCAGACATTTTGATTCAGTAGCTGTGGAATGGGGCCCAGGAATGTGCACTTGTAGCTTGAAGTGATCCTACGACAAATCCAGAAACTGCGCCCTACAGTCAACCAGGCAACTACAAAACGTGATAATGACTTTTTGCCAGATCACTAACCACTGCGCTAATTTCGCCCCCCCCCCCCCGCCTTTGAGTCTATCGGATTCAGAGAAATATTTGTACTGTAACCACTGCTTTTTGCTAGCTTGTGAAAAATATCACAATACAAAAATTTTGTAGAAATGCCCCAAGGGCAAAGATAAACGCACATATTTTTTTCTGAAGAAAGATTCTTAAGAAGCCAATAATTCGAATTTAGCATTTAGTGTTCCATTTCTTATCATCTTTAAAATTTTTTTTTCTGACAATTACTGTAGCACCTTTTTTTCTGGTATTTTAAAGTAGGATTATTGATAAACTCTAAATTTGTTAAAGTAATTAATTCATCTTTCAGCACTAACTTAACCATACAGCTATAGCCCCCCCCCACAACTCTTGCAGTGTTTTATGGAGAATGTTCTCTACACCTACTAGTTTCTTTGATTCTAATTCCTCCACAAACTAAAAATACTAACTTCAAAAGAACCCCACCAAAAACAGTTAAGGCTGGGTCTTGAAAAATGTTATTTCCTATGAGTGAGAAAAAACCCAACTTTTTCAAATAAAATATATTACAGGAATGTTACCAACATCAGCTATAGTTGGGAAATAGGTATCTGGGAAGAACTGTCTCCTTTTGCTATTTGAGATTGAGGTAGGGAGCCTGTGTGATTTACTATTGGAAGTTATATGTGCAAATAAAACATTTGAGAGCGGATTTAATTCAAACAAATAAAAATACCTACATGACTATAATATTACTGATAATAAATAATACAACATAAATGCTATATTTTTGGTTTATCATTTCCGGTATTGCTTGATCTTATAGCAGCCTCGTAATTATTGCCAATCAAATTAAAAAAACTCAGTCTAATTATTGTTTTATCAGAATTTAGACATAATTTCTAAAAACTTCTCTACCTCTGCATAGGTATGGTGATGATTTTCATTCTTTTTGAATACAGTCTGTAACCATAGATCATGATCACCTTTAATGGTAGCATTTTAGCACGAGGTTATGATTAAATCACCTGTAATTTATTCCAGCATAACAACAGTGAGAAGACCCAAGTTTATATTTAATAATGAAGAAAAAGTTAGTGCTTGCTGATTATTCTTATGTTTCAAAAAGGTGTATTATCAGTGTCATAGTTCTGTGAAAGATTATAATATTTATGTGGTTTACCAGTGCAAATTAGCATAAAATATTTCAAAAACTTGTTGGAATTTCCTAACTCAACTGTTCTTAATATAGTTTAATTGCCCAAACCACCAAAATGGTTTTCTTTTAAAATCAAAAGAAACTATAGAAAATTAACAACAACAACAAAAACACAAAAAACAACTCCAGAAACAACCAAATAATGCATCCTTCAGGGACCTATTACTACTGTTCCCTTATGTATGGTTGTCTTATTACAAAATACGTTTAATATTTAAAAATGTAGAACTACTAAACATGTTCCATAATGTCATACTTTTGCCTTAGTTGTTAGGATGAATACAATTTTATTTACGTGGCTATAGACGTTTGAAATTTCATTGAAATTGCAGCCATTCTGTAACTGCTGTGTCTGTTAGCACATACTAATGCTAGTATAAAGAATACACTTTTTTTTAAATAAATTGTTTCATATTCTTCCCACTCGTTCTACTGAGATATTTTCAAGTGGTTTAAGATATTTGAATGAACGTCAATGCATCTTGCTTATGAAAATATTTCACAACCAAGTGACTTCCAGACACCAGCCATTTCCCGGAATAATGAAAAATATACTTCATTTTCTACATTAACCCATAACTTTTTCCCCACTTCTAAGAGTCAGTAGAAAAATGAGTTTACCCAGTGCTCACTTTCATTTGACTATTTAAATAATCTCCCCTTATGTTTTTTGTACAGAATCAGAAAACCCGGCCATCACCATCACTGCATTACTGGCTTCCTTGAATAGTTGCTGTAATCCCTGGATATACATGTTTTTTAGCGGCCATCTCCTGCAAGACTGTGTCCACAGCTTCCCATGCTGCCAGAACATGAATCAAACGTTCAACAAAGAAGATTCTGACAGTATGAGCAGAAGACAGACTTCTTACACTAACAACCGGAGCCCCACAAACAGTATGGGTACATGGAAGGACTCGCCTAAATCGTCCAAGTCCATCAAATTCATTCCTGTTTCAACCTGAGCCCACATTCACGCAGCCTGACTCTTGTAGTGGTCTTTTGGGTCTACTGGCTGAATCCAGCTAGAAATCATGGGAACAAATGAACTTCTAAGAGATAAGCGTCAGTTTGTTGAGTGCAAGACTGTGTTTCTAGTTGCATTTTCTCATTGCTATGACCAAAAGTTATGAATTGTTTTATAGGGGACGTTAAAAAATTAAAAAATGATGAAAAAATATGCTACACTAAGATTTGTAGGCCTAATTTTCAGAAATATAATAGAAGTTATAGTTCTAAAGGAAAAACATAACCACCCTGGCTTTACATTCTGTTGTTGGTTTCCTTTCTTTTCTTTTCCTTTTATTATGGACAGGACTAAGGCTTGCTTGCTTTAGAAGTCATACGATGTAGGGGCATTATTTCAAACAAAGTGAGCTCATCATCGGCCTTAGTGTTTGAAAGGAATTAGAAGAACCTTCAGAGAAATTTTTTCCATCCAATAAAAATCAGTTCATGCATCAGAAAATGCAGCCTCAGGTGCACCTGGGTGGCTCAGTCGGTTAAGCATCTGACTTCCGGCTCAGGTCATGATCTCAGAGTTCCTGAGTTCCAGCCCCACGTCCGGCTCTGTGCTGACAGCTCAGAACCTGGAGACTGCCTCAGATTCTGTGTCTCCCTCTTTCTCTGCCCCTCTCCTACTTGCACTCTCTCTCTCTCTCTCTCTCTCTCTCTCTCTCTCTCTCTCTTTCAAAAATAAATATTAAAAAAGAAAAGAAAAGAAAATGCAGCTTCAGGCAGAGACCTGGAGATGGGATAGTGCCTTGGACAGGCATGAGTTCTTGGGGCATATGGAGCAGGGGGTGCTTGGTTCAGAGCAGAAAGAGAAAAGTTCTGTTAAATGCTAAATTTCAAAATGGTAACTTTAGAACTGACAGTTCCCTCCTTGTTTTAGGCTCCTCATGTTGTACCAGTTATGGAAGGTATAATTTATTAAGATGCTGAAGGTTAGAGCAAATATTGTCAAATGGCTAATAAAATCTTTTTTCTCCCACTGCAAGGCCATTTTAAAATCAGATTTATGTAAAGAATATCCAGTTTTGTTAGAAGAACAGAAATGGATTGCCCAAGGTACTATGTAGACTTTGTCTAGAACACTGTAAACATATTTTGACCAGTGTTATAGGGTATTCTGTGTTGTGGTGGATAGTAACATGATTATTACTTCATGTTTGGGGTGTCCAGACTTATAAATAAGAGTCTCCTAAAGAGAAACTCAAGATGTAGAATGTCCCTTCATGTTTAATTAAAAATAATTTGGTCTTTCCTTCCAGTCTCCCAACCGTCTAAGTTACATATGGTAGGCGAGAGGCACGGTTGGATGGAATGGGGTGGAGATGGGGGGAAAAAAATTGCTCTGCACCTAGTATGGTTTCCTTTATTACTAAATGCATGATTTTGGAAAATTACTTAAACACACATAATGCTTTCATCTCCTTGGCTGTACAGTGGGGTTGATAACGCCTCACAGGATTGTTGTGAGGACAAAATGAAATCAAAGGTGTGAAAAGATCTTCCTGAACTGTCACGTGTCATATGAATGTACCAATTGCTTTTATTATAGTCTTAGGGCCTTCAGAATTGAACAGCTTTTTCCTGTTTACTTTCCATTAACCAGAATTTGTTGGTTTCATGTCTGGGATATAAAATCCTAGAATTTAAATATAGCTCTGCTGATTCATTGGAGAGCATTGCAAGCGGCCACTAAGCCTGACTTGTGCCTAACCAAAGTTTTCCAATTCAGAGATAGAACTTGCTTGCCTTTAAATGCAGGTAAGTCATGGGGCAGCTGGGTGGCTCAGTCAGTTAAGCGTCAGACTTCCGCTGGGGTCATGATCTCATGGTTTGTGAGTTCGAGCCGTGCACTGGGTTCTGTGCTGAGAGTCTGGAGCCTGTTTTGGATTCGGTGTCTCCCTCTCGCTGTCTGCCCCTCCCCCACTCTCACTTTGTGTGTGTGTGTGTGTGTGTGTGTGTGTGTGTGTGTGTGTGTTTCAAAAATAAACATTAAATAAAAAGTAAATAAATGCAGGCAAATCAGAGCCAGCCAAGAGCATCAATTTCTTTTACTTCTAAACAGAGATAAATTACAGCACGACTTGACTGTTGTTACTGCATTTTTCATTAATGGAACTCAGTGGTTTTTTTCGAGCTATTTTGTCTGGCTCCCTCTCCTTTTTAGAGATCATGCAATGATTTGGGGACACATCATAAATATTTTGAATCCCTTAGACGAATTAATAATCATTTTAATAGCGTTGTTGTTGTTGTTGTTGTTGTTGTTGTTGTTTAACTTTGCAGATAAGAAATTGAGGACTAGATAGCACTGTGAGAACCTGGAAGTTTCAAGTTCACTCCTCTTCATTCTCTTGCCTTTCCAAATTCTCAGGCCCGCTACTCCCTGGATTGATATGCCTACAAAAAGCTTGCAAATATTTTATAGAAATTAAGTCCTTAGGTTTTACAATTCTGCTTTTTAAAAATCAGAAATATGTCTCTTAAAGGGCACTGGATGGCACATTATGAGCCACCTTAAATTAATCAGTTCCTCATCATTTGAGTCATAATAGCACCTCAGTAACCCTGCCCTCTCTGACGCTGTCAGCTCCTGTGACAGCTTCTCTTCAACAATTTAGAACTAAAGCCCTTTGGGTTGGTACAAAGATGAGCCCATCCAACTTCAAAATAATAGCCTCATGTTTTTTGTAGAGACTGTTTCAAAATGTTGATGTGTACCTCCAGGTAAAACAATTCGATTTGAATCTTCTATTTAGGAACATCTCTCAAATAAGTTGTGTATCAACCTACTGAGCTGTGTTCTCTCATTTTAATGCATCAGGAGACAAGATAATACAAAAGGCTAGGGAAAACACCAGACGATCCTGAGCGCTAGTTCTGTACTAGGCAAATAGACGGTATTATTCTCTGTGATTTAGGCTGAGAAGCTTAACTTAGCTAGTTGCTAAACTTCCTTAGTATTATGTACCCAGATATGGTATTCATATGTCCCAAAACAATACTCCAAGTGGAAGAGTCCTGCCTGTCTATTTTAGAAGAAAGGGTGGGGTGCCTGGATAGCTCAGTCTGTTAAGCATCTGACTTTGGCTAAGGTCATGATCTCATGGTCCGTGAGTTAGAGCCCCAAGTCGGGCTCAGTGCTGACAGCTCAGAGCTTGGAGCCTGCTTCAGATTCTGTGTCTCCCTCTCTTTCTCTTTCCCTCCCCTGCTCACATTTTGTGTCTCTCTCTCTCAAAAATAAATAAACATTTTTTTTCAAGAAGAAAGGAAACTGTAGGTGGTTAAGAAGCGTATGCTAGGACCTTTTCTTGGCTGAGGAGAAGATCTAAGATATTATGCCAAATGAAGGCTTACAATCAAAGATAAATGTGTAACATCACCTTATTTTATTTTGCAGAGTTATCTGTGGGAACATCGTGCAAGCATACAATATTAATGTATCTGTGTGGGTATGGGGAATGTAATTAAAAAATAATCCATTGCTACAGAGAAATGGGTGGTGTCATTTGATAAACATTAATTGTTGACAAAAAAGGAACATTTTATTTTTTTTGTGGGGGAGAGGGGCAGAGGGAGAGGGAGAGGGAGAGAGAGAATCTTAAGCAGGTTCCATGCTCAGCATAGAGCCCAATGCAGGGTTTGATCCCAAGACCCTGGGATCACGACCTGAGCCAAAATGAAGAGTTGGGTGCTCAAATGACTGAGCCACCCAGGCACCCTGAATAAGGAACATTTTAGAGTGTGCATTAAGCAATTAATGGGTTAATTTGGGACAGTATTTTTAAAATGTAAAAATATCTGTGCAGGAAATTAGTGAAATTCTTCAGTTACATATATACTCGCCCTACACACAGAACTTCAATCATCATCAAAGTAGTCTTACACCATAAATGAGGGAAGGGTGTGGTTTTTAAAGGGAAAAAAAGTCAAGCAGACTTATTAACATACAGCACCGTCCTAAACTTATAATTCCTAAAATGGAAATCAAACACAACTTTAATCCGTTATTACACAAGGAAAGTAATCCAATTAGGTTAAAGATTTAAGTTTTTCAGACTCTAAAACCCACATTATTGTAATGAAATTTGATACTTGAAGCTTTAAATTATAGTTCAGGATTTGATTCTACCACTAAGGCATAATTAGAACCATCCAGGGAGATTGAGCCTAATCCTTCATCCCAAATATCAGAGATTAGGCTCCTTTAAAACCCAGGTAAACTGGGCCCTTAAAGGATTTTCATACTGGAAGCAACAGCTGTATTTAGAGTAAGCCCAGGGCAGAGCCATCTTGCAGGTGCAGAAGCAGCCACTGTATCTACCTCCCTGTGGCCCTTGGCCATTGCCAACGCTTGGAATCATGAGTAACACAGGATGATAAATATTAGAGAATGAATCTTGTAAAAAAAATTTTCAACGCAGGGCTTGAACTCACAACCCCGAGATCAAGACCTAAACTGAGATCAAGAGTCAGACAGTTAACTGACTGAGCCACCCAGGTGCCCCTAGAGAGTTAATCTTTACTCCAACTTGACCTCAGACAATTTGTGCAAAAATTGAAAACTATTCATTAGAAAAGTTACTTCCTTTAAGTCCCCAAGACAGACTAAATAGGTTGAATCACTCAAATTGTGTGACTCCCCCCCACCGACACAGCCATTTTAAAACTATTACTCTAACTCGATTTTTAAGTACATTAAATTATCACGAATGCAAAAATATATACGACCTAAGTACATCAGCATCAAAAATGTACACTAAGGCCAAAAGTTAAATGCTATTCTTTTTTCTTTTTTGTTTTATATATATTTATATCACATCTTTTTACATTGATTTGTATTCTAAATAAAAACAAAATATGATGGAATGAATTAAATATTTTTGTGTTCCAAATCTGAAAATAAATCTGATTGTAATATAAGAATAATTAAGAATCATTATTAATATAAAATAATTAGCATTTCCACACATGAAAGTAGTTGTCTTTATTTCATGGGAATTCTGACATCATATATTCTATAATGCTTTAGATCATTATTATAACAAATTTACTAAGAACTAATGCTGTAGAGGGGCCCCTGGGTGGCTCTGTCAGTTAAGCATCCGACCTTGGCTCAGGTCATGATCTCATGGTTCATGGGTTCGAGCCCCGCGTGGAGCTCTGTGCTGACAGCTAGGAGCCTGGAGCCTGCTTCAGATTCTGTCTCTGCCTCTCTCTCTGCCCCTCCCCAGCTTGCACCCTGTCTCTCTCTCAAAATAAATATACATTAACATTAAAAAAAAAGAACTAATGTTGTATATTTAGTATTCCATTTTGGGAACTGTTTTTTCAATGTTCTACATCCCTTAACTTGTTATGCTATACAGAAGAATTTTAATGTGTTTTCTTGGGGTAATTGTATGGTTCTGGTTTTGATAGATGTTTGTGGCTATATCTAATAGTTGTTTACAGGAAAAAGATGGCTTGCCATATTGTATCGAAATATAACTGGTGTATTTATTTCCTAATTTTACTGTGTATTGGCTTGATTCTATAAATAAAAATACCAAGTTTATTTGAAACAATTCTCTCATAATCTAGTTTAATAATGAAATATATTTCAAGTTAATTATGCTGATTTTGAAAAAAACAAATAAGATCTGTTTTATAGCTTTTGATAGGTTTATATTTGAGCACAAAAATGTTAATGATTATATTATTTGACAATAGCAAGAACAAATAGAACTTTGTAAAACAGCCATTTCAGTTATAATCATGAAAGCATATAATTTTTGTTGTAGTCTGTATTGACAACAAAAATAATCCAATTAGCTGAGGTCTTGTGTGTCTTCTTAGCCTAAAAATGTGATCTCTGTCTATTAGTTTCCAGAAGTTGGTTAAGACTGACTTCTGGGCCCAAAGATCAAGACTCTTCCCATTTAGAAGTCTTTAAAATTGGAATTATTTGGGGCGCCTGGGTGGCGCAGTCGGTTAAGCGTCTGACTTCAGCCAGGTCACGATCTCGCGGTCTGTGAGTTCGAGCCCCGCGTCAGGCTCTGGGCTGATGGCTCGGAGCCTGGAGCCTGCTTCCGATTCTGTGTCTCCCTCTCTCTCTGCCCCTCCCCCGTTCATGCTCTGTCTCTCTCTCTGTCCCAAAAATAAATAAAAAAGGTTGAAAAAATAAATAAATAAAATAAAATTGGAATTATTTACCCTGTGGATTCATAAATTCAAATCATATTAACTTGCAATTTATGCTGTCATATTTTCTCTTTATTTTATTTTACAAGTTAAACCTAATAGCATAGACTAAAGGGCTTATTTTGGGTTTGGCTTAAACTCTAGAAGCAGTGAATGCCCAGAATGGAAAAAAGGGAATTTGAAGTCTCTATTTTAAAATGCTGTTATTTTAAAACCCACTGTTACTTAAAAGACTTATAACTGCTTAAGAATAAACAGGATTTCTACCAAAGCATATTTCCACAAGATCCTATGAATCAGGTAAATCTGAAATAATAGTGTCATTGTATACCAGAAGAGACTCATAAAGAAATGTGCTAGTGTAAAATTTTTAATTTATTCATTCATTTGTTCTCTATCTTTATCTGTTCTGAATCTCCAGAGTTGTGTTTCTTCCCTAATACTTTCCAAATGCCCTCCAAATACCTTCACTATGACACATACAAAATGATTTGCCATGTTGGTTTGCTAGTCTGTCTTCTCCACAATGATCATATTATACCTAAAAATAGGAGGTATGTCCTCTTCATCTTTGCATCCTCATATAATAGGTGTTTTCTATAATAGCTGCTTAATTAATGTAGATGCTATATATATTATATATATGTATATATATATACATATATATACATATATATAATATATATAGCTACACACACGCGCGCACACACACACACACACACACACTAAATACATATAAATACAATAAATCCAATCTACATTATATTGGTACAATACATTGGTAATCTGTATGTTAAACATTGTGTTTAAAAGTGAAAAGCTTTAATTACAAGATCCTTGTATTGTGAAAATAGTACTATACCAGAGAATCAGAAGCCTCAGTTTTTCTACCACCAATAGCTGAATGATCTTGGGGAAATCACTTTAATGAATCTGGAGAGCCTAGGTAATATCATGCTGCTTGCAAACAAATGAATATACAGATTCAGACCAAAACTTAAAATGATTGCAATAGAAAGGCTTTGTCACTAGCACAGTAAAGTGAACTTGTCCCTAGGTTAGTAACTATATTACCCTATAGGAATTCAGCAGAATTTAAGTCCAATTGTATATTTGTTCCTCTGCCCAAATCCCAGCTTCCACAGTTTACCAAAGTATCCATGTTTTGACCACAATTGCACCCCACAAATTTGTTACCTAAGTGTCCACGGCCTGTATGGATGCCTCAAACTTTTAGCTCTCTGTGCTCACCCTTAGTTTTAACATCCAAATAAAATGTTTTGGCCTCATCTCATACATTTTTCAAAATCTGTGCCTTGTTCCATATCTAAGTGGAATCCTGAGGACTATTATGAATTTCTGCTTCTATTGAACTCTCAGTTTACAGCTCATTAATTTACTTTTCATGACTACTTTTTCTTTACTCATTCCCCTCACCACTTTTCTTCCAACACCTTCTATATAAGCACTTGGCTGTCCTACGTGATGGGGTTCCCCTGAAGGATGGGGGTCAACATGGGACTTAGATTCTGCCTCAGAAGAGACAATGATTCATATTCACCATCCTAAAGGTCAATGACCATCCCATCTAAGTAGGATTACTCTCTAATCATTCTCTCCTTTAGGATCTTGCTGGCTGCCATCTTGCTCAAGCCTCCTCTCTCTACCAAGACCTCAAGTCCGTTTTTCCAACTGCCAGAAATTAACAATTTCTCCTTTTTAGTTTGTAGAACTATTTAGATTTATTTGTCTAAAGCCCTCTTACTTAGATCATGCCTTTGAATACAGTGCATTGTCTTTAAGGTGTTTTCTCAAGCAAATGAGCCATTCTCATCCCTTATGAAATGTTGTTTTCCTAGATCAAAGAGCTCAAACTGTACTGTGCTTCTAAAATAACTTCTTTTTCCTTCACTTCTTCCGCACTAGTTGTGAAACATACAGGATGCTTAAATAATCCAAACTTTGCCCTTCCTTATGCATTTGTGTAACTTTTGTACAATTACTATTTCTTCATGTTGAATTGCCCTCCAGTCCCATAGGTTCATAGCTAACAGGGTCATCTCAAAATGCTGTATAAGACACTCATCTCATAATATTCTTAGAAGGGAGCCAATCCAGATGACTGGTTTTTCTATTTCTTCTTGATTATTTCATGTATTTTTTTTGTTTATGTGCAAATTCTGTAACATTTCATTCCATAGCAGGCAAGCAATAAGCAACTGCACCAGCTAATGTTTCTATTATATATATAATATGTTAATATTATGTGCTAATATTATATGCTATTATATGCTACATAATACATATTATATTATATATGCTACAATGTTTATTTTGTATATATAATATGTATAGTTAATAGTATATATATATATATAATACATATAATACATATAGTTAACAGACTATGTTTTATATATGTATTGTATATATATTATGTATAGTTAATAGACTATGTTATAACATTAAATATGTTCATATTATAATGTTATAGATATGATTATATATATATAATGATATATATAATATATACATAATATATATTATGTACAGTTAATAGACTTTATTTTTTGAGTAGTTTTAGGTTGACAGCAAAAATTGAATGGTAGGTGCAGAGATTTTCCATATACCCCCCTCTCATCACACATTCACAGCCTCCCCCATTACCAACATCCCTCAGCAGAGTGGTTCATTGTTACAATTAATGAATGAACCTATGTTGACACATCATTATCACCCAGAGTCCATTCTTTACGTTAGGGATCACTCTTGGTGTAAATTCTGCGGCTTTGTACAAATGTAAAATTACATGTATCCATCATTATACTATCATACAGAGTAGTTTCACTGCCCTAAAACCCCTCTGTGCTCTGCCTATTCCTCCCTCCTTCCCCTCCAACCTCTGGAAACCACTGATATTTTTATTGTCTTTAGAGTTTTGTATGTTATATTTTAATATCCACTGTGTCCTTAATGCCCTAGCCTAGATCACCGCTCCAGCTTACCTATTATTACTTTAGTGTAAACCAATATCACATAAAATAAACTAAAAAAACAACTTAAGGTATTTAAAAAAAAATGAAAACAAAACAAAAAATCTTGCCACAATTAGCCTTTCATATGAGCCCAGCCATTTGTCAAAATCTCTGTTAGAGGCTTGTATACCCCTCTGGTCTTTCTCCTTTCCCTCCTCCTTATACCAGCCTTAAAGCATCTTCCATTTGCCAGTTTCTACTTTCCCACTTGGCTCAACTTTTAAGCACTAGCATCAAATTGTCCAAAGAAACAAAGCTCTTCCACATCTGAGTGTAAGTAATGCATCTTGCTCCTCAGGCCCTGTTGCCTGTGGATGAGAGATCTGAATCCCAGAACATACAAAAACTGTTTACTCGTAAGGAGGTCTGAAAAGCAAAAGAATAGTCTATCAACAGAAAGAGACTTTAGAAAATCCAAAGAATCCAAAGACTGCATTTGGAGATAACAAAGAGCTCAGATAAGATTCTTATCCAACTCCAATTTAAAAAAGAGAACATAAAATATTAACATTTTGAGGGTATTTTAACTGTTAGTTATTCTTCAATTGCTTCATCTTGTAGAAGCAACATTTACTACCGTGTCCAGATGATCTGCTTACCCCCTGATTCAAAACAGCGCAGATAAATGGTTAAGATTCTTGGGATGGAAACAGGGACTCTAATGACAAAGACAGAAGAGGAAAATCTGCCATTTGCAAGTTTAAAAAAAAAGTTTTCAGTGTTTATTTTTGAGAGAGAGAGACAGAACATGAGCAGGGAATGAACAGAAAGAGCGAAGGAGACACAGAATCCAAAGCAGGTTCCAGGCTCTGAGCTGTCAGCACAGAGCCCGATGCGGGGCTCAAACCCACGGACCATGAGATCATGACCTGAGCTGAAGTCGGACGCCTAACCGACTGGGCCACCCAGGCGCCCCTTTTTGCAAATTTTTATAAATGTGCATAAATGTCTTTCTTCTCCCACCCCCATTTATATATAAATCACAATTTATCAGGTTAAAAATTCTGAAGGAATTTCAAAAGGCTGGTTACAGTTTAGATGCTATAAAAATCAGCCTCTGGGGATTTTTTAAAATGGCTTACTTGGCTAAGCAAAACTGGTAATTTCCTTAAGTAGATATATAAACTGTTCAATAAAGAAAGGCATCTTTAATCTTTAATATATATGGAGAAATTTTTAATACATAGCCAACGGATGTCTACGTACGTAGTGTGGGAGTGAATGTTTTGAGTGAATGAGGTATTATTTGGTGTCAACATGGGCTAAGTATGTCAGAGTTAATTTGTCCCCAAAGCATTCACTGCCTTTTCTGTTTATGTAATGGTATTATGAAGCTGTGATTTCAAGACCCACACTGACATTCCAAGAGATATTAAAAGTTCAGAATCTCTGGAAAATAAAATGATAATATGATTTATAGCTTCATTAAGAAAAGGAACTACTAAAATTAGTCTTTACAATTTCAAATCTATTAATGAATTTCTCTGTAGAAATTATAAGTGTATGAGCAGATCACTATTCCTATTGGTAAATTAATCATTGGGTTTTATGAATTTTTTTCTCTGAATATTTTAGGTTTAATTGAGTGTTATTTTTCTCTCTTATTCAAACACAGAAAATGTTATCTCTGAACATTTCAGGGAGAGGGAGGGAAATGACTTCCCATCAGCTGTAACATCTTTGACCTTGGAAAGGGTCCCTATTTCCAGGCACCTTGCATAAACCTTTTCCATTTGCCTTTCTAGATTTGCGTTGAGTTGGGGGCAGGGTGCTGGACCTTAAGACAGTCTCTAGGGGGTGCCTGGGTGGCTCAGTTAGTTAAGCGTCAACTCTTGGTTTCGTGAGTTTGAACCCCACATCAGGCTCTGTGTCTACAGGGTGGAGCCTGCTTGGGATTTTTGGACTCCCTCTCTCTCTGACCTCCCCCACTCATGCTGTCTCTCTCTCAAAATAAATAAACTTTAAAAAAAAAAAGACAAGTCTCTAAACTAGAATATTTCATTTCTTAATCTGAAAATTCTTTCTCGTTCCCAGTTACTGGCATCAGACATTGATGTCACCACATTATGCTGGCCCATTCGCCCTGTAAATGCAGTCTGTCTTGTACTCTTAGGTTGTGCCATCCAGTTGACTCCAGCCCAACTGCACCAAGAGATCAACTCCTTCCAGCTGGACCTTTTAACACTGGTTAACAAAATTCTCATCAGCCCACCTGTCCACCTGTGTCTGCATCCTTGCTCCTCAGACCAGGCTTCTCAAACTTCAGTGTGCAAATAACCTGAGGATCTTACTTAAATGTGGATGGATTCAGCAGATTCTGACTCACTAGGACTGATTGTAAGATTCTGGATTTCCAACATCTCCCCAGTGATGGTAAGACTGCTGGTCTGTGTACCACGCTTTGAGTAGCAAAGTCTTAGGGGGCCTTGGGGTTTCTTTCTGTAATGCAATGGAAAGTCTATCCATTTTCAAGGTTTCATCCCAGAGCAGTCCCATATCTTAAGTATGCAGCCTCTGAAATGGTAAGGTAAAATCAAATTGTCCAGTCTGGTCTAATGGGAAGTGGTTTCTAAGGTTCCTTATCCTGCTTCTTGCACGAGGATGTTGCCCTAGGGATTTCTATTTGTAGGTGCCAGATTCTAGATCGAGAATGAGGAAAAAGAGAATGGACCTGGGAACCCCAAGGCTAGAGTAAAAGTAATCTTAAAAAAAAAAAAAAGAGGATTCTGGGCACCTGGCTGGCTCAGTTGGAGGAACAAGTGACTCTTGATCTCAGGGTTGTGGGTTCAAGCTCCATGTTGGGTATAGAGTTTACTTAAAAATAAAATCTTTAGGGGCACCCAGGTCACTCAGTTGGTTGAGCATCCAACTCTTGATTTTGGCTCAGGTCATGATCCCAGGGTCATGGGATTGAGCCCCAGGCTGTGTAATGAACATGGAGCCTGCTTAAGATTCTCTCTCTCTCTCTCTCTCTCCCTCTGCCCCTCTCTCCTGCTCAAGTGGTCTTGCTCTCTCTCTCTCTCAAAAATAGAACAAAATCTTTAAAAAAGGAAAAAAGGGGACTCCACATTTCTGATAAAATAAGAACACTGCCCTCCAGTATAGAAGATTTTCCTTACCTAACAACCCCGTGATCACAGCCTATCTCATAAAGGCTAATCCTCTAGACCTCTGGCTGCTAGGAGAGACTTGAGTATTAGGTCTTTCCCCACAGGCAAGATGATTGAGCTGTCCTCCCAAAGCATCTGGAAATAGTCATATCATAGGAGCATCACTGACCCATTGAACATATTCTATCTGATAACTGCCCATCTTTACTAGGTCTTTACTGTTCTTTGCCATTCAATTTTTTCCCTATTTTAACAATGCAATAACATGCATATAACTTTAAAAATCAGATGGTACGAAGATGATGAAAAATAATCCAGTTTCCCAGAGGTAAGTACCTCCATACTTTTAAATAATACACTTATTCTTAAATGTGTGGATTTATTGAAGTCATTTATTGAGTTCCTGTCATGAAATTCAGCCCAGTCCCCTTCATCCTTCCTCTTCCACCTTCCCAATGTAGTTATACAAGTACTTTAGTTACTTCAATAATCAGTGTTATGCCATTATGATGTAGAAAATAAGACTAGAAACTCAGAACTTAATTAGAATATAGTAATTGTTTATAAGAACTCTGTTGGAGAAGAAAAGGACAGCCATGCTCAGGAGCCATCATCTGGGGAACCATATTCCTAAGCTCCATAACACATTTAACTTGCAGGCTTTTTTTCTTCCATGAAGACAACCTAAGACCCCAAGATCCCCTCTTAGCACTGACTTGTAGTTAGCAGAATTGAAGAATCCAGCTAGGGAAAAGGAGTCTTCTTAGTCCTCAAACTGGACCTTGTACTATATATGATCAGTTTCAAAAAGACTGTTCT
The DNA here is from genome assembly GCF_028018385.1 of Neofelis nebulosa. NCBI lineage: Eukaryota > Metazoa > Chordata > Mammalia > Carnivora > Felidae > Neofelis > Neofelis nebulosa. Next base: position 53,516,540 of record NC_080789.1, read on the forward strand.
AAAAGTATATATCTGAATGAAGTCACAGCCTTTGTCCAACAAAACATTTAGGATATATAGAAAGTCACAGTGCTCATCCAGGGAAGTAAAACATTAAGCACCCGTTTGACAAAAAAAAAAAAAATTTAATATTTTTTTCTGATTATTGGCATGTAGCATTCATTCTTTAATAAGAGTCTAATATCTTCATGAAATAGAATCTAGCCCTAGAGAAAAATTAAAAATGGCTACTATCCATTGCTCATTTTCTAAATGTGATAGTGTCCTAAGTATTACCTTTACAGTTTCACCCTTAATACTTAGGAAAAGCTTGTTATTTAAATTAGGAAACAGATTCAGAGCAACTTGCCAAGATCAGAGAGGTACCAAATACAGAGCAAGTATTTAAAACCAGGCCCACATGACTTCTCCTGGCTTTTACCAGTGAGGCTGTGCTGTTTCAGAGGAATGGGCAGTCTGCTGTTGGTGTCCCCAACTTCTTTTTCTGTGTCTCAAATAAACAATTATGCAATCAACCACTCCTCAATATACGTCACCTTTCCAATGAAGTGTTTACATGTTCATTTTTATCGTTATGAATAAAATGGATGGCTTCCCCCCCCCCCCATAAAAAGTATCTAAGGCCCAGTGGACCAGATAAACTTATATTTGTATTTCTGAAGCCATTCCACCCCTGAACAGTGTTAAATCTCTAAATAGAAATTAGACTGTATTGAAAAAGTCTCCCTGTTCTCAGAAGCTCTATAAGAACCTTCCACGCCTTTTCAGATTTTAGTATTGTTAACTGCAAATGCATTACACACTGTCCTCCTATAATGACAGCATCCATTCACTGAATAACTATTTATTGAACACCCACTAGATACTGGAGAGTTTTCTAGGCACTATAGGCATGTTGGTGAACCAGACAGACAATGAGGAAGCAAAAGGAATGTATCAAATGAAAATAAGTGCCATGAAGAAAAATGATACAGAGATAATGGGTAGTGAGCAACTAAATTAGAGCACAGGGACCATTTTATATGGCACGATGGGGAAAAGCTCTTGAATAAGATGTTACTTTAAATAGAAAGGCCTTAAGACAGTGAGGGAGTCTTGTGGACATTGCAGGATGAACGTTGCGGGTAGAGAAAGCAACAGACACAAAGTCGTCCACACAGGAGAACCACCATCAGCGAGGTGCAGGTGGCTAGAGTGGGATGAGTGAGGCAGAGAGGAGTATGAGCTGACATCAGAGGTGAGGGCGGTATTGGGGGGTATGGGGGAGCAGTGGGTGGTAGGCAGACTTATTCCGTTTAAAGTGGAAGTGCAGGGGCACCTGGCTGGCTCAGTCGGTTAAGCGTCCGACTTCAGCTCAGGTCATGATCTCCCAGTTCACGAGTTAGAACCCCGCGTGGGGCTCTGCGCTGACAGCTCCGAGCCTGGAGCCTGCTTCAGATTCTGTGTCTCTCTCTCTTTCTTCCCCTCCTCTGCTCATGCTCTGTCTTTCCCTCTCTCAAAAATAAATAAACATTAAAAAAAAAAAAAAATTTGAAGTGGAAGGCCAATGGAGGATTTGAAGCAGAGGAACAACATAATCTAATGTGTGTTTTATGGGATGATTCTGGCAGCTGTGTCGGCAATAGTTCCTACAGAGACAAGAACTACAGCGGGAGGAGCAGTTAAGAGGCTTTTGCAAGAGAGCCAGATGGCAGATGATGATGGCTCAGGCTGGAATGGTAGTGAGGCAGGTTGTGAGAGGTAGTGAGGTTCTGATAAATTGCGAATGTAAAATTGATTGGTCTGCTAAAGGATTGGATGAAGACTTGAAAGAAAGAAAGGAGTCATGAGTTACCTGAGGTTTTGCCTCGAGCAAGTGAAAGAACAGAGTTTCTATTTATTCTAATGGAGAAAGGGAGCACCATTAATTGGAGATCATGAGTTTTGGACATATTAATATTGAGATACTTAACAGACATCTAAATGTAACACTTGAGACTCCATGCTGATCTGCCTCTTAACAAAGACTAGTTGAAATCAACACATATCATACTAAATGTCGTAATATTAGAGACATTCTGGTTAATACCAGGAATAAGAGGAATGTCAAATGGGCTTTGGATACATGAACCTGGAGAGCAGGGTGGTGGGCAGGGCTGGAGGCAAAAATCTGGCAGTCATCAACATATAGAAGGTATGTAAGTCTGAGGTTTGGATGAGACCCTCAAAGGAATGAGACTACCTAGGAAAAAAGGAATATTTGTGAATCTTAAGACTGATACATTCCAATATCTAGTTGGCATGGGTTCCTGGAGCCCCATGCCACACATATCCAATCATATCTGTCCTGCCTAGGCACAGCCAGATTACAAGGCAGAGATTGACCATAGGAGATAACTTAATCCTCCAATTCCTTTAAAACAAATAAAAAGCAGTTTTGTTTTTGGATGAATGGTAAAAAGCCAGTGGAGTCAGCTTAAGCAACAGGGCTTCATATCAGTTAGAACTACTGAAAACCCACACTTCCTTTCCAGCAGACTACATCTACGGAAATACAAATGGTACTAATTTACACAGATTCCAAATAGTAAATAATATTTGGGGGGAAATGTTGGAATAGAAAATATTGAGCTAATTTATTATACTTTAGCATGAAAAAAAGGGAGGGCAAAATGTTGAAGTACAGTAGCCTCCATCTCCACAGGGGACACATCCCAAGACCCCCAGCAGATGCTGAAATCACTACAGCGGATGCTGGAACCAAACCCTGTATGTATGATGCCTTTTCTTATATATACATATCTATGATAAAGTTTAATTTATAAATTAGGCACAGTAAGAAATTAAAAAGAGTAGCTAATAATAGAATAGAACAATTATAACAGTATATTATAATGAAAGTGTGAATATGGTCTCTCTCTCTCTCTCAAAATATCTTATCGTACTGTACTCACCCTTCTTCTGCTTGTGATTATGTGAGATGATACACTGCCTAGATGAAGGATGAAGTGAGGTGAATGAAGGAGGCATCGTCACATAGCGTTATGCTACTACTGACCTTCTGGTGATAGGTCCAAGGAGGATCACCTGTTTTCAGACTGCATTTGACCGTAGAAATTGAAACCACAGATGGGGCAGATTACTATAGTTGAATGTTTTCAAACTAGTGCATTGCCATTGTTCTAAATTATTCATGCATACTGACTGTGTCTAAAAGGCATTGATAAAGCACTAATTCTGGAATCAATGCTCACCATGGTCTTAAAAATTCTTCTAAGTGTTTATAAAATATTCACTTAATCCTCACAAAAATGGTATGAGCTGGAGACTATTATTAACCCCTTCTTAAGGATGAGAAGAGTGAGGCACAGAGAGTAGGTGAAGCTTGCCTACGTTTCCACCTCTAGGAAGATCACAGCCAGGATTCGACCTGCAAATGAGGTCAAATGAGTCTCTCTCAGCGATGAGACTGCAGAGACTTCTCTTCCAGCACTATGCTAGTCTGTCTCTCAACAAATGCTTTCAATTTTGTACTAAATATTGCCATTAGAGACGGTCACCAAAAGCAATTACTATTATTGGAGTGTCTGGGTGGCTCAGCTGGTTAAGTGTCCAACTTCAGCTCAGGTCACAGTCTCATGGTTCATGAGTTCGAGCCCAGCCTTGGGCTCTGTGCTGACAGCTCAGAGCCTGGAGCCTGTTTCGGTTTCTGTGTCTCCCTCTATCTCTCTGCCTCTCTCTCTCTCAAAAATAAATAAGCATAAATTTTTTTTAAAGAACTACTATTATTACCCTTGATATTTAATGTCATTCTAAAAGTCTTCAAAAAGCAATATGAACTCGAAACAAAGGTACAAATTTAGAGGATATAGGATCACCATAATTCAGCTACGATGTGATTATGTAGCATAAAAACCCAAAGTAATCCATTGCAAAGCTACTGAAACTAATAAAAAAAACTACTAGACAGAAGCAAAGAGCATTTTTTTATCCACCAGTGACCATAGAGACAATATTCTGAGAAAATAAATCCCCTCACAATATTAACTATCTAGAAATAACACAAAATACTGGAAACTCTATAAAATTATAAAGTTTTAATGGGATATATAAAATAAAGCTTAAGTGAACAGATGAGATATGTTTTTGAATAGGAAGACAATGGAAGATGTTGATTTTTCTTAATGTATAGCTTTAACACAATTCCAACAACAACAACAACAACAAATCACTGATAATATTTCAAAGTCTTACTGATAATATGTTTGAGAGTTGACCCAGACTCACCAAAATGTTAACAGTGCTCATACCTAGGGAATGGAAGAAGTGGAAAAGAAAGGGTGAAGAAGAATTCCAACTTTTAGGAGTTCTATTTATATTTCATATTTATATTTCAATAATTCTATTTATATTTCAATAATGCTTCTATTTTTAACAACATTATAGCCTAAAAATCACCAAAGATATCTCCCATATCCTGACATGTATTTCAAGGCCAGTGGCACAGACTTAAACAGAAAAATTGATGAAATAGTATAGGTTTTCTATAAATAGAGTCTATGTCACATTTTGTATGAGTTTTACGTAATAAAGGAGGTCTGACAAATTGATAAAGGACGGAACCATTGTTCTAATAAGGAGTGCTGATACAACTGCTTAGCAGTTCCGAATAAAAAAAATAATCTATTTAGTTTCTCACTTCATTCCACACTCCCATGTTAAATTTGGAAAGGTTGAAGAGTTAAATAGTAGAAGATGACAAATTTGAGTCCTTACCAAAATCTGGAGTGAGGAGAATTCTTTAATTCTAAAAATATGATGGGGGTCACCTGGGTGGCTCAGTCAGTTAAGCGTCTAACTTCAGCTCAGGTCATGATCTCACGGTTCATGGGTTTGAGCCCTAAGTCGGGCTCTGTGTTGACACTCAGAGCCTGAAGCCTGCTTCATAGTCTGTGTCTCCTTTTCTCTCTGTCCCTCCCCCCACCTCAAAAATAATTAAACATTAAAAAAAATTTAATATTATGGTAAAAACCATAAAGTAAATGATGAACAGATTCGACCATAAGTAGCTTTAAAATTTCTCTTAGCACCCTTCTAAAAATAGTAAATCTAAGGTATAAAGCATATTTACACATACTATGATCTCTAACTGTCATGTCTGGAATTTTTCTATGTATGCTGAAATATGCTTTGTAAGAAGACAGAGGTAGAACCAAAGATCATTTGTAAGAAACAGAAAGGCAACATCACATATATGATGCAATTATGTGCTCAGAACAAACCTAAGGCCAAAAAACAGACAGGTCTACAGACGTTTAAAATACTCCATTGGGCTATGTTTAAGTTGTAAAGGAGATGAATAGTTAGCTCATATAAAGGTAAAAACACCTCTCCATGCTAGATCTTTAGTCATCAAGTACATCTGACAAGATTCGGTTGAACCTTGGACATGATTGGAAAGCCAATGCTTGTTTCCTGTGACTTCATCTGGTCATGTGGTTAAAAGGTACAGATCATGTGTTATTTGGAGAAACAGTTCTTTTTCAAACAGGGAAAAGAATTTTTACTTTTAGGCAGTGTCTTAGTCTGTTTGGGCTGCTGTAACACTACCACAGGCTGAATGGCTTATAAATGAGAGAAATTTTTTATAATTCTGGATCAAGTCACTGACAGATTCAGTGGCTGGTGAGAACCCATTTCCTGGTTCATAGACTGCTGCTTTCTTACTGTAACTTCACATGGTAGAAAGGGTGAGGGATTTCTCTGGGGCCTCTTTTAAAAAGAGCACAAATGTCATTCAGGAAGTTCCATTCTCATTATCTGATCATCTCCCAAAGGTCCCACCTCCAAATACCATCACATTGGGGATTAGATTTTGATATATGAATTCTGGGGGGACACAAACATTGGTTAAAAGACAAATAAACATATTCTGTTAAAATTCATATCTAAAATTATATTTAGCTTTTATATATTTATTATTGCTATCCTTTCAAATTTGATGGGCTATGAAGCTGAACTGTGATCTGAACGACAGCCTTTCATTGAAAGGCACTTTGAGTCTATCCATAAAATTAAAGGCATATGAGTCAAACCTCATCTGAAACTAAGATCTAATTTCTTTGATTAAAAACAGTTGTACTGGCAAAAAAACAACAACAACAAAAAAAAACCTTTATCTTTCCACTTGTTTTCAACATAACTGCACACTGAGGAAAACACTCTTTATAATTTTAGCATTTTTAGCATTTTCTTTTTTTTTTAATTTTTTTTCAACGTTTTTTATTTATTTTTGGGACAGAGAGAGACAGAGCATGAACGGGGGAGGGGCAGAGAGAGAGGGAGACACAGAATCGGAAACAGGCTCCAGGCTCCGAGCCATCAGCCCAGAGCCTGACGCGGGGCTCGAACTCACGGACCGCGAGATCATGACCTGGCTGAAGTCGGACGCTTAACCGACTGCGCCACCCAGGCGCCCCAATTTTAGCATTTTCTAAATAGGGTCCATATGAAGGCAATGTATGAAAGAAAAATTCAAAATGCAGTTGAAATTTTTAAATTTGAAGGTATTTGAATATAATATTGCAGATATTTTTTTAAGTTTATTTTTATTTATTTTGAGAGAGAGAAGCAAGCAAGGGAGGAACAGAGAGAGAGGGAGAGAGAGAATCCCAAGCATGCTCCACACTGTCAGTGCAGAGCCCGACGTAGGGCTCGAACTCATGAATTGTGACATCATGACCTGAGCTGAAATCAAGAGTGGGACACTTAACTCACTGAGCTACCCAGATGCCCCAATATTGCAGATATTTTTATACAAGGTTTAAATTTGAACTTTTCCTTCAAATAACATAAATTTTTCCTCTAAAACTTTATATCTAACTGCAATTTTGTAGAACTCATTTGACATTCAGCAATTTTCCCCCCAAAATGCTCAAGGACCCCTAAAACCCAGCCGCCAGATCAGATTCCTTGGCCATCGATCAATCCCATCCCAGACCAAGCACAAATTGGACATGTCCCAATTGACACTGTGATTTGGATTATATCCCAACAGGAGCCAGACACCCTTCATCTAGGCTATTTCTCCTAGCCTCATGCCTATCTGTATCGAGCCTAATCTGATTTTGAATTTTTATAATGTTGTGTTGAGATTTTATCACAAGTCTGCCTCATCATCAGACCGGAGGTGATCAACACTGTGCGCACATTGAAGTCATCTGGGAACTTACAAAAACTAATATAACCCACCTCAAAACAGAATCACATCAGAATCTCAGAAGAGGGGCCAGGTATTGATATTTCCAGGTACTTTAGATAGAAAACCAGGGCTGAAAAATAGCTGCATCAGACTAGGAGATCTTCAAGAACCCATGCTCTTCAAGTTCCCACATATTATGCACTGCCAGCTCCCTGGGTGGGTGCTTACATACATGGTCTTATTCATTCCTCATAACTAAACCCATTAAATAAGTATGAATGGCTATATTTTGCAAACATGCAAAAATAAAAAGTAAAATTCAGGTAGATTAAGTGATTTTTCTTAGGTTACACATATTTTAGGTTTGGAACCAGAATATTATCTTGGTACCTGAAAGACAGGAGGCATTCAACAAACATTTGTTGATTGAATGAATGTATGAATACATGAATGAATGAATGAATGCGGCATACTGCCTCTCTGGTCTTCATATTCTCAGAGCACTCAACCTTTATAAAGCCTGAAACAGGTTCAAAATAATGATTAGAGAATAAATGAGTGAATCAATCAACAGACTGGTTAATAGGCTAATCAATAATCAATGATCACATGAGTGTGTGATACTTTCCCTTATTCCAACCCTCAATTTTGAAGAAAGCAGAGTGATGTTTTTGTCTTCACATATAGTAAGCTGGCTCAGAGATGACCCTAATGCTTTTTTGCCATTTACTCTGATGTCTTAAAGTCTTGAATTGCCACAATGTTAAAGTTAGAAATGTGGTTTCCTCCCAGCCATCTGCTTTTCATTTTTCTAAGGCTCCCTAGAGCTCTCCATTCAAGGCTCTTTTTCCAAGTAGATTTAACTTCCCAGCACTGCTACTGCTGTCCTCCCTTTTATTGCTTCCCTGCTTCTAATTGGAGCAATCAGAGGCTAAATATTTCCACCTAGCACAATGGCTATTTGTGAAGAAAGTTACTTCGTGGTACCCAGACTACTGACTCAGGACCCAACATCCAAAGATCAAGTTCATTTCTCTTGGCTATATACCAATATGTGAGATTTCTTTATGTCATAAAGTAGATGTGTGTTTAGCTTTTCTAGATACTACCGTACAGTTTTCCAAAGTGGTTGTACCAGTTTGTGCTCTCATCAGCCAAAGTATGAGAATTCCATTTGCTTTACACCTTCTCCAACACTTGGTCCTATAAGTTTCAGTCCTTCTCTCTCTCTCTCTCTCTCTCTCTCTCTCTCTCTCTGTCTTTTGTTAACTGATTGGAAAAGCATCATTCAGTGGGGTCTGGACTTGGTCTCTGGCCCTGGCTACCATTTTCCTATTGACCTATCATATCTCAGTCCTGATATCCACTTCCATACTCTGTATTCTACTCCTTGATGCTGGGGCTGGGTCTACAATCTACATTTCCCAGACTCCTTTGCCAACCTGCTTCCTATTAGATTATGAAGTTGGGTGTCCCTTCAGCTGTGGAAGACAGCCTCACCTCCAGACCCTAGATGCTTTTAGCACTGCCCAGTATGCCACACCCCCATCAGTGATTTGAGTGCCAGCCACAGAGTGCCCCATAGGGGTCTAAGTTTTAGCTATGAGACATCCACTGCCTCAGAGCCCTAGCACCAGCCTTGTTTGTCACAACACTTTATATAGGTCCCTATATATAGCACTAGCTGTAGGATACCCTTCTTAGAAATCTGGGCACCTGCTACATGTAAGCACTTCCTCTAAGCCTCTAAATTCTGTTATACCTTCTCTCCTTTTATCTTCCCATGGCCCTAGATGTGACAGAAGATACCTGAAGTAGCTAATATCTGGGCTATTTTCTTAGATGCCTCTTTTTGCTCCTTCAGCCTTCCAACTACCAACCACAATAAATTTCTTGCACTAAATCTCTTCTTTTTGATATATCTAGTGTTACACTGTTTTCCTAAAAACAGTGGCCCTCTACAAGCCACCTACTTTATATATGTATAAAGTCTCTTCTAGCCTTTTACCTTTCTCTAGAAGAGTCATACAATTGCTATTATCACAATAGTCTCTGAACAGACACCTCCTTAAGGAGGCACCTGTGTGGCCTCTCCCAGGGACGAAGGCCCTATATAAAGGAGTGATGTTTTGGAAGAGTTTCTGTTAGAAGGATTTTACTGCTTTCAAGACAAAACAAAGGAGAAAAAGGGAGAGAGTCGGAGAGAGCAGATGGTGTAAATTTTGAAGGCAACTCTTCCACTCAGTCCACTCACTGAGGTTATGTCTACATTGACCTTGACATAGAAGATTAGATCCACCTTTCTCTGTTTTCCATGAGTCTCTCGTTATATGATTGTACCACCCTGCTGAATATGAGTCTAAAGCTTAAAGATGTATACATTTCATATAACATGACCCCTAAATTAAAACAATGCTTCATCCTGTACTCAACAAAAGAAAAATTGACTGGATCTACCTCAGCATAATGAACCTCCAACACTAATCCTTCTGAAGGGATTTACAAGAGTAATGTTGCTTATACTAAATTTTTGTCCTATAGTTTCACATTAGAACATAAGCTTCAAACAAAATGTAGCTTCTCTGTATTGGCCAGTAGTAACTTTAAGTTCCCTACAATTAGGACCTTTGTAGGGCCTAATCAAGTGCCCCCCTGAAGGTTCCAAATCAACAGAAAAGCTGAAATTTCTCAGAGGAGATTCTATCATGTTATACATCAGCATGGAATATGATCCAACAGTTCCCTAAACCAAGAGCACGAGGTATTCTCCTACTTATGTTTCCCTTTTGCCTTCATTCTGGAACCAGGGAGACTTCTCATTTATGGATTCTGGTTGCCTGTAATAATCAGGGCTCTGAGGTGGTTATCAATTATTGGCCTGTTTATTGTTCCCTGCATATCCTTGACCATTCCTCCATTATAATCTATGTAACCTAACTTTTAAGATGAAGCAAAGGGTAGATAGATTGTCTGGTCCATAGGACCATGGAGATAAGAATAGACAAGGAGCGATGCCAAGTAGAGGTCTCCGAGCAATGTGCAAGAACCAGGAAGATGAGCAGACGGTGGAAAAGAAGATGAATCAATGAGAAGAGAAGGGCTGAGTCACATCCTTTGAGGTTTATATAAAGGGTATGTAAATCAGTGTTTTTCCATAATATCCAAATCCTTCAATTCTGTGAACTAGAATTAATATATATAAATAAAACATTGACTGTGGCCTTAAATACTGTAATACATGGACATACAAGCAGGCACTGTGATATCCATGTAATATGGTAAGTTATAAGAGAAAAGAGTGTAGAGGAAACCTAGAAAGCACAAAGAGGGGGCATGAAATCAATTATTACAGGTAATTTTCTAGACTATTTGATTTGTGCTAGGTGTATAGGTAGAGTTTTACCAAATCCTGTTCATTTTCTTGAAGACCAAGCCAGCCCATGCCACACTTCCACCATAAAAAAAAGTGGAGGTGACTTATGGCAGCGATGGGGTGGAAAGAATCAGTGATGGCACAATATCCTTTACCTCTATCTGAATTCCACTTGTAATCTTTCCATATAGCCCAGAATGAAGACAAAGACTTCAGTAATAAAATTATAAATTGACAAGAGGAAAACATGTGGTTCAACATTTTGTTTTCTCTATTCAACCCTGACCCAACATGTCCACTGAGAATGATTTCTCAAATTTAGTTCGGTTTAGTGGAGACTATCACCAGCTGTTACAGCAGGTACTGGAGCAGGAGATAAACTCTGGGATTAGCAAAGAATAGAAGAGGTTTGTGCCAGAGAAAGCCCAGGGAGGAAATATCCAACTAATGCAATTCAATTTTTCAAGCCAAGGCATTTCTGCCGTGTTCTGTTTTACACCCTTCATGCCCCCAAAATATGTTCCAGATGACGGCCTTGTAAAGAGTGTGAAGATGAGCCCAGCTCTCTCAAGACATCCACATTTCGTTAGGCCTAGGATATAGCAAGGCCAGTGTAGAGGAAATTACTCTCTCTCCTGGGTTGGATCTAAGCACTCAGACAACTCAGAGTTCTCATGTATCCCCTTCTTTGACATCAGATCCTGAGTTCTCCCATTCACTTAAGGTCTCTTCATACTTTTACCATATTCCCTTCCTAATCCAGATTGTCCAATGCTGAAAAACTGGTCACCAAAATACACTTTTAGTCAAATGTTTACAATTCCCTTAAGGCTCTCAAATTAAGCTGAAACTTCCCATTCAATGCCCTGGGATTCAGGAAACTGAAATTAACATAGAAGAGTAAGATAATGACTGTGAACTTAAAGTCAGTACAGTGGAATCCCAAAAAAGTACTTCATCTCTACCTTTTAGGAAAGAATATTGGTAATACTGTCCTAGACAAAAGAGAAAGGATCAAAAACAGTTGCCTGGGCCATTTCAAAAATCTATTCTAGATGAGAAAACTACTTTGTTTGTTTGGAATGCACTATGGGTATCATTATGCATGACTCTGAACCTGTAGATTATAAATGATAAAAATAAATTTTCCATTTTTTTAAATCAAAACTACTCTCCATATCAAGGAAAGCTTTTCCTGCACACAATCCCACAAGCTCATGTTATTTTTTATGTAATGTTTTTAACCAATGATGCTCCTGCTTCCTCAGGTTTTCTAAGAGGAGTATCATCCTCTGGGATTCCCCAGTGTTGCACTCTGGCTCGTACCTCTGACTTCACCCTTTTCTTCTCTTTCCATCTGCACCCGGCCAATCTAGTTCTGCAGGTTATCAGTCTTGTGGTTCTGCAGGTGTTTTCCTTTCCTTCTCCATCACTGCCAAGTGATGGATCTCCATCACTCCAATAAGCCTTCTGTTGGCTCCTCACTGGAGAATGCAAATAATCCTGAACTCAGACCTGAACAGGCTTCCATTCTTGTCTCTTTTGTCTGCATGATGTTGGCCCCATTGCTATCCTTCCCATGTTCCTTCATCCTTAAAATGAGATTAGTAATACGTGCTCACAGGGTTAATAGAGTTGGGATTAAATGCTCACATAAGAAATCACACATACAGCATCTTTCACTGAATGATATTATGTACATAGAAAGCTTTGTTACTCATGTTACTGTTGTGTCATCTTCCTCTTTTGTCTTCTTCATTATCTTCCCTTCCTAATCCAGGCTGCCCACTGCTCAAAACCGAATATTCCAAAAATACTCCTGTAATCGTACTGTTTTAAGCTCAATAATTTACAATGACTCCCAAGTTAAGCCCAAATTATCTCCATGGCATTGAAAACCCTTCCATCCAGTAACCTGGAATTAGCACAGATGAATAAAACATTGAGGGTGGCTTTAAAAAGAGTGGAATACGGGGGCGCCTGGGTGGCGCAGTCGGTTAAGCATCCGACTTCAGCCAGGTCACGATCTCGCGGTCCGTGAGTTTGAGCCCCGCATCAGGCTCTGGGCTGATGGCTCGGAGCCTGGAGCCTGTTTCCGATTCTGTGTCTCCCTCTCTCTCTGCCCCTCCCCCGTTCATGCTCTGTCTCTCTCTGTCCCAAAAATAAAATAAAAAACGTTGAAAAAAAAAAATTAAAAAAAAAAAAAAAAAAAAAAAAAGAGTGGAATACGTGGGCATAAAAGCAGGAACTGTAATACTTATGCAATATGCTGTATTATGAGAGAAGAAGATAGAGGGAGCCTAGGAAGCCCAAACAGGATGCATGGAGTCAAATATCGAGGAGCAAAGAAACATTCTGGAGACCATGGAACTGAACTGAGTTTTGAAGGATGAGCAGCAATTAACAAAATAAAGATAGGTAAGAAGGACATTCAACTAGTCACAGTCTATTCAAACTTAGTTCTGATTCTCAATATGAGAAAATATTCATTGATTATATCCTACATTCCTAGAATACTCTAGCTAATATTCTTTCCTATTTCAATTCCATGACTTACTCATCAAAGCGCAAGAATCACCTCACTATAGTTTTCTCAGGCTAAATGCTCTCGACCCTGATCTTTCCTTTACTCTGATCACCATCAGTGCTTGGGGGCAATGTACGTTAATGTGGTCTTAGGCTGGCCTGCGTACAGTCATAGACTAGTTTCCCAGCTGTTTCACATTATTGATACAGAAGTCTTTTTCATGCATTGTTTTCAGTTACTGATTTATTAAATGTTTCTTTGACAATGTGGAGAGGAGACAGAGCTTTTGAAGTCCTTGTGCAAAAGAAAGGAAGGAGGAAGAGGAAAAGTGTTTTTTAAGTTTATTTATTTATTCTGAGAGAGAGAGAGAGAGAGAGAGCACAAGCAAGTGGAAGAGGGGCAGAGAGAGGGGAAGAGAAAGAATCCCAAGCAGGCTCAGCACTGTCAGCACAGAGCCCCATGCAGGGGTCGAACTCGAACCATGAGATCATGACCTGAGCCAAAATCAAGATTCAGATACTTAACCAACTGAGCCACCCAGGTGCTCCTTGGAGGAAAAGATCTTATATAACTAAAATTATAATACTGTTACCCATAACAACCAGTTAGCATGCAAAATTTTGGGATTAAAAGTCACATTCCACAGGAGATAACATTAAATTTTAGAAGTATACATATTTCCAAAAGTTTTTTTGTGTATGTGTGTAAATGCAGACAGCCTTCCAGAGACACTTTTGTGATTGGTTAATAAGGCAGAGGACTTTATTCTCGGAATAAAACTAAAGGGTTTTACTGTTCGGAACAACTCCCACTTGCACCAACCATCTTCTTCCCACCTTACTGTCTGCAATTACCTTCAGTAGCTAAGTAGTAGTCATATAGTTCTAAACCAGGAATTTGTGAGCCTAACAAAAGCTACCACTTAATAAAGAGACAGAAAATAATAGAAATAAATCTAATTATAAAGCAGGAATTGTATCGTGGTTCATTTTTCATCCTTGCCTCTAAGGCAGTACTGGGCTTGCACTGGCTGTGCAATGAATGAAGAAATTAAGACAACTACCCAATTAAAAAAATCTGATTTCCATTCCTTAGGAAAATGTCTATATCAGAGGTGGACTTAAGAGAACAGCCCACATCTGTCATCTTCACAGGACAGCAGGGTAAACCTTTGTGTATACATCACGCAGAGTCCCTTGATCTCAGGAAAGATGGTCCCTCAAACTACTCAGTCCACTGAGTCTTGGCCACTGATATATAAAGGATGTATTTGTGACTTTCTGAAAATAAAAAGGGAAATGAAGGAGAGAAACTCTGTCTTGTGCTGTCTCCTGCTTCCCACCTTCAAATTTAGTTGTTTGATAACATCATGTTTGGAGCTACACTAACCACCTTTGAACCACTGGTCCCTAGAGCCAAGAGAATGTAGGGACACCAGTCTAGACTCCTAACGCCAATGAGCTCTCAAACCATCCCTGGCGCTACCTACCTTTGGATGTCATGTGATGTGAGAAAAAATTTTCCTCTCTTAGTTAAGCAATTACACACGGGGGGTATTTTACTTATTATACATTGGTCATATGTACTCATACTTGAAATTGACTTTACTGGTAAAACTTTGAATTATATCATTTATAGTCAAATCTGATTTTTTTGAGAAAATACTTTTTTTGCATTGTTATTAGAATTCTTCACAAATATGAGCACTGAGTAATGTGTAGAATTGTTGAACCATTGTTTTGTATACTTGAAACTAACATAACACTTTATGTTAATGATACTTAAATTTTTTAAATGAATTTTTAAAAAATTGTTCACAAATATGAATATGTATACATTATCAAGTGTAGGGTCTGACCTAGACAAAATTGTCCAACCAATGGAGCATATTTTGGATCACCTTTTGCCTGCTAGACTCCTACTCCACGCCCTCACATCGCCCCTCAGAAATCTCACTCACAGCTACCCTGACTGATACATACGCTCCTGGGGCTTCCATAGCCAAGAACTTTCTCCATGAACTTCATGGCATATGCGAGACTGGTATACCATAATAATGATAGCAATAATAGTAACCTATGCTGAAATTTACCACCTATCAAGTACATAGATGTACGACATCATTTAATTCTCTTGGCAACCACACAAAGTAGGTACAATTATTAGCCACTTTTGCTCATAAAAAAGTGAGGATTAAGAACAACTAAGAACTTTCCTAAAGTCTCACAGTCAGTCACCAGTAGAGCAGGAAACAAAATGCAGGTCAGCCTTACACTATGTTCATAATCCTACCACTACAGAGTATCGCCTCTACCTTACCTAGAAAGTGGATCCTTCTGTCAGCGGAATTCTTAGTCTATACCAATTACTCTGCGGATTGAATCAGTGCAAAGAGATGTACAGGTTTGTCTTCCCGTAATTAAACAACTTTATTATGTGACTCTCTCCACTGTAATGTTTTCCTTTTTCACTAAGATCTTTCCCAAGTCTTAGAAATAAATCTACAGAGTGAAGTTCAGTGGGGAAAATGTATCTATCTATCTCTCTCTCTATATATATCTATAGATATTTGTATATATTTCTTATTCATACTCCATTTTATTCTCTACAGATGTATGCCTGCTCAGACGAATCCATTTACCACAAAAGAATTTTTTTAATGATGGGGAAATCATTTCATAAATACAATAAGGCCAGGGGTGAGATCAGCCACAGGAACACATACCACGCCATCCTGTATGTTTGACAGAAGTGAGCCTCACTTTCTCAGTTTCCTGGCAATGAGAGGATGTGATCAATTATAAGACTCACACTGTTTGTAAGATAAACCAAACATGCCATTCCAGAGAACAGTTTGTCTTGACAGTGAGAACCGAGAAAATTATCTTCCACCGTCTTCCAAAACAGAAATAATGCATTAAACACCAGGGGAGAAAAATAATGTCTTTGAATATCCTACTGTTTTCTTCCTGGGTACTCTGTTTTCAAAGAAACTCATGCCCAGATGTTTTCTAGAAATTTGACTGTGTAAACCATTTCACTAGTTTTAGAATAATTCTGATAAGGAATTTTGGAGTACTTTTTGCTTGCAGGGTAAAATTTGAATCAATGATACATTCATATTTGGGGAGTATAAATTCAGGTTAAATTGAGATATTCTGCATTATGGGGTACTGGCTTACAGAGGAAAAAAGATCACCACACCAGTTGTTTGGCTATATTACTCTAGTTGTAATAACAGTGAAACAGATATTTTAGAGCTCAGTTTTAGGTTAAGACAGAGATAGGTTTAAATTTATTAATAGTAGGGGTGCCTGGGTGGCTCAGTCGGTTAAACATCCGGCTTTGGCTCAGATCATGCATGATCTCACAGCTTGTGGGTTTGAGCCCCACATCGGGCTCTGTGCTGACAGCTCGGAGCCTGGAACCTGCTTCAGATTCTGTGTCTCCCTCTCTCTCTGTCCCTTCCCTGCTTACACTTTGTCTCTCTCTCAAAAATAAATAAATATTAAAAAAAATTAAATGCATTAATAGTAAATATTTACTAGTATTACTAATAATTTACTAAGAGTATGATATTTAGATGAATTATTTCATCTTTCTGAGTTTAGTTTCTTCATTTGTTTCTGTGTGAATGAGTAGATAAGTAAATGACTATATGGGTAAGTGAATCCATGCATGAAGGAAAAAGTACAATGAAAAAGAGACAAGAAAGAACTATTCATTTTAAACTATATTCCAGGTTATATTTTCAAGGAGTCTTGTCAAAGTAAAAAATAATAATTTGTATTCTTATCTAAAATAGGTAAAGAAAAAAATTAGTTGGAGTTGGAGTTTTGTGGTAATGCAAGGAATGCAAATCTAAGGTTATGAAAATAAATTGATGTTTTTTAAAGCAATCCACACATCACTAACATAGCCTGTATAATTCTCAATTCATCACAGCCTGATGGTTAATGAGGAAGGTTCTGGAATTTCTTCTCCTTGGACAATTTCAAAACTGTATTTTGCCTTTAAGTAAACCCAAGAAAACACATCAGTTTTTGTTCAGTTGGTTCTGCAAGTTTGTTTTGGTTTGGTTTTGCTACGTCCCTTCCAAACCTATGATTTTGTAATCATATTAAAAAAGTAAACCTGTGTCCACAATTTATATAGTTAGGAAGAGAGTGCCTGTGTTTGACGCTATGATCACTAGTTCATTTTTTAAAGACATGTAAGACATAGTTTTTGCTGCCCGTGGGACTAACATGTAGCCCTCTTGATTAAATTTGTTTGTTTCCACCTGAGCATTTTCAAGTGGTTTAACACCTCTGAATTTAATAAAATTTCAACTTTCTTCCAGGGTCTAGCTTTCAGAGGAAGGTAGTACAATTATTTCAATGTGGACAGAGGTGGAGATGATCCCATGTCACTCGGAATAAGTTTAAATTATTTCAACACAACCCTGGAAAACGTGGAGCAACCCGACAGAAAGTTACCACAGTTCCAGCAAGGGAGGAGAGGAAATTCCAAAGATAGAGAAATCAGTTTCCTTTTTAAGATAGTTGTTACTTGTGCTGCTTTATTTTTAGAACATGATTGGGGCATTCAAGTTTAAAAGGTGTATTGAACGAGATATACTAAGAGCAATGAACAGCAGAGATTTTCTTAATCTCTTTCTACAGTTGATACGACTATAGAAAAGTTGATAGACTGAAGTAGTTGATACAACTGGCAACTTTTTAAAAGCAAACTCAAAGGATATAATTCTTTCCATAAAGACAAGAAAATGTGTAGGAAATGTGTCTGAATGTGTGTTTGAGAGAGAGAACGCACGTGCAGAGCACATATATGTGTGTTCTGGGAAGATCATCCCTGTCCATTCTCCCCTCTTTTCTGAAACCTTAATAATCAGGAAGAAATGCAAGGTGTGACAGAAGCAACTAGCTTGGAGATATTTTCAAGAACCTACAAGTATTAAGTATTTAAAACCTACAAGTAAATCCCAATCTGCTAACTAGGAACCTCTCTCCTAGGGCTTCTCCAGTAATGAGCAGCTTTTTTTTGTTTAGCTGAGCACTTGCTGACCTATTCAATTATTCCTCTGATGCTTTAATGGGACAGCTGAGGAACTATTTCCAAGTTTGTGCTACGATTCATTAAAAGGGATAAGGAGAGCATTCATCATGCCCTTAACTCTTCAGTTTGCCTCCAAATTATTCCCAGACATGTTTTATAGGCAAGAAAATATCCCATTAAAGAAGCAAAGGGATGTAGGCACAATATGCTAAATAAGACAGAGAGTTTTGAAATAGTATGAACATTACAATTCCTATTTTACATTGCTCATATTGAGAGAGAGAGAGAGAGAGAGAGAGAGAGAGAGAGAGAGAGAGAGAGAGAGAGAGAGAGAAGAGGGCAGGCAAAAAGCCTGGCAAAAAACACCACAGTGTTTCTAAAAATGTGTTCCATAGAAAACAAATTCTTCAGGATGCTAAATACTTTTTCTTCTTTTAAAAAAAAATTGTTGAGATTATGAAATGTTCACATTTTTTAAAAAGTTAAACAGGTTTTTTTTAATTTTTTTAAAAAAATGTTTTATTATTTATTTTTGAGACAGAGAGAGAGAGAGAGAGAGAGAGAGAGAGAGAGAGAGAGAGAGAATGAGCAGGAGAGGGGCAGAGAAAGATGGAGACACAGAATCCAAAGGCAGGCTCCAGGCTCTGAGCTGTCAGCACAGAGCCCGATGTGGGGCTCAAACTCACCAACTGTGAAAACATGACTGAACTACCCAGGCGCCCCTAAAATGTTAAACAGGTTTCTTTACTGCAGAGCTATCTCAGTCTGTAATATGATTGTGAAACTCCTATAATATAATATGTGCTTGTAGAGGGGAAACTCCAGTTTCCATTAAAAAAAGAATTTTCTAGATTACAACTTAAGGTATGACACCAAACTTCCACTCTAGGGGAAAACATACTCTCAGGTTTTTTTCTTGATTTCTCTCTACTTCCTGGAGCTGGGATATAGTTTGGGAATTTCAGGCAGTGTTAAGGCATGTGTGTGGGGATAGGGCTATGGGCAGTGCTGCTGAATGAGGCAAACCCAGCCCTACCCCCCATCCCCAGGCCACTGATACACACTAGCTGATGCTGAATGATGAACCACTGTCTTCTTTTGCTCCTCGGGGAATGCTTGCGAGGCCCAGCTGAGGCTCAGGAATATTTCATAAAGCTGCCCAAGGTCCCTTCTGCCTAGCCATGCCAAGAGGGATTTCTCAGGCCTTCCTACTCCCTTTCCTTTTCTTCTGCCTTAACGTGGGTAAACCCCTTTCTTAACTGGGCTGGAGGCAGAGAGGTGGGAAGAAGAGCAGAACCTGTACTCTCTGTGGAATCCTGCAATCAGACCAGCTCATGAGAGCCCAATGGCAAATATCCGGGAATTTTGCAAGCACATAGATTTGATGTTTGTAGCTCGATATTGGCCATGGTAGAGTATTTACACCATGGGAATCTACAAAAGCCACAAGTCAGGACTTTCTGCCCCTCCTTCCATACAGAGCTTGTTGTTAAACATTTGTCATCACTCCACTATACTCTTCTCCTTTCTTATGCCCCCTTTCAACTTCTGGCCAATCATTTAAAAGATGTGTCAACTCTTGCTATTTTTTGTCCTACTTCCTCCCCCATCCCACCACCACCACCAAGTCAGTGAACTACAAAGTTGGCTATTGTTTAAATTGGTGGAAGAAGCAGAGGAAGGAGGAAATATAGGAAGAATAAATGTAAGTTAATACTTCCAGCTACGTGGTAATTCCGAAATGTATTTGATCGAGGAGCCTAACTTTCTCAGAAAATGCTGATATACTTTAGCAACTGGGGGGAAGGGAGTCTTAATTTAGGAAAAAGTTTAAAATTGTACATGCCCACAGATTGCTCAAAATCATAAAGAATATTTAATATGTCTATTTAATTGGTGAAAAAAATTAGCATTGTACTTAATTGCTTTTCTAACATCTCAACACAGTGGAGTGTTAATATTCATACTAATATTCATTCAACAAACATTAAATTGCTACTATATTTTAGTATACACTGAGAATACAACAATGAACAAAACTGATAAAAAGAGATGTTCCTAAAGAGATGTTCTTTCCACAAGACTAAAAAGTTTCAACTCCTATTCTCCTTTCCTTTTCCCCCGTTCTCTCCTTATACGTGGGGGTGGGGGTGGGGTGGGGGGAGTACATATAGGCTTTCTAGCCAATCATGTATCTTGCACGGCCCTCATTTCATCAAAGAAAAGTAGTATTCCCAACCCTAGCAAACCTGCAAACATCATAAAGGTAGGGATGAATCTTCAATGCAGAACACTGTATGAAAGAAGTCAGTTGGGGTGGAAGATACTGCATGATTCCAATTGTATGGAATTCTGGAAAAGACAAAACTATAGCAATGGTAAAAATTCACTGCTTGCCAGGGGTTTAGGGGTGGGAGAAAGGTTGAATAGGTAAAGCACAGGGGTTGTTTTAAGGTAGGGAGACTATAATGTTGGATACGAGGCATTGTACCTTTGTCAAAACTCATAAACTTTATAGCACTAAGATTGAACCTTAGTACGTGATTTTAAAATATCATTTAAAAAGTTGGGGGATCTCAGGGCCACCTGGGGGCTCAGTCGGCTAGGCATCTGACTTCAGCTCAGGTCATGATCTTGCGGTTGGTGAGTTCGAGCCCCGGGTCAGGGTCTGTGCTGACATTCTGAATGCAGAATGTAACAAGACAATCTAATTGTGTTACAAATGTATGTAACAACTTCATTGAAGGGGGTGGGGGTAAATCCTGACCTAAGTAACTTTGGAGGTGAATGGAGTCTGTAATGCTAAAGACAAAAGAAACTGCACATAAAAGTATCTGTTAATTGGTTGTTTCCCATGGGACTATAGGCTAACAATTCTGATTCTTCTATATATTCTGATTCCTCTATATATTCTTCTGATACTTCTATACATATATTCTGAGATTGAACGAGTAAATGGATGAGAGGCTGCAGGACCCAGGTTTCTGACTATTGGAGTGGGAATTTACAGATAGGCTAGTAGACTGGATTACAATGATCTATTTGGTAAGACTGGAGCTGGAGACATCAGTATGAATTCATGTTTATCTTAATATTGATGTGGATATTTACATGCAGAAACATGTATATATACACGTTAATATATATACATATATTTTCTTGTTCTGCCACCTGAAAAGACCTACAAGCAATGACACCCAAGCAGCAGCAAAAACACCTAGCACCCAGATCTTTGTTTCTAATACCATTCTCCAAAAAAAAGCAACCAAGGCTCCCAGGAAAAATGCCTAATTCTAAGGATTGGGGCAAGAAATACAAAGATGAGCTTGCTTGTAGTGCCAGCAAATAAAGAAGTGCTAATAATAAAAAAAAAAAAAGAAAAGAAAAGAAAAAACTTCAACCTATATTGACAGGGGGTATGTTAAAGGAAAGCAACTAAATATGCGGTTTTTGAATTATAAGCCAAAGTATAAAATAATATCATGAGTCTGTACTAATGTAAATAAATGATTGAACAAATAGGTGGGGGAGAAGAGACAAATTCCCCATGCAGAAGATACTGTACCTTCAAGTAGGTGGAGCGTGATACCCAAATCTTTCAGTGTGGTCTCCACATAGTAACATCCTTCCAAAGAGTATGGTATAGATAGGGAGAAAGGAGCCAGCTGAGGTACTGTTTACAATATTAATATATAAGGATTTTATAGGAAAGTAACTACAATGAAAATCAAAGGGAGATTGTACCTTCTGGTTGGAAACTTTACTAAAAATTTTTCAACATTTCAGAAAATTACTTCCTCAACAATAGTACTATTCATTATTTTGAAACAAACATCACATACCTTCAGTGTGAATTTGTAGCTGTGATATTCATGTGGATATATTTTCATCCCATACTTTATAATATCAAATATAATTTTAAAATTTCAATAATATCTCATTGAAAACGAACAGTTTTATGGTTTCAACCACAAAGAAGCATTTAGTAATATGTCTACTCTACCAACATGTTTTTCTAATAAAGAAATGAATCAATCAAGGTTAAAGAAACTGTTTTTAAAAGTCTTATAAGAAAAATAAAGACCTTACTTCTTCGAGAATAACACAGTCACAAAATGTAGTAAGCCATAAAATGTTAAAGAAAAATAATCTTAACAGCTATATAAGAGGTTATCATTTAACAAAAAGAATACAAATGAAAGCATTTTCTTCTACTTTGTTGAGCAATCATATTGCTGTAAGAAGACTCAGTAAGATAGGAAAGATGTCAAGAATCAGCTGTACAATGAAGAGCAGTTGGGTAAATTTGATTTCCAAAAGGATAAAGTAAGATGAAGTTTTATTGCTTGCCATATATAAGCATCATATGAAATAAAGAGTCATAGGGAAAATGTCATTTTCCCAACTACAGACCTTAACTACAAAGGGGTCGTCGATATTAAAACACTTAAAATTATTTTATGGAAGAAATTCCATTTTTCCAATTTCATTACTGTGTAAAAAGATGCACAACTATGGGTGGTTGACAATGTGTGTTTTAACCTTTACAAAAAGTAGGCCCAAGTATTTTAGCATTTAATTATGTATTCATCAACTAAGCTCAGTGGGCAAGAATCTTTGTGAAAGTCTTCACAAATGAAAGGATATTGTTAGAAGTGTTACCAAATTAAGGGTAATGCCTTGATGGAGAAATTATTGTATAAACTAATAAAGAATTTTTGATAACAAAGAAAAGTTTCAATATTATTATCCGACCCATGGAAGTAAAATGGCTTTACATAGAAAATTGTTTAACAAAATTTTCTTCCTTACTAGATATGACCATAAATTTTTTTAGTTCAAAGGATCAAGAATTAAACACCAAATACCATATTATTAAATGACATGGTATATATTTTTTATGTATATTTATGAAGGTAAATGAGGTACTTAAGCTGCAAGATAATCAGAAGTATTAAAGTGAAAGGATGGGGCGCCTGGGTGGCGCAGTCCAGTTAAGCATCAGACTTTTGATCTTGGCTCAAGTCATGATCTTACCATCTGTGAGTTCAAGCCTTGCAGGGGGCTCTGCACTGATAGCACAGAGCCTGCCTGGGATTCTGTCTCTCCTTCTCTCTGACCCTCTCCAGCCTGTGCGCGCTCTCTCTCTCTCTCAAAATAAATAAATGAACTTAAAAAATTTTAAACTAAAAGGATTATCATGATATCTGTTAACAAACATATTGAGAAATAATCTTGATCACTGATGATTTTCAGTTCTTGCTCCACAACAGTTGAAGAAAAACAGGCTTAAAGAAACTGATTTGGAAATATGACTCTTATTTGGATAGTATCTTTAAAGAAAAATGATTAAAGATCTCTATGAAGTCACAACCCCCTATTGAGTTATAAGTTATATGAAAAGGATTTGGAACACCTTAGCCAACTTTTATGTACATCTTTTGTTTTGGAAAGATTTTAGCATTGCATACTTCATATTTAGCGTAGCTATTTCAAAGACAATGCAACCATTTATAAATACTTAACATGGCATACTGCTGAAAACATTTTATTTTTATTTATTTTTTAAAAAATTTTTTTTTTCCTCAACGTTTTTAATTTATTTTTGGGACAGAGAGAGACAGAGAATGAACGGGGGAGGGGCAGAGAGAGAGGGAGACACAGAATCAGAAACAGGCTCCAGGCTCCGAGCCATCAGCCCAGAGCCTGACGCGGGGCTCGAACTCACGGACCGCGAGATCGTGACCTGGCTGAAGTCGGACGCTTAACCGACTGCGCCACCCAGGCGCCCCTGAAAACATTTTAAAATGCAGAGATCTCCTATGATTTTATTAATAAAGATTATTTTAAAAACCCTTCACTGTATTATAATACTGTACATTTTGAAAAGTTATAAAGCAACATTGTTATGTTGTAAAAATTCTATGTTGAAATTATTTATTAAATTTGGGGGCTGGCTGCTGTTTTTTGATCTTACTCTAAAGGACTATTACACAAATTTTCTATAGCTACTTTTATTACTATGTTTTTTAATCCAGTCCTTATGCACCATCACCTTTTTAAGGATTTCATGTCTGAGATCTTTTTTGAAGACTAGAGACAGACTATCTAAAAAATCTGGGCACTGCATTTGACTGCACACCCTGATCCCTTCTAAACCAGCCTTGGTAATCTATGTCCTCTCCCTGTATTCCAACCCACGCCCCTACTCATAGACACTTCTCAGTGCCCACCCTGGGTTTAAGAATATAGTCTGAAAGAGGAGATTGGTGAACCAAAGAAGGAAGTGCAGTCAAGTTTCCCGACAGCATTAACAGCCAATTTGAGGTCAGTGCAATAAAATGAAGCTGACATTAGTTCTCATGATTATGTGCTTTTTCCCACCCACAGTCAGTTGCGTGGGTCCAGGTAGAGTCAGGGGAGAGTTGGATTTAACCAGAGTTTGGATTTTGCCAAAGTGTGTAACCTTGCAACAGTGGGTCAAGGGAACTGAATCTGTGCATAACAGATCACAGTGAATGTAGTAACTGTAATCACCGTTTACCACTTATGACCTCAGTGTCCTTGCATCTGCTTGTGCCCCACAATCAACATCAGTTTGAGGCTTTGTGTCTATGCCCCCAAAACAGAAGCCGATTTTCAAAATGAAATATCCCTTTTTGTAGGAAGGAAGGGAGGGAAGTGGTGTTAGTGTTAGCAGTGAGCACTGATTTGTTTGTATTCTCTATGTATGAAACCTACAGAAATAAACCTTTACCTTACATTTTCACATGAAAATAAGAATTTTACTGTGAAGGACTTTATTAGGTAAGAGTTGAACCACAGAAAGCAAAAGCCCCATTAGTCAAGGTGACTTGATTATTCAGCAAGCTTCTTGTCAGAGAAAGTTAAGGAGTCAAGGCTTGAAGTCAATGGAAATCCCAATCCCATTCCTTATTTCAAAGAACATGAATTCGTTTTACTTTCAAAGCAAATAAACAAGTCAAATAAAGAGCTCAAGTAAACAACGTCACCTTTTATGTTTGAGGACAATGCTGCTATAAATTATCTAGTTTAAGGTCATCCCAGTGGTTAGATCGTTGCCAGTGAGAGTCCCATTTGCCCCTCATTACAAGTTTCCAGTAATAAGACATGGCATTTGCTCTCTTCAGGAGGCATCTATTGGCTTTAGCTCCTCAAAACAGTACTAGTCGATCCAATGGCAAAATAAGCACAGAATGCAAAACACTTTAATCTATCAAATGGGGAGGGGAGTTCAATTTTGTTACTCAAAAGTAATTTCAGTTTTCAGAGGTAAAGCTACTAATATATGACAGAGGAAGAAAAAATATTTTAAAAACTGAAGGGACCTATGATCTGTAACGACTGAAAGAGCGATAGCTCTGTATGTTAGCTAACTTGACAATAAATTATATTTAAAAAAAAATGAAAGAAAGAAAGCTTAAGGGAAAGAGCTCAACAAGGACAGGATAAAAGGAAGGTTTATAGCGTGACTCAGAATTTTGACATAGAAGTAGGACACTTGCCAGAAACAAAAATTTACCCTAGAAAAAAATGAAATTATTTCAGAACAAAATATCCAGGTGGCACCTAAAAGTGGTTGTTAGATCAACTGTTTAAAATTGAACTTACTAGTCATTTCAGTCAAACACCTAATCAAATACTTTGACTTTTTTCCCTTGGACCATGATGTGTGACATAAAGGGAGAAAAAATTGCTGTTTGGGGGTAAAAAAGAAAATTACAGCCAGCTTCTAAATATAGTCTCCCAAATGGACAGCTCTTTTGTTGGGAGATTCATAGGCTTTTTTAATTATGCAAGGTATGCCCAAAAGCCTATAAAAGGAGCACTGTGGGAAAAAGAGCTAAACGTCTCTAAATATTAAAGTGTTATGATATATGCAATTTACTTCAAAATAGTTCAGCATAGGAAGTGTGATACCATGTATTAGTTGGGCTAAAATACAACCCTGGTCCATTCAGAAGTTGTAATCAGTGTTTTACACTGAAATGATAAAATAGGGGGGAGAGGCAGCTGGAACTTTGTCAAAAAGTCCCCACACTCCAGAGATAACTATCAGCACTTTGGAGACCTTCTTCTCTAATTAACACCATTTTGTTAAATAGCATAATAGTGAAATTTATAATTATCAGTATAAATGAGGATAGAAATAGACCCTTGCCAGTGAAAATGTCTGCATTGACTAAAGTACTATAGAACAGGGACTGGCAAAGTATGACCCACAGGCCAAATGCACCCCACCTTGGTTTTAGTATGACCTGTGAGCTAAGAGTAGTTTTTACAGTTTTAAATGATTGGCAAAAATATTTTTAAGAATATTTTGTGACCGGTGAAAATTATATAAAATCAGATATCGGTGCCCATAAAGTCTTTTTAGAACACAGCCATAAACCTTTGTTTATATGTGTCATTTTGGGGCACCTGGGTGGCTCAGTTGGTTAAGCATCTGACTTCGGCTCAGGTCATAATCTCATGGTTCACAAGTTCAAGCCCCACGTTGGACTCACTAATGTCAGTGTGGAGCCCACTTTGGATCCTCTGTCCCCCTGTCTCTCTGCCCCTTCCCCACTCATTCACTCTCTCTCTCTCTCTCTCTCTCTCTCTCTCTCTCTCTCTCTCTCCCCCCTTCTTTCTCTCTCTCAAAATAAATAAATAAATAAACAAACAAGCAAACAAATAAATAAATAAAACATTATACGTGTCACATGGCAAGGATCAGCAAATGTTTTCCGCAAAGGGTAAGATAGTGGGTAGTTTAGGCTTTACAAGGCACACTATCTCTGTCACAACTACTCAACTCTGCCCTTGTAGCATAAAGGCAAATTAAGCAGCACAAAAATGAAAGAGTGTCACTGTTTTCCAATATAACTGTATTTACAAAAGCAGATGGTGGGAAGAATTTGTCCTGTGGTCCAGTTTGCCAACTCCTAGTCTATGGCTGTTTCCGCAATACAATGGCATGCCATAGTAGTTGCAACAGACCATATGGCCTACAAAGTCGAAAATTTTCTATCTGGCCCTTCAAAGAAAAAGTTTGTCAACTGCGTTCTAAAACATAAGGGAGATCAGGGACCTTGTCTTTCTTGCCAAAACGGTATTCCCAGAATTTAGAACAGTCCCTAGCACATAGTAGGCACTTGTAATTATTTGTTCAGTGAATGCATAAATGAATGAATGAAAAAATACACATGAACTTGATGTGTAAGAAAACCCACTATCCAATCATTCAGCCTATTCCTTTCTGGAACAGCCTTGCATTCTGCTGTACAGTGAGGTGGAAATCTGTCTCCCTATAACTTCCATCCAAGATCCCAATTATGTACTCCTTTGTGACTTATAAAAACTTAATCTGTCTTCTACTTGCAACTTCTGCAAATATTTAAACGTGATATTCATGTTCCCTGAACTGTCTCTTTAGACTGAATCATCTAAAGAATATCTTTCCTGCTCCATCCCACGATGTGATTTTTTTTAGTTCCTTAGAAGATCAAGGGCCCCTGGTGAAGATTTATAATCCACAAATCCCTTATTTATTTTCAAAAACCTAACCATGAGATTAGGAATGAAAGGTCAGTGCAGCCAGAATCTGCTAACGTGCTACTTTGTCATTGGAACATATGTGGCAATAAAGAACCTTATTCTTCTTTAAAAGTCCAATAAATGAAATGGTTTGCCAAATGTTGAAAAGTATTCTCGGGGCGCCTGGGTGGCGCAGTCGGTTAAGCGTCCGACTTCAGCCAGGTCACGATCTCGCGGTCCGTGAGTTCGAGCCCCGCGTCAGGCTCTGGGCTGATGGCTCGGAGCCTGGAGCCTGTTTCTGATTCTGTGTCTCCCTCTCTCTCTGCCCCTCCCCCGTTCATGCTCTGTCTCTCTCTGTCCCAAAAATAAATAAAAAATGTTGAAAAAAAAAAAATTTAAAAAAAAAAAAAAAAAAAAAAAAGAAAAGTATTCTCATTACATGAAGAGTTTACCACACACACATTAGAGTTCAACTCTACTCAGTTTTATTATTTTTATCCTACCTAAAGTTATCTAAAAATCTCTCTAAACTTTAGACAAATATCAACTTATTCTTAAATAACTGATTTCATTAAGTAAATTGGTTTCTTTGACAAGTTATGCTCACTTCATAAGTGACAACTAGCAATTTTTGGTTACCCTTAGTTTTCTCATTGACATTTATATAAGGACCACTTCTAGAAAAGCGTTATGCAAACCTGTGGTTACCTTGATTTTAATTCCAGTCTTTAGAAACATTCAGCCTATTTTTAGTTGCATTCCAGATCCTACAGCTACTTTCAGCTACTTCCTCCTTTATATCATTCTCCTAATCTTCTCTCCCTGAGGTTCTCCCAGGACTGAGGACAATTTTAAGCTACTGTGCTCTGTCCTATTGCAGTGAACTGAAACAGAAAATAGCATTTCTAACATAACGAGACATCTCTAATATAATTTTGCTGTTAATCAGTGTATCTTTTACAGCAGACGGGCCACTATGCAATATAATTCATCAAGACCTTGAAAAACCCAATTACTCTCTCACCTGAAGAGCTAGATGAAATTGCAGAAGATGTTTGACTCTAATGGAATCTAATGGACTCCAACTATAGTCTCTGGGTCCCTAGTGAACATGGATTCTCATGGTTTGATTCTACTTACAGGACAGGATGCTCTAGTGTTTTGCAGATTCTCTTCCTGTACTGGGAGACAAGCAAGAAGATGGAGGGAGTCTACTCCAAATGAATTTAATCTTGGAAACTCACCAGTGAGAGCCCAACTATAAAAGACTGAGGGGCTAAGAAATCATGTTCCCACTTCCCTCATGTAGAAACACTTTCCCAAAACCCTGGAAAAACAGATTGCAACCTAATATTTAAGCCCACTAGGGAGAGTGGTGTGATGGAAAAAAATGCAGACATTCCAAGAAACACCTGAAGCTGAACCCTCCCTCTGCCACTTGCTTGGTCTGCCATCTTGGGAAAGCTTCTACATTACTCTGGCTTTCAGCGGCTTCATCTGACATGGGACCACCTATGCTGCAGGGTTACTGTGAGGACGAAGCGATGAGAGCACGTAAAACATCTGATTCACCCCAAACAGGCGCCCAACAAATGTCAGTTCCCTTCACTGCCAACAAATGTGGAATGATCCCCTTCTCTGGGTTCTATAGAACACAAAGATAAAGAAAAGGGAGGAGTTTCCTATGAGTTAGGATTTCCCATGCTAACATTCTGGGCAAACCAGGACACGTTGTTCAAAGGGCTACATTTGATAAACTATTCCAAGTTTTAAATGTGTGACTGTTAGTTCCTTCTTAATGTTGTGAACAGCGCTTTTTGTTGGTTGGCAGAGTAAGGTTGAAAACAAATATTTAATATGTTGATCATTTATTTTTGATCACTTAAATGAAGACAGTAGCTGCTTTTATAGTAATGATCCTTAAGCCGGGGTGGGCAATTTTGCCTCCCAGGAGACATTTGGTGATTTTAGGAACATTTTGTTATCATAACTGGGAGTGTGCGAGGGTGTGACTGGCATCTAGTGGGTAGAGGCTAGGGATGCTGCTAAATATGCTGCAATGCACAGACAGCCCTTCTTCCCCGCCCCTCCCCCCCCCCCCCCCCGCCACCACAAAGAATTACCCACCCCAAACACTACTATAAACTGACTGCTATTTTCACCTACTTTTAGACTTTTCTGATTCTGGGTCAAAGTAATTTTTTAAAATGGGACTATATTTGTTATTTTCTTCTGTATACTTTCTCCATCCCTCACATACATTATACACAATAAATTTCATAACAAGAAACCTAATACATGAAAAAGCAAAATGTTGACAAGAAAAGTCAATAAAGGCTCAATTAGCATGGAAGGTGGCAGGATTTTTATTGTACAGTTCCTGTCTTCAGGTCGTTCCAGGACCACTTGTCATTTTTCAATTTGTTTACATGGCTAACTCACATGTGGCTCTCTCCCTGGTCATTTTTAAAAACTCCTAATTCCCCTAATGGCTGACTTTAGGTTTGTAATGATCTCTGCAGATTACTTATTCAAGTGCATTGCTGTAAAGTTCTCTTTGTGGTCCAGTAGCACGGGCAACACCTGAGCACCTGTTAGAAATGCAGCAGCTACATTTTAACAAGATCACCAGGGATGACATTCAAGTCAGAGAAGCACTGTTCTAGTGAGTTTACTGCTATTTTCAGTCAACTGAAAGGGGCTTCCTTAACCCACTCACACTAATAATAATAGCTCAACACTGCAGCAGTTCTCTAAGAGTGACTCCCAGAATGTGGCCCCAGACCAGCAGTATCAGCATCACCCAGAAACTTGTTAGAAATGCATATTTTCAGACCTATCTTGGGCATATTGAATCAGAAACCCTAGGGGTGGGGCCCAGCAGTGTTTTATAAAGCCCTTTGAGTTATTCTTATTGGATATGGTATGGTAAAGTTGGCACATCACAAGAGGAGAAAAGGACAAGGCTTAGAAGAAATTTACTGCACTCACAGGTCCCATAAAAGGACACAGGCGAAAACACCAGGTGGTCAAGAGGCAGAAGACAGAAGCGAACAGAAGGGTTAAGGCACAGCCTTTATTGGACTTTCCAGGAAAAGACCAGACAAGACAGGACAGTTTCGGATTGGCTAGTTTGAGTAATTCTGGTGGGCTTTGGGCTATAGGGTTGTTTCTCTAGTTGTCTGGTACCTGGCCCTGGGATAACTTAAGGCAGGGGGAAATTTTCTTGGTGTGTAAGAGTTAGATAAAGGAGATTGGTGGGGGCATAAACTCAGAATTAGTTGCTTTGCATATAAAGGGCATACTCCTAGGCAAGTTATCATCACTCGACATTAGCTAGCCCTGGGAAGGGCAGACTGTCCCCCAGTCAGAAAGGTGTTTAAGACGTCAAAACATCATAATATACTGTAAACACATATATTTACAATACCTTCTTGAGTTAACTAACATACAGAGTATACAATGTGCTCTTGACTTCAGGAGTGGATTCCCATGATTCATCACTTACATACAACACCCAGTGCTCATCCCAACAAGTGCTCTCCTCAATGCCCATCACCCGTTTTCCCCTCCCCCCATCAACCTTCAGTTTGTTCTCTATATTTAAGAGACTCTTCTAGTTTGACTCCCCCTCAATTTGTAACTTTTTTTTCCTTCCCTTCTCCCATGATCTTCTGTTAAGTTTCTCAAATTTCACATATGAGTGAGAACATGTGATATCTGTCTTTACCTGACTGACTTATTTTGCTTAGCATAATACCCTCCAGCTCCATCCACGTTGTTGCAAATGGCAAGATTTCATTCTTTTTCATTGCCGAGTAGTAGTCCGTTGTATATACATATCACATCTCCTTTATACATTCATCAGTTGATGGACATTTGGGCTCTTTCCATAATTTGGCTATTGTTGATAACACTGCTAAAACACTGGGGTACATGTGCCCCTATGAATCAACACTCCTGTATCCTTTGGATAAATTCCTAATAGTGCTACTGCTGGGTTGTAGGGTAATTCTATTTTTAATTTTTTGAGGAACCTCCACACTGTTTTCAGAGTGGCTGCACCAGTTTGCATTCCCACCAACAGTGCAAGAGTGTTCCCCTTTCTCCACATCCTCCACAACATCTGTTGTTTCCTCTGTTGTTCATTTTAGCCACTCTGACCAGTGTGAGGTGGCATCTCAGTGTGGTTTTGATTTTGATTCATGTGTCTGTTAGCCATCTGATATCTTCTTTGGAAAAGTGTCTATTCATGTCTTTTGCCCATTTCTTCACTGGATTATTTGTTTTTTCGGGTGTTGAGTTTGGTAAATTCTTTATAGATTTTAGATATTAACCCTTTATCCAATACGTTATTTGCAAATACACCTTCTGATGCATGCTACAGTTTACAAGTCATTCCTCTGAGGCAGAAGTAATCAACCCTAGATTCATTTTCACATAATCTGGGGAGCTACTTGCAAATATCAACACCTGTGCCCTACCACAGAGTTTGAACAATCACATTGCCAGGTGATTCTAATGTGCCATCAAAGTCTATAACTGAGACTCTGAAGAAAAGTAATATACTTGGTAAAGTATTACAGATCTAATCTAGTGTTTCTCAATCCTAACTGTTGGGGGCATAGGATGGTATCAATCTCCTCACCCTTGCCTGGAATCGTTATAAGGGATTGTATATTTTTTTAATGCTTCTCACATGATTCCAGTGCACAGACAAGATAGAAAAGCACTAATCAAATCTAACCCACATTTTTTATCTATCTATCTATCTATCTATCTATCTATCTATTTAGAGTGAGCGCACGTGCGTGCTCAAGCAGGGGAGGGGCAAAAGGAGAGAGAGAGAATCTTAAGCAGGCTCCACACTCAGCACAGAGCCCTATGCTAGACTCGATCCCATGATCCTGGGACCACGACCTGAGGAGAAATCAAGAGCTGGACGCTCATCCAACAGAGTCACCCAGACACTCCTCACCCTCATTTTATAAACCAGAAGTCTGAGGGTTAGAAATAAGGTGTTTTATTTAAGTTTACAAAACCTCAAGAGCGTCAGGATTAGAATTCCCACCTCCTAATTCCTAACCCGATTCCCTTTTCCCACATACACAGCTCCATTGTCCACTGTGTGCCCATAGCTTAGCGTCAGCCTTCAACTGAATTTCATTTTCCAAATTTTTTTAAGATCTCTAAGAAATTTGGCATTTATCCTCCAAGGGTGAAGTCACTTTGATCAAGAAATATTTAGGGTAAAATAAACAACTTATGCCTTTTTCAAGAATAAAAATGAATTTGGCATAATATATTTTCCAAAATCTTTCCCATTCCACATATTCTTCTCCATGGTGACCTTGTCACTGCTCAATCAAAAAATGGTATCTAATTACCCTCCTCTGGAATCTGGGCTGGACTTTGATACTTGTTTGACCAATAGACCATAGTGGAAGTACATTCTTGAACTTCCAAGGCTAGTTCATAAAAAAGTTTTGGAAATTCTGCCTGAGCCTTATGAAATGCTCTAAGACATGTCCCTCTTGAATCCCAGCCACCATGCAGGAAGAAGCCCAAGCTATATAGAGAGGTTACATGCAGGCAGTCTCGTTCACAGCATCAGCTGAGCGCCCAGCTAACACCACCATCAGCATTCTCTACTATTGCAAGAGCCAACTTAAACCACTGGCCTACCACAGTCTTCAGATGACTGCAGCCCCAGCTGACATCTGACTGCAACTGTATGAATGACTCCGATCGAAACCTCACCAGCTCAGCCCAGACCATCTACAGAACTAGGAGACTATAGCCCCTAGGTTTTGAGGTGGTTTGTTGAGCAGCAATAAATACCTGGAACAATGGAATGTAAGAAAATAATTCCAAGTGGAAAAGGTGTGGTATTAGTGACTTAATAGTAAATACAAGTTAATGGAGAGAACACAGGGCAGGGGGAAGGCGGGGAAGGCAGGAAAGATCAGGAGCACAAAAGAAGAAAATAGAAGCATTTAAACAATGTCAGAACTGGAGTATATTGCCTCCTTAGAGAGTCAATGAGATATAATCATTACACATTTCAGGTTAAGTTTAGAAGTACAAAAGAATACATAAAACTTGTCTGTAAAATGTTTTTGCTGATAGTAAACTTTCTGAAATTACCAGAAAACCAGAAATTTAAGGATAAAGAAATTGTTAAGAATGAAGTTGGAAAAGAAAATATTTCTAAGTAAAACTATAAGTAGACAAATATTTTCTATTCCTACAGAGCTCTACCTACTTTGAAATCTTGAGCATGAATCCTTATTATGACCATAAATATTGCATCAGAAAATTAGTGAAGACCATACAGCCCCTTTGGCAATGATTTCTAGAGGACAGTTTTCTAGGTGGACAGGTAAACAAGAACATTTCCAAATGTCAGTTCTTCACCCTGCTGAATAAATCCAGCACTATATCAGAAACTCAAGCTGTGACCCCTCCTTGTCATATTTAGTATTCTTTCAACAAAATAATGATTCTGAAATTGGATTTGGATGACAATTCCTTTTGAATCAAAACACAAAAAAAGGAATATTGTACAGTTTCCTCTTGTCCCAATTTTTATCACAAAACACTGATTCTTCAGTGGTTTTCACCATCAAAATACAATTTTATTTACATTAGGGCCAACTTGCAAAACACATGGAGCACAGATGAATGTTGTTTCAAAGTACCATTTTATAAATTAAAAATAGAACTACCCTATGACCAAGCAATTACACCTAGGTATTTATCCAAGGGATACAGGTGTGCTGTTTCGAAGGGGCACATGCACCCCAATGTTTATAGCAGCATATCAACAATAGCCAAAGTATGGAAAGAGCCCAAATGTTCATCAATAGATGAATGGATAAAGAAAATGTGGTATGTACATATATATATATATATATATATATATATATATATATATATATATGTACATACAATGGAGTATTACTCGGCAATCAAAAAGAATGAAATCTTGCCATTTGCAACTACGTGGATGGAACTGAAGGGTATTATGCTAAGTGAAATTAGTCAGAGAAAGACAAAAATCATATGACTTCACTCATATGAGGACTTTAAGAGACAAAACAGATGAACATAAGGAAAGGGAAACAAAAATAATATAAAAGAAGGGAAGGGGACAAAACATAAAAGACTTCTAAATATGGAGAACAAACTGAGGGTTACGGGAGGGGCTGTGGGAGGGGGGATGGGCCCTTAAGGGGCACTAAGGAATCTACTCCTGAAATCGTTTTTGTACTATATGCTAACTAATTTGGATGTAAATTTAAAAATAAATAAATAAATAAATATAAATAAATAAATAAATAAATAAATAAATAAATAAATAAATAAAACCATAGACTAGGATAAAGTAGGATGAAAGGAAAAATAAATAAATATCAGAAATGTTCCTATTCTTTTTTTTTTTAATGTTTATTTATTTTTTGAAACAGAGACAGAGTGCAAGCCAGGAAGGGGCAGAGAGAGAGGGAGACACAAAATCCAAAGCAGGCTCCAGGCTCCAAACTGTTGGCACAGAGCTCAATGCAGGGCTCAAACACAAACTGTGAGATCATGACCTGAGCTGAAGTCAGACGCTTAACTGACTGAGCCACCCAGGCACCCCTAAAAATGTTCCTATTCTTAAAATTTTTTTCAACTCATGAAAAAAGGATTGTGGAAGAATTTCTTAGACCATTAATAATAAATATTACTTCTTAGATACATCCATTAACTGGCACTGTATCATCTAGAACTTCCATGGCAATAGTCTAGGATGATTTCTGAAGCCACACAGACTCCATTCGGAGGACTTCAAAAATATAATGCTAGGGTTGGCTCATAACCCTAGTTGAATAAATAGGTATCTTCAAAGTGAATCTGGATAAATAAAACAATATAGCACAAAAGTAACAAATATTTTTTTCAGTTATCATTTTCAAAGTACTTTGCTAGTCATTGTGGAGAATATGAGGTATTAAAGTGAGTCTTTGACTACATAATTTTATAATAAATTGAAGGAATTATGCCTTTAGAAGTTAAACAATTGTCTAGGCAGCATGGTGGTTAATAAATAATTCATATAAGCCCAGGAGCCTCAATTGTTTTCCAGAAAGGAATGAATTTTTACCTTCCCAAAATCTCAAGAGAAGCCAAGAGTGATGAAAAGAACACTGGTACTCATGACTTACAAGGTCATCTTATTTCAAATCCAGAATCTGTCTGGATTATTAATGAAGTGCACCTGGGCAAGTGTGAGGTCATTGAACATTTCTAAGTATTGGTTTTCTCACTGGTAAAATAGGAATACTACCATTAGTCACCTCATAGGACTGCTACAAAGATGAAATAACATAGGGGTGTCTGGCTGGCTGAGTCAGTAGAGCACACACAACTCTTGATCTCAGGATTATGGGTTTGAGTCCCATATCGGGTGTAGAGATTGGTGAAAAAAAAATTTAAATCTTTAAAATTAGAATCTTAAGGGGTACCTGGGTGGCTCAGTTGATAGAGAGTGTGACTTCAGCGCAGGTCATGATCTCACGGTTCATGGGTTCAAGACCCACAACAGGCTCTGTGCTGACAGCTCAGGGCCTGGAGCCTGCTTTGGATACTGTGTGTCCCTCTCTCTCTGCCTCCTCCCTGCTTGCACTCTGTCTCTCTCTGTCTCTCAAAAATAAAAATAAAAACTTAGGATTAGAATTTTAAAGAGTTTTTAAAATTCTGATCCTGATACTCTTGAGGTTTTGTAAATTTAAGTAAAACACTTTACTTCTAACTCTCGTACTTTTGGTTTATAAAATAAGGGTTAGGGGTACCTGGGTGTCTCGGTTGAGTACCCGACTTCTGATAATGTCTCAGGTTGTGATCTTGTGGTCATGGGATTGAGCCTCACATTGGGCTCCGCGCTGAGTATGGAACCTGCTTGAGACTCTCTCTCTCCCTCTCTCTGCCCCTCCCGCACTCTCTCTCGAAAAAATAAATAAATAAACATTAAAAAAAAATTACCTTTAAAAAAGGGTGAAATAAGGTAATGAAAGAGCTTCACATGGTGCCTGTCATGGAGTGGGTGCTCAATACATGTTTTATCATCACAGCAGCATTGTGCAGCCACATGCTCCAGCAAAATGCAGAAGTGGAAATGGGGAGGTCAGAGAAGATGGTATTCTTACAATTGTGACCGCTTTGGAGGTTGATAATTGTATATAGACAGTCAATTCCATAAATGCGGACAAAAACTAACATGAGAGGAGATAATCAAGAATAGCTTTCTGCTGGAAATAGCGCTTTTGCTGTGACTTAAGTAACGTGTAGACATGGATAGGTGTAAAAGGAAATATAAGCAACAATAACTTCAGGTATAATGTGTCTGGGAAACAGGTCATGCATTTGTAACTTCAGAACCTTCTAGAGCCATGAGAGTGAAAAGGACTTTGGTGAATATGATTGCTGCCAACATGGACCTGGCCCATAGCAGAGGAGGCAGTCAAAGAGCATGTGGGGGGTAGGGGGTTTGGAACATTAAAATACTTGAACAACTCAAGACACAGGCAACAGACATTAAACCTAAGTTAAAGGTACACACTCCTGAGAGTATCTGGGGTCAAAATATGAAGTTATGGGTAAATCCATAAATCAACATTTAGTAAGAATCTACCCAGGGAGAGACCAAGAAAAATAAAACATATTCCATCTCAAGTTTTCCACAATGTACTTAGAGGCCCAATATATAGGTACACATGGTAGCATCCAGCTTTTGTTAGCAGGTAAAAGTGCAATAAAAATTCAGGAAGGAAAGAAACTAGCCCAGGCTGGGGTAGTCACTGGGGGATCCACAGAGAGGGGAGAATTTCAGCTGTGCTAGGAAGGAATACATAGACTTTGTTTGAGCCAATCGGAAAACCAGGTTGGTCCAGGCCGTGGGGACA
Source organism: Neofelis nebulosa (assembly GCF_028018385.1). Classification (NCBI taxonomy): domain Eukaryota; kingdom Metazoa; phylum Chordata; class Mammalia; order Carnivora; family Felidae; genus Neofelis; species Neofelis nebulosa. The sequence continues at coordinate 53,554,162 of NC_080789.1, forward strand.
GCATGGGCAAAGGCACTCAGGTATAGTGTGTCTAGTCAGTAAGAAATGTGGCCTCGATATCACAGAGCTATCAGGTGTAAGACAGCAGAGATGAGGGGAGGGAATGATAAGAGTGTGAAGGAAACACCAACTCATTGTCCAGATGCTTTATAGGAACTACCTCATTTAATTCTTACAAAAATTGTGAGAAGTACCATAATTTGGGGGTCCCTAAGAGCACCCTCAGATTCAATCACATATAAACCATATCATTAGTATAAAATACCTGGTGTGGCCCAAAGCTTCAGGTTAACAAACAAGGCATTCCAAGAGCCTAGAGATTATTTCTAAGAGGTCAGGCAAGGTCCCCACATTTCTCTGAAACATTCAGGGTTTGAATAGTGCAAACTTGCTGAGTTAATCCTCTACTGCACAAATAGGTATTATTTTACAGTTGAGTTCTCTGAAAGATTACTTTTGCAATATCTAATGGATATAAACCCTGTACCCAGCGCTTTTTTCAGACTTTTGTCTGAATCCAAAATCTGCTCTTTCCACTCTAACACACTGCTCCTCTACAGCATACTGAAAGTCAAGCAGGTGATTAGACATATTTCTGAAAAAATCATGGTGTCAATAAAGTTCTAGAGCAAGGAAATTGAATGTGGAAATCACCATTCTAGAAAGGCTTCAGAATTCCTTTTTTTTTTTAATGTCTACCTATTTTTGAGAGAGAGATAGAGTGTGAGGGGAGGGGCAGAGAGGGAGACACAGAATCTGAAGCAGGCTCTAGGCTCTGAGCTGTCAGAACACAGCCCAAAGCAGGGCTTGAACTTATGAACCATGAGATCATCATCTGAGCTAAAGTCAGATGCTTAACCGACTGAGCCACCCAGTTGCCCCTTACTTTTCAATATTAAGGGGAAAAAATGATTTGTAGAGGGAAGAGGAAAGACAAATACCATCTAAGAGATGTTTGCAGTAATCCAAGTATAACATAATAAACTCAGAGTTATAAGAATATAAAGGAAGGTATATGTGAAATATTTCCAAGAAAAGAAATTACAGGACTTTGTTAAAGACTGGATACTGGTAAAGAAGAAGCCAGAATTTCCCAACATTCATTACTCTTGGTTGCTAGCTTTACATATGATAGCTCCTTTAATTCTCATTACAACACTGTGAGGTTGGGATTTTTCTTCCATTTCCACAGATAAAGAAACAGGCCGAGAAAAGTTATACAACTTGCAAAGGTCTTAAAGCTGGCGTGCCATCCTATTTTGGCTTGAGTCTGAATGTCACTGAACTCCCCTAATCTTGTGCTACCTTCCTCCAGAGGTTAGAAAAACACTGAGGCCTCTGTAAAGTGGAGGGAAGTTGGTTCAGTTACGGACGTATTAATATGACATTAACAGAATGGCAGCCATGTGGAGATATTTGGTGTTAGCTGACTGACCTTACATTTTTATTAAATCTTCCACAGTCCACCATTATTATGAGTGAATATCTTTGTGGAGAATCCTGATTTATTATTGAAAATGTCTTTAAACAAACCTAAATGTTAAAGACTAATGTATAGGAAAACTTAACTTATTTTAAATTTGAATTAAAAGAATGATATTCACTTCAACAACATTTGGCTCACATTTTGGGTCTGAAGTTTGACTGCTTGTAATTGTACATGCATAACACAATAGTATTCAATAGGGACAGACCAAGGATGTCTGGCTGACTTAGTTGGTGGGGCATGCGATCTTGATCTGAAGGTTGTGAGTTTGAGCCTCACGTTGGGTATAGACATTGATTACTTAAAACAAATACAATCTTTAAAAAAAAAAAAAAAGACAGACTAAATGTAGGCCTAAAAAAAGGGGTGGGGCGTCCAGGTAGAAAAGAAGGCAAAACCTACTCAGAAGAATCTAAACATGCAAAATTTTGTCCCGTGGAAAAGGAAGCTGTGTGGCTTATTCCTCAGTCTTGACAGTAAGGCTAACATTAGAAAAGGCATTCACCAATGACCTAAACACTAGTAGTGTTATTTCCACCTGAAAAGAACATGCGCTAATGCACAGCAATCTTGAAACCCAGTACAGAAAATAAACTCACCCTCAGGATGTGGCACATCTATTAAATTATAAAACTGGGGCGCCTGGGTGGCGCAGTCGGTTAAGCGTCCGACTTCAGCCAGGTCACGATCTCGCAGTCCGTGAGTTCGAGCCCCGCGTCAGGCTCTGGGCTGATGGCTCGGAGCCTGGAGCCTGTTTCCGATTCTGTGTCTCCCTCTCTCTCTGCCCCTCCCCTGTTCATGCTCTGTCTCTCTCTGTCCCAAAAATAAATAAAAAACATTGAAAAAAAAAATTTTTTTTAAATAAAAAATAAATAAATTATAAAACTATATTCTGGGGCGCCTGGGTGGCTCCATCGGTTAAGTGTCTGACTTCAGCTCCGGTCATGATCTCACAGTTCTGACTTCAGGCTCTGTGCTGACAGCTCAGAGCCTGGAGCCTGCCCCAGATTCTGTTGTCTCCCTCTCTCTGCCCCTCCCCCACTCATTCTCTCTCTCTCTCTCTCTCTCTCTCTCTCTCTCTCTCTCTCTCTCTTTCTCTCAAAAACAAATAAACATTTTTAAAAAACTATATTCTTTCATCATCCTTCTCTGACAGGGTCACATCTCAGAATGAAGGTAGAGGTATGTAACGAGTAGAGATACTCTTACCACTTCTAGGTAAGTAATTATTTTGCTCTGAGACACATTATACAGTGTTCTAAGGAACCCAAATTATTCTGCAGTTAAAAAATAAAACTTTGACCCACTCTGTTTATACAGGAGATAGCACTGCAGCCAGGTAAGGCCACTGTTAGAGACCCCCTGGCTTTCCCTGCCAGGCTAATCATTACCTTGCTGCGAGGGCACACTGCACAGTGATCTAAGGGCTCAAGCTGAAGAAAATCTCTGTGTTAGAAATCTGTAAATATGGGACGAGAGAGTTTATCATATCCAGGAAATGTCATGAGAGTAGTTATTACAGGAACTATTGGCCCTCTGGGAAACTGTAAGATTTCTTGGATTCAATTTTTTGAATATGAGCCAGAGACAGATCTAAATCAAGAAATACAGATTGGTGACTAGAGAAAGACTCACTAACCTTTCTTCTTTAAGAATATTTCTACCAAAAAGCCCCAATGATTTTGATGATTTCACTTACTATATATACTTCAGTTTCTTAGGTACAAAGCATGGCAATTACCCTGTTCTACCTAGTCCATTACTGAAAGTGGGTCAGAAATCATGTTCTTTATGACATTGTCTTCAAGATAAAATGTAAACTTTAATATGGCCTGCCTGCTTACCCCTTCTGCTTCATTCCTGGTCCTACCCCCAAGTTGTACCATAAATTAAGCCACTATAAACTCACTTGTCCCATTTGAGTCTTTGCACAAGCTGTTCCCATTGCCTGGAGTGACCTGGCAGGCCTCCAGGCTATTTCAGAGGCTAATTCTTATTCATCCTTCAAAATTCTGCCCAGAGTCACCACTCCAGACTGCCTTCTCTGGTCTTCCAACTTCCATCTAAGAGGTGATTCCCTTTCTGTGCTCTAGAAGCAATCTGTGCTCACTTCTCCCATAGCACAGATACTGAGTCAGTCCTGTGTCCAGTTCCTCCATCAGACCATGAGTTCTTTGAGGCCAAGGATGGTATCTATTACTCTGAGATCCCCAAGAAACCACATATATAATATTTGGCACCTAATATTCACTAATAAGGGTTATGAAATAAATATATGAATAAATATAATTCAATACTTTTAAAGCCACAATCTGTTATTGGAAAGTTATTTTAAAATATCGGAAATCCAGATAGACACATCATAATGCGATGCGATCCAAGTACCAAATTTGCTTCTGTGAGAGACTTCTCTGCTTCCAAACTTGTCTTCATCATCCTTTTTCACTCTGCCACAGAACACTCTCTTTCTGAACAAAAGCCATTGTGTGCATGGCCCTTCACCAGCTGGCCTGTATTTCTTCTCTGGTTTTGTCCCCCCCTCAATACCCCACTATGGCCATATTAGTCCACTTGCAGTTCTCAGGGCACATTGTGATCACTCCTTCACAGTGCCCAGACACAGGAAACACTCAGTCATTGTTTGTTTAACAAGGTCAAAGGCCAAGCATGTTGTAATGTACCAAAGCTTGTAGATTGCAATTGAGTGGGAAAATCTTAGCGACATTTAGGTTCAATAGCCTACTATATGCCAGGCACTGAGTTAAGAACCACAAAAACAATGATGAATAAACCATGGTCTCTGTACTCACAGAGCTTACTGCATGATGGGGTAAACAAGACACATAAATAGATAATTTAAAAAAAAATTTTTTTAATGTTTATTGATTTCTGAGAGAGAGAGAGAGAGCACAAGTGGGGTTGGAGCAGAGACAGAGAGGGGGAGACACAGAATCCAAAGCCGGCTCCAGGCTCTGAACTATCAGCACAGAGTCCGACGCAGGGCTCAAACTCACGAACCATGAGATCATGACCTGAGCTGAAGTCGTAAGCTTAACTGACTGAGCCACCCAGGCGTCCCTAGATAATTTATTTTTAAAGGTGAATGCAGTAAAAATAAATTCACGATAGTAAAATAAAATTATGCATAATGCAGGAAAGACTTCCTAGAGAAGAGGATTCTTGAGCAAGTCTTGAAGGATGAATAAGTCTATCAGTCCAAGAAAAGGTGCCTCAGGTGAAGGCGACCAAACTCATGGAGGCATGAAACAATATGACATAAAAGCTATGAGTGATATCAGCAGGGATGATGGTGGCCTGAACGAAAGCAATTGTAACAGACATGGAGGGGAGGGGATCATTTCAGGAAATAAATAGACATAGGATCTGCATCCTAGATGATGACAGAATGGGGAGAGGAAGGGAAAGCAATGAGATGATGAAGGAACAAGTTTGGGGTATGGTGGGGAAGAAAATGAGTTCCAGTTTCACCATGTAGAGTGACATCAAGTGACTACAAGCAGAAGACTGATATATAAGCAGACATATGCTGTTGGCAATTTGCTATACAATCCAGGTTCTGACAATCAGAGTAAGAAATCTAAGATGGTAAGAAAAAATGAGTTTTCTTGTGGAGGGCACAAACAGAAGCAGCAGCAAAGAACCAAGGACAGAGCTTAGAGTCACTGAGAAAAGGCAAAGAAGGACTAGCCCAGGAAGACAATCAAAGGAAGCAGGAAGAAGTTGCATAACCAGGGTGAGTAGTTCATGAAAGTCAAGGGCATAGAGTTTGAAAGAAAAAGAAATCAAGAGTGAAAATTGCAGCAGAGTAGTCCAAAAAAGATAAGAACAAGAAAATAATCATTGGGTTTGGCAAGATGAATGCCATTGGGCTTGTGCTTATGTTGGCAAGGAGGGTTTGGTGGAATGATGGGCACTGAGGCCAAACTGCAGAGAATTGATACATGAAAGGCAGGTGAGGAAGTGGAGACGGTGAGTGTAGGGTGACCCTTAAAGAAGCTGAATGAGAAAAGAAGGAAGGAAACAGGGTGATGTCAGAGGTGGGCAGGGAGGAGGTATCAGGGCTCCACGGTCACAGGATAAATTATATTAGGATAGGAGTTATGAGAATGTTAGGAACTGTTAGGAGAAGAAGGCTCTGAAATGAAAAGGTGGATGACAAAAATGACCTCCTCATTGCCTTGTGTTCATTTTCTTATCTTCTCCCTCAGTCTCAGCAACATCCCAGAGGAAACCAGCAGAAAGCCACCAAGGGACTAGAGTGAGAGACTCAATAACAAAAGACACACTTCATTCTCTGAAACAGAAAGATATGAAGGAAAAATGGATTTCCATGCCAGAACTTTCTTACACTGACAGATTAATTTTGCAGACTGGAAAATGTAAGTATTTTAATCTTCTAATTAATTGTTATAAGTTACTGTTTATTTATTGTTTGAACACTTCTTGAATCGACATTTTCAGGAGGGTAAAATATATTCTTTCTGGCCTTCTGATCTATTTTTCTAGCACATCACTCTTTAAAAGACATAAGGCCCCTTAAGAACATTAACTTTGACTTTTTTTTAAAAGATCTATTTTTTTTACAGAAGTTTTAGACTTGCAACAAAATTGAGAGGCAGGTACAGACTTTTCCCATATACTCCCTGCACCATATACACACCTAACCTTCCCCAATTATCACTATCACTTACCAGAAGGAAACATTTGTAAACCAAGAATGAACCCACACTGACACATCCTAATTACCCTAAGTCCAGGGGCACCTGGGTGGCTGAGTTGGTTAAGCATCCAACTCTTGACTTCAGCTCAAGTCATGATCTCACAGTTTGTGGATTGAGCCCTGCGCTGGGCTCCACATGGGCAGCGTGGAGTCTGTATGGTATGTTCACTCTCCCTCTCTCGCTTCCCTTGCCCTGCTTGTACTCTCTCTCTCTAAATAAATAAACAAACAAACATTAAAACAAGTCACCCAAATTCCATAGTTTACACTAGAGTCACTCTATGCATTTAGACAAATATATAAGGACATGTATCCATCACTATAATATCATACAGAGTATTTTCACTGCTCTGAAAATCCTCTGTGCTCTGTTTATGCATCAATCTCCCTCTCCCCTCCTGGAAACCATTGATTTTTTTTTTACTATATCCATAATTTTGGCTTTTCCAGAATGTCACATACTTGGAATTATAAAGCATGTTACTGGGGTGCCTGGGTGGCCCAGTCTGTTAAGAGTCTGACCTCAGCTCAGGTCATCATCTTACAGTCTGTGGGTTCGAGCCCCAAGTCGGGCTCTGTGCTGAAACTTAGAGCCTGGAGTCTGCTTTGGATTCTATGTCTCCGTCTCTCTCTCTCTCTCTCTCTCTCTCTCTCTCTCTCTCTCTCTCTCTCTCTCTCTCTCCCTCTCCTGTTCATGTTCTCTCTCTCTCACCCTCCCTCCCTCAAAAATAAATAGGCATTAAAAGAAATTTAAAGTATGTTACCTTTTCAGATTGGCTTCTTTCACTTAATAATATGCATTTAAGTTTCCTCCATGTCTTTTCATGGCCTGATAGTTTGACTTTTGTTATCCCTTACAACACTTAGTACAGTGTCTGCTATATTGAAAGTATTCAGTAAATGCTTGTTTAATTTATTAATAGAAAACTACTAGGGTCAGACACAATGTGCTTGTATTTGTTTCAGAACTCTGAGTAAAATAGATTATATTACATATAGGTCTAGGTTTAAAGAACTTCAAACATTAGAGCTATTTATAGATTTGCAAAGTCCGGAAGTCATCGAAACATCACAGATATGACTATATAACACATTCGACCTACATCTGCCTTCAAAATGGTCATTGAACAAAATGAAAATGCTTCTGGAAGACATCTACATTCTGGTCCTCTTTCAAGTGCTCCACTATTAGCATTCAGCGTATGACACCGACAAAGAAATCGTTTTCAACTTTCTCAAATCTCTTATCATTCCCAGGTCACACCATCCCTCCATGCGCTACCCTCTCTGCCTTAAACTCTCTCCCACCTAACCAACTTCTACTCATCCTTCAAGATCTGGTTCCAATGTCACCTTATTTACAAAGATTTTCCAAACTGCATGTTTCACCCTACAGTGATTATTCTTATATTATCCCACTAATCTGTTACATTACAATTATTAATCAGATGAGTTCAACCAAGCATGCCTTTTCCTGTTTATATCCCCAATATCTCCCGCACACGGTGGCTTGGGCCAAGGTAGAAGCTGTGGAAGTAGTTAAAAGTGGTTAAATTCAGGTTATATTTTGAGCATAAAGCCAATATTTGGTGATATCAACTGGATGTAGTATGTAAAAGAAAGAGAGGAGTCAAGGCTGGTACTAAGGCTTTTACCCTGAGCAACTACAGGTGTGGAGTTCCAGTTACGTGTTAGGGGGAAGACTATGGGAGGGGCCAAGCAGGCATTCAGACTTAACTTGAGATGTCTATAAAGCACCCAAGTGAGAGAGAGGTTAAGGAGGCAGTTGGCTATATGAATTGGAGCTTCAAAGGGAAAGATCTGTGCTCTTTAAGTTTGGAAATCATCAGTATACAAATGCTATTTAAAGCCATGAGACTAGACAAAATCTCCAAGGGGTATATATAAGTAAATAAGAGAAGAGGTCCAAGGACTGAGACCTTGGGCACTTTGACTCCAACATGGGCACTCCAACAATCACAAGGAATGACCTGTGTGGTAGGAGGTACAGTTGGGGGACAACCAGGAATGCAGTTCTTGGTGTCCAGAAAGTTATACAAGGAAGTGTTTCAAGAGGGAGAGAGTGATCTCTCCCAGGGAGGTTCACTGGCTTTAAGAAAGTGAAGGTCACTGACACCCTTGATTAAAACATTTTAAAGAATAGTGGGAGCAAAAACCTCTTTGGAGTAAGGGTAAATGGAAATGGGAGGACAGACCTCCGAGTGTGAACAACTCTTTAAAGGAGTTTTGGTGTAAACATGAGCAGAGAAATGACACAGTAACTAGAGAAGAATCAAAAAAGATTTTGTTTGTTTTTTGGTATTTGTTTTAAAGATGGGAGCTATTGCAGAATTTTGGTATTAATAAGAATGATCTAGCAGAGAGGGGCGAATTGATGAACCTTTACAAAGAACCTGAATGAAGGGTGCCTGGTGGCTCAGTCGGTCGACTACCCAACTCTTGAGTTCAGTTCAGGTCATCATCTTGCAGCTTGCGAGTTCAAGCCCCGCATCAGGGCTCTGTGTCTCCACTGCAATGGCAGTGTGGAGTGTGCTTGGTATTCTCTCTCTCCCTTTCTCTCTGTTCCTCTCCCACGTGTGCTCTCTCTCTCTCTCTCTCTCTCTCTCCCTCCCTCCCTCCCTCCCTCAGAATAAATAAACTTAAAAAAAAGAAAGAAAGAAAGAACCTGAATGAAGTTCTAACTAATTACGTGACAATTAATAAGAAGTGTCCTTATGAAGCTGAGAATTGATGGGAATCTAGGAGACAAGTGGAGGGAAGGGGCTCAGGGATGCAGATGGTAACAAGACAGAGAATGCAATATGGGCACAGGCAGCTGGGCAGGCAGAGAGATTCTCTAACTCCTCCTCATTCTTTAGTACAGTAGGAAGCTGGGCCATCAGATGACAGTGAGGAGATGGAGGAGGTGATGGAAGATTGAGGTGAGAGGAGATGTGAAGTAATTGCCTAAGACAGTGCTTCTTGAACTTCTTTTATTAAAAAAATATATATATATGTTTTTTTGAGAGAGAGGGAAACAGAGAATCCGAAGCAGGCTCCAGGCTCTGAGCTGTCAGCACAGAGCCCAATGCAGGGCTCAAACCCATGAACTGTGAGATCACGACCTGAGCCCAAGTAGGACACTTAACCAACTGAGCCACCCAGGTGTCCCTCTTGAACTTTTTAAAAAGTTTTTTATTTATTTTTGAGAGTCAGAGAGTGCCAGCAGGAAAGGGGCAGAGAGAGAGAGGGACAGAGGTTCCGAAGCAGGCTCTGCCCTGCCGTGCACCAAACCCTATGCAGCTGAACTCATGAACCAGAAGATCATGACCTGAGCCGAACTCAGTCGCTCAACCCACCAGATGACCCTGAACTTTTTTTTTTCAATGCAAAGTACCTTCTATATCCTAACCCAACATAGGTATATGTAAATGTAGGTATATATATAACTGAAACAAGCATTTCATGAAATAATATGTATCCTTATTATGTGCTATTAAGTTCTATTCTGTTCACTATATGCTGACTAATTTGGATGTAAATTTTAAAAAATTAAAAATAAAATTAAAAAAAAAAGTTCTTTTCTGTTCCAACCTGTTTTTTTAGTGCACAATGTGAAAAAACACTGGCCGAGAAAAATGGGAGAAAGAATGGGCCAGGGAGAGGCAGTAGGGCTGCAGGCAGCAGGAAAGGCCAGTGTGAGGTTACTGGGGGTGCGTTTCATACGTGCCCCGGGGGTCATGGCTGCAGAGTTTCATCCAGTCATGTTCACCTGCAAGGAGGCAGGTGTGGAGCAGGCAGCGAATTAGGTAAGCTAGGATTGGGGTTTTCCAAGCACCTGTGATGAAAGATGAAGCAAGGGGGCTACTGTGATGTCAAAGCATGGAATCCAGGCCAAGTATAGCTGTAAAATGAGGTCATGAGGGAGAGCGAGAGGAGAAAAGCTGGTCAGATCAGTGGACTGAAGGTCTTGCGGGGCTTGGAAAAGTGAGGGCGTCAGACATTGAGCTAGAGAGGCTGTGGTTGTAGAGAAGTGGGTGCTTGAAACGGCAGTTAAGGTAAGAAAATCGGTTTGGTCAACACAGGGCCAGTATGACCGTGGGAGTGAGGACTGAAGTAAGGAAACAGACAAGATCCTGGGAGAAGAGGAGGTTAAGAAACCAAGAGCCCAGGGGCGCCTGGGTGGCGCAGTCGGTTAAGCGTCCGACTTCAGCCAGGTCACGATCTCACGGTCCGTGAGTTCGAGCCCCGCGTCGGGCTCTGGGCTGATGGCTCGGAGCCTGGAGCCTGTTTCCGATTCTGTGTCTCCCTCTCTCTCTGCCCCTCCCCCGTTCATGCTCTGTCTCTCTCTGTCCCAAAAATAAATTAAAAAACGTTGAAAAAAAAATTAAAAAAAAAAAAAAGAAACCAAGAGCCCAGAGTGTTGAAAGGATCATTTATCTGAATACTGAAATAACCAAAAATTGTTACAGGAGTTTTAAGAAGACAATGGCAGTAAGCCAGGAGCTAAAAATATGAAAGAAATGAGGAGGAGGGACGGAAGTGGATGATGAAGAAAGTGGGGGTTGTAGAACAGTTTGATGGTAAGGATTTCAAAGATGGGAGTTTTCAGGGAGTGGAAGGAGAATGGTCGACAGGGCACAGACAGGCCCCTCCAAGCCCCCTGGTAAGAGGGCATGGAGGGAAAGTGAGAGAGGCAGGGAAGCAGGGTCCTCACACAAGAGCCAGCTTTCAACTGAGCGAAAAAGGAAAGAGACTATTCAGAGAAGTAGAGGGCCTAGGAAATCTGCAGATGACAGATTCTGAGCTCCAAGAGCACAGCAAAGTTTTCCAAAATGGGAAGGGGTGAGAAGTGGGCCTGGTTAGCAGGTGTACAGAACCATATGACCATGAGCATCTAGGTCAGTGGCTCGAGGAAGAAAACTGAATAAATAAAATAATTTGATTCAGATACACTGCATTTACACGAATGCCAGGTCTTTTAAACTACATGATAGAGAAAACTGCTTTGATTCTGTTCTCCTTTAGAAGCATGTCACCAGAGTTGACAGTTACATTACATAGTCTACCACCTATGACCTCTCATTCTCTTTTAAACATTTTTTTCTCATTCTTTAACACTCTTTCAGCCAGAAATAAATGCAATAAATTTAACAATCTAGGTGAATTTCACAGAGAGGAGAAACTTTTCACTTAACACTGACTCAAAGACCAAATGATTTAAATTTTCTATTATTAGGAAGTTGTTAATCAAACAAACAAATGCCAAACGAAAAAGGCTGAAGTCTGGCGCCAATTCGTATGTATCAGAGAAAAATCTAAACATATGACGGGTTCCCGTAGAACCACCTAATATTCACGGGAGGATATAGATGCATTCATTCCCGAATTTTCCAATTCTTCTGTCATATACTGTCAACAAATGCAACATGGGCTCCACCAACTGGACACTTCATATTACTTCAGTGTTACCCTTTAACATTGGAAAACAGTTTTCATTCATTCAATATTATTATTTATTGGGAAATATTATTTATTGATTGTCTTCTATGTTCCAGGTACTCTTCTAGATCCCTGAGATACAATAGTAAACACAAAAGATATTAAAAAACTCTGTCTTGATGAAGACTATATTTTAGTGTATAACATTTCTTATTTTGTCCACCACAATAAACTACAGGCCAAATCTGTTTAATGGATACCTTGGATAAGGCTGAACCTTCAGACTTTTAGAATTTGATGAATAAAAGCCACAAGGGCCTTTTAATTAAAAGTTAGCAAAAGTCAGGTCACCTGGGTGGCTCAGTCGGTTAAGAGTCCAACTCTTGCTTTCGGTTCAGGTCATGATCTCACTGTTCGTGAGCTCAACCCCCACATCAGGCTCTGCACTGACAGTTGGAAGCCTGCCTGGGATTTTCTCTCCCTCTTTCTGTTCCTCCCCTACTTGTGCCCCTCTCTCTTACAAAAAAAAAATTAAGTTACCAAAAGTTTTTTGTTTTTTTGGAAACAGAAACATTAACTCACCTCAAAGCAAAGTGTTCTATATGGCAACAAAAACACACATCCTGTGTACCCACTATCTCTTGCATTCTTTTTATACAGTTTTATGAACTTACTATATATTCATCATTTTAAAAATTTTAGGTATTTTCACTTTGCAAAATGGTATCATGCTGTATGTGATTGGGGGATGACTTCCTTTTTCGTTTCATGTTATACTGCTAAAATTATTTATGGTGCAAATGTGCCATAGTTCATTTCATCCTTCCACTGATGAGCATTTAGGTCCTTTCCAGGTTTTTCTTTAAAAAAACTTTTTTTACTGTTTTTATTTATTTTTGAGACAGAGGGAGACAGAGCATGAGCAGGGGAGGGGCAGAGAGAGAGTGAGACACAGAATCTGAAGCAGGCTCCAGGCTCTGAGCTGTCAGCACAGAGCCCGACGTGAAGCTTGAACTCACGGACTGCGAGATCATGACCTGAGCTGAAGTCACACACTTCACCGATGGAACCACCCAGGCGCCCCTCCAGGTTCTTCTTATTGTAAATAGTAGTGCCATGAGCATACTGTACATGTTCCAAGGTTATGTATTAGTGATGTTCTTAGCTATACACCTTTTGTGGAATTGCTGAGTCACAGGGTATGTAAATGTTCAACATTTGGAGATAATGATGAGCTGTTGTTTAGAGTGACGGCAACAAATTATGTTCCCTCCAGCCATTTATAATGGATCATTTGAAACTAAATCCTTGATATTTACAGATTTTTTTTAATCTACAGATTTTTAAATTTGACAGTTAAACAGATACAAAATGGTGCCTCACTGTGGTCTTGATCAGCACCATTAATGAGGCCAAATATGTAGGTCATCATGGCCTTATAAGCCACATATAAATTCTCTTGGGTGCAACGTTTCTTTGTTTTCCTCCATTCTTATGTTATGTCATGTATGCTTTCCTTTTTATTTGTAGAAATTCCCAACTTCATCTTTAATTCTTTATTTTAAAATAATTTAAACTTACAGAAAAGTTGAGAGAAAAATATAAAGCATTTCTATCCATATTCTTCACCCACCCCATAGCTGTTAACATTCTATCATTTACGTTATTCTCATTTTCTTCTCTGTCCTCGTGTATATATGTGTGTGTGTGTGTGTGTGTGTGTGTGTGATCTTTTTCTCTGAACCATTTCAGAGAGTAACTTTCAAAAAACCCATTATTCATCAATACTTTAGTATGCATTTCTTTTTTTTTTTTTAATTTTTTTATACATTTATTTATTATTGAGAGGCATTGAGAGACAGAGCATGAACATGGGAGGGGCAGAGAGAGGAGGAGACACAGAATCTGAAGCGGACTCCAGGCTCTGAGCTGTCAGCACAGAGCCTGATGCAGGGATCGAACTCACAAACCCCAAGATCATGACCTGAGCCGAAGTCAGACGCTTAACCGACTGAGCCACCCAGGCACCCCAGTATGCATTTCTTAAAAACAAATATAGTCTCCTACACAACAACCACTGAAACTGAGAGGATAGCATTACTATAACACCACCACCAAAACCACACACTCCATTTAAATTTTGCTAGTTGTGCCAACAGTGTCTTTCATGCTGCATGTTGTTGTTGTGTCTCCTTAGCCTCTGATCTGGAACAGTTCCTCAGTCTTTTGTCTTTCATGACCTTGACACTTCTGAGAAGTACAGGCCAGTTGCTTTCTAGAATGTCCTTCATTTTGGATCTGTCTAGTGTTTCCTCACAATTACCTCTAGGTTATACATTTGGGGCCAGGAGACCACAGAAGTGATTCTGTGTCATTCTCAGTGCATCCTATATAGAGGTACATGATGTTGATTTGTCACATTATTGGTGAAGTTAACTTTCATTAATTGATGTATTTTGTGTCTGCCAAATTTCTCTCTTATAAATTTATATAAGTATTTTGAACATATAATAATATCTAATCAATAAGCATTTGATGGTACTTTGACACCATGTAGATATCTATTCCACGAGCATCCCTATACTGTCACCTCACTGCCTTAATCATAGCTTCCCATTAAGTTCTGAAACCTGATACTTCAGAAGTATCTTGGCTATTTTTGACCCTTTTCTCTCCCATATAAGTTGTGAAATTAGTTTAGCAAGTTCCATAATTTTGATTGGAATGGTTTTGAACCTATAATTCAAGTTGCAGAGTATTGGCATCTTTATGATGCTGTCTTCCTTCCCATAACATGGTAAGTCTCTCCATTTATTCAGGTTCTCTTTTACATCTCTTAATAAAATTTTTAAATTTTCCACATGGAAATCTTGGAGAAATTCCTGAAAACATTTGAACAACGGGTTTTGAGAGATGGAGAGATGAGATTTGGACAGAAAAAGAAAGGATATAAAAGTATAATCTTCACCTCACACTGGAATCGAGCCTACACTGAACTGGGCTTGGTTCAGCTCAACTTGGAAGTGAATATTGAAGTCACATCTGTACATGAGGAGTATTGAAGATTTATGGTGAAATGTTTGACTTTAGATACTTCAGATAGAGTTGAAGCATCTGCCACTTCCTCCTCTGCTCCTGAGGACCTGAGACCAGTGTTCAGCCTTCCCTCTTGAGAAGTCACTAGACACTAACATGAATAGAGAGACTGTTAAGATCCAGGAGAAACCCAAGAAAGAAGAAGGACCGAGGGCCAGAACCTCTGTTCTTCTATGTGAAAGATCATTGTTCTGTGGAAAAGGATGGCAGCATTGAGCAATGAGGATGGTGGAAGGAAACCATGAGGAGGATTATGGGAGGAAATATTCAAGATATTCAGGATATTCAGGATATTCAGGAAACTAGGCAACATCCAGAAGGAAAGACCCTTGAGTAGGTATTGAGAAAGTGAAGGACCACTGTTCCAGAAATAGACCACTGTCACCAACCCACCCCACTGTGAATTACCAGTCAGAGGGGTATCCCAATCAGCAGGTAGCCACCTAGACCAAGAGATCATAAAGCAAAATCCCCTGGTTTCTGCTACTGACACCAAAGCCAGAGTGGCAAAATAAGATTTATGCAACATGGAAAGGAGATTGGCTAGTAAGTTATAAATTCAATAGTTTAATGGCAGTTTAATATCCCAACAAGATGCAAGAGCACAGCGTCCAAGAGAGTGCTATTCCACGAGGGCCAACACCATGTGGTCCCTCATGATTTGGCTTGATTCAGGTATAGACATCAGAATACTAGGGAAATCAGTGGGCTCATCACCCCATGACACTCTTGAGAGTTGGTCATCAGGAGTTGGTAGTCATTATTCCTGGCAAGAACAGTTCAATAAGATTTGGTGAGCAGATAAAGAGTGTTAACTCATGAAAATCAAAATGCCTACCAATATTCATGCCCTTTGTGAAGATCCACCATGACTAGGTCACAGAAATAAACCAGGGGAGTTCCACGGGCAGGGCCTCACTTACCTCAGAAAACAGTTCTGGTGTCGCTCCCTCCCCAGACAGGTAAACAATCAAAGGTCAAAAATGATTATTTCATTAGCCTGAAATTTTGAAAGTGCTAATAACTTTCCAGTAAAATTTGATAATACATGCTTGAAATGTCAAACATTAAGTCATGTAGCTTTCTGATGAGCTTTTCAACATAATTTAGCTGAAAAATACATGCCAGGTAACTAAATATGTTTGACCAATTACATAAACCAATTAAAGGCTGCCTCAATGGTTTTGCTTTTGAGTGGTTATAGGTCATTTTCTTTGACAGAAATTAGATGTGGAACTAGTTTTCCATGGAGGCAAATTCATGACAGCTCTCCTATACATCTCTACCATAGTTATTACCCTATTCTGCCAGTAACCCACTTTGTAATGTGTGGAAGAATGCAATTTACTTACGTGTTTAGATTTAGAAACTGTCAGTTATGTTATTTAATTTAAGCTTGTCAAACACAACTGCAATACGGAGATATCAATTATAGCAACTATCCTTACCATCAGAAGTTAAACTGAGATATTATAGTCAGTGGGGGTGGGGGTGGGGGAATGTGATTCAAGTAAGGAAAGGAAAAAATAAGAAATCCCAATGAATTTAATCTGCGTAGTTAAAAGATCTGAAATGATTGACAATAGCTCCAACTGATGAAATATTTCCACCTTCTGGTCATCAAATTTTTTGACATTTTGCAATTATTTATGTTTTACAAAATGTGATGTCCATGCATGCAAAGAAATTAAGATGTATTTTCAAACACATTAGAATATATGCTGTATACAAAAGAATATATGCTGTATTATCTCCTTGGACCATGGGTGGGAAAGCTCAGAATATGTAACACATAGGAATCTCACTTGAGACCTTTATCTTTAGCTTAATAAATTCAGCTAATAACCTTTGTATACCACTATTCACACACACACACACATACACATACACACACACACACACGCACACACACTTTAAACATTTCAAGGCTTAGAAAGTATACTATATATACTGAGCTTGGATAAAGTTGGATAGGCAAAGGTTGCTTTATTTTCATTTACCCAAAGGCACTTTCCTTTAGTAGGCAACTTACAATTCTGATTTCATATTGTTCCATTTTCAGAGGCTTCCATTTGCTCTTTCGTGAAACAAATAAAAATGTTCTATGACCCAGGTGCCTGTGTGACTCAGTTAAGTCTCTGACTCTTGATTTTGGTTCAGGTCATAATCAGGTTCAAGCCCAGTGTTGGGCTCTGCACTGACAGTGGTGTGGAGCCTGCTTGGGATTCTCTGTCTCTGTCTCTCTCTGGCCCTCCCCTGCTCTCACACACTAGCTCTGTCTCAAGATAAATAAACTTAAAAAAAATTTTCTATGGCTTCCAACTTCCCATTTAACCACCACATTCTTCCCTCCATGTCTGTCATCTTACGCAGGTTCATGGTGAAAAAGAGCAGGGACAACCTGGGATCAAACCCCAGCTCGGCTGCTGCTTAGCTGAGTGGTGCCTGTACCTCGCTTTCCTCTCCATGTATCCATCTTTCAGAGTGGTCGTGTGGATATAAAATACTATATGTACAGAACACTAGTAAGTACAGCTATTCTCTTCATCACATGAGTGCTGTCCTCTGTGGATGTAATGCTGCCTCTCTCCAGCTGTATTGTTTTCCTTGCTAACTAAACAATTTGGCCTTTCCTTCTGACATGTTGCTCTCACAACCCATTTACATTTGCTATGTGACCAAATATGCCATGAGGCTCTTTATTTTAAATTAGTAATTCTCCTTAATTGTTTCATATGCGACCTGAATTTTATTTTATTTATTTTTAATTAAAATTTTTTATTAAATTTTTAACTTAAAAAAAAATTTAATTTTCTTTTATCATTAAAAAAAAATTTTTAATGTTCATTTATTCTTGAGAGAGAGAGAGAGAGCATGAGTGAGGGAGGGGCAGAGAGAGGGAGACACAGAACCCGAAGCAGGCTCCAAACTCCGAGCTGTCAGCACAGAGCCCGACGCAGGGCCCGAACCCATGAACTGGGGTCCGAACCCACGAACCGTGAGATCATGACCTGAGCTGAAGTAGGATGCTTAACTGAATGAGCCACCCAGGTGCTTCTTTTTTAATTTTTTTCTATGATGCTAAAGGGTACAGACCATGTTTTCGATTTGTTTGGTTGTATTCTTTCATTGAAACATAGGTGATGGTGAGATGTGCTCTGTGTGTGAGGTAGGCAAAACTTATATTCTGTCATGTGTCTGTGCTATTAATGGAGAATATTCAATTCTACTGTAGCCAACAGGAAAAAGCTAGTAGCATGGATAAGACTCATACGATGTGTTAAATAACAATAGCAAGTAAACAAGTGGCTTGCAAGACATGAGTAGAATTCAAGAGATGTGCTGTTAAGAATTCGAAAGATAAGCTTTCGGGCTGGCAATCTGGAAGACACGTTAAAGACAGAGTGAATGAAATACATAATTTTTAAAAAATATTTACTTTTGAAAGAGAGAGAGAGCACATGCGCACAAACAGGGGAAGGCTAGAAAAAAGTGGGGGTGGGGTGGGGGAAGAGGATCCAAAGCAGGCTCTGTGCTGACATCAGAGACCACGATGCAGGGTGTGAACTCACAAACTGGGAGATCGTGACCTGAGCCGAAGTCGGACACTTAACCGACAGAACAACCCGGGCACCCCCGTGATATTTTAAAAGACAGACTCAAGAGTGTTTACTCATAAAGAGAAAATAAGGGAAGGACCAAAGCAAAAGGTACAAACCAAGCCCCCTTCAGACTGACACATGTCATGTCTAAATTGGTCGGCCATTGGGAACCCATGGTGGCTTTGCATATACTCTCCCTAAGAGATAAAGGTCACAGCTGTGCAGCAAATGAGTGAGTGAACTACAGCTGTGGCCAGGCATCCTGGCCACTGTGTGTCGACTCCAGACACTTTGAGCTCGCTAAGCCCCCTTGTTCCAACTCGGCGCCAGTCTTTGGAATCACCCCATGATGAGAATTGATGCCACAGAGTTGAGAAGCACTGGGATAAAGAAAGGAGAGAAGGAAAGGGAAAGGACACTGAAAGAACTGTGTGATACGGGATTCAGTCGTGTGGTCCTTCTACTCTATCCTAGGTGTATAAACTTACCCCAGATCTCTTTTCCTTGCTACTGGGTAGACGTTTTATATTGATCCAATAACCCCTGTAACGTGAGCACTTGATTTAGTCTGTGAGACTTTCTGCTCTGGCCCCTGGGAGTGTCTGGCTGGAGTGCACTAGAGCTCCATTACAGCCTCCGAGTAGTTTCCCACATGACATATTTTCCTTGGCACCAGACTTTCTTTTCAGAGACGAACCTGTTGGTATTCCTCTACAAATCCATCAAATTGGTATTATGTTGCACAAGAGAGCAATAAAAGGGGCGCCTGGGTGGCGCAGTCGGTTAAGCGTCCGACTTCAGCCAGGTCACGATCTCGCGGTCCGTGAGTTCGAGCCCCGCGTCGGGCTCTGGGCTGATGGCTCGGAGCCTGGAGCCTGTTTCCAATTCTGTGTCTTCCTCTCTCTCTGCCCCTCCCCCGTTCATGCTCTGTCTCTCTCTGTCCCAAAAATAAATAAAAAATGTTGAAAAAAAAATTAAAAAAAAAAAAAGAGAGCAATAAAAGCTTTTTCCTTGCATTTTTCTGGTGAAAGAAGCTCGATACCTTGTTAATGTTTGAAGAACTAGTAATTTCACATGAAATTGCAGCCTTTCCTTCCAAGCGATTGCTACCAGCTACATTTCCTGCTGCTTCCTGGTCTCCTTTTATTTTATCATCACGGGGTTTGGGGTTGTTTGCAGGTTTGTTTGTTTTTTTTTTAATAATTCTCAGCAC
The DNA here is from genome assembly GCF_028018385.1 of Neofelis nebulosa. Lineage (NCBI taxonomy): Eukaryota > Metazoa > Chordata > Mammalia > Carnivora > Felidae > Neofelis > Neofelis nebulosa. The sequence goes on from NC_080789.1 coordinate 53,573,742, forward strand.
ACCAGTGGTGGCCATTATCCTGTCTAGGCTAGAGACAGAGCCACCCCCAAAATCAGCAGAAACCCAAGTTCATACGGACAGTGGCTACGGCCAGCACCTGAAGACTGCCCTTGCCCAGCCACATTCTTTTTCTCTCTTCTCCTCCTCCTCCTTCCCTTTTTAGCTTCTTGCATTTTTTACCACAACCCTCTATTTCCCATCTCAGGAACCACATGTAAATCCACTTGAGGCTCTACTCCGAATTATCTCTCTGCTCTAAAAACTGAGGTTTTTTTCACTAGGCCAAGTTTGCCTCCTGGGCCTCCCAGAAAATGAGATCTCCCCTGGGAGATTCTCAGTCCTTTGTGCACCCAAGCCCCTGGCAGACTGGCCCCCCTACTCAGGCAGGGCTATATTAATCTGAATGCCACTGGTAGACAAGTCTTACCTCAAGCACCAACCTCTTACCATACGTTGGTAAAATGAAGTCTTAAGACTCAGGGGGAAAGCCTTGTAACAGGCTTATTCTGTTTGGAGAAGGAGTCAGGGGAAATTGTGGTCATTTTCCCCCCATGTCCTTCTAGTTCCCACGGTCTTACTCCTGGCTCTCTCTGGCAACAAACACCATCTTGTGTTTCCTTCAACAGAGCTTGAAGGAAAATCTCTGGTTCTTCAGAATGAAATAGCTACAAATTTTTTAAAAAGAGAAATCTTTCAGGGCCGCCTGGCTGGCTCAGTCAGTTGAACGTCTGACTTCGGCTCAGGTCATGATCACACAGTTCCTGAGTTTGAGCCCCGCATCACGCTCTGTGCTGACAGCTCAGAGCCTGGAGCCTGCTTTGGATTCTGTGTCTCCCTCTCTCTCTCTGCCCCTCCCCCACTCGCTCTCTCTCAAGAATAAATAAAACATTAAAAAAGAGAGAGAAAGAGACAGAAGTGTTTCTCCTGCTAATACCACCTGCCAGAAAAGGGTGCGGGAGAAACCAGTCATTCCACAATCAACCTGAAGTATAAAGAACCAAGGTTTGCGTTTCTTGTACGAATGTAAAGACAAGCTTTATACTTCCTCCCATCCCTCTGCGTCAGCAACCAACCAACCAACTAATCAACGAGCAAATAAACTGACAAACAACAAATGGCATGCACTGGATCCTGAAACTGGGAAGCCCGGGAGAAGGGAGGCCCTGGACCTGATCTCATAAGCGCTCTGGCTCCGTTTTTCCACCGTCCTCCCGGCTCTCCTCTCTTCTGGGTATGGACTCGGACTTCAGGCTAGCTGCTCTCAGAACAAGATGGCTGCCCCCAGCAACTAGACCTGCAAGCTTCCCTACTTACTTGAAGGGGTTACTTCCTCCTTACTTCCGGAGGAGTAACCCCACTCACTCGGAGAGGGCAGCGCAGGACAAAAGTTGAGAGCTTCACACGGATTGGACCACCCCCTGATAAGGATAAAAACTATGCACTGATTGGCTTCCACCAGGGGTCCCTCAACCAATCCCTGTGGCATGGAAGATGAGATTCCCTGCTAGGGATAGGCAGCTGGAGGTGTAGGCCGTTGCACCAAAACTGAAGGGCTGATCTACAGAAGAAACAGCTGCTTCCCAAAGAAAAATTTGAATACTATTAGGAGGATGAAAGAAAGGGAATGGATGGAGTATAGGCAACAAACCGTGTGTGCTGCACCCACGAGGTAAAATCTTTCACGGCATGTAGGTGCTCCATATATCTCTAATAAATGTGTTGTTTCATGAAATTTTATCAGCTCATTTACCTTAAGTCCACTATGTGCTTAATGAAAGTTATTGAAAGTCACTTATCTCCTGTTGCCTTATGGCAACACTAAGCACTTCAGTGATAAGATGGAGTCAGTTCAGAGACATTAACACAATCCTGCCCCCTGCTCCTCAAATGCAAACTGTTAAGAATGATTATTTAATGTTTTGATTTAACTACTGGCTGTTGAATTCAAAGACCTGCCACTCACTTAAGAACAAGGTATTTCAGCAACTCTCAATACTTTTCTTGCTTAATCTTATTTCCATGCTGTGTTCCTTTCAAAGTTAATTTCCTGCTCTAATGCCACGTGATGCAGCCTTCCCAAATTCATTTCTGAGTGTTTTCCACATTTCAAGCATATTTTTCTATCAGAGCCAGTAGAATCAAAACTCAGGGGATATGGCCTTTTATTGTTTCATTATCATTCAACGAATCTTTCCCAGCAGTCCTCTGGGGTCTCTGCTGTATCTTTTGCCAGCTGCCGAGCAAAGGGTCTCAGTATGTTATTTTGTACTACTACTCTCTGCTCAGTTATAATGCATGGTTGGATCAGAATATCTGCAATTTGAATTCTAGTTCCTTGACTAATTCACCATGTTTACACACATCAAAACTTCTTTCTCTGGAGAGCACGCAGCTAACTTTTAGGATATAGCTTCTGCCTCAATAGTAAAAGCAATGTGATTTCACAACTGGTTCCAGATACATGGTTAGATCCAGTTTTCTCTAAGGTGGCCAAAGGTTTATGATCTCGCCCTTGCAAACAAGACCTGTTTGAACTATAACATCTGACAGGAGCTGATTGCTAATTTCAATTTGTTGTAAGAGCTGGGGTAGAGGTGAGGGGACAGGGATAGAAAATGTGTATTAAAATGTACCTAGAGGGCACGTGCGTGGCTCAGTCGGTTAAGCGTCTGACTCTTGATTTCGGCTCAAAATCATGATCTCGGAGTTTGTGAGTTTAAGCCCACATCAGGCTCTGTGCTGACAGTTCAGAGCCTGCTTGGGATCCTCTCCCTCCCTCTCTCTCTGCCCCTCACCTGTACCCTCACTCTCTTTCTCTCAAAATAAATAAACTTAAATTTTTCTTTAATAAAAATTTTTACTTTTTTTTAGTGTTTATTTATCTTTGAGAGAGACAGAGACAGAGCATGAGTGGCAGAGAAGCAGAGAGCAAGGGAGACACAGAATCCAAAGCGGGCACCAGGTTCTGAGCTGTCAGCACAGAGCCCACACGAGGCTTGAACCCATGAACCGTGAGATCACGACCTGAGCCGAAATCAAGAGTTAGACGTTTAACCACTTAACGGACTGAGCCACCCAGGTGCCCCAGTTGAAGAAATTGTTTAAAATGTAAATTGAGCTATGGCATCCCATGGCTAAATCCCTTCAAAGGCTCACTCGTTCTGCAGCAGTGGTTCTCAGACTGTTCAACTTGCGGACCAGGATAATTTTTCTTTCATATTAGTAACTTACCAATGAAGATGCCAAATTTGCATGCTAAAGAAGAACAACAACAAAAAACCTTCTATCAAAATCCTTTGATAAAAACAAAAGGATAATTTAAAACTACACACGCAATGTAATCCCAGGAAAATGGACAATCACTTCCATTGAATAAATTTAGCTTTGTGGAAAAATTCTACACATCCTCAAAGCAGTGAGAATTTGGCCTCGCATTGGCTCCAGTCTGCAGAGTCTACATGGGCAAGGCATCTGTGAGCAGGCTCCTGACTTCAGCCTCAGCCTCAGCCTCAACCTTCCCAGCCTAAGCTCCAGCAACTCTTCACTGCGCGTAGTTCACCCACCCACCACCACCTTCTCCTTTGCTTAAGCTGCCTGCATGGTTGTGTATAGATGGACTATGCCTCCCACGGCCATGCCACTCCTTTACTTGGCTTTGTGCATCCTGCAGCACTTACAACAGGAGTTCCATCCTTGAGAACCACTTTCTTACTCCTTACATCCTCATCCCTAGAGATGAGTTTAATTCAATAACACCCTGTGCAAATCAGTACCGTTATTCTGAGCATATTTATCTACATTGTGCCTGGCATAATTATCTGCCTTTTCACCTTTCTTCCACTAGATGGCAGTCTAGAAGCCAGTGGCCATGTTGGTGTGTTTTCACTTTCAGGCCCACATTACCGAGCACACTGACTTTCAGTATAACAAGGGCATTCAAAAATGACTAAAAAAGGAAATCAATAGATAGCTATATTTCAAAGAAATATGTGATGAGGAGAAATCTAATTGTGAAGCCATTTTTAATTCTTCGAAAGAAAGGTAACATATAAATTAATTGGTCATATTTCTATTTCAGCCTTCTTGAGGTAGATGGCGCCACCTTACAAAAGTAGGACAGTCACCTTGTGTTTTTTGTTTTTTTGTTTTTTCTTTCCCTCCCACATCTCATTTTACTAACTCAAGAGGTCAGTCAAGTCTCTGCCTATTCCCTCACCCACAGACAGATATCTTGCCACCTGGAAAAATTTAAAGATGGGAAAGTGGTGCTTATTGTTCTAGGAATTTCACGGTCAAAAAAATATTTACAGATGCTAAACAGATTTGTGTGTGTGTGTGTGTGTGTGTGTTAATGCATGCCTAAGTGTAATGCTTATCCCTGAAGAAAGTGTCTTTAAAAACCATCTGACCACAGGATAATTATTATACCCCCGGTAGTAGTTACTGTTAAAACATGTGTGCATTTTGCTGAGAAAGAAAAAGAGGTTCCTTGCCAACACTTCTCCTATCTTTCTTTTTTTACGGCCTCAGAGCTCCACTGTGAAACTGAGGATTTCCAACTCTGCTAGCTGTGTCAGAGCAAGCGAACTGCACTAACGAGCATTGTGCCACAGTATTTCCAGCCCTCACAAATACGAGGGCATACCTGAAGGAAATGACTGAAGGCAAGGGCTCTGGAATCAGATGGCTTGAGTTTAAAGCTGCACTCTTTACTTGCTGGCCAAGTGACCTTGGACAATGTACTGAAATGACGTCTTCCTCAAAAACTGTATCTGGAAAACGGGGACAAATTAGTATGCCATTCATAAGGCTTTTGTGAGGATTCGATGACATAATCTATCCAAAGTATGTAACTTGCAAATGTATTACTTTTGTTACTTGCTCTTTTCCTGTCTCTCCATATGGGACTCCAGCCTCTTGAAAAATTCCACCTGCCACAAACAAATGAAGTGTGATGGCCATTTAGCTGTCCCGAAATTGCCCTCTCTCCTCTGCTCTAACTCCTTGACAACCTATCCAACCCCCTCACCTCCCAGTGTCCTCCAGGTACCTCCAGTGTCATGGGGGAGCCCCTTAGGTGCCAAACCTGATTTGAGAAAGTGATATGAAGTACCAAGACTTTGATCCTGGTACCCTAAGGTCTAACGGAGTTTTTGTAAAATAGCTCTTTCAGATGTCACTGATGATATACCATCAGCACCACCCCACCCCCAGTGGATCCCACCCAGTCCATAAGGATTGGGCTAAGGACAAAGCTAAGGAAACAACACAAAGTATCTGGAATCAACCCTTGCTTCTGCCTTTCTAGGTCAAGCTAAAGGTACCAAGGGGTAAATTAACTCCTAGAACATTCTTTAGTTCCCTCAAAAAATGGACATAATTTTCTGGACATACCTCACATGTCTGAACCCAACTGCTGGTGAATACAACTCTACTCAAGAGGCAATGCTTTCCCTTGATATAAGAACATTCTTCCTTGGTTATTCCAAGCCAAACTCCTTCAAACTACTTGGCAGCTCCATATTTTCAAAGAATTATAATGAAGACAAATAGGAAGGTTCTAGGTTGGTAGTTTGGAAACTAAATTCATTTTCCCACTGAAACAGTATCAGAAGAGGCAACTATGATCTCTCATATTCTAAGTCCTTGGTGAGTTCTCTTAAGGTCTGAGCCAAGTTCCTTGGTGGAAAAGATAGAAGAGGTAAGAGAAAATAGGGGTCATACCTCCTATCATGCAGATATTATTTCTTCTTGGGACTTGGGAAAAACCCCAGTCCTGCGCAGTGTGCTTCCCACTCACTACACAACCCACATACTCTCTCAGCCTCTCCCCTTGGGAGATTTCCCTTTGCAGGTTTCCCAAGGTTTTTTACTGTTACTTCTATTCGGGAAACCAGGGGAAAGGGTAAGGTTTCTGTATACTTTTAAAGATATACAGTATGACTTGCCACTGATATTCCCCAGAAAGTCAGTGAACACAGATCTAAATCCTTTTCTCATTACACAATGCTGTCTTTATTAATTTTCCCACAAATTTTGTTCACCTGCCTCCAGACCTTGATTAGTTTGGGATATGTGGTTCCAAATCTCTCTCCTTTGGATAAAGAGGATCCTTTCCAGGGGCGCCTGAGTGGCTGAGTCAGTTGAGCATCAGACTCTTGATTTCGACTCAGGTGGTGATCTCATGGTTATGGAACTGAGCCCCATGTCGGGCTCTGCACTGATAGCATGGAGCCTGCTTGGGACTCTCTCCCTCTCTCTTGCTCTCTGCTTCTCTCTCTCTCTCTCTCTCTCTCTCTCTCTCTCTCTCTCCCTCTCCCTCCCTCCCTCGCCCTCTCTCCCTTTCCCTCTCAAATAAATAAATAAACATAAAAAAAAAGAGGGTCCTTTCCAAAGCTTCTCTTATCTTTCTTTTTTACCTAAACTCAGGGCAAATAGAAAAATAGGCTAGGACTAAGATAAAGGAAAACTAATCTTAAATTTCAGAGAAAACTCAAACAACTATCCCATGAGTATCTTCCTTTATCACAGTATTTCGTCATCAAAGTTATAAGCACCCCATGAGAACAGGCCACACAGGTGTCTGGCAGAGGTGAAAAAGGCAGGATGCCAGAGAAGAGGAGTTCAGTGTTGCTATTATTTCTGCTGCTACTACATCAGCTACGGATGAGGATGATGATACTGAACCCAGCTGCTTGACATTATTTATATGCTCCCATGAGTCCAAATAGATACTCTTATCTTCACTTTTCAGATTCAAAAATTCTAGTCCAAAGTAATAAGTGGTAAAACCAGAAGTTGAATGCTGTGCTCAGTCACCAGTAGGCTGCTATCTGACTTGATGATAAAACCAGCCTACTGATGAAGAGAGCAGATGTTGAGTGAGGTTTGTTCTTACTACCTTCTCTTGCCCTTTCCCCTACATGTCCTGACGTTGCCTACGGTAGCAGCCAGCACTTACTACAATGCTACGGAATAAAACACTGTAAACTCAGTAGCTTAAAACAGCAATCACGCACACATGTGCAGAGCAGTTGGGGTTGGCCGATCTGTGCAAGTTGGGTCGAGGTCTGTCCCATTCATCCTCCCCAGACCAGAGGGGCTAGCTGGAACATATTCACTTCATGGTATTGACATGAGTAAAGGAAGACAAGCCTAGCCCCATGTGCATATATCAAGCCTCTGCTTGCATCACATCTGCTGACATCCCATTGGCTAAAATAAATCTCATGGCCAAGCCCAAACTCAAACAGAGAAGTAGAGGTGAGTCACTATGAAGCCATAGCAAGGGATGTAGCATACTAATAGAGATAAAGGATTACAACCACTAATTTAACCTACACACCCAAACCGTAGATAAACAAATAAAGATGCCAAGGGGGACCTGATCAAAGATTTGGAAGGTGGATCCCAGATCATGGAGATCTGTAGCAGCAAGGAGTAAGAGGTGAGTGGCTGAAAAAGATGGAATGGGAAATCCCTAGAAAAACAAGTTTAAAAGAAGGGGAATGACTCATCACCGGGCTTGTTTTGCAGCTTTGGGAACCAACATATGGACTTCTGTATCTATAAGCCTTGCATGCCTGGCACTCACAGAAATTCCAGGCACATCTAACAGGCCAGAATTGCTCATTGCCACAGACAGAAAATGAGAAAAAGAAAATACTTTCCACACTTCTCTATTTCTTTATTGTTTGTGTTCTTTGGGGTGGATTACCTCTCAAGATATGTGACTAAAATGAAGCTCCACTGAAGTGTAACACGTTAGATCTCAACAACTTGCAAAATCCAGGCTTTGTTGGTTTCCAAACACTAAGAAAATTTCACATTTCCCTGTTACTATATAAAAAATGTCAGCTGGATGAGACCATGGGCATTCAAAGGAATTCAAAGGAATAACAATATATTCGACAAACTTTAGTTGCCTGTTACAAAACACCAAAGGTAGCCAAGCATGAAACACTATCTTGTGTTCTCTCACAATGTTTATAATGATACTATGGGCCTGGCTATTTTCCCATAAGCTTTCACTGAAACTTAACTGTAAACTATTTTCTATTTGGCAAGTAAATATTTAATTACTCATCTAAAATATATATCACCCCAGGTATTCAGTGGCCAGCTTATGAGAATCACAAATGATGGCCAAAGAGTTGTATATTCAGTTTAATATCCCAAGGTATAATTTTATAGTGAAAGTGTTTGAGATAAAAACTTTGGTTTTTATAGAGGCAACATAGTTTTCTAGAAAAATCTCTGGTCCCTGCTCTGTCATTAACTAGCTCTACCTTGGGCAATTCATTTATGTGGAATTGAAGGCTTTTAACAATCTGACGCCAACTAGCTTCTCAGGAAGTATTTTCAACTTTTCATTTAGTTCCAGCCTTCATCCCTTCTCCTCTCCCATCTTGCTCCCTTTTCATTCCATTATTTTGCAGAGCAATTAATCCATTTCTTTGCAGAGTACCCCTTGGATAGTCTTACTCTTCACTCTCAAAGGGGTCTTCGGGGCATTTTCCAAAACAAAGTAACAACTCTCCTGATGTAAATTTTCCCCTGGTGTTAGTGTATCAAAGTCCTTATTTTTAATAGAGTAGCAAATTTTTCTTCTACTGACATCAGTACAATAGGCTTTGAATGAGCTTATTGAGTAAATTAAAAATAATTTTTTAAGTTTATTTATTTATTTTGAGAGAGAGAGAGAGCACACACATGCATGAGTGGGGGCGGGAAGTGGGGGGCAGAGAGAGAATCCCAAGCAGGCTCCACACTCGAACCGCAAGATCATGACCTGAGCTGAAATCAAGAGTCAGCCGCTTAAACAACCGAGCCACCCAGGTACCCCAATAATTTTTGCTTTTATACCTATCATGTTTTGACTACCAATATGACTTAAGCATTTTTGCAAATTCTCACATAATCCTTGCTCTAACCTTACTAACAAAGAATCTGTGGGGAAAATTGGGCTCAGGGAAGTTGTTTCTTGTCAACTCAGGACTTCTGCTTCTCTGCAATATGGAGGAGAACTTAAGATAACATTTCCCAAACTTACTTTCCCCATATCTTGAGGATTTGCCGATCACAGGTATTCTCATGAGACTAGGAAGGCAAAAGAGAAAGAGAAGCCATTATTTGACAAAAGTAGTTGCTGTCAGATGTGCAGACCAGGGATCAGCAAACTTTTCCTGTGGTGGGCTAGATACTAAATATTTTAGTTTTTGCAGGCCATGCTATCTCTGTCGCAACTACTGAAGTCTGCCATTGCAATGCAAAAGCAGCCACATGTACTATATAAACACATAAGTATAGCTAAGTTCCAATAAACCCTTATTTGTGGATATCGAAATTTGAATTCCAGGTAATCATCACATGTCACAAAATATTATTCTGCTTTTGTTTTTGTCAGCCACTTAGAAGTGTAAATCCATTCTTAATCCAAACACACAGCAGGCCAGATTTTTCTCAAGGGTCGTAGTTTGGCAGCCCCTCCCATGGAGAGTCAGCAGGTAAGATTCCCAGGTGCCTCTGAATGAGCTTCTAAGATCCACCCACTTCAGTGTGTCAGGATAAAACTCTCAGAAATGGCTTCTCTGGTTCTGGTCCCCTAGCCTTTCCCATGGTTTATAGATCCTTAATTCCCTGTATTCAAACCCTTCATGCTTCACATATACAAAGTGACTTCTGCTTTAATGACCAAACTCATACTGAACAATATGAACATTTCATTGGCAGCAGTTTCCGAGAAACAGAACCTCAAAGAAGAAACTTTGGACTTTGTTCTATGATGTGAAAGAGGTTAAAGGGAGTGACAACCTCATTGCTGGTAGAAAGTGAGACTTTTTGGTACACAACATGCAGTAGCAAAATAATTCCTTGAATGTCCACTTCCAGTTGCCTGGAATTAAGTGCCTACAGGAAACTAAGTATTAAAAAAAAAAAATACAACTGTTGCAATAGAATGTTCTAACAAAGTTTGACGACAAAGACCATGGAGCTGTTATGTACGCACATAATACTGCAGCTTCCAGAAGGAAAGTCTTCAAATCTCAATTATAGTCAGAGAACCAAAAAGTCTTTAAGACTGTCCTGAAAGAACGTTTTATTTCTTGTAGCTGCAGTGTTGAAATATCTGAAAATCAAAACCAAAGCGTGATCTGATAGTTGGCTGGATCACAATGAAAGTTGAATTCACAGCGAACTCTGTCAAGCCTAAAAGTGAGGGTGTTGACCGGGAAGGAACAGGGCCATGAGAACTGGAACGGGACACTTGGAGATTCCAGAGGAGAGGAGAGAGCCCTGTAGTCTGGTGACTGTCGCAGGCAGATGCTGAGCAGATGGCGGGTGAGACGCACACAGCGTTGTCTTTCAGGCTCCCGAGGACCACCCACAAGAGTGTTGCTGGCCGACATTGTTGGCAGTTGGCCTTTCTACATGCCCTTCCCTATCCCATCTGACAAGTGTGAGACCTCTAATTCCCTCTATAAAAACACAAAGAATAACTTCGGTTTTCTTGAGGGAATACTGACTGATATGATGACTAAGCATCAGTTATCCAAAATCTTGGGAAACTTGTTTATATGACACTTCCCGTCTCAGCAATGTTAAACAAGAAAACTGTGCAGGCATGAAAAGGTAAGCAGTATTCCCAAACCAGCTAGGAATGGGTAGGTATGGGTAAGTGTTCCCAGTGGTGTGCATCAGATAACACGAGTGTCTGTGTATGTTTGCTGGGCGGATACTGAGCAAAGAAATACCTGTCCTCCCATGTTCATTGGAGCAGTATTCACAATAGCCAACATATGGAAACAACAGAAGTGCCCACCAATGGAGGAATGGATAAAGATGTGGTATGTATGTAGACACACAATGGAATAGCATTCAGCCATGAGAAAGAAGGAAATCCTGCCATTTGCGACAACATGGATGGACCTTGAAGGCATTATGTTAAGTGAAATAAGCCAGACAGAGAAAGACAAATACTGTGTGGTGTCATTTATATGTGGAATTAAAAAAAAAATAAAAAAGTAAAACTCTTAAAAGCAGAGAGCAGAAAAATAGTGCCAGAGGCTGTGAGATGGGGGAAATAGGAAGACAGGGAGAGGCTGATAATAGGGTACAAACTTTCAGCTACAAGAATAAGGTCTCAGGATCTAATATAAAACATGGTGATTATCGTGGATAACACTGAATTACAAAATTTGCCAAGAAGAGTAGAACATAAGTTCTGTCACTTAAAAAATATAATAAAATATGTGAGGTGATGGATTTGTTAATTAACTAGATGCGGTGGGGGGGATCCTTGCACAACACATATCAAATTCACATGATGTGCACTTTAAATACCTTACAATATTATTTGTTAATTATAACTAAATAAAACTGAAACAATACGTACAGCTTTCCTTGTGAGAAAAAAAAAAAAAAAACACCCCCTTTCGAAATCTTCATTCCTCTGTGGCTGATCTCTGCCCACCTCTGTGTCACCAGAGACAGAGAGATGCGGGATTCAACCTGAGGCTGTTTAGACAGCTTCAAGGCTGTGGCCTCGCCAGACAGCAAGACTGAGAAGAGGCAGCAATAAATAGTTTATTTCGGTCACGTGGTAAAGTAACCTGAGTTTGGTTTTTCAGACCCACATCAGACAGAATTAAGATAACGCTCAGTGTGAATCTGGGACATGTGTATTGTGTCTGGAGGGATCGGAACTAAAAAGAGAAAAATCTCATTGGTTAGGGGCAAGGAGAGAATCAAACCTGAGACCACGCCGAAGTTTCTCTTGACAATCAGCAGCCTCAGTGAGCTGGGATTTTCTTTTACCTGAATTTGCTTGAGAAGATGACCTCCATATTGTTGGAATAGTAGAGACATTTCCCTGACAGAGTAACCTCATGCACTTGTGCTTGATGCCCACTGCCCAGCTCTAGGGACGGCCTCCCAGGCTGTAGTTGATATGAATGTTGCCCCCGAGTTGTTTGGGGAACCATACATATACAGCCATATGTAGCAGTCTTCATGAATAAATATATATTACCTCCAGAAAGAACACTCATACTTTTGTGTTAGGTTCAAGAATAAATATTTGTAAGCAATGGTTTGGGCATGGCATAGTTACTATTTAAAGCATTTATAATATAGAAGAAAAGTTGTCATATTAGAATACCCCAAAGATTAGATCTATAAATCAGTAGGAAATTGCTAGCACCCTCAAACTGGGAAAATCTGAGGAAAGTTTTAATAAAGACACTATTGAAAAGGGATAAACAGTACTATTCAGCTAGTGACAACAACAATTAGCTCTCTAGGCCTGAAGGAAATGAAGAGGGGGTCACTACCAGAACATGGAGGCAGAGAGGGCAGTGCAGTATTGTGATTTTGAACTCAACTGTTCCATCGGTGCCTCCTGACTTCTCTTACATCAGCCCATCCAAAAAGCTTATTCCCTGTGTTCTAGCTCTTTTCTACTTAAAACACCTAGATTGGTATTTTAAATACCCGTACTAAAAGGACTGGCACAGATACCCAAAGCAGTTGCAGAGAATAGACCGACCCTAAGGGAAAGAAATGTGCAATTGATTATCTGATCTGACTGCACTGAAGACAGAGATTATCTGGAGACTGTATAATATAGGACATTGATAGTTCATGCAGTAGCAAAATGATTGCTTAAATTATCACCTGTGGTTTCTTTTTCTTTTTTTTTTTTTTAATTTTTTTAATGTTTATTTTAGAGACGGAGAGACAGAGCACAAGCCGAGCTGGGGCAGAGACAGAGGGAGACAGAATCTGAAGCAGGCTCCAGGCTCTGAGCTGTCAGCACAGAGCCCGACACGGGGCTCAAACCCATAAACCATGAGATCATGACCTGAGGTGAAGTTGAACACTCAACTGACTGAGCCACCCAGGCACCCCTTACCTATGGTTTCTTAGAATCAAGTGCCTATGGCAGGCAAAGCTCTTCCAGATTGCTTGGCAGTTAAAGGGGGGAACACAACACAATGAAGGGCTTCAAAAAAGATTTTTCATTTTTATTTAAAAAAAAAAATTTAAGTTTATTTATTTACCTTGAGAGAGTGGGAACAGAAGCAGGGGAGGAGCAGAGGGGAGAGACAGAATCCTAAGCAGGTTCTGCACCATCAGCGCACAGCCTGATGTGAGGCTTGAACTCACAAACTGTGAGATCATGACCTAAGCTGAGATCAAGAATCAGACACTTAACCCACTTTGCCACCAATGCACCCCTTCTGGTCAGAAAGCCAGAAATCTCTTTTGCCTAATATGAACAAATCTCTTCTGTCTTTAAACCACAGGGCTCATGTACCTGAAAATCAATCAGAATATGATCCTGAGGAGTAGGGAATTACAATTTCAGTTTAACTCAGAGGCTCATCAGGCTCTCTACATGAAAGATAAGATATTAATTGGAAAGACTGGGGCTAAAGAACTGGAACAGGATCATTGGAAGGATTTAGATGACTCTGAACTTTCCAAACCTACTAGATCTCTGTTAGCAATTGCATTTGTTACCAATTGCAGCATAACAAATTATCTCCCAAAACTTAGAGGCTCAAAATAACTAACATGTATCATCTCACAGCTTCTGAGGGCCTAGGAATGTGGACCCAGCAGAGCTGTGGGTCTCCCCCTGGCTGCTCTCTACTCCAGCTGGGGCTGTAGTCATCTCAAGTCCTCACTGACTTGAAGGATCCACTTCAAGCTCACTCACATGCCTATTGGAAAGCCTCGGGTTCTCAGTGGCAGGTGGCCAGGGAGAGACCTGCTGCACAAGGGCCCCTCCCGCAAGCAGCTCACAGCCTGGCAGCTGGCTTCCCTCCGAGCCAGCAAGCCAGAGTGAGAAAGGATGCCCAAGACAGAAATCATAATGTCTTTGTATCTTAATCTTAAAAGTTATATTCCATTACTTTTTCCATATTTTGTTGTAAAATCCAACTACATTCACCTACACACAAGGAGAGAGGATTACACAGGGTGTGAATATGAAGAGGTGGAAAACACCGGGGCTGCCATTAAGGCTACCTACCATAGCAGTGCAAGTCTCTTCTCTTGGCCACAGTTATTCCTGCCTTGCTTAAAGACTTCATAAGGACCTCACGTGACATAGCAGCAAGTTAACTTTCCAAAGGGTAACTGTCCGTTTCATGACCCTCTCCTTTCGACCCTGATTTTCCCAGACAATGGCATGAGTTCCCACCAGCTCCTGAGAAATCACTGTTCTCCTCTCGTCCCAACTCCAAATACAGAGACCTTAGGTTGGTGGTTTGACAATGGCCATGGTGAGTGCTTACACTACCAGCAAATGCTATAAATCAGGTTTTACAGGAAGCTGAATTACTAGCACACTCCTGGCCCTAGATCTAAAAATAAAGGCAGATTCCAGCACACCTTAAAACAAGTACAAAAGTTCAATGCTGGGAGATAAGGCCAAACTAACTGCAGTATGGTGCTAATAATAAACATTTGCAGGAATCATGGTATTATATATGGGAATGGATAAAAAGCCTGCTAGAAGAAGGCCTTTAGGTTGGGCTGCATGTCCCTGTGTGATTGCACTGACCAGACTGCAGCTGGATGCACCTGGTTAAGCAGTAGATGTGGTAAGAAGACACTGTGGAGTTGGTTGATTGAAAACTGCACTCAGTGGAGCTCTAAACTTAATTGAGTGTACAATCGGCAAAATTCAAAATGTAGGAAATTCTATGGGCAAAACAACCAGAGTTCTTCGGAGAATAAGTTATAAGAAAAATAAAGGAATGGGAGGTAAATATATAGAAGAAAATGAAAGGACAATCAAACCAAAAATATGGGCGAGAATCAACTAAAACACTAGGGATGCACATTTGGGAACTAAAACTCTGAAGAAACACAAGGATGCCATCACTGTGAAAATCAGGATAGCAGTTGCTTGCAGGGGGAACCAGGAGGTTGTGGCTGGAAGAATAGTTGATGTCTTGATCTAAAGTGATGGTTACCCAAGGTGTTTACTTTATAATAATTAGGCTGTAATTATAAGTTAGTATTCTGTGTCATTTTCAACTTTAAAAGTTAATAGTAACATATGTATTTGATTATTGACATGGAAAGAGTCACTCATTTGGGGCACCTGGGTGGTTCAGTCGATTAAGTGCCCCACTCCTGATTTTGGCTCAGGTCATGATCTCACAGTTCGTGGGTTCAAGCCCCAAGCTGGGCTCTGAGCTGTGGAGCCTGCTTGAGATTCTCTCTCTCTGGGCTCTGAGCTGTGGAGCCTGCTTGAGATATTCTCTCTCTCTCTCTCTCTCTGTCCCTCCCCCACTCTCTCTCAATCAATAAATAAAAACTCATTGAACAACAATTTATTGAGCACTCTGAGCTAGGCACAATAGCAGAATGAGACAAATTCTCTGCCTTCACAGATCTCAGTTTCTAATGAGAGAGACAACAGACAGATAAATGTATAATACGAAGGATAAGTGCAGTGAAGAAAATGAAGCAGATAAGGAGGCTGAAGAGTGATGGAAGCTAATACTTTAGATAAGGTCAGAGGAAGGCCTATCTCCATGACATTTGAGCAGAGACCTGAAGAAGAAAGGGAGGAAGCCATAAGAGAGGTGGGGGAACATTGCAGGCAATGGGGGCAGAAGGGCCCCAAGTCAGGGCACACTTAGCATGTTGGAGGAGTAGCAGGGAGGCCAGTGAGTCATAGAAGAGTAAATGAAGAAAAAGGAGAAGAAGTGAGGCCCGGAGATTTGCTAAGGCCAGATCTTGCATGGCCTTAAGGCCAACTGTTGAATACTGGAAGCATGTTTCAAAGCAGTACAAACCCATTTTTCAGAGATATGGTACAAATTCCTTTTTAAAGTATATAGTTACTTATATGAAACAGCAGGTTCTTAAACACTAACATCATCTTGACTTCATTATCACCTATTCCCCTTCTAGTTAATTGACAGATCAGTGGCGCTAACATAGCACATGCTTCTTGTGTACAAAAAATGATTACTACATTTTAGTCTGTTGAGTGTTCAACTCTTAGTTTTGGCTCAGGTCATGATCCCAGGATCATGGGATTGAGCCCTACATCAGTCTCTGCACTGAGCGTGAAGCCTACTTAAGATTCTCTCTCTCCCTCCTCTCTCTCTCCCTCTCTCTCAAATAAAAACAAGATTACTATATTTTTGGCTAAGTATGTATAGTGTCCACTCAGATGTCCAAACAACCACCCAGCTATCTTCAGCCATTCAGAGAACAATGCCACCTTCTAACTACTCCCTGAAACAAGTATCTTTGACCATACTTTTTTTTTTTTAACTAGCCACTGGAATCATATATTAGTTGGGGCTAGTTCATTTCCCTTTATATATTCAGTGAAACCCTATTTAAATTGTAACAGATGGGATTGGTGGTAAAAAGTAGAAGGAATATCTTGACAAAATATGGTATTGAACACAGGGAAAGAAATGATTAAAACAGCTTTTGTAATCATTTCTTCTGTCAAGTTTTAAGAATAAAATGGATGCCCTGTCACAAACTGACCCAAGCCAATTTAGCCAGTCTACAGTTGTCAGCTTCTCTTTGGGTGACTCTTGATGCCTCCAAAGATTAGAGGTAAGTGAGGACAACAGATCTCCTGCCTCATGCTACCAGACAAACTACGAGGGAAGCAATATTTGGACTGAATTCTGTTCCACATGCAAACATTTATTGCCAGATCCTTATACGCTGTTCACACAAGAGCTAAGATTTCTAGCCAACTGTATATCTCAAACACCACTAACTCTCCAGAGAAACATTGTTCCAGATATTTCTTATGCTAATTAACAAACTCTACTGCAGATTTAGATAGCAATATTTGAAATGCCGCAGTCAGTCATTTCTCTAGTGTGGATTCCTGAATAGTCTTTCAAATGGTAATTAACCATTCATGGAGTGTGGATTCTGACAGAATACTTAGAATGCCCTAATCACTCCTAGGGTGTAGATTAAATTGCACACACTTTGACATTGCTCTGACTTATACACCGAAGCATTTTTAAATGAATTACCATTGATTTAACAGAGCCTCAGCCTACCCTGATTTAGATAAAAGCCAGCATGAGAAAAGGAAGGTTGACCAGTTGATACCTTGTGGTCTCCCTCTTCTCAACCAGTCATTCTTGACTGCTTTCCAATAAACATTTGGGCAGTTTCCAGAAAGTTTCCATATTGTCATTATGGGCCATCATGATAAACATAGCAGTTTTAAATATGGCCATCAGAGGGCAGTAAATGCCTACTTATTCAATATTTTCTATTTGAAATCTTGTTTGCAGAACAAGAATTATAATTAATTTACATTCAACATGTAAATTTCCTCAGTCTTTACAGAAGTAAAAGAAATAATTCCCCAAAGAAACATAAAGCATCTTTGGTCCATAGACAGAAAACTCTTTCTGCACTTTTACCCCTCATCTTATGTATTGCTTAAAATGAAAGGTTCTGCGTAAATTCTAACAGAGTAAACCAAGATCCAAAACAAAGATCCAACCACCAT
Organism: Neofelis nebulosa; assembly: GCF_028018385.1. Classification (NCBI taxonomy): domain Eukaryota; kingdom Metazoa; phylum Chordata; class Mammalia; order Carnivora; family Felidae; genus Neofelis; species Neofelis nebulosa. Next base: position 53,591,269 of record NC_080789.1, read on the forward strand.
CATTTCCATTTGCAGGGTGAAAATGAAAAAGAATAATTCTGACTAAAGTTTTTATTTTATTTATTTTTTTTTAATTTTTTTTTTAACGTTTATTTATTTTTGAGACAGAGAGAGACAGAGCATGAACGGGGGAGGGGCAGAGAGAGAGGGAGACACAGAATCGGAAACAGGCTCCAGGCTCTGAGCCATCTGCCCAGAGCCTGACGCGGGGCTCGAACTCACGGACCGCGAGATCGTGACCTGAGCCGAAGTCGGCCGCTTAACCGACTGAGCCACCCAGGCGCCCCCTGACTAAAGTTTTTAAAGGAATGTAGATTTGGGGCACCTGGGTGGCTCTGTTGGTTGGGCATCTGACTCTTGATATTGGCTCAGGTCATGATCCCAAGGTCATGGCATCAGAGCCCCACATCAGGCTTCGGGCTGAGCTGAGCATGGAGCCTGCTTAAGATTCTCTGTCCCTCTGCCCCTCTCCTGCTCACTTGCTCTCTGTCTCAAAAAAAAAAAAAAAAAAAAAAAGAACGCAAATTTCTAAACTAAAATATAATTCCTATTATTTGTATACATTACAGTAAGTTCCCAACTTTTAATTATTCTATCCTCTCAATGATCTTTGAGGTATTGCTATTTCAGTTTTACAGACTAGGAAAGCAACCCAATATATAACAGCTGTTACGTAAGCAGTATGTAACTAGCCTGAGGTCCAAAGTCTAGTTTGTAATCCATAGCCCTCACCATATTTACCTTCCCTAAACTCCATCACAGATTACCTTATATTTTTATTACACGACACATGCACTTATTTATGCCTGTTTCTCCAACAACGAGGACGCCATAAGCTCTTTTGGGGCAGAAATCCAGTCCCTTCTGTATCAAGCCACCATGACCTGAATATAGTTAATCAAGAAATTAAATTTGCTACCTAAACAACTAAATTGAATTTGCCTTGTGTTCTTGTCTTCCCATAAACGCTGTAGGACATAAACACACACAATGGCAGGCATCAGCTCCAACCTGGAGAAACCTTTGGTTGCATTGTAAGTCTGAACAACATCAGAGAAACCCACCTGCTCAATTCTAGACACAACCACGTCTTTTCATTCACTAGAGCAGATCTTCAAACAAATTGATTTTGTACCCCAGCAGCAAAAATATATAAGCACACATCTCTAATGTACAGATATTTATTTATAAAGTATAAATATGCATATCTATTAGTATTTATATATATTTCAAAACATACTCAAAATAGAAAAACAAATATGATGAAGTAAAAATATGTTTGGGGAATTATATATTCAATTTCCTTTATAAAGGCACAAAAATATTTTTGATCTCCCTAAATATGATTATAATACCAATATGAAGTCTCACTTCCATGTTTATAAATTACAAATATTTGAAAACATTTCAAAACACACACACAAGAACAGAATTTTAAAATGAGGGAAAGATGTCATAAAATATTTTAAATTATTCTGTATCTTCTTTTTAAGGCTACAAAGACACATTTTTGTTCCTGTATCATTTTTTTCTTAGCTTACCTCAGTTCAGAGGTTTGAGTTTATTTGGATATTTGGTTTAATGGCTATAGAAGCTAGAAAAGTAACCCCACAAAAACATGTCATATTTGCATCCATCCATATTTCAAATAATGTTTAATTTTGGATTTTATTATGTGAGATTATATTTTCAATATTTAATATCATAATGTGAAAAAGCTCACACCAATAAAAAAATGTCCACACTACTATTTTCTTTTCTTTTTTTAAGTTTATTTATTTTTGAGAGAGAGAGAGAGAGAGGAAGAGGGTGTATGTGCACGAGCAGGAGAAGGAGAGAGGGAGAAAGAGTAAGAGAGAGAGAGAGAGAGAAGTGAAAGAGAGAATCCCACCCACACAGGCTCCACTCTGTCATTGTGGAGCCAGACATAGGGCTCAATCTCACAAACGACCTGAGCCAAAATTGAGAGTCTAATGTTTAACTGACTGAGCCTCCCCAGCACTACCATTTTCTTGTAGATCACTTATGCTTGCACTATTATCTTATCATTTCTTACATTCTTTATTAGAATCTCTTGAAGCCATTGGTCCATTGGAGATTATCCTACATGAGCTAGATAAAATAATACCTAATTACCCTGCACTATCGTATGTCACAAAGCACTAAAAGGAAAGAGAGGAAGAGGGCCACTGCTAGCCTCTTTCTATGACTTCCACTCTGCTTTAGAATAACCCATCTGCCTCCGCAATTTGTGACCCTATGACATGTGAATTGAACCGAGTGAGTGTCATTCTGTATACTGAATATTCTGAATGCCTAAATGCCTTCCTATAATTTTAGTAAAAATAAAGAAATAAAAATTTTCTTTTCATATGCCAATGGATCATTTTGCCCACAATTAAGGCTGACATCACCCCCTCATCTGTCCTCTGCTTGGTGATCACTGCTAGAAAAGGGGTCCAAATAAATACAGGAACTCCACAACATGGTCTTGTGGGTCCATAAGAGAACCAGACCCAATAGGAGGTAGAAAAAAGTCACTGTGTTTGTTTTCTATTGCTACATAAAAATAGTACAGCAAACCTAGTGGCCTGAAACAACACAAATGTATTATCTCACACTTCCTGGGATAGGAGTCTGGGCATGGCTTAGCTTGGAGTCCTCTGCTTAGGGTTCTACAAGGTTGTAACTGAGGTATTGGCCAGGGCTGTGTTCTTATCTGGAGGTTTGGCTGTGGAAGGATCCACCTCCCCACTCACATGTTTATTGACAGCATTTCAGGTCCCTGTTGATTGTAGGACTCAGAGCTTTGAAGGTTTGCTACCTGCTAGCCAGAGGCAGCTATCAGCTCCCATAAGCTGCCCATGGTTTCTTGCCACATGGGATTCCTCAACATGTCTGTTTCCTTCCTCAGAGCCAGATAGGGACAGAGAATCCAGCAAGACTAGAGCTACACATTTATATAATCTAATTGCATGACCATTAACTCATAATCATACCTCTGTTACCTTTGCCCCATCACTTAAAATCAAGTCACAAGTATGACCAAACTCAAGGGGAGGGGAACCATCCAAGTAAGTGAATACCAGGGAGTGGGAATCATGGAACTACCTTCAGAGTCTGTCTTGCTACATCACTATTTTCTGTCAAAGGTGAAAAGATGCAAAAATAAATACTGAAAATTGCCAGTTTTTTCTTATGTCTGTTAACGAGTTATCAGCTGAGGCAATTTTCAATTATGTATACTTTAGAAGGCTAGCATTTCACAATCCTTTCAGAGTATCTTCTTCTGTTGGCATCTGAGCACAATCTCCTACATTCTCTGTGCTGTATTTCCCAGAGCCCCTTGCCAATAGGATTCTGGGTTAAATCTCATCAATGGGAGGCAGTCAGTCAAGGTTTGGAAGGCAGAAGGGAGACAGACCCATCTTTGCTCCCAGGCTGTGTGGGTAAATATCCCACAGCTGTGAGGTTTAGCTACAGCCTCTAAATATTTCCTTTCATGTTCCCAGCAGAGGGGACCATACCAAGTTCTTTCCTGCAATTCCTGCAACTTCCTGACTCTCTGAAAGTTAGTGGCAACATGAGCATTGATGTCAGCTTTCCCTTACTTTCTCTTTTGCTCTTTTTTCAAACATCTAGTTACCTTAATTCCAGTACCTCCTACTTGAATCTATACAGTAATTTCTGTTTTCCTGACTGAACCCTGACACTACATAAAGCTCCTTGTAAGGATCAACATATAGAATCTTGCTTCACTTCTCTAACCCACTCATAAATACTGTCATCAGTTTAGTGTTTGCCTTTCTAGATCACACACGCACATGCACACCAAAAATATTTGGTATTGTGTAGTATTTTTTTCTAATGCACAATGTCATTATGATGAGTGTTCTGGTGATCTGTTGGTGTGAACCAAACCACACAAAAACTTACTGGCATAAAATAACATTAATTATGCTCACAATTTTGTGAGTCAGAAATTAGGGCAGAGCACAGCAGAGATGGCTCATCTCTGCTCCATATGTCTGGGGTCTCAGCTAGGGTGGCTTAAAAGGCTAGGTAGGGATGGCTGGGATGGTTTGACCGGGCCATATGCCTGGGACTTTGGTTATTCTCCACATGGCGTCTGCTGGGATGGTGATATGCCACATGGCAGCTTCACTCACAAGTCTGTTGTCTCAGCTGGCTTGACTGGACTGGTGGGAACAGCCAGGTCTGGCTGGCATCTTCACCTCTCCATGCACACCATTCTCAGGACAACTGCGCTTTTTACATAGAAGTTGGCTTCTCTCCAGTACAAGAGTTGCAGAAACTCATTCCAAGAGACCCAGGAGGAAGCAGCAACACTTCTTACAAGCTAACCTCAGAAATCCCAGAATCACTTCTGCCACATTCCATTGGTCAAGGAAGTCATTAAGACCAGCCCAGATTCAAGAAGAGGGCAGGATGAGACTCATTCTCTTGCTGGAGTAGTGGCAAGTGTATACAGAAGAAAGGCATTGATGATGCCACCTTGAATACAACTTACCACAGTGAATAGCATTCTGTAACTAGGTTTTTAACTCAGCAGTAAGTCTGAAGAGCTACTCAAATTAGTCCATATAGATCTACTTCATTTCTTCTAATTGTTGCATAATATTTACTAGGACTATATTACGATTGATTTAGACACTTAGTCCCTTGGGGACATTTAGGTGCTTCCCAGTTTTTCTATTTTAAGTCATTCAAATATACTTACTTTTGCTTATGTTCCAGTTTTCTAAGGTTAATACTAAGAAGTGAAATTATGTTTTTAGCATTGTAGGGTATAACATATTTAACAGATAAATCTTTTTTTTTAATTTTTTTTTAATGTCTATTCACTTCTGACAGAGAGACAGAGCATGAGTGGGGGAGGGGCAGAGAGAGAGGGAGACACAGAATCCGTAGCAGGCTCCAGGCTCTGAGCTGTCAGCACAGAGCCCGATGCGGGGCTCGAACACTTCGGACCACGAGATCATGACCTGAGTGGAAGTTGGACACTCAACTGACTGAGCCACCCAGGTACCCCAATTTAACAGATAACTCTTAAAGTCCCCTCTAAACTGGCTCATCCAGTTTATATTCCTCCATGAATGCCTGCCTGTACTAGTTTCCCTAACAGTCACTTGATACCATCAAATTTTTGTGTGCCAATGCATGCCAATTTTACTGGTGGAAAATGATGTCTCACTCTTTCATTAATTTTTATTTCTCTGATATTAGGAATGCTTACTGTTGGGTTTGTTCTCCTATGAGTTGCCCATTCATATCTTTTGCCCATTTTTGCATTGTCATTTTTTATATTTCTATTTATTTATAGAAATTATTTGTCTGTTCTGGATTCTCATCCTCTATCTCTTACCCATTCAGAGAAGCTTTCAATGAAAGTCAGGATCCTGGCTATAGGACTGGAGCCCAAATGAAGAGGAAGGCTCAGGGTCTTGAGTCACTGCATCTACTTCATAACTGAGCTGAAAGTTATATTCCAGAGTGAACCAGAGTTCCAAAGACACCCCAGGCGAAAGCCCATTCTTGCAGTTACAAATTATATTCTTCATAGTGTTTCTTAAAGTGTGGTTCTCAACCAATCATCTGAGAATCACCTAGGTTCTTATTAAACGTGCAGATTCCTGGGCAATGCCCTAGGTCAGCTTCTTCAGAATTTCATGGGGTGGGTCCTAGGAATCTGAATTTTTAGCTAGCTATTTACTACTACCACAAAAGTTTGAAAGTTACTACTCTAAGAATAGGCCAGAAAGTTATTTTAAGCATGAAGGAGAGTGAGAGGTGGAATAATATGCCACCTCCTGGTTTGCTATGGAAAGAAAAATAGGACCACATTGTCCTAGAATCTGCGAGCTAGAGGCATCTTGGACCTGGTGGTTCTTAAACCTGCTTGGTGTCAGCACCACTTGCAGAGATTCACCCAGATCGATTAAGTCAGAATCTCCGGAGGTTGGATCAAACATCAGCATTTGTAAAAAACTATATTCTGTGTCAAACACCCTGAGTCCAGAACCATTAGCCAAATCTAAACCCCTCACTTTACAGATATGGAAGCCCAGGCCAGTAAGTTTACACCACTTGACTCGGGTCTCCCAGTTGCTAGTGGCCAAGTACTTACCCTCCTGACAAATGCTCTTTCTATTATTTGAGTTCCTCTAGGGTGGATTTTAGATGGAAAGAGTTAATGCTGGGAATACTTACTTGGAGAGTAGTGTTTTCATAATATTGGCAAGTGTTCTTTTCTAAAAATCAATTCTGTAGTTAGGTCTGTTTTTCTATAATAACTAGGAGCAAAAGCTGCCAGAACTCTGACTATAACAGTATTATTGCAGGAAGCACAGCTATAATTAAACATAAAGCCCTCCCATTACTTACTTTTTCCTCAAGTGGTTTTAAAAACCAAGCATTACACATCTATATGTGAGTAACTGATCAAGACTTGAATGTGTGTACTTTTTTGAAAAGTATTTGTACTTTTTTATAGCCTCAAACTAATGTGTGTGCTCAGAGACAGGAAGTAATATAAAATGTAATCAAGCATTCCAATTTTCATTCATCCTTACTGTCTTTTTTCATTTTTTACTTTCTCTTTTACCTGTGTTCTTGTTTATGTTACAAGAAACCCTTAAAATCCTCTGCACAGTGGAGGTGAGTAAACTGAGATATGGGACCAAAGAGTCTGGGTTCTTTGCTCTAGTTGTGGCATAGAAGACAATTCATTTAATGATCCCAACTTCTTTTACTCTTCTGCAGGATGGATAAGATAATTCATGCCCTGTTTATCTCATGGGCTCATAAGAACTGTCAAAGTACTTTACAAACATAAACACTATAGAAATATGATCTATCACTATCATGATGTACTTGTGCTAGTGTAGACCTAAGTGTAAGACATGTCCATTAGAAGCCACATGCAAAGGATCCTGAAATTGTAGCCTTCAGGAGACCTGTTTAGTCTCATCTATAAGGTACCCCAAAGCCATAATCATAGAAAGGCCATGCACAACTGGGAAAACAAAATTCTCAAAGAATATACAAGTAAAGAGTCAAAACGTCTCCTTGTTTCTTGTAAATTCCATATCTAAATAATCACCACTCTGTTCTCAATTCTATACCTTTGTCCCAGATCTTATCAGCTCTAATTTTTCTTTCCCCTACTCTGCCTTATTGCCCTTTTTTCATTTTTTTCAATCCCATACTTCTCTATACACATAAAAAACATTATCTAAAAGAAAATATAGTACTACAAAAAAAATTCTAGTACCTAAGGCACTTATTTTTAAATTTTTAATTGGATAACAAAATAGCATCTATCATTAGGATGATATTCCCATAATGGCAAGAACTCCTATGGATATTTTTTGTCTTTGGCAGGAAATAGGTGGGAAAAGTACATTCCTTTTTTTTTTTTTTAGTTTTTATTTCTTTTATTTAAGAGAGAGAGCGCACACGCACACGATGTGGGGAGAGGGAGAGAGAGAATAAATCTTAAGCTGGCTCCACACTCAGCACAGAGATCAACAGAGGGCTCAATCCCACAGCCCTGGGATCACAACCTCAGCTAAAATCAAGAGTCAGATGCTCAACCAACTGAGCCACCCAGGTGCCCCAGGCTTGTTTAGTTTCTTATTATTCAGTTTCAAGAGTTCTTTATAAATTTTTGAATATCAGTCCTTTATCAGCTGTGTCTTTTGAAAATATTTTTTCTCAGTCTGTGGCTTGTCTTCTCACTCTCTTGCCATTGTCTCACAGGGCAAAAGTTTTTTTATTTTAATGAGGTTAAGCTTAACAATTATTTCTTTCACTGATTGTGCCTTTGGTATTTTGTCTAAAAAGTACTGACCTTAAAAGGTCTTTTAAGATATTGACATATCCAAAGTCTAGGAGTTTCAGTTTTGCATTTCACATTTACGTCAAATCCATTTTTATCATCATAAATAATGTTTATTTATTTATTTTGAGAGAGAGAGAGAGAGAGAGAGAGAGATGGCATTTGGGGGAGGGGCAGAAAGAGAGGGAGAGAGAGAGAATCCCAAGCTCTGTGCTGTCATCAAAGAGCCTGATGCAGAGTTTGATCCCACAAGCCATGAGATCATGACCTGAGCTGAAATCAAGAGTCAGACGCTCAACTGACTGAGTCACCCAGGTGCCCCTTGACTTAAATTTTGTGAAGGGTGTAAGGTCTGGGTCTAGATTCATTTTTTTGCATGTGGATGTCTAGCACCATTTTATTACCATTTGCTGAAAGGACTATCTTCACTCCATCATACTGCCTTTATTCCTTTGCCAATGATTGGTTGACTATATTAATGTGGGTCTCTTTCTGGATTTTCTGTTCTGTTCCATTGATCTATTTGTCTGTTCTTTCACCAGTACTACACTCTCTTGATTACTGTATGTTTATAGTAGTCTTGAAGTTGGGTACTATCAACCCTCCAACTTTGTTTTTGCCTTCAATATTGTGTTGGCTATTCTGGTCTTTTGCCTCCCCACATGAGCTTGAGAGTAAGTTTGACCATATCCACAAAATAACTTACTGAGATTTTGATTGGGATTGCACTGAATCTGCAGATCAAGTTGAGAAGAAGTGAGACATTGACAATATTGAGTTTTCCCACCCATGAATATGAAATATCTCTCCATTTATTTAGTTCTTCTTTGATCTCGTTTATGAAAGTTTTGTAATTTTCCTGACATAGATCTTGAACATATTTTCTTAGATTTATATCTGTTTTATTTTAAGGTGCTAATGTAAATGAGATTCTGTTTTTAATTTCAGATTCTGTTTTTAATTGCTGGTATATAAGAAAGCAAGTGATTTTTATATATTAACCTTGATCTTGCAACCTTGATACAATTGCTTATTGGTTCCATGAATTTTTTTGTCAATTATTTTGGATTTTCTACATCGAAGATCATGCTATCTTTGAACAAAGACAGTTTTATTTCTTCCTTCCCAATCTGTATACCTTTTATTTCTCTTTCTTGTCTTACTGAATTCGCTTGGACTTCCAGTACAATGATGAAAAGCAGTAGTGAGACAGGACATCTTTGCTTTGTTCCTGATCTTAGTAGAAATGCTTAGAATCTCTTACATTAAGTATGATGTTAGCTGTAGGTTTTTTGTGGGTAATTCTTTATCACTTTGAGGAAGTTTGCCTCTATTCCTATTTTACTGTTTTTATCATGAATGGTGTTAGATTTTACCAAATGCTTTTTCTGTATCCATTGATAGGATCATGTAAATTTTTTTCTTCTTTATCTTGTTGATGTGATGAATTACATTAATTGATTTTCGAATATTGAACCAGTCTTGGATACCTGAGGGCAGGCCTTGATAGGAAGAACAGAGCACTCTGGCATATTTCAAAATGGCTTCTTTTCTCCCTCCCCCTGCCAAAAGCATGAGAGGATTTTTCTTAGATATTCACTGTGAGAACCAGGTCGAACTCTTGAAAGTTAAACTCACAAAAGTGAGTTTCCCCTATAACTGGATCCCCCTGGAGTTTTTAACTCTGTGTTTTCCACAGAGACTCTAGAAATTCATCAACTACAGTTCTGATTTCCCCACCCAGGCACTAGTTTCCTCAGAGTTTTCTGCTTATGGATTTCCACTCTGTTAAGTTGTGATTCTCTGTATTCACCTGTCTCTCCAATTTAGGAAGCAGTGGTTTGCCCTGCAGCCTTATTTTTCTTATGGATTTAAGAAAAATTATTTATTTTCAGACTTTCAATTTTTATTTGCTATTAGCATGAACTTCTAAGCTTCCTACATACTAGATTGGAAATCAGAAGTCCCGAACATTCATATATTTTTTTTTCCCAGCAACTAGGTTGAATCATCACAAAATTTCTAACATTTGATGGGTTTTAACCTACAAAATGGCAGTTTCATGTGAATAGACCTCATAAAAATTACCAATATTATATGGATACTAGGTTTTAGAGGTTAACTACCTGCCCACACTACACAGCATATAATGGAAAGGTTAAAATGTAAACCCTCATCTGCCTGATTCCAAAGTCCTGATCTTAACCAATACTTTCTATGTTATTACATTTGGCTTGTTATATTTATATTTTTAAACAAATCATCTCCCCTCTGTTTCTATTAGCATTTCTCCTTCCAATTAAAATAATGTTGCTTCTACTTCCTTATATTACATAATACCCTTATGATCAAAAAAGAGTCATCTTTTCCTGTTCACTTATGTAACCTCTTTCTTTTATTGGAAACCTACTCTAATTAAGCAAATTGAGCTACTTCAAGGACTAGCCATGGAAACATCACAGAGCACTTCACTTTCCTTAGGTTGAAGATATCCTCTTATTCATTTATTCTCTGACCAACATTGCTTTCTTTGGGTCTGTTATTTTTAGTATAATAATGGTATAGGATTGGGTATATTCCACACAGTCTTCCTATGTGCAGACAAAACTAGAGGAATAAAACTCACCCAATGAACACATACTATGTGCCACTTGTAATGGGACAAACACTTCACACATGATATTATTACATTTCTATTATAATCCTTTGGAGTGAAGATTATCTCCCTTTTATTGATGAGAAACTGGAAAATTAATTAACTTGTTTGTGAGTCCAGAGAGTAGGATGGAGCTAGGATTTTAATCCAGGTCAGAGGCCTGAGCAGATGTTCATTTTTTACAAAAAGGTTGGACAGTAATACCCATGTCTAGTGGTAAACAGAAATCAAACCATACATGTTGAGTTTCAATCATCTTAACTGTCCTGAATTCTTCCTCAGATGCTTCTTTCTGCACAGTAAAATGTCTTCTACATGACCTCATACTTTTCTTCCTGGGTTTCCCCATTTCTGTTGCTAGACTGTTTAACTTTAGGTAAGCCACTTAATTCACTAAGCTTTAACTTTCTCATCCACAAAATTAGGTCCATTTAAGTTTTAAAACTCTACAAGTTCATGTGTAAGAAGCAAGACCATTATCCATCAAACAAAAAGAAACAGGTATCACTACATCAGCAGTTTGTAAATTACAGAAAAAATCTTACAGCTAAATAAAAAAAAATCCAATGGGCGTCTGAGTGGCTCTGCTAGTTGAGTGACTTCAGCTCATGTCATGATCTCACAGCTCATGAGTTCAAGCAAGCCCGGCGTCGTTCAAGCTTCGGATTCTGAGTCTCCATCTTCCTCTGTCCCTCCCCTTCTCTCTCTCTCTCTCTCTCTCTCTCTCTCTCTCTCTCTCTCTCAAAAATAAATAAACATTAACAATTTAAAAAAAAAATACAACTCACGGAATATAATTGATCGCATGGTCATCTGAAAATATATAAATTCAAAGTAAAATAAGATGAAACTTGTATTTTACAAATAAAAAATATGTTGTATATCTGTAAGGAAACTTACATTATATCAGGTTTTATTTTGGTTTGGTGTGGGGTTTTTTGCTTTTGTTGGGAGAGTGTTTTGATTTTGCTGTTGCTTTTGTTTCATTTGGAGAAGTGTTTTGCTTGTGTTTGCAGGGGAAGGCTTTGTTTTTCGGTTTTGTTTGAAGGAATGTTTTGTATCCAAGAAAGAGCACTGACCTTGGAGGCAGGTAGACCTAAGCTCTGGAATCAGATTCAGTCTATTTCTTACTCTCATATGATCCATGAGAACCCATTTTGTTCAATGTTTTGGTTTTTTAATGTTTATTTATTTATTTAGAAAGAGAGAGAGAGAGAGAGAGCATGAACAGGGAAGGGATAGAGAGAGAGGGAAAGAGAATCCCAAGCAGACTCCACACTCAGCACAGAGCCCAGTGCAGGGTTCAAAGTCACAAACCATAAGATCGTGACCTGAGCTGAAATCAAGAGTCAGATACCCAACTGAATGAGCCATCCAGGCGCCCCTTCAATGTGCTTTTAAAACAAAAAGTAAATAAATAAATAACCTAGAATAAGTGGATATACTCCCATAAACTAACAATCTACCATGACTGAATCATAAAAAATATAAAATTTGAACAGACCAGCTATGAGTAAGGAGACTGAATCAGGAATCAAAAATCTCCCAACAACAACAAAAAAGTACAGGACCAGATGGCTTCAGTAGGGAATTGTACCAAACATTCAACGAAGAATTAATACCAATCTTTCTCAAACTCTTCCAGAAAAGAGAAGAGAAAGTAAGAATTCCAAAGTCACTTTATGAGGTTAAAATTGCCCTGATACCAAAGCCAGACCAGGACCCTACAAGAAAAGAAAATTATAGGATAATATTCCTGACGAGAATAGATATAAAAATCCTCAACAAAATATTAGCAAACTGAATTCAACTATACATTAAAATTATCATATACCAGGGCACCTGGGTGGATCAGTTGGTTAAGCTTTCGACTTGATTTCAGCTCAGATCATGATCTCAAGGTCATGGGATCAATCCCCATGTTGGGCTCTGCAGTGAGCATGGAGCCTGCTTAAGATTCTCTCCCTCTCTCTCCCCTTCTGCCACTCTTCCCCACTCATGCTCTCTCTCCATAAAAAAAAAAAAAAAGATCATACACCATCATTAAGTGAGATTTATTAAAGGGATGCAAGAATGGTTCAACATTTGTAAATCAATCAATGTGATAGGCCACATGAACAAAATGAAGGAAGAAATCGTGTAAATACCTCAATAGATGCAGAAAAAGCATTTGACAAAATTCAACATCCTTTCATAATAAAACTCAAAAACTTAAGTATAGATAGAATGTACCTCAACATCTCAATATAATAAAGACCATATATGACAAGCCTACAACTAACATCATTCTTAAAGGCAGAAAGTTGAAAACTTTTCCTCTAAGATCAGGAACAAGACAAGGATGCCCACTCTCATCACTTTCATTCAACAGAGCACTGAAAATCCTAGCCACAGCAACTAGGCAAGAAGAAGAAATAATAAGCATCCTAATCAGAAAAGAAGTAAAACTCTCTTTGCAGATGACACGATTTATATATAGGAAACCCTGAAGATTCCATCAAAACACCGTTAGAACAAATGAATTCAGCAAAGTCGGAGGACACAAAGTCAATATACAAAAATCAATTGTGTTAGTTGTATTTCTATACACTAACAATGAACTATTGGAAAGAGAAATTAAGAAAACAGTCCCATTTATAATTACATCAAAAAGAATAAAATACCTAGGAATAAATTTAACCAAGCTAGGTTAAAGATCTACATACTAAAAGCTACAAAACACCAATGAAAGACTGAAGATGACAAAAATAAATGGAAAGATATGCTGTGTACACAGAAGAATTAGCATTGTTAAAATATACATATTACCCAAAGTGATATACAGATTCAATGCAATCCCAATTAAACTCCTGGCATTTTTTGCAGAAATAGAAAAAACAATTTGAAAATTTATATGGAACTACAAAAGATCCAAATAGCCAAAGCAATTCTGAGTGAAAAGAACAAAGCTGGAGGCATCATACTTCCTGATTTCAAATTATATTACAAACCTATAGAAATAGAAAAACATTATGGTACTGGCATAAAAACAGACACATAATTTTGGTGTCTCTGTGGCACTTACACTTATGGTGCCTTATACCAGCTTCAACCAGGGAGAACCTTCCCTGAGGCATTTCTCCATATTGGCTGGGCCCCTGACTACTATGTTGTAGTTTTTGGTTTCCTTTGCAGTCTTTCAGCCAACATCTTGGGCTTTATGGTCCCCATACGTAAGGTGATATACGTGATGTCACAGGATAGCCTCGTGTTCTCTGTCTTTGCCTGGATCCAAACTGCTACATTCACCCCTTTCATTGTCACTTTGATCTTTGGCATTATTGCACCAATGATGACAGTTTTGTTTGGGCTCACTGATCTTTTGGACCTGAATTCAATTGGGATCCTGTTTACTCATAACCTGGTGGCTACTGGTGTTCTTATACTCAGGTTTCAGCCTGAGAGGAGGAATGGGGGAAGTGAAGCAGAGGTGCAGGAGGACAATGGACATGCAGCAGAGAACGTGACTCTACAGGGACTATTTTTTCTACTCTTTGGCTAGATTGGCTGTTTGTTCCTGACTGCTTGCTTTGCTGCTCACTCTTCTTTGCCTGGTGCTGGCCTAGTGGCCAGTTCTGCTTTCTGGAAACCCACGGTGGACTTCACTGGCTGTGCTGCTCCTGGTGCTCATCACTGGGATCACTGGGGTCATCTGGAGACAGCCACAGAGCTCCAGTCCCCTTCAGTTTAAGGGGGACTGCCTCTCCTCCCACTACTGAGCATCTTTGTGAATGTTTGCCTTATGATGCAGATGACAACTGGTACCTGAGCCAGATTTGGTGTCTGGATGCTGATTGGGTTTGCTATCTACTTCAGCTATGGGATCTAGCACACCCTGGTCACTTAACCCCACTAAGTTAGGGCCAAAACCATAGACGTGAATTCAGCGATGCCAGTGCATATGTGGTTTGACATCATCACACCTGAATGTCCTCTGGTTCCTCTGCATAATAATGGGCAGTACTCTTGAGCACATGGAAAGCTACGCTTCCCTAGAGCTCTGTATTTATTGTAAAGTGAAGGATGTGTCTTTACTTTTTCAACATTTTTTTTTTTACTTTTCTACTTGCATTTGTGTCTGTAGCTGCTTACTGGATTAAAAAATTATTATTAAAAGAAACTAGAAAAAAAACAGACAAATAGATCAGTGGAACATAATAGAGAGCCCAAATATAAACAATGCATATATGGTCAATTAATTTTCAACAAAGTGCCAAGAATATGAAATGAGAGAAAGGGTAGTCTAGTCAATAAATGGTGTTGAGGAAAACTGGGTATCCAGCAAGGAAAGAATGAAACTGGGCCTCTATCTTACATCATATACAAAAATCAACTCAAGGGGTGCCTGGGTGGCTCAATTGGCTAAGAGTCCGACTTTGGTTCAGGTCATGATTTCTCAGTTCATGTGTTTGAGCCCCGCATTGGGCTCTGTGCTGACAGCTCAGAGTCTAGAGCCTGCTTCAGATTCTGTCTCTCCCTCTCTCTGCTCCTCCCCTGCTCATGCTCCTCTTTGTCTCTCAAAAATAAATAAACATTAAAAAAAAAAAGTTAAAAAAAATCAACTCAAAATAGATTTAAGTCTTAAATGTGAGACCTGAAACCACAAAACTCCTAGAAAAAAAACATAGCAGGTTAATTCCTTGACATCAGTCTGGGCAATGATTTTTTCTATTTGACACCAAAAGTGAAGGCAAAGAAAGCAAAAATAAGTAAGTGGGACTATATCAAACTAAAAATCTGCACAACCAAAGGAAAACATCAACAAAATGAAAAACCAACCTAAGGAGTGGGAGAAAATATTTGCACACCACATATCCAATAAGGGATTAATATCTAAAATAAATAAAGGACTCCTACATCTCAATAAAAAAATAAACAAATAACCTGATTATAAAGGCAATGGACCTGGAGAGACATTCTTCCAAAGAAGAATATTCAATATTTAACTCACCAACAGGTACGTGAAAAGTTACCCAATGTCACTAATTATTACAGAAATACATATCAAAACTGCCATGAGATATCACTTCACACCTGCTAGAATGGCTATTATCAAAGAGCAAGTGAAATAAATGCTGGTGAAGATATGGAAAAAAGAGAACCCTTGTGCACTGTTGGTGGGAATGTAAACCAGTATAGCCACAGAAATGTCATATAATCCAGCACTCCCACTTCTGGGTGTACATCCAAAGTAAATAAAACCATTATCTCAAAGATATGTTTGCACTCTCGTGTTCACTGCAGCATTGTTCATGACAGCCAAGGAATGGAAACAACCTAAGTATCCATCAACGGATGGATGGATAAAGATAACATAATGTATGTGTATATATACCATGGACTATTATTCGGTCATCAGAAGGAAATCCTCCTA
The DNA here is from genome assembly GCF_028018385.1 of Neofelis nebulosa. Classification (NCBI taxonomy): domain Eukaryota; kingdom Metazoa; phylum Chordata; class Mammalia; order Carnivora; family Felidae; genus Neofelis; species Neofelis nebulosa. Next base: position 53,607,199 of record NC_080789.1, read on the forward strand.
TCTGCAACAACATGGATAAACCTGTAGGGCATTATGCTATGCAAAATAAGCCAGACAGGAAAAGAGAAATACTTGTGTATGACATGTGGAATCTAAAACAAACAAAAAGAGTCAGACTCATAAAAACAAAGTAGAAGTCAAACAAAGCCCAGGGGCTGGGCTGGGAAGGAAGCAGGGGTGGGGGAGAAATGCAGAAATGTTAATCAAAGGGTACAAACTTTCATTTATAAAATGAATAAGGTCTGAAGATCTAATGTATAAGTGGCAACTAAAGTTGGTAACACTATACTGTTTAATTGAAATCTGCTAAGAGAGTAAACCTTAAGTATTCTCACCAAAGGGAAAAAAAGGTAACAATGTGAGGTGATGAATGTCTTAATAAACTGGGAATCCTTTCACAATGTATACATGTATCAAATTATTGCACTGTGTACTTCATATGTATTATAATTCATCAATTATACCTCAATAAAGCTGAATATATATATATATATATATATATATATATATATATATATATATATAAAATACCTGGAGTTTTGTGGGCCTCTTTAAGATTTCATTTTTAAGTAATCTCTACACTCATCAAGGGACTGAACTTACATTACAACTCCCCCCCCCCCCCCACCCCAAGATCAAGAGTCCCATACTCCACCGACTAAGCCAGCCAGGTGCCCCTGGAGTTGTCTTTTAAGTAAACCACTTATTTCTTTAATAGCTATGGAAAAGTAAAATTTAAGAGACATACTTTTACAAAAAAGTTTATAATTGGCTTGTTTTATTATACTTTCTGTTAATGAAAGCATTGTGTTCTAGAAAGAATCCATTTATATGTTTGTAAGATTTCTATTTCTCTCTAAAGTAACCAAATGCTATAGATATCCAGGAAAACTACCTTCCCCTCATTAAAAAAGGAAGGAAGGGGAATAAGAGTCTCCTGTTGTATATAAACCTTCTCTCAGAAGAGCCTCCAGCTAACTCCTCTATCAGTTGTTCCTTAAACATCCATAGAAATAGGCCACTTTTCCTTAAGAATCAATGGCAAAGAGGGTTGAAGAAGATGGAAAATGGAGCCTGCTTTCATGTCAGGATGGTTAGAATACTGCCTCTTAAATAAAAGAATACATGCTACAAAAGGGATGTAGCTCTTGAGTACTTGATCTCTTAACTTTCTGACATTTCATATTAGAATAATAAAATTGATGCCATGGGTGTGTGGCTCAGCTAACTCAGTAGTAATGATGTGGAGCGAATGAAAACTGTGAAGTATTTATTGGGAGGAAAGTAACAGAATAAAAGAGAAACCAAATATGGCAGTATTTTTAAAGGGACAGTTCTTAAAAGAATAAGATTTAGAAGGTCTAACGTTATGGTGGGATTGCATCAAATCCCTGCAGAGTCCTTACATCAGGCTGCAATCAAAAAGCTGACTTTCGGGGTGCCTGGGTGGCTCAGTCGGTTGGGCGTCCGACTTCGGCTCAGGTCATGATCTCGCGGTCCGTGAGTTCGAGCCCCGCGTCGGGCTCTGTGCTGACAGCTCAGAGCCTGGAGCCTGTTTCAGATTCTGTGTCTCCCTCTCTCTCTGACCCTCCCCTGTTCATGCTCTGTTTCTCTCTGTCTCAAAAATAAATAAACGATAAAAAAAAAAAATTAAAAAAAAAAAAGCTGACTTTCTTTCTTGTTGGATGAGGGTATGCACATTCAGTCTGTTTAATCAACCAGATATACAACCAAGAAATATACAAATGCTATTATAAATAAGAATGAAATTTGTAAAGAAGGATACTTGGAAAACCACTATGACAGAGTAGAATATGTTAGCATATTTTCAAAAACATCTGGTATCTTAAAAGGGAACAGACCTGGCTTATGGACTATAATGGCTGCCCATGTACAATGAGAAGCATTCAGGAAATTTGATGGTACCAAATTGTTTGGTAAGCAATACTATTTCTATGTTAGAGTCCATTCTAGTGAGTAGAGGGACCCCATTTATAATCTTAAGGATATCTCATAAAAGGTAAGTAATAAAGAAAAATACATACAGGAGACATTTACATTTGGACTGTCTTAAGACTGGCTAACAGACTAGAACTTGCAAAGAAATATGAATTACATGAGCAATAGGGCACCCAAAGGAGCATCCAAGGGTTAAAATTGCAGAGAAACAGAAAAGCTTCCGAAAGGAATCAGAAGATCCCTTCCAGGGGTTCTTCACCTGAAGTGACTTCATGAGGAGCAATATGGCATACTGGAAAGGGCACTGTCATTGGAGTTATGCACACCTGGCTTCACATTCTGGTTCTGCCATCTACTTACTGCTTAACTTCACTGAACTTTCATTTCCTCTTCTGTAAAACTGGGATAATATATCCACTCTACAGGATGGGTATATAACTGACATAGCAACCATGGATCAAGTACGAAAGATAGACCCCGTGCCCAGTAAAGGTTAGTATTATTATTAGAGGCAACAAATTACACCCGTGAAATGTTTAAGGTGGAGGCATCCTTAATGATCACTTAATGGAATGTCCTCTTTTTCTAGAGAAAGCCGAGATCCAGGGAGGTTTAAAGACCTGGCACTCTTCCGCGTTTCAGTGGCATGCGAACAGCTCCTCAAAGCCCCAGCAGTTCCACAAAGTCTGCTCAGGAGCTGCCCAGAGAGTGGGAGGAAGGCACAAAGAGGAAATACCGTGGACCTCCTATCCCACTTCAATAGAGCCTTTCCTTTTCCCGCTTCTAGTGTCGGGCTTTCGTGCAAATGTTCATGTAAAGAAGGAGTATGCTGGTCAGAAAGAGGTTAGAAAAAGATGTTCCAGCCCACTGAAGGAACCGAAGAGAACACTTGGTATCAGAGGGAAGTGTGTGCCCCATTCCAGAGCCACGGGGCCCCGCAGAGCCTGTGCCGCTAGGTGGCGGTGAGGCGCGCTGGTGCCGTACACGGGGCAGCAGAGTAAGGGAAGGGCCTTTCCACGCTCACATGAAGCGCATGCGCACGCGCACTCTCACACACTCGTGCCAAAGCTGCCTCAGTGTCATAGCAGCTCAGGGACACATCTGCCTCCACTGGTATTAATCAGGGACACCAGAGCCAAAAACTTCTCTGCCAGGAACAGAGAGAACTCTAACATTCCGGGAGGGCCTCTGAGACCTGTAACAGCTAGATGTAAAGGGAAGGGACCCAGGTAGTTCCCTCCCTGACCCTGGGCACCAGATCCTCTCCATGAAACAGGCCTGGGAGGCAGATTCTCAGGAAATCTTATTTCTTGGATTGTGCCAGCTGGTGTGACCCAAGGTGTGACCCAATCCATGTTCTTCTTCTTCTTTTTTTTTTTTAATGTTTATTTTATTTTTTTTAAGAGAGAGAGTGGGGGAGGGGCAGAGGGAGAGATGGACCCAAGATCCAAAGCAGGCTCTACACTGACAGCAGAGAGCCAGATATGGAGCTCAAGTCTCAAACAGTAAGATCATGACCTGAGCTGAATGAAGTTGGACGCATAACCAACTGGGCCACCCAGATGCCCCCCAAGCCATGTTCTAAACAAAGATAGCAGCCTCATAGCTTTATCTTTACTGTATTAGTCAGGGTTCTCCAGAGAAACAGAACCAATAGGATACAGAGAGAGATTTACTTTAAGAATTGGTTCAGGTCACTGGAGGGGAGGTGGGCTGGCAAATCCCAACACTTCAGGGCATACCAGCAGGCTAGAAATTCCAGAAAGAGTTGATAATTGCATCCTGAGTCCAAAGGCAGTCTGGAGGCAGAATTCCTCTCTCCTCTGGGGACCTCAGTCTGAAAGCCTCTTAAGGCCTTCAACTAATTAGATGAGGTCCATCCATGTTATAGAATATATTCTGCTACTCAAAGTCAACTGATTTAATGTGAATCACATTTTTTAAAAAATGCCTTCACAGCAACATCTGGACTGGTGTTTGACCAAAAAATGGGCACTGTAGCCTGGCCAACTTGACAGGTAAAATTAACCATCAATTTACCATGTGAAGAGAGACAACATCTATTTTTTTTTTGTAGGTTTTTGTGTTTTTAAGTATTATTTACCTGTGCATGCTGCATGTTTTTGTTTTTGGCTCTTACCCACACCTGTTAATGCAGCATCTGAATTGCTCTAACAGTTGTTGCCACATATACAGCCCATCCCCAAAATTCAGTGGCTAAAAGCACCAACCATTTATTTAGGTCGCAGTTCTATGGGTCAGTAGTTTAGGTTGAGCTCAAGCGGGCAGTGCCAGTCTTGGGTGCTAAATTTACTCACGTGTCTGTGGTCAGATGCTGGGGTAGTTGAGTGCCAGTTCATCTAGGATGACCTCAGCTGGGATGGTCCATCTCTGCTTCACACGGTCACTCATCCTCAATCAGACTAACTCAGGCTTGTTTGCACACGGGGGCCAAGGGTCCCTAAAGAGAGCAAAAGCATGCATGGGCCTCTGGAAGCCTCAGCTTGCTAAGGCTGGAGAAGTACCGTTGCCTCTCCGATAGAGATGCTACAAAGTGACCCTGCAGAGGGCACAGCTGTAGAACAATTGTAGCCATTTTGGCAAACAATCTCCCAGCGTTCCCCTCAAGTATAGGCCATCAGCTAGCTAGCTAGTCAATAAATGACACATAATACAAGGTCAAAGAATATGGTCTCCCTTCCCAGTCCTTTTGTTCAACATTTTGAAGCAATTTAAGTTTTTACAGATACAGGCAGGCTATCATTTCTGATTTATACTTTCATCCTGTGTTGTTCTCAGCACTGGGAATTCTAGAAAGATAAGTGTAGAAAAGAAATTTAGAGATGCTTAGTCTATATCCCCAAGCCCAAAGCATGATCATTTTATATATTTTAAAGTTTATTATTATTATTATTATTATTATTATTATTATTATTATTTTACTTTAGAGAGTCAGAGGCAGCTCAAGTAGGGGAGGGGCAGACAGGGAGACAGCATTCCAAGCAGGCTCCACACAGTCAGCATGGGGCCTGATGCAGGGCTAGAACCCACAAAACTGTGAGATCATGACCTGAGCTGAAACCAAAAGTCTGAAGCTTAACCGACTGAGCTACCCAGGCACCCCCATTTTACATATTTTATTAAGGGTGAATATTTCCCTTTTAGAGAACACAAGTTTTTTTGTTTTTTTTCCCCTGTGTCTTATTTTCTTTTTCAATATATGAAATTTATTGTCAAATTGGTTTCCATACAACACCCAGTGCTCATCCCAAAAGGTGCCCTCCTCAATACCCATCACCCACCCTCCCCTCCCTCCCACCCACCATCAACCCTCAGTTTGTTCTCAGTTTTTAACAGTCTCTTATGCTTTGGCTCTCTCCCACTCTAACCTCTTTTTTTTTTTTTCCTTCCCCTCCCCCATGGGTTTCTGTTAAGTTTCTCAGGATCCACATAAGAGTGAAAACATATGGTATCTGTCTTTCTCTGTATGGCTTATTTCACTTAGCATCACACTCTCCAGTTCCATCCACGTTGCTACAAAGGGCCATATTTCGTTCTTTCTCATTGCCACGTAATATTCCATTGTGTATATAAACCACAATTTCTTTATCCATTCATCGGTTGATGGACATTTAGGCTCTTTCCATAATTTGGCTATTGTTGAGAGTGCTGCTATAAACATTGGGGTACAAGTGCCCCTATGGATCAGCACTCCTGTATCCCTTGGGTAAATTCCTAGCAGTGCTATTGCAGGGTCATAGGGTAGGTCTATTTTTAATTTTTTGAAGAACCTCCACACTGTTTTCCAGAGCGGCTGCACCAGTTTGCATTCCCACCAACAGTGCAAGAGGGTTCCCGTTTCTCCACATCCTCTCCAGCATCTACAGTCTCCTGATTGAGAACACAAGTTTTTATATTTACTCTCTCCTAGGCAGCTAAGTGCCTTGTAAAAAAAGTATTACTATTCCTCTAAGTCATTATTTTGCCCCCCTCCCCACCAAGGTTTTTCAGATTTTTTCCCCCCCAATTATCACTGTCATGAAAGCGTACTACCACAGATATACTGTATATTTGTGCTCTCTCTATAAAAATAGTAAGATATTTTTTGGCCTCAAGTTTACCACCTAAGTTTCACCCCATTGGGGATAAAATCACCCTCATTGGAAATGAGGTTAATTAACCTAAAGTTAATACAAAAGATTCTTCTCCAGTCCCCAGCCCCCTCTGCCATCCCCACCACCCCAGAATCAAGCCAGGATTGCCTATATTCAGCTTTAATCATAAGTCAGGGGCTGCTGACACCAGTGAATCTATCTTCACATGACAAACAATAAAAAGAGGAAGATAGGACAAAAAGTCAAGTGGAATTTCATAAATAAGGTCTTAACTGACAGGAACAAGACAAGGGCGGGGAATCACCAGTTATGAGTAACGACTGAGTCACTGTTCTGAATTATCAAAACCCAAAACAAAATCCATACCTACCCTTAAGAAAATTCAAGGTACAGATAACAAAGGAAATGGCTTTCAAACCAACACTGTTCCACATCTTCCTGAATTTTCTTCTTTTTAAGTGGTTGTGTGTGTGTGTGCATGTGCACACACATGCTCGTGTGTGTGCGTGCATGTGCACACACATGCTCGTGTGTGTGCATTATGAAGCAATCAAGCATAATTTAGATATTAGTTGGTATTTTCTCCTGATGAGTATTTAGAATCCTTCTAGTATCTTTTATTTTGTTAGGCTCACTCAATAATACACTCCAGTCAATCTAATTTCCAGAAACAATGTTTTTGTTGATCTGCAGGCTTATTAATTTTTTTATTACCTTACTAAATCTCTAAAACTGATTGTTTAGGAAATGACATAATGGGCAAAACCTCCAAGGATGTGCTAAATTGCACTTTACGTGTAATCAATGTATATGTATGTATACATTTGAAAATATAATTATACCATGACATAATTTTAAAAACATAAATCTAAACATAAATAATTAGTGTGCTCAAACTCTGATTTTCTTAATGAAATGATTAGAGCACCTTCCCAGATCAAATTTCAAGGTAATTATTTGTAGACTGGTCCCTTTTGGTAGATATAATCATCTGTTGAGGTAGACATTATTTTCTCTAATTCTGGCATTTTAATGTGAACTGAATTATTTGCTCAATTTTCCCAGCAACAAGTATGGTTAGGAGCTAAATCTGAAGAACAATGACAAAGGTAGACCCAGTCAATGTGAGTTATATCCTTGGGCTACTAAATAACACGATTTTCTGTACCTTGAAAGGCTGAGAGAATCCTAAACCAGGAGCCTGGGATTTCCTGGTTAAGCAGGATTAGGTCAGCTGCCCTGAATTTCTTGAAGCATGAAGTTCTCAGTTTGATTCCATAGCTTTTGGGGCTGGAGTACGAGGTATTTGGTATACCCATCGTGAAGTCTCTGCTTCACTTGGCTTTAAGCAATGACTGATATGGGATCAAAAATGGTTGTAATTTAAACTGTGGAGGAAGGAAGGAAGGAAGGAAGGAAGGAAGGAAGGAAGGAAGGAAGGAAGGAAGGAAGGAAGGAAGGAAGGAAGGAAGGAAGAGATAAGGCAGCCTGAGGGCAAAGTACAAGTTAGCACCCCCAGTCCCTGCAAGTGACATATATGTGATATTCCTCAGGCACTGATGACTGCCCAAGGACAAAGGAAAGGAATCTCTGATAGAGATCACAGTCTTGCAGGACATAGGTCTCCATCAATTTACAAATATCTTAGTAAATTATAATAAAAAGGCAATCTTATCAATAGCAATATCTCCAGAAACCTATAGACTCAGTTTTCACGAGCCCCAACATCACTGCTCTATAGTGATGTGGGGAACAAAGACAATAAGGAAATGGCAAGTAAAATTAAATTTCCTTTATAACCTGCAGCCCATTGACAAATACCTGAGGCAAATACAGAGTATAACATTTCTCCAGGAATTTCCTACTCTCTTAATGTTAATGCTTTGCCAGAGGGAAAAACAACCTGAGCTTGATAATAGGCCTCTAGTATCCTGTGAATCTTCTTTAGCATATGAAAATCTCTTTGGAAACTTCCCCTTGACTTTACCTCCCCCAACCCAATAGTGTATAACCAATCACTCTTCTCGCAACCCCAGTGCAGCTCTTTTGCCCATGGGTCCTGTCCCTGTCCTTTAATAAAATCACCTTTTTTGCACCAAAGATGTCTTCAAGAATTCTTTCTTGGCCATCAGCTAGGAACCCCACCATCTATCCCAAAACCTCATCAATCTGACTCCTGATTTCAGCTCAGGTCATGATCTCACAGTTCATGAGTTGAAGCCGTGAGTTGGGCTCTGTGCTGAGAGTGCAGAGCCTGCTTGGGATTCTCTCTCCCTCTCTCTCAGCCCCTTCCCTGCTTGCATGCACATGAGCATGCTCGCTCGCTCTCTCTCTCTCTCTCTCTCAAAATAAATAAATATTTATATTATGTATATTTTATATTATACCTAAAGTTCTCACAAGATTTTATATTATATGTATTTTACCACAATTAAAAATGTATATCTTGAAGATATTATGAGTAGAGTCCCTTCATTTTGTCTGTATTTTCTAAATATTTTCTATAAATGTATTTTGCTTATAATAAAGGGGGGGGCTAATTATATAAAAAAAAGAAAACCCATTTTATCTTTAGTTAATATTATTTTTTTATGTATTATTTTTAGTGGCTAATAACTTTGTGTGACAATAAAGAGGGATTTGGGTCATTGTCCTTGCTGAACATACTTTCTTTATCTAGAATGCTCTACCTGTCACACAGGTACTTGTCTACAAAGACATACATACTCTTCAAGACCCAGTTTGCATCCACTTTCCCATAGGACCTCAGTGAGAAGTCATTGTCATTGTCATAGCATCTATAATAGCAGTAATAATACTTAATGCTATTAGGTGCTTAATATGTAACTAGCATTAAGATTAACATATTTTTTAACCTCCTAATAATTATAATTAAATAAGTGTTATCATCCCCATCATACAGATGAGGAAACTGAGGAACAGACACAAAATCCCTTGAACTGTAAAAGAGATTACAATCTAGGTCTATCTGCTGCAGAACTCACAGCCTTATGCTGCCTCTCCTACCTTGCAAGCCTATGAAGCATGCTGTGTTGACTTCATTAATTTTCTGGAACAAAACTTTCAACCAGTATTTGGCAGAAAAATATTTTTGAAAGAATTTTTCCCCTTTTTCCCAATATTTCTCATCCCATCTAAAGAGATACTAGATTGTAAGTTCCTTGCCACTCGGGAGAGATATGATCAACCCAGAAGTAGAACATAGCTAAAGAGACTTCCTGTGATTCTGAGAACTGCAGGATAGACCAGATGTTTGTAACAGGCTTCTTGAGAAGCAACAGGTCTTCTCTTTGTCAGCACCCCCAAACACCCACTCACTCATTCTTTATAAAGGGGACAGAGGAAAAAGGCACATCAGGACAGGAGAGTTGTGACCTACGTGGGTATCTGTCTGCAAGAGGGGCCATACATCCCACTTCCCAGTTCGGAGCTAGGGTGAATGAGTGACTTTTGTGCCTTGACACGGATCACAGAGGATTTCAGAAAAGTTACTGTGCCCCAGAAGGTTATGAAAACCTCAATTTTAGCACTAGAGAAACTTTGGTCCTGAAGGAGTCAGAGAGGCTTCTCGTGGCGACCAACATACAACCAGCTCCATACCTGGAGTTGGGCAAATAAGGCAACTGCCCGCAGACTCATGGTAGTGATGAGGTTTTTGGGGTGATGGTGGGGTGGTCCGGAGCTGACAGCCAAGAAAGAATTCTTGAGATATCTTTGGTGCAAAAGTGATGGTTTTATTAAAGCATGGGGACAGGATCCGTGGGCAGAAAGAGCTGCCCCAGACCCTGTGGAGAGACTGGTTATATACTATGGGGTTGGGGGAGTAAAGTCCAGGGGAAGTTTCCAGTGAGATTTTCATACGCTAAAGAAGATTCACAAGATACTGGAGGCCTAGCTATTGTCCAACTAAGTTGTTTTCCCCTCTAGCAAATCATTAGCATTAAGACTGTAGGGAGCTCCTGGAGAAAAGTTTTACTCTGCCTGCCTCAAGTGTTTGTCAATGCGCTGCAGGCTGTAATAAAATTTAATTTTATCTCCCATTTCCTTCTGCTTTTGTTTCCCACATCAATAGGAGGCAGTCATAGGATACTGCACCTCACCCTTATTTTCTGAGCATCATTAAAATCCAGTAGTACTATTGTATATTTTGCAAATATAGTGCTGGTTATTTTGTTTTTTTGTTTTTTGTTTTTTTTTAATTTTTTTTTTCAACATTTTTTATTTATTTTTGGGACAGAGAGAGACAGAGCATGAACGGGGGAGGGGCAGAGAGAGAGGGAGACACAGAATCGGAAACAGGCTCCAGGCTCCGAGCCATCAGCCCAGAGCCTGACGCGGGGCTCGAACTCACGGACCGCGAGATCGTGACCTGGCTGAAGTCGGACGCTTAACCGACTGCGCCACCCAGGCGCCCCAATAATTTTTAAAATTTTAAGTTTAAAATTTCTGTCTTCTCTTTTAAATGTTTATTTATTTGAGAGAGACAGAGACAGAGACAGAGACAGAGACAGAGACAGAGAGGGAGACACAGAATCCGAAGGAGGCTCCAGGCTCTGAGCTGTCAGCACAGAGCCCGACACGGGGCTCAAACGCACGAACCATGTGATCAGGACCTGAGCTGAAATCAAGAGTCTGATGTTTAATTGACTGAGCCACCCAGGTGCCCCTAAAATTTCTGTCTTTAATAATATCCCAGAGGTCTTAGAAGATGCCAGCCATGTAGTTTCATTCCAAATGCAATTACAGAGAGTCCCCAACTTAAAATGGTTTAACTTACAATGGTTGGACTTAATGATTTTTCAGCTTTACAAAGGTGGAAAAGCAACAGGCCTTCAGTAGAAACTGTACTTCAAATATTTAATTTTGATCTTTTCCCAGGGTAGTAACAGACAGCATGACACTCTCGTGATGCGGGGCAGAGGAAGCAAGCCACGGCTTCCAGTCAGCCACCCAATCACAAGGGTAAACAACTGATGTGCTTGCAACCCTTCTGTCCCCAAACAGCCATTCTGGTTTTCACTTTCATTGCACTATCCACTAAATTATATGTGATATTCAACACTTATGAGAAAATAGTCTTTGTGTTAGACGATTCTGCCCAGTGGTAGGCTAATAGAAGTATTCTGAGCATGTTTAAAGTAGGCTAGGCTAAGCTATGATGTTCATTAGGTTGGGTGAATTAAATGCTATTATTTTCAATTATAACAGGTTTCCTGGGACATAACCTCATGGTAAGTCAAGGAAGGTCTGTGTCGTGGGCTTGTCTACCCCACACTGGCTGAGTAAGTCCAGGCCTTACACACTTCTAAGGAAGGCCCAGCCAGCATGGATCAATGCAAGGACTGTTGGAACAATGGATGTTTCAATGATGCCAGCACAATATTGAGAATTCATTTCTTCTCCTTCTCTCCTTCTAATGCCTTGGGCCTTACTTACTACATAAGCCCCTGGAATTTATTAGATTCAATCCCAAGAGGAATTAGAAATCACAAATTGACTGAGATTATGTTTCTACATAATAGAAACAGAATTAAAGGAAAATAAAGCTATATTTCTTATACCTGAGCCTTTGTTTTGAAATTCTTACTTGCTACAAATAGTTTCAAGGTTCTCACTCTACCCTGTCACCACATAAGTTTGCCAATATCTGATTCTATTGGTTCCAATAAAATATATGTGAAAGTATAGATGTATAGATGTACCATACTTCATGTCCAAATGAAGCAGTTGACATATCCCCCAAAGGGGGTTGGTGTTAGTAGGGATTCCCATGTGCTGGGAAAATTTTGTTTAAGGCTTAAGCTCCATTAAAAAGAAAAAACTCTGGTTATGATGTTTGCTTTATTTTTGTCACCAGATTGTTTTCTAAATTAGCCTAAATGGTTAAGTTTTATGTGCAAAATTGCCTGAAACAATCTGATAATAACACAACAATTCCAATTTAAGAGCCAATTTAGACTTTGAAACGAAAGAATGAGATTGGATTTAGGCCTATACTTTAAGAGACGGATGGGTTATTTTTGTCCGGCATCCCAGCTTCCAAATGCTTAACTGTGCTTGGTATATGTCAGGTCTATATGCTAGCCACCCTGTAACAGAGGTCTTTCAGGGTAGCCTGCAGCAACAAGGCACATCTTCAGAGCCCCTGGCTGTTGTTGTACCTGCTAAAACCTGCTGGAAGAAGAGCTCCTCTTCCGGACAGAATGAGGACTCCCGTCTTCCCACTTTCTTCAGATGCGCACCAGGAACCAAGACAGCATCTCTCTTTCAGTGTGTGCAGCTGCTAGTATAACTCTTACTCCCACTGCTAATTTTTCCCCTTTCCTCCCTACTAAGTCTAAAGGAAATAAGAGGCAACACTACAGCTTGCTTTTGTGTTGTCTGTAACTTGTGAATCTGTCTGTGAGGCCCATTTTTTCACAGGAAGAGGGAGCTGCTCCTGGTCTCACTCTTCACCTCTGACCAAACACAGACAGACTTTGAACTGTGTCTTTAGTAGCACTACACCAATGCACATGTACCTTTATTTATTCTCCATGTGAACCATAGATTGTATTTACAAGATGTGTTGGCTTAGGTTGAGGCGTCTTTCCACAGTGAACAAAATAAAGCTGATTGGTAGCATTGTTTTGTGGGTATGAGGATAGGATTTGGAGTCATAATGATGGGGGAAACAAAAGCAAAAGAAAAAATTAAATGTCCTCACTACCTACAACCCATTCACAAGTCTTTCCTCCCGGAGAGTGACCTTCCCCTGGGAACTCAGCTGCCTCGATGATGACACTTTGCTAAAGCCAAAAGGCAATCTTAGCCAAACCCCCCAGGATCCTGTAAGTCTACTTTAACATATAAATTCCTTTGGAAACTTCCTTTATCTGTACCCCCCAAGATGTATGTTGGCAATCATACTAAGCATTTGGCCCACTGATATACACATCTGAAGGGTCTCCTGACCGAGGTTTTACTAAACAGTAATAAATGACCTTTTTCCTAACAATAGCAAGCTGCCTCAAGGCTGTGGAAACCTGTTTCCAAAATACCTTGGAGGCTTGTGCTGTCCCTAACCCCCTCCCAACTTGAAAGTATATAACTGGCCACTCCTCAGCACCCCACTGCAGCTGTTTCTGCCCACAAGTCCCATCCCCATGTTTTAAGAAAACCACTTTTTTGCACTGAAGATGCCTCAGGAATTCTTTGTTGGCCATAAGCTGTGAACCCTAACATATTCACATCAATACCAACCTAAATTCGAAGTTCCACTCTACTGCTTTCCAGCTCTGTGACCCTTGATAGGTTTTTACTCAGCTGGGTTTTTGTTTCTCCATAAATAAAGTGGACATCATACTACCCACATTATCACAACGTATTTTGAATACATACTGTCTAGCACATAGCACAGGTTTAATAAATGCTAGCTGTACTAAACAGATGTACCCAGAAAGGTAAAGGCACCAAACTCAGATAAAAACCCCACATCCAGAGGCATGGTCAAAAACAAAAACAAAAACAAAAAAACACAAAACAAAATAAAAACTCTCAGGTAGAAAAATATACATCCCTTGTATTATTCCTGACTGACCTAGTATGAGGCATCCCTGGAGAATAGGGAACCATAGCTAGCCTGAAGGTTAGGGTAAGTGAAATCCTTATACAAGGCCTATCATAAAAGAGCGGTTCTTTTTATGAAAATAAACTAACACCACTAACAGTGAATTGGATTGGCCTGCAGCGTATGTGTGTTTGTGTGTGTATATGTGTACGTTAAGCTAAAACGAGTTGTCTATTATTCTGATTTATAATATTCATTTAAATATAATAGCCTTCATTTGAAAAGCTCTTTCAACATCACCATCCTCAAAGAGTGGGAGCTGGGATACCAACCTATCAAGTCAAGTTCTTGAACTTGCACACCTAAGCCCTGTGTCACATGGTTTCTTGCCTCAGTGGTTTGCCTTGTCACTTGGAAGGTCCCAAGCCTCATGGGTCAACCTGGCCCTATTCATCCAGCAAAATGAATAACAAGCTAAGAACTTGGCCTACACTTCAGTAATACAAATTTAGAAGACACAAATGACCTGGCCACCCCATGCAACTCTACCGGTGCCCTGAGTTGCTTTTGCTCTGGAGACCAATGACATCATCTTCTAGACATGGGCATGACACGAGAAGACCTTGATCACAAAGCCACAGTCACAGAACTATTTTCTGCCTGGAAGAAGTACAAGGGCCTCTCTTCCACTGATCAAACTTGGATCAGCTGACAAAAGCTACATTCTTTTTCTCCAAAGGAGAAACAGAGCTATTGAATTCCAACCCCTGTGTCTTTTATATGGAAATGATTGAGGTATTCTGCTTTCTTTGAAAGTTTCTGGTTGAAGTATCTGCAGTCTCTTCTCTTTCAATTACTGAAGAGGGTATGCCTGACCTGTCTTTTTACTCAAAATCCAAGGCCTATTTGCCAGCTTCCATTTATACACCAGTCCTCCAATTTCAGTTGGGGAAAAAAAAAAAAAAAAGGCAGATGGGGACAAACATTCATGAAACAAAGACATTTTTATTTCATCTGAAGCATGCATCCTGGTGCTATACTGTTAGTAAGAACAAATTCTCACTGTAGGAAAAACAGTCTTATTCGAAGGGTAAGTAATACATTATTGGTTGACTCTGTTGCGGTAAATTCCTATAGTAAATTTCTGACGGAGAGAGCAGATTCGGTGTCAAACCCTGGCCCCACTACATACCAATGCATGACCTTAGGTGAGATTCTACCAGTAAGTTCCAGTTTCTTCCCCATCTGTAAAATGGGGTCTTGATGATAAGAAGTACTCTTCATGCATACGGTTTGAGTCAGAATTAAACAAGATCTTCCATATGTAAATGGCCTCACATACTGTCTGCCAAATATAGGCGCTTGATATATATTAGCGATTATGATTAATCGTTTGAGAAAAATTACCAAAAAAATTCTGGTTTTATTTCTTTTCCCGTTAAATCTACTGTAGGTGCTTTGAGATGCTTAGCGTATGTTTGGACACTGTGGGGCTATTTGGACTTTTCTTTTGCTGATTATGTGTTCTGACTCCAAAATCATAGCCTTACTCATTAATGAAGGTATGATCTGTGGATTTTATATGATAATTGGTAAAAGAGGACCTTTACTGACTGTAATATGATGAATTAAATTTTCTCATTATTTAGAAAAAATTATTTCCCTACATCCTAGCTCTAGCCCTGCCTTTAGTACTAGAACCTGGCCCTGCTTCTGATACAGAGCTGCTGAACATTCTTTCTCGATAATAACACTGACGTGCATGGAGAACCATCCTGTTCACTTGAACATTCCACTGACTTTCGGTCATTTAAATAAATTTCTATGTGTTGGTTTGTTTTACAATTTGGGGTCAAAACTGTGGGACCCAAGGAATTTAACAAAAATCCCCTACCCGTGGACAAGCAGAGCAAGACTAACTCCATTTTGTGCTACACCCACCATCTCATGTATAACCCCCACATGACCTACTTATTGCTTAAGACACTCCCCCACCCTAGTCAAGCCGCTGAGCACACCCTTACTGGAAACTGGCTCATATAGGAATACGGAACCCCTAACCGCCAAAGAATGTAAACCCCGCCTTTTGCCCACCAAACTTGCGCGCCAATTCTGACCAGAGTGATAGGCTAGTTCAAACAGTTACTATAGGGTAAATTGTAATTCAATTGGCCACCTGCGTGTGGACTGACATGACTGTGCAACTTTCTGTGTGTGTTACAATCTCATTGGCCACTGGCCCCTATAAAACTGCTATGCCTCTTAACCTAGGGGTCCAAGTCCCTGCTCTGCTGTGTCGGGCATACTTGGGCCCAAGCTCGAGGTTGCAAATAAACCTTCGTGCATTTGCATTGGTATCGGCTCCTTGGTGGTCTCTCGGATTCGAAATCGGGGGCATTACAAAAACAATACATATGTATAAGAATAAGTTAATCTTTGTGCTCCTGGGTGGCTCGTCAGTTTAGAGTCCGATTTTGGCTTCAGGTCATGATCTTGCAGGACGTGGGTTCAAGCCCTGTGTGGGACTCTGTGCTGACAGCTCAGAACCTGGAGCCTGCCTCAGATTCTGTGTCTCCCTCTCTCTCTTTGCACCCCTCCCCCCACTTGTGCCTTCTCTCTCTGTCTCTCTCTCTCCCTCTCTCAAAAATAAACTTAAAAAAAAAGTAAAATAAAAAAAAGATTAAGTTCATCTTTTCCAAGAATGAGTAATCGATTCAACTGGAGATAGTTGGAGAAAGTAGTGCCTTACAAGGTACAGTGAAAAGAGCACAAGTAGAGTTCCAGAAAGGATAGCGCTCTAGCTGGGCCAACAACAGGGGTACTGAGCTAGTCCATTCCCTCTTGTGAACTTCAATTTCCTCTCCTATGAATAAACTAGAGTTTGAGATGTGGCTGTCACTTTCCTTCAAGTGAGGGTGATAACACCAAAGGAGTATAGACAGGGTAGACATCAGAAAGCAAACATCAGAGCACTAGAAACATCAGAAGGCCAAAGGGTAACATACCGCGAAGTGTCAAAAGATACTATGTGGAATAGTTTGGTTTTTAAGCACAAACATTCAGAACAAGAATGAATAATTTAGTGGCAAAAAATATGAATAAATGAACAGATAAGCTCTTCCTATTCCTCACATCAGTCAAGTGTCACTTCCGAAACTTCCGTATAAGATGCTAGCCTTACTGCAACATTTTCAGTGATGGCGAAAGAGCCAAGAAAAATAAATAAGGAAACACACAACCAAATTACATGACTGCTTCAGTAATGAGGCTCCACTGTCATGAGTGGGATGAGTGGCCTTATAAAAGAGGCTCAAGAGAGATCCTTCACCCCTTCCACCATGAGAGGACGCGAGAAGTCCGCAGTCTGCATCTCAGAAGAGGGTCTTCACCAGACCCTGACCACGCAGGCAGCCTGATTTTGAACTTCCCAGCCTCCAGAACTGTGGGAAACAAATTTCTGTTCTTTGTTAAGCCACTCAGTCTCTGGTGTTTTGTTAGAGCAGCCCAGAAGGACTAAGGCCTATTGTAAGTAGTCTTTGATATGTGGTGTATTTCTTTTAGCATGCTGTTTTTGAGATTGTGCATGTTGTTGCATGTATCAGTAGTTCATTTCTTTTTACCGATGAATAGTATTCCACTGAACAGGTGTAACTACATTTTGTTGATCCATTTACCAGTTGATGGGCATTCAGGTGTTAGCAGTTCACAACTATAATGAATAATAGTGCTATGAACATTCACATATCAGTGTACGGGAACACCTACGTTTTTGTTTCTCTTAGGGAAACACCTAGGAGAGGAATAGCTGAATTATACCGTAGGTAGATGTTTAACTTTTTAAGAAACTGCTAAACTTTTCTAAGTGGCTGTGCCATTTTGCATTACTGAACTGATTTATAATTCAGTGTATTTTAATCACATGGATCCACACATTATTTGTCTTCGTTTGTTTATAAACCAAATTCTATATTTGGAGCTTTGCTCTGCATTCTGCAATTTTTCTGTGAATCTGCTTCTCATCTCTCTCTCTCTCTCTCTCTCTCTCTCTCTCTCTCTCTCATGCATGCATGGACACATACACACACACCAGAGCCAAGCAAAATCTCTTATGTATTTCTGCCCCTGATTTGAGGTCTCAGAGCCAGACTGAGCAGTGGGGAGACCAACAACATATTAAATTTAGCCAATGAGTCTAATGGACTATTTTTCATTTATGTGATTAGCTTCCTTTTCAAAGTCAGCCCTAGGACAAAGAACAAAATGTCCTTCCAGACAAACAAAGAAAATAGCCAACAAATCTACATGAAAGTGGAAGATGGCCTAAAGCAGCTTGGGCTTACCTGACCCTAAAATGATACCAGAGAAGAAGCAAGCTATCTTTTCAAAGGAAAGAGAAAACAAAACAACAAAAGAATTCTCCCTCAGGAGAAAATACACACTAAATGCACACTGTGCCATTTTAGAAAATGCCTGCAGAACTGATTGCCAGTCCCCTGAAAAAGCCAGTGGGCTCTTCAGGGAGAGATGAAAAAGATCATCGTAGTGACAAGCATTCCTCAAAAAACATTGATCAGAGAATGGATTCCTTATGTTTTAAGAAATGCTTCTTTATATAATAATAATAAATATAGTGATTTCAACCACAGCCCCTTATAAGAAGTCTTTTCTCTGGGGTGAGGGGGAGGTGGGAGGAGGTAAAAGGGGGAGATACAAGTCAGTATCTGCAAATTCATAAGAGCATTTCAAAGTTTTCTTTTATTTATTTTTTAAAGCTTTTTATTGATTTCCTTTTAAAGCTTTTGTACTTTTTAAATCAATCTGTAAGCTTGATTTGTTACACCATAAAATCAAGAACCAGTTGAGAAAAACAGAGAAGGAAAATAATGTTTTATTTTTTATTTATTTTTTTTAAATCTTATTTATTTATTTAGAGACAGAGAACATGAGCTGGGAAGGGGCAGAGAGAGAGAGAGAGAGAGAGAGAGAGAATTCTAAGCAGGTTCCACGCTGTCAGAGCAGAGCCCAACACAGGGCTGGATCCCACCAACTGTGAGATCATGACCTAAGCCAAAATCAAGAGTTGGACACTTAATGGAATGAGGTACCCAGGAGCCTCAGGGGGAAAAAGTAATTTTTAAATTAATCCTAAATAGGACTTCATTAAATAATTATTTTATCCTAAATAAGGATTTAGGATTGCCCCAAGTTTTCAGACCCTTGTTTGCTTTCTTTTAAAGAGTCATTCAAATCATTATAGAGATGACATTAACAGCACAATTGCATTAGATTTATACACAATAAGAAAACTTTAAAAAATGTCCTTGGTGTGCATCTTAGGGAGGGTAGCAATTGCCCCCTCTTCCTTGCTTCAGGTCATATACTCTTTGTTAGCAGGGGAGATTATCTCCCATCAGTTGAATATATGCTTGGAGTGGCCTGTGAGTGGTCTGTAATTGAATTATGTTGAGGTAGGTTTCCTCTAAACCTACTATGTTGAGGGTTTTTAATCATGAATTGATGTTTGATGTTGTACTTTGTCAAATTCTTTTTCTGCATCTGTTGAAATGATCATATGGTTTTTCTCTTGGTTGATGTGATATATCACATGGATTGATTTGTGAATATTGAATCACCCTTACATCCTGAGAATAAATCTCACTTGATCATGGTGAATGATTTTTTTTCAATGTACTGTTGGATTTGGTTTGCTAATATTTTTTTTGAGAATTTTTGCATGTATGTTCATCAGAGATATTGGCTTTATTTCTCTCTCCCTCTCTCTCTTGCAGTGTCTTTATCTGGGTTAGTATCATGGTATTGTTAGCCTAATAGAATGAATTTGGAAGCTTTCCTCCCTTTTCTACTTTTTGGAATAGTTTGAGAAGAATAGGTATTAGCTCTTCTTCAAACGTTTGGTAGAATTCAAACTGGACTTTTGTTTGTTGGGAGTTGTTAGATTACTGACTCTATCTCATTGCTGGCAATTGGTCTCTTCAAATGTTCTATTTCTTCCTGATTCAGTTTTGGAGGTGATATGTTTCTAGGAATTTATCCATTGCTTCCAGGTTTTCCAATTTGTTGGCATATGATTTTTCATAATATTCTCTTATAATCCTTTGTGTTTTTGTGGTATCCGTTGTTATTTCTCCTCTTTCATATTTGATTTTATTTGAGTTGTCATCTTCTTCTTCTTCTTTTTTTTTGGATGAGGTCTAACTAAAGGTTTATCAATTTTGTTGATCTTTTCAAATAACCAGCTCCTGGTTTCCCTGATATATTCTATGGGGTTCTATAGTCTCTATTTAGTTTATTTCTGCTCCAATATTTATTATTTCCTTCCTTCTACAGGTTTGAGGTTTTGTGTGTATTTCTGGGAGAGCTGGGGGTGTGAGAGGAAACTGAGTTCCTGCTTTTAAAGAGACAGCCCCATGGAAATACAGCATAGAAGCAGCAGTTTAAAAAACACCAGTGATATATGGTAGGGAGATTTGTTTACTAATCTCAAAGCAGATGCTAGAAAGGCAGGGATCATTGGGAGACTTCTTCGAGAATGAAAGAACTGGTGGACACCATCTCCCACCCTGGCCCTCCAGCCTAGATACACAGATACCTATGGGTACCAGTCCAGCACAAACACTTGCTACCTAACTTGCTAACAGTGCAATGTGCCCCCACAATCTCCTGTGGACATTACCCCTCCAGCCAGATCTCCACTCCAAGCCACCTCCCAGAGCAGACCAGTGCAAACTATGCTAACCCTGCCCATCCCACCCCCATGTTCTTCTGTGGACCTGCCCCCTAAATATGCCCTTGGTGGGAATCCATCTAAAGTGGTGCCCCAAGCCTGGCAGTATATGAGCAGCTCCAACAGGGGCCAGCACCACTCTGATGTTGCTCCTGCACTGGGGAGAGGGGAAGATAACCACACACGCCCGTCTGACTGCTGCTCCAGCACTGGGCTAGAGGCAGATATCTGGCCCCACTGAAGTTCCCACCAACCAACAAAAGCTTCTCAGCAGACAACACAGGGAAAGCTCCCTGCAGTTCAGTGCTACCACATCTCTGTCAAGCTCTTGGTCTGACTCAAGTCAAGTCCAAGGCAGCCCCAGACTGGCCCACTAACAATTAAGGGATCAAACCCTGGCCACAACAGGCAAAGGGAGCCAATGTAGATGACTGGACTGCAGGCAAAAGTGGCTTGGTCACAACGGTAGGGTGCATACAGCACACGCAGGAGACACCTCTGAAGCACCAGGTTCTGGTGAACAGGGTACTACAGGCCCTCTCCCAGAGCCAAGCCCACTGATTTTTCAAGTTCCAGGTGATAAGCCCCACTGATGGTAACAGCTCATGAAATAATGCCCCTCTGATTTTCAAAGCCATATGCTATGGGTATTTGTCTTCTGCAGGTGGGCTCCCTGGAATGAGAGTGTTTCCCTCCCTTCTCCATGCCAGGCATCCCTTCTCCCAGGGAGTGTTCTGTGGCCCTTTAGCCCCCAACTGCTTCTCTGCCCTTCCTACCCTCCTCAGTGCAGCCTCTTTTCTACATTTAGCTGTGGAGAGTCTGTTGTGTCAGTCTTTGGGTCATATCTAGTGGGGGGTGTTATCTAGTTGTATCTGTGGGACAAGGTAAGCTTAGGGTTCACCTACTCCGCCATCTTCCCCAGAAGTTTTCTGACGGGATTTTAAATGGTGTAGTCACTTTAAAAAGCAGTTTGCCACTTCCTCAAATAGTTCAACATATAGTTTCTAAATAACTCAGCACTTCCACTCCTAGGTAAACACTCCAGAGAACTTAACAGTCTAGTATTAAAGTTACACTGAACTTGGAATATGAATTAGGGTAACTCCAATCTTTTTCTAAGACTTGGAAAAGTTTAAATACCGTAAAAATCATCTGTTCTTTAAGGTTAGGTAAAACTCAGTGGTAAATATATCTGGTCCTAATGATTTTTCCAAGGGTAGCAGCAAGAAAAGCATTCAACAAAATTAAAAATCCATTCATGATAAAAAAAAAAAAAACTCACAGTGAAGGGGCACCTGGGTGGCTCAATCAGTTGGGTGTCCAACTTCAGCTCAGGTCATGATCTCACAGTTTATGAGTTCTAGCCCCACATTGGGCTCAGGGCTCACAACTCAGACCCTGGAGCCTGCTTCATATTCTGTGTCTCCCCCTCTCTCCTCCTCTCTCCCTCTCATCCTCTCTGTCTCAAAAATAAATAAAAATTTAAAAAAATAATAGTAGTAATAATAAATAAATAAATGAAATAGAGTGTGTAAAATTGGAAAGAAGAAACAAAATTGTCTTCATTCACAGATGACATTATTATTTACAAAGGAAATCCTATATAGTCTATAATGAAAACATTAAAACTAGTGAGTTTAGTAAAGTTGCTAAATGCAGTGTCAATATATAATCAATTGCATTATATATTATCTGCAAGAAAAGTATAATTTTTTAAACAATGCCACTTATAATAGCATCAAAAAGCATGGAATACCTAGGAATAAGTTCAACAAAAATTGTGTGAGTCTTTTATATTGAAAATTACAAAGCATTGCTCAGAGATATTAAAGAAAACTTAAATAAAGAGACATATCATGACAAATAATTAGAAAATTCCTTTTTTAAAGATGCCCATTCTCCGCAAATAGATCTATAGGTCCAACATGATATCAGTAATAATTCAGCAGTCTTCTTTAAAACAGAATTTAGGGGGCGCCTGGGTGGCGCAGTCGGTTAAGCGTCCGACTTCAGCCAGGTCACGATCTCGCGGTCCGTGAGTTCGAGCCCCGCGTCAGGCTCTGGGCTGATGGCTCAGAGCCTGGAGCCTGTTTCCGCTTCTGTGCCTCCCTCTCTCTCTGCCCCTCCCCCGTTCATGCTCTGTCTCTCTCTGTCCCAAAAATAAAAATAAAAAACGTTGAAAAAAAAAAAAATTTAAAACAGAATTTAGGACTGACTATAAACTTTATATGGAAAAGCAAAGGACTTAGAATAGCTAAAAATACTACAAATGAAGAATAATGTTGGAAAATTCACACTATCTGATTTGAGGGTCTCTATAAAACTACAACAATACTCGAGACAATATGGTATGGACATAACAATGGACAAATACATTAAAGGAACAGAATAAAGAGTTCAGCATAACCCACCTTACATCGCCAATTGATTTTCAACAAAGGCCATATGGAAAAAATTGAATCCCAATACATTCTCATTCAGTACACAAATACAATAAGGGATGGAAAATAGACCCCATATACTATATAAAGCTAAAAATCTTGTGTTATAAAACATAACAAATATTTCTTATATGGACAAAATGTCTGAATTGTAAAAGAAAAAAATGGGAAAAAAACAATTTCTCAAAATTAAAAAGTGTCTGCTCTTCAGAAGACAACATAAGGAAAATGAAAAGCCACTCAATAGACTAGAAGTAAATATTTGCAATATATCTACCAAGGTCTTGTATTTGGAATGTCTAAACTCTTTCTACAACTCTATAATAACAAAAGTAGCAATCCAATAAAGAGAACACGGGCAAAAGATTTGAACAGACCTTTCACCAAAGGAATACATTCAAAAGTCAAACAATTACATAAAAAGAGGCTTAACATAATTAGACATCAAAGAAATGAAAATTAAAATGGAGATAAAATCCTAGCCCTTTACTCTGGTAAAAATTACAAAGACCAATAACCCCAAGTGTTGACAAATATGTTGGGTTTTTTAAAATTTTTTTAACGTTTATTTATTTTCGAGACAGAGAGAGACAGAACATGAATGGGGGAGGGTCAGAGAGAGGTAGACACAGAATCCGAAACAGGCTCCAGGCTCCAAGCTGTCAGCACAGAGCCGGATGCAGGGCTCAAACTCACAGACTGCAAGATCATGACCTGAGCCAAAGTCGGCCGCTTAACCGACTGAGCCACCCAAGCGCCCCAGACAAATATGTTAAGTCTAATACATTAATCATGGAAATGTTGAATGGTACAATCACTTTGGAAGACATTTTGGCAGTTTCTTATAATGTTAAACATGTACTTACTAAATGATGTAGCAATTCCATCTCTAGGTATTTACTCAAGAAAAATGGCATATATGTTCATAAAAAATTCTACATACAAATGTTTAGCTTTATTCAAAACAGCCAAATACTTGAAACAACCTAGATATTCATCAGATGAACTACAGTGTACTCACATAGTAGAATACCATTCAGCAATAAAAGGAAACATGTTACACACGTGCACAGTAATATCTGTAAATCTCACATTCTGCTAAGTGAAAGAAGCCAGACACAGAAGGGTACATACTTTATGTCCATTCATATCAATCTGTTAGAAGACAAATCTACAGTGACTAAAAGCAGATTTCTGAGGAACTCCTCCCACGGGAGTGGTTCCAGAGGGAATTAGAGGTGGGGATTGAATGGAAAAGGACATAAGGGGTAATGGGAATGTTTTGTATTTTGGGGTAATGGGTGTTCTTTGTACTTCGATCATGGTGGTAGTTATAGGAGTGTATGTACTTGTTGGACTTCATTGAACTATAGACTGAAAAGGTCTGCATTTTTCTGTACATACATTATAGTGCAAAAAAGTGATACAAGAGATACCATACATGTATTCAAAGGCTAAAATTCAGAAGACTGACAACAGCAAGTTTTGGTGAGGCTGTAATGTGCAGCAACTCTTAATGGAGAGAATACATGGCTGGTGGCAGTGTAAAATGACACAAGCACTTTAGAAAATTGTCAGTTTCTTATAAAGTTAAACATATTTCTATCCTATTACTCAGAAATTCCACTCCTAAGTATTTTCTCAAGAGAAATAAGAACATATGACCACAGAAAGACTTGCACATGAATATCTGTAGCAGCTTTAAACATAATAGCAACAAACTGAAACAACCCAAATGTCATTCAACATGTGAAGGAGTAAATAACTGTGGTATATCCATACAAAGGAATACTAGTCAGTGATATAAAGGAACTGATAAAGGTAACAACATAAATAACTTTCCACTTGGCGCAAAAGAAACCTTACCCACAAAAATTACCTACTATATTTTTCCACTTAATATAAAGTTCAAGAATAAGCACTACTGACTCTATGGTGCTGAAAGTCAAAACAATAGTTACCTTTGTGGTGAGGATTCACTGGCAGAGGCAAAAGAGAATCTTCTGAGGTGAGAGTAATGTTCTCTATCTTGATAGGGATTTAAGATCTGTCCATTTTACCATCAGCAAATTATACTTTAATTTAAAAAAGACTCTCTCTCTCTGAAAAATAAATAAACATTAAAAAGGGGGAGCGGCACCTGGGTGGCTCAGCCGGTTAAACATCCGACTTCGGCTCAGGTCATGATCTCACAGTTCGTGGGTTCAAGCCCCATGTCAGGATCTGTGATGAACAGCTTAGAGCCTGGAGCCTGCTTTGGATTCTGTCTCCAATTCTTTCTGCCCCTCCCTAGCTCATACTCTGTCTGTCTGTCCTCTCTCTCAAAAATAAATAAACATTAATAAAAAACATTTTTTAAATAAAAAAGAAAACAAAAACAAAAAAAAGACTCAGCCATGAGACTTTCTGATCCTGTTCAGTCTCTTCCATTGTCCAATCTTAAGGCAGCACATAAAAAAAATACCTAAAAAAGGAAAAGGTATATGTTTTGGTTGGGAATCCTTAATAGAATATAAATATCACCTCGTATACAAATAATATTAAATTGAATACATTTTCAATTAAAATCTCACAGGGTTTTGTTATGGTAGTTTCATTTTGATTTGGAAATAAACAAAATGGATTTAAGCTTTATATAGAAGGATAATGCTCCCCAAAAGTAAAATAGAAAAAGAGAACAAGAGGACATTCTTTAAGAAACATCAGAACATATCATAAAATCATTATAATCAAAACAATGCAAGAGCACAGAAACTCACAGGTAGGTCAGTGGCACCAGCCAGACCTCTACTATTCTCCCTGGTAGTAGGGGGTGGCCATCCTTCTGAATTCTGGCTTATGAGATTCACATGGAAATGTTGCTTGCCACCTCCAAGCTTGACCCATAAAACTCTTACATGCTTGATTTTCCAGGTACTTTACCCAAACTTGCGGGTTTTACTAGAAAAGTGATAACTACCCAGGCAGGCTTCAAAGCCTCATCTTGAAGATGGAAAGAGCACAAGATGGACGGAGTATGGGTCTCTGAATCACTGGTTGGAAGAGGCAACCTAGGAGAGCTCCCACCCAGAAACACTCATATCGGACAGTTTCCCACCCCTCAAAGAAATAATCTTTTATTTATTTTTTTATGTTTTTTTCTAATTTTTATTTTTGAGAGAGAGAGAGAGAGAGCATGATTGGGAAGGAGCAGAGAGAGAGGGAGACACAGAATCCGAAGCAGACTCCAGGCCCTGAGCTGTCAGCACAGAGCTCGACACGGGGCTCAAACCCACGAACCAAATCGTGAGATCATGACCTGAGCCGAAGTCAGATGCTTAACCGATTGAGCCACCCAGGAGCCCCAATAATCTTTTATAATGTCAAACCACCGAGACTGGGGACGGGGTGTAAGATTTATGTGTTACAGCAATTAATGATAAAGATACAAATTCAAGTCAGAACAAAGGGCAGATGATATGATTAATTTTGGCCATATAACTGTCCAGCCATTAAGGAGAAACAATGTTAGACCCTTATATCATACATAGTAATAAATTACAGGTAGATTAAGAGTCGCTTTCCCAAAAACACAATAAGTCATCTAAGAACTCTTGGTGAATACATATGCAAGCAAATAGTTATCTTTTAACCAAGACTGGAAACTCTGAAGCTATCTCAAATGTAGCTGTTTCAATATCAATATCCACGTATGTAAAACTGTATGTTACAAGGACTGGAGACTGAGTTACACAAGGCCCTGCAACTTCCTCGTCTTTGCCTCCTCTTTGTCCAGATCACTCTCTCTGGAGGAAGTCAGTTTCCTCACTGCGAGTGGCCCTGTAGAGAGAGAGGCCTGCCTGGTGAGGAAGTGAAGCCTCTGCCCACAGCCAGTCCATACATATGGATGTGAGCAGATGACACTCTTCTTTGCTCACTTTACATGTATTAGTTCATTTAATTCTCATTCTCTTTGAGGTAGGTCTTATTATCTTCATTTTATAAATGAGAAGGCTAGGTCACAGAAAATGTATTAAATTTCCCTAAGGTCACACCACACAGGGACGGTGCTGGGATGAGAAATGAGGATATTGCCTCTGAAATTCAGGCTCTTAATTACATGTATTACTAAGTTGGAGCATAGGGCTGGAGGGCAGAGGGAGGGGGAAAAAATGACTGAATGAGGAAAACAGTATCACAATAGCATCACACTTATACATCTGTAGAGTTAGGTGATTATAAAGCCATTTTGACAATAAAAAGTAAATGAAATACTACAGGAGAGTATACTGGGATTTTTCAACTGGCTTATCTTATATAAAGAGAAAATTGTCTAAATTATAACTAATTCACTGTAGTTCCTATTTTTGTTAACATTTCATTCACTCAACAAACATTTAGTGAGCATATACTATAGGGCAGGCAGTATACTAGATGTAGCAAGAAACAACAACAAAGATATGGCCTCAATCTACTCAAGGCATCAACAGTAGTAAGAGATGGGGATCCTCTTTCATCATCAACCCTCCTCAGTTCTTCCTAGTAAACCTTTTCACACAGCTAGGCTAAAATAGTGGAGGTAGGACTAGCATTACCCGCATAGGTTCAAGTGACCCTAAAATCTCAACCAAAAGGGAATCAAAACAAGAAGCAAATAATAGTTGACTTGTAAGTCTTTTCGAGATTTCTGAGGTTCAGTATGTGATCACAGCTTTGGCCAGAGCAGAAAAAAGAAGTCGTATATATCCTTTGATCCAGGATTAAAGTTAAGTGGTTTGGATTTATACACAGAAACCGAATCCATAAATGCACAAATCCATGCTGATTCCCTTTGGAGGGAGGCCCTTCTGTAGTGTCATTTGTCAGGGTCCACGCAGAGACTGGTCAGAGACCCTTTTCAGGATCACTTTTCAAACTACTTTATACATTGAAGCCAACCGTACTAACAAAGTATTTGTCCAAAGAGTGTCTCAGAATGCTAACTGCTGATTTTGCAAAAATCCTCTCACAATCAGGACCCCTTTGTGGCAGTCAAAATATGCCAAGTAAGGGAGCATTTGGTTACTAGAGACTCACTGGAACCAACTGTGTTGCTGTTCATTCCTATTTCATAAACTGCCTTAAAAATAGCATGGAATAAACATCTTAGGTATTTTTTTTCTATGAAAGTACATTAAGGCAAAATAAGGTCATGAAGCACCTCCCTGCAGAACAGGCAGGAGAGAAACAAAAGACTGAGAGGCCTCCTGAGGCAGGGCATTTTCCCTCTTCAATTTTGCGATTCTGGAGAATCTTGCAAAAGAACAAAAGAAAGAAGGCAGGGGACTTACCTCTGAAGCAGCACCTAGTGCCCTGACCAGCCTGCAGTGCTCATGAATGAACAGCTCTCTGAGGGCATCTCCTACCATTCACCCTCTTTCTCCTTAAATCCACCTGCACTGGTTTCTTCTTGCCTTTCCTGCTCCTATGTCAGGGTCTTTGTACTTGCAGACTTCTCCACCAGGAATCTGTCCCCAGTTTTCCCACAGGGCTTCACTCCTATTTCACGTGTTAGAGATTCCTTCCCTGGCTACCTTACCCAAAGGCACCCTACCCTCCGGGCTCGCCAGATTCTTTCCCTTTTCCTTGTTCTGCTTTCTGTGGCAGGTGCCCACACTTGGTATTCTCCCCTTCAGTCATTTTCCTCAAAAATCCACCAAAACGTCTAGCATAGATTCAGAAATCTTCCTTTTTAGAAGATTATTAAATTTTTTTTTATTTTTTTATTTTTGAGAGAGAGAGAGTGCAAACGGGGGAGGGCAGAGAGGGAGACAGAATCCAAAGCAGGCTCCAGGCTCTGAGCTATCAGCACAGAGCCTGACACGGGGCTTGAACCCACCAACCATGAGATCACGACCTGAGCCGAAGTCAGTTGCTAAACCGACTGAGTCGCCCAGGCGCCCCACCTTTTTAGAGATTGTTGGGCAGCCAAATCATGCTACGGATTTCCATTTGAAAACCACAACGCCAACAACAGCTCTTTGCCCCAGATGCTTTTATGCCCTGCCCGGTCTGGGTCAAGGAGTAAAAGCCAGAAGAAAAGGTGAGAGAGAGCCACTCATTAAATCAACAGTGCACGGTTTTCCTTCCACGATGCCTCTAGTTCACTCATGCTGTGGACAAGCCACCTAGACACTTCATTACTTCAGTCTCCTCTGGGGGACTCACATGGCCATTAGGAAGATTAATGACATCGTGTTTCTATAATGCCGACAGGTGCCATGTAAGTTTGTTAAAAGCATAATTAAAATATTTCCTTCTTTCCTTGCTTTTCTTTTTGTTCCTAACACAGGGCCCAGGATTTCATGTCCTTCCTCCCACAAATTACAGAGTCACTACCATTGCATAACTGCACTTTAAATGGGCCTTTGAGGTCCGTGTCTATCCTGTAAAAGCCCTGCTCTCCCCCTCCTGGCACTGAGTCTGATGACTGAGACGCTGGGTTGGTAAACACGCTGATGATAATGGCTCTGACAGCCTTATTCCTTTAGGTGCCATTACTGTAGGAATCCTCAGGCACCCAGGCCACATCGTGGAGGCTGATTGGATTCGAACCATTAAAACTGCAATTATCCAACCAGTCCTGATGACTTGGCTCCTCTCATTATTTTTATCATTTGGGGGAATCATCCAAGTCTTTTACAAAATATTTTAAGTATAACTGCTGATGCACACACCTGCACAGATTTTTCTCTCTCCGTGCTCTCTGCCACCTCCACATCCCTGTGCTTACTTATCAACACAAGGAGGGTTATATGCCAAAGGTTTACAGTTTTCCAAAAGCTCTGCTAACTTCTGTGTCACTCCTCATGGCAGCTACATACAGACAAGGCAACCGCCTCCCACAAGGGGGACACCCAGTGAAAACGCAGACATAACTTGTGCCACCAGTGAGCTGTGGGGGAAGTTGATACACTTGAGCGCTGAAGCCTGATGTTTCCTGGACGGTTTACACAGTAGCAGCAACAAGCATATCCCCGTCCTCCAGAAGGAAAAGGGTGGAGTTGTTGGTCTGCTGTTAGGTCCTAGAATCTGGTGTCCAGGATGTTGACAACCTACTCTGGTCTTCAGCACGTCCGCTTGGGGATCTTGGTTTCTCAAACGTGTCGAGCACCTTCCTGATTTAGGGCCGTCAAATACATTTATTCTGTCTACCTGGAACTCTATTCTCTCCGGTCTTTGAAAACTGAATTCCTGATTATCCTTTGGTGTATCTGACATGCCACTTTCTTGCAGAAATCTCCCTGATCATCTAGATTAGATCAATATATTAGTTAGGAAGCACTGGCCACAAGCAACAGAATACCAACTAAAAATTCCTTTTGTGGGGAGACACTTGGGTGGTTCAGTCGGTTGAGCATTCAACTTTTTATCTTGGCTCAAGTCATGATCTCATGGTTCATGAACTTGAGCCCCACATTGGGATCCATACTGCTTGGGATTCTCTCTCCTTCTCTCTGCCACTCCTCCATTCTCTCTCTCTCTCTCCCTCCCTCTCAAAATAAATAAATAAGCATTTTTAAAAAAGAAACATACCTTCATATAAAAAGATTTCCCCTCTGGGGTGCCTAGATGATTCAGTCGGTTAAATGCCCAACTTCGGCTCATGTCATGATCTTGCGGTTTGTGAGTTTGGGCCCTGCGTCTGGCTATGTATGTGCTGACAGCTCAGAGCCTGCAGCCTGTTTCCATTCTGCATCTCCCTCTCTCTCTGCCCCTCCCCCACTCAAACACACTCTCTCTCTCTCTCTCTCTCTTTCTCTCTCAAAAATAAAATAAAACGTTAAAAAATTTTTTTATTATTTTTTTAATTTTTATTTTTTATTTTTTAAAATTTACATCCAAAGTAGTTAGCATATAGTGCAACAATGATTTCAGTAGATTCCTTAGTGCCCCTTACCCATTTAGCCCATCCCCCCTCCCACAACCCCTCCAGTAACCCTGTTTGTTCTCCATATTTATGAGTCTCTTCTGTTTTGTCCCACTCCCTGTTTTTATATTATTTTTGTTTTCCTTCCCTTATGTTCATCTGTTTTGTCTCTTAAAGTCCTCATATGAGTGAAGTCATATGATTTTTGTCTTTCTCTGACTAATTTCACTTAGCTTAATACCCTCCAGTTCCATCCACGTAGTTGCAAATGGCAAGATTTCATTCTTTTTGATTGCCGAGTAATACTCCATTGTATATATACCACATCTTCTTTATCCATTCATCCATCTATGGACATGTGGGCTCTTTCCATACTTTGGCTATTGTTGAGAGTGCTGCTATAAACATGGGGGTTAATGTGTCCCTTTGAAACAGCACACCTGTATCCCTTGGATAAATGCCCAGTAGTGCAATTGCTGGGTCATAGGGCAGTTCTGTTTTTAGTTTTTTGAGGAACCTCCATACTGTTTTCCAGAGTGGCTGCACCAGCTTGCATTCCCATAAATTTTTTTTTTTAAAAAGGCTTTCCCTCTGTTTAAAAACTTCTAACTGTAGAGAGTCCTTGAAAAATTAAGTTCTTACTTTGGCATTCAAACCAACTACAATATTGCCCCAACTCATCTGAATGTGCTTAGTTCATACCAGACAGATCTGTCTTTGATCCTGCTGCCTGGATATTTGAACTTCCCCCCATTTACTGCTCCCCAGGTTCTCCACAAAATTTCCACTGACTCTCTGTACCTACCTACTGTAAACTCTACTTCTTCAGTGCCTCCCTTTTACCTTTTCTATTCTACCTAGAAGACTTGACATACATGTCCATTTTAAAAAATAAATAGGTTGGACTACTTCGTGTCTTTTCCCAGGGTTTGAATTAGGTAACCCCCTATGTATCTACTTATGAAAGTATTTTCTTTCTTCTCAGTATCTACAGTTCTGCATTAACCTTTGAAAAGAAACTTTTATTCTTTCTGCTGTCTGTGCAAAAAAAAAAAAAAAAGCCCAACCAAACAAACAAAACTCTATATTGTGAACTTCCAAGCCTCACCCCTGAAAGTATGACTCTCACAAGGAATTCTTTGGCTTCAACCTGCTTGGGAACTAATAAACTCTTCAAATTTGAAAAGGAACAATTTCTTTCCACAGCAAGCAAACAACAACAAACGAAAAACCTTTTAATCCACTGAAAGAAACCAAGCATTATTTTAAATTTCCAAGCATGAAAGCTATTATTTCATTTTTTTTCCCAAATCCTGAATTTTACTTCATGCCACCATGTTTACAAAAGGACTCCTAAACTCCTAATTTATATTTTTAAGTATATTTATTTATTATTGAGAGACAGACAGAGCACACACAAGCTGGGGGAAGGCAGAGAGGGAGGGAGATACAGAATCCAAAGCAGGCTGCAGGCTCTGAGCTGTCAGCAGAGTCCAATGGGGGGCTCAAACCCACAGACCCACAGACCGTGAGATCATGACCTGAGCTGAAGTCTGACACTCAGCCTGCTTAACTACCCAGGTGCTACCCAGGTGCCCCTCTAAATTCCTAATTTAAAAACACACAACTCCTTTGACTATAAACTTCTTGGAAGAAGTTTCTCACTTCATCCTTCTTTAAATACCTCCTTTTCTCGGTTTCCATGTCATCACCTTCCTGGTTCTAATTTCTTTTTAATGTTTATTTATCTTGAAAGAGAAGAGTGAGTGAGGAGGGGAAGTTCAGAGAGAGGGAGAGAGAGAATCCCAAGCAGGCTCCACACTGTCAGTGCAGAGCCAGATACGGGCTCAAACCCATGAACTGTGAGATCATGACCTGAGTCGAAACCAAGAGTTGGACGCTTAATCGATAGAGCCACCCATGCACCCCTTCCTGGTTCTACTTTTATCTTACTGAACTGCTACTCTTCAGACACCTTTCCTGACTATTTCTCTTCTTCCCATCCTCTAAATACTGGAATGGACTAGAATTACATACCAACCACCCTTAGATCTCATCCAATCCAATGGTTCCAGATTACGTCTTGAAGACAGTACATCTTTAAGATGATGAGAACCAAATCAAATCTCCAGGTTTGTCTTGGTCATGAAATGTAAATCCCTGGATTTATTTTATTTTTTTATTTAAAAAAATTTTTTTTTAAAGTTTATTTATTTTTGGGACAGAGAGAGAGCATGAATGGGGGAGGGGCAGAGAGAGAGGGAGACACAGAATCGGAAGCAGGCTCCAGGCTCTGAGCCATCAGCCCAGAGCCCGACGCGGGGCTCGAACTCACAAACTGCGAGATCGTGACCTGAGCTGAAGTCGGACACTTAACCGACTGAGCCACCCAGGCGCCCCTGTAAATCCCTGGATTTATATATCCAATGGCATACTTGACATCTTCACTTCGACGTCTCAGAGACAGCATGGCCAGAACTCCACTCCCTTCCCCAATCTGACTTTCCTCCAGCTTTACCAAAAGGCACCTCCATCCATCTAGTTTCTCCAGCCAAAGTCTACAACTTAAATGTGATGCCTTTCTTTCTATACCATCTAGACCCAGTCTATGTGGCAGTCCTGTCCCTTCTATCTTTAAATCATATCTGAAACCATCTACTTCTCTGGTTCTCCCCTAAACCACATCCCCCAGGTAAGTCACCGTCACTTCTCACCTGGGACTAGACCAACTGTTTCTTGAGTGGCCTTCCTGCCTCCACTGTGTACCTAGTTGTCCTGAAAAATATTCTCCATAATATTTTCTTTTGAAAATGTTCATCAGTATGTGATCTTTAAAAAATATGTATCAGATCAAGTCACCCTCTATCCTTATCCTATCTGAAAACTCCTGGATGGCTTTCAATCACATTTAGAATAAAACCTGAACTCCTAACCCTAGTTGGCAAAACCCTCCATGATTTGCCCCCCTCATCTCT
The DNA here is from genome assembly GCF_028018385.1 of Neofelis nebulosa. Taxonomy (NCBI): domain Eukaryota; kingdom Metazoa; phylum Chordata; class Mammalia; order Carnivora; family Felidae; genus Neofelis; species Neofelis nebulosa. The sequence goes on from NC_080789.1 coordinate 53,640,892, forward strand.
GACCACCCTGCCCTCACCCACTCCACTCCAGCCACAGAAATATTCTTCAGGAGGCGCCTGGGTGGCTCAGTCAGTTGAGCATCTGACTCTTGATTTCAGCTCAGGTCATGATCTTGCAGTTTGTAGGATCGAGCCCTGAATCAGGCTCCATGTGCTGACAGCATGGAGCCTGCTTGGGAGTCTCTCTCTCCACCCCCCGCCCCTCTCTCCCATTTCTCTCTGCCGCTCCCCCTCTCATGCTACTTTTGCTCTCTGTCTCTCTCAAAATAAATAAACTTTAAAAAAGAAAAATATTCCTGGGGTGCCTGGGTGGCTCAGTTGGTTAAGCATCCTACTTCAGTCCAGGTAATGATCTCGCAGTTTGTGGGTTCAAGCCCTGCATCGGGCTCTGCGCTGACAGCTCAGAGCCTGGAGCCTGCTTTGGATTCTGTGCCTCCTTCTCTCTGTTCCTCCCCTGCTCATGCTCTCTCTCTCTCTCTCTCTCTCTCTCTCTCAAAAATAAATAAAGTTAAAAAAATTTTTTTTAACTAAAAAAGAAAAATATTCCTGAAATACACTGAGATTATTCCAACCGAAAGGCCTTTACACTAGCTTTTCCCTCTGCTTGGAATATTCTTTGAATTGTTCTTTGCATAACTGCATAATTCTTGTCATTTGGCTCTCAACTTGAGTTTTGCCTCCTCCAGGGGACTTTTGCTGACCACTCAATCTACAGTAGCCCCTGTCCGGCCAGCCAGTATCTCTCCAAACTATCACCCTGGCACATATCACATCGAATATTTCTTTCTTTTCCTTCCTTCCTTCTTGTCTCTCACTTCTTTACTCATTTCTGTACTTTCATCCAAATCTTGTTACAGAGTATAAGCTCCATAGGAGGAGAGTCCTTGTCTGTGTTGGTCACCACTACCCACCTAGCCCCTAAACCGTCCCTGAGGACATAGCAAAAGCACAGTGTTAGTATGTTCATGGCTTTCCACACACACACAAACACACACCCTACCGGACTAGCAGGATACACGGGATTCATGATTCAGCCATTACAGAGTAGACACGTAAAGATAAGATTTCAGAATTCAGGGTTGTAGGTACCAGGCGGATGAGCAACCACTCTGAGCCGTCTAAGATGAACCCAGCAAGGGAAAGGAACATGTGATTCTAGTCTTCAGGAATGCAGGAGGACACTTCTTTTCCAAACAGATATAGGGGCTGCCTTCCAAAAAAAGCAGGAAATCACCATAATAGGGACATTCCACTTACAGGGTGGTAAGGAAGTGTCTGACTCTCTCCTCAACCCCACCCTACCCTAACCTAGTGCTGTCTTGTATTGAAGTCAACAGCTCTGACTATTATCAATCTGCTTTGCATTTTCTCATTCTCCTCTTGACTATGTTTCTTTTTTCTTTTTTCTTTTAATTATTTTTTTAATTTTTTTTTAACGTTTATTTATTTTTGAGACAGAGAGAGAGCATGAACAGGGGAGGAGCAGAGAGAGAGGGAGACACAGAATCTGAAACAGGCTCCAGGCTCTGAGCTGTCAGCACAGAGCCCAACTCGGGGCTCGAACTCACGGACCGTGACATCATGACCTGAGCCAAAGTCGGACGCTTAACCGACCAAGCCACCCAGGTGCCCCATTTATCTCTCTTGAGAGAGAGCGAGAGAGAGAGAGAGAGCGAGAGCGAGAGAGAGAGAGAGAGAGAGAGAGAGAGAGAGAGAGAGAGAGAAAGAGCGCACACACAAGTTGGAGAGGGGCAGAGAGGGAGAGACAGAATCCCAAGCAGGCTCCCCACTGTCAGCACAGAGCCTGACACGGGACTCCATCTCACAATTTGTGAGATCACGACCTGAGCCAAAATCAAGAGACAGACACTTAACCAACTGAGCCGCCCAAGTGCCCCTTGACTGTATTTTCAACAAACTTTCAATAGAGTAGCATAAAAGAAAAGAAATTTATTCCCAGTCAAGCAATGATTGGAAGCAATTCAGAAATACCAAGAGTCAAGCAGGTAGGCAATGTGAGAAAACACAAAAGCAGGGGAAATGATGTACGAAAATATATTCATTCCGGTAGAGACTTTTTATTTTGTTTTGTTTTCAAATATTTTAAACCCATTAAATCTTGGATCTTTCAAATTATTCTCTTAGACGTGGCCAATTTGTAAGGAACATTGGTCAGTTCTCCTTTTCAGCTCCTGAAGCAAATAAACACAGCACTCCTACTAACAGAATCATTCTAGGTATGGAGTAAAGTCTTTCAGAAAGTATGAGGTTAAGTCTCGGATAAGCTCTTCTTTTATTCCAAGAGCTCAGGGGGTATTTTCTGAAATGTTTTACTTATACTACCTTATCAGATACGCCAGGGAAAAAAAGAATAGTTGTAAACATTATCAAATACTTGGAAACTAATTAAGTAAGCTTGCCAGTTTCTTCTAACTTTCTTAAGTTGATAAATAATAAATAAGGGCAACTATTGGATATGGAAAGTACTCTTTCCTAAAGTTTTGTTTTTTAAAAAAATGCAAGGGACGCCTGGGTGGCTCAGTCGGTTAAGCCTCCAACTTTGGCCTAGGTCATGATCTCACGGTTTGTGACTTCGAGCCCCGGGATGGGCTCTGTGCTGACAGCTCGGAGCCTGGAGCCTGCTTCGAATTCTGTCTCCTTCTATCTCTGCCCCTCCCCCACTTGTGTTTTGTCTCTCTCTGTCTCTCTAAATAAATGTAAAAAAAATTTTTTTAAATGCAAGTTCTGTAACATCTTACTTGTATTTTCCTCATGAATTCATTGACTTCAAATATGCTTCTAGAAAAAGGCAGCTCATTTAGCTCATTTTAGCAAAATGAGCAACAATAAGAAAGAATTCGGGCTCCTGATGGAGTGTGCAACTTTTTATCTCAGGGTTGTGAGTTTGAGCCCCATGAGGGTGTAGAGATTACTTAAAAATAAAATCTTAATAATACTAATAAATAATGTAGTGTATTTATGGACATACTTGTACATTTCCATTCTTTTTAATTTGGGCCATTAAAATAAACACCCTAACTATAAGGGATGATGTTCAATTGTTTAATAAAGAGTACAAAGGAATTTCAATAACATCTAATTTGACAAAAATGAAATTTTTCAGCATCTATTCACTGTGTTATACTGTGAATAGATCTATTCACTGTATTTCCTCTTCCACAATTTATCTGCATTTCTGTCATCTCTAGATAATTATACCTATTCCAGAAATAAAGGCTAGATGTATATGGCCATTTTAATATAAATTATGTTTTTTCCCAGAATCCTCAGTATTTAAAATGTTAATTAGCATATTTACAGTCACCCAGGGAAGACATAAATACATGGTTTGGATAGACTTTTAGTTTTTGTTTGCTTTTATTCCTATGGTTTTAACACAGACGGAACAAAAACAGAATTGTTTTTAAGATGATCCACAGATGGATCATCTGTTCCTGGTGTTTACTCCTCACTTTAAAAGATAATCCAGTCCTGCAGCACCACAGCTTGCTACTGTGAAAATGGAGTTCTGATGTGGCCTCCTGAGATGACATAAAACTATATTTTGTGCTGCACTAGGTCATATATTTTAGAAGGTGGGAGGTATTGTCTTTGTATAAGAGGTATTGCAAATGGAGAAATATGGTCCACGTAAGACTTGGCTTGTGTAAATCTTTCAGAGAAGACAGTAAGTTATGCTAGACAGGAACTATAGAATAATAGAATAAACATGTAAGAGGAACGTTAGGGGTTAATCAGTGGAGAATTATTCTAATTGTAGAGGATTCCAAACTGGTTTGTTTTAAGTTTTATTTATGTAAGTAGTCTCTATACCCCATGTGGGGCCCAAACTTACAACCAAGAGATCAAGAGTCGTACATTCCTCTGACTGAGCCAGTCAGTTAAAGTTAATTAAACTTTATTAATTAACTACAGGGAAAAGTCTTTTAAAAGGAAGAGTTAAGGAATCAAAGGAAGTCATCAAGATGAGAATATCTGCAGCTATGTAGTCATAGACCAGAGAGCAGGAAGTGGCCATGAGACAGTCTTACAGGAAACTGTATAGGATGCTGGTTAAGGGTCCATCCTCTAGACCAGAGTTAGAGAGCCTACATTTGAATCATGATCCCACAGTTTTAGCTCTGTGAACTTGCCCAAACTATTAATCTCCCTGTCTTATTCCTCCTTTGTATAATAGATGTAATTAGACCTATGACATAGGTATAGGCTGTTAAGAGGGTTAATTAAGCTAAGGTATGTAATGTGCCTAACAATGCCTGCCATAGGGTCCATGAATGTTAACTGATATGCTCTGACCATAAACGAAGTAGATGAGAACCAGAAAAATCACGTGATTTTACCCAAGGAATTGGTTAAAATTTGTGTCTTTGATGCTGGGTCTCCACTTCTAAACTGTGGGACATACAAAGATTTGTTAAGACATAGTTGCTCAACTTAAGGAGCTAGAGAATCAGGATTGTGTACTGGAAAGAGTAAAGACTTTTGCTATAGAAACTAGGTTAAAATTTCAGAACTGCTCCTTATAGCTGTATGACCCGGGCCATATGTTCTGGATTTCTCATGGTTTCAGTTTCCTGGTTCATAAACAGCTTGCATAGGATTACTCTATCTCTCACATGCATACAGTGGCAGACATATTGTAGGTTTTCGATACATGGTTTCTATGGTATAGAAACAAAATTAAAATTGAGTTTCACATCATGACAGTCATCTTTCATTTCTCCCCATTCCACAAGGTGGGGGAGAGAGGGTACTACAAGACAAAGGGCCTGCTTACAAAAATAAGGTTAATTTAAATCTTGTTTTGAGAATATTTGCAGGATTGTGTAATCCCCTGGGGTAACAGGAATAGTCTCAGATGTCACAAAACAATGGCTGGGACACACCAACCTCGCATAAGGAAGCCCTTCTCAGAGAATACCCAGCCCAACATGTTGAACAAACATTACCCACCATACAGTCACAGATTGGCACCTCTTTCTCACCTCTACCTCCAAGTACCTCTTGGCAGGAGCTCCACAGCAAGGGTCAAAGCTCTGTTACAAGGAAGCTTAACAGTGATCACAATTATCCATGGTAACTGGGGAATACACTGGCAAATGATATTCAGATGTAATTAGAAAAATTTTGCTTTAATTGTCAGCTATCCCCTCAAACATTTACAAGTGTTGCTAATATGAAAAACAAAGAAAAAGTACTGATTTTGACTTTCACCTCCAGGGTCACAGGTAGAAAGAAAATGAGTGGCAAGAAACAGAGAGCATGCATAACCAGCTGGACGCACAGATTCGAGGCAATGGGACACCGATGGTTATGGCGATGAGTCATAATTGGCCAGCTCACTAACCAAGACAAGAGAAAACGACTCTGGAAACTCAATGATACCACCGTTTTAAAGAGCAACTGCTCTTACCCGATCCCTTACATTTTGATCCATGGAGTGTTTATGGCTCTGTATACTCTGCTCCCCACCCCAGGGCTCCTGAAAGGTTTCTTGGAAACTGTAACTCACATGAATGATTCTTATTTTTCACAACAGTGACCCGGATGAGCTGGAAATAGTCCAACACAGCCACTTTCCAGCAACTGTAATGGGCTCAACCTCTAACCAGCTGTCTATAGCTCCCACCAAGCAGTGAATTAAGCCAACACTGTGGTACTTGACCCATTTCCCATTACCCCTGAGAGAGGTATTCCATTACTCCTTCACTTAACTAACACAACCTTTATGTCTCACACTGCTGGTTTTCCTGGCCACAGAATGTTTAGCCTCTTTACCCTGGATTCTGCTCTCTAGTATACTTATTCCCACAAGGATTTTCAATTTACAAAGGAAGATGTCCAAATATCCACTGAAAAGAGGAAGATAATTAAAGGGAACTCACAAACCACAGGACAAGTCACAAGTGGCATGCCTCCGAAGCTTTCCAGGGCCCCAGGTCATTTCCCTCTCTAAGGCTGATGAAGGAGACACAGGGAAAAAATGTGGGTGGACTCGTGGTCATCTAATACAAGAAACTGAACAGCAAAACTAGTGGGCCATGGAAGTTCATCTATACTTTAAAACAAAATGAACCTCAGACATTTTAAGTTGGAAGTACATAATAGGCCATTACTTCTAGGTGTTTTGGTAGAATTTAGGATTTTGAAAGTGTGCATGTGTGTGCGTTGGAAACCTTAAACTTTTGTCTCCTTTTTGATGGGAGACATCCTTTATTCTTAAAATGCAAGGTCTTTATGTTTGAATGATAAGTATAGGCAGAGACTCAAAGAGCAAAGACCTTCAACTGATAGGATTATTTTTTAAAGAAGCACATGTGAAGTTATTTTGGGAATAGAGTCTGAGTATCTTTTTTAATGTTTATTTTGAGAGAGAGAGAGAGAGAGAGAGAGAGAGAGAGAGAGAGAGAGCATGAGCAGGCAAGGGGAAGAGAGAGAGGGAGACAAAGAATCTGAAGCAGGCTCCAGGCTCCCAGATGTCAGCACAGAGCCTGACGCGGGGCTCGAACTCACAAACTGTGAGATCATGACCTGAGTCAAAGTTGGATGCTCAGTTGACTGAGCCACCCAGGTGCCCTGAGTCTGAGTATTTTAATGACTAAGTTGTGGCAATGAGAAAGCGATATAAGAAGTTTTTCAAAGTTAGTATTTTCTGTTTTTAAATATTCTTTTGCATTTTAACTTTGACTACTACTTGTATTATCTGCCTACCAAGTAAGCCACAAGTTTAAGAAGTTAAACAGTGTTGAAAGCACTCAAAGATATCTCTAAGAGATCGCACTGCTTTGTTTTTCAAACACAATGTTTGTGTGTGTGTGTGTGTGTGTGTGTGTGTGTGTGTGTGTGTGCTTGTACTGATATGCTACCATAAGTCCTACCTATGAACCTGAATGTGTGTCTGTAAGTAGTACATCTGGACATAGGGTCCTGAGAGGCACGGATGACTCAGTTTTCTTTTTTTGATCCTCCTAACATTACAGCTGTTGAATAAATGTTTACTGAACACTAACACTGCTAGATGTCTGTAATTCTTCGAGATGCACTTCCGCATGTTACTTTCTCTTAAAGAGGACACTGTTGCTTCTAGCTCACAAAGAAGTGACTGTTTGCCCCAACTGCCTTCCAGTTACAGTCAGGCTGCTCTACGCTGTGTTTCAGTAAATTTTAAACCATTTCTCTCTCCCTGGCTTTCAATGCCTTAACCAGTGGCAGAACTAGTGGGAAAGAGATCTGGGGACAAACTATGCCAATGCATGACTGCATGCCCTTAGTTTAGGGGCTGAAATAAACACATAACTTCAAAGGGAATATGGACAAGGAGGGAAAGGTTGGGGAGAACAGGAGAAGGAAACACGAAGATGAGGGGCCAAGGGGAACTATGGCTGGTACATGACTCCTACGGTGGAACTAGCCTACTGAATCTAACTTAAAAAAGTTCACAGCATTTTACAGACAATACTAATTTAAAAAATTTTAATGCTTATTTATTTTTGAGAGACAGACAGAATGTGAGTGGGCAGAGAGAGAGGGAAACACAGAATCCGAAGCAGGCTCCAGGCTCTGAACTGTCAGCACAGAGCTGGATGCGAGGCTCAAACCTCGAACCCGTGAACTGCGAGATCCTGACCTGAGCTGAGGTTGGACACTTAACCAATGGAGCCACCCAGGCCCCCCTCCTTTTTGTACACATTATTTCACAGTAATTGAGTGAAGTAGATAATATCTTTTCCCAGAGAGGTTGAGTGATCTGTCCAAGATCACACAGCAAGTAGACATGTAGCAGAGCTGGCATATAACCTCTAACATCCCCATGTCACCAGACCAGACCACCGCTTTTTTCTCCGAGTGCGTGACCGCCCTGTATACCACCCCTTTGCCCACAAGTCTATAGACCCCACGATGAAATAAATACATTCCAGTACTACTTAATAACGGGTGAATGTAATCATGGGAGAAGGGGAAACTTGCTAGACATCAAGCAAATTATCATTAGTTTTCTCAACTGTAAATTGTATCTATGAACAATAAGCTCTGAGAGATAAGCAGGCTAGTCACATCTTGAGATCTCTCGCTGTGTGTATGTAGATTGTTGGAAGTAGAAAACGACGATAGCAGCCACAATAGTGATACAGCCTGACTTGTTGCTAAGCCTCGCCTGTGTGCTTCAGATTCTGTAAGGTAAGAATTAGACTGTCCTTGTTTTACAGACAAGACGACAGAGACACATGGAGTTTGCTAGCCCGATGCTCACAGAGCTGGCAAGCAGTGGCATCTGGGGCACTCTGGCTTGGAGTCCTCTCCGGGCCAGTACACCATACAATTTTAGGTATGCGTCTCAAAACACAATAGTTCTGGGTGATTTTATGAGCAACTCAGTAACGTTCTTTGTATATATCTTATTATAAATGTATTCCATTTTATATTGTGTTTTTGAAGCTTTTTTAGTTGGTAAATTCTTGACAATGACCAAAGGGCATTATTTTTCCTATGACACTTAAAAATATTCATTGTACATCTTTCTTTTAAATGTTTTTTTTAAATTTATTTTTGAGACAGAGAGAGAGCGGGCGTGTACATGAGCAGGAGAGGGGCAGAGAGAGAGAGAGAGAGAGAGAGAGAGAGAGGGACAGAGGATATGAAGGGGGCTCTGCATTGACAGTAGAGAGCCCGTTGCGGGGCTCGAACTCACAAACTGAGAGATCATGACCTGAGCCAAAATCAGACCCTCAACCACTGAGCCACCCAGGTGCTCTGTACATCTTTCTTTTAATTACTAAGGTAAATACAGTCCCAGGGTAAAAAGGAAGCTTAAACCTTACAGAAATACATAAGAAGACAGTTACAGTCCTGTGTAAATTCAGGGCCTCCCCTCTCCACCAATAATTACTAATAACACCATCAGCTCACTCTAGACCATCTCTGTTGTAAGGAGTTCACTTAAAACCTGAGTCCCAAACCTTCAGCAATGAACATTCACAATGTTCAGCTAATCACACCCACTTAAGGCTTTCATGGCAATGACAGCAGGTAGACAGCACCCAGGCAAAGTCACTCAGTGCAACGAGCGTTTCACCAAAGGCTTTCTATTGCTTCCGCCCCTCAGCTGCCCCAGGGTCCCCTGAGTGGAGTCCAAGTCAGCATCTGCGTGGCTGTGCCAGGTAACTTCCAAGTGGGAGTTTCCACCACACTGAGAGAAGAGAGAATGGAGGCCAACCAAGAGGGCCTAAGTGCAGCAAAAGAAAGAGAAAGAAAAACACAGGCAGACCCAGACATTCCGATGCTCTTCAAAGAAAATCAAGAAACCATTCTCTTGTTGCTGGCAAATTGGCTCTGAAGACAATTCCAGAGGAGAAACTTCCATAATATTTGGGCAAAGGTAAATTCATTCAGCACATTTCATTTTATTATTTTTTTTAAAAACTTTTTTTTATGTTTTATTTAGTTTTGAGAGACAAAGTGCAAGCAGGGGAGGAGCAGAGAGAGAGAGAGAGGGAGACATAGGTCCGAAACACGTTCCGGGCTCGGAGCTGTCAGCACAGAGCCTGACACGGGGCTCAAACTCACCAAAAGTGAGATCACGACCTGAACCAAAGTCAGACGCTCAACTGACTGAGCCACCCAGGGACCCTCATTCAGCACATTTTAATCATCACCTACGGGCCTATGTCAGGCAGGCACTGTGTTAGGTGCTAGGAATATAAAGAGGAGCCATCTAAACATGCTTCCTGATACATGCTGCTTACGATATAATTGTGAAAGAGATGTTAATCACACAAGTATAATGTAAAATTCACATTGTAGTAATTGTTCAGAGGGAAAATAATACAATGATATTTTGAAAAGGAACTCATATAACAAAAGCAAAAATGAACTATTGGGACCTCATCAAAATAAAAATCTTTGGCACAGCGAAGGAAACAATCAGCAAAACTAAAAGGCAACTGACAGAATGGGAGAAGATATTTGCAAATGACATATCAGATAAAGGGTTAGTATCCAAAATCTATAAAGAACTTCTCAAACTCAACACCCAAAACCAAATAATCCAGTGAAGAAATGGGCAAAAGACAAAACCAAATAATCCAGTGAAGAAATGGGCAAAAGACATGTCTTCTCCAAAGAAGACATCCAGATGGCCAACCGACACATGAAACAATGGTCCACATCACTCATCATCCCAGGGAAATACAAATCAAAACCACAATGAGATACCACCTCACACCTACCAGAATGGCTACCATTAACAACTCAGGCAACAACAGATGTTGGTGAGGATGTAGACAGAGAGGATCTCTTTTGCATTGTTGGTGCGAATGCGAACTGGTGCAGCCACTCTGGAAAACAGTATGGAGGTTCCTCAAAAAATTAAAATAGAACTACCCTACCACCCAGCAATTGCACTACTAGGTATTTATCCAAGGGATACAGGTGTGCTGTTTCAAAGGGACACCTGCAGCACTATTGACAACAGCCAAAGTATGGAAAGAGCCCAAATGTCCATCGCTGGATGAATGGATAAAGAAGATGTGGTATATATATACAATGGAGTATTACTCGGCAATCAAAAAGAATGAAATCTTGCCATCTGCAACTACGTGGATGGAACTGGAGGGTATTATGCCAAGTGAAATTAGAGAAAGACAAAAATCATATGACTTCACTCATACGAGGACTTTAAGAGACAAAACAGATGAACATAAGGGAAGGGAAGCAAAAATAATATAAAAACAGGGAGGGGGACAAAAACATTAAGAGACTCTTAAATATGGAGAACAAACAGAGAGTTACTGGAGGGAGTGTGGGAGCGGGGAGGTGGGCTAAATGGGTAAGGGACACTAAGTAATCTACTCCTGAAATCACTGTTGGACTATAGGCTAACTGGGATGTAATTTAAAAAAAATAAATTATGAAATTTTTTTAAAAGAAAAAAAAAAGAAAAGGAACTTATATAGATGACTAAATTGCTGCGCACTAGGACTTGGGGGGAAGGTACTCATAATTTTAACGATAAAGCTCACCTTCAGTTCTTGACATGACTCAGTAAGGACAGGGGAGAGTGTGCTCTTGTGATGCATGCAGTCCAGTTAGAGAAAAACCCACCAGACGTGTAACTGACTTGATTTTATGGATCTGGGGCCAAAAGTAATGACTGGCAACCTCTGCATTTGCCCGGCTTCCAGCTGAAGCTTTTTGATACTGATAAATAGTAATGCAGAGAGGGATCAAAGGGTAGAAAATGCACAAGGCAAATAAGGTTTGGATCAGGCAAGTTAAAAGGCAGATATGCTTTGCATAACATCAGAGATCAAGACAGAGCTGCTGGTACCGAAAGGAGAGTTCAAGCAAGCAGTCACTGCTATCAAAAACTAAAGACTAACAATGTGATTTCCACAGCTTAGATCTGATAGAGAGAAATTTATGGAAAAGGGCTAGGCAAAACAGCCAACAATAAGTCAACTTCTCACAATCCTATCAGGTGATGTTACCTCTGCCCTAAAGAGAAAGAGCGTTCCAACAATAACTGTGAGAGTGTATCAATGACTGCTCACCTGATTTGCTACAGGCAAAAAGGAAAGATTTACATGTACTGATTTATAAAAAAATTATAACATGATATTTATGAAGGATTAATTCATTGAGTTGCTTGCATTCAGCCAAATTTACTACAGGGAACTTTAATTTTCTTTTAATGTTTATCTTTAAGAGAGAGAGAGCGACAGAGTGTGAGTGGGGGAGAGAGAGAGGGAGAGAGACAGAGACAGAGACAGAATCTGAGGCAGACTCCAGGCTCCGAGATGTCAGCACAGAGCCCAATGCAGGACTCAAACTCATGAACTATGAGATCATAACCTGAGCTGAAGTCGGATGTTTAACTGACTGAGCCACCCAGGTACCCCTCTACAGAGAGCCTTAAACCATGGAGGGTTTAGGTGTTCCATTTTTATTTTAATAGCAATTTGTGGGCATTTTAACATTAAAAAGCTGGCATCTGGGGCACCTGGGTGGCTTGGTCGGTTAAGCGTCCGACTTCAGCTCAGGTCATGATCTCATGGTCCGAGAGTTCTAGCCCCTTGTCGGGCTCTGTGCTGACAGCTCAGAGCCTGGAGCCTGTTTCAGATTCTGTGTCTCCCTCTCTCTCTGCCCCTCCCCTGTTCATGTTCTGTCTCTCTCTGTCTCAAAAATAAATAAACATTAAAAAAAATAATAAAAATAAATAAAAATTAAAAAAAAAAAGCTGGCATCAACCTCTTGGACAGGACAATACCCTGAAATTTCAAATTTTTCTATAGCATAGTCTGCTTTTGCCTGAAGTTCCCAACCCAGGATACAAAGATGGACTTCAAGGAGTCCATCAACCTTCTAAAATATCACGTCTGTAGGCACTTTCTTATATTTGCACATATATATATATGCATAAAGTTTTATATACATATATATAATTATACATAATCAATTACACATACAGACACATACACATGTAAGAGTGAAGAAATTTAAAATAAATGTAGAGGCACCTGGGTAACTCAGTCGGTTGAACATCTGACTTTGGCTCAGATCATGATCTCACGGCTCATGGGTTCAGGCTCTGCATTGGGCTCTGTGCTGACAGCTCAGAGCCTGGAGCCTCCTTTGGATTCTGTGTCTCCCTCTCCTTCTGCTCCTCCCCCGCTCATACTCTGTCTCTTTTTGTCTCAAAAATAAACATTAAAAATTTTTTTTAAAATAAATGTAGATATGCATGTCATGTAAAATATTACAACAAAAATGATTTGATGACTAATAAGTTACCCCCACTGATTATAAACACCTTGCAAGTAAAAACTGCATTCCATTTATCAAATATATAAACACCCTGCCTAGCATATAGCAGGTGCACAAAAAAAAAAAAAGCTCAAATAAAGTGATTTCCCCAGAAGACCTGGACTAAACTATATATTCAATTTTAAAAAATAGAGTTCATAATCCTTTGATTATATAAGACATATATGAGAACCTCAACACAGATTGTTTATTTTGGGAGACTTTAACACTGAGCTTTATTAAAATATATTTATAAACAGATACTCTTGGCCTTTTTTTTGTAACTGCTCTTACTCAACTATATGACAAATACATTTGGAGATTTCGGAGGTCAGTCATATGATTCTCACCCCACATTCCAGCCCTTGCTTTTCAATGTCTGAATCCCACACAAAGGATTCACAACACACCCAGCTTTTTCACAGGATTTGACATGGGGAGTAGGAGGAAAGAAACCCTGAAAATGAAATATTCTGTGCAAAGGAAGTTCTTTGCCCTTATTTCAGTAAGTTTCCACCCCTCTTTCTGGTGGAGCCCTTGTTATCCTTTTCTTCTTCATCTTCTTCTTCCTTCTTTCTCCACCTTGACCTCCTTCCCCTTGCCCTAAATATCCATGAGCATTAGAAATAAAATGTGAAGAAATTTGATCTAGCTTATTAAATGGATACTAAAATGTTAGATTTTTAAAGAAATGTAACTTCACACCTGGAACTCTTTCATCTGCTCATTCTGCACATTTTGTAACAGGTGTGGAGATGGAGTCTTTTGCGGATTGCCAACCATCATCCAACTAAAGGAGTAAGATCAGAGTTTAAAAATCATCTAAAATTTTCATCTAACAAGGATACTTACATTTCCTGTTACTATGGATAAATTCACCAGTAAAACACTGATTGATCCCAGATAACTGTATAAGATTTGACACGTGACAGATAATAAATAAGTTTACTGGAGCTCTGGAAGAAGACACCATGGGCCAAGTAGTAAAAGAAGGGGAGTTTTGGGGCGCCTGGGTGGCTCAGTCGGTTAAGCGTCCGACTTCGGCTCAGGTCACGATCTCGCGGTCCGTGAGTTGGAGCCCTGCGTCGGGCTCTGGGCTGACAGCTCAGAGCCTGGAGCCTGTTCCCGATTCTGTGTCTCCCTCTCTCTCTGCCCCTCCCCCATTCATGCTCTGTCTCTCTCTGTCTCAAAAATAAATAAAACCTTAAAAAACAATTAAAAGAAGGGGAGTTTTAGAGGGAGCAGGAGGGGAGGGGAAAGGTGACACTGTAGGCTTCCAGAGGGCTGTACCTCTTTCACTCACTGCTGTGTGGCAGAGAGCACACATACTGAAGCATGCGGTACAATTTCAATCTATATTGGTTGAATGAATAAGCAGAAAATGAAGAGCTTCAGCATAAAAAAACGCAATATCATCAAAGGTAGAGAGATGGACATGTGCATGCTTATTTAGGAGAATTGCAAATAGACCAGTTGAGCACAGGGTTTGAATAAAGAAACAGTGGGAGGTAAGTTGGAAATGTTACCTTTCCTCTGAACTTCCACAGTGTCCTTGGTTTATGTCTATTATACCACTACCACATAGCATGGTGAATGATGTTATTCTTGTCTGTCCTCCCCTCTACAAGGTGACAACACTTTGCTTTGATGGTGAGACCAAGATCTCCATCTGCATGCCCAAAGTTTAACACAGGGAATGGACCAGCAAAAGGTCAACTTACACTGAATGAACAAATTCATGAATCAATTTATATTATCTTGTATAATGCTCACAATAATGGTGTACCTGATGTCAGACTAAGCAGTTTGGATTTCATCTCGAGGGCAACGGATAATCAATTAATATGTTCAGTTGGAGCAAAGTAGGACACAAATGCTAAGGATTCAAAGGCTAGTATCATCATGTAGGTAAGAGTTGGTGGGCTGGAATGATGGCAGTGGACTTAGGAGTGGGTCTATGAATGCAAAGAATATTACATATAACCCCAAATATTCATTGAAATGGACACCACGCTGCAAAAACCATTAATATTCTTGTTCTCTTGATCTGTTTCCAGCTACTCCTCACATTATAAAAATATTTCTATCTATTTTGAGTTTAAAATATTCTTGGCTCTTACTTTTTATTGTCTGAGACCTTTTACTTTCTGTACTACAATTATCTACAGCATTTTTAAACCATGTTTCATCATGTCCTTGAAATCTGACAAGTGCATCATAATTTTGTTTAGAGGAACAAAGAGACTTATACTTAACCTGATAATTTCCATTGATTCCATCAACAGAAATTTCAACAGACAATGGGAAAACAGATTATCAGGTCAACAAACATTGTTTTTTAGTGTTCCAGGCTTAACTTACCTTAAAATTTTGATATGGAAATAAAAGAATGTTATTTTAAGAGAGTATATAGACACAGATCACAAATATATATATATATATATATATATATATATATATATATATATATATATATTTTATTTTTTTTTAAAGAGCCTTAATTGGAGTCAGTTTTTAAGGGCTTACACAATAATTGTTTTGCCCTTGACAAGAAGTATTTCCAGGACACAACAACCATCTAGTTCTAAAGCAAATCTAAATGCAATTATCAAGGTTTAGAGAACAGAAATTATGTCAAACCGTCAATATTTTATGTACATTGTGCTTTCCATAGTTAAATGTTCTTAGGTAACATGCTCAGAGTTAACATGTTCTTAATACTTATCAAACATTGAGAATAAAGAGCTTTTCTTGGGAACCCATCCATTATCTGGGAAGTTAATATTTATTAAGCATTAACTTAGATGTCATGGAGTTAAACATTTTATGTAATTAATTGTATTTAGTCCCAGAATACCCTTGTGAGATCAGCGTTATTATCCCCATTTTATAGGTGGAAGATGAGGCTTGACAAAATCAAGTGACTTGCCTAAAGTCACACATCTTGTAGCTGATGAAAGCAGTATGGAAGGATGTGAACTTTAGACTCCAAAAACCTGTGTTAGAACAGTAGCTCCACTCATTAGCAGCTGCGGGTCCCTGGGCAATTCACTTACTTCCTGAGTCTTGGTTTTATTTTAAAATAGCAGGCAATGTAGACTAGTGGTTAGAGCATGACCTGTGGAGCCAGACTGCCTGGGTTTGAACCCAAGTGCTACCGCTCATTGCTTGTGTGACCTTGGATAATCTAACTCCGTATTTGAATTTCCTCGCCTGTAAAAGGTAGATGATGATATTAATAAGAACTACCTCCAAGAGTGATATACAATTAAATGAGTTAATAAAATGCTTAGAACTATGTGTCTGGCACATAATGTGTATATATACATATATATCTATGTTAGCTATTAAAATAATTATGACCTATACCTCCCAGGATTGTTACAAAATACATAAAGGAAACATAAAAGCACCAAGTCCAGAGCAATGAAGATTCATTGAAAAGTTAACATTAAGATTCAAAGACAATGAGATCAAGATGTAATAAGACATGAGTAAAATCTGTACTGCTATTGATACTTTATGGAAATTGTCAAGTGCCTGCAGGGGTTAGATGATGCCCAAATAAACTAGCTGAGTTTCTCTGGGCCAAATTCAGAATTCTGTTTTTATTTTTGGTATTGGCTCTTTGATTCTGAAGGCAGAGGTCAGCTCAATCTAACATTGGGTGATTTTTGCACTCAGTGCACACATGCTCAAAGTTCCACTTAGATATAGTAGACTAGGACAGAGCATCTGGTTCCTTCTAAGTCTTCCAGACCCAAATGTTACTTCATTTGTATTTCTCCCACATGGTAGAATTCATCTTCAGAACACTGAGAATGAAGAGCAGGATCCCAGAAGTTTGCATCTTGTGTGTGGGATTGGTGTGCATCTGCTAGTAATAGAGGTTCAGGAAACGGTGGCTTAAACCATTTCCTAGTAAGAAGTCCAGAGGTAGCCTTCCAGGGCCAATACTGCAGTGTCCTTAAGTCCTCAGGGACTCATCTGCTTTACTGTGCTAAGTGTGGAGAGAAATAGCTATGATTATGGTTGAGATTCCTGTTTGTGTTTACCCAGCTACCACATTACATATACAAAAGCTAGTCTGTTGGCACCAAATCCATGTTTCTTTGACTATATATTCTTCGTATCAATCTATTAGTTCATACTCAAGCATAGAAAATCCCTTCATTGAGGAGCGCTTGGGTGGCTCAGTCAGTTAAGTGTCTGACTCTTGATTTCAGCTCAGGTCATGATCTCCTGGTCATGAGATTGAGAGCCATGTCAGGTTCTGTGCTGGGCATGGAGCCTGCTTAAGATTCTCTCTCTTTGCCCTTCTCTTGCTCTCTCTCTCTCCCTCTAGAAGAAGAAGAAGAAGAAGGAGAAGGAGGAGGAGGAGGAGGAAGAGGAAGAGGAGGAGGAGGAAGAGGAGGAGGAGGAGGAGGAGGAGGAGGAGGAGGAGGAGAAGGAACCCCTTCAATGAGTTGAGAGGAAGTCTTCCACCTACAGAAAAAAATCACAAATAATAAAGAGTTTCAATGTTAGAGCAGTTGGTGCACTCATTTGGTAAGCATGAAGGAAGGCTGGCCTCCCCAGTTGAGGTGAAGGAGCCATTTATGGCTATATAGGAGCTGGGGCTTAGCTGGGAATCTGGCCTGGCGAGAGTCTTGGTTATCCTAAACATGTCTAGGTCCAGAAGAAATAGTTAGAAACAACAGAAGTAAATTAGGTCTTGGCCAAGTATCACTGCTAAACAACTTGGTGGAAAGAAGAAGCAACCAGATGCTAAGTCTTAACAATCCAACGGCAAGGAAGAAACAGGGTGATAGGCAGGGTCAGGATCCCCTTTGTGATGGGGAATTAGAAGATCTACTTAAAGACACAAAGAGGACACAAAGAAAGCACTAACCTGATGTAGAAGCTTCGATTGCTCCCCAAAGGGTGAGTTGTGCTAACTGTACCTTGTACTTTATTGTCAAGTGCTGCCTTTTAATGGATGGTTCATGGTTTGCCTTGGTATCACCACAGAGATTGACCTTGTCCTGGGTTCCCCTAAAGTCAGTCTGGCCAAGCTGGAAACCACATTTTCCTGAATTTCTTGCCCTGTATGTTTCTAGGTTAGCAGTGATTAATTTGGGACTTGGGAGACAGAAGTGAAATAGTGGCTATTACTCTCCAAAGGTCTTTGCAGTCAAATAGAATGAAAAACCAATGCAGAGGTGCCCAGCAAGTTCCAGTTTTCCTTCACTCTCTTCTGGCCCCCTCTAACTCTTTTCCCAACTACTGACACTGCTACAGAGGCCCACACCCACAACCAGAAACCTAGCTACAGACCCACAGAAGCAATAGTTATGGAGAGTCAATAACTTCCCATAGACTTCCCCATGAACTTCCCCTTTGTGTTTTTACTTCAGGTACTGGATGTTCTTGACTTCTCTTAACTTCCCTGCATCTTCTATCTTGTCCATTTGTATCAATGCTTTAAGAAGACAGATTTTTTATTTTTTTTTACCTTTTTTTTAATGTTTATTTATTTGAGAGAAAGAGAGAGAGAGAGAGAGAGAGAGCGGGGAGGGGCAGAGAGAGATGGAGACACAGAATCCAAAGCAGGCTCCTGGCTCTGAAATGTCAGCACAGAGCTGGAACTCATGAACCACGAGGTCATAATCTGAGCTGAAGTCAGATGCTTAACCAACTGAGCCACCCAGGGGTCCCAAGAAGACAGATTTTTTTTTAAAGATTAACCACTCATTTATGCATTTGTATTTGGTAATGTTTATATCAATACACCAAAACTAAATTCTAGAGATGTGCAATATCATTAGTTTGGATACCATGAGTATATTACAAAAGAGACATGAAAGTTATTTACATGATTAAAGATTTCACAACTTTACTGGAATGGGCAGCTTCACTAAGCACCATTTCAATAATGATGTATTTTAGTCTACACACTTTCCAAAAATGTCACCACTTCTACACCAGAAATAATCCTTGTCATCTAGAACTACTTTGGTGCCTCCATACTCTGGGAGAAGAACCGTATCTCCAACTATCATGCCAACTTGTTGAATCTCTCCACCCTTTCCTTTAGAGCCTGATCCAACAGCTTCTACTATTGCTTGAAATACTTTTCCTTGAGATTTTTCTGGAAGCCTAATGCCTCCTTTGGTTATAGTTTTGGCTGCACTCCTTTCAACTAAAATGCAAAGAGAGGAAGAAACTCTCTAAACATCTTCTTGGTCTTGCCATGACTCCACCCCCTCTCCCTATCTACACCCCCACCCACCCACCCATTTTACTCTGCTCTGGAGCTGCCACTGCAGCAAGGAGACCTGCAGTCTGACCCTTGGGCCATGTGATCCAAGAAGACTGATTAATGCCTTTCCGTCTGATTTCCAGTTCTTCCTTCTGGATCTTTGTTTCCTCAGCTTCTCCCTCAATTGTGCAGGGTCTAAATCCTATAACACATCTCTCATTCCATACACTCGTGATGGTTGTGCTTCACTGACTAGTAAAGGTCTTTCTAATCTGAATGGACTCTTGTTCATCTAGGAAGTAGCCATGTCTCCTTTGATCCAGGAATCCCCCTGTTATGTCTCAGGATCCCTCCTATATCCATAGGGAGAAAGGAAAATGCAGATGGCTGAAAAGCTGAATTTCCCAAGTCAATGAGGTAGATAGTCTCTGACTCATCCTCCAGCACACATAGAACTCTCATAATAGAATGTTCTAACTTTATTTTACCTCTGCCTTTCCCAAACAGCAATTGGTCTCCTGATCTCCTTTGCAGGGTAAGTAAAATCTGCCTTGATTTTCTGTGGCAAGCAAGCATGGGTATGTAAGGTTTGAATAAGAGAAACGGTCTAATGGCAAGGGAGAGTGTAGGAATGAGAAAGAAACAAGTAGTTTACTCATCAGGACTCATTGTAAGTGACACTAATCAACCCAGTTCAAGCTAAGTTAAACAAACATGGTAAGTTATTATTTCATACAATTGGCAAGTCCAATGGTGATCCTATTTGAAGTCTAGCTGGACCTGGAGGTTCCAGTAGGTTAAACATCCAACTCTTGGTTTTGGCTCAGGTCATGATCTCATGGTTCGAGACCCTCATTGGGCTCCATGCTGACAGTGCAGAGCCTGTTTGAGATGGTCTCTCTTCCTTTCTCTCTGCCCCTCCCCTGCTGGCTCTTTATTTTAAAATAAGTAAATCAAGATAAATTTTAAAAATATTTTTAAGAAGAAAATTTGAAGATTTATGTGTAGCTCACATTAAATTTCTTTTTTTTTTTTAATGTTTATTTATTTCGAGAGAGAGACAGAGAAACAGAGAGAGAGAAGAGAGAGAGGGGGAGAGACAGAGAATCTCAAGCAGGCTCCACACTGACAGTACAGAGCTCAGCTTGGGACTCAATCTCATGAACTGTGAGATCCTGACCTGATCCAAAACCAAGAGTCAGACACTTAACTGACTGAGCCACCCATATGCCCCTCACATGACATTTCTATTGGATGGTGCTGCTTTAACATTTTGTAAGATCCATCCCCAAAACCAGGGACAAACATCCTTAGGTGATTACGTTTTCAGATGTCCTCCAAAGCCTTGTAATAAAGCAATCATAACTAATCAGCAGACTTAGGGGAAAAGTTAAAAAAAAAAAAAAAAAGGAAAACCAATTAGAAAATCCATTAATTAGTATACTATTGAACTTACAGTATTTGTTTGAATCCATTTTTCCTTTGCCTTCCTCATATAAATTAGTATCTGTCAACAAAAGGTAATGTGTTTCTACTTTATAAGAATGAATAAAATTTGCATGCTATGACTTTTCTAATAGTAAGATAGGATCAAACAAATTTTCACCCAAAGGAAGACAGATAAATCAAGATCTAAAATACTTATAAAGTTAAAAAGTGACTGCCCTTCAGGCTAAATCTCCCAACAGCCTTTCAGTTATTCTGTTTATTTCTATATTTAGACATCAGCCACATCTTAGCTTTAGCTTTAGCAATTATAATACTTCAAGAAGGAAATTAAAGAGGTGGGAAAGGCATATTTTGTATAAGCTTTACTTGTGAGCCTGACATTAAATATAATAAATTTGTGTTGAGGAACCGCTCTGTGCCAACATAGTTAGGATCTTTTGGGTAAATGCACCCCTTTGCCTGTGACCATGCACATATTTGTAGCCATGTATGTGGTGCCCAGCTCAATCCATCCTTCACCACTGCTGACCCGACAGGAATTGACATCTGACCAAAGCTGTGCCAGTCCGAATCTCTTCTTGGAATCTAGAATTGGAATATATAAGCTAGACTTCACTTGGTTTCTGAGGAGTGCTAGAGCTAGGAAATCAGGCAAAGCAGAAGCTAGGATGAACAGGTGCAGGCCACAGCACACTAAAAGAATCTACAATAAGATCAAGGGAAAAGAATGTAAATGTGCCAAAAGGAGAGCCAAGAGGTCAAATATCCTAGGAAAGACAGAGCAAATAACTTTGAATTTGAATTTTCTAGTTCCTGGTTCCAGTGTCTTACAACATATCTCTATAGTTTTTATTCTACAATTACTAGGAGTACTTTCAGACATTCAATAAATTCCTATTCATTCATTCACTCACTCATTCATTCTTTTTGTTTGTTTGTTTCTGACCTAAGCTAGTTCATATGAGTTTCTGTCCTAACAACAAAACTGATCCTTTCTTTAGTCAGCCAAACATTAAGGCTTGCTGTTAATTATGAAATTATTTAGTAGGAAATTAGTGAATACATTAATTATAGGAAATTAATAAATATTAATAAAATGATACAATAGGGTTCCCTGAAAAAGCAGAGTGATTACCTAGAATAGATATTTTTCATTAAATTCAAACAAATATATTGACATTCATACAATATAATTTCCATTAATATATTAAAAGTAGTAAGAGGAGAAAATTAAAACAGGAGGAATAAAAGAGGAGGAAACAAGTCAGCTTTTGACACTTAAGTTTTTTCCTTTATCAGTGTTTACTCCTCACCCCTTTGTTTTCATAAGATCCTCCAACAAAAAATAAGCTAGATGAAGACTGAGAAGTAGGAGTGTATGAATTAGGTAGTAATAGGCATCTAATAAGAGCTGAACATTACATAAGGTTCTTGGGAGAATCAGCAGAAAAAAGCACTGATCCTGACATGCAGAGACTACAATGAAGATAACACCAACAGCAGAGTCATTACTTGGACCTAAAAAAATTGAAATAATTTTCTTGCATCTGAGTCTCAGAAAAAGATTAGGTCTGATGGTATTCCTCACTAGAGCAAGGAGAAATGTGTACTCAAGATACAATCAGATCCATAGCAGATGGAATATCCAAATTATCATCAAGATGTAGACAGACTCATAGATAGGAATCTAATACTGAGAGAGAAACCTGAAGAGAGAGTTAGAGATAGAAAGAACAAGGAGTAGGTCTAAAGTTGAGAAGATGCAGATCATGATAAATATGGAGGAGGAATGGGCCAAGACAAGTGGATTGGAACAAAGATGACCAGCAAAGCTAGCACAGTGAGCTGTTGTATGGGGCTGGGTAAGGGGCCCAGGGAGTGGATGGTTGCTCAAAAGGAAGGTGAATGGTTCCAACAATGGACAGGGTCCGAGGGACATAAATTCCAAAGCCAAACCATAATCCCACACCACCCATCAATGTACAATGTGCCCCCAAACAACATTCTCCCTACCTTCAAAATTCAGCTGAATGTTTGCATTTTATCCGTTGTGTCTAGGTTGGATCATTTAGTCCAACCCACTAATTTTAAGGACCAGGCTACTAAGGGCCAGAGAAGTTCGATAACTTAATCCGTGCCATATAGCTAGTGGCAGGGTCATGACTAAAATCCAAATTTAAAATTTTCAATATCCCAGTAGGTGGCTTTCCACATACAAATTCTCCCCAATTTTGCACATCCCAACATTTTTCACTCTCCCAACAATAGACCAGGGTCGTTTATCTCTCCAGGGATAGAGAGAACTAAAGAAAGAGAAGATAATTGAAGATTGGATGGGTCAAAGGAAGTTTCAGCAAGAAAATGGAATTTGATCTGAATTTTGAAAATTAAGTATGATTTAGATAAGAATAAGAAAGAAGGGAAGAGATTCCCAGGAAAATAAAGTAGATCCTCAGTGAGAATGTGAGGTATGGAAGCCCAAGTCTTGCAAGAGGATGAAGGAGAGAGAGAGGAGGGAGGAGAGAGACTCCAGTCTCAGCCTTCAAGTCACAAAGGATGCTAAATGCTCCTCTGCACAGATATTCTCTCCCCACCACCTCCATCCACAGAATTCAATAACCATTTTCCTGAGACTATTTGAGAAGTAGAAATGTCAGCAGTTAACATGGCTTGACCACCAAAATCTATTTAGAATTGTAAGAAATGGAATCCTTCCCCATACGAGTCCTGTTGAAATGCAGTACGTTGTTTCACACTTTTCATATTCTTCATATTTTAAGAGCCCCAGAAGGAATGATACACATATACAGTGGAATAGGATGGTCTTAGCTTTTCCTGCTTTATTAAGTTTTTCCTCTACCACTTATCACTATCCAACACACTAAATAGTATACTTTGTTATCATGTTTATCCTTGGTCTTTCTCATTAAAATGGAAGCCCTATCACAGCAGGGATTGTCTGTTTTGGATTTCTGCTGTTTCTCAGGAACTCAGAGCAGTGCCTATACATAGAAACTCAGAATTGGCAGAAGTCATACGTTACAGTTCTTTCTTTTATACGACTGAGAAACTAGTGTACAAATCGCGCCCCCCCCCCCCCACCGAAGTTGTCCATGTCAAATGGAGAGGCCTGAACTAGAAAGTGAGTCCTGACTCCCAAAGCTATGACCCTCCTTTCTTTTTACCAGGATATTTTCCACCATTGGATTTAGAATCTTCTGCATAAATGTCTTTCAACAATGGGAGAAATCAACTATGGCTAGAAAATGAGCAACATTTTCCCTTCGTATTTGTACAATTACATTAAAATAAACACAAAGGATGATCACCGCAACATCATATACAAGAGCAGGAATTGGAAAATCCTTAACATCCAACAATAAAAGATTGGTTAAATAAATTATGTGTCATCCATATAATGGAATACTTCTATAGACGTGAGAAAGATTTATGCATAGGGATTGACTTGGCAATCATACCTCCACAATATATTTCATACTCCACAATTTCTTACCCACAATTCCAAATTCCAAAAATGCTCTAGAAACTAAACTTTTTTGAAACGTTAGTCACAAAACTTGACCAATCCTAAACTCACTTGACAGCAAATATTTACCCGTCCTGACATGGAAATATGTAAGACTTAACTGATCTCATAAACAGCGCAAAACTGTTGAATGTGCTTAATTACGAGGTATGGCCTCAGACCATACCAGCCTTATTATGTGATATTTGGTGAACATATCCTATCACTGCTCGAAAATCCAGAAGATTCTGAACTCTTAAATTCAGCTGGCCCCAAAGACTCTCAATGAAGAATATGGTCTACACTAATAGTGTATTCTGCATTCCTACAGAATAGGGTCTGTGGGATGATCCAATTTGCATAATTAAAAAAAAAACACATACAGTGGTTTCTGCCTAGAAATTCTGAAAGGAGTATATATTTTTTATTTAAAAAGAATGTACATTTTGGACCATGGGTGGCTCAGTTGGGCATCTGACTTCAGCTCAGGTCATGATCTCACTGTTCTTGAGTTGGAGCCCCACATCGGGCTCTGTACTGACAGTTCAGAGCCTGGAGCCTGCTTCAGATTCTGTGTCTCCCTCTCCCTCTGCCCCTTCCCTGCTCATGCTGTGTTGCTCTCTCCCTTTCAAAAATAAACATTAAAAAGATTATTTTTAAAGAATGTACATTGATGATATCTAAGGAATGTAACAGAAGGCAGTGCTAAACAATTCTGCCATCACAGGGACGGACATCTCGTGGGGCCTGGGACAGCAAGAGGGAGCTCCTAGGCCTTTCTCTGTAGTGCAGCCATAAGATGATTCTACTCAAAGCACCCTGCATCCCTGTGTGTCTCAATTGAAGATGGCTTGCTCTAGAGACAGAAGCTGATCGACCCATCTTAAGTCAGTCACATCCCTGGGGGTGGGGGCAGGGTAGAGGATGAGAGAAAGCTCCCTTGACTGGCAGTGCAGATGGTACCTCCCCAAAGGAGGGAGCACTAAGGCTCTTATGAGGGGGAGGGGAATGATCTGCTGGGCAGACAACTAAAAAATGTCAGCAACACACAGGGCAGGACCTGACCTGACTGTGATCTGCACTAGCTACATGCCTACTAGTAACTGAGTAAATGTCATAAGCCCCTGGGCCTTTTTGGCATTTTTTCTACCTAGGGAGGGAGTGAAACCTCCATGCTCTCCTAGCCCTAACAATTTGCTGATGGACACAATGTCTCTCAGATTCAAAAATGCATACAAATCACCTACAGATCTTGTTTAAATGCAAAATTTTTTAATGTTTATTTATTTGTGAGAGAGAGAGAGACAGAGTATGTTAGTGGGGGAAGGGCAGAGAGAGAGGGAGACACAGAATCTGAAGCAGGCTCCAGGCTCATCCGACGCAGGGCTTGAACTCGTGAACCGCGAAATCATGACCTGAGCTGAAGTCGGACACTTAACCTACTGAGCCACCCAGGCACCCGTAGGGATCTTGTTTAAAATACAGATTCTAGGGGTGGCCGGCTGGCTCAGCTGGAAGAGCATGCGACTCTTGATTTCAGGGTCATGAGATGGAAATCCAAGTTAGGTATAGAGATGATGTAAATACATACATACATACATACATACATACATAAACTTAAAAAAAAAACATCAAAATACAGATTCTGATTCAGCACATCTGGAGTGGCCTGCATAAGCTCCTAGGTGATGCTAAAGTTGCTGGTCAACCAGACCACACTTTGAGTAGCAAGGTCCCAGAGCACTATGCTGGGGCTTGCAGATTATAAAATGCTAAGCCAAAGGTGGCAAAATTTGAGATTGGAATCATTTGGTAGTGATCTGCTGATCAAAACGTCCTTTGTGGCCCAGTTTATTGCATACGCTGAAAGTAAAGATATAGCCAGTAACGGGGTCTGTCCTTTGTGAAGGCAAGCAACTTTCAACTTAATTGTTAACCTAATCATTAATCGATAAACCAAGAGTTTATTAATACTCTGAATTAATACTCTGAAATATATAACCTAAGAGCTTTACCATCAAGTATAGTAGGTACTTAAGAAACAAACGATTCTAACTTTGGTTTAGAGCTAATACAAAAGATAATCACTTTTCAAGGTTTTCATGATTCCTCTAAACTTCAGAGAATTTTTTTGAGCCGTAGACCAATCCATTGTCCAATAATACTAGGATATTAACCAACAGAATTTAGCTCGGGAGGGCCCAGAGGAAGGCCTAAGTTTTCACTTATGGCTGTTCAGATGAGTTTCAATAAATAATTAATTATAATGGAACTGGGGGACTCTAAAAGTATACAGTATTAAAAGTATCACAGTTTGTTTATCTAAGGTTGTGCCTACATTAGGAAGCCAAATCCCCTCTGATAGGTTTATTGGTGTTTAGTCTACATTAGGTATAATTTTAGAAGTCAAGTACTCTCATGTCAGACATTTTCCAAATTACACTTTCAGACTAGAAGCCACATCAGAAACCAGAGCTGATTGCAACATTAATTACCCCCCATCAAACGCTCCCCCCTCTGCCAGTTTTCTTCCATTCTGTGTCCCTTCCCTGACATTAAACCACCATGCCTTGGGGACACAGGAGGCTGGGAGAGCCAAATAAGACAATTACCTGCAAATTCTTGAATAGGAAAGCGTTCTGGACATTTCGAGTTATAATTCACCTCAAAGACACGAAGCAATTAAAAACAATCTTTTAAAGCCTCACAAAGCAGCATTTTGTCCCCAGACGGACAGCTTAAAACCTCAGGCACCCTGGGGCCCTAGACAGTGAGAGCTAAGGAATAACTATAAGGAAAGGGCTTCTAAGTAACGAGACAAAAATAAATCAATGACTAAATATTTACAATGCAAGTGGTAACATCTGGAAGTATCCAGACCAGAGGGCAAGCTTTTCCCACTTAAAGCTAGGGACTAGGCAAACTCTCACTGCTTACAGCAGCTGTTTCCAGAAAGCCACCGTGGTATCAATGGCAATCCAGTGGAGCTGGTCCGGAGAAGACGTGCACCCCAGCAGATTAAGAGTGGAGGGGACATTTAAGATTTCCTTACTCAATAACTTTCACGTATATAAATGTTGTCAACTATAATCACAGTGCTGCCATCAGATCCCCAGAACTTACTCATCTTCTAACTGGAAGTCTATACCTTTTGACCAACATCCCTGCATTCCCTCTTTCCGCGGCCTCTGGTCATCACTGCTCTCCTCTGCTTCTAGGAGTTCGGCCTTTCTGGATTCCACAGATCAGTGAGATCGTACAGTTTTTGTCTTTCTCTGACGTTTCACTTAGCATGATGCCCTCAAGGTCCAGCCATGGTGTTACCAGTGCCAGGATTTCCTTCCTTCTCAGGGCTGAATAATATCCCATCGCATGTGACTGAACGGCACATCTTCTTTCTCCACTCATTCTAAAGCGGTTAAGGAAATCGATTTTAAATGTTCTTACCACAAAAAAGAAACGGCAGCTCAGCGACGTGATGGAGGTGTTAGCGAACACTGTGGTGTGTTGCATTGAAAGCTCAGGAGCTTTCTGGTGAAACGGGAAGCTGGCCTCAAACACAGAAGGCAAGGAGAGACCTGGGAAAGAGGCCGGCCCCTCCAGGTTGACAGGTGAGAGGTGTAACAAGCGGGGAACTCACAAGGCTTGTCTTGGGAGGCCGGAAGACGGGTAGATCTCCCCACCTGCTCGCCGGAATCTTAAAAGATTAGATGGAGGCCCTAACGGGGTTCAGTTGTGTACGCGTCCAGAGAGTCTCAGCAGCACATTGCTCTCTCGAGGCTTCATCTTTGAGAACCCGCTCCCGCTGCGGTGGGCGGAACACACATTCCAAGGAAGGGGGCGGGTTGAGAAGCCTCCTATCTATCGCGGGGGGTGG
The DNA here is from genome assembly GCF_028018385.1 of Neofelis nebulosa. Classification (NCBI taxonomy): domain Eukaryota; kingdom Metazoa; phylum Chordata; class Mammalia; order Carnivora; family Felidae; genus Neofelis; species Neofelis nebulosa. The sequence goes on from NC_080789.1 coordinate 53,668,807, forward strand.
GGGGGTGGACGGGGGCAGCTCCGGGGTCAACCCGAGGTCATGTCCTCTCCACGACCTCCTCAGCTCGGTAGTAATCATTTTGTTATATACAAGTGTATCAAATCAACATGTCGTGCACCTTAAACTTAGATGATGTTACATGTTAATTAAATCTCAATAAAGCTGGGGGCGGGGAATGTTTTAAATTAAATGAAGAGGGGCGCCTGGGTGGCTCAGTCGGTTAAGCGGCCGACTTCGGCTCAGGTCATGATCTCGCAGTCCGTGAGTTCTAGCCCCGCGTCGGGCTCTGTGCTGACAGCTCAGAACCTGGAGCCTGCTTCAGATTCTGTGTCTCCCTCTCTCTGACCCTCCCTCGTTCATGCTCTGTCTCTCTCTGTTTCAAAAATGAATAAACGTTAAAAAAAAATTTAAATGAAGATACACACACATCTTACAAACCGTAATTTCCATCTCTAGGTAGATTTCTTCTCTATAAACCAGAGGAAATCTAATGTATATAGCTAAGGGGGCTTGTACAAGGAAGTTCACTGAGGCTTTGTTTTTAACAGCAAAATATTGAACTTAGCCTTACTGCCGATAAACAGGAGAGATATTAAAAATTTGAGGTAGGGGCACCTACCTGGGTCACCTGGGTGACTTAGTTGGTTAAGCCCCTGACTCTTGATTTTGGCTCAGGTCATGCTCTCAAAGTTGTGAGATTGAGCCCCACATGGAACTCACACTCCACTCCAGTGCGGAGCCTGCTTAAGATTCTTTCTGTCTCTCTCTCTCTCTCTCTCTCTCTTTCCACATCCCTCTACCCCACCCCTGCACACTCTCTCTTTTAAATAAATAAATAAATAAATAAATAAATAAATAAAAAATTTTAAATCTAAACATCTAAATTTTTAATCTAAACATTTAAAAACCTAAGGTATAATGTAAAATATGAGTTATAAAAATCTAAGGTATAATGGCAAGCTATTTAGTAGTTAAAATTAATTCGATACAGCCACATGAATATGTATAGATAAATCTTTAAAACAATAAAGAGCTGGGGGGGAAGCGAGTTACACAGTATGCCTTCTGTTAAGGCAAATACTAAACTCATCCAAATCAATATTGCATATTGATGAAAGCACACAGGTGTAGTGAATGGGGAAAACAGGGCTAGAAAGAGGAATCATCAATCTAGGCACATTTGTTAATTCTGTAAAGACAAGTGGTGGATTGCATCCTAAGGGTACAGATGTAGTTACAACATTTAACTACAGTAAAATTAATAAAATTTAAAATGAAATGATCTGAGATAAATATGTCAACACATTAAGATTTTAGGGCTGGTGAGCTCCCACCTCATTTTTTTTGCTTCTCTTGCTCTCAGTCTTTAAATCTGCTGCAGTAACAAGGGAAACTGTTATCATGAGCTCTGGGCAGCTCCTTGTATTGTTGATCCCTAAAGCAACTGGGTTTATTTGTTGGTTTGTTGGTTTGCTTGTTTTTTATGTGGTTAAGAAAACTGAACGTTAGCCTCCAACAAAAACAATGAAAGTGGAAGAAGGATGCCTGGGTGGCTCAGTTAGTTAAGCATCCTATTTATTTTTTAATTTTTTTATGTTTATTTATTTTTGAGAGAGACACACAGACTGTGAGCAGGAGAAGGGCAGAGGGAGAGGGAGGCAGAATCTGAAGCAGGCTCCAGGCTCTGAGCTGTCAGTACGGAGCCCGACGTGGGGTTCCCACCCACAAACTAAGATCATGACCTGAACTGAAGTCAGACGTCCAACTGACTGAACCACCCATGAGCCCCAAGTATTGTATTTTTGATCTCAGCTCAGGTCATGATTACATGGTTTGTGGGATGGAGTCCTGTGTCGAGCTCTGCACTGACAGCACAGAGCCTGCTTGGGGTTCTCTCTGTCCCCCCTTCTCTCTCTCTCTCTCAAAATAAATAAATAAACATTTAAAGTAGAAGAGAAAGAGTGGACAGAAGTCAAGGAATGCAAATATCTGAAAAATGCCACATTAGAGAAACTTCCTCTAAAATTAGACCAGATGCCACAAATTTGCCTGTAGGGAAATTTCTAGGTCACAGTGAGAATATCCAAACCTATTGGAACCTTAGCTAAGAGCCAGAAAAAGTTTCAGCAATATAACATACTTCATTTAGTAACCTGAGCACAAAATGTATATTGAAGAGAGATAAGAATATATGCATATATAAAAAAAATGCTTCAAAGGACAGAAGTATCATTTAATGCTAAAAGGGTTTCATTGTAGGTGTGTGTGTGTGTGTGTGTGTGTGTGTGTGCGTGTGCGGGTAGTTTTCAGTAGCTTTTGACTTTATCATGAAGAAACACAGCATTGTTTTTAATCTTCTTTGTTCCATGTTTCCTTAAAAACCTAGAGACTTTGCATTTTGGTTTAACAATAGCTGGCAGTATTATTAAGTCCAGGGCGTTGTCCTGCAAGGACAATCCTAAAGAATGGGGGCTACAAAGAGAAAATCTTCACTGTGAAATCAGATTAATTTTCAAATCGCACTTCCATTACTTACTGCTTGTCTGACATTGGTATGATCATTAATTTCTCTGAGTCTTAGTTTCTCATCTGTTTAAGAGGAATGCTTAATAGCTAATTATTTCCTACCAGGCCGTTGTAGGATTAAATAAGGTAACTCTATAAAGTGCTTGATGCATGAGGTATTATCTGTGCTTAATAAATGGTAAATATTTTTGTTATCAACAAGAAACAGAGGTCTAAATCCTTCCTGAATATACAATATTACAGTTGCTGGGAAAATCAAAGTCAGTCAAATGTTTAACTTGTGGGATGCAAAACTAGTCTGACTACACTTTTTCCTGAAGTACTTAATTTTAATAGAGTTGCTGAATTTTGTTGTTAAATAGGAAGAACCTGTGTCCATGGATATGTTAAAATCAGCCTGTTTATAAACTCATCGAAAGCACATCTCATCACCTCACACCTGTCCGAATGACTAAAATCAACAACACAAGAAACAACAGGTGTTGGCAAGGATGTGGAGAAAGGAGAACCCTCTCCCACTTTTGGTGGGAATGCACACTGGTGCAGCCACTCTGGAAAACAGTATGGAGATTCCTCAAAAAGTTAAAAATAGAATTACCCTATGATCTAGGAACTGTACTTCTAGGTATTTACCCAAAGAATACAAAAATATGAATTCAAAGGGATACACGTATGCTGATATGTAATAGCATTATCAAAATAGCCAAATTATGGAAACAGCCCAAGGGCCCATCAACTGACGAATGGATAAAGAAGATGTGGTTTTTATATATAATGGAGTATTACTCAGCAATAAAAAAGAACGAAATCTTGCCATTTGCCACTATGTGGGTAGTGCTAGAGCGTATTATACTAAGCGAGGTAAGTCAGTCAGAGAAAGACAAATATCATATGATTTCACTCATATGTGGAATTTAAGAAACAAAACAAACGAGCAATGGGAAAAAAAGGATAAAGGGGGAGGCAAACCAAGAAACAGACTCTTAACTGTTCTAGTTATAGAGGACAAACTGATGGTTACTGGAGGGGGGTGGGGGGTGGGAGGGTAATGGGTTAAATAGGTGATGGGGATCAAGGAGTGCACTTTGTGATCAGCACCTGGTGATGTATGGAAGTGATGAAGCACTATATTGTACACCTGAAATTAGTATGTATGTTAGTTTCAGGTGTACACTCTATGTTATCTAACTGGAATTTAAATAAAAACTTTTAAAAAAGCACATCTCATATTCCTTTATTGATTTGATAAGAGAAGCTTAATAAATGTTAGTCAATTTTAACTAAACTACTGTAGACATCAGGAAAATGTCTAACCTTCATGGTCATGCTGAACTATTATTCAGTCCAAAAATTTAGCAGGAAATATTTATTTAGTCCTCAGAGGGTGTGTGGCATTTTACTAGGCATTCTTCTTAAAGGAGTGATGGTTTAAATTTTCAAGGGGCTTAAAATGCTTTTAACCTCCTTTTTGAGGTATAACTGTGATATACTGAATTGCACCTATTTAAAGTGTACAATTTGATAAATTGTGGTACAGGTATCACACCTGTGAAACCATCTCCAAAAATGAGACAATGAACATGTGCTTCATCTCCAAGAACTTTTTGTCCTGTCCTTTTGTAATTCCTCTGTACTTTCCCTGGTTCTCTAGCAACCATTGCTCTATTTTCTGTCACTGTAGATGAGCTGGCATTTTCTGAAGTTTTATGTAATTGGAATTGTACAAAAATGTATTCTTTTTCACCAGGCCTGTTTCATTCACATAGACATTTTCAGATTCATTCATGTTGTTTCATGTATCAGTAACTCTGTAGTTTATTTTTTTATTGCTGAGTAGCATTCCAGTGAATAGATATACCATAATCTGTTTATTCATTCACCTTGTTGGTAACACTTGAATTGACTTATGGGCTATTATGAACAAGGTGCCCAAAGCTCTCTCCTGCCTATGTCTTTTGGGTTCTATCTCCTTGACACAATGCTCTTACTCTACACTATGAAGACCATAACCCAAAACTAACAGAGACTCTGCTTTAGACCCACAGCAACCCTCATTCATATCAAGCCTTCTGGGGATGAGATTTTCACAATGATTACAGATGGTAATCTGGTGGTAATAAATGGAGAGAGTCATACTGTATCCTAAAGAGACTTCCTCCAGTTCAATGGCTTTATCTTCCCTCCTCTTTTCCCATCTCTGTTCATCTCTGCTGTGCCCTGTCTTTTCCTCTGCCACTGAACCACGAGCTTCACTTTTTCCTCCACTGTGCTAGGCAGCTTCACCTTCCTCTGACACCTTAGCCATTGGGAAATACATCTCCTACCCTAACCACATAGCAAAACATGTTCCCCAACATGGCATTTCTTCTGTAGGAGGAATTTCAATGCTGGTTCCTAAGGTAATACCATTAACTCCTTATGAGTTTGCTTGAAGCTGCAAAGGGAGATATAAGAAGACACTAAGTTGCTCAGGTTGAAGAAGATAAAACCAGGGAAAGAGTTCCTTTAAAGCCAGGTGTCACTGGCCAATAGATCAGAAACTGTCCTGCCTAGAGGCCTCCAAGCTGATTGCTATTACCATGCTTTTCTCTCCCACCATGACTGAGAAAAATATGGAGACCTCATGAATGTCATTGTCAGCAATGCTGTCCCTTTTGTATGCTCCCTCCTCCTCATGGAGAATCATACGGTTTTAACTTCCAAGTGGTTGAGTCAATTAATCTAAAGTGGGCTTAAGAGGACAAATATTAGAAAATAGCTCTGAAATGTGAAGGTTTGCTAATGGGAAAAGAAAAGCTTTGGGCAGAAGTCCAAACTGAGTCCAAGGCCTGGGGAAAAATCAAGCCAATAATGGATGTTTCAGTGGTCAGGGAGATTAAGAAAGTTGAGCAACAGGATTCAGAAGTAGTCGATTCTAAGAAAAGAAGGTGTTGGGGGCAGGAATATAGTCACTAATGAACTAGGGTTGAAGGCATGGAAACATGTGAATGGAAACTTAGCATTCAACATAGGTACTGGGTAACCAGAAAACATACCTGGAATCAGTTTCTTGGTGATCTAAGGCCAGAGTTCACAGTAATAGCTCAATGCCTGCAGATGCTATACTGCACTATGGTAAAGAAGCCCAGCCTTTGGACTCAGACAACCCTGATTCAAATCCCAGTTCTGCTCTTTATCAGCTAAATCACATAAAGTTAATTATCTCTGTAAGCTTCAATTTCCTCATCGATAAAACAGAGCTGATAATATAACCTACTTGGTATAAACATTAAGTGAGGTCGATAGGTCTTAAAGTCATCCTTGACTTCCCCCTTTCTCATACACACTTCCAATTAACGCTGTTGCTCTGTGTTCAGAATAAATATCCAGTATCTAATCCATATTTACTGACTCCATTAATATTATTTGGTCTGAGTCCTGATATTCATTCGCCTGCATTATATATGGTAGCAATCACCCCCTAACTCATTAGCCTACTTCCACTCTCATCCTCCTAGCCAGAATGAACCTTTATTTTTAAAGTTTATTTGTTTACTTACTTTGAGAGAGAGTAAGAGAGTCGGGAGGGGCAGAGAGAGGGGGAGAGAGAGAATCCCAAGCAGGCTCCAGGCTATCAGTGTGGAGCCCCATGCAGGGCTCGAACTCACAACTGTGAGATCACAACCTAAGTCAGATGCTTAACTGACTGAGCCACCCAGGCGCCCCAACATCCAACTCTTGATTTCAGCTCAGACCATGATCTCAAGGTCATGAGATCAAGCCCTGTGTGATCTTAGAATTCTTTCTCACCCTCTCTCCCTCTCTGCCCCTCCCCCATGCTTACTCACTCTCTCAAAATCAATAAATCAGTAAATATCAAAACAGAAGTCAGACATAACAGCCCTCTGCTCAAAATTCTCCAAAGACTCCCAATTTCATTCCAGGTGAAACCCCAAGTTCTTATCATGATCAAAAGTCCCTATAGAATCAGTCCCCAGAGCCCCAGTGCCCAGCCACACTGACCTTTTTACTCAACAAACACATTCCTGATGTAGAACCTTTAAGTTAATTATTCCTTCTGGCCAACGTATTCTTCCCCCAGATAGACACATAGTTAACTTGCTAAAGGGCTTCAAATCTTTGCTCAAATATCACTTCTCAGGGAAGTCCATAGTGACCAATCTATTTACAATTACAGCCCACCTCCCTTTATACACATACACTCCGTGTACTTGCTCTTCTCTGTACTTGTCATAACATTTATCACCTTCCTACATGGTCTATAATTTAGTTACTGATTGTGTTTAAATCAAATCATTGCAACTCATTTAAGCTGCCTTCAAAAACATAGCTTTCAGCTTTTATCCTTATTATTATTACCCTGTGAACCCTGTAAAGTTAGTTATCCCACAGTTCTTAAAAATAAATGTGAACCTCATAGCTGAATATCGGAGACAGAAAAGTAAATAATCCTTCTCAATCAAGCAGGCTATTTTGAGTAAAAGCATTCAATTTCACATGCTGAGGAATAAAAGCACAGAACAAGCCCCTTTTCTTTAGATAACGAAGCTAGCTTAGGTTGGTATCATCCTAGTTTCCACATTTTAGAATTCACAGTCCCTCCAGCTGGGAAAAGATCAAGAAGACAGTACATTTCTTGAATCTACAGTTGTGACAACATCGTATGACAAATACTGCATCCAGATTTCCCCCAAAAATGGTTTTCCTAAGAGTGTCTGCTCAATAGTGATTTCACAGAATATTAACAGATGTTTCTCAGGGAAAAAGGGGGAGAAGTGGTTCTTCAGCCAAGTTAATTTAAGAAGTTACACAATCAACCTTAAGCAGATTTCTTTACTGCAAGATTCTTGGAGATTGCCTTTGCTGATGTGTAACTGTGAATATCCGAGAGGATGGCATAATATGAGTCTTTTCCCGAACTCACTAGGCCCAGAAAGCCTTCATGGAAAGAGTTCCTTGAGACACCTGTTTCATTCACTCAGCAAATAATTATCAAACACCTACTATGTGCACACGTTGCAAGCTCCCGGGATCCACTGGTGTATAGGACACACACCGTCCTTGAATTAACATGGGATTTACACTCTAGTAGAGAAGACACAGGTGAAACGAATATGTGAAAGTTGATGAATGTAATGAAGGTGAAATACAGGCTGTTGTAAGAACATTTAAGAGAGAATGGTGTGTAGTAATCTGAACTGTGAGAAAGCCTGACCTAATTGTTTTGATGAATAAATCTTATCCTTAGATGATTAATCACAATTGTTTATCATTCACTGTGTATGTGACACTGTACTGAGTCATATTGGAAAATATAGATGCATAAGCCATGAACCTTGCTTTAAAACAACTTCTCTGGGGTGTCTGGTTGGCTCAGTTAAGCCTCCAACTCTTGATTTCAGCTCAGTTCATGATCTCACGTTTCATGAAATTGAGCCCCACATCAGGCTATGTGCTGACAGCATGGAATCTGCTTGGATTCTCTCTCTGCCCCTCTCTCCATCAAAATAATTAAAAAAAAAAAAAAGAACTTCCCTAATTGAAGTTAAGAACAATAAAAATAAAATGAAACAGGGGATCCTGGGTGGCTCAGTTGGTTAAGCAGCCGACTTCGGCTCCGGTCATGATCTCAGGGTTCTTGAGTTCGAGCCCCGTGTTGGGGCTCTGTGCTGACAGCTCAGAGTCTGGAGCCTGCTTCAGATTCTGTGTTTCTGTCTCTCTCTGTCCCTCCCCTGCTCACGCTCTTTCTCTCTCTCAAAAATAAATTTAAAAAAGAAAGAAATTGGCTCCCTTAAAAAAAAAAAAAAAAGAAATTGGCTCCCATACAAGGAGGGCAAGGAGAGACCAAAGAAAGAGGAAGCCACTCCAGATTGGCAGGTGGCAGGTTTAACAAGTAAAAGAAGTTACCTACAAGACTTGCCTTGGGCGGCCGCAACACAAGTCAATCTCCATATCTGCCCATCAAATTTTAAGAGTTCATATAGGGCTTCAGTGGTTTCAGTGGCCTATATAGCCCAGATGGTCTCAACAACACTTTGCTCTTTCAGGCTGCATTTTTGAAATGACTCGAAGGCTATGGTGGGCAGAACTTATATTTCACACCCTCTCAAAGACCTCCTCCAACACTTGGCTCTGGCATTTGCCAGCATATGACAGTGCAAATTTCTGAATTCTCTGAGCCTTGATTTTCTTGTCTGTAAAATGGAGATAATAATACCCAATCTACCTAATCATGTTATTTTAGCGGAGATGAGGCATATAAAATAATTTAGTGCCTGACATAGTAAGTACCCTGCAATAAATGATATCGTTATTACGTCTATTATTATTGCACAGTGCCTGGGATAAATGCTTAGGCAATACAGATGGTAAGCAAAAGGGAGAAGGAGGTCAGGCCCTGGAGGACTTGGCCAGTGCCTCACAGGTCTCTCACAAAGTTCCAATACAAATGCAGATGGAAGAGGTTTGAAAAGATCCTCCCCAGATGAGCTATGAGCTACCACAGATTGAGGCCAAGGGACAGCAAAGTGAGATAAATGATGTTGATAAGACATGGAGAAGCCTGATGATGGGGGTACAGAGGACTTGAAATAATGGCTGAAATCTTCAGATTTGATCTAAAGACAGTGGATAAAACTAAAGACTGAGGAAGAAGAAATCGTTTTCAAGAACGATTAACTTCCAACCGTGATCAACAGAAACTAGATGGAAATAACTGGCATCTAAGAGACCAGTAAGTGATAGTCATGTAAAATAAAAATGTTGTCAGATCTAACACATAGTCTTGCACTCTTTTTTACACTCTGATAATTCATTAAGTGAACCAGGGCCTGGATAAACGTGGAGTTGGGGAGAAATTACAATGTATGTTCCAGGTTGGTTCACTGCCATGAACTGAAATGCCTCAATCATAATTCTGAATGATGAATTCCAGGATGGCATGGGGCCTATCATGAACCACTAAATACTTCCTCAGGAAACTATACTTTTCCTTAACAAATAACAATTTCATCACATGGCTAATATAGTCACCAAACATGGACGTCATTCACATAGGAAATCTCCATGGTTTTTAAACATGAAACTTGAATTAAATCCATTGTGGGGCAAGCAGGTGAGAGGAGTTTTATCTTTTCCAAGAGACTCTTGGAAGATTACTCATATTTCTGTAAAGAATTTCTAATGAGACATTTTCAGTCTTGCATTTATTTTACAGAATAAAAAGTAAACACTAAAAATAGCTAAATAAGAACATACCGATATAATTGGCTATTTTAAAGGAGTTGTTTACCTCCTTGAAATAATAAAACTCACTTTGACCTTGTTCTAAGCTAATGACTTTCTGATTTGAGATAGAAATTTGAAGGTACAATGTTTGATCTTTTTTCAAGTACTGTAGTTAAAGGCATGGGAACACTTCATCCATTTACATTCTCCTCCTTTTCCACCTAATAGCCTTGCAAGATTTGTTCTTAAAGTTCCTGATTAGATTTATAATGCATTTTCCCATAGAAATAATACTATAGATAAATATGTATACTTAACATTGTATTCATTCTATATACTGGATATTTCATTTCCAGTCTAGACCACAAAAGTAGTCCAATCGTAGTGTTCATAGTATATTACAAATTAATTTTTGACACACAATATGTTCATAATTTTAGGCCTCTCTAAACAGTTAAAAACTGGGCCATCAGTATTAAGGAGGGCACTTTTTCAGATGAGCACTGAGTGTTGTATGTAAGTGATGAATCACTGAATTCTACTCCTGAAACCAATATTGTACTGTGTGTTAAGTAACTAGAATTTATATAAAAATTTAAAAAGAAAAAAAAAATTGGGCCATCAACTCCATTTAGGCAATCACTGTCAGAATGACAAATGGATTCAGAGTAGCAAAATTTATACCTGGCGCCCTATACAACTCTTGCATAGCAGATTTCTAAATATCACACATTTATAGGATTCTAGAGCTGGAGATATCTTCGGAATCACCCAAGCCACCTCCTCATTTTCCACATGAAGAAACTGAGGCCAAAGTGGTGAAATGATTTGTGCAAGGTCACTTAACTGATTATCGGGCAAGCCAGGACTTAAAAAGAGTTACCAAATTTTATGTATTCTGTTTTCAGCTGAGAAAATGTCATTTACTGATTGACTTGTTCATTTATTCATGAATTCATTTATTCTTCATTCATATGTTGAAGAATGATTTGCTGCATGCCTCAAATGTGCAAAATATTCTGATAGCTGCTGAGAGAATTCAAAAAAAATGTGAATTGGCTTTTGCTCTTAACTTGGTGAGATCTAATTGGCTATAAATAAATTTATAACACTAATCTGCTGCACAAGAGTTACCTAAATAAAAAAGTTATGTCAGCATACATGATTAAATGTGAACTAAGTCATTCAGGTAATGTGTTATGAGTCCAGAGGATGGAGCGGTCAGGGAGGAGTTAAGGGGTCAAGAAAGGCTTCATAAAAGACAAAATTTAAATCTGCTCATCATCCCATTCTATAGACATTATCAAGTACTCATTATTTCCCATATACCAAACCAAACCCTGGGAATATAAGGATGAAAGACATTATCCTTGATCTCCAAGATTCACAATCTAATGGGGAAGACAAAGAGGGCAAGAAACAGTAAGAGTTAGAGGGTGTATATTGCATGTTTGTAAATATAAATGAATACTTATGTTTACTATATTAAATATAACCTGAGGCAGGATTGGGATTAGGACAGCAAACAAGACAACTAGGACACAGAATTTAAGGAAGCACTCACTCTCAAGCCATTGCAAGTGCAGACTCAGCTCCTGCACAGACGTGAGAGGGAGTGTCTCCTTAAATTTTGCACCCAGGCATCCATCCTACTGCCTCACCTTTGTCCTGGCCCACTAGTACTATTTAGTCATCATACAAAATGGCAGAATGGTGTAAATAACAATAACAAAACAAAAAACAGAAAGCCTTGAATAAGGTCTGAATAAAATCGGCCACTAATAACTGTGTGATCTTAAGTAAGTTTTTCATATCTCTGGGCCTCAGTTTCCTCTTCTGCAAAATCCAGGGGTTGACCTAGATTCATGCATTTTAGACTCTGACCTGAGCAGCATGTGGAGTCTTCAGAAATAACTCAGATGAGGAGGGGCTGAATGGGTAGAGCTCTACATCCCCCAACCTAGCCTTAACCAGACTAGCCATCTTTTATTGCTTTTATTTAAGATGACTCTTATACATTCACTTTTCAAAGGTTTCAATAATTACAATAAAATCAATTAGAAAAATCAAACATCAAGCGACCCTAGGTGACCTCTAATACCTTTAACAGTTGTCCATTTACCTTTTTATGAAGGATCTGGTTTCTGCCAAGGGCCAGTGAGAACAGTCATAACTATAGTTTCAATGACTGGTGGTACTGAGTAGTGTCCGAGGGCATTGATCTCTTGTTAGTCCTGTGGTGAGTATATAAGTCCAATTGATCCCCATTTGAAGTGCCAAATGACTCTTGATGAATTGGGTGGAGAAGAAGAAATGAGAGATATGCTGAAAAACCAGATCAATTTGATATTAATCTAGGGGTGCAGTAGAATTTAACACCTATGAGTCTCATGATGCTTTGGAGTTGAAACCAGGAAGTACTGATAAAATCAAGTTTCATGCTCATAAAATGATGCTTCATGAATACCATAGTATTTCCTATTTTCCCTTTGGAAATACCACTTAATCAATGATTGCTCAGAAATTGTCACACATTTGGTGCTCATTGAACAAATCCTGGGTTAACTTTGTGATTAACAGCTAAATATATTATTTGTTCCATTCTAAGAAACAACGTAATGATTTCTAGGGAACTGTGAGTCTTCACGGGCATCCTAAAACAATAATCAGGGGAAGAGGTACAGTGGGAGAATAGAAGAAAAAGCACAGTAGTCTGTTCATTTCTGTGAGGTGACACAGTTATTTAAGTAGTTATTTAGAATGTGAGTAAAAAGCATAGCCATCATCTCATTGTGTGAAGCAAGAATGGATAATCTCATGCTCCAAATGGTACATACAAAGGACTTATATATTTTTAAATTTTTTTTAATGTTTACTTATTTCTTAGAGAGAGAGATACAGTGTGAGTGGGCGAGGGGCAGAGAGAGAGGGAGACAGAGAATCTGAAGCAGGCTCCAGGCTCTGAGCTGTCAGCGCAGAGCCCGATGTGGAACTTGAACTCGCCAACTGTGAGAGCATGACCTGAGCCGAAGTTGGACGCTAAACCGACACTAAGCCACCTGAGCGCCTCATGACTTATGCATTTTTTAAGTTAGGAACATCAGGGACAAAATTGTTTTGATAATAAACCTCAACCCTGGGCCCAAATTGGAAGAGCTACCCCCAAAACAGGATGAAAAGAGAGTAAGGTCCCAGGGGAGTCCAATTAGGGAATATCCACTTCCTGTTAGCAGTGTGAATACATCATCTCAGCTAATAAAACAACTTAAGCTGGACAGTAATATTCCTAAATGTGGATAAAGAAGCCAAGTTTCAAAGAGATTAAGTTGCCCCAATCATAAAGGTAGTAATAAACAGAAAAGTTGGTCTTCAAACCCAAGTCTTCCAAACCAGAGTGTTTTTCCAGTACAATCCCAAAGATGTGAAGGGAGGAGTATAAAAATATAACCCTTTCATGATTAGTACATTGTGTGAGAGTCACAACTCCTAAGAAAATACAATATGAGAGGCAAGGGTGTGTTGAGGAAAAAGTCACAAGCTTGTGAAAACCCATTCAGTCACTTTAGAGTTCTCTAAGTGAAAGATACAGGAGAAGAAGAAGGAAATGAGAATGTGATAAATGTGATAAAAACTTGACACAGTTGGGGCGCCTGGGTGGCGCAGTCGGTTAAGTGTCCGACTTCAGCCAGGTCACGATCTCGCGGTCCGTGAGTTCGAGCCCCGCGTCAGGCTCTGGGCTGATGGCTCGGAGCCTGGAGCCTGTTTCCGATTCTGTGTCTCCCTCTCTCTCTGCCCCTCCCCCGTTCATGCTCTGTCTCTCTCTGTCCCAAAAATAAAATAAAAAAAAAAACGTTGAAAAAAAAAAAAAAAAATTAAAAAAAAAAAACAAAAAAACTTGACACAGTTTCCTGTAGCTTCTGGAGACTTGGGGCAGGCTTATTTAGTTCACCACTGTATATTCCAGCACAGTGAGGTTGAATCAATAAATAAATATCAAATGAAAGTTGAGATGTTGAATCAATAAATAAATATCAAATGAAAGTTGAGATGGAGGTAGAATTGCATATACCATCCCAAACCTATGACAAAGAAAGATTTTTAAGGTACATATATGTCTACCATATGTGTAGGAAGGGAAAATGTATGCCTTTTGCTGAATAATGGCCACATTCATAAAGCTTCTGCCTTTATTTCAAAGCTAATGTTACTCATGGATTGAATAAGTAATTGTGTGTTGGGTGTGCTTCAATCCCAAGGTTTCTCCTGACATGGCACAGCCTCCCCTCCTGCAAAGTTTAAAATCCCCTCTACTGTATTTGCTTATTTCCAATAACTTTAAATGTAAACGAACAGGAAACCAGAATGAGATATTTTTTCGAACTCAGTTTTGAATGAGGCGATAGAGTATCATAGCAAGAGTGTGAAAATCCGCCACACCACCAACGCCATATGCGGATTTACAAAAGAAACAGACCCGAGAAATTGTTCCACAGCCCCTGATCCCCTCAGTCAACTGAAACGCACAGAAAGAGTTTAGAGAGTGGACAGAAGGTGGACTGGTAAAGAGATTACTTTGGAGAGACCAGAGGCCCTGACCACACTTTCACTTTGGGTAGGAGTGGCAAATGTCTAACCATGAGCTTGAAGATGACCACTCAGAGAACTGTGTTCCCTAAATCCGAAGACAAAGTACCTGACTTGCATGTGAGAGAGCTTAAAGTGATCTCTGATCACCACCCAGGAAATCAAGACAGTGAGAGATTGGGCTAACCGCTTACTGAGGGAGACAAGAGAGGGCTGCTCTTGGAGGATCATTCACATTCCTAGAGTTTTATGAGGCAAAGGATACATGTTCTCAAGGACCAGCGGACTGAGGTATATTGGGTATTGCCAATGGGGCTACATGGAGTAGACTGTGGTATTTGCAGAACGAAACTGAGGTGGACCCCCTGGTTGCCTGGGGGCTGATTAAGGAATCCAAGCAATTTTTATTTCCCCAGATCAAGGCACCTACATCAGAGGAGGGCCTAGCAGAAATGTCACCATCAACTCTTGGCTTGGATTGACAGTATGAAGGCACTGAGCCAAGCAAGTGTTGGCCAATTGCCTTACTTCTCTCCATGTACCCCATTTCCCTTTGACCCTAGTGGGGTCCAAAACTACAACTCACCTGGTGAGTATAAAGAGAACAGAGTAAAAGAACCACATTCCCTTTTCCTCCTGCAGACTTCCATCCTGAGGCTCACCTGGGCTAGAGGAGATGGGTTTTCAGAGTTTTGATAATTACAAAAGGTTGGGCATTCTAGTTACTGGGTTGAAATTATTTTTACCAAAAGTAACTAGAGGACTTTATATTTTCTAAAACTGACCAGAAATAATATGTCTGCCTAAGTCTTCAGTTAGGATGGCAAAATATAATTTTCAAAAGTTAAAAACATGACTCTCATATAAGCACAGAATAAACATGTGTCATGATTTATTTAACTCATTGGTGAGAGAGTTAGAAGGATGTTAATGCTGGGTCAACGAGCATTTGAAAAAGTGATTATTTATAGGAAGTGAGTGAGGATAGGATACTGAAAGATTGAGAGATTAGTAACTAAAGTGGCTAAACTCCTACAAGGCAATAAAGCTATAACCTTTGAATCTATTTTTTCTATCAGACAGAAATCGTTTGTATCTCTACTGAACAAACATCTAAAAAAGAACATGCAACATCACAAAGTATGCACCCTACACAACAGTGGTGAACAATGGCATATTCCCCTAGAAAATTAAGTAATCCCTGGGTGGGCCTGTGAGAAAACACTCTAGCATAACACAGAAATAACAGATAACCATCCTCTTGCCTTAGTTCCAAGCTTTTAATAATTTGTCTTAATAAGGATTGGGGGAAATTAGCTCCCCGTATCCCCAGTCAATTTTGAAGGACTGTGGGAGATAAAAATAAGGTTGCATTTTGATCACGATCTGGAGAATATGGTTGCTCACCATACCAGATGTAAATTTTCAGGCCTGAGAAGGTGGCTCATAACTTTATCTCCTGATCACAATAATAGAGATTTGGTGATCCAGTTCAAGACTCTGACAGCTGGGGGGCACCTGAGTGGCTCACTCGGTTAAGCGTCTGACTTGGGCTCAGGTCATGATCTCACGGTTCGTGAGTTCGAGCCCCGTGAGCTCTGACAGCTCAGAGCCTGGAGCCCACTTCAGATTCTGTGTCTCCCTCTGTCCGCCCCTTGGCTGCTTGCACTCTGTCTCCTGCATTGTCTCAAAAATAAACAAACATTAAAAAAAAAAAAAAAAAAAGGACTCTGACAGCTGGGCTTGACACAAGGAAGGAAGGAAGGGTTGAGACAAAGGCCTGAACAATCAGGGAAGCATGAGAGGGTGAGAACCTCAGCAAGACTGATCTCCAAATACAGTGTTTAGGGATGGCCCCTGGGGATAGAAGTGGGTACAGTTTGGGAGAAGACATAGAGGGCAAACTTGGCTTCTTGCACAATGTTTGTTTCTGGTGTTCTCCAAAGCAAAGACAGGATTTGTTTGTTTTCAACCGTACTCTATATTAAGATTTTATCATTTTCCACGTAACCCAAAAATCTTTCCTTCAAAGAAAAATAGACACAGTGTCTGCTTGACCGAAACATTGCTACACATTTAGTTTATTGTGGTTATTGATAGAAAACTTTAATAAAACAAAGCAATGTGCTGTAGTCATTGTTCTTCGTAATTTAAGGTACTCAAATGTTTTACAACAACTCAAAATTATATTTTTGGTCCTTGTTACTAACAGACTACACATACCAGCAACTCCTCTACAGAGTGTTCTGACATTATGCAAATGTTGGCGGTACCCAATTCAAAAGAACACAGTGGTTGTTTAAGGCTGATACTATCTCCCTTGGTCACACATAACACTTTTTAAATTCTAACAAACAAAATGGCATACTGGAGGCAGAATTGCCTTTGTTTTGTTTCTGTAGAAAAACAAGTTCACCGCACAGAGGTTTTGCCAGGCTATCCGGGTTCATGCTCTTTCTTTGAACTTGGCCCTGAAGAGTTAACTGCTGGGGGTACCTGGTGGCTTATTCGACCGGCTCAGGTCACGATCTCACAGTTGGTAGGTTCAAGCCCCACATGGGGCTCTCTGCTATCAGCACAGGGCCTGCTTCGGACTCTTTGTCCCCCTTTCTGCCCTTCCCCGCTCATGCTCACTCTCTCTCTCTCAAAAATAAACAAAACATTAAAAAAAAAAAAACCCAGTTAACTGCTGCCTGTGTGCTCAGCCACTATCGTGCAATCTGGCCCTGAAACTGAGCAGCTGACTAAACAGTGGAGTCTTCCTTATGGACCCCTAAACTAAAACAAAGAAGATATGTGTTCCCAAGAAAGATGCTTCTACTAAGAAAGTGGTAGGACAGTGATGGGAATAAAAGAAAACAGAAAGGGAGGAAAACCCAACACTGTCCCACAAGACTAAAAAGAATGAACAAAATCGCTCCAGGAAGGAGTGGAGTAGGAGATCTAATCTTGGAACGGGTGATTTTTTTTTTCTAACACAGAACATAATGAGAACACAATTTTTATGTATATATGTATGTGTGTGTATGTAAATATGTTTGTATTTATTTAAAGATTTTATTTTTTATTTTTATTTTTGATAATTACCTAAAGAAATGATTTTGTTGTTTTGTTTTTTAAGATTTTAGTCTTACACACAATAAAATATCCAGATTTAAAGTATTCAGTTCAGTGAGCTCAAGCAAACACCCAGGTACCCAACTATCATGAACATGATATAGAATACTTCCCTTATCCTAGAGAGTTTTCCCATGCCCCTTTCCCTTTCTCCCACCCAAAGTCAACTGTTATTCTCATGTTACTTTTGCTTGTTTTTGAACTTCATGGAATTTCAGTCATGAAGTATGAACTCTTTCATTCTTGGATTTCTTTACTCAACATGTTTTTGAGGTTTTTCCGAGTTTAAAGGTTTTATTTTTAAGTAATCTCTGCATCCAACGTGGGGCTCAAACTCACAACCCTGAGATCAATAGTTGCCTACTCCACCAACTGAGCCAGCCTGGAACACAATTTAAAAAAATTAAACCTCATTCATTTTTTTCTAAAATCATGGAAAAATAGTCTTGCTTGATAAATGGAAATTTTAAAATAATTTTTAAAAGGAAGAGCCATGGACATAGCACTACCCTAGACTTGACAAAAGAATTCCTTCAAATTACAGATAAGAGGGCTCTTTTATTTTTATGTTTTTGAAAGAGAGAGAGTGTCCACAGGATGAGGAAGGACAGAGGGAGAGAGAAAGATTCTTAAGCAGGCTCCATGCCAGTGCAGAATCCACCTCGGGGCTCAATCTCATAATCCTGAGATCATGACCCTGAGATCATGACCTTAGCAGAAATCAAAAGTCAGATGCTTAATTGACTGAGTTTCCCAGGCACCCCAAAGCTGCTCTTTTAAAATCAGTATTCAGTTGTTTGTTTATTTGAAGAATCATCAGTAAGTGGTAGCAAAAAAATTTGTTCATTTTTTTCAAAAGTTTTTCATCTTTCCACACCACGTATAATGAGGACTAATGACTTAAATATAGTAACTCAAGTCTTTGAGTTAATATTTGCTCTGATTTTTCCCCATCAGAAAATTGTTTTGGCAAATACTACCCTTGGTCTTTTATATTTGCCAGGTACTAATCTTGCTCTAATGATGAGAACGTTAAAAAAAAGAAAGGAAGAAAGAAGAAAAGGGCTAAAAACAAATGTTTTGATTCCCAATTACATATACTAAAAGATGAAAATCAGAGATCTACAGATACATATGACCCCAAATTACTTATGCATGCCTTTGGAATGAATATTTACTTCTGTTTGAATCTAGTTCAAGTACAAAATTATAATCTTTCAGCTAAACAGATGGAGTAACACTGAAGCCTCAAGAGAGAATCTTGGTCCTCTTTGATCATTGCTTCAGACTTAACTCAGACCAGCCAGCCTGCCTCTCTCTGAGCTCCCTTTCTAGAAAATAACCCAAGGAGGAGCCGAGATGGTAGAACAGCATGGTAGTTTTTTGTGAGTCTCACATCCATGAAATACAGCCAGACGAACACTAAACCATCCTACACACCTAGAAAACTGATTGGAGTATTAACACAACAATCTGCACAACCTGAACCACAGAATTCAGCAGGTATGTGGTGCGGAGAGGAGAACTTGGGGAGTGGGAAGGGAGGTGCTTTTGTGAGCCGAGAGAGGATGGAGACTGGTGGGGGGGGGGGGGAATACGAGAAAAGCACCCCTCCGCAAAAGGAGCTGGAGAGAAAGTGGAAAACTGGAAACAGCCACAGGGACTAAACTAAAAAGGGAGAAAGGAGAAAGGAGAGGGTTTGAATTCCATTCAGACTGTAAACAAGGGGAGTGCAAAGTCTGCAACTCTGCAGCTCAATACCTGGCGGTGCTCTGGTGGGAAGGGCAAATCCCCAGGAACTGAGCGGGGTCTGGGAGGTTCTTGGGCCACACGGGGAAAAGCGGTTCCACTGCTGGAAGGACATTTGAGAGAGACTGTTGAAGCTACCTGGTCCCAGCAGACCCCAGAAAACAACCACATTTGCTGGTGTTGGAACAAGGTCGTTAAGGGTGAAGCCTGGTGCCAGATGTGTGTTGTGATTTTCCATAATCCCTGAAAAGCGGCTGCTACACTATCTCGCAAAGTCTTGGGGCACCGGCAGCAGCAGGGTCCAGCAAGCGTTCCTGGGTGCAGCTGACATTTGTCCATTGCTCATTGCTCACTGAGACCCTCTGGCAGAGGGGTGGAAGGGGTCAAAGCCACAGTCCTTCGGAAGTAAGGGGCCGGGGAAAAAAAGCCACATCTGAGAAAACTCGGGAGAGAGGTAGCGCCTAGGGCTTGGTCACGGACAGTGAAAAAGCAGGGAGTGGACGAAAGCTGAAGACAGAGGACGGGTGCGCGATTGCTGATTCGGGAGAACAGAGTTCCGATACTAGAGACTGGGTAACTGGGTAGCACCATTTTCACCGCTCCCACGCATGCGCATACGCACCTATGAGCGCCACAACACTCCACCCCAGTAGGCTAGCAATGCCATCTAGTGGAGAGCAGAACCATTACACTGAGCCCCACCCAACTGGGCCAACCTCGCTCTTCAAGAACACAAGTCTCACCCCTGCTTAGTTTGTGGACTATAAAGCGCTACATAGTCTGACTTTTAGGAGTAAACAAAGTAATTTCAGTTCTACTTCAATCTGTTAGCAGGTCCATCTATTCAATTTTGTTTCTTTTTTTTTCTCTTTTACACTTCTTTTCTTTTTCTTGAATACAGAAAGAAAAAATTCATTTTTATTTTCAATTTTTATTAACAATTTTTCTTTAATTTTTGTTACTATATTTTTAATTTTTGTGTAAATGTTTTCAAATTCTATTTTATTTCCATCATTTTATTTTAGTCTACTTCAGTGTATTCACCTTTTCAAATTTTCAAACGATTTCCTTTTTTTCTCTTTTTTTCTCTTTTTTGTTTCTTTTCTTTTTCTTGAATGCAGTAAGAGAAAAACTTCATTTTTACTTTCAATTTCTATTAAAAACATTTTTCGTTAATTTTCTTACTATATTTTTTGCTTTTATGTAATTGTTTTCAAATTCTATTTTACTTCCATCATTTTATTCTAGTCTACAGCTGTGTATTCACTTTTTCAAATTTTCAAATGATTTCCTTTTTTTCTTTTTTCTTTTTTCTCTTTTTTCTCTTTTTCATTTCTTTTCTTTTTCTTGAATACAGAAAAAGAAATAATTAATTTTTATTTTTAATTTTTACTAAAACTATTGTTCTTTATTTTTTGACCATATTCTTTACTTTTGTGTATATATTTTAAAAATTCTATTTTACTCCCATCATCTCATTTTAGTCTACTTCAGTGTATTCATGTTTTCAAATTCTCAAACAATTTCTTTTTTTTTTTGTTTCTTCCCCCCCTTTCTTTTCTGTAATCTGTCAAGCCACTTTCAACACCCAGATCAAAACACACCTAGGATCTAGCATCATATATTTGATTTTTGTGTGTGGGTGTGTTTTTAATTTTTTAATTTTAATATTTTTTTAATCTTAATTTTTCTACCTCATTAATTCCTTTTCTCCACTCAAAATGACAAAACGAAGGAATTCACCCCAAAAGAAAGAGCACAAAGAAACGACAGCCAGGGATTTAACCAACACAAATACAAGCAAGATGTCTGAACCAGAATTTAGAATCACCATAATAAGAATACTAGCTGGAGTCAAAAATACATTAGAATCCCTTTCTGCAGAGATAAAAGAAGTAAAAAAAATAGTCAAAATGAAATTAAAAATGCTAACTGAGCTGCAATCATGGTTGGATGTAGCGGTGGCAAGGATGGACAAGGCAGAACAGCAAAAGAGCATGATTTAAGAATTAGAGAAATCAGTGACTCATTAAAAAGGAACAACATCAGAATCATAGGGGTCCCAGAAGAGGAAGAGAGAGAAATAGGGGTAGAAGGATTATGTGAGCAAATCATAGCTGAAAACTTTCCTAACCTGGGGAAAGACACAGACATCAAAATCCAGGAAGCACAGAGGACCCCCAACAAAAACTGACCATCAACAAGGTATATCATAGTCAAACTCACAAAATACTCAGGCAAGGAGAGAATCATGAAAGCAGCAAGGGGAAAAAAAAGTCCCTAACCTACAAGGGAAGAGAGATCAGGTTTGCAGCAGACCTATCCACAGAAACTTGGCAGGCCAGAAAGGAGTGGCAGGATATTTTCAGTGTGCTGAATCAGAAAAATATGCAGCCAAGAATTCTTTATCCAGCAAGGCTGTCATTCAAAATAGAAGGAGAGTTAAAAAGTTTCTCAAACAAACACAAATTAAAGGAGTTTGTGACCACTAAACCAGCCTTGCAAGAAATTTTAAGGGGGACTCTCTGAGGGGAGAGAAGATGAAAATATAGAAAAAGAGGGAGAGAGAGAGAGAGAGAGAGAAATAAATAAATAAATAAATACCCAAAGCAACAAAGATTAGAAAGGACCAGAGAATACCACCAGAAACTCCAACTCTACAAGCATCATAATGACAATAAATTCTTAGCTTTCAGTACTCACTCTAAACATCAATGGACTCAATGCTCTAATCAAAAGACATAGGGTAACAGAATGGATAAGAAAACAAGATCCATCTATATGCTGTTTACAAGAGACCCATTTGAGACCTAAAGACACCTTCAGATTGAAAATAAGGGGATAGAGAACCATCTATCATGCTAATGGTCAACAAAAGAAAGCCAGAGTAGCCATACTTAGACAATCTAGACTGGAAAATAAAGACTGTATCAAGAGATGCAGAAGGGCATTATATTATAATCAAGGAGTCTATTCACCAAAAAGACCTAACAATTTTAAACATTTATGTACCAAATGTGGAGCGCCCAAATATATAAATCAATTAATCACAAACATAAAGAAACTCATCACTAGTAATACCATAATAGTAGGAGACTTCAACACCTCATTCACAGCAGTGGATAGATCATCTAATCAAAAAATCAACAAGGAAACAATGGCTTTGAATGACACACTGGACCAGATGGACTTAACATATATTCAGAACATTTCATCCTGAAGCAGCAGAATATACATTCTTCTCCAGTGCACATGGAACGTTCTCCAAAATAGACCTATACTGGGACACAAATCATCCCTAACTAAGTACAAAAAGATTGAGATCATACCGTGCATATTTTCAGACCACAATACTATGAAACTCGAAATCAACCATAAGAAAAAATTTGGAAAGTTAACAAATACTTGGAGACTGAAGAACATCCTACTAAAGAATGAATGGGCTAACCAAGGAGTTAAAGAGGAAATTAAAAAGTATATGGAAGTCAATGAAAATGATAACACCACAACCCAAAACCTCTGGGAGACAGCAAAGGCAGTCATAAGAAGAAGGTATATAGCAATCCAGGCCTTCCCAAAGAAGGAAGAAAGATCTCAGATATACAACCTAACCTTATGCCTTAAGGAGCTGGAAAAAGAACAGAAAAAAAAAACCCAAAACCAGCAGAAGACAGGAAATAATAAAGATTAGAGCAGAAATTAATGGTATCGAAACCAAAAAGACAGTGGAACAGATCAATGTTCCAACCAGAAGCTGGTTCTTTGAAAGAATTAACAAAATTGATAAACCACTAGCCAGTTTGATCAAGAAGAAAAAGGAAAGGACCCAAATAAGTAAAATCAAGAATGAAAGAGGAGAAATCACAACCAACACCACAGAAATAAAAACAATAACAAGAGAATATTATGAGCAATTATATGGCAACAAAATGGGCAATCTGGAAGAAATGGACAAATTCCCAGATACATATACACTACCAAAATTGAAACAGGAAGAAATAGAAAACTTGAACAGACCCATAGCCAGTAAGGAAATCTAATTAGTAATCAAAGATCTGCCAAAAAACAAGAGTCCAGGGTCAGATGGCTTTCCAGGGGAAGTCTACCAAACAATTAAGGAAGAGTTAGCACCTATTCTCTTGAAGCTGTTCCAAAAAATAGAAATGGAAGGAAAACTTCCAGCTCTTTCTATGAAGCCAGTATTATCTTGATTCCAAAACCAGACAGAGACCCCACTAAAAAGGAGAACTATAGACCAATTTCCCTGATGAACATGGATGCAAAAATCCTCAACAAGATATTAGCCAACTGGCTCCAACAATACATTAAAAAAATTATTCACCATGACCAAGTGGGATTTATACCTGGCATGCAGGGCTGGTTTAATATTTGCAAAACAGTTAACGTGATTCATCACATCAATAAAAGAAAGGACAAGAACCATATGATCCTCTCAATAGATGCAGAGAAAGCATTTGACAAAATACAGCATCCTTTCTTGATAAAAACCCTCAAGAAAGTAGGGATAGAAGGACCATACCTCGAAATCATAAAAGCCATAAATGAACAACCCAATGCTAATATCATCCTCCATGGGGAAAAACTGAGAGCTTTCCCCCTAAGGGCAGGAACAAGACAGGGATGTCTACTCTTGCCACTGTTATTCAACATATATTGGAAGTCTTAGCTTGCAAGTCTAAGTCTTAGTCTGCAATCAGACAACACAAAGAAATAAAGGCATCCAAATCAGCCAGGAGGAGCTCAAACTTTTACTCTTCACAGATGACATGATACTCCATATGGAAAATCCAAAAGATTCCACCAAAAAACTGCTAGAATTGATTCATGAATTCAGCAAAGTTGCAGGATATAAAATCAATGCGCAGAAATCTGTTGCATTCCTATACACCAACAATGAATCAACAGAAAGAGAAATCAAGGAATCGATCCCATTTACAGTTGCACCAAAACCCATAAAATACCTAGGAATAAATCTAACCAAAGAGGTGAAAAATCTATACGCCAAAAACTATAGAAAGCTTATGAAAGAAATTGAAAAAGACACAAAGAAATGGAAAAAGATTCCATGTCCTGGATAGGAAGAACAAATATTGTTAAAATGTCAATACTCCCCAAAGCAACCTACATATTCAATGCAATCCTTATCAAAATAACAGCAGCATTCTTCACAGAGCTAGAACAAATAATCCTAAAATTTGTATGGAACCAGAAAAGACCTTGAATAGCCAAAGTGATCTTGAAAGAGAAAACCAAAGCAGGAGGCATCACAATCCCAGACTTCAAGCTATACTACAAAGCTGTAACCATCAAGACAGTATGGTACTGGTACAAGAACAGACACTCAGATCAATGGAACAGAATGGAGAACCCAGAAATGGACCCAAAAACATATGGCCAACTAATCTTTGACAAAGCAGGAAAGAATATCCAATGGAATAAAGACAGTCTCTTCAACAAATGGTGCTGGGAAAACTGACAGCAACATGAAGAATGAACCTGGTCCACTTTCTTACACCATACACAAAAATAAACTCAAAATGGATGAAAGACCTCAATGTAACACAGGAAGCCATCAAAATCCTCGAGGAGAAGGCAGGCAAAAACCTCTTTGATCTTGGCCGCAGCAACTTCTTACTTAGCATGTCTCTGGAAGCAAGGGAAACAAAAGCAAAAATGAACTACTGCAAGCTCATCAAAATAAAAAGCTTCTGCACAGCGAAGGAAACAATCAGCAAAACTAAAAGACAACCGACAGAATGGAAGAAGATATTTGCAAATGACATATCACATAAAGGGTTAGTATCTAAAATCTATAAAGAATTTCTGAAACTCAACACCTAAAAAACAAATAATCCAGTGACGAAATGGGCAACAGACATGAATAGACACTTCTCCAAAGAAGACATCCACATGGCCAACCGACACATGAAAAAATGCTCCACATCACTCATCATCAGGGAAATACAAATCAAAACCACAATGTGATACCACCTCACACCTCTCAGAATGGCCAACATTAACAACTCAGGCGAGAATAGATGTTGGCGAGGATGCAGAGAAAAAGGATCTCTTTTGCATTTTTGGTGGGAATGCAAGCTGGTGCAGCCACTCTGGAAAACAGTATGGAGGTTCCTCAAAAAGCCAAAAATAGAACTACCCTACGACCCAGCAACTGCACTACTAGGCATTTATCCATGGGATAAAGGTGTGCTGTTTCAACGGGACACATGCACCCCCATGTTTATAGCAGCACTATCAACAATACCCAAAGTATGGAAAGAGCCCAAATGTCCATCGATAGATGAATGGATAAAGAAAAGGTGGTATATATACACAATGGAGTATTACTCAGCAGTCCAAAAGAATGAAATCTTGCCATTTGCAACTACGTGGATGGAACTGGAGGGTATTATGCTGAGAGAAATTAGTCAGTCAGGGAAAGACAAAAATCATATGACTTCACTCATATGAGGACTCTAAGAGACAAAACAGTTGAACATAAGGGAAGGGAAACAAAAATAATATAAAAACAGGGAGGGGGACAAAGTAGAAGAGACTCATAAATATGGAGAACAAACTGAGGGTTACTGGAGGGGTTGTGGGGGGGGGATGGGCTAAATGGGTAAGGGGCACTAAGGAATCTACTCCTGAAATCATTGTTGCACTATATGCTAAGTAATTTAGATGTAAATTTTTTAAAAAAACAATAAAAACGAAGTTTTCAAAGAAAATAACCTTTGTTGGAGTTAGATGAAGAAGAAAGATGGAGGGAATTAACTTCTTTGTTTAAAAGGCCTTTCTGAGGGTCACCTGGGTGGCTCAGTCGGGTTAGGCGCCAGACTCTTGGTTTCAGCTCAGGTTATGATCTCTTGTTTTCATGAGTTCCAGCCCCACATCAGGCTGTCTGCTCTCAGCACAGAGCCTGCTTAGGATCCTCTGTCCCCTTTGCTATCTGCCCCTCCCCCACTTGCACTTTCTCTCTGTCTCTCTCAAAATAAATAAATAAACTTAACAACATAAATAAATAAAAGGCTTTTCCGGGTAGTTGAGACAGGCAAAAAGAAAAGGTAATGCATGTTACTGGATTGAAATGTGGAACTAGGACCTAGTAAATAAATTCCCTGACTTTCAAATTTTCAAAATGTTTTAATGTTTTATTTAATTAAAAAAAATTTTTTTTTTCAACGTTTATTTATTTTTGAGACAGAGACAGAGCATGAACAGGGGAGGGGCAGAGAGAGAGGGAGACACAGAATCTGAAACAGGCTACAGGCTCTGAGTGGTCAGCACAGAGCCCAACGCGGGGCTCGAACTCACAGGCCGTGAGATCATGACCTGAGCCGAAGTCGGACGCTTAACCGACCAAGCCACCCAGGCGCCCCTGTTTTCTTTATTTTTAAGAGAGAGAGAGAGAGAGAGAGTTGGGGGGAGGGGCAGAGAGAGGGAGACACAGAATACAAAGTAGATCCAGACTCTGAGCTGTCAGCACAGAGCCTGATGCAGGACCGTGAGATCGTGACCTGAGCTGAAGTCAGAAGCCTTAACCAACTGAGCCATCTAGGCTCCCTGACTTTCAAATTTTTATCGTCCACCTCCTCCTATGATGCAGAATATATTCGAAATAAAAAACAAGAAAGGTAGTGAGAATACCAACAGAGGCTTTAAAAGTTGCCTGTCATTACTCTGTTGAAAAAAAAAAAAAGTAGTGATATTTTTTGTATTCCTGTGGAGATCTTCTAAACTCTCTTTAGCAGAAAGAATGAGGAATGAGTATTTGTCTTTGATTGCACAATTGAGATTTGTCTTAACTACCCTTTTGGTTGGTGAAATATTTAGAGGCTAGAAACAAAGTCTTAATTGACCTTCACACATGAAACTCTCAGTAAAAATGATAGCTACCATTTATTAAATGCCTACTACGTGTGAGATACATTGCAGGCACTTAAAAAATGTTGTTCTAGAATATCTCAAAGATAAAAGAATATTCTGAATTATTCTACAAAGTTCCAGTACCTAAAACTGATGAGCCTCACTGTCAAGTCATCATATTAAAGTATGGGCCCTGACACATACAAGCACTAATTATTAGTAAGCTTCTTCATTAGACAACCACCCAAGTTAGTTCTTTAAAAAGTTAACTTTATTTTTAACTGTCATACTTTACCACCTTTAGTAACTTCCTAAAATGTTTTTCTATTGATTGTTTTCAAGAACAATAGCAAAACAATGGAAACAAACATTTACTGGGAAAGAACAAATTGGTAGATAAGATAGTTATTTTCAGATAGAAAATATTGATGGGTGGTATTTACGAAAACCCACTGTATTTATAAACACTGATTTGAAATTTCAAATTGAAAAAAATTTAATAACAGACATTTCCTACACATTTATTAATGCTTTAGTAGAAAGGCCAAAGACATGAAGTCTAGGGGCATTCTAAATACCTTTCTTTTTTTTTTAAGTTTATTTATTTTGAGAGAGAGAAAACGCCAGCAGGGAAAGGGCAGAGAAAGAGGCAGAGAGAGAGAGAGAGAGAGAGAGAGAGAGAGAGAGAAAGAGGGAATCCCAAGCAGGCTTTGTGCTGTCAGTGCAGAGCCCGATGGGGGGCTCGAACCCACAAACTGTGAGATCATGACCTGAGCCAAAACCATGAGTCAGACACTTAATCCACTGAGCCATCCAGGTACCCCTCATTCATGTATTCAACTTTTATCTAATATTTATAATGTATGATAAATATTGTATATTCAAAGAGGAAAAAGAAACTGCTCCCCTGCCCCCTTTTTTTCAATTATCTTACATTGCAGGCATCAGATAACTTTAACACAACACAGTGTGATGTTCTATAATCAGGGACAGACTTATGTACAGGTGCTTTGGGAATACAGAGAAGGAAGGTCTTAAGTGCTAAAAGGATGTGGGGACTTGAAAAAGTAGGAATTAACCACTGGGTGTGGGGCGCAGGGCAGGAAGAAAGGCTGGCAGCATTTCATGCCAAAGAACACAGCCTGTTCAGACAGGAGGGTGGGGAGCAAAGACATCACGTTCTAGAAATGACAAGTGGGGCTGAAGCACAGGGTTGTTGGAATACAGGCAAGGCCAGCCTGTGGCTAGAAAGATAATCAGATTACATCATGAAAGCTCATGGTGAGAATTTTAACCGGATGGCCAACTGAAGAATTTAAAACTGGAAAGTGACATCACCAGGTCCTGTGTTTAGAAAGCTCCCTTTGGCCGATGAGTGGAAGCTAATACCACATGCACACCAGCAAGAATCGGCGTGGAAGTCTAGGTATGAAATCATGAAGATCTGAGCCAAATTAGTTGCCATAAAACAGTCAGGGGAGACAGACTTTGTAGGGATTTATTTATTTTTTTTTTTTCAACATTTTTTATTTATTTTGGGACAGAGAGAGACAGAGCATGAACGGGGGAGGGGCAGAGAGAGAGGGAGACACAGAATTGGAAACAGGCTCCAGGCTCCGAGCCATCAGCCCAGAGCCTGACGCGGGGCTCGAACTCACGGACCGCGAGATCGTGACCTGGCTGAAGTCGGACGCTTAACCGACTGCGCCACCCAGGCGCCCCTAGACTTTGTAGGGATTTAGAAGACAGAAGCAACAAACTGGTTGATAGACTGAGAGACGGAAGGAACGGAAGATACTGCTCAGATGTCTAGACTGGGTAGGTGTCTGCTGATGCCATTAGCTGAGACTATAGTCTCAGAAGAAAGAGAAGAGTCATGGGAAGATGATGAATCTTATTTGTGACATGTTGAATTTGGGATGCTGGGAAATAAACAAGTGAAGAATTCTAAGCCAGATTCAAACCCTGCGAGTCCTCAGACATTGAAAGATTATATCTGGTGCCCTAGTCCCAGCTGTTAAACCAAAAACAATTCGAAACCCCACAACAAATACAAGGAAAACTAAAAATGTTTTGGTTTTTTTTCCTAATGATGACTTTAAAAAAAATGTTACCAAACTGTAGATTTTAAATATATGTTATATACATTTATTTCTATAAAAATTATATTTATACAAACGTACTTACCTATATAAATATATTTATATATTACTTTTTTTCCACCCCCTGCTTGGCACATGACAGAAACATGTGCATAAACAGACTGCCTATTGGGTAATCCAGCCTGGGAGGTGATGGGGGCAGTGGTCAGCCCTACTTCCTTCTCTATAGCTTCCCATGCACGGAAGAATTCACACATCAGCCCACGGCAAATGCCCTTCGGGTTTTACAGTAACACGAGCCCACAGCAATCAAACAGAAAAGGACGGTTCACAGGCATTTGAATAGGTCCAGTTCCTGAGTCTCATTTTCTGTATCCATTTACAGTCAGAGCTCTTGGGCCACCCTTCATTTTCCTATCTGATGTGTTCCTGCACTCCCGTGTCTGCCTGTCCATTAAGTACGTAGCACACGTTTACTCAACCTCAGAGTTTCTCAGATGGTTTCTATGAGAACCCCTTGGAGGGCTTGTTCAGCTGGATGGTAGGGTCCCACCACCAACGATCACTCTGATCTGAATCACTAGATCTAGGATGAGTCTAGAGAATTTACTGTTTTAACAAGTTTACCGGTGATCCTGCTATTGCTGCTGGTCCAGGGAGTGTAATCTAAGACAATTTTTCACAACCAGAGCAATTAGAAAAGAACTGAAACAAGAAATTCATTTTTAAAATTCCCTGAAAAAGACATAAGGAAGAACTTGCTGAAAGTAGGGTGTGTGCATGATGAACGAGCATTCAGAGTAACTGGGGTGGGGGTGGGGTCTTGCTGTTGAATAAAATACGAGATTAATTGCTATGACATTCCACTTGGTTTTGGTTTTGGAAAGCTGACCCTAAAAATGTTTATAGGCAAGCAGAAAAAGTCTCTCTACTTTGATTCAAAATGCAGCTGATGATAAGAAGGACAAAGCAACTAATTCTGCATTTCCAGACTTTGTAGATAGCTGTCACATGTACTTGCATAGAGCAAGACTGATGCTTTGAGAAAATAAAAGGTATGTGAGCTTGTGGCTCTTAGTTAAGAAGCTATCTTTAGTTGCTTGATCTCTGAATTTTTGCAAACTACGTGCCCTTCTTTGCGCAAACACTTATTTTTCCATTCAGTGAACAATCTTCATCAGCTACATTGGCCACCATTACCGTGAAAAAATAATCCTGATAGCAGGGATTTTAAAATGACAGAAGAGTAGGGAAACAAATCATATTTGAAAAGAGAAGTTAACATGGCAAGGCCTGGAAACAACTTGGTAATATTATGAACTGTTTAGAAATATATTTTCAGTTGAATAGAATTTAGAGGTTTTATACAACTTTAGTATGAGGCAACTCCCAACTTAGAAATGAATTCTATCTAGAAATGTTAAATTATTATAGTGTACACCTGAAACGAATATAACACTGTATGTTAACTAATTGGCATTTAAGTAAAAACTTAAAAAAAAAAAAAAAGATTAAAAACCTCCCTGCAAAGCCATTTGTTTAGCATTTGGAACAATTTCCAAATGACATTATACTCATAACATTCTATTTAAGGTTGAGGGTTGTTTTATTTCCAAATCCAAAGAAAATTTACAAAACTCTCAAGATAACTGAAATACCAGATCTTTATGTGGAAAAGGTAGAAGAAATATTTTATAAAGTAAACTTTTAATTTTTTTTTTGTTTTTTAATGTTTTTCTTTATTATTTTTGAGACAGAGAGAGACAGAGCATGAGCAGGGAAGGGGCAGACAGAGAGGGAGACACAGAATCTGAAACAGGCTCCAGACCCTGAGCTGTCAGCACAGAGCCCGACGCGGGGCTCGAACCCACAGACTGTGAGATCATGACTTGAGTTGAAGTTGGACACTTAACCAACTGAGCCACCCAGGCGCCCCTGAAATAAACTTTTTTTGAGAGAGAGAGAGTGCATGAGCTGGGGAGAGGGGCAGAAGGGGAGAGAGAGAAAGAGGTGAAGAGAGGGGGGAGAGAGAGAGAGAGAGAGAGAGAGAGAGAGAGAGAGAGAGAGAGAATATTAAGCAGGCTCCATGTTCAGCACAGAGCTGGACTCAGGGCTCTATCCCACGACCCTGGAATCACGACCTGAGCCAAAATCAAGAGTCAGATGCTCAATGAACTGAGCCACCCAAGTGCCCCTAAAGTATACTTTCTATTTGTGGAGTGTTAAAGAAAACATTCAGTGGGACTAGGTATTGCCTCATTCCTAGCTCTGTGGTCTCGCGCAAGTCATTTATTTTTTACCAACCTCGTTTTCTCAATAATAAACTGGTAGTATTGATTAAGAGCATTAGAAACCATGTTTAAGTTACAGTGTTGGCTAAGAGCATTGGAGACAATGTGTGTCAACTCCCCCTCCCTCACAGTGCAGGGTGCTGTCAGTAAGTACAGTAGTCTCCCCCCTCATCCAAGGAGGATATATCCCAAGACCCCCCAGTGGATGCCTGAAACCATGGATGGTACCTAATCCTATATATATTATGTTTTTCCCTATGCATACATATCTACAACAAAGTTTAATTTATAAATTAGGCACAGTGAGAGAGTAACAAGAATTAATAATAAAAGAGAGTAATAATAATATAACATTATTATATTATAGTGATATACTGTAATAAAGACTATGTGAACGTGCTCTCTCAAAACATCTGATTGTACTGCACTCTTGTGATGGTGTGATACAGTAAAAGGACTACATATGAAATGAAGTGAGGTTAATGATTCAGATGTTGTGACGTTGCATCAGGGTGCTATTGACCTTAAGATTTGTCAGAAGAAGGATCATCTGCTTCCGGACCAGGGTTGACTGTGGGTAATTAAACCTGCAGAAAGCAAAACTCAGATAAAGGGACTACTGTTTCATAGCACTTATTATGCTTTTATCAACCACCCCTTCTGTACCAGGAAGAGTACTAGCAATTTTCCTGTTATTCCATTTAATCACCAAAATAATCCTAGGAGGTAGGTATAGCTATTTTTATTGCTGTATGAGGAAAATAGAAAAAGGAAATGGTTTAAAATTTTAATGTTAAAAACTAGTACCTAAGGAAAAAAATACATATAACCAGGAAGGGTGACAACCTTACGATTGGTTGTATCATATTTACAATCATTATCTCATCGATCCTTGCAGCTATCCCATGAGATTGAAATGACTATTTTTTTTCCATTTTATCTATAAGTATTCTGATTATGAGCACATTTCAGAGTCTAATCTAAAGTAGGTAATATGGGATCAGGAATCATTTGGGGGAGTTACAGGCTGATACAATTCCCATATCAGTTACAAAGCTGTGGTTTCAGTCTAGGACAATGTGGGTGAGGGACAGAATAGCCTATAGAGGTGGCCAATGGGAAAGTACTAGGAAAAGTCAGGTGTAATCCATTGGTTGAATGTACCAGATGTTCCGAAATCAGATGTTTATAATCTAGGGAACATCTGGATTTGATGGATGTAAACATTGCGAATGCACTA
This sequence comes from Neofelis nebulosa, assembly GCF_028018385.1. Taxonomy (NCBI): domain Eukaryota; kingdom Metazoa; phylum Chordata; class Mammalia; order Carnivora; family Felidae; genus Neofelis; species Neofelis nebulosa. The sequence continues at coordinate 53,701,533 of NC_080789.1, forward strand.
TAATTCTGTACTCAAAAATTAGCTATAAATGTCTTGATGGATAAGGAAATTGTTATTTATAAATAAATGGTCTCATTTAGTATGAAGAAATAAATGAATCCCTTTCAATGTCAGGGATTTTCAGTCAGTATATTACTACATACAAAACCAGAATCTAAACTATTTCTGTGAGTTATTGGGTGGCTCAGTTGGTTAAGCATCTCATTCTTGATCTCAGCTCAGGTCTTGATCTCAGGGTTGTGAGTTCAAGCCCCATGTTGGGCTCCATGCTGGGCATGAATCCTAGTTTAAATAAATAAATAAGCTATTTCTGAAGCAAACCCGAATTAATGTTAAATATTTAATGTCATATCCTTGTTAAGAGCTAAAACAGGTTACCAGTTCAGTGTGAAGCAGAGATCTACATGACTTGGTATCCATTTATTATCAATCTGGATATTGTCTGAAGTGAGCTAAGCCTTCTCTTATTAAGGAAGTTCTGCTTAGCACAGATCCTAAGGGATAAAGTGAGAAAAGTCTTTAGGAAAACAGAGGTTATAAATATAAAGAAAGGATATAATTCTTTAAAGTTTATTTATTTTGAGGGGGGGTGGTGGTGGAGAGAAGCAGAGAGAGAGAGAGAGACAGAGAGAGAGACAGAGAGAGAGACAGAGAGAGAAAATCCTAAGCAGGCTCCACGCTGTCAGTGCAGAGCCTGACATGGGGCTTGAACCCATGAACCATGAGATCATGACCTGAGCCAGAGTCGAAGTGGGACGCTTAACTGACTGAGCCACCCTGGCGCCCTCTGAATATAATTTTTTTTAAAGAGTTAATTTACCAACCAGACCCTATTACTTGTTAGGCATTAGGCTAGGTGCTAGAAACACCAAGATAATAAGAATGTTCTTCCTCCATAGGACTTCACTACCTAATGGGAAGACATAGGTAAACTGCTAGTTATGATATGAGGAGGTTAGCACAATAAGGGATGCATGAATCTACAGCTGTGTGAGAGAGTAGTCCTGGAAAGGTACTATTCATCCTTTTCCTGGCCTGACTTCCAAACAAGTGTTTGCTTTCTACTTGAACCAAAATACCCCTGATTTTTTTTTTTTTTGAAAACTGCTTTTGACACTGTGCACCTCTCATCCAGCTTCTTCTGATGTTGACATCAAAACTAAGAAATTAACACAGCTACAGCATTGTAGTGCTGTGTCTCCTCTGTCTGCGATCTGACAGTTTCTCAGTCTTTCCTGTTTTTGTTTTTGTTTTGGATCTTGACACTTTTGAAGATGCCTGGTCAAATATCCTCAGTTTGGGTTTGATTCATGTTTTCTCATGAGTATAATGAAGTTAAAGATTTGGGGAAGCATGTCGCATAAGTGATGTGCTCTTGTCGCTGCACGATGTCAGCAGGTACAGGATATTAACCTTGGTCGCTTGTTTTATGGGATGTCTGCCAGGTTATTCCACTGTAAATTATTGTTTTTCGATTTGTAATTAAATATTTAGGGGGAATCTGTGATGTTTTCACTGAAGAAATTATCCAGACCTTTTATTCCCCTTGAAAATAGTCTTATGGATGGCACAGTCATTGTGTATCAAAGCCATAGTTTTATTTTTTTTTCTTTGAATCTTACTTTTTAAATTTACATCCAAATTAGTTAGCATACAGTGCAACACTGATTTCAGGAGTAGATTCCTTAGTGCCCCTTACCCATTTAGCTCATCCCCACTCCCACAACCCCTCTAGGAACCCTCAGTTTGTTCTCCATATTTATGAGTCTCTTCTGTTTTGTCCCCTTCCCTGTTTTTATATTATTTTTGTTTCCCTTCCCTTATGTTCATCTGTTTTGTCTCTTAAAGTCTTCATATGAGTAAAGTCATATGATTTTTGTCTTTCTCTGACTAATTGCATTTAGCATAATACCCTCCAGTTCCATCCACAAAAGCCATAGTTTTAAAGGCCTAGAAATGAGATTGTATTTATGAGACGAGTAACCAAGTAGGAGGTCCATGTATCTACCCTGTAAATGAACGTCCTGGTAAGGTCTTCAACTCACATTTTCCTGGGGGGAAGGAAATATGAAACAGACGAGTGAAGTAAATCTATTAATGACTGGGACATATGTACAGTGTGTAACAAACATTGAGGGTCTCTCAGTTTCTGATTACTCACCACTTAAATTCAGGGACTTGCTCATCCTAAGGGTGGGAGCACAGATACTCCCAAATTTGCATTTGTAATAGGTGTGAAAGGCATTTTGGGGGGGGGCGCCCCTAAAAGGGATGACCATCTCATTTTAATCAGAATTTACCTCCCAGCTGATCTTCAAGAACGACATAATTGAAGAACGAGAAGTTAATTATATGAAAAATATTTCTCTGGAAAATCCTGTGATGTGACACTGGTCTTAGGGGTGGGTATAAAGGTAGTGGGTTTTTCAGTTAGTGATAAACACTCATACTATAGAAATATTCAAAGGAGGCTCAGTCAGTTGAGCGTCTGACTTCAACTCAGGTCATGATCTCGCTCTGTCTCTGTCTCCATCTCTCTCTCAAAAATAAATAAACATTAAAAAAAATATTCAAAGGAGAACAGGTATGAAAGTCTGCTTGTTTTTGCAAAACAAACTAGACTTGCAAAGCTAAAGATATATTATCACTTTTCTGAGATAGATAATACTCAGGTTACAGTGAAATAGGAGAACTTCTTATAAAACTGTGGTTCACAAATCTGGCTAATATTACCAAATTCAATTATACCAAATATCCTATTTGAGAAAAATTTTGGAGGCCTAGAGAAAATATTAACAGTAGTGATCCCCTGGGGAAAATTTTGGAGTCTTTTACTTTTTCATTTACAGTTCTATTCAATTGTATTTCATTTATTTATTTATTAATCATTTTACAAATTGTTCAAAAAATTTTAAATTATTTTTTAAATGTTTTATTTATTTTTGAGAGAGAGCATGAGCAGGGAAAGGGCTGAAAGAGAGGGAGACACAGAATCCAAAGCAGGCTCCAGGCTCTGAGCTATCAGCACAGAGCTGGATGCAGGGCTTGAACTCACCAACTGTGATATCATGACCTGAGCCGAAGTCGATGCTTAACCAACTGAGCCACCCAGGTGCCCTGGGTTTTATTTATTTATTGACTATGATCAGGTACTACTTTAAATTGAAAATAAATTAGACAGGAAAAATTTTAAATCCTATATTTAGTAAATACTAATGCCTTGCTATAAGTGAAAGAAGGTCAGAACACAGTAAATTGATCTTGATAGAGGCTAGTTACTGAAGTATCCAAAGGACGTTGGTAAAGGGTAATTGTTCTACAATAAAAGCTTGAGAAAGGGATTCTGCATTTATGGGGACTCAGTGGATGCCAGTGCATGCGGTTGGTTAGATGTTTAGCCACTACATAGATTTTCCAATTGGAAGGAGTTCATAGTTTAGCAAAGCAACGGTTGAACAACGGTTTGTTGTTCATTTAGATTTTGCCTTATTTAGAATCCTGCCCCCAAATTTAAAATTAGAGAAAGGGGCTCAAGATAAAATTATTTTTCTGTTCTGTGAAAAGTAATAAAAACTCATTGACAGAAATGGTATTTCACTGAACATTTGCATGTTGGTTCTTTCGTTTTTTTGTTTTTTACATAATTATTTGGGATGCTGTAAACTGGAGTTCCTGGTTATGAAAAAGCCAAAGGCGAAAATGCCTTTAAAAATATTATAGATACAGGGGTGTCTGGGTGCCTCAGTCAGTTAAGCATCGGACTTCTGCTCAGGTCATGATCTCATGGTTTGTGGGTTCGAGCCCCACATCTGGCCCTGGAGCCTGCTTCGGATTCTGTGTTTCCCTCTCACTCTGCTCCTCCCCTGCTCATACTCTGTCTTTCTCTGTCTCTCTCAAAAATAAACATTAAAAAAATATATACATATATACTATAAGTACAAAAAAGAAACGAAAAGAAACGAAAGAGATCAGTGAGGTTTACCCAGGCCTCACCTAAGAGCAAAAATTCCAGTTCCTCTTCAGAGAATTACCTTCCCACCAACACCTGGGCTGCTCTCCCAGCTTCCTACTGCTGAGAAGAATGAGGGCCTGTATTCCCTCCTGAACTTACTGAGCTGTTCAGTAAGTAACTCCACAAGTAACACAGAATCCTGGCAAATTAAATGGTAGGTAAACATGGGAACAGGATACAGAATAAGTAAACATGAACAGGATACAGCTTTCTTGCAAAAAAAAATTTTTTTAAGCCAATATTTAACAAATGTTACCCCTGATGAAACACATTCATCAGTTGGTTTTTCAGACATTTTTCTGTTTAAGAAAATAGTTTACATTAAGTGTCTCAATATTAAATACGGCCAGCTTTGAAAATACACTTTTGTTCCTATGTTGGAGGAAAATACTTGTATAAGTTTATTAAACAGTTAAGTACTAGGTAAAACAGGGCTTGCTTCTGATTTCTGAGAGCTCTTTTGTGTTCCTACCGTTAAGCTTATTCTGGGTTCGAAATAGGGTTTGCGCGGTAGATAATGTTGTACGTGGTGCTAATGAGAAATAAAAGTAATTCTAGAAATGCCTAGGGAAAAACTTTTAATGATTCTTATGCAACACTTGTGAGTTTTGTCGTGTTAAAGCTCTGAAAAGTCTTTCACACAAGGTGCTCCTCATTTCCACTGCCGGCCCACCATGGGGCCGGCCCACCTAGATTCCACCTGTCTCCCCTTCCCAAACCTCCAGCTCCCGAAGTTTCCATTCCCGGAGGCGCAGGCAAGCATTCCTCAGCTAGGGGATTCCTCAACTGGCTCGGCCCGGCTCCACGTGACCTCCCCTAACACCTGTATACTGCCTTCAGCTCACAGCGCCCCCATCCCCTCCGCCAGGTACCGACCCAGCCCGGCTCCCCCTCCCCCAGGAGGTCACGATCCCGGTGCGAGCCTCGCTCGGGCCGGCAGGGGAGGGGCGAAGGCCACGGCCACGGCAGTTGCTCGAGCCCTTGCAGCCTGATTATCACATGACTGGACGGCGGCGGTAGCCGTGGCAGCAGCCGCGCCGGCTCTGCCGGCTCGCCGGGTGGGCTCAGTTCCGCTCACGCAGGAGTCGGGCGCAGAGGGCGGGGAAGGAACCTGCTGCCGCTGCGGTCGCCCAGTCGCTCCCGGAGCGCGCGGCGTCTCCCCGGGCCCGGCCGGCCCGCTCCATGCCGCTCCGTTGCGGAAGTGTAGCGGGGGGAGGCGGCGGCGGCGGCTGCACGGAGCGCGGGAGGCCGGGGCCCGGCCCCCTGCAGCACTAGGCTCCGGGAGCCGCGCGGCGCGCCCCAGCGGCCCGGCTGCCCGTGCGCCCGGCGCCCGCCGCAGCCTGCATGCCCCGCGCTGCGCTTCGTCCGGCCCCCGCCGCCGCCTCCTGCTCGCACCGCTGCTGCCGGGCGCCGGAGTAATATGCTCACCCGAGTGAAATCTGCCGTGGCCAATTTCATGGGCGGCATCATGGCTGGCAGCTCAGGCTCCGAGCACAGCGGCGGCGGCTGTGGAGGCTCGGACCTGCCCCTGCGCTTCCCCTACGGGCGGCCGGAGTTCCTGGGGCTGTCTCAGGACGAGGTGGAGTGCAGCGCCGACCACATCGCCCGCCCCATCCTCATCCTCAAGGAGACCCGGCGGCTGCCCTGGGCCACTGGCTACGCAGAGTGAGTGTAGCGACACCGGCGGCGCCCCTGCTCTCCTCGCGGCCCTTCCCCGCACGGTTCCAGCCCTCCTCTCTCCTCCTTCCTCGGCCTCAGGGCCCTCCAGGGGCTGCCGGCGTCCAGGCCTCGGCGGGGACCTCTTTACTTACACTGGCCATTCCTCTCCTTTCCTACTCCCCCTTCCCCCAACCCCAAGGACGCAGCGTCTCCAGCCCGGGTATGGGTGGTGGATGGTGGGTGGCAAAGCTGGACCGTGGGAAAGCTAAGGTTGCACGGGTCTGTGATTCCGGGGGCTGTGACACTTGGAAGAAAGTGCGTAGAACAGCTTTGCTGAAGTTTGAAACACAGCAGGGAAAGCTGGTATCTGCGCCCACCCTCCCCAAAAGCTTTGCGCCACCGCATGAAGTTTGTGGGGAAGAGTCAGGAGGAGCTGTCGCTGCGCGTGAGTGGGTGGGTGGGGGGCAGTTCGTGTGCAAGGTTACACATATGAGAAGGTCTCAGTTTCTCTGACTTAAGTCTAGGAGCTTGCTCGCTTCTTCTTTAGCGGGTAGTAAACCTCTGCGCGTTCGGTAAATGCCAGTACTGTTAACCCCAGTCCTCTGGGAGTGGGAACTTATTTCAGGTGTCTAACGATAGCATTTTGGTAATCAGCTTTGGCGATTAAGCGAGCGTTTGAGTGATTTACTATTTCAAGAACTGATTCAGTTAGGTTGACGACCTGGAGTGGAACTGGGAAAGGAGGGAGGATTTTAATGGCCTCCCCGCCTCCCCAGCTACTCCTCCATTGACTATTAATGACCATCTTATGAATGATAGGATAAGTAAGGTTTCTCCTCCTACTCATCGTTATGAAACTGGGAAATTGGGAAGGTGGCATTTAGGAGACCAGAGATCAGGGCTTAACAATGACCCGGTGGATGCACAAGTGCACGCAAAACCCCGGTGCCGGGCACACCTGCCCCTTTTCCTTTAACTCCATCTGCTCCATGATCTTGGCCCTCCCCTCTCCGCGAACAGCATCGCTCGCTGATTGGTTCACCCGGGAACCAATCGGCTCTCCCGACGCCTAGGCGCTTCGATGCTGACCCTGTTCTGGTGGCCCGGATACCCGCGAGCAGGCAGGGTTCCCGACGCTCCGGGTTCCGGTGCGAGACGGGGCTTGCAAGACGCTCTGCTTAGAGTCTCGAATTCTTTTTTTCCTTTCCTTTTCATCATACGACCTTTTCTCCGTGGGTTTTAATAGAAAAGGCGAATAAATAGGGAGAGACTACTGGAATATAAAAGATGGTGACAAAGCCCAGTGAGAAGGTTGGGTGCTAAAACAATAACCATTAACACATAATAAGGGACAAGCCTGGTTAGGGAATGTTGTGTGGGGGGGGGGGGGGGGAGTACCAGATAGCCTTATAATTTATAGGAGAATCTAAAGCAAAGATAAACACCTGTGTAAGGAAGAAAAGCCTGTTCATACATACCAAACACCTTTTGTTGAGTGAAATTAAAAAAAAAAATGTTTAAAGCCTATTTAGACGCACTGCAAGGCAAAACAGCTCGGAGGCATACTGTGTCCTACAATTGTGTGAGGTGGGGGACTTGTGCTTGCCAAAAAACCTGAACAACCCAGCCATTTGTCGCTCCAGTGGGATTTACAGGGTGAGAGCATCTGTCTGAGGGGCAGAATGACAAGGAGATAGTGAGAAAGTCATGAGAAGTAGGAAGGAAGATGTTATAACCCATGTGGAAGCTCTCTGGGCACGATAAAAGGAGGACCTCAAACGGGAAGAAAAGGAAAGGGGAATAAAAACCAGTTTCAGAATGTTTGGTTCCTATGGCAGGCACATGATATGCTCAGGACTGTAAAGAATATAAGGGAATCTGAAATGAGAGCTGTAGCAGGGATGGATGGGACCTAGGGGCTACACCTCCTCCTAGCTAGGCCTCCATTTCCTTATCTCTAAGAAGTTTGCCTTTTCCTAGACCCAGATGTGAGAGATGTTCGGTTAGAAGGACCCCTGTAAAAATCTTTAATTTTAAAAATCAGTTATTTTTTAAAATAAAATTTTTTTTATCTTTGTTTTTGAGAGAGAGAGCACGAGTTTTTGAGCACGAGTGAGCAGGGAAGGAACAGAGAGGGAGACACAGAATCCAAAGCAGGCTCCAGGCACAGAGCCAGAGATGGGGCTCAAACTCACCAACCGTGAGATCATGACCTGAGCCCAAGTCGGACGCTTAACCGACTGAGCTCCCCGGGCACTCCTAAAAACTACTTATTAAATGCTCACTGGGTTAAGTGGCTTGGACTTTTGATTTCAACTCACGTCACTATCTCACAGTTGGTGAGTTGGAGCCCCATACTGGGATCTGTGCTGACAGCGTGGGGCCTGCTTGGGATTCTCTCCCTCCCCACGCATAGTCTCACGTGTGTGCTCTCTCTCTCAAAAATAAATAACTAAACATTAAAAAATAAAGAGTGGATTAAAATATTAAAAATATTAGTTGTGAAACTAGTACATACTTGTGAATTCAAGCAAAGACCTGTACCTTTACACTCCCCCACTCCCTTTAGGGTTAGTAACTGTTTAGTGTTTGGTGTGTGTGCCTTTCTAGACTTCTTTGAATGCACTTATGAATATGCATCATGTGTTTCTTTTTTCTTCCCACGATAGACTCCTACTGAGTATGTTATTCTGTAGCATTTTCAGAAAACGCTATGTCATGGACTTTATTCCAAGTCAATACATACAGAATTGCCTCATTCTTTTTTTTTAATTTTTTTTTTCAACGTTTTTTTTTATTTATTTTTGGGACAGAGAGAGACAGAGCATGAACGGGGGAGGGGCAGAGAGAGAGGGAGACACAGAATTGGAAACAGGCTCCAGGCTCCGAGCCATCAGCCCAGAGCCTGACGCGGGGCTCGAACTCACGGACCGCGAGATCGTGACCTGGCTGAAGTCGGACGCTTAACCGACTGCGCCACCCAGGCGCCCCTGCCTCATTCTTTTAAAGTATATACATAGTACTAATAATAGCTAACAATAGGTGCTTACTGTTTAGTACTTTCACTGTTTGCAGCTTTGTATCATATCATTTGATTCTCACAACAACCCTATAAAGTAGGCAGTAGCATTTGCATTTTCTATAAAACAGAATATATATATATATATAACAGAATATATATGTAACAGGATATATATATATATATATATATATATATATATATATATAAAATAAGACACAGGCAATGAATGATTAAGCAATATATATATCTACATATATAAGCAATATATATGTAACAGAATGTATATATAATATAGTATATATAAAATAAGGCACAGAGGCAATGAATGATTAAGCAACTTTCCCAGAGTCCTACCACCTTAACAGAGCCTGTATTTGAACCCAAGCATGATTCCACAGCCCACAATTACCAAACTGCCTCCTTACAGGGTATTAAACTATGGTGCATTTATCTATACCCAGGATTAAGCACTGTTATCTTGTCCCCTCCCTTTGCCAGATGTCAGATGTACTGTACCACTTCCTCAAACCTTGAACTGTACTTACTCTTCCTGAAAACACACATCCTGAATGATCAAAATGTCTGAAATAGAGAAGGGGAGAGAGAGATCTGTAGGGCTATGATCAGACGCTGCTACCAGCAACACTGCCCTTTACTATAGTATCTCATGGAAGGAGGAATTCCCTTTGTTCTAGAAGGTACCTAAGAGAGAGAGAATTGGTAAAGAGATTGCTCAGAGAGTAGGGACCAGGGGGATGCTATGAATCAAGGTCTGAATCAGAAGGGGTTTGCTTACCCTTCCAAAAAGTGAGTTACTTTCAATGCCTTCCTGGGGAGGAAGAATTGGCATCTGGGTGTTTGAGCAGTTAGAGGACTCTAACTCTAGGGCTGACCTTTTGGACGATAGAAAAATTAAGGATAAATGTTCAATTTTTTGCCACTTCTTGTTAATCCTTTTCGAGCAGAGATTCTCTGTAGGTTATAGGCCTAGAGAATTAGCTTAAGAAATCCCTGTAAGACTTGAGGATCCAGAAACTGAAGACCCTCACTTATTAATTCAGTATTTATTGGTGTTGTGCTGAATGGAATTTCCTGGCTCCTCAAAAAGCTTTCTATTGTGGCTGAAGCTTTTAGCCACTTGATTAAGGGCTATATGCTAGGTTGTAAGACTCTGTAAGGTGTTACAGTTAAAAATAACATCCAGAGAGCTCACATCTTTTTTAAAAAAATGGATTAAAAAGTTTTCTTTTTTAGTTTGGCTTTGAAATTATGGATTTAGACTGTTAGATCTGCTCAGAGAGAGCCCATGGGAAACAACAGTTTGACCCAGGGACCCCCACAGGGCAGCTACTTCCCTTCTCTCTCCATGACTTTAAACTTTTTTTTTTTTTTTTTAAGTTAAGCTTATTTTTTTTGAGAGAGAGAGCAGGCCAGCAGGGGAGGGGCACAGAGAAAGGAGGACAGAGGGTGTGTGGGGCTTGAACTCATGAACTGAGAGATCATGGCCTGAGCTGAAATTGGCCGCTCTGAGCCCCCTGGGCACCCCTCTCTCTAAAACTTTAAATCCCACCCAAGTGGTTCCTGTGTTTCAGGGACGTGGAAGTTGGTTCATTTTTAATGGATTAGGAGCCCATTTTGACTTCTCCCCAGCTTGTCCAACCTTACTCTCATCAGTGGTCAGCTGGACTTACAGATACAAGTGGATATGGAGTTCATGCCCAAAACTACCGCAGCAGCAGAAAAAACCAGAGAACGTTTAGTAGTCTGCATATGAAAGCGTCACATTCACGTTTTTGTCGGGGATAAATTTTTGCTTGTACAGAAATAGGTAATTACAGCATTTTACTTGGGGTATAGCTACAACTATACAATTCTCTTTATTTGTGTTTATTTTTGAGATACAGAGCATGAACAGGAGAGGGGTGGAGGGAGAGGAAGACAGAGTATCTGAAACAGGCTCCAGGCTCTGAGCTGTCAGCACAGAGCCCGATGTGGGGCTCGAACTCACAAACTGTGAGATCGTGACCTGAGCCAAAGTCGGACGCTTAACCTACTGAGCCACCCAGGAGCCCCTCGTCGTCGTCGTCGTCGTCGTCGTCGTTTTTTCCCCCTAGTATCTTTCTTATAAAAGTGACCCAGGCATGGGTACAAAAAAAAAAAAACAAAAACTATTTTAAGTTCTTTGTGTCTCATAGTGTTCAAAATTGTGATGAAATAGCCTTGTGTAAATCCAGCAAATAGCCCACACGCATTTAGATTTGTTTTGGAATCTGTAGGCTGTTCCGCGGCCCCAGCTATTGGCACTAATTAACAATCACCAGTGAATCACGTTGGTTGTCTGTGAGGTTGTGATGACAGAGAAACCACTATTTCTCTCTTGATCCAAAGCTCAGAAATCCCCTGGCCTTTATTTTTTCTTCTGACCTCCTCTAGCACAGCCACCCCTCTTACACCTCTTAGCAGAGCTCCTGCCTGGGAACTTCCTGTTTAACTTTTGCAGCGGAAGAATCTTGAGGTTCTTTACTTCTTCTATAAAGATAAAAAGGAATGGATTGTGGAGGAAGGTGTCTCATTTAACAAAACTCTCCATAGCACTTACTTGCAGATGAATTAAAAGTTCAGAGTGGCCTAAAACATGTCACCTGCCTTTCTGGTAACCTGCAGAAGGTATTCATTTCCTATTTTAAAGCAGGTGGTTAAGCTCTCCTTCATTTTTCAGATTTAACACAATGAAGTCTTCTCCTCTGGGATGGAGCTTCTGGGCTGTCCCTTAGGAACCTGGATCAGTTTCCTTCAAAGACTAGTGATGCTTTTGGCAGAGGATTTAACCGTTCTGAGGGGTTGTGTTTATTCTGTGTTTCAGCTTCAGTTAGGTAGACATCTCTGATATTTTCCCACCACACAGTGCTTCCTAACTATGGTTATGGTAGTACCAGCTGATAAAACTGACTGCATCCTAGAATTGTTTTCTAAAAATATATTATTGAGGACAAATTTTTATTGAGATATAATTGACATTGATTTCAGATGTGTAGCATAATGATTCCACATCTGTATATATTGTGAAATCACACTAAATCTAGTTAACACCCATCGCCACACATAGTTACAATTCTTGTGTGTGATGAGAACTTTTAAGATTTGCTCTTAGCAACTTCAAATGTACAAGACAGTATTATTAACTGTAGTCATCACCCTGTGCATTACCTTTTGACCACCTTAATCCATTTTTGTACACCCTTCCCAACCGTTCACCAATCTATTCTCTGTATCTATGAGGTGTTTTTTTTTTTTTTTTTTTTTTTTTTTAAGATTTACACACATAAGTGAGGTAATATAGTATTTGTCTCGGACTTGTTTCACTTAGCATAATGCCTCAAGGTCCACCTATGTTCTCACAAATGGCAGGATTTCCTTTTGTATGGCCAAGAATACTCCATTGGGTGTATATATCTATACATGAAAGATATATGTATAAAATATATATGATATGTAGATACACACCCGCATTTTCTTTATCCATTCATCTATCAATGGGCAATTAGGTTTTTTTCCGTGTTTTGACTATTGTAAATAATGCCACAATGAACATGAAGATGTAGGTATTTTTTGAGTTAGTGTTTTCATTTCCTTTGGATAAATACCTAGAAGTGGAATTGCTGGATCATATGGTAATTAGATTTTTAATTTTCTGAGGAAACTTCCATACTGTTTCCCATAGTGCACCAATTTACATTCCCACCAACGGTGCACAAGGGTTCCCTTTTTTCCCCACATCCTAACCAGAGCTTGTTATTTCTTGTTCTTTTGATCATAGCCATTCTAACAGGTATAAGCTGGTATCTCATTGTGGTTTTAGTTTGCATATCCCTGAGGGTTAGTGATGTTGGGTATGTTTTCATGTTGGCTATTTGTATGTCTTCTTTGGGAAAAAAAAAATATCCATTCAGATTCTCTGCTCATTAAAAAAAATGAGATTTTGGGGCGCCTGGGTGGCGCAGTCGGTTAAGCGTCCGACTTCAGCCAGGTCACGATCTCGCGGTCCGTGAGTTCGAGCCCCGCGTCAGGCTCTGGGCTGATGGCTCGGAGCCTGGAGCCTGTTTCCGATTCTGTGTCTCCCTTTCTCTCTGCCCCTCCCCCGTTCATGCTCTGTCTCTCTCTGTCCCAAAAATAAATAAAAAACGTTGAAAAAAAAATGAGATTTTTAAAATTTAAATTAAAAAAATTTTTTTGAATGAGTTTTTTCTATATTTTGGATACTAACCCCTTATCAGATATATGGCTAGCACATATTTTCCTCCATTCAGTAAGGTCCCTTTTCATTTTGTTGATGGTTTCCCTTGCTGTGCAGAAATTTTTTAGTTTGAATAGTCTCACTTGTTTAATTTTGCTTTTGTTGCCTTTGCTTTTGGTGTCACACCAAAAAATTGTTGCCAAGATCCAGGTTGAGGACCTTACCACCTATGTTTTCTTCTAGGAGTTTAATGGTTTCAGCTAGCATTCAAGTCTTTAATCCATCTTGAGTTAATGTTTGTGTCTGCTGTACGATAGTGGTCCAGTTTCTTTCTTTTGCATGTGGCTGTCCAGTTTTCCCCCACACCACTCATTGAAGAGACTGACTTCCCCCCATCATGTATTCTTGGCTCCTCTGTCATAAATTGGCCATATATGTATGTATGGGTTTGTTTCAAGGTTCTCTGCTCTATTTACCTATGTGTCTGTTTTTATGCCAATACCGTGCTATTTTAATTGCTGTGGCCTTATAATATAGTTTGAAATCAGGAAGCGTGATGCCTCCAGTTTTGTTCTTCTTTCTCAAGATGTGTTGGGTCATTTGGGGTCTTTTGTGGCTCCATACATATTTTAGGATGGTTCCAGTTGTGTGAAAAATGTCTTTGGAATTTTGATAGAGGGACTGCATTGAATCTGTAGATTGCTTTGGGTAGTCTGGACATTTCAACAGTGTTTTTTCTAATCCATGAGCATGGAGTGTCTGCCATTTGTATTTTCTTCACTTTCTTTCATCAGTGTCTGATAGTTTTTAGTGACAGTTCTGTCACTTCTTTGGTTAAATTTACTTCCAGGTATTTTATTCTTTGGTGTGTAGTTGTAAGTGGAATTGTTTTCTTAAGTTCTCTTTCTGATAGTTCATTATTAGTGTATAGAAATACAACTGATTTTTGCATATTGATTTTGTATCTTGTAACTTGACTGCATGTGTTTATCCCAACAGGTTTTTGGTGGTCTTTAGGGTTTTCTATTTATATCCTGTCATTTGCAAATAGTGTCAGTCTTTGTGTCTCCCTTTCTGATGGGGATGCTCTTTCTTTGCTTTTTTTTTTTTTCTTTCTTTCTGCCTAATTGTTCTAGCTAGGACTTCTAGTACTGTGTTGAATAAAAGTGGTGAGGGACACCTGGGTGGCTCAGTCAGTTAAACCTCTGACTCTCGGTTTTGGCTCAGGTTATGATCTCATGGTTTGTGAGTTTGAGCCCCACATTGGGCTCCTTGCTGACAGTGTGGAGCCTGCTTGGGATTCTCTCTCTCCCTCTCTTTCTTCCCTTCTCCTACTCGCTCTGTCTCTCTCAAAATAAATAAACTAAAAAAAAAAAAGTGGTGAGAGTAGACATCCTTGGCTTGTTCTGGATCTTAAAGGAAGAACTTTCAGCTTAGCACCAGTGAGTAGTGAGTATGATGATAGCTGTGGGCTTGTCATAGATGACCTTTATTACATTGAGATACATTACCTCTATACCTATTTTGTTGAGAGCTTTTATCAGAAATGGATACTGAATATTGTCAAATGCTTTTTCTCCATCTGTTGAGATAATCATGTGATTTTTATCCTTCATTTTGTTACTGTGTATTATATCAATCGATTTGTGTGTATTGAACCATCCTTGGATCTCTGGAATAAATCCCACTTGATCATGGTGTGTGATCCTTTTAATGTGTTGTTGAATTCAGTTGGCTAATATATTGTTGAGCTTTGCATCTATGTTCAGGAGGAATATTGGCCTCTAATTGTCTTTTCTTGTGGTGTCCTTGTCTGGTTTCAGTATCGAGGTAATGTTGGCTTTGTAAAATGTATTTGGAAGTGTTCCCTCTTCTGTTATTTGGAAGATTGAGAAAGAAGGACAAATTATTTTTTAAAGGAAGGTGTCTTTTAATTGTAGATGTTTTGGTTGTTATTGGAGTTGTCTTTATGCTTTGTTCTGATTTGTCTAAATTTGAACAGAGGATTGATCCCCCCACCCCCACCCCCTTTGAATTTATGCCATTCTCTTTCAGGAAATAAACACTATTCACCTTCCATTCTCTCAGGGAAAGAGTGGCATTCCTACTGTGTGTCAGGTGTCAGATATGGGTCCTATTCTGGGCCCATAATATAAGACATAGTCATTGTCCTCAAGAAAATTTTTATGTCATAGTCTTTTCCCCTTTAGTGTCATTCTTTGAAATTAAAGTGAAATCACAGACTAATCAGGTGGTAAGAGGCCAGCATTGGAGAAGGTGGGTGCAGGGAGGTCATTTGTTTTATTTTTAATGTCTTAATGCTTCTGGGAAATTTCAAATCTCAGCATTTGAAATCATGGTGTCTTTAAGTCCTACTAAGGAAGTAAACTGTTCTTTCTAGCAAACATTGTGATTAGCTGTCAAGTTCTCTGTACCTGGAGGTCCCAAGACCTTTATATATATATCTATATAAAGGTATAACTAAAAAAAAAAAAATATTGTAACTCTTGTTAAAATGGTAAGGAATATGTTTTTCAAGACTGTTGCAATAGGGGCACTTTATTTTTTTTAATTTTTTTTTCATGTTTATTTCTGAGACAGAGAGAGACAGAGCATGAGTGGGGGAGGGGCAGAGAGAGGGGGAGACACTGAATCCGAAGCAGGCTTCAGGCCCCGAGCTGTCAGCACAGAGCCCAGCGCGGGGTTTGAAGATCATAACCTGAGCCGAAGTCAGACGCTCAACCAACTGAGCCACCCAGATGCCCCAGGGGCATTTTAATAGAGGAAAAGAGATCAGACTCAACTCCAAATACAGCAAAGAGAGCTGGGAATTTTAGCCAATGAGCAGCGTGAGGACGTTAGTGGGTGGAAAATTACTGGGAAGAGACCTCATGGGTAGGGGAGATTCTTGTGAGGGCAGGTCAAGGGCTTACACATCAAGGTAGGAGAGGAGATTGATATATGAAAAGTGATCAGATTTGACTGCTAAGTGGGAACCTAAAGAACCAAATCTATTATCTGCCATTACCAACATTTCATGTAATAAAGGATATTTAAAAACCAGAAGAGTTGGGGCACCTGGGTGGCTTAGTCGGTTGAGCATCCCACTCTTGATTTTGGCTCAGGTCATGATTCTAGGATTGTGAGATTGAGCCCCTATGTGGGGCTCCATGCTGAGAGTGGAGCCTGCTTGAGGTTTTCTCTCCCGCCCCCCCCACCCCGCCCCCGCCTTCACCATTTCCCCTGCTCTTTCTCTCTCACTCTTTCAAAATAAATATATAAAAATAGAAGAGCAGAGGCAAATAATCTCAGCAAAAAATAGTTTTTTAGTTTTTTTGAAAATGCTGTGATAATTGCTATTTTCCTAATTTTTCATAGACCTATAAGACCACATATTTTACCTGCCCTAGAGGACTCCTAAGGCATTTTCCAGTTTTAAACCTTGAGAGTTTCTGGGGTTCAGCTAAGAACCAGTATCTTTTCCAGGCTGAGGTCTTTCCAGGGGGCCTACTCTCATTTTTATTGTGATTACGGTTTTGAATTATTTTTCCCCAGCACTTGATTATGAAAATTTTCAAACATGCACAAAGTTGAAACCATTATGCACTTAGCACCCATAAGGCCACCATCCGGATTCTACAGTGCACATTTTGCTGTATTTGCTTATTCATTTCCCTAGCCATCAGTCTATTATTTTTAAGTGTATGTTTCCTTTAGTCCAATTGCTTTGATTTCATGCTATTAAGGTATTTTCTACAGTAAATTAAAAATTTGGATTGAGTACCTATGACATTCTCGAGAAAACCAGCAAACAATTGGGTCCTCACCCATGCACGGGGAGCCAATCTAGATTTAACTTTCATACCCTTGGCATACTACAAATGATCCCTCAGTCGGTATGCTTGCCATACCTTAGCATTCACATAACTGAGAACTTCAGATGGGGTCCAGCTGAAAATGAGAAATAGATGACCTATTTCTTTGCTGTGCTCCTGTTTAATTAAATCAGTAGGAAATTTGCTTAAAACTGAAGTTGTTGCTGTTGTCAGCTGGTGGCCAGTCAGGGGAATACGGTGAGGAGTAGTCTGTTTTGTTAAGACTTCAGAAGGTATTGCTTGAAAAGTGCTGATGATAAAGACACCGTTGTGCTGTTTTCCTTATTTCTGAGATAGATGTCTGCTAGGAGGCTTAGTACCTGCCTAATTACTCTTTTTTTCTGCGATGGTTCCATCAGTTGGGTTTTCTGGAATGTGAATCAATAGTGGTTTTTTTTTTTTTTTGTGGTTTTTTTTTTTTTTTTGGTTATACTGTTTCTGATTTATGTTTACAGCTGTTTATAGAAAACTAAGTGCTTACCTACCCATATTTTCTGTGCGGACTTTGTGCTTCCTTATTAGCGAGAATAATGATGCCACCAGTTAGCATCTGTATAGCTCTTGATGCCAATTAAGGTCCTGCCACGTAGACTTAAATGTAAGCATCTGTTCTCCATGTTTAATAGAAGAGGAAAACGAGGCTCTGAGAGAATCCAAGTTACTTTAGCATCTCCTACAGTCCCACGATTCTGACGACCATCATGGAATCACTGAACCTGATCATTCACTGTGTGAAGTTACTCATTAATAAAAAGACATCTTTGTCCTATAAACAAAATGTCAGAGAACAGAATAAAGAATACATTTTATTACTCAAAGGAAATTAATACGGCTTAATCACCAGGTGGCTTTAAATTGCATGTTAGCACATCAAGTTTTATACAAAAGGATGCTTTTCAAAGCTTTAAAAAATAGTTCTATTGAGTATAGTAGACTTTCTTAGTATATGTGCATGTCCTGAGAACAACAGTCCAGGTCTTGCCAAATTACCATCTTAACTACAAAGTGCCTTTTTTCATATTTTAATTTTTTGCAAACCCTATAAATCTTAAAAGCAGCCTGTACATTTTATCTGGTGGTATTTTTCTAAAGTTAATCCTATGTTGCACCATCAATAGCTACTTAGAAGTGGGTAATAAGGAATTTGGGATGATGGGGCACAAATCATGAGTCAGGTTTTATAAGGGATGCCCTCTTAAAATTTACTTTGGGGGTCCTATTACCTAAGTTCTTTACAAAGCAGAATCAAATTTTAATTTTTTTAATGTTTATTTTTAGGAGGGGCGGGGGAAGGGAGGGAAGGAGGGGCAGAGAGATCGGGAGACACAGAATCCAAAGCAGGCTCCAGGCTCTGCGCTGTCAGCACAGAGCCCAGCAGGGGGGCTCAAACTCAAGAACTGTGAGATCATGACCTGAGTCGAAGTCGGCTGCTCAGCTGCTCAACCGACTGAGACACCCAGGCGCTCCCAGAATCAAGTTTCAGTGGGACTTTTTTCAGTTACTGGACTTTGGGGGCAAGGCTGGAGCACCAGTGTGGCATTTGTTTGCTGGTCCTTGGCCCCGTGGGCTCTTGCAAGGGCTGTCTTGTGGCGCTCTTGCGTCTGTGACTTGCCCGAGTCAGGCCTAATGGAGCCTTGCGGGTAGGGGTAGTGCCATTAATCATCACAGGGCTGCGGGGTGGACAGAGAGATCAATTGCTTGCCAAGCTGAGAGGTCCAAAGTGGTTCGTGTGCTCTACTGTCCTTTCAGCAGGTTGACGAATAAACATTTAAGCTATCAAAAAAAGATGCCTCTTTACCATATGACCTTTTTCATTTAAGTATAGGAAGAAAAAAATCTCCAGTGACTATATTGATCATTTTTTTAAATAAAAATGTTGTGCATTATTGAATTCCTGTATTTAAGTGGTCTGTGGTGTACTAGTAGCCATTCTGTGCTTTTTCGAACGTTGACAAATTATGTTTAGAACACACAGCTGGTGAAAATAAATGTTTAGTAGGAAGCACATTTTAAGGTACAGTGAATATGAAGAGCACATAAGAGGATGTGAGGGGTGGGAGGGAACCAAACTGGTATTGCTGTAGAAAGAACTAATAAGAGGATTTTTTTTAATAGAAAAGAGGAAATAACTACAATATTTTGTTGCAAATAAATAGCCTACGAGGACGAACTCTCAAATGCATGCTTGGGAAAAGCAGAGAGCCGTTCTGTCAGCCTTTTAGGATGGCGTTCACCCTGTAGAGTAGGGTTTAGAGTAGAGCCAAAGAGCCAGATTACGCAGCATCTTGGCGGCCTTCCCTGTGACCATTACTAATGGGGCCATGCTACCCTGTTGTTAGAACCAGGTGTCCAGAGCTGGGCCGGTGATGCGGCACAGCAGCAAATGGGGAGAAAAGAGTTGGCAACCCGGACCGCAGCAGCTGGTACTTAATTTTTAAAATATCCAGGTGTCAGATGGGAATTACATGGGCCCATAGTTGAAGCCCTGCCTCTCCTCCTGTCCCCATGTTCCAGCTTATGCTGTCAGTGCCGACAGAGGCCACCTGGCCCTCTCCCACCGGGCATGCCACCTGAAGCCCTGCCTGATGCTTTGCCCCCACTGAGAGGCACCACGGGGTGTCCCTGGGCTTCGGTGGAGCCCTGAATTGCATCCAGTTCTGGTTCCCAGCCTCCTCACTGTCATGCACCCTTTTATTTATGTATTTTTCTTGGCTGTATCCCTTTGTGAAAGATTTTAACTAGCCACATCATATCTTTTCATCAGCAGGAAGGGGGAGTGTGATGATGATCACGTTGAACTGGTAACGTTTCGCCCAAAAGCAGAGGATTAACCGTTGTTTCGGTTAATGTGTGAGTCCTTACTGTCCACACTGTCCTCCATTTGCTTCTTTTGTACTTCAGTACTTAGAGCAGTTGAGGTTTCCTCTTGCTACCTTCCCAGATCCCTCAGGAGCCTGGACCACAAGCTGAAGCTCTCCCACCAGGCTTGGCGTCTGCACCAGCCCTGAGTTCGCAGATGGTGTTTTCTTTAGGATTCAGATGTGTAACACCTTCCTTGAGCACGTCATTTCCAAGTTTCTGATGTCCTTTTCCTTGTTGAAAACTACGTTTTAATGGTTTTCTTGGCTCGCAGAGTGCTGCAAGTTGCTGGAGAGGCCTGATACTTGTCAGCTGCAAGCTTAATTAAACTCATGCTGAGAATATTATCCTTTTTTTTCTAGCAGAGTTTTGACCCTTGGGCAAAAATTTATCTTGCAAAAAAATTTCTATCCGCTAACTACGAGTGAGAAGAATTTAAAAACATCTTTAGCTATCTATTAACCTGTCAAGATGGAGAAAGGCCTTGATGAGTCAGGAACACAGAGTTAATTTTTTAAAATAATCTGTTTTTTTTTCCTCCTTGCAGACTGGATATGCATTCATTGTATCACTTCCAAATTCCCCTAAGTACTATGAAGAATATAAAAATTATCCATAAATCCTATTACTCATAATTAACTTCAGTTGAGAATTTGTATATATCTCTACATATTTGTATTTATAAAATGGGATAATTCTACATATGGATTAGTAGTTCTTTCACTGCAAGTAAAGTGTCCATGTCAGTAAATATCATACTCTGTCATTTATAATAGCTGCATTATATCCCATTTATGGTTTTAACATTCTTTTTTTCTTGGTAGTAACTTTTTTTTTTTTTTACTATTAAGAATCCTGAGATGAATATCCTTTTAGATCTATATCTATATCTGTATCTATGATGATATGTGGAGCCCAGTGTGGGGCTTGAACTCACAACCTTGAGATCAAGACCTGAGCTGAGATCAAGAGTTGGGTGCTTAGCCAACTGAGCCACCCAGGTGCCCCTAGATAAATTTTTGTTAAGCCATAATTTGAAAGGTGACATTTTTCTGGGGAAAAGGTGCAAATTGGACTTTTCCAGTATTTCTAGTGACATTATTGAATAGTTTGAAAAGACAAATGTTTTGATTGAAAATTGTATTTGAGAAATGTTAGTTATGTACTTTATATTAAACTACTTTACCAAAGTAGTGTTTTGGTAAGCCAGGCTTACTGATTTAAGAAACATTATTGCTGCTTTTTTTGTATTTAGGATTGAGGTTTGGAAAAATGACCCTTTAGGACTAGCATAAGACCCTCCTGTGAATGATTCTGTCTTCAGAGCTAAAAACACTCATTGGCTGTCATGCTTTTAAGAGATAATCAGTGACAGCTCTTGATTTTACTTAGTTGTTTTAACTTTTAATGGATAATCTTGAGGGAGTGTGGGCATTGTCCTGTGTATTTTAATTTCTCCAGTGCTTAATATAGATTCCTATACATGAATGCTCCAATATCACATGGACCAGAAGTAGTGGACATAATCTATAGTTCATCTAATTTCAAATGAAAGGAAAATCACTGTTGTTCTATAGGCTAATTTCAAAATATGTGCCCAACTTCTGGGAACACAACAGTTAATACAGCACTTGTACATTTCATTTATCTGTCTGCTCCAATGTTTGTTGGAGGTATTCATGGTATTCTCTGCATCTGGACTTCTCTATGCGGAAAGAAGGGAAAAACATACCTAGCTTTCTGACTCAGTGGCCTGTAATGGTAAGTCTATCTGTCTGGATGCTGAGTTCAGAAATCCATTGAAGTTTCTGAACATTATCATTGCTTTCTCTGACCCCATCTGCTCAGCTTTTTTTCTCTACTTTACTTTCTTTGTAGTATTTTGGGTATATTCATAAGGTGACTGCTCATGAATCCTTTCTCTGTGCACAAGCTAAGGCCTTATTGAATTAGGCACAGTCTAATCTATTTCATCTCTGGATTGGATAATTTATGCTAAGATTTGCAGTTTGCTTTTGAATCAGAAACTCGAAGTCACGCAGTTGGCCCATTTCCATCTCTAACTCCAAGCCACTAAATTCTTATTTAAAGTTATGTACATGTCAATTTGAACTAGTTATTCTGTATTAAATTTTAACTTCATTAATTTCTATTCCTATGTTGGTACTGGTTCTTAGGCTGATCCCGAAGAGCTTCTTGTTTTTTGTCAGCTATATATAAAAATGATATTTACTGGAAGTTACAACTGGGAAAATTTAAAAATATTTATAATTTCAGTTCATTTTTAATGAAAAATAACCCTATTTTGCAAAACAAAAACCAGCTTAGTAAGAGGAGTGGTTTCCCTATTCACTTGTAAATCTCTCTAGTAACTGGCTTAATAGAAGACAGTTGGATTCTTAACAGCTTATGCATTGAATCTGTTGTATCATCATGCTCATGGGTAAACAGCACTTGGACTCAGTGAGAGAAGGGGAAACACCATAGCATATGGTGAAAATCGTTTTAACCTCATGTATCTCTTGAAAGAGTCCGGGAGACTCCAGCCATACTCGAGAAAGGCTGGTGGGGGGTATAGTCAGCATAACTTTTTATCTTTTTTTTTTTTTTTTAAGTTTATTTATTTTGAGAGGGAGGGAGAGAGAGAGCGTGCACAGGCACAAGAGCGCAAGGGAGGAACAGAGAGAGGGAGAGAATGAATTCCAAGCAGCCTCAGCACTGTCAACACAGAGCCTGATGCAGGCCTTGATCTCACAAAGTGTGAGATCATGACCTGAGCCAAAATCAAGAAGTGGATGCTAAGCTGACTGAGCCACCCAAGGACCTCTCTCTGTGATTTTTTTGAACTGCATTTTACAGGTAGAGAAACTTAGTCCACTTTAAAAAAGTTATGGTTGGAATATAGTTTTTCCAGTTCTTTTTTTTTTCTTTTTTTTTTCTTTTTTTTAACATTTATTTATTTTTGAGACAGAGAGAGACAGAGCATGAACAGGGGAGGGGCAGAGAGAGAGGGAGACACAGAATCTGAAACAGGCTCCAGGCTCTGAGCTGTCAGCACAGAGCCCGACTCGGGGCTTGAACTCACGGACGGTGAGATCATGACCTGAGCCGAAGTTGGCCGATTAACCGACTGAGCCACCCAGGCGCCCCAGTTTTTCCAGTTCTGACATACATGTTTGTACTGATTCTGGAGTTCCCTTTCCACACTTTCTATGGTATTTCTAACAGATGTGGGGAGTATTTTGTCTTCTCCAGAGGACCTGTGTGTCATGTGTGTTTGGGCTGTTTAAGACTACTGGACAGTTGAGGGTTGTATGACTCATTTTTAACATAATAAAAACTGTAGGGGCCAGGATTTGCTATAAAATATAAATCTTTGGAGGTTAGAGTGGGAGAGAGCCAAAGCGTAAGAGACTCTTAAAAACTGAGAACAAACTGAGGGTTGTTGGGGGGTGGGAGGGAGGGTAGGGTAGGTGATGGGCATTGAAGAGGGCATCTTTTGGGATGAGCACTGGGTGTTGTATGGAAACCAATTTGACAATAAATTTCATATATTAAATATATATATATATATATATATATATAAATCTTTGGTAAAATACAAGTCTTAAGTTGATGGTACTTCTGGGATTAAAAAAAAATTTTTTTTTTAATGTTTATTTTTGAGAGAGGGAGAGGGGGGAATGGGGGAGGGGCAGAGAGAGAAAGGGAGACACAGAATCTGAAGCAGGTTCAAGGCTGTGAGCTGTCAGCACAGAGCCCGATGTGGGGCTCGAACCCATGAACCACGAAATCATGACCTGAGCCAAAGTTGGACGCTCAACCGACTGAGCCACCCAGGTGCCTTGAAAGGGATTATTTAGTAGTAGCATGGTACTGGACTTTTGTTTGTGTTTTTGGTTTTTGATATTGTTACCACACATTTGCCATACACGTCACAAGGGCAAAGGAGTGAACGATGCAGAGGTTTTAACCTTAAATGGCTTACACTCTTGTTAGGAAGATAAATTCATAAAAAGATGAAAATCTATGCGTGGTGCGAAGAGGAGTAGGGTGTTCTGGGAGGGGATTAGTCCTTTGAAGAGGCAGCTTGAGGTCGTCTTGGCTCTTGTAACCAGCCTGTGGCTTCAGCAAGCTGGTTCGCTGTTTTAGCATTCATTTGGCTTATTTATAAAGTTAGGTCTTTGCCTCTGGCTCCAAGGTGCTGAGAGAGTAAGTATAAGTAGTAGCATAATGGAAGTTGTGTGCTGATTAGTTTGTTTCAGCTGACTTTGATGTAGGATACTTGTGTACGGTTCACAAAAAGTAAAGCTTTACCATTGCCTTATTTGCTTTATCTTAAGTCCTTGAGGGATCTGTCGGCTGAATTTGCATTTTAGCAGAAGGTGGAAGTGAATTGAAAATTTAATTACATTTGACTTCATGATACAAACTTCTAGATCCAACAAAGGGATAAACCAAGAATGATACGTATAGTGGCAAGTCAGCCTCTCTTCTGGGGAAGTTGCCTGCCCTCTCCAGCCTATGGGGCACTGAAGGAATAAATGCTAAGCACAGGTTGTAACATTGTTTCTAGGGAAAAAAGAAAAAAAAAAAAACACCTTAAGGGGCATCAGGTGGCTCAGTCAGTTAAGCCTGTGACTTACGCTCAGGTCATGATCTCCTGGTTTGTGGGTTCCAGCCCCGTGTCAGGCTCTGTGCTGACAGCTCGGGGCCTGGAGCCTGCTTGGATTCTGTGTCTCCCTCTCTGCCCCTTCTCTGCGTACACGCACTCTTGTGTGCTCTCAAAAATAAATAAACATTAAAAAAAAAAAATTGACAGCCTACATGGATTAAAAGGGACTAGAGTTTTTGGGTTTTTTCCCCTTGAATTCTTTTAAGAGTAATGATGCAGTTACTGTATCTGTCCAGAAAAGTTGTGATTTGAAGTGTTTGGAAGGAGAAATGTTTCAAAATTTTATCAGTGAAGCAGGTAAAATTAAGGTGGTGAGGATTCCATTATAATTGGTTCCCATTGCTTCCGCTCAGTCCTTTTCTGAGGCATGATTCAGTTATAGCCAAACTATAATTTGCAAAGTATGTGGATGCCTGTGTCTATAAAAAAGTGTTTTTTGTTTAAAAAATTTTTTTTAATGTTTATTACTTTGAGAGAGAAAAAGAGCATGAGCGAGGGAGGGGCGGAGAGAGAGGCACACACACATACAGAATCCAAAGCAGGCTCCAGGCTCTGAGCTGTCAGCACAGAGCCCAACATGGGGCTTGAGCTTGTGAACGACGGGATCATGGTGTGAGCTGAAGTCAGTCATGACCTGAGGTGAAGACAGTCGCTTAACAGACTGAGCCACCCAGGCGCCGCTGTTTTTGTTTTTTTTAATGTGAAATTGGTTGAAATCTCTGGATCCTTCCAGAAAAAAAGGAATGAAGATCAGAACCAATTTTGAATTTAGTCTGTCAGCCTGAGGGTGGGTGACCTGAGGACGTCTCCGAAGTTCTCAGAGTTGTGCTGTCGCTTGGTGCAGAGCTAATGTCCTTTGCTTTGGCAGTTAAGTTGCTGTGGAAAGCAGCTGTACTTGATGTAACTTTAATCAATACCTTGTACTTCTCTGTGGCCCCATAGCTACGGTACCGCTCTATTCTGCTCAGCATCTCTGGCCTAAGAGTAAAGGACACAAGGTCTTGCTTGAAGGTTGGGTTTTGAAAACTCATGGAAGCCAAATTATATTTTAAAAGCCCTGGGAAGCTTGCTACTTGAAATGGGTCACCGCAAGCACCTGTTTTCTCCATGTTGGGAATAGTTCTGTTAATCAGTGTTGGTTCTTTCTGAGTTGAACTTTCCTGGGCCATGTGTTTCTAAAGTGGAGGATAACTGGTGGTATGTGCATTTCGAACATTAACCAGCAGCTGGCCAGCTTCCGTAGCTTGAAGGTTTTCAGGATGAGTGGTTGGGATTCTGCCTACCTTGGCTTCCTCCCTAAAGTTCTTTTTGCTACCCTTGTAGGATAGATTTATTTCACTTTTCACATCTTTATTCATACCAGAACTGCTTGAGCTTCCATTCCTACTAGGGTTCTTCTCATAAATAGGAACTATTCAAAACCAGCTCCATTAATGTTTCGTCACCAAAGAACGCATGCTCGCAGCCTTTGAACTTAAATCACATAGCCTTTCCTGAGGTACGTTTATGTTTATCTCAAAGCAGTGATTTACCTCACTTATAGAGTTAATTGTACAGTTTTATAGGAAGCTAGTTCTTCCACAAAACATGGCTGGTTAGGTACTGAGAAATTGAAGGGCGAGTCATCTCTATTTCATAGCATGTGGCATTCGAGCTTCTTGGAGTATGTTAGAGGACAGACGCCAGAAGCGTTACATTATGTTATGTTAGTCAGACAGCTTGATTGTTAAAATTATATTTATTAAAAAAACTCCCTTCAGTGGTGTCCATTTTTAATAAGTCATGCTGGGGGCAAGTAAAGCAGATGATTTGAGCTAACTGGGTAAAAAACGAAGTTAATTTCAGTTTTCAGTCAGATAACAGTTATTAAATTCCCACTGAATATAAGCTTTTCAAGGTTGGGGGGGGGGTCTCTGGGTGGCTCAGTCGGTTAAGCGTCCGACTTTGACTCAGGTCATGATCTCACAGATTGTGAGTTGAAGCTCCCTGTGTCCCCGCATCCGCCTCTGTGCTGACAGCTCGGAGCCTGGAACTACCTGCTTCAGATTCTGTGTCTCTCTCTTCTCTGCCCCTCCCCTGCTCATGCTCTGTCTGTCTGTCTCTCTGTCTCTCTCAAAAATAAACATTAAAGAAAAATTTTAAAAATGCATTCCTGTGTTCAAGAATTTCACAGGAAGGAGGGAAGGTATTATGTGTGTAACTATATAGTACAGTGATCTGCTGTGATGAAGGAGGTGATGAAATGCAGTGGAGCCCAGCAAGTCAGAGTGCGGGTTGAGAGAATGGGAAGGGGATTAGCAAAGTTGACACAGGTGGGTACTTGGGAGTGCTGGTGGAGGAGGTGTGTTAACTAGAGAGACAACAGTGTGATTAAATACAGGGTGGTGTGGAAGTGACCATTTCTGGGAATTCAGGTAATTTTTTATGACTATTGGTAGGTATTCGTTTGTAGAGCCTCCTCAGAGAAATCCCTCACCTGGAGCCCAGACCACCTGGCACTAGACAAATAATCGTGCTCCCTTCTTACGGAAGGAGTGGGTACTGAAAAAATTTTGATAGTCTTTAGGCCTGCCAAGCATGGCCTCTGGAACCTCCCTGTGAGATTTGGGCTTACTTTCCTTTATTGTGAAAGGAAGCTGTCTGAATGATGCTTTTGCATTTGGGAATCCTGCCGGGCTACTCTTGGGATGCTCTGCATTTTGTGTTTGGGGAGTAGAGGGAAAACGAGAGGGGCATTGCTTCTCACGTAAGACCTGGTGGAATGAATGGAGGTCTAAGGTGAATTCACTATGGACTACAACTTTTGCTACAGGAAAGAATAGAATGGGGAGGCATATATTGTCTCATTTGCTGGTAGGCTGGCCTGGATATGTTCTGCAGAAGCTCGGTGCGGTCTGTGCCACTATCACCTTGTGATTGTGTCACCAAGGAAGGAGAGCTCCTGGAGGTCCTGCCCAAAGGCACAGGGCTGCAGACCTGCTGATCTAACCTGCCTTTGACAAGACCTAAAGGGCCACCAAAACCCTAAGCCAGTTTTTCTTTCATCCTGGGATTTCTGATTCATGGCAATCAAAATCAAAGTAAAACTTATTCCAGAGGGTGCCGAACTTTTTTTTTTTTTTCCCTTAGCATCAGATTAAAAAAATCAACAAAAGTGCTGAGAGGGACAGGGCTGAAAAGGTAGATGACGATGAGGATTGTGAAGGCCCTTTTATGTCACGATCAGGAACTTTAAGAAGCAGCAGTGAGCAGTCACAGGGAGTTTTATTTTTATTATTTTCTTAATGTTTGTTTTTGAGAGGGAGACAGCATGAGTGGGAGAGGGCACACACAGAGGGAGACACAGTATCCGAAGTATGCTCCAGGCTCTGAGCTGTCCACACAGAGCCTGACGCGGGGCTCAAACTCACAGACTGCAAGATCATGGCCTGAGCTGAAGTTGGATGCTTAACTGACGAAGCCACCCAGATGTCCCAGGGATTTTTTTTTTTTTTTTTTAGTAGGTGTTAGGAATGACATGAAAGTTATATTTGGGAAAAATAATTGGCAGGTGTGGGAGAGAAACAGGTGAAGGTGAGGTGTGATGTTGAGATGAAAGAGGGGAGAGCTGGGGGCTTCTAGACGTAAAACTGGGAGGTTGTGGGGACTGACGGGGAATGCGGAGGCATGTGGTGGAGACCTGGAGTGGAGTGCTCATGCTTCTCTTGCTGGCTTGTCTGGCCTTGCGGGAGGCTTATACTTTTCTGCCCCCTTTTCATTTGGGTGAGCCCATACAGCCGGGTCTGGCCAGTGTTTTGTGAGCACAAGTGAAGTGTCACTTCCAGGCCGAAGCATTTCACAGTCACTGGAAAACCTTCCGGCCTTGTCTTCCTCTTGTACAATAAGGAGGAGGCTGTGCGTCTCAGATGGTCCAGCCACAGGTTGGTGGGGCCTCCATCAGTAGAGTCCCTGTTGGGGCAAAGGGGGTGGGTAGCCTGTAGAGTTGTTCGTGTCTGCATTGATCAACATTTTTTGTATAAAGGCACTAAGATTCGGAGAATGTTTATTCTGGCGGTATGTCCTAGCCTGTGCTGACCTACTGCGTGGTGGTTCTTGGTAGCAGCTGCAGTGGAGAAGTGTGTTCCAGGCTACAGAGGAAAAACAGCTGCAACCACGCTGGGTTAGAGTTAAATGGGTTTCTTTGTAGGGTTTCTTAGAGCTCTAAAATGTTTATTTTGAGAAAGAGAGCAAGCAGGGGAGGGGCAGAAAGAGAATCTCAAGCAGGCTCTGCACTATCAGCACAGAGCCGGACGTGGGGCGTGAACCCACGGACCGAGCCAAAATCATGAGTCGGACGTTTAACGGACTGAGCTACCAAAGCAACCCTAGAGCTTTTAGTACACTGAGGTGAATCTTGAAACTCCAAGCTGGAGGAGATGATGGATTGCTTCCTAAGCCTACCTGACTACGAACTTTCATTTCCCTCTCCTTTTTGGATAATATTTTGAAGAACACAGTTAAGGAAACAGTAGATTACACAACTTTAAGGGTCTAGGTGTGAACTGTGTAAACCAAGAAGAGTCCTTGAAGGATAGATTTGAGGGAACGTTTGAAGGAAGGAGTGGACTGACTGGATATTTAGAGGAAGAATAAGGAGCTTATATTGTTTCAGTTACACCAACTCGTTTCTAATTGATTTCTTACCAGTCTCCACAGTGCCTTTCCAGACCTTTGTTCCTTTGCGCTATCAGTCCTGTTCCTGACCCCCTTTGTGTTGGCAAGAGGCTGTGACTTTGTCTCCTTACTGAATCTCTTTTCACAAGCTCCTTTTCCAGTCCACCTTGGGACGTCCTCAACACCATCCCTTTTTTATTCCCTGCTGTCTCAGATGGAGAAATGTTCTGCCAAAAGTGTTAAACCCACCCGCCCCCATCACATACATTCATACCTTGTCTTCCATTTCCTCCATTTGTTATTTGTTTTTCCTTTCCGTTGCCTGCCCTTTGTCTATACATGTGTTAAGTCATTGCTGTTGGGTCAAACAACACATTCCCCATTTTCTAGCCATGCTCCCTTTTCTTAGAAATCTCGCTTAAATACTGGTGGGGGACCCAAGCCCTCCAGACCTCTCCACCCCCTTCTCTTAACTCCGTTAGCAGTTTTTTTCCACACGTGCTTTCTTTGGAATTTGGATTTACCTTCAGCCGTACCTCTCTCTCGAACTCTTCACATGGTCCCCTCTGCTGTGACCATCCCTTCACTGTGCCTGTCTGTATCGTATGCTCTGCATGAGTCTGAATTTGTATTTGTTTGAAAGGTGAGTGTAAATTACAGGAGTCGGAGACGACATGGTAGATACTCCGTGCCCATGTATCATTCACAAGCTAATGGTTTTTGACAGTCCCAGGTGGAAGCAGCTGGATAATGTTGAGACCTCACTGTGCCTGATACCTGTGAGCAGCTGGGCACCAAATCTGCTTTTAGTTTCTGGAGCTACACAGGTCTGTTAATAAAATTCGGTTACATGGTTTTTCTGGGAACATAGATGTGTTCTTGTCCAATTACGTTATGGGAGATTCTTTTTTGGTGAGTTGCCATACAATGAGGAATAATCTGTGTTTGTCTTGTTATCTTTGTGAAAGCAAAAGATGAACCGAGTCTGTATGTTGATGCAGTGTCACTCCTGGCGATGCCATAGCTAGAATGTTTACGTTTCTCTGCCAAACCTCCTGTGGTGGTCACTAATGCCTTTCACCAGTTATTTCCAGTTCTCCTGGGCACACGGCTGTTCACCATCTTCCTTTCCTTACCCTCCCCCCTCCCCCCTGGAGTATGGAGGCTCTGTCCTCCCTGTTGAGGAGATGTGGTGTCATGAAATGGCCTTGTGGGGTTTGTGAGAAAGGAAACTTGGTTACTGCCTGCTAATATAGCCCATTCTTGCTAATGCACTTGGCAAATTTTGCAGTATTTGGAAAATTAGTTCCTGATTGCCTGGATTATGAGAGTGGTTTTCAGTTTTCTTAATATTTCAGGCAGTAAGTTGGGACTGAAGAAATAATTTTCTGGGCAAACTACTGAGCCCTTTAGCTCGTTCAGTGGATTTTACTGTGTTGTCTGAATTTCTAATTAGAGTCCTTTAATGTAATCACCGTTTTGTGATCACCATTACAGGCTCACAAGAGTATTAGGAAATAGATGTCATTCTTTCATTTTTTTATTGACAGGGTAATAGGTGGGTTACTCAAAGATTTAATGAGGACAGTCAACAAGGTGCTTGCCAGGTGCTGTGGAAGACTCTGGGATTAAAAGGAACAAAAAAGAAAACAAACCCGTGGGCCTTCTAGGACTTAATTTAGCAGAGGAGATAAATTGCAATTAAGGTATCAGGTGATAAGTGCTATTATAGTGGGAAGCTTAGGGTGTTAAGGACATTAAAGAAGGATTACCTAACCCTGAGTGGTGGTGCTGAGAAGTTTTCCTGGGAGGGTGATATCTGTTCACGTGTTTAGCAGACATTTGTTAGATGCCTTCTCTGTACCAGGGAGTGTGATGAATGTTGGGGACACAGTAGGAAAGAAAGGTGTGCCCCCTGCCCTCACAGAGCTTCTAGTCAGAGCTGAGATTGAGGGGATGAGGGATGGTTAGTGGGAATTAGCCAGTGCATCCCTGAAAGTGGAAACCTATATGCAAAGACCTAAAAGTAAGTGAATACTAAGGTCCAGAGGATAAATTAACTTTGTACACAGGAACCCCAAACATACCTGTTAAGTAATGCCAAATACCAAACTTCGGTAATTACAGTCAAGTCAATGAATCAGGCAAGATATAAACACATTTCCTGGAAATATGTTTTGCAAAACAAACAAAAAAACACCCCCAAACTTAGGAGAGATTGAGTGCTACATTTCATTAAGGGACGTGTTAAATGTGTCTTTTGGAAGAATAGGAAAACTTCTACTTGGTAGGGTTTAAAGGTTGGCAAACTAGTGGAATTTTACAGCTTGTAATATCGTTGCGGGGGAGGGTGATGGTGGGGGTAGAGAAGTCAAGGACTATGCCAGAGCCTTTGGCTTGAGAAACTGGGTGAATAAATGGTGGCTCCATTTTCCTGAAGTAAGTCTGGGGCCCTGCAGAGGGACTAGGATAGTGTTGTCTTTAAAGGAATGGGCTTCAGAGCCCCTTGGCCCAAGTTTCAATCCCGAATCTGCTCTTTCTACCTGACACTTAATAGCAGTTTCCACATCTGTGAGCCAGGGGTGAGTCGTAACTCCTAGGGCATCTATGAGGATTACACAAATTTGGGAAAAAGAAAACACAGTAAATAGTTACTTGATATTTCTTGTTTAATGTATACTTCACTTTTCCTGGAAGCTCCTTCAGGTCAGGGTCTGCATCTGTGTTCCTTATTGCTCTATTCCCAGCCCTATATAGGCCTGGCCCGTGAGTGCAGCAGATCTCACAATGAGGAAATAAGGGGGCTTTGTAGGGGAGGAAAAATAATTTTCCCTCCACCCATCTAGGTTCTTGGCTGAGACCCCACCCTTGTGATAGGAGACAGACTAACGAGAGAAAAACAGAAGCTTAATAACACACATACCTCTTGCATACGTGGGAGATGCCCAGGAAAAATGAGCAATTCTCTGAAATGGCTGAAACCATCACCTTAAATACGTTTTTCAACTAAACAGAAAAGGCCGAGTTGGGGCAGGGGCCGGTCTTGGGAGGTTGCCTGGCCTAGCTCTGTGCTGTATGGTTGTTAAGCAGATTTAAATCCTGGCCTTTCCCCCATTGATGAGAGTTTCTGGAGATTTAGTCATCCTGCTCTTCCTAGTACAGAGGGGGAGACATCCTCAGAAAATGAAGATTTTCCTTAAACATGTCAAATATCTTTTACAAAAAGGAAACTTCTCAGTTTTCAGAGCTTCTCTTGTGTTTGCTGTTATTTAAGAATAAGCAGCTTGAGATCATCTTGATGTCAAAGAGGCATATTTTGGGGTGGCACATCGTGCTCCCTTTCAGCTCTAAAGAAATTTAACCACCTAAAATCAACTGGTCGTTACTGCAAGGGTCGAGAGACAGCTCGGGCGGCCCCGTGCAGCCAGCTGGCTGGCAGTTCCTGTGTCTGACTGCAGACCCACGTCTGTCCTGGCCACCACTCTGGCTTGGTGGTTGTCCACCCCGGTTCAGTTATCAGGTGGGTCACTTCTCTGTCTTCTGCCCCACTGAGACTTTGAAGCCAGAGGAGGAGTGTCCTGGAGCTTTATTATGCATGCTAAGTATTTGTGAGGTAACGGCCAATTACTTGTTTTCGAGGGCTGCTGTAAAAAAATTAACACAAACTGGGTGGCTTTAAAACATCAGAAATGGATTTTCCCACACTTCTGGAGGCCGGAAGTCTGCAGTCACAGTCTGGGCGGGGCTGTGCCCCTTGTAAGGATTTCCTCTTTGCCTCTCTGAGCCTGTCCCCACCCCCGGGCTGGGCTGCTGGCACTCCTTGGCTCCTGATTGTGTCACTCCGGTCTCTGCCTTTGCTCACATTGCCGCCTCCTCTGTGTCAAATAGCCCTCCGTCTCACCCTAATAGGGATGCTTGTCATTGGATTTAGGACTGTATACAGTTAGTGGCTCATGATCTTGAGGTGTTTGTTCTAGCAGCACAAAAAAAAAACCCAAGGCAAGATATTTTGGGTTAGAGTGTTGGGGCTGGGTATTTATAGTACTCCTTGAATTTAGGGAGTTTGCAGGTTTGGCATCAGTTTCTGCCTTGATTCCCATTAGCGCACTCAATTTTTAATCTTAGGGCTTTTAAACTCTGAGACATTTTCTTATATTGTACAGTAAAAAAATGTTTATTTTGAGAGAGAAAGTGCGTGTGCTTACACGTGAATGGGGGAGGGGCAGAGAGAGGGAGAGAGAGCACCCCAAGCGGGCTCCACCCTCGGCATGGAGCACAACACAGGGCTCTTTCCCACGACCCCGAGATCATGACCTTAGCCTAAATCAAGAGTCAGATGCTTAACCGGCTGAACCACCCAGGCACCCCTGTATTGTACTTTTTAAAAAAAAATTTTTTTTCATTTATTTATTTTTGAGAGACAGAGCACAAGTGGGGAGAGTCAGAGAGAGAAGGAGACAGAATCCGAAGCAGGCTCCAGGCTCCCAGCTGTCGGCACAGAGCCTGACGCGGGGCTCGAACTCACAAGCTGTGAGATCATGACCTGAACTGAAGTCGGACGTTTAACCGACGGAGCCCCCCAGGCGCCCCTATGTTGTACTTTTTATTATCAATTTTGCCCTGTTGGCTCTGCCTCCTTACCTATGGTTAAAATACATTTTATGTACCCTTGCAAAATGTGACATTATAATAACATCTATGATTTCTTGAGGAGCCCTGTATTCCATGGGTAGATCATCAGGGTTGTCTTTCCTTTGTGTGAGGCTTTTTCTTTGTTCTTTGTTCTTATTTTCTGTCTTCCGGGATGGTTTCTCAAGGTTATCCCTGGAGTGCTAATTTAGTGTTTTGTGATATGTGCTTCTAACTACTGAAAATGAAGGTTGTAATTTCAGCAATTGCGTTAATTTTTTTTGTTCCTTCTTGATCTCGTATCATAGAAGCTGTACCTTTGTTGCCTTAAAAACAAGAATCAAAAAAAATTTTTTTTCAATTTTTTTTCAAATGGGCTTTGGTTTGATCAAGTTAACTTTTTGGAGGAGTGTGGGAGTAAAAGGATATTTCTCAAAGTTTTGTTTGTACTCTTCCATGTTTAATATGAGTAAAAGCAAAGCAAGTCCATTTGGTAATTTTTCTATGTTGTATGTTGTGATCAGAGCTTTTGCTAGCCCATATGCAAGTTTGGCTTCATGAGTGAGTGACCTGTGCACGTAGAAGAGTCCCCTGTGTGGTAACAGACTCTGCCATGGCCATCTTGCAATTTCACAAATTGTGAACAGGGGACCCCATGCTTTTAGTTTGCACTGGGTCTTAGGAATAATGTAACCATTCCTGGCTATGTGGTACCTAGGTGTGAATTTTTTTGTTTTTAATGTTTGTTTATTTTGAGACAGTGTGTGCTAGCAGGGGAGGGGCGGCGGGGGGGGGGGGGGAGAAGAGAGAAAGAATCCCAAGCAGACTCCACGCTGCCAGTGCCCAACTCTCACGAACTGTGAGATCATGACTAAGCTGAAACCAAGAGTCAGAAGCTTAACTGACTGAGCCACCCTGGTGCCCCTCTATGTATGAATTTTAAAGAGGAATCTATTCCTCCAGGTGGACGCAGCCCCTGCTGTGATGCACACCTTGGGCCCCAGCCAGCATATTTGTCCAGTGGGCATCCTACCCAACCTTATGTGGCATCCTTGTTTGTTTTCCTCCGCTTGCATATATTTAGAATGCTGATAGTAAATAACTTTTGGTTAGTGGGAATAGGCTTTTCTTGCCTTTTCAGGTAGGCTTTTTTTTTTTTTTTTAATTTTTTTTTCAACGTTTTTAATTTATTTTTGGGACAGAGAGAGACAGAGCATGAACGGGGGAGGGGCAGAGAGAGAGGGAGACACAGAATCGGAAACAAGCTCCAGGCTCCGAGCCATCAGCCCAGAGCCTGACGCGGGGCTTGAACTCACGGACCGCGAGATCGTGACCTGGCTGAAGTCGGACGCTTAACCGACTGCGCCACCCAGGCGCCCCTCAGGTAGGCTTTTTAAAATAAAAATTAGCAAGACTCAATTCCTGATGAGCTGTTATGTATGCATGATTGTGACTGGAAGCAAATCAATACGCAGATTGTCCTCTACTTGTCCTCAACACTTATTTTTCTCTTATGCATCATATTTTGAAGTAAATGGAATGTTAATTTCTCTTCTGCCTCAAGCTTTTAGAAATGACCTTAATTAATGTTGCACTAATAGCCTGAGAGGCTAGGGTTAAAATTGTTACACTCTGCCCTGATTGAACGTAGAGAGCACATTGTTAGGACCATCATGAAGAGGAAGTAATTTCTCTATCAGCTGCTGAGAACTGGGTTTTGGCAGCACTGTTTTCCAGATCCAAAACTGAATGGCGGGATGGTATGGAGAGCTCATCACACTGCGTGTAGAAAACGGAATGAGCCTTTGTGCCCCTTGTTGATACAGGTATCCATTCAGATTTTCCAGGTCACCCAAGGAGCTCTCCTGAATGGGGTGATACAGCCCCTTAGGTGAGAAACATGCATTGGCTAAACTGAGGAGAAGTGGACCAGAGGCTTATTTTAACAATGCTTTTTTGGAGTTTCAGAGTCAAGGTTTTTGGCTTGGTCATTCTGCAGGGAAAGCACCGTGGAGGGGCAGTTCCAGTATAAAGAGTGGGGCAGAGAGCCCGAAGGACACAGAACAATGGGAGAGCATGCCGGCTTTGGTCACAGACCTGGACGCTCCATTGTTCTGAAGACCCGGCTGTTTGCTCATTTCCTCAGAGCTCCAGTTTCTCCATCTATAAAAGCAAGGTGATGGTACGTGTCCAGCTGCCAGAACTCACGGTGATAAGATGCGATAATAACGGGAATTTCCCTACCTATGCCTGACACACACTGGTGCTCGGCGAATGTCCTCCTCGTTTTTCTCCCATTAGCATTCACATTGCCCGTCTTAGGTACAGGGAGGGCCAAGAGAGAGTGCTGTAGGAGGAATGATGTCCAGCGTTTGTAAAGAGAAACATTACATTTGTAAGGAGAGCAGTTGCCAGGGATGAAGAGAGACCCAAAGGTTTGGAGGGGATGTGTTCCTGTTTCCCCCTTTTGTTGGGAGAACCCGGTCCGTGGAATCTTAGGAGCCTTTCTCCCTCCATTCCACCCTCTTCCACATAGAGAACATCGCCGTTGTTTGTAATTACTCTAGATACATCAGCTTTCCTAGTACTTTCAGATTCGTTTATTTCAAAGCAGAAAGAGAAGGAATTTGTTGTCATGCTCTACGTGCCTGGTGATACATCGGTGTACCAAACTGACGCGGAGGCTGTTGTGGTTAATTTCCAATTATTTCCCTGTCCTACTTTTAATAGACAAACAATGGAAGAACAACGCTTATCAACTGTGTAGCATTTCTTTCTCACGTCTTTTTCTATTGTTGCCTTTATCTTTTGTTTCCCTTGGGGTCACTGTGATGGAAGAAGTGGACTACTGTATTTCTCAGTAGTCTTTCATGTTGGGAAATACAGTTTACACCCTCTGGACATTCTGTTGTTGACCCACTTTTCATACTTCCTGTGCAAGGGATTTTGTTCATGGGGAGAAGCACCTTCTATTGTGTGTACTTTAGTGCTCAGCTATTAAACTGATGTCCAAAGTCAAACTTTGAAAATTAGTTTCTTAAACAGTTCTTCTATTTAAAGACGATTTTGACATACATTTCTTTTGACAGTTTGTACTACAGTGATGATTCTTTTGAATACTCCAAACACTGTAAACAGCACACAAAGGTCTATTGATTAAGAAGCCTGTAACACACTTGAATCCTCGTGGCATTGGCACTTTAGAATAGGTTTCTTTATTGTTCTTAAATGCGTTTGTTTACTTTCTGAGGTTTGTAACAAAATGTTGATAACTTGTAGTGTTAGAGCGATAAACATTTTTATTCTTCCCTAGGGATACAATAATACAGTGGTACATTTCCACAATTACAGAGCCTGACAAATAGTCTGATCAGGAGAGAAGACAAGATGTACTTATCAGCCGGTTGATTTTTGGTCATCTCTATACTCATCAATTCCAAGTTCCTGGTCTTCTGGCGAGGCCCTGTTTTCTATTTGTCTTTCCATTCATGTCCTGGTTCTTTGCACCATGGTGCTTCCCCCAGAATGTTATGTGCTCCAAATTTTGCTTGGCCAGTGTTTGATAGACCATTGCCCTGTGACCTGGATGTCACCACGCCTGGTCTCGTTACATCATTGGAAGCTTACTTTTTTTACTTTTTTGTTTGTTTGTTTTTTACTATTTTGCTCCACTTAGTAGGGCCATTGAAGGGTATCATCTCCTAGGGTATAAGGGATGAAGTCTGCAATTAGTGCACCTCTTAGAACGTTTAGCTAATTCATCATTGAGACACATTGTTGGGTATTTTTCCCCCTAAGGCTTTCCTGTTATTTGTATACTCTACCTTGGCTAGGACTAGTATTCCTAAGTTCCTTGCATTCACCCTTGTCTACTTAAAGACATATTTACTGGGTAAAACAAAACACCTAGCAATCTTTCATTTATTAAAATTAACAAAACACTGAACTGATATTCCTCTCCCTCTTTTTTATGATAATGCCTCCATGTGTGCTTTAGATAGCACAAGGATTTTCCTTGTTGGGGTATCATTGCAGAATTTGGATCGCTTTGCTACCTTTGATACCCGTGTCTTCCCATCTTGGCCTGGTCAGTGATTTGTCCTTTCAGCCCTACCCATGACCACCTTAATTTTCCCTGCCCCACGATATGTAATCGTGTACTCTCTGAGAATCCCTGGTTCCTTTCTTTGAAGAGTAGTTTGAAGCCAGCATTAGGGCACTAGTTTGATTTAAAGAGTGCTTAAATGAGGTTTACTATGTGCCAGGAATTATTCTAAGCTCTTTACAAATATTGTCTCATTTATTTACTGTTTTTTTTTTTTTAATTTTAAATGTTTATTCATTTTTTGAGAGACAAAATGTGAGCAGGGAAGGGTCAGAGAGAGAGGGAGACACAGAATCCAAAGCAGGCTCTAGGCTCTGAGCTGTCAGCACCGAGCCCGACACGGGCTCGAACTCATGAGCCACGAGATCGTGACCTGAGCCAAAGCTGGAGGCTTAACCGACTAAGCCACCCAGGTACCCCTATTTATTATTAAAAAAAAATTTTTTTAATGTTTATTTTGTGAGAGAGAGAGAGAGAGAGAGAGACGGAGAGCAAGTGGGGGGGGGGGGAGGGAGAGAGAGACAGACAGACAGACAGACAGACAGACAGAATCTGAAGCAGGCTCCAAGCTCTGAGCTGTCATCACAGAGCCTGATGCGCGGCTTGAACTCACGGACTATGAGATCATGACCAAAGCCAAAGTTGGACACTTAACTGAGCCACGCAGGTGCCCCTCGTTTATTTATTGTAACAATCCTATGAGTATGGGCACTGTTGTCCCCATTTAGTAGCTGAGGAAACTGAAGCTCAGAAAAGTTAAGTAACCTGCCCAGGGTCTAGAACTAGTAAGTTGCAGAGTCAGAATTTGAACCCGGGGAGTCTGGCTCTGAGGCTGGCTCTGCTGCTTGCTCTGGTAGGTGTGCCACACGTGAATGTTGTGAGCTCAGCGAAAGGCTGTTGCAACTGCTGGGTTACTAGGTCAGAGCTGGAAAAGTTTATTTTGAAGTTGATAGGGTCGCATTGATTATTTTTTTCAAGAAATGAACATTTTGTATGCCGAAACATCATTGATTTTAGATGCACTCTTCTTTTATAACCTAGTAAGGGAAAAACCCTACTGAAAATTCGCTGTGACACAGTGCCCACGCCCATAATCCTGGATTATTGATCCCACCAACCTCTGTGACTTTGAAATGTTTTTCCTCTGTTCCAAGGGAAGCAGTATCTTCTGCCTTCCTTTTTTGTGGCTTCGCGTCTCACAGCCATCCTTTTGTCCATTTGTCACGACAAAATGCGCATAGGTTTATCTACCGATGAGTTTCTTCCTTGCTTAGGTCCCATGAAGCAGTGGATTCTAGAGTTATTTGAAAACACGGCACCACAAAGATTTGCGTTACTAATAATCAACCTGATACCCCACAGCTCTGTTTGTGGACCTTTGTGTGCACACAGCCCCCTTTTGTTCCAATGCTGAATGGAGCGTAGCCTTTTTGAAAGCTTTTTTTTTTTTTTTTTTTTTTTTTTTTTTTTTTTTTGTGGTATCTCAGTACAGGAGAACTACCAACAGTGCACAAAATTCAGTTGAAGTGGCAACAATATGAGCAGGTTTAATCAATTCGGGTTTGTCCTATGTTTTCCTGCCCCATTCTTCTCATGTGATAAGGTTTCATCAGCCACTAAGACTTTGTATTGTAGGGTCACTCCAGAAGAAAGAAACACTTTCAGAAATAGACGACCCAGTAATTAGGTTGAACATGAACATGTACGTCAACACCAAATTTTCGAGTTGCCCTTATAATTCTCAGCCCTTTACTAGCAACTGATAGTCCCTTACAAATCCAATTTTGAATAAACGTTCATACAGAACCTAGTTCCTAAGTAATATTTTTTTGGAAGTGTTCAATTCTCTTAGACTCTGCACCCCTCTCCTTTCCTCCCCCTCTGGCTGCAATGGCAACTGGGCACGATGCTGGGTTACTTGGTACTTCTCAAGTCTTAAGTCCTGAGCAGACTGTTAGTACTTGGAGGGGTGGAGTGAATGGGCATGCTCGATCATTTCCTATCCTAAGAGCGTGGACAGAGTTCTTATCCGTGGTGGTTAAGCAACACCTGGCTCCCAGGCCTAGTTGTTACTTAACCAGAATCCATTTTATGTACCATTGTTACTCTCCTACCCCTTTCTTCAAATGTCAGAAAAGCGCTAAAATATGGAGGATGAGATTGCATCAAGGCTGGAAGCTTTAAAATAATTTTTCAGGGTATTTCTGGACCAAACGTGTGCTTGACTTCCTGTTGCTTTGTCTTTAGCCAAGCTCTGTGTTCTCCTTTTTAGGGTATTTGCCACTGACACGATTCCACCCCTTCACCAGCTGTTTTTATCTCAATCTTAAAGCATTGAAGAGGCTTTCAGACTTGAGGTTGATGGAGGCATCTCTAAAGAAAGGAATCTTACTAGTCGATTCATAATGGAAGAACTGGGAATCTGATGATGTCTGAAATGCAGTGGCCGTAAAGCTTGACTCTTGCCAGTATACTGTTGGTTTGTCCGTGTGTTATTCAGGTGGGGCTGGGCAATAGCCTTTGGAGTTGTTTTACAAAGTGGAATATCCATGATGGGGGCAGTATGGTTGTGTCCCCCCAAGTCCACCAGTTTGGTTGCTACCTAAGTACCTGTAAAAAAGCAGTGGTCAAATATTTAGTCTCATAGGATTAGTTCAGTCCGCTTGATGCGAATATACTTCTGTGGCCATAGGAAATAGGTCTTGACTATGGTCATGTCTAAACTGTGCTGTTTCTAATCACTCGTGGGTCCATCTCCTAGGGTAGACCTTCACTGGTTCCATTTCCACTATCATTCTACGATTCTTAGGAGAATAATTATAAATAATAAAATTATTATAAACAATAATTATTATAGTCATGAAGGCCTTGACCAGTATTGGGTCCTTCCTACGTGTCAGGTTCTTGGTTAAGGGCTGTACATGCGTTATCCTGATTAATTCTCATGGTAATTGTATCATGATAGTAGTGTTACCATGTAGATGAAGAATTGATCCCTAAGGAGGTTAAATGACTTCTCCAAGGCCTTAGCCAACAAGGGGAAGAGTTGGGATTCAGAGCACGTTAGAATGCCACCCAGGGTGGGAGTGGGGGCACCCTCTTAGCTTTGATCCTCATTAGGCTGTGCCAAGGAGGGCTGGAAATGAGGTTGTCTACTCTGTCTGGAAACTGTTCTAGTGTTGGGCAGTCATAAACAGTGCCAGAATATCTCTGCTTTGTACGCTTGGAAACTTCTGAGCTTTTGTAAAAAGCATTTTACGTAGTGGTTATTCGTCTGTCTGATTGGTTGGAGAGGAGCCTTCTCAAGTCAACAGACGGTGGTACAGTTCCCTTGTTTCTCATTTGCTTTCTATTTTATTTTTTTTTTTAATTTTTTTTCAACGTTTTTTATTTATTTTTGGGACAGAGAGAGACAGAGCATGAACGGGGGAGGGGCAGAGAGAGAGGGAGACACAGAATCGGAAACAGGCTCCAGGCTCTGAGCCATCAGCCCAGAGCCTGACGCGGGGCTCGAACTCACGGACCGCGAGATCGTGACCTGGCTGAAGTCGGACGCTTAACCGACTGCGCCACCCAGGTGCCCCTAATTTTATTATCCCATTTTGTACCACTCTTAGAAGCTCGTGTTAGAATTTGTGGCTTCTGGAACTCCCCGCTCCTTGCCTTAATTTGGAACCAAAACCTCCTGTACTTACCCCTCCGGCTTTAAGGGTGAGTAGCATCTGGCTTCTCAAACCCAACCATGGCGCCTTCCAGCATGTTAATCATTTTTAATAGGATGGCACACATCCCAGGCTTTCCTTTACCTGCTCAGAATGTGGAGAACAGCTCCGTTCTTGTAATTCAGCTTGATCGCCTTAACGTTAAGTGTATGGGCTCTGACAGGGTTGTACTTTTGCTGAGGCAACTTTCATGAAGATGTATGCAGTTTTAGAGCAAGTGCCACTGGCAGTTCCTGTCAGCGCGAGGACATAATTTCACCCCAAAGGCCTGTGTTGCCTGAGGGCATAAACTGGCCCCTGTTCTCTTTGGCTGGCTTTAGATTTTATCTGTGAAGTGGCAAGCTTTTTATGAAACTAGACAGCGGGTTCCATTGTTAATGTTCCTCAGTCTTTTCCTCTAATCTAGGTAATTTAAAAATAGAAATAGGAGAACTCTTCAGATTGGGTTACTAATGAACGTCATTTTTTCATTATAAATATAAACTCCCCTCCTAAGGGTTTTGAAAGAGTGGCTTTTGGAAACTCGGTGGGGGCCTCTGGGCACATAGAGTATCGATGAATGTGAAAACTCGCTTTCAACAGAGAGCTCTCCACTGTGCCTAGAAGGCCCCGTACTTGTAGGACAGGAATCTCTGCTCTGCTCCATTCTGAGCAAACAACCTGTTGGAAAAAATGTATCTACTTGTGTGGACAGAGCGGTGGTTGAGCCCGGCATTTTGTAACCTCCCAACTTCTTTAATTACGTAGCCATGGGATTGTCACAGGCCTTGAGAACACAGAGCAGCGTGTCTGGGTTTAGGTCCTGGTGGTGGTGAGGGGAAAAGCCAGAGAGCTCACTGGAGAGGGTGAGATCTGAGAAGTGACATCATGACATCTGGAGATAGAAAAATATATGGGGCCACGGAGAAGGGGATCGCAAGTTGGGCTTCCATTTCTGGAGATGGAATTTGTGAGGTGAGCTTGGCAGTTGGGCAGTTAAACTTGGAAGCCAGAGAGGCCAGAGTTTGAATCCCTCCTGTAGTAGTACCTCCTGGGGCCTCACTTCCCTCTTTGTAAAATGGAAAACTAACTGGTGTGAGCAGTAGATGGCATGATGTGCAGACATGCTGGCTAGGTGGGAGGTGCTCAGAAGATGTTAGCTCCCTCCCCGCTCCTCATGCTCTCCACACACTTCTTTCTTTTACTTTTTAAAAATTTTTAATGTTTATTCATTTTTGACAGAGAGAGAGAGAGAAATAGCATGAGCAGGGGAGGGGCAGAGAGAGAGGGAGACAGGATCTGAAACAGGCTCCGGGCTCTGAGCTGTCAGCACAGAGCCTGATGCAGGGCTCGAACTTGGGACCCAGGAGATCATGACCTGAGCCAAAGTTGGATGCTCAACCGACTGAGCCACCCAGGCGCCCCTCCACACACTTCTTTCTTATCCAGATGAGGAAATGGTAGAGAAATTGGATGTCTTACCTGAGTGGCAGAGTTGGGGCTACACTTGGATCTTTTAGTCCTACTACGTGCTGCTGACTGTCCAGATGGTTGTGCATGTTTTACAGATGGCAGCCAGCCACTGGGTTGCTGGGCCTGCTGAGCTTTGGGGTCTCCACGGTTGAATCTAGTTGTGTTGCTTTGTATGCACACAAAGGCTATTGATTTTCTCGCAGCCCTTCCCTGAGGTTCCATATCGTTAGAGGTAGGTACCTCTGTAGAAGTTCTTCTAGTACCTGTGTACTCAGGTATTTTAAAATGTAATCAAAATTTTAAAGGGAGGGGCATGCCTCCAAAGGTTGTCTATCAACTTCTTGTAGGTTTAGCTATTTCCCCATCGATTTATATTCTTATATCTGTTGTATTGGGGTCTTTTGATCTTCAGTTGTCAGAGGCACCTACTACTTTTTATTTTGATTTCCTCAGGCTGTCAGGAAGTTAATAACCCATAACCAAATACTGAAGCGCACCAAGGAAGTTTTAAGGGAAATAAGAAAGTCTTTTACAACACCACGATCCTATAATGTATATGTTGGACAGTACGATGTACTATATGCCCTGATTTCTAAATCAAGGAACAAGGATATTAGTTATAGCATGTATTACTGTTAGCAGGTGTTACCTTTCCCTGCTCCACATACTAATGCTTTGGTTCGAGTTTATTCCTCATTGTGGTCAGCATACCCTGCACACTGATCAGAGATGTTGATGGACACAAAGCCTTTCAATGGCCTCGTAATTGTCCTCAACCAATGGAAGGCTGTTTCTCTTTCAGGTGAAGGTTGACTTTCTTGTGCTTTTCCCCTTTATTAAGAAGAAATAAAGGGATATCATATACATTAATACGTGTAAACTTAAGAAAGCTACATAACCTGAGATGATAAATTTTTAAGTTTGTGTAAATTACTCAGATATTCATTAATATGTTTCAGGAAGTTGCTTGGAGAAAAGTGGGTTGATCATTAACCAAATACATTTTTATTTGTCTACATCTTACAGATACATTTTACTGGCTGCGTTTTTGAAGCTTCTTTGTAAGTTTTCCCATTTTCTAAATTTGGAAAAATCTATGTATTTGAGCCTTGAAAAAGATAGTCTCTTAGCAACATGTAAGGACAAAGAGGATCAAATTAAATAATGAGTGTGCTATGACTTGTATACATTCTCACTGTTTTTGAAAACTACCATAAAGGTAGATATTTTTTAAGCCATTTGTAACATTTGATAAATTTAAAAGGTAACAGAAACAGAAGTAGTAGGGTTTTACTCCTCTGTTGCCTTTTTTTTCTTTATCTCCTCACACTGTACATTTTTGCCCACTTGGAAAATGTACGTGGGCACTTATAATTAAGAACTAATCAAAAGTGTCTGCATGGAGGACTTTCTGCTC
Organism: Neofelis nebulosa; assembly: GCF_028018385.1. Taxonomy (NCBI): domain Eukaryota; kingdom Metazoa; phylum Chordata; class Mammalia; order Carnivora; family Felidae; genus Neofelis; species Neofelis nebulosa. Next base: position 53,745,847 of record NC_080789.1, read on the forward strand.
CATACTTAATTAACTTAGAAAACGTTGCCTTGATAAGCAGATGGATCAGTTTTAAAGAGAAAACAGTTCGCTCTCATTTTAGACATCTCATAATGTTTCATTTAATTAACCTCGGAAGCATTTTGTGTCCATTATGAATCCGTTGATAAGGAAATGCAGAAATGACTACTGTTCCCATTTAAGGCTAATTCTGTGCTGTATAGTGTAGCTATTTTGCTTGTGAAGAATGGTGGGTAGAAGCAAAAGGGGCAGATTTATAGCGAGGCTCTTTGCTGGACAATCCAGCAGGGACCCTGGCTGCTCGGCCATGTTCTGTTAGTGACAGCAAGCCACAAGGCCAACCCAGATTGAAGGGGGTGGTGGGGAAATGAATTTATCCCTTGATGGGGGGATTGGCATGTATACACAGGGAAGAAAGGAATTTCTGGTGTTCACCTTTGGGAGTGATTTTTTACACAGAGGAGTACTCATTTATGCCTCAGGTACTGTGTTCCATTGATTCTAAGATCTACATTTCCCTCATGTTTTAGTATCTCTGAAATCAGGTTGTGTCTTACTGTGTTTGTATCTTATCTCCACTGGTTAGCAAGCACTGATACATTGTTGTCATTACCTGGGATCCTGCACAGGTGGACATAGCAATTGTGTTTGTGTCCATTGTTGGTAATACACATGTCCAAGTTAGTTTCATATAGAAAATATTTAAAACTATTAAATCATGATGCAGCACTAAAGAATTTTGCACATAAAAAGCCATAGAAACAGACCAACAAGATGGAATTTTGATATTCGTGAAGCAAATTTTTGTTAGAGGAATCACCACATTTACTATTGTTTGCAAATAGCCAAGAGCTTTCAGGGAGGAGGGACTTGGGACTGAGGATAAGTAGCTGACTCTGTGTTACAGACTTATGGCAAAAGTATTGCCTTCCAGATGATAAGTTATGCAGCTGGAGAACAGGAGAAATCAGTAATCCCTTCAAATAGATGAAAGGCATTCCCAAGCAATAAGCTCCTGGTGTGTCCAATTCATAAGTTGTACAGGACTATTGTTGAGGCATAGAACATCAATTATCAAACTTTCTGCCAACTTAGAACTGTAGCTGCTTATTTTCTGGTGGCTTGTGATTTGAGGGAAAATGGAGTTTAGACAGATAGGAAATGCTGATAAAACCCCAGCATTCTTGAAAAGGCTCTGTAATTTTTCTGTAATGTTAAAGGTGCTGAAGAGATCAAGGTCATGAGCACGGGCTATGAAAAGCAGTTATTGCTGTGATATTTCACTCAATTGCTGGTGGCTGGAAGTTGCAACTAGAACTTAAACTGTAAAACAGTTCCCAAGAAAGAGTTCTCCAAAGAGGTCATTGTATATGTGTGTGGGGGGGGGGGGGGGAGGGGGGCAGTTCTAGTCATCAAAAATCTAAATCCTGGTTATGTGAAAAGCCTTCTTTTGTGACACCTGGTAAGAACAGAAAAGCACCAGCCTCCAACCCAGCATATTGAGTGTCTGGCAGCTGGAAGAATGTCTCAGAGATAACAGTGGAGTGTCAGGTGGAAAAAATACGGACATCAGCAACCGAGTTAAAGTGATTCATAAACTGTCAAACTTGGCCTATGAAGATGTGTTGGGAGCAGCTTAACCAGTATATTTTCTTTTTTCAATGTAGATATATGAGAGAGAAGATGTATCTAATTATCTAAAAGCTTTCTCAGTAATTATAAAATAGTTCTAAGTGACAAGAAAACATTCTGTCCTAGCTTACCTGGTGGCATTATTTCTTGGTGTGAAAATGGATGGCTCATTTTATAATTGATTGCCTCGGTGTTGGGCACTGAGCCTAAAGTTGCTGCTTTCATGGAGTTTCCAGTCTAGGTGGGATAGGAGTATTTTTACTCAGGTCCCGACATGCATTTCAAAATGCATTCTCACACACAGCGTGTCTAAAGAAGGTAAGTACTTCCATCCGTTTTATGAAGAAGTAAGTTCCAAATTGCAAAGGGCCAAATCTTAAAGGAATTAAGGGTTAGGCTTATTTTCTTGCTGTTTCGTATATGTGGGTCATCTATTGCCAGCTAATGAATGAGTGCTGAGTGTACTGTGTAGGTCCCATGAATACCTATTGAAAGATTTCAAGGTAAGGTGAAGCTTCCGTTGCTAAGGGCTGTTTACCTTTCAGAGACTGCTGAGAATTCACTTTGCTTGTTTTCACAACAATGCCGGCAGGAGGTAAATGTCCAAGAAACTTTTGATTTTTTTTTTTTTAAAAACAGACTTTATATTTTTGAGCAGTTTTAGGTTCACAGCAAAACTGAGAGGGAGGTGGAGATTTCCCCTAAATTCTCTGTCCCCAAACATGCATAGCCTCCCCCCATTCTCAACATTCCCCCACCAGAGTGGTATATTTGTTATGGTTGATGAACATTGTCACCCTAAGTCCTTTGTTTATATTAGAGTTCACTCTTGGTGTTATACATTCTGTGAGTTTTGACAAATGTATAATGACATGTAGTCACCATTGAAGTATCACACAGAATAGTTTCACTGCCCTACAAACCCTCTGTGTTCCACTGATTCATCCCTCCCCGCCCAGCCCCTGGCCACTGCTGATCTTCTTACTGTCTTTATGGTTTTGCCTTTTTTTAAAAATGTTTATTTTATTATTTTTTTTTTGAGAGAGAAAAAGAGAGAGTGAGAGCAGGGGAGGGGCAGAGAGGCAGGGAGACACAGAATCCAAAGCAGGCTCCAGGCTCTGAGCTGTCAGCAGAGCTCAAACTCACGAGCCGTGAGATCATGACTTGAGCCGAAGTCAGATGCTCAACCAGCTAAGCCACCCAGGCACCCCCATAGTTTTGCCTTTTCTAGAATGTCATATAGTTGGAATGACACAAATATGTCCAGATTGGCTTCTTTTACTTAATAAGCATTTACGTTTCCTACATATCTTGTCATAGTTCGATAGCTCATTTCTTTTTCGCACTGAGAAATATTCCATCGTTATGTTTGTGCTACTGTTTATCCATTCACTACACAAAAGCATCTTGGCTTTGACAATTAGGATTAAAGCTGCTGTAAACGTCATGTGTAGGTTTCTCTGTGCACCTAATTTGTCCACTACACTGAGTACCAAGGATTGTGATTGCTGGATCATATGGTAAGATTATGCGTAGTTTTGTAAGAAACTACCCAACTGTCTTTGAAAGCAATTATACCTTTTTGCATTTCCACCAGCAGTGAATGAGAGTTCCTGTTGCTCTCCATCCTCATCGGCATTAGGTTTTGTCTGTGTTCTAGATTGTGGCCATTCTAGTAAGTATTGAGTGGTATCTTGATTGTTGTTGTTTTTAAAAATTTTTTAATGTTTATTTTTGAGAGACAGCATGAGCAGGGGTGGGGCAGAGGGCGAGGGAGACACAGAATCAGAAGTAGGCTCCAGGCGCTGAGCTGTCAGCACAGAGCCCAACGCGGGGCTCGAACCCATGAACCGTGAGATCATGACCTAAGTGGAAGTCAGATGCTCAACTTACTGAGTCATCCAGGAGCCCCTCTTCATTGTTGTTTTAATTTGCATTTCCCTGATGATCCATGATGTGGAACACTTTTTCCACTTTTTCATATGCTTATTTACCATCTGTCTATCTTCTTTGGTGAGGTGTCGAGGTGTCTGTTCAGGTCAGTGGCCCATTTTTTAAATTAGGGGTGTGTGGGTGTGTGTGTGTGTGTGTGAGAGAGAGAGAGAGAGAGAGAGAGAGAGAGAGAGAGACAGACAGACATAATATTTTTATTGCTGAGTTTTAAGGGTTCTTGGTATGTTTCAGATCATAGTCCTCTATAGATAATGTCTTTTGCAGGCATTTTTTTCCCCAGTCTCTGGTTTGTCTTCTCATTGTCCTGACTATGTTTTTTGCAGAGCAGAAATTTTTAATTTTATTGAAAACCAGCTCCCCACTTCTTTCTTTCATGGGTCAGGTCTTTGGTATTGTATTTGAAAAGTCATCACCAAACCCCCGTTCATCTACATTTTCGCCGCTGTTACTTCTAGGAGTTGTTTAGTTCGGTATGTTACATTTAGGTCCGTGATCCATTTTGAGTTAATTTTTGTGAAGCATGTCAGCTCTCTGGTTCTGGATTCACTTTTTACATTTGGATGTGTAGTTGTTCCAGCACTGAAAAGACTATCCTTGCTCCACTGTGTCGCCTTTGTTCCCGGAACATCGGTTGACCATGTGGGTCTGTATCTGGGCTCTCTATTGACTGTTTTTCTGTTCTTTCTCCAGTACCATACTGTCTTGACTGCTGTAGCTTTTCCATAAGTCTTGAAGTGGGACAGTGTCAGGCTTCCGACTTTGTTCTTCTTTAGTATTACGTTGGTTGTTCTGGGTCTTTTGCATCTCCAGATGAACTTCAGGATCAATTTGTTGACAGTTGAATAACTTGCTGGTATTTGGATTGGGAGTGCATGGAATCTATACATGAAGTCCAGAAGAGCGTCTATCTTGACAGTAATGAGTCTTCAACATTGAGAACATTGTGATTTTGAAATTTTGAAATTCTAGCTCCAAAATGAATGTAGGTTGAGGCTGCACATGGCCGGGCAACCAATCTCTGTTAACAGTTTGAGCCATCTTTAAAGATGTATTTCTAGAGCTATTGGGCAGTTGAGTTTGGAACCCAGGGGCAAAGGTTACTACAAACCCTCTTTCATATCATATTCAACTTCTGGAAATTCCATTTTAGCATTAAAAATGTGAGTTCTGGAATCTCATTGTGGGTTTCTAATTCTCGCTGTATCCCCTTGCCTCACAAGACTTGAGGCAAGTAAAGTTTTAGTGGTGATGTGGCATTCGTTGTGGGGATTAAATGAAGTAATCAAGTAAATGCCCTAAAAGTTGTTTATAAACCCTGATTCAACTTCGACCTTATTCTCTCCTCTCTCTACCCTTCTTTGTATACTTTCTAACTTGCCTTTGAAATTGCGTTTCATAACCTCACCAATAACTTCCATTTTGCAAAAACAGCAGCCCCTACATGGCTTATTTAACAGTATGGGGCTCAGTGGCTCACTCCCTCCTTGACACTGTGTTCTCGTACTGGCTTCTCCAGTAATACCCTCCTGATTTTCTTCTCCCTCACTGGGATGTCTCTACTAAAATTTCCATTGCTGGCTCGTCCTCTTTTGCTTGACCAAACAGAGCTGGGCTCTAGATTCCAGTCTTTCTGTTAGGGAAAAATTATGTTATAAGATGGTCAATAGGGCTGATCGGGGAGTTCCAGTCCCTGCCCGAGGACTCCCATTTGGTTTCTTCTTGTCCCTCTTGCTGCGCATGCCAACTAACATGCAAGGAACAGAGTCTAAGTTGTCCTACATGCTTACGCTCGGGGCTCAGACCTCTGGAGAGGGATCTCCTTTGAGCCTACCAGGGTGAAGTAAACCTCCTGCCTTCCAAGATCTCCTAGTGCTTGGTTCTTCCGCTGGGTGATCCAGACCAGGGTCTGTAACATTTTTACTCCATTATCTCTAAATACCATTCATATGCTGATGACTGCCTAGTAGCTCCTGGCCTGAGCCCCAGATCCTTATAGAAACAACCGCTTGAGTCCTCTTGGCTTCCTCATAATGGGTAGAGCTTGGGTTTCAGTGTGTTTGTTCCCTTTTCCCTAAATCCTGCCCCTCCTTCCATTTTATAAGTTTCAGTACATGGCCCCACCACCCACCTGGATGATGATGTGAAATGCTCAGGCATTGTGCTCTATCCTTCTCTCCCTCACTGCTCTCCCCCTACCAGCACGTTATTTTGGCTCTACCTCTAAAACCGATCCCATCATCTTCTTCCCCTTCTCTCCGTCTTCATTGTGCCTGACATCCCTCTTGACTTCTAACAGAGCTTCCTAACTTGTCTTCCTGCACCTACTCAAACCGCCTTGTCTTCATATGGTTCCCAGAATGATCATTACACATGTTAGATTGTGTCACTGTTGCTTGAAATCCCATCAGTGGCTTCCTGGCTTCCTGTAAGGACCCTGACCACCTCAGAGGTTCACAGGCTTCAGGCACCCTGGTCTCTGAAGGGGAGGAAAAATTCTTCTCTACCCTCAGATCTTCTGGCTGGACTAAGAATTAAATTTACATGAGACAGATAAATCTCAGATGGGAGATTTATTTCCTGCTTTCTGGGAGGACAGAGGAGGGCTGAGTGCCCTCCTTGCATAGGCGATCTCTCAAGTAACTTTGATTTAAAATAATCAGTGTACCAAAGTGGCCCGTCTTGGACCAGCCTGCCCTAGGCCCCCACACCTCCTTTCTGTCCCTTGACTACAATAAACTTACCTCCATTTCAGGCTTCTGCAGTTGGTATCGCCTCAACCTGTGTTAAAAGACAAAATTCAACTGAGTACATTTTAAAGATCTTTTTGGATTTAGTCAGTGATTCATGAATTGGGCAACATCCCACCTGGCAGATAGAAAGGAGCTCCAAAGAGCTGTACAGAATGAAAGACTTTTATGGGCAGAAGGGGGCCAGACAAGGAAGTTACTAGAAAACAGTGGATGGTTTCAGGCAAGGTCACCTTCCTTTAGCGAGGATGACAGGGGTCCTGTCAGGCAGATGACCTCCGTTGTGCTAACCAGGTAATTTGAGATTGACTGACTCACAATTCCACTCCCGGGAGAGGCTGAAACTGTAACCTGGTTTGGTCACGTGCCCATAGCGCAAGTGGCTTTATTTTTAACAATCCGCCACTTTTGATCAGACGCTCAGATTCACTGAGCTTCATTCCGAAGCTCTCACGGCGTTTGCTGCCCCTCTGTGTCTTATTCACAGGTTATGACTTCAAGTTCACCTTGGTCATTGTCTTCATTCTCTTTCTGACCTTCTAGTCTCAGGGAGATCATTTACTTGGTGGTTAGTGGCTGTGAGCATGCACTTAAAGCCTTTGAGAGGATACATGTGCAAGGGAGACTACTGAGATTATTCCAAGCAGGGTAATTCCCAGTGTCTGGAGTGCACTCTGGAGTCCTGGTTCCCAAGACCCAAACCAATCAAAGTCATAGAAGTCAAACAGAGACCTTGTTGAAGGAATCCCTTTCTTTCTTTCTTTCTTTCTTTCTTTCTTTCTTTCTTTCTTTCTTTCTTTCTTTCTTTCTTTCTTTCCTTTTCTTTTCTTTCTGTCTTTCTTTCTGTCTTTCTTTCTGTCTTTCTTTCTGTCTTTCTTTCTTTCTTTCTTTCTTTCTTTCTCTCTTTTTGTTTGTTTTTTTTTATTTTGAGAGAGACAGAGACAGCACCAGTGGGGACGGGCAGAGAGAGAGTATCCCAAGCAGGCTTCCCACTGCCAGCACAGAGCTGGATGTGGGGCTCAGACCCATGAAACCATGAATTCATGACCTAAGACAAAATCAAGAGTCAGCCACTTAACCGACTGAGCCACCCAGGTTCCCCTGAAGGAATCTTTTTCTTAAGCCAGGTGGCTTGTACGATAATCTCATGTAGCTGAGTGTCAACTTCTCCAGAAGTGTTAATCCAGGCGCAGCAAGTGGTGTTGTCCAAAGCACAGACACCTCTGTGTTGAGCTGAAAGATAACCAGGGGCTATCTTGCTATCAAGAACAACCTTGGCCAAAGAGTCTAAAGATTGTTGTTGGACAGTTACTGCTTTAGCAGCAGATTCTGCAGTGTTTGTAAGAGTCCAGGAGAGGCTCCTGATCACAGCCTCATTTGTACTCCTAACCAGGGAAGTAGGGAATCTGCCAAAAGGAGCTCGTTTTCAATATGTATTTTAAAATGTTTGTTTATTTTTATTGAGAGAGAAAGAGCACAAGCCAGGGAGGGGCAGAGAGAGAGAGGGAGACACAGAATCCAAAGCAGGCTCTAGGCTCTGAGCTGTCAGCACAGAGCCTAATGCAGGGCTTGAACCCCCAAACTGTGAGATCATGACCTGAGCTGAAGTTGGACACTTAACCGACTGGGGCCATCCAGGTGCCCCAAGGGAGCTAATTTTGAGTCATGAATGTCTCCTGGTAATTCTTACTTGAGTCTGTGGCTCAGGACTGGAAAGGTGACAGCCGTGGAGGCCTGTAAAATTTTGGGGTTTGCAGACCACCCACCTAGTTTTATTCTGGTTACCCTTGCATTATGTCCCTTTCTTTGTGTAGAACCTGGGCCCAAGGCTCCCCACACCTGGTGTTGTTACCAACAGACAGGGGAATGGACCCCTGGGGCTTGGGAGCCTGACACAGTAGAGAGAGGGCTGAGTTTGTTCCAGAGAAACTGAGGCATTGAAAATCAGGGAGAAATATGTGACATGCAGAATTTTGTAGGATCACCAGCTGAATCAACGTCAGGAATTGCTGAAACAGGGTTTGTCATGGTGGTTTTGACTTGAGGGATCATATTGCCATTTAGAAAGGGGAAGGTCACGCCATCAGTGGATTGGAGGTAAAAGGGACAGGAAGACCATTCTGACTACCTGAAAGTGACTAGCTGAACCAGAAACAAGGAAGGTGTACTCTACGGGGGGGCAGGGAGTGAAACGCTGAACTGGCCTAGGAATGAGGGACTCAATTAAGAGGCTGTATATAAGGACGTTGGATAGATGTGGCACCTTCCTCATTTGAAGATTAGAAAATCCCAAATACTGGGTGCCTGGCTGGCTCAGTCGGTAGAACCTGTGACTCTTGATCTCAGGGGTGTGGGTCTAAGCCCCACATTGGGTGTGGAGCCTACTTAAAATAAAAATAAAAAAAAAATCCCATATATTCTGTATGTGAACTGTTGTAAAATATTTCTATGATGAAATATTTGTGATGAGCTTTTGCTTTGCTTAATATGTCACTTCTGATAATAAAATGTTTGGGGGTGAACATTTAGAAATCCGGTCAATTAGTTTTTTCTGTTTGACCATTTTAGTAACCTATTTTAGCCAGCAAGTTTAGAAAATGAGGTGTTAAGGGCACCTAGGTGGCTCAGTTGGTCGAGCAACCAACTTTTGGTTTCGGCTTAGGTCATGGTCCCCAGGTTGTGGGATTGGGCCCCACAGTGGGCTCCATGCTGAGCATGGAACCTGTTTAGGGTTCTTCCTCCCTCTCTCCCTCTGCTTTTCTCCCCTACTTGAGCTCTGTCTGTTAAAAAAAAAAAAAAATTAGGTTTTATACTTTGAGAAATATTCCTGTGAGGGGGTATAGACACTTTCCACAGGGTGACTATATGCTGTTAGTGATATTGTTCAATTTTGTTACTTACCGTTAAACACAGAACTTCTGGGGCACCTGGCTGGCTCAGTGGGAAGAACATGTGACTTGATCTTGGGGTCATGAGTTTGAGCCCCACTTTGGGTGTAGGGATTTAAGAAAGTACAGCACTTCTCCAACCATTTAACTTTAATCACACTACTCAGTTATATGAAGCTGTGTATATCCAAAATAATTTAGATTATTAACACATTGTTTTCTGATCGCATAATATACATGGTGTTGTAAGCTAATTACAGCAGTTAGCAGAGATTTGGTGCTTGGAAGTTATATACAGAGAGAAGTAATACATGTGCATGCACGCATGATGTAAGGCTTGCTCGCTAAAGATAGTAATGGTGATTAAAATATCAAGAGCCATACAGGATAGAAAGGCCCAAAGATAATAGTGGTGAAACATAAACTAAGGTTACCAAAGTCAGCTCATTAATGAGAGGCTTTTTTGAGTTGAAATAAATCATGACTACAGATGTACAATCAACTTTTACATTGTCTTTTTGTAAGTGTTCCCTTAAATTCAGATCATGTATCTTTATTTGAAGATAAAGCAACAGCATTATCATGCTCTGCAGTTCTTATCCCAATGGTTTGATTTGGTATGTGACTTGAGAAAAGTTGTACAGCCCTCATGTAACTCTTCCCATTTTGGTAAATTCAACATTACGTGGGCCAGAGAAAAAGATATAGATGGGCAAATTATCGAGCTGTTCCAAAGAGCATGATTTTTATTCCATGTTTTTAAGTTTTTCTTTTAAAGATACCAAAAGAATTGCCGAAGTTATTCAGTGTGTTCCTGTTTGCCTTATTGTTAACATCTTTTTTTTTCAAAATTTTTAATGTTTATTTTGAGAGAGAGACAGAGTGCAAGTAGGGAGGGGGCAGAGAGAGAGAGGAAGACAGAGAATCTGAAGCAGGCCAGGCTCTGAGCTGTCAACACAGAGCCCAATGCAGGGCTCGAACCCATGAACCAGGAGATCATTACCTGAGCAAAAGTCAGACGCTTAACCAACTGAGCCACCCAGGCGCCCCCCTTATTGTTAACATCTTACATAATCATAATACAGTTGTCAAAACTAAGAAATTCACACAGGTACCTGTGGCAAGCAGAATTCTAAGATGGCCCCAAGATTCCTGCCCACCCCACTCCACATGCCCTGTATCATCCCGTTCCCTTGAATGTGGGCAGGGTTTGTATGATGGAATAGTCCGATATAATTATAGTATATCACATGACAGAAGGGATTTTGCAGGTGTAACTGAGGTCCCTAATCAATTGAATAATCAAAAGAGAGATTATCCTGGGTGGGCCTTACCCAATCAGTTGGGCCCTTCAGAGACTTACGGAAGCAATAGCAGACACACTCCTGGTTAGAAGAAAGCAAACAGCGCTGTTGCGAACTGCTTTTGGAGTTCGCATGTGGAGCCCATGTGGATAGGACCCAAAGGTGACCTCTAGGAGCTGAAACCATCTAAGGCTACCAGCCAACAGGAAAACAGGGACCTCAGTCCTACAGCTGTAAGAAATTAAGTTCTTCCCACAATGGGCTTGGATAAGGACCTGGATCTCCCTCCAAAGGAAATCCTCGACATGCCAAACCTTGATTTCAGCCTTGTGAGATCCAGCTACACTGTGCCCAGACATCTGACTTACAGAAAATCTAAGATAATAAATATGTCTTGTTTTAAAATTTTTGTTAGAGTGTGTTGTTTTTTGGTCATTGGTTGGTTGTGTAGCAAGAGAAAACGAATACAGGACCACACTGTTAACCAAAGTATGGGCTTTGTTTGGATTTCACCTCTTTCCCACCAATGTCCTTCTTTTCCAGGATCCAGCCACAACATGTGATGCTTTAATGCTTTCATTCCTCATCAGTCAAAATGAGGCTATACCTGATGTTTCATGATAAGCAATCAGCTTGTGCAAATCAGATGTCTGTACGGGATTTCATCTCACTGATTTGGAGGGAGGTCATCTGAGCGTTTGAGTTGAGGTTGGCTCGAGAGCCGCTGCAGGGCTTGATGTGGGTTTGTCTGTGAGGTCCCGACTCTGTCGGAGGGGCCCCTCCAGGTGAGATGTCATGCACGCACAGAGCTGCGGTAAAATGCTGAGCCTACAAAATGGGCCTCAGACTCTGCCGTCTGGTTCCCTCTTCTAACTGCACAGGATGCAGCTGTCTGAGAAGGGGGTGATGATGTGAAGAAATGCCTCCTACGGGGGCTAATGCTTCAGCTTTGAATTATGGGTTTGAGGCCTGGGGAGATATTTACAAATGCTCAAACTGCCACACAGTCATGACAGTGACCCTATACCCAGGGCATTCATTTCATAGGTGACAAGGTACACTTAGATTGAAAGTATACTAGAGGTTTTCTTTCCTGGCCACAGTTGGAACCTGGGCCTTCTTGTTCCCAGCGCATTCTCACTGTCAGGTTAGTCCTTTCAAGCATGGTCTATTGTCTTGCTCCTGTCCGAGGTCAGGGGTGGGGTTTTAGTGCTGTTCTGATGGAATTTGTCCAAGAAATGCCCCCAGTTGTGCCCTGCCAGTCCCCCACGCCCCACTGTGAGGTGCTGGGGAGCCTTTCTACCACGGGAATCCGAGTGCACTTGTTTGGAAGCTCCACAGGCATCCGGTACCCCAATGCAGAGTCAGAATAAAGGCCACGACTGCCAGTTCAAAAGTTGGGCCCAGCCCAGAAGGGTGTGACTGCGGGAGAGAAGCGTAGAGCGCTCAAAGCGACCCTGTGTCCATTTGCCCAGCCATGTGGAACCAGAAGTATTGGAGTGGCTCCAGCACTGGTTCAGTTGGGAGGTAGGAATTCCTGCTCTGTAGGACCCACTAATCCCGTGACTGGTAATGGTGGCCTGGGATGGTCCTGTGTTGGGAGGAAAAACATTATCAAGATCATCTCCTCCCTTGTTCCTCTGGGACGGGAGCTGGAGGTAGGCCGAAGCGAGCCTGATGGACAGAGAGAGACGGTAGTATAAGTTCTTTCTTATATAATACCAGCCTGGGGACTCGGTGATGGATGTTAAAAACCGTTTCTGGCTTCAAGGTGAGTTAAGTTTTAGTGAAGGTCATTCACAGAAATGAATAGAACATAGAGATTCTCTCTGAGGGATTCAGTGAAGAATCCCACAGAAGAGAGATTCAGGCTGAGTTTCAGAGAGTCAAAATAGGTACCTGACAAACAAATGGGGCTGGAAAGTGGTAGGGGTAAGGGTAGAGAGTGGGCATGCCAAGCAGTAGAAACCTCATAAGCAAAGACACTGGGGTGTGAAACTGCATTGGGGGTATGTGAGAGAGTTTAGGGAGTTGTTCAGTATTTCTGAAGAACTTAAAAAAATTTTTTTAATGTCTATTATTTTGAGAGAGACACACAGAGTATGAGTCGGGGAGGAGCAGAGAGTGGGGGAGACACAGAATCCAAAGCAGGCTCCAGACTCTGAGCTGTCAAGCACAAAGCCCAACACAGGGCTTGAACCTATGGACCATGAGATCATGACCTGAGCCGAAGTCAGATGCCCAACTGACTGAGCCACCCGGGTGCCTCTAGAACTTTTAAGTTTATTTAAGTAATCTTTACCCCCAACATGGGGTTTGAACTCACAACCCTGAGGTCAAGAGTTGCATGCTCTTCTGAGCCCAGGCACCTCTATTTTTGAAGAATTTTATGTAGAAGTGACATCAGATGTGAATTTCTAAAGTCATACTTTCCCCCCCTATTATAAATATATGTGACACCATAAAAAACTATAAAGAAGAAATGCTTGCCTTAGGTTTGGGTTTGCTCCTCTGATAGTACCCAGCAGTGCCTTGGGCCAAGACCTTGGTTGCCTCACCCAGCTCTTGTACCCGTTCTGCTCACCACACAGGACTGGCATCACACTGTTAATTAACCTAGATGTAAAGCCCTCCTAAAGTGGCAAGAACCAGAACTGTCTGGTTTACTCCAAAATACAGGAGGGGACCTGACATGTAATAGATGTTGAATGAAATGGAGAGTTTCAGGACACAGAGATAATGGTGGTAGACAGCTTCCCTCATTTGTTGCATACTGAACATTTTCCAGTATTTGACCCATTTTGTTTTTGAGAAAGGTTGATACTTGTCAAACAGAATTTGTCATGTTTATTTGCATTTTTAGAACAATAACCCTCGGGGCGCCTGGGTGGCGCAGTCGGTTAAGCGTCCGACTTCAGCCAGGTCACGATCTCGCAGTCCGTGAGTTCGAGCCCCGCGTCAGGCTCTGGGCTGATGGCTCGGAGCCTGGAGCCTGTTTCCGATTCTGTGTCTCCCTCTCTCTCTGCCCCTCCCCCGTTCATGCTCTGTCTCTCTCTGTCCCAAAAATAAATAAAAAACGTTGAAAAAAAAAAAAATTAAAAAAAAAAAAAAAAAGAACAATAACCCTGGCTGTTCAGAACTGTGCTATTAATTATGGTCGCTACTAGCCCCATCCAGCTCTTTATATTTAAATGTAAATTAAAATGTCCTATGAGTTTAGGGGCGCCTGGGTGGCTCAGTCAGTTAAGTGTCCGACTTCAGCTCAGGTCATGATCTCACAGTTCGTGGGTTTGAGCCCCGCATCGGGCTCTGTGCTGACAGCTCAGAGCCTAGAGCCTGCTTTGGATTCTGTGTCTCCCTCTCTCTCTGCCTCTTCCCTACTTGCACACTCGCTCACTCTCTCTCTCCCAAAAATAAAAGGTAAAAAAAAAAAAAAAATTTAGAAAAAAAAAGTCCTGTGATTTTATGGGGAGTTCAAGAAACAAAAGTGGGCAAAGGGGATAAAGAGAGAGGGAGAGAGTAGCAAACCAAGAAATAGTCTCTTAACTATGGAGAACAAGCTGATGTTCACCAGAGGGGAGGTGGGTGGGGGATTAAAGAGTGCACTTGTGATGAGCACGAGGTGTGTAAGTATTGAATCACTATATGGTACACCTGAAACTCATATTACACTGTGTTAACTAAGTGGAAATTAAAAACTTAAAAATGTAACACAAAAATTAAACTGTCCATTCCTCAGTCTCACTAGCTATATTTCGGGGGCCCGGTAGCCCTATGTGACTGGTGGCTATTATATCGGACAGTTCAAGTCTAGAATATTTTTGTCCTCTCCAGTTTCTTTTGGACAGAGCTGCTCTAGAGGGTGGATTGGTAGGGAGAGAAACTGGAGGCAGGTAGGCCAATTCGGTGGTCTTGGCATTAGGCCAGGGAAGAGATGACAGCTTGAACCAGGTGGTGAAAGTGTCCAAGGAGAAGGGAGGACTAAATCAGAGAACAGTTGAGGAGATAGAATCCATTTGATTTCAGGTAAGATGAGGCAGGGAGGAAGAGGAAAGTTTGATAACCAGGGTTCAAGCGGAGAAGCAGAACAGGCAGGTGGTACTACCTACATATGTAGGTAGGAAAGGGATTCCTGCAAAGGATTGGCTTCTGCAGTTGAAGGCTGGCTACCCAAGCTGGAACCCCCACAGACAACCATCAATCCTTCTTCCTCTCTCCCTCAATATTCTCCTGCCTGCCTCATCTTTCCCCCCATTTTTTCTCTCCCCTTTTCTCTATCCTGCACTCTGCCTTCCCCCCTCCTATCCCTTCTCTCTCTCCCTCTTCCTTTCTCTTTCCCTCTTTAACTTTCCTCCCTCCCACCTTCCTTCTCCCTCTCCCTTCCCTCGCCATGCCTTTCATTAAGTCGGCTCACTCAGGATAACCTTTAAAGTCAGCTGAGTAGGGACTTTAATGACATCTGCAAAATCCCTTCACAGCAGCACATAAATCAGCATTGGAATCGTTGGGAGAGTATGTGTGTGCTGCAGGCTGGCCAGCTCAGTCCTCCAGCTCTCGTGAGAAACTCTGCCTTGCAGTCCACCCGAACCAGGAACATACTAGAAAGGAGTGCTGGGGAATATGGTTTACCCAGTTTTCTGACTAGGGCAATGGTAGGAATCCGTGTGTTAGATAAGATGAGGGTTGTAACAGGAACATGTGGGGTGGAGGGCAGTAGCTGGTGAATTCAGCTGTGGCTTGTTGGGGCTGGGAAGTGCCTGTGGACCATCTGTTCTCATAAGTGTGAGTCCAGGAATTCAAGAGGGGTCTGGGCTGAAGACACCGATGGTGGGTCCTCAACACATGCGTGGTAGTTCCAACAAAGTGGCTCTACTCCTCATCTGGGGACAGCAGGAGGACGGCTGGGAACAGGGAAAGTCCACACCTACAGGGCTGAGGAGGGAAGCGGAACCAAGACAAAGGCTGAGCCAGAAGCATTCCAGGGTGGAGCCAGGTGAGGACAAGAGGAAGGACGGGGATGGTGGAAGCCTGTGGAGTGAAGGGCACAGTGTTCTCTTCCCAACCTGGGTGGAGAAGCACATGAGGCCAACTTTACAGTTGATCTGTGAGCAGAGGAGGACGTAGAGGTAACGGAATTGGAGTGCTAATCCCAGAGTGGGTCCCCTCAAGTGCACTACGTGTGCCTTTTCTGGGCTGCCTCCAGGCGAGAGATCACAAACTCACTTGCCCACAGGGCTCTGGCAGGGAGGAGAAGCCCCTAATCCCAAGTGTGGGGCTCAGGGAAGGCCTCACAGAAAAAAGAACAAAAGTTGAGATCTCCTGGATGGGGAGGAGTTAGCCAAATGAAATGTGGACCTAATACCCTGTCCCCCCTTCCCCCCCGTAATCCTGGTCATACTTGATGTTTACAAATTCTTTTTTTTTTTAATATGAAATTTATTGTCAAATTGGTTTCCATACAACACCCAGTGCTCATCCCAAAAGGTGCCCTCCTCAATACCCATCACCTACCCTACCCTCCCTCCCACCCCCCATCTACCCTCAGTTCTCAGTTTTTACAAATTCTTTTAAAAAAAAAAAAAACTTATTTAGGGGTACCTGGGTGGCTCAGTTGACTTAGCATCCAACTCTTGATTTTGGCTCAGGTCATGGATCTCACAGTTTCATGAGTTCGAGCCCCACGTGGGGCTCTGTGCTAACAGCATGGAGCCTGCTTGGGATTCATTCTATCTGCCCCTATGCTGCTCATACTCTTTCTCAAAAAATAATAAATAAAAACTTGGACAACTTATTTAGTGTTCACAACCTAGTGTGCTCCCTACCGGGAAGATGTCTCTTTTGCTACTTAATTAAACCTTCTAGGTTTTGTCAGAGCTGTGGGTATGTATGTGTGTGTATAATTTTGTGTGTGTAAAGTTGTTTCATTTTAACCACTTTTTCTTACTAATGAGCACGTTTAAATTACAGTAAGATTCATTTTATTCCCTGAAGGTCTGTTTTTAACTTAAGCTTTGAAAATTAAAGACCTGCAATAATAAAAGTTTTACAGACCTCTAAGCACGCTCGGACATTGGGCCCTCTAGTATAGATGACTTTAGAACAGGCGTCTAATCCAGGCCCTTGACTCTGGCTGCTCGTCTTTGTCCATGGAGGTGTTGTTCAGAAATCCCCAAGATGGGACCTCACTCCCCAGAGATTCCAATTTAATTGGTCTGTAGAGAAGCCTGGACATCAATACCATTTTTAAAAATTTTTTTTTTTAACATTTATTTTTGAGACAGAGAGAGACAGAGCATGAACGGGGGAGGGGGCAGAGAGAGAGGGAGACACAGAATCCGAAGCAGGCTGCAGGCTCTGAGCCATCAGCCCAGAGCCCGACGCGGGGCTTGAACTCACGGACCACGAGATTGTGACCTGAGCTGAAGTCGGACGCTTAACTGACTGAGTCACCCAGGCGCCCCTCAATATCATTTTTAAGGGCTACAGAATATTCTAGTGTGCAGCCGTTGAACCCCTGGTTTAATCATAGCGTTTATATGTATTTTAAGTAGAGGGAAAGAGGACTCTTTGCAGCCTCCCGAGGAAGGAGGGTAGGAAAACAATAAAAAATACTTTCTCTAAGAAGTGACTCATTAGAATGGTCCGTTTTCCTCCCCCTGCCCCCAAGAGGGCAGGAGGTTGGTACAAGCAGACTCGATCAAGCCTAGATACTGAAATCTGACTTGTGTACTAAGGCTCTGCTTCTATCAGCAGAACCCACTTGTCATCACAGGGGGTGGGAATTAGAGACAATATTCTTATCATTGATACCTTTAAAGTCATGGTTTCCAGGGTTTTGTTTGTTTTTGTTTTAAACAGCTGAACCATTATTTCAAAAGAAATCTTTCTTGAAATTCCATCCTCCACCCTTCACCCTCCACCACCCTCCCCCGAGACCCTTAGGAACACTAAGGTGCTACAAAACAGAGTTTGAAATCCAAAGCATCAAGTGTTACAGCTACTTCTGTCTTGAGTACAAGCTAAACTAAGCAAAAATAGCATCAAATTGAAACCAGCTGTTCCATAACGAGCAATCAAACCGTGGTCTATTATTTCCTCCTGAGGTTTCCCCTCTGATAGAGCCCTGAGTAGAGTATCTTTCCATCTCAACGGCATGTGACACCCTGATGGGGCAGAGGAGGGGATGAAGAACGTTTTTCTGCTTTCAGCATAGATAGCGTTTTAAAAAAGGAAATAGGTACTGGAAAGTAAATAAAATTTAGTTTCAGACCTTGAAATTGAGTCCATCAGACTTCTTCCACTATTTGAAATGTCTGAGCTAGTGTCCCTGCAAAGAAAAAATAATAGTGATAAATGTATGGTCTTTTTTTTTTTTGTAATTTTTTTTTAATGTTTAGTTTTGAGAGAGAGCATGTGCACCCAAGTGGGGGAGGGGTATGGGGGGGGCACACAGAATCTGAAGCAGCCTCCAGGTTCTGAGCTGTCAGCACAGAGCCCAACGTGGGGCTCGATCTCACGAACTGCGAGATCATGACCTGAGCTGAAGTCGGACGCTTAACCAACTGAGCCACCCAGGTGCCCCAATGAATGTATGGTCTTAATTGGGAATTTAATGCCTAATAGACTATTAACGATTCTTGTGTGTTCTGTACAGTTTCACCCTGTGGATGTGGGTGTGAATCATTTCCTCCCCCAGCTTGGCTATACTAGGTATAGGGGCAGAAAGAGTATTTTTAGATCGCAGGTAGTCTAGGGTCTGAGACTGGATCTCTGCTGGGTCGCTTCTTAGCAATGTGGCCTTGAGCAGTGCCTGAAGACACTGTTGCTTCATTTCAAAATGGGGATGATATATATATCTCATGGGTGATTGGGAACAATTAAGGGAGATGGTCCATGTAGACTTTAGCAGAGTGCCTGGTGCATGGTAAGCCCAATTGATACTAGTTTCCATTATTATACAGTGTATTTTGACAGACTGTTCTGGTCCAAGTTCTTGTCGAGGAACTGGAAATGCATGAGACAAAATGATAGGAGCATTACCAAAGAAGCCTTAGTTCTGGAACAGACGGACGGGGAGAGTGGAAGCAGGCGGGGTGTGTTAACATGGGGGATGTAGCTCTTGAACCTTGCCCTTCAACAAGTTGCTGGGAAAGGGGCAGGGAAAGCATTCCAGACTGTTGCATATGTCCAACGGTGTTGAATGGACAGAGTTCATGAAAGGAAAACCTAAGATGCGCAATGTGAGGGATGAGGTTGGAGAAGTTGCTCAGGCAGCCGTAGGAGCCAAGCTAAGAATGCTGTTCCAGCTTGGCTGCTCCCTAGGAGAGGGACAGCCACTCCCTGTGAAAAGTGCTTAGTCCTCACTGCACGAGGATGTGCTGATAGTATCTTCGGGTCTGTGTTCAATCCAGGAAGCCTGCATCTGCGGACACAACAGCCATAAGAACAGCCCATAATAGCAGGCTGCTCACACAGTGTGTTAAGTCCAGGGAGGAAGACACTGCCAAGATTTAAAAAGATGTGGCCAAGAATACGCCTCCAGAATGATTATCTCAGACTGAGCATAGACTATATTTCTAATCAGAGCAAAATATACATAGTCTAGGTCAAGGAATGCCATACGCCTGTTTCTAAGACATTGAAAGAAATTGAGCAACAGTGTATTTGTAGAAGCAAAAAGGAACTTAAACTTTTCTTTAAGGTGGGCATGAAGGTTGACTGAAGCTTGTCCAGATACTGTGCTTAAGGCAGCCAGAGCATGTGGTAAAGAATGGGCAGCGCCTGGGTGGCTCAGTTGGTTGAGCACCCAACTCTTACTTTCAGCTCAGGTCATGATCCCAGCGTTGTGGGATGGAGCCATTTGTCTGTGCTGAGCAGGGAGCCTGCTTAAGATTCTCTCTCCTCTCCCTCGCCCCCTCTCCCACTCATGTGTGCTCGCTTGCTTGCTCTCTCTAAAATAAAAAGAAAGAAAAAAAGAAAAAGAGAAATGGTAGGTGGCAGTTACATCATTGGATTTGATGCCTGTAAGCAACTGGGCACAACTTAGGAACTAGTCATTGAACTTACATAACAGAATGTCCGGTTTGTGAGGGATTGTTAAATGTGTCAGAATCCAACCAGTTTTTCTCCGTTATTCCTGTCAAGCAGCACCCACCCACCATGTGAACCCTGAGCCGTGGTGAACTCCGATTTGGGGCAGTTCTGTTTGGCCTTGCATAGCTGGCTTCTGTTCATGGGGCTAGTTCTACCTTTTGAGGACACACAGGGGTGCTACACACACCTGCCCCATCGGGCCGCACGTCATTCCAAGACAGCTGTCCTGCCTTTTTCCTGAGTTGATCATCCTTATGGAATGTGGTTTTAGGTCTTTTCACCGTCTTGATTACTTACCGCTGTATATTAATTTTTTCCCACTCCTTTGAGTGTTTCAATTTAGGCTTCTATAACAAAAATACCATAAACTAGATGGCTTAAAGAACAAAATTTCATCACTATGCAGGAGGCTGAGAAGTCCAAGATCAAGGCTCTAGCAGATTGGGTGTTGGGTGAAGTCCCACTTCCTGGTTCATAGATGACTCTTACCCCTCTGTCCTTGCAAGGAGGAAGGCATATCTTTTTTAAGGGCACTAAATCCATTCACGAGGCAAGGGCTCCGACGTCAGGACCTAATCACCTCCCAAAGACCCCTGCCTCCAAAATACCATCACACTGGGGATTTGGATTCCAATGTACCAATTTTGAGGGGACACAAATATTTAGTCTACAACATTGGCAGAAAGCACTGAATGCATCATTCAACAAACAGCCTCATTTGCCTTGAATAGAGTGAGATCGCGAATTTTCTAAACTGTGTTTCTGTCAGTGGAGCCCAAGGTGCAAGCATATTAAGGCTGCTTGGCTGCTAAAACCTGCAGAAGCGGTTCTGTTTTTTGATGAACTAACATCTTCTAAGCTCCTACCTCCTTCCTGTATTTGTACTCTTTGTTTTTAATAACCCACGTTCAGACCTTTTATTGATCCCCTGTTTCATTTCTCCAGCTTGTAAAGATTATGGATTTCTGATTCAGTGGGACAGGAAATTGACTGTCACCTCTAGTTTCTCCCGATCGCACGCGTGATAACCTAGCCCCTGTGTTGCCATTAGGTCACGTGTGTTAGGCTCAACGAGAAGGTCTCTGGCAGGACGTGAGTCAGCCCTTACCCCACCCCGAGCTGAGCACTCATCGGCCTGCTTTGGACATGCTCGTTATTCATTCTTCAAGTTGTTCTGCCTTGATTTACAGTTGAGTTAGTAAGGATATTGTAAATACCTTTTCAGAAGCCTTAGTAATGCCCAGTTCTCCCTGATTTCTTGCTTAAAATTTCACCAACAATGGAGTAGCAATAAAATTTCAAAATGTTAAAGGGTAAACCCATGCCAGGTGACTTGAACCCATTTTGAACCAGCTAACTGCTCTTTTACAATCTTTTAACAATCTTGGGCTTTCATTCTCCCTTTCTAATACTCATTTCTCTTCTGTCTGAAGAAAATTTCCACAGAAAGGCCGAAAAGAAGTTCCATTAACCTCAAGCACCAGAAATACCCCTTAATTTGCTATATAAAAATATTCATGATATTTGAACAAAAGAGCCCACCCCAAAAAGCCCAGTTGTGTTGTCTATAAAATTTCTATAATCCCCAGTTCATTTTGCCTTTTACATTCCTGACTAAACATAACTATCCAAACAAACAAAAAAAAACCTGTCCATACCTTATAGTCACCCTAAATGCTGTTTCTTCAAGGTATTTGCCTTCGATTCTGTGCCTTCCTGAGCATAAGTAGCCTCATTGGCTTCCATAACAGCATTCACTTTTCTTCTCATTAGGATTTTTTGGGGATTGTCTGATCAGATCTTCTGGACTTCATGAACACTGTTTTAGAATTTCATGCCCTAGAGTCATGTCTGTGTTGTCTGAGAACTTCCAACCTAGTCTTTGCCACTTACTGGGTATATAGCCCAAAATGGTTGCCTCTAAGCAAAAAACAATGAGACCTCTTCCGGGCTTGAATCTTGTGTATAGATTTAAAAAGAAAAAAAAAAAAAGAGTCTCACTGATGCTTGGGTGCTGAATGACCATCACCTTCCCTGAGGGCAGTGCATGTAGAAACTTGGAAGTGGCCAGTAGGACTCTTACTTTTCTGCAGAAGACAGATAACAGAATAGCTGAGATTTGGCTGTGAGCTTTTGTGGTTCTCCCCTCCTCCTACATATTCCTTCCATTCCTTGGTTCTCATCATGTAGAAATCCAAGGGTGAATATTCAAGTGTTACACAATTCAGTATTGGGACTGGAAATGGCAAGGCGGTTTATTTTTCATTCTTAAAATTAACATAAAGCACAGAAGCTGCATAAATGTGTGCTATTCTTAAGATAATGCCATCTTAATTTTTTTTTTTTTTTTTTTTTTGAAAGGCATGCTTTCAAATGTCCTTTTCTTCGTGATGAGAATTATTTGTCAGTTCTGGTCTCGGACTTTCCTAAATAGGGAATAGTCTGACCTTAGAAAATGGTTCTCAACTGTCTCCAGTCAGCTAGGTCCCAAGTCTTAGTAATAGTTTAGAAAGATTGTTGCAGTGGTGTTCGGGGAGTGCCTTCTGCATCTGGCCTAAAGTAACACGGAGACAGCTGACCATATTAAAGGTAGCTAGCAGCCATAACCAGTTAGAGAACTTGACTTTTCTCTTCACTTTAGCTTCAATCCCTGCTTTTAAAATTTATTCAAGGTTTAAGATGTTAAAGGTGCGCCATTGGTCTCAGAGATCCAGCTCCCTAGTTCTTTGAGTTTGCCCAACCAAGCTTCTTTCTAATTTCACAGTCCTTCCTCTCCATTTATGTTGCCACCACCCTCTATCAACCACCATCTTGCCATGATCTCAGTGGCCTCCCCACTGTCTGTTCTTGTGTCCCTCCTATTCATTTTCTAGACTGTACAATAGCCCAAATCTTCTAAAAATGCAAGTCAGTTCACAGCATCTCCTTGCTTACAACCCTGTAGTGAGTGCCCCTTACATTTGGGGTAAGAACCAAAATTCTTGGGGCACCTGGGTGGCTCAGTCAGTTAAGCGTCTGACTTTGGCTCAGGTCATGGTCTCATAGTCCGCGGGTTTGTGCATCAGGCTCTGTGCTGTAAGCTCGGAGCCTGGAACCTGCTACAGATTCTGTGCCTCCCTCTCTCTCTGCTCTTTCCCCACTTGCACTCAGTCACCCTCGCTCTCAAAAGTAAACATTAAAAAAACATTTTTTAAAGAACCAAAATTCTTTGCAGTCTGCTGTGAGGCACATGCGCTGCCTCTGGAATAATCTCCCAGCACATGGTCCATCGTCCAAAATATTTTCTGCCTCAAAGCCTTTGCACACGTTTCCCTTTGCCTGCTTCCCTCTGCAAGAACCACTTTTCTTTCTCCCTCCACATCTGGCTGACTTCATGCCTCAACTTAAATGTAGCTTCCTCAAAGAACTTTTCTCTAATACTCAGACCCAAGTTAGGGCTCCGTGGTACATTCTCTCATCTCTTGATTATTTGTAACTATTTGTATTATTAAGTCTGTGTCCTCACAAACTCAAGTTTATGGGACCAGAGACTACATTTTTTGTTTTCTACTCTAGCCCCCTCAACCTTTTATACATCGTGATATATACGGTGTGAATACTTGTTGAATGAATCTGTAGATGAATACATTAGTGCTATGCCAACTTACTATCTTACCATCTATGTAGTAAAATAGAAAGTGCTCTAGCATTGAGTCAATAAAAAGATGTGGATTCTAGATCTTCTGTCATGTAGCAGCTTTGTCTAGTCTCTCAAGCTCCCTGTGTTCCAGTTGCCTTTTAAGTTGGGGATAATGATCTTGACCTACCTGCATGGGGGAGATGTGGTAAAGATCAGATGAGACATTTTGTACCTGAAAGTTCTTGGGAACTGCATGGTAGAGTACATTTGTCCTCAATGTCATTGCCTTGTTAATGACTAGCAGAGGATAGTGAGAACTGGAGGACCTGGAACTGGGCCACTGCAAAAGCTTGGGAATAGCGCAGATGCCAGATACAGGAAGTGAGTGTGTAGCTGAGGATGTGAAGAGCTGCAGGGGGTCATCCAGCCCGGAGCCTGTGCTAAGGCCTCTTGTGGCGGAGCACATACAGGATGGAAGAAGGGTGCTGATGCTTAGTCTTAACGATTTCCACACCGTTTCCACTTGGAGGCCACATGCCATGGTGGCAAGACACTTGATTCAGAGAGAGACCTCTTGAAATACAGTCCTAACCCTGTCACTGACCAGGTCTGTTGTTTTAGAAACCTGTTGTAACCTCTGTTTCATTGTCTCTTTATTATAAAACAGATTAGCAAGAAAAAATTGTGACTATTTTTTATTTCTTAGAGGATTGTTACCAAGAAAGATTGAATGAAATTATGTGAATATTCTTTGGAAACATAGAGGGTGTTAGATGCAGAAAGTAGATTTGAACTCAAAATTGTGGAAGACTTTAATAACTGCCTAAAGTGCCTCCTTTCTCATACTTTATACATAAATTTCTTGGTAATAATTTAATTTGTAGTTGGGGTACTTGTGAATGCAGTACGTGTTACGTGTGGATTTGTAGACCCCTTTGGGAAAAGAATTTCCATCTATTCTGATTGGTCTAAGGGCAGTATATTTTGATCAATATTTGCTAGCTAGAGAGCAGCTCTCAACTATGTTTGCATGGTGACTGCTAAAATGTATGCAAATGTAATTATTTTTTTCAGCACAGAGAAATCATGCATGTAGGGCATAGAATATCTGATAGACTGAGCTGAGAAATGTGCCTGCAGCTAATACCATTTGAGTAGACTTACCCATTGATACCAATTGATTTTAAACTGTACCAAAAATTTAGTGACAGCATCTTAGAAGATACTATCATATTCAATCTTAAGTCATTTGTAAAATTCTTCTTGATTTCAGAATAATTAAAATATGAAAATTACACTGGGTGTTGTATGGAAACCAATTTGACAATAAATTTCATATATTGAAAAAAATAAAATATGAAAATTAGATCTTAGAATCCAAAAGGTGCCTCATCTCATTGCCTCTCTAAGTTTTATTTTATCTTAGTGACTTGGGGGGTTAAGAGCAGGTTGTGATGTGGCATCTGGAACCATGGACACTCCTCTTAGCACACCTGTGTTGATGGTACCATTCCCTACATTGCTTTTGACATTGTTGTTCTCCTGTCTCTTCTTATGAATTAAGATGGCCTCCTTAGATGTGTGAGTTCTTAGGCTAGAGCAGAAA
Source organism: Neofelis nebulosa (assembly GCF_028018385.1). NCBI lineage: Eukaryota > Metazoa > Chordata > Mammalia > Carnivora > Felidae > Neofelis > Neofelis nebulosa. The sequence continues at coordinate 53,770,689 of NC_080789.1, forward strand.
ATCACTGAGGTTGTGTTTTTCCAATTAACATGTTTATACTTCATCTCAGAAATTCTGATGAGATTGCAAAAGCTGCATGTAAATTTTATGAAGAAACATTTGGTAAGAGACTAAATGCTGCATTTATTTCCATAGATGTAAGTTACCAAACCTTAGAGCATATAGAGTGATTTTGCAGATCTTGGAAGTTAATATTACATTCTGTGCCCCACAGTGAAAGTTACAGATGCCATAGGTCTATCCTATGTTAACTGTAACTTCTCTTGTTTTTTAAATTGAGATATAATTCACATACATTCATCCCTTTAAAATGTACAATTCAGTGATCTTCAGTATATTTGCAAGGTGGCACAAATATCACTATTATTTAACTTCAATAACTTTTCATCACCTCTGAAAGAAACATACTATTGGCAGTGACTCCCCATTCTCCCTTCCCCCAGCCCCTGGCAACCACTAATCTACTTGTTGACTCTATGGATTTGCCTGTTCTGGACATTTCCTATAAATGGAATCATATAATATGTGGTCTTTTGTGTCTGATTTCTTTCTCTCAGCATAGCGTTTACAAGGTTTGTCCGTGTTGTGTATCAATACTTCCTTCCATTTTATGGCTAATATTCTGTGGTATGGATATACCACATTGTTTTTCCATGCATCTGTTGATGTATATATGGGTTGTTTCTACTTTCTGGATGTTGTGAATGGTGTGTTATGCACATTTCTATACAAACTTTTACATGAATGTATATTTTCGGTTTTCTTGATTACATACTTAGTAGTAGAACTGCCGGGTCTTAAGGTAACTCTATTTATAGCTTTTTTAGGAATTGCCAAACTGTTTTCCAAAGTGACTGCACCGTTTTACATTCCCACCACCAATGTATGTTTCTCCACATTCTTACCAACGTGTGTTTTTAATTTTTTTGGTAATAGCTGTCTTAGTGGGTGTCAAGTGGTATCTCATTGTGGGTTTGATTTGTATTTCCCTAATGACTGAATGTTGGACGTCTTTTCATGTACTTATTGGCCATTTGTATACTACTTTGGAGCAATGTCTGTTCAAGTCATTTTCCCGTATGTTAAGACCCTAATATTGACATAAGCCCCTGAGTGCCTAAGAGACAACCTGTCATCCTCCCATATTCCTACCTGTCACATTCACAGAACCACACCTTGCAAATCTAAGAACCTGGAAATCCCTTCTCACCTATTCAAGCATGTGTAATCTGTTCATATGTCCTGTAGATTCTTCCTCCATAGAATTAAATCCTTTTTCCCCACTCACTGTTACCGCCATGCCTCAGGCTCTCATCCCCTAACTGAAATGGCCTCCTCACTGGTCTCCTTAGCTACAGCCTGACCATTACCCTTTCTTGTATGTCACCTGTGACCAATCTGATCGCTGAAAATCCTTCCAGGGTACCCCAAATCCTGTAGGCTAATGGCCAGACTCCTGAAGGTTACCTGCCAGGCCTTGGCTCCTTTCCTTTTACTAGGCCAGAATTTCTTCAACACAGTTCAAGCTTGTCTTCATCTTTGAAAGCTCTCCCTGACACAAGGTATCTCCAATCTTGGTTTTGTTTCCCTTCCATCTCCCTCCATTGTGCCTTGTTTATATTTTTGTCATATCATTTATTTCACAGCATCGTGTAATTCTTGTGGGTTCTTTTTTTGCTTGTTTTTCCCCCCTCCTCTCGTTTCTGGGATAAAGTAACTCTCAAATAGTTGATCAACACATCTTCACTGAGCATCCATGATGAGCCAGGCCCTGTAATGGTTGAATGAGAGAACTTACTGGAAAGGAGCATGGGATAGTATTAGGGAGGGAAGGAACTGTTCTGTGGTTTGACAATGGCTGTGGTTACCTGATAAGTGTTTTTTAACAATCACAAAAACATACGTTCAAAGAGTGAAAGTTACTTTATGTAAATTATACCTTAATAAAAATTTGGAGAAAAGAGACATAGTGGGAGAAAGGGACAAAGGTAATTATATGAGCTTACTCTAAGATGAAGCATAATGCCATGAAAGGAGGATATAGTAGTTGAGAAGTGCGAAGTTGGGACATGAGATCATCACATGCCTTAGTCACCTCCTTTGGAAAGTCTTTCCAGAGCACCTCTACTGCTTTTATGACACCTTTACATACCAACTGTTGGACTTACCATATTGCATTCTAATTGTCTGGCCATTGAGTGCATCCAGACAGGGTCCTGCCTCAGCTCTGGAATTGAGAAGTCAGGTATCCTCAGGAACTCATTGGACATTCAGGGCGTTCGATGAAATGCACAAAAAACTCTTTGCACGGTATTTGCCCAGCATGGGCACTCATGCATATGGAAATGGCTGCTGCTGTTATTTTTCATCATTTTTGGAATGATTTTTCCCCCGTTTGCACTCCCATAGCCCTAGGCATGCATCTTCTGGTAATATGTGTACCATGTACAATAATGTTTTTAATGGAAGGGTGAATAGTGTTTAAAAGTCAAAATTCAAGCTCATTATCTACTGAGATTGGTTGCTACAGAAACAGTAAATGTTTGACAAGTGGTTAATAAGTTGCTGTCCGGTGGATGTCAGCCTAGTTTTTAAAATTCGGCCATGTTTTTTTTGAGGAGGTGGGTAGGGTTGGAGGTAGAATGGTGTTCCTCAGCCCAGGTTCCTCTTTACTGCTAGAGCAGTGAGAGGTCAGCATGGCCGATGAAACAGGAAGCTGACACCAGCTTGGGACCCACACGTTCTGCAAGTTCAGAAGTTACATGGTCCTTAGAGGGGATATAATACAAAAGCTTTAATTTCTAGATTCTGTTAAGGCAGTATATATTGAGCATAGACCCATGATCTCATATATCTCGCTTATAAGAAATTTGATTGACTTGTCGCTGTTCTTGGTATTGAGGCAAAAAACCCACTTTCAGGCCCCTGTATCATACTGTGGGGTTAGGTCAAGCCAGGTTGCATTTGGCAACCTATACTGCTTGATTTTGACCTTGCCAGAATCCCACAGTCCTAGTGCTCCTTAGAAGTGGTGAGAAACCAAAACCATAATGGCAAAATAAAAACAGAACCAACCCCTTGGAATGGCCCTGGAATGTAATATTGGCACATTACACAAGATGTTGGAGCCCAGGGAGAAGCAGTGCGTTTTGCCTCACGCTGCCCTTTGAACATCATAGGCAAGTTCCAGGAGAATGTTTGCTTTCGTTACTAGATGAATGTACTCATAAGACCTTTCCGGAAGGGGAAGCTGGTTTAAAGTAATTGTATCAGCTGTGAAGATGTCATAGAATGTTTTGTTTCCCTAAGTTACATTTAGCACTAATGTGGTCTGTGGGAGGAGGCAGGAAGGTAAATTCAGGAGCAAGATAGATAAGAGAGCCAAACAATCCAAGGGGAAAGTTGAGAATAAAAAATTTGAAGGGTCCTTGATCTGGTGTAAAGTAGAATTTTCACCACTCCTCATGTGGAGTAAATAACTGATGATCTGATGTGAGCGCTGTAGAGATAAAGGCATCCGGAGTTAGGACATAGCATTAAATTAGCATAGACAGATTAAAAGCCTAAGTCAAACAGAATCTTCCCAAGCATTCAGAGCCTGTGTTAGTAATCAACCCTGCACAATCAGGAGGCAGAGGGTACATTGCCATGCTCTGTGTTAAGTTCTGTGAGCATTTGAGGATCAACTCAGCTTTTTGGTGCATTTTTCTGGGCTGTGAATGAGCCACAGGCTAGGCTGGAACAGGAGGTATTTCTTAAATAAACATTTGTGGAATGCCCATGGTCTGTGCAGCCCTGAGGCAGGAGGGGGAAACTTGGGGGAACAGAACAGGGAAATACTGGTTAAGACTGGCCTCAAAGGAGCTTGTTCCTTAGGGATGAGAGCCTTAAACGGCATTCTAAGGGACAGCACAGGGAAAGAAGAGCGCTGGGTTATTTGTTGCTGTGCAACAGTTCACCAGTCTTGTGGCTTAGAACAAACATTTATTATCTATAATCAAACATGGTTTCTGTAAGTCAGAAATCTGAGAGCAGCTTATCTGGGTGGCTCTGGCTGAGTCTCTTGAGTTTGCCTTATAGATATTAGCTCTGGCAAAAGTTATCTGCAGGTCTGACTGGGACTGGAGGATCCATTTCGAAAATGGCTCATTCATTTGGCTGAAAAATTAGTACAAGTCATTAGGACAACCTCCGTTCTTTGCTACGTGTCCTCAACAGAAGCTGGCTTCTCCAGAGCAAATGGTATAAAAGAACAAGGAGGAAGCCTTGATATCTTTAAAAAAAATTTTTTTAATGTGTTTAGCAAAAAAAATTTTTTTAATGTTTATTTACTTTTGAGAGAGAGTGTGTGAATGGATGACAGGAAGAGAGAGGGAGACACAGAATCCGAAGCAGGCTCCAGGCTTTGAGCTGTCAGCACAGAGCCTGACGCGGAGCTCGAACTCACGAACCACAAGAGCATAACCTAAGCTGAAGTCAAATGCTTAACCGAGTGGGCCACCCAGGAGCACCAATGTTTATTTATTTTTGAGAGACAGAGAAAGACACAGAGCATGAGTTGGGGAGGGGCAGAGAGAGAGAGAGAGAGAGAGAGAGAGAGTGTCTCAAGCAGGCTCTGCGCTTTCAGCGCAGAGCCTGACGTGGGGCTTGAACCCGCAAACCATGAGATCATGACCTGAGCAAAAGTCAGATGCTTAACTGACTGAGCCACCCAGGCATCCCTTCTTCTTCTTCTTCTTTTTTTTTTTTTTAAAAGTAAGCTTTGTGTCCAACATGGGGTCTGAACTCATGACCCCAAGATCAAGAATCGCATGCTGTACCAATTAAGCCAGCCAGGTGCTCCAGCCTTAATGTGTTTTATTACTTTTTCATAGACCATTACTTCCACCACATTCTGTATGTTAGAAGAAAGTCATTCAGCCTTGCCCACACTCAGGAGGGAGGGAATTAGGCTCCACCTTTTGGAGGGAGGTTGTCAAAGAATTAGTAAGCAGATTTAAAAATGATCAGAAGTGTTGAGCACAGATGTCAGGACGCCCCAGAGCACACTGGGACTGCCAGCTAGGGTGCTGGGAGACACTAGGCAGGCCATTTACATCCCAGCCGGGTAGAAGGACCAGCAGGACAGCGTCAGGGAGCCTTGCTGAGACCGGGAGACACAAGAAGAAGAAAATGGAGAGAAAGCTTTACACAAAGGAATCTCTTGTGACTTTTGGTCTAAGCAGTGACACCCCTCCTCCCATCTGACATGGTAACTCACTCTTTGGATGGGGACACTTGGAATTCACCATAGACTTTGGCTTCTTAACGCATGCCGAAGTAAGCTCTGGTACCAACTTAAAGGTTTAGGAAACTGGCAAGATAAGCTGGGGTCCAGCAGGCATCGTAAATACTCTGCCCAATCCCCTTCCCTTCCTTCTGTGAAACGGTTACTCCCGGTCAAGAACAATTTGAGTGTTTGGCTGGACTTTATAGGGCGTCCGAAAATATACTTTTTTATATTTATCTCTAACTAGAGAGAGAAGCCTATTAGAAGTGAGGCTTTTAGTAATTGGGACGAGAGGGAACAGATGATAAAGGGCCAGAATAAGCAATCCAGAGGGATGCAGTAGGAATTCAGAAGAGGGTGAGATCCATGGGGGTAGGCTCGGGAGCAGAGAGGTTAAAAGTAGAAGCTGAGGCGTGCCTGGTTGGCTCAGTGGGTTAAGCCTCTAACTTTGGTCAGGCCATGATCTTGCGGTGCCGTGAGTTCAAGCCCCTCATCGGGCTCGCAGCTGTCAGCGTAGAGCCGGCTTCTGACCCTCTGTCTCCCTCTCTGTGCCCCTCCCTGACTCGTTATCTCTCCCTCTCCCTCCCCCTTCTCCCCGTCTTTCCCTCCCCCCCCCCAAAAAAAATAAACTTAAAACTAGAAGCTGAATCCTAAAGGGTGTGTGAGTTTGACTGGAGCAGCAGAGGAGGGGAGAGCATGGACGAGAGGGGTGAGGGAGAGGAGTTGTGTGAATAAATATGTCTCCGGATGGCACTTGTGGGATGGTTGGAGGCCAGCTGGCTGGGCAGAGCAGTTATTAAGGGAAGCAAATTAGATTGGATGAAGTCCTTTTGAAGAGCTTGGACCAGACTCTTGTCAGGCTCCTAAATAAACTGAGAAGGTAACATTTTAGAAGGGGCATCTTTAGAGAGACCCCCCCCCCACCCCCAACCCTCAGTGACAGACCCATCTTAATTGCAGAAAATGAACAAAAGGAAAAATAATTATGCACAAGATCTGGCCTATCAGCTGGGCATTTTTCCCCTCTGCTGACAGAGACCATTTATTTGCCACTAATGATGAGTCGCCATTTTTCTGAAATAGCTCCACATTGCCAAATACTCTGTATATTATTGGTAGCTCATCATTTGCCATTTCAAGTGTTCAAATTATCACCTTAAGTTTAGGTGATAATTCTAAAATACCAAAAAAAATTCTAAAAAAAATTCTAAAATACTCTTGTGAGGGTTTTTAGACTTAGACATTATTTTTAAAGGTCATGTGGGGGGGCAGTTTACTCCAATTTGTGCCCTTACAGGCTTAACTTCCTCTACATACAAAGCATCCTTCTCAGTACAACACAGAATTATTTTACCCATGTTGCAGTGGTGTCCACAAGTCTATCCCAGTATTATGCGATAAATCTGGTTTTAAGAAAGGTTACTTTAAGAAATTTTTCTCAGTAGGAGAGGAAGAGTGTTCAGGGCTTAAGGAGAGGTTCAAGTGTACAAAAATCATTTTCCTACATGAATTTCAATAAGAAATTTTTTTCATACTCTTGTAAGTATATCTTGTTATTGCAAAATAAAAACAAATCAGTTAATCTAAACCGACAAGGACGATTCTAGATACCATTGAACAAGTGCTGAGTAACATATACCACCGGACAAAGCCAGCAATGTTTATGGCAAATCCCAGTTATATATGTGAGAATGTTAGCTGAGTAGTCAGTCACTCTGGGTTTGCATTATTTTATTTCTTGAAGTATAATATCTGTTTATTTATATATGTGTGTGTAGATATATATATATTTTTTACCAATATTGGTGCTTACAAAGCATGTGCCATGTTTGAACAGCGCCATATCCAACTTTCTTTTTTTTTTTTTCCATGTTAATTTATTTTTGAGAGGGAGGGCGCACGCAAGTAGTGGAGGGGCAGAGAGAGAGAGGGGGACAGAAGATCCGAAGCAGGCTCTGCACTGACAGCAGAGAGCCCGACATCGGGTGGAACCCCAAACTGCAAGACCATGACCTGAGCCTAAGTCGGATGCTTAACCGACTGAGCCACCCAGGCGCCCACCATACCATCTTTCTTGATGCAAACTTGGTCTGTAGAAGAAATGCTTGCCTTTTATTATTGCCTGCAGTCCAGGGTTTCTCAGCTTGGCACGATTCACATTGTGGGCGGAGTAACTCTTTGTTGTTATAGAGAGCTGCGCTGTGCATTGTCAGATGTTTAATAGCATCCCAGAGCTTTACCCGCTGGATGTCAGGAGCATCTCTGTTCGTAGTTAAAACCAAAATGTGTGTAGACACTTCCAAATGTCCCCTGCAGATAGAACCACTGCTCCAAACTAAGCACTGGCAGGTGAGTGGAAGTGGAATGAAATACATGCTTATAACATTGATGTGTATGCATGGAGTGAGAAAAGGTCTTCATGTTCCAAAATTAGGTGTATTGTTTTGTCATTGTTTAAAAAAAGGTTTAAGTAACCTCTATACCCTGAGATCAAGAGTCACATGCTCTACCTACTGAGCCAGCCAGGTGCCCCTGTTTTGTCAGTTTTTATCAGGAGTCTCAATAGGTGGGAAAGGTTTGGGGGAAAGAATGTAGGAACTCCAAATTCTGCTAATTGGACAATGACCGATATCATCTTCTGTGACTCTTGTTTCCTATCTCTGTCAAAGGAGAGAATATCCCTAAACCTTCTTCCAGCTTTAAAATTAATCCTTTTCTTTCCTCAATCTCAGTTCTCAGTTCTTCCTTTTCATTCACTTTGATTAAAGTTATGGCTGAAAACAACAGTAACCGCCCCAGCAATAATCCTGTAGTACCATACGAATTTTTACTTAACAAATCTAAAAATTTCCAGAGTTAGGTTTATAGAAAATGGCAATAGCATTTCCACGTTTGTTTTCTCTTGGAGGCTGTTAACGTAACAGATGCACTTCCGTAAGTATAAAAGTGAGTCCCTTGAGACCTTCATCTCTGAGAAAAGGAACGAATATAATCAGCAATTTAGCCAGAGAGTCAGAACCCCCTTCACAGTTTAAAGGTGTATGTCTGAATAGGAATATTTGGATTCTAAAGTCCACATATGTGAGCAACAGAGTGGTGGAACTTGTAATTATTTTTATTTAGACAGCTCTGTAGGTAGAATCCATTTCATACAATGGAATCCGAGTGGCTTGAAGCTTTGAGTAATTCTTCGCGTTGTATGGTCCTCTTTTGTCTTGGAGAACAGAATCTCTTCATTAAGAAAGCTATTGAATTTTCCCCAAAACACTTGGAAAAGATTGAAATGTGTGTGAAACAATAAAGGATGAATCGGTACTTACACTGTATTTCTGCCTTTTATATGGGACCAAATGGCCGAAATCTTTGACGACTAGATTTTCTAAAGAAAACACTGAAGTAGCCGACTTTCTTTACCATCACTGGATTCATCTCATCAGGGAAGGTAGCCGTCTGGATGTCAAGCTTGCTAAGGTTTTTTCCATTTCTTTTTATTGTAAGTTCTTTTCACTTCGGCTGTTACAGAAATGTTGTTTTAAAACGCATGAGTTGTTACATCAAAAACAGTCTTCGAAAGAGGCCCGAAGATCGTACATCATTCATGTTTCCGAGAGCCTTGAAGCCTTTTAGTATAGGGCTCAGAAGTATTCGCATCAGTTTGCCATTGCGAGACATTCAAGCTCATTTAGATCTGAGCATTAATAGGTAGTCAGAAGCCCGTGTATCTGTGCTTTGAGGCAAAAACCTCTCTCGAAGGTCTTGCTGTCCTCTCAGACCGCGGGAGTCCCTGACTCTCCTTGGAAGCTGCATGCACGACTATGGGTATCTTACATCCTTTTTTTTTTTTTTTTTTCCAACATTTTTTATTTATTTTTGGGACAGAGAGAGACAGAGCATGAACGGGGGAGGGGCAGAGAGAGAGGGAGACACAGAATCAGAAACAGGCTCCAGGCTCCGAGCCATCAGCCCAGAGCCTGACGCGGGGCTCGAACTCACGGACCGCGAGATCGTGACCTGGCTGAAGTCGGACGCTTAACCAACTGCGCCACCCAGGCGCCCCCATCCTAATCCCCGATCTCTTGATCTGCCTGATTTCCCGTGAATTCTGAGATTTCATCCTTCTTAGCTCATAGTGCACCCTCTAGGCCTTTCATGATCTTTGTTCCCTCTGACTGCCTTTCCAGGTAGAAAACTCCAGAGCTGAGCTCCTCTGCAGTTTGGTATACCATAACTTTAAGCCAGAGAGCTTGAAGGCAATGACTGAAAACATAGGTGACCCATGAACCACACTTTCTCATAAGTGAATTTTATTTGGCCCACACAGTGTTTTCAAATGTAGAAATTTCCCGTATGATAGATTCTTGGCTTCTATTAAAATGCCAGGAGACTTGGCACTGCTGAGCCATATTCCCTTCATCAGCTGGGGCTGGGTTCAGACTGTGCCTCTCCATAAGGACCCCTGCTCTTCCTGTTGGCTGCCAACATCACCCGGACCCTAGATGTAACATTCCCACCCAGGAAGCATTTGGGTCCGTGCCCTGCTCTCCGGACAATGAGACCTTCTTCCTTCCAGGAAGTCTTAGCAGTGAGGGTTCACTTCCTCATCTGCTTCTTTCTCCACAACCATATGGTTCCTTTCTGGAATTAGAGAGTCTGCCCCTGGGAGTGCAATGGAGTGTAAGAAGATAGGTGTTTGAATGCACCAAGTGTGTAATGTGCTGAAAGGAGGAGAAAACAACTGACAAAACAAAACAGTCACAGAGTCAGTACCGCGAGAAACAATTTAACCAATAGAGAAGGGGAAGCAGCAAATGTCGTTGGTAGCTAATCAGTTGTAAGGGTGTTTTTTTAGTTTAAAGGACGGTGAGAAGTGCCTGGTGGCTCAACCGGTTGAGCGTCCGACTTCAGCTCAGGTCATGATCTCACCATTTGTGGGTTTAAGCCCCACGTCAGGCTCTGTGCTGACAGCTCAGAGCCTGGAGCCTGCTTCGGATTCTGTGTCTCCCTCTCTCTCTGTCGCCCCTCCCCTGTTCATGCAATGTCTCTCAAAAATGAATAAATGTTAAGAAAATTTTTTACAGGAGAGTGAGATTATCTAGTTATAGTTTCCATGCTTGAAACTTGTGCTTGGTTAGAGTGTTCACCTTTGGTCTTCACAATGATAGTGGGCACGGAGTGAGAGACTGCACCTGCCCCAGGCGCTTTGCACACCTGCCCCCTTATCCTCGTAGATGCTTGGAAGGAATGTGTAGCCTCAGGTCACAGAGGAGAGACATGAGGTTCCTAGTTCATTTTGCTAGTAAGGGGACAAGATGGGATTTTAACCCAGCCATTTGATTTTTTTAAATTGATGCTGTTCTCTGCAAACGTGTAAGTTGCCAGGGTCACTTTATTCATATTGTATTTTGTCATAATTAGGTAGGCCCAGGAGGTCAGTTTTCTTGTCTGGAAAAAATCGACGTGTGACACCTGCTTTTCCTGTGGGTGATTGTTGGAGTGTTCACTGAGATGGCATATGTGGAGGTGCTGGTTAAAGACCAGACACTAAAGAACCAGAAGACACAGTGTGGCTCCATTTTCCTACCCCCACATCCACACCTGCTGGTGTGCAGGAACCTAATAGCACCCTTTCAAACTGCTATCAATTGGAAACAGGGTATCTGGGATATGGGAACATGACTCTTCAGAAGGCAGAGGTTATGGTTTTGTTATAATGTAACCTTTACATTTAGAAGGAAGCATAGGAGGTCTGCCCTGCCAGCAGTAAGTTGTAGCAACAACGTGAGACCAGGATTCAGTTCTTCATAATCAGGGCGATCGCCACGTGACCTTGAACACTGTGGACAAGTTTTTGTACGTGAGTTTCGTCATCTGAAAGTTGGAAGTCTTCATCCAGGTCATTTCCAAAGTCCCAGCTCTGATGTTCCACAGTCATCAGTTTAAGTGACGTTGAACTGTGTGCCTATTTTGTTTTCTGTTTTTGTTTTCATAATGAGTATTTATCCAGGTTTTTAGCCTTGTAAGAAAGACTTTGAAAGGTGTTGGTTCCTTTTCAAAATCCCTGCCCTACCTCCTCTAAAGGACCAGCATATACTCATGCTGTTTCTCCTTCAGCGTCTTGTGTTGATGGGGATCTCTGTTAGCACATGCTCCATTCCTTTAAAAGTCTGTGCTTCTGATTTTTGAATGTCCTTTAAGAGGTGAAAGAGATCCCTACTGAGGGAATCCTAGCCTCTCCAGCAAAAATAGAGGTGGGAATTTGAAGGGCCTGGTGCCCAGCCTGGGTGCCAGACGATAGCGTTGTTTCTCTTCATTCAGGTGATCCACTTCCTGACTTCAGATTTTTGAATGCAAAGCGCCGAAGGCTTTTCATTTGGGATTGTTCCACAAGACCTTGAGAAGCACGCATTTGGGAGGGGAATGAGGCCTTTACTTGACTAACGGATGCCAATGAGCAGCTATTCAGAGTTTTGATGGCTGGCTGCAGAGGGAAGCAGTGTCCTTCCCTCACTCTGTTAACTTCCTCCAAAATGTGGCCAGTGCTGTTATTAAAGATAATGTATCAGGCTGGTTAAAATGCAAGTCACTGCAAGGTTCATTTTAAATAGAAGTTTGGGTGTCTTGGTTTACCTGTGGAGGGAGGAGGAAAGAGGTCAGAAATTTGGACAAATGTCTGATTTCATAGTTAGTTGTAAAACTGTGACCTGTATATATTTGGAGATCTGACCTTGCTTTTTATACACTACGTCCCCCCCTCCCCCCTGAGTTTTCTAGATGAATGTTAACAAGGAACTGGAATTGAAGATCACATGCTTTGGGGAGGCTTGCTACCTAATTAAGTCACTTCCTTAAGAGAAACCTCCAGTATCTTCCAGAGACATATTTCCCACTATGATAATTATCAGCATGTTGCTCCTAACTTAGCTTTTGATCTTACAGAATTTTATTTATTTATTTATTTATTTATTTATTTATTTATTTATTTATTTATTAAAGTTTATTTATTTTTGAGACAGAGAGAGACAGAGCATGAACGGGGGAGGGTCAGAGAGAGAGGGAGACACAGAATGTGAAGCAGGCTCCAGGCTCTGAGCCACCAGCCCAGAGCCCGACGTGGGGCTCGAACCCACAGACTGCGAGATTGTGACCTGAGCCCAAGTCGGACGCCCAACCGACTGAGCCACCCAGGCGCCTCTGATCTTACAGAATTTTAAATAACCTGTGTTTGTATCTAATTTGGGGGGTAAACAACAAGAAATAAATGGTACTTTTTATGTGTGAAGATGAAAGGTGAGGAGGACCTGGGATCTTTAGGCTGGGTTTTAGATGATACTCTCCTTGAAATGCTATTGATTTTTTTTTTTTTTCTTGAACTGCTGTTTAAAAAAAAATTTTTGGTACTCTTTTCTTGCTCATCTTCTCTATCTGGCAGAGGATGAGCTTTTCAAAGCTTTGAATTATAAAGGAGTTAAACTATAAAGGTGTTATTGCTAGGCAGTAAAACTGTCCACAGGTGCTGAAGTACATAGCAATATTTACCTTTATCCCCTTATTTGTTTAAGGCCTTAGAAGATTTAGATTAACAGCATTTCACTTTTCCTTTCCATTGAGGAATAGACACAGAGCCCAATAAGACTATAAAAGTTAGGGGACAGCTTTTAAAGAATTGGCGGACCTAGCCAGAAACCAGTGGGAGTGGCCAGGGAGAGATTGCTTATCTGCTGGTCGTTGCTGAAAAGCAAACTTCTATAAGGTATGTTGTACAGCTACTGAAAATCATAATAAAGTTTTTCCATTTCCCAAGTGTGCATGCCAGCGCCCATAAATGAGCATCAGCCAGCTGTGCAAGAAACTCCACGGAAGGGCCTGCCAATCTCTGTCGGTGCTTCTAATAACCACAAGATAGATTGGCTTGTACCTATGTACCAATCTCTGGGCCACAACTTGTGGGCAGCACAAAGGTGAATAATACTGAGTTCTTCCTCTTTGGGCCCATGTCAATTTAATAGGGTAGGAAGATACCTGAGAATGTAAATTATAGTACAAGGTGGTCTCTGGCAGCCCTTGAAAGAGTCAGAAAATCAATGGAAAGTAGCAATGAAAGAGAGATTCTCTGGGGGCTAATTAAACAAGGAATGGGAGAATGTTTTTTGAAGTGGTTTTAAGTAGGCTTCAAGCCCTTCAAAGTGGGATTTCATCACTGTAGCTCTTATATTCATTACATGGAGCGTATTAAATTTATTTGATTGCCAAGTGTTCCTTTTGCCAAAACTTTGAGCTTTTTAATATTAAAACACACTGCTTATTCTTTTGTGTCGTACATTCTCGATGGGGGTCATAAAACCCTGGAGAGTGCAAAAATTGGTTCTTGAGGGACAAAAAAGTTTAAGCTATTACAGTGGTTTTTGTGGCCCTCCAAAGTGCAAGTCTTCCTGAAAAATCTTTTTTCCTTAGTGTGTAATTTCTCTTTGGGGAAGAATTTAAATTTAATTTTTCTCCTTAGGGCAGCACTAGTGAAAAGATGGAGAAACCCTGCTTTAGATAATCTTCACCTCTCATGCTTACCCAATAAATGGCACTTCATTTAAAATCTCAATAATTTTATGGGACGCCTGGGTGACTCTGTCGGTTAGGCATCCGACTTCGGCTCAGGTCGTGATCTCATAGTTTGTGAGTTCGATCCCCGTGTTGGGCTCTCTGCTGACAACTCAGAGCCTGGAGCCTGCTTTGGATTGTGTCTCCCTCCCTCTCTGCCCCTCCCCTGCTAGCTCGCTCTCTCTCTCTCTCTCTCTCTCAAAAATAAATTTAAAAAAACTTAAAACATCAATAATTTTGTGATAAATATGTGGTTTTTACATATGAAACATAATTTCTCCTTTAACATTACTTTATTACCATAAAAGTTTGATGTAATGCAAAATCTATTGAATAGAAATAGTGCCCTTGAAATAAAAGGCTACTGATAAACATAGTTAAATCTACCCGTTAGGATATGTCTTAATACTTGGAGAGGGAAGAGAATCACAGAATTGTTTCTATCTATGATGTCTGAATATAGGATATAATTGTGGAAGAGTAAAAACTTTTCACAAATGTGAGAACTTACGAATTTGCTATTCACCCTACTTTTAAATTTTAATAATGAATTCAGAAGAGGGATAACATTGTCTTTCATGGTAATGGTCCATTTGGGGACCTGTAGCAAATGTGTACTGGGTTTATTTTTAAAGATAGGGCAAATTACAGCCAAAAAAGGAGTTTGAAGCCTCCTGACAAATGCATGAGAGTATATACATTCAGTAGTCATGATGTTAACACTTCATTCATGCAAAGTGCCTTTCTGGATGCGTGCCTGCCCTGGTTAAACCCTCATGAGGGGACCTGAACATTCATTCAGATAAGAACAAGAAGATGTAACATGCACAATATAATAAATGTTTTGTATAAGGTTCAGAAAGGTGATGGGGAGAAAGTATAAGGAGCAAGCAGAGGTGGAGGAACTTTAACTGGCAGCAATACAAAATGAGTTTGAACTTTAGCATGAAGGACTTAAAAAAAACAAAAAAAACAAAAAAAACAAAAAACCTTGACATGGAATGAGCATTCACCTCAGACCCAAAAATGTGTTGTTGAGGCATCATCATAAAGGCTTCAAGAGAGTTTCCTTTTTTTTTTTTTTTTTTAATATTTTTATTTATTTTTGAGACAGAGAGCATGAGCAGGGGAAGGGCAGAGAGAGAGGGAGACACAGAATCCGAAACAGGTTCCAGGCTCTGGGCTGTCAGCACAGAGCCCGACGCGGGGCTCGAACTCACACACCGCAAGATCATGACCTGAGCCGAAGTCACACACTCAACCGACTGAGCCACCCAGGCGCCCCCTTCAAGAGAGTTTTCAATATGGAGTCACTGATAAAAAGGCTTGTGAGGTTCTTAAAGGAACAGATTTTATCTCTCTGTGATGATTTAGAGTCTCATTAGGAATAAGTATAATCAAAAATATTTTTTAAAGTAACTAGGATTATTTGACTAACACGTGCTAAAACCAGTTACCTTAACTTCCACCGAACACCAGCCACTACTCTTCTTTCCTTCACTCTTTTTTTTTTTTTAATGCTTATTTATTTTTGACAGAGAGGGAGACAGAACACAAGCAGGGGAGAGGCAGAGAGAGAGAGGGAGACACAATCTGAACAGGCTCCAGGCTCCGAGCTGTCAGCACAGAGCCTGACACAGGGCTCGAACTCACGACCTGTGAGATCATGACCTGAACCGAATTTGGAAGCTTAACCGACTGAGCCACCCAGGCACCCCTCCCTTCACTCTTAAACCAAGAGAAGGAGGTTATGCATTTCCTCTAAGATGCCTTAGGACTACGAGGGGGCGCCTGGGTGGCTCAGTCAGTTAAGGGTCTGACTCCACCTCAGGTTGTAATCTCACTGTTCTTGAGTTTGAGCCCTGTGGTGGGCTCTGTGCTGACAGCTCAGAGCCTGGAGCCTGCTTGGGTTTCTGTGTCTCCTTCTCTCTCTGCCCTTCCCCTGCCTGTGTTCTGTCTCTGTCTCTCAAAAATAAATAAATGTAAAAACAAAAATTAAAAAAAAAATGATCCTGGGACATTTCTGCATCCAACCAAGATGAGCTAACAAGGATTGGGTTTACCCTATTACCTGAAACCATCCAACAAAAGATAAATCAATGAAACAACAGTTTTAGGGATACTGGGCATCAGGCAACAAAAGTTTCCCATTATCTGACAGATGGGGAATAAATGATGTCAGCCCTATAATTGTTCCAGCGTTGAGAGAGGGGAAACCCTGGCAGAACAAAGCAGACTCCCTGAGTGGAACAGGAACTGAGAAGCTGAGGAGACCAAGGTGGTTGGATTTCACAGAAGAACACACTGAAGAGGAGAGAGCTGCATAAACAGAGTGGTCCAGGTGTCCGCAGGGAGTCCTCAAGTATTAGGGTTCTGATCAACTTGTTCATGTGAGGAAACTAGCTGAGTCTGGAGAAGAAGGGTTAGTGGAACAGTATCTTGTGCTCACTCAGAGCCAAGAACAGTGCCTGTTCCCTCAGCCAGACCGGAAAGCCTCATCCTTCACGTGGCATTGGGTAGAGTGCTCAGAAAGGCCTTGATTTAAATAGAGGAATAATTAGCACTGGGTTAAACACTGTTTAGTCCAGCCTAACAAACCTTAAAACAAAAACCTCAAAGGGGCAGACCTTTATCAAGTAACTGTATCCCAGAACAAGGTTCAAGAACATCCATAGGAAGAGAAAAATATCCAGCACTCAAAAAGGTAAAATTAAATGTCTAGAATCCAATCAAAAATTACCAGGCATGCAAGGAAACAAAGTACAACTCTGTTCTTAACTTTGATTTGACAGCCCCTCACAGGCCCAGAGACTTAGAATAACTTGGATGTTTTGAATGGAGTAACTCTTTAACTTGTAGGTCATACCTGGAAGGTTAGATTCTTAAAGCTTTGAAATACCAAGAATCGGCCCTAACGTCAACAGCTGCCCCTTTGATTGCTGGGTCTTAAGACATCCTCTTCTCTCACTGCTAATTAAAACCACAGCACTTTTGCCACCACAGTGTTCAAAGTCCGATCTGATTCTTAGGCTTTGTGCCCTGCAAGCCGTTTATGTTCGTTACCTCAGGGATGATCCCTGACTGGGTGTCTCTGAAGTACAGTTTTCCCCGTTCCTGCCTTCCCCAACTTCAGATCCAGTAGTTCGTTGGACATTGTGTCTACTGTCTTTGCCAGTTCCCAGCTTAAAGTATCTCTAGTCTCTGTTATTGTGCCAACATTTTACAAGAAGAGCGCTGGACTTTAGGGACCATGACCAGTCACCCTGGTTTATGGACCTCGAGGAGGCAATTACTTTGAGCGCTTAAGAAAAATAGGACAGCTGGTGACCCTAACTTAACGTCTACTTACTCTCCTCTTCATCTGATTTGGTGTGTTCTTTGCCATGTGGGGAAATTTTTAGGAGGATCCTAACAGTGGCTTTTGTTGACCTTTCTTGGATTCTGGACAATGACTGGTTTAGAAGAAGCTCTGTTTGTTCAGCAGATGCCTGATCTCTGAAGCTTCTGCAGAGCCTACACTGTGAGGAGGGTCAGGACCTTAGCAATTGTTCCTTGACCATCATAAGATTTTGGTCTGTCCTCCGAAAATAAACATACTTTTAAAGTTTTCATTTTAGTGTTTTGATAATGCCTTTGCCTCTTCTTGCCTTCCAGAAGTCTTCCAGAAAGTCTTCTTAGACCAAATGGGCATTACTGAAGTTAATTTGAATGGCATGCAGCCTGTCCATTTCTGTAAATACTCTGAACTTTGTTCTTATTCCTCCTACCTTCCTACCTTCCACTTCCCCAACTAGGGCTCTCAGTGCACTTGACTTTGGAACCAGCCCTTAGGTTAGTTAGACAGACAATAGAAGGAATGGCCTCTCTTTCCCTTGCGTTTACTGTGGGAGAGAAGGTGATGTTGCCTTTACCAGTGAGTCTTCCCCAGAAGACCGCTGAAAAGAGAGATTGCTCCCTGAACCAGAGCTCCCTTCAGAGCTGGTAACCTTGACATGTGGATGATAAAGTTGTGACAGCCACCACAGTTCCCTTTCTGGTATGGCAACCGGGAAACTAAGAGCTACACTTAAGGCTTACTTACAATTGGGTTTGAACTATGGTCAGCATGTGGGCATTTAAACTTCTCCATCCTTGACCTTTCATTTCACTCTTTCTTTTGTCTTGAGTTTCACATATTTATATTTTTTATTTTATTTGCATTTGTAAACTTTGTTTCATTTCTTCAGAGTTAAAGCAAGATAGAGATTGTTCTCTCAACCTTTTATTCTGATCAACATTATAAACATACAGAGATGCTGAAAGAATAATTCAGTGAATACCTGACTACATTTCTCTATCTTTTAAAAACACCCCAGCCTTAAATAGTTGACCTTGAACACCTAAGAGCAAGCACATTCTCTTATGTAAGCACAGAAGTATTGTTACCACAAAGAAATGTGCCATTGGTCCACAAGTACCTAACATATGGCCCACACCTATTCTATTTATTATTTCATTTATTATTACTTCCTCCACTATCCCAGAGATGTCCTGTATGGTCTTTTAATGATTAGGTCGACTATTTGAAGAAACCAAACAGGTTGTCTCTTTTTAATATTTCCTTGTGCTGTTTTACCAGATTCTCTATCCCTTTTGTATTCCATAAAGTGGAATGTATGCCTACATGCTTGGTAACATTGGGAAGAGTATTTTCTAGGTGATGCTGTGTATTCTCTGTTGCTCCATACCTGCAAGCAGATACCGTCGGTTGTCCCACTCATAGGGTACTTATTTGGTCATTTGGTTCCGGTAGCGATCGTCACCTCCTTTCCTGTGTAAAGGTGTTTTTATTTCTGTAAAGTGATGATGTTTATGAGGTGATAGATACTTAGGCACCATGTGAATTATCTTTCACCTAAGGATTTTAGCGTAGGCATATGACCTTTGCCCTAGCCAGTTATTTCACTGAGGATTGCCAAATGATTGTTTTCTAATTATCACCTCTTCTGTGTATTTGTATAGCATTTTCTGTGGAGAGGATTTTTCTTTGATAACTGGAGATGAACTAATATTCTTCCATATATTCACACAGGATCATCATTTAATTTATTCCCTTGAATTGTCAATTTTCGGAAGAAGTAGCTGGCATGAAAGTCACTCCCGGTGGTAGTGATTTAGGTGTTTCATTTCTTTAACCATCACTATGGATTTAGGGATTTGCTTTCCTCTATGTAAAAATCTGTTTATTTTTGGTGCTCAAAGTATCTCGGATTTAACCAGTTATAGCCCCATCAGACATGCTCCTGTGTCCTGAAATGCATAGTATCTGTGAGTGTTTCTTTGCTTTCTAATCCAATCTGGTACGTCCTTTCTGAAGGACGTCTGTTTTCTTTCCCTGGGGAGTGGTGCTCTGAATGCTCACACTGGTGTGGTGGTGTTACTTCTGGCCCTTTTGGTGGACAGAGTTAGGAAATACATGTATTTCAACAATTGCATTCCTATTGATATTTCCAATTTCAATTTAATATTGTAAGGTAACTCATATCTGATTTATATTTATTGTCTTACGTTATAAATCTCAGGACTTAGGGGCGCCTGGGTGGCTCAGTCGGTTAAGCGGCCGACTTAGGCTCAGGTCATGATCTCGCGGTCAGTGAGTTCAAGCTCCGCATCGGGCTCTGTGCTGACAGCTCAGAGCCTGGAGCCTGTTTCAGATTCTGTGTCTCCCTCTCTCTGACCCTCCCCTGTTCATGCTCTGTCTCTCTCTGTCTCAAAAATAAATAAACGTTAAAAAAAAAAAAAAATTAAAAAAAAAAATAAATCTCAGGACTTAATAACATGTACGTTTCCTATATCCTAATAACACAGGTAACATAGTTTCAAAATTTCAATACCAGTATTTCTGCTGAGCACATTTAAAGATTTTACTGCAATACTTTTCTCTTTGGTTTTTAGCCCGGTTGTTCAAAAGCCACTTGCAATAAAATAAGATTAGATTACCAGTTTAATATACAGTTCAAGTTTGTTTTCAACTATAAGATGTGCATTTTTTTCATTTTTGGTTTAATTTTCAAAAGTCAAAAATGTTTTGTTTTGTTTTTTTTAATTTTTTTTTAACGTTTATTTATTTTTGACAGAGAGAGAGAGACAGAGCATGAACGGGGGAGGGTCAGAGAGAGGGAGACACAGAATCCGAAACAGGCTCCAGGCTCTGAGCTGTCAGCCCAGAGCCCGACGCAGGGCTCGAACTCACGGACCGTGAGATCGTGACCTGAGCCAAAGTCGGCCGCTTAACCGACTGAGCCACCCAGGTGCCCCTTGTTTTGTTTTTTTAAGATATACACACTTAGAAAAGTCTTGGTTCCATTCTTCACCCCTTCCTCCCACATATAACCCCTACAGGTATGTTTTCATTAGTTTCTAGTTTATTCTTTTAGTGTCTTAATTTGTGTGTGTGTATTCTTGTTTTCTCTTAAAAAAAGATAGTATACTGCTTTCTTCCATTTACTATATCTTGGAGGTCACAGTAATTGTACAGATTTTTTTAAAAAGAGCAAAATCTTGGGGCACCTGGGTAACTCAGTCAGTTAAGCGTCTGACTTCGGCTCAGGCCATGATCTCAGGGTTTGTGGGTTCCAGCCCCATGTCAGCTTCTGTGCTGACAGGTCAGAGCCTGGAGCCTGCTTCAGAATCTGTGTCTCCCTCTCTCTCTCTGCTCCTCCCCTGCTCACACTCTCTCTAAAAAATAAACATTAAAAAAATTTTTTTAAAAAAGAGCAAAAACTTCTGTTCAAGAAGTGTTCATAAAATCTCTGCTTACCAGAAGCTTTTCTGAGTTTCACAAGAAGAAATGAAAGATTAAAGCAGTAAATTATCAATAAATCTTTGACTACAAAAACACATAAAAATTCTTTTAAAGTTTATTTTTTGAGAGAGAGAGAGAGGCTCTGCAGAGTCAGCACGGGCTCGATGCGGGACTCAAACTCATGAACTCATGCCCCACCCAGGCACCCCAACACATTAAATTTTTGAAGTATCTATACTACTTTGAAGTTGGGAGCTAATTAAAAAGGTGTCAGTTATTCAGTTATCCTCTAAATTGCTACATAAATTTTTGGGAATTTGTAAACAGTTGTTTAACAGCATTCCCTTTGGATTAGAGCTAAAGTCTATTTCATGGAGAGGTGGAGGCTATTTTCAGATTTCCCACCCCCCCTTCCCCTTGCTTATTCATAAAAAACAAGCTGACAGATGAGGTAACTTCTCTGGAAACTAGTACATTCAATCTCAATGCGTTTTATCATCTTAAAACTTTCTCTGGGAGGGGAATAGTACTTTGGACCTTACAGTGGCCACCAATAACTTTTTTTTTTTTTTTTAATGTTTGTTTATTTTTGAGACAGCGAGCGAGCAGGGGAGGGGCAGAGAGAGAGGGAGACAGAATCTGAAGCAGGCTTCAGGCTCTGAGCTGTCAGCATGGAGCCCAACTTGGGGCTCTAATTCACAAACCGTGAGATCATGACGTGAGCTGAAGTCGGATGCTAAACCGACGGAACCACCCAGGTGCCCCATCAGTAACTTGTTAATTACCGGAACAAGCAGACACTTGATTTTTCCTGGCATCTGACACTTTGCTTTCTTAAGTCCTCACCTCCTTGGCTTCATGATATTACCAGATCCCAGGCTTTCCTTTGGAATCTGCAAACTTCTCAGCCGCCTTTCTCTACAGTGTAGGATGTTGTAGATTTAGACCTTGGAATCTGAAGGGGATCTGAGTCAGGCTTTACTACCTGCTGGCTGTTTGAACCTGGGTTAGTCAATTTTCTGGATTCAATTTTTATAAAAGGGGACAAATGATATCTCTCCTATCTGCCTTATCATTGGAAGGTTCAAATGAGATAATACACAATTATAAAGTACTAACACTAGTTAGTCTTTTTTCTTACTAATAAAAAGTATCTTGGGGCGCCTGAGTGGCTCAGTCAGTAAGCATCTGACTCTTAATTTTGGCTCAGGTTATGATCTCACAGTTGATGAGTTTGAACCTTGCATTGGGCTCTGCACTGACAGCACGGAGATTGCTTGGGATTCTCTCTCTCCTTCTCTTTCTGCCCTTCCCCAGATCGCATGCTCTGTCTCTCTCTCAAAATAAGCGAACTTAAAAAAATATCTTCTGGTTAATAATTTGGAATATAGGTCATGTACAGTTACCTTTGATATGAGAATAATTGCCCCTCATGATAATTTACTTCCAGTATTCTAAATAATCAGAATTCCCTTCTCTGTATTGCAGCCACTCCCAGCAATGGAAACAAGCTTCCTGTGTATTGCCTTCCCCACCCCTGCCCCCACCTGCTCTTACTGATTCTCTTTAACTGCTAACCATTTCCTAACCTGTCTCAGGTGTGGTAGACACAACCACCACTACTCGTCGTTCCCCAGCAGCTGATGATCCCACAGAGCCCTGCCAGGACTCTCCTTCTCCTTCATAGGGAGTACCCCTGCCCCAGTCAAGCCTCTTAAACTTCTGACTCAGTACAGACTGATGTGGAAAATGCTGGAGTTTGGAGCCGATGGCTAAGAAAGAATTCTTGAGACATCATCACTGTAAAAAGGTGGTTTTATTAAAGCCCTGGGACAGGACCTGTGGGCGGAAAGAGTGGCACAGGGGTTGTGAAGAGTGGCTGATTATATACCTTCAGGCTGGGAAGGGTTAAGGTATTTTGGAAACAAGGTTTCCAGGACCTTGAGGGGTGAGCTATTGTTAGGAAAAGGTCATTTACTGTTTAGTAAAAACTCAATCATGAGATCGTGTAGAAGTCTACCAGGGCTCTGTAAGCGTGGAGTATGGTTGCCAGCCTGTATCTTGAGGGGGTAGAGAGAGAAGAAGTTTCCAAAGGAATTTTTTTATGATAAAGTAGATTTCCTGGATCCTGGAGGTTGGGATAATGTTCCGCTAAGATTGCCTTTCACCCTTAGCAAAGTGTCCTCATCGAGAAGGTCACTCTACCTGTCTCGAGGACGTTGTCAATAGGCTGTAGGCAAAAAGGAAATATCATTGTTTCCCTTTCCCTTTGTTTCCCACATCACAAAGGCACACCAGTGGCTTATAAACTGGGGGTATCACATAAACTGGGGGTATTCAGCTCACTGGGGTGAGGCTGAGGGTGCCTCATTTCCTCACTGAAGGCAATTCCAGTCCCTGATTAAATCAGAGGGACTGTTTCATCTAGGCCGGTGCTACTTCGTGTCATCAGTAAACCCAAAGTGTCACTATCACTTGGGAGCTTTCCTCTGGTTCTGCCTTCAGTCTACTAAGTCAGAATCTCTGGGAGTGGTTCTCCAGGGGACATGTATGCCTACAAAAGCATGAGAACCATTACTAACAACAGAGGTTGGAATTCTAGGTGTAGTTTTCCACAGAAAAAGGGGCATAAATTACATTTATGTAGTCACTCAGTATTGTGCTTTATTAGGTTGTAGTTGAGTAAAATTTCCAGGTAAGTCTGTAAATGGATCTAATGTTTTGGTCAAAATGTATATTAAGTTGATCAGTCATCTTATTCACAAACTTTTGGACTATAACCCTTTAGGAATGCGTTAGTAAGTTAGAAAGTATTTTGAGGGGTGCCTGGGTGGCTCAGTTGGTTAGGTGTCTGACTTCTGCTCAGGTCAAAGTCCATTGTGGGTTCAAGCCCTGCGTTGGGCTCTGTGCTGACAGCTCAGAGCCTGGAGCCTGCTTCAGATTCTGTGTCTCCCTCTCTCTGCCTCTGCCCTGCGCGTGCTCGCTCTCTCTCCCTCTCTCTCTCTCTCTCTCTCTCTCTCTCTCTCTCTCTCTCTCACACACACACACACACACACACACACGCACACAAAATAAACATTAGAAAATATTTTGAAAATGTAGGATGTAAGATTTTTTTTTTACTATTATTATTTACTGGTTAATTCATGCTTCATGTCAGTGAAGAAAGGATATTTTGCAACCAGCTTACAAATATCTGCAGTTTAGAAACATAATGAAATGAAAGTTAACCTCATGGATCTTTTTATGAAAAATTATTCCTCTTGATTTCCTTTCTCATGCTCCTGGTTCTGCTGTTAAAATTCCTTTTGGCCATTTGGAGCCTGTTTCTTACTATGGCCAGGATTCTGGAACAATGAGACCTATTTTAATCTCTAGACTGAAATGCAGTGGGGAAGGTCATCAGTTGGCCTCATTTCGAATCTGTGGAATTTCCAACAATTTGAGACTTTAAATAAGTCCCTCTGTCTCCCAAGGTCATGGATGGGAGTGGTGATTAGCTCTCACTTGCTAGATTTCTCATAAGGAATATTCCACTGTCTCCTGTTAGTAAGCTTCAGAAATAGTTCTCTACATTAGCATTTATTCAGAGAATACAGTTTTTAAGCGGCACCTGGGTGGCTCAGTTGGTTGAGTGTCCAACTCTTGGTTTCAGCTTCAGGTCATGATCTCATGGTTTGTGGGTTTGTGCCCCACATTGGCTCTGCACTGATAGCACAGAACCTGCTTGGGATTCTGTCTCCCTCTCTCTTTGCCCCTCCCCTGCGTGCGCGCACACACTCTCTCTCTCCGTCTCTCTGTCAAAAATAAATAATACAATTTTAAAAAATCTTCCTAATAAACTTGGATTGGCTCAACTGATAACAAGTTTATGATATTTAGGGAGTAAATATGTTTGACAAGTGGCTCTCAGAAGTGTATCTCGGTGTCTATTTTTGGTCATAATTGTCAAAATTTGTGACTTGAAAAGTTGCTCGGGGTCCCTGCCTGGCTCAGTTGGTGGAGCATGTGACTGTTGATGTTGGGCTTGTGAGTTTGAGTGCTAGACTGGGTGTAGAGATTACTTAAAAATATTTTTAAAAAAAGTTTCTCTCTGACTAGGACAGGTACCTAGAGATTCTCGAGCTTGCGAGAAGACCTTTAATCTCAAGTTACTATTTCTCTTCTAAAGTCAATAAACTTTTCATTCAGCAGATATTTATCTGTTTTATGTTAGGCATTGGCTAGTCTCTAAGAATACGAAATCAAACAAGGTTCTACCTCTGCCTTCATGGTACTTACCGTAACATCGCAAAAGAGTTTGTATCAGACTTGGGTTTTATTAGACTTCTTAACTTCTAATTGACAGCCACCTAATGTGAATTTATTGTAGGATATTGGGGTTGCCCA
Organism: Neofelis nebulosa; assembly: GCF_028018385.1. Lineage (NCBI taxonomy): Eukaryota > Metazoa > Chordata > Mammalia > Carnivora > Felidae > Neofelis > Neofelis nebulosa. The sequence goes on from NC_080789.1 coordinate 53,795,723, forward strand.
GATAGTCTCAGGATAAATGGGTCTTGGGAGCAGCTGTAACTAGGGACGAAGACTCCATTGAGATTCTCTGTTTCTAATCTGTATTCTTACATGATCTATTTAATTTCTCTTTTGTCTCTCTTACTGCTCTCTTCTCTTTTTTTTATTCTTTCATTTTCCTTGGAAGGTCACTTATTGGCTCAACTAGCGTCAGATGGCTAGCCCTAGGTCAATCAGATGTGGCCAAGGACCAACTGTGTGAGTGGATTGGAGTTGGGTAGGAGGAAAAGACAATATCCAGAAGAAAGAGGCTATGTGTCTGCCAGGTCTTTGTGGGACACTTTACATTTGTTTGTATTCTTAATTCGCACGGTGGCCCAATTTAATAGCTAAAGAAACTGAGTTTTGGAAAGGTCAATTAACTTACCTGAGTCACACAGCTAGTAAATAGCAGAGCTAGGAAACCAGTCCAAGTTTCTGGTAATTTCCGTGACTGTAGCAATTGCAGTGCTTAGTGCTTACATTGCAGGATTTAAGAACTACAATAAAGAAGTGCATATCAAGCAGCCTTAGCATGGTGTGGTGGTTAAACTGAGTGTTGAAGGACAAGGGGGCATTTGTCAGACAAGAAGAGGTTAGATCATTGTAGGCAGAGGGAAAGGCACGTGTCAAGGAATTGTGGTTTGTAACAACACTGCTTTCTGTAAACCCATGGCTGTTTTTTATGGCTGAAAATAAGGAGGTGTGAGGAGAGCAGATGGGATGAAGACATGGATAAGGGCCAGATCATGAAGATCCTTGTATGGCAAACTAAGGAGTTTACATTTTACCCTAAAATCTTAAGAGTCCATTTGAGAGGATTGGAACATGGGAGTGATGTGGCCAGCGTTCATGGTTGAGAAATGTCGGTGTCTCCATGCTGTATAGGATCTATCAGCGGAGGGGACAACCAGTTAGGTTATTGTGATGGTGCCTGGACAATGTGATATGGGTCTAAACAAGGCATGGGACTTGACCGAAACTCAGTCCTAGTTGTGCTATACAGGCCGAGGGACTAGATGCGGACAAGAGTAAAAAGCCAAGAGGACAGGAATGCTCCTTGGAATCCTTGGTCCACGAAGGCAGGAACAACAGGAGGAGGATTGCATTTGAGACAGAGATAGACGGAAAGAGAGAATGAGAGCAGGTTTGGGCAACTTGAATGTGTGCAGTATGCAAATGCAGATATCCTGCAGGCATTCAGAAATGCAGTCAGAACACCCCAGAGATCTGTGTAGTCACAACACCCCAGAACACCCCAGAACACCCCAGAGACACGAACATGGCAGTGCTTAGTGTTTAGGCCTTAAGTGAAGCCTTGGGAATAGAGGAGATCTCCCAGGGAAAGTTGGGTAGGAAGAAAAGCAAGCCAAATGGGGGCCCCAGGGAACGGCAACATTTGAGGCTCATTTGCACACTCCCACATTAAAGGGCTAGTGGGGGATAGGAAGTTTGAGTTAATCACAATTTCTGCTTGCCATATGGCTAGAGACTTGCCATATGTCAAATATGGTTTACCAGGTATTACAGGATTGTCTTAGGTACTGCTCCAAAGCTCTGTTCCCTAAAAATTAATTTTAGCTCTGAAAGCAGGATAGGTTTTACATTAACTGGAGTTGGGTATGGTGACAGATAGAGACTCAACAGTTGGAAGAGAAGGCCTAGAACCTAGTGCAGAGATCCTCAGAGTGTCCCTCTGAGGCGATGGACCTGCTTTTGGATATCTCTGGGGAAGGGAATCTCTGCTTGCTGACATAACTCATTGCATTGCCAGGCAGCTTTAAACTGATGGTGTCAGAATCGCCTTTCTGCTACCTCCAGGTTCCCCTCGGGCCCCTGGAGTTTGCCTCCTGCACGGCAGTCTCAGTGTTGAGAGAGCACCGTCCTGGCCTCCAAGGCCACCTGGGTCAGGCCGCACTAAATACTGAGCGAGCATTGGTTCTAAGGCAGAGACCAGCAGTGGAGTTAAGAGTCCACCTGGGGATGTACTAGGTTCTGTTTTATCAGCCCTTTTTTTTTTTTTTTTAATTTTTTTTTTCAACGTTTTTTATTTATTTTTGGGACAGAGAGAGACAGAGCATGAACAGGGGAGGGGCAGAGAGAGAGAGGGAGACACAGAATCGGAAACAGGCTCCAGGCTCCGAGCCATCAGCCCAGAGCCTGACGCGGGGCTCGAACTCACGGACCGCGAGATCGTGACCTGGCTGAAGTCGGAAGCTTAACCGACTGCGCCACCCAGGCGCCCCTATCAGCCCTTTTTTTGCACATGTTTGGGGCTCACTTGACAGGTCAGGCTCTCAAGTTCCATTAGCACTTAGGATTAATTTTTTTCTTTGGAACACAGTTATTTTTCTTGAAGCCAAAGGTTGGGAAACCCCAATAAAAACATTTTAAGCACAGGGGTGCCTGCGTCGCTCAGTCGGCTAAGCATCTGACTTCAGCTCAGGTCATGATCTCACAGTTGGTGAGTTCAAGCCCCACGTTGGGCTCTGTGGTGACAGCTCAGAGCCTGGACCCTGCTTCAGATTCTGTGTCTCCCTCTCTCTCTGCCCCTCCCCAACTCATGCTCTCTCTCTCTCTCTCTCTCTCTCTCTCAAAAAAACTTGAAAAAAAAATAAAAATAAAACATTTTAAACATTGAGAAGCAAATAGGCAGGGGAGCCTGGGTGGCTCAGTAGGTTAAGTGTCCAACTCTTTGTTTTGGCTCAGGTCATGATCTCCTGGTTTGTGAGATCAAGCCCCTCTGTGCTGATGGTTTGGAGCCTGCTTGGGATTCTCTCTCTCTCTCTCTCTCTCTCTCTCTCTCTCTCTCTCTCTCTGCCCTCCCCCTGCTTGTGTGCACACACATGCGCTCTTTCACTCTCTCTCTCAAAATAAATAAACATAAAAAACAAAAAACAAATAGGCAGGCCTAGAATTCACTTGTTATTCTAGTGTCCCTCTTGGGATGTTATGGAGAAAACAAGTTCATTTGTTCATTCATTCAACTAATGTTTATTGAACGCCTACTCCCTGCTATGTGACTGGAGATAAAGAAAACAACTAAAATCAACACAGAGTAATATGGAATATAACTTTTTGACTAATTGGAATATATTGGCAGCCCCCTAGTCCTTTTTATTTAAGGATGATGCCGGGCATCCAATTAAAAATAGTTTACATCCTCCTTAGTGCATTTGTCTCCTTCCAGGCCATAGCAAAGCCTCATTGTACTTTCTAGAAAGCTTTTTGAGGGTGTAGAGATCACTTTGCCTAAAATGGAACCCCTCTTGGCCCTTCTGGGGCCTCAAGGTTTAAACATTCTTTCTTTTGTAAATCTGGGAGAGTTGAATTGTTAATGGCGTGGCCTTGGGTCTAGGGACAAAGGTAGTAATGTTTGATCAGACAGCAACCAGCTTTCAAAGGGCTACTTTTTGTATTCAGGCTTTATTATTTTTTAAGTTTATTTATTTTGAGAGAGAGAGTGAGAGAGTCTGAGACAGATGGAGAGAGACAATCCCAAGTAGGCTCCGCACTGCCAGCACAGAGCCCGATGTGGGGACTCATACTCACGAACCTTGAGATTATGATTGGAGCCGAAACCCAGGGTCCGAAGCTTATCCAACTGAGCCACTTAGAGCCCTTATATTCAGGCTTTAATCTGGAAACAAAACAGTCTCTACAAATTAGTTCACATAGAGATGAAGATTTTCCAAAGCAGATTATTTTCAATTAAAGCGTTCTGTGGGTTTTTTTTTAAACAATGACTTAAGTTATGAGTGGGAAATTAATTGTTGCTCTTAATGTACATTTGCAGTAATGCTGTGCTTGCCTTGGAAAAAGTATGTTGGCGTGCTGAAACCATGTGACATGTCACAATTCCTTCTTGCAATACCTGTGTTCTATTTATAGGCTGTTGTGCAACTAATTACAAGAGCTTCATTTATGTGAACACAATACATCATTTAAAACCTCAGTTGCTGGCAAATGCCAGAACAGCTTGTCTAGGATGTTGAACTGAATTGTTTTTTATAGCATATTGATTGAGCCAATAAAATGAGGCTAGTGACACCACCTTTCTCATGTTCAAGGTTACAAGCATTACCCATAAATTGTTAGATGTAAAAGCTCTATTAACAGCTGTTTTCTAACGGTCAGACACCTTCCCTAAGAGGAAAGTACTTTTCATTGTCCCCGTTTTATTGTTGAGAAGCTGAGGCCCAGGGAGATAAAGTTCAAATCACACAGATACTTATTGGTGGATCCAGCCTTCAAACCTGGGGAAATCTGGTTCCAGAGTCTTTCTGCTCTTAATTGCCTCCCAGATTTCTAGCAGACAGAAACCTGTGTGCCTGCCCCCGCTGTTGTTTCCTGCCCTGTTGTATGTGAAGCCCACTCGGCATGTGCACTTGAAAACAGGTGGATGAGTGGCCTTCCTCTCTCATAGAAGAGCACATTTTTAAAGATCTTTTCTAAAACCAGGACTCAGAACTCTCAAGTTAGAGTTTCATCCTTCTTACCACCTTGTATATAAAATTACTGTTCTTGTGTTGCCTTAAGATTAAAAAGGAACATAGGGGAGCTCTAGATGGTGAGGAACTTTCTTTATCCCAGAGCAAGGAAAAAGTCAGGGTTGTGTGGAGTTTTTGAGGAAACTGCTGATTAAAAAGTTATGTGTTTTATTTGTTGTCTGTTGAGATTAGCATCTTTTTATCTTCTGGTTTCATTTTTATCAGTTTCAGCCTTTTTGACATTCACATTTCTAAACTGCACATTTGAGATGGACTTTCATTTTGTTTTTTAAAAAGTGCATGTTTCTGACTCTGCTGATAGCACTGATACATCTGGTAAATACAGGAAACCTTATCTTTGGATATAGAGTAGCTTCAAGCCCACTGCTTTTTTTTCCTTTCTTAATCGCCAGTAGAAGTTTATGCAAGTAATATTATTGTTCTAAACTGGCTTTATTTAATGCAAAAGCTGCAAACTTGAAGTCCTGTTTGGGTAGGCTTTATTTGCACGTCACTTGGCCCCAGCATAGCTGCACTGTGTCCTTGAATGGGGATTGTTCCAGCATCTGACAGGGCGCAGACTTCCTTATCTAAATGCGGAGCTTAGACTTTGGTAGTATTAATGGTTTGGTCAAGAGGGCCTGGAGACTAATGGAAAGGAAATGCCCGATAACAGCTTTCTGGTTTTTATCTTTGCTTTGTTGAAAGTTCATTTCTTCAACAGCTAATATGAAGAAGAAAACATTGTGTATGTGGGGAGATCTATGTGACCGCATAGCTTCTTTTGATCTTGAGTTTTGTTAATCTTTAGTTTTAATTATCTTGGTGAGGGAGATAGAAGCTAATGATGGCCCCCAAATGCCAGCAGCAAAGTATATCCAAAGTTAATGTGACTACGAACACCAAGGTGCACAGTAAATTCTATTCAAGTTGATATCTTTGCTCACTTCTTTATTATGTGTAATGACACAAAATGGTCAGTATTTGATTGTTTTTGACCTACAACAACAATTTTAGAGCATTCAATCTAATAGTTAAATTCAGGAGTCAGTACACATTTTTTGTATATATATACACACACACACATACACACATACACACACTTTGCAGGCAGTCTCTGCAGAAACTGAACAGCCATTGTACCTGGCAAGCCACGATATACTTAAATGAATGAGCATAGATGTATTCCAATAAAACTTTATTGACACTGAAATTTGAATTTCATAGACTTTTCACGTGTCTTAAAATAGCCCTTTGATTTTTCTTTCCCCTCACATACATAAAAATGTAAAAACCATTCTTAGCTTGGGGAACCATACAAAAAGAAAAAAAATGTAAAAGCTATCCTTAGCTTGGGAGCTAGGTTTGGCCCACGAGCCATTGTTTGCTGATGCCCGCTAAGTCAAAGTGGGCTGCCACTGCCTTTGCAATGTCTGGTACCAAGAATTTTGTGTTCACTAACCTAAAACCAATGTCATGATCTCCTCCTCCAGCACTCCCCACCCCCAAGATTTGTTTCACTTTCTCCTCACCGTTCATAATCAGCTTACCTCGTCTGCTCGTTCTGCCAGTGGAAACCTAAGAGTCCTCCTCTTTGCTCCCTTCTCCTCCATGACCTTTGTCCAGTAGGTCCTCCTGGGATTCTCTATTGTTTCAGCTCCTCTGAAACCCTCCCTTTTTTCCTTCCAGAGTCAGTGCTTGATTCACGACCCCTTTGTCACCCTGACTAATATAAGAGACCCTGGCTGATCACTTTGCCTTTGTCATTTATCCTCTATAAACTGTCCTCCATTAAACCACTACTGCTGTTTTCCAAAATAGTTTTGATCTTAAGAATCCTTTCTTTAAACAATTTTAGATTCATCCCATGGGTCATAAGCTCTATAGGATAAAGCTTGATAGAATTTCACGGTCTAGTTCTTTATTTTTTTATTTTTTTAAATGTTTATATTTGCGTGAGAGAGAGTGCGCAAGCAGGGGAGGGACAGAGAGAGACTGGGATGGAATCTGAAGCAGGCTCCAGGCTCTGAGCTGTCAGCACAGAGACCAATGTGGGGCTCGAACTCATGAGCCATGAGCTCATAACCTGAGCCGAAGTTGGACGCTTAACTGACTGAACCACCCAGGCACCCCTTTTACGGTCTAGTTCTGATGTAGCACCCTCACCAAGCCTATACTTAGGTCATACCCAGCCCCTCTTTATAAAGTTTGCATCACTCTTTTACAGACTGTTCCTCTGCCTGGAGAGCCTTTCCTTGCCTGCTCTCTGATTTCCTCCTTCATTCCATGAGGCTGAGCTCAGATGTCACCTCATCTGTAATACTTTCCCGGCTCTTGTGTTACAGAGGTGTCTCCGCTTCTGTATTCTCAGGTCCCTTTGTGACACACACCTTGAGGATGGCATCAATCTGAACAAATGATAGTTATTTGTAAGGAGGTCTCCCAACTACGGATGACTGCCTGCTCCTTGAGAGTGGAAACCACATCCTAGTCTTCTTGGTTTAACCCTACTTGGTTCCATAGTAAATATTTTTCAAGTAATGATTTCAATCTGTATACTGTTTATCTAACAATTTTCTTGGTTTACTTATCAAATCCCAGAGATCGGGATGCAGGGTTGCAGAATCAAATGCCCATGGGGCCAGGCTGGTGACGTAAATGTCACAGTAGACGGAGTGAGGTCTGGGGTGTCCTGTCTCTGTTGCCAGAAGACACTGGGACAGGAGTAAAACCTGATGTACTGTTTTTCAAGAGAAATAGGAAAATAAGGATTTTCATGTAAATATCCCAACTTTTTAATACTGGCAACTAGTTTACGTTTTCAAAAATATTTTATGGATGGGGCGCCTGGGTGGCTCAGTTGGTTAAGAATCCAGCTTCGACTCAGGTCTTGATCTCACCATCGTTAGATCAGCCCTGCGCTTGACTCTGCACTGATGGTGCAGAGCTTGCTTCTGACTGTCTCCCTTGCTCTCTGCCCCTCCCTGACTTGAACCTTCTCTCTCTCTCTCTCTCTCTCTCTCTCTCTCTCTCTCTCAAAAATAAGCAAACATTTAAAAAGTATTTTGTTGGCAAAAATTTAAAAATAATCACCTCCATGGGGGCTGAATGTGGCTCTTGAGACCCCATTTAGCAATGCTTGATTGGTCACGTCCCTTCATTCCCTACCCATAGACAGAGCCTGGGAACCAGAGGTAAGGTTGTCTAATGGAGAAGATGTGCATGTATGTGCTCTTTTCCCACCTGGATTTATCTTCGTTCACCATGCTGCCTCCTCTAGGTGTTGGTAGTCACCTTCCAAAAGGTGAGGAGAGCCTAACACCCCAGAGAATTCCACTTCCTGTCATCCTTTTTACTGCCTGGTAACCCCTGACTGACTTTTAACTGAAGGGGCTGGGATGACCTCCTGTTCTCCCTCCTACCCGGAGGTGGCTGGAACTCTCTGGAAGAAGCTATTATTCTCCATGGATGTTTTGGCTCTTTTTGCTGATGGCTATTATCAAAGGCTTAGCTTCCTGGTGAGAGCCATGGTTTTCCAGTATACCAAGAATGAGTGATTATTAACTACCTTGGAGCTAGGAATTAAGTCGTCCTTACATTCCAGCCTACCTGCCTATCTGGGAGGTCAGTAACCACTTGAGTGTCACAGGAAACATTGCCTAGGAGGTTACCTAGAAAAGAGGATTTTAATAATCGATAGTTGTATTTAGTCTTCCATAAATGATTCATTTCCCACCCCTCCCCCTACAGCCTTTTGCTGTCTGCTTCTCAATTATATATGAATCAGCAATATCTCACTACACCTGATGTCCTTTATAAATTACTTCTGCCTTCTTAGCCAGTGTAATTACTGCCTGCTTAGCAGTATTAACACTAGTGTAAACTTTTTAGCCTAGAGTGTTCAGGCCATTATTTCCTTTAAAAGCAAAAGCAATGGAGGGGGTTGGTGCCTGGGTGGCTCAGTCAGTTGCGTGACTTTTTGCTCAGGTCGTGATCTCATGGTTCATGAGTTCTAGCCCTGCATCAGGGCTCTCTGCTCTCAGCATGGAGCCCGCTTCAGATTTCAAATAAAGATTTACCTCCCCTGCTTGGGCGATCTCTCTCTCTCAAAAATAAAAATAAACATTAAAGCAAAACAAACCGAAAAACCCCACAAAGCAATAGAGGCACCTGGGTAGCTCAGTCGACTCTTAATTTCAGCTCAGATCATGATCCCAGGGTTGTGGGATAAGCCCTGCATCAGGCTCTGCCCTGAGTGTGGAGCCTGCTTGAGATATTCTCTCTCTCTCTCTTTTAACCCCTCTCCTTCTCTCTCCCTCCCTTCCTTCCTCTGCCCTTAACCTCTGCTTGTGTGTGCTCTCTCTAAACAAAACAAAACAACCATGATGTAATATAATAATAACCAAAACAACCAAGTCAAATCCTGTATTCGGTCTTTTTCTGTGGGTGTGTGGCCTGAGCTCTTGAATCCAGGAGCCTGGGGGTCCAGAAACGGCATCCGTGGGCAGGTGTGGATGGGAGCCTAGAAGTGGTGCAGGCATGACCATGCGAGTGCTCTCCTGTGCACAGAACACTGTCACGTGTGACTTCAATGTTGCAATAATGTTGAGAAGAGGGCTCAGAGGAGCAGACGGCCTCGCTCAAGGTCGCTGTTGTGGAAAGTGTCATGTGATGCCACCTGAAGCCTCTGGATGCCTGGAGGTGGCCATGTGTCCTTGAGGCAGGCGGACACTAAAAGAAAGGGGAGGGAGGAGGAGAGTCTCCTCAAACTTACAGGACTGGATAAAGCCTCCCGGGCCCAACAGAAGAAGCAGCTGGCTTTGTATTTGATCTAATATTAATAAGTAATATACACTGAGTGCTCGCTGTGTGCCAGAAACTGTGAAGCACTTGCCATGCGGGGCATTTACTTCTCACACTGTGCTGTGATCGGAGAGGGCTCTTCTCGGCATTTTGGAGAGCAAAAGTAACTTGCCCGAGAACACGCAGCCAGGGCTAGTAATCAGCAGAGGCCAGGTGTTGCTAGGTCTTTCTGACCATTGTCCCTGTCGCACTTTCTCACGTGTGTACGGTCAGGGAGGAGGTGGGTAATGAATGAGGTGACACCGTCAAGTGCTGGCAAGGGACGTGATGCGTGGAATCCTTCAAAGAAAATGTCACTTGTGACTATTCTCTGTTGATTGTCTTTGTCAATCCTTTTGGAAGTGGTTTCATTGCTTTCTCTGAGCCTGTGTTCTTTGTGACAAAGGCTCACTACTTGAGTATACTTGAGAGTACTTATTTGTCTGAATTTAGTAATAGGTTCTCTATGTCCTACAGTCACATAAGTGTCCTTGTAGTCAAGATATTGAGCAGATGATAAGGCAGATAACTTGATAATTAAACGGCTGCGATTAAAACCAGGAGTTTACTGCTGAAATTCAGTTGTTTTTAAAAATGTGTGACTGAAGTATGTTTTTTTAACAAATTTTTAAATGCTTATTTTTGAGAGAGTGCAAGTGGGGGAGGGGCAGAGCGAAGGGCACCAAAGATCCAAAGCAGGCTCTGCACTGACAGGCTGACAGCAGCAAACTCGATGTGGGGCTCAAACTGGAGAACTGAGAGATTGTGACCTGAGCTGAAGTCGGACACTTAACCGCCTGAGCCATCCAGGTGCCCCATGACCAGAGTACTTCAGAAGCAGAAAGAAGGACAACAGGTTTCTTTTTCTTTTCTTTTTAAAAAATTTTTTTAAAATGTTTGTTTATTTTTGAGAGAGGGAGAGAGACAGAGTGTGAGTGGGGGAGGGGCAGAGAGAGAGGGAGACAGAATCCAAAGCAGGTCCAGGCTCTGAGCTGTTAGCATAGACCCTAATACGGGCGGGGCTCAGACCCACAAACCACGAGATCATGACCTGAGCCAAAGTCGATGCTTAATCAGCCGAGCCACCCTGGCGCCCTAAAAAACAGGTTTCTTAAATGTGTGACAGTGGCACAGAAAATCATTTGCTTTTTTAAAACAGGTTCTATTTCTGTGGTCTCTTGGTTATATCATGTCTGGTACTCAGGTCATGGCTTTAAGCTGTATCTGATACACACATAGAATTTTTGACTTCCAAGTCCTTAAAATTCCGCGTTTAACTGTTTTATACAAGGGGAAGAAATCTCGGTGTTTGGGTTCAATTGAAGGTGGACAAAGTCCTAAGATGAATTTTGTCACAGGTCTCTCCCAAGGCGAATGCGTCTTCTACGAGATGAAAGAACTGGGTGTAAACTCTTGATTTTTGAAGAGACAGTAGCCACTCTTCCCGTAGATCCTCCCAAGAATCCTCCCACCTGAACTGTAATCCTAACTTCAAATTTTTCCAGTTCTTTATGGATGACCAGAAATCCCCCCCCTCCCAACACACGTAAACTCTCATTTAATCCGTGACATACTGCTCAGGACCTGAGGTTTGTAGAAGTTAAGTGAGTTGACTGGACACTGGCTGTGCCCTCCCTTTACAAAGAACAACAGTGGTGGCTCACTCACAGAGCTGACAAGAGGCTCAAATGAGTTAATTATCACATGTAAAATGCTAACATCAGTCCCTGGCACATAGCTCATTTTCAACAAATGTAGGATACGATTATTACGCCATATTTCAGAACTAGCAGACTTGATTTCCGTTTCATTCACTCACTGAGCAAACATTGCTTGAGCACCTGCCGTGTGCTGTGTTCGCAGGCAGAGTGCCCATGTTCTTAATGGCTATTCTTTATTGCCTCCAGTTCAATTCCAAGGAAGATGTTTTCCCTCTTTGTAGGAAACTGGAAAATGACATCACTAAAGATAGGACATTTCATGGTCCACCAGCATTTTGTTTTGAAGTCTTCAGAATAAGCATCATGTTTAGATGAAGAATGCACATCTTACAGTCATTCCTCTTGATCTCAGGATAGTGCCGACTTCCTGCTGGAGCATAAGACAAGAAGTGAGTGTAGCTACTAATCTGGCTGCTTAGATTAAATAAAATTATTGAATCTGTTAACATCGCGAAGCTCCTCAGCTTGAGAATAAGAGTTTTTCCCAATTTACTTTTAGAGGAATTGAAGGTTTCACTTACATTTAGTAAACAATATTTAAGTTGAGAGAGGCCAAGCTTTTTAAAGCGAAGGTAAGTTAAGAAGAATTGGGTCTTTGCACTAAAGCTGTGTGGAGTAGGGAGTTTGAAATAGTATAAAATATGGGACAAGAGTTGTGGTTTTTAAATTTTTTTGTTGATGTTTGTTTATTTTTGAGAGCGAGAGAGCGTGCGAGCGGGGAAGGGGCAGAGAGAGAGAGAGAGACAAAGAATCCGAAACAGGCTGCATGCTCTGAGCTGTCAACACAAAGCCCGACTCGGGGCTCAAACCCACAAACCACGAGATCATGACCTGAGCCGAAGTCGGACCCTCAACCAACTGAGCCACCCAGGCACCCCAAGAGTTGTGTTTTTTAAAAAAGGCAGTGGCTTTAAATCTTTAACATCTGAATAACAATCAGATATTTGACCCAAGAAGTTTCCAGGGTTGGGGTTGCTGTCTTCCCACCAGGTTGACATTTCTAACTTTTTGGTATCTCATTACTGTCTTTCATAAGCTGTACTCAACGTGAAATGGCAAAGTAAGGCCACCAGTGATTGTTCTGTCACAGTAGTCTGGCTTTGATGAGTCATCGCAGTACAGCCCTCTGAACCAAGTGCCGATAAGAATAGACACACAATAGGAAAATAAAACAACCGAGAGCTGAAGCAGAAATTGCTGGGAGCTCACAAGTGTGTTCGCAGCTCTGCTGTATTTAGCTGTGTGACCTTGTGCATGTCAGGCTCTTCCAGGGCCCCAGGCTTCTCATGCATAAAATAAAGTTTCTAGGGTTTCTTGCTGAAGTTAGGTCAAAGACTTTGGAGTTTAATATCCACTAAGAGAGGTAGGAGATAAAGCCCTTTCAAGATGACCCGGGAGTCAGGATTTGTGTAATTACAGTAGCTTAGTTGACTGTTAGAAAACAGCAGTGGCAGATGAGTCAGCCTGGCAACGTAGCTATTGGAGGCCAGTGATGCTTTTTTTTGTTACAAAAAGACTTGACTACAGCATAAGTTTAGGTGCCAACGGTCAAGGTGATGCCAAGTTCCGGAAATAGCAGCTAGGATATCGTACAGAGGACAGGATAGAGGGGATGTTTGTCGCGAATTGATTTTCCCAGCCAGACCTCCACTTCGGCTTTCCCTGGAGAAAACGCTCAAGGGAGAGACACAGGGAGTGTAACATCCCCATCCGGCAAATAGTCCACCCCACACATATTGCTTGGGAAGTCACTACCAGTGACTGAGAAGAGGCAGGTGTGGTACTTCAGACCTGCTTCTTCTGCCTCGCTTGGTTCTCCAAGGGTAGATCTGAGAGACTGACTCTAGTGAAAGTTTTTTTTTTTTTTTTTTTTTTTAAGTTTATTTATTTATTTTGAGAGACCGAGAATCCCAAGCAGGCCCTGTACCGTCAGCGTGGAGCCTGATGCAGGACTTGAACTCAAAACCCATGAGATCGTGACCTGAGCCGAAACCAAGAGTCAGATGCTCAACTGACTAAGCCACCCGGGCGCCCCTAAACAAAGCATGTTTTGTACTAGGCTCGCCAGCTGCAAACCTCTGGACTAAATGTGGACCCCTCTCAAGACGGGCAGATCTAACCCATCCATCCTTCATCCTCCCTCTGGGCCCTTTCTCCAATAGTTAGAGAAGAGGGAGCCTATTCCTGTTTCTGTCGGGCCTGGTACTGAGCTCACCCCATCTGCTTATTCTGTTCCTCCCCACACACTTCAGCTCTGCCCACCACAGGCTGGTGCAAGTCCCCATGTGTCATAGAGGTTGGGTTGAAGGGGGCGGGGTCACAGGAGACCTCATGGTACATTCCAGCTGTAGCACCTCCTTGCTGTGAAACCTGGAGTAAGTTACTTAGCTCATGTGGTAAGTGTGACAAATTAACAGTCTTCATGCAGGTAGCCACTTTGTACCTTAAACCATATGAAACTACGTTTTAACTTAAACCGTATGAAAATTTGCCCTCTTTGAAGGAAAGAGAGTGAAGCTGTGGCAGAAAACTAGGCCTTGATCTTTCCCGACCCCATCCCTCCATCAGCAAGTGTGTGTCATAAACACAAGAGGCAGATTTGACGTCACAGATCCCCACCTTCTTACGCAGGCCCTAGGACAGTGAATTTCAAACTCTGTAAGCAGCAATCTGCTTTTTAAAAACCTTACACAGAAGGGTAGTATGTAAAATGAGTGAAAGTAGGCTTTTGTTTATAAAAAGCATGCTTAAGTTAAAATTTATAATAAACCCGATAAGAATTATGGAACAGTTTTGATTCATACAGGAATTTGAAATAGGGGAGATAAAAGATGGCTGCTATGGTCTTTGTTCTATAACATGTATATATAAGTAATTGCAAACGATGCATCATTAAAAACAATTCTCCTTCCAATCAAGTGATGTCAGTCAATTAAAAAGAAAAGGCTTTTAATGCCGAATATACAGACCATGAACATTTCTGTCTTCATGTGTAACAGATGGGAATGAACTTCTAAATTATTGCGTTTTTTTTCAAAATGATGTATTTTTAAAGAAAATTTTTTATTAAAAAAATTTTTTAACGTTTATTTTTGAGAGGCAGAGAATGAGTGGGGGAGGGGCAGAGAGACAGAGAGAGAGAGAGAGAGAGAGAGAAAGAGAGTCCAGAACAGGCTCCAGGCTCCAGGCTCCGAGCTGTTAGCATAGGGCCTGATGCAGGGCTTGAACTCATGAACCATGAGATCATGACCTGAGCTGAAGCTGGATGCTTAATTTCAGCCACCTAGGTGCTCCAAAGAATAAATGTAAAGTAAACGTTAAAATAACTGAAGCATGTCTCAAGGTTTGGCAGAAGGATGCTTGAAACACACTCCCTTATTTCTTGGGGCACTCAGGCCCCACATGTGCGCTCTGTTTCCTGTTTGGTTGTGGTGTGTGTGCATTATGGAGACCCATGCAGTTTTCAGTACCAAGAGCCATTTGTTATTAAAAAAACAAAAACAAAAACAAAACAAAACAAAAAAACGGTTACATTTGAATCAGGTCGGCAGCCTGGTTGACAGTATTTCATCAGTGTCAGTTGTTTGTTTTGATATTACACTGTAAGTTGTGAAATAATATTGTTAGGGGAAGGATGCATGAAACTCTTCTGCACTGTTTTTGGAGTTTACTCTGAGTCTATAATTATTTCAGGATTTAAAAGTAAAAGAAAAAGTCCTTGAAAAGGATTATCTATACTTAGGAGGGAGTTGATAGAGTAGTGTATGGATCACACTGACAGAGTGGATCTCCAACCGTCTCACCTTAAAAAAAAAAAAAAAAAAGCCATCTTTTTTCTTCTTGCCACTGAATTCTGTATCCTCTCTGCACACCCACTCTATCACCTACTGTGACACAGTGGAAGTTTTGAAAAGAAAACCCAGCCAATGGCAAATTAAAGAGAGCTCTCTTTAGGGAGATCTATTTTAGCTGCTAATTAATTACTTAACAAGAAAATGATGCTGAAACCCAAGAGTTCAGTCTGCAGTCACCTGATACAGAAAAGGTATATGAACGATGTGGCATGTTCTTTTTTTTTTTTTTTTTTTTTTAAATATTATTTATTGTCAAATTGGCTAACATACAGTGTGTAAAGTGTGCTGCTGGTTTTGGGGGTAGATTCCCCTGGTTCATCGCAGTGCTCCTCCCAACAAGTGCCCTTCTCAATGCCTATTGCCTATTTTCCCCTCCTTTCGTGCCCCCCATCCACCCTCAGTTTGTTCTCTGTATTGAAGAGTCTTTTGTGGTTTGCCTCCCTCCCTCTGTTTGTAACTATTTTTTCCCCTTCCTCTTCCCCATGACTCCTGTTAAGTTTCTCAAGTTCCACATGTGAGTGAAAACATAGGATATCTGTTCTTCTCTAATTTCACTCAGCCTGACACCTTCCAGTTCCATCCATGTTGCTGCAAATGGCATGATTTCATTCTTTCTCATTGGCACGTAGTATTCCATTGTGTATATAAATGTGGCATGTTCTTCTAATGCGTTCCTATGCTTAAAACATTTAGTAATTAGGCCGAAGCATTATCAAGATGCTATAATATCATATGGTCACATGTCCAAATCAGACTGCCTGGGGCCCAATGCAGTGGCACCTTGTGATGAGCATTATTCCACAGGAGAAAAGAATGAAGGACTAAAGATACTCTTAAAAGAATAAACCTCTGATCCATTCAGTTTTCTGTGTGTAAAGTAAAAGTGGGCATAGCGGTAAAGGAATGTGGTTCTCCGTTCCCTTGGATTTTACACGTGCTGTAAATTCCTGCACTGCCTTGTTCTCTGTAAGATTGATGATGGGTTTTGCTCTTTATCACTTGGAGAAATGCAACAGAACTCCAGGAGCCTGCCTATCTATCTTCTTTGTAATGGCCAAAAGAGTGATTATCTCCTGTGTTTTGACTAAAATGGATTGGGAAGAGGGGGAGGTTGCTTACATCTGTCAGACACCTGGGAAGGTGAGCTGGGCTCAAAACAATGCTTTAGTAAATGTTTTAGTGTGTGCTAGTGTCATTCCATTTGTAGAAAAATTAGTTTACTCGGGCACAGAACATACCAGGACCATAGGGTCCTGTGTACTGGGTAGAACTTTAGTTTTGTGTCCGTTGTGGAGACCGCCCAGGCTGACCCTTGAGACTGAGCTCTGAGCTTTCCAGAAATCACTGACCACTCCTCTGGCTCTTTCCCCAGGGTTATCAATGCAGGGAAGAGCACATACAATGAAGACCAAGCCAGCTGTGAGGTACTCACTGTGAAGAAGAAAGCAGGGGCCATTACCTCAACCCCGAACAGGAACTCCACTAAGAGACGGTCCTCCCTTCCCAATGGGGAAGGGCTGCAACTGAAGGAGAACTCGGTAAGACCCTCCTTCACCCCCAGTTCTCAGGTGAGAAGAACCTGTGCATTCTGGCCCCACTGTGAGGCGCTTGAGCTGAATTCCGGTCTATAGTGGGAGAGAGAAAGGCAGTGTCCCCAGAGTTAGTGGGCTGGTGGGTCTGTATTCCAGGTATCGCACAGTCAAAGCTAAAGGTGACACATGTGTGAAGAGCTGGTGTTTATTAGGTTCTTAACGCTTAGAGTAAATAAAACACCCACATCATCTCTAGGCTTTGGTGCAAGAAATAGTGTATATAATGTTTGGTGGTTGTAAAGGAGCCACTTCAAGGTTTTTGTGAAGGAGGTGGGATGGAGGGATGCAAGTAACCCTAGCCATTGGCTTACAGCCCTGCCATGGCTTTGCTCCCTTCTTCCCCTTGCCTGTCTGTTAGCGTTGTCCAGTGGGAGCCCCTCCCTGATGCTCTTCCAGATTAGTACTTGTTTTAATTGGCCTAAAGCCCTTGCATCCCATGGGGCAGCCCTATAGACTGAATGCCCTATTGACAAAGCACAAAGTGTCTCTCCTTTCTTCAGTTTCTAGAGAATAAAGCAGATACTCTCAGAAAATTCTTTCTTTCTTTTCTTTTTGTTAAGTAGGCTCTGTGCAGCGCTTGATTGAACTCACAACCCTGAAATCAAGACCTGCACTGAGACCAAAAGTTGGATGCTTAACCAACTGAGCCACCCAGGCAGCCCCTCAGAAAGTTCTGAAGAAACCCTCAGAAAAGTATAGGGAGTAATCCGTACTCTGTCCACAAGCACATTATTTAGCTTACAGAAAAGAAACATTGAATGAGATGATCCAAATGTGACTTTTTCTTCTAATACTCAAGGATATTTTTGTATATACATTTTTATAGGATTTTAAAGGTTCTAGGAATCTCTTCTCAGGGTCAGCAACAGCATCCTGTTGCATTTACACTTACGGACTAAGACTACTGATTTATTTTGTTCATACTAGTTCAACTTAGAGTTGAAACACAGTGACCCATGGAGTCTCATCGGCAATTCTTGTGTTCAAAGCTGAAGGAAGCACTGATGGGGCTTTTCCCAAAGAGCCAAAGTCCAGGACTCAGATGGGCAGTAAAGAATAATAATGGTTAAGGGCACAGGCTCTGGAGCGGTATGGTTCAGAGTGGTCCATCCCAGTCTGTCACTTATTAAACCATTTAATTTTAGGATATTTATTCTTTGAGCCTTAGTTTTCTATAAAAAGGAGTAATAATAGTACCACCAAGTATGGTAGGAAAGAGACTGATTAGAAGTATGAAATCAATTGTCCATGGAAATGTTGAGCCAGAGTCTTAATTAATAAATCCTTGATATATGTGAGCAGTTATCCTGTAGTCAGTCCCACTTCTGTGATTCTCTGTGGATAATGTCCACTGAATTTGTACCTTTACCCATTTGTAAATTGGTGATCACACAATTTTCCTTCATATCTATGTGATAGGATTGTTTTGAAGATGAGTTATTACGGAAAAGTGCTCAGAGAATGTGAGATATTAATGATAGTAAGACATGGGTGCCAGTGACTTAATGTTGCTCTCTCTCCCCCGATAGTCTCCCCTGCCACTGAGATGTGAAGTGATTCTGTAAAAATTAGTCCGCATGGAGGGGTGCCTGGGTGGTTCAGTGGGTTAAATGTTCCACTTTGACTCAGGTCATGATCTTGTGGTTCGTGAGCTCAAGCACTATACATCGGGCTCTGTGTTGACAGCACAGAGCCTGGAACCTGCTTCGGATTCTGTTGTCTCCCTCTCTCTCTGCCCCTGCACCACTTGTACTCTGTCTCTCTTTCATAAATGAATAAACATTAAAAAAATTAAAAAAAAAAAAAATGAGTCAGCGTTGACATTTGGCCCAAGACCAGTTGATGATGTCATTTTCCCTTGGTGCTAAGTTCCTCCCAGAAATGGAGCCAGGAGTAGCTTTTTAACTTCCTTTCCTTGAGAACAGTGAAACCAGTGCATAAGCACTTTAGGATGGAGCCACGAACCTCCCCTGAGACAGTCCTGAATCTCTGGGGTCCACGTTCTAGGAGGCAGCACAGAGGTGCCAAGCAGAGTGGACATATCTCGTCCCTTCTATTTCCGCTTCAGCTACAGCAGCTTTACTTCCAGCTGCCATACATATTAGGCTTTAATATTTATTAGAGTTTCAGGCAAGAGATGTGCTGCCTTTTTTTAATTGTGGGAAAATATACATAACATAAAATTCACCATTTTACCATTTTTTTAGCTGTCCAGTTTAGTGGCATTAAATACATTCTTACCATTACTACCATCCATCTCTAGAGCTTTTTCTGAAATTGAAGCTCTCTACCCATTGAGCCCTAACCCCCATTCTTCCCCACTCCCCGCCCCTGGCAACTACCATTCTACTTTTTGTTTGTATAAATTTGACTACTCTAGGTATCTCATGTAAGTGGAATCATACAATATTTGTCACTTTGTGTCTGCTTTATTTCACTTATAATGTCTTCAAGGTTCATCCATGTTGTAGAATGTGTCAGAATTTTATTCTTTTTTTTTTTAAGTTTATTTATTTATTTTGGGAGAGAGAGAGAGAGCCCATAAGTGGGGAAAGTGCAGAGAGAGAGAATCCCAAGCAGGCTCCATACTGTCAGGTGGAGCCTGACGTGGGGCTTGAACTCATGAGCCATGAGATCATGACCTGAGCCGAAATCAAGAGTGGAATGCTTAACTGACTGAGCCACCCAGGTGCCCCTCCTATTCAGTCTTAATAGAGAATAAAATTCTGAGGGGTGCCTGGATGGCTCAGTTAACCGTTCCACTCTTGGTTTCGGCTCAGGTCATGATCTCATAGTTCGGGAGACCAATCCTCGTGTCTGGCTCAGCACTGACAGTGTGAAGCCTACTTTGGATTCCCTCTGCCTTTCTCTCTGTCTCTTTCTCAAAATAAATAAACTTTAAGAAAAAAAAAAAAGACTGAATAGTATTCCATTGTTTGTATAACAGTAAACCATTTTGTTTATTAATTTGACCATCAGTGGACACTTCTATCTTTTGACTGTTATGAATAATATTGCTATAAACATGGGTCGACAGATAACTGTCAGTCCCTGATTTCAGTTCTTTTGCCTGTCTGCGCAGAGTGGAACTGCTGGATGATAAGGTAATTCTATTTAATTTTTTGAGGAACAGCCATACTGCTTCCCACAGCACTATACCATTTTACATTCCCACTAGTAATGCACAAGAGTTCCAGTTTCTCCATATCCTTACCAATGTTTGTTGATTTCTGGTATTTTTGGTTTTTTTGTTTTGTTTTGTTTTGTTTTGTTTTTAAGTAGCCATTCTAATGGATGTGACATGGTATCTCATTGTGGCTTTTTTGCCCTATGATTATTGACGTTGAACATCTTATGTGCTTGTTGGACAGATAGGACTTATTAAAAGAAACATCAAGTGTTCTTTGTTCAATATTTATTTGTTCTATATTTGCGTCCTTTGCTCATTTTTAAATTAGGCTGTCGGTCATGTTGTGGATTGCACTGCTTTTTAAAAGCTTGAAAACCGTGACTTGCTGGGCCAGGTAAACCAATAAGCACTTGTTGCATACCGGGAACTAGATGCTGAGGATTTCTCAAGGAATAAAATTGACTAGAATCCTTACCTTCGCGGAACTTACATCCATTGAAGGAGACAAACAGTACAATGTATCCCATGGCAGATAACAAATGCTATGGAGAAAAGCAAAGCAGAGGTGCAGGAATACAGGAGGGGTGAGGTGCATGGGTGGTTAAAGAAGGTGCCACTGAGGTGACGTTTGGGCACAGACTGAAAAGTGCAGTTACTTGGAGGAAGAGCTTTCTGACATTCTAGACACCTGCAAGGCCCCTGAGGCAGGAATAGGCCTGGTGTTCTCCAGAATCACCAAGGAGGCTCATGTGGCTAGAGTGGAGAGAACGAAGTCTGGGTTGCAGGAAATGTCAGAAAGGCGATGAGAATGGGGGGAGGGGAGCCTCCAGTAGGACTTTGAAGGCCATTATCAGAACTTGAGTTTCTACTCTGAACGAACTATTTGCTAGCAGGGCACACCAGCCATACTGCTTAAAAGAAGCCATTTAGAAGACATCCCTTAACTCAAATATGGTGGCACGTAGAAAAGATATTGATAGCGTAGGGTGCAGGACGAATCCCCTGCAGGAGACCAGGTGGATCAGCCCCTCATTGCCTGTGAGTCTGTTCCTTTACCTACCGAACATGTCTTGAGCACTGAGTCTGCCTTGGGGATTGGGAGGTGAACCCAGTGAGGTTCCAGTCCTCCCGGAGCTGAGCTGAGGAGGGAGAAAGAGTCACTAACTGGCAGCAACACAATGCAGTGAGTTTTAAGAGAAAGATTTTAAAAATCCAGGTTATATGGAAGCCTAACTCAGGTGGGTTACCAGTGGTTTCGGGAACAACAGAGGAGAAGGAATGGGTCAGTTGAGGGATGCTTCCTGGAGAAAGTGACATTCGAGCTATCGTTTAAGAAAGTGAATACGAATTGACCAAGCAAATACGAGAAAGGGGAGATTTCGACAGGGAACATGCATATGCAAAGACAGGTTGGCACGAGAGCACATGATGCATGTCTTCTAGTATCCTGAGGCACCTGTGATCGTTCGGAGGGTGATAAGACAGAAAAAACAAGCAGGGTTCATACACAAGAGCCATTTAATGCCCTAATCTAGAATTTGAACCAAATGACATTAGACAAGGGTATGATGGAATCAAGACCATGAGGGCAGTGGGAAGGCTGACTTGGGAAGGCTCAGGAGCAAACCTGGGACTGAGGAGACTGGCTCATGCAGAAACGTGAGGGAGAAATGATGAAAGCTTGAAATAAGGCTGTGATTGGAGCAAGGGGCAGGCTCAGAAGAGATAAGGTGAGACATGCAGTAGATAGGACCAGATGACCTAGTGCATAGGGCAGGGAGGAGGCGAGATGCCAGGTTTCAGCCACTGGGTGCTGGTCCTTGAAGATGAAGCGCTGGGTCGGGCACAGTTTGGAAGGTGAGGGGGGTGGGCAGAAATGGTGAGTTCTGGGTATTCTAAACTTCCAGGTAGAAGTGTTTTGTAGGGAGTTAGAAATAAAGGTTTGGAGCTCAGGAGCATATCCTAGGGAGGCTTAGATATTAGGAATTTCCAGCCCAAAGAAGTTTCAAGAAGACGGGAGCCCCAGTGAGGTTCAGTAGCTCTGCCATGGGCACAGAGAGATAAGATAGGGCCAAGAACGATAAGGATGAAAAAAATGGGCAAATACCATTGGAAGCAAGAAGTGGGACAACCGGATAAATGATGGCATCATTATTTCAGGTGCAGACAGAGAGTTGACAGGCATTGAGGGTGACAAAAGGAAGACACATGGGCTTTCTGTAGCATGTGATGCGTGTGACTAATTTCTCCTTCCTTCCTTGAATTCTCACCTCCAATCAACTTTGTAAAGCCAAAATGACCATTTCCAGAAGACTACTTTCGTGTCTAATATCACCTTCATCTTACTCGGAGGTTGAAGAAAATCTAAAATGTGCTACTAAAGTTTATAGATGATGACATTTCTTATACCAAGTGCCATCTGCGCAGCTGGGTAGCAATAAGATGATTTTTTTTTCCTTCCTACAGATAGTCACTGATGGGGATAAAAATTTTTTTATTTTTTTATTTTTGAGTGACTGTGTGCACGCAATCCAGGGAGGGGGAGAGGGAGAGAGAGAATCTGAAGCAGGCTCCACACTCAGTGCGGAGCCCTGTATGCGCCTCCGTCTCACGACCATGAGATCATAACCTGAGCCGAAATCAAGAGTCGGATGCTTCACCACCTGGGCCACCCAGGTGCTCCTAATTGGTATAAAAGTTTTAAGGCAACTTTAATCCATCCCTCATGCCAGTTCACAGAAAATTATTGTATCCTATTGGTACAGGCGATCTTTTTAGCCAAAGAACTCAAATTAATCCTCCTGTTTTAAAACACGCTTAAAGAAAATTTGGTGGAGAAAATCATGTCCACTATGTTTTGCCTCTCCTGGATTCCATGACGCATTGACCGAAGGAGTGTTGTCTCCTCCAGTGCTTGCTGAGTTGTTGATGGCAGCGCCTTATAGAAAACCACAAATGAATTTCAGGTTCCATCCACAAATCCAGGAATATGTTGGGAGCTAAAGAAGCAATGTTTGAAAGAAGCCACAAAACTTAAAAGAGATACAAATGAAAGAGTTGCAAAGCGTTCTGCTCTGCAGTAGTTAGTTTAGCCTGAAGAAGTGGAAGGGATGTGGTTGAATCATTGTGTTCTGTGCAAAATAGTAATCCATTTTTTTTAAATGGAGAGTTTAGCGATATAGTGAAGAAACCATTTCTTTTTTAAGGAATACGGAAGAGAAATTTTTTTTAACGTTTATTTATTTTTGAGACAGAGACAGAGCATGAACAGGGGAGGGTCAGAGAGAGGGAGGCACAGAATCTGAAACAGGCTCCAGGCTCTGAGCTGTCAGCACAGATCCTGACGCGGGGCTCGAACTCACGGACCGCGAGATCATGAGTCGTTCGCTCAACCAACTGAGCCACCCAGGCACCCCTGAGAAATTTTGAGGTCTCTGGTGAAGTGGGTATGATCTAGAGAAGGCTATTTTCTGCGATGAGTTCAGGGTGGAAGTTTCCTGTGCCAGGATCACATTGAGTGGTTTACATGTTAGGAGCCGTGATCCCGCAGACAGGCAGGCAGGAAATAGGTAACTCTGTGGCAGTGTGCAAGCCTCCTGGCATTCCTGTGCCTCTGATTATTTGGGGTCATAGGGTGGGTGGCAAGGATAGAAGAGAATCTAAAATGCCAGCATTTCCAAAGGACGATCTCAAAAGATAGTCTCTTGGGAAGGATGCTGTAAGCTTTTTGAGAGCAACACATTGTTCAGCAGCCTCCTGCCTGCCTCCCACTGCAGACATTTTAATTCACCAGATCAAGGTTTCTAGGAACTAATCACCATTACTAGGCTTCCTTTGCTTTGAGAGGTGTTAGGCAGTCTTTATTTACCATACCGTGTCCCTTGCAAGTGAAAGCGTAACTTTTCCAAACGCTTTTGCTTTTCAGTTCCCAAGTACATGGTCGTCCTAGGAATGAGGTAAAAAGAAGAGAATACTAGGTGACTTCTCCGAGGAGGGAGAAAAAGTTCACTCTTGGGGGCATCTTAGAGCCTTCGTATCAACAAGCTCCTGTTCTTCTCCAAGTTCTGTAGGTGGTATATAGGGCATTGTGGCAACAACCAGGACATTTCCCCCCTACATCTGACTGCCTGTTTGGAACAGATCGTTTCTGGCTGAAGACTAGACTGTGGATACATGCATTCCAAGTCTATTTCCTTAGGAGCACCCTTCTGGTGTTTAATTTAGTCAAAACAAGTCAGAGAATGTGGTTTCAGTATCTGTTAGTTCAGGGTCCAATTACAAGAACAGAAGATGGCTGTGTCCACACGGTGGCCAAGCTCATCAGCAGGGGAGAGAAACCTGATTGTCTTTCTCAATGGAGGATAGGACGTTACTGTGGGAATTCAAGGCAAGTAGAATCGGATTGGGATGGGGAGAGGTAAAAGGGAAATGAGAAGGGGCTATTTCAACTCTCTGCACGGAAGATACGCCATTCTTTTCATTTGTTTTCTGTAAGAAGGACTCCGTCATGCCACAGAGCCTTAAATGAAGGTAGCTTGTGGTTCCACAGTGGCAGCCTTTCTGGAATATTTGGCCATCATTTGGCAGTCTGCTTTCTGTAGTGATGTCAGCTATAAAAAACAAGAGGAGGAACCCTGTATTTTTCTCCTTGTATTTATTATGCTAAACTTTCCCTCCTTAGTTAAGGTCTTTGTTTTGTGCAAGTCAAGAAAACATAACCTTTCTCTTTACCTCCTTAGATTTTCTGAAGCAGGAGTACAGTGGTTTCTCTCAAAACTCTTATCTCTTGCTTCCAGGGACAAGAACTCTTGACAGTGATTAAGAAGGGTAACTTTACAACGAGGCTGATGTCAGTTAGAGTGACTTTACAGTTCTCTCCTCGGGGGGTTGGTTTTCCTCAAGACCAGGTCTGTCCAAGATGTCCATAGTGGCCAGGAGTGCAATTCCAGCTTGGTTCGCCAACAGATTTTTCCCACCGTGGCACATCTTAAGGCTAAAGGAAAATAAATGGAAATGTTTCCTTGTTTCACTTGTAATTTGATTTCCTCACAACTTTAGATGGGAAGAACATTGGCAAGAGCGGTAACCTCTTGAGAATCCTTCTTCTTCCTTCCTTCCTTTTTTTTTTTTTTTTTTAATACAATACTCAGCATTCGTGTGCCAGATGCGATCTGATCTCAGTCCTTTGCCCAGTATTGATTCATTGAACCTGATAACGTGTACATATGTATTATCATTCTCTTTATTTTACTGATGAAGAAATTGAGGCACGGTGATGTAAAGTGTAAAGCTTGGAGTCAACCCAGGTAATCTGGCCTCTTGAGACAGGCTGCCTCTTTATCCATTAGCTGTTGCGACACGTGTCAGGGAAACCTCCTTGGAAAAGGCTGAAATAAAGGAGGAATAACTCCTAATGATGGGTACAATTTAGTACTAAATATCTTCTCATTTCTATTATGATTTCTCTTTTGATTTAGAAGTTATTTAGTGCTCTTTCCCATCAGCCCAGAAACTGGATAACAGCTCTCACTCTGGTGAAAGACGGAATGGAAATGAAATGGTGTATCATCTTAATGTCCTTAGAATCCACCTTTTCTTGCTAACTTCTAGAAAAACCAGTGTTGGCATGAGACCATGGCAAGAAGAAAAAGCCTTCTGAATAACAATGTGTGTCTAAGTTTAAATCCTTTTGCTCCACTTACTAGATGTTAGTTACCTCATGCAAGTGAGTTGACCTCTCAATGCCTCTGTTCCATATGGGGGATATTAGCTCCTACCTCATAGGGTTGTTTAAACTAAATGAGTTAAAAATATGAGAAGTGTTATTGTGCCTCACATGTCGTAAGTGCTCAGTTAATATTATCTGTTCTAATAGTGGAGTTTGTAGCACATTTCAATATTATTTCCCATTACTTATGTTTTTACTGTAACCTAATTTAGGGAGAGGTTTTTGATGTATTAAATAATAATTTGAGAACATTCCTGAGCTAGTTTTTGAGTCTAGAATAGAATAAACACAACTTAGCCAAAACTGTCACAAACTTCATATATCTTAGCTGTCAGAAATTACTGCTTATTTAGTAGTGTTTTTAAAATGGGACAGAATGAAAACAAATAAAATGGAACAGAAACATAGCAAGTGTTGGTGAGGATGTGAAGCAAAAAGAACCCCCGTGCACTGTTGGTGGGAATGTACACTGGGGAAGCCACTGTGGAAAACAGTATAGAGGTTCCTCAAAAAATTAAAAATAGAATTCCCATATGATCCAGTAACTCCGGTACTGGGTATTTACCCAAAGAAAACGAAATCATGAATTTGAAAAAGTTGAAAAAGTACATGCTTCCCTATGTTTATTGCCATGTTATTTACAATAGCCAAGATACGAAAGCAGCCCAAGTCTCCCTCGACAGATGAATGGATCAAGAAGCTGTGGTATATACATATACAAGCAAATACTACTCAGCCATAAAAAAGAATGAGACCTTGACATTTGCAACAGCATGGACAGACCTAGAGGGTATTATGTTAAGTGAAATAAGTCAGTCAGAGCAAGACAGATAACCATATGATTTCACTCATGTGGAATTTAAGAAAACAAATGAACAAGCAACAAAGAAACAAACAAAAGACTCAAGTACAAAGAATCAACTGGTGGTTCCACCAGAGGGGAGGTGGGTAGGGAGAATGGGTGAAATAAAGAGGGTTAAGAGTACACTTATCTTGATGAGCACTGAGTAATGTGTACAATTGTTGAATCGTTGTATTATACATCTGAAACAAATATAATGTTTGTGTATGTGAATTATACTTGAATAAAGAATTGTTAATTAAAAATTTTTTTAAATAAAAATGTTATAAAGGGAC
The DNA here is from genome assembly GCF_028018385.1 of Neofelis nebulosa. Classification (NCBI taxonomy): domain Eukaryota; kingdom Metazoa; phylum Chordata; class Mammalia; order Carnivora; family Felidae; genus Neofelis; species Neofelis nebulosa. The sequence goes on from NC_080789.1 coordinate 53,822,235, forward strand.
TAAATTGCCATTCAGAAACAAAAACCAAACTTACAAATGTATCCTGCATCTTACTGTCTCATAAAATGAGGAATTGAAACAAAGAAATCAGCATTTCATGTAGTCAGATCCTGAGGAGGAAGCAGTGCTCATTTAAGTATATGAAATTAAGCATTCTTTCCTTCTGGGCCACACAACATCTTAGTAATTTACTCAAAAAGAGGTATGGTAAAACATAAAGTATGCTGCAAGGGCATGATGGCAAGCACACAGCATCAGAGGCTGGGCCCTGGCAATGACGTTCATGGAGTTCCTCCAATCTCCTGCATGTGCTTGGTCATTAGCTTTTCTCCCTTGGCTGTGTTACCCTGAGCATCAGTACTGGGGATGTCAATCAAGCACTGTGGATGAAATGCCTGAAACACATCCTTTAGACTCTGAATTATCATCTTCGTTGTGATACCTTGAAAACTGGCCAGAAACTATGGATATCAACCATATAGTAGCTTAGAGTGGGGAATGAGAAGAGTATGGCAGGTCTCTGATGGCCCAACCGGAAAGAGTGGTCCTCCTTCGGCTGGAAGAAAGGAGGGAGGAAGAAAGCACATCCTGTGCTCGTATTAAGCCTTGTGTAAAATCAACCATGGGATTTAACCCAAAGTGGGATTTCCACCTTTCTGGTACTCACTTCCTATTGTGCACATGGCCCCTCCTTAGATTTTCTGAATTCCAGAACTGTTTGGTGTAGGGAAGGGAATACGTGTATTGAATGAGCTGAGTTGCTTTTATCTTCAGGGAAGACAGGTAAGAGGAGACACCACTTATTTCCCTTGAAAACTATCTAGAGTAGCAGTCTCCAAACCATCAGTTAAAGACCATTTTTTGAGGAGCACCTGGCTGGCTCAGTCTGTTAAGTGTCCCACTTCAGCTCAGGTCATGATCTCCCAGGTTGTGAGTTGGAGCCCTACCTCAGGATCTGCGCTGACAGCTCAGAGCCTGCTTGGGATTCTGTCTCCTTCTCTGCCCCTCCCGTTTGTGCACGCGCTCTCTCTCTCTTACTCTCAAAAAAAAAAAAAAAAAAAACATTTTAAAAACTTATTTTAAAGAATATGACAATTTCTTGACTATGTACCCCCAACAAATTTAATGATATGTATTTAATGATAAGTAACTATGCTACTAGATATCCATACATATATTTAGTAATTATAAAAATATATTAAATATTTTTAAAATAATGTAAAGGCAGTAAAGATGAAAAGACAACATTTTAAAATAACAACAGCCACCAATCATGGGATTCTTATTATATGCCAGGCATTGTTCTCTTTTCCCCACAGTAACTCATTTATTGTCTTGCCAAGAGCAAAGACTTCATGTTCCCATTAGCTAATACCTCAAGGCAGAATTGATCATGAACAATAGCAAGTATAATTCCATATTTCATCTGTCTCTTTGAGCATGTCAGATACTTTTGATTAGAATGATGATTGCTGTTGTCAGATGTGACTAGATTTTCATTACTTGGGGTAAGATGTGCCAGCTGTGACATGTTCTTATTTGTCATGTTTTCCATCTGTTTCTATGCAGGAATTTTTTTAAAAACCTGTTGTCCACTTGGTGAGGGATGGTTTAGTTAAAAACTTAGTCATATAATGCACAAGACCACTCAGTTGGGGGCACACGTATCAAGCAATGAGTTACAATATGCCAAAGCCAGTGTATGCATGAGGGCACCACTGTTCCATGCTTGAGACAACACAAAGTTGTATGTACTTACACACCACGTGAGGGCGCCAGTGGCAGTCTCTAGGAGAAACACTGGCAAAGCTGAGGTTCTTCTCCAGCTTTAGGAGAAAACACATGAAAAAAGTTATCATTTTCCTCTTACATGCTAGCTGAGCATTTTTTAACTCCCCCTAAGCTTTGCGTGCTCCGTCGTTGGGGGGGTGGGGGGGAGGGCTGAGAAAGGGCTTGTACACAGTTGGAGCCCCGTGCAGGGAGTAAGAGTGGAGGGCCCTGGCGTCTTCACACGGGTCCACATGTGTCGAGCCTCATTCCTTGGTTTTCTTTGTGTTTCCTGCCTCCCATCTCAGCGCTTCTCTTAGGCTCCACAGGAAATGTCTGAGGTTTTGTCTAGAATCTCCCCTTTTTTTGTGAGCATGCCATAAAGGGGGGGGGGGGGGCTTCTCCACCGCCTTCCAGATGACTCACAAAGGCTCTTTTGCCTGTGGTTCCTCAGAGTTGGGGTGCCGGTGTTTGACACCCCTGATTAGCTGTGCTGTAATTATCCCTGACCCTGAATGGATGCAAGCTGCTTGTATCAGAAATTATGTCCGTAGCTGGCTCAGTAGCTAAATTTCTATTTGGAGCAATCTTCTATTTGTTCAAAGGCCCAGGAAGCCCTTCCCAGTTAGAACTCATTAATGTAAGTTCTGGCCTTCTAGATGATCATGAAAATGGGGAAAAGGAAATAAGCAAATATTATAAAAATCCGTTTCTACAACTTTTGAAAAAGAAGGATGTAACACTGGGCCCACTTCAGTCCTGAAAGAGAAACTGTGAACTGTAAGCTCTCAATTGGTCACCTTCCGAAATCTTCCTTTGATTTGGCTACAGATCTATTCCCGAAAAGGGATTGGGAGTGTGTGTGTGTGTGTTGTAAATTACATACAAGACTTCTCTTAATTTTTTAAAGCTTATTTATTTTTGAAAGTGAGAGTGAGCACAAGCGGGGCAGGGACAGAGAGGGAGGGAGACAGAGAACCCAAAGCTTACAGCACAGAGATCGAGAGAGCTTGAATTCATGAACTGCGAGATCATGACCTAAGCTGAAATCAGGAGTTGACTGCTTAACTGACTAAGCCACCCAGGTGCTCCAAGACTAATTTTTTTTTTTACATGCGTGTGTGTTTCAACCTGGTCCTGTAGGGCTATGGGGCTCAGTGAGTCAGGTACAGCCAGAGAGGGCAGTGTCTTTTGTTGCCCTGGCGGACCTGTGAGATTCCCAGGGCCTAGGGCTAGGCTGCCTAGATCAGGACCACTGACAAGGAGCAAGGGAGGGCATTGGAGAGGGAGTAGCAACCAGATCATGTGGGGCCCATAAGCCATGTGAGCCTCTAGGAGACCCAGGGCACTGGGGAGTCATTGAAGGTTCTATTCTGTGCGGTGATGAAACAGAGATGTATTTGCAGTTAAATTGAAGATTTGGAGACATTTTAAAATCAGAATGCAACTGGAAACTGCTTCAGAGTTATTCTTTTGTAAGATGTAAACGATTGCTGCAAAATTTAAGTGTGTGGTAAGTCAGGAAAGGGCTTGATACTGGTTTTCTTAAAGTGGAGTGAAAGCAAGGTAGACATTTGTCATGATATTAGTAATTTTGAGACATATTGTGTCAAGAGCATGTTACTCTAAATTTGAGAGGGTTGATTTTTCAGATGTAGAACTTTGATCCTGGGCTGGTACCCCAGCAGCATTTTATGATACTACCAGAGATTAATGCTGGGCCACTTGTCAGAAGCTTTGGTAATCTTCTGGGGGTGATGGCCCAGGATGTGTACGCAATTACAAATAAGCAACAAAGTAAAATAGTGCTGAAGTGCTAAATGCTACAGAGTAACAGAAGCCAGGGAGATAATGACACAAAGTTGTATGTAGGAGGAAATTGGAAAGATGACCTAATTTGGACTTTAAAGGACAAGGTTCCTATCGTGGCATTACCACATAACAGGACAGTTACTTAACTGTGTCCTGCTTAAATCATACGTAAAATGGGATAATGATGCCCGTTTTATGATGGTGTGGTGGAGATGAAACGTGGTAGGTAATCATTAGTTCGTAGAACTTAGATTTCTTGCAGGGGAAGTAATTTAAGAAGAACAGAAGTAACGGAAGCTGATGAGCACCTCATCTGGCAGAGTTGAAAGTAAGGAGCTAAAGTGTGCAGCTTTGTCTCCCTGGTTTCAGGGACTCTTACTGCTCCCTGCCTGCACATATGCCCCCAGGCCACTTAATAGTGTCAACTAGTTACTATTCTAGTTTTGTTTGTTCTTGTATATGCTGGACACTGCTATACATCTTATTATTTTAAAAATTATATGGGGGTGCCTGGGTGGCTTAGTCCGTTAGGCGTCCAACTTCGGCTCAGGTCACAGTCTCACGGTTTGTGAGTTCGAGCCCCGTGTCCGGCTCTGTGCTGACGACTCGGAGCCTAGAGTCTGCTTCAGATTCGGGGTCTCCCTTTCTCTCTGCCCCTCCCCTGCTCATGCTCTGACTCTCTCTCTCTCTCTCTCTCAAAAATAAACATTAAAAAGGTTATATGTATAATTAACCTTTGGTGTGTAGTTTCAGAATTTGAACATATGTATAGATTCAGATAAGCATCACCACAATCAGGGTACAAAATTCCCATCACTACAGATCACTTCCTCACGTTATCTCTTTATAGTCTCTTTCCCCCTCGCATACCCCGTGACTGTCTGCACATTTAATACATATTATCCACTCCTGTGGCACCACACACTTCCCCTTCTAGCACACTTGTGATTACCTGGTCACGTTCTAGACTGTTAGCCTCAAAAATTTGGGAACCATGGCCTTTTCTTCTTCTGTGCTACGTCCCCAGTGTTCAGCATAAGCCCGGCACCTAGGAGAGGAGACTCTGAGACATGTATTAAATGAATGAATCCTTACTGTGTCCTAGTTTCATCTTGTTCTTTAAATAAGGAAACTGGTGAGAGGAGTTAAGAAATGTGCCCAAAAATCACATGGTAGTAAATTCCAGAACCCAGGTTTGTCTTGATTTAAAGTCTGTGTTCTTTCCGTGCTAAGACATATCACAGGAGATAGGATTTGTTTGTATTCGCTCCTTTGAAAGTGCATATAAATTACCCAGCTTTCAAAATGATTCTGGTGGGGCACCTGGGTGGCTCAGTCAGTTAAGCGTCGAGTTTGGCTCAGGTCATGATCTCTCGGTTTGTGAGTTTGAGCCCCGCATCGGGTCTGTGCTGACAGCTCAGAGCCTGGAGCCTGCTTGGGATTCCGTGTCTCCCTCTCTCTCTGCCCCTCCCCTGCTCATGCTCTCTCAAAAATAAATAAACATTAAAAAAATTTTTTTTAAATAACAGTAACTTTCAAAGTTAAAAAATAATCGTGATACGCTGGTATACTGACACCAGTGACAAAGTTACCTATGGACCCTTAGATCACGTAAAACTCAATATCCTGTGTATGTACCATATAAACTCAAAATGTTACTCTCTGAGCTGATACCCAGCTGGAGAGAGAGTCCTTGCTTGTAAAGTGACCAAGCATGTGGGGTGTGTGTTGGTGATGGGGTGGGTGCAGACGACGTTGAAAGGAGCTGTGGCCTTGCCTTCCCTTCCCTTCCTCTTCTGGTACCTTTGCTTGAGTCAGGCAGGTGGAGAACACAGCTCTGCCTGTTCCTACCAGCATGCCTAACTAGCAGTAGTGGGTTGGACATCCCAGTAGGGCACAGGAGCTGAAGAAAGTGTGTGGTTTTCAACAGTTCAACCCTCTGGGGAGAGGAATACGGTGCAACTTTGTTTGTTTGTTTGTTTTTCCTTTGGGGAAAAAAAAGCCTCCATGGCTTAGAAGAGAATTACATGCGTGTGTGTTTCAACCTGGTCCTGTAGGGCCATGGGGCTCAGTGAGTCAGGTACAGCCAGAGAGGGCAGTGTCTTTTCCCTTTGGTTTCCCTGGCAGACCTGTGAGATTCCCAGGGCCTAGGGCTAGGCTGCCTGGATCAGGACCACTGACAAGGAGCAAGGGAGGGCATTGGAGAGGGAGTAGCAACCAGATCATGTGGGGCCCATAAGCCATGTGAGCCTCTAGGAGACCCAGGGCACTGGGGAGTCATTGAAGGTTCTATTCTGTGCGGTGACGAAACAGAGATGTATTTGCAGTGAAATTGAAGATTTGGAGACATTTTAAAAACACCGTGTTTACACTACTGTGATCTTGCAGACCTCCCCTGCAGATTCACCCCTGACGTTCACGTAGGCCCTCGATGCTGGTGTGACGTTTAGGAATTGTTTTTTCCTCAAGGTTCTCAGATCAGACTTTATGCACCGAACCATACATTCCCACCTGATGGCATCTGATGGCATTGTTGTGAATGAAGAAGAGGGTGAGGGTGAAGGGGGTCCTTGTATCCTTTTCAAAATAAATGCATGGCACATCCTGTCTGATCGTGCCACTTTCAAAAGTAGATCTGTATTCTCTGTTACGATCTTGATTCCATTCCAAACACCGTACAGCCCATTGCAGCCTCATCCTGATCTTTGCCATGTCTTGTGAAATCATTAATCTCCTCTCCAGGCCCATTGATTCCTCCTCTCTGCCCTCTTTGCCTCAGGACAGTTCCCTGTGAGCCTCTCTAATGCTTCCGTCTTGCAGTGCACTGTAGAAGGCCATGGGACTGGCACCTCTTAAGCCCGCTGTCACCTTGCTCCTCGGTACAGAGGCATTTCAATTGAAGCTCCCTGGTCTTCCCTGACTCCAGAATCCCACCCCAACCTGACCAAGCCCTCAAGGTCAGTCTTAATCAGGCCGATGTCCACATGGGCCACATAGAGTCCCCTTTTCACCTGCGTTGCCTGACCATTGCTCCCTTTTTCCAGAATATTCTTTTAGTTTATCACTGCTCAAGCAGGTGGTCAGACAGACATGCACAGTTTGATGAATGCTGTGGTAGGGTTGGGCCCAGGGTGCAGTGGGAGCTTCCTGGAGGAGGTGATACTTAAGATGAGGACTAAGAGACAGGTGGGGGTCAGGCAAAGGTTGGAGTGGGGTTACTCCCTATCCCCAGTGCCCTCTCTCGCTCCTTGTCAGCTGTCCTGATCTCGGCAGCCTAGATCTCGGGCCCTGGGAATCTCACAGGTGCGCCAAGGAGACTACTGTGGTTTGTGATGAGCTGCAAATGCCATGGCTTGGTCGGTGGGATTTGGAGTGACAGAACGGGAAGAGAGAGACATCAGGGATGGCACCCTGGGGGCTCATAGACTGGAGGAGGAGGTTAGGCTGGCTAAAGAAATAGGGTCACATATTGTGTTTTAGAAAAAAATAACTGGTTACAGCTCAGGTTGCAGAGGGTAAAAGCAGATCATAGTGGCAGGTATTCATTAGAGCAAGTGTTCCCTCCGGGGTGGGAAGTGTGTGTGTGGGGGGGTGGGGGGTGGGGGGGGTTCAGCTTAGCACAGGGGTTGATGGCTCAGAGTGGGGAGCCTGCTCCCAGCTGCTTTCCTTAATAGGTGGGAACTTCAAACAGTTACACTCTCTGTCCTCCCTTTTCCCTCTCTATAAAATGGGAATAATAACCACACCTCCTAGAGTAGCTACTCATAGGATGGATTGTGGTAGGATTAAGTGAGCTAATATCTGTAAAGCATTTAGAATATTGCCTGCCATGTAAGGTTTGTTAAAAGATGGGAAGGGTTCTCTAGCCCTGTAACTCGATGTTTCTGGGACTGTATGGTCTCTGAGGCTTTCAGAGCTGACTTGGCATCTAGAGTATGTGGGGAGGGTCTGCTTTGTGGTTGTAGTTTCCCAAATAACATATCGCTTGCTCTAAGTTTCCTGCCATAGAAGGACACTGAGGATTTTGAAATCTCTTGATGAACTTGGTTTTACCTAGTTCAAAGGCTTTCAAAATGGTTTTTTTTTTTATTTAAAAAAATTTTTAATGTTTTTATTTATTTTCGAGACAGAGAGCATGAATGGGGGAGGGTCAGAGAGAGAGGGAGACACAGAATCTGAAACAGGCTCCAGGCTCTGAGCTGTCAGCACAGAGCCCAACACGGAGCTCGAACTCACAGACCGCGATCATGACCTGAGCCGAAGTCGGCCGCTTAACCGAGACACCCAGTTGCCCCTTTCAAAATGGCTTTTTAAAAAAATGTTTATTTTTGAGAGAGAGAGAGAGAGAGAGGGAGGGAGGGAGGGAGGGAGGGAGGGAGGGAGAGGATCTGAAGCAGGCTCTACTGACAGCATCCAGCTCGATGCAGGGCTTGAACTCATGAACCGTGAGGTCATGACCTGAGCCAAAGTGGTCTGGTTAACCAACTGAGCCACCCAGGCGCTCCTCAAAAATGGTTTTAAATAGTTGAAGTCTTTTGTCCCAAATCTTTCGCAAAACCCTGATGTTTACAACTGATAAATCTGTGTTGCTCTGGTTGAATTAATAGAGGACTCATCAGTTAAACACCCACTTAACTTCCTCTTCCCTAAGGTCCCCCTTAAGAACCAAGAAACACAGTTTGGATGCTGCGGGTCTGGTCAGTTCAGGGAGATGTAACTGGCTCATGCAAGATCACATGGAGACCTGATGACAGATGTGAGACCAGGATGAGGGTTTCCTGACTGTTGAGTGGCCCCCTCTCTATTAGACCAGGGGTTCTCAGTTCTGGCCTGTCTTTAGAATCCCCTGGGGAGCTTTATAAAAGTTCAGTGGTAGGGCCCCACCTTCAGAGATACTGGTCCCAGGTTAGTGCCTGCATCAAGGGCTAGATTTATTCCGTCTTTAGCAAGAAATAAACTCTTGGTGGAAAAAATATGTCTTACAAGTTTTAGCTGTGAAAATTATTAAAAATTAGCTGTACCAGAGTTTCTAGAACTGCTGTGCAAAGGTGTTCTTGAAAGCAGGGTGTCGAGTGCTTCTGGGCCCTGCTTCAGAAGAGCCTCGAATCAGGGTTTCTCTTGACTTGCTTAAAAATTGCCCAGATATGTGTCAACTGGTTGCTGTTGCAACGCCTTCAGAATGCTTTGCCTTGTTGAAGGAAATGGCTGGATTACTTGTCAAAAATATTTCATAGTTGCTTTTTTAAAAAGGTAGTAGCATTGGGGCCCCTGGGCGGCTCAGTTGGCTAAGCGTCCGACTTTGGCTCAGATCATGATTTCACAGTTCATGGGTTCGAGCCCTGTGTCGGGCTCTGTGCTGACAGTTGAGAGCCTGGAGCCTGCTTCAGGTTCTGTGTCTCCATCTCTCTCTGCCCCTCCTCAGCTCACTGTCTGTCTCTCTCAAAAATAAATATGAAAAAAAAGTAGCATCATTATTTCACAGGGTTTGATCTTCTTTGATTCAAATTATGATTCTAGAAACATGATACGTTGGGTGTAACAGAATCTGTACCTGGACACGGACACAGTCATTCCTATTTCATCCCTCACTGGCTCCGGCCACAGCTTCCTTAAAGATGTTTGCTGAGTTTCCATTTGAATTGGGTGCAGGAGGACTTTGTGTGCGTGTTTTTCCCAGGCAGCCTCAGGACCTTTGGAGAATTAGATGCGATAAGCAAGAAATCCTTTTCTTTTGCTACTTTCCCCTAGGTGTGAGGATATAATATGGCAATATGTACTTTACTAATGCAGCAGATGATGAGAGCTAGTGGGGAGTTTAATAACTGCTATCATTGAGAAGTAATGATGAGCATAAACAATAATCCAGGATGTGTGGAATGACCGTGCATTATTTCTATTGGTGACCAGTCACAGGAACTGCTCATCCCGCAGTGCTTTGTTGCCTCGCACTCATAAGAGAAAATGCTACATTGCAGAGGCTTGTGAAAATATAGATTCATAGACTGACTCCATTCTAGCCACAGATGCCCTAAATTAAGAACATTTTCCAAGGTGTTCAGTTTTATTCTTGGTAGATAGCCATTTCGCCTACTTGTAATTCTGTGTGTGTGTGTGTGTGTGTGTGTGTGTGTGTGTGTGTGTGCACGCGCGCGCGCGCGCGCGCGCACCTGCCTTCCTTATCTCACACTCCTCCTTCATGCCACCCATGCCCCAACTCCCAGGATACTAGATAACACATACATCCTTTCACCTCTGTGTTCCCAGCTCCTGTTACAGAAACGAGCAACCGCGGCTTATCAAAACGTCACAAAGCCCACATGACACAGAGCCCAGAAGGCAGCCTGTTCAGGGCCTGTGCACCATTCCAAGTGAGACCCCAAGGGCTCGGGCTCCTTTAGACTTCCTGTCCCCCCACACTGAGCTACAGCCTTCAGCCGTTGTTGCAAGAGGGTTATTCTGCCTCCCAGTGTTGCTTCTGTGACCCAGGCAGGAAGAAAGGTGGAGGGGTGAGGCAAAAGGTCAGGCCACTTGAGTCGTCCCTTTCATTGGGAAAATAATAGCTTTCCCAGAAGCTCCACCCAGGAGGCTTCCACTCGTAGTTCACTGGACAGACAGCACAGGGTCATACAGGCACACCGAGCTGCAAGGGAGTCCGGGCTGGTGAGGAGCTATGGCAGATACATGGCTGCCCCAGATAGAATCCATAGCGAGGAAGAAGGGAGAGTAGACACCAGGTGAGCATATACCATAGGCAGCCACGTGATCTCAGCCTCCTGGTATTTTCCTCGACTGGCTGCCATATCAGCTCTCACTCCGTCCACATTCTTCTTGGCCTGTCTTCAGGGCCTGACTTCTTCCCCCACTCCCCCAGTTCCCATGGATCTGTACTTCTTGAATATTCGACTTTTGGAGTTAGCAGGGCACTGGACTCTTCTAGGGGAGCTTCTCAAGTTGGTGAAGAACAGAAGGTCAGAAAATGACTTCCCCAAGACCATACTGTTCTGGTAGTGGTAGAAGTGACACATGAGTGAGATGTATTACTTAGCTGCTCACGTGGCATAAATTACCCTTTAACCTTGCTAAATCCCCACTCCCTAAGGTAGCTATCACCTGCCCTTATTAGGCAACCATGGCCCAAGGATGGTAAGTGACAGGGATGGAGTGACACAGTCAGTGACCTTGCTCTGTCTCCCACTCCCACTGATTGGCATTGAAGATGCCATGAGAACTCAGATCTTGGAATCCTGACGTCCTTGTTCTTTCTACTGCCCTCTGAGTGGGAGTCTCCTTCCTCTGTTGTATGGTGCTTTGAGTCATTCATTAGTTGTTACTGCTTGAATTTGAATGCCTTTTTTAGGGTGGTGTTCACCTTCTCCTGACATCCTCACTCTCACTCTCCTAATCCTCACAGCACAGCTTGAGTGATCTTTTAGAAACATAAATCAAGTGCATCATCCCAAGCTCGGTCGATGACTTTTTATTACTCTTAGGCTAAAGCCAAGGTCCTTCGTGTGTCCTGGAAGGACTGAGTGGTCTAGCTGCCATGTCCCTGTCTGGCCTCATGTCTTTCCCCACCCCTTTCCTGCTTCATTCCTCTATTCAGCCACATGGCCATGGTTCAGTCTCCTCTCACTCTTCATGCATCTTCCTCCCACAAGGGCTTGGCACCTGTTCTTTCTACTACCTGGTGGTCTCTCCTCTCATTACCTTGTGAACTTCCAAACAGTTCTTAGCCTAGCCCTCATGTCCCCTGGAAGCCTCCTCCAATGTGCCCCTCTCCAAGCTGGCCTCATAGCACCAAGATCCAGAATTGGGATCTTACGTTTGTGTGATTATTTGATCAGTATCTGTCTTCCCCACTGGATTATGAGGATCAGCCCATGTCTGATACCTCTTGCAGCCAATTTTTTACCTCAATATCCACTCTGTGCCTGTCACATAGGGACACTTAGTATTTGTTGACTAAAAAACAACTATTTTATCTCAGCACATGGCACAGAATTGAATGAAAGCAAAATTTAAAGGGCACACATGGAGTAATGGCATATGTCACCATAACTATACAGTATCTTCCAGCATCGTTCCAGAATAGACCAAAAGAACTTTATTGCTTTAGCTTGGAAAATGATTCAATATTGCTGTGGTACAGATAAGCTTAGTGGTCACAAGTAGTCACAATAAAACCGTACCTGTTTTATTACCTATGCATCTTACCTATTGAATAAATTAAGCTCTTATTTTTCTTTAAGATTTTTTTAAGTTTGAGAGACAGCATGAGTGGGGGAGGGGCAGAGAGAGAGGGAGAGAGAGAATCCCAAGCCAACTCCATGCTGTCAGTGCAGAGCCCAATATGGGGCTCGAACTCAGGAGCTATGAGATCACGACCTGAGCCGAAACCAAGAGTCTGCTGCTTTACCGACTGATCTTACAGTTAAGATCTTAGGTACATGTAATTCAAACACGGTTCTTAAAAACATTCATCTGAAATGGTCTAGAAATAACTCAGACTAAATCCATGGTAGATGAGCGACCATGAGGAACGCGTAGCTTTGGGGTAGGGAGAGGAAACAAAGATGCTATGTACCAGCTGGGAAACTGAGGGAGGCAGGAAATAAGGAGATTTGAATTGGCTGCATCTTAGACTCCGTGTCTAAGGAAGAAAACATGTTCTAAAAATATAGGATGTAGACCAAAGAAGATGGGGCAAAATTATCTGAGAGTGAAAAGGCTCTAAAGGGGAAAAACGGGTCTACTTATTTCCCCTCGAAGAACCTGCAAAAAGAACTTCACTTTCTCCGGAGCCTCGAGGCCAAGGTTGCTCTGGGGTTGCGAAGAGAGGTGAGGCTTACGGGTTAAAGCTGGACTCCTCAAGACTTCCCTCTTGGCGTGGAGTTCTGTCTCAAACCCCTGAGCATCAGATTAAAGTGGATCTTGCCCCAGAGTGGTAACCGAGCTTGCCTGGAAGCCCGGCCTCTCCCCCAGGCCGAGAGGCAGGAACCCCTTCACCCCTTGGGCGGCGGGTAGCGGCAGTGACAAGTCCGGGACCACTTCCCTGAGTACCGTTGCCATGTTTCGACCCCCCACCGTCGGCCAACCCAAGACAGAGGACCGAGGTGACGCGCTGAGCGCCAGGCCTTGCCGCACCAGTGTGAGCCTGGGGCGGTGGCCACTGCCGTTCTCACTCCCTGTCGCCTCCCTCCCCCCAGGAATCAGAGGGCGTTTCCTGTCACTACTGGTCGCTGTTTGACGGTCACGCGGGGTCTGGGGCTGCCGTGGTGGCCTCCCGCCTCCTGCAGCACCACGTCACGGAGCAGCTGCAGGACATCGTGGAGATCCTGAAGAACTCGGCGGTCCTGCCGCCCACCTGCCTGGGCGAGGAGCCCGAGAACACGCCCGCCAACAGCCGGACTCTGACCCGCGCAGCCTCGCTCCGCGGAGGCGTGGGGGCCCCGGGCTCCCCCAGCACCCCGCCCACGCGCTTCTTTACGGAGAAGAAGATTCCGCACGAGTGCCTGGTCATCGGGGCTCTTGAAAGTGCGTTCAAGGAAATGGTAGGTATCGCGGAGGGGCCCGGGGCGGCAGGGGGCGGGGGTGGAGGGAGAGAGAGAATATCAAGCCTTCAACCAAAGCCTTGTTTCTTGGAAGCTTCCCTACGACGGGTCTCTGACCTGTCCTCTTGTTGTGGGACGCCGCTTGGGTCTTATCCGTTCGATACTCCATTCCCAACAGAGGTTTGGCACAAGGACAGAGATCCTCGCATTGAGTGCTGGCAAAAATGAGAACGATGAAAGGAGGGATAGCGTATGAGCTAACAGGCTTTTAAATTGCACCTACGATTGCTTCTCTTTCTGCAGACTCCCTGATGCCAGCTGGTGGTACAATTCCACTTAACTGAAATGTGAGCCTGGTTGCTGTTTTATACATGTGTAGGAATCACAGGTGTTTGGGGAAACAGCTTTTAGTAAAGGGCTCCAAAGTACCTTTCTTGTACCAATCTGATCAGAGGACAGCTCTTTTACCATGATTGGCCATGTGGTTCTTAATGCTTAAAAAAAAAAAAAAAAAGGAATTGCTGGAGGAGAGTCATGGGGTCACTATCTGAGAATTGCGTGTTTTACTGGGGAACATGGATTGTTTGTACATTTAAATTGGGACGTGTCTGATCAAAGAGTTCAGCCCCCTTCCCTCCCAGCCTCAGTCCTGGGAACACACAAAGGGAAAGCACGCAGCTGCTCTCACAGTGTCCCTTGTTGTCCCTCCGCCTGGTGAGGGGCCACCCCTCGGTGCCACCCCCTTCCCTTTCTGAGCTCACTTTCTGCTGAGGCCGTTATTGTGGTTCCAGAGATTTTTCTTTCCTGAGCAACAGCCTGCGTGCAAGTAAAGAGCAAGGAATATTGAGAGATGTTCTAAAGACGGGAGTAGAGCGAGCGTGCCGTATTATCCTAACACCCCGGAGAGTCAAGTGATGACCAGCTGTTCAGTGAAGCAGGAACAGGTTAGGAGCAGCTCCGCAGAACGGAGCATGTGACACAGCACAGTCCAGGATCAGTCTGTGTGCGAAGGAGGGGAGAAACGTAAATAATGTTGCACAGCACCACCCATCTGATTTGTTTACAAGGCAAAATGCTTCCTGTCTTCGCACCTCATGTTTGCACCCTGTCCTCACTTTAGCCCGTCCCTTCTTTGGTCAGCGTGCATCTCTCCTTGTCGTGCTGATGTTTACCCTTTGATTAGCAGGTGGCTTAAAATGCATCTCTTTGTCAGGAGTATCTGGTAGCCTTCGATCCCAAGAAAATCACCTGGAAGCTGGAAAAGACTATTCAGGGAAAAAGGAATCAAGGTAGTAAAATTGACTCCTACGCGGCTCTGTATAAAATCTCTCCCTCACCAGCTGTCACAGAAGCTGTCTAGAGACCTCAGTGTTCAGAACGCTAAATATTTAATTGAGGTAAAAAATGTGACAGTAGGTTACTCTCTTAATGGGAGGAAAAAAAAATCCGCTTACGTGACAGAAGTGAAAAACAAAAAGAAACTTAGGGTTTTTCATTTCCTTCTGTAATTGCTTATGCCATGGGGCATCTTTTACTCGCAACTGCTGTATTCCCACTTCTGTCCACTAGAGGCCAATGTCACTTTGAGGCAGGCCTCCTCAGTGGTCTCCAGCTGCTTCTGCCCATTAATGCCTCAAGGGTACTAGCAACCACTCTCCTGGAAATGAGAGGGTCATTCAGAAAAATACTTGGTCAAGGGCCTCATTCATGTCTTTTAAATTCTTTCTGCTTTTAACTAGCCAGTTAAATTACCTGCAGTTTTTACCCTGGAACCTTCGTTGTCGGCAAAAAGATCATTTCACTTTCCCATGTCATTCAGTCAATAAATGAGTGATCAGAACTAACTCTATGCCAGGCCTAACTGGGAAAAGAGCACTGAACAAACTAGGCAAAGACAAGTGTTAGATGAGCAAAATAGAAGTGGGAAGGGCCTTGAGTGGAGAAATGCAGGGTGAACTAGGGGCCCTATAAAGAGATGAAGTGAAGCGGTCCCTTGGGCAGTAATGCTGGGGATGGGGGCGAGGAGGAGTAATGCAGACAGAACGCAGGAGGCCGGTTCCAGGGAAACTACATCAGAGAACCCACATGGGCCTAAGGCAACGAGCTGATGTCAAGGGTAGGAATGATGGATGTAAGGTGAATTGGAGAGGTGGTCAGGAACCTACCTGTGGAGGCCCCGGTGTGCCACGTTATGAATTTTTGGCTTTAAGTCGTATCTGTTTTTCGGTTCCTCCCAGCATGCAGCTTCCTCTTCACACTTCAGTTTTTGTCAGATTGTCTCTCTAGTCGCCAGTATGCCAGAGGCCTACCTGGACTTTGCCCCACCTGCTTCACCTGTTAAATGAGAAGACTCATCGTTCCTTGGTTCGCAGGGTGCTTGGTAGGGTTGGCCCTACCTTCTGTTCAGCTAGGGGCTGAGCTAGTTAATGTCGGTTGGCCCAGAATAATTATTAATATACTGTCCCCTTTTAGTCTCAAAAGCGACCCTGCTTGGATAATGTCTTATGTTTACCCTAATTACAGAGAGATGCTCTTGTTTTTTCTTTGCTTCATCAGGGACTTGAGGAAAAATGGACTCTAGTATCATAGAAACGTGCCTGACTTAAACATTAAGTTCCTTGCGGTGAGCTTCAGAACCCACAACACAGAAATTATACAGTGTACCTTCAATTTAATGGCCTGGAAGGTCATTGCCAACTCGTATAAAATACTTGTTCCCTTGTCCCTTTTAAATATTACATTTTTAATGTCTTATTATTTTGTTTGTTTGTATTTAATTTTCGAGAGAGGGAGACAAAGAATCCTAGGCAGGCTCTGTGCTCTGAGTACAGAGCCCGACCCGGGACTCCATCTCATGCACGGTGAGATCATGACCTGAGCTGAAATCAAGAGTCAGATGTTTGACTGACTGAGCCACCAGGTACCCCACAACAGGATATTTTTGAGAGTCCGTGTTTGAGGGCAAACTGGTTTTTTTGAAGTGCCCAACATGAGCTGATTTCCTTATCTCGTTGGCCTGGCCTTGGTGGATTCTCCTCTGGCCTTGCAGAGTGGGGCACGCTGGGAATTTCCCGGCTATTCCTAAATTTTTCCCTCATGGTAGCTAGCTACTTTCTAGCTTTCCTAGTTCTCAGTATCCTTAAGGTATTTCAGGTTCTGTGCTGTTCTGATCCTCTGTAATAGAAAGAGTCGGTATTAAATAAGATTCAATTATTTCAGCTTTGTGCCTCTCTTACTTTCCCTCACACTTTTCATCCCTAAAAATTCCCCAAGCCCAGCATCTCAGCCTCACATTTGCCTTGCTGATGACACCTTTGCAGCTACCCTTCCTGAGATTCAGAAGTAACTTGCAATATCTTTACAGGCACAGCTTGCCTTTCACTTGGGGTTTTGCTTTATTTACAGCAGCTCAGCAACATAGAATCAAAGATCTTCGGTCTTTCTCTGTCTCTCTGTCTCTCTGCATTGTCCTTCTCAATTAGTAGTATTTATTGAGCTTGTATTTTATAGCTAGCATTCTTCTAGACACCATGGGAGTCTAGAAATAAAAGGTTAGACTATATGTCTGGGGGCATTTGTAGCCCCACATTATATGCATATAGAGATGTATAACATCTCATTTATTTTGATGCCCTAAGTAACATTAAGTGGGTTGGTGACATGTTGATACCGATCTGAAAGAGAGGGTCAGGTAAAAGATTTAGAAACCCCAAGCCAGAATAAATAGTACTTCTTTAGAGGAAAACGTAGGTCCTCGTTCCAAAGTACAGACTACCAGAAGTGAAAGATACGTTCTGAACAAGCTATCGTCTCGATAACAGTTTCATCAAATACTGTAAGCTTCTTTGAGGGCACTGCTTTTCCTTTCCTCTTTGATCCTCTGGTTGCCTGACGCAGCATGCGGCTTGTGGTGAAGGTGACCTCTGACCCCTGGCCTCTAATACTTACTGTGCTTGCCTGCTGAGGCACGTTTACCCTTTGGCCCCCTTATTGTATCTCATCTTGGATTTTTCTTCACACTGAGAAGGCTGTGTAGTCCATTCTTCCTGTGTCCACTATGGAAAAATGAACCATGGTTCCCTTCTAAAGGACCAGAATCTCAGGAACTTTCTGACTGACTTCAATTCTGCTTCCCCACAGCGCTTTGTAACGATGCCTCCTTGAACAGCTTAGATTTGCCACCGATTGTGTTTATAGGCTGTTGCTGGGCCCAGGATGATGGATGAGGATAAGATAAGGTCTTTTAGATCCTGGGGTCAGTCTTCTTGCTTCTGCAGCCTCCCCAAACAGGACTGCATGGCCAGCCTTTCAGACTCATGAGGGGAATCACTTCCATTGTTGGTGGAGTTGTGGGAGACCACTGCTCTCCTAAGTCAGGAGAGATGAGCCTTTTAGCCTGCCAGCTATAGAATTTGAGCTCCGGACAAAGGCAGGAGGAATTTCGAAAATTCTGTCCTCTTTCCTTTTCAGTGCCGGTATAGAAGTTTGGTTGTTAGGAAGGAAGAAAATGGCAATATTTTTGTTGTAGAACTACCATACATCCTCCTGTCACTGAATTAATGATTGGAAATAGCACTCAGCTTGGATTTATTGGTAAAAACCTCATTTCACTATTGTGAAAAAGAGGATAAATGCAAAGCTTATTTATAGTTTATAAATCCTATTGTTTTCAAATATTAGCATATTCATCGTAAGTTATGGACCTGCTTTCTTAAACCTATGTCTTTCTGTGTTTAATAAGCTAGAGTTTTGTTTTGTCTTTGTTTTGGTAGAACAGGAAGTTCCTCCTAGAAGGATTGAGCATGTGATTCCACAAACAGCCAGCAGGTGGCAATATGAGGCAGTATTGGTTTTTTCCTTCCTCATTGCCTGGCTGACAGATTGGCTTGTTCCCAGAATAAATCAAAATCAGACCCAGATACTAAAACCATGCAGAATCTTATTATTTGTGACTGACACTATTAGCAATGTGCTCAGAGCCGTGTTTTAACCCATCTATGGGGAGCTGCCAAGTCCTGTTGAAACTACCCAACACTCGCTCCCTTCTGTTGTCTCATGTTGCTGTCCTTTTGCAACCTGAAATTGGTAGGAAACAAAGAATGATCCTGAAGCTGCATCATCCCTGGGACTTTCAAACCAAATTATAACCATCCCAAGCAATATATTTTCTTTCTTGCGGTTCTTTCCTGCTGAATTAGTCTCATTTCACACATCTCTCCTACTTCCCTTCATTGCCAGTATCCTTCCTTGAAACAAAAAGAAAATTAAATCCCAAGTCTTTAAAAATTGGATCCGTTCTTATGATTTAGAGATAAATCTGGCTTAAACGTAGTATTTAGACAGACACACAACACAGGATAAATCAGTCCTACTAAACAGAAGGGACTGTTTGAGCCATCTTGAGCAGTCTGCAGGACCCTTGACTGAGCAGGTAAAACAGTTATCTTGTTAATTGAATATTATGAGTGCGTAAATTGGTCTTTTAGATTACACTTGCAAAGGAATGATAGTATATGCATGTGTTTTGCTGGCAAGTTATTCTAGAGTTATGTCTTGGGTCTTGTTGACAGCTAAAATGGGGAAATACTCCATACAGGTTCTTGTTTAGCACAAAGCAATGGGCAGTAATTCCCATGATTTCATTGATTTTTTTTTTAAATACCCAAACATGAGGGTTTACAAAATAATAACTCTACATTTTTATGTATTTTTAATGTAGAGTGTGGGAAGCTTAAGCTAATTGGAAAAGTTGAAGGTTTGAAGGGTAGTTAATTCAGCAGTAAATATCCTTATTGACTTCATTTATCATGTTTGATCTGGTAGTAAAAGAACCATGCAGATGGTCCTTTAATGTTCCTTTCAGTACTAAGATTTTGTGAAACATCTTTTAAAGAGGAGTAGGTGGTGTAGGAAAAAAATAAATGTGCTATTTTGGCTTCTAGGGAGGGGAGGGGAAGCAATTATTTTTAGAATATGTTCTAGTTACACCCAGTTT
The DNA here is from genome assembly GCF_028018385.1 of Neofelis nebulosa. Lineage (NCBI taxonomy): Eukaryota > Metazoa > Chordata > Mammalia > Carnivora > Felidae > Neofelis > Neofelis nebulosa. The sequence goes on from NC_080789.1 coordinate 53,841,360, forward strand.
TAGAAGAAATAGAAGAGTGTATTTTAATGTCAGCGAATCCTTCAGGGGGATGAAGTCTGTGGAAACACATCTTTCAAATCCTAGTCACTGTGATCACAGGGAGCACACACATAATTCACGTGTGTGTGTGCACACAAGGGCATCTGCACGCACACACATGCATGTGTATATTACCACAGAAGCGGTGGGGGGTGATAGAAGGGTAAACCTATTAGAGTTTCCTGAACAAAACATGGCTAGACTTTAGTCCACTGTTTATGTGACAGTGTTGCCAAACTTAGCATTCCTTATGCTGGGGGAGCTACAGAGGGCACGTAGTTGAAATATAGGAAAAGATGAAAGAAAGGATGAAGTCAATTAGAACAGAATGTTGAATCGCACTATTAACGTAATGGCAAGGGATTAATTGCGCAAGCTAGCTGTAACATCTTCCTCCAGATGAAAGGCAAATAGGCACTCTGCTGTAGCAGAAAATCGCAGTGTCGTACATACACTCGTCTTGATTTTTTTAAGAAATAATTTCCGGATCAGAGTTTCTGGCAATGTTAACTGTGATACAGAACACACCTGTGATGCAGGATGAACTTGTTTGAGTCCCAGTGGAAATTTTTGCCATGGATGCTGCTTTCACTTGGGCTCTGTGTATCATAGCATTTTCTTTTGGATTGCACGAGTGATTTAAGTCTTTCAAGCATTATTCACACCCCACTCCATGTATAGCATACAAGCAGTTGGGTGCTCAAGGGATTTTCTTAAATAAAAATTGTCTTTCATTCAGACATTAGGTATTCAAACAAATGTTGATTCTGGATATGAAAACATACTTTCTGTTAGCCCCAGCAGTTCCTTCCAGTATATTAAAAACAGTAGCATAGTCATATTGAGTGTGGACTTGACACACCAGTTTAGATACTAATTTGATGAAATATGTGTCTATCATAACATCAGCTTTATTTTACTTATTTAAATGGGAAAGAAAGGGACTACATCCATCTGCAAACTGCTTTGTGAATAGGGTTGTTGGTTCGGTTTTTATGCATTGTTTGGAGGTTAAACAGACAAAACTTCTGACAACTGGATGTTTTCTTTCCCTTTCACTTCCTTGTGACAGTCTCTTTGGCTGATCTTTGGTTGATACTCATGCTCCTTCTCCTCACCCTCGGGGCTCCTGCCATTCTTGTGTAGGTTCTGATAACCATTCATTCATTCTTGCCAATTGACTGCATCTGAACTGAAGCATGGGTTCCTGCTTAATTATCATCTTAGCATTTATTTGCGTCCTAAGCTTTTCCTTTGTCTATTACAGGGAACACATTTCTCATGTTACGGAAGGGGTAAGGTGGTAAAGAGATAATTTGGACACCCAGGCATTTTTAAAGGTATTTCTTCATTTGCCCACTCAACAGATATTTATTAAACTATCTTTTTACCTGGCCTGGCATAGGTGTTGAGGGTCTAGCAGTGAGCAAGAGAGGTCTCTGCTGCCGGTCATGGAGCTTCTGGGTCTGGGAAGGATCGAGATGGCCAGCTAAGCCCCTCACACATAGCATCTGATTTCATCCTCACAGTACTCATTTAAGAAACTAATTTATACAGAATTTGAGTAAATTTGTAAGATCCAGTCTTTGAAGGCGGTCCTCATGCTGGACTCTCTGCAGCTTTTCTTCTCTTCGAAACTACCACATCCCCCCACCCCCCCACACACACATTCTTAACCCCTCCCCGTGGTTCCCCAGCCTTTGTTCTCCCTTCCCCCTTCCCCAGTTGATTCCCAAGTAAGTTAGTTTCTCCCAGATTCTGATTTTGTACTTTTTATCTACTTCCTTTTTACCAGTATGCTGATCTTCATCTGTGTCCTTGGCTCAGGCTCTTGCCCTGTTTCCAGCTTTTCACTGGTGATTTGTTTGAACTTGTGTTACCACCTCTGGCCTCTGGAGCCGAGCATTTGTGATAAATGCCAGATTACTGAATTATCTCCCCTTTTCCAGGAGGAGGCTGGTTGAAGCAGCAGAGTTGTGACTCTGTGGGTTTCTAAGAACCACAAAAGTGCCCCAGCCCCCGGTCTGCCAGGGGGACCCTCAGAATCGGCCCAGGCCCCATCTCTTCTTGTCCTCCTCCCTCACTCAGCTTCAACCATAGATTACCATGGAAGTGTTTGGCCTTATTTTAGCCAGCATCCAGTTTATTTTCCTAACTCCACTCACATGTTTCTGGGGTCACAGAACCCATGCTTCTGTCACTGACCCAGAATTTCACGAAGACCTGTGTCTTGGATGATGCCTATTTGTCAAGAGAAGTCTTGGTCTGTTGTTGATTTTCTGGGTGTGGGGGCCTCAGTAGGTGGCAGGTGATAAGAGGCTTTGGATGAGGAGAATCAGATTGAAATCCAAACCCCAACCAGGTAAATGTAGGCAAGTTACCCCCCTTCTGCCCACCCCCCCCCCACATGAAGGTTAATAATACGGTTATGAGGATTAGCTGAGACTCTCTCTGTACGGTACTTCGCACCCTGCCTGACCTGGAAGAAGTGCTCCTTGAGTATCAGCTGTGGCTGTGAATGTGTGTCACACACATTTGTTGTGAATCTGTGGCTGTCGGACAATGAAGTCAGATCAGAGTTCGTAAGCTTCTAGCTTTGATGAGTAAGACAGGGCAACCGGTTGGCTCCTGCCTGCTTTTGAAGAGAGGACACAATTCTTCAAGTCACTTCTCTTATCTGGCTGCAAAAAGAAACTATTGGAGACTTTGGGGTTAAAAACATTGCTCAGGTCCAAGTAGTCAGCATTACCAGCCTGTCTATTTATTGTATTTCTCACATGGCAGGTCAGGCATTCCATACAAAGACTATATTTTCCACAAGCTGGGGTATTTATTATTGAATGCCGTTGGTTTTCTTTTTCTCATTTTTGTTCTGATTAGATCCGTTTGCCATCCCTTGTTTCCTGTCTCTGGTCTGCAGATGGGCTAATAGACGACAGTTTTATGCCAGTGACCTCAGTGATTAAATGCTCTTCAGGTGGTAGAAAAGTATTAACGATTTTCTTGTCTCGTCTTTGAAGCACATCCTGACTCCGAGGGCTGTGTCAAGGGAATGAGGTTAAGAAAGTCTTTGATATGAGTTTCTGTACAATCCAGCGCTAACTGTGTTTTCTTCTCCAGGACCTACAGATAGAACGAGAGAGGAGTTCATATAATATATCTGGTGGCTGCACAGCCCTCATTGTGGTTTGCCTCTTGGGGAAGCTGTATGTGGCGAATGCTGGCGATAGCAGGTGAGCACATTCTCTGTCTGGTTCTTCCTGGTCTCTAATGCCTTCCATAATTTTTATCTGGTTTAAAATAGTGATAGGAAATAAAATAACTCTGTTTGAGATTAGATATTGAGAAAGATGATCTTTCTCCATGTAAATAAAGTGCATCTAAGATGAATCATCTGGCTGGTATTAAGAGGTAAATGCTGTCTCGTACCTGCCCAGAGTAGCAGGTCACGTATAGACCTGTGATTGATCTGTATACCTGGGATTAATACCTGTGGCTAATCTAAACTGGTAGGATACAAATGTGTTTTGACTTCAGAACCTGATCTGCAGTAAAATCTTAGCAGAGGCATAAAACAGGAGAGGGGAAGGAGGAGAGGGCTTTAAATGAAGGAAGTGTTTGGAAGGGACTGGGGAGGACTCTGTAGCTGCTTCTACTTCTGCCCAGTGACTTTGCTCCGTCCCCTCCCAGAATCCCATGAGTTTCTCCCTTTGTGCACAAGCCCTTAAAGGCTCTAGTCTCTTTTCTGGGCTCAGCCGAAAGGAATTTTGGCCAAGAGATTTTGGTTAACCCCTAATCTATCCAGGATTATCAGGAATAAGATACATTTGGGTTTTATTTTAAATTACTAATGTGTCCTCACTTAACGCGCAGGGAATTTTAAACTTCTAGATTTTGTGAAAAGTGTTCTAATACGTATTACATACGTGTCTGTCCCCTTTGGTAACAACATAGGTTGGCTTTCTGCTAAAGACCGACTCTTTGTTTTGAAAGCAAAGTACTAGACTCTGCAATACGCCCTTAGAGGATGGGTGGTTTCCCTATGCAGCCTACAGTGTTAGGAGGCCCTCGTCCCTCAGTCCCCTGTCTCTGGGTCACGTGCCTCTTTGAGCATCCCTGCTTGCCCTTGGCCCTGCTCCAGGTCTGTCCCCACTGCCTCCCCTTCCCTGCAAACCTCAGGTCATGGCCGAGGACTGACTCCTGGCCGAAGACCAACTCCAGTAGGCAGCAGGGGAGAAATTTAGCTTTGACTTCCATTTGCAAAGCAGGACAGCCTGAGGGAGTCTTCATTCCCTAGAGGGAATCATCCTTTCCTGGTCTTCCCACTGAAGATTCCAGAGAGTAAGGAGAGTGAACTGCCAAGGCAGCAGTATTTGGAGTTTGACAATTGATGGCTTTTGAAGGTCTGTTTTATTTTAATGTGTATGTGGATTTCCATTAAACTCTATAAGCTATCTCCATTTCAGCATGATGTTTTGCTGGGTAAATGGAAGTGTCTATAAGATACCATGTTTATCCCGTGGCTTCCATTCCTCAATGTCTTGTCAGAGTCCCAGCAGGAGACAGACACCTACTCAGGTGGGTCAACTGAATGAAGCAGTGAAAGGAACCCCGCACAGGGGTCGGGCTGGGGGTGGGGCACTGGGGCTCAGAAAGACTTTTACACCTGAGGCCTGCAAGACCCAGAGAGGACTTGCTCCAGCAGAGCCCAGGAGAGTGGGGTCATGTGTGAGGGCCCCTGGGCAGGAGCTACAGGAGAAAAGGGAAGAAATACTTTGACTTCTTTCTCTTCCATCCCCCACCTCTACCCTCGCCTCTTGCCGGGGCTGCCCCGTGGATGATCTCAGGTGGGAGCCAGGTGACAGGGAGCCCACGGAGTACTACTGGTCATGGAGGTCAGCCAGCTAGGGCATGCACACAGACCAGGGTGGCATCTCTGGGGGGGGGGGGGGCGGGGGAGCAGCTGCAAGCAGCACCCCTGCTGTCTCCCCTTCCCTTCTCCCTGCCAGGGTTTGAGCTTCTTGCACATAGGAATCTTCCATCTCCAGGGGCCTTTTAAGACTCACACTGAGGAGCAGGCTTTGGGCCTGTTTTTCTGTTCCGGGTCTTGCATTAGTTTGGAGACAGATGAGCAGGTAAGGAGGTGATGCCCTTCTCTTCTGAGTGAGACTGAATCAGCAATTCAGCCGTTGCACTCATATCCACCCTAGGCTTTATGTCTAGTTCCATGCCCTTTGCAATGAGCTTGCTTTTCTAGCCCTTCCATGACTAGGGAGGTGACAGAGTGTCTTGCTCCCTGGGAACAGGTCCGCTCCTCATCTCAGGAAGCACCTCTCACCAGATGATCCCCAGAGAAGAGAACCCAAATTTCTGGGCCTGGAGTACCTTCATGTTGGATTATCCTCTTCATAGATACAGCTGCTCCCTGGGGCCTTCTCATTTTTGAATCTAGTTTTCTTCAAAGCTCCTAGCTCTTTAACAGAGCCACTTACCCAGCCAGGCCTTCTGTCCTCCTTCCCGGAAGCTCCAGTGCCCTGTCCAGGATCTGCCAGTCTCCAGGACTCATCTTCTGGACTTTTGTCCCCACCCTTCCCCCACCCCACCCCTTGTGTTTAAAGTGCCAATTTCTAGATCAGATCTTGAACTCCACATCTGTAAAAACAGTGGTGGTAGACTAAATAATCCCTAAAGTTTCTGGCATTCCATGTATATTACCCCATGAGGAATGACACTTTTGGAAGATAAAGTGATGCTATACTTGTTGATTTTCAGTAATTTTTATTCTTCTTAGAGTCAGTTTTTGAAATCTCAGTATAAAACACAGGTTCCCATGTTTCTAAATGTTCATAAAAGTATGATATTTTACAGGTTCCCAATAGTTTGAAAAGCCTGATAGGTACTTTTATCCTCATTAAAGCTATAAAGCACGCGCGCGCGCGCGCGCACACACACACACACACACACACACACACACACATATTATCCTATGATAAAATAGCATCTTTAAAAACCTAATAAGCTAAATTACATGTGCAGTGTTCAGGCTCCAGTATCTAGGTATGAATTGGGGGTTTTATGGCTGATCGGTTGGATTTGCTGTTCATGTATGGGTCATATGTCATATAGAAATCTAAGAGCAGTATGAATTGTTATTTGTGTTCACCATCTGGAGGATAACCTATAGGACATATATTCATTAGGGTGCTATTTTTAGCTCTTGTATGAACAACAGTTATTCACTATCTTCTTCTGTAAGATCATTGCCTAGTTTATGTGCCAATAATATAGGTATTTGAATTTACAAAAATAGTCAGTTATTCCCCAGAATCAACAATTAAGTGAACTTTGATCAGATTTATGTAAATGTGGGTCCATCATTACTTCTGAGCAAGTAGTCATGAATCCAAGGGCTGAATTTAAACAGATGATTAGAGTTGACAGAGTTCTGTAGCAATAGGGCCCTGATTAATTCCTATTTTTTCTTCTTTATTGCCAGACATTGGCTGTTGTATGTTTACTTTAAATCTTGACAGGTTTTTTTTTTTTAATGTTTTATTTATTTTTGAGACAGAGAGAGACAGAGCATGAACAGGGGAGGGTCAGAGAGAGAGGGAGACACAGAATCCAAAGCAGGCTCCAGGCTCTGAGCTGTCAGCACAGAGCCCGACGCGGGGCTCGAACTCACGGACCGTGAGATCATGACCTGAGCCGAAGTCGGACGCTTAACCGACTGAGCCACCCAGGCGCTCCAAATCTTGACAGTTTTGAGAGTGAAAACAAATCTTTGTCATAGGTTCACTACCCCATTATTATTCACACTCAGGGAAGGAGAAGCATTGCACTGGTTTGATTCGGAAGCTACTGGTGGTAAGGAACTATTTTCTGAGCCACTTAGCGAACTGTGAACCATTTGATTCCCCATCAGGCACATGTATGTTGGCAGTTCTTTTCAGGAGGGGCTGCCTCCTGTTGTTGGTGGCTTCGTGGTTTTTGAGTCACTGACTCCCCTCGGTGTAGTATGATGCACCTCGGTCTACAGTGATGCCAGGTGACTAGTGCAGAGTTTGGGACAGACTTGCCTTTCTTTCCTCAGCGACTGGTGCACAGCCTGGAACAGATCTGCCCTTCTCACCTCAGCCGAGGTAACTAGCTGTAGAGGAACACGCAAGAACTACTTGATGCGTGACAGTTGCTTTATTTTTCCTAGGCAAAGGCAGCCGACTAAACACCTAGGGGATCATAAGGGACTAGGAAAGAAGCAGATGGTGGGCAGGTTTCTTCTTCTAGCAAAAAAGAACTGGTCATGTGCAAATGTCATGCAAAGCAATATGCAAGCTATCACCCATTGTGTTTGAGTCATTGGCTCCTTAGGGCTTGGAGGGATTCTTCAGTTTGAGAAGATGCTTTGAATTCATTTTAGAAGATGATTTCATTTTATTTCTATGGAGCTAAGGCACTAAGGAGGCAAAGCCAGTGCCACTTATTTGAAACAACATCTGAAGGTTTGGCAACTGAGACTAGGTGAACTCATTCAGATGAAAGAACATCGTTGAAGACTTGTTAACTTGATGATTCCACTCTTGCCAAATTTATAGTAACAGGACAAGAAGACATAAGTGCTAGGCACATGTTAAATACCGTAACATAATAAAGAATTATATCCAATTCTCTCAGTAATTTAGTGACAAGCAGGCATTGTTAATGTCAGATAGGTATACTGAGGCACAGCAAAGTGATTTCCCCCAGCTGGAAGTCAGAGTGCCACATATATATATGTGTGTGCCATATGTGTGTGTGTGTGTGTGTGTGTGTGTGTGTGTGTGTATATATATATATATATATATATATATATATATATCTTAAGTAGGCCCCACACCCAGCATGGGGCCCAGTGTGGGACTTGAACTCATGACCCTGAGATCAAGATCTGATTTGAGATCAAGGGTTGGGCACAACTGACTGAGCCATCCAGGTGACCCCAGTGTCATGTGCTTAGTGCCTGTACCTTGGGATTTCCCATCCGTGCTAAGACTTACAGGGTTTTTTTGTTTGTTTGTTTGTTTTTAGAGACATTTTCACGTCTCTAAAATCAAGAGTTTCTAATTAACTTTTTTTTCTTTCCTACTTGTATGTAAAATGATGGCATACATTATAATCAGTGGCATCTTTGATTTTACCTGAAAAAGTTTATGGAGTGTAAACCTTTGAGGGGATGGCTGCACTTAAAATCTATTTTAAATACATTGCAATAGTGAAGCAGATAAGCTTTGAGTGGTCCAGTTCATTCATTCATGATACAAGGAATGCTGTTTTCTCAAAATGAGGGCTGCCACCCACTTTTAAAGGTCTCAGAGTTCTGTGATAGCATTGTAAATTCTGTGTTTTAATTTTGATGATTATCTATTGAAAATAACAAGCATTGTCTGGATTGCCTGGCTGACTATGTTGTAAATAATAACTGCCTTGAATTCAGATCCCCATTTTGTCATGTTCAAGGTCCTCCTAAGGAAAGATCAGGAAGGTCAAATGTGTTCATGATGTAGCTCTATCTATAGGAGTGAAGAAGCATTCCACTAATTGTCCTTTAAATGAAGCCAGGAAGTCCAGCCAGGGTGGCTTTCTTTGCTATCTCTTTCCCTCATTTTTAATTGTCCAGAATTATCCTCCATCTAACTTACAGCTTTCCATACTCATTCAGAATATGGAAAGGTGAATTCCTCTGGTAAGTCTGAATTTTCTTGAGGATAGGAGTTAGGTTTTAAACAAGACTGCAACATTTCTCAGTTCAAAACCAGTTATATTTCTGTGGTGTTTTGTCTCTCAGCCTTCTCCGCTTTGCTAGTGGTAAGACAGTGAAACATGATGTAACTTCCTCCAACCCAAGAGAATGTAAAGAACTATTCCCTCCTGTTGATGTTCATGGACATAAATGCCCGGTACACAACCTTCCTGAAACTGCTTACTCATAGGTGGTTTGTCTATCCATACCTGCCAGTGAGCTGCTTCTTTGATAATGGCCTTCCTTTGAGTCCAGAAGTATATTTGATCTTCTTCCATTGACTACATTAAGTTCACCACATCTCTCACTGTGTTTCACAGGTATCTGAAAAATAGTATGGAGAAAAGTGAAAATTAACTTCCATTCTCTACTGTGAAAGTTAAATCGCTATTTCTACCTTTTTCTGCATGGCTCCCTCTCTTTTCTGTATATATTTGCATAATCCCTTAGCTATACCCATAACCTGTAGAAGGGAATAGCAGAAAGAAAATATTACTATCAAATACTCACAAATACATGCAAAGACATAGAGACTGTGATGGCTCATAACAGTCTCTACTTTTCCTATCAAGCCACTCACTGTCTACACAGAGGGCATGTAAGAGACCCTTCTCTCTCTGGACTTCCTCCCTATCTCTTCCCCTTGGATATTTTTGAACCTGACCCTGACACCCCTTGCCCTGAATCAGTGGTTCTCAAAATGTGGTGCTCAAACCAGCAGTAGTATCTGGGACCTTGTTAGAAAAGTAAATTCTGGAGTTCTACCCCAGACCAACTAAATCAGAGACCTAGCGTATAGGGCTTTAGCAATCTATGGTTTAGCAAGCCCTCCGGGTTATTCTGAAATATAGAAGAACCCCTGCTCTGAAGTCTACTCCTGGCATCTAAGAGAGCCAGGAAGGAGCCACTGTGTCCTTAGGGTTTAAAAACTACAGCTCTTCCTGGCCTGAGGCCAAAGTGCCCAACTCTGAAGGCTATCCAAGCATCCGGCCCTCCTGGCTGCATCCAGACACCACATGCTGGAGGGCTTCTGTGGTGATGTTCCCCCCTTAGGCTCTCCGATGCTGCTGCCTGAGGTGGAGGGGCCCTGCCTGCACCTGTCAGCTGGCTGCAAATTCCTTTTTGCCAGTCTCCTACTCTGGAGCATAGGCCCTTCTCCTTGAAAAGTGTGAGTTAGAGTAAAGATTTCTCCTATGGTTTAGCTCCTTATCTCAGATTCCCACTGACTGCTGGATAGTTCTGAAGCCTCCCCCCCCCCCCAGAAGCCCCCATTTGTCTCTGAAATGGGTCAAGCATGCCCCTGTGTGGACTTCTGGTCTCTTATGGTTGGGCCCCTGGCAGAGTGCACTTGTGGCTGTGGTTTCCCCATCCCACCCAAATCATGCTTGAACAACTTTACTCCCATGGAAGGGCTGGGCCGGGAAGTCTCTTGGCATTTGTAGGAATGGAATATTTGCATATACAAATACTGGCATAAAATGGTTCATGATCGTACCTTTTATCTATCCCTAGCTGCTGAGATAGGATGAAACAGTGCATCAGTGTCACAAGGGAATTTTCTAGTGTAGAATCCTAAAGTTTTATCTTTGGGCCACATTGGCCATCACCATGATTTTTAGGGTTTAGTCATCTTATTTGTTGATCGTGTGAAGTCAGGTAAGATGAGCTGGCAAGATACAGAAAGACCTTTAGTACCTGGCAAAGTGGGCTACAACTCACCAGGTGAAGTTTAACAACAGTGAAGGTAAAGTGTATTACCTGTTGAAAGGGGGGAAAAAGCTAGCAGGATATAAGAGATGAAGCTTATCAGTGGCTCACATTTTTTAAAAATGTATTTAAGTGGACAGTAAGTTCAATCTGGTCAGTGTGGTGTAGACACCAGAACTTAACGTAATCCCAGACTGAAGCATCTGAAGTATGAGGCAAATAATACATAATGGTTTTTTGTTGGCTTATTTTGTCTCAGGCGTTCTTTCTAGTTTCTAGGGCTTTACATGAGTAACCTGATTAATCCTCACACCAGCCCTTTTGGGGAAGAACTATTATTAATCTTGTTTTACATGTGAAGTCTCTCTCTAGGTAACACAATTCAACATGTGCATGAATGGACAGGAATATTCCAGAGGCCAGAGTGGTGAAGAGGTTTAGAACCATGTTTGAAGGGATAGAAAAAAATGCAGACTAAGTAGAGTTTGTTAGTCACATGGAAAGATAATTTGTATTGATGTAAGAGATCTTTGGATATTCGTCAGGTACAAGGGAGCGTGGATAGGGTTGTTCTCCATGAGTCAGGGACAGAGGTGATAGCCACAGGAGGAAAGGGCAGTGGTTAGGAACATGGGCTCAAACTGCCCGAGTTGAATCCTGGCTCGGCCACTTGTAGTTGTATGCAAACTTGGGCCAATCTCATGTGTCCAGTGGCTCAGTTTTGCTACCTGTAAAGGAGATGATGGCAGCACCACTTTCCAGGGAGGACTAGATGAGCAGACGTGAAGAAAGCATTCAGCACAGGGCCAGGTCCACAGTAACTGCTCAGTAATGGTTAATTGCTTTATTGTCATTGTACTCGGTACAAACTTAGAGCTGAACACAGATGCAGGGAGCTGCTGTGGAAAATGCTGGGTTCTCTCCTAAGGAAAATATTTGTGCATCAGCTCTATGACCACCTAGCAAGAGTGTTGCACTAAGTAATTTGATTTCTCAGGGTCCCCATTAAGTGCCATGTTTCAGTGACTTTAGGGGAATCTTTGAAACATTGTGATGTTTCCTTTTTCCTTCTTACAAGAAATTAATGATCTCATGGTTTGTATTAGGACAGGTACAAAGGTTTCCTGCTGTGCAATGATACGTTAGGTAGGCTAAGTGTGGAAACAATAGATGCTCAAATTCACTAGTCTGGAGAAGCAGTGGCTTTGTGTCTTGCAGACATCTGAGGACCTGGCATGAAGGAGGCTCTGTCGTCTTTAGCACTTGGCTTCCATGGTCTCTGGAGGTACGCCTCCATCTAGTCAGCTAGAAAGGGACAGGAGCCTGGATGGGGGTGGGGAGCAGTCAAGGGAGGTGTTTATGGCCCTGGCTCAGAAGCAGCACCTGTCGTGTCTGCATGCTTTCCACTGGCTAGAATTCAGGCGAATATCCATCCCGAGAAAACAAGGCTTCTGGGAAATGTATTTATTCTAAGTTGTTTTCCCTGGACCAAGGGAATTTAATATGATAAACATTTGGCAGTTTCAGCCACCCCTGGGCATTGAGAAGGGAATTCATGGTAGGTTCAATTGGTGATCGTGTCTTTGTTTGTTTCTGGTACATTTTTCCCCATTGAGCTGATGAAGCTACAACTTGGATATCATTGTTTTTTAAGCCCAAACAGTGGTGATCTCTTTTGTTGCTTTAACTTTGTCACTGTTAGTTTTAGAAGAGGTGCCATAAGTTCAGCTTAAATTGTCAGATAGCAGAGAACTAGCTGTTTCACCATGATCCACTTTGATCTTGGAAGCATATTTGAATAATGAAAAAGCCTGCAAGTAAACATCATACTGAATGTATTTGTCTTTAGAAAGTTCATCACAGAAAACAATACTTATTTCATGCTAAGGAAGAAAGATGGCATTAATCAGGTGTAGGGTATGACTATACTGATGTTTTAGAAATTTCTGTTCTTTTGAGGTTAGTTTAAAATTCTTATCATTATGTTGTAGAGATTCTTTTTTAATTTTTTAAAAAAGTTATTTATTTATTTTGAGAGAGAGAGATAGAAAAAGCAGGGAAGGGGCAGAGAAAGAGGGAGAGTGAGAATCCCAAGCAGGCTCCACACTGTCAGTGCAGAGCCTGATGCAGGGCTTGAACTCCCAAACCATGATCATGACCTGAGCTGAAGTTGGAAGCTTAACCAACTGAGCCACCCAGGAGCGCAGGTTGTAGAGATTTTTAAATGGCATACCGGTTCAGGTCAATAGTTCCACGGAAGAGGCCATTGTTATTTTAATATCACATAGATGAGCAAACCCCATCACAGAGCCTGTACCTTGCCCGACATCATACTGTGCACTGTGCAGCTAGAATTCAAACTGAGGCCCGTGAGTCCCAAGTGCGTGTACTTAACCACTACCCGGTTCTGTGCCCTGACTCATCCTCCCCCACCGTGTAGCTACACATACACTTTGGCTGTGGGTGGGTCTCCTTGGCCACTTTCTGAAAACCTTATTTTAGGTTTTTATCTTATTTTTTTATTTCACGTTATCTTTGTTTGTCTGTTTGGTTTTAAATAATCCACATACGTCTTGCCTGGGTTGTTAAGACAAGCCAATACTGAGTCAGACATCGGGGCCACCAGTCTGAGGTATGAAGCTGACTTGCATCAAAACCATGCCGGGTAATGACCTGAGAGCAAACCATCCTCCTCCCTCAGGAGGAAGTGGGGCCAGCTGCTACTTTATACCTGCGATGCTCTGAAACCCTTTATGAGGTGTTCTGGAAAACCACTTCCCTTTGGGAAGGTGCCAGAAGGATGAGTCAAAGGTACCGTGGAGGGGTGGAGGGGTGGAGAGGGGAGAGCCACGAAACTGATCCCGGGCGGTTTTATTGGCTCCACCAGCCGAGGGGCAGGCTGCAGCAGGAGCGGTGGTGTGGTGCTTGTGGTGGTAGCAGCAACGGTAGTGGTCATAGTAACATTAGTGGGCACTGCGGTGGGGGCCAGTATTTAAAACAAACATAAAAGAGAGTCTGCTCCTGGGGCATGGGCGGCTCGGTTAAGCATCCACCTCTTGCTTTTGGCTCAGGTCCTGATCTCACAGTCATGAGATCCGGCCCCACCTGGGGCTCTGCATTGAATGTGAAGCCTGCTTGGGATTCTTTCTCTCCCTCTCCCTGCTCCTCCCCTGCTCTTTGTCTGTCTGTCTGTCTGTCTGTCTGTCTCTCTCCTCAAAATAAATAAACATTTTTAAAGCATGTTTTTTTTAAAAAGGGTTCACTCTTCACATAGAGGGCAGGATGTAATTCTAAGGGAAAGGTGGCACCTACCTCCCAGGCTCATAGGCAGCCACTGACCTGTGAGTTGCTAGTTCAGAATGAGAAAGGAGGTAAGCTTTGAAAAATGCTCAGCCTTAATATTCAGTGGTAGACAAAGTACTAGGGTCACTAAGTCAGGGCCTCTGAGGGCCTGAAGGTCAGCACTGGACAGTGGGGAAACTACCAGGAGCCCAGGTCATGGCTTCCTGCAAGGCTCAAATCTGGGGAGATCCTGTGGTACAGGTCCCAGGGGATTGAGCCCCATCAGAACTGGTACAAGTGGCATCTGAAAAGTTTCTCTGGGCTTGAGGTTTGAGGCATCTTATCTGTCTATTGGCATCTGAGCCGAGAAGACGGCAGAGGAAAATGGATCAGGGCCTCAGGAGTGCAGGGAGCTGAGCCGGCCAGGTTGGTTTCTGGCTGGATATTACTTAGTGGTCACCAAATTTCAGAGCTGTGGAAGACATCTCTGAGATCCATTAACAGGATCTTTTTAACTCCACTTGTTTCCAAAGCAGGGAACGGAGGCTCAGAGAGTGGTATGAATTTTGGACCATCTCACAGCTGGCGTCAAGTTTGGAGTTTACCTCCTGGTCTCTGGGCTCCCAGCCCCGTGCTCTTTCTCCTACCGTCTCATTGAGGCAACCAAAGGCAGCATCACGCATCTGTACTCCGGAAACCTTCCTATTTTTTTTTGTTGCTTCAGGGTTCTGTATTTACGCTCTTTTGTCTTAGGCATGTTAATGTTATCAGCCAAGGAGAAAATGAAATATTCTTCATAATGCCCTCAGGCGGGTGGTGGCTCAGCAAAGGGTTAGTGGACAGCAATAGTAGGGCAGAAAGAGTATTGGATGCAAGAAACAGCCGATCCTACTGAGTGCACACGAGGCAAAATCCTGCCAAGGAAAGAAAAGGAAGGGAATGTGGGTTCTAGTTTCAGCTCTGCTCCTGGCTATCAGTGGGAATTCGAGAAAGGCAATTTCTCTGGGCTTCAATTTCCTTATCGGTAAAGAAAAAAAAAAGTGGGGGGCAGGGGATTTGGGTTAGACCAATGGTTCCTGGAGTGGTTACATAAGAATCAGCTGAAGTGCTTCCAAAAATAAATGAATGAATGAATGAATGAATGAATGAATGAATGAATGAATGAAAAAACCTCCAGCCCCACCTTACTGATTCTGATTCAGTAAGCCTAAGAAAAGCCTAACAATTTTTTTTTTAACCCCCTGAGAGAGTGCACATTGGGCATTTATCTCATGTGGCTGGTACATAGTAGGTACTCAGTATATGTTAGCTATTGTGTGTATTAAAATAGAGAGTCAGAGACGCTAAGCGTTGGTTAGAAGTGCAAGCTTGCAAGCCAGGAGGCCTGGGTTTGAATTCCAGCTCCATCATTTACTGTGTGACCTTGAACAAGCAATGGAACCATTCTGTATGCCAGTTCCCTCCTCTGTAACATCAGAATTTTAACAGTCCCTGTATCACAGAGGCAATGCGAAGATTCAATGAGTCAATTTGATTCAAAAAATAATTGAATGTCCCCCGTGTGCCAGGCAGTACTCTGGGAACTTGACACTTAGTTAAAATGGAGACACCCCCCCCCTGTCCTCCTGGAGCTTGCGATTTAGTGAGGGGAAGACTGGCAATCAATAAAATAAAGACGCAAAACACACAGTGCATGTAAAAGCATTATTACATGCTGATTGAGTGTGTTTGAAGTATTCAGACAAGTGCCTTCCTGCCATAGGGAAGCATCTAATAAAGTTGTTGATATTGATTATCAATATATTACGATTACTGCTGTTACTCCTAACACTTTAGAGTCTGCCACTTTAGTAGGTCTTAGATTGTCATGAAAATAGGATGCAATGTAAAATAAATTTTACAGTATGGATGGCTTGACTATGAAAGAGCTACATTACCTCTGGGACTGATGTAAAAGCATGTGTTGGGTACTTTTCAGATAGCATTCCTGTTTTGGGACTCTCGTGTGGAGTACAACCCATCTTACTTCATACTGCCGCCAGAGGTTGCCTCTGGACTCTAGAACTATGTTCTTACCAGATTGGATCTGGACAACATGCTGAATTCAAGTCAGCACATTCTATACGACCATTGCCGGTGGAGGACGGGGGCGGGGGGCTCCATGTTGTTTACAGTCATCCTTGAGGTACATTGAAGGCACACTAGGCAGCCCTTAATATTCTTTCCAGCTCTCAAGCTTTGTGATTTTTTTTTAACCTAGTG
Source organism: Neofelis nebulosa (assembly GCF_028018385.1). NCBI lineage: Eukaryota > Metazoa > Chordata > Mammalia > Carnivora > Felidae > Neofelis > Neofelis nebulosa. The sequence goes on from NC_080789.1 coordinate 53,857,429, forward strand.
TTTTGGCAAGCATTGGTTGTCTCTAAGTAACACAGAAAAAGTCATCCCCGACCCCCACCCCCCAGCAAAACCCTTCAAAAAGCCTCCAGCCTCTCAGGCATTCAACAAACAAACAAGTTTTTTTTGGGTTTTTTTTTTTTGTTTTTTTTTTTTGTTTTTTTTTTTTTTTATCCTTGCAAGACATAGCTGTGAAGTCAAGGTCATGCTTCCCAGGGAGCTAAGCAGCACAAGAAGCCCTCAATCATGCTGCTGGGCGCGGAGCCTGCCTGACCCTTTGCGTTGGGCTGTGCTTGACCACCCAGCTCTGGGATCCTTGCTTTTCTCTCCCAGTGGCATGCCAGGCAGTAAAAAGCCTTTAGCAGTTACAGAGTGGGAACTCATTCCCTACCATGGGCCTTCAGACCTGCCTGCAAAAATTGGATTCATGTCATTAATTTTCACACCGATTCATCTTTGTACTTGCCTCCCCACCGGCCCCCCAGGGTTTGGTTCTTTCCTATGTCAAAGTTTATGTATAGTTCCACTCCCCGCTCCCACACCCTCAATCATGTTCTTTGTAACTCTGAGCTGGCAAGTCAGAGCCATAACTGCCCCCAGGATTCCAAGGACATAGGGTCACTCTTCTAAGCAGGCGGCTCCAGTTCTCAATTGGCTAGACTATACTCCCTCTTCAGACCCTTCATTTAAATGAAGTCATATAGCAAAGTCTCGGTACATAAAATAAATAAGAATACTTGTGGTAGGGCAGTTATAGACTACTTAGAACACAGATTCTGGAGATGGCCTAGATGGCTTCTGGTCCCAGCTCTGCCACTTATTTATGGTGCTGTGTGACCTTAAAGTACCCAACCTCTCTGTGCCTTTGTTCATTTATCAGTGAAATGGGGTTGATGAGACACCTTACCCATAATAAGGTTGGTAGAAGGATTATAAGTGTGTAATGTGGTAAGTGTTACCTAAGTTCCTGGAATCCAGTAATTGTTCAATACATGTTTTTATTACTATAATGATCATGATTATTATCCCCTATCTCAGTTGCTTATGGTTTTCTATGAAGTTTTTATTTTTATTTTATTTTTTCAAGTTTTATTTATCTTGAGTGTGTGTGCACACACACACACACACACACGTAGAGGAGGGGCAAAGAAAGAATCCCAAGCAGGCTCCACACTGTCAGTGCAGAGCCTGACACGGAGCTCAAACGCACAAACCATGAGATCAGGACCTGAGCTGAAGTCAAGAGTTGGCTGCTTAACTGACTCAGCACCCAGGTGTCCCTCTGTGAAGTTTTAAAAACCACCGCACGGTACTGTGCTTTCAGCACCCATATTTTCATATAGTGCTTTTGCCTACAGAAGGCCCTGAATAAATGTCAAATAAAAAGACCTAACCAGCCATTCTTCACGCTGTGTTCCAGAAGGGATGCTTAAATGATTTAGGTTGTGTGCAGTCTCTCAAACAGGTTTGTTCAGGCCCTAGAATTGATGTTGGTGACTCCATAGCCGTTCCTTTTGCCCTCTGTTTGAGGCGTGAGTGCTGCCTCATGGGATGTTGCGTAAGGCTTCGTGTGCATGTCGTGGCCACTGTGATTGTGTTCTGTAACAGGCTAACGTAATATCCACTTAGGAACACCCGCACACACACACTTTAGCTTTTCCTGAACTTGGGCTCTTGTAGAAAACCTCATTCCCAAATAGTGTAGGTTTGAAGGTCAGAGCCTTTTGGGGAGATGAGGCCACACCAGGAAGAGCTAGACTAGCGAGTATGTAATTACGTGATGCCAAGGCATTAGTTACTATTTTACTGCATTGCCAGCAGGCAGTCTTCTGGTTGACCCGACATTTCTATAAGAACTTTGAGGCCTACCACACTGGGAATGTCCAGTGGTGCTCGAAAGAGAAACAGCACTCGTGGGTTTCCCAGCATATCTGTGCATGATGTGTGCAGTGTGGGCACATGAGAACGTGTGATGAGCTGTGCAAAGTAAGCATGTCCCAGCACAGTACTCAGCGAAATCGGACAGAGAGCCAGACAAACCCCAGCAATCTTTTCTGTTAGAATTTGGCGTTTCACAGAAGTTTACACCCTGCTGTATCTAGCTTCAGAGATATACTGATTATTTCCACCAGTGTTCTTGGTCCCGTCTCCTCCCGAAACCCAGACTCTACCTAAGCCCTCAACCCTCACTGTCTTCATTCATTCCCTCTGCCTACACACATGTCCCCTCTCTGCTCTGTTCTCCTCTGGCCAGTTCCTTCTCCCCAAGACCCTCCCAGGAGACAGCTGTTCCTGTCTCTACTTCTCCCCTCCTCATGGCCTTAACCCTAGCCCCATCACTTCCTTGGAATACAGTTTTCTTCCCCCACCTTACTCACCCTGCTTATGGAGGAGCTGACTAGCTGCTCTCTAAACACTTTCCCTCTTCCTCCTGGGCACGGAACACTACCCTGCCAGCCTTCTCTGCACTTAGGCGAGGCTGTGTGGTTTTAGCCGAGGGGTTGTGCGCAGAAGTGATGGGTGCCACTTCTCCGATATGACCCACAAAAGACCCATAAAATGCTGTAATGCTTTAGTTGTGTCTTCCAAAATGGTGTATCCAGGTCCTAACCCTCAAATCTGTGAATGTGACCGAGTTTGAAAATAGGATCTTTGCAGATGTGATTAAGAGGGAGGTTAAGGTGAGGTCATCCTGGATTAGGGCGGCCCTAACCCCAATGACTGGTTTTCTTACAAGGCCAGGTGAAGGCAGAGAGAGCCAGGGAAGATGACATGTGAAGGTAGAAGCCAAGTTGAGAGTTAAGCAACACGGGTCAAGAACGCCAAGGCTTGCCAGGACACACCGGAAGCTAGAAGAAGCAGAGAAGGATTCTCCTGTAGAGCCTCAGAGGGAGCAGGACCCTGCTGACTCTTGATTTCAGACTTTCAGCCTCTAGAATTGTAACAGAGTGGATTCCTGTTGTTTCAGGCCACCGAGTTTGTGGGGATTTATTCCAGGCCTAGGAGACCCTTGAGCACCCCATCCTTTCATTCTCCCTGTTCTGGGATAAGAGGTTGACCACCGACACTGGCCTGGGAAGTATGTGCTGAAGCGGCCAGAACACCCAGCCACCTAATTCCCTAGGACTCCCTCCCCCGACCTCCCAATTTGCTAAGTGGACTTGATGTTTCATATGTGACATAAACGTATCATGTTAAGCCACTGGGATTTGTAGGGTTTATCTGTTACAGAAGCTAGTAATACCTTAGCTGAGACACCTACGTCCAGAAGGGACTGAAGGCAGCTGCCATAAATGCATAATTTGTCCCTTCTGGAAGCCATCTCTTTGGTGGCCTCAAGGATTTTACTCTGTCTCCTGCCCCTAAAATGCAGCCCACCCCGGGGCCAGTGGCTCTACACCCCACCCTCAGCCACCTCATGCACCTTCATCTACCACTTGTGTCCTGATGCTGCCCAAACTGGACTGCTTTCCACGTCTCATGACCGCCTCCCTCTGCTCACCTCCCCGTCCCACCTCTGCAGAATGCCAGGGCTCTTCCGTGCAGGCACATGGCAGGGTCAGCCTTCTGACTTTGCTCACACTTTGATGTTCCTCTTCGCCGTATCCCCGAGTCGAACCTGCTCTCCAGGCCCGTGCCTTGGCACGTAGGGTAACGGCTGTCCAGGTATTTGTCGGACAGCATGACCAGGAACACGCTGCCTTTCAGTGTTTTGAGAGATCCTGTTGTGAGAAATAGTACATAGGGAGGATTTCTAGTTCTGACATCCCTCTAAGAAATTCCCAGGTCTGTCCCTGGATTAGGGCTGACCTCATCCTTGTGACTCCCCTGGTTTTCTGACCTGCAGTCCTAATGCCATATATGTGCCTCCCTTGCAGAAGGTTGAGAAAAACAGCTCCGGGTGAAACGGCTTGCTGTATGTACTGGCAGGGATCCTGCTGAAGAACCTGCTGTTTGTTTCATCACAGAGTCCTCTTTCCTAGGTACCACAGAGGACTTTCCTGTGCATTTTAGGGAAGGGCCGGGGGTTAGGAGGGATGTTTTTTTTCATTTTGGACCCTGAGATGAGTCAACTGACTGGGCTGGTTTTGGTGCTGCTGTTAGGAAGCGTTTGTGACAACTAATGCCAAGAGCCTTCCAGCATGTGTGTTTTCTATTAACTTAATTCCTAGCTTCCTCTGATCTCCCCTAGTTTCATTTTTCACATATATCTATTTTTTATTTCATCTTGTGTCTGTGTGTGTAACCTCTCTTTAAATCCTTTCTAGAACAAGGTAAGGTCTAAATAAATAAGATGTCCTGCAAACGTGTTCATGCTTAATGTGCCCCAAATTAAAGGAATTTTCCCAAATGGTGCCTTTCTCTGGGTCCCCAATTTTGGGGTGCTGCTGCAGCACCCGATTACTTAAACAAGAAACCTAGAATATGGTGACCACGCTTTCTCTCCTCCTGTGTATCAGCAAATCCTGTCAGTAGCCCAGAGCATCTCTGGTAGGCTCAGTAAGGGAGCCTCACGAGGGTTCTTTATGGGGATCGCCACTCCGCTGTACCCAGCCAGTCACTTCCCAAGACGACTAATATGTGGGTGGTCACACCACTTCCCTGTTTAAAGCCCTTCAGGGACTTTCTATCTGCAGAAACGAGTCCGGATTCCAGCCGCCTTTGTCAGCCTGCCTTTACCTTTGTCTCCTGTCACTTCTCCTATCACAAGCCCTGGCAATGCCAGACCATGTAATTATGCACCCCCCGCCCAGATCTAAACCATCCTCTTCCTCTTGTTTTTAAAACATGCTACTGCCTCCCACCTTGTCTGTCCAGCATCACCCTGGGATGTCTTCTAGAAGACTCAAGTTAGGTATCACTGCTTCCTTGGTGTCTTCCCTGCTTCCCCTGTCCTCTCCCAGGCAGAGACCTGTTTCCTGGTGCTTTTCTGTGTGCCAGAGATCCAGGCAGCCCCCTTCTCTGTTGTTTTCACACTGCAGCATAATTGAGCATCTCTTCCGCCCTCTCCTAATAGGCTAGAGCTCATCTGTGGCAGGAATGGAATCTTAGCTTTGTATCCTCTCAAAGCTCTTCCAGAAGCAGGCTCAACTCTACTTAGGCTCTCCAAGAAATTGATTATAAATAGCACTGTTGTTTGAAAAGACCATGACAGCATCGATGTCATTGTGGACTTTAAAGTGTTCTTTAAAGGAGCCTAGGCAAGCAGATGCACCTAGTCTGGGGACGACACTACATGGTGGGTGCACAGGGACCTGGGATATGGAGGAGATGGTTAATTGTGGGGGAACGGTCCCTGGCACATGGAGACACCTGATAAACATGGCCTCGGCCCCACTGCCCTGGCTCCCCATCCAGCCTAACCCGAGTTCTGTCAGTTCTGATTCCACATTACCTCATGAATATATCGTTTCTCGTGATTTCCATTACCCAACCCTCAGTCAGGACCAGCATATCTCACGCTTAAACTTCACGACAGGCTGTTGTTTCCCTCTTTGAGTTCTGTCCCACACCGATCCACTTTCCTCAGACAACAAGCATGATCTACTTTATAGAAGATACATCCTCTGCTCAAAGCCCATCTGGTCATCTTCACTGCCCCCGGGTCCAGCTCCTCATGCATGCCCAGTGCACACACCCCTCCCCCCGGGTCCAGCTCCTCACGTGTGCCCAGTGCACGCCCACCCTGGAGGTCTAGTGCACACAGTTGCTTCAGCCTGTGCTGCACCCCACCCTGCTCACCCTTGGCTTTCCATGTGGCTCTCCGCTACCAGTCCCTCCAGCCCCACTGTATACCCTCTACCCCCCCACCGGCCTCTCCCTCTGGTGCGCTGCCCCCTTTCCCACACAGACCACTGCCCTTCCCAGGCAGCAGATTGTTCTCTCAGGTTCCCTGTTCCCTGTGCTGGGCATAGGGGAGGCACTCAGGGAGTATTTGTTGAAAGAAAGAAAGAAAACAAGGGGAGAGGAGAAGTCTTAGAAGTTCTAATTTGATCAGTGAAAGTGTGGTGTTACTGGGGCTTCCATTATGCTTAAGGTCACATGGGTTTATTTTCAGTCAATTTTTTACGGCTTAAAATTTCAAGCTCCTTTTAGAGGCTGAGCCTTCTGTGTGTTGAGAGTGTTGTTGGTGAGTACAGCTACTACCTAAGTTGAGGCAGATTTGCTTCACATTGGTGGTTCAGCTCTGTCAAGCATTTGCAGCCATGGTCTCTTCTCGCTAATTTAGGGCATACCTAGATTTCCAGAGCATGGTTTCCCCTCCCGGCAATGTAGGACATAAGCCAGGGGACTTGTGTGTCCCCAGACAGTACCTCTCAACATACTTGCTCCGGAGTAAGTGATGTCTCTGGGTGCACACTCTGTCTTTTCTTCTGGGTCACTCTCATTTGCTCTCATTTCACTATTTTTGTCCCTGGTAATTGTCTGGAGGGAAATTCACCACAGTTCAACATTTTTAATATTACTGGATTTTACAAAGGAGACAAGAGGGAGGGTGGTCATCACTGGCATGGGGAAGAAAGCCAGTGCAGGCAAAGAAAAGGTCGTGGCTGGAGTAAGGCAGGAATTCAGGACTGGAAAGAATCCTGGCATTTGTTAGAGGGTGGCAGAATGCATCTGTGAGTGTCCCTAAATGTTTCAGAAACAACCAGGAGGTTAGGTGGGAAGTAATGGTCCCCCAAGAGGAGGGTAAAACATAGCATTGGGTGGACCCTGAGGTGGAAGATAAGACGGGTTTCGGACTGGCCAAACCCCTAACCTCCATAGATCTTGGTCTCTTCATCCCGAAAATGAAACCATCAAACTAATAGGATTTTTAAGCTCAAAAAAATTTTTTTTTGTTTATTTATTTATTTTGAGAGAGAGCGAGAGAGTGGCAGGGGGCAGAGAGAGAGAGAATCCCAGTGTGGAGCCTAGTGCAGGGCTCAAACCCACGAACAGCGAGATCAAGACCTGATCTGAAGTCGGATGCTTAACCGACTGAGCCACTCAGGTTCCCCTAAGCTCAAAAATTTCTGTGAAGAAATGTCATTTACTGCATCTCTGCATGATGCACCTCTAGTAAATGTTGAATGATCTGCAGTAAGTTTTAGCATCGCATTAGTGATTCAACTTTCTGTATTTGACAAGGGTTCTAATTATCCTCTGAGAGAGCAGCCAAGGAGGCAATGAGCTGGGAACTCCCAAGAGATTGTAGCAGTTGACGTCGTACTTTTGGCTGCTTTGTCAAGTAGCGAACAGTTAGACTCAGAGCTGAAGAGAAGTCCACTGCTCATGAAGCAGATGGTCTGAAATCCGGGCCCACACATGAGCGCTTACCCCATGTGGATTCAGTGCTCAGCCCGTGGTGGGTGCTCGAGTGTTTATTGCTATGGTACACCTTGCAGGATGCTTAAGGGTTTTGTATAGCAGAGTCCAGCTGGCATGTGCTTAGAGCATAATCTTCAACCCGAGACTCCGTGCTTACCCCTCAGAATGACTCGAGGTCATTTGGCCATTTAGCACTGTTTACAGGACAAATAATTATTCTAGTCATTCTGGGAAGTGGTCTGGCCACCATAACCCTTCATGGAGAAGAGAAACCCACTTTGCTGCCAGATAGTTTGTGACCTCTCGTGGGTCAGACACCCTTTTCTTTTCTCCACAGTTTAAAAAAAATCTTTTTAATGTTTGTTTATTTTTGAGAGAGAGTGTAAGCAGGGGAGGGGCAGAGAGAGAGGGAGACCCAGAATCTGTAGCAGGCTCCAGGGTCCGAGCTGTCAGCACAGAGCCCGACGCGGGGCTCGAACTCATAGAACACGAGATCATGACCTGAGCCGAAGTCGGACGCTTAACGGACTGAGCCATCCAGTTTGTGGAGACCTCCCATCCACAGTTTAAAGGTATAAATAAAACGTAGCCAGCGAGAGAAGAAAGATTGCAGTTGCGTATGCGGAAAGATAAATTCTAAGCTTTGGCAAAGCTTATGTCCTGCTGCTGACGTGGAGAAAACACGGATGCGGTCAAAAGCTGTGTTTGGGTTAACTGTCCCAGTGACTTCTCCCACATTCATTCTCTGATGAACATGCATCGTAGATCATCTTTAAATTCCTTACTCCTTGGGGCGCCTGGGTGGCGCAGTCGGTTAAGCGTCCGACTTCAGCCAGGTCACGATCTCGCGGTCCGTGAGTTCGAGCCCCGCGTCAGGCTCTGGGCCGATGGCTCGGAGCCTGGAGCCTGTTTCTGATTCTGTGTCTCCCTCTCTCTCTGCCCCTCCCCCGTTCATGCTCTGTCTCTCTCTGTCCCAAAAATAAATAAAAAACGTTGAAAAAAAAATTTTTTAAAAAAAAAAACAAAAAAAAAAAATTCCTTACTCCTTGGAAACTGGTGAAAACAGTTTTAACTACAAATAAACCCATCAGCCGTATAGCTACAGAAACTCCACACAGGCAGAGACCTCCCTTTGGTGAGAACGCTGTAGGCACAGATGAAATCACTCTCAGATAGCTTTCATCTGTGAGGTTCATGTGAACTCTAATGCCACCAGACCTCAAGGCAAAAATAGATGCTCTTCAAAGACTTTGCAGCTTCCAAGGGTTATTCATGTGGAAACCAAATGAAGATGTTGATTCTCATGAAAGAGCTCTCACGACTACAACGGACGACGCTAACTGATCCCAGCCAAACATGAGAAAGTGTGAACTTTTTCATCTGTGACTGGAGGAATGTGATTGTAATTAGGATATGTTACTTTAGGATTCCAGGCCAGTTTTAAGCACTCAGCTTCACGCACCACGGTTAGCCTTTTGAATAGCAAACTCACGTTTTGAATGATAACAAATGGCTCTATTAGTGCTCTCTCTTATTGCTTCTGAATCTCACTCTTAAATTGCACCATGCTGAGGCTGTAAAGGTTTGCTTGGGGAAAGCTTCCGTCTGTGTTTCTCCTTTGAGAGGTGGTTGTGAATGGGACCGGCAAATGGGACCAGGGCGATTGTGCTCCAAGAGCCTCTTGTTCTCTGGAGTGTGGGACTTGCTGACTGATGCCAGACAATCAAAATGTAAAGCTGAATAGGGCCATAGAAATTGGGACACAGAAACATGGGATTTGATGGATTGTGTTTCTCCTGAGTGTCTTGTAGAGCGGTCTTGTCGTAGGAAGTGGCTCTCCAACAGGGTTATTATAAGAACAAGCTTACAACTTGAACCTTTCCCCGAGAAGAACATTTGAAAATGGTGTATCTATGATGACACATTTCTGGTGGATTTACTCAAGTGTGTTTTTCTTCCAGTGAATTTACCTCTTCCTCAGCTTTTTTTTTTTCCTTCCTGTGAGATCTATGGGAGTGAACTGGTGTATTTTTCTCTCACAGTTCGGAGGAAGAAGTAACAAACCCTAAGTAAGTAGTTTGTGTAGAACTTAAGATTTTTTTTTTTTTACTTACGTGAACATTTTTATTTGTTCAACTGTACTAGCCCATAGTATAAATATTTCCTGTACATTGTTGTGTCAAAAATTCAAATGGCACCCCCACTCTTCCATGGAAGCTAAGTGAGTTTCTACTTTTGACATTAACTTTCCTGTTAATGAAAACAGGAAATGATTTATCCATTGAAAATTACACTCCTTATTTTGTTGGTGATCTTCTTCCTCTTTTCCTTTACTCTACCATTCATACTCTGATAATTCAGATTCATAACTGAATCTTAGCAGAGTGCAAGGGAGAGCGGGGATAGTAGTAGGCATTACGGCTGACACACCCCACATGGTTGGAATGACTCAGTTGCCTACGGACACAAACAGTGCCCATTGGCTGCCGTCAGGCCAGTGGTCTCTCTTCTGGGCCTCACTACTGCTGGGAGTGCTTTTTCTGGTCGCCCACCCTCTCCCCAACCTCATTTTCCAGCTGCACCAATCACAGCATCCAGTGCTCCTTGTGAAGTCTAGAAGAAGAGATTTTTCTTCTCTGACCCCTTGGAGATACTCTTTGGCTTTGGCTAAACCTTTGCTGACATCTCAGCTACCTCTCCAGTTAGCTTAACTAGGTCCACCTGGCTCATGGTTAGGAATCCTGGTTTTTCTCTCCCTCTCTTTGCTGCTGTTCCTGGAAGAGATTATTCCACAGCTTTTTAGCTTTTCAGCTCTTCGTGTGCCATCATCTCTTCCCTAGTTCTGTCAGTCAGCTTCTCAAAATCAGTTGCACAAACTCTTCTCATCCGCACCCCCCCCCCAACTTTTTCTCTATTTCTCAATAAATACCCTTCAGTGTTGCCAGCTCAGCAGTATTTCTGCACTCCCTGGCCTGGACTTCCTCTTTGTTATGACAACCTTCTCCTTCAGGCATTTATTTTGTATATGTATATGCACGTTTACCTCACGAAACTTTTGTAAAAACAATACTTTCTATTATTACATAAGCAGCATATGTTACTTGTGTACAGTTTTTTGAAATAAAAATAAATAAGATTAAGAAAGGAAAGGCATATTCCTACTGCCTAGGAATGATCATTTACTCTCGTATTTTGTTGGTCCTTCAGATATTAAGAGGTACCTATTGTAGTCCTCCACAAATCTTGTTCAGAATGAACACTCCCGGTTTCCTTCACATATTCTTCAGAGAGCTGGTTTGAACCATTCATCATCCAGGTTTCTGACCCTGGCCCTGTTCATGTGATTTTTTTTCCCTTTTCACACATGGTACCACTCAGAACTGAACTGATCCATGCAGTGTAGAGGTGTTAGCTTTGCCCTATAAAGACCACATCTTTAAGCCCACTCTGACTTTCCTGACCACCGCCTCCCCCCCTCCAGTCCCCCCCAGTCACAGTGACTGTCTAATAGACTGAAACTCATTACAATTTGCGGCCATTTCAACCATTTTTCACATGCTTACTTTTACTTAGATTAATTCCTATTCTTCATTGTCCATCAAAAGATAGTGAAAGATTGTGTTGGTTTCTGAAGTTCAAATTGATACTCTGTGTGCACTATTTCTTTTACTTGGACCAAAAAAGGGTTGGGGGGAGGGTTGGAAATGACATGCTTTACTCTCTGAGAGGATCTGGGCAGACCACCAAGGACCAGGGCTTTCCTTTATTAGCCCTCACATGCCTTTTCTTTATTGGCCTGCTCTAGAATCTTACTCCAGGTTGATACCAAGCCCCTCCTCCTCAGCTGACCGAATCCATCATCTCATTGAAACTCGGATCTGACTTCCTATCTTTAATCTTCGGCCACATGTCTTCCCTGCAGTTCCTCCCCAATCCCTGACAGAACTGTGACAGCTTCATTTTTGAGGAGTTCAGGGCCCTGAGATGTAAATCTGTTGAAGCCAGAGGACTTGATCCCATTTATTGTGGTAGAACCCTCTTCTGAAATGGTTTCCTCTATCTTGGGCTTTAGTTTTTTGTGGGGTTTTTTTGGTTTGTTTGTTTGTTTGTTTGTTTGTTTGTTTGTTTGTTTTACTCAAGGCTGTTTCCCCTTTCTTAGTCTAACAGATAAAATAACAATAACACAGTATGTCTTTTGCTGTCTGTCAGCGTCCCACCTTTGCTCTCAGGCAGCCGATTAGTCTCTTCCTCAGTCACCTCTATTTTTCAAATAAAACTAAAGCAGGCCAGTTCTGTTGTCTTCACCACATTCCATAAGCGTAAATCAATTTTGGGTTTTAGTTTTGTGAACATTTTTGATAGGCTGGTCGTACTGTCCACCCTTGGGCTTCCCATCAGAAGTAATGGGATCTTAACTCCATACTGAGGTCTGAGTGTTTGCAAAAGGGCAAAAACATAAAGTCCAAAATATGTGTCTTCACCTGTAAATGTCAGAGAGATTTCCTATCTGTGCAATGAGAGCCATTTGGGAAGCTGGCCAGGGGCAACACCATTCTGCAGAGGTGAGTTAATGTTCAATCTGGTTTTTGTGGAAGGTCCGGGGAGGAATAAGAAGCTGCATGGCCAAGGCCTGGAAACTCTTAATTACCAGGATCTAGTCTGGATTTACTATTCTCAAAAAAGATGACTAAAGAAATCTATGGATAGAGGAGCACGTTTTATAAGTAACGAATGTTGGCCTTCGATCACACTGCAGTCCCTTCCTGAGCCCTGCTGGAACATGTTGAAGTCTTCTTTTGTTTAAGCTAGAGTCAGGTGCATGGCTTAGGACCAGAACAGCCTGTGTGCCTCTTTCCCCCTAATCCTGGTGATGAGAGAAAGTCATTCCAGAGAGGCAGCAAATACAGAAATAAAATGAGAACCAGAACAAGAAAGCCCTCAAGCTTCCAGTCAGAACCACCAGTTGAAGTCAGAGTAGCAGGAACATGCCCCGGGTTTTCTCACTTGGCAAACTATTTAGAGAAGAGCCAGAATGGAGAAAGGCAAAGAGTGGGGAGGGAGAGAGAGCTTAGCTTTCTTCAAAGGCAGCCTCCACCCCAGTCTCTACCCCTTTTACTCCTGCAGGACTGTGAATGAAGCACATCTCAGAAAAGAAAATGGAGTCATTCAGAGAGAGAGATGCATGGTGTGGCTTTTTCCCCAGAGAGAGCAGCCCTAGACAATTACCTGACAAGCCTTCTGGGAGTAGGACGTGAGGCCACCAGTAGTGAAGCCTACTGTGTCCCTAGGCTGCAGCTCAGTCAAGTGCATCTGTCCCTGAGTCTAACCCACACCTGATAGAAAAGTGAGGAAATGTTAAGAGCTGTTCCTCTCCTAGTCACATTTGGGACTATTGTACAGATATCTACTCTTGGAGAACAACAACCCATATTAGTATATTAAAGGCTCAGAAAAGCCCTGGGGCAGAGAAAAGTGTTTCCCAGACTCTCTGAGCATAAATTTTTTTGGGGGGGTGGGGGGGAGTGGTTTTCTATTACCACTCAGAAGAGTATTCTGTGGAGAACACTATAGAGGGCAACTTCAATTTATTGACTTACACTGTGAAGAGTTCACCAGGTAAATGAAAGAATATACCTTTCTTTCTTTCTTTCTTTCTTTCTTTCTTTCTTTCTTTCTTTCTTTCTTTCTTTCTTTCTTTCTTTCTTTCTTTCTTTCTTTCTTTCTTTCTCTCTCTCTCTCTCTCTCTCTCTCTCTTTCTTTCTTTCTTTCTTTCTTTCTTTTTTTATTTTTTTTAGTGTTTATTTATTTTGAGAGAGAGACAGAGTGTGAGTGGGGGGAGGAGCAGAGAAAGCAGGAGACACAGAATCCAAAGTAGGCTCTAGGCTCTGAGCCATCAGGACACAGCCCAACGTGGGGCTCAAAATCACGAGCTGTGAGATCATGACCTGAGCCGAAGTGAGACGCTTAACCAACTGAGCCACCCAGGAGCCCCGTTAGACCCATCTTTCTAGATTTTCACTTCATATTTATACCCACCTTTTCTATATACATTTCCTGGAACACTTGTTTCAATTCCCTAGTTTTGACTACCATGTAAACCTGACTATTCTCAAGTCTGTTTTTCTAGCACTGACCTCATTCTTGAGCAGCACACCCACATTTCCAGCTGTGTGCTCCCTAGTCCTTCTACTTGGACATTAGGCACATGTCCCAAATTCAACTTACAGAATCAAAATACAGTATTGTCTTCACCAGATTGGCGTCTCTTCTGTCTCCCTGCCATTAATAACATTGTCACCCTCCAGTGACCAACTTGGGAATGTCAGTGGATTCCCAGACCTTTCATTTCCTTTACCTGGGAGAATATATTTAAAAAATTATGTGCATATAAAAAATACAGATAGAATAAAAATTTTTAATGTATTTTCTAAGACTTCTATCTATTCCCACAGATATAGTCCAGACTCTTATTTTTAATTTACACAGTTGTAGTAGCCTCAGGTAAATTATAGGTTAAGAAGAATTTTTGTAAGAAGAGGGAATTTGGCATGGGAACCTTTTATATATCTTAGTCAAGATAAAATCTTATATTACACATATGCTTAGAAGAATATTAAGGAGATTATGGCATTAATGTTAATGAAGAGGGTGGAGTTTTAAAGCTAGTGATGAAGAGAAACAGGAATGCACCAATACCATGCTGTCAATCTCTCTTCTTTTCTATGGAATTCTGAAATATTCTATGGAATATCTGAACACGTGACTGAAATGCCCATGGGAAATCATACCATTTTATTACAAGAGCCTAAGTGAGGCCACTGAGTATAATTTATTTTTTCATTTATACAGTTCCTTAGGGTCACAATTATGGACAGTTATTGTACAAAACAACAAAGTTCTAAGTAACTGTTTTAATTTGACTTTCGGATATGTGAGTTTCCTTTAATGATTCAATCAGCATCATTATTTGATTCATCTAATCTGAAGAAAGTGGTACTGCCCCATTTTTCACATGGGAAAAATCAAGTCTCGGAGTGGCTGATTTTCCTAGCATAACGAGTTCATAGCTTGAACTAGACTTTGGACTCCAAGTCCTGATTGCTTTCCACTACTTCCACTGGCTCCCCAAACCCACCTGACGGTTATGTTCAGTAAATGAGAGATGGGCTTCCCAAGCCTTTGTTGTGTGAGGAACTGACATGGAGTAACTATGAGAAGGTAGACCAGAGAGGCCTTACAGGGAAGGCATCTAGCCTCTTGTCTTATCCATGGGCCACAAGTAAGCCCACCTGCCCCATGAGGTGAAGTCATGCAGCTTAGTTTGAACAGGGGCCATGGTCATGAGGATGCTCTGTTCACTTATACTGTATAGGTTGCAAGACCTTCTTACACAGTCTAGAGTGAATTGTTCATGCATCTGACTTTGCCCTCACAGAGTAGATGTAGTTCTTGATTTCTAGCACCATAAAGAAAAACAGTGAAGGATGCCTCCAGACTCTTGGCAGACAAATATAGACAAACCCCCCTCATGTCATTTTGAATTCCAGGGATGGAAACCCACGAGCTTCGATCAATCCATAATGTGAAGATCTGAAAACTCTTCTCCCATTTGCAACCATAGAATCTTACTGATTTGATTTAAATAGAATTTCCTCTTGTTTGCTTTAGTCTGAGCGTGAAGAACTGGTCACCCACCATTCTTTGAATAAAACCATTTCAAATTGCGTGAAGGAGAGTATGATCAAATCGTTTCTCATTCTTTCCTTCAGGCTACAATGCCACAGTTGCTTTAATTTCCTTCAAAGCATCTATTTTCCACCCCATGAACTGTTTTTATTTCTCTTTCTGGGATTCCGTCCCGTTGCTCCATTGCATTGCCTTCTTAAAGTGAAGAGGTCGGAATTGGACACAACTGTAACCTGGGTGTGACTGATGCAGAGCATTAGTAAAGAAGAGATGGCCTCCCAGACCCCGTGTGTCCTACCTGCCTTGGCACACAAACAGTGAGCTACTGTAGTCATCATTTATTATTTTGTTAAGGGTGGGGGGGGGGGGGATCCATCATACTCCAAAAATGACTACAGTAGAGAAAAAAATAAATGTCTTTGGTGGCCTCCCCCAGTCTGGCTACTTGCTATGGGGAGAAAAATGTGCTTGCTTTAGAGCTCGAGAAATGTTTGTTCACATTTGTGCTGGGGGGGGGGGGGGGCTGTGCATTGCTGTGGATTATAGGTATTGACCCTGCACTTGAGAAGAACAGAATATATGTTTTGTTTTATATATAAATATATATCCTCTGAGGTAAATGGAAAATGAACCATTGAGTGTTGAGTGTGTGCACTGAAATCCAAGCATACAGGCAAAACTTTCCAGCAGAGTACTTTAAAACTGTGTAAAATGAGAAATGACTGTGGGATTTTTCAGAAATAAATTTAGTTTGAACTCTGCGGTACTTGAAGAGAGAATTTTAAAACCCACCATTGGCAATGTAAAATGGCGCAGCCACTTTGGGAAACCAAGTGGCGGTTACTCAAAAGATTAAACATAGACTTACCATGTTACTCAGCAGTTCCACTCCCAGGCATGTAGCCAAGAGAATTAAGAACATAATTGCACAAAAACTTGTAAATGAGTGTTCATAGCAGTGTTAATCACAATAATCAAGGAGTGGAAAGAACTCAAATGTCCCATCAACTGATGAATGAATAAACAAAATGTAGTATATCTATACAGTGGAATATTCATTTAGCCATAAGAAGGATAAAGTACTGATGCATGCTATAACAAGGGTAAACCTTGAAAACCTTATGTTAAGTGAAAGAAACCTGGCAAAAGGCTGTATATTCACGATCTCCTTTATACAATATCATTGGCAAATGATATCAGAATTCTCAAATCCATAGAAACAAAGGAGATTAGTGGTTTCCAGGGCCTGAGAGTATGTGGAGGAGAGGGGTGTGACTGCTAATGGGTACCAGTAGGGTGAGGATTTTTTTTCTGATGTGATGAGAACGTTCCAGGAGTAGGTAGTAGTGATGGTTGAACAACCTTGTGAATGTACTCAAAACCACTGAATGGCACGCTTTAAAAGGATGCATTTTATGGAATGTGGATCATAGGTTGTTTTTTTTTTTTTTAAGTAGAACAAAGAACCCCACTGTTAATTTATAGATGGAACCCTGGTCATTTTTTTTTTTCAGAAATAATAAACACCTCAGTAAGTTTTCTTTAATGACTATGAGGCTTTTACTTTGTCTGGAAAATGTTGTTCTTGTGCATTGGATTTCATGAAGGTTGCTGGTAAAGCAAGATGTTTGTAGAAAGTGGCAGGATTATGACATTGAGAAATTATTATACAGACTGGGCTAGCTGTGAGAAAAACAAGGAACATCTGATTCAGTTACTGCTCTACGAATGGTCCCTTATTTTTTGCTGCTACTTAAAGATTGGGAAGTTTTTTCTCCCGGCCATTTCTGGTGACTATTTTTGCTGAGAAACTTAACTGCGTACTTGAGGTTCTGTTAAATGAATCATCGTGTTTGCAAACTTTTTCTTTAGTATCCATTCTGAAAATGGAATGACTAGAAACACACCCAAACTAATTCTAGGCTCCTGGGATTATTTTTTCCCTTCAGCTATTTCCTGACACCTCTAATTAGCCTCGACAGCCTGCCTGTCCTCTGCCGGTGGTAACCCCAGCTTGTTCCGTCAGCTGCCCTGCTTTCTTTTCCATCGACACATTTCTGATACTTTTGAAGGAGACACTCCTGCATCCGAACAGAACTCACAAGGTCTGATGCTTCTTGACAAAATGGATGCCTCCTCCCTGTACTTGGGAATTGATATACACTGTCAAAAAGGGTTTTCCAAATGGTTTCTCTTTGTCACCTTGTATCCGATTTTCTCCTCCATTCTGGAAATGTGCAGTTTAATGTTGCGTTTCAAATCACTTTCAGCTGAAAAAGTGTGTAATGGAATCAGGGCATCCCATGAATACTCTTAACGGTGTCGAAGGTGCCTTTTGTTTGCGGCCCTGCGTTCCAAGGGGACGGGTGACAACAGTGAAATGACATTGGGGGGCTTGCCCAGTAATGGGCTTCCTGTCCTTTATGATTTAAGAGCTGCACCAAGGGTGACTTTTCCCATCCCGGCACTTCTGGCTTGGTTTATATTTATTCGAATGTAAATTGTGGCGGTGGCCCCCTCCTGAGAAGAGAAGCAGTAACTGGAACAGTTGTCCCTCTTTCTCTCCCCCACCTACCTCAGACTTATTTTAAGAATCGTTTAAATTTAGACTTGAAAGGTGCCTGGGAAATGAGCTGGGCCCCTCCCTTCTTTTTCAAGGCAGGGACACGGAGGCCTGGAGCTGAAGACAAGCTCAAGGCGGGGCCAAATGCTCATCCCCAGGCCACTTCCTCTTCTGCCGTGCCACGCAGCCTCACCGCTGCTGATGGTGCGCGTGTCCGTGCCCTTCTCCGATGCCACGGGCTTTCTGAGCTGGGGGAGGGTTCAGCAATTAGCCATCGCCCCACGGTGTGTGTCGTTTCGTGCTTTCACTTTCACGTTATCCCCTCCTGGGTCAACTGTCAGAACTTACAACCCCCTAGAAAGGGTAGATCGTGCAGGACCTTCCTCCTGCCTATTTGTGTGTCCTACATTTACACGTATTTAATGGGTTCCATGCTGCACGGCTGGCTGACCTCTTAACAAGGAGAGACTGGAATGAAGTTCTGGGCCGTCAGCGCCCTTTCAGACGTGAGCTTCCAATCACTTCCTTTGCTGGCCCACGATTTCCATGCCTCAGAGAGAAGAAATCAAGGGGTGGTAAAATGAAGCAACGTCGTTTCAATTCTGACTTCAGGAGTGAGCTTGATCCCTAACTTTTGTTTTGCTTGGAACACTTTTTATATCTCTTATTCCAAGGAAACTAGGCTGCTGGACACCGTCACCTGCTTTTTTAAATGCAGCAGCCTGGCAATTTTGTATTTCTTTTCCATTTCTGCTCTATAGGGTGTACCAGTGTTAAACTTAGAGGTGTGCGTGCGTGCTTACATATGTGTGTGTGCACGTGCGTGTATGCACATACATATAGTCTATATTGATAAGTATAAGTCTGTATCCATTTTTTCTTTCTCTTTGTGCCACTTGGATAAGGCCTTCTATTGAGGCTGAAAATTCTATACCACATCTGATGTGGCACCTCTTTGCAAAATCATTTAACTGTGAATTTGGGGATTTTCTTTGGTTTTAAGGCCAAAGGTTTTACCTTGAAGGGGGGTGCAGAAGGGCTGAGAGGTAATCTGTTCTGGAATGTGCCTGTCTGAGCACGGGCTTGTAAGGTTTCCCCAGGGTTACAGAAGGGGAGTTTCCCCAGGGTTACAGAAGGTGAGTGCTACAAAAGTTTTCCTGCGTTTGCCCTGTGATTCTCCAGACCGTCATCTTCTTCTGAAAACAATGTACATAATAAACACATTTGGGGGCTTAACCAGTTCTTACTTTTCATAACACAGTGTAGCCACTGGCTTCTCAGTTAGTGGCTCCCAACACAGCTACAGGATGCTTCTGCACTCATGCCTGAGCTCTGACTAATGACCTCTGATGTGTGATTGGGTCACCGGGTGGGATTCTGTGGACTAGGGCTTGGGGCACACAGGGTTCACGAAGATTGGTCGTGGTACAAAAACGAATCTGCATTTAGTAGGACTTCAGGACTTCTGTGAATATGTGGCCAAATCTAGGCAAATAAATTCCTCTTCACAAAAGGAACATACATTTCCTGCAGCAGTCAAATAACAAAAAGATAATTGAAGAAAAATTAATGCTCCTACTTACGTGCCTTTCTCCCTGTTCAATCAAATGTACTTTTATACTGTCAAGCAGGCAGCTGTCAAGGTGGTCCAATTAGGGCAATGAGCCAAACTGAAGGCAGCAGTCAACCTTTATTCACTTACTGTGATCCTACAGGCAAGACGCAAAGAAAAAGAAAAGTGCCAGCTCCCCCGTGTTCCATTTTCCTCACTGAAGGGCATCTGGGCAGGCGAGGGTCAGTTGACATGGAGCACAGACAGGAGGGAATATTCTCACTGCTGAGGAGCTCTGGACAAAAGGCCTCTGCGTTTTAAACCAGGGGTTCGTGGTGTGGGGGATGGAGAAGGGGAAGGATTCCGAGTGGAAAAGTACCGAGTCACAATGGAGACAGGTGCCGGGGCCAGGACTCCTCCTGCCGAGCTGCCCAGGCTGGGAATGCGGATTTGCTCATAAACGTGGCCAGTGGGGAGGGTGGAGAGGAGAGCCCTTACCTGCAGCTCCCGTGGGTACTGTAGTGCCGTGGCTGTGTACCGGGTCCGGTGCGGTACCTGCCTGGTACTCCCTTTGTAATCGCCCACAGCGGAGCCTAGAGGAGCTCACCGGGTTCGGGCCTGGGATCAGAATCCTCATGTATGGGGTGTCTGTATGGAGGTTTTGTTTTTACAAAAATGGGGTTATACCACATACTACTCTACAACTTGATTTTCTCACCTAACAATACATCAGGGGTACCTCCGGGTCACAAAACATACTGAACTTTTTTTTTTAATGACTGTGTAATATCTTACTGGTTATAAATGAAACTCTTCAGTATTTCCCCTTTTGATAGACATTGAGACTATTTCCAGTCTTTGCCACAACAAATAATGTCAAGTGTGAATTTTTGTCCACATATCTTATGGACAGAATCTTCTATTTTTTTAGAATATAGTCCCCAAAGTAGGATGACTGAACCATTGGCTACATCATTATAATAGTTTTAAAAGGTATGGCAATTGTGCTCGCTTCGGCAGCACATATACTAAAAGGTATAGCAGTTTACGTTCCCCTTAATTATGAGAATGGCCTTTTCCTCTTGCCCTGAACTATTACACATTCTTAATTTTTCAACAAACGTTTGCCAATCCAATGAGCAAAAGTTATATGTTATTTTTACTTTAATTTGCATTTTCCTGGATGAGTGAGATTGAGCATCTTTTCACGTGTTTATTGAACATTTGCATTTTCCCTTCTGTCAGTTGCTTCATCATATCTTTTACCCATTTTTTTTTCCCCTTTGCTTGTTTGTCAAATGCCCCTGGAGATTGTCAATCCTGCTTGGAGGTGGGATTTAACGTGAGTTGGTGTGATCCCTGTAAGAAAAGTTGTAAAATTGAGTGGATTTTTGAAATGAGCACCTCGTTTGACCCCTTATTTTTCTTTTGATCAGTTAACAATTTGACTAACTTGAGGGACAAAAGGTAGGTCTTTTGGACTCCAAACTGTGACATTAGAGGATGGAAGCAGCAAAGTTTTCAAGAAATTGCTTTCTGAACTCAAAATTCTCACCAGCAATAAATTACGTTTATTCTCTCCTGTGGCTTATGTTTGCGGAGGGTGCGAAAACATTTAAAAAAAACTATTAATGTCTTTGCTTTACCTCCTCTCCTCCCGTCCCCTTGCAGTTGGGTCCGAAGAACACGTTAGACCTTACCATTCACCATGTTACAAGTAATTTCCATCTATGCTACGGATAAGAAATGAAAGCATGTAAATTTCAGTTTCAGTCTCTGTGAATGAAAGGCTAACCTTAACTTTGGGTAATATGCTTAGAACCCACCACCCCCCAACTCTTACGGTAAGGGGATACCAGGTAGGAAGTGGTTGCCAGTTGGTTGAATTACCCCAGCCCCTAGGAGCTTCCTCACTTAATCTCTGGCCAATCTCTGAGTAAGTAAATGGAATGTCATTCAAAATCTGACCGTAGTCTTATCTAGAGGTCCAGATCTGAGGGCCCAGAAGAAAGGCCAGGGCATATGCCTAATTCTCCTTGATTCTTATTATTGCCACAGCTTTTTCTGTTTGTTCTAAATAATTTTCCATAGGAAAAACAGCTCGTAAAATACCGAAGTAGAAGATTGAAAGTTTACAAGGATCCTCTGATGACAGAATGTGGCTTTAAAGCATTAATCTAGTTTATTGGTTGTTTAGTGCAAGATTTGTCAGCCTTCACATGCACTCTGTTCCCTTTGAAACGCATTCCCTCTCGCTGCCCTACTCCAGATTGGAGACCAGCACTCTGACACATTGATCCCAAGATCAGAGGGATGAAAGAGAGAAAGATCAAAAGGAAGCCAGGAAGCATAGGAAGAGGCATCATAGTTTAGGGACTGGAAAGTCTGACTGCCAAACATGCTGTCATCTTTAATCCATGGGTGTCTCATGAAGGAAGAACTTGGTAGTTCAAACAGAAATGAAGAATGCTTTGTACGTAGATGGATTTGGATATAAAGATCTATTTAAGAAAGTAATTAGCTAGGGTGAGCTAACATTGGAATGAACATTGTTCAGCCGTGAACATTGGAATTGAATGCTCATCCTCCCTGTGTGTGAATTTGAAATTAAAAAAATAGAGTAAACATAGTGGTGGCCAGTGCCTTTGCTGTGTTCTCTTTCCCTGCCCACTAAGCCCAAGGGTCCTGCCTAGTTTGCCTTAATCTTTCAAGTCACTTTTTTAGTGGTGACTCAGCCAGAATGACACCCTTTTATGTCCATTGTCTTTTTGTAATAACCAGTGAAAAGGCGTATGGATTCTTGATGGTCCAGACTCTATACAGTTAGACAATTACAGATAATGTTGTTACCAAGAAAAATTTTGAGGCCTTTGCTATGGATAGTTTTTTCAGCCACCCAAGTGTAATTCACTCTCTCTCTTTTTTTTTTTTAAAGTCCTTCCTTCCTTCCTTCCTTCCTTCCTTCCTTCCTTCCTTCCTTCCTTCCTTCCTTCCTTCCTTCCTTCCTTCCTTCCTTTCTTTCTTTCTTTCTTTCTTTCTTTCTTTCTTTCTTTCTTTCTTTCTTTATTTTGAGAGAGAAAGTGCACGAGTCGAGGAGGACCAGAGAGAGACGGAGAGAGTCCCAAGCAGACTCCCCACTGTCCACACACAACCTAATGTGGGGCTCAATCTCACAAACCATGAGCTAGATCATGACCTCAGCCAAAATCAAGAGTCAGAGGCTTAACTGACTGAGCACCAGATTCCCCCCTTTTACTCATTATCTTTTATGTCCCTCCCAGATAGCCAACTTTCCTAGTCAGAGCCTGGAAGCTAGAATTCAGGGACCATGTAGAAAAAGGGAAGAGAAAGAGTTAAGATTAGCTTTAAGCAAAATTTTGAAATAGAAGTTTGCCTTTGGAATTTATTGCCTAATGACTTTCGCTCTCATCACCCCAGATCTCAGGGTCCTTCTTGCTAGTTTGAGATTAGGCCCTAAACTAGACCTTCCTTTCGAGCTCTCCAAGTCTCTCCATCCTCATTCAAAACCCTTATTCCTTTATTCTGGAAGTTAGTCTTAACTGATACATTAGGACAAAGACCATTTGAATAAACACACTGATTTGTGAATGCTGGATATCACCTTTCTTGGGAGGGGAGAATTGCATTTTACAAGTGACAACAGATTTATAAGAAGGAACTTTTAATATTTCCTATTTTTGACATCATAATAAAGGAAGTGATGATACAAATATTACATCTTCTTCCCAGTCAGCTCCCCTAACATTTTCCATCTTCTCATAGTTTCCACTAGTTTTAGACCCATTAATCCTCGAAAGCCCCCATGATTTTTGTTATCACCCTCTCCCTTACCTGCCCTCCCAGTCTCCATGACAGCAACAACTGGGCACAGGTGGGTGAGGGGTTGGGGGAGAGCTGCAGCCATTTATTGGGATTGCTTCAGTGTTGGAGACTAACTTTATATATATATATATACACGTATATTATATATATATATATATACACATTAATATATATATGTATATATACGTATATATATATACGTATATATATATATACACATATATATATGTATATATATACACATATATATATACACATATAAATATATAAAAAATATATATATTTATAACATATATATATAATTTTATATATATATAAAAATATATATAAAATTATATATATATTTTTTTAGTGTTTATTTTTGATAGAGAGTGCAAGCAGGGGAGGGACAGAGAGAGGAGGGGACAGAGCATTGGAAGTGTGCTTTCAGCACAGAGCCCAATTGCAGGGCTTGAACTCATGAACTGTGAGATCATGACCTGAGCCAAAGTAAGATGCTTAACCAACTGAGCCACCTGGGTGCCCTTGGAGACTATGTTTATGGTGGGAGGGAGGGGTGCCTGGGGCCTCTTGGCACAAAGAGTGCAGCTGACCCTAGAGTCCATGAGGCATCCACCCAGAGTTGAGCTCATCAAAGGCACTTCCTGTGCTTGTGGCTCTTTACAGAGAAGTGTGTTCAGTCTCCAAGTCTCCGGCTCCCTGGTACTTGGAGCTGTTGAGTTCATATCAAATGCAATTTCCAAGCCACTTCAACCAATTGATCGCTAGAAAGTGGCTGTTCGGAACCACTCTGGAATAAGATCTAGGAACAGGAAGCTTCATCTGGAATAGGCCTAGGAAAGGTTGCTCCATGGTTATCCATGCTATAGCCTCTTCCATAGATAGCTCCCTTAGGGATCTCTGTTCTCTCACATTCTTGAGTCAGCAGTAGCTCTTGGGGCAAATTTTTGGAAGCATGTGAATTTCCTAAGCTTCAGGATGAGATGAGTGTTTTTTTCCTGGATCCAGGATACTACCTAGAAACTCATGAGTCTCAGTCAGGTGTTCTCAGATTTTAATGTGCCTATGAATCACAATGAAGATTCTGATACAGCAAGTCTGGGGTGGAACCTGGGAGTCTGCATTTCTAATAAGCTTCCTGGTGAGGCCCGTGCTTCTGGCCCACTGACACTTGGCGTAACACAGACCTGGAGCTATACTATCTACTCCATGAAACACTAGCCACTTTGTGACTACCTGAACTTAAAGATAAGTTAATTAAAAATTAGGTAAAATTAAATGTAATTTAATTAATTTAAATGTAATTTAGATGCTCATTGCCCCTATGTGGCTAGTGGCTGCCATGTTGGAGTGCACAGATTAAAATATATCCATTGTCACAGAAAGTTCTATTGGAGAGCACTGGTCTAGAGGAAGCGTCAATTTACATCATTCATTTCATCCACTTGTTCATTGAGTGTGTGTACCATGTGCCAAGTAGGAAGGTTGGTGCTGGGCGTTAAGACATGGTTCCAGCCAGCAGAGAAAGTAAACGTAGCCATATGTTTACTTTGGTGAGGGATCCAGAGTTGAGCATTTCTGCTACACCTAGAGATTTGAGTTTTCTCGAAAAGAGAATGTTGTCATGCAGCTTGTTAGAAAAAGTGTCCCTTGGGCATTTCGTCGGTCTTCGAAACCAAGCTCCGGAGTTATAAAATTGAGGTACTTACGAGATTGGCTACTGACAATGCGTATTTCTCTTAACCGTTTTAGGGCCATAATCATCAGAAATGGAGAAATCATCCCCATGTCTTCAGAGTTTACCCCTGAGACTGAGCGCCAGCGACTCCAGTACCTGGTAAGAGTCACGTAGGTTTGGTGGAGCGCCGCGGCATCAGGGATGGTGTCGACGCTGTGGTGAGGGAACATGATGCTGTTGACATGGGAGCAGGCCCACGAGAGTTGGATGACATATGGTATTAACTCCCCCCACGCACCTTCCGATCACACATCCTGGCAACACGTGTGACGACACACTCCACCTCCGTGAATTTATTATTGTGGCTGTTTCTCTCCCATCTGTAGCCAATGGAAGACATGATGTGCTCTGTTTTGTTTAACGGTTTGGGATGTGCAATACGAAATGGGGTGTTGAATCACACAGATACCTTTCTTCCTTGGCCTGCTGCTCACTTTAACTCAAAATGGGGGCTCCGTGCTGGGGAGGAGGGCAGCCCCAGATCCTGCTGACACCCCACCACTTGATGCACGGTTAGGAAGTCTCAGAGGCCCTTTGGGAAAGCATGCAGGCGTCTGAAAGCCTGTTTCTATCCTGAAAATAAGCTCCCAGTTTAAATCTCCCTCTTCGGAGTGAAATTACGAGTGGGCTAGAGGAAGGTGTTTGGGTTTTTAAGATCTTGAGCATTTTTGCTTCACCTAGAGATTTGAGTTTTCTGGAAAAGAGAACAGACCTAATTCCCTATCCTCAAGTTCCAGGGGGAGGGTGTTTGGCTTAGAATCTCACTTGAGCAACAGTGGCAATCACGCTAGGTTACTTTGGATATTTTTGGGGACTGAACAGCGTGACAAGTAGTTCTGTGGCTGAAGTATTGTCTTGCCAACTGGCTTTCTTTCTAGACAACATAGCTAGTGACCCTCTGCTCTTAGGAAACAAACTGACCCAGGCTACCCAAAAGGACTTTGCTCATGGCTCTGAATTTCAGCGTGTGTGGACAGTCAAGGTTTGATTACTTTGGTCGATTTAGAAAGTGGCTGCGCACTTTCCCCTCAATTCCCTTGTCTGTTTGGTTTGTTTTACTCAATAGCTAAGCTGTGTTGCTCTGGTATAGAATGACAGCAGGAATCCGGGCTCAATGTAAAAATATTTCTTCACTCTTTGATTGTTGTTCTCTAGCCTTTCTGTTGTCTTTTTCAAGTGGATAAACTTGTAGCCACTCCTAGGAACCCGACTTGAGGGCTCTCATTTTTTTTTTTTTTTTCTGGCACTCTAGGCAGGGGGAAGGGATCCCGTCCTGGCTCTGTTACTTGCTGGCTGGGTGTCTTTGTGCAGGCGTCTTAACCTTTCCAGACCTCAGTTTGTCACTTTACAGTGGGAAGCTAAACGAGCAGGTCACCAAGGCCCGCTCAGGCTGCAAGGGTCATTCTTCCGAGTAGAGTTCAAAACAGCTGGCCTCCTTGTCACCTGTCTGGCTTTTTCTAGTCCATCTTCTACAAAGCCACCCAAGTGATCTGATCATGGACTGTATCTCTTCCCTGCCTTAAGTCCTTTGGCTCCTCATAGTGTGCACAATGCAGGTCACACGTGGTCGAGCCAGAATCATGGTCCCCGTCCACCTCTCCTGCATCGTTTCTCTGTTGCCTCTACCAACACCACCATGCATTTCAGGCTGCAAGCAGAGAGCTACCTTCCATATTTGGGACGCACTTCGATCTCCCCGACCTCTTTGCCTTTGGAAATATTCTCTGCCTGGGTGGCCCTTCCCCTGTCCTCTGTCAGGAAAACTGTTTCCCATCCTTTGAGACTCCAACATAAGTGTCATTTCCTCTAGGAGGTGTCCCCTAACTCTCCCGGGAGGGGGTCAGTCCCCCGTGCTTGCAGAGCCGTGTAGAAGCCTCTAGCTCTCGGCGTATGGTATTGTATTGCTGGTCACGATCGCTCTCTCCCCTTCCAGACTGAGTCCTGAGGGCAGGCTCCTTAGTCGCTTCACGTTGCCAGTTCCCAGCACAGAGGAGATACTGAAGCGGGATTTGTTGGCTCGATGAAAGAACCAGAATTTGTATTGACGTCTGGATCATTACCACACAGTACTCTCCCTTCCACCTTCCCTTGAAGCCTATCATAGCCCTTTGCCTGCCTGTGCCTCGACTGCAGCCTGCCTTCATCACCTCCTTACCATTTCCTGTTTTCCCACTAAAGGCAATGAGAAGTAGCAGGTTAACATTTTTTTATTTTGAAATCGTTTCACATTTTCATGTTACAAGAATGGCCCAGAAAGATCAAAACATTAATTTTTAAGGAGGGACGGGAAGGCTGACATGTGTCAGATTCCTAAATACTGGTGGTCTATTTTCCGATGTTCGGAATGAGACGTGTGTTGGCTTCTGATCTCAGCGTTGTCGTGTAACTGTGTCTGTGATTCCTATAGTCCCTGGTTTCGTCACCAGTAACAGGCTTAGGAAGCCTCAGAAGGTGGGTGGAATGATTAAATGAAAACTGTATGCAGAATTCTTTTGTGGCACATAGTTCTCATTTGGTTTTTATTTGATGAATCAGTCTTCAAATCCTACTGGCCTGCAAACCACAGAGATTTATTTTCTTATTTTTAATTTGATAATCACTGCTAATGTTCCGAAGATTAACATGTATTTTTGTGTTACTCTTGAGCAATCAATGTGGATGCTCTTAGCCCATAGAACTGAGCCTAACAGCTGAATTTCCAAAAGGTGCAAACCATGTCTCCATTCTCTTTTGTTGTTGTTGTTCCCATTCTTTTTAATCCTTACTGCTAATACATATGCGTTTCTCTGGTTAATAACTGTTCTCCCCGGACAACAGGAGTGTAAATGACCAGAACGTGAAATATCCTGGTTGTCCAACTTCCTATACTGCCAGGAGTCTAAAAATGTACTCTTTGAAATGAATAAATCCAGTAGTAATAGTCACATGATCTGTGATGCAAATCTTTGTGGTAAAGCTTTGGAGAGAATTAAGGGATTTATAGTATAACATAACCTTGCGGTGAAGCCTTTGTGGTAAAGTATTTGAGGGAATTAGGAGGTAGATAGCATAAAACCTTAAAAATAATATCAATTAGGAGAGGAAAACACTGGTGTGATGACTTCTCTCAGCCCAGCCCAGGCGTGAGCTGTGTGATCCCACACCCCTCGCGTGATGTCTCTGAATCTCTCCTACGTGAAATGTGTAGGACACCTCCCTTGAGATTTTTTTCTGTAGGTTCTGAAATCAGGATGAAAAGTGATCCCACAGCAATATAAAATACAGTGCATACCTTATAATTTTATGTGCATTTAGTCCTACCAGTTCATTTTTTTTTTTGGAACATCAGTTCCCTAGAACTAATTATGAAACACTTCAGTGCATTGGGGGTTGTGGTACCTTTTACGTGATCTAAACGAGTTAGAACATCACTGGAAAGTTAACAATGTATTCCTTACTCTGAGGTCAAATTAAAATTTCTTTTTATGATGTGTGAAGAAACATTTATGGCCGAATCATTAAAACTTCTAAGTTCCCAGAGACTTACTCGTCTGGAGCATGATCCAGTCCCAAGGCTATTTGACTTGTAGAAACAGTTCGTGATATTCTCAGAGGTGGGGGAGATGCAGAGCCCGTTGGACACACACCATTTTGATCCACATCGAAGGGGGAGGTTCTTGGGATGCGCGGTCTGGACATTTGGGGTTAACCGAACAAGAAGCAGATTATGACACTGGATGTGGCAGGCATGTTAATTTTGTTTGGTCTTGTATCCTGACCTTCGTGAGGCTCTTAGGTCATGTGAACTGTGTTCCGTAGACTCTTGGGCAGGGTGATTAATCAGGCTTGAGGGTTTGATGTGTTCACACGGAATGTGGCAGGTGTGTGATGAAGGGGTCAGGGGCACCGTCCCAGCAGCCAGGAAGTGCTGCTGGTCCTAGAGTCACCAGTAAGCCTTGCTCTTCTGTCGCTGTGCTTTTTTTTTTTTTTTCTTTTTCTTTTTACAGTTTCCAGGGTGATTGAAATAAAATAGTTAAGGAGGTCCACCAAGCTAGACAGAATGTTTGGATGGAGCTGGGACTCAGACGGGAGGGAAAGAAGTCTGGTTGTGGATGTGTCTCAGCAGAATTGACCTCCCTGATGCTGTGGCCTCCAGAAAACCGCCCCACCTCTGCTTCAGGTGACAGCAAGGGAGGAATCGCCCTCAGGGGAACCTCCACAGCCCTGAGGTGCGAGAGCGTTGTCTTCCCCTCAGTTCTGCCTAGATGTATTTATAAACTCTGATTTGATTACATTAAGATGTGCTGGTATCGTCAGGCCTTCAACTTATGTCCTTGTGTCCTCATGGATAATCCAAGTTTGCAGCTGTTTTTCATCAAGGGCAATGTACAGAAGAGAAGAAAGTGAGTTTCAAACGCACAGCTGATACGTACAAGTGCAGCATTATCGAAGGCAGTTTCTTGTGGTGTCCTTGGAACTACCCCCAGCCTTCTGTGCCGAGTCCGATTCTGTTTGTCCGCCGTGTCCCTGGTGTTGGCTTTGGAAAGGTTTCAAGGTCGACAGTGTTGTGCCACTTAACTTTTTGGGATTTCTCATGATCACGAGTTATCTCCCAAAAAGTATATTACTTAAACGTGAACCTGCTTAAAAGCACGATACTTTAATTTGGGAGGGTCAAGCGTGCTAGTGAGTAAAATTGACTGACCCACCACTGCCACATCACATTTAACCTTGAGAGCAGGTTGTGAAGCCCAGAAAGCCTTTCTTTAGTCACAGGCAACTTCACCACCACTCTGCTTTGCTTGGTGACAGAGTCATGGAAAAATCCACTCTAATCCTACCTCTTTCCCCCACTTTAACCCTTTTTCACAAAACTGCCTGTGAGTTTGAGAACTTCTAATTTAAAAATGGCAGGCAAAAAAATGGTTGCCATTTTTCATATGCGCTATAGGTTCAACTGATCACACAGGTGTCACAGAGAAGCCAGGAGCTATTTTTCTTGGGGGGTGGGGATGGGGGAGAGAGAATCTCAAGCAGGCTCCGTGCTTAGCACAGAGCCCGACACAGAGCTTGATCCCACGACCCTGGGACCAGGACCTGAGGCAAAATCAAGAGCCAGACATCCAACAACTGAGCCACCCAGGTGCCCCAGCCAGGAGATTTTTAGAGCACAAAACTGGCACTGCCCAGAGTGTTAGAGGCAGAGCTTATATTTGGCCATCCTAGGAGCACTGCTTGGTGTCAGGGAAGACTCTAAAGATGTTAGCACTTAGAATTGAACCTCACCACTTCTAGAGCTTTATTTTGAAAATGAATATAAATGGATGTTTTGTTTATTCCAGGTTGGGAGGAGGAGTCAGAGGCTTGATGCTGAGGCATTCTGTACCTGCTCGGCAGAGCTAAGGAAGTGAATTCACACAGCTAAACAAATAACCACAAGAATGGATCCCTAACTACTTTTATTCTTAGAAAAACGCAGTCTTCTGCACAGTTGCTACACATATATAATCTTTAGATTCTCTAAAACCCCTTTTCCCTCCAACATTCTGAATAAAAAGTTGGGCACATAAAGCCAGAGCCATCTGTCCATAAGGTCCCTTAAAAATTGGTCTTAGTGTAAAGAAGCAAGATAGTGTCATGCATCCATTAAAGATGTGAAAGTTAAATATGCTTTGAAAGAGGTAGATAGCATTCCCTGAGGTTTACTAGGGCAAAAGCTTAGCTGTCTATGAAAAGTTTTCTCTGCTCCCGTTGCTTGATCAGCGAAATGGGGTAATTACAGGACCCTCAAGGACCCCCAAGACTGGTTTGAGGACTGAAGAGTTAATATTCATAATGTGCTTACAACAGTGCCTAGATCAGAGACAAAATAAAATCTCTTAGTTTCAAATCTAACTATATATGAAGAACTTTTTTTATGGCCGCCCTGCCATTGGACTACTCCTGTGGCCTTTTATAAAATGTATAAATTCCATTTGCATATGCAAAGGATGATACACAGGCACATCTTTTTTGCTGACATGAGTTGTTCTCTCTTCAAATGAATTCCTTTCCCAGACTTTTACTTGGGAAGAAAAAGCATTAAGCATATGAATATGGAAACTTTATATGTTTTATGTAAATGACTACTTTTTAGCCCTTATTCTATACATTAAACTGTTGTAGGGTTGACAAATCTAGGCAATTTTGTTTAATATATCCATTTGCATACAAGTTTCCATGTGGCTCCTTTATCGTAAGCTATATTTTAAAGTTATTTTAGGGGCATGCTTTTCTCTAGTTGATGGGTACAGTCCCATGTAGAAATTTAAATGTGAATCTTTCTTGACATCCATGTAAACCAGACAGAATCTTATCAATATTCAATTTTATAATAGCATATATACATAAGCTTGGTTCTTGTTACTCTGAGATTTTTAAGGATAAATTAAGACTGAGAGAATTCTTTATGAAAGACTCCGACACATACATATTTAGATCTCAGCCATTTAACATTTTCCTTTCATTTTTGTTTAACCCAAACCAAAATACTCTTTTCCTGCACTGCAAATTGGGTAGTCAGCCTTGGCTCTGGAAGAGCTATCTCGTTTGACCGTTAGTGCGACCATCAGTGGGCTTGGTTGATGTTACTAATTTCATTTCATTCGTGACCATAGACTTACTATCATGGTAAATCAACTTAAAATATAAAACCTCCAGTCCTCTGATCTGATGAGGTTTTTTTCCCTCCTGAGGGCAAGGAAGAGGAGAGATTACTCAATTTTTTATTAAGATTTGTGTTAAACACTGAAAATCCTCATTTGATAACTTCCTTTCAAATATTGAGAAGGCTGAACTTTTTTTTCTGAAATTAAAAAAAAAAAGCTCAAAAAACAAAGTGGGGACAAGGTGCCTGGGTGGTTCTGTCTGTTGAGTGTCCAACTTTTGATTTTGGCTCAGGTCATGATCTCATGGTTCATGAGATCAAGCCCCAAGTTGGGCTCTGTGCTGGCAGCGTGGAGGCTCCTTGGGATTCTCTCTCTCCCTCTCTCTCTACCCCTTCCCAGTTCATGTGTATGCTCGCTTTGTCTCTTAAAGATAAACTTAAAAAAAAAAAAAAAAGAGCTCATATAAAAGTTTCCTAGTAAGAGGACTTCACAAACGATTTCCTGTTGTGGAATCTGCCCTCTCATTTGACACATGAGTGTTTTCACTTTCCATATTCTGCTGATGGGAGTAGAAGTTCAAACAACTACCTTGTAAAAGTGTTTGGCCCAGGGAAAAAGGGTTTGGCACAGCCGTTCCTCTCCTAGGTGTGCACCTAACCAGAGTGTGCACAGTAGCTCAGGATGTACTTGCCCAAACTGGAAACTGCCCAAATGTCCACGGAGAGTAGAACGGATAAGACGATTGTCAGTCATAGTCACGAGCTGGAATGCCATGCGGTACTGAGGATGAACACGTTTTAACTACATGCAACAACGTGGCTGAATCACACCGACTTAACACCCAGCACTGGGGACAGCTTATAGGATCCCATAGTAAGTATAGAAACAGGTGAAACCAACACATAGTTTGGGATAGTGCTTCCGCTGGGGAGAGCAGTGATCAAATGGGGTCCTGACCACAGGTGCTGACCATGTATTGTTTCTTGATCTAGAGCCCAGTTACACAAGTGTGTCAAATTTGTGAAAATATGTTGACCCATACACATATGATACGGTAACTTTACTGTGTATTTAACTGTTATTATTGTTTGGGGGAGGGACCTTCTTTGGGGCTCTCCAGGAGCCCAAGGTGAAGGGGCTGGGCAAGTTCCCCAGAAAGGCACCCTTCTGCCACCTATCTGTTCTCTCCTGAGAGCAGTTCCAAAAGCCCTACTCACCATGCTGCTATGCACTCCCTTGCCTCTGCTCTTGCTGCTCTGGCCTCAGAGGCCTTGCCTGATCAGCTGTTCAGATGCTTTTCAGATTCTGTCCAACCCACCCAGTGAGTGCCCCGCTCTTTGTTCCTTAGCCCCTAGGGATATCTGTTTCCACCCATAAGCCTTCCTCAGTCTCCCCAACTAATGTGTGAACTCTGAACAGATGGACTTCCTTTTTTGTTCTTTGAGTCCCAGCCCCTGATACCTGGCACATGGAGGAGCTCATGTGTTAGCTGCATGCATTCTTCTGGCTGGAAACTCCTGAACCTGGGACAATCCTCTCAGTAGCTGGCACGGCTCACTCACATTGTGGCCACAAAGTAGCAGAAGGAAATTTTATTATTAAAAGGAGTAACCAATTTGTGTTTCCCAGCAGCAGTTGGTTTTTTTTTTTTTTTTTTTTTTTTTTTTAACGCTTATTTATTTTTGAGACAGAGAGAGACAGAGCATGAACGGAGGAGGGTCAGAGAGAGAGGGAGACACAGAATCCGAAACAGGCCCCAGGCTCTGAGCTGTCAGCACAGAGCCCGACGCGGGGTTCAAACCCACGGACCGTGAGATCATGACCTGAGCCGAAGTCAGACGCTTAACCGACCAAGCCACCCAGGTGCCCCCCAGCAGACAGTTTTAAGTAATCTCAGGACCCACCGTCTCAGTGTCCACAGGAAGCATGGTGTTTGGCCTCCTCCCATTGCCGTTATAGACATATCACTCTCTAGATCTGGGTTCCTACTTCCACTCCCTGTTTTTGCCCTGCCCTGCCAGGGTACTCAAAGCTCTCCCCAGCCCAGGAGGGTGGAGCTCAGATCCATGTGCTCCAGAGTGAGACAGATCTGGGTTCAAGTTACTCACCCAGTCTGCTTCCATGAGAGGCTTCTTAGAAGGTTCTAGACAACATCTCTTTTGCAAGCTTGTCCCCTCCTGTTATGGCTGAACTCAGAGATTCTCACTGGGATGGGGTGGTTGTGTTTCTTCACAGTAAGTGCTTACTTCCGTCCCCTTGCAGCTGGTTTCTTCCCAGGACTAGAGAGGAAAGCAGCCAGAAGACGACGTCTGATCCTCCTTCCCCATCTCTGACATCCTGCCACTGCTTGGCACAGCAGGTTACTCCAGCATCGTTTTCCTAGATGAGCTGTCTCTTCTTTCCCTGGCCAAATGCAACCATGTCTGGAAGTTTATTCTCATTAGCTGTTCAGAGACTAAGTGGCAAGGACATGGCCTACCCTCTTTTTAACAAACCTGTACTCTGCACACTCCTTAAAAGACAACTGGCAACCTATCTTTGCTTGTGTTGGGGCAGAGGTTACCAAGCTTTCTTTCCAGGGGCCATTTGCATCACACGCGTGAACTCCAGTGTACCTCCACTCCCTTACCTCGGTGAGGAACATTCTATTGTGCTTCCTTGTAGGAAAGCCTCAAGTTTTAGGATAAAGATGGAGGCACAAAGAGTGGTCCATTTTTTTACATGGAACAGGCCAACACACTTTAAGTTGGATTTTAATATAGAATACATTTCTAGGTTTCTAGTCGGCATGCTTATTAAGTAGAGAAGAGACATGACATTATTTAGACATTCTTAGGAGTGTGAAATATCATGAGGTTTGAAATGGTATAATTTCACCCACACACATGTGGTTTTACAAGAAGATATCTATTGAATTATAAAAAGTTAACTAAATCCAAAATATAGTAATGTGTGTCCAAGATGTTTTTTTTTTAATTTTTTTTAATGTTTATTTATTTTTGAGACAGAGAGAGACAGAGCATGAATGGGGGAGGGCCAGAGAGAGAGGGAGACACAGAATGTGAAGCAGGCTCCAGGCTCTGAGCTGTCAGCACAGAGCCCAATGCGGGGCTCGAACTCACGGACCGTGAGATCATGACCTGAGCTGAAGTCGGACGCTTAACCGACTGGGCCACCCAGGCACCCCCCAAGATTGTTTTTATGTGCTATGGACCTTAGTTTTAACTTTTTCAAAAGATTGAAAGCTGTATTGTATTATTTTGTGAAGTTTAATCACCAAGTGTAACTGAGTAAAGCAGGTCAGAATGTTCTGTATTCATTCTCCCAGCACATACTTACTTGGAGTCTTTACTGTGTTAGGTGCTGTGCTTGGCTCTGGCATATAGCTAAGGTTTAAAAATAATGAACATATTCAAGTGTGGTGGGTATCACTTGCATCACCATGCAGATGTTCTAACATACATATGTCCAAATAGCAGCATCAGGAGAAAAAGCTAAACTATGTCCACCATATTAGAAAAATAAGGGATGTTTAGGAAACTGTCTAGAATTTTTATTTTGTAGGGATCTTAATGTGTGCCTCCTCTCCTTCCTTGCATTTTTATCCCATTAAGGTCACATTTGTAACAAGCCAGCCTATGAAATGTGCCTTGGGAAGGGACAGTAGTCACGTATACCTATTTATGTATGAGTGGCCCGGATATGAGTAGTAGAGTAAAACTTGCCAAAATTGTCCATGAATTTTACAAGTTTGGACTCCAGAAATTATGGGGTTTTATTGCTGAGAGGAGCCTAACAAATTCTTACACTCACATTTTACAGTCTTTAAACTCTGGGTGTGTTGCTTACATTGAATTTAGCATAAAATCACTTTCGACGCTCAAGGTTCCAGAACGCTGATGTGAGCACTGCTTCTGGCAGGGCAGGCCAGCTCTAATGAAGTAACCCTAACCAGTCGTGTTACCTGAATGCTGCACAGCCTCTGAGAAGTTGTTTCTGAGTTGCCAAGTTGTGGCCCACTCTGCTTCTGAGAATAAAATGTCTCTGTGCTGGCCAACAGACACACGAAAAGATGCTCAGTATCACTGATCATCAGGGAAATGCAAATCAAAACCACAATGAGATACCACCTCACACCTGTCACAATGGCCAAAATCAACAACAGAAGGAACAAGTGTTGGTGAGGATGTGGAAAAAGAGAAATACTCTTCCACTGTTGGTGCAAATGCAAACTGGTGCAGCCACTCTGGAAAACAGCATGGAGGCTCCTCAAAAAGTTGAAAATAGAACTCCCCTGTGATTCAGTAATCATACTACTGGGTATTTACCCAAACAATACAAGGACACTAATTCAGAGGAATATATATGCATTTCAATGTTTATGGTGGCATTATTTATAGTAGCCATATTATGGAAGCAACCCAAGTGTCCATCAATAGATGAATGAATAAAGATGTGATAAACACATGTACGTGCATGTGTGCGTGTACACACACACACACACAGGAATATTATCCAGCCATGAAAAAGAATGAAATCTTGCCATTTCCAATGACTTGAGTGGAGCTAGAGAGTATTATGCTAAGCAAAATAAGTCAGAGAAAGATAAATAACATGTGATTTCATTCATGTATAGAGTTTAAGAAGCAAAGGAGCATAGGAAAAAGAGGGGTGCCTAGGTGGCTCATTCAGTTAAGTGTCCGACTCTTGATTTTGGCTCAGGTCATGATCCCAGGGTCATGGGATTGAGCCCCACGTTGGGCTCCATGCTGAGCGTGGAGCCTGCTTAAGATTCTCTTTCTCTCCCTTCCTCCCTCCCTCCCTGCCCCTCTCCCCTCCCTTGCTTGCACATACTCTGTCTCACTAAAATAAAAATAAAAAGTGGGGGCACCTGGGTGAGTCAGTCTTTTAAGCATCCGACTCTTGATTTTGGCTCAGGTCATGATCTCACAGTTTGTGAGTTCAAGCCACCATTGTCAGCATGGAGGCTATTTGGGATTCTCTCATCCCTCTCTCTGCCCCTCCCCCGCTCATGCTTTCTCTCACTCAAAAAACAAGCAATCAAACAACAACAACAACAACAACAAAACAGAGAGACAAACCAAGAAACAAATCCTTAACTATAGAGAACAAACAGAGGGTCACCAGAGGGGAGGTGTGTAGGGGGATGGGTGAAGTAGGTGAAGGGAATTAAGAGTTCACTTACCAGGATGAGCACTAAGTAATGTATAGAATTGTTGAATCACTATATTGTACACCTGAAACTAATATAATACTGTATTTTAACTCTATTGGAATTAAAATAAAAACTTAAAAACTGTTCTCAAAAAAAATTTTTTAGTTTTTTCAAACAAAAGCAATACCTGTTCAGTAGTAGAAATAATCACAAATAGAGGTAAGTCAAAAAGGAAACCATCAGATAACATTTTACAATATTTAGATGGCTGAGCGTATGTACTTCTATAAACATGTATACCTAGAAGACCATGTTACCGACTGAATGTTTGCACTGGTATCCTCCCCAACGCCCCCCCCCGCCAAAAAAAAAACCCTTCTGTTGAAGCCCTACCCCCCATGTATGCCAAATTTGGAAATAGGACCTTTTTAGAAACAAGGTTAAATGAGGCCATAAGAGTGGGGCCTTCATCAGATAGGACTAATGTCTTGATAAGAATAGACCTCAGAGAGCTTGATTTCTCACCCCAAGAGACAGAGGAAAGCCCGTATGAGGTGCAGTAAGAGGGGGCAGTCTGTAAGCCAGGCAGAGAATCTGCTGGCATTTTGATCTTGGACTTCCTGGCCTCCAGGACAGTGAGACCTAAGTGTTTGCTGTTCATACCCCTCCCCGTCTGTGGTATTTCCATATAACAGCCCACCTAAGATGAAATCTGAAAATTTCCACGATCATTGCAGAAAAAGACACACAAATGAGCAGAGAAGTAGGTTTTCCTCTGAAAACCAACAGGTATGTGTCCCACTGTATTTTAGCATCTCATTTTTCGTTAATTAACCACCTATTTGCTCTATTTGTACTTAGTTTTTGAGTTGTTTTTTCTTCAACACCAGGACCTCCATCGGGTCTGACAAATAGGACAATAGTGAGTATTGAAAGTGCTGGTAAGAAGGGGGTCTACTATTAGGACATGGCGATTTTTAAAAGTAGTAAAAATATGTCATTGGTACACATGGAATACAGGTGAATTCTGTGGTGAGCAAAATCGTGACAGAAAATATCTTGCATCATACGAAATGTGCTGTGGCAGGTCGAGGAAGAAAAATGACCATAAAAGTAGAGAAATTTAAGGGTGTGACATATCAGTGGAGGATGAATATTGCAGTATTTCTTCAGAGCTAAGGTGCTTTTGTTTTCACCCTTTGACATATCTGAAGTTGAGATATTTTACCACTGATTGTTGCTGTCAGCCAAGTGGCAGGCATGACACAGGTGTCCTCTCCTGGGCATGTGTAAACATCAAAAGAACAGCACCAAACTTGCAGGATGGGCGGCTGGCAGCTTAGAAGAAAACCCTGAAGGCAAAAATGAAGCACTCTTAAAGCCTTTGTGGATTTGCAGAGGGGCTTGGAGGTGTGAATCTGACTTGTTCAGCCACATTCCAGAAGTGGGAGTCAGAAGTTAGCTGGCTCTGGATAACTGCAGAGCTGACTTAAGAACTTTGCACCCCTGGTTCTGAGGCTCCTAGTTCTAGGGTGAATTATTTAAGAAATGTTGCATCGCCAACGGTCCCATGGAACACAGGCCACTATTGCGTGGGAAATTGTGACCGTTAATGATTCAGAGTTGAAAACTGATGAGCAGTGGAATTCTCAATGTGAAGACGTTTTGGAAAACCTTATCCAATATACTTCACCTATGTAATCTTCTTAAATATACCCCAGAGGGATATGTAAAAATTTGTCTAAGTCCAAAGGAGCCCTTTCAAAAAGAATAAAATAAAAATTCAAAGTGGTAAGAAAGTATTGCACTTAGTTTCGTTGGCAGCTTCCCCTCGTTTCTTAGAGGTAATAAAATAATAACTCATTTGAAAAGAGCATCTTAGAACTGATGAAACACCATAGCCTATTGCTATAATGGGGAGAAAGCAAGACCCTGAAAGCCCCTGCAAGTGAAGGGGATACAAATGTCACAGGAACAAGGGCTTTAAGGGCCACTTAGAGCCTGCTCATCTTCAGAGGGAGAGGTGAGGTGACCCTTGCAGAGAGTGAGCTGCTCAGGAGATCCTGGCTACTTTGCAGATCTTCCCTCACAACTGTCCAGACAAACGTGTACTAGCAAAAAGGGTATGAGGGTACCCAGGGAAAGCACCATCAGAGGGCCACTCACTCTCCTGGAAACGCGGCCAGGTGCCTGGAACACTGTACATTGATCTCTGAGGCACTTGGGTCTGTGAAGAAATGGACTTAGAAATATGGCCTTTGGATCCTAACCTGTTTGTTAATGAAATGTATGTGGGGCATTTACCGATATTTCTTCACACACATTCATTTGTATGTACCTATATGCCTTGTATCTAGATCTGTGTGTATATGACACAACTTACATGAGCTCATACACCTACACGCACACGCACTCACATACGTTGTTTGATAACCTGTGTTTTTACATCTGTCTGTCCTTTCTTTCCATGTCATTACATATTTGCTGTAGTATCATTGTAAATGACACCATAGAATTCCTTTGTATAGATTTTTTTACTAATTTATTTAGTCCCTCATACTATTAAAGGATTTCTTTTAGCTTCTTCAGGAGCATTCTTGTGGCCAAATTGGGTGCAGATCTGTAATTTTTTGTTAACTGGATCCTCACAGGTACCTATTGACCATTTAGAATTTGCATGGTCCAGGGCCCTTGGTCCTTTTGCCCACTTTTTTTTTTTTTTTTTTTTTTTTTTTTTTTTTTGTAAATGTGTGCAGGTTCAAGGGTTGGGATGGGTGTTTGTGGACATGTTATTAGGCTTCGGCTCTGAGACCACCCAGCCCTGGATGATGACCTTGGGCTAGGTGTCTTAAGTTCTTTGGGCCTTAGTCTCCTCATTTGTAAATTGACTCTATGACATGTGCTTTGTAGGATTGTTGAGGTTGTGACAAGCATATCAAGTGCCTGGTACATGGTAATCCCTAACTCAGGTTGCCAGCCAGGCTAGGCCAGCTTGGGGAGTGGGGTATAGAGTCCCAAAGCTCTAGGAGATGATAACGGGTACATAGTGGGTGTTGCTATTCACGGACTAATTATGCCTCTGCTCCTTCGGTCAGTACAGCTGGCTTCCTGGGTGTGTGACTCCTGCGGCTGCACAGGGCTCTGTACGTGGTTATTCTTAGTTTTGAACACAGTCTCCATATTTTCATTTTGCACTGGACCCTACAGTTTGTGTATCCAGTTCCACCTTGTAAGGTTGTTGGCAGTGTGATGCAAGAGGTCACAAAGCACATTCCGTAGTGCCAAGGATGTAATAGATATCGGTAATCATTAGATGGATATAATAACTTTTTATGAGCTGAGACAACTACAATAAGTGCATTCATTTAATTATTAAAAGTGTGAGGTAAATACATAATTAATCTGAGATTGAGAAACTGAAGCTCCAGAAGCTAAATCACCAACTAAAATTACACAGCTTATACACGCAGAACTTGGATTCAAACCCAAGTTCACCTCACCCAAAGCCCACACCACTGACCTGCCCTATTAAGTACTCCCTTCCTTCCTTCCCAGGGAACCTCTCTGTAAAGGTCAGTGTTTAAGCGTCCTTGATACTCATCAGCAGCCCAACCCTCATCCCTAGCAGAGGTTTCAGAGCCCCTCAGAATGTTCCAGAATTCCTGTCAGACCTGGGAAATTTGGGGGCTACAGAAGACAGTAAAGACAGTTCACCTTCTCAGTACTGCCCTGCCGTGTCTCCAAGCCTGCTCAGAGTTCTGTTATCTGGCCGAATCTAGCCAACCCAGTGACAGTTCAGCTTGTGTCCCTTGACTCCTGATATACTTAGCTTAGGATGACCGATGTCCAACTAAACCTCCAAACTACCATGAGAATCAGCAGGAGATCTGCTGGTGTCAGATCTTGGGAAAGAGGCTGTGGGAGATGCCTGTTTCCAGGAGACTGAGGACATGGCCATCTGTCCTGTGGCAGGGATCCCTTGCTTTTCTACAGTGCCAGGTCATGATTTGCTCTGCCTACTCTTCCCTGCCAAAAATTTTTTAAAAATTAAGAAAATAATGAAGGGAGGGAGGAAAAGGATCCATTCCAGCACACTGCTAGTAAGTGGGCGTACAGCTTGGTACAAGGAAGCTTCCGTGCAAGTTTGCTTTTAGTGTGTGTGGCCTTCGAGCGGGGAAATTAATACTTGAGCATTTCATCTCTTGGATAGCGGATTTGAATTTTGAATGTGACAATGAGACTGTTTGTTGTTTCAAAGCAATTCCCTAAGTGGCTGTTTGCTCAAGACTTTTGTAGTGTGAACAGAGATTTGGGGGAGGGGAGGAAGCCATCTGCTCTGGAATAGTCTTCCAATTACATGATCAAATTACTGCAGAGCAAAATGGAGGGAGTCCAACAGAAAGTTCCTGTCTGGTGTATCCAGCCCCAACCTGCTCTCTTGGGCCATTGTGTCAATGTGGAGATTCACATGTAGGTTTCAAAGGCAAGGCCATGATCGCCAAGAGTGTGAGCAGGAGAGGAGCAGAGAAAGCCAAGCAGAGTGGGGGAGAGCTTTCACGTTGCATCAACATGCTGTTCAGGAAAATGAAAAGATCTTGGATTTGAATTAAATGAACTTTTGGAGAAACTCCGTTTCTTTTCCTCTTGACTTTAGCAATCCATGTCTCTGATTACAATTAATTTATCATGTCAAATGAAAAAGTTATATCCCTTTATAAGTTCAGTTAGTGATTTTTTATTCGCTGATATTCTTGTAGAATAGAAATGTTTATTCTATTTGTTGAATACACCTATTTTTTCCCCTTAAAATAGAACAGTTTTCTGGTTTTTGAAATATGTCTTGATTTACAAAACATTATTGAGTCTTATTTTTTCTCCTAAATATGTGAGTATTTTTTTCTTTTTATTTCTTTTGCTATTAGGCATTCATGCAGCCTCACTTGCTGGGAAACGAATTCACACATTTGGAGTTTCCAAGGAGAGTACAGAGAAAGGAACTTGGAAAGAAGATGCTCTACAGGGACTTTAATATGACAGGCTGGTAAGAACATGCCTCCCTCTGCCTCAGCACTGCCACAGTATGTGTGAAGGAATCATCACCGTCATAAAAAGCCACTCATGCAGTTTGGATCAGGTAGTGCGGCCAGAGACCTGGGTTGGTGGCAAAGGACTGGGAACGTTGCTTCTTCTCTTTTCGCCTGGGCGCCAGTTCTTAAATTGCGGTGTTGGTCTGCCTCTGTACTTCCCTGACGTCCTCCCTGGGGACACTAGACCCCACGAAGCTGACATAATTCGTCACTTCACATGCACAAGCGTTTTTGAGGCTTTAAAACACATTTAAGTTGGTTTTTTTTAGGTCAGGGGCTCGAAGGAACAGGCTAACAGTTAATTGAGCCAAACTGGCCTGGATTTGAATCTGAACTCTGAGCTTTCTAAAGAGGCAAAGTTAGGTAAAGTACTTAACCCCTATGAGCCTAACTTTCTATGGATAAAGTGAAAAAAATAGGCTCTTTGAAGGGGTTGCTGTAAGGACTAGAGGTAATGAGCCATCTTCATTATTTTTTCACATTTACATTGCGATAAGAATCTTGGCAAGGGGCGTCTTCCTCCCACAACACACCTATGTCAGCACCAAGATCACTTCTGTGGTGGATCAGTGGCTAACAGTGACTAAGACCTCACCTGTTTCTTCCATATGAAAATAGGATATAAAGTACGTATACACCATAGGATTGACATGAGGACTAAATAAGAGAGCACAGGGCCTGGCACATAGTAGTGGGGGTGAAGATTTGCTGTTAGCCCTGAGGTACTGGCCAGGGAGCCTCCTGCCAGCCTGGAGGAGAGCAGGAGGGTGAGACAGTGGACTCTTTGCTTGCCAACATAGGCATAGAAGTGGATGCCATTATCTCTTCTCACGTTGACCAAAATAGCTGTCACACGTGATTACAGCCCAAAGTCTCATGGTAGTGACTTCTAGGCTAGAAATCTACTAGAATACACACTGTGTTAAGGGAACAGTTGAGCTACCTAGGGAAAATAAGGGGCTGATCTAAGGCACTTCAATTTATCCCCTATCATCTAAAAGAGAAGATTTTCCCTACTATCCACTCTTCTTATAAAGCAGGGTCAGCAAACTA
The DNA here is from genome assembly GCF_028018385.1 of Neofelis nebulosa. Taxonomy (NCBI): domain Eukaryota; kingdom Metazoa; phylum Chordata; class Mammalia; order Carnivora; family Felidae; genus Neofelis; species Neofelis nebulosa. Next base: position 53,900,061 of record NC_080789.1, read on the forward strand.
TGACCCAGAAGCCAGATTCCACCCATACACCTTTCTGTAAATATTTTTTTTTTTGTTTTGAGTACAGCCACATTCGTTTGTATACATTTGATCTTTGGCTACCTTCACTCTACAACAAGGTGGTTGAGTAGCTGGAACAGAGACTGTATGACCCATAAAGCTTAAACTATTTACTCCTGTTCTAAAACATGAACGGACTTGGCAGAAAGGGTTCACCCTATTTGCAGCTCTGAGGTTCTGGAGTTTTGGTGCCCTAGAATCCTTACCCTACCCCAACTGGGTTTTCTTTACAAGTTCATTTTTATCCGATCAGCAAAGTCAGCACTCCTCACAGAGCAGTTGAAGGTGAGGGCTACCATAGTTTAGAAAAGCACGGTCGGGTTTGGTCTAAGTTTTGCAGGATTTAGAACGATGGAGGGAACGGTGTCCCAGGTCAGAAATCCCCATGATTGCAAATGCATAAACAAAAAGAGTGGACCTGAGAGACAGTAAGGAACATGGCCAAAAATAAAGAGACGGTCTATGGGAAATCAGACCGAGTCAGTATCAAGGGGACATAATCAAGGATGCGGGAAGCCACGCAGAGACATACATTTACTGTGGGAGGCTGTGGGTTGTGCTGCTTTGTCTCTGAGAAGGAGAACGAATGAGGAAAGCATGGTTTTGGGATGGCAGTCCTAAGGAGTTTGAAGGAAACTGGCAAGAGAAAGCAAGTTTAGGTGCCCAGGAAAAAAAAAAAAAAAACAACAAACCCAGCATAGAAATATGTATGTGAGGTCTCAAGGGTCAAATGGAGGGATGGAAGCAGAAAACAGAGAAGGAAGGAAATGAACAACAAACTAGATGATTTGGGCCAAGGGATAACTGTAAGGGGTAAGTCATTAATCATTCCAACTACCTGTTTATGTCCTTTCGACTAGTCTGCAATTCTCCAGGAGGGGGCAGTGCCTCGCCTGGTGCCTGACACCCAGTGATTAGCCAGTGGGTATTTATTGGATTTCAGGAAAGGGTGTGACTGACGGCAGTTGAGGACCAGGTAGTTATGGATGGCAGGTGGGAAGGGTGGGAATAAGGAGCTTGTTTGTATCTGAGATACGTTAAGCTTGAGGCAAGGCTGTTTGTGTGTTCTTTCTATGCCAGAAAGGCAAATAAGATCTAAGCAGTCAAAACACACTTGGAAAACAAGTGGCTAAAGACTACCCCCATTTTATAATTTTTAAAATGTGGATACGTTCAGGGACTAGATTAAATCCAACTTCATACACCCACACTCAGTCTCTTGCTTTCTCTGTACACACACACACACACACACACACGGTATTAATTAGCATGATCCTAAGAAAATAAGTGGTCCATAAACAGGCTGTATTTAATGTATGGAACTTCACAGAAGGTACCAAATAATTGAGGAGCCAAGACTGAGAATGGCTTCAGTCAGACATGATTTGCTGATTTGTTTCAGCACGGTTCCCTGTGTGGCTATTGGCTGCAGCTTTGCCTGTGAGCAGAGATTGATGTACACCTTTGTGTATTTTCTACCTGTTCTTTTGACTTGAAATTGGTGCTTCAGGAAAAGGAGAGTTCTTTATATCTTTGTTGGAGTAAGTGGGGGAGTTAGAGACCCAGTTAGACCACTGCCTGTATAAACTTTAATGAATTTAAACTTGAATGAATTCCTTTTTTAAATGTTGTAACCTCTCGTGAGAAACCTCGTGTCTAGCAGTTATTGTTTAGGACTTGAAAAAAACCATGGGATCACCTTTTGCTGCCTTTCCGAATTGTCTCTAGAAAGAGAAGACCTGGCAAATTAATTCTGTAGAAGGGGAGATGAAGGCCTGTGGTTCTTTTCCCACAGATGCCTTCAGTGACTACCAAGTTGTTGGAATTGGTTGAAGGTGGTCTGGTAAGTGTTTGGAATGTGTCATGCTCAAGGAGACAGGTCCTTACCATGTCCCTTTATGTTTCTTGGATTCAGAGTTAGCCCTGGCCTGTGAACCTGTTCTTCTGGAACGCTTCTATGAATCATGAGTTCACTTAAGTCAAAGCCCTTTAATTCTTATAGCAAATACCTAGTTGTGGTGGAAATGGGCCCTGCATGCCCCCACTCAGCACGATGGCAGTGGGCCTACCTGACAGTGACTGGAAGAGCTAAGGGCCGGGCGTTGTGATGAGAGCTTGACTTGATGCTTTCTATTTCACAGTCCCATGAACTGTGATGAGGAAACTGATGAGGAAACTGAGGCACAGAGGCTGAGTTTCAAGGTTACATAATAGTAAGTGGGAGCACCTAGGACGTGAACCCAGACAGCATCACTGCAGGGCACACTCCAGCTGCCCGACGCTGAAGGACTCCTCTTCCTTGTTCCTATTTTGTGGTTGAGCAGATTGAGACAGAGAGGAATTAGGTGGTTTGCTCAGCTTCTACGGACACAGAAGTGTCAGAGTAAGGCCTAGATCCCAGGTTTCTGAGGCCCAGAGCTCTTTGTGATACAATGCAACGGTCCATTTTTCTTCAGGGTAAGATTAGACATAATTACTCAGTTTTGAGCCGTGACGTGAAGTGAAGCAGGGGAGCAGGGGGGTCCTGTCCACCAGGATCAGTGTCTCCGTGACAGTCCTCTAAACAAGAGGATGGGGTGAAGCATTTCAGGACCAGCTGAGGTACTAACTTTTCTGGTTCCCAGTCTGACCTGCTAGACTGCCGGCCAAATTAAACTGGGCTGCTTCACACTCATCACTAAGAGTCTGTGTGTGATTTGGGGGTGCGGATGGTGGGAGGATCCTCAGAGAACCAGGTCTCCTGTGCTGAGGAAAATTGTTTGCTCTCGTCTTAGAGCAGCCTCATGCCAGCCCTCCGCCATGCGTCTGCAGCGGGGAGGAAGGTGTGGGAGAGGATGTCTGCTCTGGGGGGGCGGGGGAGCCTTGTCTCATCATCAGGGATGAGTTTGTGGCCTCCTGACAGGGAGCCTTTCTCTCCCACCCTCGTGCTTTCTCAGAGACTGTGGAGCAGCTTGGCAGGCCCAGATTGTATAGAGGACAAAAGGTTATTGTCACCAGGACCTTCATAATGAAACCGGTCTCTTCCCTGGCTCCCCCACCGCCCCTTCCCCCGCCTCAGAGATCACTTGCCCAGTAGTTGGATTTACAAAGGCATTTTCTTCACAGCACCCCCAGCGCTGAGTCGGTCCCTGACGCGGCCCAGCCCTCACCTTCTGTGCCTGGTGTCATTGGTCTTGGTGCCAGGATCCCGGCCTTGCCCCAGTACAGGCCAGCGCCCCTCCTCCCCAGCCCTTTGTGTCGAGCTGCTGTTGCATGATGCACATAGCTGGCAGTGTGAGCTCTGTGTTTCAACCCGCAGCCCTCTGAGCCATCTCAGGCTGTAATTTGCTGGCAAGTGTCTGTGTTACCAAGTTGAAACAACGGTTTCTCACAGCTGCCTTTGTTGCACCGGGTCCCTGCTCCTGGGCCTGCTGGTGATTTAGCTTTCTCAGTGGGATGGGTGTTCATTGTGCGCTGCGTCCGGGCACACGGGGGAACGAGCAAGCCAGGGGCCCAGGAGGACATCCATGTGGAAGGGGGTTTGTAGCTCTACCCGTGGAGTCCAGCCAGGCCCTCCAGCAGCTGTTCCTGGCCTGATGGGATTTGTAGAGAGAGCAAGGGCTAAAGAGGAAGAGAAGTCCATCGTGTGAATGCGAGATTGCTTCCAGATGGTTCCAGTTATGAGTAAAGTATACCAGAATTCTTTCCTTAAGCAAAGCCTTTCCAACATTTATGATGGTCTTATTTCCGAGGAAGGCTGGACCCGTAACTTGAGATGGCCTGGCTTAGTACAGAGTTTATGGCTTTGGGAGATAGGCTCCATGGTCTCTGGAGCTTGCTCTGCCAAGACTCTGGAGCCTTGGGCAAATCTTGGACCTGGGTCTCTCATTTGTAAAATGCTTCCTTTGCCCCTTGCTGCCAACCTCTGTGTCTGGCGGGGAATGGACTTTGCTCTGCTTTTCAGAGTTTCTGGAAAAGACCAGTTCCATTAGAAATATTCCAGTGATGGCAACCTTTCATTTTAACCTTTATTTATTTTTGAGACAGAGCATGAACGGGGGAGGGGCAGAGAGAGAGGGAGACACAGAATCGGAAGCAGGCTCCAGGCTCTGAGCCATCAGCCCAGAGCCGGACGTGGGGCTCGAACTCACGCACCGCGAGATCGTGACCTGAGCTGAAGTCGGACGCTTAACTGACTGAGCCACCCAGGCGCCCCGCAACCTTTCATTTTAATCTCTAGCAGCCCTTAACTCGTTATGATTCTAACTTGATGACACATCAGGGTCATTTTCCTCCGCTGAATTTCCTTTACAATCCGGGATTTTTCCACTGGGGGCAGAGTGGGGTCAGCCACCATTTTCTCCTTTTAGTACTCATTGCTTTTATTAAGGCAAAGGAAATATTTTTCTATTCTGAGTGCTCTCTAGCACAGTAGCCACTAGCCACATGTGGCCATTTAAATTTATATTAGTTAAAATTAAATAAGATGAAAATTTTCTTTCCCAGGTCGCACTAGCCACATGTCAATTGCTCAGTAGCTGGATGTGGCTAGTGGCTCCTGAACTGAACAGTGCACAGATACGGAACATGGCCATCACCACAAAAAGTTGTACTGGATGACCCTGCAGTCTGGGTAACGTAAGAGCATGGGTCTAGCTGAGGTGGAGAACATACAAGGAGCAGTAACTGAACATCCCAATGGCAGAGAGTTTAAAAAAAAAAAAAAAGACAGCTGAGCACAGACAGGGTAAGCAAGTGAAATGGCATGGCCACATTCTATGGCTTCTGGACTCACTCCTGTTAGCCTCTGAGTTGGCTGCGGTATGGGCGTCACTCCACTTTGTAGATGTTCAGAGGCATCAGTCACTGTGTTTAGGGACAACTCATCTCTAGCGGTCTCTACTTGGCAAGCCTGTTGGTCAGCCAGAAGGAAGAACCATGTCCTTTGCCCTACCTCCCTTGCTCTGCCTTGCCCATTGCCTGCTGGACTGGTGCTTTTGTTTCTCTTCTCCTTTTACTTCTTGGGGAGTATTTCAGACCCTGAGGAGCTGATTAAAAAGCAACTTCACTTCCAACCCTTTGCATGCTGTTTGGGGTGAACTTTAATTCTCCATCTGCAGCCTGGAACCCAACTCAGGGATGAGAGCCACAGCACCACAGCATTGGGCTTCTTACCAATAGATAATCCAAACATTTTCTGGAGGGAAACTCACTGGAGGCAGCCTCAAGCATGGTCTGGAGCTACTGGGTCGAGTTTTACAACTATTGTAGATATGGCTTCTGTCTTATTCTTCACTGCTCTTTTCAGTGCCCTCTGACAACACATTCAGGCAGGCTGACAGCAAAGTGGAAAAGCAGATTGAGAAATGCCACAGAATGCTTTATGAAGCCAACTCCAGAGCTGCACCCACATATAATATAAATTGATGTATTGAATCAGGCACAGAAGCCCTGTTACCAAAACCCCAGGCTTTATCCTCGGGAGGACCACCTATTAAAGCAGCCCCAACTGACAGTCCTCATTAGCTTTTCCACTGATCCCCAGGCAGTTTTTAAAGGGACAGTGTCCCTCTTTTGGGCCTGAATTTATATGTTGGCCATGCCTGTGAGTCTAATTAGCTTAGCATTATTAATCTTACTTGGAAAGCCTGCGTTTTCTGTAACAGCTTGACTCTTGAGTTTTAAAGAGTAATTGGAAATTTCAAACCCTGTCCTTTTCCCTCTTTTTGTTTTTAATTACTTTTAACCCAATCTTTGGAAACCTACCTGCAGGTGTCTCTTGACTAGCAAGCATCGTTGGAGCACCAAAGGGTTTCTCAGTCCCGTCTTGGTGCAAATCCTGACACTACTGTTGTGCCACAGATCTCACGGGGAGACTTTTTAAACCCACCAGAGAAATAGCACATTTTAATTTTATAATTACTTCACAAGAAAGCAGGCCTTCCCCTAGTTAAACCTGGTATTAATTTCCTCCTAGCAACTTGTATTCTCATAACTTAATGATTATGGGCCACCTTGGCAGCAATGTGGAAATCTGACTTTGCAGAGGAAGGAGGGGCTTGAATTTCAGAGAATTTTAACCCTATAAATTGTCCAGGATGGGCATTGGCTGGGGCAGGGAATAGGCGCCTGGAAAGTCCTTGCGTTCCAAGTTCCGGTGCAGCCTAGAGCCAAAGTCCGAGTGGGTCAGCCTCACACGGGGAGTGGCCTTTCTCGGGGCTCCCAGAGCCAAGATGATGAATGGTTATTTGCCGTGTGCATGTTCTGCGTCTTTTCGGGATTTGCAGCTCTGGCTTCAGGAGCAGCAGGGAAGAAAGCCTGCCCTGCTGTGTGCAGCATATCTCCTGACAGTGATAAATGACTCCTTGCTCCCCACCCCCCTCCCCGCCTTTCTGCCCCTATGACCAGAGGAAGCTATGAGGCATTTTACAAATGATTGGAAGCCAAGACAGGCATTGTCAGGCCACAGGAAGCGGAAAGGAAAGAGATGCCCAACTGGCTTGCTCCCTATTGATCATCCACACACACACACCTTTCTGCTCCCATGATAGGAGTAAATTTCTCGTTCCTAAAGTGGCCAAAGTACTTCCAAGCTTTTCTTTCCCCCGAGACCCTTTGAACAGCCATAGCATGTCTATACCCACTGATAGGCTCCTAAGCAGAGTCTGGTCCCTGCTTTTCCCCGGTGACCATTGTCTGGGGCTATGCAGTACATGTGTGGTGGGGACTTAGCTCCAGGTCCTCTGGGGAAGCTTTACGATGTCAAATGCTTGCATAAATTCTGGTTAAAATAGCCAGTGTCCTTTTAACCAAGCCCCACCCCCAGGGCAGGGAGGCACGTGTCTTTATACTTAGCAAGCCTTTATTGTATACTTGCTGTATATTAGGCACTGAGCAGTAGTTACGAACAGGGATGTGGAGCCAGACTTTCTGACTGGGCCAGTCCCCAGGTGCAGCTTGGACATACATGTCACCTTGGTTTTCCCACATGTAAAAGGGGTTGATGATGGTACCTAATAATAGGACATCAAGAGCTAGTGTGGTCGTGTGCATTCAACAAAGTCTGGCATACAATAAGTGCTCTGTGTGCCCAATAATATAATCATCAGATATTATGGAGAGTGAGATGGTCGGCAAGGTCTGATCCTTGTCTCAGAAGGCTCACAATCCAATAGGTGTTGAGTTGCTGGTTTCTTGAGGTAATGGGAGGCAGTTTAGAGAAACAAGAGACTAAAGGAAGGTCAAGTGTGCTGGCTGCTTCTACCTGGCAGGTCTGTCCCACAGCTGTTGTGCCGGATGATCACGAACAAGGGGGGGTGTTATCTGTGGGCAGAGGCTCCCTCAGTACAAGTAGGAATCCGCTCTATCCCTGAGTGCTGACGGATAGGGTGTTTTGTTTGTTTGTAGGTCGTTTTGTTTGTTTTTATGGGTTTTTCTGGTCCATACATTGATTCTACTGTTGTTTTTTTGTTTTGTTTTTTTAGTCCTGGATGCTGGACTTTTTAAAGTGCCATTGCAGCCCTCCTGAGCTGTACCGTACCCAAGGTGCTGGCATACCACGCCCCTCAGTAGCCCTCATGTAGGATCTTGTCACATAGGACTGTGTCACTTCATGGGGATGACCAGCTGACTAAGGGACTGGCTTTCTGGAAATTTATTGAACAACACCATTTTACCTATAAATCCATTAAATTCTCAAGAGTGTGGGAATTAGATCTTTTGGAATTGTGTATAAATAGAGCAAGACAGAATGTAGAACTTATTTATAAAAAGGGGGTTTAAAGAAACACTCGTGGCTGTGTTAGAGGCAGTGGTGGTTTTTAAGAGGGCGAACTGGGGCTGGGAAAGACTTAGTGGAGAAGGCTGTGTTTGAATCAACAGTCTGAAATAGGAGAGGAGTTTTAAGAGGGTTGAGGGACAAAGGGAAAGACCTTCTGTATGGAGGGCACAATACAAGTGGAAGCCCACAGCTAAAATAAGATGTGGGTTTTGGGAATATAGAAGCCAGAGGTAATATTCAAAATAGTTTCAATAGTCAGCATGGAAGAATAGGCTCCATGTGGGTCCTAGAAGCCCCTGCTGTGCCAGGCATTAACTTTTTTTTTTAAAGTTTTATTTATTTATTTTGAGAGAAAGAGAGAGAGGGAGGGAGACTCCCAAGCAGGTTCCGTGCTGTCAGTGCAGAGCCCGACCTGGGACTCGATCTCAGGAACCATGAGATCATGACCTGAGCCAAAATCAAGAGTCAGATACTTAAAAATTGACCGAGCCACCCAGGTACCCTTTGCATTAACTCTTTATTTACCACACTGTGGAGATTCCAGGGGAGGGTCCAGAATACCAGACAAGGGCACCTGGGGGCTTGGGACAGTCATTATTTGCCAAGCAGTACAGAAGAGTTTCAACCTCTGTGTGTACTTATATTGGTATGTATCAGCTAGAGAACATTGCTGGTGGTGGCCTAACATAAGTGGCATGTAGAAGCGATCGAGAGGGTGCGGGGCAGTGGTGGTTAGTCCAATAACCCAGCAATCTAGGTAAGTAGGTTCAGGTCAGCTCATGCGAAACTTTGAATGCGGTGCTAAGGGTGGCAAGAACTAACATCTTATTTTCTCAACCATAAGAGCTCTGCACCTCTGTAAAGTATGGAAATGACACACAGCACGGCAGAAATATGGAGCTGATGGTATATTTAGAAAGACATATGGTCCAATCCTCAGCCTATTTATAAGATCCTGTTTTTAAGGAAATTCCAGAGAAGTGAGTGCTACAACACTCCACCAAATTTCCAGGTACTTAACCACCCTGCCAAGGAAACATTTTCCTGTGCCCAGCCTATATTCCTCCAGTTACAAAATTTCACTCTCAAGCAGAGCTTGATAAAGTTTTTTCTTTTCCCTGCCACCCTTACCTGCACACAAGGTTTCATAACAGGGAGTCAGTGTTGCTGGCTTCAAGCTGACAGCTCCATGAAGGTGCTAACCCTCTGTGGCTCGGGGATGTCTTCATCAGATGCAGCTGAGGTGCTAATTTAAAGCCCCTGGGTTCTGGACTTAACCCAGGAATCCGCATAGCAGAGCTGGGCAATGACCACTCCAAACTTTCAATGATTTCATCCTACTTCCATGTTCGTCTTAAATCAAAGACTTATTCAGGGCCAGGGTAAGGTTTGTCGGTCCCTTGCTCAAGAACCAAACATACATCTTTCTATAAGAACTAGAAATGCTGATAATACATTTGCTTTTTCACCTTGTTGCTCTGGTAAAAGCCATAATGCTCTACCAATTCTAGGTTTAGCTTCTATGAGGATTAAATCAGCTTTGTCGGTTACCCCGGTTAAATCAAATGCAATCCACCGTGCTCAGGAACTTAAAGGAGAGAGCACAGGTGATCTCTGTGTGATCTCTGGGGCATGATCAGTTTTGGCCATTCCTCATTCAGTGGCACGGGTGTTGTGTCGGGCACTGTAGATACAAAGCAGATTAAAACAATCTTCACCCTCATGGTGCTTATAGCCAAGTATAGGACAAACCCATACCAAAAGTGGAAGAGGATTATTTCCCCACAGCGAAGCTTTTTCATCTGGAATGATTATTAAAAACACTCCAGAATTCCTGAGGTCTCAGAATCTCTATTTTTTTAAAACCTCTCAGGTGATTCCTGGACGTCCTTAAACATTGGCTTTGGGCAGCCCCAGATTCTTCTTGTAGTTATGAGCCGCAGCTTGCAGAAATGATTGGTTACAGAACCCTGGGCAGCCTGGACTCTTTACCAGATTTGTGACCCCTCACCCCTGGCTTTCTTCCTGCTGTTGTTCAGGAACTTCTTTGTCCACCTGTGTGGGCCAAGGAGCGTGTTCAGGAAGCGTCATGGACTGGACTGTCCGTGAAAAATGAAAGGTGATATCAAACGCTTTGATGCCTACAGGGGGTCAGAGTTGAGCCGATTCTTCTCCTCCCTTATTGATGTTATGGTCATAACTTGCATAGTCCAGGCCCCAGGCACAGTATAAATACTTAGAGTAGTTAGCAGATGGTGCTCCCAGGGCATCTAACTTGCTGGTTTCTCATTCCTCTTCATCCCAAGTAAATGATATTCCCTCCCCAGATTTGCCTAATCCTTTCAAATGGTCTTGGATCACCCTGTGAAAAACTGGGCATGTACGTGTGAGGGTTTAAAGAGTGCAACTTACTATCAGCAAAACAATTTGAAAGCCAGACCTCAGTGATCTTGAATATCCACCCTATTGGCAAGAGAAGAAAAAGCCTAAGAAGGTGGTATGTTTAAACTTCTAAACCTGGGGACTAGGCTTTTAGAAAATTTGTATGAAGGGCATCTGGCTGGCTCAGTCGGAAGAGCGTTTTGACTCTTGATCTTGAGCCCCCTTTTGGGTGTAGAGATTACTTAAAATGAATAAATAAAAACTTTTTAAAAATTGTATGATTTACCCTGATGATGAGGATTAGTAATTAAGCAATCTTGTTGGAAATCATGACATTTCATGGTATTTACATAGATTCATAGCTCCTCAAAGATGTCGGAGAACCGTGGCTGAGAGCACAGTGCACTTTGGGGTGAGCCTGGAAGCGAGCCTGACCTCTATTTCCTAGTGGTGTGACCTCCATTTTCTTACTTGGGTTAATGTTAATATCTGTCCCACAAAGTTGTTCTAAGAATTATATATGTTTCTGGACACCTGGGTGGCTCAGTCGACTAAGCGTCCAACTTCAGCTCAGGTCATGATCTCACAGTTCGTGTGTTTGAGCCCTGCGTCAGGCTCTGTGCGGACAGCTGCTTTGGATTCTGTGTCTCCCTGTCTGCCCCTACCCCACTTGTGCACGCTCGCACTCTCTCTCTCTCCCCCTCAAAAATAAACAAACATTAAAAAAATTAAAAAGAAAAAGAATTACATGCTTTAAAAACCTAAGTGCTTTGAACAGTCCCCAGAAGAAAGCGAGCATACAGTGAGTGGGGGGTGTGTTGGAACTCTGTGAGTGTTACAGCTGAGGTGGCAGCATAGTTAACAGTTGTTGCCTGTACCATCCATTGTCTAAAACAGTGGGGCCACCTTGATACAGGAGTGTGCTGTGTTCTTCCCACTGGTAAAGATCAGCAGCCATTGCCCAGGCCTGTGCTTCTTATCTTAAGGCTTGAGTAATGTTAGGATCAACAGAAGATTCCAGAAGACTGGGTTTCAACTGAAGATTTTGGGGGTAGGGGAGGATATTTTTGTGTGTGGAAATAAATGTTATGTATATGATTATTATGCAAAAATTCTTGCTTTTTCGGATAAAGCAGAAGACTTGAAAAAGGTTTGATGCCTACTTTGAGATAGTTGAGCTCTGCCCCAGGTGATATTACCAGTTCAAAGACACACGAATGGAAATACTGAAATGCTGTAGCATAGAGTGGAGTCCCAGTGCACAAAGGCCTTCCCCAAGGGGCACCGTAGAACTTGGTGCTCCTGTGTATAAATATCGATATGTCCAAAGAGAGAGAAGCTTTGTGAGTCAGGGCTACAAGATCAGCTCAAGGAACTGGCCTCTGCAGTAAAACCTTCTTTGTAGGGAACAATATATTTGCTGTTGTCTCCCCACCATTCCTGGCTATGGGGTCAATTTTGGTTATCTCCTGATTTGTATATATTGACTTGGTTTCATACAGTATAAAGGCCAATGTCAATGAAATTCATGTTTGTCACAGAATAAATGGTCCCTGAGAAAGCAGAAATCATTCCATATTTGTGTGCTCATAAAATAAGGATCTGTGATTCATACCTGTGGGAGATCTAAATGTTATTAATTAGAATATGAAGCTCTCCTCACCACGTGCTAATGCACACCAAGTGGGTACTGAATCAAAAATACTTCAAAATCTGAAATCTCCCTTAAAGTCCTGCAGAATGTTTTATCCTGAAATATGATTGGTTCTGTTTTGCATACACATGTGACAAATTACATTTTCAAAAGACTGATTCAAAGCATTTTCTTTTGTGTGAATCCTTTTCCACTGCTAACCTTGGGCCCATGAGTTAAGGGATGGCCTTTATATTATTTAACTCCACATTCCCAGCACCTGTGCTAGTAAATATTTATGAATGGTTCTAGTAGAACCCATTGCTCTCATCTGGTCCAAACCTGAGCTCCTGATTTGGAGCTACTAGGATCAGGTTCTTTACCCAAATTTTCAACTGTGGATAGGGACCCGTTAGTGGGTTGTGAAAGCAATTTAGTGTATGGAGATGAACATTTTAAACAAATTAGCCGGTGTAGGGAGTAAAGGACATCTCAGTGTGTAGTACACGGTAAGGGTAAATATTGCTTTCCAAATGCGTTTGTGTATACACCGGGTTATCAGGATCTGCTCTAAGCCAGTGGACTCTCCCCAAGAACATGGGCCAGTGCAGTGAAAGCGAGCTCTGATGCCTCATGCTATCACCCACAGGCCCAGTTTAGGAAGAGGAGTCTTTAGGCCAAATTAGAAGAACGATTACCGCTCCCAGAACTCCAGGCAGGATCTGGTTCAGGCATGCTGGTGGTAAGAAGGGGCGAGGTATGCATTTTCCCAGGGCTTGTGGGTCAGCCCTGTTAATCGGAGGATTTCCTCAAGGGCATCCACAATGTCAGGGAACAGAGCTTGGGCCCCATTATGGAGAAAGGCTTTCTGGAGGGAGAGCCAGAAGGTTCTCCCTTTCATTTGTTTCTCTCAGAGACAGACATACACAAGTTAGGCAGCATTGCACCCCCAAATTATATCACCCGATACTAATCACACTTTGACAGCATACTGTTTGAGCCTGAATCCAGACTGTACGGTATTAGCACAAGAACATCAGCCTGTATACAGCTCAGGGCCTACAGGCCTCAAGTAATTTAAATGATGCTCTGAGGATCAAAGGAGAAAACAAGTTAGCATTTGTTTGTAGAGCTTTGGTCCCACAGGGAGCTTTCCCAGGAATCATGTAATCAAGATACCCCTCGACACTAACTCCTAGCAAAGAATCCAGGGACCCAAGGCATCATAATATGACCCCATCCCCCAAATTTAGATTTACAAAGAACTAAAGCCTGCTATATAATGGCAAGCTGTGGCAGAAACGTTGGCTTTGCCTAGAAATATCTTAAAGGATACTTCTAAACCCTCTAACTACCTGCTGGATGAGGGACTTTTCTCAGCCTCTTCCAACTCACCCTGGGGCCACAACGGCTGCCTCTCATCCTTATTCCAGAACTCTGGTTTGAGCCTGATATCGTTAGCCTTAGCTCAGATTCCCCCTCCCTGTGACGGTTCAGTGACATTTTCCCAGCATATTAAGATTTGATCCAAAGACAAATTTAGGAAGTTTCTGGGGATTTCTTAACTATGAGTCTTTGAAACCAGGAAAAGAAAGGCCTCTTGAAAGAAGATATTAAAAAATAAGAGTGGGGCGCCTGGGTGGCGCAGTCGGTTAAGCGTCCGACTTCAGCCAGGTCACGATCTCGCGGTCCGTGAGTTCGAGCCCCGCGTCGGGCTCTGGGCTGATGGCTCGGAGCCTGGAGCCTGTTTCCGATTCTGTGTCTCCCTCTCTCTCTCTGCCCCTCCCCCGTTCATGCTCTGTCTCTCTCTGTCCCAAAAATAAATAAAAAACGTTGAAAAAAAAAAAATAAAATAAAAAAAATTAAAAAAATAAAATAAAAAATAAGAGTAAGATCTAATAAAATTCAAAATATTCTTGTGTTACTTTAAAGGAAACACACGCACTTGTAGATTTTGGTGCAGTGAGGAGGGCCCTACCCGTTGAAGGGCCACCTCAAGGAGCAGAAAGCAGCCTCCATTTACTGCTCTGTGGCTTTGGGTTTGATGCCTGTGGAAATACAGATGGCTGGCAGGAAGAAGGAAGTATGACATGACTGCCAACTTTGTGTTGCTTTTTCCAGGAAGGTCTGGGCAGGGTGGGTACGGAGAAAGGCGAGGCAGGGGAGAGCCTCTGTGGATTCCGTGAATTGCTGAGTTGGGGTGGTGCCAAGCTCTTAAAAGCCATGAGTGGCATTTGGGCTGCAGTCATGCGTCTACTCCTGACCAGCCAGGTCCAGGTGGTGTTTCATCCCAGTCTCCTGGGATTCATGCTGTGTTGAGATTTCGTGGTAGGAAGCAGGAGTGGGAACCAAAGACCTAGACACTTCTGCCCACCAGCCTCTATCCACACCTGCTCAGGCCCTATGCGGTGCGCCCCTGTCTGTCTAAGACCTGGTTTCTGCTATGAGCAAAATGAGACTTCTTGTGGCTTTTACCTTCCTCCCAGAAGGGGCACTCAGCTTCTAGCTGAGTGAGAATTCTCCTTTAATGCCTGTTTTAGACCAACCCAAAAGCTTCCCCTTCATATTATTAGCTCTGAGGTATCTTTTTGAGTCTTTGATTCTTCCCTTTAGAGTAGAAAAATGGACTTTCCTGACTAAAGTTGCACAGGTGCTGTCCTTCATGCTTCGATACCATTAGCAGCAATAGAAAAAGTATGAGTTGGGGTATCTTGGGCGTTCAGCAAGAAGCCATTTTCCTGCGGGGATGTGCTGTATTCCTGCCTGTGCTCACCAGTTATCTGTGCTCTACATCTGCAGTGAAAAAAGAATGGGGCTCCTAAGACCTTGATGGTCACAATTTGGTTAAATAGCACCTTATCCTTCCCAAAGGACTTGTCAGACATATTTGCATTTGATCCTTGAAGCTTCTCATGGGGAATCCAGCTGAAGAAGCATGTTCAGTGAGGTTGAGGGACTTTCCCAAGGTCACACAACTGGTTCGCTTGAGGACTGCGCTGTGACTTCAAAACCTCTGACTCCGGGCCTGATGTTCCACAGTATACCATAGCAGAGGAAAAGGAGAATGTAGGAAGAAAGCTTCCCAGGGGAGGACAGGCATCCTGGGCCACACTGAGAGGTCAACTATTAGAAGAATGTGACTCACTGGTGTGTGTCATTGGAATCATATGAGTGGTTCGTCGGCATTAGGCAGTCCTGGAGGGGTCATGTTCTTCTTAAATGACTTTGAAGTATCGCTGAGGGAATCAAGACTTAAGGACATGAGTGTCATTTCTCTCTGTCTTTCTAATTAGAAGTCCTGATTTGGGAAAGAAAGAAGATCATGGGAAGTGATCGAGGTAGACCATGCCACAGTGTGAACTTTGGGTTCCTGGCCTGTGGGTTAAGATGTCCAAATGGGGACTCTGGCTGGGAATGCAGGAATCTGGCAAAGACATAGAAGAACTTTCTTAGTGGGAGACTTGCCTCAAGTTATTCTGGGAGAAATATGTCTAGGTCACACTGTGTACCCTAGAGAACCACATAACGAGGAAAACTACCATTCTGGAGGTAGAACTTGGGAATTACGAGGAGAAAGTAATAGGCAAGAAGATCATGGGTGCTATTTTTTTTTATAACTTTGTTATTTACGAATATACTTTGGTAATAAAGATGAACCTAAAATTTTAATGTAAAGAGGTAAAAAGAAGTCCAAGGTATCACTGATAGGAAGGACTCAGCCCTGAATTTCGGCCATAAAAAAGCGTACCATTAAAGCAAAATGAATGGGGGAAGCCAACACTTGGTTATGTCTTTGGATGGAAGCATGTGTGCTAAGGAGGAAGTACGAGCGTTCGTCCATCTGTTCATCCACTTAGCTGGTATCTACTTTACGTGCACAGTGTGCCTGCACAGTTGTCCACAGGAGGGAATAGCAGTGAATAAGACCAAAATGCCTGCCTTCATTGAGCTAATGTTCCAGGGCAGGGGTGGGGGGAGATGTAAACAAGTAAACAAACTTACTAGGTAGTTTCAAATTGTGTTATGTAAGCACCATGAAGAGCTGAAGCCTGGTCAGCTTGAGCACTCAGAGAAGGCTGGGAGGACCTGGGGGAAGAATGGTCCAGGCACAGGGGACAGCAAGGCCCCCTCCCCACCCCCCATGGCATGTCCTAGAGCCAGCCAGAGAGCTGGCGTGAGGAGAGCACAGTTGCGTGATAACAGATGTCAGAGCGGCGTGCAAAGATCAGATCACACGGGGCCTTGTCGTTGGGTTATGTTTTGTATGGAAAGCCAATGGGGAATTTTAAGCTGAGGAGTGAGGACTGTCCGTGAAAAAAGAGAAGTGGTTGTGGGAGACTGGCTAGCAGGCTGCTCGGCCGGTCTGTAAATATAAGCAAACCTCTCTCTCTCTCTCTCTCAAAAAAAAAAAAAAAAAAAAAAAAAATCACAAAACTGACCCTGAGACGAGATGTGTTCACCCTGGAGGAGTCCTGTAGTTGCTACTCGTCAGAAGGGTGAGAGGACACCAGTGCGCCTGTACAGGGACCTCTTGAGTTCAGATGTTCAGAGAATGCACAGAGCAGCGCCCAGCCAGCTAAAACCAGAGGCAGGCGAGGGACATGCCTGTGGGTGAGGCATCAGCTGCAAACTGCACCCCTGAGACCTGGGAAGCAGTCCGGGAGAGCAAGAGAGCGCTTTGTTTTTTGTTTTGTAAATCTGTGTAGAACAGAGTAAAGCCGCTGCCTGAGGTACATGGTATTCATTGATTTGCTCACTTCGTCAGCTATTTGCTGGGCACTCGTTATGCATCGGGCACTCTCTCCAATACCAGGGATGCCACATGTGGTGAGATGAACACCTCTGTCCTCACAGAACTTAATGGGGGAAGGGGGTGCAGGGGAGCAGTAGAGAAAAGAAACATCAGGAAGTAAAATACTTTTAAGTGTTAGATGGGGGTGGATGGCAAGAACAAAAATAAAACAGAGAAGGGGAATAAGAAAATTGGGGGAGGGGAGCAATGTTAAAGAAGGTCATTTTATTACTTGGCTTTTATTTAGAGTATGATGGGTAAATCATTGGGGGGTTTGAGCAGGGTAATGACGCTATCTGACATTTTAAAATAATTACTCTGGGTGCTCTGAGAATAGAGATAAAGGACAAAACTGAGCGGTTTTTCAGCACCTTCGCCGCCATCACCCTGATCCTGGCACCGTCTGCTCTTACCTAGATAATTGCAGGGAGGTCTGGTGAGGGGATTGCAATTGTGTGGGCAAGAGAAGGTACTGGACCTGTTTGTTGGAAAGGGAGAGGTGACAGTATTTGGCAGAATGTCAACAGACAAAGCCCTCAATTCATTGCTGTTGTATTTGCCTCTTACCAGAAGATCAGGTGGGGGAGGAATTCTAGGCTGCCAGCAAGGAAAACAGTCAAAAGGTGGAGGCTGGACGATGAACACGTATGGCCAGGGGGTCGTTAGAGTGATGGAACCATGGATGCGAAGTGGCCTGAGAGCCCCAGCGAGAGAGGAGAGATAGCTCACAGTGGGAGTCTCTGAGGAAAGATGTCCTTGGTGCTGGGGTGCCTTAAGGAAGATCATCAGGAAGTAGGTTGGGAGTTATGAAGCCAGGATTCCAGAAGCATCATTCACACATGTAAAATTACTGAGCATAACAGCAGGGGAAAGAGTGGGAAGCCACCTGTGAACCTAGGGGGGAGTCATCAGGGAGGATGGGAGAGCATCCTGACGGCGAGGCTGGGGGTGTGTGAGCAGGTGGAGGGGCTGACTCAGTGGCAGCAGGCCTCGGTCTGGAAGGGTGAGTGAGGTGGGAGCAGTCACTGCTTCCCTCTTACCTTAGGAGTCACGGGGCATTGAAATACACCAATGGCGGGGCGCCTGGGTGCCTCAGTCGGTTAAGCGTCCGACTCTTGCTTTTGGCTCGGGTCCTGATCTCAAGGTTCGTGAGATCAAGCCCCGTGTCAGGCTCAGTGCTGATAGCGCTGATCCTGCTTGGAGTTCTCTCCCTGTCTCTGCCCCTCCCCCACTCTCTCGCTCGCTTGCACTCTCCCTCTCTCAAAATAAGTTAACATTAAAAAAAAGAAAAGATGGGGCGCCTGGGTGGCTCAGTCGGTTAAGCGTCCGACTTTGGCTCAGGTCATGATCTCACAGTCTGTGGGTTCGAGCCCCGCATCAGGCTCTGTGCTGACAGCTCAGAGCCTGGAGCCTGCTTCGGATTCTGTGTCTCCCTCTCTCTCTGCCCCTCCCCTGCTCATGCTCTGTCTCTCTCTGTCGCAAAAATAAATTAAAAAAATAAATTAAATAAATAAATAAATAAATAAAAATAATAAAAAAAAGAAAAGAAAAAGAAATACACCAGTGGCTGACTGGATGGTTTAAGAAAGAACTTCCCAGGGATGCTCTCCAATGGAATGGGCTGATGCTGCCTGTTGCACTGCTCCCAGGTAGTGACTGTCCAGAGCAGTCAATTCCATGACAGAGACTGGGGACCAGTATGAGGTATATTATTATAACAGGGACTCCTGCACTTGAGGTATAGCCGACTTAGTAGTGCTTTTCTTTCCAGTAGGTCTGGACCCGTGGTGCCTTGTCTTTTCAGCTTTGCCAAATCAACATTGCAGAGGAAACCATTACTTAAAAAAAAAAAAGTTTAATGGAAACTTCTTTGCTTAATGAAACTTGCCTCCGCTTAGGGAAAGCCCTTTAATTCAGCCCTTTTTAAGCCTTGATTTTTTTTCTCTTCTTTCTTTCAATTGGCCTCATAAATATTCATTAAGGACTGACTCAAAATAAGAGTTACTCTGAAAATCTTTCCTAAGCCTTTCAGTTTTGCTTTCTTGTAACAAGTAATTATTTGAATATCATCTCTGGTCAGTTATATTATGGTAGAAACTAGTGAGTAGTTGGTATTTGGAATCTTTAAATTTAATCAGGATTTGAGAAATCATGGGATCTGATAAGAAGGAATAGAAATTTTCTTAAAATTTTTTTTTAATTTATTTCTTTTTGAGAGAGGGAAGGGGCAGAGAGAGATGCTGATAGCAGCAAGCCAGATGTGGGGCTCGAAGTCGCAAACCGTGAGATCGTGACCTGAGCTGAAGTCAGACACTCAACCGACTAAGCCACCCAGGAGCCCCATTATAGACATTTTTTTTAATGTTTGTTTATTTTGAGAGAGAGAAAGAGCACCAGCAGAAGCGGGGCAGAGAGAGAGGGAGAGACAGAATCCCAAGTAGTCAGCACAGAGCCTGACCCAGGGCTCGATCCCAGGAACTCAGATCATGACCTAAGCTGAAACCCAACAGTCCCAACACTTAACCGTCTGAGCCACCCATTTTCTATTAATTTCTATTTCTATTTCTGGACGTTTTCTATTTATTGTATGTCCCAAGTAACTCCCTTTCTTGGAGCTCAAACTTCAAACCATTGTCCTTATCTTGTGTCCCCCAGCTGAGAAGGGCAGAAGCCAGGGCTGAGCTGGAAATACAGAGTCTACAGCCTGGACCATGAAGTACCATGCAATATGAATAGCAAACAGGGCTTACAAATGGGTAGGAACAGGAGTGGCCCCCTTCAGCTCCAGACACATGTTTGAGGGAGGCCTGCTGTCCGCGGGAGAGGCCTCTGCCAGGCTCTTCAGCCATAGTGAAATGCCTGCTAAGTAGTGGCGGGTCTGAGGACACAGCCTGGTGCTTCCCTGGCTTCCCACTGGCTTCCCTGTGGACCGTGTAGTGAAACAGCCACCAGTTTTGTCCCCACATGGGCACCTTTTGTTCTTTTGCCTCTTTTCCCCTTGTGCCAAAAAGACCTTTTCTTCAACCAATGCCTGCTTTTCTCCCACTGACAGGCAGATAATAATGGTCTCATCTCAGATTTTTCAGCTAGAATGAGAAATCCACAGAGCTGAGCCCTGAAGCCCCCTTTTTTTGGTGTGTTTTCCGGGGATGTTAGAGGCTAGCTTTAGGCCACTAAGATGGTCTGTGATCCTGGGAAAGTCACTTAACCTTTCTGAGCCTCAGTCCCCTCGAATAGGACATTGCAGAACCTAGGAGACATTTGAGACGTAGCACCAAGCCCAGTGTGGGGCAGGGGTTTGGTAAGTCATAGCAGCTGTCATGATTGTTGGCGATCACTAATTTATACAGACTTTAATCAAGCTGCCAGTCTGGACTCTTGTTTTGTTCTTTATTATACCAGACTTTCACTGTGAAAAAGGAAGTCCGCCTGCCTGTATATGATGACCTGTGCTTAGGACCCAGAAAGGTTGAGGGGGTGAGGGTGTTGTACTTCTTTATTGGTAGTTATTTACCCTTGTCATTTGTTGGTGACAGCAGGGGAGAGGGCTCTCACATGATTGAAAACCAGTAATGGCAGGAACAGAATAAGGCTTTTTGAAAGTTTCGTTTCTAGTTTTAGTATTTTTGTTGTTTTCAAAGATGAAAATAGAGCAACTAAAATATTAGAATTTGCACTTGACCCTGTGGGTGACACCTCCAAGGTTAGCGTTTGTCTTTCGGAGCTGTGGTAACACAGACTTCATGCTCCTGAAGGTCTCTGCCCTGAGAGGATTTGATTGCCTGGGCTTTCGGGGGATCTGAGAACAGCTCTGTGGCTGCCTTTTCAAGCCTGTTAAGAGTGCTCTTAGCCTATCTGTACTGAACTCTAAGTAATTTCCAGTCACTGGGGCTGGAGCTGCTGCCTTCTGCCTCCCATTTAATCTCTGACTCCTGGATCTTGGTCTCCAGGCCCCAGTCCCTCTCCTGGCCTCGTCCCCAAGCCCTGCTCACGCCCACTTTAGAGCCTCTCCCAGGCCATTTCCCTCCTGTCCCTTGAGCCATACATCATCTTTAGAGTCAAGCTAGTTGCTCAACTGATTTTGAATATGAGCAATGACACTTGGTCTATAGTGGTGGTTCTCAACTTTGGCTACACAATAGAATCACCTGGGAGCTTAAAAACAAAACAAAACAAAAAAAAAAAAATCCAATGACTGGCTCTCATCCCCAGAGGTCAGATTTAATTGCTCTGAGCGGTGACATGGGCATCTGGATTTTAAAAAAAAAAAATTTTTTTTTTTAATCTTTATTTTTGAGACAGAGAGAGACAGTACAACTGGGGGAGGAACAGAGAGAGAGGGAGACATAGAATCCAAAGCAGGTTCCAGGCTCCGAGCTGTCAGCACAGAGCCCAATGCAGGGGTTGAACTCACAAACCACGAGTTCTTGACCTGAGCCAAAGTTGCTTAACTGACTGAGCCACCCAGGCGCCCCATGGGCATCTGAACTTTTTAAAGCCCTCCCAGGTGATTCCGTGTACAGCCAGGGTTGAGAACCACTGGGCTAAGAACTCATTCAGTCCCCAAGCTGAGTGTATTCTAATAATAGCTCTGTTTGCTCCCCAAGTGACTTGTATACCACAGCGTTTTAAATAGTTCATGTGAGTATAAAAACATCAGAGTAGCTGTTTCCACCTCGTGTTAATTTGATAGATTTGGGGAAAGGATATAGTATGGTTTTTTTTGAAAATTGAATTCCTAGAGTACCTCTGGGCTCACATGATGGCTGTACCAGCAACTGGCATGTGCCGGGCACCGTGCTGAATACTTCATGATCTCAGCACGGTCATTAGCCCATGTTCATCTTCAACCCCACCAGTAAGTTTCAGTTTCCCCCTCTCTGATTAATGAGGATCCTGAAATCCAGAGAGGCTCACTCGCTCGCTCAGGGCTGAACAGGAAGCCCAGGCACATCTGGTGCCAAAGCTTCACTGGTCCCTTGGGAAGGAGCGCCTTACCTAAATAACTTCCCTGGAAATAAAGGTGTCCCGGCATTAGCTTTGGGGTTGAACTCTTTTTGAATTGGATTGCATTCGTTTGTGTATCAAGAGCTTCCATAAATTTGACTGCGTGCTCACTCCCAAGTTGCCTGTATACATCCAAGATTAGGAGCCCATTTCACAAATTAGTTTTCTTTGTGCACTCAGCAGACATTACTTCCGAGAAGCGTCTTGTTTCTAGCACCTAGCCTAATAGAAGCTACCCGGTTTTTACTTAGTGTAATACTAATACTTCTTGGAGGTAGTGCTCTCCCCATTTTGCAGAAAGGGGAGCTGGGGTACCAACTATTAGTTATCTATGAAGTATTAGTAATAGCTACCACTAAATGAGTACTTCCCAAGTGCCAGGCTCTGTGCTCAGCTCGTTACATCCTCTGTGATGATCCTCATTTTACAGATAAGGAAACTGAGACCAAAAAAGGTGGAGGAGTGGCATAGTTAGTAATCAAGTGCCACATTCCTTTGCTTTTTGTTTTCTAACTTCTTATGAGCAAAATTGCAAGACACAGACTTCATTTTCTCTCCTGGGTTAGCCTGGCCAGCCTCTGCTGTGTATGTAATGGCATTTGGACAACCATGTCTGGAATAAACCACTGAAGCATAAACTGGCTTTTCTTTCCGTGTGTCGAATGGCCATTTAATAGCTATTGTGAAACAAAGAATTTTCTGCCAACCTTGAATATCACACGGAGGTCAAACAGGCTCTAAATATTCCTTCTCCAGCCATCCCAATACGAGGCTGCTTTGGTATAAACAATCCCTGAAGGTCAGAACCAGCTCCTGGAGCAGTTTCACACTCCATCTGCCTCTGAGCTCTGCTGTTTTCCAGCTCTGGGTTAAGGACAAGACCCTTGTCACTGCTGCTGGGGCTTCACTATCGTACAGGCACGAAACACCCAGGACAGAAACCCATCTCCCCTTCTTGCCGATTACAAATATACCACCTTATCCTCTCCCTCTGCAAGTAAACACACACTTGATATCTTTTGATTTGTTAATTACATGCACAAACGTGCACTTCCGTAAGAAGAAGTCCAGGCACAAAGAGGTTGGCAGTGCGGTGAGTGATGGAAGGAGTGTCAGGGAGAATGAAGTACCCGGTCGCCTGTGTCAGGGCAGCGGGTCACTGAGTGCAAACCTTTTTTTGTAAATGTTGTTTATCCCCCTACAGGGCATACAAAACCATTGAGGATGATGACCTGAAGTTTCCCCTTATATATGGAGAAGGCAAGAAGGTAGGCATGTGCACTTCCCCCGGACTGAGAGAGCAAGGCTCTGTCTCTGCACAGCCCGTGGCAGTCTCTGTGTTCCACTCAGCAGCCTGTGATTTTATGGCCTTGACAGCTTGGAAGAATATCGCCTTCCATCATCCTGCAGGCCTCCTGTCTCAAGGGTCTCCAAGGAGTGGCAGGGCTGGGGGAGGGGGAGGGGGAGGGGAGCGGGGAGCACAAGGGACTGAAGTCACTTTTGTGAAGATAACACTCTCCTTCTCACATCTCTTTTCCATAACGTCTTACGGTGTTTAAACATGACCACATCCACAAACGTTATCTCTTTGTATTTCTGACACCAAGCCACGAGGCAGGCAGAGCCGGCGGTAGAATATCCATTTGGGAGCAGAAGCAGCTGAGGGTCTGAGGTGCAAGCCGCTCAGGCAGCCACACAGCCAGCCAGGGGTGGTAGGACACGTGGAGCCATGGTCATCTACCTGCTTCTAGAGCTCTCCCATGCCACCATGGGAGTTCAGACTCTGCAAGGCTGCTGCTCCACTTGCCCCAGGCAAGGGGACCCAAAGCTTCACTTTGATGGAGCTCGGGGACCAGAGCCCAGGCTGAGCTAGCAAGGAGCGTTTGCCACGCGCTCCCAGGGACCCAGTCGGAACCACACCCTCAGCAGCAGGCACACTGTGGAGAAGGAAAGCTGTCCGCCTTGGTCCGTGAGTAGAGTGAGGCTGGAGGAGGTGGCCATCCTGGACTGGGGATGAGGAAGCTTTGAACTGGTTTCCCAGTGAGAACAAACCACTTCTGAGGCACTGCCTTCTTCCTCTGAGCACAAGTACACTTCACCTCTGTGCTGAGAGCTCCAGTTAGACGTGAAAAATGGTTCACATTAAAAAGAAACTTCCACTGAATTTTTCCAGTATTCGATAGGATTTTTTTTTTTTTTTTGAGGATGAAGTGACTCCTCATAAAAACCGAAGGATGCCTTCACAGGCAGGTGTGGGCATATGTGCCTGTGTGTGCACGGGCATCCAGCCGCACACGTGTGAGAGAGCACGCAGGTTTTGGTTTGCGGCTCAGGGTAGGAATGATGTCAGTATAAGGAGACATTTCATGGAGGGGAGTGAAACGTGAACATCGATTCATACGGGGACGAGTTTTCAAACGAACTTTCCCTGTTCATGGAAATGGACCACCTTCCACCTCACCATCCCTGGTTGAGAATCACGACAGGAAAGGATTCTGTCCCTGATAGTGTGCACCTTTTGGTAGGATTGGTACGGTGAATGCACATCTCTCAGCCCAGTGACCTGTGCCTGCAGCTACGGCTCTTTGTGGGGCTGAGATTCTCAGTATGACCCTGCTACACCCAGTGAGTTCCAGGAAGCTGAGAGCCACCTCCTAGTATCTTTGTATCCCTAGTATCTGCCCAGCCCGGTACCTGACAATAAATGCATCAGTATTGAATAAAGTTGTCAGTTACGTACAGTATACTGGCCTCCATACCAAAGGACAATGGACTAATGTGTTCTTAGAAGATAATCAGAATAAGATTTAAGTGAGCAGGGGCTTTCCCCCTTAAGCCAATGTTCCTTTCACCAGGACATCATGTTCCTGAAGCATTTCAGTTAATTAGGGCTTGACAGCTCTGTGATAGGCAGCTGGCAAGTTCTGTCATTGTACCTGATGGCCTATTTAAAAGCTGCTGTGGCTCCATTCGGTCCCAGACTTGCTCCATAGTAAAGCAGCACAAGATCCCTGTCAGCGGACTCTTGAGAAATCGTTGCAGCTGTAACCTGTCAGTTCCATCTAGATCCTTTGCAGGGGTTTTGTCTTTCCCGTCTGCATACACCTACCCAAAAGCTCCAGAATACTTTCACTGCCGTAACTTTTCATTTTATTTCTGCCAATGCTTTTAAAGATTTGTGTGGGTAACACCTACATGCTTTGTAAACAAGTTCAGTAACTAGCAGAAACATCAGATTTCTTTAGACTAAAACGCCCACCTGTGCTTTTGCAGCCAGAGAAGCTGCCATTGCAGTGGGGAGAGTGGAGGGGCCTCAAGGGACTCTGAATTTTCGAATTCAGGATTGAACACTTCTTAGCTGGGAGGGAGCCAGCCGATCCAGCTCCCCAGCAGGGCAGAGAGTTTCTTCTGCAGCCCACCTGACCAGAGGACCCCAGGCTTCACATCACGTGTCTGCATTTTACCCCCTCTGATTTGTGCCTTTAAAAAAAAAAATAAATCATGCTTTCATTTCCACTTAAACCTGCCCATCTACTGATCCAAAACCTACTCCAAAATCCATAGCCTTTTTGGGAAGACAGGACGAAGATGATGGCAATATGGTAGATTGTAATGTTTCTTAGCATTTGTACGTTAATCTCATTACCCAGACAGTAGAGTGAGGATTCACGCCCGGGTCTCCCCATGAAACGACACTGGATATATTATTGACGATCCAAGCATTAGGCCATTGGCCTCCATTCTACCAAGAATGACTTTCATTCCATCCCTCTGTTTGCCCATCCCAATGCTGCCCATCCTTCTGCTCAAAAATGTAGTGCCACCACCTCCAGGAAACCTTCTCAGCAGAATTTTTACTTCCTCTGAATTCATATAACCCATGGCTTATGTGTCTTTCAGCCCTTGGCCATATTTTACATATTATTAGACACGCACCTCTTATCTCCCTTTGCAAGGTCCTTTATAGTCGGTACAAGTCCTTAGGCATCTGTGCCCCACAGCATGGTGTCTGTACATAGTAGGTGCTCAGGAAATGTTTGGGTAGATCAGATCTGTGGCATCCCAGGAGACAAAAGGCTGACTGTGCAGCCATTAGTAAAATAGTATTATTTCCTTAAAGCATTCAGAAAACTGTTCATTTATTATTCGGAAAGCACAGGTGATGAGGTCTCAACCCTGAGGTCTCTTTGTACTTATAAGAAGGTGACATTTTGTTCCTCTCCACCCAGAGGGACTTGGTTGGGGATGTTATGCAGGACAGGTGACAGAGCTGCAAAGCGTTTCTTTTCTGTACCATAAAGCATAATATATGAGCTTGGGCGGTGGTGGGGGGTGGGGGGGGGCGGTGAGCTGCCTCTGCTTTTTTTTTTTTTTTTTTTAATCTTTTACTAGTGCCTGTCAGGGACTAGAGACATGGCAGATATACTTGTAGGGTGGGTGTATCCCAGACGGACGGATGGATGGACGGATCGTGTTGGATTTGATTTGAGCTGATTTCAGGGGCTGTAGACATCCCACATGTATTGATTTAGTTTACTGGCTGCCCTTCCAGCCTCTACAAAAGAAAGCCAAAAAGAGACAGCAGCAACCCATTAAACTTAAGATAATCAGTAGAAAAACCACTCCTTAAGTACATAAGTGACCTTGGTGAGCCCTTCTTTGGAAACAGCTACCCACGTTAAGCTAGGAGCAGGAGGCCTGGAGAGGGACAGAATGAACTGGAAAATTAATGCATCTCTCTTGGCGTGTGGCAGCCACATTATGACAGGAATGCTTTCTCTGTATGAGTGTTTCTGATGACCCTCTGCTTATACTCCTAGGCCCGAGTAATGGCAACTATTGGAGTGACCAGGGGACTTGGGGACCATGACCTGAAGGTGCATGACTCCAACATCTACATAAAACCATTCCTGTCTTCAGCTCCAGAGGTACTACATGGGGTTTTTGTTTCTATTTTGTGCAAATATTTTCTACATGATTCCTCCCATGACTTGCACCCCATACCCAGACAGTAGCCACCTTTCGTCACATGTGCTTCTGCAGTGTTTCTTTGTCCCACTCCATCCTCACTCTGACTGTCCTGCTTCATACCCTCCTCACTTCCTGCCCAGGTGGTTGTTGCATAGCCACCGAGTGGCATTTCCTGCCTCCTCGATCCATCCCACATATTGTCGTCAGGCCAAGTTTCCTAAACAGGCATTCTGACCCGTTTGCTCAGAAACTATATCCCGGGGCTATGAGAATGAAGCCCAGACTCCGATGGTTGGCACTCAAGGCTTATTATAATTTGTCTGACTTTCTAGACCAAAAATTTGATCTTTGTTCCCCCCCAAACTTGCCAGAAAGAACTTGCTGTGTCCTTCCTGCACGTGGCCTTCAGTTTCCCACAGTTGCTTAAACTATTCCTTCTGACTAGAATGTCTTTCCTCCCGTCTGCAAACATCCAAATTCTTTTTTTCTCTAGGGTTTGACACATGCTTCTCCTGTGGAGACTTCCTGATTTCTCCCTCCCCCATCCAGAAATAATGTCTCTCTCTATACTGAGACAAGTAAAGCAGCTACCTTTTAAGACATTTCCACTCTCTGCTTTTATATCATACTTGTTCACATATATACTTTATCCCCTCATAGATTTTAATTGCCTGCAGAACTTGTGTCATTCAGCTGATGTTTAGAGAAGTTAACTAAAAAACAGGTTGTCATACCTTTGGTTAAAATATTTTTTTTTCCGGGACGCCTGGATGAGTCAGTCAGTTAAGCATCTGACTTGGGCTCAGGTCATGATTTCGTGGTTTGTGAGTTCGAGCCCCACATCGGGCTCTGTGCTGACGGCTCAGAGCCTGGAGCCTGCAGCCTGCTTCAGATTCTGTGTCTCCCTTTCTTTCTGCCCCTCCCTTGCTCACACTCTGTGTGTGTGTGTGTGTGTGTGTGTGTGTGTGTGTGTGTGTCTCAAAAATAAATAAACATTGAAAAAAAATTTTTTCCCCTCACCTGAAACTGTTAAAAAAAAAAAAAAACCCAAAAAACCAACAACACATTTTTCTTATGATATGGGAAACATCCAGTTTTGTTTCAGGGTATATCTTTAGAAAGCATTTTGCTTTTTTAAGTTACAGAGAAATCTAAGTAATAGTAGGTTAAGGCTCTGTTCTTTTCACATAACAAGGAGGCTGGAGTTTGGTGGCTGCTACTGTTTGGTGCATCACCTCCAACGTGCCAGGGCGGGCATCTCTGCTTCTCTGACTTTTCCTTCATGGTTGCGAGATGGTGAATGCGAGCTGCAAGCAGCTTTGAGCATAACATCTTCAGGCGAGGCAGGAAGAGAGGGGGCAGGCGGCCTGTCTGTCTTCACTTGTATCTCGTTGGCCAGAACTGTGTCACATGACCTCCCCTTGCTGCAAGGAAGGTTGAAGGAGAGAGCTTTGACTTTTCCAAGGGTTACAATAAAGGAGAGCCAGGGAGAGGTGAGTCGGGGACCAGTGGTGTT
Organism: Neofelis nebulosa; assembly: GCF_028018385.1. Lineage (NCBI taxonomy): Eukaryota > Metazoa > Chordata > Mammalia > Carnivora > Felidae > Neofelis > Neofelis nebulosa. Next base: position 53,928,181 of record NC_080789.1, read on the forward strand.
TGCATTCTGTGCAGTTACCTGTTAAAGCAACGCCTTGCATCAGAAATGCCCAGAATGTTTAGATATGGCTCCATCTGCATGTTCTTCCCAAGGGTAGGTGTTGTTTTACTTTTTAATTTTTTTAATGTTTATTTATTTGAGAGTGGAGGCGGGGGGGGGCGGAGAGAGAGAGAGAGAGAGAGAGAGAGAGAATGAGAATGAATGGGCAAGGGAGGGGTAGAGAGAGAGAGAGAGACATACAATCTGAAAGCAGGCTCCAGGCTCTGAGCTGTCAGCACAGAGCCCAACGTGGGTGGGGCTTGAACTCACGAACCGCAAGATCATGACCTGAGCCGAGGTCAGATACTCAACCAACTGAGCTACCCAGGTGCCCTGGTAGGTGCTGTTTTACTGAAGCCTTTTTTTTTTTCGTTGGAGGAAGCCAAAACCCACTCAAGCTAATTCAAAAGAGGAGGTGTTTGTTGCAATGTTATTAGAAGAGATGTTTGTGGCGTCCACAGGAAGAACCGTTAACAGCCAGCCTTTATGGGAGAGTGGTTCTGGAATCAAGGCACCCCTGGAGAGCCTCAGCAATGGGCTGAGGGCATGTCACCTTCATGAGGGTGTTCTGCCCTTAACGTGGCCAATCAAGTTCCATGTGTCTCTGCTACCAGTCAACTCAGTTTCTCACTCTTGATGACAGATTACCAGAGAGGAATCTCATTGACTCGACTAATTTTTTTTTAATGTTTGTTTATTTTTGAGAGAGAGGGGGAGAGAGAGAGAGAAATGTGTGTGAGGGGGAGGGGCAGAGAGAGAGGGAGACAGAGAATCCCAAGCAGGCTCCTCACTGTTAGTGCAGAGCCCGACTTGGGGCTCAAACCCACAAACTGTGAGATCATGACATGAGACGAAACCAAAAGTCAGACACTCAACTGACTGAGCCACCCAGGCGCCCCGTCGACTCACTTTTTATACCAGGCCATGAGTGACTTGCCAGCCTATAAATCACTCCTTCACGTTGTCTTCTGCAGAGCCATGGGCACAAACAGCCACCGACATCCACCCCTTTGGCAGGGCTGTGAGCAAGGGGGTGGTTCTTTTAGAGTCTTTATTGCTGAGGCTGGCACTCAAGATACATCTAGCCACAGGAGGTTAGGAAGCCACTGAGGGGGATATCTCCAATAAATATAAGCTGTGGAAGATACACCCATTTCCCGATATCACCCAGGATTTCACGTGAGGTCAGCCGGGTGGAAATAATAATGACCATTTGTCAAGAACCCATAGATGTCTGTCTTTTAGTCCTCACACCAATTCTGTATGATGAGGACCAGAATCCAAGGCGTCACTGAAGCTAGTGGATCCCTGACCCCTCTATTCTGGCCAACACCAGGATCCATGAATTATTGCCGGAGGAAATAATTTCCTCTGCCGGCCAGAGGAAAACAATAAATACTAGACTCATGGATTCTATATTTTCCCCCTTGAGAGAGAGGCACTCATCGGACATATTAATGGTGCCATCACTTTTTCTTTGCAAAAGGGACAAATGGAGTATGACTCATGTTCTTGGAGGGGGGGGGGGCAGGGGGATCCTCAGGGAACACTAATCATGTTGCTTCTTTTTTTTTTTTAATTTTTTTTTTAACGTTTATTTATTTTTGAGACAGAGCATGAATGGGGGAGGGTCAGAGAGAGAGGGAGACACAGAATCCGAAACAGGCTCCAGGCTCTGAGCGGTCAGCACAGAGCCCAACGCGGGGCTTGAACTCAAGGACCGCGAGATCATGACCTGAGCCGAAGTCGGCCGCTTAACCAACTGAGCCACCCAGGCGCCCCTCATGTTGCTTCTTAAAGCAGAGTGAAAACCTCCTTCTCACCCACTTCTACAGATACCTATGCTTTCTAGATAAAGTGGAAGTTTGGTTTGGTTTGAAGGAGAATGATTTCTATGCAGATTATAGATCTCTAATTGTTCTGTTACCATGGCTCCAAAAAAGAGGCTGTAGGTTTAGAACTTGGGCATGCATGGAAGACTGCCTGGGGACTGATGAAAAATCCCAGTTGGTTGATCAGAAACCTCATGTCCCTTATCTAGAGTGATGCTGGTTTGCAGGGAATTGGGTTGAATGGTTCAGCCTTGGTGAGGGATTGGGCAGGTAGGCATGTTTGAAAGGAAACCGGCCACCTCTGGAAAAATGTAAGTGCTCTTAGAAAAGTTGTAGAGTTCGCTAAAATGTCATTTTTATAATAACAGTAACATCTATTAACTTCTTAGTCTGGGCCAGACAACTTACTGTGTGTTTTACATACAGTGTCTCATTTAATCTTCCACAACAACCCTATGGGTACATATGATTAATGTGCCCATTTCACACATTGGTAAATTGCGATGCGAGGAAGCGAAATAACTCCCCCAAGGTTGTAGTTATTAAGTAACAAGATGGTACCTGGTCAGTCTAATTTGATCCGGGTCTGTAGGGGAGAGAAGCTGAGTTCAAAGCCATTTCTTTGGATAGTGTCCAAGGGACCCTCTGAGTCAAGGTTCAAGGGTCTCTGAAGAGAATCTTTGTCCTGGGACCTAAATGGCTCAAGTTTCTCAAAGAAACACTACTGGCCTTGGACTGAAATTGTAGAAAATGATGGCGTAGTGGAGAAAGTCATTGGGACAGACAGTAATAGCCTTTAGCGTGCCAACCTGTCTGTGCCAACCTGGGCCAGACAGAATTGTGCAAAATAAGATTGTGCACGTATAATTTAGCTTAATGGGTATGTAGTGTAGATCCCAAGATTCCTTTGCACGAGATTAAAATCATTGTACGTTTTAAATGCTTCCAGATGGAGGGGCCTTAGCCAGAACCACGAACGGGGACGGGGAGCTTAGGGGGAAGGGGCGGAGCATCTGGAGTCAGCTACCATGGAGGAGTGTGGAAGGCCGACACAGGAGACCCCCCTCACTCCCAATCTCGGGCAGAAACTCCTCTTTCTTGGGTGGTAGTGATAAAGTCAGACACCAGACAGTGGCTAGCAGGCGTCTTTTGGGGAGCGTGGAAACCGGGTAAATGTATCGAAACCATCGAATGAAGAGTAACTACCTCCTTTCCTGCCTGCATCCCCTCACCCCCCACCCCACGCCTACCCTGGCTTTCTAACTGTGACTTCCTAAAAACATTCCCCTGCTATGCTGCATCTTTGCCAAGCATGGGTCTTTATTTCACATTTGGTTTCTAAATTTCAAATCCAGCTCAGTCTGGTAATTTTAACAGTTGGGGAGAAAATGTGATTTAGTTCTAAGTAAAAAGTCTCCAAAATCTTCTTGGAAATCAGCATTGTTCCCTTCATCATTGTAGCTCCTAATTCGATTTGATGAGCTAAATAAAAATAAGACAAAAACATGTGTATCAGATTTACGTAAAAAATGCTCAGGGGTTTAAAAATTAGAGAAGGGTTTCTAGCCAGACACATTTTCGGTTTCACTGAAACACAAGGCGCTGGAAAAATCTCGAGTTTGCCAAACCCAAAGAAGGGCCGCCAGGTTTGCTGAGCCTCCCTCCTGTCTTCCAAGGTCTAAGGCAGGGATTTCTGGCCGAGAACTGAATTCCACCAGAGGCCCCCGCCAACCAGGCCTTGGCCTGACCATTGAATGTGGGGGCGTATTGACTCTCATCTGGTCCACAGCACTGTGTTTTCTCTGTGTCACAGTATGAGATGCAGCCTTTCCTGAGCAAGAGAAACAGCCCCAGCCAGGTCTCCCATCTTCCTGCTCAATGAAGCACATCAAAGTTCACCTTCCTTATACTATCCTGAAAGAGTTCAAGGAGGGAAGGAAAGGATCTGGGAACTCAGGCACTGGAGCCCAGACTCGCAGCTGCCTCTCTTCCAGCATTTCTCCTCCCCGCCCCAGTCCAGCGCACTTCCTGCTGTGCTCTTACTCAGGCACCTTGGCGAAGGTCTGCAGCCTAAACCTGCAGATGCTCTCTGCTCCGTGGCCCTTTCTGACCTGTAGCAGGCCCTCCCTAGGGTTAGCCTTCCTCTTCATGTTACCTGCTTTCCCGCCTGCACTCCGGGACTGCCTTGAGCCCCCTTTTGGGCCCTTGGAAGAACAGTGTCTTTTTCCGAGTGGAGGCCAGTTTGCAAAGCCAACCCCCATCTTCAACTCTGCATCACCCCCCCCCCCGCCCCCCGCCCGCCCGCCCTCCCTGCCAGACTGAACCACAAGGAGCCCGGTTTTCTCTAGGCTTCCTTATTCTTTTCCCTGGTGTTCAAGATTCCTGTCAGCGGGTTTTTGTAATTGCAGATGACTCATTTAGCTCATTCTTTTCTTCATCTAGATATTTTTTGCTTTCATCTGAAACTGCCTTCTCCAAGAGAAGGAAGACCCTAGACTCCGGTATCTGAATGCCCACGTGACCTGCATTATTTTAGTCTGCCTTCCCCTTCCCTCAGGTGAGGTGAACATGCCTGTATTCACAAAGTGCTAGGAAAAGCAAGTAAGAACATCTGCGGAGGGGCACCTGGGTGGCTCAGTCGGTTAAGTGTCCGACTCAGGCTCAGGTCATGATCTTGAAATGTGTGAGTTTGAGCCCCGTGTTGGGCTCTGTGCTGACAGTCGGGAGCCTGGAGCCTCCTTCGGATTCTGTGTTCTGTCTCTGCTCCTCCTCCACTTGTGTTCTCTTTCTCCCAAAAATAAATAGACTTAAAAAAAAAATCTGTGGAGCTGCTTGGTACTAGGTCTGGTGCAGGGTCAGAGATGGTCAGGAAACACTAGTCTTCCTTCCCCGTCAGCTTCTGGAAAGCTTTACACTTAGGGATTCCCAGTAGTCACTTCCATATTAAGAGAGAATGACTGTCTTGTTTGAGCCTCCCCTGTTGTCTCCCATGAAAACATGAACAGTATTTAAGAGCTCATTGCTGGGGGGCGGCACCTGGGTGGCTCAGTTGGTTAAGCTTCCGACTTCGGCTCAGGTCATGATCTCACAGTTTGTAAGTTCGAGCCCCACGTTGGGCTCTATGCTGATAGCCCAGAGCCTGGAGCCTGCTTCAGATTCTGTGTCTCCCTCTCTCTCTGCCCCTCCCCCACTCACGCTCTGTCTCTCTCTCTCAAAAATAAAAATAAATAAACTTTTAAAAAATAAAAAGAAGAGCTTATTGTTGACAGCACCTTATTCTTGGTAGCTTTTCATACTCCAAGCCAAAGTCCCATTTTGGGAAAGAGCCTGTTTTATTGTATTGTGTACTTTCTGCAGTCTGAACAATGTATAAAAAACAGTATCAGTGCATAATGAAAGGGGATAAAGCTGTACTATATTAAGTGAAACAGAATATGATTGTATATACAAAGAGTGTGATCATAAGTTGGTAGGAAGTTACATGCATGTGTAGACAAATACATGCGTGAAGGAAATTTAATAAAACAGTAACAGTAATCATCTTCAGGTGGTAGAGAAGGATAAACTGGTTTTAAAAATTCCCCTCAAAAATACCTTGGGAGGTGGTGTAATGTAGAACTTAAAACCTCAGACTGGTAATTAGTCTTGATTTCAAGCTCTGTCTCTTCACTTGCCAGCTGGGTGACCTTGAGAAAGGTACTTTACCCAAATCTCTGCTTCCTCTTCAATAAAAAGAGGACAGGAACTCAAGGAACAAATTAAATAACATATATAAATAAAGTACTTAGCCAGAACGTGGCATAATAAGTATTAGCTCCTAGCTCCTCTTAAGACCACGAAGTTTCACTGGCTCTATACGTAGAGATCATGAGTCCAATAGTGTTTACTGATCACACTAGGGAACATGTCCTTGAAAGCATTAGGAATTTTGGGACAAGTTGGAATGGGGGACTAATAGAATAATCAGCCATAAACCCCGTGATTCCTGCTTCCTAACAGAAGAGGGGAGTTCAGAAGAGGGAGACAGGACTACATAATCGAAGAAGGAGGACAAGAATAAGAAGGAACCGGGAGTGAGTCTGTTATGAAGTAAAATCTGCCTTATGGGGTCACTGGGTTTGGAAGATAGCTTGAAGGGCTATTGTCTATAACAAAGCTAATTATTCTGAAGGGCCTGGAACCAAACCCAAGGCAGTAGGTAAGGGCTTCAGCAAGGAGAGCAGCATGATAAATGTTGGGGTGGGGGCCTGTCACAGCATGTAGACAGGGGTGGGGGGTGCAGAGAGGCAAACAGGGTGACCGCTGTAGAACTGAAACTGTAACAGGAGGACAAAAGCTAGGGAAGGGACCAGGAAAATGAAAAGGAGGTACATCCGAGAGACATTTTAAAGAAACAATGTAATGAAAACTGATGGCAGACTGGATTTAGTGGATGAAGCGGGGTGAAATTTTCTAAAAATTAAAAATAAATTGTTCTCTAGCCTAAGAAAAGGGAAGAATGCTGTTTGTGGAGGTCCAGAGAGGAAAACTAATTTTATGCTTTTTTTTCCCTCTGAGTTTTCTGAGCAATTAAAAACATAGACACAGGTGCCTGGGATGAAACTAACTTTATAGTTAGTATAAAGTTAGACCAGAAACCATGGTACGGATTTTGGACCAGAATGGACTTCTTATTCTTGTCCTCCACCCCCCAGATTAAATGTATGCCCTGGATAGCTGTGGGCTCTCCTCTCCCCACCTCACAGAGAGTGGTCTGCCTAATATTTACCTGCTAGAGGACAGAAGCAAAGGGAACAGGTGCTGTGATGGACAAGTCGAGACCAGGGAGAAAACTCCAGGGGACTCCATGCCCCATCCCCTCTCCCCAGCCCCACAGAGGGAGAGGGCCTAGAAGTGACACATCACAATATAATGCCTTTGTGCCCTCGGGGACTGCAAAACCAACCACCCCGGAACATGGAGTCTTGATGGAACAGTGTATTATATGTCTTTGTATGCTATTGCCTTTCATGGTTCTGTGAGTTGAACGGGTTCAGCTAGGTGGTTCTCTCTGGGAGTCTCACACAGCACAGCTGGATGTCAGCTGGGGCTAGAGGGATCTGAAGGCTAGATGGCCTGCAAGTCCAAAGTGGCTCCACTCCCATGGCTGGCAAGTGAGGGCAGGTAGCAGCTGAAGAGTCAAGCTGAGGCAGCTCCACATGGCTTCTCCACGGGGTTTCAGCTTTTCATAGTGTGGCAACTGGATTCTGAGAGAAAACATCTCAACAGTGAGTGGTTCAAGAGTGCCAAGCAGAAGTTATAGGACTTTGTAAGACCTGGCCTCAGAAGGCCTAGAACCATCACCTCTGCCACATGCTAGTGGCCAAGGAAATCACTAAGGCTGGTCCACATTTGAGGAGAGGGGAATTGGAATCCACCTCTGGAAGAGAGGAGCAGTGTGCTTGTACAGGGAGGGCCGGGATTGACAGTGCCCATCTTGGAGGCTCCATACCACACCCTGCCTGTAGAAGCTCCCCCCACCGGGTGCCTGGGTGGCTTAGTCAGTTAGGCATCTGATTCATGATTTCAGCCGAGGTCATAATCTTACAGTTCACGGGACTGAACCCTGCATCAGGCTCTGCATTGACAACGTAGAGCCTGCTTGGGATTCTCTCCCTTTTTCACGTGTTCTCTCTCTCTCTCTCTCTCTCTCTCTCTCTCTCTCTCTCTCTCTCTCAAACAAACAAACAAATTGGGGGGGGGGGGATGTGCCCTCCCTGCTGTGAAAACTTGAGGATTAGAGAAATAATCATCTTTCTTTCCCGTGCAAACTAATAATAAGTTGATGAGTTAACTGTTTAGCTAATTACTCAACAGAGGTATTCTAGTTTGCAGAATAGAGGCAGATTTACAAAGAAGCTAGTTAAACATAAGTTATCAGGGCTCTTCACTTGGACCAGTCCTTACTGAGTTCTGGTTGTTTCTAAGGCATGAAGAATGTTCTAGGTAGGGGGGAGAAGCAAGGTTAGAGTCAGGAATCATTTCTTTGTAAACATTTCTCAAAAGAAAGATACCTCATTTTCCATGGTTTAGTAATTTGTCTCTGTTTCTTCTCTCTTGAATGAAACACATTAGTATCTATGTTTGTATTCATAATTATTTCTGTATTCAGTTTTTTTAAAGAGAGCTGCGAAGATTGTAAATTTCAGCCTCAGAAACCACAGATACTCTTACAAAGGAAAAATGAGGAGTTCTACCTAAGGATACTCTGATAGTCCAGGACAGTGGTATTTGAGAATTTTCTTTTCCCAGTTTTATTTATTTATTTTTTAAATTTTTTAATATTTATTCATTTTGGGGGAGAGAGAAAGGCAAGAGCACTAGTGGGGGAGGGGCAGAGGGCAAGGGAGACACAGAATCCAAAGTAGGCTTCAGGCTCTGAGCTGTCAGCACAGAGCCTGATGTGGGGCTCAAACTCACGAACCGTGAGTTCACAGAGCCAAAGTCAGACGCTTAACTGACTGAGCAACCCAGATGCCCCACTTTTTCCAGTTTTATTAAAGATATAACTGACATGTACCATTATATAAGTTTAGGGTATACAGTGTGTTGGTTGGATGCATTTATATTTGTATATTGCCAAATGATTACCACTACAGCTCTGTCACATCTTGTAACTACCATTTCTGTTTTGTGGTGAGAACGTTGAAGCTCTACTCTTTTAGCACCTTTTAAGTATATAATACAGTAAAGTCATTGTATATAGGTTATGTATATGTATTTTATGTATCTAGTGTATATGTATTTTATGTATCTAGTGTATATATACTAGTGTATGTATATATATATGTATTATATAGCGTATGTATATATTATATAGTGTATGTATGTTTTACAGCATATACAGGTTATATATAATTATAGTCCTAATGCTGTACTTTAGATCCCTAGTCTCGTAACTGGAAGTCTGTGCCCTTCAACCAGTATCTCGCACATCTTTCTTCTTTGTTGGGGTGATGTATGCTCCCCTCCCCCCTCTCCCACCACCACCTTGAAAACGTTGGGGAAGGTGGGGGAATCGTATTAAGAGTGTAGAGAAGCTTTCATTTGTCTGTGGTGCCACCTGCACCTACACACACGAGAAGACCTCCTGACTTAGCCTGTCCTCCATCTGCATCGCTAACTCTCTAGCCGTAAGAATCACTTGTATGCATGTGTGTCACATTTTAACGGCTTGTTTCCATTGGGAAGTGCCTTGGGAAGTAACCAGCCATTTGAATAAAACCAGAATTTGACATTTACTCTGACACCAAAAAATCTTGCTTGGCAACTCATAAAATTTATGGTCACACAAGGGAGGCAACCTCTATATTGTGTCAAATATTTCTTCTCCTTAGAAATTGTTTCCCTGTGATCCCCTTCTGAAAAATGATCATTTCACCTGAATGTTTCAGTTAAACATGCAGTATCCTTTTTTGCATTAATTTATTGCATTATACACAAAAGGACAGTTTGAGAAGTTTGTTTAAAAATGCAACCCCGGGGTGCCTGGCTGGCTCAGTCAGTAGACCATGTGACTCTTGATCTCAGGGTCATGAGTTTGAGCCCCATGCTGGGTGCAGATTTTAGTTTAAAAAATTAAAAACTAAAAATAAAAACAGATTTTATTATATATTAAAAAATGCATGCCTATGCTCTTGCCAACATAAAACAACATCCACATCTCGGTGGCCACCACTACACTCTTTAAGATCTGTGTATATCTGGTTTATCATTTGAGTGTTCTTGGGCCATGTATGATAAGCCTGGTATTTGAATAAAGTAATGTTTCCCCCAAAAAAAGCAAATCCCTAGAATCCACTTCCTGAAAATCTCAGGCACTGGGTCTAGAGTAGGTCCTAGGAGTTTTCACATTTTTAGACCATTCTCAAGCAGGTGATCCAAAGACCACTCTTTAAATAATACGGTCATAAGCCATTCTTCACTGTGCTTCAGGAACTTGAGTTTCATAATCCCCGCATGGGTTCATTATACATCCATGTTCCAGTCCTGGACTGGGTGATTCAGTCTTACAGTGCACACGGCTCAGCGCCAGACTGGTAGGTTAGGGATACTACATACCTCATTCTCCACGTGCACAGAGGTCTGCTGAGACCTGCGCTACTTGCTTCACAAGAACCACAATCAGTCGGATTGACTTTGCCACCCACCAGGTGCCCCAGAGCCCACCAGGCGTGACTGTGTCTCCTCTCCTAAGGCAAGGTCCATAGTAACTTGCTCTCTTGCTCACTTGAGCTCTCTGAAATCCTGCCATTCTGAGCGAAGTCCTGTGAAGTAAGAACACACTCTGGTTATGTGATTATGTTGAGTCCCCAATGGCCAGCAGTAGCAACTACGCGTGTAAAAAATAGCAGTCATTTCACTAATTATTCATTAGGTGATCATATATAACTTACTGTCAGTGTGGACTTTAGTAATAATTATGCTGGGAAAACAGCACAAACCCAAACTAGCCCATGCAAACAGGGACATATGGTCACTCTGTGTGCCTCGTCGCTGGATTAGACATGACTTAACCCACCTACACTGCACCCATGTAGTTTCACTCACAGGCTGGGGTTTCCTCTGACCTTTATAAATGGACATTTTAATGAACAGAAACGTATTCCTCAAATGATCAATAAGCTAGATTCAAGCCCATTCATTCACTGATTCATCCAGTGAGCCTTTGGCTCAGTGGTGCACAAGCCATTGGAAGCCCAGAGAAAGGAGTAGATGATGAGAGAAGCCCAGCATGTAAAGGAAATTCCTTCCTGTAGCTTAGCTCACTGAGCTGCAAACTACTGGCCTCACGAGGAGACAGTGGAAGACTTATGCTATAGCAACTAGGTGTTGGGTACAGTTTCAGGCTCTTTTCATGCTACCTACTATTTTAGCTGGCTTAGAAATGTTTTAGCTATTAGGTGGTATCCACCCTCAAAAATCGAATATTTATTTTGTCTGTAGACTACAATAGAAAAAGCAAACCCTCAAGAATATCGGTGGTATATTTCAGATGTAAAATTACACCCACAGCCCCAACAGCCAACATACTTACAATACTTAAATGTCCCTTGGTGCATTTGCAGTCAGGTGCTCTGAGGTCATGTGGCCAGTCACATCCAGCCCTAACTCATCCTATGATGAAAGAGTCTGAGAACATTGGTGCCGTAAGCATCTAAAGTGGCCACCTAGTCCTAACCTTTCATTCCACAAAGGGAAACACTGAAGATGTGAAAGGTCATGCCTCATCCCTCACCATTCCTCAGTGAAAGTCCAGTACTATAGCCAGATCAAGCTCTATAAAGCCACCAAAGCACACCAGCCCTCCTCTCACCTCCCCAGGGTTTGGTCCCTAGTTCCCTAGGTGTTCCCTCTAGGTGTAAGGTATATGATTCAACTGCTTCTCCCCAGCACTCCATAGGATGAATCAGTGCTTCTTTCTATATTCCCAGCAGGTGGTCAGTGGACCTTGAAAACATGAATAACCAAAGTGGTTTTGCCTGAATTTTAAGGAGAAGTGAGTTTCAAACCCATCTTTCGCCACCAAGTTCAGTATGTGTTTCGTGGCATAGTGTAGGTAGAATCACAGCAACAGAGACTCTGGATGCAATTTTGGTGGCTTGCTCAAATGCTAACATTGAAATAATCGACTTGGCTTGTAGGACCACAGGGAATATGCTGGAGTTTTCTTTTTTTCTAGTACAGGTGCCATATTCAGAGTTCTATAGGTTGAGCTTCGTGGTTGGCTACATGGGGTAGAGAGGATAAGACTCTGTGCCCTCATTTTCTACTACCTCTTGGCATCCTTTATCTTGGGAACCATCTGGCTTTTCTGCTAAGAACACTAGTGAGAGCCGCAATCCCTGTTATTTGAAATGAGACTTGTAATTGAACCCCAAGGCCCTGACTCTTACTCCTCTCCTTCCCCCAGCTGCTTTACTTTCAGGTCTTCTGCCCTGAGATGGGTGCCATAAAAAAAAAAAAATACCATGTGGTACATTAGAATTTGTGGTTTCTGTCCGTATTATCTCATTTGACCTTTATACTGGCTCTAGCTGTAATAGGTAGAGCAGGTGTCCTCGCATTTTTTTCCCAATTTTTAAACAATGATTTCAGAGATGAGAAAATTGAGAGCAAAAGACAGTAAGTGGTTTATCTCAAGTCCCAAAGCTGGTTGGAAGCAGAGACCCGAAGTGAGGGCTTCTTATAACAAAGGCAGGGCTCTTGCCATTCAGAAAGCCAGGCCTCAGCCATGGGGGCTCATGGGCCTGCCCTGAGTACTTCAAAAGGAAAAAGGGTTGGGAGAATTTGCTGAGTTGATAAAGCTGTAAGAGCTGTGAGGGCATCCTAGAGAAGCGGCTGAGATTTGGCAAATGAAGAATTGATGGATTTCTTAAAAAATATTTTTATTTTTTATTGTTTAAAATTTACATCCAAAAAAAAAATAAAAAAAAAAAATAAAAATAAAATAAAATAAAATAAAATAAAATTTACATCCAAATTAGTTAGCATATAGCACAACAATGATTTCAGGAGTAGATTCCTTAGTGCCCCTTACCCATTTAGCCCATCCCCCCCTCCCACAACCCCTCCAGTAACCCTCAGTTTGTTCTCCATTTTTATGAGTCTCTTGTTTTGTCCCCCTCCCTGTTTTTATGTTATTTTTGTTTCCATTCCCTTATGTTCATCTGTTTTGTCTCTTAAAGTCCTCGTATGAGTGAAGTCATATGATTTTTGTCTTTCTCTGACTAATTTCACTTAGCATAATACCCTCCAGTTCCATCCACGTAGTTGCAAATGGCAAGATTTCATTCTTTTTGATTGCTGAGTAATACTCCATTGTGTGTGTGTGTGTGTGTGTGTGTGTGTGTGTATATATATATATACACACACCATGTCTTCTTTATCCATTCATCCAGCGATGGATATTTGGGCTCTTTCCATACTCTGGCTATTGTTGATAGTGCTGCTATAAACATGGGGGTGCACGTGTCCCTTCAAAACAGCACACCTGTATCCCGTGGATAAATGCCTAGTAGTGCAATCGCTGGGTCGGAGGGTAGTTCTATTTTTAGTTTTTTGAGGAACCTCCATACTGTTTTCCAGAGCGGCTGCACCAGCTTGCATTCCCACTGATGAATTCTTTTTTAAAGTAGCTTCAAGAAGCTGGCGTCAGCTTACACTAGTGTGAGCCCTCCCAACACGTCATTGAAATCTCATCAGTAATAGAGCAAAGAGGTGAACACACATTACACAAACACTGAAGCAGCAGCCTGCAGCCGAGCCCTGAGTAGAAGTACTCGATTAAAGACTCGCTTGTCACAGGCTCCTGTGCAAATAGATGCCCGGCGATGACGTTAAGGACGTCTCTAAGTGCTCTGAAGCCGAGGGTCCTGCGAGAGCAGTCAGCACTTGGCTCCTTCAGGGGCACATTAGCCAAGGCTCTTCTGTGCCCCCAGACTCTTTCCTGCCCACTCCCTTACACTGAGTTTGTTTGTTAGCAGCTCCAGTGAGGACAGGGGAAGAAAAGGAAAGAGTCTGCTACTTGTGTCCAATATCAGCATGTGGGATTTGGGTGGCTGCTTGGAAGTGTCCAAGGTAAAAAACTAAATCGGCCCGGTCACCATATTAGAGCGTCCTCTGACTAGATCTCCTATGTGGAATTATTTTTCTTCCTCCCTTCCTCTCATTTATTCTTTGTCTCAGTAAGTATGTCCTGAAGGTCTCTTGTTATTTACTCTGAAAAAATAGTGCTAGGCCCACAGAGGAAATGCAAAGTGGGGTCTCTGGCCTCCAGAAGTTGAATCTTGGGAAGGAAGAGAAGAGAAGAGAACACCTGAAGGGGTGTTCGCTGTAAGCAGAACAAGGGTCAGTGTCCGATGAGGCAGATGCTTCTCTTGGTTATTTACTGATTGCTCACCGAATGCTCTGCGTTCTGGGGACAGAAACAGGCCAGTTCAGACCTTGCCCCTTGAGGAGCTTATTGCCGATGACCGTGTCTTCGAGGCTAGGCTCCCCCACCACTTGCGTTGGAATGACCTGGCCCCTGCCCACATAAGCTGGTGCCTGGGCGCAGCTCGACACATTCGGAACGTTTAAAGAGTGGCCCCTTGCATCTAAATTTGTTCAGTTAGCACCCCAAGCGATTCTGCAGCACATTAAAATCTGAGAATAACCAGTCTTGTGCAAGAGACAGACACGTGGACCTGGCAGGTACAAATGCCGTGCTCATGGGATGTGGAGGATGGCGACTGCGCAGACCAGGGAAGAGAAAGCGATGCTGCTTGTTGGTTGCTTTGCCTCAGGAGTGCCTTGGCAGCTGCACGTGGCACTGCAGCCCCCAATGTAACCAGGCCCAGAGGGTTGGCAGGTCCCTGAGGGAAGGAAGGGGGAGCACAGGAAGGGACTCTGGGATATCACCTCACTCGTTCAGATCTTTGTTCACACAGTGCCTTCCCGGGGAGGTCCTCTACAAGGACTGTCTTGTCACTCTTCTTACTGTGACTTTTCTTCAGAGCACCTGTCGGCTTCTGACATTGCGGTTTGTGGGTCTGTCTCTCTACTAGTTTAGATGCTCTGAGGGACTTTGTCACTTCTGTTCACAGCTGTACCCGCAGCACCTAGAAGAGTAGTTGGCACATAGTAAGTGCTCAGTCAACACGTAGGCGGCTCTAGGAGGGCAGATGGACCCACACAGGCTCCATCCGTCTCTCAGCGGCTCAAATTATATCACTCTGAAAAACTGCGAGGATCTCAAGGATTCCTGTGGCCTTTCTCTCCCTCTCTGGGCAGCTGGGAACACGGGAAGGAGTCACACAAAGCCCTGACTCTGTTCTCCAGCTCTCCTGCAGACAAAGGCGTTTGCTTAAACACCTCGCCCCTACTGGGGCCTGGGATACTCTCTTCCTGGTGTCTGAGTCCGGGGGAGCCTCAGAGCCCATTAGTTTAATGTGAGGCTTCCCGGAACATCAAGATGCTATTTACAGAATCGAAGAGGGGACTTTGGAGAGGTGAGTGTGGTCTGACTGAGGAGAGCCAACAACAGCTGCAGGGAGAGGAGGTCAGGACTCCAGAGCCCGCCAGAATCCTTTGAAGCCCTTGCCGCCAGGGAGGATGGGCGTGAAGCGGGTTGTCTTGTGCTGCAGCCCAGTTTTTCTGAGAGCATTTTCACAAAATGTTCTGCATTACAGGTTAATGTACAAGACACGAGTTGTAAGTGGAAAGTTGGCAAAGTCCTTTGGAAATTGGCTAAAGGGCAGGAAATAAAGGGTAGCAATAAAAACCTAAAAGGATGTTAATTGGGGAGTGCCTCAGGGAACAGGGTTGAGACCAGCTTTTTATTATTTACATTAAAAATACTTCGAGAATGGTTTTGAAAGGATTTTCGTGTTGGCTAATGAAACAGCATTAGAGAACTGTGTGTGGAAATGTGAATAGCGGAATTAGGGAAGGATTCAATTTATTGATGGAATTGAAGAGAGCATTTTGTAACATGTTTCTGTTTATCGTTCCACTCCCATTCTGTTGGCTAGATCTCCAGCTGAGTAGTGGGCAGGATAACTTAAGCTTAAACAGCTCAGATCTCTACATGTTTTTGGCCAGCAGAAAGCACTTGAAACGATTCTGGCACCCCAAACCCAGGGTAGTCCTGAAATTAAATGGATGTTATCTTCAGACCTAGAAATCTTTCTTTTAGAAGGCGCTAGAAGGCAGATGGAATCTCCTATTTAGCTACAAGCGCAAGATTGGAACTGGAGCACCCGACATCATCTCCCCCACCTCCTGTAACATTTCTTATTCTGTGGAGTTCAGATTTTCACAGAAATGTACTGTAGACCTACCTCAGTAAGAAGCTAGCAGTCTCTCTTAGGCAAAGTCATCACATACTGGAAATAATAACACAGTGAGCCAGGACTTGAACTTGGGAGCCCAGAGCCAACATTTGCTGTCCTCTCTAAAGCCTGCCCTAGAGGACAGTCTGTGTAGGCATCACAGAGGCCACGAAGGCCTACATTTCCTTTTTTGCAAATGGGCCAGTAGGCATTCTCTTCAGCCTCGCTACTCAGAGTGCAGTCCAAGGACCCACAGCAACAGCATCACGTGGAAGTAAGCTGCAAAGGCAGCCTCCGGCCACACCCCAGAACTGAATTAGATTCTGCCTTTTAGCAGGATCCCCAGCTGATTCCTGGCACATTAACATTTAAGAAGCACTGCTCTAACATTTGTGGCGCCCAGGAGTCACAACAAATTAAAGCAAAAGGGATTTGGTTGCCTCTATAGAGTGAAAACTGGACCACATGAATTCAGTGAGTGCCCTGAGGATCGAATTCTGGCATCTGGGACTTTCCAGACTGCTGTAAGCTTAAGATCCCCCTTGTTGTTTTCCTTAATTTGGCCTCATGAGGCACAGTGCCTTCTCTAGAATGTAAACTTCTACCCTCAAAGTGAATATGCCTTTTGAGAAAATGTTAAAAGCCAGTCCAGTATACCCCTGAGTTCTCTTCTCCTCTGTGTGGGCCGTGTACCGGGCCATTAGCTAATTGTTACCACGCAGTTAGCAGGCCACAGAGGCCTGGTACCTGGAGGCTGCTTTTCATTTGAGCTCATTTTCCAAGGGCTCTGTCGGTAGGCGTGTGCTATTTTGTTGTTTTGTGCTGCTGGGTGTAGTCTGTTAGTCCACAGGACCAGCCCTGTGTCAGGGTGTCACAGGCCTGGGCAAACCTTTCTAAAGCTAGGAGGCTTGGCTTTCAAAGATGTGGATTTGAACAGTCTGTCGGCCTCTTAGAATCAAATTCTCTCCAGATCTGAGATGACCTAGCAGTGACTGTGTGTGATGGGACACATGGCTGCTTAAACTCTATAAACTCCTTCCTCTCCCTGACCTTCCGCTGACCTACAGCTTTTACTCAGACTTGCTTTTAGAAGATAGGAGGGAAAAAAGAGAAGGGTTGAAGGAACTGGAAGGTTGATGAAGTTGACTTGCCTGTGCCCTTAGTTCATGAGGTGTGTATACACAGGGGCTGGTTCTGCCAAATGGGGAGGGAATGGCAATGAAATCCCAGACTCTTGAGGCGCCTGGGTGGCTCAGTGGGTTGAGCATCCGACGTCAGCTCAGGTCATGGTCTCGCAGTTCGTGAGTTCGAGCCCCGCGTCGGGCTCTGTGCTAACAAACAGTTCAGAGCCTGGAGCCTGCTTCGGGTTCTGTATCTCTCTCTCTCTCTCTCTCTCTCTCTCTCTCTCTCTCTCTCTCTCTCCCCCCCCCCCCCCGCTCATGCTCTGCCTTTGTCTCTCAAAAATAAATAAATGTTAAAATTTTAAAAGGAAAAAAAAAAAATCCCAGACTCTTCCCGCCAAAGTTGGGTGAAAATAGAGTTGTGGCCTAACCCAAATAACTGCTTGATTTTTATTCTTACTACTTTCATCAAGGTTATTCTGTCCTTCCCAAAGAGGTTAGGTGGATATTGAAATATCCCAAGTCATTCCAGGTACTAGAGATGAGGAAAGACTTACAAGTTTGCCAAGATCCACTTCGGAGATTCAGACTTCGCATGTGTCCTTTGTAATTTAGGCTAGATTAAGGCCTCTTAAACCTGAGTGTAGTGTCTGAGCCCCATCCTTACAGGAAAGAAATCCTGCCCCTTGGGGCTCAAACAGGTAAGCCAAAATGTGATTCAAGTGAGCCCATTAAATAAAGTGTCTCCTCAGTCCTAGACAAATACGGAGTAACTACTAAAGATCCAGGGCTGGCCTTATCTCTCCAAAAGACAGAGCTAAGAAGCAGGGAAATCTGTTATTCATCTTTTTTTTTTTTTTAAGATTAAAAAAATTTTTTTAAACATTTTATTTAATTTTGAGAGACAGAGACAGAGCATGAGAAGGGGAGGGGCGGAGAAAGAGGGAGACAGAATCTGAAGCAGGCTCCAGGCCCTGAGCTGTCAGCACAGACCTGACGCAGGGCTCGAACCCACAAACTGAGTGAGATCATTACCTGAGCTGAAGTCAGAGGCTTCACCTACTGAGCCACCCAGGTACCCCTGTTATTCATCTTTATACATAGAGTACCTGGCACACAGCAGGCCCTTACTTGTGGAATGGGTGTGCAAAGGAAGGAAGGAAGCAAGCCTCAGGTTGCTTTTCTGGCTCGCACTGTATCTATTATAAGTATTGTTCCAGCTATGTCTCAGGCATTAATTTTCAATTAATTCTTCCTTGTCAACTCTTAAGCTCACCTGTTGAGTCCCATATGTCTATACAGCAAGTCTCCAAAGGAGGCTACCCATGGCCACAAAGCTGGTTACACAACCAAGTACTTCAGAGCGCGTACCTAAAAACCCCTAGCCGAGGTGGGAGAAGAAAAGAATTCCGAAACCAATTTGTTATGGGAAATAACGTGCTCCCAATTTCTTAAGTAGGAGTATTCCCATTCTTTTCAGGTAAGAGTCTACGATCTCTCCAAATATGAGCATGGAGCAGATGATGTGCTGATCTTGGCCACCGATGGACTCTGGGATGTTTTATCAAATGAAGAAGTGGCAGAAGCCATCTCTCAGTTTCTTCCTAACTGTGATCCAGATGACCCTCACAGGTTTGTGTATTTTCATGGTTGTAGGGTTATACCTGCTGCCAGTTTTACACGGTGTGACTACAATAAATAATAATCATGCACTTTTCATCATTCATGATTTGTAGTAGAGCTGATATGGATTAGGAACCAAACTGCAAAAGGGATAGCATTTCTTATTAGAAGTACTTTCACAGCCAAGTAAAAACCCTCCTCAAGTTGAACCTAGATGCAAGTGGTATAAAGAATTTGATTTGTAAGATATTTCGACAGCATATGTTTCTCACATTCTTCCCTCATAATTCCAAAGTGGAAATAATCCAATTTGTGATCCTCCTGATGAGAGCAATACCAAATGCTCCCAGCAGTGATTTTTATCTGTTGGGAAATTATTTCTTTTGAGAAACCTTGGGGAAAGAGAGAAAGATTAAAGTAGGTTTTCCTTTGTAGCATAATGGCAATGTAAATATCCTCAACAACTCTAGGTGACCCTCAGAAATAAATAGAAATTCCTCTCAGGAGAAAGGCAGCTTTGACTTCGAACACAAGGAAAACAATTCATTGTGCGTAAAAGCCAGTAAAAACAGCAGACAGTGGAGTGGGACCTGTAAATACTTCATTCTTGAATTTATCAGTCAAAAATACAAATGAATATTTTAACATTTAAGAAAATTTTTTAAAGCACTGAAAATAGGAACACGGACCAGAGACTGTAAATTGATTGCACAGATTTTTTTTTTTTTTCAACATTTTTTATTTATTTTTGGGACAGAGAGAGACAGAGCATGAACGGGGGAGGGGCAGAGAGAGAGGGAGACACAGAATCGTAAACAGGCTCCAGGCTCCGAGCCATCAGCCCAGAGCCTGACGTGGGGCTCGAACTCACGGACCGCAAGATCGTGACCTGGCTGAAGTCGGACGCTTAACCGACTGCGCCACCCAGGCACCCCGATTGCACAGATTTTAAAAGTAAGGAAATAGAACTTCTGGAGATAACAAATATAAAAATAAGAATTACAAACTTAATGCATTAAACAGATTAGAGACAGTTGAAGAGAACACTAGTGAGCTGGAAAATGGATCTGAATAATCCATAATAGGGCTCATAGAGACAGAGAGGAGGGAAAATGTAAAATGAGATTATGAGACTAGGGTTATGACCTAAGATGCTCTCAGTAGAGTTCCGGAAGGAAATACTGTAGATGAGAAGAAAAAGAAAAAGTTCCAGAATTGTTGGATGATAATGAACCGAAGATCCAGAAAGCCCAACAAATCTCAAGCAGAAGAAATCAAAATTATAAGTAGGTATGTCATAGTGAAACTGAAGAACTTTAAACAAACTACTAAAAGCAGCCAGAAAGAGAGACAAAACAGATACGTATATAAATAGCATTTAGACTGAAAGCTGACTTTTCAGAAACAACAATAAATAGGAGCCAAAAGACAGTGAGTTATATCTTCAATTGCCTAAGAAAAGAATATTTTATTAACACGTAAGTTTTTCTTTAACATATATGAAAGAATTTTCTAATGTAGTACAAATATCATTGAAGAGGATAAGTTGAGGACATTTTCAGGCAAAACACAATGTGAGGAATTTTAACACCAACCAAACTGCGTGGAAGAAAATTCTGAAGGATATATCCAGATGGAAGATCTGAGAAGTCGAATGGATTAAGCTAGGATCTTAGTAAATTTGTAGATATATTCACTGTGCAAAACAGAAACAAGGATGTCTAATGTGTGGTAGTAAAAAATGATAGAATTAAAATGCTGAATAAAAACTGCACAATAAATTGGCAACAGGGGTAGTAATTGGCTACAGTATACTATTTGGAAAGAGGTTCTCTTATACGCATTTAGCTTTAGACTTTAAATGTGTTTTAATAGCTAAAAAGACTACAAAACAAATAGAATATATAACTTTGAGACTAATTAAGGGAGAGAAAACCTACAGGGAATCAGAAAACAAACTTCTAGATAATTTACAAATCAAAAAAATATAATAAAAATTAGAAATAACTAGGGGTTTAAATAATGGGAAGAATACTGCATATCAAAACTTGAAAGGCTGAATCTGAGGCTTTTTTTCTTTTTTCGTCTAATCAACTATGCATAGATGAAGACTACACTCACCCCAACCTGCCAGAAGTACCCACATCCCCTCCATGTCATAAGATACCTTTTTCCAGGACTCCCTACTGTATCACAAGGAATCCCTGGCCACAAGCTGTAGATTCTTTACCACAGAGAAAGATTTTCTGAGTAGGACCTTGAGAGCTGACTTGTGTTATGGGGCTATTTCTGCCTATATTATCCACATAGACATGTACCTAAAGACTTTGTATAACTTGTAGGTGCTAGGAGCCAAAGGAGTAGAGCTATCTACTTGTAAGTCATATGTTCTTTTCCTGAGTGCAGACTATTAGTAAAAACCTGTCCTGATTTTTTTTTTAATGTTTATTTTTGTGAGAGTGATAAACAGAGTGCAAGTCGGGGAGGAGCAGAAAGAGAGGGAGACACAGAATCTGAAGCAGGTTTCAGGCTCCGAGCTGTCAGCAGAGAGCCAGATACAGGGCTCGAACTCATGAACTGTGAGATCATGATGAGCCGAAGTCAGACACTTAACTGACTGCCACCCAGGCACCCCAATACCTGTCCTAATTTTAAAATTTAGATCTGTTGTCCTTACTTCAACAACAGTATCTAATTTAAGAAGTGAAAGCAAACACAGAAGTAATGTAAGGAAAAGTTATAGATAAAACAGAGAACAAATATATGATAAAAATAAATGATCAGTGAATTCAGTGAAGTGGCAGGATAAAAAAATCAATATACAGAAATCTGTTGAATTTCTATACAACTAACAACAAACTATCAGAAAGAGAATATGAGGAAACAGTTCCATTTACAATTGCATCAAAAAGAATAAAATACCTAGGAATAAATTTAACCAAGGATGTGAAGACCTGTACTCTGAAAACTGTAAGACGTTGAGGAAAGAAATTGAAGAAGAAAAAAAATGGAAAGATATCCCATGTTCATGGATTACAAGAATTAATATTCTTAAAATATCTACACTACCCAAAGCAATCTAGATTCAAACTCAATTAAAATACCAAAAGCAAAAATAAATAAATAAATAAATAAATAAATAAATAAATAAATAAATAAATAAATAAAATACTAAAAACATTTTTCACAGAACTAGAATAATCATTAAATAAATAAATAAAATACTAAAAGCATTTTTCACAGAACTAGAAGAAAATAATCATAAAATTTGTATGGAACCTCAAAAGACCGGAATTGCCAAAGCAGTGTTGAGAAAGAAGAACAAAGCTGGAGGTATCACAATCCCAGATATAAGGATATACTACAAAACTGTAGTAATCAAAACAGTATTTTACTGGCACAAAAATAGACACACAGATCAAATGGAACAGAATAGAGAGTCCAGAAATAAGGCCACCTTTTAATGGTCACTTAACCTACAAAAGAGGCAAGAATATACAATGGGGACAAGAAAGTCTTCAACAAATGGTGTTGGGAAAACTGGACAGCTACATGCAAAAGAATGAAACTGGACCACTTCATACACCATACACAAAAGTAAACTAAAAGATTAAAGACCTGAAATGATAAAACTCCTAAAAGAAAACTTAGGTCATAAACTCTTGGCCTTAGCAGTAGTTTTCTGGATGTGTTTCCCCAGGGAGGGCAAAAAAAAGCAAAAATAAATAATTGGGACTACCTCAAACTAAAAATCTTGTGCACAGGGAAGGAAACCATCAACAAAATGAGAAGGCAACCTACTGAGTGGGAGAAGATTTTTGCAGTTTGTGATATATCCAATAAAGGGCAACTCAACACCCCAGGTGAGAGAAAAAAAAAAAAAAAACACAAGAAATGAGCAGAGGACCTGAATAATAAGCCTTTTTCCAAAGAAGACTTACAGATGGCCAACAGACATATGAAAAGATGTCCAACATCACTAATCAAGGAAATGCAAATCAACCACAATGAGATATCACCTCATACCAGTCAGAATTGCCAGTATCAGAAAGATAAATAATAAGTTTGGCAAGGATGTGGAGAAAAGGAAACCCTCGCACACTATTGGTGGGAATGTAAATTGGTGCAAATCAAAACCACAATGAGCTATCACCCTACCCATTAGGATAGCTATTTAAAAAAACAAAAACAAAAAAAACAAAAAAAAAGAAAAACCAGAAAATAACAAGTGTTGGTGAGAATGTGGAGAAATTGGAACCCTTGTGCACTACTCTTAAGGATATAAAATGGTACAGCCGCTATGAAAAGCAATATGGTGGTTCCTCAAAAAATTAAACATAATTGGGGCACCTGGGTGGCTTGGTCCATTAAGTGTCCTACTTCGGCTTAGGTCGTGATCTTGTGGTTGTGGGCTCGAGCCGTGCATCGGGCTCTGTGCTGACAGCTCAGCAACCTGGTAGAAAAATGAGCAAGAACCACTCATGACCCAGAAGAACATTAATGGCCAGTAAATATATATATATTTTTAAGTTTATTTATTTACTTTGAGAGAGAGAGAGCAGGAGAAGGGCAGAGAGAGAGAGAGAGAGAGAGAATCCCAAGCAGGCTCCACCCTGTCAGCGCAGAATCCAGCTTGGGACTTGATCCCATGAACTGCGAGATGGTGACCTGAGCCGACATCTAAGAGTCAGTCACCCACCTGACTGAGCCACCCAGGCACCTCAATAAATATATTAAAAAACACTCAACTGCAGGGGTGCCTGGGTGGCTCAATCAGTTAAGCATCCAACTCTTGGTCCAGATTGAGGTCTTGTCTCATGGTCGTGACTTCAAACCCTACGTTGGGCCCTGTGCTGGGTGTGAAGCCTGCTTAAAAAAACAAACTAAAACACTCAAATGCAGTAAGCAGAGAGGTAAAATTAAAGACATAGAGTAACCGTAGATGGTTTTGTGAATTTGTAGACAGGACTGGTCACACTTGGTGTCCCTGGTGAAGTTGGACGTTTCTATATCCTGTGACTCGAAGTTCTCCTAGTTCTGTACCCTGGAGCAGTGGTTCTGAACGTGCGGTCCTTGGCTCACATGGCACCAGCATCCTCTGAGCACATGTTACAAATGCAATTTCTCAGGCCTCACCCCACATCTACCAAATAAAACTCCAGTGGTGGGACCCAGCAGTTGGTGTTTTAACCAACCATCTGGGTGATCTGGTGCTCTCAAAAAGAGATCCACAGAATTGTTCTTATTACAAAAGCTGCAATCAACACACATGTCACAGGATGGATAAACTAAGGACAGAATGTTTTACAGCTCAAAAAAGGGAATGCACCAAACTTGTGCTCATTAGCAGGGAAAAATCTCCAAAACATAATGTGGAGCTTAATAAGCAAGTCACAGATGAATACACATATTATGATTCTATTTACAGGAAGTAGAAAACTAACAATATATCATTTAGGCATGTAGATAATAAAACTATAACAAAAAGCAAGAGAATTAACCCCAAATTCAGGATAATAGTTACTTTGGTAGGAGAGGTAGCAGGGCAGGGGAATGTATGTGCTTGAGGAAGGGCTAACGGGGAGCTTCTGAGATACTCCTGGTAATGTTCTCTTCCTTTAGCTAGATGGCAGGAACATGATTATGCATGCTATTTTGAAACTATATACATGTTGTAGTTAAGTATTTGTACATCAAGTATGAGAGGCAGTATAGCCTAGTGCTTACTAGCAGGGAATCTACTCGGGCTGCCTGAGTTCAAATCCAGGTTCTGCCCCTTCTACACTTTAGAAGTGTGCCTGGAGAAGTTTCTTGACTTCTCTGTGCCTCAGATTCCTCAACTGTAAAATGGGGGTTCCGATAGTACTGACCTCATAGAGCAGTGATGTTTGTTGTGGTTTGTTGAATTTATTCTGTGTTTGATGCTGTGTTTCTATGTTTCATGTATTTCACAACAAAAAATACCCCTTGAGGAAAAAAGTGAAGCTCGACGGTCTCCCTCTTAGACTTGTTTGGTATCCATTTGTTTGGATTCTTTTATTTGAACTTAAATGTGTTTTTCTCCTGTTGAGCTTTTATCTTTAATCTGTGTTTTATAACCTGCTTGTTAGCAATATTCTCGTTGATTTTCTCTACTGTGATTGTTTTTATAAAGCTTTGCAAAGCCGGCTGACAGGTATGAGTGCAAAGGCACTGAACACTTTTCTTTTTAATCTCTCCAGGCTGGCTTGGTTTTGCTTACCAGCCCACCTCTCTCCATGGCAACAAATCTGCCCTCCAGGGAGCAGTAACCCATGGACAGTGTTGTCGCTGGGCAGGTGCACACCAGGTCAGAGCAGGCTCCTGGGTTCAGAAGAACTGCCTCCAGAAGCAGGGCTTATAGGGATTTCCGTGGAACAAACAGGGCAGGAAGGAAAAACATTTTTTTTTTTTTTGTCTGCCTTTTGGGGAAGATGGCAAACCAAAGCCAAAGAGAGAATCCTGTATCAGATAGATGGATGTGTCAA
Organism: Neofelis nebulosa; assembly: GCF_028018385.1. Classification (NCBI taxonomy): domain Eukaryota; kingdom Metazoa; phylum Chordata; class Mammalia; order Carnivora; family Felidae; genus Neofelis; species Neofelis nebulosa. The sequence goes on from NC_080789.1 coordinate 53,953,155, forward strand.
AGGGAAAGTTGTAAGGTGAGCACAGTTTTATTAGTAAGAGAGAATATCAGGCTGGAGACCATGGGCAAAGGTTTCGTCTCTGCCAGATAACTCCAATTCAGATTCATTCGTTTGGGAAATATTATTAGGGAACCTGTTTAGACCTGGCCCCTGCCCTCTGGGAGGTTAGAGTCTAGAGGGGGTTATGGAAACATAAGGAAGTTACAACATAAGTGATGAAAGAGAGGAGCCTAACCGGGAGCAAGGGATACCCAAGAAAGCCTTCCACAGGAAGGGATATCTAAATTTAAACCCGAAGAACAGATGAGTGTGAGCCGGGCAATGTAGGGCGAGGTGCAGCTGGGGAGGGAGATCATGGCATGGTCAAGGAAGCAGACAGTCAGGAGGGCTGACCGGGCTCAGTCTGTGCTGTCCACAGATGAGGTGTGACAGGGAAAGGGGCCAGGTTATGGCCAACCTTACGAACTCACAAGATTAATGAATGTGCAAATTAGTTGTAGGAAAGGGAGCCTGTAATAATGATGGGGAATTTGTGTAATTCGTTCATCCTAGTCCATAATCAGCAAACATTCTGTGCCATCTGATGGTGAAAACCTGAGATGTGGGTTGTTGCTCTACCCCCGTGTGCTCCTTTGTAATTTAAACAATACCGGGAAATCAGAAAAACTGAATTTATTTCACACTCATGGCTTCGAAGCTGTGTAAAATATGTGTGTGACATATTTGTACACATCTGTGTGTAATTTGGGAGGTGGGCACCGTGCTCATGCCCTGTGAGTTTTTCCCTTGTGCGGCCCATGGAGAGCTCAGTCCCAAAAGCCATGACAGGGGTTCACTTTGATTGGGAGCTCTTCTGATCTTCCTGTGCAATACAAACATGAGTGAAAGCCATCCTAATAAGTTTTAGCCTAAATTATAATTTCTGTGAGGAGGAAAGACTCACTTTATAATTCCGGAGGCTCTGTGGGCTGTTCCTTGGCCAAGATTCCTTTCTCTCCAAATGCACCCCAGGACCGAAGTTTTGTCTATGTGGTCGTGGGGGAGAAAGGAGGAGGGTTCAAACCTGAGGCACTGACCAGATGAGGTCAGCCTACTGTTTGATAGAAAATGAGAGAGGAAAGGTGTACCCCCAGGGCAGGCGGCCTGAGAGGGAGGGAAGGCAACATAACAAGTGAGAAGAACCACAAAATGTTTCTTCATTTGAGGTTTTGAATGGGGCTGCTTTACTCTGGGTTCTGCTGAGTTAACACAGTTTTGTCTAGAATGTAGCACAACAGAAAGAGGCAGACCATTAGCCCTGTGACAGGCAGGACTTTGGGGGGTTGCCTTTGGATGACTTTGCTTTTGACGTTACGTGTAGGTTGTTTCCTTTGTCTTTTTCTTTTCTTCTTAGTGACTGCCAGCATTGTCTTCCTGTGATGATATCCTTCCCAACAAGGAACTTAAAATAGCATCTCCCCCCTCCACAGTACAGAGTGAGGGAAGCATAAAGATTAGGTTTGTGAATTTCTGACCCTCACACCATCCTCTCAGGCAGAGATGGAGTAAAAATAAGCTGTCTCATCTTCTTGACTCTATCTTATGAAGTCCTTTTGCTGTTTTGAACTGTCTCCACAAAGGAACCGGAAAATTAAAAGGAGCCTTTATGGACAAGTCAGAAGGAGTGTGGTGGGACTCCTTCCTCCCTCAGTCCCTTCTTTCCTTCCCATCTTCCTTCCCTTTTTCTTTCCTTTTGATGGGAGTATTCCCTGAAGTACAGCAGGGCTGGCAGGTATGGGAGTCTTCGTGGGGTTATGAATTGGATCGTGTATAGGAAATCTACCAAGCTAGCACTTGAGTGGGATGGTTGGAAGTCACGAAGGTTGGGCTGCACAACCTGTAGTTCTCTGTAATACCAGTGAGATTCTCTTTTGAGGCCTATACCCCCTGCACAATTTGGAGAGGGTGCTCAAAGAAAGGCCTGGAAGGGCTTTTCTGAGGCAAAATATCTAGGATTGACTTATCCCCTCTGTCAGGCTGAAGGCTTGGCGGTAGATCTCTTGCGAGGAATATTCAAAATGGAGGCATGTGTGTAAACATTCAAAGAGGATGCTTGATATTTCGTCAGAAAGTAAGAAATTGTCAGTATTACTAAGGGGTAAGGGCATGGGTAAGGCCAAGGGGAAAGAGAGCCAAAGAACAGTTAACCAAACATGAAAGCATAGTATGTAGCCATATTCCAAATGCCAAAGCATAACTTTGCAAGGCTCTGCCAGTCCTCGATTGCCCAAAACCTGTCTGTGGAAATCTCATCTTTGTAACTTGGACCTAATGATCCTCAGTCTTCCTGCCATGACACTCAAGGTGCTTATTATGGGGTATTAAATCTGTAAGTACCCATATAATGTAAATTCCACAGAGCATTTCCCTAATAAGAGAAGCCGTCTTGATGGTTCTCCTTCAGATGTCACTCTTCAGGTCCACGCTCTCCAAGACTTGGATCTGTGTGCCTTGATGAGGAAGAGATTAATCAGTGGGAAGTTGGTAGCAAAACACCCACCAACACTGACAGCAGTATACTGATGCAGCTCTTAAGTGCCAGTTTGTATTTCCTCGATAATACGAAATTTATTTTGGCAAAAGACTAAAGTTCTTTTTGTGAAATCTTTCCGTGAATTAGCTGAACTAATTTCTACCAGCACCACATGGTTTTGAAAAACTATGCCTCAGATGCAAAAAGGAAGGGTTCCCTCACCACCACCCCCCCACCGCCCCAGCATCAATTACATGTCTTAGGAACAAATTTGTGAGTGCCTGATCTGCTGTTTGAAGACTAGATAAAATCTGCATTTTTGTTTCTTTTGCAATGTTGAGCGTATTTAGACCCATGAGAACTTGGAAGCCAGCCTGCGAGCCTGCCTCTAAACAGCACGCGGCCAGGCCCATCTTGCCTCCCTCACTGCTGTTTATGTGGCTGCTGGAGCAGAGCTGTGTGGCCACTTAGTTGGAACATCAGGGCATTTTAAAGGGCTTGCCAGGGAAGACTGAAAAGGAAATGGTCTACTGCTCCCTCTCACATTGAAATTTTGCTGTTTGGGATACAAACTAAAACAAACATGCACCACCTAAGGAACCAGGGAGGAGATGCCAGGGGCATAAGGGTGGAGAAGGCCTGACAAATGTTCTCACCCTCTCCCATGCAGGTGGGCAGCTCTCCCCAGACTGTGGCCTTGCACCTGCTGCCACATAAACCCCTAATGTACACAGTGGCCGTGTCACGGACAGTAGCCATCATTATTCCAGTGTGTCAGGGTATTCCACCTGACTGGGATCCCCATGCCCTAGGCAGGGGACAGAAGCTGTCATGAGTGGTTTCAGTGACTTCAGAGCTGGACAAGGGACACATGTGGGTCAGCTCCCAGCAGTGAGCCTAAGTCATGCCTCCTCCCGGGATGAGTTGCCTGGTTCCAAGTACAATAAGGAGCCCTCTACAAGCCACCCCTCACCCCCGCCCCCCCCACCCAGTCACCATAGATCCCTGCCAATGTTCCAAAGCTTAGGAGAGCTTTTCTACCTCTTAAATTTCAGAGGCCTGCTCAGAATGCAAAAAAGGTTCCTCCTCCTGTTCCCATCACACTCTATTACTGCTGGGCATCAGCAGATGGACGCTGCTGCCTTTTATATGCAAATATTTGGAACCCATTAATCCCCCAGTTCCTGCCACAAAAGCCCCAGATCTGTACCATCTAAATGGCAAATAGCAGTTCCCACCCAACTAGAACTATTAAAGCCTTTAAGGCACGGTTATAGCCTGAGGCCTGAAATGGACAGTATTTTTGACACCAGTGCTGATTCAAATGTGGTCTCTGTGAGAAACAGGCTCTGTAAGAAGAAAGAGGTGGATGACTGAAGGCAAATCTCTCGGCAAAGAGAAAGGCATTTTATGTTTAATGAGGAGAATGGTAGCTAACGTTTACTGATCTCTGACCCAAGTGACCCAAGACTGTGCTGAATGCTTTGTGGAAGGATCTCATTCATTCCTTGGAGGAGCCTTTGAGGTTTGCACTATCATCATTCCAGATTTATAAGTAAGAAAAGAGGGGCTCCAAGAGGCTAAGGAATTTTTCCAGAGTGCCCATCTGGGCGGAGGGCGGTGGGCGGTGGGGAACCAGGATTGGACCCTAGGCAACCTGCGCCCACACCCTGAGCCCTTTGTGCACCCTGCTGGAGAGGTGAAAGAACTAAGAAGTGCCACCGACGTGGCTGGGACAACAGAGACAATTGAGGATTTATCGGCCTCCTTCCACCCTGTTAGTGAACAGAGCTCCTGGCCTTCCCATAGTTGTTCAGCCCTCTTCCCTTTGTTTTTTCTCCCCTCCCCTGCTGTCCTTTCTCTGCTCCCTCCCCCTCAGAGCCTGAGGAAGCCTCTGAGCCAAGCCCTGTGCTGCCTGCCAAGTCAGCTCCCTCCCTAGCAGCCATTTCTTTGAGCAGAGCTTTGCTGATCAATATTGAAAGCTTCAGCAAGAGAAGAAAAATGTTCTCAAAATACAAAACTTGTCTCCCAGGGAGATTCTTTCTTACAGGAGAGTGAAACCTTCGAACTGCTCCAGCAGTTCTCTCCTGCAGTCTGACCGAGCATTCAGAAGAAAGGCGATCAAGAATGGCCCTTCCTCTGCTCCACGTCAGTTTCTAGATCACCAGGCTCCTCAAGCCTGCCTCACAGCCCCGGCCCTGGTGTACTGGAATCCACTTCCCTGTCACTGTCTTCAGCTGCACCATATTCTTTGTTGCCCTCCTGAGTACTCTGAGCTTAAATTTCACATGTTGACTCCGTCTATGGCATGTGTATGCCCCTGTGGTCAACCTCAGTACCAACATCTGTAGAGCTCTCCTGTTTTATTGTCTCATGTAGCCGTTTCTTTCTGAGTCCCCAACCAGGCAACCCTTGTCAGGTTTCCCTTGGAGGGAAACCAAATGGGAGCGAGGAGACCCAGTTTTTTTTACCATCAGAGAAAGTTGTTTTTTCTCCTACCGGTTTTGATAAAAATGCAACCTTACAAATGGTTTCATGCCCCAGGCAAGTTGGCTCTTAAATGTGGATGTCAGTATGCTCTGAAATGGCCACCAGCCTGGGTGAATACTGGAGTTGGGGCAAACAACCTCCTTCCAAGAGCTGGTTTCTGGGGTTGTGTTGAGGTGATCATTTATGAGGAAAGCGTTCTGCAGGTCACCTCATTTTACCTGAATGTTTCTCACTCCATTTCAGTACTGGGTCTCCTGTAGCCTGAAGAAAATGTCAGGAAATTGGTCCTGGAGTTCAGCTGTACCCTTAAGTCCCTGAATACAGCATCTAATCAGTCCCCTTCAGTTGTCCACATGGACTGCTCTTTCACAGAGGGGGATACCACACTCACCGGAGAAGTCTGGCGAAGAGAAGTCACGGGAGGAATCTGAGCTCCTGGCAGCAGTGTTGGAAGAAGTGATCCTAGGCATTCTCCCTAAGCCTCCCACTCAGGTTGGGGCCGTCCTTCCTTGAAACACACGGATGCGTGGGTGATGGCAAGAACCCAATGAAACTGAAGCTCTGTGAGGGTTACAGTTGGGTAGGCTCACCACACAGGAAAAGTGTGAAGTTCAACCTCACACCACTCCTGTAGTATGGGAATCCTAAAACCAAGAAATTATATGTTCTACAGCTAGAAAAACCCAGAGTGTCTCCCAATAAAGGCAAATTCAAAGCTCTCTATGTAACTGAGGGCACAAACAACCCTTACTGAAGAGAAACTCCTGTCTTACCTTCAAATCCACTATGAGAAAGGATAACTACATACAATGGAGCCTTCCCTTTAACTCACCAAGAAAACCCAACAGAACAGGTTGAAACTTGAAACATGTACACATAGAACCACAAGGTAAGAAAAGGTAGATGTGGAAAACAACCAGATGAACATTCACAATGGTGTAAGTATGTCACTGAAATAAAGTTACTATAGTTGGCCCTTGAATAACATAGGTTTGAACTTCATGAGTCCACTTTTTCATGGATTTTTTCGACACAATATTGTAAATATGTTTCCTCTTCCTTATGATTTTTTAAAAACATTTTCTCTAGCTTTATTGTAAGTATACAGTAATAAGTATAACATACAAAATACATGTTAACTGTTTATGTTACCAGTAAAGGTTCCAGGGAACAGTAGGCTATTAATAGTTAAGTTTTGGGAGGGTCAAGAGTTCTACTTGGCTTTTTGATTGTGCAGGGGTCGGTGCCCCTAACCTCTGTGTTGTTGAAGGGTTAACTGTACTGAATGGATTGAAGAGTAAACTGCATAAAGCAGGAATTAGTGAATTTACAGAAATCACAGAGAGAGAAAAAAGAACAGGAAATAAGTAGAAATCTGGAAGGTAAAATGAAAAGGTCTAATGGTAGAAAATATAAAAAATAGAGGGCAAGCAATATTCAAAAAGCTCACAGTTGAGAATTTTCCAAAATCAAAGAAATATCTTCTCGTTTCAAAGAGTAAAACAAATTTCCAACCATGATAGAGAAAAAGGAATCCTCATTGTTGTTAGTGTAACTTCATAACATCCTAACAAAACAACAGTAAAAACTTAAAAGCTACCAAGAAGACTGTTATTTGCAAAGAAATGATACAAGACAGACTTCTCAAAAAGAGAAGCCAGAATAAATGAAATATTATCTCTCAACTGCTGAGGGGAAATAATGGTCAGTCTAGAAATCTCTACCCAGTAAAGCTATCATGCAAGATTAAAAGCAAAAATAAAGATTTTTGTGGTCCAAAGACTGGGTGACTGTATCCCTTACAGACCGCTGTTTACTAACAATGGACTTCAACAGAAAAAAATCAAACTCGGAAGGAATGGATTTCAAAGAGCACAGAAGTTACTATTTTGGTTTATTTATATAACTGTAGATTATAAATGATAAAAATGACTAATAGAGGCTTAAAAATAAGACAGAATTCAACTACCAGGCAGTAACATGTTAGATGAAAGAAGGCATTCTAAGATCACTTTATTTTCTGGAGGAGGACATAAATACAGATTAACCTAGATATTAAAAATTTAAGCATGACTACTAAAATGATAGAAATAAACTATCACTTCTAAACCATTGAGGGAGGGAAAAGGTGTTAAAGCAATCAACCTGACAGCAAGGATGAAGAAAAACATAATAAACAGAAAATACATAGGAAGTTTTATATATATTAATACATATATATTAGTGATGGCAGAGATAAGCTCCGATGTATCAGTTTTTACAATAAGCAAATTTAGCTCGCGTTGTAATAACTGAGATTAGATTTTATTTTAATTAGCCACATGCCACTAGTGAAATACACTTTAAAATTCAAAGTTGAGAAGTCCTACTCTGCTTTGTAGATGCTATCATTGAAAAGTATCAGGGTGAGGAGGTGGCATTGAAAATGACTATGATTTCTTGCCTAAGAGACTCGGAATCACGTTAGCTAAGGATGACAGATGGGGAAGTCCCACCTTGGAAGTGAAAAAGTTAACATTTATTGACTGCTTCTTAAGTCTTAACTGGGGTCTACCGAGGAACTTAAGGAGCATCAGAGAGACGAATTTATGCTGTGTATCATAGAAGCCCAGACACAGGAGTACTTGGAGCATGTAGTAGGGGTGGAAGGCCACCCCCTGCCCTCCCCAAAAAAAGAGACTTTAGGAAGACAGGAGATATCACAGGTAAAGAAGATGGTCAGCGGTGTCTGTGCTGGAGAAAGGCTGAGCTGAATGAGTACTGGGAAGAAGCTTTAGGTCCAGTTTAGTATGGTAGTGGGCCTACTGGTAAGAGATTAAGGAGGAAAAAAGAGAAGACATTGAAGAAGCAGAAATGGATTTCTCTCTCAAGAAGGTCAGCACCTAAAGGAAGACGGAATGGATGGTAAAGAGAAATTCAGGCTCAAGGGAAGTTATCTTGGAATAGGCAATCACCATTTTTAAGAATAAAACCTTAATTATCTAGAGTCCTTGGGGAAATGAGTTTCCTGGGTAACCAGCTTTTCTGGGTGACCTGATGCTGCTTTTTAAGATGCCATTGCTAATTTTGACCATTTTTTAAATACCCAGAGTCACCAGCAATAGCAATATCAGGGTGGTCTCTGGCCTTTAACTAAGGGTGATACTCCTTTGTGACTTCATTTAACCTTGTTTTGAGCTCTCTCCATCGTTGCCCCATGGCAGCAGGACCTGCCAAGGCCTCCAGGAGGATTTCCCTCTAGACTAACCACAGAGTGCCATCAAGAGTTCTTTTATCTATTTTTTGAGATCTTTGAACATCTTTCTTTTCCTGTCAGCCACCTTTTATCATAACTTGCCATAATTTTCCATGTCTGGCATGCTCTTGAGCTAGTGTGTTCAGCTCGGACCAATGCATCTACTCTGTATTGACTCACCCAGGCTTCTTAAAAGACTAACGTTTGGCCTCTGGTCAACCAGCAGGATAGTAAACATCACTCTGATCTTTTTGGTAGCCTTTCCCCACGTGGTCGTGTCTCAGATACACAATTTAATATACAACCAAGAGTAACCTGGGGTGAGCATCTGAGAGGTTCTTCTGAATATAGCATAACCTCTGGTATGTGGATTGGGGGTATTTATTTGGCTTTTTAGCCAAAGGCCTCTCTGGACTCCTTTGAACTTTCAGAGAGGGCTAACTGGCCACATCTTCCCTCAAGAGCAACCTAAGAGATTTCTGTCTTGGGGCGCCTAGGTGGTTCAGTCAGTTAACTGTCTGACTTCACCTCAGGTCATGATCTCAGGGTTCATGAGTTCAAGCCCTGCTGGAGCACATGGAGCCTGCTTGGGATTCTTTCTCTTTCACCACCCCCCACCCCTGTCTCTGCCCCTCTCCCACTTATGCTCGCTTGCTCTAAATAAACTACAAAAAAAATTTTTTTAAGAAAGGGGATTCCTGCCTCAAAGCTGATAATTTTCTCAATACAGATAGAAAAAGGTGTCTATCTTATCACCTATCACCACCTATCACCTATCACCCATCCTCCAGGAGGAAAGGTATTTTGTATTAACTAAAATAGCCTCTCCTCTGTCAGCTGTATGGTATGCTAGACCTCTCTCCGCTACCTGGGCTGCAAACACACTTGAGTCTCAAAGACTTTATTACCGGGGCGCCTGGGTGGCTCAGTCGGTTGGGCATCCGACTTCAGCTCAGGTCATGATCTCGCAGTCCATGAGTTCAAGCCCCGTGTTGGGCTCTGTGCTGACAGCTCAGAGCCTGGAGCCTGTTTCGGATTCTGTGTCTCCCTCTCTCTCTGACCCTCCCCCGTTCATGCTCTGTCTCTCTGTCTCAAAAATAAATAAACGTTAAAAAAAATTTAAAAGAAAGACTTTAATGACCTAAAATGACCTAAAATCTTAATCCTGAGATAATTCGCTACAGACCTTAGTCTTAAAAATTGTAATGATGGGTGAGATGGCGGTCTCTTTTAATATGAGACTCAGTAAATCCATAAGGGGTCTTAACAGAAGAAACAAAAGAGCCTTCTGGTGTTCTGAATTCCGTAAAATCACAGTCCTGAGGGCAAGGCAGAGACATTCCAAAGTAGGGAAAAGCCACTAGTAATACCAGGGTGGTCTGTTGTTAAAGGTCCACAGGCTGGTTTCCAAGAAGTCGTCCTTATAGGGTGACATTTATTATCTTGGTGATTTATCAGAGTCTGGCTTTTAGCTTTTCAGGTTCAGAACCTGGTTTAATCAACACACAAAGAACAGATTCATTGTCAGAGCTGGACTCACCCTAACCACGCTCACAAGATTGATCTGGAAACCGAAATTCCAGTTGACATTTATATGGAGAAATATAATTGACTGATCTTCTCCAAGTACAATGACTAGCTCATTCTTTTCCTGTAGGCAGGCCTACACAAGGAGCCAGATCATAATCAGGCTATTTGGTGAACGTGAAATCAGAGTTAACGGTGAATCATGTTTAATGGCACAGGCTAAGAGAATAATTCATCCACACTAAATATGGTCCTACCAGCGGAACTGAATCTCTTTGAAGTCTGTCAGCTAAGACTCCCTCTGCTCTGATCACTATTTAGATAGACACCTGCCAATGTTATGCCTTGTTTTTTTAATGCCTCAAGGCCAACCCAGGCCCACACCCACCAAAATCCCCTCCCACACTGGTCTTTAGATGTTAATACTTTCCATTGACTAATAGCATAGTCATTCTTTTTCCGTAAGTTTAAATCTCCCTGAACAGTCTTATTTTCAAATTCTAGGGGGATCCCTTGCCACACCTATACTGATCCACACCAAGGTTTATCAGTCATTTCCCAAAAACACCTTCACATTTTTATTATATTCCTATGCCACATGCACTACTCATGTTTTTATTTAACTCACTTTTTAAAAACCATTTCATTTGAAAAGATTGACCCCTACCAAAAATAGGAAATGACTATCCTTTGTCCTAAAAAGAATGTGGTGCAAAAAATAAACACTGAAAACAAAGCTCATATGTTTCCCATGTAATTTTTCAACTAGCCATAGTTTGCCATGCAAAGCTGTGAGCCTGAGCAGATCCGTGTTAAAAGATCAACTCACACCAAACTGAGAGACTCTCTCCTTCACATAATCAAACACCTCAAAGGAGGATTCCACAGCAGAACAAATTTAGGGGATTATTTAATGTATGTGGTGCCTTGTCCATCTACCACCTAAAAGAATAACCTCACGTTAGGCATCACAATTTTGGGAAAAGATGGCCTAGACTTTTTGAGACTTTAGGGATATTTCAAAACTGTTTACACAGCTGTAGTGATGCCTCCTTCCCAGCCTCACTTGACTCCAGACTCTGTCTGATGCCACACTGATTGTCTCATTCCTGCTTCTCTCTGCACAGGTACACACTGGCAGCTCAGGACCTGGTGATGCGTGCCCGCGGTGTCCTGAAGGACAGAGGATGGCGGATATCTAATGACCGGCTGGGCTCAGGAGACGACATTTCTGTATATGTCATTCCTTTAATACATGGGAACAAACTTTCATGAAAACGGCCCAGAGGGCTGGGAGGACAACAGGGGAGAAAACTGGGACATGTCTTGGCAGGGCAGAACTGGGAAGTGCCCCAGCAGAGTTCCAGGTGATGCAACCTCTTCCCAGGCCAGGTGGGGGATTTGCTGCCGAAAGGCTACTGGCTGTACTGGCTGTACTTCTGGGGGACCCTTAGATTTCAGTTTCCTCTTTAGTAACAGGTCTGGATACTCAACAAGAGCAAAACATAAAGGCTGCTACTGAGTACTGTGTTTCTTTTGGTTCCTTTAATAGGCCTCCTAGGTGGCCACTACCTAATTTTGGGCACACACATCATATTTATTTGGAGTAGCTGGGGCAGCCATTTTCAGGTGTAACTGGCAGGAGATTCTTCGGCCTATCAAGCTGCCAGCTTCTCTACAGGTTAAAAGTGCTGCATTGGAAAGTTGGGGATCATGTCTCAGAAAGTGTAAGCACCCATCTTCTAGTAAGCCTGAGATTTATTTCAGGGAATGCTATCTGTGTGTGTGTGTGTGTGTGTGTGTGTGTGTGTGTGTGTGTGTGTGTGTGTGGTGTGTGTCTCTCTCTTCATTCTTTCATGGTTATGGTGGGGTGAAGCAGGGATTTTTTTCTGTTTGATATTCCTTGAATCTTAATTGTTTCCCTTCCATAAAACAGGCCTGGGACTTTCCAGCTCCTTGCTGAGGAATTTGTATGTCAAAGTGCAGCCCAGGCTGTCCCCGTATCCTGTAGCCCACACCACCCAGGCAGCCTTCTGGATCAGTGCCCTGGCTGACAGAGCACTGTCTTTGTTGTGTAACAGTTTGTTCCCGGGTTGCGTTTTCTCACCAAATCAGTGTGTTCTCATGAAAATATGGGTGTTTCTTTAAACCAACAGTTTCTCTGTTGTTTTCAAGGGTCCCCCTTTTGTGGCTAGAGATTTCTCTGAGAATCTAGGTTTTCATTTCTGGTCTCATCGGCCCTCCCCACCTGCTGTGCCCTGGGGACGCATGTAAAGCAGTGTTTAAGAGAGCAGTACAGGAAGCTCCATGTATCATTCAGTTCACCATACCTCATGTGATGACCATTCCTCCATTTTGGATCCAGGTTCTGTGGACTGTGACTGTTCGCAGGGCCACCCCACAACAGTAAGTATCCACATACCGTCAAGGAGCGGCAGTCCTGCTTCCCCCTCGTCTTTGGGCAAGACCCACTCACAATAGCCTTTTGATAAAAGCGAATTTGAATTGAGTTGACTGGTCATCCTCATGCTGTGCACCCCATTCCTTCTCCTTGGAATCACGTCCCAGCAACTGAGGACCCCAGTTCCCACAGATGCTCCACTTCTGAGTGTTCCTTACAAGAGCTGAAGAAGCAGTGGACAGCAGATCTACCTGTTGCTTCCCTGCTGGGAGGAATCACCAAGTAGTGTTCTAGAAATCACTTCTCTCTCAGGCAGACGACTGCCCTGCACTGAGGGGCTCTGTAGAGCGACGTCCCATTACTGAGTCTTCTTCCCGCACACTTCCTGTGGTATCATCACCATCTTGACAGTTCTGCGTAATGAAAACATTCTTCCCACCCCACAAAGAAAAATGTCATTGACATGATTCCCTGAACTCCTGGGGAGCCACTTCGAGTTCGCATGTTTGTTGAATCCCTTCCCCAGAGGAGAGGACAGGAACCTTTCCTCCAGGATAGTTAATCACCTTCCTGGAGTTGTAGATATTTTATTAGGAAAGGCCTAGAGCCTCTCTACTCAGGAATGAACTCATTCCACCATGTGGAAAGGATGCCCTGTCTGGCAGGTGAGGTACTATGGGAATTCACGCATCAGCTGTTCGCCAAAATGTTGCCCAGGGAGAATCGGATTACTACCTTGTCAGGGGGTCCTCTTCATCTGACAGCCTCCCTCCTCCTCCAGTAGATCTTAGCTACCCCAGATGTCTCTGTGGGGACAAGTTTGTGGTAAGCCATCTGCTTCTCTGGCAGAATGTGATGCTATGAGACAACATGCAGGTACCCTACAGCAGTGTCATCCGCTTTCTGTTCCTGCCCCGACTCAAAGTCTTGTACAAATTGGAAACAAGAAGGTTTTTTTTGTGGGACTCTGAATGGCCGACTTTGGGAAGCTGCCCTCACAGGCAGTCACCTCTTTCTCATGTTCCCGTTATCTTTCATCTGTTTTCTCTCCTGGGCTTCTATGTTGGTCCGACCTTGAGCTTTTCTCGTTTTATTCGAGCCACCAGAGTCTAACTTTGGGTGTAGATGTCATGACAGCCTTCTACTCAATTCACCAACTCATTTACTGCCAAGAAATGTCTCAGGAAAAATTCTAGAAACAACCCCCCCCCCCCACCCTGACTTTTCAATTTATCCTAAAGTCTTGAGCATGTAGTCCTGCTGGTTTTAGTTAGAATGGTATCCAGGAATTCTTTCCATAAGCCTCTTTGGTGGAAAGATCTTAGTAAAAGCTGAAGCCCTATTTCTGTTTGGGGGATGGGAGGAAAATTACAAACGAGGTGAATAAATCATATGTGGAAAAAGTGATTTTTTAATGCCCATAGCAGATCTGCCCAGCACTGATACTGCTCTGTGAATTGAGCTTACTCTGTTTGGCCTTATTTTTCACCCAGGCCCCATGCCATCCCATCCCACAGCAGTAACTAACTGTGTCTACATAACAGGGTTGGCCCTTGGAACATTCCTGGAAAGGTCAAAAGGCAGCACGCTCAAAATTCTGAAGAACATATTTATAAGCGGTTCTGAAATCTTGTGTATCTGACTTATAGCCAGATCTGCTTGGCCTAATAGTCTCAGAGGAAATCTTGTTTAATAAAAAGCTTTCGATTTCCTAGTCAGGCCTTTATGGTTGCCTTGGGGTGTGTGTGGCCACTTCCTCTATAATGAAAGGCTCTTTGAGTTCTAAATCTCTTTGTTGGGCTGGACCCTGCTCTTTGAATATTTGGGGACAGTCTTTTCCTGGAAGAGAACAAACTCACCCTCCATCCACACCCTGCAGCATTTTGCCAGGCAACAGCCAAACCTTTGTTCTCATGACACCTGCAGTCAGAGGTGGACTGTCTTCTGCGGTGGTTATGCTCACCTAACGGTGGTTCTCGGGTGGGAAGGGACAGGTGAAAATCGGGCGAGGCCGAGTACTCAGCTGTGTACTAGGACAAAGCCACGGAAAGTGGCCATTTCAGTTACTTCCCACAGTAAACAGCTTTGGGGAATTTGGGGTGTTTAATTTTTTAATTCTAGCAACTTCACCTCTTCAGGGCTGTGTGCTCACCTTTTTCTTACTCCTGAGTATCCATTTACTTCTTGGGAACAACTACAGTTGTAGGTAGATATTGGTGGGCAGAGATGACCGTCCTGGTACCTGAATTTGGCCTCGGATCTTGGCCATTAGGATAGGATTTTCAGTTTACCCAGAGCACTAGCATGGAAACACTTGGAAAAAGACTCCCACATCTTGAAAATTCTGACTCCCCTCTTGATTGCACCTCCTTCCTCATCTGCCAGTCTTTTTTTTTTTTTTTTTTTTTAACAAGGCCAAGAGTAGCCAGTGGTTTCTTTCCACCACAGTTTGAGGATCTAACCTTTCCTTAAGTGACCCCACAGCCCCACGCTCTCAGAGGGAATATGTTAAGCTTTTATGAGATTCTATTTTCAGTAAATTACTGCTTCGGGACACTTGGAGAAAGCAGTGAGAGTCATTGTCTATGCAAAGAACAACCAGGCTGACACTAAAATTTACCAGATGTAAGAAAAGAGTAAAACTGTATCTGGCCGCAGGACAGAATTTTACGTTAGAAACTTGGGTTTTTGAGGGCTTTACCATTGTAGAGAAACACTGGGAGTCTGCATACCATAGCCCACCATGAACAGACGTTGGTTCTGTGGGTGATGTGGTGTCTGTATGCACACTGCAGTATTTCAAAGGACACTACCTGAGCAGACTGACTTGCCTCTTGTGTGAGCACTGAGGCAGCTCTTCGTGAGATCCGATTGCCCGTCTGCGGCCTACTGCTCTTTCTAATCCATGATGTTATATGTAAATAGCTTTAATTGTTCCTTAATTGCGTCTTAGATGAAGTTCTGTTCATGTAGCAACCAGGTAGACAGTGACCAAATGAGGCTGTAAAATGTGCTGTTGTTTTCTACTGTGATGTACTTGAAGGACAGCCCTGTGTCCCCCAATCTTTCAATCTTCCATCGTATTTTGTGTTTGGGGAATCCTCAGGTTATTCTCCATTTCCGTTTTGCTCCATTTTCTTTGCTTCTTCTGGAGACCCAGGGAGGCCCACAGTGGAGATCATTTGTAAGAAATGTATCACGGTCTGGGTTTCCAAAAATGTCGTATGTACAGTGAATGAGAGGAAATCTGCCTGAAAATGGTTTCAGAACCAAGTACCTTTATGCTTTGTGATTGTGAAACCTTGACTTTTGTAACCCGAAAAATGAACACTGTTTAGTAAAGGGGATCTATTTTGTGTGTTTTGAGACTTAGGTGCAATGTTCCCTGGACAAAGCTAAAGAAATGTTTATGCTCAATGACATTTTAAAATAAAGTATTATATATATGTATATAGGATACCTTTAGAAAAAGTTTTGTGTTACTTCTTTTAACTCGCTATGAAGTTTCTTCATATCAGGTGATGGAATGAGGAGTGTCATGGCCTTGTGTGAAGTTTCGAACTATGAACAGACTCCAAAGAAAATCAAAAGGGAATGGATGCCAACACCATAAACCTTCACAGGAATAGCAGTAAAGGCTATGTATTTCAACAATGCATCTAGAAGAAGCACCTTGGATATTATTCCCAAGAATTGCTCCCAAGAGGTATTCTTTTTTCTTCTTTTTTATTGAGGTATAATTGATATACAACATTACAGTAGCTTCCAGTGTACAACATAATGATTTGATATATTTATCATATTGCAAAATGATCATCACAAAAAATCTGGTTAACATCTATCACATTCATATTAACATAACTTTTTTGTTCTTGTGATAAGAACTTTTCACTCAGAAATCTTCAAATATGCAATGAAGTATTATTGACAGTCACCATGCTGTATATTACATCTCCATGACTTACTTATTTTATAACTGCAAGTTTGTATCTTTTGACCCTCATCACCCATTTCTCCCACTCCTCACCACCTGCCTCTCCCTACCACCAATCTGTTCTCTGTGCCTGTGACTTTTTTTTTTGGGGGGGGGGGGTTTATTTATTTTTTAGATTCTACATAGAAGTGAGATCATATGGTATTTATCTTTCTCTTATTTCACTTATCATAATGTCCTTAAGGTACATCCATGTGATCACAAATGGCAGTATCTCATTATTATGACTGAATAATGTTGTGTGTGTGTGTGTGTGTGTATTTTCCTTATCCATCCATTCATTCATTCATTCATTCATTGATGGAGACTTGGTTTTTCCATATCTTGGATATAGTAAATTATGTTGTGTTGCAGTCATCATGGGGGTGCATATATCTTTTTGAGTTAGTGTTTTCATTTTCTTTGGATAAATACCCAGAAGTGGAATTGCTAGGTCATATGGTAGTTCTGTTTTTAATCTTGTGATGAACCTCCATACTGTTTTCCATAGTAGCTGTGGCAATTTACAATCCCACCAACAGCACGCAGGCTCTCCTTTTCACCACGTCTTTGCCAACACTTGTTATTTCTTGTCTTTTTTATAGTAACCATTCTAATAAGTGTGAGGTGGTATCTTAAGGTTTTGATTCTTTTCATGTGTCTGTTGGCCATCTGTAGGTCTTCTCTGGAAAAATGCCTATTCTGATCGTCTGAATTGTAGGAGTTCCTTATGTATTTTGGGTATTAAGCTCCTTTTAGATATTAACCTCTTATCAGAGAAATGATTTGCAAACATTTTCTCCTATTCAGTAGGATGGTTTTTCATTTTGTTGATGGTTTCCTTTGCTGTGCAGAGCTTTTCAGTTTGATATAATTACACTTGTTTATTTTTGTTGTGGATGCGTTATCCTTTGGTGTCAGATAAAATAAGACAAAACAAACAAAAAACACTGCCAAGATCCATATCAAGAAGCTTACTGCCTATGTTTTCTTTTAGGAGTTTTATGGTTTCGGCTTACATTCAAGTCTTTAATCCACTTTGAGTTCATTTTTGTGTACAGTGCAAATAGTGGTCCAGTTTTATTCTTTTGCATGTGGCTGTCCAGTTTTCCCAGCACCATTTTTTTGAAGAGACTGTCCTTTCCCTATTGTATATCCTTGGCTCCTTTGTCATAAATTAATTGACTACATATGTTTGGGTTTGTTTCGGGGTTCTCTCTTCCGTTCCATTAATCTATGTGTCTAACAGGATAGTATTTACATAATACTATGTATTTTGATTACTATGTATGTATTTAGATTACTATAGCTTTGTAATATAGTTTGAAATCAGGGAGCATGATACCTCCAGCTTTGTTCTTTCTCAACATTGTTTTGACTGTTTGGGGTCTTTTGTGGTTCCTTACAAATTTTAGGATTGTTTGTTCATTTCTGTGGAAAATGCCATTAGAATTTTGATAGAAATTGCAATGAATCTGTACAAAGCTTTAGGTAGTATGGACATTTTAATAACACTGATTCTTCCAATCATGAACACAGTACACCTTTCCATTTCTTTGGGTCATATTCAGTTTCTTTCATCAGTGTCTTTTAATTTTCAGTATACACTCTTTTACCTCCTTGGTTAAATTTTTTGCTAGGAATCTTATTCTTTTTGACCTTGTTATAAACAGAATAGTTTTCTTAATTTCTTTTTTCTGAAAGTCTGTAATCAGTGTATAGAAATGCAAGAGATTTCTATATATTGCTTTTGTATCCTACAATTTTACTGAATTCATTTATGAGCTCTAGCAGTTTTGTGAGGGATTCTTTGGGGTTTTTAATATATAATATGTCATCTGCAAATAGTGACAGTTTTACCTTTTCCTTTATGATTTGAATGCCTTTTATTTCTTTTTCTTTCCTTACTGCTCTGGCTAGGTCTTCCAATACTATGCTGAATAAAAGTTACAGGAGCACACATCACTTTCTTATTTATAATCTTAGAAGAAAAGATTTCAGCTTTTTACCATTCCGTATGATGTTATCTGTGGACCTGTCATATATTGTGTTATTTTATTTTATTGTGTTGAGGTATATTCCCTCTATAGCCACTTTGTTGAGAGTTTCTATCATAAATGGATGTTGAATTTTGCCAAATGCTTTTTCTGCATCTATTGAGATGATCATATGTTTGTCCTTGATTTTGTTAATGTGGTGTATCACATTGTTTGTGGAAATTAATCCATCCTTGTACCTCTGGAATAAATCCTACATGATTGGGGTGAATGATGCTTTTGATATATTGTTGAATTTGATTTGCTAATATTTTTTAAAGAACTTTTGCATTCATGTTTATCAAGGATAAACAAGGTTACTTGTTTATAATTTTCTTTTCTTGTGGTATCCTTGTCTGGTTTTGGTATTAGGTAATGCTGGCCTCATATGATTAGTTTGGAAGTATTATGTCCTCTTTTGTAGGAGAATTTGTGAGAAGGATTGGTATTCTTCTTTGGATCTTAGGCAAAATTTACCTGTGAAGCCATCTGGTCCTAAACTGTTGTTTGTTGGGAGGTTTTCCTTACTAGTAATCAGTATGTTCATATTTCCTATTTCTTTATGATTCAGTCTTGAAAGGTTGTATGTTTCTAGGAACTTATCCATTTCTTCTAGGTTGTCCAATTTGTTGGCATATAATTGTAGCAGTCTCTTATGATCCTTTGTATTTCTGTAATATCAGTTGTGATGTCTCCTCTCTTGTTTCCAATTTTATTTATGAGTCCTGGCTATTTTTTCTTGGTGAGTCTGGCTACAGGTTTGTCAATTTTATTTATCTTTTCAAAGAACCAGTTCTTGGTTTCATTGATCTCTTCTATTTTCTTTTTGTCCCTATTTCATTCTTTTCTGCTTTGACCTTTGTTATTTCCTTCCTTCTACTAACTTTGAACATTGTTCATTTTCTAATTCCTTGAGATGTGTAATTACATTGAGACTTTTCTTGTTTCTTGAGGGTAGGCATTTATCACTATGAACCTCCCTGTTGAACTGCTTTTGCTGCATCCTGTAGGTTTTGGTATGTTGTATTTCCATTTTCTTTTGTCTCAAGGTATTTTTTGATTTCCTCTTTGCTTTTTTCATTGACCCATCGATTGTTCAATAGCATGTTGGTTAGTCTCTACATATTTGTGAATTTTCTTGCTTCTAACTGATTTCTAGTTTCATACGATTGTAGTCAGAAAATATGGTTGATATGATTTCAGTCTTAAATTGTTAAGACTTGTTTTGTAACCTAACAAATGATCTGTCCTGGAGAAAGTTCCATGTGCTCTTGTGAAGAACTATATGTTCTGTTGCTTTTGCATGGCATATTCTGTATATAGATCTCTTAAATCTATCTGATCTAACCCGTCACTTAAGGCCAATGTTTCCTTATTGATTTTCTTTCTAGATGAGCTGCCCATTGATGTAAGTGAGGTATTAAAGTCCCTTAATATTATCATATTACTGTCTATTTCTCCCTTTCAGTTTTTCAATATTTGCTTTATTTAGTTGCTCCTATGTTGGATGCATAGATATTTACAAGTATTATATCCTTTGTTGATTGAACCATTCATCCCAAGAGATATTTTTGAGAGGGCTAGTGAGTTATATACTTGCCTAAGATTATAAAAGTCAAGACTCTCCTTAGTCACTTAAACATTTTAAGTGCTTACAAAGTGTTAGTAAAATGTTCTGTCTTATAGAGAAAAGTTAACAGATGGGACAGGATAGCAAAGAATGCTAATTCTGCTTAGTTCTAGAGTCCAGGAAGTTAAAAGTAATCTAGAAAATAACACAGTGTTAAAAATAACTAAGTTATTTGATTCACAAAGAAAGCTAAAAGGAGGCTATAGCTTGTCTGAAGCTTAGTTTGGAAGAGCAGACTAGTTAGAAAACACTCAGAATGGTTTCATTGTAAAACCCTCCCAGCTTTTTTCATTTTACTTGTACCCTAATGCATATGATGCCTCTTGTTCCCCACTCAGTAGTAGAAACTCATGAAGAGTCAATCCCAGGATTAGATGCCTGAAGGTTGAGATGGAGGGAGGAGTCTCTGTGGAAGGTGGAGGAGTCTGCTAGCATTCTCTCATGAGCAGCAGTTAGCATATCAGATTAGCTCTTGAAAGTTGTGGTAGGTTGTCTCCGAAGATGGCTGCCATCTGCCTCCTGTGTCTGTTCACAAATGCTCCTTTTCTCATCATGAGGTGACATTTGTTTCCCCACCCCTTGAATCTGGTTTGGATGGTGACTTACTTTGATTAATAGAATGCAGAAGTGACATTCTGAGAATTCCAAATTTAGGCCTCTAGAGGCCTTGTAGCACCTGCTTTCACTCTTGGAAGCCAGCCACACTGCAAATGTCAGACTAGATTACTGAGTAATGAGAGGTCACCAGGGAGATAACCAGAGTGCCCAGACATTGGAAGTGAGGCCATCCTTCATCCCCAAATCCCTCTGGAGTCACTCCAGGTGATACCCTAAGAAGAGAGAGGCCTAGCCAGCTCTCAGCTGTTCAGGCCACTCCAGCTGGGGCCACAGACATCACAGAGCAGAGAGGAGCCATCCACACTGAGCCCTGCCTGAATTCCTAACCCACAGAAACATGAACAAATACAATGGTTTTCCTTTAAGCCACTTAAGATTTGGATACCTTAATACACAACTGAAACAAGGTATAGAGAACCTGGGGTAAAGTGTTTTAAAATATAAATTAAAAAGAGAAGGGCATTGGGAAAATACACGTGTTAACTGGGCAATGAATCCTCCAAATGGAACCTGGCAGAGTTACTGAAATGAGGGAAACCAACTTAGGGCAGTAATGTGGAGAATCTGATGGTTGATCTGGGTCCCAGCAAGCGCTCTCCTCCACACCTATGTTTTTGTGTCACTGTGCAGCTTACAATGATCATCACTAAGCCGGGAGAATGATGACTACAAGGGGGAAAGAAAGGTCTTTAACCCCTCACTTAATGCTAGGACCATCCCATGATGTACCATTTGTGACCCTTGGGGGAGTCACCAGCTTCTTTCACTCCCAGGACTGTTGCTTGAGAGTGACAAGTTATATCTGAGAGAAAACAAAACCATATTTGAATTGTATGTACATGTGTCTTTTTTTAAATCCCCCCTTCAAAGTTGTTGCCATCCCAGCTTTTCCCTCAGTTAAATGTCAGGCCAAAAAGTGAGCTATGCATCCTAGCCATTAGTCTGTCTTTTTAATTGCTTATTCTATCATTAGAGCCCTGAACAGACCACTGCTCTCTCAGTGCAACTCTCCGTTTTTAGTCTCTTTCACTTGTGATGCCGTTTTCCAGCCAGCTAACCTCTTTTGCTTTATTGGTTCCACTTGAGCTGACTGCAAGAGATTCAGAGTGTGAATGAGCACAAGGTGGGGGCTGGGTGCTCACTGATTTCCTCTCGGGCACTAGATCTGACCATGTGCTGGTCGGAGGGGACCACGGACAGGGCTTTGGAAGGTTGGATGCCAACCTGGAGGATAGCATTTCTCTAAAAGGGGAATATAAATCTGCATTTTCTCTTTTACCCTTTTTTTACCTTTTATTATTATTTTTTAATTTATTTTGAGAGAGCACAAGCTGGGGGAGGGGAAGAGAGAGAGAATCCAAAGCAGGCACTGTGATGTCAGCAGAGAGCCTAAGTGTGGGGTTCGAACTCACGACCTGAGCCGTAATCAAGAGTTGGATGTTCAGCCAGCTGAGCCACCCAGGCACCCCCTTTACCCTTTTTAAAAAAATTATAATTTCAGGGGCACCTGGGTGGCTCAGCTGGTTGAGCATCCAACTTCAGCTCAAGATTTTGCGGTTTATGGGTTTAAGCCCCACATCCCACTCTGTACTGACAGCTTAGAGCCTGGAGCCTGCTTCAGATTCTGTGTCCCCCTCTCTCTGCCTCTTCCCCACCCACACTGTGTGTCTCTCTCTCTCAAAAATAAACAAACATTAAAAAATTTTTAAAAATTGTAATTTCCAAATATAGTCACCAAAAAGGCATTCAGAAGGCACTGCTATGAGGTGGGAGTGGGGCTGGGGGAATGTTTGACATGAGGGAAAAGTGAAATCACGGTAGCAAAATGTCCCAAACCAAGTCATTTCAAACCCTTTAAGTACTACTAGTATGTCAGTGACCAGGCATCTCTAGTGAAAACAAAGGAATTGTGGAACCTGAAAATAGTAGTTTTAGCAGTTCTGAATCCAAGATCACTTCCTTGCAGAGTTTGGCCAGTGAGACAAAAAGTTGGGGGGAGATTCTAGAGAACTATAAAATCTCTACTCTCATTGTCCCAGGTGAAAAAATGAAAATTCCAAATCATGGAAGCCCAAAATATAAATCAGGGGCCATCTGGCCGATCTACCAAATGCACAGAATTTGAAAATTAACACTGTAGTTTGGTTGTGCTCATACTTTCATAAAAGATAAGTGCTATCGTTATTCATTTTATGCGTCTTAAAATACAGTTCAGATAGACTCGTATTTATAGATGATGTTACAATGTATATCTGGAAATTGCTTTAAACGTTGAGTGGGGGGCGGTGATGGGCATTCAGAATGAGACAAGATTGGCCATGTTGAAAAAAGTTATACAAACTTGAAAATAAGAGGATGACTGCGTGCCTTTTCAGTGTCTTTCCTGAAATATCATCTACCAGGCCCACCTAAGGATTATTTAGTTCTTAGGTTAGGCTTCAGCAAACTTTTTCTGTAAAGGGCCAGCTAATAAATAGTTCAGTTTTATGGGTCATTTAGATTCTCTCACAACTACTCAACTCTGCTTTGTTGCATGAAAGTAGCCACAGATCATCTGAACTAGGTTCTGTTGCAAAGTAAAAAATCAAACTTTAGATCTTGATCAGAAGAATTAACTCCTGAAAATAAGGCCTGATCTTCTCTGGTGGGAAATGAAAGAGTCAAACTTATTAATGAACAATAATGGCCTATCATTAAGAAAAACCAGGTAGGAGCGCTGGGGGTGGCTCAGTCGGTTAAGTGTCCAACTTCAGCTCAAGTCATGATCTCAGTTTGTGGGCTCGAGCCCTGTGTTGGGCTCTGTGCTGACAGCTCAGAGCCTGGAGCCTGCTTTGGGTTCTGTGCCTCCCTCCTCCTCTGCCCCTCCCCCACTCTCTGTCATTTTTTTCTCTCAAAAATAAAGTAAAAACATTAAAAAAAAAAAACCAGGTAAGATCAATAATCCTTTATCTTATTTAGTTACAAACAGGATAATTTAGAAATTTGCCAGTTGTTTACTGCTAAGATAGTTTTATATTCAATTTCTAGCCACAGTGGTGGTTGAAGCATCAGGGTTGTGACACTGTATTTCTTCAACACTGAGACACCATCAGTTATATAATCCACCACCAATTTAAAGCTGTGAAATATTTAATTTTTAAGGAGGAAGTTACCCTATCATTTACCACGTTCTAGCATGAGATAAAATACAACACCGTTTGTGTCTTATATTCTTAATATTTATTAGGCCCTGTGCCAGGTACTTGAGAGCTGATTTCTTTTATCCCCTTTTCAGGTAAATATTATCACATTTTACAAACGGTCTTCTGTGATCACAGAATGTACTCTGTTCAATTTCAGTCCTTTAAAATTTACTGAGGTTTGTTTTATGACCTAACATAAACAGGTCTCTCCCCACCCAACAGTGGAGTGTTCCTATGAAAACTTTTGTGAGCTGAAATGGCATAAAGTGAAGAAGCAATTATCATTAATTTATATAGAAAGATTTTTGAGCATTCCCAGACCTCTTTTGCGCTTTTTCGTATTTTATAACACATCTTGCTAATGGATGCACAAAATAAATCAAGCTGAAGAGCAGATGCTCACAGACACAGTTCAAAGCTTTGGCAGCTTGATGCTGAAATGCTGAGTGTAGTTCCTGGGGAAAGAGCTTGGTGGTGCCACTCCTGTTGTTCAGGGTGTGCACTTATCTATAATGGCTTGCTACAAAACCAATGCGGAACACTATTTTTACCTTTTCTTTGTAAACGTGAAAATCCTCTTTGGATTTCATTCAGTTAGCAAAAACAGGAGGTCTTTCGTAATGGAGGTCTAATGGTGGTCTTTCATAAAAGCAAAGTGTCTTAAAGCAAGCTTTTGAAAAGCAGGGGATACCTGTAGTCTTTCCTGGAGAATGTTCCACATGCACACAAGAAGAGTGTATATTTATATTTGGCTGCTGTTGGGTGTGTTCTTTAGTTGTCTATTAGATATAGTTAGTTTATCTATTGTTCACCTTTTCTATTTCATTGTTGATCTTCTGCCTAGTTCTATCCATTATTAAAAGTGGGGTGTAAAAGTCTCCAACTATGATTGTTAAATTGTCTGCTTCCCTCCTCGATTTTATGGTTGCTTTGTGTATTCTGGGACTCTTGTTAGATATATGTGTGTGTGTGTGTGTGTGTGTGTGTGTGTGTGTGTGTGTGTGTGTAATATTTTCCTGTTGGATTGACCCTTTAATCATTATGAAATGTCCTCCCTTGTCTCTGGTAATGATTTCATCTTATAGTCTACTTTGTTGGATATTTGTATAGCTGTTCTCTTATCTGGTATCTCTTATCTTATCTCTGTATCTCTTATCTTATCCTATGCACTTCTTGCATAGGACATCTTTTTCCATCCTTTTATTGTGAGCCTATTTGTATCTCTGAATCTAAAGAGTGTCTGTTATAGAGAAAATATAATTACAGCAGGTTTATAAATTCATTCTGGCACTCTCTGCCTTTTGATTGGAATGTTTATTTATCTTTTAAGTTTATTTTGAGAAGAAGAGAGCATGAGCCAGGGAAAGTCAGAAGGGGAGAGAGAATCCCAAGCAGGCTCCAGACTGTCAGTGCAGAGCTCCACGCGGGGCTAGAACCCACTAGCCAAAAAGTCATGACCTGAGCTGAAATCAAGAGTCAGATGCCCAGTCAACTGAGCTACCCAGGCTCCCCTGATTAGAATGTTTAATCCATATACATTTAATGTAATTGTTGAGAAGGTAGGATTTATGTCTACCATTTTATTATTTGTTTTCTATGTGTCTTACGTCTTTTTTGTTCCTCTGTTCATTCATTATTGCCTTCTTTTGCATTAAACAAATTCAAGTACACCATTTTAGTTCCTTTGTTGTACCTCTACTATTTTTCTATATTTATTTTTTTATAATTCACACCCAAATTAGCACATGGTGCAACAATGATTTCAGGAGTAGATTCCTTAAGCCTCTTACCCATTTAGCCCATCACTGCTCCCACAACCCCCTGTTCTCTATATTTAAGAGTCTATTATGTTTTTGTCCCCCTCCCTGTTTTTATATTATTTTTGTTTCCCTTCCCTTATGTTCATCTGCTTTGTATCTTAAAGTCCTCATATGGGTGAAGTCATATGATATTTGTCTTTCTCTAAGTTCACTTAGCATAATACCCTCTAGTTCCATCCACATAGTTGCAAATGGCAAGATTTCATTCTTTTTGATTGTTGAGTATATATACACACACACACCACATCTTCTTTATCCATTCATCTATCGATGGACATTTGGGTTATTTCTATACTTTGGCTATTGTCGATAGTGCTGCTATAAACATTGGGGTGCAGGTGTCCCTTCAAAACAGCATACCTGTATCCTTTGGATAAATACCTAGTAGTGCAATTGCTGGGTTGTTTGGGTAGTTCTATTTTTAATTTTTTGAGGAACCTCCATAGTTTTTTCCAGAGTGACTGCACCAGTTTGCATTCCCACCAGCAGTGCAAAAGAGATCCTCTTTCTCTGCATCCTCGCCAACATCTGTTGTTGCCTGAGTTGTTCACGTTAGCCATTTTGACAGGTGTGAGGTGGTATCTCATTGTGGTTTTGATTTGTATTTCCCTGATGATGAGTGATGTTGGGCATTTTTTCATGTGTCGCTTGGCCATCTGGATGTCTTCTTTGGAGAAATGTCTATTCCTGTCTTTTGCCCATTTCTTCACTGGATTATTTGTTTCTTGGGTGTTGAGTTTGATGAGTTCTCTACAGATTTTGGATACTAACCCTTTATCTGATATGCTGTTTGCAAATCTTTTCTCCCATTCCGTCAGTTGCCTTTTAGTTTTGCTGTTTCCTTCGCTGTGCAGAAGCTTTTTATTTTGATGAGGTCCCAGTAGTTCCTTTTTGGTTTTGTTTCCCTTGCCTCTGGAAATGTGTTGAGTAAGAAGTTGCTGCGGCCAAGGTCAAAGAGGTATTTTCCTGCTGTCTCTTCTGGGATTTTGATGGCCTCCTGTCGTAACGTTTAGGTCTTTCACCCATTTTGAGTTTATTTTTGTGTGTGGTATAAGAAAGTGGTCCAGGTTCATTTTTCTGCATGTCGCTGTCCAGTTTTCCCAGCACCATGTTGCTGAAGAGACTGTCTTTATTCCATTGTATGTTCTTTCCTGCTTTGTCAAAGATCACTTGGCCATACGTTTCTGGGTCCATTTCTGGGTTCTCTGTTCTGTTCCATTGATCTGAGTGTCTGTTTTTGTGCCAGTACCATACTGTCTTGAGGATTACGGCTTTGTAATGCATCTTAAAGTTCGGGATTGTGATGCCTCCAGCTTTGGTTCTGCTTTTCCAAGATTGCTTTGGCTATTCAGGGTCTTTTCTGGTTCCATACAAATTTTAGGATTGTTTGTGAAGAATGCTGGTGTTATTTTGATAGGTATTGCATTGAATATGTAGATTGCTTTGGGTAGTATTAACATTTTAACAATATTTGTTCTTCCTATCCAGGAGCGTGGAATATTTTTTTCAGCTTTTTGTGTCTTCTTCAATTTTTTTCATAAGTTTTCTATAGTTTTCAGTGTATCGATTTTTCACCTCTTTGGTTAGATTTATTCCTAGGTATTTTATGGTTTTGGTGCAGTTGTAAATGGGACTGATTCCTCGATTTCTCTTTCTGTTGCTTCATTATTGGTGTATAGGAACGCAACTGATTTCTGTGCACTGATTTTATATCCTGTGACTTTGCTGAATTCATTGATCAGTTCTAGCAGTTTTTTGGTGGAATCTTTTGGGTTTTCCATATAGAGTATCATGTCATCTGTGAAGAGTGAAAGTTTGGCCTCCTCCTGGCCGATTTGGATGCCTTTTATTTCTTTGTGTTGTCTGATTGCAGAGGTTAAGACTTCCAATACTATGTTGAATAACAGTGGTGAGAGTGGACATCCCTGTCTTTTTCCTGACCTTAGGGGGAAAGCTCTCAGTTTTTCCCCATTGAGGATGATATTAGTGGTGGGTGTTTCATTTATGGCTTTTATGATCTTGAGGTATGATCCTTCTGTCCCTACTTCCTTGAGGGTTTTTACCAAGAAAGGATGCTGTATTTTGTCAAATGCTTTCTCTGTATTTATTGAGAGCATCATGTGGTTCTTGTCCTTTCTTTTGTTGATGTGATGTATCACATTGATTGTTTTGTGGATATTGAACCAGTCCTGCATCCCAGGTATAAATCCCACCTGGTAGTGGTGAATAATTTTTTTAATGTATTGTTGGATCTAGTTTGCTAGTATCTTGTTGAGGATTTTTGCATCCATGTTCATCAGGGAAATTGGCCTATAGTTCTCCTTTGTAGTGGGGTCTTTGACTGGTTTTGGAATCAAGGTAATTCTGGCTTCATAGAAAGAGGAAGTTTTCCTTACATTTCTATTTTTTGGAACACCTTCAAGGGAATAGGTGTTAACTGTTCTTTAAGTGTTTGGTAGAATTCCCCTGGAAAGCCATCCAGCCCTGGACTCTAATTTTTGATTACTAATTCAATTTCCTTACCGGTTATGGGTCAGTTCAAATTTTCTATTTCTTCCTGTTTCAGTTTTGGTAGTGTATAGGTTTCTAGGAATTTGTCCATTTCTAACAGATTGCCCATTTTATTGGCATATAATTGCTCATAATATTCTCTTATTATTGTTTGTATTTCGGCTGTGTTGGTTGTGATCTCTCCTCTTTCATTCGTGATTTTATTTATCTAGGTCCTTTCCTTTTTCTTTTTGATCAAACTGGCAAGTGGTTTATCAAGTTTGTTAATTCTTTCCAAGAACCAGCGCCTGGTTTCATTGATCTTTTCTACTGTTTTTTTTGTTTGTTTGTTTCGATAGCATTGATTTCTGCTCTAATCTTTATTATTTCCTGTCTTCTGCAGATTTGGGGTTTTATTTGCTGTTCTTTTTCTAGCTCTTTAAGGTGTAAGGTTAGAGTGTGTATCTGTGACCTTTCTCCCTTCTTTAGGAAGGCCTGGATTGCTATATACCTCCATCTTATGACCACCTTTGCTGCATCCCCAGAGGTTTTGTTCTGTGGTGTTATCATTTTCATTGGCTTCCATGTACTTTTTAATTTCCTCTTTAACTTCTTGGTTAGCCCATTCATTCTTTAATTTTTTTTTTAACATTTATTTTTGAGACAGAGAGACACAGAGCATGAGCAGGGGAGGGGCAGAGAGAAAGGGAGACATAGAATCTGAAGCAGGCTCCAGGCTCTGAGCTGTCAGCACAGAGCTTGATGCAGGACTAGAACTCACAAACCGTAAGATCATGACCTGAGCCAAAGTCAGATGCTTAACTAACTGAGCCAGGTGCCCCCACCCATTCATTCTTTAGTAGGATGGTCTTTAGTCTGCAAGTATTTGTTATCTTTCCACATATTTTCTTGTGTCACTACTATATTTTTTAAAGTTACTTTCTTAGTGGTTTTCCTAAAGGTTACAATTAGCATCTTAAAACAATCTAAGTTAGATTAATACCAGATTAATTGCATTAGTAAACAAAAACATTTCTCCAATATATACTTACATTCCTTTTCTCTTTTTTATACTGTCATACAGATTAGATCTGTATTCAATGTAAACCTATCAAAAGTTTAATAATTATTTTATGCAGCTTTTAAAAAATACAGAAGAGGTTTAAATACAAGTTTCTACTCTTTTATAATTCTCATATATTTTTTTTTTTACTGGTGTTCTCATGTGAATTCAAGTTACTATCTAGTATCCTTTTATTTCAGTAAAGGATTCCCTTCCGTGTTTCATGTAAAACAGGTCTGTTTGTGACATATTCTCTCAGTTGTTTATCGGGGGATGTCTTTTTCTTTTCTGAAGAATAGTTTTGCTGGCTCTTAAGTTCCTGGCTAATAGGGGTTTTTGTTTTGTTTTCTTTGCTTTTGGCACTTTGAATATGTTCTGATTCCACCACCTTCTGGCCTGCATGGTTTCTGTTGGGACATTAAACTTACTAAGCATCCTTTGTGATGAGTTAGTTACCTCTCTCTTACTGCTTTCAAGAAGTTGATTATGTTGTGTCTATGTGTGATCTCTTTGGGTTTATCCTACTTGGAGTTCACTGAACTCCTTGGATATGTGGGTTAATGTTATTCATCAAAGTCGGAGTACACATTCAGTGCTTTGGAAAGTAGCTGACGACCCTACCTTAGCCTTTACTTCTTATTTTAAAGAGCCTTAAAGTCAGCCAGAGATAGAGAGTAGGCCTAGTCAGATCTCCTGGGTATGTGCACTGACCTGCAGATGTGCAAGGACTCACGGATCTCTAGGAATATGCTAGAGCCTTTCAGTGCCCTCTGTGGATATCTCATTGACCAGTTTTAGCTTTTTCAGTTAAAACTTTGGATCAGTCTCTTGTTAGCCTCAAGTGCTATGAATTCCTTAGACAGCTGTGATGTTAAACAGTTGTTGCTAATTGTTTTTGACTAACGCATCGGGAATAGGCCTGTTCACACAGAACTGGTCAAGTTAAGACAAGCCCTAGGAATGGGGTCTTTCCAGGGAACTGCTTCCAGCGTTCAAGACAGTCAAGTTGTGTCAATTCTCTGGGGCTGTGGCTTCTGGGGGAGCTATGAACCCATTCTTCCCCCTTCATTGGCTGTTAGTTTTTTGGGTTTAAGAGCTACTCTGGGGGGCACTGGGTGGCTCAGTCAGGTAAGCGTCTGACTTCAGCTCAGGTCATGATCTCATGGTTCGTGAGTTCAAGCCCTGCATCAGGCTTTGTGCTGAGAGCTCAGAGCCTGAACCCTGTTTCGGATTCTGTGTCTCCCTCTCTCTCTCTGCCCCTCCCCTGCTCACACTCTGTGCATTTCTGTCTCAAAAATAAATAAACATTAAAAATTAAAAAAAGAAAAAAGGGCTACTCTGGTTGTGAGGCTATTGTTGTTCAAGGCTATCACATATCTGGAGTGAGGGTAAGGAAAGTGGTTAAGTTAAAATGCCACAAAACTCCCTGTTCTTACTGAGAGCCTGTTCTTACTGAGATTCAGCTGATTTTCTTGAATAAACACTCCTTGAATTGTTGCAATCCTTTGGTTAATTTCCAGTGTTTTGAAAAAGCTGACTTTCACAATTTTGACCAGTGTTCTCTTTGATTGTATGGGAGAATGGAATGGCAAAAGTCCTTATCCTACTATTCCAGAAGCATTACTGCAGATGAAGAAATAAAAGTTCAGGTAGGTTAAGTTGTTGCCCAGGGACACGAGAAGCAAGGAGCACTGAAGCAGAATTTCAAATCCAAAACTTATATTCTGCACTCAGCTACCTCTCACTGTAACAGCTTCTAGAACTTCTCATTAGGTAAACAGTAGTTGCAAAACCTCCATCGTGTCTATGATTACTTAGATGACACTTTTAACACAGCTCTTTTTTAAATGTTTATTTTGAGAGAGAGAGCGCTAGCATGTGACAGGTGGGAGAAGGCCCGAAGGAATCCCAAGCCCCAACATGGGGCTTGAGCTCACAAACTATGAGATCATGACCTGAACTAAAACCAAGGGTCCTATGTTTAGCTGATTGAGCCACCCAGGTGGCCCACAAAGCTCTTTCACTTCAAATCTCCAGTCCTGAACTTTGCAGAGAGCCATCAAGCAATATCATCTGCTGACCCACCCATGTCATTTTCTATAAAATGTGTTGTCGCAGGCATTTTATTTCCCTCTCACTCTGGTTCTGACTCTTTCGCAGCTGGAGCTCTGTGCCACCATCTCCTAAGCACTCAGTGGAAAGGTTTCTGTCGGCAACGGTTATTTTCAGCATGAAAGTGAGTACCAGGCTCAACTAGAAGGCCTGTCCCCAAGCACAAGAAGAAGTGTGCTACCCCAGAGGTAGTAGCCACAATACCTAAACTTTCTATGAATTTCTTCATACATGCCAATTAACGGCTGAAGAACAGAAACCCAGGGTCTGGAAGAACAGAACAAAATTATGTCCAAACTCCTCCTGAACTAGAAGTGTACTTAAAAACAGATCCTGCGTTCTTGAGCACTGACCTGTAATAAAAGTAATGGTAAAAGGTAAATCTTTTACCAGGGGGCCCAGCTGCACTATTTATTACAAAACCTGAAGTGTTGAGATGGAGAGTCATTTGCTACAGTGGTGTCAATATTATAGCTCTCGACATCTTTCTTTCTTTATGGGCTCAGTTGACCTGAAGTAAAAAGACCATTTCACATACCAACAGGGCATTTTTCGGTGATCTGCTTGACCTTTGCCTCTGGGCTCAGCCATAAGAACAGTGATAAGATGACATTTTTTCACAGAATAAAACCCAAAGAATTCAAGGTTAAGGGAGCCTAAATCCAACAATGCAGTCACCCTGAGCATTTAATTAGCTAATACCTATCTCCTGCAGGGAGTCTATGCCCTGGCTGCACATTAAAATCACCTGGGAGCTTAAAAAAGAAAAAAAAAAAAAAAGTCCCTTTGACAAGGCCCCACCTCAGACTAATTAAATCAGAATCAGAATCCCCCAGGGAGGAACCCAGCCATCAGTATTTTCAAAATGTTCTTCAGGAGACTGTGAGAACCACAGTGTAAAGATATTAAAGATACACACCCCTGAACTAGTGCAGATTTAGCAAATAAAAACTACAGCCTACCTAAATCTGAATTTCAAATAAAGAATTTTTAAAAAACAGGGGCGCCTGGGTGGCTCGGTCAGTTAGGCATCCGACTTCGGCTCTGGTCATGATCTCCCAGTGCGGGAGTTCAAGCCAAGTCAGGCTCTGTATTGACAGCTCAGAGCCTGGAACTTGCTTCGGATTCTGTGTCTCCCTCTCTCCCCCTCCCTCTCTCACGCTGTGTCTCTGTCTCTCCAAAATAATAAACATTAAAAAATTATTTAAAAAAAAATTTAAGAACAGTATGTCCCATGCAGTATTTGGGACATAGTTAAATTATTTGCCGTTCATCTTAAAGTCAAATTTAGATGGGTATCCTGTTTTTTATTTGGAAACCCTACACAGAACAAAAGTGCAGATTAGAAGGCATAAAAATCAAGCTCTTCCAGCAGAGAAATTTCACTGGTTGGTAGGTTCTTATCTTAAACAAGATCACCTGGAACATAACAAAAAGGAAAGCTGTACCAGGGCAAAGCCATCCTGAGGGAGAGTTTCCAAATCATGGAGGCGGAGGGAGGGCCAGAGGAATGTTCCAGGCAGGCTTCCTTAGTACCTGTGTTAGTTTGCTAGGGCCACCATGAGAAAGCACCACGCACTGGGGGCTTTAAACAACAGAATTTTACTTCCTAAAGTTCTGGAGGCCAGAAGTCCAAGAGCAAGGTGTTGGCAGGTTTGGTTTCTCCCGAGGCCTTTCTGCTTGGTTTGCCTGGCTTGGCCTTCTCACTGTGTGCTCACGTAGTCTTTTGTCTGTGTTCACGCATCCCTGGTGTCTACCCTGTGTGTCCAAATTTCTTGGAAGGACACCTGTCATATTGGACTAGGCCCCACCCATATGACCTCATTTTACCTTCTTTACCTCTTTACAGGGCCTATTTCCAAACAGTCACATTCTGAGGCACTACAAGTTAGGTCTTCAACAAATAAATTTTCAGAGACTCAGTGCAGCGCCATAATATTGCTACCCGTTGCACAGCAGTCCTAGAGGGCAGTACATTATTGCTCTGGTGTCTTCACTCTCCCCAGCACCACCTACTGTGTCCTGAGCTACCAGGAAAGAGGAAAGGGGCATTTCTGAAGGGAGTGATGGGAATGAGGATCAGGAGGACAGAAGAGGAACCCACTATTTTCTGGGAAGAAAAGGAAGGGGGAAGAGTGGTGTCATCAGATGAGAGGATAGAGGAAGGAAGAACGTGTTCAACCAAGAGGGACCCTGTGCAGAAAAAAGTAAGATGACAGGGGTTGAGGACATTAGGAAAGAGAGTGGGTGGGATTCAAGAAAGAAATCACGATGTCCACAGCAAAGGGAAGGGCTGTGGAAACCGTCCCCCAGGAAACTTCTTCCTCTTTCCTTTGTCCCTTTTAGGGGGGGAAAAACAAAAAACGTTGCCTGAATGCCCCCAAGTCCTCTTTGCAGGGGACTCCGACTGCTCAGTCTTCATTTTATTGAATTCTCCAGCTTGGTCAGCTTTCAGGATCACAGTCCCCAAGCAGCTGACCTGGGTTTTACTGCTCTGGGCATGAATATGCATGCTGAGGAGCCCCAGACGTGCAGGGGCTGCTGGAGGGTTTTCAGGACATTCAGGCTCACAGGCACACACGCAGGCCTGCTCCGGTTTTACGTGCTGCCAACGGAAAGGAAAGAACAGCCGGGAAGTTTCCCCCTCCGGAGTCGTTACTGCTGAGTCCACCCCCCCTGGATGCAGGGGGGAGGGAACTACACCCGGCAGGGGAGGCCTCGGCGGGTGGAGAGGGGCTGCAGGAGGACAGAATCTTTACCTAGGGTTTTGGATGGAGGTCAAAGCACATCACTCTTTTGCTTTCTCTTGTTCAACGTTTACCAGGAGCTCGGCGAGCAAGGGGGCGGAGACTGCGAGGGGCGATCTGGACGCAAAGAGCTCGAACTCTTGCAGGGTGGTCTTAACGCCCAGGCTCTTCCCCGCCGCGGCGCCCGGCTTCCAGGGCGCCTTTGTCCCCGCGCGCACCGCGCTCTCTGGGGCGGCCGTCGCTCACCCGCAGCCCCTCCGGCTGCCTGGCCCGGGGCCAAGCGCGCGCCGCGGCCACTCGCTGCCATTCCGCCGTGAGTGAAGGGCTCCTTAATAAGAGTGTAAATAAAAGCCAGGCTGAGAAATGAGTTTTCCATGCCAGCAATCACCGGCCTAACCTCGGCTGTAAATAGCCTGGCGGAGCGGCGCAGATGGAGTCCCCGCACCTGGGGGATCGAAGCCAGCCCTGAGCAGCCCGCGTCAGCAGCTGGGGGCGCGCGTCCAGCTCGGGTTGGAAGGGGGGGGGGGGGGGTCTCGGGCCGGCGCTCCCACCTCCCTCCCCCGCTGCGGGAACCTGCACTCGCTCTCCCCAGTCTCAGCCTGCTGTGTCCTCGGGAGGGACGCACCGCCAGGCCCCCTAATTTATGGTCATTGGTGTAATAGCTTCAACGTGATTTATCTGACCGCAGAGGAGATGACAAACGCCTGGAGAATGATTGGTCATGCAGGTTTTGTGCATTTCTGATTGGCCTTATTAATTTCGAGCAGAGCCGGGGAGCAGCCTCTCGACTGAGCCAGGGAAGTCAGCTTGGCAACAGCCCCTATGTAGAGCCGGTTTGGGGCTGGCAAAGGCTTAGCTTTGGCTGAAATTGAAGGAATAATGTATTGTTTCAAAGGTCAGGGGAGTTTGACAGAATGTGCTAGCATACTGAGTAAAGCAGATTTCGTTGGAAAGAGGTGAAGATCATTTGATTTGATGGATTCCTCCCCCCGCCTTTTGTGTTTGTACAGACATCAGGGTCTTGGGGGGTGGGAAGGAGAGTGGGAACCCTGTTTTGCTTTTATTTTTAACGTTCAAGTACTGGGGTATTGGGGTGGGGAAAGCAATGTTTAGAATGTTTATGTCCTTGAAGGGAAGGAATTTGGGGAATCATGGGGCAAATAAGTATCAGAACATGCTTCCAAAGATGTTGCATTTGTGTGGGGGAAAATACTTCTTGCCATCTGAGTTCTCTTCAGACATCACAACTATATATGAGATATATAAATTACTGGATAAGCACACAGTGCACCACACTTCACAAGGTCATCACTCAGTGTGACTGTAGAAACTGTCATTTAAATGTCACCACTGAGTGATGCAACTTAGTCCCATGAACAAAAGGGACTAAGTAAGAATATTGGAAGAGTTAGAATATTTAATGGAAGATATTTTCCTATGAATGAATTACAAATTCAGTACGGGTGGATATGCAATTGAAATGTATCCACATTCATTCATTATATTTATTTGTGTGAGACTCAAATGTAGATACACCACCAGGCAACCTCGAAATACAATCCTTAACACTGTGTTCCTCAGGGGGCCCAGAACAAAGCCAGAGAGCGAGCAAGAAAATGTGATTGCTTGGGGAGGGGGCAGGTTGGTGTCACACCGGCAGTGGTGCAATCATTTCTTTTATTTATAGCTCTAACCAGAAAAATAGACTAGGAGCATCTGAGTACCAATTTATTTTGCTGCCTGAACCGATGAGTGGTTGCCTTAAATGTCATTGAGTTGGAAGGTTGTGCATTTCATTCACTGCCAGGTTCCAGGAAGCTTTGAAGCAGGTCTAGAAGGCGACCAGTAATTGTCCCGCCACCTATGAAGGTGGGCACGTGCAATCCTGCAGGGTAGAATTGGCTCAGTGGGGGAATGAGGGCCTCCTGTCATCGCTGCCTAGTCTCATCAAATGCTGCTTGACTAGAAACAAAGGGCTGCCTGCTGCCACACACACGTCTCATAACCATGCCTTGAAAGAATGCCCCGAAAGAGCCCGTGAAGGAGAGTCAAAGCTAAAATAGTTGGCAGATGGGGCGCCTGGGTGGCTCTGTCAGTTGAGCGTCCAACTTCAGCTCAGGTCATGATCTTGTGATTTGTGGGTTTGAGCCCTGCATTGGTCTCCGTGCTGACAGCTCAGAGCCTGGAGCCTGCTTTGGATTCTTTGTCTCCCTCTCTGCCCCTCCCCTGCTCAAACCCCCTCTCCCTCTCAAAAATAAACATTAAAAAAATGTAAACAGTTGGCAGAGAGCTAAAATGACCAAGAATGCAATGACCAAGAATTCAATTCAACAGCTTACTGCTTACATTTGTGTTCAGTACTAGGACTTGAAGGGATTACAAAAGACATTTCTGCTGTTCAGCACCTTAAAGACCAGAGAGTTTGGTCATGAAGAAAATAATAATATATATAGTTGGATAACAAAATATGTGGCATCAATGAGAATTAAAGAAGTTAGAGATCAAGGGCACCTAGACTAGCAACCACCAAGGCAAAGCTTTGGCTTTGGCACTTTGAACGATAGTATTTATGATATTTATTGCTGTATAACAAACCACCCCACAACTTAGTGGCTTAAAACCGCAGTTATCTCTGTAGGCTGACTGTACTCAGCTTGGGATCTCTCCTCTTGTTACACTCAGACTGGATTCCCTTCATGGCTTGACGGGACTGGTTGTCTAAGATGCTTCTTCAGACCACGTGTCTGGTGCGTTGGCCCCACTCCATGTGACTTCTCTCTCAGAACAGTTTCCTGGCCTTACTGATAGCAGTTCCAGGCTGCAAGAGACAGGCAGTGGGAACTGCCAGTC
The DNA here is from genome assembly GCF_028018385.1 of Neofelis nebulosa. Lineage (NCBI taxonomy): Eukaryota > Metazoa > Chordata > Mammalia > Carnivora > Felidae > Neofelis > Neofelis nebulosa. Next base: position 53,989,841 of record NC_080789.1, read on the forward strand.
CTCTTAAAGAGTAGGTCCAGAATTGGCCCTTCCCTTCTACCATATTCTGTTGGTGAAATTAGTCAGAGGCCAGCCTAGATTCAAGGAACGGAGCCCCGTTTCTCAGTGGGGGAATGGTATGTGTACACAGAAGAGAAGACAATGAAGGCAGCTCTCTCTGGAAGACAAGTTACCACAGATAGGCAGAGGAAACCACTGACAGATTGAAGATGCAAGAACCAGATGAGGGCCAACAGGAGATCTGAAAGCTTGTACATAAGGAAAATCAGAGTAGCTGAAAACTGAAATGAAGAGTCTGGGCCTGACTGTTGGAACAGTGGGGGATCACTCAGTTCTCAGGTAGCAGAGTGGCTCTCGCTCAAGACCCATGGAGTGTTTGGCTCCTGGCCTCAGGGCTGAGTGGTCTGCATACAAACCTAAGACAGGCACAGGCCAGCCAGAGGATCAGAGATTAGTGGGAGATGCACTGGGTGCACAGGCAATGACAGTTGGGTATGATGACTGAAACAAAGGGCGAAATGTGGGTGTTATGAAAGCGTCCAACTCAGGTACAGAGGCAGGAGGGACAGAAAGGGGTGGCTCAGTGTTATTTTTAAAAGATCCCTCTAAGAAGCTTTTGGGCAAAACTGCAGGAGGGAAAGACAGAAGCCAAGGAGAGCAGTTGGAGGCTGTAGCAATTCAGGGAACTAGAAGCAGACAGTTTCCATCTCCTCCTCCATCTCCGATGTATGAAAATGCGGTCCTGAGGCGGAGTCTGCCTAGGGCGTGGTGGGGTGTTAGAGCGGCAGCATCGTCCCTGTTAAAGATTCAGTTCCACCGGATATATGAAGTCATCTGATAAAGCTTGTCAAATGACCAAAGATGGTTGAGATGATACAGGCATTACTTAGCGTACTTGGGACATCACGTCGCAGGCAGCGGAGTGGAATGTTCTTTCCTTGGGCCCTGGAGGCAGCCCCCGACTCCAAAGGAAGAACTTACCGTGTTCTTGGGAGGCACACAGAGTCACTGACTAACCTTTAGTGGAAATTTTCTATTGTGTTGTTCTTGTCTAAATTAGATAAGCTTGTGTCTTTAGGACAGCACCCGCGGTAAACTGCTTGGATGCTGCGCTGGGAAAATGGCAACTGCTTCAAGTCCCAGACAGCCCACCCCCCACCAGACAGCAGGCCCCACAGCCCGGGCACGGCCTGTGCCTGGTGCACTGCCCAGTACGCAGTGGGCGCTCAGTGAATATCTGACTAGCTTGAAGCATCCATCAAATTCTGCACACGCCACAAATGGTGATGGGGCTGGGTACGGTGAGAGCACTTAGCTCTGCATCCTAAACTCTGCTGGGAGTGTGCAGTGAACTATTTAGGGAACAAGAGCACAGGAATGGTATCTACTGTCATCCCTGGTGTAAACTGGAATGACTTTGTAAGGGAAACGGTGACACTTAAGTCAACACGACGAGGTGGCATCTGTCTGTCGTCCTTCCCATTTGTTTGGATCCTTACTGTTTTCAGGTGCCTCTTTTCCTATCTGCTCCTTTTACTCTTGGCACTTTCATTCAAGATTCTATCCCCAGGGACTACAGACTTTGAGGGGAGAGGGAGGGAAATGTAGGAATGTCCACTTTCCCCTTACCAGCTTGGGCCACTGCCAGACCCTATCAGAGTGGAAGAGGAGAAGTGGAGAGGAGACACCTAGGGAAACAGAAGAGAAAAATCATGAAAAAGGGGATGAGAGCAAGCCAAGAGGAGTGAAAGCAAATGGAGGCAATATGAGGCCTGGGCCAGTGGAGAAGAACCCCATGGTGTAAGGCAGGGAGGGGGAAATAGCCAGGGAACTGATTGTACAGGTCTCGATCAGCCGTGACCCTGCCAGCCAGCTGGGCCCTTTGGTGTCACGGTCCTCTGCCTTGCTTTGGCTCTGTCATCCCACTCTCTTAGAAAAAGGGAAGAGATGAAATTTGGGCTCGTCAATTTTAGATCTTTCGTTGTTCAGAGCGAAATGCTATGTCAATTTTGTATTGCTGCTGTACCAAATCACCATGGGTGTAATTGCTTAAAACAACACAAAATTCTGATCTCACAGTTCTGCAGGTTAGATAGAAGTCTGAAGGGAGTCTCACTGGACCAAAATCAAGGTGTCTGCAAGGTTTTCTGAAAGTTCGAGGGCAGAATGCGCTCCTTTGCCTTTCCCGGCTCCTAAAGGCCACTGCTTCCCTTGGCTCACGGCCCCTTTCTTCTTCTTCAAAGCCAGTGAAGGCGGGTCAAGTCCTCACTCACATCACTAAAACCTTGCTTCTGACTCCTGACTTTCTGGCCTCCTCCTTCCCCTGTGATTGCCCGGGGACCACTGGACAATCCGAGATAATCACCTGTTTTAAAGCTGTCCGATTAGCGAACCTTGCCTCCATCTGCAATTTTAATTCCCTTTCACCATGGAACATAACATAGTCACAGATTCCAGGGATTAGGACCGGTACATCACTGGAGTGGGGCATTTGGTGTCGACCAAAACACCCTATAACTGTGCTAAAGCTACACGGTTTCAAATTTTTCCAAGTGGTATTCTTGAAAACCAAGAACTCTGAATGCCCGTTATTTGTTTTCCCTCTTACGGGTTTTGCTGGAAACAGAAGTGACAATCCTAACCATCTGTCATTTAAACAAGGGAAGATTTATTGCTTTGACTAAAAAGGCACTTTTCACAAGAGCAATGCTATATCCTTCAGCAGGCAGCACACTGCTTGCAGGGGTCCCTGCACCGGCCCCAGCTTCCTCATACCAGTGTCACACAATTCCTGGTGGCCCTGCATCCTTGCATCCTTGCCCCAGAAGGCAGTTGCAAGGTGCTCTAATGTAGGGGCAACATACAGGTACACGGTCCTGGGGATCCTGGCCATTTGTATGGATCATCTTTTTTAGTTTCTGTAGAACTGGAAGGCTGTCGTGTAAAATGACTCCTGACCACTTATTTATCTATCCAAGCAATGTAATACAGCTGCTTGGTGCAGTTCCTAGCAAGCCCAAAGGGTGATTTGGCTCCAGACCAGCCGGGCTTCAGTCAACAAGAAAGGATGTGGATTGGCTGTTGTTTTTGACATCATTATTAGGCATGGAAGAGAATGAGTTGGAATTACCAGAGAATAATTTAAGAAAATAATACATTTCTGCCTTTTAATTTTTTTCTTAGCTATAAGTGTTCCTTTGTTTTATTTTTAAGCAGATTTTATTTATTTACTTTTATTTTTTTAATGTTGGTTTTAATTTTTTGAGAGAGAGCAAGCCAGGGAGGAGCAGAGAGAGAGAGAGGCAAGAGAAATTCTAAGCAGGCTCTGCACTTTCAGCACAGAGCCCGATGAGGGGCTCGAACTCACGAATTGTGAGATCATGACCTGATCTGAAACCAAGAGTTGGACACTAAACCAACTGAGCCACCCAGGCACCCCTCATGAGTGTTCTTTTGAACTGGCAACAGGATCACTTTTGTGATGACAGAAGCCCACTTTTAAAATAGTAGGGTGGATATCCAGTTTCAAGAGCTTAAAATGGTAAATGCTGTGTGTGTGTGTGTGTGTGTGTGTGTGTGTGTGTGTGTGTGTGAGAAAGAGATTAAAATTGGGATTATATGGGTGTATTAAGTTTTTGAAAGAGACTTTTTAGACTCCCTCGAATAGCGACCATTTATGAACACTCTCCTTGTGTTAGGACTTTGCTGAGCACTTTAGGTGTATTATCTGTGATCCTCAGAAGGACCTTTCATGGCAGGTATTACAAACAAGGAAACTGAGGGTAAATGAGATTAATAAATTCACCTGAGGTCACACAGCTATTAAACAACAGAGACAGGAAATAACCCCTAGGCTCCCTGACCCCAAAGCCTTTGCTCCATCTTGCACAGAATAACTCACTGCTGGATCATCTAATACCTATAAGGTAGGTGGTGGCAATAGAAACATATAGAAATGCCACTGCCAAGGCCCTGAGGTCACCAGATTTTGTCCATGCCTCCATCATCAACTAACTCCCTAACCAGCACTGACTCCTCCAATTTCCTGCTTAGTGACTTGCCCAAATTCCCATGATGAGTCAGCAGGGTATCTATCCTGAGTGTCCCTCTCGTTTCTGGTGCCACACCACTTCTCCCCAAAGATGGTTGTACCTTACTCAAGAAGAAATGAAGAAATGAGGCAAACAAGAAGAAATGAAAAAACTGAGCAAAGAAGAAAACAAGACAAAAATGAGAGCACGTTTATGTGCATAGGAAGGGAGTAGCTCCATTTTGTAGAAACACTGAAAAAGCCACACATACTGTTTACCATGGAAAGACTAGAGAGAATTGCTCCAAAAAACTTGGAAAATCTGATTTTCCATTATTTACCAAGTCCTCTTTAGACCACATCCTCAGAGGAGATGGATCTTTGGACTCAAATTTAATATTTGACCAAACAACTAATTAAAAGCCAAAACCAACAATAGCCTAAATATTAGAGAAAATTCCTTTGGTGAATTAAATTCACTCAGTAATAAATTCATTCTTAAGGTCAGATAATTTCTTTTTTATAATTTACAGAAAGAGGTTATTGTTGATGGAACTCAGCTTTCCTGAAAACTCAGTATTATCTTTAAATCTAAGAATGCCTATGGACTGCAGTAAGAGACATGGTCTAACATTAGGCAGAAACCTTCCCTAAGGTATGGCAAATCCACACATCACCCAGGCCCCATGCAGGACGCAGCACCAAATCCTTGCAGGAACCAGTCCTTCAGAGTAAGGATCTCTGATTTATTTTATCTCCAAAGAAGCCCCATAGTGATACTCAATAAAACTGGTTAAATAAATAAATGTATATTCTTTAATGTGTATATGTATATTCACTGACTCGCAAGACTACATAAGCACATTATTTTCCAAGGCAAAACAACCCAGGTAAAACTGCGTCCCTCTTTTCCATCCCTCCTTCCTTCAAAATTCCTCCTCCTTTAGATTTTCCTCTTCAACATAATGCTACAATAATGCTACTGACATTAATTTTAATTAAATTAGAATCCTGTACAAAATACTGGGGGAAAGGAGATGAGAGCTACATCTGACCTATACTCAAAAGCTTCACAGATGGCCCATAACATGAAAAGGAGCCAGGACAGATTTTAGCACAGTTTCTATGCTGTATTACATCCCTAAAAACAGCAACTCTCCACTAGAAAGGAACATCAATGTCATGACTTGAGTATCAACTTAAGGATCCTCACCCAAAATAGAGTCAGAGGGCCTACAAAAGCATCTGAAATCTTCTGCTTCTTCCACAGGGTAAACATTGAAGGTTGCAATTAAAATCACATAAGTGAAATTTTTGTTAATATTTTAGCATTCATCATATTAACTAGTCACTCTGAGTTTTTGAAAAATTAAGACAGGCAAGTTCAGAGTCTGGATTATAGTAAAAGGCCAGAAACTGTTTAGAGCATATGGGGAGGTGAAGGGGCTGGTGGGGGAGTTGTAGGGGTGGAAAGCCCTAGTGAACTAGAAGTCAGCATAAGGGAGCTGGATACCATGAATAAAGTAACTTCCTTGACAGGCAAAAAGAATGATAAAGGAAACTAACATTTACAAAAAAATTATTACATACTAAATAAGTCCTGTATTAGGTACCTAGAATATACTAACATGAGACTCTAGAAGAAGGAGAATTTTTGTGCTTACTTTACAGCCATTCTAGCTACATTCTAAAATATTCTTGTTGTTTTATTATGTGGTTTAAGTTACAAAAAGAAAAAAAAGAAAACCAATGAGAAAATTACCTTTTACTACTATTCCTCTTTGTCAGAAAACCTGTGAGCTAGAGAAACCAATTAACTGCCCCACACATTCAAGAACTATGGCGGAGCAGGCACAGGATGACCAAGGGAGAAAATGAAAGGCATGTGGAGGTCTTTGGTCCATAGCAAATCCAACATGGGCACATTTTGCCAGTCCCTTGAGTAAGGTTCTCTTCTGCTGCCTGCAATGATTCTCCTCAGCTCTTGGCATCATCCTCTGGGTTCTTTGCTCTGCCCTGAGTTATCCTTCCTATTCCAAGAAATAGAGACCATATTTTAAGTTTAGTAATTTCATGAGCCTGTTTCCTGCCTGTAAAAATTCCTGGGTCTAAAAGCTTCTTTCATCTTGAAGCCATTTTTCTTCCTAGTCCAGGCTGGTAGTATTTCTACAAGTATAATTTTCTTAAAAGCTTTGCAAGTTTCCTATGAATCTTATTGATTTTATTGGAGTTGGCTTCATTAGACAAAAGCCACATCAACAAATCTTGTCTACCCTGGGCTCCTTGTAAAGCTCCTGGACATCCATGTCCTTAATATTCTTTCAAATTCTGACTGTTTAATGGAAAGGATCCTTAAGCTTTTGTCTTTTTGCAAGTATTTAGAAGGCACCACTTAAACCTTTCTAGGGTCTTAACAGAAGATTTGACAGTCAAATCCTTAGCCTCATCTTTACCCTGGGAAATTTTGTGACATGGCAATGAATTTGACTTTTTTCCCACGAGGCCTTTTTTTACTTTGTGTATATTCTGTGGGAAGAGACTGGTCATCAGAAAGAAACAGGTTTTATTTTCTGACCCAGCAAGTCAAGCCTCCTTTGTATTTCCTCAAATTTTTGCATGAAAACAGTCATTTGTTCTATGGCACATGATAGTCTGTATTTGCAGACAGACAGCAAAAAGAAACCAGGTGAAACTTTCAACCTCCAGCCTGAAAACTCTTTGGGCCAATCCATCAGTTCGTTAGGCATATCTTCTATTTCTACACTATCACAGGCAACAGTTTTATTAACAATGTCTTTTCCTTCAGATTTAGTAATTTTTCCCTTGTTTTCCTTTAAGTTCTAGTGACAACCTCAAGAGCCATCAACTTCTGCTGCTAATCTCTTCAAGACCCTTCCAACTTATGCCTGCAGCTCAGCTCCAAAGATACTGCCATATGTTTTAGATTGTGTTACAGTAATACTCCATTTCCAGATCCCAAAATCATTTCTAGTTACCCAATGCTATGTAACAAATCACTGCAAAATTCTGGCTTAGAACAACAACACACATTTTTATTATCTCTTAGGGTTCTGGGGCTTGACTGAGCTTAGCTAGATGGTTCTTGCTTAGGGTGTCTCATGAGCTTGCAGCCGGATGGTGTCTGGTGCTGGAAACATCTGAAGGTTTGCTCATTCATATGCATGGCACCGGACCTCCAAAGACTTGTATAGCTGGGGGCAGGAACAGTTGGGGGTCCCAGACATCTCTCCCTATCTCCATGTGCTCTCCCATGGTCTCTGCAGCATGGAAGCTTTCAGATAGCTGTTCTTACTTGGCAGCTTATAACTTCAAAGTGTATGTATGTGTCATGTGAGAGAGAGAGAGAGAGAAAGGAAGGCAGAATTTGTATCATCTTTTATGATCCTATCTCAGAAATCACAAAGTATCATTTCTGTCACATCCTATTTGTTGAGGCAGCCACAAGAGCCACCTGGGTTCACGGGAATAGAACCCAGACTTTTTTTTTTTAACCTAAATATAGAGTATGGTGGTATACTTATACTTTTTTATTTAAAAAAAAAAATTTTTTTTTTAACGTTTATTTATTTTTGAGACAGAGAGAGACAAAGCATGAACGGGGGAGGGTCAGAGAGAGGGAGACACAGAATCTGAAACAGGCTCCAGGCTCTGAGCTGTCAGCACAGAGCCCGACGCGGGGCTTGAACTCACGGACCGCGAGATCATGACCTGAGCCGAAGTCGGTCGCTTAACCGACTGAGCCACTCAGGTGCCCCTATACTTTTTTATTTTAATTGCAGTATAGTTAACATATAGTGTTATATTAGTTTCAGATGTACAGTATAGTGATTCAACATTTCCGTGCATCACCCTGTGCTCATCAAGATGAGGGCACTCTTAATCCCCATCATCTATTTCACCCATCCCCCTACCCACTTCCCCTCTGGTAACCATCTGTTTGTTCTCTATAGTTGAATATAGACTATTTTTTTTTATGACAAGTGTCAAATAGTTTGCAGATATGTTTTTAAACTACCACAGTTGGAAAAGGGAGGGAAAAAAGAACAGAAAAGAAGGCAGGCTTAAGAACTGTTGTTGAAACCATCCTATATTCTATGGTCCCAAATAGTTAGCAGTTACAGTAACAAGTATGAGAGACGATGGTCAAAAACGGGTCAGGGGGCACATACATTCAAATGTATTAAATTAGTCCAACTTCTTATTCTCCAAAAAAGACTTATTTCTTTCTTCACTTACGGGGGGTGGGGGGGGTGGTGGTTGGTGGTGGTGGAGAACAGCAAATGTTCCAAAGCAGGAGTCAGCAAACTATGGCCTGCAGGCATCTGGCCCATGGCCTCTTCTTGCAAGCCCCACAAGCAAAGAATGATTTTACATTTTTAAAGAGCAGAAAAGAGGAGGAGAGGGAGAAGCAGCAGCATAAGCAAATAGACACCATATGTGACCAGCAAAACCTAAAATATTTACTATCTGGCCTTTTACAGTAACATCTGTTGATCCCTGTTCACTAAAGCACTTTCAAATATGTTTTCAGATGATTTCCACAGGCAGAAGAGCATCTATAGGATACTTTTGATATTATATAGATTTTCCCCACAAAAGAGAGCAGATACTATAACACAGGACCTTATCCTATCAATTATCCCTTTCTAGTGTATGTTCAATCTAGAATCTCCAGATTTTTTTCTAATTTGTCCTCTATCCACCTACCAACATTCTCATCTCTTAATAAACAATCCTTTCACTACCACCCCCCCTCAAGTTTTGTGTGTGCAATTTTTCTTTTCCCTGTGTAATTTGCCTCTTCAAGAGCTGTTATGTGTTTCTTATTCCTAATAATAGTCAAAAAGGCAACCTACTGGGTGGGAGAAAATATTTACAAGTCATATATTTGATAGGATATTAATATCCAAAATACATAAAGAACGCATACAACTTAATAGCGAAACAAACAACCAACAACAACAAAAAAACCGCAGCCAATTAAAAAATGGGCAAAGGAGGGTGCCTGGGTGGCTCAGCTGGTTACGCGTCCAACTTCAGCTCAGTTCATGATCTCACTATTTGTGAATTAAGCTCCGCATCAGGCTCTGTGCTCACAGCTCTGAGCCTGGAGCCTGCTTCAGATTCTATGTCTCCTCCTCTCTCTGCCCCCTCCCCTGCTTGCAGTCTGTGTCTCTGCCTCTCAAAAATAAATAAATATTAAAAAAAAAAAAAAAACTATTAAAAAAAATGGGCAAAGGATCCAGGGCGCCTGGGTGGCTCAGTTGGTTAAGTGTCTGACTATTATTGAGTTCAGCTCAGGTCATGATCTCACAGTTCGTAAGTTCAAGCCCCACATTGGGCCCCATGCTGACAGCACGGACCCTGCTTGGGATTCTCCCCACCCCAACTTCTCTCTCTCTCTCTCTCTCTCTCTCTCTCAAAATAATTTAAAAACTTTAAAAAAGAACATTAAAAATAAAAAAATAAATAAATAAATAGGCAAAGGATCCAAATAGACAATTTACCAAATAAGACACACAGATGATCAACAGGTACATGAAAAGTTACTCAACATTACAATCATTAGGGGAATGCAAGTCAAAATCACAGTGAGCTATCACCTCACACCTGCCAGAATGGCCAGTATCAAAAAGACAAGAAATAACAAGCGTTGGCGAGAATGTGGAGAAAGGGGAACCGTTGTACACTGTTGGTAAGAATGTAAATTGGTGCAACCAATGTGGAAACAGTATGGAGGTTCCTCAAAAAAATTAAATATGGAAACTACCATATGATCCAGGAATTCCACTTCTGGGTTTGTTTTTTTGGTTTTTTTTTTTTTTTTTTTTTTTTTTTTACATTTTATTTTTTTGAAACAGAGTGAGACCAAGCGTGAGTGGGGGAGGGGCAGAGAGAGAAGGAGACACAGAATCTGAAGCAGGCTCCAGGCTGAGCAAGCAGCACACAGCCCGACGCAGGGCTTGAACCCACAAACTGTGAGATCATGACCTGAGCCGAAGCCGGACGCTCAACTGACAGAGCCACCCAGGCGCCCCCCACTTCTGGGTATTTAACTGAAGGAAACAGTAACTTAAAAGGACATATGCACCCCATTTTCACTGTAGCATCACTTACAATAGCCAAGACATGGAAACAATCTAAATATCCATGGATAGATGAATGGAGAAAGATGTGGGGGGAGGTGTGTGTGAGTGTATACATATTTACAGTGGAATATTATTCAGCCATAAAAAATAATGAAATCTTGCCATTTGTGACAACATGGATAGACCTTGAATGCAATGTAAGTAAAATAAGTGGAAGACAAATACCATATGACCTCATTTCCATGTGGAATCTATAAATTCGTTATTTTGAGATGAACTTACAAAGAACAGATTGGTGGTTGCTAGGGGCAGAGGGTGGTAATGGGTAAAATGGGTGAAGGGAGTCAAAAGGAACAGACTTCCAGTTATAACACAAAAATAAGTCCTGGGAATGTAACGTACAGCATGATGAATATAGTTAATAATGCTGTATTGCATATGTGAAAGTTTGCTAGAGAGTAAATCAGAGAAAAAAATGTAACTATGTAGGGTGACAAATGTTAAGTCTGGCACATTGTGATGATGATTTTGCAATAACAAATATAGATCACTGTGTTACACACTTGACACTAATATAATGTTGTATGTCAGTTATATTTCAAAAGAAAAAAAGAGAGAGAGAATAGCTGAAACTCCTCACTCTTGCAGATCACTCATGTCGGAGCCCATACCATATTCTCAGCCTCTTTGTACCACCGTCCATGTCCCTGGACCCAGATTCCTATGTAACATCTATGTTAGGCTATATGGTCCTTGAAAGTCGATGCCTTTTGTGTAACTTTTCTCATGCTGCTCTTGTATCCAGAAATGCCCATTCCTTCATTCTTACCATATTGAGAACATCCTTATTCTTGTCTCTTGTCTCAATATCTTCAAATATTGACCCCTGGTCATGATCCTGATCGGAACTGCTCAGTATTCTGCATCTCCGTGGCATGTTGCTGTATGGAGATCTGTATCACTTGGTTTATTCTGTTCTCAGTTATTTACACCCATGTCTATTTCCTCAAATAGAAAGGTTCCTTGAGGCCAGGGGGTATTTCTTACTCATCTTCATATGTAATAAATATACAAATAAACAATTATTTTTAAAAATAAGTGAAGGATCCCAGATCCTTTTGCATTTTTCCTGAAAACCCACCCTTTTCCCAAAGTTCATCTAGGGGTATAGATCTGGTGCTTAATTGACCTTTTCCTGTTCTTGCTCTTATGGCTTTTGTATTTCCAGAGCTCCTAAATTCTGGAAGAAATCAGCTGACATTCTTTTTAGCAATTTTATGGTCCCAGTTTCATTAAATCATTTTCTTAGCACTTCAAAACTCCATCTGTCCCGCAACATGACTTTCCACTTAGCCCAGCTCAAATGCATGCATTTCATCATAACTGCTCCCAATGGTTTCACGGTGCACAAACCACATATCTACCTGTAAGACCACCACCTTAGTTTTCTTGCTTACCTTTTCTTACATTAGAAATGTACATAAGACCTGACATCACAACCACCTTTACACCTCCAACTGATCATGGCTTTTATTTTGGGGAAGGGGAATATTATTTTTGCCACAATCACACAGACATTAGAAAAAATGTGGGGGAAGGGGCACGATGAAAACGATGAACATTGGACCAAAATGCCCAGAGGTCATTCTGAAACTTGCACACTAACTTTTGGGATAATGTGTGTAATTTCCTGGGAGTGGTGGACCTTTCTGCTTCTTGAATCTCTGTTTATGGTATGACTTGACTATTAGAGAATGCCTAACTGTGGAAATGGTGGCTTTAATTCCCCAAAATAAAATGGTAACAAGAAGGGGTCATAACGCAGAGTCAGGCAGAGTGTAAGGAATAGTCATTTCAAGCATAATGAACTACGGAGGACTTAACAGAGAGTCATCAACAGATACTAAAGGTGTTTAGTAGTTGCAACATCCGTACAAATAATAATTATTAATATTACTGTAAGACAACTGAAGTCCCAGTGTTAAAATAGAAAATGCCCATGTATGTAGTAGATAAGGTCATGGCTTATTTCAAAATCTAAAACCAATGAGTCCAGATAGTGGTTTACTAAGTATACACAGAGAGAGAGGTACTAAGTTAACAAGTCATTAGAATGCATACTTGGACATAAAAACTAATATCGACAGTATTTATAAATCTAAGGAATTTTCTTATATCTGTAATTAATGCTTTAATATTAGAATTCTTTTCCTTCAATTCTATTATACTGTTTATATATGTTTATCTCTGGCACATGGTCGGTGTTAAGTAACAGGATGATTTCTGTGGTAGTAAAACAGATTGTTTCTTTTCGACCTAAAGCCAAATTGTCAGTCGTACTTTTTAACCTCTACAGTGTACTAATATATGCAAAGAACAGCACTCAATTAATATTCAGAGTATTAGCTGAATAATACTGGTATAGGGAGAAGCGCAATGAACTACAGTTGACCCCTGAACACAGGTGTGAACTTCAGGGGTCCACTAATACATGGATTTTTCTTTATATAAATACAGTATAATACTGTAAATACATTTTCTCTTCTTTACGATTTTCTTAACATTTTCTTATCCCTAACTTACTTTATCGTACAAATGCAATATATACTACACATAACATACAAATAGGCGTTAACTGACAGTCTATGTTACCAGCTTCCATGCATGCTCTTCCATGTAGGCTATTAGTAGTTCAGTTTTGGCAAGTCAAAAGTTATACAAGGATTTCAACTGCATGGGGGGGTCGGCACCCCTAGCACCTGTGGTGTTCAAAGATCAACTATAATTACTAAGAGTTAACATGTATTAGTAGGAATGCTGTATACTATATATTGATAAAACATAGAGATAGTAAAAACTAAGAAAAAAATTAAGGAATTTTTAAAGTAGAAACACAAAAATCTAATAAATTGCTAAAACAATTATGACAGCTGATCATTTAAGATGAAAAAACTAACCTTCACGAAAATAGTTCAAGCCAAAAAATAAGTATTTTCAGTAAATTATTTTAGCTTAGAATACCTGTTTTAGATTAAAAAAAAAAAAGGATCCTAAAAACAAAGCATACTTCTACAAAAAGACTATGGAACCAGCAAAATACCAATATTTAAAATGGAAAGTTTTTAAGATTAATAGGGTAACATTAGAGCAACTATTTTGCACATACAAAATACTTAATATTGCAGGTTTTATTTTTTTTTTTTTTAAATTTTTTTTTTTCAACGTTTTTTATTTTATTTTTGGGACAGAGAGAGACAGAGCATGAACGGGGGAGGGGCAGAGAGCGAGGGAGACACAGAATCGGAAACAGGCTCCAGGCTCCGAGCCGTCAGCCCAGAGCCTGACGCGGGGCTCGAACTCACGGACCGCGAGATCGTGACCTGGCTGAAGTCGGACGCTTAACCGACTGCGCCACCCAGGCGCCCCAATATTGCAGGTTTTAAACACATCCCTTATTAATTCTATTCTTAAATAGTTTTAATTATAATAGATAAACAATAGTATTCTTGTTGTAGACATGTGTGAACTTCCATTGTACAAGTCAACAATTTTAATCTGCATTATAAGGAGAATGGACTAATCCTGTGATAGTGTTCAAGGTGATATTTCAAAGTAGTCGGGGAGGACACCCTCAGCACACTTAATTCAATCCTATTAATCTTTGTGTGGTTTGGTAGGGTTCTTTTCTTCCCTTTGGTGCTCTCTCAGCTACAGAATTCTTTCTTTCCTTTGTTTTATTTTCTTGTTGTTTTTAGTTTTTAGTATGGAACATTCCAAACACACAGAAAACTGAATAGCATAAAGAACTTCCATGCTGCGGTAAGCTTTTGGACATCAGCCTTAGCAGTATTGTTATGGATCTGTCTTCTCAGGCAAGGGAAACCAGAGCAAAAATAAACTCTTGGGACTACATCAAACTAAAAAGCTTTTGCACAGTAAAGGAAACCATTAACAAAAACAAACAAACAAAAAAGGCAAACTACTAAATGGGAGAAGATATTTGCAAATGATATATCTGATAAGGGGTGAATATCCAAAATATATAAAGAAATCATACAACTCAACACACAAAAAAACCCAAAAAATCCAATTAAAAATAGGCAGAGGATCTGAAGAGACATTTTTCCAAAGATGACATAAAGATTGCAAACAGACACATGAAAAGATGTTCCACATCAGTAATCATCAGGGAAATGCAAATCAAAACCACAATGAGGTAACAGCTCAAACCTGTTAGAAGAGCTAGTATCAAACAGGCAAGAAGTGTTGGTGAGGATGCAGAGAAAAAGGAGCCTTCAAGCATTGTTGGTTGGAATACAAACTGGTATAGCCACCATGGAAGGGTATGGAGGCTCCTCAAAAAATTAAAAACAGAAACACCAAATGATCACTAGTTCCATTTATGGTTATTTACCCAAGGAAAATAAAAATACTGATTCAAAAGATATATGCACCATTATGTCCACTGGAGCATTTTTCACAATAACCAAGATACGGAAGCAGCATAACTGTCCATCAATAGGTGAATGGAGAACAAAGATATGGTGTATATAGACACAATGGAGTACTCTCAGCCATAAATCTTGCCATTCATGACAACATGGATGGACCCAGAGGGTATAATGCTACGTGAAATAAATTACACAAAGACAAATATATGGTTTCACTTATATGTGGGATCTAGACAACTGAACAAACAAAAAGAAACAGACTCATAAATAATGGGAACAAGTGATTACAAGAGGGGAGGGGACTCAGGAAAAGGGTGAAATAGGTGAAGGGGGTTAGGAAATACAAACTTCCAGTTGTAAAATAAATAAATCACAGGGATGAAAAGTACAGCATGGGGAATATAGTCAATAATACCATAATAACTTTGTGTGGTGACAGACGGTGACTACACTTACTATGGTATTTCATAATGTATACAATTGCCAAATCATTATATTGTACACCTGAAACTAATGTCAACTACACTTCAGTTTAAAATTAAGTAAGTAAATAAACCTCCATGTCACCCAGACTCAACAAATGCCAACACAAGGGCAATCTTTCACGTATCCTCCCATCCATGTCCATGCCCCCTGCTCCCATCCAAGACCATGGGTTACTCTCAAGTATAAAGCAAATTCTGTACATCATACCCTTTTACTGGTAAATTCTTCATATGCATATCCTAAAAGAGAAGTATTTTTCAAAAACAGAACTGGAATAATGTCATCAAACATTAACAATTCTTTAACGCCAGATATTCGGTCAGTATTTTAATTACTGTACTAGTCTTATATTTTTTATAGTTGGCTTTGATCAAATTAGAATCCAAATGAGTTCTGCACATTGCAAATGACTCCTAAATCTCGTTAAGTCCATTTTAACAAAAATGAAAACATGAGCTCAAGAAATATCTCTGCACCCCCACGTTCACTGCAGCATTACTTACAATAGCCAAGATATGGAATAATCTAAGTGTTGGATGCTGCATGAACAGTTAAAGAAACCATGGTGTGTGTGTGTGTGTGTGTGTGTGTGTGTGTGTGTGTGTGATAGACTGTTATTCTATCATAAAAAGGAAGGAAATCTTGCCATTTGCAACAAGATCAACCTTAAAGGCATTATACGGAGTGAAATAAGTCAGAGAAAGACCTATACAGTATGATCTCACTTATATATGGAATCTTAAAATACACACACACAAACACACAAAACAGCTCATAGATCCAGAGAACAGATTAGTGGGTGACAGAAGCAGGGCATGGACAAAAATAGGTGAAGGGGACAAACTGTACAAACACCCAGTTATAAAATAAATAAGTCCTGGGAATCTAATGTACAGCATAGTGACTACAATTATACTGTACTGTATTCTTGAAGTTGCTGAAAGAGAAATCTTAAAAGTTCTTGTCAGAGCACCTACGTGGCTCAGTTGGTTAAGTCTGAAAAAAAATTTTGTATGTAACTATGTATGGTGAGGGATGTTAACTAGGCTTACCCTGGTGTTCGTCATATATAGACATGGAATTGTAATGCTATACAACTGAAGCTAATGTCATATGTCAATTATACCTCAATTTTTTAAAACACACAAACTGCACTGAATGCCTAAGGTAATACATGAGCTAGTAAAATGAAGGACAGAGAAAAATGAAAGTCCTATTACGTGAGAAAAATGGAGTCATAATTAAGAAAAATTATATAGGAGTGAGGCTGGACGTCTCTGGTCGGTCCACCAGATGATGACTTCAGCCCAGAACATCTTATGTGCTCTCCAAGGAGATGTCAGTTATGGGTATGAAGGAATCAGATGTTGACACCAGTCATCTCTTTACATGGAATGTTTGAAGATATGCCTCTTAATTCACAAAGATTTTTTTTTAAGTTTATTTATTTTGAGAGAGAGAGAGAGGGAGCATATCTGGAGACGGGCAGAGAAAGGGAGAGACAGAAATCCAAGCAGGCTCTGTGCTCTAACTCACAAACGTGAGATCATGACCTGAACGGAGATAAAGAGTCAGCAGCTTAACTGACTGAGCCACCCAGGTGCCCCAAATTCAAAAAGGTTTTTAAAACTAAAAAGAAAAACGTCTGTGTGGATACAGAGGGGCCAGAAAAGATGCACCAGAGAAAAACAAAAAGTACACAGAAGCTTGTTTATCCTCCACATCTTGACTGTTTAAGCTCTTCTTGGTTTTGATGTGACATGATATTAATAATCATGTTATTTCCTACGTTGTATGTATATTAGACATAGTGAATTGCTACAAAAGTTGTAATTTCAACAACAAAAAAGTCATATTTAACCTATAGGTTTCTTCTCCCTTTTTTTCTTGCAATTTTTTTCCTCAAAGACCGGGTCATTTGTCATGTAGAATTTACCAGTGTGTATTTTGCTAATTGCACCCTGTGCTGATTTAACATGTTCGTCTATCTTAAATTTCCAGTAAACCGGTAGTCAGGTCTACCAGCCTGAGCAGAGTCAAGTTCAATTACCTGAATTTCACGGATGTGGTTCTGTACCTCTACTGCAACACTTCAGGGGACACAGAGTGTCTAGATGTCTGTTTTTGCAATGTTAAGACTGGTCAGCAGGTTCAGGCGCTGTCAGCCTGATCCATGCACTAAATAGCTCCCCATCAGCATCTCACTTAATAGTTTTAACAGCCATTGAAGAATCCTAGCTGGGTTCATTAGCTCTTGTAAATGTTAACGTCCTACTACTATCATACCATCTTTATCTTTAAGCTGGAATTATGCTATAATGAGAAGATGTCCCTCACAACTATTTAGTTACCCTGCGGTGTAGTTTGTTTAAGGCAGAATAAATACTCGATCCTTTCTCTCCTGTACTCAGTCCCTGGAAGGCTCATAATCCACTGTCCATTACTTGTACGGTCACAATGCATCTATTCCAGAGATGTGCATTCTCTGAGGCCAGACCCACATCCTACTCTCAGTGCATTCCTGCTTCTTTACAACATTTAGAATGTACACCCTAATATGTGATACCTGACTGTCTTGTGGAGACATATAAAAAAAAAGATGGCAAAGCCAGATATCACAGTCTGCATTCCTCTGGTGGGACTGAACTTTTTTTGTTTTGAGAGACAGAGAGAGAAAGAGAAAGAGGGAGAGCGCTCGTGAGTAGGGGAGGGACAGAGGGAATCTCAAGCAAGCTCTCAGCAGTGAAGCCTGATGCGGAGCTCAACCCTGGAACTCAATCCCAGGAAACTGTGAGATCATGACCCGAGCTGATATCAAGAGTCAAATGCTTAACCAACTGAGCCACCCAGGCACCCCGGGAATTTTTTTTTTTTTTTTTTTAAACACAACCACAATATCACTAGTGTTTCTGGAGCAAGGGCTCTAGAGTAGGTACCTGAGGGGGACTCAAGTTTGCAAACAACCCAAGTGGCCCATAGATAGGGTTCCCTATGTGTTTGTTATTATTATTCAGATCTATTCCTATTAGAATACACATCCCGTTAAAGGCAAAGATTTGTTCATTTTAGTCTTCTGTGCAGCCCTAGTGCCTGCTACATAGTAAGCACTCAACATACTTGTTAAATAAAATGAATGAATTGATTTACCTAGAATAGTTATTTTGTATGAGTTGCATTCACTAAAGAACTAAAAGGGAGATAGGATTTGTATTCTCACAATTCACCTAAAGTCTTATTAAATAGTATATAAACATTTTTTAAGTGGGAAAATATATTTCTATTAGCTTATTTCTTTTTCAGATTTTTTTGTGGGGGGGGGGTAATTATTTTTTAATTTATTTGAGAGAGAACATTTGCCAGTGGGGTCTGAGAGCAGCAGACGTAGAGTCTTAAGCAGGCTTCATGCTCAGCGCAGAGCCCAACTTGGGGCTCCATCCCACAGCCCTGGGATTATGACCTGGGCCAAAGTCAAGAGTCAGATAGATGCTCAACCCACTGAACCACACAGATGCCCCTGTTTTTTAGAGTTTAGTCAGCTCTTTCTGCCATCTATTCGGGTAACATTAAGTCAGTGTTACCATTACTACAGTTAGCCCACTGCTTGTATCTATGTAATGCTTTTTGGTTAAAAAGTGCTTTTAGGGGCACCCGGGTGGCTCAGTCGGTTAAGTGGCTGACTTCAGCTCAGGTCATGATCTCGCAGTCCGTGAGTTCGAGCCCCACATCGGGCTCTGGGCTGACAGCTCAGAGCCTAGACCCTGCTTTGGATTCTGTGTCTCCCTCTCTCTCTGCCGCTCCCCCATTCATGCTCTGCCTTTCAAAAATGAATACATGTTAAAAAAAATTTTTTTTAAGTGCTTTTGAATATATCATGTGCAGAATATGTTTAAGAAACATTTTTAAATTTATTTTTAAATGTTTATTTTTGAGAGAGAGAGAGACACAGTGCAAGCAGGGGAGGGGCAGAGAGAGAGGGAGACACTGAATCCGAAGCCGGCTCCAGGCTCTGACAGCACAGAGTCCGACGCAGGGCTCAAACTCATGAGCTGTGAGATCATGACCTGAGCTGAAGTGGGACACTTAACCAACTGAGCCCAGGTGCTCCTAATGTTTGTTTATTTTTGAGAGAGAGTCAGAGCACCAGTGGGGGAGGGCAGAGAGAGACAGGGAGGGAGACACAGAATCTGAAGTAGGCTCCAGGCTCTGGGCTGTCCGCACAGAGCCCGACGCAGGGCTCAAACCCACAAACCGTGAGATCGTGACCTGAGCCGAAGTCAGACGCCTAACCGATTAAGCCATCCAGGCACGCCCATGTGCAGAATATTGAAACAGCAACCTCCGAATCAATACTTTTCTGTTATGTTCAAAGGGTATGAAACACATATTAATTGTAGCTTGTTATTCAACCAGAGAGCAGTTAGGGATCGCTCTTATAAAACAGAGCATTACAACTACATCAATGATCTAAATTGCCAATGTCTATGGACACTTTTTAGTCTCTAATTTACTTGACTATTCTGACATTTGACACCATTTGGCCTTCTGACAAACCTGGATCTTTGTGATAAAACACTCAATTATGACAGAAGCAAAAGAATTTGAAACCAACTGGAGGCAAATGGTGTGTTTTCTGAAAGTGATGTCTGAAGTTGATTAAGAAGAAAGAACTAAGATTTTATCCTTTAAAACTAACACAGAACTTCCGTCTCAGGTTTGTTCATATCTGATATAATTAAAAGGACAACTTTGTACTGCTGGGTGTCAACACCGCAGCTTAAAAGGATCCTATTCAAATTTAGTAGCCAGAAGTCTGGGAGGCACAATTCCATGACATCCCAACCAAACAGCGCTTTTTAAAAAGGTAACTGTAAAATGAAAACTTAAACAAAAATACAGAACTCTCAACTTGACATGAGAAAGCACACTGTTATTCACTATCAAACTAGTATTTCTCTTGGACTAATTCAACTAACAGCCCCAGCATATTAGCAGACAACTCAAGGGTCAGCCACCTAGACTACCACTCAATACCAACTACAACTCTATCACTCACCTCCAACATCCCAATTCCACCCATCTACTGATGGCAATACACTTAATCAAGAGACCTAAGTGACAACATCTATTTATTCTAAGTGCTCGACAGGTCTCTCCCCTCAGCTTTCACCCACTTTTCCACAGGTGTCAAAAGTGAACTAGGTCACGAATGTTTTTCCCACCTGCCCACATTTTGATTAAGTACTTCATGGTCTATCTTTTCTAACTGCATGATCCTTTGGGGCAGTGACCTAGCCATATAATTTTTCTGCTTTCCCCATGGTGCCCAACCATAATGATCTAACAAAAACACTTAATGAATTGCATTAGACAACCATTCAGGTGATTTTAATATTTTTGCCTTGATTATCTGGATCTTAATGATTCCAATGGCTTTTTAGATTTTACAAAAATAGTCATAATTCTCCTCTTGGATGTAACTAATCTGGCCTAACTTTTGACGATGATTTTGCTTTTGTTGCAGAAATTACAGAGGAGTATTCAGTGAGGTAAGTAAAGCAACTCTCTGGTCAGGTTTCTTTACCACTAAGACAGTGGAGTGTAACAGACAATATGGAGAGAGAATGTGTAGTTACAATGAAATCTCACCGCTTTCTTGGCACCTTGTTCCTATATAGTGAAGAGCTAATCTCTGCTGTCAGGTTCCTTTGCCAACAATTCTTTTGGGGTTACTGCACAAGACACACTATATCTTGAGCACACCCATGCTGAGCAGTCTTGCCTACCTGACAGAAGGCAATTATATTTTAAAATTTTTTTTTAAGTTTATTTATTTTGAGAGAGACTGTGCAAGCGGGGGATGGGCACAAAGAGAGGAAGAGTACCAAGCAGGCTTTGTGCTGTCAGTGCAGAGCCCCACGAGGGACTCAAATTCATGAAACTGCGAGATCATGACCTGAGCCAAAATCAAGTCTGACACCTAACCAACTGAGCCCCAAGGCAATTATATTTTTAAACAGCTTATTAACACAGTTTTTATATATAAGACTAAATCAGAAACTTTTAACGTTGGGGCATTTAAAGCAAAACTGTTTCCAAAGAATCTTCCCCAGATATCCCATATACAGTAACATCTGTTTCCAATAATTGAGGATGACATTAAAATGGCATTACCATAACCCAGCTTTCCTTTGCTAGAAAACTTGAGAAAGGCACCCAAAATACTGCCTTATTCTCTCCCATCAGTGGTTTTTGCTAATGCAAATTAATTAAATGCTTGAAAACAGGTCTTTAACGAAAAAGTTAATTGTGCCAAGTAAATGTCAAAAATACCAAATTTGGGGGCGCCTGGACAGCTCCCTCGGTTAAGTGCCCGACTTCGGCTCAGGTCATGATCTCACGGTTTGAGTTCAAGCCCCGCGTCGGGCTCTGTGCTGACAGATAGGAGCCTGGAGCCTGCTTCGGATTCTGTGTCTCCCTCTGTCTCTTAAAAATAAGTAAACATTAAAAAAAAAAAAAAAAAAAAAAAAAAAAAAAAAAACCAAAACCAAAATTGTAAGTTGTACTTTTGATAAGGCAAATTCATCTTGTAGGACACTGTCAACGGTCAAAAAATGTTCAATAGGTAATTTTCTCTGGTGTACAGAGGAATATGCAAGTGAAAGGCTGATACTGCTTTTTCAATTGGAGATTATAGCATAAATAGAACCATGGTACCAAAAGTAAGTCAGCTGGGAGCAGTATATTCTCTTATAATTTAGCAAACAAGAATAACATGGCAGAAAGTACCTCAAAAATGTTCCTATTATGTGGGCAATACATAGTTTTGGATGAATTTACTTTTAAAGCAGAGGATGGGGCGCCTGCGTGGCTCAGTCGGTTAAGCGTCCGACTTGGGCTCAGGTCATGATCTCACGGTCCGTGAGTTCGAGCCCCACGTTGGGCTCTGTGCTGACAGCTCAGAGCCTGGAGCCTGCTTCAGATTCTGTGTCTCCCTCTCTCTAACCGCCCCCTGTACATGCTCTGTCTCTGTCTCAAAAATAAATAAACGTTAAAAAATTTTTTTTTCTTTAAAAACGCAGAGGATAAACTATGAACATTGTATCTGTATGGTAGTTTCCTATCTGCTGACCCACTTTAAAGTTCAACAAATTGCCAGCAGAATCTGTAATACTTTGGTGTACAGATTAACAACTGTTGGTCCTCTGTAAAAGGTTGCCCGGTGTAGTGGGCAAGAGGATGACCACTGCTGGATGAGGATGAGCTTGGCTGGCTGAATGAAGGGTCTTGGAAAATGAAAAGTATCACAGTGCAATTAGAATTTTATTATTAGTTTCTCCATAAATCAAGATTTGACCTACCACCCTGGCACTTAATAAAGTCCTGAATTTAAACTGGTCTTTCATATCAAGAAAAACAAGCTCAAAGAACCAACATTCAAGTATTTTCTGCATGTTAAGATTCAACATAAGGTTCTTTACTGTCCTTCCCACAATGAGGCAGCTCCATCCAGATGAGATCAGATTAAGGTTATCTCTCAAAACTAAACCAAACCAAATCAAGGCACACTTATTAGATCACTTTTGAATTACAAAAGCATCACATTCCTATTGAAGTGAACAAGAAGAATTTAGTTGGTTTACATTTTTTTCTCCATATGTAACCTTTTTTTCTTGTGAAGAACTGCCTTTTTTCCCGAATGAAGCATCAAATATTAAACCAGAGAACACTGCATTTTGTGATTACGTTATATTCAAAGCTGATTCTGTAAAGTCAAAACCAGTATTAAGTGCTAAAATTTACCACTGATTTATCTCAGTAAATTAAAAAACTTTAAATACAATTATCTAACTTCAGGGCATTTAAAGTATCAAGGAATTTCCCTAGTTATCCGAACTACATTTTCTTTCTACATATCCTGTGCTTCCTATTTGAAGTAGTTGTATTTCACAAGAAATGGGCATTATTAAATTTTAAGCCCAAGGTATCCAGAAACCATCCTTTTAATTCCTACCGAGATCTTTTCCTCCCATAGTAAAAATGCAACGACATAAACTAAAAAGTATGAGGATCAAAAAACCAAAAAGAAAAAAAAAACCACTCACTAAAAACTTACCCAAGAAACCACACAAAACACCAGCAGAATTGTAGCCCCCCCCCCCCGCAGTTAAACTAAAAAGAAAATGGGGGGGAAAAAAAGCCACAGCACACTGTAGAAAAAATTTATTTGTCTCACACATTTAAAAAAAATCTCCATAGTACACTGAACTATAAATTCAATCTTCTCATTCAAAGAGTTGCAAACAAAGTTTAAAGAGAAACTTTTAATAGCTTTAGGTTTACATTTTAAACACTCTTAAATTTACTGAGGGAATATATCAAAAAACCACATTCTAAAGGTTAAGACATAAACTTTATGATTAACGGGTCTACTATTCTGCCCCCAATACCACTTCTGCCCGACAGGGCAGCCCACTCCATTCCCACCTACAGAATGAAGTCAAATAGGTAAACACTCCTGCACCGACTGCTAAAAGAAGCATTAAAGAGATTTAGGGTGGAAAAGTTATCTGTTAACGTCTTGCACGATTTCCTTCCTTCCTTCCTTCTGGAGTAAAGAACGAGTCCAAGGCAGAGCTCTTTCCCACCTCTACAAAAACGCGCCCGCACACCCGCCCCTCTCCCCGCAATTCCTTCCTCCCTCGGGGAACACGCAGAACGGTTTCCGCGCCGGGGTTCCGCGGGCCATCCCCGCGCCCCGGAAAACAAAGGGGATTCCCAGCCATTGTCCTCCGCGGCGCTGAGCATCACCAGCACTAGCAAGGCAGTAGCTTGCGCAGTTATCTCCACAGCGGGCAATGTCACAACCCGACCAACAGCACAAACTACTACCTCAGCCAGGGCCATGGTGTCGGGGACGCAGCGGACCACGCTGAGGGCGAGCGAAGCGGCCGCGGCGCTCCTCAGTCTTTCGCCGCGACGTCGGGCCGGCGCCCGGGCCCTTCCCCGCCGCGCCCGGAGACCCCGCCCAGCGCCGCGCCGCTCGGCCGCCGCGGGCGCGCCCCGAGAGCGCCGGCGACCAGAGGCAGAGGTGGCGCCGGGGCGGCGCGTCCTCTGAGTGGCCGAACGTTCTGCTAAGAGAAAAGGTGCGGAGAGGTCCTGACGGAGGCAGCCGCTTCCTCCGCCGCCCGAGGAGAGCGCGTCCCCTGGGCCGCTCGAAAGCAGGAAATGGGCGGCAAAAGAGCAGCCAGAGGCCAGCGCGATCCGGACGGTCCCTGGGGCAGCAAGCCGCGCTCCCGCTTTCTGCCCGACGCCCGCCAGGAGCTCCGGACAGTCCCCGCCAAGCTCCCGCCACGTCTCCGCTGCACCGCCCGCGGCCCTCCCCGTCCCGAGCCCGCGGTGGGGGCTGGGCGGAGGCCGGGCCAAGCGCCTGGGCCCCCGCCGCCGCCACGCTCCCCACACTCGGCGCCCAGCCGGCTCTCCGCTCGGGCGAGCGCCCGGGGCGCTTCCCGCGGAGGACGCCGGCTCCGGCGCCGCGACAGCAACCAAGTCATAGCCCGGAAGTCCCGAGGCCACCCGTTCCCCAGCACCCTTCGGGGATGTCCCGTACACCTCTGCAGAGGCGAAAATAAAAAGCCCCGTAAAACTGAAACCGAGCCGGGCGACGTGTTGGGTGGCAGCGGCGGTGGCTCTGCGCGCGCGGACACACGGCCCGTCTCGCGCTCCGCTGCTCCTGTGCGTCCGGACGAACCATAGAGATCACTTAAGGAGGCTCGCGCGCTACTCCCCACCACGTGACTGCCCCGCCAGGCCGACCCCCGCGCCGCCATCTTACATCCGGGACAGAGGCGGCGTCCCCTTTCCCCGCCTTGGCAAGTTTCGACGTGTCACTAGAAATCAGCCCCAAAAGGGGGGACCCGAATCCCACGTCACCATAGTGCTGAGGCCGGGAGCCTTGCCCCCTCCTCCCGCCCCAATCCGCTTAACGGGGCAAGGTGGCGCCCGAAACTTCTCCCGATCTTTGCCCGCAAAGAAAATGGCGGCACTTACCGCCGTCTAAGTGGACACGTTGTACTCTGGCCGGGGTTCAAAGTTTCCGGCACCTCCTTTCCTATCCCGCAAGGACACGGCCATTTGCGCTCCACCCCGCGGGTGGCCACTGTGCTGCATTTCGCAGAAAACAAGGCGGGAAAGCTGCTCACGGCTCGCTTTAATGCGCACGCTCCTGGGACTTCTGGGTGGTTTTTTTTGTTGTTTTTTTAAAGGCCAAGTTTGGGAGAAGGCCGCCTGCGGTGAGCCTCATGTGCTGTTGGCCCAGGCAAGTTACTTTTTTGCCTCACATACAGAGATTTTTGTAGGAAGTTAAATCATTTGAAAGAACAATGGAGCAGAATTTGTCCAATGCAATACAGAACGTCCAGTTAAATTCGAATTTCGGGTAAACGAATAGTTTTTTAATGTTTGTACTTAAAAACAATTGTTTGAAATTCAGATTAATTGGGCATCCTATATTTTTATCTGTTAAATCTGGGTACCCTGTTAATAATCACGCTTCTGCAAATACTGACTACACATAACAAAAGTAAGGAATGGAGGAATTAAACTGTTCAAACTTGGGACTGCGGCACAAACTAAAATATGGTAACAATGCGCAAGGGACATTCATGTATAATTCCTTTTTGAAAGAGTAAGCTCCCCCCGCTCCCCCCCCCCCCTTCGCCTTAAAACTACATTATTATTTTGAATAAAAGATCCTCTCGGTCAAGAGGCTCATTGCAAAGTAAAGATTACATAGCATGGCCTTTTCGTTTCTGCTCTCTACACTTAATCAGTGATGGAACACAAGTTCATGAAGAACAAGTCTTCAAATTATAACAAGTCCTGCCTGACATGATTCAAAATAACATTTGTAATATGCAAATTCAGAAAATAAAATACACTTGACTGTGTCCACTAACAGATCTCAATGTTAGACTTAGTATAAGCAATTTAAAAACATATTTTTAATGGGGAGACAGAATGTTGAGGGGGGGGGGCAGAGTGGGAGACACAGTATCCAAAGCAGGCTCCAGGCTCTGTGCTGACAGCTCAGAACCTGACATGGGGCTCGAACTCACTGACTGGGAGATCATGACCTGAGCTGAAGTTGGACGCTTAACCGACTGAACCAACCAGGCGCCCCGTTATAGGTGTTTTTAAAGCAACCGCTAAAGGTAGTTTGCCTGTTGTCACTGTGAAATAGTTCCAATTAATAACATTTATGTACTTACGTATTTTGTGTATGTGTTTATGTATTTTTATGTATTTGGTTTTGTATAGATGTAGAACCACTTGCAGTTAAATGCTTTACCTGACAAGAGCAGAAATTCGACTATGCATCACAGTGATGGTTACCAGGAAGTCTGCAGAAACTTGACTAATAGTTTCATTATGATTGGTACCACCCTGTCCTGATAAGCAATGATTGGGCTGCCATGGCCCAATCCACTTTTCATTCAGTGCACAGTCAACCACATTATTCTGCATCATAGCAAATGTCATATGTCCTAATAGTACAGGATTTCAAATTCAAATGGTCAATTGTTTGGCTTACAGGATACAAATACATTAGAGCAATCAAGTTTCCAACTAAATTTAGTCATTACACTGCTTCAATTGCATCTGATTCCTTTCCACAATTAACCCATTTTTGACAATGCTGACACCAATGTACTCATCACCCAGACACAATGCATTGTTATCAGCTTTCTTTCCTCCAGCCATAATACTCAGAATTTTACCATCCTTTCCCAGTGTGACTGCCCTCAGCTTATCAATCCTTCATCATGACCACACAGCAGGAAAAGTGCAACAGCTTCTACCTTAGCTTTCCCTGCTCTATATTCCCTCAACTCAATCCTGCTTATAACTGCAAGTTTATCTTCCTTAGTTTTATAATTTACTTTTAAAAATAATCACTCCACGCTTCTGCCATCTGAAATCTAGTCTGTATGGCTTTCAAAGAATGTCCATCAATGGGCCTCAATCCCTCACAGTCAATCCTGGTTCACACAACACACCGAAATGTACTATCAGTTTTCTCATATTTCACAGATATGCCTTGCTCACATTATTTGTTTTTACCTGAGATACCCTCAAATATTCTTTGGACCCATGCAAAAAAAAAAAAAAAAAAAAAAATCTACCTACCCTCAAAGCCCATTGAAAATTCTATTTCTACCATCAAGCCTTTTCTTTCTTTTTAATTGATTTTCCTTCTGAATACTAACAGCGATAATACCCTAAGCCACACAAGACTAGGCTAAGGTTCCCTACTTTATGACTGCGTATTAATCTGTACTTGTCTTTCACAGTACTTTGCACACTTGTTAAAGACCTGTATTTCCTGCAGAACTGAATTCCATGAGGGCAGAGACTAACCTAATGCCTAACAAATAAAAGGAACTAAAATATCATGGACACAAGTACTTCATATATGGTCTTGTATTATTTTATGTATGTGGTTTCCTCAAGTAGCTATAAGCACCTGAGAGCTTCCAATGACTTTGCGCATATAGCAAGGACACAGATGTAAGCATACAGTAGTTCTTTTTTTTTTTTTTTTAATTTTTTTTTTTTTTAATTTTTTAACGTTTATTTATTTTTGAGGCAGAGAGAGACAGAGCATGAACGGGTGAGGGTCAGAGAGAGGGAGACACAGAATGTGAAACAGGCTCCAGGCTCTGAGCAGTCAGCACAGAGCCCGATGCGGGGCTCGAACTCACGGACCGCGAGATCATGACCTGAGCCGAAGTCAGCCGCCCAACCGACTGAGCCACCCAGGCGCCCCAGCATACAGTAGTTCTTAATACACAGTGGTTGTCCAATAAAAGGCAAAAAAAAAAAGGGGTCTTGTGAGAAGGCATGGGTTTTCTACTCATTTCTTGGAATGTTGTGTATCAAAAGCATATTTAATTTATATAACATTGACCTAGGTGCCAGGGACAGTGCTTTACAGTACTCTTTTAAAACACAAAAAGTTTATTTTTGAGAGAAAGATAGTGGGGGAGGGATAGAGAGAGTGGGGGAGAGAGAATCCCAAGCAGGCTCCACACTGTCAGCTAGAACCTGACCCATGGCTCGAACCCACAAACCGTGAAATCATGACCTGAGCCGAAACCAAGAGTCAGACACTCAATCATTGAGCCACCCTGGTGCCCCTACTCCTTTTTAAATCCTAATAAGCAACTCCTATGAGTTAAACACCACTGTTAAATCCATTTTACAGATGAGAAAAACAAAACAGATTAATTAACTTGCCCAACATCACACACTAGTAAACAACAGAGCAGGAATTTGAACTAGAGTCTGACCCCACACTCTGGGCTCTTCATCACTATAATGAGACCTCCTAAACTACAAATCAGTAAGATGTTTTAAACTGTCCCGTACAATAATAAAAGTCCAACGCAGCTCTGGAGGTCATAGCCATTAGGCAAATCTTTTTTCACACTATTTCAAGTTCTTTGTTACGTCCCAATTCCTATCCATAGTAATTGCCTGAAAAGTATTTTAGATTTATTTTAGTAAGGCTTGAATTTTAATGGAGAATATTTTTTGTAAGCTGTGCAACTAGCATGTTGTAGTGGAAAAAAACTGTGTTTGAAGCAGGACATGCTAATGCACAGGCTATGTCTTTAGGCAAGTCACTTCAGCCTTTAAACCCTGACTTCCTCCTCTGTAAAAGGAGTATAATATATAAAACCTTCCTTGTAGGAGTGCTGTGAGGATTAAAAGGAATTATAGGTAAAGCCCTGGCTGACATATACGAGGTACTCCAGAAATGATGATTAAGAGAAATTAGAAAATGTATTATAACTATACCTAATTGCTGTAAGTACTATGTAGGCATTTTTCAGTATCATACACTTATCACACAACTCAGGTTCTCAAAAAAGAAACTTTAAAACAAACTATTTTTCTTTGAGAAGTAGAGGAATAGTCTGACATTGCTATAGATAGGCCATTTCAATATTAGCCTCACTAAATTAAACATAAATATACAAAATAAAAGATTAAAAGAGTCTAAACCACATGAGGGTTGTTTTTCACTTGACCTAGAATTTTTACACAAAGTTCTACATCTATTTTCTTTCCAAACTGCTGAGATACTTCATAATGTTCTTCTGACTAGATGTTCTTTTAATCTTTATTTTACACATTAATAGTTTCAACAAAGCTCTCAAAACACATGTCCATTATTCTATGAAAGTTTTTCCAAAATGACCATATATGTAAGCCATCCTAAACATATTGAATCATTACTTATGAAGTCTTTAACCAGAGTCAATTACGTGGGGTGTCTCTAAAGTGTTGAACCTAGTGGGGATGAGAAAGCAAATACAAAGTACATTAACGAAAAAAATGAAACATTTGCAGTATCTGAAAGTAAATTCTGAAAGTGGTTATGATTTTAAGTTACACTGAGAAAACTAGTAGTGCTGGAACATAATTAAAAAACCTAGAATCGTGCTGAGTGGTAACTGTAAAGCAAATTAAAAATCTATGTAATCACAGCTATAACTATGAAGTTTTTGTGAAAAATATATCCTAGGCCACAAAGAAAACTTGGGTTTGAGGCCAAGAGACTTCATGATTATAATACATAACTGATACGTCTCAACAACATAAAAATTGTAAGGAGAAAGTGTAACAACAGCGGTATTACTTTCAAGAACTGTGTTGGGAGCTAAAAAAGAATCTCACAAAATTAGATAAATATATCCAGTCTGACATAAACACCATATGGTAACTGCCTTAAGAGACAGGAGTTGTATGTTATGTGTTAAAATTATGACACAGAGGTAGTAAAAGCTGGAAAGCAAATGCAATTTGCACAGTTGGGTCTGAAGCCTAATATTTTATTTGATTTTTCTAGATAAAAAGAATAAGATTGCAATATTACAATCTTGGAATTTTTCTCCCATCTAGTAAGACTTCACAGAAATGAGTTACTATATTGCAATAGTTTCCTAATAATGCCATGGTTTAGCAGATCTTCCCCTGGTTGCACTCTATTGAATGTTGGTTTAAAATAAAACTCGATGTAACTACATTTGCAGCAACTGGAAATGATCTCAGAATTCAAAGGTAAAATAAATTTTTTTTTCTTACCTGAGGGATTAGAATCAATCCTAAAATGTAATTAAGAATGTTTCAACTGACCTCTGTGTCACTGTAAGCACTAAGCACAGGGATACCAAATATACTCTATAAAGACTTGGAGCTGAGTACTGTAACGCTGTGGCTCTTCTCTGAAGAATACTGTTTGCCACAGAAAATTAGAAACAGCTGAAATATGTGGGCAACGTGCGACCTCGTTTTTTTGAAAGTAAACAATATTTAGATAACATAAATCTAAAATAGCTCAAAGCATTTGCCTCCAAAAACAAAGAAAAAGCCCTCTCCAAAAGAAACCAAATAATTTTTTAAAACCTCATTTAAACAGATTTTAAAGACTCTCTTTCAGAAAAGTGGTATAATCTCTCTCCATGTAACAGAAAAGACATGATTGTTCCAGGTTTAGCTGAATTCATCATATTCATAGCAATCCCATTTGTGAGCATCCTGGCTGCTGAACCCTGTGGTTTCAGAAAGACAGTAGAAGCTACAGTCATTACTCGAACTTGTTCAGCTATTTTGAAATAGCAGGGAGACTTCACCTTTGCAAAAATTCAACAGTGGCCAAAGCAGAAGGTATTTCCCGAATATCGTTTAATAAAAAGGCAGTTGGCAGTGGTTCTACCACTAATAGCTCTGCTTCTTTTGAACAAAGTATAGGTGAAATTAAAGGAAGAGCTGGAACAGAAGAGGCAGAAAATAAAAGAAGAATGAAAAATAGAAAAACTGGGGAGAATGTATTAAAAAAGAAGATAAGGTAAACATAGAATTTTTTAAAGAAAGGGAAAGAGAAGGAAAGAAAGTAATGCAGGAGAAAACGAGAGAAAAATATATAGTCAAATTTATTATAGAGTAATAAATTTATCAAATAATTTTAATAGTTAACCTAACAATATCATTATGAAATCAAATCTAAGTTCAAACCATGTATTATTTTTCTCCAAAGAATTAGTAACTCATTGATTATCACCTGTGCTTTACAGATGATAATAGAAGCCTTGAAAAGTTCATGTGCCTCAAGTTATGATTTACTGGATTGTTTTGTTATTGTTGTTTTTTTATTTTTAAGTAAACTCTATGCCCAACATGGGGCACAAACTCAGGACTCTGAGATCAAGAGTCATGTGCTCTATAAACTGAGCCAGCCAGGGGCCCCTTTACACATGCCTAAAGGTAACTAAGTCAAGATTACTAAGAGTGTTTATATTCACAAGAGGACTCACTGGGAGCTCTTTTAAAGAGAGCAAACACTGTTAGTGCACTCAAAATGAATTAACTAGATTTGTAAGAAATTGGTATTTACTGAACTTCTATGAAATAGTTTTTACATAAATCAAGATACAAAGACTTTCTTTCCCAATCCATAAAAAATTTCAAATTGAAAGCACTACTCTACTTATAAGATACAAAAAATGCAATTTAAGTGATTTTTGAAGTATTAAAAACTGTTTTCCCATAATACAAAAATCACTAACACACTGTAGTATGAACACCTGTTATCATCAACAATAATTAAAAAAAAAAAGTAAAATGCACTCTGATATACAACTCAGCAACATGAAGCACAGTGAAATGTGGTAGTTTATACAAGGTCAGCCTATCTGCCATAATGTCAAACCTAATCTGTAGACATCTAAAGGACATACTAGGCTGCTGGCAATACTTTCATAAGACTATTTTTGTCCACATCCATGGTAGTTTTAATTAAAAAAATAAAATAAAATAAAAATAAAATGTCCTGGCCTGGACATTATATCTATGGCTTCTAAATCACCAACATTAAGTTGTACAGCAATCACAGGCAGGTGGGTTCCTGAGAGCATTCTACTTGTACTATCACCTATGGTAGTCTCTTGAGGATTTGGCTGCCTATCTGAATTATTGTACATTTGGGAAGACTATGTTATATTAGGTCACTGTATAATAAACTGTTTTTCAGTAACACGAGTATAAAAATGACAACCTCATTAATACTTTTGTGTTGTTTTCTACACTATGCTGTTTCACCCTCACTTTAAGTAACCTCTACACCCAATGTGGGGCTTGAACTCACGACCCTGAGATTGAGAGTTCCATGCTCTTCCTACTGAGCCAGCTAGGCGCCCCACACCCTCAGTTTCACAACTGATCCTTTGGCCTTAGGGTCACCTGGGACTAGTGCTACCAAACTGTGACAATAAGCAAAATGCTTACTCTAAGGTTACAGCGAGAAAAGACAACCTAGTTGTTACTGGCTTGTTATAGAATTAATTTAAATGAGTGTTACTCTTCGGAATAAAATACATGTGTAAATTGTTCATCTCTTCCTTCTGGTGCTAAACATAACTTAAGGATTATAGCAAGAATAGGGGGAAAACAGGAAAGAAACAACATAGCTATCAATACAATAAAATTAAAAACGAAAGCAAGTGATGGGGCGCCTGGGTGGCTCAGTTGGTTAAGCGTCCAATTTCAGCTCAGGTCACCATCTTCATGATTTTGGGCCCCGCTTCAGGTTCATGATCTTGGGCCCCGCTTCCAGCTCTGTGCTGACAGTTGGAGCCTGGAGTTTGCTTCAGATTATGTGTCTCCCTCTCTCTCTGCCCCTCCCCTTCTTGTGCTCTCTCTCTCTCTCTCTCTCAAAAATAAATAAAAACATTAAAAAGAATTTAAAAAAATGAAAGCAAGTGAAAGTGGTTTTCTCTTGGCCAGACTTTCATGCATTTTCTTTTTCTTTTAGCCGCTACAGGCTCCTGATAAGTGTTACTTATTCAGTAAAACTAACAAAACTTTAACACTAGTTATACAGAAATACTAAATGAGACACTACAAAATTACCTATTTTCTTTTCCTTTTTGGCAGTGGTAGGATTGTAGGAAAATAAAAAGTAAGTTATTCAAGTTGAAAATTTGTTTCTTTTATAATGGAAAAAAGTTACGGAAGAACTATAATCTGATGTTGGATTATACCTGCCCTCTGACAATCTATATTAAGAAAGGCATGGCCGGGGCGCCTGGGTGGCGCAGTCGGTTAAGCGTCCGACTTCAGCCAGGTCACGATCTCGCGGTCCGTGAGTTCGAGCCCCGTGTCAGGCTCTGGGCTGATGGCTCGGAGCCTGGAGCCTGTTTCCGATTCTATGTCTCCCTCTCTCTCTGCCCCTCCCCCGTTCATGCTCTGTCTCTCTCTGTCCCAAAAATAAATAAAAAAAAAAAACGTTGAAAAAAAAAAATTAAAAAAAAAAAAAGAAAGGCATGGCCA
Organism: Neofelis nebulosa; assembly: GCF_028018385.1. NCBI lineage: Eukaryota > Metazoa > Chordata > Mammalia > Carnivora > Felidae > Neofelis > Neofelis nebulosa. The sequence continues at coordinate 54,023,311 of NC_080789.1, forward strand.
GTGGAAAAAAAATTGATATTAGGCTTAAAACTCATGGTATTTATAATATGCGTTCCAAAGAACATTATTACTAATGCTTCAAGGACTAGTCATAGTATCAGCTATGCTGTAAAGTGATATTAGCCTTGAGAACTTCCTTTTTTAATGTCATACTATCTAGTAATCTCACACAGCCCAGTTCTTCTGGTCACTACAGAACCCAATTCACACCAACAAGACAAGGGCACTCACTGTGTTAACCTCCCCAGGGACCAGGATATCTTAGAAAATGCAGACTAAGAGGAATGTGTGACTCAAGGGATGAACTGCTGATAGTGACCCCTGGGGTGGCAGGACATATTCTGGGAGGAAAAAAACCTGCCAAATTATACCACCAAGCGGGCAGCCCACTTTGCTTGTCACTAAGACTGGCACCGATTACCATATTCTGTGGTATCAACACATTCAGTGCTTTGCTCTATAGGGAATGGTCCTGGTATTGAAGGCTAATACAATATTAACTAAAACTCTTCAACTTATATAAATGTATGCTGTATACCTTTGATTTGTATTTAACTTTCACTGGAGAATAACTTTTATGATTGCAATCAATCGATTATTTCTCAGGAATAAACATTTTCACTTCATGTAAATTCATGGCAATATTTTTAACATGTTACTTAACTGGCACACTACCCTTGTTAGTCTATTTCAGTACTTTATCAATGATACACAGATCTTTCTAACTCCCAATGTAACATATCCAAATATAGGAACTAAACTGAATACACAGCTTGGTATTTTCTTTTTTACAACTTTAAGGAAAATGCTGAAGACAGAATCTATGAAATGCCATATTAATTTACCCTAATTTTAGGTGAAATTATAAAATAGAAATTCATTAATTCATGTAAATAAAAATAATATCTCCTCGATAAAAGCTTACCATGTTTACAGATAATAGTGCAAATTAAATAATTTCACAATTACAACAGCCTCAAAATTGTATCTCATTCATTACTCAATTCTAGTATCTTCTCCTAGTTTTATAATTATTCTGGAGAGGCTGCAATGTATAAATTCTATTAAAATCAAAGGACTTCCAGCACACTAACATAATACTGAAACCATTATGATTTCTTAATAATTGTTTTAAACATCTTTGTGTCTTCACATAAATGTTTATGCAAATGTAACTAATATGATAATACCACAATCCATTAATAAAAAATACAGTAAGCTAGGTTAGTTTTTTAAGAAACAAGTAATGTACTCAAGAGCATTTTTCTTCTTCACTAAGAAAAGTGAAACAAAATTAGCAATTCACTCCATGACAGAAAGTTTACTGTACTTCTAAATGCTTCACTGTCTCCAAAAATACACTTCTCATTGTTTTAGAACACACACACATTTTATATTTATGGGTTGGCATAGTTATTTTTTTTCTTGCGAAGACATTACAAAATGAAGCACTGAAATGAACAAAACTTCACAGGCAAAATTTAGGAAATCTGGAATCATCTTGCCTGGATCATAATTCAAAGACAGTGATAAATGCTTAGTCAGTGAGAAAAAGAAAATCAGTAGAAATATAATATGAAAAGTCTTTAAAATCCAAACACCAAATATAAAAACAGACAGACTTACGTGAAAGCTGGGAAAGATATTTAAAGAAATGAGGTATGACGGAGTCAGAATGCTACAATATATCCCAATGTATTAAGCTAATAACTATACTTCAAAGTTGCAAAATCAGCAAATCATAAACTATTTGCTGCTGTGTTCACATGACCTTTCTGGTCAGATGTTTAATAGTCACTAGTAAATACATTTAAAATAAGCACTAAAGATAACTGCATGATCATATGGTAAGCATACCTGCCGCTTAAGAAGGCAAATTATAAGTAAAAATGAAAGCAAACAATTTTGTATTAATAATAAATACAGCTTCAAGCATTTAACATTATCAATATTTTAAAAATTTAAATAATAAATGCAACTATTTTATACAGAACTGTACCATTTATTATACACACAAGTTTATCAGTTCCCTTTGTTTACAAAGGCTGGTTATAGATAATATGGAATGTTACAGTACCATCTTGCATAAAATTTTAGTACAATTTGTACTTGAAAAAGGGTGCAAAAACACCAGCCTAATAAATCTGACTGAATGAAATATCTTTTCTTTCTTTTTAAAAAGTACATCATTAACACATACACCACAAACTGTACATAAGCTCACTTTTAAATCACCAACTGAAGATACAGTAGCAGGTATGTTGCAGTATTAACTAACTCTCCATCAGTTTAACCTACTAAAGGCTTCCACCGCTGCTCACTCAGGAGCCTTTGTTGACATGTAAGCTTGTAATATGAATTACTGAACTCAGGTAAGTACAATTTAAAGGAGGCGAACAACAGCTGCCAAGAATTATTGGTAGTAAGAAATGTCCTTCTCATAGAAGACTCACTGAGGATCAAACAGTCTTTAGATAATCTTTCTTCTTTAAAATTATTATAGCTGGTCAAGATTCTCCATTTTGAACTTTGGATGCTGGTGGCTGCATGAAATCCTTAAAAGGAACGAGTGCCTCTTTAAGTGCAGAGCAGACTTCTGCAGACGAGCAGGTGATGCATTCGACTAGAGTTGGGTATAAAGCAATCACTTGTGCCCAGGTATTTCCATCAACTGCAATTAAAAAGTATAAAATCTCAAAAACATGTGTATTTAAATAGCAGAGATTATCCAATTAACATAACACAATCCTTTAAATACAAGGCAAAGAAAAAAATCCCCCAATATGGAGATTCCACAATCTTATACCCTTTTCTTTTTTAATCTTTGGAAGACTTCCCGATAGATCGAATAAGATATGAGGGGGAAACATATGGTCAGAGTACAGAGTCATCCATACCAAGGAATGTGCTAAAGTCCATTTTAAATGATACTTCAATTTGTGAAGGCATTGGAAGCTAACAAAGTAACTTGGAATTCAAACTTCTGTCATTTTCAGTGTAAGTGCCAGACAATGTAGTGCATATTTCAAGAAGAATTAGAATTAGAAAACAACTCAATTTCTTATGCAGTTGTATGCTAAAAATATAAATATTTAAATGGTTTCCCCAGTAATGTCCTTGATACTGATTTTAGTTTCAAGTGACCAAAGATCCACTCTTCTCTTGTACTGCTTCCTAATCTTTAACAGGTATCACTAGATTTAAACTTCAGTGTGAAGAGACACGTCCGTGTTCCTCTCCACTATCACCAACAAGTAGTACAGTTGAATACTGTTTGGTGAATGGGAAAAAGTGTTACATCCCATTTAGTTTATAATTTCCTTATACTCTGAGATCACATATTACATGTCTATTTTTCTGTAAATGCTGTGCATATTGCTGAGCCTGCAATACGCAACAAAACCAGCTGACAGATTTTGTTACACAGTATATGTATACGACACTATGAAACAAGTCTCAAATCTAGGAGGCAGTCTAGCATAAAAGAAAGATACTGTATTATACACAAGGAACTGTGATTCTATTTTTCACTCCAATTTCTCTTTATCTCAGCTTCTGTTGGAGAATAAAGGAATGTGTTTCTTACACTAGTATTCTTCAAAATACTTCTTATAAAAACGATGACCAGGGAAGTTTGGCACATGTTGTATATATTATCTTCCTTTTGGGGGACTCATAATTCACACGAATTTATTAAAAACTTGCAGTAAAAAAGAGGCTTAACTTTATCTAATCTAGGATTTCCAAAATTAATTTGATTATGGAATTTTTTTTATATTCAATATCTACTGACATCACTCATCATCATTAATATTCATTCCTGAGTACAAATCTTGGGAAATGCTGAACTGTTCACACAATCCCTTCTTCACCCAAACAGAGGCTTCCTCAGACTAGAAATGGGAAAAAGAAAAAGGGAGGGGAGTGGATGGGTAATGGTGAAGGAGGGACTCAGGCCAGTGCTGTTTTTATCTGTTTTATATCTTGGGAATCCATACGAGATCTCATTTGTAAAAAGAATTTTCCTTGCTTAACAGAAAACAAACATTATAAAGAGAAGTTTTAAACAGTCTGCTCCAGCTGTCTTCTATGAAACTTTCCACTGATCATTTAACAAAAGATTACACAGAGAGGATTCTGAAAAATGGCAGAGAGCAAGTACCCGGAATCTGTCTACCCACCTAGACAACAATTGTATTGGCAGAATCGGCTTGATACAACTATTTTGGAACTCTGGAGTCTACTGAAGGCTTGCAACTTCCAGAGGTAGACTTGGATAGAATATTGTGGTTAATTTTGGTCAATTTCAGCTCTTAGCACAGTAGCAGCTACCCATCCCTCACCCCTAGCCATGTGGTAGGCAGCTGTGCACGTGTTCCTGGAGCAGCTTGCCTGCAGCAGGCCACGGTGGGCAAAAAGACCATATCCTCCAAATATCGGGGATCTGTGCTCTGATCGCTGCTTCTGATCATAGAGGTGTAAACAAAGGGGCTTCAACAACAACAAAAAACAACTCAATTCAAAAAATGGCAAAGGACTTGAATAGACATTTCTCCAAAGCAGATATACAAATGGCCGATAATGTATACAAATGGCCAATAATGTACACGAAAAGATGCTCAACATCGCCAACCTAAGGGAAATGCAAATCAAAACTACAATGAGATACCAACTCATACTGATTAAAATGGCTACTATCAAAACAAAAACAAAATTTAAAAAAACACAAGTATTTGTGCAGATGTGGAGAAATTAGAACCTTTGTTCACTGATGGTTGTAATGTAAAATGGTATAGCCACTGTGGAAAATAATACAGTGGTTCCTCAAAAAACAAAAAAATAGAATTACCATATGATCCAGCAATTCTACTTCTGGGTATATACTCAAAAGAACAAAGCAGGGTCTTGAAGAGATTCCTGTACACACATTCATAGTAGCATTATTCGCAATAGCTAAAATGTGGAATTAACCCAAGTGTCTACCAATGGATGAATGGATAAGGAAAATATGAGACACACACACAACACACACACACACACACACACACACACACCACAATGGAATATTATTCAGCCTTAAAAAGTAAATTCTCCAATATGCTACAATATGAATGAAACTCAATGACATTATACTAAGCAGAAAAGCCAGTCACAAAAAGACAAGTATTTTGTGACTCAACTTATATGAGATACCGAGAGCAAAGTCATGGTAATAGAAAATAGAATGGTGGGCGCCTGGGTGGCTCAGTCGGTTAAGCGGCCAACTTCTGCTCAGGTCATGATCTCACGGTCCGTGAGTTCGAGCCCCGCGTCGGGCTCTGTGCTGACAGCTCAGAGCCTGGTGCCTATTTCAGATTCTGTGTCTCCCTCTCTCTGACCCTCCCCCGTTCATGCTCTATCTCTCTCTGTCTCAAAAATAAATAAACGTTAAAAAAAAAAAATTAAAAAAAAAAAAAATAGAATGGTGGTGTCAGAAACTAGGAGGAGCGGGGAATAAGGAATTATTGTTTAATGAGTGTCGAGTTTCAGTTACAAGATAAAAAGAGTTATGGAGATAGATCATGGTGATGGTTGCACACTATTAAGAAATTAATACCACTGAACTATACACTTAAAAATGGCTGAAGATAAATATTTTATGTGTATTTTGCAACAATAAAAAAACTGGGAAAAATAAAAAAAAGGTTGCACAGATTGAAACCTATCTAGATTGCCCCAGATGGAGAGTCAACTGACAAAATTAATTCTTGGTTTACTACTGGAAAATAAAAAAATACGCTGTTTAAGGGGCACCTGGGTGGCTCAGCCGACTGGGCATCCGACTTCGGCTCCGGTCATGATCTCATGGTTTGTGGTTTCAAGCCCTACATCAGGCTCTGTGCTGACAGCTCGGAGCCTGAAGCCTGTTTCGGATTCTGTGTCTCCCACACCCCCCCCCCCCCCCCCGCCGCCCCTCCCCTGCTCACACTCTGTCTCAAAAATAAATAAATGTAAAAAAAAAAAAAAAATTTAAAAAATACACTGTTTAAGATCACATCCTAAACTCAGGGAAGGCTCTTCAAATTTCTTAAAATATAGTTTTTAAAACCTACCATACATATGGGGTGCCTGGGTGGCTCAGTCAGTTGAGCATCCAACTTCAGCTCAGGTCATGATCTCACGGTTTGTGGGTTGGAGCTATGCATCGGGCTCTGTGCTGGCATAGGATTCTCTGTCTCTCTCTCTCTTTTGCTCTCTCTGCCCCTCCCCCACCTGTGTTCTCTCCCAAAGTAAAGAAATGAACTTAAAAAAAAAAAAAATCCCACTACAGAACTTGGGCTTACCTATCAAAAGGAATGAAAAAGCTGTATGTATTGATATGGAAGTATCTCCAAATTCTATGAAGCGGAGAAAAATAAGAGTATTCAGGACAGTAGGTATAATATGGGGCTACTATGCATATTCATTTATGTTTAAAACTGGGGGAATACTGGAGTATATATATATTGTATTTACATAATAAACTCATGGAAAGATCCACAAACTAATAAAAATGGTTAAATGGTTACCTATGGCGAGGTAAGAACTAGGCAGATATAAAATAGGATAAAGCTATCTCAAAACTTTTCCCTGTATATTTTTGAATTTTTGAAACATGTGTATGTGGTTACTAGCTATTCAAATTCTATTTTCTCCCTCCCCCCCCCCCCTCTCTCTCTCTGTTGGATGGTTGATCTTGAGCCTGCATGGAGCAAGCTGGCCCCAGACTTCTCCAAGTCCACATTTCTTTTCCTCCAATTCTTACGTGTCCAAAGACAGGGAACTACAGACATGCCTTTGTAGGAGGGTTGCCTATTCAAATTTTAAAGTAAAGATCAAGTAAAATGATAAAAACAAAATTCCCCCAAATTAAAAATAAGTCCAAAAAATGCCTCCTCTCTCACTAGAAAACCCTAAAACAAATGACCAATGTTTTAAACAATTTTGGACTGGCAACGAGCAATCCAACATATTTCCACTGGAAAGGCTTGGCTTTTTCTTAGTTATCTTCTTTTTTCCTGTTTCTTAATGAAGCTTATCATAGCTTTCTAATATGTTACAATATCATCTTCATTTATGGTTACATTTAGTTTAAAATTTCACTTCATATACCCAGAGCCACAATTCAAACTCTCTTAGACAATTTTTAACAGTAAGTTAAATCATTTACCATTACTACACTGCCCTATTCTTGGCCCACTAGCTATGAAAAAAAAAAAAGTTACAGAGTTTTTCTTCTCTTTTCTTCCTTTATACAAATTTTGGTTAAATTCTTGACAGCTGTCTAAAAATTCTGCAAAATAATGCAAGCACTATGCACTGAAATATACTGGTTATATTTAATATACTATAGCAATAACATGGGAATTGGAGAATTTCCTGTTTAAGTCTTAAATATATTTTAGACTTGAATTAAGAATCCAATTCTATCCTATGATCTAATAAAGATTTTACTGGTTACTAGGAAGTTAATGCATGACTTCTCTCTCTAAAATATCAACCAGAACATTTTTGATGAGAACTCAAATTTGAATTTGATGGGATGAAGTCAAGATATTGCTCCAAAAATTTTCTTACAAATTCCACCCTTCCCGGGGCGCCTGGGTGGCTCTGTCGGTTGATCGTCCAGCTTCGGCTCAGGTCATGATCTCAGTTTGTGAGTTTGAGCCCCGCGTTGGGCTCTGTGCTGACAGCTCAGGGCTTGGAGCCTGCTTCAGATTCTGTGTCTCCCTCTCTCTCTCTGCCCCTCCCCTGCTCACACTCTGTCTTTCTCTCAAAAATAAATAAAGATTAAAAAAAAAAAAAACCCCCCACCAAATTCCACCCCCCTCCCTTTGTATTGAATAAGTACAAATCTATTACTCCTTAAGGTTTAGTATAATACTCTTTCTAGGCCAAAGTACTAGTGGGTAAATTTTGAAAATGAAAAAATATGTATTTACTTTTATTACATAATAATTGCCAGGAACAAATATCCTATGATTCATTTATTAGGCATTTATTAGGAACCTTCTTCTTGGGTATTAAAAGTAATGCTCCATAAAGTGCCAGTCTGCTAATGTGCTTGGGCCAGAATGTAAATCAACACACTTCCTTCTTCTTTTTTTTTTTAATTTTTTTTTTTTTTTTAACGTTTATTTACTTTTGAGACAGAGAGAGACAGAGGATGAACGGGGGAGGGTCAGAGAGAGAGGGAGACACAGAATCTGAAACAGGCTCCGGGCTCTGAGCTGTCAGCACAGAGCCCGACATGGGGCTCAAACTCACGAGCCGTGAGATCATGACCTGAGCTGAAGTCGGACGCTTAACCAACTGAGCCACCCAGGCGCCCCAACACACTTCCTTCTTTAACAAACTCTTGTTGTATAAAAAATGTCAACTAAACCACTGTGTTTAGTGACACAAATATGCCAGCTCTTTATCCTATCCTCAAACAAACCACTTTGAGTAGCAATGCTGTAGAGGATTCAAATAGAACAAAATATGGCCCAAAAAGCCTCTCAAGAAGTTTACAAGTTAAGGGAAGTGACTGATTCATCTATATGTGTAACAGTAATACATATACAGTGCCTTTGGACAAAGGTACACATAAACTAGCTACGAGTTCAATGAAAAGAGAAATTATTCACCACTAAAGATTAAAAACAAGGTTAAAAAGTGGAGTGGTATTTGAACTAGGTAGACATAGGTAGGAGAATGAAATAAGCAAAAGGTTAGAAAAACTTGGGTAGACTGAAAATTTTAGTTTGGTGGGAAACAGGATACATGAAATCTAGTGGAAATAAAGCATAAACCTAATAGAGGCTGAGAATAGTACTCTCTGCATTTGGTAGGTAATGGTACATGAAAATTTTTTGTTTTGTTTTACAAGGATGGGAAAATGAATGATCAAAGCTGCACTTTTGGAAAAATCATTTCTAGCAACAATGTAAAGAACGGAGAGAAGAGAGATGAGTAACAGAAAGGGGAAACAAATGAGAGAAGGCTATAAAATGATTCAAAGTTGAACAGTTTATACTTATACCATAATTCAGTACACATGCAGGATGAAGACTACTCTCACCCAAAACTCAGTGATGCTCCATATTAAACTTATACGAAATACTAATTATCCATGCAACACCCTAACTTCAGACCAACTTAGTTAAATAAAAAAATAAAAAAAAAAAAGCCAAACTGTTGTTTAATATTAAGAAGCTAAAACATTTACTTAATTGACATCCTAATGGACGATGCTTTGCTGTCATAAGGACTGGGAAAAAGAAAGTCTAATAGTTGTTATATTCCTAAAATTCAGTTAACTTAGTAATAGAAAAGTATATCAGAAATAGAACATAAATGTTATGAGTTTAGAATAACTGAGTTTCTAAGCACTTACCATTCTCAGGCTGAGTTTTCTTAAGTGAATCAATGAGAGTACTGACTGCTTTTAAAACAAATATAATTTCTGTTACTTGTTGCCTAAAAAACAGATGGGAAATTATTTCCATCATGATTTTAAGATATGCCATGTGTGTTTACTAGGTTTATACAAATAGATATATTTTTGGAAAAATACTGAACACAATACAAAGTTAATTTTAGTTTTAAATTCTTATTAAAATATTTTATTAACATATACTTCAGTGTGCAAATAAGATTTATAGTTATTTTTACCATAAGTTATCAATTTCAAAGGGAGGGGGAGGCAATCTCTTCAGGCAAATCTAAATTGGTAAGATAATTGTAAAATATTTCATATAATTATTTAAAGTTAAGACATTTTATAATATATGCTTTTAAGGCTTCTCTACAAAAATGGTTTTTTTTCTTTTTAACTCCTTAGCACCAAAAGGGATTTGCCAAAGCTTAAATGGAAATAAAAACCACTATTACCTCCTGACACATATTTTATCATGCTGTTAAAAGAACATTTAAAATTATAATAGTACTTGTTTGATTTTCTAATACAACAAAAAGAAACATGCTCAAAACTAATCCTAAGGCGTCTCCTATTTGGAGACATCAGTAATGAAGAATGAACTTGGGAGTAAAGGATGAACAAGAGTAGCTTCATTCCCTTCTTTATCCCTACATAGTTTCCTCCCTTTCCCCTCATTGCTGACACCAATCTGTATTTTCATTCTGCAGAAAAAATTTTTCTAATACTATGACAGAGTACTATTTCAAGCCTCCCTTTGTAAGCATAGAAGAAGTTACTGTGTTGCAATGTAGTTTAGAAAATAATGTAATGATACTGCATCAAACACAGGATGATACAATACAATACTTTATAGGACAACTATAAGTAAGACTCAATTTAAAAGCAATAAACACTAAAAACATGAAAAATGAAGGAAAAGCTGCTTTCTGAAGTCAAATAATATGTTATAATCTAGTAAATAAAAATATTCCAAGCAAAGCAACTTTATTACTGCTTTTCCAAGTATACTTCAGAGATTATGATAAATCAATTTTCAATCATGCCCATAACCAAATTACTAACACTTGTCTTCGGAATGCTTTTATATATAAATCTGAATACGAGGAGGTATAATTTATATTTTAGAAATTCAAAATATAGTGGATCTTAAAAATAGAAATACAAATGACTATTAAGCATTGGTAATTTTAAAAAAACCAAACTACCATGTAACTATTTTTCATTCATCAAATTTGAAAAAGATAAAATAAATCATAAAATGGCAAATAATTTTAAAATGCTAAAAACTGAGAAAAGGACATTTATATACTTCTGGGAGAATGTAAATTGGCAGAAATTTCTTGTAGGCAATTTGGAATACATATCAAAAGCTTTAAAAATGTTTTTATCTCAGGGCACCTGAGTGCTCAGTTAAGCCTCTGACTTCAGCTCAGGTCATGATCTCACGGTTTACGACTTCAAGTCCTGCATCTGGCTCTGTGCAGTCAGCTCAGAGTCTGAAGCCTGCTTCAGATTCTGTGTCTCCCTCTCTCTCTGCCCCTCCCCCTGCTCACAGTTTGTCTCTCAAAAATAAATAAACATTAAAAGAAATTTAAAAAATGTTTTTATCTTTTTCTTTTTTTTAATGTTTATTTATTTTTGAGACAGAGAGAGACAGAGCATGAACGGGGAGGGTCAGAGAGAGGGAGACACAGAATCTGAAACAGGCTCCAGGCTCTGAGCTGTCAGCACAGAGCTCGACGCAGGGCTCCAACTCACGGGCTGCGAGATCATGATCCGAGCTGAAGTCGGCCGCTCAACCGACTGAGCCACCCAGGCGCCCCAAAAATGTTTTTATCTTTTGACAAATAATTCTAACTCCAAAAATTTATTATAAGTAAATAAGAATGTGCACAAAGATTTGGGGCTGATGATTTACCTCTCCAATAGTACCTCAAGAGATGGACCCATAATGATTTTTGAAACTCTATCTTGACTTTGATAACTCTATCTTCCAATGGTATTTTGTTTCATTTGTTTTGCTTTAAACTCTAATTCCCACATAAAAAAAAATAGATTGGTGACATAACTCAAATTTATGATTACACTTTTTGATGAATTCTGATTTCTATCCCAACTTTGATTAGCTTTCGCTTTGCAGAAAGACCTAGAGCCCCTTCCACTGACACAGCTTGGCTAAGTGGGAAGCAAATTAGTTTAGGAACAAGGGCTTAATTAAGCAAACTAGATAAAAAGAAGATCTAAAATGCTAGCTGACTTGTAGAGAAATCTAAAAAAAACTGTAAAACTAACTAGGAAGTTCCCAGAGTATGATTTATCAATTATTTTCTCTCTAGAGAGATCCACACCTATGTGCTCATACAGATCCACAAGTCCTTATCCAGAAATCCTTGAGAAAACATATTTTAGAATTCAAAATTTTCTTTTAAATCCAAAAAGGAAACTTGGTACACATATCATATATTACTTAACCTTCATGACGAGTCTGAAAAAGCATCCCAAAATAAAATGCATTAATATATCTGCAGCAAAACTTATAAATATTTACACCATATAAAATAAATAAAATTATAAACAGCTTCAGGTTACATTCACATCACTTATAAAAACAACTTGGTGCTCAAAGCTTTTTTTTTTTTTTTTAATTAATAACTATGACAGCATATTCCCTTCATCTATAAAATAAAATCTATACCTTGGAAGAGGGCATTTACCACTTAATCTTTCATCCTCTATATAGCGATGAAGTACATCTTGAGACCTCTTTAAAAGTACTGAGAGTGCCATTCGTGAGATATAGCCTTCTTGAGGTGTTGTGACTTTGTTACTGAAGGAAAACTGGAGCAATGTTTCAAAACACATTTTCGAAAATTCCTCTCTCAAACGAATATCAATCTCTGCTTCTGTAAAATTAACAATTTTTGATGGTTAATAGGAAGTTAAATTAATAACCTTAATGATAACAATTTAGCAAGCTAGGAACAGAAGGAAATTCTTCAACTGATGAAGAGCATCTATGAAAACCTTACAGCTAACAGCATGTATATAATAATTTTCCCCCTTTCAAGACCAAAAACAAGGCAAGACTGTCAACTCTCATCATTTCTACTTAGTATTTTTCTTGTCTTGTTTTTTTTCATACTCTTTGACAGCACTATAAAATACTTCTCAATGGTTTGCCACAAGGTCAAGTTTGTGATTTTTCTTTCTTTCTTCTTCCTCCCTCCCTTCCTACTTTCCTCTTAGCGACATCTTTCTAGAGCCAGACCTGAGCTCTATTCTGGACTAGCTGCTCTCTAGACCTGCTGTCCCGCTATCTCCTAGAACTAGTCTTTGTCATAGCCTGGGAATTGTTTTATTCTCTTATTGTATATCCCACTTCCTAGATCCATGCCTTCCATTTCCTTGGCTTACTCCTTTGTTTTCATGGAGCACATTCTAGAATGTCTCAGAAAGACTATTCTGAATAGGAAGTAACATTTTTGAGAACTTGCATTTCTGAAAATATCATTACTTTACTGTGGTACTCAAAGAGTTGTTCCTTAGCAGCATCAACATCACCAGAAAACTCGTTAGAAATGCAAATTCTCATATCCCACCCCATACGTACTGAATCAGAAGCTCTGAGAGTACAGCCCAGCAATAGCTTGCCCTTGCAGCTGATTATAATACATGCTGACATTTGAAAATTACCATTCTACGCTTATACTCTGCCAACAATGGGCCCACATTTAAAACTCCTTAAAAATCCTTTCCATTTCTAACTCTCAAACTACTTCATTGGTGTCTTTTAGCATACGGTGCTGCTACTGAAAAGTCCAATGTCCTCTTGATACAATTCTTCTGTGTTGGACTTTTTTCTTTTCTTTCTGAAATCTTGTAGAATCTTCTCTTTATCCCAGGTATTTTGAAATTTCCTAACAACATGCCTTCTTGTGGATCTTTTTTCTTTCACTGTTCTGGTCACTGAGTGGCCATTTTTAATTTGGAGACTGATTTCTTTAGTTTATGTATTTGATAATTTCCTCTGTTAGCTTTGCTCTATTTTCTCTTTCTGGAAGACCTATTGTCAGATGTTAGACCCCTTGGATTCATTTTATTTCTTTCTTCTTATGTTGTCTACTTTTTGTCTTTCTCTACTTCCTGGTTTACCTCCTTATATTTTCTTGTAACCCTTCACTGCACTTGTTATTTCAGCTGTCACATTTTTAGTTTCTGTGAGCTCCTTCTTATTCTGATTCCTCCTTGTTAATAGTATTTCTTTTCATGCATATAAATCTTTTATCTCTTTGAACATCCTAATTATAATTGTGCTTTTTTGGAGTAATGCTTTTATGGCTCTGAATTTTATCTGTTTCCTCTCAGTTTCTTTTACTCCCTCTTTGTTTTTTCTCTTTCATGTTGAAAGATTTTCTCTGAAAGCTTTGGCTATCAGGTCATACTTAAGAATGGTGGGGACCAAAACTGATCCCAGGAACCTAGGTCTTTATAGAAGCCTGGTCCTGTTTCTATGTATATGTTTCTATGTATATGTTTAAAAAAAAAAAAAAAAACCTCCAAGTTAAAGTCGAGAAGTTTGTGTCCAATGGCAAAGTCATTGGAAGAATGTCCAAATACCTTCCTTACTTTGGTATATTTAATACTATAAATGGCAAGAGGTATCATCAGAAACTGCTAGAAAAAGTATACATGGCAACTCAGTAATCCTTATTAAGCTTAAAGTATTTACATCTGATTATATTGTTTGTAGCACATTTTATAAAAATGTATCTAGAAATTTTTATATACTCTTTAATAATAAAAAGTTGACTGTATTAATATAAGTAGTATTTAATTATTTTTTCTGAGACTATTATTTTTGTTAAATCTGCACTTTACCAGATCACTTTTAAAACTTGTTTGGGCTGCGAAAAAGAAGTGCTGTAATTTGTGAAGTAAGCAGTATGAGAGACATCTAGTGGCCAGACTACACACATTTAAATGTTCTTCAAAGTGCTTAGCACAGTTTAACAGAATATTCACATTTTCCCCTCAGAAAGCTTAATGTTCTATCATGTTCTTAGAAATTACCTTAACCATTCTCCAGTTTACATTTTACCATAATCACAGGAGTAAACATTTATATAGTCAGCTTCTTCCAAAGTACTTCAATACTAACATTTTTAATACATCATTAAAATAACATACCTGTAAATGAAGATGACTGAGAATGTATTGAGCCCTTATTAAGCATAGTCATTATCTGACCAACAAATTCCTTAGGAATAAAATTGGCATAAGGTAGTATCTCAGTGCTGATAAGCTGAACTACCTACAATAAAAGAGGCAAACTCAAATGCATTTTTTTTTCTTGAAAGAGACCAACTCAAATGACAGTATCTAGAGTAAAACCTAAATTTTATTTTAAAAGAAAATCAGCTAAAGAATCTTCCTTGAAGTACACAAACATTTTAATGTTAACATACAGGATGAGTAGTCCATTTCCCTCATTTGTCTTAGTAATAATAATAAATTTATTACAAAATAGTCAATACTATAGACTGTTTACTATGCAACCATTTTAGTAAATGTTGATGTTATATGAAATGTATCCATGCTAGAATAAAGTATCCAAAACAGAATTAAGAATAAGATTGAAATCACTTTTTATAGCCATAAATGAGACAAAAGAGAAAGGAAAATTACATTCATTTTTGTTAAATAGCTCATTTCTAATATATAATGTGTTATTTTGCCCTTTGAAGAAAAAGAAGAAAAGTTTACAAGAGTTTTAATACAGAAATGGACAAAAAGCAATATTTTATACGTATACTTTTTTGATATACTTTAAAATAATTTACTTCATTTACTTAAAAGTTCTTTTATCCTGCTTAAAGGAAAATCATCAAACCACCACCCCCAACAAAAAAATCTATAACCAAAAAAAACTACTTCTTTAAAGTCAATTTATAATCAACAAAATATATTCTTTAACAAGCTCTCATTATGTGCTTCAAGAGTTTGAGAGGCTCTATCTACAGCTGGTTAAAAAGAAAAATCTAAACAACTTATTGATTAGTTTGAACGACAAACACCTGGTTTGCCAAACTGTAGCACAAACTCTCAAATGCATGCTCAATGACTGAGATTTTACTGAATCAACTACTTTTTAAAATTATTAAGTGGACACAACTATGGATCTAGACAATATACACACAACACAAAGCTAACAAATAAAAGGAAATCATGTCAGTGCTTTAAGAACCAACCTTTAATCTCTGCGAGAGTTTTAAAGCTTTTAGGTTCAATCTTAACTTACTACCCCTACTTGTTCTTTCAGCAATTTCATAATTTCAACATTTCTACTATTTGGTTTGCACAAATGGTTACAGGAAAATGTTTTAAATAGCTTCCTCACCTCAACGTCAATACTTTCATTTCTTTGAAATTCTTGAATAGAGAGATTATCTGGAGGTATGCTAAAAAATAAACAAATAAAACACTTGATTTTTAAAAGTAACATGTTCCTTGGAAATAAGCAGTATTCAAATGACAAAAAGGATTTATTTTCTCACCCAGGTTAGACATTACCATTTATTTAAAAGAACAGTATTTTTAATTAAAGTTATTAGTATAATAAGGACTATACCAATTACAAAATGAATTTCTTAACTACAAAAAATGCTTGGTCCAATCCTGAATTAAATAAAATCTGTAAAATTAAACTCCTTTCAGTATTATGAAAAAAACAATAAAAAGTGAGGGGTATTACTATCATCTTCAGCTACAACAAAAATTACTACTGTGAGGATACCTGAATTCACTTACATTGCCAGTGACTTAAAAGAGTCTTGGTTATCTGCTGAACCCATTCACTCAGAGACTGGCCATTAATCACTAATTTGTAATAAACACAATGTATTAAAGATCTTTACATTAAAGACAGAGAACATCAAAAACAAAACAGGACTGATTCAGACTTTCTAAAGGAGAAAATTATTCCAGCAAGATCAATGGAAATCAGTAATTCTGAGAGAACCAAGGTGAATTCTAAACCATGTGGCTCCTAATTAGAATGAGCGGTAAAATGGTATTAAACTTACAAAGCAGTGAAATATTAACTACTTAAAAACAGCTGAGAATAAGATGTTAATGATTGTTACAGCTGAGAATAAGATGTTAATGATTGTTACAGTAATGACAGCGAAAAATTACAGAGCCAGCCACTGTACTAAGAGCTTTAATTTGTATTATTTCATAAGTTCCCAGAGTAACCACATGTAGCAAGTATTATCCTCATGTAATTGACAGAAGAGGAAACTGAGGCTTTGAATGCTGGTAAAATGACCAAGAATGTACTGTAAGCAAATGACAAGGCTGCAATTTGACCCTAAACTTCTCTGGTATTTGAGCCTAAATTCTTCTCTTTCATGTTGTAAATGTAAAAGCAGTGTTATCTTAGATTTAGAGTTATAATATACAGTTTTGTATCTAGGGCTATTTTTGCTCTAGCATTATTTGGTTTTTCTATTTATAAGTATTAGAATACACACAAGCACTCGTGCACATGTACTCTGTTATGGGTACCATATCTTTACTTGATTTAGATGTTTTTCATTCAACAAATATTTATTGAGTATCAGATGCTTTGTACCATATACAGCATATATACAGCATTGAGTTTGAGCAAGATCGTGTTCAAGATCCCGCTGTGAACAAGATGCACTTAGTCTCTGTTGCATGAAACTTGCATTCTGGGGTGCAAGTCCTAGACTAATTCTATAATCTGCTAGTAGGAAACTACAGGAAAAATTTTAATGACATGTACCCAAACTGGAACCAATGGTGGGAATTTCATAACTGCTACAACTAATGTAGCTTCACAGATCCTATCTGTATCTCTGGAGATAAAAGCTGTGTTTAATTCTAATTTATAATCAAGTAATATAAGTGTTCAGTGATACAAAAAAAAAAAACCGTGATAATGGTGGAGGTAACTGAGGATGGGCTGACTATGAATTAAAAAAAAAAGCTTATTAGGAACAGACAGTAATAATATAAATGTGACAGGGATCATGTATCAAACACTGAAGTGGATTTTAAAATATTTTATGAGGAAAGAAAGCATACAAAGTCAGAAACTCAAAAGTTCACTCCTAATTCCAGAGATCAAAAAAATCAGGAATTATTTGATGATGCATAGGTTAAGTATTCTGGTCTCAAAACTCAAACTAATGGTTATTTTTTTAACTTATAGTTAGTATCCTTACTAAACACTTTGAGCATATCAAAAAAATTGGTTGAGCTTCTAAAAAACTGATGATTAACACAGTTTACCTATAAATTATAAGTAGAGATGGTGAACACTGCAGGTAGAAACGGGCCATATAAGATCCTTAATTCTCTAAGATGGAGGTAATTTTAAAAATTATCTTCACAAATATTTAGTTGAAATAAAATAACTGATAAAGTATGATTTGTATTTTTTGTCAGTTCTCTCTGCATGGTACATTCAAAAAGTGTAATGAGATACAATTTCATATACTATAAAATTCACCTTTTAAATTATATAATTCAGTGCTTTTTAGTATCTGCACAAAGTTGTGCCACTTCTAATTCTAGGATATTTTCATCACTCCTGAAACACATTCTGTACTTTGACCAGTCACTCCTCATCCTCTCCTCTCCCACCTGTAGCAACCATTAATCTACTTTCTGTCTTTACGCATTTGCCTATTCTGGATATACCCCATAAGTGACATCATACAATATATGGCCTTTTCTGTCTGGTTTCTTTCACTTAGCATAACATCTTCAAGATTCATCTATACTGTAGCATGCATACATCAGTATTTTATCCTTTCTTATGGCTGAATATTCCAATCTGTAGACATACCACATTTACTTTATCCATTCATCAGGTGATAAACATTTGGATTGTCTTCATTTGGGGCTATTATGACAAATACCACTATGAATATTAGTGAACAAGTTTTTGTGTGAACATGTTTCATCTGAATTCTTTTGGGTAGTACTTAGTGATTTTTAACTTAAGGTCCACAGACCATTTGTATGAATTCCCCCCCAGCCCAAGTGTATTCTAGAGGACAAGCACCATGTTTCAGTACTCCAAGGATGATTGAATGAACTCCTAATAAACTTCAAGTGTCTACCATATTACAGCCTTTATGTTTTTCATCTTTAATCATGTTTTTTCTTTTTCTCCTTTCAACTATTTATTTATGATAGTCTTCAATGATGTCCAAAGCCTTCATTTTCTTCTAGCTAATTTTGATTTTATTTGTATTTCTTTGTTATTATACTGCCTTGCCAAAACAGCTTAAAGAACAAAAGAAAGCTAAGCATTATAAAGGCATGGTTATTCAAAGTCTTAGAGTGTATATTAAGTTAAAGGACTTATAAATGTTCCAAGATGAAATATGCTCAAATATTAGTATTATATAAAAACTAAGGCCTTATTATTCCAAGCAACATTCTGAAACACCCTACTGTTCAATATTACTGATGAACTTCAGTTATAGAACAAGTACATATATGACATAAAATAATATTTTGTGATTTCCAAAGTAATCAATTATTTGAAAAACAAAAAACAAAACCTCATGAAACTGAAAATGTGCATTGTTTTAAGTTCTCCTAGTGAGCATTGCCATTTTTAGCTTCAGCTAACTAATCCAAGTTTTCAATTTGAGCTTTAAAATATTTTTTGGACTATGAAATAAAAATGACCAGTCCAAGGTCAACAGGAAGTAGGTGATAGAGTCCAAAGTAGGTCATGACTTTCAATGTAGGGTAGGTCTCTACTACTCCATGTAGTAGAAGGCTTAAATCTATAAGTAGAATAACTACAACTTAGAACACTGATTCTGTGTTACTGACAGCTGAAGTCAGTATCTTTATTATTTTCTAGCCATTATACACAATTCCAAATTTAGAAGTAAATTTCCTACTCCTAGTTATTTACAGTTTTGGTCTTTAAAATTCTAGTTTAAAATATGGCTTTTTGATGGGAAAGGATACGGATAGCATCACTTTCTCTTAAGGAAAGGAAATAATGAGGATAATAATAGTGGTAGCAAGCATTTTAAAAGCACTTACATGCCAGGTACTACTCTAAGGAGTCATTTATTTTAAGTGACTTAACCCTCATAATGACCCTATGAGTTAAGTATAATTCCCATTAACAGATAAGGAAATGAGTTCCTGAGAGGTTAAGTAACTTGTCCAAAACATCTCAGTTATAAAGTAATACAGTCGAGATTTGAATCCAGATGGCCCCACTCCTAAATCAGTGCTCTTACCCACTATGCTGTCTGCTTTCTTAAGTAATATGATTTTCAACATACTCAATACACCCAAAACTTTAATGTAAGCAGGGCTGCCATTGGGCTAAAAACTATAATGAATTATAGTACGACTGCATTAATACAAAATGACATAAGATGTACAGTTTCTATTATTAGGCCTTTTGTTTCATTGCCTACTTTATTGTACACAAACACATAAAATTAATTTCAGAAAACTGAACTTAATAAAATAAGAACAAAGTTTGGAAAATGAAAAATGTTCAATAAGAAACCTGAGAAGTAAGATGGTAGAAAGACCCAGCCAAAAGAAAACAAAGAAGTTTTACTCATTGCCAAAAAACCTGCTCTAAAAGGTTATATTATTATGGGACACCTGGCTGGCTCAGTTGGTGTAGCGTGCACCTCTTGGTCTTGGGGTTGTGGGTTCAAGCCCCATGCTAGGTGTAAAGATTATGTAAAAGTAAAATCTTTAAAAAATAAATAAAAAGAAAAATAAATAAAAATTAAAAAAACATAAAAATAAACAATGAATAAAAATAAATAAAAATAAAATAATAAAGCAACATGAATATACAGACAACTGAGAAGGAAAAAGAAAAGTTTAAATCTCTAAACCTATTTGATTCATACAAATTAATACAGTGATTTTGGGCAATGGAATCCACAAAGAAATTCAAATTTTCAGAGTTACAGATAAAAAGATAATTTGTTTCAATGTGCTTTGAGTCCTTATAATTTTCCTGCAAATACAGAGCATGCTTGCATTGGTATTTACAAGATTTCTAGAGATGAGATACATAAGAAAGTAAACAAGGGGTACTTGGGTGGCTCAGTCAGGCGTCTGACTCTTGACATGGGCTCAGGTCGTGATCTTCTTAGCTTCCTCAAGTTAAAATCTTAATTATGACGCATCCATATTGTCTTACAGACTTCTGTCTTAAAATCAAAAATACAGGGCACCTGGGTGGCTCAGTTGGTTAAGTGTCTGACTTCGGCTCAGGTCATGATTTCACGGTTTCTGAGTTCGAACCACGAGTGAGGCACTGTGCTGACAGCTCAGAGCCTGGAGCCTGCTTCGGATTCTGTGTCCTCCTCGCTCTGCCCCTCCCCAGCTCTTGCTCTGTCTCTGTCTCTCTCTCTCAAGAATAAACATTTAAAAAAACATACAAACAAAAAAACCACTGTAGGGGCACCTGGGTGGCTCAGTGGGGTAAGCTTCCGACTCCTCATTTCAGGTGAGGTCATAATCTCACCGTTCATGGGATTGAGTTCTGCAACAAGCTCTGCACTGACAACGCAGAGCCTGCTTGGGATTCTCCCTCTCTTTCTGCCCCTCTCCTGCACATGGGCTCTCTCTCTCTCCCTCTTTCTCTCTCAAAATAAATAAATAAGCTTAAAAAAACAAAAACAGTGTAAAAAGCAAAAATCTCCATTGCTCATGATAATGTACCTAGTGGATAAAGGTCTACTCAGTCTTGCTTCGTATACAACATGGCAATCTTAATAATTACTTTGTTAATGAGTAATGAGAAAGATTGTTTTTAGATCAATCACAGGTACTTTTTGAGAGATTGTCTTAATTGTAAAATTGAATGAGCTGACCTTTTAGTAAAGAGAAAGTCTTCAAAAGTATTGGCTAGTTCTGGCCACATACTGTCAAATTTTCCAGAAGAAGCATGCTGCCGGGCAACAGGTAGCCCAATAGAAAGAACTTTGAGGAGAGAAGATACTGCTAGTTTCCATGTGCTTTCAGAAGGGCAGGAATACTTCAAACTGAGAGGAACCCTAAGGGTCTGTGAAAATAAAGACAATTTAAGATATGTATTAATTAAAATATATAAATACAACTTTAATTACTTAGAAAAAACTATAGCAAAGAGAAAAAAATAAGAGCACAGGTATTTTCACTTAAAAAAAGGATATTATTTTCTAGAAAAATCAGTATTTCAGACATGGTCCTCAAATCCTACTGCCTAAAAAGATATTCTGTTTCCATTTTATAAACAATGACCTTGAATGAGTAACAACCTTTTGAACTTCAGTTTCTCATCATAAAATATAGGGATGTTATCCAAAAAGATAGGAATAGTAAACTTAAAATTTCGCAGTTTCTCTCAACTTACTGTTACAGAATTAGAACGTTCTGCCATATTTTTCCTAGCAGAAAATAATTTGACTGATGGGGTTCTCCCATTTAAGAAAGATCAAGACCTTGTATTTTTTCACTATTGGTTAGGTAAATATAACCTAAAGCATCAATACTTTGAAGTCTTATGTTTTATCTCTAAAATTCTTTGAACTTTATGTTCTACTCTAACATTTTAATGTACTTTTTCCTTTTCCAAGTTATTTCAGTAAGTTTGATAATTCAGAAAGACTGTTTATACCTTAACCCTTGCAGATACAGAAGTAAAGCATCTGAGTTACGTATAGTGATGTGACTGTGATGTTGGGATTTACTTTTTAACTGGTCAACTTTTGAGGTAGGTCACTATAAACCATTAAAGAACTAATTTGGTGGTTCAGAATGAAGTCCTCTGGCTATAGTTCTATCCAGCAACTACAAGGCTAGACTGATCAAACTCCCAGTTTCAGCATATCAGCAGATAATGTACATTAGAGTAAAAATCCTACTTTTATATAAAAATCCTAGTCTCAGAAAGATAAAGAGTAGCAGAGATAAATTTTCATATTCAAGGTTATGGAGTGAATATAAAACTTAATTTCATCATCCTCCATACAAATTATTACTTACTCACTCACTCACTTCGTGAACCATTACATGTTAGCATGAAATGGGCCTCCACTAAGAGATAATTAGCCTAGCCAGATCTATTCCTTTCCTTTCCCCAGGTGCTTTGGGGGAACCTGACTTCAATTCCATTTGGGATTTAGGGTAAAGAGATGATTAGCTCATTAAGCCAATCAATCCACTCCATTTCCCTGACCATAATCACTGGTTCAAGACTGGGCATAGGACTAAAGCTGGTCCAATTAAGGTTAATTTTAGAAACTTAAGAAGAATAATATAAGAACCACGTATATACACACACCTTGTACTGGACATCAAACCCCTTATTAGCCTGTAACTATGAGGAGAAACATGGGGTGTAATCAATCTTTGGAAAAGCAGAATGGAGAGAAAAAAAAAACTTGATTTTTGTTGACACTGCAGAACCACTGGATAAACAAATCCTAAAACCCTCCATCTCTGAATTTTCCAACTAAGCATGGCAATAAATCCCTTTTATTGTTAAGGCTAATCAGAGCCTGAGTGTTTGCCATTTGCAAAGAAAACAGTGCTAAATTATACAAGGGCCAGTCTAAGTTAACATTTTATAACTCAAGGTTAGATAAAAGAAAAATATAATTAACTACTACAATTAATATTTTACTGAAATTAAGGGAATGTTACACACAGTAGATTTATGTGATTTGTACATTTTTTGTTTAAAAACATGTAAGCAACTAAGATGGAGATTGGTTTAAAGCATATACTAAGTAAATCTGTGTGGAACTGGGAAATCTGCTCTTGCTGCCACAGAGCTCACAATTTTTGAGAAAGAAAGAGCCTTGTCCAATTAATCACATTACAGTGTAGTGAGTGGCATCAAGAAAGGGGCAGCATAGGAGCGCATGGGTGGCTCAGTCAGCTAAGCGTCCAACTCTTGTTTTTTTTTTAATGTTTACTTATTTATTATTTATTTTTAATGTTTATTTATTATCTTTGAGAGAGAGATAGGCAGAGTGCGAGCGGGAGAGGGGCAAAGAGAGAGGAAGACACAGAATCCGAAGCAGGCTCCAGGCTCTGAGCCATCAGCACAGAGCCCGATGCGGGGCTCGAACCCATGACCCGTGAGACTGTGACCTAAGCCAAATTTGGGCACTCAATTGACTGAGCCACCCAGGTGCTCCAAAGCATCCAACTCTTGATTTCAGCTCAGGTCATGCTGTCACAGTTCTGAGTTCAAGCACCACACTGTGAGTGCACAGCCTGTTTGGGATTTTCTCTCTCCCTCTCTCTGCCTGCTCACACAAGCTCTCTCTTAAAATAAACAAACATTTTTTTTTAAAAGGGGTAGGGGGAAGGAGTACAGAAAAAAGATTATTTAATTCTTTTAAACATACAAACTGATTCATGTCACTCTTCAATGGCTAAAGAATAAAGTCTGATTCCTTACGATGGCTTATAAGAACCATAGCTATTTTTTAAGACTTATTCTAGGTCCTGACATCTCCGTAAATGGAATTTCTCAAAATTTCTTTAAAAAATACCACAATCTTTTACATTGCTTAATCCCTTGCCTTCTCCCTAGCAAATCTATTACTCCTTCAAGTGTCACTTCTGTTGATCCTTGCCAAAATCCTCTGGACAGTTCAGTTATTTCCTTGTCTATGGGGGATGGGAGGTGGGAACCTAACTTTTTACTCAGCACTGACTACTTGGCAAGTATCATTATAAGCTTTATCTCGAATGAGTCTCTCAATAGTTAAGACATATAAGTGGTATTGGTATCAACCTTCTTTTATAGATGAGAAACGCTCTGACAGGTCCATTTACCCAAAATTATACAGCAGCAAGTAAACAGCAATACACTCAGGCAGGTCTATCTGAATCCACTGTGTACTCTTCACTTAGGACTTAACATACTTTGTCTGCCTTTTCTATATTCCCTTCACTGAATTATTAAATGTAAGAATTATCTTGCTCATTTTTAAATTTCTACTAGTTAGTACCTGGCAACAGAGGTGCTTAAAAACTATTCTCAATGAATGAGGAGAGAACAGCTGTGATGGGATGAGTAGGGAGGGGAAGAAAGAGTATGACAAAAATCACGGGAAGGAGTTTAAAGAAGGTTAAGGGCAGTATCATAGGACAA
This sequence comes from Neofelis nebulosa, assembly GCF_028018385.1. Lineage (NCBI taxonomy): Eukaryota > Metazoa > Chordata > Mammalia > Carnivora > Felidae > Neofelis > Neofelis nebulosa. The sequence continues at coordinate 54,047,940 of NC_080789.1, forward strand.
GGAGGATAATTAGAAAAGCACACAGGATTTGAAGATTTGATCTTCTAAACTTTTAAGTCATTTCTGGAGCACCAAATGAAAGTAAGCCAGCATGCAGCGGGGTGAGAGCGAGTGGCAGCTTAGATGAAGGCCACAAGCTGTTTAAAGGAATTTGGAAGGAAAGAAAAGCTGAAAGAGGATGGGCCATTTGAGTAGGAAGTAAAGTGAGAGGAAGTTCTTCTATAAAGGGCTTAATCATCTTTCCAAGGTACAGTTTATGAGACTAAAAGGAAAATGAAACAAAGCGTCACCAACAAAAAAAGAGGGAAAAAGGAAAGGAGGGACACAGAGAGAAGGATGAGCTTTGAAACAGAGAAAGGCCTTCTCCATGAGGGAAGACAGTTCATACTGGCCTATAGAAGGCAAGGTTTAGGTGTGTTCTTCAAAACACAGGGAAAAAAAACAAGAAACAGACTTTGGAAGAATCAGACATAAATCCACTAAAGATGAGTTTTTGCAAATGGTTGTCCATACACTAGGGAACTGGCTTTAAAAACAAAAAAGGCATGCATGATATCAGTTAAGTCAATGGGCTATAAACTTCTCCCTGAATACTCATCAACCTTGAAGTATAAGAAACAGGATACTTTGTTATCATGTGGCAAAATTTAAGAAGTGTAAAAAATCCAATGCATACTTACTTCAAAATATTTTTCATTTAAAAAAGAACTTTTCTTCCCATACTTTGGCTAGCTAACTTGGATGTGAATTAAAAAAAAAAAAAAAAAAGAATTTTTCATACTGTAGAAAAATGGCTTCCTAAATACGATCCATGAATGTTGGAGAAAAGTCTCTACAAATAATTATATAAATATTTTCCATTATCTCAATATATGATAATATATCACTACCTATAATTTCAATAATTTACTGTAATTTCAATAATAGTATCATCATCAAGTGAAAGTATAGAAATTAAAAAAAAGATACCTTAATAATATTCTGGAGTACTTTCTCATTCACCACTGCTTTGTGACAGGCTGTTTTTTGGTATAAATCCACAACTACTTCTAAAGACCTTTCAGCAAACGGTACATAATTCAAGGCTACCCATTCCGCCTAAAAAGTAATATTTTCACATGGAGTTAAAAATAAATGAGATTAAATTATGTTGTTTTCAAAGAGAAACCTTCTTTGTCTTAAAGTTCAGTCCTTGGTTTTAGGTCAAGATTATATCACATGCAAAGTTTTCAAAGAGATACGTACTTCATGAAAGAGTAATTTTCAGCCAGGCAAAAATTAAAACTATCAGAAAAAGCAGAGAGCATTCTATCAAGTACTGGGAAGGATGTGTTTTACTTGTTGCCAATAGGTTAGGACAATTTTAGGAAATTTAACTCACCGGTGCAAATAGTTGGATCTATTGTGATTCCATTGTGTTGCAAGACAAATAGAATGAGAAAAGTTAATACACATTAAAACTACTTTTCGGATGATGTAAAATTATTTTATGTTGAGGGAACAAAATCAACCTGTGCATGCATTCAGAAACTTACTTTTCCTCTAAGCCAAAACAAAGCCAAAATTTGCCAACTATGGCTATAAAAATCTTTGACATAAAATCCAACTACATTTCACACCAGCAGTAGACAATTTATTTAGCACACACAGATTTCTTCATTTTGTATTACAGATATTTAGACAAGATTAGGCTTAGGGATTTAGAAGCCATTTTGTAATGGGGTGGGGCAGCCAAGAAAGGACCTCTGAAGAAAAATGTAACATGAAAGGCCAAACTTTCTAGAGAACTACTTGGGAAAGGAAAGTCAAAAACAAGAAAAAAATAGAACACAGAAAAGGTTTTCCAAAAAGTGTTTCTTTTCAGTTTAAACTGTTAACAGACATATGAAAGTTTATTTGTAAATGACAAATTTCTGAGATACTCAAAAGTCCATCTTAAGTGGAACTGTTAATAAGGCATGAAATCTTACAGAAAAAATATAATTTAGAGTAAATTACCTGATTATATTTTGCATTTGCAATGTGCTTTGTTTCCAGCTGTCCATACTGTGGAGGTTTACAGGAAAATTCCACAAATGCCAGTAACTGGTCAAATATAGCTGGATACATTATCTGCATGTTTTCTGGCCCTACACAGATGGCCTATAAAAGCAAAATATGAACAATAGAATGGATAATCTAAATTCCAATAAGTTCTTCACTGTATATGCACTTAACCAAAGAATCTGACTGTCCTATTTTATATAAGCATTATACAATCTTTTATAAGCCCTGAAGGACACAGCTACTACAAGCTATTTTAAGCTATTATTGAATACAGTGTAAGCTAACTGTGTTGATCAGCTAAAAAATGCCTTTTAATAAAAAGTGTGATTTATTACTTAACAGGCTAGAAAAAGAGCAAGCACTTGAAGAGAAGTCCCAGGCAGTCCTGAGGTTCCACAATCCGATCATTTGTTCAGTAATACAGCCATTAGGTCATCAAGAATGCTTCACTGACCAAGAGGATATTGACTGATACTGACTTCTATTTAAGAAATGGCATCAGTTCACTGAAATGACAGCTGATTTCTGCACTATGCTTAGTCTCCTAACTTTAACAAATAATCATGTATACCATCATTGGGAAAATGTGTGAAAATTTGTTTCTAAAAGAAATGTATATGTGAATTTTTTGACATGGCAGTGTATATTTAATGTCTAATGTATCTAAATATACAGACTTGATTTAAAACAAAACAATTTAAAATTTTTAATAGAAATTAAACTTATTGCTATAAATAATTTGATAAAACAGAATAAAATACATATCCTGACACTACAGATTTTAATTACTTCAGATAGCCTGAAAGTACTTAAAATGAGTCTTATATTTTCATTTTTTCTAGCAACAAATGTGTTTTCTCCTCCCATCCTTTCACAAATTCCTGTTTTAATGTTTCTTTTCTGTGTGAAAAATACTCAATGACAGTATTTATGTAGTATCTAAAATACACTTGTGCTTTATTTACAAAACAAAAAACATAATCATTCTGCACTTGAATACTCTCAAAATACTAGATCAAAATTCAAAGCATTTCCAATTTTTAGGGAATTCCTTTAAAAAGATGCACACAACATTTATGTTTTTCCAGAACCCATGGCTTTTTGATCTGTCAGATAATAGATTAATTTTATCTTCCCTCAGAGAAGACAGAGCCATTTAGTTGTAACTGAAGTTTTAGAGAAAAGTGTCTTGAAATATAAAGTAGATAAGCAAAGTGCTGCCCATACCTAAGTTAGATCATCCTATAAATACAATGTAAAAAAAGAAAAAAAAAGATATCTAATACTATCTCTCAATATTTGGTTATTTTTCTCTGTAATAGTGAATTAGAGGAATCTGAATGGTATACAGCCTAAAAAAATCACTCTACTGACTGCTTCTGTTAAATTTCACTTTCTTTTTTATTAAGCTCTTGCTGAGTCTTAATTCTCAGAAGTAAATAAGCAGTAATTACTGTGAAAAAGAAATAATTATCCTAAGTGGATTCTTAAGTTTCAAGGACTAAAAAAAAGTAAAGCCCATATGATTAGCTTACAAAACTAAGTATTAACAGTTTCTCTGGAAATATCTTAGCACCAAACAATGACTTTGACTACATATTTCAATTTTCAGTGGCTATTTATAAAAAGAAAACATACTGTATTGTTATAGCTGACTTAATAAGCAATTCCAGGATCTTAAAATGCATACTATTGAATTGACATTAAAAAAAAAAAAAACTCCATCTAAGAAAAAGTTATTGGTTTTCTTTCAGTATTCTTAAATTTGTATATCAGAAAAAACTATAGTATGAACCTGATAACAGATTTCAGTTCAAAAGCTAAGAATCAGTCAGCAAGCTGCACATTTCCTATTAGTCCAGTTTGAAAACTGTATGTGAAAACAAGAACAGAAAATGGACATCCAACCTCTCCCGTGGTTCAAGGTTTCTCTTATTAAGTCCTTAAACAATAATTCATTCAGTGCCTACTTATACAAAGACTTTTTTTTGCCCCCTCAACTCAGATACTAAGATCTATGCCAGGGAACTTGATGATACAGACAGTAACAGCTAACATTCACTCAATGTTTAACTGTGCCCAGCAGTAAATGCCTTGCAAATCCCACTTAATAAGAAAAAAAATTGTAGATTTATCATTTTCATTTTATAGATTAGGAAGCTCATGAATAAAGAGAGTCAGAAACTTGCCCCGTTAAGCAGCAGGCAGGGCTGCACTGCACAACTCCCTGGGCACCATTCACACACAATGTGCCAGTGTCTCCTGGAGTACCCCTCCAATAGTCTTCATGATGGAGGCAGATACAGCATCCAGCCATCTGACTGGAAGTTTAGTAATAAATAAGACAGATGCAGTCTCCTGACCTCAGAACTCAGGGAAAACAGAATCAAATTCTCAGGTCCCACGCATGTCAAAATATCTTGGCCAAGAAAAATTAATTAGCATACATAACTAAATCAATTTAGTGGGATCTAGTGATTTAAAAACCAAGAGAAGACTGTCACTCTGTAGCTTTGAACTATGTAAGGGTAAACGTGAAATAAAAAATGAGTTTTTTACAAAGGAAATTATCTTTAACCAATAAAAAGTTTTGTTGGAAAACTAATTTAATTATAAAGTCCCAAAGCAAGTAAATTTTGCTTATGAAAAAATTTTCTGACACACGTGGGAAAAAAACACAGAAACACTTTTACTGATAGTGAAATATCTTACTTTTTCCATTAGGAAATATTAAAGACACCATATGTCTGAATCATATTCAAGTGTTATAAAATACCCTTTAGATAATTATAGAAGTAATAAACAACAGCTAGAGTGAGAATTAGTAATGCAAAATTGCATCAGTTGATACAAATGAACAACAAATAAGGCTTCCTAAGTTTCAGAATGAAGGTATATGTTGTTTTCAAAACTAGTAAGAGCTCAGAAAAAGTTCCTAGTAGTTGAAGTAAATTATTCTACTTGTTCTCACACTGCTAAAGCAGAGCTTTTAAAAATAAAATTATACAGCCTGCGTGGCTCAGTCAGTCAAGCGTCCGACTTTGGCTCAGGTGATCTTGCGGTTAGGGAGTTTGAGCCCCCATCAGGCTCTGTGCTGACAGTTCAGAGCCTGGAGCCTGCTTTGGATTCTGTGACTCCCTCTCTCTCTGCCCATCCCCTGCTTGCACTCTCTGTCTCTCTCTCTCCCCAAAATAAAAAGCATTAAACATACATACATACATAAATAAATAAAATTATATAATTTCTTTCCTTGAAAAGAATTTTGGAGGTTTGTTGTTATTTCTTTGTTTATAAAAACCTGAATCTAACATCTAAATGCGTGTTGTAGATTATAAACATCACTTAAGGTCTGTGCTTTGTTTTGCTGACAGAATAACTTTCCAATTCCCTCCAGGGCACTGCATAAGTAACATGTGCATGGTCAATCAAGGGGGGAAAAGTAGGTACTAACAGGCTACTTTTTTTCTTCACTGAAAATAAAAACAGCTATTTTGATTTCAATTGTGGAAAACTGATAACCCTACAATAAAATTTTTTTAAATGTCAGATTCTCTTAAAATTTAAGTTTCTACACAATTTGTTTCTCTGCACAAACAACTAGGGTTAAAGAGATCAAGGTTACTGCACAGCTAGACTTCTTCCAGAGCCAGTGAAGAGGTATTCTGGTGTAGCAGAAACCACTACTTTCACTGTGAAAGTTTTCATCATTCCAGCTGGATATAATGCAATCAGCTAATTAGAAAACGATCTGCCATACACAAATCTGGTAACACATGAGTAATCAGAATCTAGTTCCATTCTCATTTTGCTAGAATGTCACAGCGACTTTGCTGGAATTGCTGGCTCCTCGGTTGGCATTTCTCTGTTTAGCAGTTTGGTTGTTGTGAATTGTGCCAACAATTACCTTGCTAGTTTAGAGAACTCTTTGATTCTGATCTGGTTTTGCCTGCTAGTTGGAATTTGCTCAATGATTTTTAGGTCTGTTTTAGTAACTTTCACAGTAACAAAACACACACAGGTAAAATCTATCTTTTTGCAATTTCTGTGAGAAACATACTTTTAAATTTATTCTTACTTCTTTTTTTAAAATATAAGCTTCCAACAATTCCAGAGCTAAATTTAAGTACAATGAAAAAATACAGATATATATAATCTCATAACTTATTGATTTTCTAATTATAGAAGTACTTCACTAAAGCTGTTATTCAGAGAAGTATATACCCTCTTGTGAAGAGCTGCATAATCAAACCAAAAATGTTGGTGAATAGAAAAAAAAGGATACAGGCAGTTTCTGAAACTCTCTCAAAATAAACCTGAATTACCTTTTCAAATACATCAGAAAGCCCTAAGTTTTTAAAGTAACTGGATGTTTAGAACCTTGGGTTAATCTGAAAGTATGCATATACAACAATCTTGCTGATCCAGAATTTATCTTAAAAAATATGTGGCAAACTAAAAAACTTCCAGAGAACCACACACGTTATTGTTTAGACAGCCACTGAAACTCTATTACCTTCTGGAGAACATCTAAAGCTGTAAGCACAGCTTCTTGTAAACTTGTCAAAACTGCTTCAGTATAAGATGGAAGAATGAAAGGGGACGCGTCTGAACTTATGGGGACTGACACAGCACTATGCAGTGTGATTCCCAGCTTCTGCAAGTCGCCCATGCTGAAACCAGCCTTTATGTGCTGGTAGAGAGCTGGGAATATCTGAGTTAAAGCTGTAAGGAAAGGCTGGCTGGGGATGAAAGTCAATTTGTCAAAAGTAACAGGAGGCTTAGTGCTTTCCGATCCAATTCTATACCAGGTATTCCACGCAGCCCACCAGAGATTCAAATCTTCAAGCTCGTCAGTAACTATGGGTGGCTCAGAGCTGTTGTATCGTCCAAGTTTCTCTCCAATGGAATCTGTTCTTACAAACGGTCTGCTCAGGCCAGGGCCTGATATGGACCCTAGCAGGACAGGCACAGGTACATTAACTGCAGGTGGTGTCTCGGGCTTATCTGAGTCTCTGACGGGGGACACAATCTGTAAAATTTCCTGGAAGCTTTTCAGGGCAGCCAGAGATACTTCATTGTTTTTGCTGAGTGCAGCTGATTGTATATGGTCAAGAAGAACATCCCATGCTCTTGAAAAATCTCCTGTATTGGGAAGAGAAAAACAAAATCTATCAAAATGGTCAAGATTTCTCAGACTATTGCAAACTTTACAATTTATTTTTCTGTTTAAATTCTTATAAAACTGAAGAAATATGATCAAGTACTAAGGTACTAACAGTGTGAATTAAAATCAATGAAACCTTGGAGCGCCTGGGTGGCTCAGTCAGTTAGGCCTCTGACTTCAGCCGTCTGACTTCGGCTTGGGTCATGATTTCATGGCTTGTGAGTTCAAGCCCCATGTTGGGCTCTGTGCTGACAGCTCAGAGCCTGGATCATGCTTCGGATTCTGTGTCTCCCTCTCTGTCGGTCCCTCCTGTGTTCTTACTCTGTCTCTCTCAAAAATAAATAAAAAAATTTTTTTAATTAAAAAAAAAGAAAATCAATGAAACCCAAATATCAAGTAAAAATTTTTTTTCAGATCTAGGGACAAAGGGCACCAAGAAGAGGATGAGTATAGCAATGTTTTGGTCTTAAGAACAAAACTCTATAGGGGCACCTGTGTGGCTCAGTTGGTTGAGACCAGTTCTTGATTTAGGTTCAGGTCGTGACCCCAGGGTGGTGGGATCAAGCCCCAGGTCATGGGATTGAGCTCTGCATCAGGGACTCTGCACTGAGCGTTGAGCCTACTTGATTCTTTCTCTCTCTCTGCCTCCTTCCCTCACTTATGCTCTCTAAAATTAAAAAAAAAAAATTAAATAAAAAATATTAAAAACAAAACTCTATAAATGTATATACACATGTTCACACTATTTCCTAGTTATTTCTGCCTACGGAAAACAGAATAAAAATGTAAGAGGGTAAAAACAAAAGCTTTTCAGTAACAACTTTGATTTACTCATCTACCTTTATTTAATGATTAAGATAAGATGTTCTCACTCTTAAACATATTGGAAAAGTTACAAATTATAACAGAATAATATGTATTTTTTTATTGGCCTAAGTTTTTAAAATACACTATGCTCTACTCATGAAATCTCAACTTCACGCCTTTTCATATTTTAATAACTTAGAGCTGCAGAATTCTTCTTTTATTTCGTTGTAGAATTTTCTTAAACATTTCTTCCCAATTACAGTGAGTCACCAGAAGAAAGTGCACCATAAAGAAGAGACTGTCTTTTTACAACTTTGAGTCTAGATCTGCTCCTCTCATGTGAAATGGAGTCTGCTGACCCACCCACAGCAGAGTATGGGCTGAGTGGCAATTGTTGGCTTCCACTGATCAATCCAATCTCTTGTTCTACTCCTATGATCAGGTAAGCACATTTATGTTGAAGTTCTTTACAGCCACATGTAGTCTGTTTCTATGAAACCCAGCAAAAATGACCTTGTTCCTAGAGCAATTTACCCCAATGGCTTTGTTAACAGAATGGCTTATTACCCACATACATGCATTTAACACAAAAATCAGAAGAACTGACATTTTCCAAAGCAGGGTGACATAAGTAGGCTGTGAAATACATAAATAATTAAGGTTTAAAGTCATTTCGCAAAGGCTATAAGTGAGTAAATTTTTAAATTTTTCCTCATATTTCTGAGGAAGCAATCAGTTAACAGAAAAGCTGGAAGTAGTTCTGGGATGAAACAATAGGTACTACTCTGCCTATACAGGACAAAAAATAACACCTGGCCAGTTATATGCCTCTTCCTTTCCACGTTTTTTTTTTTTTTTTTTAATTAAAAATTGAGGTATAACTTACATACAATAAAAAACAGATTTTTTAAAAGTTTGTTTATTTTGAAAGTGAGAGCACGTGTGTGCAAGTAGAGAAGGGGCAGAGAAAGAGGGAGAGAGAGAATCCCAAACAAATAGGCTCTGCTCATGGGGCTCGATAGGAACCATGAGACCATGACTTAAGCTGACATCAGAATGGGGACTCAATCTCATATTTAGAATATTCCATACCACAGGAAGGAAAACCCTGTAATTCCTCTTTTAAAATATTCTATACCTAGGAAAAAGTACACATTCTAAAAGACTAGATGTAAGTATATATTGTTCATGGTTATGTTGAAAATATGAACCTTATTCTAAAATAATATAGACCATTTTCCAATATTCAAATTATAAAAAACTACTAAGGCTACACAAACAGCCTTCATTTTTAAAAAACTAGATCTTTATTAGGTTTTACATTTATTTATTTATTTATTTAATTTTTGATGTTTGTTTTTGAGAGACAGAGTGTGAGCAGGGGAGGGCAGAGAGAGAGAGAAGGAGACACAGAATCCGAAGCTGGCTCCAGGCTCTGAGCTTTTAGCACAGAGCCTGATTTGGGGCTTGAACCCACCGACTGAGATCATGACTTGAGCCGAAGTTGGGTATTTAACTGACTAAGCCACTCAGGTGCCCCATACTTTTAAAAATTTTTAATGTTTATTTTTGAGAGAGAGAGAGAGAGAGAGAGACGGGGGGGGGGGGGGTGAGGGGCAGAGAGAGAGAGAGAGAGAGAGGGAAACACAGAATCCAAAGCCAGCTCCAAGCTCCAAGCTGTAAGCCCAGAGACTGATGTGGGGCTCAAACTCATGAACCATGAGATCATGACCTGAGCCAAAGTCTGACACTTAACCAACTATGCCACTCCGGTGCCCCAGGTTTTAGCTTTTAAAATAAAGTAACTATGATGGAAGTTTTTTGGTTTTTGTTTTTTTAAGTTTATTTTGAGAGAGAGAACATGAATAGGGGAGGGGTAAAGAGAGAGGAAATGAGAGAGAATCCCAAGCAGGCTTCACACTCAGGGCTCATATTCATAAAGTGTGAGGTCATGACCTGAGCCAAAATCAAGAATCCGACGTTTAACCAACTGAGCCATCTAGGTGCCCTATCACAGACGTATTAAAAATGATGCTTATTTTGTCAAAACTCAGCAAATATATAGTTAAGACTGGTACATTTCATTTTATGTAAATTTTATATGGAAATAAAAAGCTAGGATTTTTATATACATTTAACATTAAGCTCTAGGAGAGCAAAAAGGATCAAACATTAGAGACCACTTTTGGTAAAAAAAGGAAAAAATGAACATGAAGAACACACAAAACTGCTGATGGAAAGAATAAATATGCTTATGCTTTAACATAAACAGGAACAAAAAAGCCAAATATAAAATAATAATTTGTAAAAATGCAATAATATGTACAGCATGCTCATAATTTTATAAACCAGTATTTCTGTTCCATTCACTTTTCTCTACCCCCCTCACCACTATCATCAGAACTGAAGGTATAATCTACAGTGGGGCTTCTCAATCTCAGTATTATTGACATTTACACATTCTCTCTGCCTATAAAATTCTTCACATTTCATCCTACCCTTGCCTGATGGAACTACTACTGACCATTCAGACCTCAGGTAAAATACTGCTTCCTTAGGGAAGCTTACCTGGAACTCATAGGCCTGGTCAAATAACTATTATAAGCTTACAAAGCACCACTCCTTTGTAGCATTTATCACTGTAGCAATTTTGCATTTATTTATGTAATTACAGTTATTCCCTTATGCCCATGACAACAAAGATGTTGTGTATTTTATTCATCATTGTATCCCCTAGAGGCTAGCCCATATGAGGTAAATTACACATTTTCTCAACAAAATGAATGAAACTGTGTATGCTTATGCACACACCACACATAAACAAAAACTGACATTAAGACATTATTCTTGGGAAGTAGCATTATATACAAATTTTTTTAAAATCTCCTAAATTTTTCAAATTGCCTTTAAAATGAGTTACTTGTTTAACTAGAGGGAAAAATGCATATATACCTAAAGGTTGCAGTAAATATCTTCTAGTGTTAAAGATTCTTGCTACTCCGGCCAATGTTAAAACCCAGGTCTCTGCCCACTGCTTCTCTGCTGTGTCCCTTGAATGATGAATGAGAATATTCCCACCTCCAGACTCAATCTTTTCTTTGTCTGCAGTGGTAGAAGATTCCCGAACTCGGTCCAACAGATGAAAGAGAACCTGAATATTTATAAAAATGCATATAAAAATAACATAGCTTAAATAAAAGCATAGCAACTAAGAACTGTCACAACAAAAGTCACAAGAAATTACATCAGACAGATCAATCCAATATATTAGAAAAAATAGAAGTATTATATTAAGTTTATACTTGAAGTTATAGAATATGAAAAATGTTTTAATTTGATTGGATATTTTCTAAGACTTGTTGACGTATCAACAGAGCATCTATGGGGTAATGTGTAAGAAGGGACTGAAGCTAAGGAATTCAGTCCAGGCAAAAAACAGAATTATAGAAGACATCTAAATAGAGGTTATAACTCAAGTTTCGGGACTAGATGAGGGTGCTTGAAAATATCAAGCAGGAAGTGTCTGGGACTTGGAGAATGTTTACATTTAAAGCGTAGATTCAGGGGAAGGAGTTGAAGAAAAAAAATAAAAATGAAAAAGACAAGCAAAAGCATTCTGTGAAACAGAAGCCAAGGGAAGAGAAATTTCAAGGAGAAAATAGCCAACAGTATTAAATGCTACCAAAAAAAAAAAAAAAATGAGTAGGATAAGAACTAAACTTAGGGCGAACATTTTGGCAATTAGAAGACTACCTGTAGCCTATGAACAATTTCTGTGGTTCTCAAAATATGGTCTCAGAACCAACAGCATAGCATCACCCAAGAAATTCACAGACATGCAAATTCTCAGGCTCTGTGACAGGGGGATCAAAAAAAATCACAAACTCTGGGGGTCTGGGGGTGGTAAGACTTCAAGGGGACTCTGTTACTAAGGTTTAAGAGGCTTTGAATTAGAATAATCTAGAAATCATATTAAAGGGTCAAGAGAATGCAGGAGAGGTGAGGAAGGAAAAAAATTCACTGAGAATTAGGCAGCAAGATTAACAATAAAGCTGTTTAAAATGAAAATAGGAATCAGAGAAAATATCAGTTTGTTTTTTAAAATACTAGTAAGGGAGACTAAAGCATGTTTATGATTAGAATAAGAGCCAACAGATAGAGCTGAAACAGAACACAGAGGAAGGAGAAGAGATTTTAATTATTTTTATTAGTAAATGCACATTAATTTTTTAAATGTTTATTTACTGATTTGGAGAGAGAGACACAGCAAAAGAGAACGTGAGCGGGGGGGAAAGGCAGAGAGAGAAGGAGACAGAATCCCAAGCAGCTCCACATCATCTGCCCAGAGCCCAAAGCATGGCTACATTATTAATTTTTTAAGAAGACATTCTGGAGTCTTTTTTATTAAATTGAAGAAAAATTGTTAAATACAATTAGGATTTACTATGTTGCCTATTACCAAACTTAACTGATCTCAGATTCACAAAAGCAGTGTAAAGACGATGAGCAGAATTTTATTTTATTTATTTTATTTTATTTTTCAGGTTTATTTTTAAGTTTATTTAGTTTGAGAGAGAGAAAGAAAGAGAGAACACACACGTGAGGAGGGAAAGGACAGAGTGGGAAAGTAAGGATTATAAGCAGGTTCCTGCTGTCAACACATAGCCCAACACGGGGCTCGATCCCATGAACTGTGAGATCATGACCTGAGCCAAAATCAAGAGTCAGATGCTTACCTGACTAAGGCACCCAGGTGCCCTTGAACAGACTTGTATTAAAATGGAACAGACAGAACCAAAAAGGAAACCAAAGAGGAGATGCTCAATAATAAGCTGTTAGTTTTGTAAAAAAGGCTTAGAGGATAAAAAAGAAAAAGAAAAAATGAAACTGTATATTTAATGAACATACAGAATTTAACACTTAGAGGTTACTTCTGTTTGCTTAGTCTGCAAGTAAATTTCACTATTGTTGATATTCTTTCATTTATAAAATTCGTAGTTGATTACATTTCAATTATGTGGTTTTGCCACTTGGAAAAACAGGGAGAAAAAAGGGACAAAGGCAGAAATCAGAGACAGATATTAAGAGATGAAGATAGAAAAAGAGAGAATAGGCTTTCAATATGTAATTTGCTCCATGGTGTAACTTATAGCAGGACAAAACTAACATTTTGTCTGGCCAAAAGCACAAATGCATGGAAATTCTTCTTTAAAAATTAATAAGAACAAATTTAATCTAAAAATTTTTAAATCTGTCTCAAATGCTAATAACTCAGGCTAATACACAATACCTTCCAAATAACAGTATGCCATGTTGAATGCTGTAACAAAGTTCCATGTGCACCAATTGTTGAAAACAGAGTTTGCCCTGCACTTTTCCTCACAGCAGGACGGGGGTCCACACATAGTTCACCCAATTTTGCATAAAGACACAGCCACAAGCAATCAAACGGTGGTGCAGGGTGGAAGGGCCGATTTAAAACCACTCCTTTTTCTTCTGCCTGTTTTTGCTGTGCTGCCTCTTCTTTATTTAATTCCTTTTCAATAGTTTCCCCTCTTTGGAAAAAATAATCTGAAATATTCCACTAAAGAGCAAAGTAGAAAAATACCATTTCACTCACAGATTTTATTTTAAACACATAAATAAATATTCAATACATGATTGGTTGCTTTAACTTTCAGAAACAAAACCTTAAAAAGTCACTTCAGAAATTCCTTTTCTAGCAGAATAGATTTGAAAACATCTCTGTCATATGTCTCCATCTGATTTCAGGAGAATATGGGGAAACAATCTTGTGCTGACATTAATATTTTTAAATATTTTTGTTATGAAACATTTCAAGAACATACAAAATAAAACAAAACAAAAAACAGGGAAAATGTATCACCATATGAATGTACCCAAAACCTATTATTAACATTTTGGCATATTTATTTCGTGCCTATATTTTAAAATTTTTTTTTTTTTCAACGTTTTTTATTTATTTTTGGGACAGAGAGAGACAGAGCATGAACGGGGGAGGGGCAGAGAGAGAGGGAGACACAGAATCGGAAACAGGCTCCAGGCTCCGAGCCATCAGCCCAGAGCCTGACGCGGGGCTCGAACTCACGGACCGCGAGATCGTGACCTGGCTGAAGTCGGACGCTTAACCGACTGCACCACCCAGGCGCCCCACGTGCCTACATTTTATAAAAAATTAATCATGATACCATTATGACACCAAAAAAATTATTAACAGTTCTTTAATATCATTTAATGACATTTTATAATTTCATAGAACAATTACTATATCCTAACGTAGCTTATGACCTCATTCTCAACCACAGTACAGTGTATGAATTAATGAGAATTACACCAATGATAAAAATGTAGAGAATCCTATAAACATAAATATAAGAGGTGACACCAGGCAGTAATATAGTCAACACTGAATTAAATACTCTTTGGGAGGGATTCTATATGTGTGCTTATTTTCTTTCCTATGATTACATTTTAATAGTAACTTATCTAGCTTGTGAGGGATATCTGACTTTAAAATTTTCTGGCTTATAGAGGCGTCTGGGTGGCTCAGAAGGTTAACAGTGTCAGACTCTTTCATTTCAGCTCAGGTCCTGATCTCGTGGTTCAGGAGTTCAAGCCCCACGTTGGGCACCTCGCTAACAGTGCTGAATCTGCTTGGGATTCTCTCTCCCTCTCTCTCTGCCCCTCTCTTGCTCATGCTCCCCCACTCAAAAATACATAAACTTAAAAAATAAATAAATAAATAAGTAAAAACTTTTGGCTTATAATAAACTTTTAAAAATGTAAATAATTGCCTTCAAATGCATTTATATTAGAAACAGCTTTGTTTATTAATGTAATATTAATAACATCCTAACTTAGATTTTACTTCTACATTCAAAGTGAGTAAAATGAGGCTCAAAAGGTCAGTCATTAAACAATTAACAACAGGCACAGAGAATTAAAATACAAGTATATCTGTTCCCACAGTCAAGGCTCTTCCATTAACATATGCCTTCTAGTAGCTAACGAAGCAGAGTGGATGAACTACGGGACCATGTAAAGACTTTTATTGGAGCTTTATTTACTAAATAAGTAGTACATGAAAATGTTGCTACTAAAACAATATTGAAAATCAATTAATCCTTACACGAGAGTCAAATAAATATTTCTCTTTTATGTACTATTACTTGTTTACTAAATCCTCTCATGACAAGCCTTTTAAAGCAAAATTTCAGCTCAATAGATAAAAATTATTCCAAATATTCTATCAATGAATTATTTCTTAAATTATGTCATTTAATCCTTCATGCAAAATAAAAGTTTAGCACTTAAATGTCATTCAAACAACCCCATAAAACAAAAAGCCTATTTGCTTAGCATTCATTCTTAATTGCCTAACAATGATTTCTAAATTATATGATCACAAGAAAGGCAGTAATACTTACCAATAAACCTATTGAAGTTAAACTAATATTAAGTTCTTGGTTATGAAGTCCAAAGCTACCTGCTACATCTACAACAATCTGCAGGCATGTGCAAGGCATTGTTGGTAGAAAATCTGTCACAACCAACTGAAGACACTGGAATGCAGTTCGTATCAAGGATTCTCTAAAAAAAAAAGAAAAATAAATATATATTTATGCACTTAAAAGAAATGTAAGTAAAAATATACACCTTACAATAATTTGAACCAAGTTAAATTCTATTCTAAAATTTGAACAAGAGGGGTGCCTGGGTCGTTCAGTAGGTTAAGCATCAGATTCTTGATTTCAGTTCAGGCCCTGATCTCAAGGTTCCTGAGTTCGAGCCCCATGTCAGGTTCCTCATTGACAGTGCAGAGTCTGCTTGGGATTGTCTTTCTCTGCCCCTCCCTTGTTCATGCTCTCTCTCAAAATAAATAAAAATAAACTTTAAAATTTGGACCAAAAAATCTCCCCTAATATAGGTCATACGGTATTTTAACATTTACATAAATGTAAAAGAGATACTTATACTTAAATAAATTAACAAACAAAACTGAAGAAAGGATTTTGTATCAACCAGCCAAACAAAAGTTAGACATTAACAAAAAAAGGAAATTGACTATAGCTACTTTCTCACCACTATATCCCACAAATCTAGCATGGTGCCCAGCATATATGCAAACAGACACTTAATGAAAATGAGTTCCCCATTCTTTTTTATGCATATCTCATTTAAAATAATCCATCTAGTCTGCATAAGAAAATAGTATACTTTGAATTTCAAATGAAGAGAATAAGAAGTATTTGACTTTAGGGGCACCTGTGTGGCTTGTTCCTTGAGTGACTGACTTTGGCTCAGGTTACGATTTCATGGTTCATTGAGTTCAAGTCCCTCATTGGACTTTATGCTATCAGTGCAGAGCCCACTTCAGATCCTCTGGCCCTCTCTCTCTGCCCCTTCTCTGCTTGTGGTCTCTCTTTCTCTCTCTCTCTCTCTCTCTCTCTCTCAAAAATAAATAAACATTTTTTTTTTTAAAGAAGCATTTGACTTTAGAGAGAAATGGCAGTGGGGAAAAATAATAACAAAAGTGAATTATAATAGCTAACACTTACTGTTTGCTATGTCATGTACTTCCTGTTTTACATGTACTAAATAATATCTTACAACAACATCCTATTTTATAACTGCACTGTAAATTAGGAGAAGAAATTTTAGCTTGATTTAAGCTATCGCTGGCTTCCTTCCACTTTAATCATCCCAGTATTTTGTAGAATTTAAGGAAATTTACTACTACAAATAAATAAGAAAGATCAATTTTCCATAATAGATAGTCTCAAGCATTTCAACCATACAAAACTCCTCAACTAGTCATCATGTAAGATGGCATGAGTTCTGCTGCAGAATGAGACAAATATATCAACACATCTAATAGACCTTTCCACTGCAATGTTTCACTTTAAACTAAACAAGTCCATTTTGCTCTTCCTTCCGTATTTACTACTTAGTTAATACCACCACCATTCATTAAGCTGCCTAAGTCAGAAATATGGGAGTCATTCCTTATTCTATTTCCTATTTCACCCTTCACCTCTATAGTGAATCTGCTAAGTAGCTCAAATCCATCTCCTCCTGTCTTTTTTTTTTTTTTTAACATTTATTTATTATTGAGAGACAGAGAGAGACAGAGCATGAGCATGGGAGAGGCAGACAGACTGGGAGACACAGAATCCAAAGCAGGCTCCAGGCTCTGAGCTGTCAGCATAGAGTCCAATGCGGGGCTAGAACTCACAAACTGGGAGATCATGACCTGAGCCGAAGTTAGATGCTTAACTGACTGAGCCACCCAGGCGCCCCATCATCTCCTCCTTTCTATCTCTAGAGAGCACTACAGGCTCTCTCATTTCCCCCCACCCCTCCAGGGTACTGTTAAAGTGATAGAGCTCAAATGCACATCACAATGTTCCTTTGCTTAAAACTCCTAAATGTCTCTCAAATGTACTGAGGACAAATCCAAATACATAGTTTATAAAAGCATGTAAGGTCCCTTATAATTTTGGCTCAGTCCCACTCCAGGGACACAGGCTCTTCCCACTGGAATCGTATTCTTTGGAGCATAACAGACTATTCTTATTAGGATCCTAACATAGACCTTGTTCCTTTTCCATAAGATTCTAGTTTTAGAGCAAGAGCTACCCAACTGTGTAATCATAGAAACTAGCAAGCATAGTATTTAGAATATACTAGGCACAGAATAAATGAACAATAAAATTTTAAAAGTCACTTAAAAGCAAATTCTTAGATTTCCCAATATATGCAGAGAAGTCCTAAGTGTTAATTTATATCTTATCAAATATTTATTTTAATAATATAAACCCCAATCTTTGGATGTGTTACAAAATTTTTTAGCTTGGTGCATTTATATTAATTATGAACTTTGTATTCTTGTACAAATGTCAAATAAACAGCAATTTTTCCATCCTTCCAAAACAAAGGTGAGCCCTAATAATTCACTCCAACCAACTGGAGGTAGGATTAAGAAAAAATGATTCTAGATCTTAGACTTAAACAGGAAGGGCATACATAAAAAATTACCACTTCTGCAACATTTTAGGATGAATTCATTCTTTACCTCTATTACTTTCTGGATGTTAGTTTTAAAAACTTACCCTTGATCATTTCTGATTGCTCCCATGACTCCAAGCACTAATGGCCATCCAGGCCCAAGACTGTCTCCCTGACTCTGAAGAATCTGTAACACACATTCTAATTGCTTAAGTCGGATATCTGGATGGTTAATACTGGACATTTCTTTCAATGGGTTCAATAAAAGCAACTGTAGTCTCTGAAAAGAGGGCAGGAAACTAATTAGAAAGAGAAGCTTTATTGTTACTTTTTAAATTTAAATTCACCTCCACTCGGACTATAAGAGTAAATAAAAACTTTTCTACTAAAACAAACACTGATTTCTCTGAAGTAATTAAGAGATTTATATGTCACCTTTTTTTAAAAATAAGAGAAATAAAAACCTATCTTTAACATGTTAAATTTCAGATTAAATGGAGTGACTATGCGTTAAAGGACACTAATTAAAGACCCATATAGAAATTAATCTCAATAAAGGAAATGTGTCTATATACATCTAGCTATATCTGGAGAGAGGAAATAATCCCCAATTTCTAAAACTATCTTTCATAATTTACTCTGTTAATATACATCACGTTTTGTTTGTTTATTTTGAGCAGCAGGCAAAAGTTTATTAGAATATACAATTAGAAAGGAAGAATAGTAGGAAAGCTGTCTTTACAGAGAGGGGACATTCAAAAGTGAATGCCCCTATATCACATACATTTAAATTTAAAATTCTTAATACTACTGGGGCGCCTGGGTGGCGCAGTCGGTTAAGCGTCCGACTTCAGCCAGGTCACGATCTCGCGGTCCGTGAGTTCGAGCCCCGCGTCGGGCTCTGGGCCGATGGCTCGGAGCCTGGAGCCTGTTTCTGATTCTGTGTCTCCCTCTCTCTCTGCCCCTCCCCTGTTCATGCTCTGTCTCTCTCTGTCCCAAAAATAAATAAAAAAAAAAAAAAAAAAAAAATTCTTAATACTACTAAAAAGTGAGTAAGTATGGTACCCATTAACAAAGACAGCGTCAAACGATTAGAATCCACTGGAGTAAAGACAGCATTCTTTTCTAGTCCTTTCAAGACCTGAAAGCACTTGCATCATTTTTACCTGTTTTCTCTTAAAGGATTCATTTATTTCGTTCACTGATTGAAAAAACATTTAAGCTCTCACCTATGTGTCAGGTATTACAGTGAATAGGATTTGGTTAAGGGTTTTCTTTTCAAAAAACTTAAACTGTAACAGGAAAAAAATATGAAGTCACTAAAATTTAAGCTTTGTAAGAACATATATCTTTTCTGTCTTGCTCATCATTCTATTCCAAGAGCTAAATCACTAGGTAGCATCTTGTATGTACTCAGTAACTATGTATTGAGTAAATTTATAGAATACAATCACCATCTTCATTCCTACTCAATCTTCAAACAAAAGAACTTCAGTGGACTTTTAAAAAACCGTATAAGAGATCTATAAATGATTATATGAGTCAGGACAAAGGACTCAAGACAAAAATAAATTGGGGAAGTACAAAGGAACTTTTTAAATTATTTAAAAATAAAAACTTATTTTATTGTACTTGTCTCTTCTACCACTTGCTTTTCTCCCCATGTAAGGATAATTAGAGAAAAAAATTAGGAATAGTTAGGGCCCAAAGCAAGGAGGCTAATAAAGTAGGGCTTCAAAATAAAGTCTTAGCAATGCATGAACAGGGAAACTTCCACAATGGGAGCCCAATTCTAAGTAATTTAGAAGCTTTAATTCTGTGTCATTCACAAGAAGGTTTTCATGATTTTTAATAAAGATAATCCTAAAAATCCAGACATACCAGTCTTCTGTATGATATCCATGGCCTACATATAAAATATTAAACAACACCCATTCTCAGAATATCATCGATTTGATAAATTAAGAAAAAGACTACACATAGGAGAGGATGATTTTACATTAAAAATTTTTTTAAAACAAGGTAACTTTTTTTTTCTTACCTGGTTTTGTGAAAGTGGAGGATCATGACTAAATGTTAATCCTGCTTTAATAAGTGAAGTTAAAGCTTCTGCTCCCCATTCTCTCATTCGAGAGTTTGGATGCTGGCACACCTGAAGACAAAACATTGAACAAAAATTAAATATTTAATTTGTACACTTAAGCTACATATTACACATCAACTGAGAAAAGAAAAATTTAAATATAACATTTTGTATTCTTTCACATTTTAAAAATTATATGAAATGTTCACCAATAAGGGCTGAATAAAAAATTGTATCTAAAATGGAAGTAAGCTTACCTTCTGTATAAGGGGCAAAGGAAGCAATAAAGAGACAGAAAATAAAAGATGAAACTAAACAAGTCACAGAAAAAAAAGGATTTCAAAAAAGTAAATTATATCATCAGAGTAAACAAAAGCAGCAAGCTGATACTAAGGTTCTTAATCAGGCCAACCCTCATAATCAAATAATATGCTAAGATTTTAAAAACTTATTTTTGTGCCATTTGATGAGAATGTCTAGGACAAGAAAATCTGCATTTTTCCTCTATAATAATTCATAAAAGTAATCCCAACAAAATGGGGGAAAAAAATAAAGAAAAGTTCAAGCTCATTTGTTTCTCTTATGAAGAGTAATACCTTTCCTAGCTTACTAAAATAATACAAAATGATCGTGGAAACTAAACCTAAAGTTAACATACACACGCATACTAACAGAAGCAACCATTACTGAGAATCAGCTAATTATTACCAGTCACTCCAACTTGAACACAAGAGTATACAAATCCAGACGAAATTCCCTGGCACTATCTACAATTAGTGATACCACACAGGCTTTTTCCCTTTAGAGAAGAGCTATCTCAGAATCACAGGAAAGGTTATAAAGGAACAGTGTTTATAATGAACTCTCAGCTCCAAATGCCTTAAAGTTTCAGAACTAGCTGAAACTGAGGTGGATCAAGAGACTCTGTAACAAAAGAAAGAGGACCCAAGCTAACAGCTAGAGGAGACTTCAGAGATTTCACTGATGTGTCACCCATTATCAGTCCAAAACACCAACCTATTCCTTCCCCAAGGCAATCATTGCAAAACTTTAGTCCCTAATGAAATACACAGACATAAAGACAAGGGGGAAAAAGTTAATGTTGATTGTTCACATGATCATCCAGAATCCATAGTTCAATGTGTCTGTCTTTATTCTTAACAAAAGTAAATACAGCATTTAAGAAAAAAGAAGTTACCTCAAGTAGATGGCCAGTTAGAGGTCTCCAAAGAATTTCTATTCGGTGCATGTTAACTAGACCAGTTTCTAACAATTTGGCAACAGCAAAAAGAGATGGTTCCTAGAGAGAAAACATATTGCATTTTGATATTGTAAGAAATTTTTAGTACCTCAACTATAAATAAAACTGACGATACTCTGAAAAGCATGACTATAATTAATATATAATTAGTATAAATTAGCAATAATCATAACAGAACCTTAGTTATCATGAGACAAGCCTTTCTGAAACCCACCCTCAAGTATCCAGGATAGATTCTAATTATAAAATTTGGTTAGGAAGAGAATGCTTTCATGAGAAAAAAGTGAAAAATTCAAAATTATTCCAGACATAGAGTGGCTACTCTTCTGACCAGAAGGAAAGATGCATTCTGTTATAGACTAAACTGTGTCCCCTTAAAAAATATCTATGTTGAACCCTACCCCCGAGGTGATGGTCTCTGGAGACAGGGCCTATACGGGGGTAATTAAGGTTAAGTGAGGTAATAAGGTGAAACTCTGGTAAGATAGGATTAGTGTCTTAAGAGACACCAGAGAGCTTCCTGGCGTGCTCTTGAGCACTCCTTCCCACCATGTGAAGACCCAGTGAGAAGACTGCTATCTTTCAAAGCAGGAAAAGAGTCCTCACTTGAGGACCACCATGCAGTGAGAAGACTGCTATCTTTCAAAGCAGGAAAAGAGTCCTCACTTGAGGACCACCATGCTGGCATCTTGATCTCAGACTTACAGCCTAGGCTGATTGATATATATTCTTACTAGTGTAGTCTTCAAATGTCCAGGTTTTATGTGTGAATGTCAGGAAGTATGAAAAAATCCGAAAAGAAACAACAGAGACCAGGGGAAAGAAGTATAGAATCAGGAATGAGGCAGATATTGGAACTGTGAGCTTAGGAAATAACAGAAAAAATACCAGAGACAGGTGACAAACCCCTCTCCTCAGTTGCTAGCATTTCACCAACCAGAAAAGGAATCAGTATTGTTTTAAGACAAATTTGGCCAGGCTGACCTTTGCTGCATGTACTAATGTTACAGGCACCCTAAAAATTTGTGTGGTAGACGAATGTACCATTGTAGAAACAGTATGATACAGTGGTTAAGACTGACATTTGTGAAGTTTTAATTGACTAGGACCTCATTTCAACTATACCACTTAATAGCTATGTAACTTGAATAAGTTACTACTTTCACTAAAATTTTTAAAATTTTTTTAATGTTTATTTAAAAGCAAGAGAGACAGAGCATGGGCAGGGGAGGGGCAGGGGAGGGGCAGAGAGAGGGAGATGCAGAATTCCAAGCAGGCTCCAAGCTCCGAGCTGTCAGCACAGAGCCCGAAGCAGGGCTCGAACTCACAGAACATGAGATCGTGACCTGAGCCAAGTCAGACGCCCAACCGACTGGGCCACCCAGGCGCCCCTCACTAAAATTTTTTAAATCTATACAATGGGGTAAAAATATACAGAGACAACCACATGTTAGAAAGTATCTGGCAGATAATAAGTCCTCATAAATGTTGCCTAGTATGATTTTCTTCTCCTCCTCCTCCTTCTTAGCCCCAACATGGGGCTTGAACTCACAACCCTGGGATTAGGAGTCAGATGCTCTACCAACCGAGCCGGCCAGCCACCTCATTCTTCTGCTAATTCTAACCAGGATGAACACAGGAATTGTGTGGCATTTAAAAAAATGTACAAGTTCAGAGCCTGGAACCTGGTTCGGATTCTGTGTCTCCCTCTCTCTCTGCCCCTCCCCTGCTCACACTCTAATTCTCCTTCTCCCTCTCAAAAATAAATAAACATCAAAAAAAAAATTTTTTTTTTAAATGTACAAATGCCCACACCTCATAACCAAAGATTCTTATTCAGAAAGCCTAGAATGTATTCCCGGCATTTGCATTTTTAAAAAACTCCACAGCAGACTTTGATGCCCACAAAAGTTACAGCCACTAGTGAAGTGGTTAAGAATAAAGCTCTAGAATGAGACCTATGGGGGTTCAAATCCAAGTTCTAACAATTACTAAATATGTGATCCCAGGCAGATTACTTAAACTCTCTATTTTCATATTTCATCTGTAAAAAGGGGAAACTACCGCCAAACCTCACAGAGTTGTTTTAAAGTATTAAATTAAACATTTAAGTGCCTGGCATACAGTAAACTATGAAGAATATTTTTGTCATTGTTATACTGAGTTTGGTAATATGTCTGCACAAGTATCATCCACCACACCTTCTTTCAGGGAAGAATTTGCAAGCTTCATCATAAGCTACTTCTCAACACATTAGCAAAAATTCCTGAAATGAGGACCAAAAATGAGATGACTTTAAATCCACACTAAAGAACACTGATATATATATCTTTCGTTTTAATTTTTTTTAATTTTTTTAATGTTTATTTATTTTTGAGAGAGAGAGACAGAGAGAGAGAGAGATAGCGATCATGAACAGGGGAGAAGCAGAGAGACAGAGAGAGACCCAGAATCTGAAGCAGGCGCCAGGCTCTGAGCTGTCAGCGCAGAGCCCAATGCAGGGTTAGAACTCCCAAACTGTGTGATCATGACCTGAGCCGAAGTCAGATGCTCAACTGACTGAGCCACCCAGGCATCCCAATATATATATCTTTAATCCCTAGAATGTTTAACTCACTCAGAAGAGCTGACATTGTCAAAGTTTTTTTTAATAATTAAGAAAAATATAAAAGTTTCTAATTTTAACATCTGCATATTTATAATAATTTTTATAAAAAGCACAACTGAATAATGAATTGTTCTTTGCCTCCATTTAAACATTTTTTAATATTTTTATAACATTACAACATTAATACATGCAGCAAAGGTCAGCCTGACCATATTTGTCTAAAATTTTTATAGTTTATATTTTTATAAATTTTTATTTCCATTCCACATTCATCACTTCGCTTTATAATATTAAATCCTAAAACAGAGAAACGAGAATCCATTCTCAGGAACATAATCTCCATTCCAACGCATCCATTTTTTCAACATTTGTTCCTTCTAAGCCTCCCTGAAATATATCTGCTCCAACCACTCTCTTGAAATTGTATTCTTCCAGCATAATTATAAACATCAAATCCCTATTTTTCCTCAATTCTCATTGATCTTTGACTTCCTGTAACATTTTTCTTTTGATTTCCATGAACTTGCTCTTTCTTATGTAAATTATACCATTCCTTCAATATCCACCTCCAATAACAAACCAATTCATGTTAATTAATCTTAATTCTTTTAGTAGAAATATGCACTTAGAAACATCTTCTATAATAGGACACTAAAGATTCACAGAGTATGTCTCACATCACTTAGTATCTATAACTATTTATTTAGACTCTTATACCACTTAAACTACCACTTAACCATGAGCCAGTAGTTCACATGCTGTTAGAAAGTAAAAATCTTAAATATCCTTTATATTTCTTAGCACTATCATGTATGCAGTACACATACCATGGTTACTGAGTTAATACGTAAATCTCAAGACATTACCACAGAAACTTGCTCATATTTCATTAAAGTACTCTATTAAAAATATATTTGTGCGTTGAGTTAATCTTAAAGATGCAGGATTATTAAGGATATCAAGAAATTTACTACTTTACTGTATTTTATATTACCCATGCCTTAATTTGGAGTAAAGTATAAAACATATTTTCAAACACCTACATGTTTATGTAATACTCTAACTATATGCTATAGTATATGAAACTTCTCCTTAATAAGACCTCATTGGTTAATCTTTAAATGAGTCCTACAGATGACAAGCCACAATACAAAGAATTATAATTGAAGACTAAGCAGACAACATAATTTTGGATCTTACAGATACATGTTAAACAAGTTACAAAGCTGCATTCTCTGCTTTTTAATCATGTACTAGGTATCTTCACTTACTTGTAAATGGTTACACCATATTTATTTTAAAACATAGAAGGCATTTTACATAATTTCTAAAATATAAACAAATCCATATATTCTTGTGCTGTCCAAGTATAATAGAAAATGATATTCTGATTACAGAAAGAAATGCTCTTGAATGCCAATATTCAAAAGTACTATATTCTATTCATTCAGTCAATAAGTAAAGGAAAAATTTAATTTTCAAGGTAGGGAGAATCATTACCTTTACTAAGAAATGATTAGCTCCTTATTTCCATCCCAATGAAGGCAAGAGAAACTGAGACATATATATATATTGATTGACTTAAACCTTGTATTGTCCCAATCATAAATTGAAATTATAAATATTATTGTGACATTCTATGGAATTCATTTATAAATGTGGTATTACATATATTCTTTTAAAAAATGTTTCTTAAAATATTCAGTACACAACAGAAATGGACACAATTTAAATTTACAATACATTAGACATATCACAAACCACGTCATGTCCTCTTCACTCCCTCTTCAACCTAAATGGCAAAGCTCAACACAGACTGGAAGAAAGTATTAGTCCCACTACTAAAATACTAAGATCACTATGAGTGTACATCTTATTTAACTCAATAATGTACCATATTTAAAACAGAAAGACAGAATATCACACCTTATTATTTCCATAGGCCATATCCATTGCTTCTAGGGATAAGGAGCAAAGTGCATTTATTAAATGATGCAATGATACATCATCAAGATACCTATAATGAAAATGAAGAAGTATGACATTCTGATCTAAAATATACAGCTAATAATATTTATTTCAATTTCAAAAACTGATTCTTTTTTTAAAAAATTTATTTATTGTTTAACTTATATCCAAGTTAGTTAGCATATGGTGCAACAATGATTTCAGGAGTAGATTCCTTAATGCCCCTTACCCATTTAGACCACCCCCCCCCCCCACAACCCCTCTAGCAACTCTCTGTTTGTTCTCTGTATTTAAGAGTCAAAAACTGATTCTTACTGTGAGCTTTCAAACAATCTTGAAAGTATATTGGAAATCACTGGTAAATCTGTCATCACTGCTGTTGTGAGAACCTAAAAGAAGAGTACAATTAAATGTAACATATGAACATATTGAGAAGCACAAATACAGTAAGACTAACTACAGCTTACTGTACTGGGTCCTTCTACAGCTCTCCCAGGTTTCAAGGCACCACCACTACTAGGCTTTAATCCCAGAATCCATACAAGATGCTGTGAAATTAAAGAAAAAAAATAACTAAATTTGTAAAATTGTAAAAACCCTAATAACTAAAATTAAAAGTCATTAGTAACTTTTAATAACTAAAATTAAAATCAGAAGTAGGTTTCCAATAATTAAATTTAAATCGGTAACTGCTATTCATATAAAATACTTAAAACACCAAGCATAGGCAGAACTTAGGCCATTAAGAGAAGCCACATCTTTTTTCTTTTCCAACTTTTCCTTCTTCAAACTTACTGTCTATTCTTTAGGCTTCCCCAAACTACCAACAGGCATTGCTTAATTTAATTGGTAGCACCTAGATATAAAAAGAACACTGATCTTTGACTCAGAGCCTACAACATACCTGTAGGGTCGCCAAGACAAGTTGCCATGATGTTCCAAGAACAGCTCCATGGCAGTGTGCCAAGTTAAGTAAAGTCCTCATACACTGGATATTTTTGGAAGTGAGCTATATTTAAATAAATATATATTTGTAAGAATTGTTATGCATTCTTGTAAAGCAGGATTATCATATTCAAATATTTTTTTAAATAAAAAAACAAATATATTAAGAAAATAGGTGTGGATGGTTTGTATAGAACAAATTAATTTGCTTAAAAATTGTGTTACCATCATTGTTATGATAATGTCAGTTGTCTTCTAAAGGTATCGATCATCCAAGTAAAATAAATAACTATAACAACAAAATCTGACAAACAAAAAGAAAGGTACAGGGGACAGAGTTAACAAGGCAGAGTAGTATAGGGACCCTGAGCTTGTCTTGTCCCTGAAACACAGCTAGATCAGCATCAAGACATTTTGAACAGAAATTGAATAAGAAATTGATCTCATGATAAATGCAACAATTTGCATAATATGAGCCAGAGAACTTGGCAGGAATGTCATGCAGAGGGGTGAAATAGGGGAGAGAAAAACCGTGGAGCTGCAGAGTAGGGTGCCATTTTCACAGAGAGAGGGCAGAGAAAGGGGGAGAATGCAGAGCATCAGGATTGCTCAAAAAAAGCACTCCCCACCCCGACAGAAGCTGGAGAGAAAGAGAAGGAAAGAGTGAGAACACTCACAGGGAACTGGACAAAACATCTGTTCTCCAAAACCATTAATGGAGAGAGGGGAGAGGGTTTCAATACCACCAGGGTTCTATAAACAATGGAGCGCAATGTCTGAAGGTTCAGAGATCAGTGCCTGACGATGCTCCAGTGAGGAAGTAGGGCAAATCCCCAGGAGCAGGCAATGTGGACTGAGGGATCCATGTGCAACACGGAGAGAAGCGGTTCTCCTGTCTGGAGTGCGTTTGATAGAGGCTATCTGTCCTCCCCATTGGCAAAAGTCCCAGCAGACCCTGGAGAGCTGTCACATTTACTGATAGTAGAACAAAGGCACCAGAGTGCAGCAAAACTGGCTGGGGTATGATTTACCAAAAACTCTGAGCCACTGCCACTGCATGATCGCACAAATATTTTCTGGGGAAAGCCAGCATCTGGTGATTGCTCAGCGAAACCCTCCCCCAGAGAATCAGTGCAGGTCAAAGATGAAGGTGTCTATGAAGTATGGGGTTTTGAAACACAGCCCCATCTGAGATAAAACTGTGGAGGGAGGCAGTACCTGGCAGGCAGACAGCTTGGACACAGACAGGGTAAAGGCAAGGAGCAGACAGAAGCCTGATACAAAGGAGGGGTACTTGATCACGCATCTGTGAGGGCACGAAATTCCTAATCCAGAGACTAGAGAGCTGGGTTAAGCTATTTTCACCCCTCGCCCATGCATTCGCAGACCAGGATTGACCCCACTGAGCTAAGCAGCACCACCAAGTGAAGAATACAGCTGATACACCAAGCCCTGCCCACCTGCATCCTCCAGAGACATCCCCCAGAAGACCAGCACAAATCCTATCCACGTGCTTAGTCTACTGACCATAGAGTGCGTCAAAGTTTCAGTTCTAGGGGCGCCTGGGTGGCTCAGTCAGTTGGGCGTCCGACTTCGGCTCAGGTCATGATCTCGCGGTCCGTGAGTTCAAGCCCCGCGTCGGGCTCTGTGCTGACAGCTCAGAGCCTGGAGCCTGCTTCAGATTCTGTGTCTCCCTCTCTCTCTGACCCTCCCCCGTTCATGCTCTGTCTCTCTCTGTCTCAAAAATAAATAAACATTAAAAAAATTTTTAAAAAAAGTTTCAGTTCCAGGGGAAACTGGATTTAACTTTATTCGGGTTTCGTTCTGTTTGCTTGTTTGTTGGTTTGTTTTCTTTGCTTCTGTTTTTGCTTATGCTGTTTTCTTTTTTCTTTCTTTTCTTTCTCTTTCTTGGATACATAAAGAGCAATTTTTATCCTATTTTATTTTATTCTATTATTAAACATTTTTTAATTAATTTAAAATTTTAATTTAATTTAATTTAAAAAATTTTACTTTTTTTCCCCTCTTTTTTCTATCAAACCTCTCTCCACAAGAAGACTGAAATACACCTAAGATCTGGCTTCCTTTATTTGATTTTGTTTTATTTTAATATTACTTTATTATTAACTTTTTTCTTCCTTCAAAATGACATGATGAGAAATTCACCCCAAAAGAAAGAAGAGGAAGAAATGATGGCCAGGATTTAATCAACACAGATATAAGTAAGACGGTCTGAACTAGAATTTAAAACCATGATTATAAGAATACTAGCTGGGGTTGAAAACAGAATAGAAGACACCAGGAAATCTCTTTCTGCAGAAATAAAAGAGCTAAAATCCTGTTAGGATGAAATTAAAAATGCTATAACCGAGATACAATCTCAAATGGATGATATGACGGCAAAGATGGATGAAGCAGAGCAGTGAATCCGTAATTCAGAAGATAAAATTATGGAAAATAATGAAGCAAAAAAAAGAGGGAAACAAAGGCGAAAGATCACCATACAAGACTTAAGAGAACTGAAAGATTTATTAAGGAGGAATAATATTCATATCATAGGAATCCCAGAAGATGAAGAGAGAGAAGAGGGGCAGAAGGTTTATGTGAGCAAATTATAACTAAAAACTTTCCTAATCTGGGGAAGAACACAGACATCAAAATACAAGAAGCACAGAGAACTCCCACTGGACTGAACAAAAACTAACCATCACCAAGGCATATTGTAGTCAAATTCACAAAATACACAGACAAGGAGATGATCATGAAAGCAGAAAGTGAAAAAAAAGTCTTTAACCTACAAGAAAAGACAGATCACGTTCATGGCAAATCTGTCCAAAGAAACTTGGCAGGCCAGAAAGGAGTGGCAGGAAATATGCAACGTGCTAAATTGGAAAAATATGCAGCCAAGAATTATCCAGCAAGGCTGTAATTCAGAATAGAAAGAGAGACAGAGTGTCCCAGACAAACAAAAACTAAAGGAATTCATGACCACTAAACTAGCCCTGCAAGAAATTTTAAGGGGGACTCTTTGGAGAAAAAAAATGAAACAAAACAAAAGAGACCAAAAGTAACAAAGACTAGAAAGGACTGGAAAATGTCACCAGAAACACCACTCTACAGGTAACACAGAGGCACAAAATTCATATCTTTCAATAACCACTCTAAATGTAAGTAGACTAAATCTTCCAATCAAAAGACATAGGTATCATAAAGGATAAAAAAACAAGACCTGATCTATATGCTTACTACAAGAGACTCATTTTATACCTAAAGGCACCTGCAGACTGAAAGTAAGGGGATGGAGAACTATTTATCATGCTAATGGACATCAAAAGAAGGCCAGAGGAGCCATTCTTATATCAGACAAACTAGATTTTAAAACAAAAACTGTAACAAAAGATGAAGAAGGGCATTATATCATAATTAAGGAGTCTATTCACCAAGAAGATCGAACAATTGTAAATATTGATGCCAACTTGAAAGCACCCAAACACATGAATCAATTCATCACAAACATACAGAAAGTCATTAATAATACAGTAATAGTAGGGGAATTTAACACCCCACTCTAGCAATGGACACATCATCTAAGCAGAGAATCAACAAGGAAACAATGACATGCTGGACCAGATAGACTTAACAGATATATTCAGAACATTTCATCCTAAAGCAGCAGAGTACACATTCTTCTGAAGTGCACATGGAACATTCTCCAGAGTAGATCACATAATGGGACACAAATCAGCCCTCGACAAATACAAAAAGACCTATCTCATCCCATGCAGATTTTCAGATCACAAAGCTATGAAACTTGAAGTCAACCACAAGAAAATATTTGGGAAGATCACAAATACTTGGAGATTAAAGAACATCCTACTAAAGAAAGAATGGGTTAACCAAGAAATTAAAGAGGAAATTTAAAAAAGTACATGGAAGCCAATGAAAATGAAAACACGACAGTCCAAAGCCTTTGGGAAGTAGCAAAGGCCGTCATAAGAGGGTAGTATATAGCAATCCAGCCCTTCTTAAATAAGGAAGAAATGTCTCAAATATACAAATTAACCTTACATCTAAAGGAGTTGGAAAAAGAACAGAAAATAAAGCCCAAAACCAGGAGAAGGGAAATAATGAAAATCAGAACAGGAATCAATGCTGAAATTAAAACAAACAAAAAAAAAAAAAAAAAAAAAGGGGGGGGGAACAGATCAACAAAACCAGAAGCTGGTTCTTTGAAAGAATTAATAAAAATAATCAGACTTACCAAAAAGAAAAAGGAAAGTACCCAAATAAATAAAATCACTAATGAAAACAGAGAGATCACAATCAATACTGCAGAAATACAAACAATGATTAGAGAATATTTTGAGCAATTGAATGCCAACAAATTGGGCAATCTGGAGGAAATGTATAAAGTCCTAGAAACATATAAACTACCGAAACTGGAATAGGAAAAAATACTAAATTTGAACTGGCCCATAACCAGTAAAGAAATTCAATCAGTCATCAAAAATCTGCCAACAAACAAGAGTCCAGGGCTGGATGGATGTCCACGGGAATTCTACCAAACATTCAAAGAAGAGTTAATACCTATTCGTTTCAAGCTGTTCCCAAAAATACGATGGACAGAAAGTTTCCAAACTCATTCTATGAGGCCAACATTACGTGATTCCAAAACCAGACAAAGACCCTACTAAAAAGGAGAATTATAGAACAATTTCCCTGATGAACATGGATGCGAAAACTCTCAACAAGATACTAGCAACCTGAATCCAACAATACATTAAAAGAATTATTCACCATAATCAAGTGGGATTTATTCCTGGGATGCAGCGGTGGTTCAATATCCACATTCAACGTGACACATCACATTAATAAAAGAAAGGATAAGAACCACATGATCCTGATGCAGGAAAAACATTTCACAAAATACTGCATTCTTTCGTGATAAAAACCCTCAAGAAAGTAGAGATAGAAGGAACACACCTCAACATCATAAAGGCCATATGCAAAAGACCCACAGCTAATATCATCCTCAATGTGGAAAATCTGAGAGCCTCCCCCCAAAGGTTAGACACATAATAGGGATGTCCATTCTCACCACTATTGTTCAACATAGTACTAAAAATCCTAGCCTCAGCAATCAGACAACAAAAAGAAACAAAGGCATACAAATCGGCAAGGAAGAAGTCAAACTATCACTCTTCACAGACAACATGATACTCTATGTGGAAAACCTGAAAGACTCCACCAAAAAAATGCTAGAACTGATACATGAATTCAGAAAAGTCACAGGATATAAAATCTACATACAGATATTGGCTGCAATTTCTATACACCAATAATGAAACAGCAGAATATCAAGGTATCGATCTCATTTACAACTGCACCAAAAATCATAAAATACCTAAGAATAACCCTAACCAAAGAGGTAAAAGATCTGTATGCTGAAAACTATAGAAAGCTTATGAAAGAAACTGAGAAGAGACAAAGAAATGGAAAACATCATGCTCATGGGTCAGAAGAACAAATACTGTTAAAATGTTAATAATACCCATAGCAATCTACACATTTAATGCAATCCCTACCAAAATAACACCAGCATTCTTCACAGAGCTAGAACAAACAATCCTAAAATTTGTATGGAAGCAAAAGACCCCAAATAGCCAAAGCAATCTTGAAAAAGAAAACCAAAGCTGGAGGCATCACAATCCCGAACTTCAAGATGTATTAAAAAGCTGTAGTCATCAAGAGAGTATGGTACACAAAAACAGACACATACACATATACCATTGGAACAGAATAGAATTAGAATAGAATTAGAATCCAGAAATGGACCCACAGATGTATGGCCATGTAATCTTTGACAAAGCAAGAAAGAAAATGCAATGGAAAAAAAAGTCTCCTCAGCAAATGGTATAGGGAAAACTGATCAGTGACATCCAGAAGAATGAATCTGGACTGCTTTCTTACACCATACACAAAAATAAACTCAAACGGATGAAAGACCTGAATTTAAGACAGGAAACCATAAAAATCCTAGAGGAGAAAACAGGCAACAACCTCTTTGACCTCGGCCACAGCAATTCCTTACTAGACATGTCACTGGAAGCAAGGGAAACAAAATCAAAAAAGAACTGTTGGGACCTCATCAAGATAAAAAGTCTGCACAGCGAAGGAAACAGTCAACAAATCTAAAAGGCAACCAATGGAATGGGAGAAGATATTTCCAAATGACATATCAGATAAAGGGTTAGTATCCAAAATCTATAAAGAACTTATCAAACTAAAAATCCAAAACACCAATAATCCGGTGAAGAAATGGGCAGAAGACATGAACAGACACTTTTCCAAGGAAGACATCCAGATGGCTTACAGACACATGAAACAATGTTCAACATCACTCATCATCAAAGAAATACAAATCAAAACCATAACGAGATACCACCTCACACCTGTCAGAATGGCTAAAATGAACAACAGGTGTTGGCAAGGTTGAGGAGAAAAGGGAACACTTTTGCACTTCTGGTGGGAATGCAAACTGGTGCAGCCACTCTGGAAAACAGTACGGAGATTTCTCAAAAAAATTAAAAATAGAGCTACCCTACAATCCAACAATTGCATACTAGCTATTTATCCAAAGGATACAAAAATGCTGATTTGAAGGGGCACATGCACCCCAATGTTTACCACAACACTATCAACAATAGTCAAAGTATGGAAAGGGCTCAAATGTCCATTAACTGATGAATGGATAAAGAAGACGTGGTATATATAGGGGCACATGAGTGGCTCAGTCGGTTAAGCATCCGATTTCAGCTCAGGTAATGATCTCTCAGTTTGTGAGTTCAAGCCTCTCTCAACAGCTCAGAGCCTGGAGCCTGCTTCGGATTCTGTGTCTCCCTCTCTCTCTGCCCCTCCCCTGCTTGCACTCGGTCTATCTCTCTCAAAAATAAATAAACATTAAAAAAAAATTTTTTTTAAAGATGTGGTATATACATACAATGAATATTACCCAGCAATCAAAAAAGAATGAAATCTTGCCATTTGCAACAACATGGATAGAACGAGAGTATATTGTACTAAGTGAAATAAGTCAGACAGAGAAAGACAAATACCATATGATTTCACTCATGTAGAATTTAAGAAACAAAAAAGAAAAATATAGGGGTAGGGAATGAAAAATAAGATAAAAATAGAGATGAAGGCAAACCATAAGAGACTCTTAAGTATAGAACAAACTGAGGGTTGCTGGAGAGGTGTTGGATGGGGGGAATGGACTAAAGGGGTGATGGGCATTAAGGAGGGCTCTTGTTGGGATGAGCACTAGGTGTTATATGTAAGTGATAAATCACTAAATTCTATTCTTGAAACCATTATTACACTACATGTTAACTCACTTGGATTTAAAAAATAAAAAAAGAAAGGTATAATAATTTTGCTGGGTAGTTAATTGGTAACTAAGGTAAGAAAAGTCCTTCACCATTACTGTTCCTTGAGGCTGGACTGCCAGAGGTTGACCAACTGCCACAACTTGCTGGTGAGATTCACTTGATGGACTTATCATCATAACACTTTGGCCCTGAATGGAATATGCTAGAACACAAAGGAAAGCTTAAATAATTAAGATATACTTTTCACATTATTCAAAGTAATGTTGTATTTTAAAACATTAATCTGATTCAACTAAGTTCAACTATGACACTTACGCAGTTA
The DNA here is from genome assembly GCF_028018385.1 of Neofelis nebulosa. Lineage (NCBI taxonomy): Eukaryota > Metazoa > Chordata > Mammalia > Carnivora > Felidae > Neofelis > Neofelis nebulosa. The sequence continues at coordinate 54,082,564 of NC_080789.1, forward strand.
CCTATTATCTATATGCAAACATTTTTGAAATTCAGGAGGTATAAAAACCAATATAATTTAAGCAAATTTTAAGTAATTTTCTAGATAACTTTTTAAAATTATAAAACTTAGGTATACTTTTTCACAAGCAAAATAGAATTAGGACACATTGAGTATTTTAACATATATTCCCAGTAAACTTTTATAGTTAAAGTTAGATGTCAAATCTCACATCTTCAGTCTGAAAACTAAATACCATCTTGAAATATATTTTTATTACATGTAACAAACTTGAGTGTTTTCAAAGTATTGAACAAGAAAAAAAATATCTGAACGTTAAAAGCAGCATTATTGTTCTACTAGTTCGTTGAAAAAAATAAAAACAAAAACAAACAAAAAAACACCACTACTTTTTTTTATTTTTTTTAAGTTTATTTATTTATTTTAAGTAATTTCTAGACCCAATGTGGGGCTCAAACTCATGACCTCAAGATCAAGAGTTGCATGTTTCACTGACTGAGCCAGCCAGGTACCCCAAACCACTATTTCAACAGTATGATATAGTTTACAACAGACTTCCAGATTTATTTTCTTTTTAAAATTTTTTTTAATGTTTATTTATTTTTGAGAGAGACAGACAGTCAAAGCATGAGTGGGGAAGGGGCAGAGAGAGATGGAGACACTGAATCCAAAACCGGCCCCAGGCTCTGAGCTGTCAGCTCAGATCCCGATGCTGAGCTCGAACTCACAAGCCATGAGATCACAACATGAGCCGAAATTTGATGTTTAACCATCTGAGCCACCCAGGCACCATGGAGATTTATTTTCTTTTATCCTCACTATTATTGTTGAAAATTGGTATTATACTCCCTGCACCCCCATTGTTTTAAAGAGATGGAAAAAATTTAAGCTCTGGGTCGCAGACCCAGAGAAGTCTGCAGACTTCTCGCAGAGGTCATAGTCAGAGAGTAAAACAGGTAGGCTTGAACTAGGAATTTCTATAATATTTTCTCTACATAATGTCACATCACTAGATGAAAAAAAACGCCGAGTAAGCTGAAGTCTTACATTTGTTGGAAAGCATGGCTGCGGTGGTGGTATTCAGCACAGTAAGAGCATAATGGGGGGGCAGGGAACCTTTGCATATTGCAGTTATAAAGGCGTCTCTTGAAGTTACAAGGCCCAGTCTTCCACAAAGAGCAGCCATAGTCAGTTCAGCTTTTAAAATATTCTCAGTGGCAGCTTCATCTGTGCTGAAAAGATAAAGTATTGTATTTAATATGATTATGTTTAATTATACTGTAAACATGATGTGCAATTAGGTATTCAGTGGAGTTTTAAGAAAATCTATAGACAAATAACAGCAAAATATACTTAAGGAATTTTAACTAATCAACATAATATCTGAAAATCCGAATTGGGTGAAAGCAATATATAATACATATTTCATTATTGAAGAAAATGGTTAAGCACTCAAAGATTTAACTTAAAATATCAAGCATTTTAAAATCAGTAAATTCTGCCATTCTGGAAAACAAATCAAAGTTACTGATAATCATCATCACTGTAAAAGTAGTAGTAAGGCTTGAAGTGAAAAAAAAAATTCTGTAATTTTAGGACTGGATTTTCCGTTAAAACATTATGACAACTACTCTGGTGGGGAGCAGGGCAAGAATAGGAGGAAGGGGGGAGGTGGCAGAAAAAGAATAATGTCCAAAAACTAATATTAAGAAATAAATCTTAAGACAAATTGAAGTAACAATTTTAATGTTTGTTTCTTATTAACTGTCACATGCAATATAAAAATTATAAAGACTTAATACCTGGCATCAAGAAGGAGAGAGAGAGCAGCAAGTAAACCACACCAGCAGGCATTCACCATTTCTTCCCAAACAGCTCTACTGACTTAAATGACAAAAACACACAATACTTCATGATAACATAGTATTTGACAAAATGCTATTCTAAAACCTCCCTAGTCATATGATGATACATTATATATTCCATCAACAACTCAATTATAATACTAAAATCTATAATATTTAAAATATATTTGAATCAATGAAAACTTAAAAACCACACCAGAGTTTCAGAATTCAAAAAGTTAACTGACTGGTGTGTGTGTGTGTGTGTGTGTGTGTGTGTGTGTGTGTGTGTGTGTAATGTCAGTTCCTTTTCCCTTCCCCTTCATTGGGCCAATCTTTCAGCCTCTGTGATCAGCTAAGAGTGATCAGCTGGTTCAGCCAGGAGATTGGTGATACACACACACACACACACACACACACACACACACACACACATTGGGAATCAAGTAAATAAAGCGAATCCACTGAATAAACTGGGACCAAGTTTTCACTGTTGGAGAAGGTAATTACAAACATGGAAAGTTGAAAATAAACCTTGTAGTATTAAACCAGAACTGGAGAAACCTCATTTACACAGACATTTTTAGACAGGCATTTTTAAAATGTAGAGAGATGTATGCTTGTGTGTGCATGTGTATGCGTGCATTTCTTTTTCAAGTAGTAAAAAGCACACTAGTGCCCATGTGTTAGTTTCCAAATACTATTCTAAACTAAAAGAAGCTAGGGCTCCTTAGATAAATAACTGAATCCTGGGCTTGGCAAGAAAAATCAAAGATGAGTTTAGAACATTTTGTTGTGTCAGATAGTAAGGTAGAGGTCAGAAAATGACAAAAGGACATAGTGACCAGTTTGAAAGGGGTCCCACTGGCAATGTCAGGAACAATCTGAGTGTTAAACCAAATAATGATAATCACAGATTGCAACCCTTCAATAAAATAAAATTCCATTCTGCCATTCTGGGGGAAAAAAAAAAATCAAAGCAACTGATAATCATCATCACTGTAAAAGTAGTAGTAAGGCTTGAAGTGAAAAAAACATTCTGTAATTTTAGGACTGTATTTGCCATTAAAACATCAGGGCAAGAATAGCAGGAAGGGGGGAGGTGGCAGAAAAAGAATAATGTCCAATATATAAAAAATAATATAAATGAATAAATCTTTTTTTTTTTTTTTTTAATTTTTTTTTTTTTTTTTTTCAACGTTTATTTATTTTTGGGACAGAGAGAGACAGAGCATGAACGGGGGAGGGACAGAGAGAGAGGGAGACACAGAATCGGAAACAGGCTCCAGGCTCTGAGCCATCAGCCCAGAGCCTGACGCGGGGCTCGAACTCACGGACCGTGAGATCGTGACCTGGCTGAAGTCGGACGCTTAACCGACTGCGCCACCCAGGCGCCCCTAAATGAATAAATCTTAAAAAAATAAATGGGAGAGAAGGAAAAGCTCTCTTTTATATTTTAGATTAGTCTCAAAATATTTCTCCACAAAAAGTTCATAATTATTCTTGCATTGAAGAAACCAGCCAGACATATTAACCAAATGGTAACATTACCAATAATGAGACATGCTGACACTGTATGCTCCTGACATGTTGATACCCTAAGTATAATGCAGCAACATTTCTATGGTAAAAATGAATAAATTGAATCTAATTATGAGGAAGCAAAAGACAAACCCAAACTGACTGAGCTACCCCTCAAAAGGGTCAAGGTCATATAAAACAAGAAAAAACTAAGGACATGTTCTAGATTAAAGGACAGTATAGCAACATGAAACTAAATTCAACAGGTAATCCCAGAACATAAAAGACCTCATTGGGGGACACCTGGGGGGCTCAACTGATTAAGCCTCTGACTCTTGGTTTTGGCTCAGGTCATAATCTCATGGTTCATGAGTTCAAGTCCCGCATGAGGCTCTACGCTGACAGTGCAGAGCCTGCTTGGGATTATCTCTTTCTCTCCCTCTATCTGCCCCACTCTGGCTCACACTGTCTGTCTCTCTCTCTAAAAAAAGAAAACAAAAACAAAAACACAAACGAAAAGGAAAAGAAAAAGAAATAGAAAAAAAGACATCATTGGGGCAACTGGCAAAATTTGAATGAGGTCTCAAATTAGATAATACTGGGCTAATGCTAAATTTATGATGGGACTGTACTATAGTTATATAGGAAACTGTCCTTATTTTTTAGAAAACACTGAAGTATTAAGGGGAAATTGGGCATCATGTCTGCAACTTATTCTCTAATAGTTAAAAAGGTAAAAAGTATAGTGACAAATATAAATACAATTACACAAATATGGTACTGTTAACAACTGGGAAATCAGGGTGAAGGACATATGGGAACTCTAGTATCTGTGCAACTTTTCTGTAAATTTCAAATTATTTCAAAATAAAAGTTAAAAATACATCACATATACCTATTTCCTTATCCATTTGGTCTGACGTTGACGGTGATTCTTGCCGTTCTGATGACTGTGTTGGTGAAGAAGCTGCTTCAGTGGTAGTCTGACATTCTGTTTCCACCTCTCCTAACTCTCCTTCAATCATACTAGTGATTCCACGTACAAGGTCTAGCAAACAGTGGAATGCCACAGACATAGCATAACCTTCTGGTATAGTTGGGGGCTCAACTTTGTCCAACATCTCTAGGCTGAAATTATGAGAAAATCAGAACACTAATTAAAAGCCACAATAATGAAAATACATGAAAGGACTTCCATAATTTGCAGTCTACAGAAATTAAGAGCAACAAACTGCGAAAGTGAATGGACATTACTGAGTTTGTGTTGTTCGGAGGAGGGCTCCCTTCTCAGTATTCTAAGAAACTGATTAGAAAAATTAAGGTCTGACCACTTCCATAACTAATTAGTTTAATAACTTACTTTTTTGCCTCTCCCCACAAGATGTGCCAATATTTTCATTAAATGTTGGCACTAGAAAAATAAAGACATGCAAAATAGTGTAAGACTAAATGGATTATAAAACCACTCAAATCTGACTAAGGTGCTTTCAAAATAAGGTGCTATCAAATCAATCCTTTAAACGGGAAGATACTTTCACACTGAGAAAGTATTACTGTGAGATATCCAGCTTAGCTATCATCTCAGATACAATATGTCAACAGAGTAAGAATAATACTCAGAGCTTCAGTATGTCAAAGTCATATTTTAGAGCAGTTTCTACCCCATAGTTAAAACAAAGCTTTCAAAAGGGAAGATAAATCTTTTGTCTTAAATCATGGCAAATCAAGAGTTATGGTTTTAAGTTCCTTAAAACTGAAATCTGTCAAGATAAATCAATGGAAAAAGAACTGGTGGTACTGGAAAAACTGGATATTCATATGTAAATGAATGATGGTGGATCTACCTTGCACCATATACAAAAATTAACTCAAAATGTATGAACGACCTAAATGTAAGGGCTAAAACTAAAAACTCTTAGTTGAAAACCTGGGCAAAAATCTCCACAACCTCACATTAAGTACTTACTGATTTGTTAGATATGATGCCAAAAGCACAAGCAACAGAAGAAAAAATAAATTGAATTCATCAAAATTAAAAAATATTGTCCTTCAAAGGATACTGTTAAGAAAATGAAAGGCAATCCACAGAATAGCAAATCATATATCTAATAGGGGACTAAAGAATATATAACACTTATAGCTAAATAATAATAAAAAATAAATAAAAAGGAGCAAAGGATCTGAAAAGACATTTCTCCCAAGATGATATATAAATGGCCAATAAACACATGAATAAGAAACTCAAAGTCATCAGTTTTTAGAGAAATGCAAGTTGAAATATGGTAAGATAACATTTAATATCCACTAGGATGGCTATGATCAAAAGACTATGACAATAATCAAAAGATAGTAATAAGCATTGCTCAGAATGTAGAGAAATCTGAACCCTCATATACTGTTGGTGGGAATGTAAAATGGTACAGTCTCTTGGGAAAATAGTTTGGCAGTTCTTCAAAAGTTAAACATCCACAACTACATGACCCAGCAATTCTACTCCTAGGTATATATCCAAGAAAAATGAAAACATATGTCTAAGCAAAAAAGTTACACACAAATGCTTACAGCAGCATTATCTCTAAAAGCCAAAAAGTGGAAACAACCCAAATGCCCATCAAATGATGGATAAACAAAATGCAGTACATCCATAAATCAGAATTATTTACCCATAAAAAGAAGTGAAATAGTGATATATCCTACAACATGGATGAACCTTCAAAACATGCTAAGTGAAAGCCTGAACAAAAGAATATTTATTGTACGATTACTTTTATATGAAATATCCAGAATAGGCAAATCAGTAGAGACGCAAGGTAGATTCATGGTTGCTAGGGGGTGGGGAAAGGGAGACTGAGGAATGACTGATAATGGGTAAGGGGTTTCTTTCTGGGGTGATGAAAAAGTTCTGGAATTAAATGGTAGTTACTGTTGTATATAGCTTTTGAATACAATGAAACCATAAAATTATACACTAAGACTAAATTTTAGGTTTGTGAATTACATCTATACAATTGAAATCACTAAAGATTACAATAAAAAAAGTTAATAAAAGGGGTGCCTGGGTGGCTCAGTCAGTTAAGCATCTGACTCCTGATTTTGGCTCAGGTCATGATCTCATGGTTTGATGAGTTCGAGCCCCACATCGAGCTCTGCGCTGACTTTACAGAGCCTGCTTGGGATTCTCATATTCTCTCCCTCTCTCTGTCCCTCTCTCTCCCTCCCTCCCCTCCCCCCGCCCCTCCCTGGCTTGTGCTCTCTCTGTTTCTCTCAAAATAAATAAATAAACTTGAAAAAATTATTTAAAAAAATTAAAGTTAATAAAAGAGATTTCCTACTTCAAATCCTAAAAGTCCCTGAATCATAATCAAGACTGGAGGTAGGTAATTTATAAATGCAAAACTCAAAGTAAATAGCTATCATTTGTTGTGCAATTACTCTTGGCCCGGGACTTTAAGGTATTTTTTTGGTGCATTTTGTCTTGTTTAAACTCCACACAAAACCCCTAAAAGACACAGATGATGAAATCAAGGACTATGGTGACACCGCTACCAATCAGCAGTTCTTAACCCAAGTCTGATTCTAAAGTCTATCAATTTAGCCCCTAGCATGTGCCGGCTCTGAGTATTTTAAAATTTAGGTATTCAATAAAAATATAAATACATTCTTGATCAAGAGATCTAAGCTCAAACAGCAAGGGTAAATTTTCTGGATTCAACTGTATAAAGCCACACATTAAGCCTATCAGCACTAATTGTTTTTTTCAGACAAATCTCTACTTTCAAAGAACAAATGATCTACTGTGAAAATGCATCTAAAACAGATAATATAATCCTAAATATCCAAAACTCCAATCCCCAAATTCGACGGTAAAGACTTTAAGTGCCAGAATAGTTAGGAGAAAAAAGGTGATTTATGTTTATTTATACCACAGCCTATAACATGGCCTACACTTTCTTACCTCAATATTTCAGGGCTACTTTATTAGTAGCCCTGAAATTCCAGTTTTAGATAAAATGTAACTCGTTTATTTAAGTATTTTTAAATTTAGGTAAACTTGCAAAACTGTCACAAGCCCAACTTTGAAAGAAACCACAGTGTATTTAATCTGAAAGAATATGTCAACAATACTTAGGTCAAAACTACTTCTGAGGGCACCTGGGTGGCTCAGTCAGTTAAGCGTCCGACTTCAGCTCAGGTCACAATCTCATGGTTCGTGAGTTCGAGCCCCGCGTCGGGCTCTGTGCTGACAGCTCAGAGCCTGGAGCTTGCTTCAGATTCTGTGTCCCCCTCTCTCTCTGCCCCTCCCCTGCTCATGCTCTGTCTCTCTCTCTCTCAAAAATAAATAAACATTAAAAAAATTTAAAAAAACAAAACTACTTCTGTCTGTACATCACTTAAGTTTTCAAACGATTACATACTTAAAAAAGTCAATACATGAACAGAATACACAATCAAGATTTCCATTTTTACCTTCAAAGAAAATAGTAAAAATAACTTTATACTGAATCTCAAAACAAATGAATGAATAAAAGATGCCAATTCAACAGGGAAGCTTCAATGAAAACATGCTAATTCATGTACAGAAGAGCACCCAATATTTTTTTAGCTATTTTTGATCTCAGAGGTGAGTAATCTCAGTGTTTATAGCACTAAAAAAATCTATTTACATGTTCCTTTAGAGATTTAGTCCTAGCTCTGTCTTCAAGTGAAATAATGTGCTATACTCGAAATCACAGTATTTAGTAGCAGAACTAGTTAAAAACAACTCTCTTAACTGACAAGTACTAAATTATCAACAAACAATTGGCCCTGGGGCTCCTTGGTGGCTCAGCTGGTGGAGCATCTGAGGTCAGGTCATGATCTCATGGTTCATGGGTTTGAGCCCTGCGTCAGCCTCCACTCTGACAGTGCAGAGCCTGCTTGGGATTTTTTCTCTCTCTCTCTCAATAAATAAACTTAAAAAAACTATTTGCTGTTCTTTTAAAACAAAAAGAATAAATTAAACAATTGGTTTCAGGGGCCCCTGGGTGGCTTGGTTGGATAAGCGGCCAACTCTTGGTTTCAGCTCAGATCATGATCTCACGGCTTTGTGGGCTCAAGGCCGGCATCAGGCTCTGCGCTGGCACCATAGAGCCTGCTTGGGATTCTCTCTCTCCCCTTTTTCTCTGCCTCTCCCCTACTTATGCTGCCTCTCGAAATAAGGAAAGAAAAAGAAAGAAAGAAAGAAAGAAAGAAAGAAAGAAGGAAGGAAGGAAGGAAGGAAGGAAGGAAGGAAGGAAGGAAGGAAGGAAGGAAAGAAAGAAAGAAAGAAAGAAAGAAAGAAAAATTAGACCATTGGTTTCTGACTTCCATTTTATTAATGAAAAAGCAATTCTTACAACTTTGCCAAGTAATTACTCTTTTGTCATTTGTTTTGATTTTTCTTCCTCAAGCACTCACTCTCTCCCTTTAGTTATGTATCTGTTCAATCTTCTATCCTCAGAGATCATTTCTGTCCCCATCTTCACCTTGGTCATTCTCTATCCCCTTAACTTGTCTTTTCTTCAAAGAATTAACCACTGGCAAGGTGATATTACATGTTTATTTGAGCCTTTATTGACTATCTCACTCACTAATACATAAGTTCCATAAGGGCAGCAATTTAGTTCCATGTTGGGGTTTTTTCAACTTATAAAATGAGGTGGGGAAGTGAATGAATCAGATTACTGTCTCCTTCAGTGCTAGAAATATGATTCTTTTAAATTTGATTCTCTAGTATACTTGCACCACTAGCCTTTATAGCAAGCAAAAGCTTATATGAGACTAGGTAACATTATCTTTTAAATGACTAAAAATAACAATGAATTTTAGTTAAATATTTCAGTCCTCTATGACTCCATGCTTTTACACTTTTAGGCAAAATAAAGCTGCACAGCAAAATATCATGATCATACAATGTAGACTGACACACCATATAAATTTATCATTAAAACTAGTCAGAGAAAAGGAGGTTGGGCAAATGAGTAAAGGGGTGTGGGAGACACAGGCTTCCAGTTCTTCTAGTCACGGAATGAATAAGTGACAAGAATAAAAGGCAAAGCATAAAGAATAGAGTCAATGATATTGTCACAGTGATGTAAGGAGTCAGATGGCAGCTACAATTGTGATGAATACAACATAATGCATAAACTTGTCAAATCACTGTATTATATTGTACACCTGAAACTAATGTAACGTGTACTATACTCACATTTTTTAAAAATGTTTATTTATTCTTGAGAGAGAGAGAGAGAGAGAGAGAGAGAGACAGTGTGAGCAGGGGAGGGAGAGAGAGAGAGGGAGACAAAAGCTGAAGCAAGCTCCAGGCTCTGAGCTGTCAGCACAGAGCCTGACACCAGGTTTGAACTCACAAACCATGAGATCATGAACTGAGCTAAAGTCGGACGCTTAACTGGCTGAGCCACCCAGGTGCCCCTATGCTCAAATTTTAATGAATGAACAAATAAATAAATAACCAAACAAACCAACAAACTAGTCAGAGACTCTGCTTCAAATCTTAAGTTTTGATTTACTGTCATCGGAATAGTATTTTAATTATACATACTAAGCATTCAAAAATGTATGAATTAACTGCTTCACAACAGCTGCAGCATTAAACCTATGTGGTGTTAACTGCTTTATCTCTGGAGCATAGCAGTTCACTTCGACTTAAGAAAAATAAACAATACACTGCCGACTATATATTTGTTAAACTGAAATAACTAATGATAATACAAATAACATATATGGTATCCATTAAACACTTCAAATTAATTAAACTAAAAGTACTGTATGTTAAACCCTAACAATGGAATTAGCTAAACAGTTAAAATAACTTTTATTACCTAGAGAATCCTGAAAGGTAAATATATCACTACTCCCATTTTATAGGTGAAGAAACTGAGATTTTTAAAATTAAAGAATTTGCTGCTGGTAAAGTCAGTATTAGAAGACCTAAGTCCAAAGGGTCTGAAATCAAGTCACATACTTAAATCAAAAAGCCATATAAAACAGATGACTCGGTCCTCAGGTAGAAAAACCACATTTTGTTTCATAATGCTATTAACAGGTCTACAAATAGACAAAAGAAAACAAACAAAATCCAATCCTTAGTAAAAATCTCAAAATATGGCCAAAAAAATTAGTTCTAAACTGTATTAGTAGGCTTAAATTCAAAATATAATGCGGAGAGAAACATTTTATGATAAAATATCCCCAACAACATCAATCATAAAATAAGGCTACTACTACTTACTAGGTGGCTTTTGCACTGCCTTGTACTGTTATAGTCAGAATAGGTATCCAAGTTCCTCTATATTCAAATGCTGGTAGCAAAGTAACACCTCCACCAATCCCCAACATTCCTGAGTTAGCTGGTGTTGAGACAGGGCCCCCTGAGTTATTATTTCCTATTAGATAAGGAGAAGAAAACAAAGATACCAATTTACTACTTAATTACAAATCAATGATATTAAAATATCTGTTCAATTAAAAAAAAAAATTGTTCTAGGGGCACCTGGGTGGCTCAGTTAGTTGAGCATCCAACTCTTGATTTTGGTTCAGTCATGATCCCAGGGTCATGGGATCGAACCTGGAATCAGGCTCCATGCTGAGTCTGGAGCCTACTTAGGATTCAATCTCTCTCTCTCTCTCTCTCTCTCTCTCTCTGCCACTCTCCCCAAATCCTGTTCTAAAAAAATTTTTTTTTAATTTGTTCTACAGGAATGGATACTGCACAAATAAATGAAGTTTATCAATCCTATTATGGCTATTAGAGAGTCTCTCTGTCTTCCCAGAACACCATTTCCTTTTTTATTTTTTAGAGAGAGAGAGCACGAGCAGGGAAGAAGGGCAGAAGGAGAAAGAGAGAGAATCTTAAGCCGGCTCCACACCCAGCATGGAGCTCAACACAGGCTCTCATGACCTGAGCTGAAATCAAGAGTCAGACACTTAACTGCCTGAGCACCCAGATACCCCACCATTTCCCTTTTTATAAAAAAAAAAAGTACTAATTAGTAAAACTATTGACAAACTTTACAATATACTTTCTGTTAGACCACTTTTCACCATAGGTGAAAATAATGAATTAAAAGAACCATTAATCAGATAGTAAAAAGTAGAAGATAAAGAAGACAAAGAGAAACTAGAAGTTGTATACTGATTTCCAAACAAGCTTAAATCAAGTTCACCCATTTGGTTAAAAGAAAGACTAACAGACCTCCTAAGATGGTGAACCATACTATTTATTTATTTATTTATTTATTTATTTATTTATTTATTTATTTATTTCTAATTTTTTTTTTTTTAAACGTTTTATTTATTTTTGAGACAGGGAGAGACAGAGCATGAACAGGGGAGGGTCAGAGAGAGGGAGACACAGAATCTGAAACAGGCTCCAGGCTGAGCTGTCAGCACAGAGCCTGACGCCAGGCTCGAACTCACGGACTGCGAGATCATGACCTGAGCCCAAGTCGGCCACTTAACCGACTGAGCCACCCAGGCGCACCCAGACTCTTTTTAAAGAGAGGCACAAAATGAAGACTCTTTTAAAATGAAGATAAACATCTAAAGTCTTATTCTTATGTGATTAGAGAAACTGAAAGTATACCAGAGAAAGAAACATATTCTGGAAAGAACTAAACACAGGGCTCCTGAACGGCTCAGCCAGTTAAGTGTCCAACTCTTGATTTCGGCTCAAGTAATGATCTCACGGTTTGTGGAATCGAACCCCAAGTTGGGCTCTGGGTTGACAGCATGGAGCGTGCCTGGGATTCTCTCTCTCCCTCTCTGCCCCTCCCCTGTTGATGCACATGCTCTCTCTCTCTCTCTCTCATAATAAATAAATAAACATTAAAAAAAAAGAAAGAAAGAAATACGGTGCGTGGGTGGCTCAGTTGGTTAAGCATCCGACTCTTGGTTTTGGCTCCGGGTGTGATCTCTGGTTCATGACTTTAAGCCCCATGCTGGGTTCTGTGCTGATGATGCACAGCCTGATTCTGACTCTCTCTATCCCCCACCCCCCAAAATAAATGAATAAGCTTAAAAAAAAAAAAAGTAACACAATTGCCTCAATAAGACTGAATATTCCTTTTTTTAAAACTTTTTCTTATGTTTATTTTATTTTTGAGAGAGACAGAGCATGAGTGGGAGAGGGTTAGAGAGAGACACAGAATCCCAAGCAGGTTCCAGGCTCTCAACTGTCAGCACACAGCCCAATGCAGGGCTCAAACCCACAAACCATGAGATCATGACCTGAGCCAAAGTTGGGCACTTAACCAACTGAGCCACCCAGGTGCCCCGAGATTGAATATTCTTTAAATGAAAGTCTTTACTATCAACACATTTAGGTAATTCAAATTTCTCTATTCACAAAATTTCCATGAAATACCCTCTCAGAATAGTGCATATTGTAAATCGTGGCAGAATATAAAAAACAAAATATGAATTAGCCTTTACCAGCTTGGTTTGTTGTAGCAGGATTTCCAGTAGGAGGGACAAGAAACAATGACTGGATAAAAGATCCCAGGGCATTTACAATATCACGAAAAACCTTGGTAGAATGCTGTTTCATATCATAGGACTGACAAAATGACCTGTAAAATAATTTTTAAATAAAATAAAATGTTTAATAAAATGTTTCTAGGGAAAATATTTGAATATATTAACATTTTTTAATAGCAAGTAATTTTGATTTGTCAGTCTGAATGCTATACTTAAAACTTCATCACACCTGAGTTATTTTACTAAGTTAGTACAAAGGTTGAGACTGAGGTCAATGTTCCAAAAACATTTTTCTTGGCTGTATTAACCAGTAATTTGAACTGATGGCAATTACTACCCATGTTTTTTGCCCACTTCTCAGTTGTTTTCCACACTCACACCCCTACCCCTCTATATACATACAATACACAATTTTCTTTGTTTAGAAATCACTAACATTTGGGAAAACTTAAAAGTCTTCCTACTAGCACAAACATTAACCTATTTAACTAAATACTGCTGAGGTTCTACCTTAATAGCTGAGGCTGCACACAGAGTCTGTGTATGGATTCTACTGCAACAGCTCGTAGCCACTGTGGTTTATCTGCATCCAGAAATTTCACCAGAAGTGACAGAAATATCTCACATTCAGTTACCTAAAAAGTATAAGATTTTTTAATAATATATCTTTAAATCTAAGATAAGAATTTATAAAATACACTCTTGTTCTTAGTTTATGGAAAAATCAATAAAATCTTCTAACTTTAAATAAATTATAATTCTTAATGGGGAGTAGAGAAAAGGAAGGGAAGAGCAGTTATATAACGGAAAAGCTAACAGTAAAAATAATCAGTCTCTCTCTAAGTACATCTCTGAAAACACACACTAGTCATCTGCTCACATGGTCAATCTTTTATCCTCATTCTTTAGAAAGCACTATGCGCCATCACATCATCCTCACTGCTGCCAGGTAGCACACATACATGTAAACTGCTGGTAGGATGTATATTCTACTCTTTAATAATACCACGAGTTTTTCCATATGTTCTTGTGCTGCTTAAACAAAGAGGCAATAAACGTAAGCACGTTTAGTGTATATTTTCTAGGGAAAAACAAAAAGGAATCCATAGCAGTTAACAAGTATAAGATATAAAGTACTTAGAATGACGCCTGGTACATAGTTTCCCTTTCTTTATAAATATCCGTTATCATTACTGTTAATATAAATCATCTCTTCTGCAAGCTCTTTGTAAATAAAAATGTTTAGAGCACATTCTCAACATTACACACTAAATGTGTGGCAGATGAATAAATGAACAAAAAAAAGTAACCAGTTTTTTCAAAAGTTAATAGATTACTTCTTAATGTTACACATTAACTGAGGGCACAGCAGGATCCTTGTGAGGTAAGGACCTGACATTGTGATTAGTAGGCCAAACTGAAATCTCCCTTTATACCAAGTGTAGCACATTATTGGATGAGTTAGCTGGGGGTACCCTGAAATGAGTAAGCATCATGTGGGGCAAGAAATTTCAGAAATATAGCAGTCGTCAGGATGTTAGCCCAAAGTCTTAGCAGTTGGTATCTTCTAATGTCTTACAGTCCTGTTAACTGGATGCTTAAAACTAGGACATAATCATGAAGATAAAGCAGAAGGGGTAATTAAAAACTTTATTCTTGGACTGCTATGATTGGGGAAGTCCTAAAACAGAGGCTTATCACTGTCCTAAACATGATACTGTTAAAAAGCATTAGATCAGAAATCAGATGGGCTCAGCTTTATCCAACAGAGTGGATGACAAGTTACATAACCTTATAAATAAAGGATAAAAGCATCTCATCTTCCAGAGAAATCAAATGAGAAAATTGTAAAAATAAAAACGTCTCGTAAATATGATAAAGTGCCATGCAAATACGGAGCACATTTTTTCCTAAACAAATGATCCCTTTTAGTAAAGAACTGATAAAGAATCATGCTGGTGACTCACTATGCAAGTTGTTATCTACAACAGAGTTTTAACATTAGTGGGTCCTCCAAACGCGCACTACCTCTTTTAGAATAAAAGTGAAATATAAATGCGGTAGTACAATTGAAGGCTCATAAGCCAGGTTTTGAGGCCAGAAAACAAAGGCTCTCAAAAACATTATATCACAGCCAAAAGAAATATTATTATAAAACTTGCCTTGAAGAGTATATCAGTTCCTCTCCTGTAAGAGAAGGACTACAGCGCATTCTGTCAGCTGAAAAATCATGTACGAGGAGTACTATGTACATAACAATACCTAGAAACCTGTATCATTTTAGTACTTATTCCATAAAAATTACTATCTGAATATATCGTAACATACAAAAATTCAAAGGCTTTAATAATTTGTAATCTTAAAAAAAAAAAAGCAAATCAAACAATTTATACTACAGCCACTACAACCTTGTAATTTGGGTAAATGAGAGCCTCTCTCCTGAGGTCTGGAACTTTGGTCTCCTTTCCTTCCTCCTTGCCAAGTGTGAAAGTCTGATCAGAGAACTAGTGTTGAGGTCACTGCATTGTTCTCAAGGACATCAATGGAGGGCACCTGCTGTGAATTTGTTAAGCCTTTTTCCCAAGAAGCTGCACTCACAGGGAAATGTGTATTAAGAATGGCATCTATGGGGGGCGCCTGGGTGGCTCAGTCAGTTGAGCATCTGACTTCAGCTCAGGTCATGATCTTACGGTTCTTGGGTTCGAGCCTCACGTCGGGCTCTGTGCTGATAGCTCAGAGCCTGAAGCCTGCTTCAGATTCTGTGACTCCCTCTCTCTCTGCCCCTCCCCTGCCCATACTCTGCCTCTCCCTCTAAGATAAACATTAAAAAATTTTTAAAAAAGAATATTTAAAAGAATGGTTTCTATGGCCTAAGTCTAATTGGCCTAATGTGACATGAAGATACCTCATAAACTCCATTATACTAGCATGAAGAGTGATGAATGTTTCTGAATTCCTACAGTCCTTTGGTACTGGATAGTAGTCAAGAGACAACTGATGCTTAAGATTAATCACTCATTCTGGTAGAAATTTTAACCACAGTAGCACATGGATTTCTGATAAGGAACTATGTACATAATAAAGTAACTATTGACTTAGGACACAACAAAGACAGTCTGATAGACTATAAATGCAGGAGTCTATTTCTCAAAGGCTGGTAAGAGTAAACAACCTTTTGGCTAATGAATTTGTAGTGCTAAGATCCTTTGTTGGAGACATGTATGTGAAGCAGTAGAAAATTAGGTTGGGTAAGTCAAAATAGCCCCATTAACTCCTTTTTAAAAGCAGTGAGTCAAAGGTAGAAAAGAGATATGCTACCAACTTATAAGCTAAGTTTCACAAATCCCTTAAACTATCTTCCTAAAAAAGATATCTGGACACAAAGCATAAATGATTCAGAGGACAGAGAAACATCTAGCTCAGATGATAGAAAAGAGGAAGAATATACTATACCTGCTATATTATATCTCTTCCTGAATGACCGGGGCATTCCAATTTCCTCCAGTCACTCTAGATATATTAACAGAACCAACCTTTGAATGTTAGGTATCTCCACCCCTGAGCTACTTGATACAACAAAATAAGCTGGTGAATACTGAAGGAGAACAGATTCCCTAGTTAAGTGATTCCCCAAAGTGGGGTTAAAATGAGGTCACAATTATTTTTATAGTAACACTAAGATATTACTTGCCATTTTTAGTGTATTGACATTTGCACTGATGATACGAAAGCAATGGTGGGTATAACAGCTGGTGCTTTAGCACGAATCAAGGCAGTAGCACCAAACTGCACTAGTATCATTGTATTTTTCATTCCCACACACAATTTTGTTTTAAAAAGGTCTATTTCACTAAACCACAATGAAAATAAGTAAATAAAAATAAGCATAAATAAAAAATAAAATACAAATTATTAATTTTATTAAATTTGACCTGTAAGTGTCTGTCTTTTTAATTTTCTGCGTGACAAAATGAGAATATATATGAAGCAGTTTTTCTACGTATCAAAGTACAACGGTTGGATGGGGAAAAACATAGTTAAGAACTGATCTAGTCACTTTTTCCCCCCTAAGGAACACCATTTTAACTGAAAAAGCAAACGGTAAATTACGACTTTTTAGACTTGTGTACATTGCAGACACTTAATAAAAAAATGAACAAAGTAAGCTTGTAGCTGTAAGGGAAACAAATAACAGTATTTGTTGCCAACGAGAGATTTAAGCTTTCAAGCAAAAGTAAGTATTTTAGAAAATTTATATCTACCACTGTGACCTTGACAACTTCTTAATAACAGATTTATCTGATAAATGGTTGGTGATTAACAAAAGTGATTTCTGGTAATGTATAAAATGTTGACATTTGAATTATCTGCATAATTAAAATACATGATATTACAAAATCATGTATGGATAAAAGATACAATCAGAGCACAAGATGAATCAATGAATTTTAATGTAACCGAGTATGAAAATGTCATTACTATGGTTTCAATACTACACCTTTAAGAAACTGTCACTTGGTCCAGTCTGGTGTAGTAGCAAAGAGGAATATCCACTATTAAGATAGATTTAATATCCATGAAGACAATTCTGCCTTTTCCAACTACATGTCTTTGACAAGACAGATTTTCTTCACATGCTTCAACCAAAACAACACGTCACAATAGAATGAAAAAAGATAAGAAAATCCAGTTATCTTCTATTAAGCTAGACATTAAGGAGATTTGCAAAAAATATCTTTGTTTTCCTCTTGGAAAAATAATGAGTTTTATGTTAACATGAGTGGGTTCGGTATGATCTGACTTAATTTTTAGTACAATAAATGATAGAAAAAATCCACATAAACAAAAGGTCAATATTTTCCTACAAGCATAAAGAGATCCAAAGACTAAAAAGTGTAAGAATTACTACTCCAGTATGTCTCCTAGATGTATAATTTCTATGTTTAAATAAGGAAAACACAAAGAAATGAGAGAGAAGCATTGCACATAAATTACATATCTTACTCCACAAGTACCATACCTTTAATTTTTGCCCTTGGAGAAACTGTAGAATGTCTGAACTTGCTCATAATGAAAAGTGCCAATATTACAAAATCTAACAGTGTGGAATTAATATTTTATATCATCTGAAGATGAATTTGCCTTTACAAACACAGTAAGGTAAGTTTTACCAGTTGGTCATTACCCCCAATGAGTGAAGTACACGGAAGTAGGCCTTTCTCTACCACCTTTAGGTAGTAATATTCAATCTTTCCAGTAGTTGGTGACACTGTTACTTATCTTCCCCTTTTATCCCCCACCCAAGTCAAGGAGATTAAGGTCAAAATATGGAGAACGGTATGGTAACAGTATGAAAAATGTGACACTAAACAGCCTTGGAGAGAAAAGAAATAAGAACTAAGAAAACAGAGAAGTAGTAAAAAGCACTGGGATTAAGAGCGAGGATTTGGGGGTCTAAAAGAATGAGTTAACATCCCAGCTCTGTGCTTATAAAGTATAATCTCAGGCATTTTACATAAATATCCTGAGCCTTATTTTTTCAGCTGTAGTAAAGTCTAAGTGAATATATGTAAAGTGCTTTGTATAGTGTCTGAAATATATGCACTCAAAAACAGCAATTTCATCCCAAACCAAAATTACTGAGGAATGAGGTATCTGTATCTCTTAAGAAGTCACTGGATGAACTGCTATATACTAAAAGTGGTGGACAGAAACTAAGTTGTTAGGCTGCTGAGATACCATACCAAAATACCACAGACTGGGTGGCTTAAATAACAGAAATCTATTTATCACAGTTCTGGATGCGAGAAGTCTAAGATGAGGGTGCCAGCAAGGTGAGATTTGCATCAGACTGCTCTTCCTAATTCACAAGCAGCTGCTTTATCACTGTGTTCTCCCATGGCAGAAAGAGTGAGAAAGAGCAAGAAAGCTTTCTAATGTCTCTTCTTATAAGGTCATTAACTCCATCATCATGGCCCTACAGTATGACCTCATCTAAACTTAATTATCTCCCAAAGATTCCATCTCCAAATACTATCACATTAGGGGTTAGGGCTTCAAAATACTAGTTTTGAGGGGGTACAAGTAAGCACCAAGGTGACTTTTTTTTTTTTTAACGTTTATTTATTTTTGAGACAGAGAGAGACAGAGCATGAACAGGGGAGGAGCAGAGAGAGAGGGAGACACAGAATCCGAAACAGGCTCCAGGCTCCGAGCTGTCAGCACAGAGCCCGACGCGGGGCTCGAACCCACGGACCGTGAGATCATGACCTGAGCCGAAGTCGGATGCCCAACCGACCAAGCCACCCAGGCGCCCCAAGGTGACTTTTTTTTTTTATAAGAATATAAAAGTTTTTTATAGCATTATGCATTATTATGAGAGTAGAAGATTTGGTGTTCTATGACTGATGAGTGGATATGAAAAGGAAAAGGAAGAATATCTCTGCTTCCTATACTTTTATCTTAATTTAATGTAGTTAAACCAGCATTTTAGAGAAGTCTTCCTAAGATAACTCTGATAATACTTAGGAAAATAAGTAGGGGAGTGATAGATATTTGGCCTTGTCATAGGTGAACTCTACCAGCTTTTGTTTACCTGGGAAAGTCTTAATTTCTCTTTCATTATTAAAGGAAAGTTTTGCTGGGTATAGTATTTGTGGCTGGCAGGTTTTTTTTTCTTTCAATACTTTGAATACATCATCCCACTCCCTTCTGGCCTGCAAGATTTCTGCTGAGAAATCTACTGAGTCTTATGAGCACTCCCTTGAACATGATGAGTTGCTTTTGTTTTGCTGCTTTTAAAGATTCTCTGAAACTTTTAACAGCTTAATTATAACATGTCTTGGTATAGTTCTCTTTAGATAAATCCTAGTTGTAATTCTCTGAGCTTCATGAATTTGTATGTCCCTTTCCTTCTTCAAATTTGGGAAGGTTTGGGCCATTACTTCTTCAAACTGGCTCTCTGCCCCTTGCTTTCCTCATCTGAGACTCCAATAATGTATTGTGAAGTAATAAGAAATATATATATTTGTCCCTGCTCCTGGTTCCTGACACAGAGCTCCTACAATTCTCATAATTTCCTGAGTGATAGGAGCATCTGACACAGAGTTTTAAGTCTCCTGAAATTTCCTATGTGATTCTTTCATTCAAATGCGGCAACCCTCAATGGATTGCAGGATAGGGGCTGGATACCAGAAAAAACAATCATAATTAGAAGCTTGAGACTTTCAGCCTCACCTCTCATACTCTGGAGAGAGAAGAGTGGTAGAAATTGAGTTAATAATCAATCATGCTGACATGATGAAACCTCCATAAAAATCCTAAAAGCATGGAGTTTAGGAAGCTTCCAGGTTGGTGAATACATCTATATGCTAAGAGGGTGACACACCCCAACTGCATAGGGACAGAAGCTCCTGCTCTTGGGACCTTTCCAGACCTCACCCTATGAATCTTTTCATGTGCCTGTTCTTTTCATGAATCTGTTCGTTGCTATCCTTTAAAATATCCTTTGTAATAAATAAGCAATAGTAAGTAAACTGTTTTCCTAGGTTCTGTGAACCACTTTGACAAATGATCAAACCCAAAGAGGAGGTTGTGGGAACTTCCCATTTACAGCCAACTTAGAATCTGTGGATAACCAGGCAATGCACTACTTGCAACTGGCATCTGCAACAGGGGAGTCTTGTGGAACTGAGCCCTTAACTACAGGATCTGTACTAACTCTGGCTAGTGTGAGAGTTGAACTCAACATACGATATCTGGCTGTCAGAGAATTGGCTGATGTGGGAAAAAATCCATACATCTGATATCCAAGGTGTTGTGAGTGTAGGAGCATAACCCAATGTGCTTTTCCTAGACATGCATATCTTGGTCTGCTGGATGATATGCCAGAAGTCTGCTAGAAGCTCTTCTTGCTTTTTATGTTTTTGCTCCTCTGACCTGGTAATTGCCAATAACTTGTCTTCAAGTTTGTGGATTCTTTCTTCTGCTTGATCTAGTCTACTGTTGACCCCTTCTATGAATTTTTCAATTCAGAATTACCATATACTTCTTTAGAATTTTTTTGTTCTCCTTTATAGTTTCTACCTCTTTATTGATATTCTCATTTTATTCATATACCATTTTCTTGATTTCATTTAGTTGTTTGTATTCTCTTTTAGTTCATTCAGATCTTTACGATGGTTATTCTGAATTTCTGTCAGGTAATTCACTGACTTCCATTTCTTTATGGTTAGTATCTGGAGATTAATTTTGTTCCTTTAACCGAGCCATATTTCCCTGTTTCTCTGTATGCCTTATTTTGTTGTTGGTGTTGTTGTTGTTGTTGAAAAAGTCAACTCTTTTAGTCTTTATGGACTGGCTTTGTACAGGGAAAGAACTTCACCAATCAGCCTGGAAACCTCTCAAACCTCTTCTGTCAATGTGTTTCCTCTGGGCTTGTGTGTATAATTTCCCAGCAGAAGACACTTACTTGTTTCTATTCAGAAGCTCCCCCTGGTGTATGTCTGCAGTACTATGCCTCTCTGGGCAAGCAACAGGTTTGCCTTGGTGCCTAGCAGGCCCAAATGTGCTGCCTGTCAGTGTTCCAAAAATCAGGTGAGACAGAAACTAGGTGGGCAGTACCCCAAAAAAGTCAGAATATTAGATGCGCATTTTATCTTTTGCCCATCTAAAGGAGAAGCCATAGGTTGGCAGTTTTCTCCTGATCACACCATGCTGAGATGTGTAAGGAGTGGAGTGAGGTATGCAGTTAAGGCCCATGAGCTTTCCTACCCACTGTAATGAACCTCTCTGTTTGGCCTTCCATTTGCCTATGGTGCTATAACCTCTCAACTGGTTTCCAAAGTTGTCACAGAGGTAATTATGTACTGTTAAGTTGGTGTCTCTCTGGGGGACAGCGGGCTTGAATCCTCATATTCCAACATTTTGCTGATGTCACTCTGGTTTACAATTTTAAAAACTTTCTTTGCAGGGACTCCTGGGTGGCTTAGTCAGTTGAGTGTCCAACTTTGGCTCAGGTCATGATCTTGTAGTGAGTTCGAGCCCCATGTCAGGCTCTGTGCAGACAGCTCAGAGCCTGGAGCCTGCTTCAGATTCTGTGTCTCCCTCTCTCTCTGCCCCTCCCCCACTCAGGCTCTGTTCTGTCTCTCAAAATGAATAAATGTTAAAAAAAAAATTTTTTTTTAAGTTTCTTTGCGGACTAGGGTGCCTGGGTGGCTCAGTGAGGTAAGTGTCCGAGTCTTGATTTCATGAGAAATCGTGAGAAATTCGTTTCATGAGACTGAGCCATGTGTCAGGCTCTATGCTGACAGCACAGAGCCTGCTTAGAATTCTTTCTCTTCCTCTCTCTCTGACCCTCTCCCGCTCGTGTTTTCTCTCTCTCTCAAAATAAAAAAACACGCAATAAATAAGTTTCTGTGTAGACTGAAACGGACTATAAATAAATACAATTAAGAAAATATGACAACTGCCAGGTAAAAGCTCTCCATCTTTGGAGAAATTAAGCAATTTTTCATTTATTTTCAACAAGTGACAGGAGACCTTTCAAAACCTCCAAAAGTTAATCAATGTAAAGATTCACAGAATTTCCCTCCATTTCAACTGTATATAATTAGACAAAAAAGTCTTATTTTTTCAATTAAAAACAATTATTGGAAATTATATCAAATACCATGCATGTTGGGAGGAACACTGACTGTAATTTTTAAAAAGTTAATCCCTACAGAGAAAGATGGAGCTATGAAATAAAGTAAGTTCATAAACTCATATACCTAAATGTTCAATTATATGTTATTAATATGGGTAGAAGAGAAAAAGTCCAAGCCAATAATAATGAGTGTACCAAAAGACTCTTAAACCTTTGGTACTTAACTCTGATAACTTAATAGTGTCCCTAATAAATAGCAACACTTTTGAAGTGATTTGATTTCCTACAGTTATCTCAATACAATGCATTCAATACATCAATGTATATTATACATATATACCTTTTGTGCCCAGAAATAATTATAACTACAGTGCTTATGAAGATTATTTCTAAATGCACTTTGCATAAATGGATTTGGAATATGAAAAGAAAATGTATAACATGTTTATCCTAAATAATAAAAAAAAAAGCCCTTTATTTTAAAAAGCTCTCCACAGAATTTAGTATAAACTATTATCTACTAGTTTGTGAAGTTGTTGGCTATCTCTAATATTTAGTACATCAAATGCTCACAGTATTAGAAGTATTATAATTTTATACAGTTTACTATTCCACAATGATCAATAACCAATTATTCCTGTTAATTAAAATGAAGTATACAAGCTTAAAAAAAGTACAATGCTGGATTTGACTTAATATAAAATTAAAAAGAAATATAATACATCATTTTCTCCGAGAAATATTGATACATTGATGTATTGTGATCAGGAATATCACAAATTCATAAATTTATGCAAAATAAATATAATACTGGACTAGAAGCCAATATAGTTGATTATTAATCCTAGAGCTCACCAAATTTTTAACTTCTTTGCTTTAATCTGTTAAGATACATAAAACAGTATAAATGAAAGTAGCATTAATTTAAGATACTATAATTTTAATTATCCTTCAAATATCGATAATTAGCTAAGAAGCTAAATTCCCCAGCCACAAATTCTATGCTGCCTTCAGATAATAGGCCATGACTCTACTTGACATACATTAAAAATAAGCAAGATTTAAGAAAGGACAGCATAAACCTTTATTAGAGTAACTAGGAGAATACCTATAAATACCTAAAAAATTCTGAAGTGAAAAGGCTGAATGCACTGTAATAAATTATCATTTAAAAAGAGCACTGCATGCAATTACACATACAAACATGCATGAAAATTAGCACTTACCAAAAGACTGTAAAATTGCTTAATCAGAACAGATACTACTCTCAGCAAACGCATGCAGATAGGAAAATACGGTTTTTCAACTGGTGCTGGAGAAGATGAAGAGCTGGAACCTTGTCTGAACTTTATATTTGGAGAAAAGAGTTTTATCACAAGAGGACATACCCTTTCTTTGAGAAGGAAACTAAACTCTTGGTGCTATTTGCAAAGACAAAAAAAAAAAAAAATTAACTTAATTGGTACTTATTATTTTTACTTTTTACTTACTACTTTTCAAACATATGTACTAGCAAATAAAACTTAATAACCAGTATGAATAATTTAGCTTTATTATATGTTTAGTTTATTACTCTAGTTGACACACAAGTATGAAATTAGTGCTGCTCTTTGAGAATGTAAGATCAAACTTTTCATCATTATTTCAAAGTTTAAAAAGAATCTAATTTAAAAAGGAATCTAATGAATTGGAATTAAGTGGTTTATTATTAGGAATTTTAATTTTGCTGGAACACTATCAATTAAAAACATAAAGAACAGAAGAAAACAGATTACACAAATAGCTAAGGCATTTAAAACAGGCAGCTGAAAGAATATCAGTTTAACAAAATATGTTATATAATTCATTAATTTTATTTTGCCAAGATAACAATTCTATTCATGTATGGAAGATTTAAGAATTAACTTAATATTTTGTTCTTCTTAGGCTGCTTGAACAGAACACAATAAGCTGATTTTTAAAAATGCAATGACAAGCATAATTATTTTATTTTATTTCTTAAAGTTTTATTTATTTAAGTAATCTCTACACTCAGCCTAGAACTTGAACTAATGACCCCAAGATCAAGAGTCTCATGATCCTCTGACTGAGCTACCCTGACACCCCCCATAATTATTTTAGTCTGGGGAATCTTCCAAAGGATTCTTAAAATTTACGTATAGTCATATCATGTCATGCAAAAAACCTTCCTTAACCTATTCATTTCCTGCCTATATTAGCCCAAAATAGTCCCATTTTACTGATAATATAAAGTCCAGTGCACAACTAATGCCTAACCTCAAATATACATTATTTTGGTTTTTTATTCATCCAAATACCACTGAGGCTGAGAACAAGGCACAATAATAGAAATCATCCAATCTAATCTTTTAATCTTACAGAAAAGGGAAAAAATAAGGCACAGAGCAGTTTATTTGTTCAGAATTAAGATTTTTTTAAATGTCTCCTTATTAGAATCCGATTCATCAGAGGAAAAAAAAAAAATGAAAAAATACCAGTAAGTGAAAAGATAAAAATAAAAGCCTTGCCTAATATTAACTTCCTGGAGAAACGCTATTGATCACTGCTAACTTCCGAATGTATATTCTTCTAGACTTTTATACACATTTTAATGTACTTTTTAATTCTTTGTCCCCCAAAATGGAATCTTTAGAGTTAAGTGATTTGAAATTCTACTGTCCTATCGATAGTTTCTTTGACTGCCAAAATGAAAAGCATACCAAAGTACATTTTCATACTTCACTAACTAAATTTATATACTGGTTAATTGATAAGTATTATAGACAACTCTTTAAAGTTTTATCTATTCACGCTTTTTCCACTCACTACTCAACTGAATACAATTGGGCTTCCTTCATAACCACTAGGAACCACCCCAACTCCACTCAAATTATTCTCACTACAGTCATCATGATCTCTATGTCCCCAAATTATCATCTGTATAATAAAAGTTTCAGTTCCAAATCCTGGGCTAAAGGATCTTCTACTATTGTAGCACTTGGCTCACACATTTTGGAAGTGCCACTTAGGGAGGCAGTATGGTAAGGAAAGGAACTAGGTTAGTGGTAAAAAGATCTAAATTTTAGTTCAAGATTTGCTAATAACTAAGGAATCCTATGTAAATCACTGAATCAATATTAGACTTTAGCTTCTTGCAAGTTAAATGAAAAATTTGGATTCTTACTTTTTCCTCTACAACTCTCATTGCAAGTTAAACTTATCAGCCATTGACTACTACTTTTTTCCAAATAAATTATCAAAAAGCACATAGGTACATATAAACAAGTAAAGATCAGTAACAATTTTTCAGTTTTTACATATTTTAAAAAATAGCCACATACTACATTCCTTCGTGGATTCACAGACTGAGAAATGTCTCACTAGATAGTCTCTAGGGATTCTAAGGTTAAAATTTCAAAATGTGAGGGCACTACAATAATGTAAGACACACTAAATTATCACAGTTCTAAAGTCTAAAGCTATAATTCTTTCAGTCCTCTAACATGGGAAAAAGAATACATGTTACTTTCTTGAAAAATATCTGTGAAAAAATTATAAATTAATTTTGTTGCAAGATACTACAAATGGCTTACTTGTAAAAAGACCTGTGGAAAATCATTCAGGACTGACTCAAGTAATTCAAGGCCAAATGTTCGAGTCATTTCTGTCATGCCTACTAGCCAGTAAGGGGCATCAGCATTAACCAACTGACAAAGATCCTGGGAAAATAATTCAAACAATAAATAAAAAATAAATAAAACATTTACATGCTAGAATGAAATGTGCTGTTCAGAATTCATAAAAGTAAAAAAATTATCTCTTCTTATACAGTATATTTACTCCTTAGAAACTAAACACTGGTAACTGAAATTCTGACAAACTATATACTTGATTAAATAATTAAACTTTAAAAGAATCGTGTAACTTTTGACAAGACATAATATAAAGAGATAAATGGTTAATAGTCTTTTAATGAAAAAACACTTATAATAATCCTTTAATAAATAATTAATAAAATTTCAGTGCCGATAAATCTCATCTTACTTAAAAGATTTATTCACGACAAATAATGTAAAAATTAGGTATTTGTATATCAAATTATATTAAATAGGCCAAAGGTTTATTAGTTAAATTTTAAGTTGAAAATTATTTTTTCTTACTAGTTATTTTTCTAGTATAATATAATATAGTATTTTCTAGTATACTTTAATTCATTCTATTTCCTTAAAGTGAAATGTTACATTTTATCATGTTACTTAACTGTGGATAGTCTTTAACGTTAAAGAAGTTTTTTGGAATACTACTTTTGACACTTCAAAACTGGACACTTTTAAAAACCGACACTTTAAAAATTAAAACAAACATAAACTGCAAAAATCAAAAATTTACACAAAACTATATTCTGTAATAAAAATTATTTTTTATAAATTGAAATACCTGGAAAAGCATATATGCATCTTTAGCACAAGGTTTGAGGGTGCTGACACATCTTCTGTTACTGTTTCCTTGGACCAGTACTGGTTGTTCTATAATATCTGTAGTCAAAATCAGATGAGTTTTAGGAGTCTATAAGGACCTTTAAAAAATCATATGCACTACTTAAAATAAATACATGTTTATGAAATTACAAACTTTATAGGCTCAGAACTATGCTTCGAAACTGGGGGAAAAATACTACTTAGCAATTAGAAAGAATGAAATCTTGCCATTTGCAACAACATGGATGGAACTGGAGGGTATTATGCTAAGTGAAATAAGTCAGTCAGAGAAAGACATATATATTTTCACTCATATGTGGAACTTGAGAAACTTAACAGAAGACCATGGGGGAAAGGAAGGGGAAAAAAATAGTTTCAAACAGGGAGCAAACCACGGGAGACCCTTAAATACAGAGAACAAACTAAGGGTTGAGGGGGGGCTAGGGGAAAATGGGTGATGGGCACTGAGGAGGGCACCTGTTGGGATGACCACTGGGTGCGGTATGTAAGCAATGGATCAAGGGAATCTACTCCTGAAACCAAGAGCACACTGTCTACACTGTACATTACCTAAAGTGAAAATAAATTATATTTAGGAAAAACAAAAAAGAGAATGTATCAGTAAGATGAAAAACATATGATGATTCATCATTAGGAAGATAGCGGCGTAGGAGGACGCTGGGCTCACGGCGTCCTGCTGATCACTTAGATTCCACCTACACCTGCCTAAATAACCCAGAAAACCGCCAGAGGATTAGCAGAATGGAGTCTCCAGAGCCAAGCGCAGACTAGAGGCCCACGGAAGAGGGTAGGAAGGGCGGAGAGGCGGTGCGCGCTCCACAGACTGGCGGGAAGGAGCCGGGGCAGAGGGGCAGCCAAGTCTGGCTTGCAAAAGCGGAGGGGCTGGATGGGAGTGTGTTCTGACAGCGAGTGGGACTTAACATCTGGAAGGTTATAAGCTAACAGTTCTGCTCGGAGAACGGGAGGGCTGGAGGACAACGGGAGGGAGAGTTGTTGAGCCCTGGACGGCACAGCACAGCTTGGCGGGGAACAAAGGCACTTGCCAGCACCATCTCCCTCGCCCATCCCCCACCCAAAATCCCAAGGGGAACCGGTTCCTGCCAGGGAACTTGCTGGCACCACACAAACACCCAAGGCTGTGCTTCTGCGGATCCATCCCTCATTGGCAATTCTGACTACCTCCCGGTGCCACAGGGCCCCTCCCGAGGCAGATCTCGGAAGGAAAAGCGAGCTGACTCTGCCCCTCTCACCGCTGTGCACCTTGCCGAACCACCCCCGCTAATACGCCAGATCCCCAGCACCACAAGCCTGACAGTGTGCAAGTAGCCCAGACGGGCCACGCCACCCCACAGTGAATCCTGCCCCTAGGAGAGGGGAAGAGAAGGCACACACCAGTCTGACTGTGGCCCCAACGGTGGGCTGGGGACAGACATTAGGTCTGACTGCGGCCCCGCCCACCAGCGTGAGTTATTCAAGACAGCACAGGGGAAGTGCCCTGCAGTTCTATCCAAAATGACAAAACGGAAGAATTCCCCTCAAAAGAATCTCCAGGAAATAACGACAGCTAACAAACTGATCAAAAAGGATTTAAACAATATAACAGAAAGTGAATTTAGAATAATAGTCATAAAATTAATCACTGGGCTCGAAAACAGTATAAACGACAGCAGAGAATCTATTGCTACAGAGATCAAGGGACTAGGGAACAGCCAGGAGGAGCTAAAAAATGCTATTAAGAGCTGCAAAATAAAATGGAGATGACCACGGCTCAGACTGAAGAGGCAGAGGAGAAAACAGGTTAACTAGAAGATAAAATTACGGAAAAAGAAAAAGCTGAGAAAAAGATAAAAAAAATCCAAGAGTATGAGGGGAAAATCAGAGAACTAAGTGATGCACTAAAGAGAAATAATCTATGCATAACTGGTATTCCAAAGGAGGAAGAGAGAGGGAAAGGTGCTGAAGGTGTACTTAAAGAAATAATAGCTAGAACCTCCCTGATCTGGGGAAGGCAAAAGGCATTGAAATCCAAGAGGCACAGAGAACTCCCTTCAGACGTAACTTGAATCGATCTTCTGCATGACATATCATAGTGAAACTGGCAAACTACAAGGATAAAGAGAAAATTCTGAAAGCAGCTAGGGATAAACGTGCTCTCACATATAAAGGGAGACCTATAAGACTCATGACTGATCTCTCTACTGAAACTTGGCAGGCCACAAAGGAATGGCAGGAGATCTTCAATGTGATGAACAGAAAAAATATGCAGCCGAGAATCCTTTATCCAGCAAGTCTGTCATTTAGAATAGAAGGAGAGATAAAGGTCTTCCCAAACAAACAAAAACTGAAGGAATTTGTCACCACGAAACCAGCCCTACAAGAGATCCTAAGGGGGATCCTGTGAGACAAAGTACCAGAGACATCGCTACAAGCATGAAACCTACGGACATCACAATGACTCTAAACCCATATCTTTCTATAATAACACTGAATGTAAATGGACTAAATGCGCCAACCAAAAGACATAGGGTATCAGAATGGATAAAAAAACAAGACCCATCTATTTGCTGTCTACAAGAGACTCATTTTCGACCTGAGGACACTTTCAGATTGACAGTGAGAGGATGGAGAACTATTTATCATGCTACTGGAAGTCAAAAGAAAGCTGGAGTAGCCATACTTATATCAGACAAACTAGACTTTAAATTAAAGGCTGTAACAAGAGATGAAGAAGGGCATTATATAATGATCACAGGGTCTATCCATCAGGAAGAGCTAACAATCATAAATGTCTATGCGCCGAGTACAGGAGCCCCCAGATATATAAAACAATTACTCACAAACATAAGCAACCTTATTGATAAGAATGTGGTCATTGCAGGGGACTTTAACACTCCACTTACAGAAATGGATAGATCATCTAGACACACTGTCAATAAAGAAACAAGGGCCCTGAATGATACATTGGATCAGATGGACTTGACAGATATATTTAGAACTCTGCATCCCAAAGCAACAGAATATACTTTCTTCTCCAGTGCACATGGAACATTCTCCAAGATAGATCACATACTGGGTCACAAAACAGCCCTTCATAAGTATACAAGAATTGAGATCATACCATGCATACTTTCAGACCACAATGCGATGAAGCTTGAAATCAACCACAGGAAAAAGTCTGGAAAACCTCCAAAAGCATGGAAGTTAAAGAACACCCTACTAAAGAATGAGTGAGCCAACCAGGCAATTAGGGAAGAAATTAAAAAAATATATGGAAACAAACGAAAATGAAAATACAACAACTGAAACACTTTGGGATGCAGCGAAGGCAGTCCTGAGAGGAAAATACATTGCAATCCAGGCCTATCTCAAGGAACAAGAAAAATCCCAAATACAAAATCTAACAGCACGCCTAAAGTAAATAGAAGCAGAACAGCAAAGACAGCCTAAACCCAGCAGAAGAAGAGAAATAATAAAGATCAGAGCAGAAATAAACAATATACAATCTAAAAAAAACTGTAGAGCAGATCAATGAAACCAAGAGCTGGTTTTCTGAAAAAATAAACAAAATTGATAAACCTCTAGCCAGGCTTCTCAAAAAGAAAAGGGAGATGACCCAAATAGATAAAATCATGAATGAAAATGGAATTATGATAACCAATCCCTCAGAGATACAAGCAATTATCAGGGAATACTATGAAAAATTATATCCAACACACTGGACAACCTGGAAGAAATGGACAAATTCCTAAACACCCACACGCTTCCAAAACTCAATCAGGAGGAAACAGAAAGCTTGAACAGACCCATAACCAGCGAAGAAATTGAATCAGTCATCAAAAATCTCCCAACAAATAAGAGTCCAGGACCAGATGGCTTCCCAGGGGAGTTCTACCAGACGTTTAAAGCAGAGAAAATACCTATCCTTCTCAAGCTATTCCAAAAAGTAGAAAGGGAAGGAAAACTTCCCAACTCATGCTACGAAGCCAGTATTACTTTGATTCCTAAACCAGACAGAGACCCAGTAAAAAAAGAGAACTAGAGGCCAATATCCCTGATGAATATGGATGCAAAAATTCTCAATAAGATACTAGCAAATCGAATTCAACAGCATATAAAAAGAATTATTCACCATGATCAAGTGGGATTCATTCCTGGGATGCAGGGCTGGTTCAACATTCGCAAATCAATCAATGTGATACATCACATTAATAAAAGAAAAGATAAGAACCACATGAGCCTGTCAATCGACGCAGAAAAGGCCTTTGACAAAATTCAGCAACCTTTCTTAATAAAAACCCTCGACAAAGTCGGGATAGAAGGAACATACTTAAAGATCATAAAACCCATTTATGAAAAGCCCACAGCTAACATCATCCTCAACGGCGAAAAACTGAGAGCTTTTTCCCTGAGATCAGGAACACGACAGGGATGCCCACTCTCACCGCTGTTGTTTAACATAGTGTTGGAAGTTCTAGCATCAGCAATCAGATAATAAAAGGAAATCAAAGGCATCAAAATTGGCAAAGATGAAGTTAAGCTTTCACTTTTTGCAGATCACATGATATTATACATGGAAAATCCGACAGACTCCACCAAAAGTCTGCTAGAACTGATACATGAATTCAGCAAAGTCGCAGGATACAAAATCAATGTACAGAAATCAGTTGCATTCTTATACGCTAATAATGAAGCAACAGAAAAACAAAGAAACTGATCCCATTCACAATTGCACCAAGAAACATAAAATACCTAGGAATAAACCTAACCAAAGATGTAAAAGAGCTGTATGCTGAAAACTACAGAAACCTTATGAAGGAAATTGAAGAAGATACAAAGAAATGGAAAAACATTCTGTGCTCATGGATTGGAAGAATAAATATTGTCAAAATGTCAATACTACCCAAAGCTATCTACACATTCGATGCAATCCCAATCAAAATTGCACCAGCATTCTTCTCGAAGCTAGAACAAGCAATCATAAAATTCATATGGAACCACAAAAGGCCCCGCATAGCCAAAGTAATTTTGAAGAAGACCAAAGCAGGAGGCATCACAATCCCAGACTTTAGCCTCTACTACAAAGCTGTCATCATCAAGACAGCATGGTATTGGCACAAAAACAGACACATAAACCAATGTAATAGAATAGAAACCCCAGAACTAGACCCACAAATGTATGGCCAACTCATCTCTGACAAAGCAGGAAAGAACATCCAATGGAAAAAAGACAGTCTCTTTAACAAATGGTGCTGGGAGAACTGGACAGCAACATGCAGAACGTTTAAACTAGACCACTTTCTCACACCATTCACAAAAATAAATTCAAAATGGATAAAGGACCTGAATGTGAGACAGGAAACCATCAAAACCCTAGAGGAGAAAGCAGGAAAAGACCTCTCTGACCTCAGCCATAGCAATTTCTTACTTGACACATCCCCAAAGGCAAGGGAATTAAAAGCAAAAATGAACTACTGGGACTTTATGAAGATAAAAAGCTTCTGCACAGCAAAGGAAACAACCAACAAAACTAAAACCAATGGAATGGGAAAAGATATTTGCAAATGACATATTGGACAAAGGGCTAGTATCCAAAATCTATCAAGAGCTCACCAAACTCCACACCTGAAAAACAAATAACCCAGTGAAGAAATGGGCAGAAAACATGAATACACACTTCTCTAAAGAAGACATCCGGATGGCCAACAGGCACATGAAAAGATGCTCAACGTCGCTCCTCATCAGGGAAATACAAATCAAAACCACACTCAGGTATCCCCTCACGCCAGAGTGGCCAAAATGAACAAATCAGGAGACTATAGATGCTGGAGAGGATGTGGAGAAACGGGAACCCTCTTGCACTGTTGGTGGGAATGCAAATTGGTGCAGCCGCTCTGGAAAACAGTGTGGAGGTTCCTCAAAAAATTAAAAATAGACCTACCCTATGACCCTGCAATAGCACTGCTAGGAATTTACCCAAGGGATACAGGAGTACTGATGCATAGGGGCACTTGTACCCCAATGTTTACAGCAGCACTCTCAACAATAGCCACATTGTGGAAAGAGCCTAAATGTCCATCAACTGATGAATGGATAAAGAAATTGTGGTTTATATACACAATGGAGTACTAAGTGGCAATGAGAAAGAATGAAATATAGCCCTTTGTAGCAACATGGATGGAACTGGAGAGTGTGATGCTAAGTGAAATAAGCCATACAGAGAAAGACAGATACCATATGTTTTCACTCTTGTGTGGATCCTGAGAAACTTAACAGAAACCCATGGGGGAGGGGAAGGAAAAGAAAAGGAAAAAAAAGAGGTTAGAGTGGGAGAGAGCCAAAGCATAAGAGACTCTTAAAAACTGAGAACAACTGAGAACAAACTGAGGGTTGATGGGGCGGGGGGGGGGGGGGGGTGATGGGTACTGATGAGGGCACCTTTTGGTATGAGCACTGGGTGTTCTATGGAAACCAATTTGACAATAAATTTCATATATTGAAAAAAATGTAAAAAACACAAAAAAAAACTAAATAGAGAAACTGTCTCAGGGTCTTGGGAATTACTGAATCAGTTCCCTATGCCTTACGTGGGAAAAATAAATAAAATTTAACAACCAAAGTAAAAAAAAAAAAAGGATGAAAAACATATGATGAATAAAGGTCATAACTTTGAAAAAAAAAAACTGTTTTTATACAAAATACCATCAAAATCACTCTTTACCCTCTTATGACATTTTTAAGCTTAGCATCTTTATCCATACATTTCATTTTCCCAGTCTCCCATTCCTGAACCCCTTTATTTTATGAATTTGAAATTCACATGATCTTTCAATGTGCCTTTAAATATCAAACATATAAAAGTTTACCACATGGTTAATTTCTATACCATCTCAGCATATAAAAGAGAATTAACCACTTGATCTGCCATAATTACTATGTCAGTTATACATATTGACTAGCTAAGAATCAGCTAAAAAGGTGTTTCCCAACTCAGCACTTCTTTGAATACTAACAAGATATCATTTTCTGTTAATTATGACAGCCTGCTTTGAATAAATGTTGACTTAATGAAAACTTGAAAAAAAAAAAAGAGGTTCTAAGTGTTTCTACCTTGTTAGAAAGTATTAAATAAGATACTAGTCTTTAGAGGCACAAAGCTAAAACTACCAATCCAGGAATCACACTCAGTTTATGAATGTATAACACACCCAAACTGGAGAACTGCCATTTTACCCCATAAATTTACTCCTTAATATTTCAAATTCTAGAATTCCCCAGGGAAACATGCAGAAAAACCAAAATACCAAAGTGGAAATACTACAATAAACAACAGATCAAGAATGCCTAAAACCAAACGTGAAAAATCTGATCAATGGTGAACTTCAGGAAAAGTGAAGGAATAATTAGAGTAGGCAGCATTACCGTCACCTACTAAGACTGCCATTTTTTTTTATCAGTATTACCAAAAGAACCTCAAATGAAATGACAAACTGCATTTTAAGAGTGGGGTAGGGGAAGCTATATAAAAGGGAAAACCAGTTTAATCTTTAGTTTCTTGAGTAAATAAAGCAGACAGGTTGCTCATGATGGTAGTACCATATGACCCTTTAAACTAATCATGGGAAAAAATTTCCTCATCCAATAAGGAAAATAAATGAAAAAAGCAGAATTTCTATAGCTAAAAGTTATCAAACTGTAAAAACAGTAACAGAAACAGAGCATCTTTAGCTGACTGACATGTTTCTAAGTTTTTAGACAGTTTTTTAAAATCACAAAGAAGAGGTTGGAAGATGGCGGCGTAGGAGGACGCTGGGCTCACTGCGCGTCCTGCTGATCACTTAGATTCCACCTACACCTGCCTAAAGAACCCAGAAAACCGCCAGAGGATTAGCAGAACGGAGTCTCCAGAGCCAAGAAGGGCAGAGAGGCCCACGGAAGAGGGTAGGAAGGGCAGCGAGGCGGTGCGCGCTCCACGGACTGGCGGGAGGGAGCCGGGGCGGAGGGGCGGCTCGCCGGCCAAGCAGAGCCCCCGAGTCAGGCTGGCAAAAGCGGAGGGGCCGGACAGAGTGTGTTCCGACAGCAAGCGCGACTTAGAGTCTGGGAGGTCATAAGTTAACAGCTCTGCTCAGAAAGCGGGAAGGCTGGAGGACAAAGGGAAGGAGAGTTGCTGAGCCCCTGGACGACAGAACTCAGTTTGGCGGGGAACAAAGGCGCTTGCCAGCTCCATCTCCCTCGCCCATCCCCCACCCAAAATCCCAAAGGGAACCAGTTCCTGCCAGGGAACTTGCTCCGTCCACGCAAACACCCAACTCTGTGCTTCTGCGGAGCCAGACCTCCGGCAGCGGATCTGACTCCCTCCCACTGACACAGGGCTCCTTCTGAAGTGGATCACCTAAGGAGAAGCGAGCTAAGCCTGTCCTTCCTGCCCTCCGTGCACCTTGCCTACCCACCCCAGCTAATAATACACCAGATCCCCAGCACCACAAGCCTGGCAGTGTGCAAGTAGCCCAGACGGGCCACACCACCCCACAGTGAATCCCGCCCCTAGGAGAGGGGAAGAGAAGGCACACACCAGTCTGACTGTGGCCCCCGCGGTGGGCTGGGGGCAGACACCAGGTCGGACTGCGGCCCCGCCCACCAACTCCAGTTATACACCACAGCACAGGGGAAGTGCCCTGCAGGTCCTCACCACTCCAGGGACTATCCAAAATGACCAAACGAAAGAATTCCGCTCAGAAGAATCTCCAGGAAATA
Source organism: Neofelis nebulosa (assembly GCF_028018385.1). NCBI lineage: Eukaryota > Metazoa > Chordata > Mammalia > Carnivora > Felidae > Neofelis > Neofelis nebulosa. Next base: position 54,118,341 of record NC_080789.1, read on the forward strand.
ACAACAGCTAATGAACTGATCAAAAAGGATTTAAATAATGTAACAGAAAGTGAATTTAGAATAATAGTCATAAAATTAATCGCTGGGCTTGAAAACAGTATACAGGACAGCAGAGAATCTCTTGCTACAGAGATCAAGGGACTAAGGAACAGTCACGAGGAGCTGAAAAACGCTTTAAACGAATGCAAAACAAAATGGAAACGACGACGGCTCGGATTGAAGAGGCAGAGGAGAGAATAGGTGAACTAGAAGATAAAGTTATGGAAAAAGAGGAAGCTGAGAGAAAGAGAGATAAAAAAATCCAGGAGTATGAGGGGAAAATTAGAGAACTAAGTGATACACCAAAAAGAAATAATATACGCATAATTGGTATCCCAGAGGAGGAAGAGAGAGGGAAAGGTGCTGAAGGGGTACTTGAAGAAATTATAGCTGAGAACTTCCCTGAACTGGGGAAGGAAAAAGGCGTTGAAATCCAAGAGGCACAGAGAACTCCCTTCAGACGTAACTTGAATCGATCTTCTGCATGACATATCATAGTGAAACTGGCAAAATACAAGGATAAAGAGAAAATTCTGAAAGCAGCAAGGGATAAACGTGCCCTCACATATAAAGGGAGACCTATAAGACTCGTGACTGATCTCTCTTTTGAAACTTGGCAGGCCAGAAAGGCTTGGCACGATATCTTCAGTGTGCTAAACAGAAAAAATATGCAGCCGAGAATCCTTTATCCAGCAAGTCTGTCATTTAGAATAGAAGGAGAGATAAAGGTCTTCCCAAACAAACAAAAACTGAAGGAATTTGTCACCACGAAACCAGCCCTACAAGAGATCCTAAGGGGGATCCTGTGAGACAAAGTACCAGAGACATCACTACAAGCATAAAACATACAGACATCACAATGACTCTAAGCCTGTATCTTTCTGAATAACACTGAATGTAAATGGACTAAATGCGCCAACCAAAAGACATAGGGTATCAGAATGGATAAAAAAACAAGACCCATCTATTTGCTGTCTACAAGAGACTCATTTTCGACCTGAGGACACTTTCAGATTGACAGTGAGAGGATGGAGAACTATTTATCATGCTACTGGAAGCCAGAAGAAAGCTGGAGTAGCCATACTTATATCAGACAAACTAGACTTTAAATTAAAGGCTGTAACAAGAGATGAAGAAGGGCATTATATAATGATCACAGGGTCTATCCATCAGGAAGAGCTAACAATCATAAATGTCTATGCGCCGAGTACAGGAGCCCCCAGATATATAAAACAACTACTCACAAACATAAGCAACCTTATTGATAAGAATGTGGTAATTGCAGGGGACTTTAACACTCCACTTACAGAAATGGATAGATCATCTAGACACACTGTCAATAAAGAAACAAGGGCCCTGAATGATACATTGGATCAGATGGACTTGACAGATATATTTAGAACTCTGCATCCCAAAGCAACAGAATATACTTTCTTCTCCAGTGCACATGGAACATTCTCCAAGATAGATCACATACTGGGTCACAAAACAGCCCTTCATAAGTATACAAGAATTGAGATCATACCATGCATACTTTCAGACCACAATGCGATGAAGCTTGAAATCAACCACAGGAAAAAGTCTGGAAAACCTCCAAAAGCATGGAAGTTAAAGAACACCCTACTAAAGAATGAGTGAGTCAACCAGGCAATTAGGGAAGAAATTAAAAAATATATGGAAACAAACGAAAATGAAAATACAACAATCCAAACGCTTTGGGATGCAGCGAAGGCAGTCCTGAGAGGAAAATACATCGCAATCCAGGCCTATCTCAAGAAACAAGAAAAATCCCAAATACAAAATCTAACAGCACACCTAAAGGAAATAGAAGCAGAACAGCAAAGGCAGCCTAAACCCAGCAGAAGAAGAGAAATAATAAAGATCAGAGCAGAAATAAACAATATAGAATCTAAAAAAACGGTTGAGCAGATCAACGAAACCAAGAGTTGGTTTTTTGAAAAAATAAACAAAATTGACAAACCTCTAGCCAGGCTTCTCAAAAAGAAAAGGGAGATGACCCAAATAGATAAAATCATGAATGAAAATGGAATTATTACAACCAATCCCTCAGAGATACAAACAATTATCAGGGAATACTATGAAAAATTATATGCCAACAAATTGGACAACCTGGAAGAAATGGACAAATTCCTAAAATCACAAAGAAAAAGATGTTTAAAGTTACAATAAAGATACCTGATGAAGATATGAAAAGGTTAATCTTTACATTATATAAATATTCATTAACACACGTTAAAAGGCATAGACAAAAATTCACATGAGGAAACTCACTCCTGAAAATTTACCTTAAAGAAGTAAATCAAATGGAAAAAATATGTAAGAAGACACTCAAAACAGTATTAAAATACTGAACACAATATAACTGTCCAGCAGGAAACTCGTTCATTAAATTGTAGAATAGCTACAAAATACGGTGCAACCGTTAAAATTTAAATTACAAAAATAAAAGAATGACATGAAAAATTCATAGAACATAATGTTTGGCTAAAAATACATACAATGCAACAGCTGATATAAAAAAATGTGAAATTATACATAATTAGAAATAAACATGGAAAATAAAGAGCCTCTTCTTGGGATGATAGCACTGTAAGGGATTTATCTAAACTGCCACTGTCAATGTAATAATATTGTTAAAATAAATCTGTTTTTTAAAGTATTCTAGTGTTTAGATGCCTAAGTTCACAGGGCGAAGATGGAAAATAAAAAGAGGAATTAGGCAAGCAAAACCACCCACTGTGAAAAGGAAACCACTTTTATCACTCTACCTCGGTGCCGTTCGTCTTCAGCAACCATCCTCTCAAAAACAACAGTGACAACCTGTCGCACTGTAGCAGCAGCTGTATTATTTGTAATATTATCTTTTGTGAAGTGTAGTCGAAAACAAAGAACAATTGCCTAAAAGAACAATTTTCATTTAGTGTGAAATAAGGTTGAAGAATATAATAACTATTTGTTTTATTAGACATAACCCAAAACTAAATAATTTATGTTTGGCCGTTCCAATCACAGATACTAAAAGTCCCACCCTCTTCTCTTATACAATAAAGCCACAAAAATCCTTGGATTCTGAAATAATTCAAACTGTGTAAATATACAGCCACATAAGATTTGGTTAGATAATGTGAAACACACATTTCAAAACTTGGTTCTTTGTTTTTTTAAATTTATTTATTTTGAGAGAGAGAGAAAGAGCAGGGGAGGGTCAGAGAGGGAGGGAGAGAAAGAATCCCAACCAGGCTCCATGCTGTCAGGACAGAGCCTGACACAGGGCTCAAACTCATGAAACTGTGAGATCATGTCCTGGGCCAAAATCAAGAGTTGGCCGCTTAACCGACTGAGCCACCCTGGCACCCCACAACTTGGTTCTTTTAATGTATATATAAAAATGTGTTATGCTTTTATTTCCCCAGAATGACTTGTTTTGTGAAGAACAAGTACTCAAAGTTTGTTACATCACTAAGTCACTTGGAGAAATATAAATAGGCTAAACACATAAATGAATAAAATGATAATTTTTTAAAAGAAGTCATTCTTTATTTCTAAAAATCAACTTCAGGTTAAGTTATAATTTATATACAATAAATTCTAATCCTTTAAAGTATTTAATATGATGAGTTCTTTTAGTTATATTCCCCCATGAAACTACTGCCACAATCAAGACACAAGACAGTTCCATCACCCTAAAACTCTCCTGATGTTCCTTTGCCCTCCACATACTCCTCCGCGCTTGGCCCCAGTCAACCTCCTGGTTGCCTTTTTCATTACGGTAAGCTGGCATTTTCTACAAACACAGTCATCATTCAGTATGCACTGTTTTTTGTATCTGGTTTCTTTTACTTGTAATGTGTGTAAAATGCATCCATGTTGTTCTCTGTATCGGTAGTTTGTACTTTTTTACACCTGAGTAGTATTTCACAGTATAGGTATACCAATATTGTGTTTATCCATTCATCTGCTGATAGACGTTTGAGATGTTTGCACTTTTTAGCCACTGTGAATAAAGCTGCTGTGAACATCAAATACAAGTCTCCGTAGAGACGTGTTTTCATTTACCTTGGATAAGTAACTGGAAGTAAAAAGGCTAGATCATACGGTAAATATAAGGTTAAACTATTAAAGAAAATGCTAGTTTCCCAAAGTGATTTTACACACCTTACAAAATTTTAAAATTTTAGACATTTTTTAATGTTTATTTTTGAGAGAGAGAGGCAGAGAGGGGGGCGGACAGAGGATCCAAAACGGGATCGGTGCTGACAGCAGCAAGCCCGATGCGAGGCTGGAGCTCATGAGCCACGAGATCATGACCTAAGCTGAAGTCAGATGCTCAACTGACTGAGCCACCTAAGCACTCCTACAAGTGGAATTATTTTTAAAAGGTGAGAAGGAAGAGTTCTTACAGGGAAAACTCAAAGCAATTCAGGAGAATACTGATAACCCCAAACACATTTTTTTCTCTCAGTTTCCTATTCTTCTGTATTTTTCTGCTACTTTTCTCTTTTCCTATTCATGACTAAGCCTGTCAGCTATTCCCAAAGGACTCTGTTCAATCACCTTAACCTGATTTTAACTCTAACCTGAGGAAAATAAAGCATTAGTGGTATTTTTAACATGCAATGTCCATTATCACAAGAACTACAGGGAAGTTGCTTTCAGTACAAACGGTACTAGACTTTCCTCTTTCAGGGAGCTTATTCAAATACTGTCTCCAAAGCAATTATGAACTTTGACCACAGGTTTCCTACCTTAGAAAGTGCCTCATCATGAACTACTGTATTGGTTGTTAAAAGAACAAGAACTGTTTGAAGTAGCTTAAGTTCTTCAAGACTGTTTTCCATTAGCTGCCAAAGCATATTAATTATATTTCCAGCTGCAGTCTGTAAAATAATTATTTGAATTACTGTCAGCAAATAAAATATAAGGTTTTAGGTCCCTAAATAAGAAAAGATGTACAAATATTACTACCTCACTTGGAGAGAAGTTCTTGGTCATAATAACAAAACCTATGTTTTTGGATCTATAGGTCAAAACACATCTTTCAACTAATCTGAGATTTAAACTAATTTTTTCTCAAAAAATAAATTTCTTTAAAATGTACCATTTGAATATATGCAAACAGCAGCATGCAGTTCTGAGATGTCTAGTCAAAAAAATCAAAGCTCATTTCTACAATATGGGTATATTTCATGTGGACATTTATAAATATAGTCATGCAAGTTAATTGAGACTGACTACTACTGTTTCATATATTATTCCCTTTACAATGTCATAAAAAAAAAATTCAACTCAAATTAACAAAACATTTATAAACTCAATTAAATTGGACATCGTTTAGAATGCTGTATTAAAGGCAAAAGAATGTATCGCTTCTATTAAAGTACCTTATGGAGTACCACAAAGTTAGAGACCATTGCACTCGAAAGCAGGATGCAGATAGACCGCTGAAATGTTTTTCAGTGTTGTACTATCATAAGGTAATTAGAAACCACTGAAATTAATGAACAACAAATTACCACTTCAGATAATATAGCAAAGTCATGATTTTTCCTTTTTAAAAATAAATATATTCTCTTCGGTGATACTGATCTATAGTACTCAATGGTGTCTTCTTAGTCATGACATGACAAAATGCACTTCATCTTTATTCATTATTCATGAGTGCTTAATAGTGAGAAAATCTGGTGATCTTTTAAAATTAAGCCATGTCCTTCAAGCACATAAATTGTTTTACATTAAATTATCAGGTATACTTCATTTTCCCCTAATGAAAACTCCTGATTTGATTCTTAAGTACACAGTTTAAATTAAGATCTTCACATTACCTCAGACACGACTTCATGGGACATGAGTCTCTGAATGGCGGCCAAACACAGCTGAGTAATCTTCGGCTCCTTGGTTCCACAACCCATCAGGAACGGCTGAACAACCTCTGAGCTGTTCTCTTTCAAAGCTTTATTTAGAACACATATAAAATAAATTATTAAATCTAATTCATAAGTAGAAATACTTTTATGTATTTACAACCAGTAATAACAATCTTAAGAAAAACAACTTTATGTAAAATAAATGCCAAAACAAAAATCAAATAATAAGAGTTAAAATACTTCAGACAGATATTACAGACTCTGTATCTTAACTACCCCTTAGCCTCAGCTTTCCCATGGCCTTCTCCTAGCACTGTTTTTTGATTTTCCTTCATCTCCTGCTGCAAACTCTTTAAGGACAACTTCTCAGAAGTTCTATCCTGCCTCAGAGAAGCACTCTATTTCTTCAACAGTGCAGAGGGAGAAATATGAATAAAAATATTCTAGGGCAGAAAAAGTAATTAAAAATAGTATATACATCATCCTCATTACCCTTCTGAATGTTCAGAATCTCCACACAATCTTATTACATGCTTTGAATTTATAGAGCCCTAATTACTTCTTCAAGAAACAAACTCATTAAAAACAGTAACATTACTCCTCTTGTTACTAAAGTATCACTTTAAATTAATTGGATGCACATGCTATAATGCCAAATCTTAATTTAACCCCTTCTACCAAGCCAATTCTTTCAGAAGTTTTAAAGTGGTAACAAAAATCTAAAAAGTTAGAAAATGCACAAAACCAAAAATTAAATTTACAAAATGAAATTAAGCCAATACACACTTAATGGCTATACAGAGATGAATGAGACAGGTCTGCCACCCTCAGAGAATTTAAAAAGACAACATGGGATTCTAAGGAAAGAGAACATTAAACTTATGTGTTTGGTATATGGTTCTCAAAAGTACGACACCCATCAATTATTTTTTGAGGTTAAGAATTGTAATGAAGACATACAAATCTGAGTTTTAACATGTTTTTCAAAAGAAATTGTTAGAAAGTCATCCACGATCACATTAAAAACGTAAAATCAGTGTTAACATTAATTTCATCATTTAAATCCCCACCTTTTTCTCCCAAAGCTCCCATTATAGTATGCTAAATAAAGACCACAATTTCCTACAGCATACTCTGCAAAGTCCTTCAGTATGCCAGCATAAATTACTGATTTAAGACAGCTAAGAGATGGCAAATATGACTGGCAAAGAACAGTGTTTCCAAAAGGGCTCCCCTTGCCTTATTTCCTTGATTTCCTAGGCATAAACGTTTTGATTCAAATCAAGACACAAGGTACCGTAACAATGTCTCAAAACATTTCTATGAATGATTAACAGAGGACAATAAAGCTCAAAAAATACTATTCTGAAGCAGTAAATATCCTACCATATTCAATCCTGCTGGAATTGCTGAAGCGTGAGGCTACCCCAACTCTGCTGAACATGCCTAGTTATTAAATGCCATTCAGCAAATACAAGTTTTCAACAGTAACAAGTTGCATTTATCATTTTTATGATGTTAACATGTTTCTCATCTGAGTATCATAATAATCATAGAGAGTTTTTAGAGCATGATTTGGCTCAAGTGCATAGTAAGTGGTAAAGCCACATTTTGAAAACAGGTCTTCTAACTCCTGGTTCACTATTCTTCCCACAACATTATGCTGCCACTCTTTAAGGTAAACAGCACTTAAAGCAAATCAAAGTTCAAACAGTTACAAGTATCTCAGAGGAACCAATGATCTGCACTTTCATGCTGTCTGCCTGAAGTCTTCAGGTAAATGAAGGAAAAGAAACTGTCCTCATAGAAGGAAAAAAAAAATGTACTTTCATAGAGTCTCTGATGAAAGTGACTTCAAGACACATTCAATTGTCACACAGAAAAATCAGTGCCAATATTAATTCTGTCAATTAAACTGATACAATGCTTTCTCATCACTTAGAATTGTTCCTCACAATGTCATCTATCAAGGCCATTGTATTCCCTCGTCTCTGATAACACTCACTCTGACAGCTGTAAGGTGATATCTCACTGTGGTTTTGACGTACATTTCCCTGATGATTAATGATGTTGAGCGTCTTTGCATATACTTGTTGGTCATCTGTAGGTCTTCTTTGGAAAAATGTCTATATAGATCTTCTGCCCATTTTATAATCAGATTGTTTGGGATGCCTCACTTCTTGAAAGAGTACTTCCCTATTGTCTCTGAGATCATCTTCTAAGCCAGTGTCACCCATTCTGCACATTTTGATGCTGGTGCTTTTGTGACCTTACCATTAAGATGTCAACAGAAAATTTCTGTACAACTAGGGTGACAATTTAAATAGCAATTAAACTTACGAGTTATCAACAATGCACATAACTCAAATGACATTAATAGTAATATGAACCTATAAACAAGTTCACATTTGCACTGTAAATGACAGCTACATACTACCTGGCCCACAATGATTGTAAGATGCCATCAACTGTAAGATGCATATCAACTTGGGCAATATTAAAATGTGAAAAAACTGTGCCTCTTAGAAAGAATAACATAAAGTGAGTTTCAGCAAAATGTTGCATATGGGGGCCGTCAGAGTTACCCAGGTGTCTCAAGTTAGGATAAATTAAAATAGTATTAAAAATAATTTTTATGAATTTTATTTTAATGTAACTGAAAGGAATCCAACATCCATCTCTTGCCTCCTTCCCATTCTTTCTCCCAGTTTATATGAGAATAAAATAATAAAAAAGGATGTTTCAATGTTATCAGAATAAATCAATAACAAAAAAAATACAACATATTGATCTGTTTTGTCTTTTGAAACACAGTGTGAAAAAAACATATCTACCATATCCAGATCACAATGCAGTAAGACAGAAATTACAACAAAAAAAAGTTAGTTTTTTTTTTCTTCTTGTAAAAGTGATAGTAGTCTTAGGAAACAAAATTAGCCTGCTCTTCTAATTGAGAGATAGATGCTCTTTACATACAATAATTTTAATGACATGTTATTTTAAATACAGCTTTATATAAAAACCTTCCTATGGACTGAGACCATGAGGAAAAAGCTATATAATGATATAAAGACATCTTGCTTTAACTATATTTTAAACTCATTCCAGGAAATTAAGAAGAAAAGGCTCAACTCTTTTTAATCAGAACTCTCTATTTCAAATTCCTTCAAAATATAAAGACAGGCTTTTTAGGGGGTAAGGAAAAAAAATTTATTTTTTTTAACCTAAGTCCCTTAATAAATATGACTCCCTTAATAGAATAACACTGTTGGATAAATGTATTTTATTTCCAAATTTTATAACTGTGAGATCAAATGATACACTTTCACACACCTGAAAGAGGTCCAGCAGGTCCCCATATCCTAGGGGTTTCCTTGCTCTGAGCAGTTTCACTGCATAATTGTAGTTTTTATCCTGGAAAGAAAGAATTAAACTAGGATACCCCACTACGAATCACATTAATGGGGGTTAATAAAAGTTTCATCATGATAAATTTTAATGGTCATTAAATAACAAATTATAATTCTTGTGAAAGAAATAAAATATGATGTAGATATGATTGCTACCCTCAAAATCCCTTAAAATTTAGTTATGGGAAAGACTGATATTTCTAATAAAATTTAAAAAAATTTAATGGTTCAAATAGTCTGAAAATACTTTAAATGAGTCAAGAATTGAAGGACAAATAAAAGTATGGGCAGTTTCATATTAAAAGCACATTATATGAAAAGGAAGGATTATTTAAAAAATGATGCTAGCTATTACAATTGGTTAGTAATTTTACAAATGAAAAAAGAATCTAGGTCCTCACATCACTCCCTATATTATTAAGAAAAAATCGGGGCGCCTGAGTGGCTCAGTCGGTTAAGCGTCTGACTTCAGCTCAGGTCACGATCTCGAGGTCTGTGAGTTCGAGCCCCGCGTCGGGCTCTGGGCTGATGGCTCAGAGCCTGGAGCCTGCTTCTGATTCTGTGTCTCCCTCTCTCTCTGCTCCTCCCCCGTTCACGCTCTGTCTCAAAAATAAATAAAATGTTACAAAAAATGTTTAAAAAAAAAAAAAAAAAAAAAAAAAAGAAAAAATCAAAGAAAAAAACTAAAAGAAAATAAAAATGACTACCACTATGTGGAAGGAGAAGGACTTCCTAAGTGGAGAGCAACAAATCAGAAAAATTATGTTATGTAAAAATGAAAAACATCTCAATTAAAAATTAAAAGGTAAATGACTTGCAGGAAATATAAACATGATGGGAAGTTAATACCTTTGCTATAAAATAGTTCAAATAATATAAGAAAAACACAAAAACTCAAAGAAATAAATGTAAAATGAAAAAAGGAAATTTAATAACCTCAAAGGAAAATGTTCAATATTAAAAAGAAGTATCAATTAAAATAAGAAGTCATTTACCTGTTCAATTCCCAAAAACATTTTTTAAAACAATAATCAGCAAGGATGTTATAAAAATACACTCACCTATTACTGCTAAAGGCATAAACTTTTATCAGAAAGCACTGTGGTAACAAATTCCAAGAACCTGTTCATACCCTGTGATTTAATAATTTAATTGCTAGAAATTTACCTTAAAAAAATAATTCTAAATACTGAAACAGGCCTCACATAAAGGAATGGTTAATAAGATACAATCACTGGCTAAAAAATATTAGAAGCAATTAAAAAAAATACCAAAAGATACCATCAAAAAAAAGTATTTATGATATAATAAAAGGCAGAATACAAATTAAAGTTTTTAAAAGTTTAAAAAAAATCCAAGGAAAAAAGAATAAATAAGAACACATTATACCGTAGAGAAACTATGTAATCTCTCTCACCCACTAGGTTAACTTGCACACAGGGCATTAGTTACAGCCCCCTCGGTCTTCTAGCCTGGATTATAGACACCACCTGCCAACAGACCTCTACTTTACTGATGGTACATTGAAATACACCTTGCACACTGCTGGGCGAGTTTACATAGAAACGTTAAAATGAACGTGTCACTTCCTTGATTCAAACTCCTTCCATCCAGCAGCTCAGAAAGTCACACAATGGCAATACTTGAATAGTGTATCCACATAGACCACACTGTTTTATACCTCATATATTTAAGTAATCTGCTTTACTTTCCACTTCTCTACCTTATTTGTTGGGCTAACTCCTTTTTAAGCTTTGAGACTCAGCTTAAGATTCCCAGACTGGGTTGGGTGCCTGCCTTCTCTATGTTCTCATAATAAATAAGCCTGTCTATACTTCCATCTTGGCATTTACCACACTATGAAAATTCTCCATTTAAAGTCTGTCTCCTTCATTCTTCTGTGATCTGGCTGATATGAATGAAGTATGACAAAATTCATCTACTTGAATCATCATAACATGTAAAATTATGGTAAAGACTGAAAAGTAGAAAAACACACTAGAGGCAGCACTGACAGACTTACTCGCATTTTGGAATGACTCACTCACTATTGGCCTGTGCTAAATGAGGGCTTACTATTTCCTATGTAATGTGCTAACTTCTAGCAATATAAGGAGAATAAGATATTGATCCTGACCTCAGGAAGTGTGTCCTCTAGAAGAAAAAATTTCTGGCAAAGGACTTCAAAAGGCAAATGGAATGAAAGGCAGGCACAAACACACTTTTCAAGTATATATTCAAGTATATTCTTAAATTTCCATATAGACTATAGGTGAGTTACACTACTCATCTTTGTATTTCTTCCAGTGATTCTTACATAATTCTTTCCTTATTAAGAATATATTTATGATAGGGGCGCCTGGGTGGCGCAGTCGGTTAAGCGGCCGACTTCAGCCAGGTCACGATCTCGCGGTCCGTGAGTTCGAGCCCCGCATCGGGCTCTGTGCTGACAGCTCGGAGCCTGGAGCCTGTTTCCGATTCTGTGTCTCCCTCTCTCTCTGCCCCTCCCCCGTTCATGCTCTGTCTCTCTCTGTCCCAAAAATAAATAAAAAACGTTGAAAAAAAAAAAAAAGAATATATTTATGATATATTCTCTAGATATTTGTAAAATATCACAAGCATATGTATTGCTAAAATAGAAAATACTAAATAAAATCAGCAGATAAATTACCTTTTAACATCAGAAAAAAATTCCAAAGTATATTGCTCATTGCTACTTAAAGATGTTTTAGTAACAAGACCACGGAGATATGAAAAAGATGAGGGAAACTGTGTGAGAAAAGAACACAAATCATACACAATGATCATCTACGTAAAAATTCTATTTGTATACTGACTGTGGCTGAAAGCAGCCATAGATAGATGTAACCACTATGGTTTTGAATATGGGTTAAACACAATTTTAAGATATCACAACCTCGTTGGTTTCCTTGTTTCAAATATTAAAAAACAGATTCTCTGTTTATGTAATTTTTGTATAACACAAGCCTTCTCAGTCATTTCAAGTATACCGTAAGCTGGCTTAATAAAAACATTTGTAATATATGGTAGTCAAGTGTCAGGTTAAGGCATTTGGCCTCGTAAATTAAGAACTGGATGTTGCTATCTCTCATTTGCAGAGTTTTATCTTGAAAGGAAAAGGAAATGTGGAGAAAATGATCTGTATATTTGAATCAATGCTGACATTACCTGGCATAGCATTCCCACTTATGTCAGCATTCATGACAGCAGTGAAAACAAAGAAAAATAAACATTAAAGGAGGATGCTTAAGAGAAGGGGAGATGTAAAGCAAAGATTTATTCTGCAATGTAAACAACCTTCCCTTGGAAAATAAATCTCAGAAAACTAAAATTGGCTAGAAATCTGTGCTAAGTATCACTGATCAGACTAGTTGATCCTAATTAAGGATTCTGATTTTTATAGCAACCCTTTGTATTTTTGGAATATGTAGAGATATCTGAGAATTCAATATCCCATTTCATTTGAGATTCCTCCATTGTTTGATATCTTTAACATCCATGAGAGCGCAAAAGTAGTAATTTACAGTCCCTACCACCATAGAGAAGTAAACACTTCTCAGGAAATGAAATTTTTTAAAAAGTCAACTAAAAATTGTTTTTAGTGTTAACTATACTCTAATTAAGCAGTTTAGAAACTATATATTGACTAAACTCTTTCCTTGTTCTTAAGAGCCCTTGATTTTCAAGATGCTAGTGGTCTAAAAATGTATACATTTTAAAGTATCAGTTGTTATACTTGGTAAAAAATGCTAGGAAATAGTGTAAATGCTAATACAGTCCTCAAGTACATGGCCCTGGAAACTATGGACATTAAAGCATGAACTTAATTGTATGCACATAAAGATTTGTTTTAGTTTGATTTGAATACAGCTAATTGAATTAAAATGCAATTAATAGCCCCCTATATATTAAACGCATACTGAGACAAAATTTTTCTTACTCCTCCTTAAGATTAACCAATTAGACACCTTACTTTAGTATAGAACTCTGCACCAGACAGCAATCCTCTGAAGAAATCAGTCTCTTTTTAAAATTTTCCATCAACTACAGACCCAATGAAAACTTCCACTGTTGGAGAAATGATTAAGGACTAACCATGATATTAGCAATTATGGTAGCTAAAGTTATTATCTGTAAGGATATTCTAATACGCCTGGCCAACTTAAAAATATCCAGATCATAATTTATCTTTAAACATTAATGTCCTCATAGTTGCTAAATCCACCCAACATGCATCTCCCAAACCCACTAGCCCACCCTCCCAATCCAACCACACATACCTTTGCCTTTACCCACCACTTTCACTATACCCCTTCTCAAAATGCACACAGAGCATTATTCAGTGCTGTGAATAATGTTATGAAACTATATGGTGTTTTGACACAATGTTCAAAATCAGAGAAGAAGCTGTGAGAAACAGATGCAACACAGGAGAGCTCACCCTATGGGCACATGTCCAGCAAAGCTGCAAGCCTAAGTGAAATCTGCCTTCCACCCTTAAACTGCCCCCCAAAAGTCTTCATTTCATTTTGTAATAGTCTTTGAAATTCCACCAATTAGAGCTTTTCTGGTATCCTTTTTTAAAAATGTAAAGAGATTTATGAGAGTTAGAGAGATTCCTCACTATTTGGATTTTGGGTAAATTAACTTAATAGGACTATTTTTCTCCTGTAACCAGCTGAGACTAATAGCACCGCTGGAACTGGAAATGCAGAACGAAGAATCAGTGAAGTAAGCAATGATTAAGTATAAACACCTGGGAGGGAGGGGCTAGTGTGGAAACCTCACATTATCACGGCAGCATACTGTAGCAGGAAGAACATGCCCTGGATTCTCAACAGCCAGGGACCTCAGTCTAGTTCCACCATTTATCATATGACCTTAGTCAAGTAACTTAATCTCTTTGCATCTCGATTTGCTCTACTATAACATAAAAACATTTCCCCACAAGGTTGTCTTTTATAAGACAAAGTGGCACGAATGTCTCACATGTAACAGATTCTCAGAAAATCCAGTTTCCTTCTTTTCCATGTTCATTACAGAGGCAAGAACAAGAAGGCACCAAAAAAAGTAATGAGTAGACTATCAAAAGAGTGCCAAAGACAACTCTTAAAATTCCTCCTTGAAAACCAGGTTCAATCACGAGAATGTAAGAAAACATTTTCTTCTTTCTTCCACCCTACTCCCACTCTTTCTTCATGACCATACTGTCTTAGTCCTACGATTCAAAACTCATAAAGTACTACTAAATTTATAATACTACGCTATCACCTGTTTATATTATACTAAAGAGAAAATAGATCTTGGAAGGTGGACTGAGAACCAACCTTTTATTCAATTCAATACAACAAATATTAATTGAATGCCTTTTATGGGTAAGGTGTGTTTTAGGTGACTGAGAAGAGGTGGAGGAGAATGCAAATCCTTGCCTGTAAGGAGTTAGTAGTTTAAAGCTTTCTAATTTCAGAGAATTTTATAACATTCATCCTTGGCAAACCCAATTAGTTCATAAGTTAGGGACTTTTACATATTCTTTATCATAAATAGCATGCTAGGGCACAGAGGAGAGGCTACAGAAAACTGATGGCTGTTTTTTGTTGTTTTAAAGTGTGCACTTTTACTATTAGTGAAATTTTCATTAATTGTTGAATTTTTAATGCAAAAAATTACCTGCCAAAATTTCGGTGTTTCGTGCAGCTATTGTTTTAACTTTTATTATTCCTGATTCAGCAGCCTGTAAGAATAAAAATAATTAGAACATAAAACTTACTATCAACATGGATTAGCTAGGGAAAGAAATATATATGATCACTGTTACTTTTATTTACAAAACTTCAAATACTAAAGCCTAGTAGTGCCATATACATTATATGTCGTAAAACATGATTCATTTGATTGTTCACACGCAAGCTCGGCACTACAGCATGTCGCCCTTCTCTGCCTAAGGCACATCTAATCCCTCATGAATTGAAGTGTTCATAAAATATAAAAATAATAAACAGAAACAAAGCCTAAAAAAAAAATTAGGTTTCTCTTCCCCATTTCATACCTCCCTCCAACCATTTAAAAAAAAAAAAAAAGCCAAACACTGCAAAATCCAGTAAAACCTTTTTGGATTCAAAGACACTGAATAACCAAGAACTTTATTATTACTTTTAATTTACATTTTTTAAACAACCATTAGATTTTCATAAGGTACCTAAAACACTTCACGAGAAGTATGTTTAGTGGGCAGTATTTGCAAGTTATATAGCATTTTACAAAATGCCACAGAACTGTGTGGTCCAATACAGTAGCCATTAAGCACTTTATGTGAGGTTAGTCTGAACTCAGCTGTATTCTAAGTATAAAATACACAGATTTTGAAGACTTAATATGGAAAAGAAATGCAAACTATCCCTTAAATATTTGCACTGATTAAATGTTGAAATAATATTTTGAACATATTGGGTTAAATTATATATTATTAAAATTAAATGCCCCTGTTTCTTTTTACTTTTTTAATGCAATTTAAAATTACACATATGGATTACATCTGTGGTCCACATTTTATTTCTATTGGACAGTGCTGACATATAACACTGATATATAACTTCCATCATAGAAACTCAGAACATTTTTACTAGCAAGAACCATGCCTATTTGATACTTATACTGGTCTCCAAAAATAATATATCAATATTCATAAGCTATATATCTAAGTTGTCCTATTAATTTGCTTGCTACTTGTTCATTTATTTTGTTATCTTTTATTGCTTGCTAAGGGACAAGTGGTAGCAGGTTCTAAAGGTTTAATAATATTTATGGAATAACAGCAGTGTCCTGTGGGTTCTTAGCTTGAGTACCAGTGGATGAAAATAAATAACACATTGTAGGTTATCCTATGTATAGCAGACCTTCGTCATTTTGTTGGCTTCCAAGCATGTGAAGCCCTTGCCTGTGTCTAGAGATTTCCCAACTTCATGAGTTTAGCAAGATGAGTAAGCAAGTGGAACTTATCTCCCACTAGTAAAAATTGAAAATGCCAGATACCTCGCTTTCCCACATGGCCTGGCAGCTTCTTCTAATCCAAACAGACACACCTACCAGGGATTTTGAATATGGAGGCTAATGACAAAGAAAAGCAGAAACAAGACAGAATTCTTTCTGATGACAGCAGTAAACTTCACTTCTGCTTAAACCAGCCAGTCAGCTTTCACTGCTCACAACCAAGAAGGCCTTAGTTCTACAACTTTAAGAAATGGAAATGTCCCAAGTTAAATTAATATGGCTACAAGCAGAAATACAGTCAAAATAAATTACTTCAGGGAAAGATTACTGATTTTCTGATAATTTGCGGGGAGTACATATTAGAGACACCAGAAGCTTAAAAAAATCCTTGATGCCCAGGTTGCAATACATTACAAGGAATGCCAGCGGGAGCTGGCATCAGTATTTTTTTCAAATCTTCAGGTGAGTCCAATATGCAACAAAATTTAGGAGACAGTTGCAATAATGTAGGCAAAAGATGATGGTGGATAAGCCCAAGGTAATAGTGACTGAGATGGTAAGAAGTCAGATTCTGAACACATTTTAGATGTACAAACCATAGCACATTTATAATAAAGATCTGGAGAAAGAAAAATCAGACAAAACAAATACAAAATTCAAGGACACTGAAATTATTATCTATACTTTGTTATACTCACATATCTCATCTCAAACTCTGTTGGGTTGTTACAGGGCCATTCTGTGGTCACTGAGATTTCTTCTGCCATGATTTTCAAGTTCTCCCCATCTTCACTATAACCACAGGTACCCCGTATATGTTCAAATTCAATATTTCTTTCTGCTTCATTTTCAACAAAAATTGATCACACTGAACCATCACCATAAATAGCAATGTCATTTGTCCTGACTTTCTGGAATTCTAGCCAGCCTGACCTTCTTAACAGTTTCCAAACTCAGTCCTATGGCATGCTAGATACTAGATGTCAATAAAAGATTTCAGATTTGCCAAACACTGTTTTGATTTCCTGAGATTAATTAAGAGTTGACCCATGTCTATATCATAAATAAGTACAAATAAGTATAAATAAATAAGTTGTAAGGAGTATAAAATGTTTACCAATTATATTTACACATATACACAGTAAGGAAAAGGAATAAGAACATTTTTTAAAGTTTAATAGTTCCAAAGTAGTGGTTTAAAAGATACATAAAACCAGTGTTTTCTTTCCTAAACACACCAAAAAAAAACCACCAAAAGGACTATTTGTTTCCTTAGATATAATTAGACCTATCACATAGTTCCTCATTTCTTACATGCAGGTTTCTACTCTCAAATTTTGAAACTGTAACATCTTATTCTCTAGGCAGACTGTGTTGCTGGAAAGTTTCAATATCAATGTTTATTGACAACACATGTATATCAGGGTCCCTCTAACCACTGCAGTCTTACTTTATACGGAAGCCTAGCTACATCTTCAAGAGTGTCTCAAATAAATGGAGGTATTCAGACTCAGATTTCCTTCTCTTTATCAAGGACAGTCTATGTAAAGAAGAGTCTTTAACTTCTTGCTTTAAAAGTATCCCCTACTCTGAACAGGTATCTTGTACATCCACAGGTGAGCTACTCAATTATAAACATAGTTCTTTTTTATGAATTGGCCCTCATGCATAAAATATTTAAAAAGAATAAGAAGGAGGAGAAGGAGGAGAAGGAGGAGAAGAAGGAGAAGGAGAAGGAGGAGAAGAAAGAGAAGCTGTTGTTGTTGCTGAAGTTGACCAAAAAAAAAAAAAAAAAGAAAGAAAAAAAAGAAAAAAGTTGCCAGTTCTGTGGACTGGATAGAGATGACATAGGTTAGAGATGACATAGGTTAAGGTGTATAGTCTAATATCTCTATTCCTGGGGAGGGGGGGGGGGCAATCTGTGAGTTTGGGGAAAATACCAAAAGTCTTAAATACACAGCAGTATTTAATGCTTGTTACTCTTAAAATTAATCTCTCTCAAGAAATACCTTTTCTTTTCTTCAATATTCTTTGATTACCCAAATAGACATACTCACCAGGGACTATGAACAGGGAGGATAGTAGCACAAAAAAACAGAGACAAGAGAGAATGTGGACTCCTCTTCCAAGACTGTCTAGAATATCTTTGACCTCACTTCTCACTCAGTAAACTTTTCCTGGGCAAAAATAATTCCCTGGTTTCCATTACTTTCTAAATGCTGTAGACTCCCAAATTATATTCCTGTCTCCTAAACTATAGGACTTACTAACCTAAATGTTTAAAAGGCACCTTAGATTCAAGATACTCAAAACAGGTGTCATCCTGTCACCCCCTCCACACACTTCCACTTCAGCCCCAGAAAAAACCTGTTCCTTTTCCTATAATCTCTACTTCTCTGAACAGCAGCAGTATCCATCCAGTCACTGACTAGACATCTGGGGTTTCTCTCTCATCCCAAAAATCATATCAGCCACAAAGGCTATGTAGGGAACATATTTTGTACCCTTTCTCTCAAATCCCACTTCTGCACCTTAATTCAAACTTCTGGGGTGCCTGGGTGGCTCAATCAGTTGGGTGTCCAACTTTGGCTCAGGTCATGATCTTGCAGTTTGTGGGTTCAAGCCCTGCTTCAGGCTCTGTGCTGACAGCTCGGAGCCTGGAGCCTGCTTTGGATTGTCTCCCTCTCTCTATGACCCTCTCCCGCTCACGCTTTCTCTCAAAAATAAACAAACATTAAAAAAAAAAAAACAAAAAAAACTGCTCATTACCGACCTAAACTAAAAGATTTCTGGACTTACAATCTTGCCTTCCATTCATCCATTGACTCAACTTTTCAATGGTTCCCCAGTGCCTATCCCAACTAGTGTTTCTCAAAACTGAGTAGTTTAAGGACTTCCTTAAAAAAAAAAAAAAAAAAAAAAAAAAAAAAAAATCATGAACCTACCCAGTTACTGATAAATTTAAGTTTGTATAAACTTATTAGGAATAAATTCCTATTTTTACAGCTCTTAAATTATAGTTATATACAAGTTATATACAAACCCAAATCAACACTAATGCGACAAATAATGCTTTGCTGAAATTAAACCACTACTCACAAAATGAAGATAATTGTAGGCTTAAAGAGGAGGCTCTCCTGCTTTTGGTACTATAAGAGCAGTGACAGAAATAATTTCTTCCATCAATTTTTTTCTCTGGTAACTATGAAAAAGCCTTTCCATCTTTGTGGGCTGTCTATGGTTTGTACCGGTAACACTTTATCCCACTCATCTCACTACATGTCTGTTCCTCCATTCTAGCTATAGGCCCTATAAGGACAAGAAATCTATTCCACTTGTTGCTCCATATCACTAACGTCTATCACAGTGCCTGGCATACAGGAGCTACATAATAAATGCTTCTAAACAAAAGTATTACAAGTTCTAAGTAGAGAAGGAGACTCTACTGCCCACTAGTTAAAAACCCAGAAGAAATCCGATCCAGGTATGCACAAGGCCGTCAGGGCTGCTGGTCCACCTTTCTGCCATTCTCTTGGTTCCGTCCTGTTCCATGGGTAGGTCCATCCTTTGGCCACTTCCAAACTTGCCAATAAAAACAGTTGCAGCCATTCTACATTTCACAATTTTACATGAAAAAGGCCTCTTTTAGCAGCTTTTTAAAAAGGAAGAGGAAACTCCTTGTCCAGGAGCACTCACTGGCATTATGTAACTTGGACAGAAATGAAGGTGGGGCTGGTGGCGGTGGGGAGGGTTTAAATTAGATTAAACTAATCAAGGTACCCTAAGGAAGGAATCAGATTAATTCATCTCAATCCAAAGGTCTGGAAATGAAAGAAGAGTGCAGCCTACTACAGAAGGAAGCGAGAGGGAATGGATGCTAGGAAGGGAATTAACAAAGGTCCACTACTTGTACTAGAAACAATTTTACAAGTAAAAAAAAAATTAATGATGCTTTCCTTCATCAAAGTTCCTATGTTCTGTTTTTTCCTATGTTGTCTTTTAAAAAAAAAATACATACTTTTCACATCTATGAAAATCGACCTCAAAATGAGAACAAATTTACCAAAGGTCCAAATGAATTATTTACTTACATAGCGTAACACAAGAGCTGAGGTAGTATTATGAAACTCAGATTAACAGCAATTTGAATCCAAAAATGTACTCATAAGATATCAGGGAGGTATAAAGCTGCCTGAAGACTTATGATTTTAGATATCAGGTAAAATAAAAAAAAACTAAAATGAAGTCCACACTTGGGAATAAGGAGATCCAGAATACTCCCTACAGGACAATCTGCTCATAAAACAATTAATACATTGAAACCAATACGGTTTTCTTCTATAACATATAATTGGTTTACAACCCCAAACTCTGAAAGATATATACCTACATGGCATCTAATTCAAAACCTCTCACCTGGGCACCTGGGTGGCTCAGTCAGTTAAGCATCTGACTCTTGATTTCCACTCAGGTCATGATCTCATGATTGGGACATGGAGTCCCATGGAGCCTGGGTCAGGGATTGCACTGGGTGTGGAGCCTACTTAAGATTCTCTCTCTCCCTCTCTTTCCGCCCTTCTCCAGTTCCACCCACGGGTACACGTGCACTGTCTCTCAAAAACAAACAAACAAACACTGCCCCAAAACAAACCAAAAAACCCAACCAAATAACAACAACAACAAACCCTGGCTTCTACAAAACAACAACAAAAAAAGTTCTTTAACATATCAAATGAAAGACTGAAATGCAGGGGCACCTGGGTGGCTCAGATGGGTAAGCTTCTGAGTCTTAATTTTGGCTCAGGTCACGATCTCACGGTTCATGACATGGAGCCCAGAGTTGGGTTCTGTGAGCAGAGAGCCTACTTGGGATTCTCTCTCTCCCTCTCTCTCTGGCCCTCCCCAGCTCATGCTTTTTCTCTCTCAAAATAAGTAAACTCCACTTGCAAGCAAGTGAGCAGAGGGCTGTTCAGCTGCAAGAGTGGAGCAATGCCTAAGTCAAAGGAACTTGTTTCTTCAAGGTCTTCGGGCAGTGATTCTGAGTGTGAGGTTGACAAAAAGTTAAAGCGGAAAAGGCAGGTTACTCCAGAAAAACCTGTAAAGAAGCAAAAGACCGGTGAGACTTCAAGAGCCCTATTATCCTCTAAGAAGAGTAGGAGCCACAGAGATGATAACATGTTTTAGACTGGGAAAATGAGGTATGTCAGTGTTTGAGACTTTAAAGGGAAAGTCCTAATTGATATTAGAGAATACTGAATGGATCCGGAAGGTGAAATAAAACCAGGAAGAAAAGGTATTTCTTTAAATCCTAAGCAATGGAGCCAGCTGAAGGAACAGATTTCTGACACTGATGATGCAGTAAACTGTAAAATCAGAGCCATATAAAACCTGTACTGTTCTAGTTGTTTTAATCTGTCTTTTTACATTGGCTTTTGTTTTCTAAATGTTGTTTTCCAAGCTATTGCATATTTGGATTGCAGAACAATTTGTAAGATGAATACTTTTTTTTAAATGTACATTATTAAAAATGTTCTGAGTGAAGCTGACTGTCAACTTTACTAAGGAGGATAGCTTTGTGCCCACCACCTACTGTAAAATAAAATCAAGTAATACAATATTAAAAAAAAATAATAAAAACAAAAAATAAGTAAACGTAAAAAAAATGCAGATTACATGTGGATCGCTAAATATATATATATATAATATTCCTATATATATGGTATCCCTTTTCTTTCCTTTTAAAAAATTTAACCTCTAAAAAGTAACTAATTAGTACCTCCTAGATATACAAATACTTTGCACTATGGTGAACAAAGTATAAACAAGATGTAAAACTGACCCTTTAAGGTGCTATTTAGACTCCCCCCCCAAAAAAAAAACCTAAAATAACTAAACAAAAGGTAAAACATAAGACTTATATGGAAATAACTTATAAAAATAAATTTAAAAAAAAAATTTTATGTTTGTTTATATTTGAGATAGGGAGAGACTGCACGTAAGCAAGGGAAGGGCAGAGAGAGGGAGACACAGAATCTGAAGCAGGCTCCAGGCTCTGAGCTGTCAGCACAGAGCCTGATGCAGGCTCAAACTCACAAACCGTGAGATCATGACCTGAGCTGAAGTCCGACGCTTAACTGACTGAGCCACTCAGGGTACACCTAAAATATGTTTAAATGAAAGTTAAGAAAAGAGAAGAAAACATATTAGTTTGAAAATGTGGGCAGGAGCTGTAACTGTTTTTGCTCTAACAACTAACAGTACATAGCACAGAGTAGGTACTCAAAAACTACTTCATGAACAAATGAATGAAGGGAATGAGGGGAGAAATTAGAAAATTATCTGTAAAGTTGATTTATTTATGCAACAAACAGATAAGCAACATTTAAAGTGGGATTCAATGAAAGGTAGGATCTTAATTTAAAAGGAGGAGAAGGTGGGCACCTAGGTGGCTCAGTTGGTTAAGCAGCTGACTTAGGCTCAGGTCATGATCTCACAGTTTGTGAGTTCAAGCCCCAAATCAGGCTCACTGCTGTCAGCGCAGAGCCCACTTTGGATCCTCTGTCCCCCTCTCTGCCCCTCCCCTGCTCACGCTCTCTCAAACATTTATTTAAAAAAAAAAAAAAAAGAGAAGGAGATTATGGGCCAGCAAAAGGAACCTCAGAAGCATGGAAGAGAGAAGCAGCAGGATATATCTGGAGAATAAATAGCAGGCAATACACCTTGGCTGAAGTACAAAGGCGTATCAGGAAAAACTGAGGATGATGAAGCTAGAAAGGAAGGTTGGGATGATCAAGGAGGGTCTTAAATGCTATACTAAGGGGTCCAGTAAGTAGAGAGTAGCCATTAAGGGTTTCTGAGCTGCTTAAGTATATTAAGCTAGTGGTTACATATAGAATGGTTTTGCTTTTCATTTTTTTAATGTTTATTTATTTTTGAGAAAGAGAGAGACACAGACACACTGTGAGCAGGTGAGGGGCAGAGAGAAGGGGAGACACAGAACCCGAAGCAGGCTCCAGGCTCCGAGCTGTCAACACAGAGCCCAACGTGGGGCTCAAACTCACAAACTGCGAGATCATGACCTGAGCTGAAGTTGGGACATTAAACCGACTGAGCCACCCAGGCACCCCACCATACAGAATGATTTTTGTGTGTGTGTGCCATTGATGCATATTAACGGCCAGGTATTTGAAATTTGGTACTACAATAATAAGCTGAGAAAACAGAAAAAAGAAGAGGTATGTTGGAAACTACAGAGCAGGAAGGAACAGCTGACAATGAATAAAGAAAGAGAACTGAGGGGGAGAAGATAGCCAAATGTGACTAAGGTAAGCAACAGTGATAAATGCCATTAACAGAACAAGTGAAATGTGGGTAAAGGGCAAGTTTTAGGGCAAATAAGTTTAACTACAAAAAGTCCTATGTCAAGTATGGGAAAGATATTCTGGTCTAAGGAAAGACATTGGTCTATGCTCAGGAAAGAGAGCAGAGTACACGGAGTAGATTCAGGAGTCCTCAGCATCAGGGTAAAGCCCGGCAGCTTTACTGGGGGTAAGTAGAAGACAGTAATGAGGGAGGAGCAAGCAGAAGAGGCCTGAAAACAGAGCGTGGGATACAATTCTACATAAACATGAAGGGAAGGAATACTGAGAGAGAAGGAGTAATAGGAAAGTAGAGTGCCACAAACATCAAAATGAGAGAATGGCAACATGGAAAGAATGATGAATAGTAACAAATAATGAAGCAAGGCAGACAAATGGAAACAATGATAGAAACAAGTAAGTACGTTTTGAAGGCATTTTGCAGCTCGGAGTAATGGAGAGGAGTTAGAGACAGATGCACAGGGAGCCACATCCCAGTTCTTCCACTTTCTAGATCTACTAACTTATGCAAGTTACTGAGCCAAGAGGAAACCATAATTTCCTCATCTGTAAAATTAAAATAGCATCTTGTAATAAAGTAAATGGATGCAACCTCCCTAGCCTAATGGAAAGACAATACTCAACACTGAGTTAACTTCATAAAAATAAAGGCAGTCTCTCATTCATTGTTTTTATCTTTCGCCATGCTTTATGCTTAAGAAACTAATAAATTTCTATTAAATTATAACAGTAACGGCAAAACCCAGTGTTTCGTACATGACTGAAAATAAGCTATGCTTATATAAAAGAAAAAAGAAAAATAATTCCATTTTTGGAGTATGTCTTCCTTTTTGGTTTACGAGCCAGATAAATGTCATTTATTTCTTCTGTATCACCAAAGCACAGTGCTAAAAAGATAATCAATACATTTGACTAAAGTATGTTTCCACTGATCTTTGCTTATTCATTTCCTTCATAAAAGTAAAAACGCAATGGTCAAAAACTTAGTAAAAATAAATTATTATGTTTTATACTTTAATAATAAATTTCACTGGTTATGGAATTTTAATAAGTGTATAATACAGGTTATAGAATAACCAAAAGCTTTTTAAAGAAATCTCACTGTAAAAATGCTCTTAGAATACTGCAATAATCTAGCAAAATTTTCCTCGAAGTCCTAGTGAAAAAGTTGTGCTTATATATTCTTGAAGTTAACATCTACATTGCTTATCAGAAGAAAATGAATTTAATGAGACTTAGGAATCTAATATAACTTTTATGGAATAAAGTCAAAGAAAGAGCAGAGTCAAAACAAAGCAAAAAAGCAAAGGTCAAAGGCCACGTGCACATCTAACACAATTATCTAAAATTGCATTATATAGGAAAGTAAGTCTTGACCAAAATGACTTCTAACTCCTTACCATAATTGTCATTATTTATGTGACTGGTGCTGGCAAGTTTTTTCAAATAAATTATGAAAATTAATTTATTTCATTATGTAAAACATCGACCTATTCTGTCATACTTATGAGAGAAAGAACACAATTGGTTGTGTCATGAGCAAATCTGTCCAACCAACGTCATCAGAAAAAAAAAAACTATAGTACATTATAAAATGCTAAACCCAAATAGCTCCCAACGAAACATGTAATAAACATTATCCAGCCCTCATTCTCCACTGTCACAAGGTCCTGAAAATGATATCTTCTCCCTACCAGAAAAGCCAACTGACTTGATCTTCAATCTCCAAATAGCTGGTTAAAGGGAGAATCCTGTCATGGTGAGTAAAAAGCATCTCTTTCACCAAACTAACACATAAAAAACACTGGGCCCTGAGGAACTCTACCACAAGAACTTCTGCTTTTTAAGCCAAAAATCCCTGCCCACCTAGGTTCTGTCAAGCCCACATACACAAGTGGAAACAAAGACAGCATAGGAAGACTACTTGCACTTTCTTACTATTTACACCCTTCCTGATTCCATCTCACTAAAAAAGAGAAAATCCATTCAAAACCCTAATTCTGACCACCTCAGCTTAAACGGCCTTCATCCCCTTCCTCTTCTACCACCCATTCCCTGGACTTCATCATCCTCTAGTGCAGCATGACTTGGCAATCTGAAATCGAACATCCCTTTCCTGTGCCAATCCCGGTCCTTCTAGCTCTCCCACCGCTCTTTGATTAAATTGGTGCTGCTAGTCCCTTAACCCTTCCATCTTCTTCCAATCAATCAAAGTTTTATGTATTTCCTTCTTTAGAAATAGAACACAGATCTTACGATCTGTCATCATTTCAACCACTTTTCCTGCCAAGACTCTTTAGTGTCCCAAGTTAATTTCTCCTCCACTTCTACAAAGCGATCCACTGCTCCTCTCAAACTTTCTACCCATCACTCCTTTCATCACCAATTGCTCCCAGCAATAAGCTTATTTCCTACCTTACCAAGAATAGAGGCCATAGGCCAAACTATCCACGACTTCCTATCTCTCCACAATGTCCCTCCTTCAAATTTATCACATTCAAACTCATTTTTTTCTTCTTCCCTTCCTCTGTCAGAAGAAAATATGTTCCTTCTCAGAGTGACAGCCAGTTCATTTACCTATGCCTTTGAAACTCCAGCTTCTCAGGGACCTTGCTCTGCCAAGGATTCCGTTTCTCTCCCATTTCCTTAACCTTAGTCAGCTGCCTCTTTCCCTTTACTGCTGTTGTTTCCCAAACTTCCTTCTTCGGCTCTGACATTCTCATTCTATGCACTGTTCCAGACCCATCTTATCTACTCCTATGGTTTCTATTATCATATGTAAACTGATACTCCTAAATCTGAAATTCTAGACCTCCTCCTTAAGAACCAAACCATCACTTTCAAATACCTACTGGTCAGTTCCACTTGACACACACATAAATGTTAAACTTATTATATTCACGACTACTCACTTTGCCCAAAAACATCACCTCCTCTTACGTTCCTTCTCTTAGTGATCTACCCAGTTTCCCAAGCCAGAACCTGGGAGGCATCATAGATTTCTTTCTCTACGTTATATAAAAGGTCATTATGCCCTGATAATTTAAACTGCTAAGTCTCTTTTTAATCCATACTGTCTCTTTCACACATGACTATCACAATGCAAGCAACCTCCTGTCTACCTCTACTGCTACCTTGACACAGGCAATCATCACTTTTTAAAATTTACTCTCTTTGTCAATGTTAGTCCCCTCTAATTCTTCCCATGAATACTGTTACGGAAATGCTACTAAATATGAATTTGATATTATTCCCTCTCTTAAAAACTTTTAATGGCTCCTAATTACCTTCAGCATGAAATTTATTTAACATGGAATACAAACTTGTGCTAATTTGTCTGCCTAGAATGACCACCCCCTTCTTCTATTGGCTTGCTTCTACTCATCCTATTAAGACTCAACTGAAGAATTACAAACTCTCTCTGACATACTTCCAAGCTCAGTTGGATCCCTCTCATTTGTTTCCAGAATAATGCCTGCAAATAGAAAATGACCAAAATGTTTTATTCATTAAATATATAAACATAAAGCTTCAGAGATTAGTGCCTCTGAAGGCAGTGAGCGTCACTTTCAGAAAAGCAATTTTACAAAGCTTTAAGGTAATTTTTTTTTTTTAATGTTTTTTATTTATTTTTGGGACAGAGACAGAGCATGAACGGGGGAGGGGCAGAGAGAGAGGGAGACACAGAATCGGAAACAGGCTCCAGGCTCCGAGCCATCAGCCCAGAGCCTGACGCGGGGCTCGAACTCACGGACCGCGAGATCGTGACCTGGCTGAAGTCGGACGCTTAACCGACTGCGCCACCCAGGCGCCCCTTTAAGGTAATTTTTAAGGCAAAGAAAAAATTATTCATACAAGTATTCCAGAACAGATTAGCTAGTACACTTGTCCTAAAAAAGTTACATTGCTGAAACATAAAGATTCATATTTAAGGACTAAGAAAAATAAGCTGGTGCTGACAGCTCAGAGCCTGGAGCCTGCTGCGGATTCTGTGTCTCCCTCTCTCTCTGCCTCTCCCCTGCTTGCACTCTGTGTCTCCCTCTCTCAAAAATAAATAAACATTTAAAAAAAAGAACTGGGGAAGGAGATCTGCCTTCCAAAGTACATATACAATTACCACTGTAAGTTCTTAAGTATCCTTATAAGAAGTTCAGAAGTATTTTTCAACTAATAACTGTGAAGATACTGGGAGAGTGTTACCTAGCAAATCAGTATACAGATGGAAAAGCTTTTTATACTTAGAAAGGCCTTGCCTTGGGGCACCTGGGTGGCTCAGAAGGTTAAGTGTCCGACTTCAGCTCAGGTCATGATCTCATCCTCCCTTCATCCCCCAAATAAATAAAACTAAAAACTTACCAGTTTCTTAAAAAACAAAAGCCAAAATTGCTATTAATTTATCAGGAAAAATTTAATTCAATCAAAATATTTCTTGAAAGTCAAGGGTCCCTCCTATAAAATCATCACTCTTAGACTAATTACTTCATTACTGTTTTAAACTGGTAACACAGTGATGGTCATTTTCTAATTCCTAAAGTGGGCCCCTAAGCATATTAGAAGTGCCACTGGTTAAGACGTCAAGGTTCTTACATTCAACAAATTCTTACAGAGTAGGTACTATATAGGAAATTATGTATCAGAGATAATCACACCAAGAATGATTTTTGCCATTACCTCAAAGAGTGGTGCAATCACCAAGTATTTCTTTGGCCAATGTCCAAATAAAAGAGCTAATGAGCTATATTTAAAGTTCCTAGATTAAATGGACTGAGTTCTAGGACTCTGTAAATTACCTGTTTGGAATTCTGAATGCATTTTCTAAAATAAATAAGATAATAAATGGCAACTAAATTCTCAAACAAGTCCACAAAGGCCTTTATATGTAATATAGAGGAATCTTAGTTTCTATATAAATTATAAGAGCTGCGAACAATCAGTTCTATAAATTATTGTCAAAAATACAACAGAACAGTCTAATTCTTTAAAATTCTTTAAAACTGCTTAATTCCTTAAAATTACTTATTATAACTTTCAACAGAAAATGACACAGAGAAAATAATTAAAATTGATATCACAAGCTATTGAGTATCTGAAATAAAATATATTTCGATAGTTATCTTTCCAAAAGTGGCACATCAGGTTCCCATTATTGGGTAATATTTGCTTACTTTATTAAAGGAATAGTAGATGGAGCATGTTGAAGACTAATGAAACCAAAAGCACTTACAGAAAAGTTAAGATTCCTTGGAAGCCTAAAATCCAAACTTTATTGGGTAAGTTTTAATTACAAAACCTTTATAAAGGCAAAACATTTAAATTAATATGAAACATTCCAAAATTCCTAGTAAACTTTTGGTGAATCCTAAATAGTAAATAAAATTGCTGGTAGGCCAAACTACTTTATAGAAAAATAAAAATGATTGCTTTTACAAGTTTATCACTGAAATATCTTGTTCCCGATATGAGAAAGGAAATTGGGAAGCATTTTTAAAACGTTTAGGAGAAATAAAATGGCATCTTAAGAGAAAAAAATCAATAGTGACTAAACGTCAAATTTTTCAATTTAGGAAAGATTTGGAGAATTTATATAAATAATTAACTGGAACCTCTTTAATAATACCCTTTTTGCTCTGACGACTTTACCATCATAATCCAGTAAGTCCACCCTTTAACCCTATTTACACAGGAAAGAAAACTGAAGCTCAAAGAGGTTAATATGTATTTCAAGGTGTACTGGATTTGACTCTAAACCCAAACTTCCCATTAAAGTATTGCTAATAACAAGGCTTAACATAATTCTTGCGGGTCTTCAATATTTGTCATAAGTTAAGTGGCTGAATAATTTATTAACACTTCGTGGTACTGACAGAGTGAAGCTGCATGACACAAGACAACAAGGAAGGCTACTCCCCTTTGAGTGATACACACTTTAAACGTGAGGAGCACAGATGTCAGCGCAACGATGGATGATAGTTTTAGAAGCAACAAACATAAGTTTTTTTCAATTCTGGCTTGGCTAGTTTCAAGCTTGAAAAAGGCCAGAAAAGGCGAGGGTAAGACACATTCAGCTGAATTAGCTGCATCGGCTCACTCCGCGAACTTCATTCCTAAATCCGGAGGACAGGAGTGGAGAAAATCAAAGCTCCCCAGACGTCTCCAAAGGAAACTCTAAAGAGCGCTTGTGGAACAACCCACCGACTAGCAAATCTGGAAAGGTGAGGACCAAATTAAAATCAGACAGGAGTTTGGGAGCGAAGGACTGGATCTAATAGGACCAGACATGCTCACCGTGTCCTCTCCCGACGTCACCCAAAGCTTACCTCTTTGACAGGTGGGAATTTCTTCTTGCATTCCAGGGACAAGGCCCGTAAATCGCTCTGCATGTTCTCCAGCAGCTTCTTCACTGCCTCGGGGCTGTTGGTGCCGGACATGATCCACCAAACTACAATCCAATTTGAGCGGCGCAAACGAACTCCAGCACGGTCAGCTCCTTCGGGCGACCGTCAGCTCCCTCAGAGCGCCTCCGGCCCTTCCTCAGCGCGCCTCTTGGGCTCCGCGGGGCTCGGCCCGGCCTGGACTACGAACCCACAGCGTACCCGAGCGCCCCCCGCAGCCTCCTCGCAACTCTCGCGGCTCCTCTCCGAGGCGCCCCACCCCCTCCCCCGGTCGCCCCGCCCCGCTAGGCTCCAGCGGCTCTGGCCGAGGAGCCCACAAGGCGGGCAGGTCCCTCCCGCTGCCGCGGGGTCCGGCCGCACAGTTCGTCAGCAGCCAACCTGGCAAAATCTTCGGCGCTGGCCGCCCAAGCCCTCCAGACTCGCCGACGCCATTAGCCGAGTCGCCCACAATTCCGAGCGCGGCCGGGACACGTCAGCCGCACTTCCGGGCACCGCGGCCACCGCCCCCGCCGCGGCCAACTGGGACGGTGAGCCGCAGGCGGGGCGTGGCCAGGGGCGTGGTCACGTCCGGGGCTGGATCGGCTCCCGGAGGGGCTGCTTTCCCCAGCTCGAGTTTGGGAACTGCTAGGCGTGAGCCACCATTTGCCTCGTCTAAATTGGCTTCTTCTTAGATATGTGACAGCTGTCAGAATGGAGCCACGTGTATCTTGGCGTGTCTCTTGGGGTTTGTTCGTGTTACATTGTATTTCGGTGTAAACAGTTTGCTTCCTTTTGTTTTAATCTTCATCCGTCTTGTCGTTCGTCATTTCTGCCCCCTGGAATCTCTGGGCTAGTGGCCCCAAACCAATGCCTACCTCCTGTTAATTTTATTTTCCTCCTAAGTACCTAAATTGCAATTCCTCCACAGAGTTGCACAAAGCATACTGGTGCGCTTACTGCGGAGTAGTCCTTTATTTCCCTAATTTGTAAAATGACAGAGAAAACTACCCTTTGTTCCAAAACCCTCCGCTGGCCTTCCATTTTGCCCACGGTAAAAGTCAGAATTCCTCCTTACACCTGCCAGGAGCCACGCGATCTGCCCCGCCCCCTTTTACCGCCAGTTTTCCAGCTAAAAGGCGTTGGGATTTTGTCCCCCTCTGTTTTGTTCCCTTCTTATCTCCGGCACTTAGAATAGTTCTTGGCATATAGTAGATGATCAATAAATATTTTATTTTGTTTACATTTTTAAATGTTTATTTATTTTTGAGAGAGCGTGAGCAGAGAGAGAGAGGAAGACACAGAATGTGAAGTAGATCCAGGCCCTGAGCTGTCAGCACAGAGCCCCACGCAGGGCTCAAACTCAGAAACAGTGAGATCATGACCCCAGCCAAAGTCGGATGCCCAACTGACTGAGCCACCCCGGCGCCCTGATCAATAAATATTTTAATGAATGAATGTAAAAATAATTTTGGTGCTCAAATAAGAAACCAATATAAAAGCCTTTATTAGGTAACAAATATTAAGTGAGGCACAAGTAAGCAGAAAACTTACCTGTGCTTCCCAAGATCTAGGTCCGTGTGCTTTTGCCCAAAACATCTTGCAACCACTGAGTAGGAAGCAGAGGAAGGTAGAGGGAAAGCCTGAACCCGGATAGAGGTAGGAGATAAAGAAAGGAACACCTCAGACAACTGAGCGGATGACATCATTGCAGTAGGCAGGGCAGCGGACTGAGATTGTCAGTGGGAGGAAGGATTTGGCCCTAAAATAAGCCTTGCACCACAAGTACTTTGTAAACTAAATAATTTTTTCCTCATCCGACAGAAGTAACACAAGGATGGATAAAGATAGCAGATAAGGTAATAGACCTCTCAGAACACTAGTTTGTATCATTTGTGCCTATTGTGACTTTGGGAAATTTGATAGGTCCTATAGCATAAGCTTTATATATTAAAAACTGTGAATTTATAAAACAAAATCTTAGGTAGAATATAGGGCAGACATTATTCTTGAGGTCCCAGGAAACTTTGAAAAATGATCCTCTTGTGGGGCGCCTGGATGGCTCAGTCAGTTGAGCCGGGTTAAGCCCCAGAGTCTTGATTTCAGCTCAGGTCATGATCTCAAGGTCATGGGATGGAGGCCCATTGGGCTCCACACTGAGCTTGGAGCCTGCTTAAGATTTTCATTCTCTCCCTCTCTGCCCTTCACCCCCGCTGGTGTGCGATCTCTCTCTCTCTCAAAAATCAAATTAAATAAATAACAAAACCAAGTAGTTTTCTATGTACATATGCCCAGGGAGATTGTACTGCCACAGAAACAATGCATGGCTTTATGCCAAAACCAACCAAGTTAGCAGGAGTAAAAATCATTCTTGATTCTACAAGTTAAGAAATCAGCTAGGTGCAACAGGGTGGCTCAGTCGGTTAAATATTCAACTTGGGCTCAGGTCATAATCTCACAGCATGTGAGTTTGAGCCCCAAGTCAGGCTCTAGGCTGACAGCTCAGAGCCTGGAGCCTGCTTGGGATTCTGTATCTCCCTCTCTCTCTGCCCCCCACCCCTGCTCATTCTCTCTCTCTCTCTCTCTCTCTCTCTCTCTCTCTCAAAAAAAAAATAAATAAACATTAAAGAATGTTTAAATAAAAAGACTTAGTTATCAATAAGCTTTAAACTCCTAGTTGAAAATTAGGAAACCTGTGTCTTTTTCTCTTTTTCTGAGCCTTTGTTGTGAATCTTTTGGAAAATGTATTTATTTAACAATGAGCATATATTCATGTGTAACAAGAAAACTTGTCCAATGACATTCTAAAATATCTGTCTCAGGTGATGGTGAAATACAAATGTAACTCATTTTACCTTTCTAGTTGTTCAATCCCTCAGATTTCACCATCATTCACTTATTCTCCTCTTGGATTTTTCTCTCTTCTACCTACTCCTTAGAGATTAGTATTTCCCAGAATTCTATTATTTACTTTCTTTTCTTTATTTTCTACTCTGGAAAATATGCACACCAATGGTTTCAATTACTACCAACCTATTTAAAAAAATTTTTTTAGTGTATATTTTTGAGAGAGAGACAGAGCGCAAGCAGGGGAGGGGCAGAAAGCGAGGGGGACTCAGATTCCAAAGCAGGCTCCAGGCTCTGAGCTGTCAGCACAGAGCCCCGTGTGGGGCTCAAATTCACAAACCGTGAGATCGTGACCTGAGCCGAAGTCGGACGCTCAACTGATTGAGCCACCCAGGTGCCCCTATATAACTACCAACCTATTGATAACACCCTGTATAACCTCCATATTGACAAATAGCAATAGAATGTCAGATTAACAGAAATACTACAGCAGGTATGTGATTGCAATATCAGCTAAGAGATGGACATTCAAGTTTCTAAACCTTCCAAATATTCAAACTTTCTGGAATACATAACATCAGACCTTCTAGAAACTTCACTTCCCCTTCTGGTCCTACCCTTATATATGTAAAGATAGATTGGTCCTATACATAGCATTCTCTAGAGACCATCTCACTTAGGCAAGGAAGCTCATCAATCTCAAGTTATATAATGCACAGCGTGATAGCTAAGGAAGCCTGCAGAGAATACTTAGACATGAAAACTCCTTTGATGCTCAGCTTCCCTAGGCGAACACAGCCTAGTCCAAGTACATTCCTGAATTTAGTACTAAGGGAATAAAACAAGAAACTGTTACTGGAATATCTCTGAGAATCATGATATCAAGCCCTTATACATAAATGTGTAACTCCAGAGCTCTTGTGTGAGATCCAAACGTGAATATTCCGCTGCCTACTGGACATCCTTACCTGGAAGTCTCATTGGCACCTATACTCCTTCCCAAAAAGAGGTTGATTCTCTTCATACATTATCTTTCTCAATGAGAGAAATTGGTTGCCACTATCCATCTGGTTACCCATATCCGGAAACTAAGAATCAAACTTGACTCTTACCCCTCCCTTATCCTCTACATCTAAGCTGAATCAAACTCTGTTACATTCATCCCTCTTTGTAAATTTCAGTTCATCCATTTTCTCCATTCTCAGGCCATCATCATCTCCCACTGGTTTATAAATTTTTTTTTTCACCGTTTTTTATTTATTTTTGGGACAGAGAGAGACAGAGCATGAACGGGGGAGGGGCAGAGAGAGAGGGAGACACAGAATCGGAAACAGGCTCCAGGCTCCGAGCCATCAGCCCAGGGCCTGACGCGGGGCTCGAACTCACAGACCGCGAGATCGTGACCTGGCTGAAGTCGGACGCTTAACCGACTGCGCCACCCAGGTGCCCCTCTCCCACTGGTTTAAAACAACAATTCCGAATGTATAACCCCTATCTCTCTCTAGTCCATTTTTAATTTATTTTCCACACTTGTGTCAGAGTCCTCTTTCTAAAATCAAAGTATGAAGCCTTTTATGGTTTTCTAATGTTTTGAGATTAAAGCCCAAACTCCTTTACATGGTATACTAGTTAGATTCTTTTAGAAACCTCAAACAGTAGGGCTTCAAATAAATAACCCATGTGAAAGTAAGAGACCAAGGAATTTCAGCCACAAGAGAGAGCCCTATGGAAATATAGGAAAAGCTTGGTTTCACAGAGCCTAGGATGTAGTTTGGAAAACTAGAAAGCCCTTGGGTGTTCATACTGCTTGACTCATCTCAGCAGCTGTTATGTTGCTTCCTTCTCCCTCATCTGATCCTGAAGTATTACCAAGACAATCTCCTTCATGTTTCTGCTAATATTTCTCCTGCTTCTACCAACCAGTTGCCTCACTCCTGACTCCACATGTCACCAGGATCCAGTTCTCTCATAGCTTTAGTTTCCTCGTGGCATCTGCTCTTTTCTCTTTTCTCTATGTCCATTTAACTTCTGTTCTCTACCCTTCCAACTACATACTCTCTCTTGATGTGTCCCATTCAAATTTTTAAAGAGACAATGTCAAAGTAGTTGAACAATCATCAATGATCGAGTATTTCAATTTCGCTATGCTTTTTGCTGGACTGCCTTTTAGGTCACTGAAAAGAATACAGATCAACTGTCCTTGGAGACAGAACCAGGAGACACCCCTGATTCCAACAGCTGTGGTCAAAGGTGATTGGTTTATGTGGTCAGGGTAAGGAGTTCACATGATACAGGACATGGATAACTAACTATGTTGAAGAAAATATATCAGAGATCTGTTAGTTGGATGAGTTAATATGAAATTTTATCTGCAAATGTATTTGGGGGTTTTTTTATGTTTATTTTTGAGAGAGAGAGACAGAGACAGAATATGAGCTGGAGAGGGGGCAGAGAGAGGGAGAAACAGAATCCAAAGCAGGCTCCAGGCTCTGAGCTGTCAGCACAGAGCCCAATGTGGGGTTCGAACCCACCAACCGTGAGATCATGACCTGAGCTGAAGTCGGAACTTAGGCTGAGCCACCCAGGCACCCCTATATGCAAATGTATTTGTAAATGCTTTCTTACCCACTTCTTATCAGTAATTATATTCTAAGTATTATGTATAATTTAAACTTTATATTTAGAGATGAAAATATGTTAAACTCATAATAGTTGTTATGAATTAAAATTTTAGACTTATTTCAGTCTTACTCTATTGTCTTTTTTTCCGTCATCATTAATTCTTTATCTCTGAATTACTTTTCCGGAAAGGAATTCAGTTTTACAGTTTTCTCTTTCAAAGAATTTTCCAGAGTCCAGAAATTATTAGTCTTTAATGGCTCTTGGTACATGCTGTCTATGTATTTCTTAAAACATATTTTCAAAGAATCCCTTAACTTTAATTTTCAGAATTAAAAATTATAACTTGCTGGCTGGTCTAAATTACATACTGACTGAAGAACACATGGTTTCTTTACAGAATAAAGAAATGATTACAAAGGACAAATTATAAGTGGAGAACCTATAATTTGCTATTTTAAACACTGTGTTCCTAGATGTAAGAATAAGTTGTTTATATGCTTCTTATGGTTACTCTTTAAATCCTTTTTTAAAGATGAATTTAAAAAAATTTTTTTTTTAATTTTTAAGTGATGTCTACACCCAACGTGGCACTCAAACTTACAACCCTGAGATCAAGAGTCACATGCTCTACCGATGAGCCAGCCAGGTACTCCTCCAAGATTATTTTTAAACACTTTATTTTCTGTCTTTGTTGTAACTGCTTTAAGAACATATTTTATACTTGGTGCATGAGTTTGTTGCCTGTTGCATGGAAGGTCAGCAACAATGTAGTAACAATGAAGGAACAGATTTTTAAGACAGCCATCTTTATTAGGGAACTTCTCTTAGCCAGTCCTTCCCAAAACCATCATATCAGTCACGTACCAGAGCGCACCTGAGTACAAATAGTGCAGAAATAGTTCTTCTGTAAAAAAGCAGAAGCAACAGTCCCAGCCAAAAGATGTCCTCCACTCCTGGGATCTCAAAGAATGGTTTAAACAACAAAGGGAGCAGGGAGGAGTATACAAATTTTCCAGGTTCTTTCTACATTACAGAAGTACAGATTGAAATACTCCCGTTCAAATTTTCAGAGTCCAGAGGATCACAAACTCCTTCATTCTGTGGTGAAGATTCTCTGGAGATATTTAATATTAACAACAAATTATTTTAGAGGTATTTCCTCTAATAGTTCGGTTATTTTTATATTGCCTTGACGCTTTCTGCTCTATTCTTGCTTTCAGCTTTGTTTCTGAGACCAAAACCACACTGTCTAGTCCTCTCCAGCTTTTAAAATCACCTCTCTCACTGCTGGATCTCATGCTGGAAATCACACTGATGGTGGGGGGTTGGAGGGTGCTCAGGCCAGACTCATCATTCATAGTCTTCATTCTTTCCTGCTTTCCTGGACTTGTTTCTCATACCTGAGTCTGTTTCTCAGGTCAGCCCTACTGCCTGTATTAAGCTGAGTTCCCTGGGAGCAGACCCTAAGGAGAGATTTGTGTGTAGTTAATCTATTAAGGATGTGTTCCCAGGAGAAGCCAGTAGAAAGTGGGAGCAGGGAAGTG
This sequence comes from Neofelis nebulosa, assembly GCF_028018385.1. Lineage (NCBI taxonomy): Eukaryota > Metazoa > Chordata > Mammalia > Carnivora > Felidae > Neofelis > Neofelis nebulosa. The sequence continues at coordinate 54,155,446 of NC_080789.1, forward strand.
AAAGAGGCCAATAAGAGAAAACCCCAACCCCTAGGCAAGGGAGATCTCTTAAACACCAGCCACTGGCCAAAAGCTCCCTTAGGTAGTATGGCTTTCCAAATATGTGGAGAAAATTAACCCCAGAAGTCCATGGGCAGCACTTTGGGAGCAACATCATGCTGAAAGTCTTCCAGGTGAACTGGGGAGACCCCACGCCTTCGACCCAACCCATGCCCAAAGGTGTTGTGGAAGGTTCTTGGTCTTCTCATGAGAAAGAATTCAAGGAGAGCAACACAAGTGGGAAAATTTATTAAAGCAAAAGTACACTCTTGAGATGTGAGAGCAGGTGAGCTGAGAGAGAGAGGGAGAGAGTGAGAGAGACAGAGAGAAAGAGAGAGGATTGAGAGACGCATGGCCTGGGATTTGGGTTTTTATCTTTTATTGACAGCTGTTAACTAGGGGGTAAAACATTCATTACTTGAGGCAAAGATGCAGGATTTCACACCTTTTCTTCCCATGTTGGTCAGGGGCTTCCTGTCATGGCACCCACCATCATGGGCCTTTCTGGTTTGATCCGGCATCTTGTAGAGTGCTGCCAGGATAGGCCTCTGACTCTTCCGATAGCTGGGCATGACTTCCTTGTTGCTGGCCTCCAGGCATCCTGTTAGAACCTAACTGCCTATTCTGACAAAAGAAGCATAACAGGAGTGTCTGGGTGGCTTAGTCAGTTGAGTGTCCAACTTTTGATTTTGGTTCAGGTCATAATCCCAAGGTCGTGGGACCGAGCCCTGTATTGGGCTCCAAGATGAGCATGGAACCTATTTAAGATTCTCCCTCTCTCCCTCTGCCCTTCGCCCCACATGCCCCCACCCCATCCCCCCACTGCTCAGTGCTCTCTCTCTCTCAATAAAAATAATAATAACAATAATATCAAGAAGAAGGAGAAGAGGAAGGAGAGGGAGGAGAGGGAGGAGAGGGAGAGGGAGGAAGAGGAGGAGAAGAGGAAAAAGAAAGGAAGAAGAGGAAGACGGGGAGAGGGAGGAGGAGGAGGGAGAGGAGGAGGAGGAGAAGACCAGACAAGCTACACAGAAATGATAGAAGGGGCAGGGATCTGGGCAGAATGCTCACTACACTGTCTTACTGGGCCACTGACAGTCATTGCTTATTGTGGATCAGCTTATTGGTGAGACCCTCTCCCCCTGGCCTTCACCATTGGAGCAGCACTCTCTCTGCAGTGCTCTCTCAGCATCATCTAACCCAGTGGTTCCCAACTGAGGGAGGACAATTTCCCCGCTCCCATCCTGTCATCCTCCCTGCACTGGGACCCCTTGGCAATGAGTGCAGACATTTTAGATTGTCACAACTTGGAGAGGGGATACTAATGGAATCTGGGCCAATGCTAAACATATTACAATGCATGCAGCAGCACCCCCCAACAATGAATTATCCAATTCAAAATGTCAGTAGTACTAAGCTTGCGAACACCAGTCCCAGTAGTTAGATCACTGTTTTGTTCTCCTATGTTTGAAACCCTGGTTTGTAAGCTACCTGGTACCCCCTCAATTCCTTAAGATTATTTTTATAAATCCCCAGACCCCTCCTTGACTGAGAGTTCCTCAATCCAGCTCCATATTATCCCCACCTGCCTGAATCTCAGACTATTGCCTGCTCTTAGGTCCCTGTATCCAAGAGTTTTGTCTGCACACATGGCTGAACATTCAGTCCCTCTGGCTGCATCTTCTTGAAGTCAATGATCCACCCTGAATATTAATGTCAGGGGTTATTTGTTCATCTTTTCTTGGATTTCAAATGCCGCCTCCTCGTCTAGATTTCTTACGGCCTCAGTTTAGTTCATTCTCTGGCCGTTTCTTCCTGCTCCTCAAGCTGCTGCTCATTCATCAAATGTTATTCTTCCTGCTTAGCCTTATCTCATTGCAGCTGATACATCTATGTCCAGCTGTTTTGGAGTTAAAAGATATGTCCCATAAAGCCAGTTATAGAGGTAGGAAATCATGTTGGCTTAGCTCCATATCTCCTAACTGGAGAAATCGGAAGACAGAACATTTCATGCCAAGCAGCATCCAGACTAGGTTTGTCTTATGAGACCTCCTCTGAGTGTGAAGAGAGATAATAGTTATCATTTATGGAACAGCTGTGTGGGAAGCCCTGTACTAAATGCATTTACTATCTCATAGGATTTAACCTTTGGAAAAATCCTGTGAATGAAGAATTACTGTTTCTAGTTCATGGATGAGGAAACTCAGTCTCAAAGAGATTAATTTGGTCTCTGAAGGTCCTCTAGCTAGAAAGTAGTGAGTCAGCATTCCAGCTTTTTGGACTGTAACATGTGTGCTCCTACTTCATCTGTATTTCCGAAGTGGCATGGGGTCCCTTGAAAAATCGGTTAAAGTTGGAGGCCTGTGTCCTCCCTTCACCTGTTTCCTGCACGTGTTGTGACTGGAACCTTCCTTTCAGATTGATTGTTTGCTTAGAAAGAATGAACTTGGGTTTGTCTTAACATTCAGTACATTTCCCTGTGGGAATAACGTATATCCTGTGTAACTGTAAGGTTATCTTTCTGTCTTACAGTTTCTTCGGTGGACAGGACTTTGCATTATTCATAGCTATGTTCCTGGCAACTGGAATGTGTATAGTGGGCTTCGTTAACACTTGTTTTAGTTATATGGATTCTTGTCCTCAATCATAGAGGAAGAAAGGTACTGAAAAACATGACAAGAAATCAGGCAAAGAAAAATAAAATGAGGTACTGAGGTGTACACACTGGGCCGCCTGCTCCCCTGCTCCTGCAGACAGGACTGGGATCAATCTTGTGGAAGCGAGAACTGCCATGCATCTTTTCCATGTAGCTTTCCCTGAATAGCTGCATCCTTCCCTCAAAAGATGTCTATTGAGTGAGTTAGTAAATGAGTGATTGCGTGAGTACATGAATGCTGCCAGCAGAATGAGGTATCTCGGGACACCTGGGTGGCTCAGTCGGTTAGGCATCCGACTCTTGATTCTGGCTCAGGTCATGATCGCACAGTTCAGGGGATCAGGCCCCAAGTCAGGCTCTGAGCTAACAGCACAAAGCCTGCTTGGGGTTCTCTCTCTTTTCCTCTCTCTCTGTCCCTCCCCCGCTCACATTCTCTTTCTCTCTCTTTCACTCACTTTCTCTCTCAAAATAAATAAACTTTTTTTTTTTTTTTTTTTTTTAAGAATGATGGGGTGCCTGGGTGGCTCAGTTGGTTAAGTGCCTGACTTTGGCCCAGGTCATGATCTTGTGGTTTCTGAGTTCGAGCCCCACGTCAAGCCCCATGTTGAGCCTGGAGCCTGCTTCGGATTCTGTGTCTCCTTCTCTCTGCCTCTCCCCCACTCACACTCTGTCTCTCAAAAATAAATAAACATTTTTAAAAAATTTAAGGGCACCTGGGTGGCTCAGTCAATTAAGCATCCGACTTCAGCTCAGATCATGATCTCAAGGTCGATGGGTTTGAGCCCCACATCAGGCTCTGTGCTGACAGCTCAGAGCCTGGGGCCTGCTTCAGATCCTCTGTCTCCCTCTCTCTCTTCTCCTCCCCCTCTGTGTTCCCTCTATCAAAATTAAATAAACATTAAAATTTTTTTTTAATTTTTAAAAGAAGAATGAGATTTCTTTCTCCTGATTTTAATACCTCCCCTGTAACAATACCTGGCCACTATGAAGGCAACAATATGTGGCACATGGTGTGTGCCAGAAATACGTGTCTTAAATCTTTGAAATAAAACTTGAGTAACTACAGGAGTTCTTCTTCAGATCAATGAAAACAGTGTAGATTCTTGACCAAGTCTTGGTTACTTTGCATGCAGTAACATATGACTTTCATAACTATGGTGATATGCCCAACATTTGATAAGTCTTTCTTTTAAATAAATTACTGCATTATAAGATTAGTGACTTTATATTTTTAAAATCAGGGTCAGCGGTCAAAGAAACCAGGGAAATAGTTAAGTCCAAATAGCTCCTTGCTTCTCAACTATCAGGAGACTCTGTGAAAGCTAGTGGCCTAGAAAATTACGATACAGTAGATGGGCATCTATGTGGTCTAGGGGCTTCAGTAAGCAAGGAATGGCCCACATCACTGAGCATGTTGATTACACAAGATCCAGAGACACGATAGCCATGCTTTAAAGAGCAGCTTCCTGGTAACATTGGACACAGAGCCTAAGCACGGCCCAGGCTTCTTTGATTGCATTGCCCCTAACCTCAGACAGCTTGACTTTTGGCTTTCTGAGGGTTATGTCAGAGTGGGGCGAGACCCAGCAGCTTCCTGGGTGCTTGTCTTTAATAGGGAAGCCTGAGAGAGCAGCCAGTGTCAGAAGGAGCATGCTAAATTTCAGGTTTCAAGAAAGAGCTAGAAAAAGAATGCAATTGCTATGACTGAGAGAACACTAGGTGCCCCAAAGCAGGAGAGCATGTTGAGGGTACAGAGGGGATCAGAGGATCTCCAGGTCAGAGGGAAGAGCCAACCTGCCCAAGCCAGTGAATTACCCAAGATCCTTATGAGCAAGACTCTACTGGTCCTGCCACAGAACAGAGAAGTCCTTCCAAAACGAAAATGGAGAGGGCGGGGGTGGGGAACCATAATGAGCTCAGTGCCAGGAAAGACTACTGCAAAAACCCAGGTCGGTACCAGGTTCTGTGTGAAGCCGAAGCTAAGATGAAAATAGAGCTGACATTATGAGTTTTCAGAATCCTGGAGCTCCCGGGGCACATACAAGTCTTGGGGTGGATCCTTGGAGAGAAACAGGATCTTAGGCAGAAATTTCCAGCATTTGAGGGAAGTCAGAACAAGGAGGAACTCCAGGTCCAGGCATAGTTTTTGGATGGGAGATCCAAGGCCCTCTCCTGCCCAGATTGAAGGAAAGGGACACGTACCACATTCTACTACCACTGAGCAGGCTCTGAGGCTGAGGGACATCCAGCAGGGACAGGATGATGAAAAACGAGAGTGATTCTTACAAAAGCATAAGGCATTTTGTCTGGTTTCTTCCACACCCACCCCATCCCATGTCCACACTCTAGGGAGACTCCACCTCAAACCAGGATGCTCAAGCATGGACCAAGGTCACTTTCCCAACTAAGACAGGGATGTTTTAGAGCGATGGGGTGTTTGGGGGATGTTTTTTCATCAAATAAGCCAGGAATTAATCCTCTCTCCTTTCCAAGGAGGAAAATCTCTGGAAGCAATGTTTGTATACATACCTGGACAAAAATCTAATAGCCCTGATGCTAGCAATCTTCTAAAGAGGATGGTCTCTGTTTATCATGAGCAAGGACTTTTACTTTTCCCTGTTTCTTCTTAATAGCAGTGTTCTGTTGTCAATACTGAGTGGGGGTATATGTCAGGGTATCCCAGGACTTTGGGCATAGGAAATAGAAAGGGTCAACTTTATTTTTTTTAATGTTTTCAGTGTTTTATTTGTTTTTGAGAGGGAGAGAGAGAGACAGAGTACGAGTGAGGGAATGGCAGAGAGAGAGGGAGACACAGAATCTGAAGCAGGTTCCAGGCTCTGAGCTGTCAGCACAGAGCCTGACACGGGGGCTCAAACTCATGAACTGTGAGATCATGAATACAATAAAACATTCAGGAGCATTTCACAGTGCAAAAACAATAAAATCTATCAGAGCTGTCAGAGGACAAAGATGAGTGAGGGAGAAGCCTGGGACTTGAAGAGTCAGTCCCTCGGACCAACATGAAATGTTAATATCCCAAGTAGAAAGTAAATCTTGCCTAAGAGACTGTCACTCAGTTTAACAAAAAGTTATGTCGGTCAACATGTGATCCAAGGGGCTTAGAAAGGGGCAAATCATGAGATACGTTATCTAACCCTACACACTTGGGGTAGAATAGATAACTCTGGTGTCTACTGAAAAGGTAATGGGGTACCAACTGACCAGGATCATTATTTCACCCAGCATATTCAAGGGTATTGGGGGATAACTAGGAGCTTATTCCAGGGAGAGAGGATTTATTGGGACTACTATGATTGTAGTCTGTTGTCTTTAAATTTGGGATATTTTTAATCCAGTGTCCCTTTTCTTTGCACTACCTGCGGCCATCTTTATCTACTAGAAAGTCAAGGATGTCCCTGAGGCCTTGGGTCACAAAGATATTCTCCTACATTATTTTCTATTATCTTTAGGAATTTGCTTTTCACATTTAGTCTTGAATATATTTGTGGTCCACATTTAACTATCCTGTCAGGAAGGAAAACAGTTTTACTTTTTTCCATTTGGTGATCCAGTTTTCCCAAAACCATCCATTAAAAGTTCGTCCTTTCCCTTATTTCCAGGTAATAAGTCTCAAATACATGCGGGTCTATCTCTGAACTCTCTATTCTGTTCCAGTGTCTATTTTGTCTGTTCTTATACTCTACTCTTCCTTATTTCTATGGCTTTGTAATGTATCTGAACACCTGTTCCTCCCCATTTGGCTCTTCTTTTACAACTGAAGAAGTTAGGTAACCATGGAGTTTTGTTCTTTCAAATAACTTTTAACTGTTGAGTTTCCAAACAAACAACAAAACCAAACGAAAAAAACAAAAACACAGCTTCAGTTTTGCTTGAGATTGCATGGAATTTGTGGATTAATCTGGGGAGAGTAGATGCCTTCATAATAATGTTATCTCATTCAACATAGCAAACTTTCTTTCCATTTACTCAAATATTTCCCTATGTCTTAACAGTTTAAAAATATTTTCATAGATAACTTGTCTATTATTTGGTAAATTAAATTCTTACATATATATGTATATATTTTTAAATGTTTATTTATTTATTTTTGAGAGAGAGAGAGAGAGGGAGTGCATGAGTGCATGAGCTGGGGAGGGGCAGAGAGAGAGAGAGAGAGAGAGAGAGAAAGAGAGAGAGAATCCCAAGCAGGGTTCATGTTGTCAGCACAGAGCCCAATGAGGGGCTTGATCACCAACCATGAGGTCATGACTTGAGCTGAAATCAAGAGTCAGACGCTTAACTGACTTAGCCAGGTACTTATATTTTTGTTGTTTATATTATATTTTTGTTTATGTTCTATTTTTCAGTTGATTATTAACTCATAAGTGAAACATAATTATATATTTTCCGGTTGATTATTAACTCAGAAATGTCAAATCAATTGATACAAATTGATTTGTATCAATTCATCTTATATCTGGTGTTGTTTCTGAATACTCTTTCATGCTGAATAGTTTGGTTGTTGAATATAAATTTTCTATATACATAATCATATCATTGAGAATCAGTGACAGCTTTATCTTTTTCCCCCATCCCAATTCTTACATCACTTATTTCTTTTTCTTTTCTTACCCAGCTTACTTGGTGCTGTAGAACCATGTAAAATACAGCCAATGAATGTGAGCAACCTTGTGTTTTCCTGATCTCAAAGTGAACACATGTACATTTTTTCCACTGAGAAAAAGTTTGCTCTAAGTTAAACCCTTGTCAAGATAAGGGAGTTTCCTTCTATTTCATGTTTGTTAAGGTTTTTAAAAGGGGGTGCCTGGGTGACTCAGTTGGTTAAGCATCCAACTCTTGATCTAAGCCCAGGTGTTTTTTTTTTTAAGTTTATTTATTTTGAGAGAGAGGTGTGTGTGCTAGTAGGGAGGGATAGAGAGATGGAGAGAGAGAATCCCAAGTAGGCTCTGCACTGCCAGTGCAGAACCCAATATGGGGCTCCATCTCACAAACTGTGAGATCATGACCTGAGTGAAATCAAGTGTCGGATGCATAACCGACTGAGTCACCCAGGCATCCCTCAACTCATGTCTTGATCTCAGAGTCATGAGTTCAAGTCCCATGTTGGGCTACACACTACTCATGAAGCCTACTTAAAAAAATAAAAACTAAAAAAAGAAAAAACACAAAAAAATCTTAGCATAGGGGCACCTGGGTGGCTCGGTTGGTTAAGCGCCAGACTTCAGCTCAGGTCATGATCTCACAGTTAGTGGGTTTGAGCCCCGCATCAGGCTCTGTGCTGACAGCTCAGAGCCTGGAGCCTGCTTTGGCTTTTAATGTTTTAATAAACATTAAAAAAAATTTTTTTTAATCTTAGCATAAATGAAAATCATAAAAATTTTATGAGTTTATCACATGATATTCTGTAGAATATTATGAAGGAATTCTATTGCTAGACTTTTTTAAATGTTTTTATTTATTTTTGAGAAAGAGAGAGAGAGAGAGAGACAGAGCATGAGTCGGGGAGAGGCAAAGAGAGAGGGAGACACAGAATCTGAAGCAGGCTCCAGGCTCTGAGCTGTAAGCACAGAGCCCAATGCAGGACTTGAACCCACCAACCGGGAGATCATGACCTGAGCCGAAGTTGGACGCTTAACTGACTGAGCTGCCCAGGCGTCCTGCTAGACTTTTCTGATATGGATTATGCTTACATTCTTAGGATAAACTTGATTATAATGATTTTTTTTTTATTACACTACACTACACTATTGGACTTAGTTCCCTATTACAGTCATTTCCTGCTTAATGTCATCAGTCCTTTTTGAAAATGAGAGGTTGTAACTGAGAACAAACTGAGGGTTGATGGGGGGTGGGAGGGTGGGGAGGGTAGGTGATGGGTATTGAGGAGGGCACCTTTTGGGATGAGCACTGGGTGTTGTATAGAAACCAATTTGACAATAAATTTCATATTAAAAAAAAGAAAATGAGAGGTTGTGAGTTATTAAAGAGTAAAAGTTATAATGCATTTCACATCAGCCCCAATTCCAAATAAATTTCCTAAAACAAAGACAACTCATAAAAAACCTATAAGTAGCAAACAGTACTGTAAATGTACAAAATGCTCAAAACATCCCTTCCTGATAACCTTACGGTTAAGTGGAAGTTGATAAGTAGGACTTTGAAAAAGCTCAGCTGAGGTGTAGTCTTGGCCCTTCCGTCTTTCCTGGAAAGACAGATATGATGGCTGAGCTTTCATGCAGCCACTTTGTGATCTTGAGGGTGGAAACTTCTTGCTAAGAAGGGTGGAGAAAAAAAGCCTGTCTTCTTATGGCTTTGTGCAGCTGGTTTATTAGCCCTTGATTGCTTATTTCCCTGGACTTCAATTATGTGGGAAAATTAACCCTTATGTATCACTATAGATGTGTTTCTGTTACGAGCAGCAACTACCTACCTGATCGAGGTATCTTGTTATTCAGGCCTGTGAGCTCATATTCCTCTGAGGTATCAGTTCCCTGGTCTGATCTTGTGTATTGAAGAGGCCACAGCCTGCTCTCATTGTTACTCTTCCTGGTGAGTTTAAGCTGAAGGGTAGTGAAGGGAGGAAATGGGGATGAGACCCCAGGGCAGAAGGCCCCTGGATGTTGATCACTCCCTCTTTCTGCCACTTCTTTACACAGCTCTTCAGAGACTCTTTCACGTCTTTACAAGAAGCAGCATGGGAAGAAGATGAATTCCTTACACTGCAATACACCCGTTCCAAGGATTAGAAAGGCAGACGATGAGTTTGCAGCCTAATGTTGGAAAAGATGCCAGGCATGCCCACATTCCCTCAGCTCAATCTCAGCACCATCAGCACTACTGCTGGCAGCTGCCGTATTGAAAATTTGGTGGGAGCATCCTTGGAAAAAAGCTTGTTTCATGTAATGTCACAGACACAGCACAATCTCTCACCTGCAGATATCTGGTAGGTAACGTTTCAGGCACCAACTTCATAGTCTATGTCCTATTTTTGTATGCCGTCAACCATTTTGCCAACTCTCTTTGAGGTCATTACTCAGATGTTGCTTTCTCCCCGAGCATCCAATTTACAATTGCACACCTTCCAACTCCCCCATCTCCATTCCCTGCTTTATTCTTCCTTCATAGCATCGAACATACAGCATATATTTTATTCACCCTGTTTATCATCTGTGTCCTTCACCTGCATAAAGGTTCACTAGCACTGGAGTATTTGTCTGTTTTCCTCACTGCTGTATTTCCAGTGTCTGGCAGATAACAAACATATGCTCAATAATTATTTATTGAATAAATGAATTCCAAGGTGTTACAAGGGTTGCTACATTCCTTTAGGTCAAAAAACTAGATTATTTTATTCAGAAGCACCTCCCAGTGCCTTAAGCCACCCCTGAACTCCTCAGGCTCATAAGGAATTCCCTTGGTGGGGGATCTGTTTCTTAGTTTGAGTGATGTATCAGTCAGGAGACAAGCAAGAAGTGGATGGCACTCCTACAAGGGGTATTTAAGGATTGCTTAACAACAGGGCTATTTACAAAAGTATGGGCAGGTTAAAAGAACCCTTAAGGGAAGGTGAAATACCCACCATGGGCTGAAAACTATGATGACCTATTATTCCTCTCCACCCTGAAGACACAGGGAGAGGACCAGTTACTGGAATCTAGTGTGAGTAGCTGTAATGTAGCAGATGTCCCACAGCGAGCCTGTAGGAAGCGGGCTGGAAGAATAATGCCTTGCCCTCACTCTCTTCCTTCCTTATTCCCTCCTGCCAGTGCCTCCCATTGGCCAAACCCAACAGGAACCTCAGGGATTCAGAAGCTTGTTGATGTTCAATATTCATATCTTAGAGTACAGAGAAGGAAGTAAAATAGGGGAGAGTGGATTTAGAAGAGAAAGAGGAAAATACCCAGCACAAATGGTAATGATTCACTGGTCAGTTGCAATCAGCAGCTTTCCTTTCCATAAAAGTCTTTCCTGCCATTGCTAAGCCCCCAAACAGATTCCAGGAGCCCAAAGGTGTGTGACCCTGATTGTTTTCATTCGTGTGTGTACTATTCATGAGCATGTCTATCTGGATCTCCTACACTTCAGCACATTCAGTACCTCCATCTACAATCTATGGGATCCACTTGTTCTCAGCAGTAACTGTAGGTAACATGCCCCCTTTGATTAAGTACATGTTTTAACCACAGTCTACCCATTTACCGAGTACACGGGTACCTAATGTACTTTCTCCCTTCACTCCTATGCCAGCAGATACTCATTGCCAATGGCAAAGTTAATAGTATTCTTTATTCTTTTCCTAGCATGGTGAAGCTCTCTAATATCTTTTTCTAATGGAACCAAAGCATCATCTTTCTAATGTTGAAGTAGATTGCTACAGTATACTTGGGGAATTTTACAGAAATTAGGCTTTCCCCAGGATTAAAGAATCAATGTATCTCCCTCCCCCCACCTGCCCCTACAGGTTGTCACCATATCAGATGGTTCCAACTGTTACATAGGATGATCTTGCCATCTTAGATGTCTAGGTTTATGGTCAGAAACTAGGATTATCCACATCAAGTAACTCACTGTGCCCTGAACTACATACAGCCCCCTTGCTCAGATCACAAATTCAAACCCCTGCCCTGCTAAGGCATCAGATTAAAATTGGCCCTTCTCCCTTTACATCTCTGTCTCTGTGGTCGCTCCCTCAAATCAAAGTATGATAGGAACTTGGTTCACAAATCTTCCACAGTAAGTATGACTATATTGCTACCATGGTACCTTCCAACTACATGACCACCCTCGGATGCAAACAGTTTTCCTAGGATTTCATAGGTATGTGTGGTAGACAAAAAATTGCCCCCACCCCAAGGTGAACCCCCAAGAGTCGAAATCTTAAATCCTGGAACCTGTGAATATATTACCTCACACAGCCAAAGGGACTTTGCGTATGATTGAATGAAGGATCTTCAGATGGAAAAATTGTCCTGGATTATCCAGGTGGGCCCAATGTAATCGCATGGATTCTTGTGAGAGAGATCCAGAACGGTCCAAATCACAAGAGGAGATGTAACAACAGAAGCACGGGTATGTGAGAGAAAAGGAGTGAGGAAAATGTGAAGATGTTATTCTGCTGGCTTTAAAGACAGAGAAAGTGACCATGACCGAGGGATGTAGATGAACTTAAGAGCTGGACAAGACAAGGAAACAAAGTGTCCCATAGAGCCTCCAGAAGGGACAGAGCTCTGCTGAAGCCTTGATTTTAGCTCATAAGACCCATTTTTGACTTTGTATCTCCAGAACTTTAAGATAATAAATTTGTCTTGTTTTAAGTCACTGAATTTGTGGTAACTGTATTACAGCAGCAATAGGAAATTAAAACTGGTAGCTTGGAGTAGAATGTTGATGTGGTGGTGTTTTCTGGATATATTTTTTAGGGCAGAGCCAACAGGATTTGCTAACAGATTGGATATGGAGGGCGGGGTGGGGAAGAGCAATAAGAAATCAAGGATGACACCAAGGCTTTGGCTTCAGCAACTGAGATACATATGTAGTAAGGCAAATAACAACAAGGGAGGGATGGAAACCACAAACTTCTGTACAGTATTTTTCTTTGTGGGTTGGCAGGGGTTGAGATTAGAGAGGAGCCCTCAGGCAGCTTCAAGTATTGATAGTTTAGTTCAGGGACTGGATGGAGGGCTCCACGGTGTTTATTTTATTATTCTTCAAACTTACACATTCATTACATATTCTTTTATAAATATAAAACAATAGGGGCGCCTGGGTGGCTCAGTCAGTTAAGCGTCCGACTTTGGCTCGGGTCATGATCTCACGGTCTGTGAGTTTGAGCCCCGCGTCGGGCTCTGTGCTGACAGCTCAGAGCCTGGAGCCCATTTCAGATTCTGTGTCTCCCTCTCTCTCTGCCCCTCCCCTGTTCATGCTCTGTCTCTCTCTGTCTCAAAAATAAATAAACATTAAAAAAAATTTGTTTTTAAATATAAGAATAATGTTTTTTCTAAAAAGAACAATAAAATCCCAACAGTAGATGAGAGCAGGGGCGACTGGATGACTCAGTCGGTTAAGCTTCTGATTCTGGATTGCAGCTCATGTCATGAACCCACAATATGTGAGATGAAGCCCCACACCGGTCTCTGTGCTAACAGCACAGAGCCTGCTTGGGATTGTCTCTTTCCCTCTCTCTGCCCTCCACCCCCCTTAAGGAAAAGAGACTGGATATTTGAATGTAATTGTGTTAGATACACACCTCACCCAGTATATTCGTTTGAATTAAGTATGGCTGTGAGTTGCAGAAATGCCAAGCACAATGGCTTAGCAAGGTTGAACTCATTTTGCCTTCGTGTAAACATAGAAGTCCAAGCTGGAATGGCCATCCCAAGGTACTCCAGAAACTCAGGCTCCTTCCATGTTATTGTACTGCCAGTTTCAGCATGGGGCTTCTTGTAGTTCAAGCTAGCTACTCCGGCTCTGATCATTATCGTTTGTATTCTAACTAGGGGGAAGGAGGAGAAAGAAAGGAAGGGCATGCCCCTACTTTAAGGAAATTTGCTAGAATTTTCCATTCATTCATTTGTACTTATAGCCCATTGGCTGGAACTTAACATCGAATGGCCACACCAGGCTGCAAGTTGAGGTGATGGGCTGAACTAAAACTTTCGGATCTTACTACTAAAGAAGATAAGAAAAACAAATAGTGGGAGACAATTCTCAGCCTCTGTCATATCCAGTGTGATTCCATGTTTCTTAAAGATAGAGACAACCAGGGGCACCTGGGTGGCTCAGTCGGTTAAGCATCTGACCAGCTCAGGTCATGATCTCACAGTTCGTGGGTTCAAGCCCCACGTTGGGCTCTGTGCTGACAGCTCAGGTCCTGGAGCCTGCCTCGGATTCTGTGTTTCCTTCTCTCTCTGCCCCTCCTCTGCTCTCTCTGTCTCTCAAAATAAATAAACTTTAAAAAAATTAAAAAAAAATGGTAGAGACAGCCAGACTAGAAAGATATATAGCAAAACATTAGTGCTGGCTGTCACTAGTCAGTAAAATATTAAACAATTTTTGTCTTCAACATATATTTCTCAAAATTTTTATCTTGAACTTGTATTATTTTTTTAATTTTTAAAAATTTTCATTTTATTTTTTTAATTTGAAAGAGAAAGGGAGAGAGCATGAGCAGGAGAGAGGGGCAGAGGGAGAGAGAGAGAATTCTAAGCAGCTCCATGCTCAGCAGGAGCCCAGTGTGGACTTGATCCCATGACCCTGGAATCATGACCTGAGCCAAAATGAAGAGTTGTATGTTCAGCCCACCGAGCCACCCAAGCGCCCCTGAACTTGTATGATTTTTGAACATTTAAAATAAAATACTCATGATTAAGAAGAAATTAAATAATAAAAACAAGGAAATTGAGGAGTATTCTCTATACGGGTTGTCTCAAGGAATATTTAGAAAGCACAAATGAAGCCTATGAAAGCCTGCAACAAGGCTAGAGAACAAGTTGTATGTTGTGTGGGAACTCAAAACATCTTTTGTAAAATAAATATTAAACAAAGGGATAAAAAGTAAGATCCCTGGAACACATAAGAAGCCTAGATTTTTAACACAGTTGAGCTGGATCTGACTTCTGGGAATGCATGGCTCTCTGTTGTAACCACTGTGAGTGCAGAAAGCCAAGATATTAGGCAGCAAGGTGATATCTGTGGCTTAGCTCTTCAATGCCAACTGGATGAATCCTCTTTTTTTTTTTTTTTAAGTTTTTATTTATTTTGAGAGAGAGAGAGAGAGAGAGAAAGCGCGCGTGCAATGGGGGAGGGGCACAAAGAGAGGGAGAGAGAGGTAAAGAGAGAATCCCAAGCAGACTTCACACTGTAGGTGCAGGGCTCGAACCCACAAACCGTGAGATTATGACCTGAGCTGGGATCAAGAGTTGGCTGCTTATCCAAATGAGTTACCAGGTGCTCCTAACCTGGATGTATCCTCTGAATGTCCACAGTCCCTGAACGGTGTGTTTCCCTGGTCAGTCTAATATAACCTCCACTCTAGTCTTCGAAAAAGTCTTAAGCAGGGATGCCTGGGTGGTTCAATTGTTTAAGTGTCCAACTTTGGCTCAGGTCATGATCCTTTGGTTTGTGAGTTCAAGCTCTGCATTGGGCTCTGTGTTGGCAGCTCAGAGCCTGGAGACTGCCTGGGATTCTGTGCCTCCCTCTCTCTCTCTTTGCCCCTCCCCTGCTCACACTCTGTCTCTCTCTTTCTCAAAAATAAACATTAAAAAAGAAAAAAAAGGAAAGAAAACATATTAAGCAAAAGCTCAGAGAAGTTAAATAAGCCAGTCCAAGGTTGCCCAGCTGATGAAGCCTGATGTCTTGAGAGTAAATGTTTTTCCCTCCATTCCTATCTCCAGTTGACATTATCTGCTGAGTGTGAAGATAGATTTTTTTTGTTTGGAGGTCTAAGGAGAAGACAAATCTTTGTGGGAAATCAAAATCAAGAGTCGTAATTAGAAACTGATTCCAATTTACCAGTTTTAACATGACAATACCCATAGCCATTTTTTACTATGCACCAATTGCATAGCTGAAAAACGAAAAGATCTGGGGCACCTGGGGGGCTCAGTCGGTTAAGTGTCTGACTCCGGCTCAGGTCATGATCTCGAGGTTTTTGAGTCCAGGCCCCAAGTAGGGCTCTGTGCTGACCGCTCAGAGCCTGGAGCTTGTTTCGGATCCTGTGTCTCCTGCTCTTCCTGCCCCTTCCTTGCTCATGCTGTGTCTCTCAAAAATAAATAAACATTAAAAAATTTTTTTAAAAATGAAAAGATCTGACACATCAAATTAGAAGCACTTCTTATTTAACACAGGTTTTGGAAAGACCAAAAGAACTGCAATGACTTGTACAGCTAGACACTCCTGCCCCCTGCTGGCTGGAACTGACTGCAACCAGACTATCTCAGACTAGCTACTAACAGTAATAGTTGAAATCTGTCTACTAATAGACAGGTTTTTCTATTCTATTCTATTCTATTCTATTCTATTCTATTCTATTCTATTCTATTAATAGAAGATAGCTAGCTCTTTGTGTACTTTGACCAGAAAATTTCTTAGTTTAATTTCCTTCGGGAGGCATACACACAGAGAGAGAAAGAAAGGGGACAGAGACAGAGAGAGACAGAAAGAGAAACAAAGGAACAGCATAAACACAGAATACCTTGCATCCTGCCTTCTCCTCTCCTCTCCCCACCTCAAGGCATTGTAATAGTCTGTTCAAGTACTGATTTGTTTCATTATATTGTAAGAAGACAAGAACAATGCTTAAAAAAATTTCTTTAATGTTCATTCATTTTTGAGAGAGAGAGACAGAGTGCGAGTGGGGGAGGGGCAGAAGGAGAGGGAGACGCAGAATCTGAAGCAGCTCCAGACTCTGAGCTGTCAGCACAGAGCCTGACATGGGGCTCAGGCCCACAGACCATGAGATCATGACCTGAGCTGAAGTCAGATACTTAACTGACTGAGCCACCCAGGGCCCCCGATAATGCTTTTTTAATTCAAAATATAACCACAGCCTAAAACACCACCTGGCATACAGCTGCTCACTAAATATTTGCTAAGTGAGTGAGAAGTAGCAAAAGAGAAAATTGGAGAGGGATTGAGAGAGAAGAGGAAAAGAGACAAGACCTATTCTTTCAAGGACTCTTGCCACCTCTATTTCAGAGAAAGATTTATTTCAGGGATATAAATATCACACTTAGTATGTTCCAGGCACATGAAATAGGAATCCAATTAAGGTGGCACACATAGGCATTGATCTAAGCATTTTACAAATATTCTTATGTAGTTCTTATAATAATCCTATCAAATAAACACTCCTACATCCATTTTACAGATGAGGAGACTCAAGCAGGAAGAGGCTAAGTTAAATTTCCCATGGTTAAATAGCTACATGGTGGGCTGGGAATACAGGAAGTGCGGCTCCACATTTCACACTTTTAACTAGCAGCATGGTGCTTCTCCAAAGGATGTGAAGAAGAGGGGAGAGAGGAGACAGAGGAGAAAAACAGCTTCAGCAGTATTGTACCAATATGTTCAGGTAAGTCATCTGCCTGCTGCAATGTAATCAGAGCTGATAACATTATAGCAGAGAGCCAACTTCATCAACCTGGTACATCTCCCACTTGATCCCTTAAAGGGGCACTACTAGCACAGGTGGGTGAAGTATAGAAGGAGTGGGGTAGAGGACCTGAAACAGACTCAGGGGAAAAATTTCTTAGTATTTTTCTCTTATAACTTACAAATTCATGGAGTCTTTCCACTTTCAACAATGGGTAGATGGACCATCCAGACAGAAAATCAGTAAGGAAACACTGGACTTAAAACTACACATTAGAAAAACAAAACAAAACAAAATACAACACAACAAAACGACATTAGATCAGATGGACCTAACAGACATTTATAGCACATTCTGTCCAATGGCAGCACAATACACATTCTTCTCAAGCACCCATATTTTCAGAATATATCATATACTAGACCACAAAACAAGTCTTAATAGATTTAAGAAGATTGAAATCAGGGGGCACCTGAGTGACTCAGTTGGTTAAGCGTCTGACTCTTGGTATCAGCTCAGGTCATGATCTCAGGGTTTGTGAGTTTAAGCCCCATGGTTTGTGAGTTCAGTGCAGAGCCTATTTGGGATTCTCTGTCTCCCTCTCTCTCTGCTCCTCCCCTGTTCATGTTTTCTCTCTCTCTCTCTCTCTCTCAAAAAAAAAAAGAAGATTGAGATCATATCAAATATCTTTTCTGACCTTGATGGCATAGAACTAGAACTTAATTATAAGTAGAAAACTGAAAATGTTCAAATATGTGGAGATTAAGCAACATGCTCCTGATCAACCAATGGGACAAAGAAGAAATCAAAGAGGAAAGAAAAAAAAAAATCTCGAAATGGCAACACATTATTAAAATTTATGTGATGCAGCAAAAGCAGTTTTAAGAGGGAAATTTATAGTAATAAATGCCTTCATTATGAAAAAGAAAGATCTCAAATAAAAAAATCTAACGTTATACCTCAAAGAACTAAAACAGAAAAAGAACTAAGCCCAATGTTAGTAGAAAAAAGGAAATAAAGATCAGAGTGGTAATACATAAAATAGGGACTAATATGACAAGAGAAAAGATTAACAAAACTAAAAGCTGGTTCTCTGAAAAAAAAAATTGACAAACCTTTAGCTAGACTCACCAAGAAAAATGAGAATTCAAATTAAAAAAAAATCAGAAATGAAAGAGGAGACATTACAACTGTTACTACAGAAATATTGAAGATCATATTACTATAAATAATTGAATGAATTGAATTCAATGAATATTGAATATGACAATTTTTTAAAAAAATGAATAAATTCCTAGACACATACAGACTACTGAAACTAAATCATGAAGATGTAGAAAATCTAAGGGCGCCTGGGTGGCTCAATTTTTTAAACATCTGACTTCGGCTCAGGTCATGATCTTGCATTTTGTAGGTTTGAACCCTGTGTCGGGTTCTGTGCTGACAGCTAAGAGCCTGAAACCTGCTTTGAATTCTGTGTCTCCCTCTCTTTCTGCCCCTTCCCCACTCACGCTCCATCTCTGTCTCTCTCAAAAATAAATGTATATTTAAAAAATTTTTTTAAATTTAAAAAGATACAGAAAATGTAAAGAGACCGATTACTAGTAAGGAGACTGAATATAACAGAATGACAGAAGTTAGTATTTCCTTATCAGTAAAAACTTTAAATGTAAATGGAATCAACTCTTCAATCAAAAGGACAGAGATTGGCAGGATGGATAAAAACACATGATCCAACTATATGCTGTCTGTAAGAGAGATGCACTTGAGATCCAAAAACATGAACAGGATGAAAGTGAAAGAATGGAAAAAGATATTTGATGCAAATAGTAACTGAAAGAGAGCAGGGTTGGCTACACTAATGTCAGACTTAAAATTTTTTAAAGGCTACAAGAGACAAAGAAAGACATTACATACTAGTAAAGGTTCAATACAGCAAGAAGATATAAAAATTATTAAAATTTACACTTTTAATGACAGACCATCAAAATATATGAAGCATATTGTTCTGTAACAGAGTTTTTGAACTTTTCAAAATTGAAACTCTATATCCACTGAGCAATGACTCACTGATTTTTGAACTAATCTTGAATTTTGGGGATAAATCCCAGATGTACTATTCTTTTTATAAATTCTGGATTCTTAAGCTAACATTTTGTGTGTGTGTGAGGATTTCTGCATCTGTGTTTATTGAACCTGATAGGTCTTAGTATCAAGTTTATGTTGGCCTCATGAAATGAATCCATGAATGTTCCCTTCTTTATTTTCTGGAATATAAGATTGGAATTATGTGTTCCTTAAGTATGTGATAGATAGGCAGATATCAGCAGTAAAACTTTAAGGCTTTTTTTGGTCAGATTTTTAAAAAAATTAGAATAAAATTAACAATTTGGCAGGTAAAATTAACATTTTTTGGGTGTATCATACTATGGGTTCTATGAATTTATGAATTAAATAAGTTTTCCTCTCTCTCAGGGAAATACCTAGAAGTGAGGTTTCTGGGTTCTATGGTTAGTGTATATTTAACTGTATAAAAACTGCCAGACTGTTAACCAAAGTGTCTACCCCATTTTGCATTCCCACTAGTGATGGATGAGAGTTCCAATTGCTGTACATCCTCACTAAAACTGGCTATTGTCAGTAATTTTTATTTTAGCCATTCCAATTGATCTATAGTGGTGTTAACACTGTGGTTTTAGTTTGCATAAATCATTACAATGGCTTATGTTAAGCATCTTTTCACTTGTTTATATGCCATCTATATATCTTCTCTGGTGAAATGCCTGTTCAAATCTCTTGCAGAATGTCTTTATTTCACCTTTATTGTGATAGATAATTTTGCTACATAGAGAAGTCTGGGTCGAAAGTTCTTTTCTTTTAGCACTTTAAAGATGTCCTTTCATTGTTATTTTGGGTTTCATGGCTTCAGATGAGAAATCCAAGCTCATCCAAATCATTGTTTTTCCATATGCAGTTTCATTTTTCTCTAGTTCTATTAAGATTTTTTGGAAATATATACGTATATATATTTTAATGTTTATTTATTTTTGAGAGAGAGATCAGGCACCCACATGTGCCTGTGAGTGGGTGAGGGGCAGAGAGGGAGATAGAAGATCTGAAGTGGGCTCCGTGCTGACAGAAGAGAGCCCTACGTGGGGCTCAAACCAACATACTATGAGGTTTATGACCTGAGCTGAAGTTGGACGCTCAACTGACTGAGCCCCCCAGGTATCCCCTCCAGTGAGTTCTATTATGTTCCAGGATAATGGGGCACCTGGGGGCTCAGTCAGTTAAGCCTCCTACTTCAGCTCAGGTCACGATCTCACAGCTTGTGAGTTCAAGCCCTGCGTAAGTCTCTGTGCTCACAGCTCAGAGCCTGGAGCCTGCTTCTGATTCTGTGTCTCCCTCTCTCTCTGCCCCTACCCACTCACGCTCTGTCTCTCTCTTTCTCCTTCAAAAATAAATTAACATTAAAAAAGTTAAAAAAGAAACTTTTTAAAAATTATTATGTTCCAGGATCACATGTTGAATTTAGTTCCATGTTGCTATACTGTCTTTTAATCTAGAACAGGTCCTTAGTTTTTTCTTGTTTTATATGACCTTGACATTTTTGAAGAGAACAGGTGTGAGGGGGAAGGGCAGAGATGGAGGGAGAAAGACTAAGCAGACTCCATGCTGTCAGTGGGGAGCCTGACTCAGGGCTTGGAACTCACAAACGGTGAGATCATGACCCGAGCCAAAATCAAGAGTCGCATACTTAACTAAGCCACCCAGGCACCTTCTATTAAGATTTTTAAAAAATAGTTTTTTGAGTAGTTTTCAGTGGTTTTGTTACAATGTGACTAAATGTTTTTTTCTTTGAGTTTATCTTGTTTGGGTTTTATCACGTTTCCTTTATCTGTGAATTTATGTCTTACTAAGTTTGGGATGTGTGAGGGCATTATTTCTTCAAATAATTTTCCTAGCTCCAATCTTATCTTCTCCTTCTGGGATCCCAATAAAAAGTATGTTAAAAATTTAAAAATATTGGGGTGCCTGGGTGGCGCAGTCGGTTAAGCGTCCGACTTCAGCCAGGTCACGATCTCGCGGTCCGTGAGTTCGAGCCCCGCGTCAGGCTCTGGGCCGATGGCTCGGAGCCTGGAGCCTGTTTCCGATTCTGTGTCTCCCTCTCTCTCTGCCCCTCCCCCGTTCATGCTCTGTCTCTCTCTGTCCCAAAAATAAATAAAAAACGTTGAAAAAAAATTAAAAAAAATAAAAAAATTAAAAAAATTTAAAAATATTATTCCACAGGTCCTTGATGCTCTGTTCTTTTTCTTTCTTTTAAAAGTCCCCCCCCCCCACCATGTTCTTCAGACTGTATAATTTATCACTCTTCAGGTTCACCTTTTTTTTCTCTTAGATTGCTATTATGCTATTGAAACCATCCAGTAATTAGATATTTAACTTTTAAAGCCTTTTCATTGTGAAATAATTATAGACTTATAAAAAGTTGCCAAGAAAGTACAGAGAGGCACTATGTATCTTTCACCCTGTTTACCCCAATGACTACATCTTATATAATTATAGTACAATATCAAAATCAAGACATGACATTGGTACAATGTGTGTATATAGTTCTGTATCATTTAATCACATGTGTAGATTTGTGTAATGACCACTGCAGTAAAAATACCAAACTATTGCATCATCATAAAGACCTCTCTTATGTTGTTTTTTTTTTTTTTTTTAACGTTTTTATTTATTTTTGAGACAGAGAGAGACAGAGCATGAACGGGGGAGGGTCACAGAGAGAGGGAGACACAGAATCCGAAACAGGCCCCAGGCTCTGAGCTGTCAGCACAGAGCCTGACGTGGGGCTCGAACTCACGGACTGTGAGATCATGACCTGAGCTGAAGTCAGACACTCAACCGACCAAGCCACCCAGGCGCCCCTCTTATGCTTTTTTATAATCATACCACTTCTTGCGCCCACCACCTAACCTCCGAAAAACACTAATTTGCTTCCCATTTCTATAATATTGTCATTTTGAGAATTTTATGTGTATGGAAGCATACAATATGTGACCTTTTGAAATTGGATTTTTTTTTCACTCAGTACTATGCCCTTGACATCCAATAAAGTTGTCATATGTATATATGTGTGTGTATATATATGTGTGTATGTATAAATGCATATATAAATATAAATAAACTGATATATCCATATTATGGATAAATAAAGGAAATAAATTATGGATATATAAAGGAAAAGGCCTTTTCCTTTTTATTGCTGAATAGAATTCCATAATATGGATATATCAGTTTATTTTTTTTTATTTTTTTTAAATTTTTTTTTCAACGTTTTTTATTTATTTTTGGGACAGAGAGAGACAGAGCATGAACGGGGGAGGGGCAGAGAGAGGGAGACACAGAATCGGAAACAGGCTCCAGGCTCTGAGCCATCAGCCCAGAGCCTGACGCGGGGCTCGAACTCACGGACCGCGAGATCGTGACCTGGCTGAAGTCGGACGCTTAACCGACTGCGCCACCCAGGCGCCCCTATATCAGTTTATTTAACCATTTACCTATTGGGAGACATTTTGGTTGTTTCTAGTTTGGGCTTATTACAAATAAAGCTATGAACAATCATGTTCAGGTTTTTATGAAGACCTAAGTTTTCATTTCTCTAGAATAAACATCAAGAGCGATTCTGGGTTGCATGATGATTGCATATATGGTTATAAAAGAAAATGTCCAAATATTGACCAGAATGGCTGTACCAGTAATGAATGAGATCCAGTTTTTCTGTATTCTTAGCAGCATTTGCAATTTCACTAAGTTTGATTCTTTTATGTTATCTTCTTTTAGTTTTATAATGTTATGCTTTGCATTTAAATCTATGATTCACTTTGAGTTCATTTTTGTTTGAGGTGTGAGTTTAAGTCTGGGCTTATTCTTTCGCTTATGGCTGTCCTGTTACTCCAGCACCACTGTTGAACATTATGCTCTCTCCACCGATTTGCTTTTGCAGCTTGTCAAAGATTGATTGGTTGTCCTTGAGTGACACTATTTATCTCTCTTCTGTTGCATTGATCTCTGTGTGTTTATCCCTCTGCCAATACTAATCTTATTACTATAGCTGTATGTCTTGAAATCTGTTTTCTTTCCCTGTGTGAATTGGTCACACATTCCTCATGCTTTGTATGCCAAGTAATTTTGGATTCTATCCTGGAAATTGTGACTGTGATACTATGGAGACTGTGAGTTTTCTTATAATCCTATGGAAGATGTTAACTTTTTTTTTTTTTTCCTTAACCAATCAACCCAGTCTAGGCTCAGACCAAAAGTTCTGTCTTGCTTTCTATGGGCAGTTCTTTCAATCTCAGTTCTGTTTTCAAAGTCTTTTCTATTTTCCTTTCAGACATTCCCACACATCCACCGCTCAGATTTAGTCTGAGAATTGGGCCATGGTTTAAATCTCAGTTCAAGCCACAGTGTTTTGGCTATATTGTTTTGGGTCTGTCCTGCACATGTGTTTCTCAGGGGTTAGTATGAGACTTGAGCAATGGTCTAAATATTAAAGGTTATGATGTTTTAGATTTCTCCTGTTCATGCACAACTCAGAGGTGAATGTTAAGTGTTATGCTGAGTTAATCACCTTCCATAAATCTCTCCTTTCCAGAATTCCTGTTACATTTTCCAGCCTGCAAGGTTCCCCTTTCACAGTTCATTTAGAAAGGAAAACAAGGCTCCATTGGAGGTTAGCCATCTAGATGATTTAGATTTCTTTAAGTGGGCCTGGTGTTAGGAGCATAGCTGTGAGACAAAAGAAACTCAGGAAACCCACCCCTTTATGGGTTGCTTTTCCAACTTCTGACTTCCTTCCACAATCCCCTCATTTTCATGTACTTTTCAGGACCTTCAGGTGGTTGCTCTAGGAATATTCTTGATCTTACTGTAATTCACAAAACATAAGCTGTAGTGGGCTTCAGTGTCTTGTTGGAAACAGAGAGAAATAAATTTGTTTTTTAATATACAATTTGTGGCATTTTGTTACAGAACCCCAGCAAACTAAAACAGTCTTGCTAATTTACTGCTTTTATTAGACTTTATTTTATTTTTTTAATGTTTACTTATTTTTGAGAGAGAGACAGAGTGTGAGTGGGGGAGGAGCAGAGAGAGAGGGAGACACAATATCCGAAGTGGGCTCCAGGCTCTGAGCTGTCAGCACAGAGCCCGATGTGGGGCTCGAACTCACCAACAGTGAGATCATGACCTGAGCCAAAGTCGGATACTTACCGACTGAGCCACTGAGGCGCCCCTATTAGACTTTTCTAAAACCAGCTTTTGCCTTGATTTTCTTTTTCTATTTTACCGATTTCTTATTTTAATTTCTTTGCATTAAGTTTGCTTTTCTTTTATGAGTTTCTTAAGAATGTTTAAACAATTTATTTTAAAACTGCTGCTTTTCTAAAATAAGCCTTTTAGGGGCATCTGGGTGGCTCAGTTAAGCGTCTGACTTGATTTTGGCTCAGGTCATGATTTCATGGTTTGTGAGTTTCAGCCCCACATCAGGCTCTGTACTGACAAGTGTCAAACCTGCTTGGGATTCTCGCTCTCCCTGTCTCTCTGCCCCTCCCCTGCTCTCTCTCTCAAAAAATAAAATTAAAATTTAAAAATTCTAAAATAAGCATTCTAAGTCATAAATCTCCCTTGAAGAGGTTTTCGCTTCACCCCACAAATTCTCATGTAGTTTTCTTCTTTGACCCATTAATTTTCTAGATAGCTTATTATTTATTTCCAGTATCATTATCTGGTGGTGAGACAGCATATTTTCTATGACTTCATCCTTAACAATTGGCTGACTTAATTATGGGCCAGCATTTGGTTTATGTAGACTATTCCACAATGCTTTTGTAGTGTATAGTGCTCTAAAAGTATCATTCCTCTTATATTAATGTAGACACACTAAATTTCTTATGCTAAGTGTTTGCATGGTATATCATTTTTCCATCTTTTTTTTCCATTTTCCATCTTTTCACTTAAAACTTGTCTTTATGTTTAAAGTGTGTCTCTTGGGAAAAGCTCATACTTGGATTTTTTTTTTTTTTTTTGTCCTATCTTACAATTTCTCTGCCTTAGAGAATTTAGCCCATTACATTTAACTTTACTGATATGGTTGGGTTGAAATCTACCATCTTCCTTTGTTTTCTACCTGTTCTTTCTGTTCTTTGTTCCTTTTTTCTCCTTTCCTACCTTTACTTTTTCTGGGCAAGGAGGGGTGACAATAGTATTACTTTCCCATTTTCTCTTTTTTGGGTCTTTGAAAAAGTTTATTTTGAGAGATCAGAGAAAGTGAGAGAGAGAAAGAGCGAGCAAGCGAGCATGTGTGAGCAGGGGAGGGGCAGAGAGGGAGAGAATCCCAAGCAGGCCCTGCACTGCTGGTGCAGAGCTCAGTGTGGGACTCCATCTCAGGAACCGTGAGATCACAGCCTGAGCTGACATTAAGAGTCAGAGGCTTCACTGACTGAACCACCCATGTGCACCCTTCTTTTATTGGCTTTTAGTTAAGCCTCACTTCTTTTTTTTGCGTATGTGGTTGCTCCAGGACTTATAATATGTGTACTTAATATATCATGATCTCTTTGCATTAATTCACACACACACGTAAGAAATTTATAACAATACAATTTCCCACACACTCCACTCATCCTATTGTTATACATATATTTTATTCCCACATTACAAATCTCACTGCACATTATCATTTTGCTTTGAACAACTATTTGATTTTTCTAAGAAAGATACATTGTTTTATATTTATCCACATATTCTATTCACCATCTCCAGAACCCTCATTTCTTCCTGTACGTAGACCTGAATTTCCATCTGCAAATTCCTCCAGCATTTCCCTCAATACGCCTTCAGTATAGGTTACCAATGGACAAATTGGTTTTCTCTGAAAATGTTTAATTTGCCTTCACTTTTGAAAGGTATTTTCTTGTGTATCAATCCTAACTTTGACAGTCCCTCCCCACCCCATCCCTTAGCTCCCCAAAGATGTCATCCCATTTTCTCCCAGCCTTCATTATTTCTAATGAAATGGTTATTTGTCACATCATTTCCTAATAATGTGACTTTTTTCCTATGGTTGCTTTTAAGAATTTATTTTTATCTTGGAATTTTAGCAGCTTGACTATTAAGGGTATGCATGTGGTTTTCTTCTTATTTATCCTATTTCGTGGCCTAATATATGATATATCCTTGGAAATATTTCATGCGTGCTTGAGAAGAATGTGTGTTGTGTTACCTTTGGACGGAATGTGCTGTAAATGTCTGTTAGGTCCGTCTGATCTAATGTATCATTTTGTTTTCTTCTATGTGTGGTTTTAAGTCCAGTGTTTCCCTATTGCATTTGTCTTAATGAGTCGATTTTTTTATTATCAAATTTGTAAAAACTTCAGCCATCTTTCCTCAATTACATTTTTTTGCTCCATTCTGTCTCTTCTGTTTGGTTCTGTCTCACATGGTTTTTGAGTTCCTGTTAATTAAGTAAAAAACCTTTTAGTTTGGATAAATTTTTGACTTATTTTTAATTTTTTTTTTTTAATGTTTATTTATTTTTGAGACAGAGAGAGACAGAGCATGAACGGGGGAGGGTCAGAGAGAGGGAGACACAGAATCTGAAACAGGCTCCAGGCTCTGAGCAGTCAGCACAGAGCCCGACACGGGGCTTGAACTCACAGATGGCGAGATCATGACCTGGGCCGCAGTCGGACGCTTAACCGACTGAACCACCCAGGCACCCCCAACTTATTTTTAAGTTCTTCTGTTCTGCATTAATCCATCCAAAACAGTTTTTGCTTTCAGTTATTATATTCTCTAGTTTTAATATTTCCATTTGGTTATTTCTATAATTTTCATATAGTTCCTGAAATTCTTTATTTCTTATTCATTCTAAACTTTTCCTGTTGATTCTTTATTTTTATTTTCTTCAAATTTTTATTTAAATTCTAGTTAGTTAACATAGAGTGCAATATTGGTTTCAGGAGAATTCAGTGATTCACCACTTACCTAACACCCAGTGGTCTTCACAAGTGTCCTCCTTAATACCCATCACCCATCTACCCCATCTCCCTCCCACCTTCCTCCATCAACCCCTAGTTTGTTCTTTAAGGGTCATTATGGTTTGTTTCCCTCTCTCTTTATCTCCCCTATGTTCATCTGTTTTGTTTCTTAAATTCCACATGAGTGAAATCATATGGTATTTGTCTTTCTCTTACTTATTTCCTTTAGCATAATATACTCTAGCTCCATCCATCGTGAATGGCAAGATTTCATTTCTTCTGATGGATGAGTAATTTTCATTGTGTATATATATCACATCTTTATTATAGTTATTTTAAAGTTCTTGTTTGCTACTTCCAACATCTTGGTTATTTTTGTATCTGTTTCCATTTCTTTATATTTCTGGTGATTGTTAATATGTTATTTTCTACTTAACAACATATGGAGGTAATGTAGTATGAGGCATGTCAATGCCTCATCAAAGAACATTTTCATGTATATCTTTGGAAAAAAGAATTTCTCATTCTTTTTTTTTTTGTTTAATGTTTGTTTATTTTGAGAGAGCGACAGAGTGTGCAAGCAAGGGAGGGGAAGGGAGAGAGAGGGAAAGAAAGAGTCCCAAGCAGGCTCCACACTGTCAGCACAAAGTATGACTTGGGCTGGATCTCACGAACTGTGAGATCATGACTTTAGCCGAAATCAAGATTTGGCCTCTCAAACGGAAACAAAAGCAAAAATGAACTACTGGACCTTATCAAAATAAAACGCTTCTGCACAGCAAAGGAAACAATCAGCAAAACTAAAAGGCAACCAACAGAATGGGAGAAGATATTTGCAAATGATATATCAGATGAAGGGTTAGTATCCAAAATCTATAAAGAACTTCTCAAACTCAACACCCAAAAAATCCAGTGAAGAAATGGACATTGAATAGACACTTCTCCAAAGAAGACATCCAGATGGCCAACTGACACATGAAAAAATGCTCCACATCACTCATCATCAGGGAAATACAAATCAAAAAACACACTGAGATACCACCTCACACCGGTCAGTGTGGCTAAAATTAACAACTCATTAAACAACAGATGTTGACAAGGATGTGGAGAAATGGGAACCCTCTTGCACTGTCGGTGGGAATGCAAACTGGTGCAGCCGCTCTGGAAAACAGTGTGGAGGTTCCTCATAAAATTAAAAATAGAATTACCCTACGACCCAGCAATAGGACTACTAGGAATTTACTGAATGGATATAGGAGTGCTGATTTGTAGGGGCACATGTACCCCGATGTTTATAGTAGCACTATCAACAATAGCCAAAGTATGGAAAGAGCCCAAATGTCCATTGATGGATGAATGGATAAAGAAGATGTGGTATATATATACAATGGAGTATTACTTGGCAATCAAAAACAATGAAATCTTGCCATTTGCAACTACATGGATGGAACTGGAGGGTATTACGCTAAGCGAAATTAGTCAGAGAAAGACAAATATCATATGACTTCACTCATGTGAGGACTTTTAAGAGACAAAACAGATGAACATAAGTGAAGGGAAGCAAAAATAATATAAAAACAGGGAGGGGGACAAAAACATAAGAGACTCTTAAATATGGAGAACAAACTGAGGGTTACTGGAGGCATTGTGGGAGGGGGGGTGGGCTAAATGGGTAAGGAGCATTAAGGAATCTACTCCTGAAATCATTGTTGCACTATACGCTAACTTACATGTAAATTAAAAAAAAAAAATTAAAAAAAAATTAAATTAAAAAATAAAAAAAAAGATTTGGTCTCTCAACTGACTAAGCCTACCAGGCACCCCTTCCCAATTCTTTTTATGATAAATTTTCATGGAATGATTTTGATCCTGACATTTGTCCAAGAACTTGGTTTTTCTGTATTTGAAATTACATTAAGAAAACAACAACAAGAACAACGATGTCACAGTTGTGGAAATACAGCTGCAAATGGTTTACTATAGAAGGACCTCCTTCATCCCTTAAGTTAACAGTCTAGTTATAGGCAGTGCAGTCAGTATAGTTTTCTTATTCATTATGGGCAGCTTAGGAGGAGGGCAGATCAGGGCAGTCAAAGAAGAGAAGACCTACACAGACAGAGAAGGTGAAACTGTAACTTTGAATTTTAGGGTTAAATCCCAACATCACATTTTGACAAACCAAACCAAAACTGCAGAATATGAGCAAACGTCAGAGTCTGGACAGATAACCCATGCCCTTGGATATACAATGTAGTTGTAGAAACAGACAAAAGTTACAGAAGAATGGCTAGGTCAAAATTCAGGTTTACAGAGATATCAGCCAAGTATCGGGGTAGAAACATACAGGCATAAAAGTTTTAAGTGAATAGAAGTGTCTCGGAATCTGTGAAAGGTAAGTGGTCCCCTTGATGGGAGAGGGAAAATATGGCTATTATCTAAGGTAAGGAGTTATCTCTGCTCTGGTCTTAGGCTGTCTCACTTTGAGGGCAAAAAGGGCTGGTAGGACTACCCTAAACTCTGAAGCTAAGTTTTGAATTAGTTAATAATTTTAGTATGAAAGCAATTTTCAGAATTCTAACAATTTCACTAGCACTAAAGAAACACCTGGTTTTAGCACCTTTCAGCTCATTGTGAGCCTATTAAAATAGCACAAACATTTCTGTTACTTACTTCTAGAATATACATCAATTAAATCATTTGCCATGTGCTTCAGAAAACATATTTTGAACAAGTTAAGCAATTTAATTTTCCTCCTGAGTGTATTTATCTAGGGTTTGGAGGTTTTGTTAATGAGTTATGTACGCAAGTAATTCTGGTTGGGCTGTTTGATTTTTATACAACTACAATTGGTATCATTAAACAGCTCATCTTTCACATGCCTTTTTACAAAATTGGGAAGATGCAGGATGTTTCAAGTTTACCTAGTTGTTTAAAGGGAATTTTGGGGAATATTTCCGTCAAAATATTTTTATAGTTTAACTCACCCGCAAAAGAAAAAAAAAGCCACATAAAACCTCTTTTCCAACCAAACTTGACTATTTTCTCCTTTCTTAACATTTGGTTCCTTTTGTTTTCAAAATTAACTTACTCTGTTGGGAAACTGAGTCTTGATCTTGGCCATCAATAAGAATTTTTGCCTTAAAAGTGAGATCTTTTTAAAATGGGGATTCAAGTATGAAAACTATTTCACTCCCCAAGTTAGTAATTTGCACACCTATTTTTGTGTATTTCAACCAAATAGTTAATGTTTTATTATTCCAGTGTGCTTTGGGTGGTGATGGTGGGGGTGATTAGGAACTTCTAAATAGTAAGAGCAGTAACCACTCAGGCTGATTCATACTATAAAAATTGTGCCCTTTCATGGAGATGGGGTCTCGACACAATGTTTGTGGACGCAATGTTTGTTTAAACGCAGTACCACTTGTCAGGTTGCCTGGAAGCAATTGCTAGGTAAGCCTCTCATTAGCATTTAAGAACTCTGCCTTCTCAGAGGATGGAGGAAGACAGACTTGTTGACTACATTTTCAGTCAATGCAGAGGCAAAAAGAATCTAGATCTTTTTGGTTGTTGTTTATTCTCCTGGAAAACCTTGGACTCTTTTCAAGTAAAATGGACAATCTTAAGACTTAACATGTAATATTGGGCAGAAGAAAACTATTAGCCTAGTCACAGCATGCTTTACTTTGCCATAGAAACCAGATAAGATCTGGGTTGGAAGATATTCTTTACAATACAAAATCTTTAGTATTTATTTAAAATTTACAAGTAGTTTTATTTTTAAAAATATAATTTATTGTTGATTTAGCTAAGATACAGTGTGCTCTTGGCTTCGGGAATAGATTCCCATGATTCATCGCTTACAACACCCAGTGCTCACCCCAACAAGTGCCCTCCTCCTCAGTGCTCATCACCCATTTTCCCTACCCGTACTCTGCACCCCCCCCATCAACCCTCAGTTTGTTCTCTGTATTATTTGAAACTATTTTTTTCTCCTTCCCTTCCCCAATGGTCCTGTTAAAAGTTTCTCAAATTCCACATTATGAGTGAAAACATTTGTCTTTCTCTGACTTATTTCACTTAGTATAATACCCTCCAGTTCCATCCACATTGTTGCAAATGGCAAGATTTAATTCTTATTGACAAGTAGTATTCCATTGTATATATAAATCATATCTTCTTTATTCATTCATCAGTTGATGGACATTTGGGTTCTTTCCATAATTTGGCTATTGTTGATAGCGCTGCTATAAACATTGGGGTAACAACACATGTTGACAAGGATGTGGAGAAGTGGGAACCCTATTGCACTGTTGGTAGGAATGCAAACTGGAAAGCAGTGTAGAGGTTCCTCAAAAAATTAAAAACAGAATTACCCTACAACCCAGCAATTGCACTATTAGGAATTAATCCCCAAAATATAGGAGTGATGATTCATAGGGGCACATGTGCCCCAATGTTTAAAAACATCTTTAGAAAATATAAACTATAGGGGCACCCGGGTGGCTCAGTAGGTTAAATGTCTGACTTCAGCTCAGGTCATGTACTCACGGTTTGTGGGTTCAAGCCCCGTGTCGGGTTCTGTGCTGACAGTTCAGAGCCTTGGAGCCTGCTTTGGACTGTGTGTGCCTCTCTCTCTGCTCCTCACCTCCTTGCATTCTCTCTCAAAAATAAATAAAAACATTAAAAAAGAAAATATAAACTATAGTTCTTATTTACATTTAATTTTGAATATTCCAAATTTCATAAATGATACTGAATTTAGACTCTCACTGTATTTTTTATGTTTTAGTGCCTGCTGGTGAACAAATTTACTTTTAAAATATATATTTTTTAATATGTCAGGAATAAAACAACATCACAATACAATGTTTGAGTTTTAAGAAAATTTCATTTGGTAATTACCACATTTAGGAACACTGAACAGGATTCTCCCATCAGATAATTCAGTTTAATGGGGTAAAGAAAGTTATGGCAACTTATGTGTCAGGAAGACTAAGCAGGTGCATGCTGGGACACGTCTTGAAGAACGTGTATGGGAGTTTGCCAGGTAGAAGATAAGGCAAGCCCTGCAAACTAGAATCATATATGGGGAAGCCCAGCATTGTCAAATTGTATGGTATGTTTGAAGAAAGGTAAAGAGTTAAGGGGCAAATTCTCAACCTTTTCCCTTAAACACCAGTTGAACAGGCAATCTGGGTAGACTAATTGTTACCTTACTCTTTGCTCTCTTGCTAAAAGAAGCTTATTAGAAACTGAGAATGAATGATAAAGAGAACAATCATTCCTACACGTGGGTACTTTATTAGTAATAATACCTGCTACATTCTTCATCAAGATCAAGACATAAACTTCACAATTCTGAAAGGTAGGTACTGCAGTGCCAGAAATGGATGGCTCAGGTTGATGGGGAGTTCCGTTTCCTCACAAATAATTAGTAGTCCACTAGAAAACTGTGCATCCCGAGAAAAATCACGTGCTTGCTAGGCAAATATGCAGTTTTGACAGTCTCACACTTCCTTCTAATCAGACCCCAAGCCCTCCTAGGTGGGAGTTCAAGAGCTGATCTAGTTTGTAAACTAGGAGTGAGAGGCAGAAAGTGACATGACTTGCAGGAAAATGGCAGGCCCAGAACTCAAGTGGTTTAATTCCTGAGTCTATGCTCCAAACCAGTCTTTCCTCCAAGGAGGGGTTAGAGGAGAACTTTAAGTTGGACAGAGGAATAGAATCTGACCTTTTCTTTTTTTCTTTCTTTCTTTTTTCTTTTTCTTTCTCTCTCTCCCTTCCTTCTTTTTTTTTTTTTTTTTAATGGTGATCACTCTGGCAGAATAAAGAATGAACTGGAGTAAGAAGAGGCTGGTGGCGAGGAGGCATAATCCTGGTGAGTGGATCTGATTGTACATTTATATTTTTCAAAACAGGATGCAACATTTTAGTCTGCCATGACATGCAGTTATTTAGTACTGGTTAAATTAATTATAATTGTTACTAAATATATTCAGACAAAATAAAGGCCATAAACTCTGGAGTCTGGACTATTATCTTTAACTCAAATGATTATAGACAACGATTAATGAAATTGGGGGGAAAACCCAGCACAACCCATGTCTGCCCAAGGCAGAGAAAAAGTTCTAAATTTAAAAGCTATGAAATTATGCTCACAAAAAGCTTTAAAAATCATATTGTTAGTATACAACTGGATTCTAGTATCCATGATGAAATTTTTTAAGCTTACCATCACACTGATACTTTTGCTCTTTTACAGGAGCCAGGAGGGTTTAAAACAAAAAACAAATTTTATTTTGGCCCATCCCATTAGTTATTCTTTTGCTAAGAATATATACTTCAACAATAATTTCCAAAGTTGAATTTGAGCCTTCCATTTAAGAAGTCTTTTATGAGTGATGCTACAACATTCTCGTTGTCCATACTACAAAATATGGTCTTATTTTGCACACCTGGAAGTTCACACCTACGTGTCCATTACTTCCTCACAAGAAACTGATATGATTTTATGGTTGAGAAAACTGAAACATCAGCTAATGACTTGTTTAGAGCTAGCTGTGGGGAAATGGTTTCTAAATTTAGAATGTTCCCTACCAAATCTCATGGTATCCCAACAAATATACTAACCAAGTATCTGTAATTACTGATGTTTATTGTTTGAATCTGCAGTATCACGCATAGACACATGGCTCAAAATGGAATGTAATTC
This sequence comes from Neofelis nebulosa, assembly GCF_028018385.1. NCBI lineage: Eukaryota > Metazoa > Chordata > Mammalia > Carnivora > Felidae > Neofelis > Neofelis nebulosa. The sequence goes on from NC_080789.1 coordinate 54,189,009, forward strand.
TGAGTTTTTTAAACTAAAGAGTTTAATTTTACTAAAGTCACTCAATATTTAAAAGTTCTACAGGAATCCACCCTCAAAAAAATACACTAAAAATAGTTTCTCTATATTTACAATTTATTGTTTTTGTTTCTCTCAATTGAGGGCAATTCTAAAATGATCTGTATTTGTTTGTAGGGTGCTTTAAGTTATTTTCAGAACACTGATAATTCACCATTTGATATAATGGAAAGATGGTTTTCACTATAAAGAAAATGAAATACTTTCATTTGCTCATGGGGAGAATTGAAGGTCAGAAGAAAGCAGGCCAGATGAAACAGTGAAGGCACACATGGAAGGCCAGACATAAGCAGAATATTTTAGTGGAGTCTAAATTATATCTAAGACTGTATCTAAGACTCAAGGAGCAGAAGAGGAATAAGGAGTTACAATGTCTGTGAACCTACAATGTTCTCTTATAAAGTTTGAAAGAAAGGCAAATACTGTAATAAAAGTTTTAATAAGAGATTTGAGATGTTACAAAATTTAATAATCCTAAAAGTTTAAGAATTAAAAAACAAAGTGATATTTAAGCTTTTAAACAAGTCTGAGAAATTATGTAATTATTGAAAAAAATGTAATAATATACATTATGGGAAAAGACTATTGGGATGGTTCAATACTTTTTACTTTTATGTATGGAGCTTTAACTCCAGCTAGCAATGGACTTGAAAATCACAGTGAATGAAACTATGGTTTGTTTCACCAAACTATATAGAACAAGCTACAAGGTCCTGATAGGAGGAAAATTTTGAGCAAAATGAGTGCCACCTTCAACCAGGATTTTCTGCAGAATACAGTTAATTACCAAAACAGTTTAAACATTTAAAATATTTGATTTTGTGCATACTGGAAGATATTGGTCTTATTTTTACAGCATTTCCATTTAAAAGAACAATTACCAAAGAGATAGCTGTATTTTCAGCTGCTTTGTGTAATCACATTTAACATTTCTAGGGAAAAAACAAAAAACAAAAAACAAAAACCTCAAAATCCATTTGATTTTCTTCCTGTCCTTTGAGACTCTAGTCCAAAATGTTGTCAAGGCTTGATTTTCATGAATGGTTTACCAACTTTCTGGATTCCCTTTATAATGTAGGCTCTTTTCCTCTTATTACCCTGGCAATTTCCAGGCTCTCAAAGGCAGAGTTGGGATATCATTAGACTATGGTATGATGTGGAGTATGTTTCCCAATGCATATATTTGCCAAAAATAATTTTTGTAGTTTTATATTATCCATCAAAATATTCTTTACCCCATCATTACTGAAAATAAATTTTGACTGATAATTTGAATTTTACCATATACATTTTATCTTCCCAATTCTAATATTTAAAAACCTACTCATGTAGCTTATAAAAATTTAAATACACTTTTTAAATGAAAGTTTTGTTGTCTGAGCTATTTGGAAAAATTTTTAAAACATAGTAAATATAAATTGAACATATCAAAAACATACATATCTAATTGAAATGTCCTACAACCTAACATGCTTATAAGAAAATTATATAGATTTCTCATTGGAAAAATCTGGTCACAAAACAATTTACTATAGTTCTGCATCTTAGTATGTAAGTCGTCAAGGATATGCATGTACTCTCCTTCCCACCTCTCTACTATCCTCTGGCCCTTTAAGTGTCATTAAAAGAATTATTGGGGAATTATCCACATAATTATGTTTTCAAGAGAAGTGATTTCAAAGAAAAAGAGAAATTTTATTTTATTGAGTAAAAAACACAAACAAAGGTGTCCACTATTCTTCTTTGCCTCCAGAAATGCAATTATTTTCTTTACAGTCTTACTCCTCTGAGATTTTAGAGGATGTCTGGTCCCATGCCCTAGTATATAAGAATTTTCCACATTTGTACTTTAAAAACTGAGTTAAAGAGAATGTGCTAATGTACACTGCACAAAGATCAGAAGCATACCAAGAAAGGAGGGTGGGAAGCTGGCAGTAATCAAGTGCACTGTCTATAAAGAACATAAAAATAAAAAGCAACTTGAAAGTTGACTTGCTTTTTATTTTCACCATACACGACTGTAGTGTCAATTCCTCTGGGGGGTGGAAGGTTCCAACCTGAATATGCCCCATTGCCACCCCTTTGGTAAGCTACTGGGACTCCCTTCATCTTCTCCCATAGTTTCCTGGCTTATTTTAAGATGTCCTCACCTCAATGAAATTAGTTGGTGACAAACTACTATCCATATACAGAATCATTGGCTTTGGTAGTTACTGGGTTTCTTCTTGCCCAAATCAATGCTTTGTGTGGTTTTATAGTGCATTGCCAGAAAGCAAGGATAAATATAGGACTGCTAAAAGAATAGACTATAGGAGAAAGCAAGATATTTAAGCAAAGTATTAAACTGTTGCTTTTGCTCAGAGATTAAAACTAAACTACAGGTGAAGAAAAAAGTCATGAAAATCAGGGCTGCATTTGCAGAAATATACAAAAGGGTGTACTTGAGTCAGATAAACAAGGAAAAAAATGCCATATTACACTTAAAATCAGTAATGAGTATACCACATAGTTTACAAAGCACCTTTCCATAAAATACATGATTTCATTTGGGATCTCAACAACCCTGTGAGGCAGACACTGTAACAAAGTGGGAGGCAGTGCACATATCTGAGGGCAGAATATTGGCTCTATCACAAAGTAATTGAATGAACTTGGGAATATCACTTAACTGCTTTGTACCTTGGTTTCTTCAAATGAAAAATGGTGATGATCAATGTCTCTGTCTCATAGCTACTGTGGGCATGAATGAGATAATACATATAACACTTTAATACACTACCTGGTCCGGAGTAAATGCTCAATGAATACTACTACCATTGTTATAATTTTACAGATGAAGAAAGATAGTAGGGGAGATTAACTTCAAAGTCATATGACTACCAAGTAGAAAAGCTAACAGTAGAATTCTAGATTGGCTGCATTATTACCACCTTTATTACCTACGAATATCTACTTTTAATTAGAGCATGGACTAGCCTTTTGCACTGCCTTTGGTTTTTTTTGCAGCTGAAAATGTAATTTGAGTTTGACAAATTCCATGGTATTATTAACATCCTTTTCTATTTTAAAACACTTCTTTTAGTGGGAATAAAAGTTAATCGCAGGCATTAAAAAGGAATGGTCTCTATGGACAGTTAGGGTGGAGACTACAATTTAGGGCTGGAAAAGTTAATTTGGTTTTTCTTTAAACCTCAGAAAAATGGAAAGTCTATTAAGTGGTAGACAGCAGAAAGACTGCAAGCTCTGAGTGGAGGGATGTTTGTTTACTGCTATATCTCAAGACTACAGAATAGTGATTAGTAGGTGCACAAATATATGTTTAATGCATATTTTTAAAAACTCAACTTTAAAACACATCCTTAACAGGATTTGTTTAGCTGTGACATGCTTTCCTTTCTATTTTTTAACTATATGATAACTAAAAAGTCTATCATATAGTCACCTACCCACATAGAATTTTTATCAAGATTCAGAGTAAGAAATAAAAGACTTAAATAAGGCCTTAAATAGCTTTATTGAAATCTGTATAAATAAACATGCACATTTCAAATGTAAACTCAAGTGAACTCAAGTGCAGACAAAATTTTAACCTCTGTCATGCAGGAGGTTAGTTTACATTAAAAAAAAAAAAAAAAGGAGAAAAGAAAGAAAAGAAAAGAAAAAAGGAAAGAAAACAAAAAACAAAAACAAAAAACAAACCCAAAGCAGCTTTTAAAATACCAGGATGAAAAACCAGCTTTAATATCAAGGTATAAAGCAAAGCCATGATCAACATACCTCATTTATCCTGGTCAAATGCATTTTTTTCTTTTTTACTTTTAAATGCTAACATAAATAAATAATTTACCAAAATGTGCACTCACAGAGTGAACTTTTATTTACAATACACAATTTATAATCTATTGTATTTGATTAGTTCAAGTGAAGAACATTATACTTTTTGCTTTAATAACAGTGGGACACAAAGCAATTTCTCAGGTAGTCGATATGTGAAATGTGCCCCAGCATTTAGATTTTTCTATTAAAGGCAGTATTGTATGCCAATCGACAATACATTCTTTCAACTAGATCAAAGGGAAAAAGCAGCAAATGAAAAATGTTTCAAATGTTCACACATATTTTTGGCATCCTGGATCCTTGAATGTGGTGAACTAAAAATCAAATTCAAGGTTTGTATACTTTATATACTATACAGGTTCTGACTCTAGAACATGCAAATGCCAATTCTCTTATAACAAGTTACCTTCTGAGAAAAGCTGTAAGGCTATGGTGAATTCCATCAGGAACACACAAAGAAAGTTAACAGACCTACCTTTAAAGCCAATTGTCCATTAATGATTTAAAGGCCAGTATATGAAAAAAAATTTCTCATCTAAGCTTGATGTAATTATTACTATGGACACAGAATACTATAAGTCTGTCCTTATATGTATTATAGCAATTGGAAGGGCTAAAGGTTGCCAAATTACCAAAAAATGGGGTAGAGAAAAACAGACAGCAAAATTTTTAATTTTGGACCAACACCAGATTAAAGATATGCGTTTTAAAGCAAGTCAACAAAATTTGAATACTTAAGGAATAGATCTCAATAGCAGTAAAAAATACTTACATTTAACTGAAAAATGATTTTAGATGGAGTGTGAAATCTAGAACCTGTTTTTCACAGCGGCAGTACTATGAACATAACATTCTGGATTTTTAATGATTCTACAGAAGAAAATAACTTTTCCAAGATTGTTTCCTGTATCATGATTTGTTTTTTTAATAGGCCCATGTTGATTACCAGGGACAGATTTGAAAATTTGGTTTTCCAAGAATACTACTGCAGTATTTATGCCACATTGATACCGCAGCTAAATATCATAGTAATACATGTGGCAGCCTAATGCACATGAACTAGATTATCCAAAAACTAAGTTCAGCCATAGTTTTCTTGCAGTATTATTAGAGCAAAATAAATGACCAACATCCACAAATTTAACATCTGTCATCAATTAACTCACATCCAAAAAATTAAAGAAAACATAATTCATCAAAACAGCAGCAAACTTAAAAGGGATTTATTTGTGATTTCCTATATATATTTAGCTTGTAATTACAAGACTGTAAATGTATTAAGAGACAATTTCTGTTAAAGTTTTCATTGTGTTTCACTTCAAGTACTGCACAAGTTAAAATCTGATAAAGGATTTACATTCGGTTATCTGAAACTCCCCATCTCAGACTTTTGTTTAATGTGGTGGGTAACCTCATCATTTCATACCACCAGCAGGAAAGTCTCTCTTTTATGGCTTCTAGGACTTTCATTAGTTAGTGTGCATACAGTTTTCGTTTTCTATATCATTGTCATTATCATTGCTATCTTCATCACTTTCTAACGGGATGCCTGTGGCAGCTGAAGCACCTTTAGTTTCTCGGTCAAGAGGAAAAAAGCCAGTTCCACTGAAAGTGTCTTGTCTCTGGTAGAACAGTACATATGCTGCTTTGGACTGTTGAAACAAACAAAGGATGTCAAAATGGGCATAAGTCTCAAAGATCATATTAAGCACAGTATGGATTTTTCACCTGGTAACTGATTTTGGAGACAGGGCATAAGTCAAATAGAAAAACTGTACATGGACAAACAGAACTTATTTAAATTGGTTAAATACAAGATCACTGCTATATATAAAGGAAGAAGAGTCACTAGAATGAATATTTTTATTCTTTTAAATTAGCTAAACAGAGGAGTAAATGCAACTCTATCACAGATTAACCTAGTTACTGCCACATGAAACAGTTCTATGTCTGCTTCCCTCCTGTGTCTAAGGAAAAAAGGAAAGCTTCTTTCTAATACTCATCCCTTCCCTCTCAGTTTGCTCCAGAGTCCAGCTTTTCCTGCTGCTTTCAGGGTACTGCTCCATTTGTCATCACTGCGTGTATTTAGTGATTCCAATTGGACTTCTTGGCATAAAAAACACTCATGTCTCTTCCCATTATAAATCCCTCTCCACTCTACCACCTGCTCCAGCTGCCAGGCTATAGACAGAGCCACCAAATAATATCCATTTTTCACTCTCATGCAAACCCCTATATTCAGCATGATCTGTTGCGCCCATCATTCTACTGAAATTTCAGGCTTTCACTAGGGGCAATAACCTGCTGTAAACAAATTAAATGGATACTGTTTAAAGTTCTTTTATTCAGTCCCGCTGTAGCATTTAATGCTTTACTATTTTTCTTTCCTACATCAAACAATTTTTGGCTTTCATGACACTACTTTACCATAGATCTTCTATCTCCAAGGTTGCGTCTGACTTTTTTGTGGGCTTAGTAAATCCCGACTTAAAAAAAAAAAAAAATCATGTTCTGTCCCCTGCCCACTACTCTTTCTTACTCTGTATCTTCTCACCTGGTGACTCATTCAAACCTATGGCTTCAAGTATAAGACCAACAATGCAAATTTATAACTTAGGCTGGTACTCACTCCTGAACTCATAATCTCATAAATCCATTTCCCTGTTGTTTATACAATACTACCACAACTTTATTTTTACTTGCTTACTTATTACTACTACCATGCTTTAAATTTAGAAACCTGTATTGCTGAAGTGACATGACAGCCTTGTTTTTGCTGCAGGCTGTAATAGCCTGCTTCTTGTCTCAAATTCCAAATTTAATAATGTTCTATTGCTTAACAATCACCTATGATTCTCACAGTTTTTAAGAAAAGCTTTAAACTGTGAAGAATGTCATTTTCCTTGATCTGACTGCCACGTTTAGCTCTAGCCTAATTTCTGCCCCATATTCCTAACAGGTATTTCCTTTCAGTAATACTACATTGTTTGCTGTTTTGCTAAATACCATGTTTTATCATGCCTCCTTGCTTTTGTAGTACTGTTTCCTTTGCTTCTTTTGTTTAATTTTTCTATTTGTAGTTGCAGACTCAGGTCAAACACCACTTTATTATGCAAACTCCCCTATACTGGTCCTATCTCCTTACACCCCACATCAGCAGAGATAGCTGTCCTTTCTCCTTATAGCCAAGATATTTAATAGTACTTATGATATAATTGGTAATTTACTTCTCTCTCATCTCTGGACTGTAAGCCTCTTTAAGTTAGAGATAGCGGTCTTTTAATCTTGTTTAGAACTGAGTCCTACATGAAGAAGGTACTCAAATACTTGTTGACTAAATGAAGTATCATCATTGTTAAGATGTAAGGTAACATTAAATACATGTATTGTATAAAAACAAGATATATTGTTTATTTGAAGGCAAGATTAGGAAAGCACTGTCAAAGACATGTTGAAAGAGAATATAGGTAATTTCAGGATGTTCTGGCTGAGAGATTAAAGAGGAAAACACGACTGAAAAGTGACAGATGAGAGCTGAAATTAGAAGTCTAAATATAAACTGGAAATGTAATTAACTTAGGCACATACAGATTTTAAAAATATTAGCGTTCTCTTTTATGTTATAGCTATAGGGAGATTAAGCAACAGTACATAACACACACACACAAACACACAAACTTAAAATATCTGTAGAGAATTCAAAATTATTTCATATCTCTTCACCCAATGATGAATTGAAACTATGCCAGTAACAGAGCTCAGAAGTTTATTAATTTACTAAATTAAACAATATAAGTTGAAGACATTTAAGGCATTATGAACTCAAGAAAAAGCTGGTTTCTGCCCTCAACTGAAACTGGGAAATAAAGCAGTCAGTTCTCTGAACACCAAAAGAAAATCTCTATATGGGAAATATGAGCTCCGTGCTCACAGGAGCAAATACTACATTTCTCACTCTTCATAATATTGTGGTCAAACAGTAAAATTCATAGAAGGCAAACTTTAATAGAAAAATAAACCTTTATCAAGTGAGTGTTAGCTTTCTTCTTAGAATCAACTCATCATCCCTTCACCAATCAATATTTGACAATAAAAATATGCTCTGATGGGAAGCAAAGCAAATGCCAATATTTTCGCTCCAGCTGTAGCTGGTTAACTGATGTAAATGTGAATAGATGTTACTTCCTCATTTTTCTACTATTCAGAAGATATCAAAGTAACAGACACACAAGGTTAATTAAAAAAAAAATCTCTAATTTGTTTTATCTAATCATGTAATTTTGAGTTTAAATGTTTAACTGTCATACAGGGTAAGACTTTACTTTAAAAATCACAGGTATGGTAAGGAAGACCCTTAAAGGATTTTCTTGTTTTCTATATTAGTACTCTGATTTTAAGTAGTCAATGTCCCAAAATATCTAAGCTCATTTCCCAAAGGAAGAATTTTAAATTCCAGTTTTCATGTTGAAAAGTACCAGAAAAAATTTCATGTTGCAATTTATGTTTCTGTTAGTGGGCAGATTTAGAAGACAAATTTCCATTTAGAGGACAATTTTACATTTCTTTAAATCAGAGCAAGTCTCTCTTAACTATTAGAATGGCTAGAATACAGACTAGAGTGTTCCATTCCATGGGCATCCTTAAAAAAAAATGGATCTTGTAATTTTCAGGAAGTAAAAGACACACTTACCACAATCTGGTCTTCAGATGCAGTTGAGACACTACTGTCATCAAAGTAGTACCATTTTCCATCATCTTTATTTTTTGCAAAAGCAGTATCTAATGAAAAATATAATCACTTCTGTGACTGGAATGATCTATGGTTTCTGGGGGGAACCTGCAAATCTTTACAATCATCTATATAAGGAATACATACTAAAGCTGCATGATAATCATGTACACAAGGCCTATATTTTACACATTCAACTGATTCCATCGATTATAGGTTTTAGCATAATTTCCTAAAATCTAAACACCTAAGATGGTTTTCAAAGAAGTTGAAATCTGTGACTTTTTTTTTTTAATCCCAAGGACAACAGAATAGATCTATTATTTTTTAGTGCACAGAATAACAATATGAATGACAATAAATGAGAATTAACATTTATGTAGTGCTTATTGCGGATCAGGCACAAAGCTCTGTACTTTACATGTATTATCTCATAGAGAAGGTATTATCTTATTCTTTTTCTAGTTTTAGAAATGGGGAAAGTGAAGCATGAAGAGAAATTTAATGTCCAAGGGTAAAGCTGTTAATTGGCTGAGTTAACATTTAAAGCCAGGTCTGTCCCTGACTACAGAGTTTGACATTTCAAACATAATTTAAATTTTGTATTTCAGTTATTTTTATAAATATTTACAAATTTTTTTTTCAATAATACTATCCCAGTAATTTGTAGTTTTACACCAAAAAACAAAAGTACTAAGCAAGAGAAAAATAAAAAGTGATTAATCTGTAAAATTTTTAAAGATTCGCTTTATCAGGGCACCTGGCTGACTCAGTTGTTTAAACATCCAACTCTTGATTTCGGCTGAGGTCATGATCTCACAGTTCATGAGATCAAGCCCCATGTCAGGCTGTGTGCCAACATCACAGAGCTTGCTTGGGATTCTCTCTCTCCCTCTCTGCCCCTCCTTCACTCACACTCTCTGTCTTAAAATAAACTTAAAAAAAAGTAAAGATTTGCTTTACCTTTAAAAGTTAAAAAAAAAAAATGCTCCCTCTCACATCCTAGGCTTTATATAAACTATCTAATAACTGAGGAAACAAAGTTACAAAATGTCCCCCAATTATCTGCTGTCATAGCTTCTAAAAAGTGACACCTTATAGGCTATATCTTCTGGATAATTCTACACCTCACAAAACAAAATTACTGCTCTTTTGGGTGGATCCTAATGTGGGTTGTAAGTTTGTCAACTGAACTGAATACCAATGCACCCACAAATTAAAAGAAACATATTGCCAGGCTGAATAAAAAGACAAGGTCTAAGAATAAAATGGTTTATAAGAGACAAATCCAACAAAAAGGCACACAGAGTTTGCAAGCCAACTGATACCAAAATAAAAAAAGTCAAATACTGGTAAAAGGAACGAAACAAAAAGATCTACCCATTTTAAACATAAGTGCAACTAATAGTGCAAAACAACTAATAAAGTAAAAATAGATAAATCAACATTTTAGTAAGAATCCTGACAAATTCCTCCCAGAAATATAACAAATATATCAAAAATAACCAGAGATAGTAATGATTTGAATACAACTGATAAACAAGTTATTAGAAACATATAGAATTCTATGTCTGAATGAGAAATATATAAATTTTTCAAGCACACAAACATTTAAGAAACAGACCCTGTATTAAGTTAAGGCACATGGAAGCTTTAATAAACTAAGGATTAATATAATACAGGCAATATAACCAATTGTTCTGTAATAAAATTAAGACAAAAGGAGAGCTTTAAAAAAACTATGTTTTGATAGGCAGATCATATGAGGTGCCTGGATGGCTCAGTCAGTAAGCATCTGACTCTTGATTCTGGCTCAGGTCATGATCTCATGGTTTCTGAGTTCAAGCCCTGTATCAGGCTCTGCATTCATGGTGTGGAACCTGCTTGGGATCCTCTCTCACCCTGTCTCTCTGACCCTCCCCTGCTTGTGCTCTTGCTCTCTCTCTCTCTCTCAAAATAAATAAATAAACATTAAAAAAGTAAAAAGAAAAGCAGATGATTAAATGACCTTAGACTAACTGGAAATCATAAAGGAAATTAAAAAGATATATAGAATTTAAAGTCAATGAAAATACTACAACTCAAAATTTATGGAATAAAGCAGTATTTAGAGGGAAATTTAGACCTTTAATTATAGCCTTCAAGAGAGCATGGAAGAAAGTGAAGCAAAAGGTAACAAAGTATTCAAACCAAAAGTTAAAAAAAGAGGAATGGAGCAAACTCAAAGTAACAAGAAGAAAATATAACAAAGTGGGGCGCCTGGATGGCTCAGTTAAGTGTCCAACTTTGGCACAGGTCATGATCTCGTGATTTGTGGGTTTGAGTGCCTCACTGGGCTCTGTGCTGACAACTCAAGAGCATGAAGCCTGCTTCGGATTCTGTATCTCCCTCTCTGTCCCTCCTCTGCTCATGCTCTCCATCTCTCTCAAAATAAATTAAAAAATAAACATTAAAAAAAGAAGAAGAAAATATAACAAAGAAATCAGTGAGAAAGAATACATTCACATAACAAAAAGAAAAATTTAATAAAGTGAAAAGCTAATTCTTTGAATAGATTAATAAGATAGACCTCTGGACCTAGAGAAAAGAACGAAAAAGGGACAAAGACATCATGTAACTGTATTATATATAACGATTCTCAAATAAAGTGGAATACACAGATACATTTTTAGAAAAGTAGAAAATGCCATAATGCATACATCTTGGGGAAAAGAAAAGTGAACAGACTTCAATAATCATGACATACATAGAAAAAACTATGGCTATGTAAAAACTACATAAAACCAGATGGTTTTACAGGTGAATTCTACTAGACTTTCATGAATAGTTAATTCCTGTACTATACTATCTGCTTTAGGATGGAGAAAAAAACTATCCCAGACTGTTTTATTAGGACAGACTGTAATCTTGATTCCAAAGGAAGAATATAAAAAAACTACAAGACCATTTCACTTAGGAATGAAATCTTAACCACTCTAAATAAAATTAGTTAACCAAATTCAACTGTGAATTTAAACACAATTTTAAGTAAACAAAAATTAATTTCTAAATTTTTTTTTTTTTAAGTTTATTTATTTTTGAGACAGAGAGAGACAGAGCATGAACGGGGGAGGGTCAGAGAGAGTGGGAGACACAGAATCGGAAGCAGGCTCCAGGCTCTGAGCCATCAGCCCAGAGCCCGACGCGGGGCTCGAACTCATGGACCGTGAGATCGTGACCTGAGCTGAAGTCAGATGCTTAACCGACTGAGCCACCCAGGCGCCCCAACAAAAATTAATTTCTAAACAAAACAAAACAAAACTTAAAAGGTTAAGTAGGAATGCAAAGATGGTCCAACAGAAAAATCTATCAATTGGAGAGTGTGGACTAGTATAACTGTCCTGGAGAGCCATCTGGCAGTACCTAAATACTCTGTAACTCAGCAATCTCACTTCTGGGTATGTTGCTCAAAGAAATTCTCACATAGGGGACCATAAACAACGATTTTTATCAGTCCTGTGGTGTTAGAAAGTTAAAGGCAATTTGGATGTGGACCATGAAATGAGCACAGAGATAAAATATGGTAGATCTAAGTCCTAAGTGGTTAGAAGCAATTAACTAAATGGACACAAAGTAACATATAGATGTCTTATGTGTTAAGAGAAAAATGTAAGATCTGTAACATACTGCACCAACCATGTAAAAACTAACAATGACACATGATTTATAACACATACATCAAGCATTTTAGAAAGGGAAAGGGAAGGAGAATGGAAATGGACACGAGTCCTGACCATGATGTCCCTGTACATTAAAGTGAAAAGTATGATTAACTCAATACTTTACTCCTGATGTTAAAAAAGTTTCAAAAGCTAATTCATTCATTAGTCAAATTTACTGAACAACTACTATATGTAAGACACGTTTTATATTTCCTCTTTAAAAAATTTTTATTTTAGCGAGAGAAAGGACACGAGTGGGGGAAAGACAGAGAGAGAGTCCTAAGCAGGCTTCATGCCCAGCGCACAGCAGGGGGCAGAGATCATGCCCTGAGCCGGTATCAAGAGTCGGACACTTAACCAACTAAGCTACCCTGGCCTACCGCCCTCCCCCCCACCCCCGCTTTTTTTTAGAGGCTCCAGGTCCAAAGTGGAGCTTGAATTCATGATCCTAGATCAAGAATCACATGCTCTACCAACTGAGCCGCTAAGCACCCCATATTTTCCCTTTTAGTAGTAAATATCTTAAGAAAAAAAGTCTGCAGTTATCAAGCATCATAATTTTAGCAAAATGGTAACTGTCAACTTACAGTGTCCTCCTCCCATCCCTCCATAGTGGTTTGAAACAGCAATCAAATTATAGCGGCAAGGACCTGCATTTGGATTAATTAGGAATTCTGACATATCCAGGTCACTGTTTAACAAAGAGATCAAATTAGTTTTGTTTTCTCTAAATGTCATGAATTCTATTCTCTGTCAATGTTGCTTGACTCTCATTTATATAAAAAATAGCTCTTTCACTAAAGAAATCACTAAGAACCAAACAACTGTAAAACAAATCACACAAACACACACCCTCTGAGATGTGAACATTTTGGCAAAATTATTCTTAAAAGGTTGGGAATTTCCAAATTCTCTACTGAATGCTGTTATTCAGATTAATGTTTTTGTGCTAATACATTTAACTTTCAGTATACTAGTAAAACAGTCATCACCCTTTACCATCTGGACCCTTTTAATTTTTTAGATTTTTGAAGTCATTTTTAGTAATTATTTATTTAAGGAAGAATAAAACAATAGTGAAAACGAACTTTCACAGAAATCTTATAATAATGTAGATATATCTAAACCCAATATTTATTCTATTTTCCTGGTTTTGATAATCTATATATCCCGAGTAGGCAACATTCTTTGAAATGCAACCAACTGTTTGTAATCTGTCATGCACAAAACTGTAACATGACCATTTTAATAGCTTATCATTATTCATTTTTGGGTACTTGTGTCATCAAAAAGCAATAATGATCCTAAATTTCAAATATATCTCTCATAGATTCTAGATTATCATTACTGCTGGTTCTTCTTATACTTACACACTGTTAAAATGTTATATTTTTGAAAACTTTGATGATTCATAATTAAGGACAAAATTGCCATTGGTTTCTGGTAAAAAGCTGCAAAACATTTTTAACTTTGTAATCAACAATCAGAATAAGCAATTCAAAGAATGTTTTCAATATTACATAATCTATTTACTTCCAGTCATCTAGTACATACACCTGCCTATGGCAGTTGTCTACTTATTAACTGTCTCAAACTTGTGGTGCATAAATATCATAAAATATAAAAGAATACTATCGATTTTCTTTTAGCAAAATGGGAGAGTGCCAAGTTATTGCTGCAAAGTGTTATGTGATGAAGTCCTTCCTGGACCACGTGAATGAGAATACACTATTTCATTTTTGTCCTTGTGAATGCTCTATTAAATTTAGTGAAAGCTTAAAAAAAAAAAAAAAGACTACAGAGATGCTGTCTCCAGACTTTTTAAAAAAGTGATGTAATACTCTGGACAATGCGATAAATAAACTGAAGTATGACACAACAGGAATGAGTGATTACACTACTGTGTCATCTTTTTAAGCAATTACATTATTCTGTTTCACATTATTCCAGTCTTCTTTAAAAAGCATACCAAGGAATAACTGATGATTAATGATGAAATAATTCCTAGGAAAAACAAAATCACTAAAATCCCACAGAGTATCTTAGATATATAAACAGGGCCAATGAACCCGTATGATAACGTAACATAAAATTACTTTTATTTCGTTGTTCAAAAAGGTGTATTTTCTTTTACTTTGAAAAATATCTAAAAAGGAATAAAATTGTTACTGATCCTTACAAACTGCTAGAATGACTCACAAATACTGGATCTGATGCTACCTTATGTTTATAAAAACCTACAGCTGTCCAATGCTGATAAAGCACAATCAAAACTTACTTGATGGGAAAATCAACTAATGTATCCAATTTGTCTCTCATGTATCGACTATAAGAAAATCGTTTGAGATGTACCACAAGTACTGGAGGCAGGGACCATAAATCCAATTTCTTTGTGGCTTGCTGATGTTCTTTACAATTTGGACAATACCTAAAAATAAAGAGAAATCTTTAAAGCTTGATAGAGGTAATGAAAATAATAATTAAAAAATGCTTGGAAAGTTCTTTTATTCAGTACACCTAATATATACCAGACTGATAAACTTCTTTATCATTTTTATCTTCAAAAAAATCAGATAATGAGATAAATTAGTATGTAAATAGGTATCAAAGAAATGATGAAGGCTAGATTATTTACAATTTAGTATGCTACAAGAACACAGAACTATGTTGAGAAATAAGCTTTAGAAAATCTTAATACTTCTGGGCTCTAATGGAATTAAAGCACCACAAAACGTATGACTTTCCTAAAAAGGTTTCTATCAAAATGGCTGCACAGCAAAAAAATTCTTGGGAAAAAGTAACTAAAATTAATTATCCATAGTAAAACAGCTATTAGAGATAATACAGTAATGAGATTAGAGCTTAACATTGTAATAATATTTTTAAAGACATTTTAATCACTTTTAACAGACTATTATCATATAAAGAAATGCTTATTATTTAAATTATCAAAGGGAATTTAGTACTTTTTCAACTTGATATATAGCACATACCTTAGTATAAATCCTTAAAACATAATTAGAAACATTTTTTAACTTTTTGTCTCTTACCAGGGATCTTCAGCACCTAGCTTTTCTTTTGTTGTAAAAAGTTCAATGCAATCTTTTAATTTCACAAAGGGTTTTTTAGGAGGTTTATATTCCACACTTTCATGTTTTTCAAAATCCTAAAGAGAAGTATTTCTTGAGTTAAGAGAACAAATGAAACAAAACTCATTTTAGTGATACCATCTTACTATGAATAGTAATGAAAAACTCCTAAACTTTCTCAGAAGAATTATAAAGCTTTTTTCAGCTGAGATTTACACACGTCTAAAAAACTTATGATTACACACCTACATGGATGATTGAAACTGTTAATAGAAAGCATGTTCGAAACCAACAAGCCTTTTCTAGTCTATAACCAGCAAAATAAACACATCTGGTAGCAGCAAAGAGTGTAACAAAACAGTATGATCAACATGGGAATGAACGATGACTTACCTCAGCGGCATTTTCATCAAAATATCTTTTTTTCAAATCAGGATCCCAATCCAAAGCAAGAAAAGATCTTTCTAAGATGGAAAACATATTTCTCCTTTAAAACTTAATATGCTTTCATGTTAAAATCAACATATTTTAATATTAAGATATATACCAGAATAAACAAATAGCCATCTTTTCTACTTGCACTAGGTGATCAGGATAAATTGCTGTTTCCAAGCCATTAAAATATTTAAGCAGTTAAAGAAAAAAGATACAAGACTTAAGAATAAGTCCAACCCCCATTTAATAAACAGTGATGTGTTTAATATACTTAGAAATTAAGACTTTTCATTCAAGATTTTATACAAATACGTAAAGGTTATTTCCCATGACTGTTGAATTTCAGAGTTTTCACCTAAAAAAAACCATGGTTTGCTCAAGTTCAGTGTTCAAGCCATTTTTCACACTTACCATCTAGTCTAAGCTGCCTCTCGTCAAATCTTATATGCCTGGTGTCATCTTTGATGTAGTTGATATCAGTATTGCCTAAATTGTTGAACTGGAATGTAAATAGTCTTTTTTTGTGTCCCGTGAGTTGACTTTTACAAGTTTCCTCAGTACATAATCCATTTTCAGAATCATTATCTCCTCCAACTGAATCTTCAGACTGACTGTTTTCATTCTCGGAGGGAAGTTCTTGATCCTGGCTGGATTCATCATCTGGTTCATCTGTTTCCATCTCACCTAATTTTAGACATTAGAAGTCTTTAAATAAACCCAATGTTACATTTCAAAATTAATATTAACATTACTTTTCCCAGCTTGAAGATATTTTTCAGTTCCTTAATCCCCATCTTCTTTTTTTCTGAGGCAATAATCCAAGTGAAAGGTGTTATAATTTAACAGGAAAGTCTTACTTGGTGAGCCTTCTTCATGTATGCCATTTGGGCCGTTCCCATTAATATTTTGGTCCTTACAGCAGTGTAGGGATCCTTCGGTTTCTTCGGTTTCAGTAGATATTTTGACATATCGGCTTAAATAAAATCAGAAATCAAATTTAAGTTCTATGAAGGTAGAAACCTTAAAAAAACATTTTCCATTCCTTCAGTGAAACATAACTTTTTAATGGAGTAATGTTGGTCTTATACTACATTCAAGGATAAATTCAAACTCAGGATCTAGCACCATAAGTGCAAGTGACTAATCATTTCTGTTTTGGTTGTCTATATAAAAAGAAAGACAGCAATTTGTTACTTCTAGGGTTTTAACGTCTTTCTATGTTAAAAGTTTGTGGCAAATAATTTCTTGACTTAAAAAAATTATTATATAAATATCCACATTTAGATGATATGTATTATTGCCAAGATTACTTATAACTCTATAATATGATCTTTACGTATGGGTTCTGGGATTGTAACAATTCAAAGAGGTATGCAAGAAAGAATACTACATATGTCAGTTAAAAATGATAAAATAAAAGGGATCAAATGGAAGTCTTGATTATATTATAATTCAAATCAAGGTTTTAGGAAGACAAAAAAGGGGTTGCCTTAAAATACTATCAAGCATGAACGTTTATCCTTTTAAATAAAACCATCAGTAGGAGTTCTTAAACTAGCAATGTGTTTAACAAAATGAAATATCTGAAATTTGTTTTAATTTCACAGTGCTAATATGACAAGTTCCTATTTTCTTCCAACTGTAAACTTGCAGTGTAAAACAGCTAAAAGAATTCACTTTCAGGGTTTGAAATTACCTCAGTAATGTGTTTTACATGATTAAGAGACAAAATTAAACTATAATTTGATTTTTTAAGTTGCTACCTGTTTAAACAAAGTTGAGATAATATAGGTTTATCAAATTATATTCTGATAGTATGCTGCATATTTTTTATTAACTATTTTATTGTTTTGTCAATGAAGAACTGTCTGACACTTACCACATTCTCAAAAGCAGGAGATTATAGAGTTTATCTTCAGTGTTGTTTCGTGGTACAGCCATAAGAAAAGGCTGACCAAAAAGTGAGGAACCAGTATGGTGGGTATAACTTGAGTGTCTAAATTTTTCTCTTAGGCAAACAGGAATAATCACATGCTCTGTATCTTCTGTCCTATTGATATTAATTTCAAACCTGTAAGGACAAAACTGACTATAAACTCTGAAAACTTTTACGTTATTTCCTCTGAATTTTTCCCAAGTAATATTTTGCACAATGAATTTTATACTTACACATAAATATCATCCCGTTCCATAATACTACTAAGGTTTTCATCCATAGCGAATATTCTGTGAAATCTATGATTGTATATATCAGTAACTATCATCTAAAAGGAAATAAATTTCTATTAATCTGGTTTTACATCACCGAAAAACTCAACTCCAACTTACATACTTCAAACCCAGAAACATCTTACCTTATCTGCAGGTACTCCTGACAAAGCAGACAATGCTGTACAAAGATCAAGTATGTTTCCAATTTTGGGGACAACCACTTTGTACTAAAAAACAAAAAATTATAATGAATTGATTACTTTGGAAAAAATATTCAGTAGTTGGAAATGACCTCATGTGACTTCCTCACATTCGCCTGGTATTTGGCTTACAGTGTCTGTCTCCAATCCTGCCGTCATCCTCGCCACCATTTTTCATTGGGATAATTTATCTTAGCCTTACTGTTTCTTGGCTCTTTGATACAAAGACACACACTTACTTTCAACTGGAGTTCACTTCTTGCACCTTGTCATAAACTGGCTTCACCTCTGATATCTTAAACTCTTTTCATACTACTGACTAACCAACCACTACTTAATTTTCCTGGAAATTCATTTTTTCCTATTCTTGGTTTGCATTTAGAGCTCTAGTCCTTTTAATTCTCAATTTTCTCCAAGTTTACCAGCTTCCTACTGTCTTCATACACCTTCCATCCGGATCCCATATGATTGATTCATCACTTCAACTACTCTATTGCAAAACCTTTATTTTGTTATTCAGTTTTATTCTTGCTATACTTTCTTAGAGCTGTTTGGATATGCTGGAGGAACCTGACCAACTTTAGAGACTGGTTTGCTACAAATTCATAATGTCCAACTCTCAACAGATCCTTCAACAGTTGCCAGAAATTCTGTGCATCTCTTATTTGCTTTTTCTCTCAGTTACCATATAATTTACAAATCTCTCAAAAAAAAAAAAAAAAAAAAAAAAAGGAAACCAGTCCCTCATTGCTTTCCCTCTAAAAATTCCCTTCTAATTATCTTTCTCCTCTGCTTTCTAAATAACATTGTTAAAAGTAATGTCTACATGGACTATCTTAACTTCCTCACTTCCCATTCACTTATCAATCCATTCATGGCTTTTGTCTTCATCTCTTTATTTAAACTGTAACCAAGGTTGTTAAACCCTGTTAGAGTTTGACCCCAGCCCTCTTCTGAATTCTATATGCTCTCTTTAGAGACTGTGATAATATATCCCAGTTTACTTTGGCCAGTCCTGATTTAGTCTGCTGTCCTTGTATAATTATTAATAATGGCCCCTTTTATTTTTAAGAGTTCTGGTTTAGGTGATAGATTATAAGGTCATCCTAGCCTTGGGGATCTCATCCTTCTAAGATATTCACTATCATTTTCATAGACCTCATAACCCAATTTCTATCTCAAGAACAGACATCTCTTCTCTAGTCTAGACACATAAACTCAACACCTAATGAAAACTCTACCTAAATTTTCTTCATGCATTTCAGCACGTCCAGGACTACACATGATTTAAGTCATTATTAGGTCAACATATCCAATATTAAAACAGGTTTCTTCCTAAATCTTTCTTCCTATATATCCCATTAAAATAAATAACACCACTATTTCCTCAGTTTTACAACCCAGTAAGCTTGGCATCATCTTTGTATACTTGTAAACATTTTTGTTTCTTATACTCAACTGGTTCTTCAAACTGCCATCCTGACACTAATATTAAGAGTTCAAGCGCTTTTCATTTGTCATCTGATCACTGCAAAAACCTCTTACATGGTCTTAGTACATCTGACCTAAGCTTTTCCAATCCAATCTTTGTACTAGCTTGAATCTTCTTTCTCTAATACAAATCTGTTTAGTAACCTTTGATGGGTGCCCTAGCTTTTAAGATGAAGTCCAACTTCCTATCATGGTGTCAAAATTCTTTGTGAGCACTTACCATATTATCTACTTATAATTTCCAGAAGTGGGACATGTCCTCTTTCACCTTTAGCTCTTTGTATATGCCAATCTCTTGGTCTACAATACCTTTATTTTCAGCTTTCACTTGTTTAAATCCTAATCATCCTTAAGGATTCAACACCGGCATTATTACCAGTTTGGGTATGTCACTCCTTCTATATACTCCTAAAGTACCTTATCATAGCACTTTTCACACTGCATGACAAACTTCTTGGGAACAAGAAACAGGAACACTTTTGTATTTCTAGCACTTTGCAGAATCTTAAGTTCCAATACGTAATACATGTTCAATACAATTACTAATAAACTTCTATGACCTAAATCAACTTCGGTGATGGGAAAACTCATCAAGTAGGTTAACTCAGCTAATTTCCATTTCCTCTCCAGCTGGTTAAAAGCACATTGTTAATGAGGCTATCATTTTGTATTTGAGTTGTTACAGCCTCCAACTGGAAAAAAACCTCCCAATTCTTCTGTGCTGACCATGACTCCAACCTCTACAAATCTGTACTTTTGGTGAGAAAAAAAATCAAGTGAGAAAAGAGGTATGCTAATGAAATTAATATTGCTGGAAAAATAATTTAAAATCCAAATCATGGGAGAATATCCAATACATGCCTCTGGGCTACTGTGTAATTTGAATGCAATCTGTCTCTATGTAATATAGATTATATTATTGGCATGGGAGAGTACAGTCTTTAACAAATGTACTGTGGAGAAACAGAGTATATTCTTTTGTTGTGATCAATTTTTACTTATTGTTTTATGCTGCTCTCTCATTCCACTATACTCTTTGGCATATACTTGTAAACTTACAAACTAGAGAGGTAAGGGTGTAGTTTAGCATTGCCATGGTTTCCCTCCATTGAAAAGAATGTTAATTTTATACTTATTAAAGGATGTGATTTTAGAAATGTGAACACATCTCCCCCGGTCAAAAATTAAAGCGGGTCTTTACTGGCCCTCCTTAACATTCTTAGTACTACTGAATGAAATATTGACACGAGGGCATCAGGCTCATTGACTTCAGGAAGGAAACATAAAAGCAGCAGCAAAAGAAATAGGGGGAATTCCTACAACTGAATACATGACTAGTCTCCACCACACTTTAATTACTTTGAATGAAAGGACTGTACTTTTATGATGAACACTTCATTTGCTGTGCCCTTGCCGACAGTAAAACCAAACACTTTGACTAAATTAATGGTAAGATTGTACATGCGTTAAAAGCAAATGTTTCACATCAATTTCATGACATTGTTATTAGCTGAACTGTGTCCCCTTAAAATTTATATGTTGAAGCCCTGACCACCAATGTAATAGCCTTTGGAGATGGGGCTTTTAGAAAGTTTAGATGAGATCAAAAAGGTGGGTGCCCTTACAGATTATGTGCATGCATGTGGTCTATGTAAACACAGTGAGGACAAGACAGAGTCTGCACTAGAAACCAACCATGCTGGCATTCTTGATCGTAAGACTTCTAGCCTCCAGAACCGTTTGCCAAACAGAGCTTTACACTCTCACTAGGCGTCCAACACATATTTGAATGAATAGAATTTTTGAATATTTCTCCATTAGGAATGCATTTCTGCAGTAGAACTCATGGTCTAGCAGAGAAATGATTAAGTAAACCAAAGTTATAGGGAAATTTGGTTAAGTGTGGGAAGAGAATTTTAGGGGAACTGAAGGTAGAAGAGGAAGGAACTACTTTTGTTAGGGTGGGTCATGTGTCAGAAAAGAATTAATAAAGGGAGGAAATACAGTGCTTTGCTTCACAAATTTTAAAAATAATCCTATAATACTAGGCAATGGAATCAGGCTGACAACTGATCTTAAGGCCTTTTTCAGGGCTCTTGAATTGAATAACCAGTGTTTGATACTCCAAACTGTTAGAAGATTAGAACATTATTGAAGCAAGTATTTATAGCTGAACTAAATTACTTTAATTTTTTTTTAATGTTTACTTATTTTTGAGAGAGAGCATGAGTGGGGGAGGGGCAGAAAAAGAGAGAGACACAGAACTCAAAGCAGGTTCCAGGCTCCATGCTATCAGCACAGAGCCCAATGCAGGGCCTGAACTTGTGAACGGTGACATCAGGACCTGAGCTGAAGTCAGATGCTTAACCAACTGAGCCAGCCAGGTGCCCCCCTTTTTAAAAATTTTTAAATTTATTTATTTTTTTTGAGAGAGAGAAGGAGAGGGGTGAAAGGGGAAGGGAGAGAAAGAGAATCTTAAGCAGGCTCCATGTCCAGTATGGGGCTCGATGTGGTGTTCAATGTCATGACTGTGAGATCATGACTTGAGACAAAATCAAGAGTTGGACGCTTACCCGACTGAGCCACCCAGGCATACCCAGGCATCCCAGCCCAACTAAATTTCTATTTCTCCTCCAAGTTGTTAAGATGACTAAAAATTACAGGTATTTAAATATACCATTATCATAACATGAATCAAAATGTGTACTATTAGTTTTATTTTCAAAAGACACTAGAAAAAAAATTACAATTAACATTAAAGTTGGAAAATAGGAAAAATATTTATCATAACATTGCAAAATTGAACCTCTCATTTTTTCTTTTGTAAGAAAAAGCCTTTGAGAATTTTATTTTTACAAATAATGATACTTTACACATCCCTCAGCCTTTCACGATTCTAAAAAGGTGTATTAATTTCCAAAGTATTTAGCTTATAAAATCTCTTACATATATAAACTTAATTATTGAATTGTGCTTGAGACACAAGGTCTCAACACTTAAGTTTTTGTTTTGTTTTTTTAATTTTAGAGAGAGAGAGAGAGTGCATGTGAGTGTGGAAGAGGGGCAGGATAGAAAGAGACAGAGTCTTAATCAGGCTCCAAGCTTAGTGTGGAGTCTGACATGGGGCTTGATCCCACGACCCTGGGATCATGACCTGAACTGAAATCAAGAGTCAGACACTAGACCAACTGAGCTACATAGGCGCCCCTCGACACTAAGTTTTAATAAAAGCAACAAAGGCAAAGAAAACAATCATGACCTACCTGCATAGGTTTGGTAAGTGGATCCATTCTAACCAAATAAACTTCCAAAGTACGTTCTTTTTTCATGGGCAATGGAAGTGTCAAGTAACAAAAAGGATCAAATGTTACTGAAATCTTAGCACATTCAGGACAAACTAAAGTTGATTTAAAAAGGCCGTGAAATATATCTACTATGATAGAATCATTTCTTTTTAAATGGTTTTCCCAGGCTTCTTCAGCAACTATCTGTAAGAAAAACAGACACATATTACACAGAAATATCACATTATTGTAACAATGGTGACAATGATATTATTAAATTTACCTTATCTGGCCTTCCATCAGCATCTTTTAACTGTATATATGGTTTTTTCCTAATTCGAT
The DNA here is from genome assembly GCF_028018385.1 of Neofelis nebulosa. Taxonomy (NCBI): domain Eukaryota; kingdom Metazoa; phylum Chordata; class Mammalia; order Carnivora; family Felidae; genus Neofelis; species Neofelis nebulosa. Next base: position 54,212,385 of record NC_080789.1, read on the forward strand.
TCAAATCCTCATGCAGTCCATCTAATAGGAAAGCTAATAGCTCTTGACAGTCCTGCTGCTGGTATCCAGAGAACTGAGGTGCAAAACGTCCTACTTGCGTCTGCAAGAAAAGCAAAAATACAAAATCAGTTATGGGGACAAAATTGATTAAAACAAATATGATTCTCATTATTTACGGATTTTATATTTGTGAATTCACTGACTCTGTTACAATCTATTTGTAACCCTCAAAACAACTTGTGGCACTTTGGCAGTCATTTGCAGATATGGTAACTACAGACACATAAGTACATACAGGTAATTACATATCTAAAAACATTTTTAAAATTATAACTAATCTCTAATGTAGAAATGTTGACCTGAGGAAATAACAAGGAGAAAATATGGTAGAGTTTTGTACAAAGGATTTGGAAATACTCAAACTTATTAAAATTCAATAATATTTCTGGGTCACTAGAAAAAATTACAACGCTCTCCTTTACTTTCTGTGTATAAAAAAGAGGGTAAATTCCAGAGATAAAAGGAATGTTTGTGTTCATATATAATTTTCCTAGTCTTTGCAGTACTATTTTTTTATAAGACTGAAAAGAAATGTGAAAGGAAAAGTCAGATATCAAGAGCCTGTTTACACATAATTTTAAAAGAGAATAGCTGGCAAAATGAAACTAACTAGAATCCTGGGTAAGGATTGAGAAATAGTTTGTCTAAACTAGCTTGTTCAAAGCTTAGAAAGTTAAGATAAATACAGGAGTATTTTGATTTGTTGTTTTTATGTTTTAGGAACTAGTATACAGTTAATAAAATATTGCTTAGCAGATGTCCTATATGAGCGTCATTTGTGTATATTAAAAAATGGCTGAGGGGCGCCTGGGTGGCGCAGTCGGTTAAGCGTCCGACTTCAGCCAGGTCACGATCTCGCGGTCCGTGAGTTCGAGCCCCACGTCAGGCTCTGGGCTGATGGCTCGGAGCCTGGAGCCTGTTTCCGATTCTGTGTCTCCTTCTCTCTCTGCCCCTCCCCCGTTCATGCTCTGTCTCTCTCTGTCCCAAAAATAAAAAAAAAAAAAAAACGTTAAAAAAAAATGGCTGAAAGCTGAGAGCTTCTTATTCTCTTTTAAGTTTAAAATTTCCCATAGATCTCACCTGTAAATAAATAGGAAAACTCTTTTAACTATATAAAACTAAATTTCATTCTTATTTGAATGACAAATTAAAGTTTTATTGGTTCTAAGAAACCACTTCACAAAAAAGAATGAACTTAAAAGTGTAAGGATTATATTGAAAGTAATTCATATTTAGCGCTGGTTATATAGACTAGTTTCATTTTAACAATTTTTCAAATTTACAAGGACTCTCAAAATAACCTGAGTGCTTAGATTTCAATGACATGCCCAAATTTAGCCTTTACATTTGTATAAATAAATTTATGTAGGTTTCTCATATATGTATTTATTATAAAGCAACCTGCCTATGCTCTGCTATTTCTTGTCATTTTGTACCATAACAGTGTTTTCCAATCTTTATTTCAATATTTCCCTCCCCATCTCCCAGAGATTTTTTAGACATTTTAAAGTAATCATCCACCCCACCTCCCACCCAGAAAATTGAACAGCACTGATATACTGTGTATCTTTCTATTTGTGCTAGGTCCCTATGGAGGGCCATAAGCCAATGTAACAGCTATGATTTTTCACTACATCCCCCAAAGAACACATTTTTGTTCTGGGGGTCATATAGCCCTAACGAAAATGTATTAACCATACTAACCTTAAAGGCTCTTGGCGTGACATAGCTAAATTTTCCAGACCACATTTGTTTGATCAATTCAGCATAAGATTTAGCTATTTCACCTCTCATTCCTAAGGGATTGTCAAAATTGAGTTCTTCTTGATACTTATCATTGAGGAAATATTCAGTAAGTGGAGGAGTGTTGCTCAAACACTGCAAAGAATAAAACACATTTTCAAGTAAAAGTAATCACAGGTTAAACATGTAAAATGAAGAGAGAAACAAACGGACTTGCCATAATATATAGAGAAAAATTTAAATGATGGCCTCATGAACTAATAAATAACTGGTCAAATGAACACTCAAATGATGCACTCAACTATTCATTTCCCAAATTTCAAATCAATTACTTATAATAAATGAAAATGCTATTATTTGTTGCTGTAAAATCTGCATTAATTTTAACCACAGCAAACTACCTGTTAACTGGGAGAGAAGCTCAGAGTTTTCTTTCCTTCTTTTACTTGATTGGTAGAAATTATGGTTTGTCTACTCATCCCAGGCACCTGCAAATTAGCCTGAGTAGGTAAAAACTGAGATAGAGTGCAAGCAAGAAATTAACTTTAAAGAGGTATTTATTGCTTCCATTGTCAATTCCTTATGAAAGAGCAGCCTTTACATTTTCCATTTGGTCAACCAATTTTAGAAGGGACAGTACAGATTCGCTGAGCCTGAGGAAACTTAACTTTTGTTATGTGAACTCTGGCTAAGTGTGTTCTTACTTCCTCCAGTTCTTCAGTATCATGACAATTCAATTTTCCTTTTTGGCAAGATTAAAACTATGAATTAGTTAATTCTCCATCTCCTTTCTATTCAGAATGAAATAATTTAGGAGTTAAAATAAAATAGATGCCAGAAGTACAGTTTTTCCGTAACACTTTATCTCAAGATAGAATAATTTTAAGTTGATAATACCATATAATTTGAACCCAATGTTATTATTCTTTATTAGGAATCCAATATTACTTTATGAATTAGATGTCTAGAGTCATTAAATAGAATATGTAATGACTGACATATACTTTTCTTTATTTTTACTGCAGGAAGACATTTGTCTTGGGAGTCAAAGTTTTTCACAGCTTGCTTACCACTCATTTAGGTTAATAGTCTGGGATTAAACAGTCTTGGTAGCTATGAAAAGTTCAACCTGCTGGGTTCATGCCAATAACTGGCATGCCATAAACTATGTCTATATACCATGTACTGTTTGACTAAAACTTCAAAATTAAGCATATTTGATTTTTTGAAATAAATTATGATGTTCTGTTTTGTGGTTTCAATTATGAATTAATTTAGGTTTACTTAAGTAACCATAATATCTATTTTGGTATTTTCAATGTAATAAAAATAATACTGCTCAAATTGGTAGTCTAGTACCTATAATAAGGCAAAAGGGAAATTGTTTATAATATCATGGAATTTGTATTATGTAATTAATTCTTAGGCAATGAAAGCAAATGAAAATGTTTAGAGTGGACTATATAGACCTTAGTGTCATTTACAAGCCATTTTCAGCAGATATCAAATTTTATGTGAGCAAGAGGAAGATAAAGGTAGATTACAGTGTAGGAGGCGATTCAGGAAAGGATACTTTCCAACTTCTGAACTCCTTTTACATGTCAACCTCTCAAAATCTTACACAGCTTTTGAGATTCATTCTCTTTTCCTTTTGCATTATATGTTCTTTTAACTATAAACCCAGCACTAGAGGTAGGGTCAGGCAACCCAGAATACACCATGGCTACACTAAATGCCACCACTTAGTAGTATCATCTGATTTAATACAAACAGGATGAACACTATATAGTCAATGAGGCAAAGGGGAAGTCAGACAGCATTTCCAACAATTATCAGTTTTCAAATCCTTGTATTTGACCAGTTCAGGGTTATACTAAGAATATGATATTCTACTAATGTAACACAATTATACAAAGAACCTAATTTATGGTTTTACCAAACTAAGAACCAAGTTGTACAGATGTGAATAATTTTTGAACTTTGTTTTCACTTAATTCTATGTATCCTTATCTTGCAAAGAACTTCCAAATATAATTTAAAATCTGTAGCTTTCCAGTAGCATCCGGAGTGATTTTTCTAAAATGTATATCACTTTCATGCTAAAAATAATGGCAATTTCAGATTGAAATCTCAATTTTTGAGAAGAGTCTGTCTTTTGCCCACCTATGTGGCCTCTTATCTTGCTAATACCTTTATGTGACTCTATCCTAGCCTCACTTAATTACTTGAGGTTCATTGACCTCCATGTATTCTCTCACTCTTAAATTTGCAACATCAATCCATCCCATCTATGTGAAATATACCTTCTTTGTTCTATTAACTTCTACTAAACCATCAAGATTCAGGTATCCTGTCTGGGAAGTATTCCTAGATTTCCTTCTAATGTTTCCTTTGGTATGTTTCCATATTGCATAATGCTCACTTGTACTACACCACTTATCTTCTAATATACTGTAACTTTAATTTTAGTTTATCTGTCTTGCCAAATGGACTGTGACCTTCATGAGAGCAGGAACCATAATATCAATTATATGTATATCTCCAGCACTCAGTATGTGTACAATAAACACACGTTTAACAAAACATGTTTTTGCCTATATATACAAATGTTTTTATCCTTTTGGCTTTTTAAATCTTTTCCTTCAATGTTTGGCACAGAGCAAATTTTTCTTGAATGAATTATTACTTAGGGAGGCAAAAATATATTAGCTGGTAATGGATAATCTCAAAAACTTCATCAAGCACTTCTACCTGATTTAATGGTTTAAATCACTTGGTTTAAATTATATAAACCAAAAGAAGGACAGCACCTATTAAAAACTTGCCCATGCTTTTGTGTGACTCTTGATCTCAGGGTTGTGAGCCTGAGCCCCACAGTAGAGATTATGTAAAATAAATAAACTGAAACATACAAACAAGCAAACACCAAAAAACTTTCCCATCCTTTTAACTTTCATTCAATTCACTATCTACTTTGTAGTGGGTCTCTGCTTGGATTTTTTTTTAAAGTCGTTGATACAGAGACCAATGATTATTTTCAAAGTGACACAAGCCATTTTGAAGATGACTATAATTGAACATTAACAAACTAAAAACAAAACACAGTTTTAATAAGTGCTTGTATTACTTATCAAGATATCATAACCAATATATTTTGAGGTAACCCTTATGTTTAAATTTAAAAAAAGCATTCTATTTGTTAAACATAATTTTTAAAAAATTTAAGATAGTTGACACACAATGTTACATTAGTTTCAGATGTACACCAGAACATACTGTGTTAAGAAACTCACAAGCTACATTTTTCTAAAAATTTATACAAACATATATAAATACAGAAATTCAATAGACAGTTTAAGTGTTCTACTAATGCACATATCATAGTAGTTTAAAAACTGAAACTAATGTCAGACTTTTCTTTCTCATATTGTAAAATACAATACTTTTCTCCCTCACCTTGAAATTATTATTCTGGGAATCACTATATTCTTGGAGTAGTATAAAGACCACCTAAAATACTAAAAGTTCTCTTTTAATTTTTGGTATAAATTTCAAGGTATAATTAGAATACAGGTCAAACAACTGAAGTATATCCATGCCTCAAGTGTTGTCAGTATTCAATGCCATCACCGTGGCAGAAGTAAGAAGGTAGTTTCTTAATATTGGTCATACTGCAGTTTGAGTTATAATTTATACAATTCATTCTATCTTTTAACATGGGGCTATCTTAGAAGAATGAACATCTTTGACAAATACAAGAAAACTGGACATTTGGACTAGCTGCCATTAAATACAGTGTTTTAAAGAATAAAGATTTTGGTTAGTTCAATAATAAAAACAACAATAACCATAGTTCTGAAGCATCTCTCTCAAAGATTCCTCTGCTATAACAAGTATCACTTTTCCATCTGATTGGGACTGTCCCAAAATAATTCCTTTCTTAAGACATATACAGACAAAGGGAATTTCTCCTTTTAACATGTAAGATACTTTATTGAGTGACATAATATGGACCTGAAATCACACGTTTTATGCACCTATGTGGATATATTTCTCACTCTCAATGATTCTTGAACTGCAGAACAGAACTCATCCTTTCCTAACATAAACGGTTTCTCCTAGCAAAACCTGGAATACAGATATAAATCTATTGTAAAAACAAATGGGATTACATAAATAGTATTAGTATGTTATTTTATGGCTACTTATGAGTTTTGTGATGTTCTACCAGTCATATGCCATTTTGAGCTTCACCTTTGTTAATTCAGATTTCAACTACCTGACATTGACAGATACCAACACTTCAGTATTTCAAGGAGAGCTACCTCTTACAACTCACCACCAAAAAAACTGAAGTTCAAGTATGAAGTGATGTGACTCATAAAAAAACACAGATCTTAAGCCACATTTTACTTATATCAAATGGTGCCTACAGTGGTTTTTACAATTGGTAGAATTTTATCAAACACTATGTTAAAAATAAAGCAATAAACAGAATGAAGAGAAGGATTCTGTACCAGTAGTCTCAATTCTTAATGTAAAAAGGAGTAAGTAAAAACTTACAGTAATGAACAAGCAAAATTGCTTTAGTTAAAAAACTAAATTTCACATTTAGTAGATGTTAAAGAGTTTTGGTACTCATTAATTTAAATTAGTCTTTGTGATAAAACAACCAGTTGGTTAACTGGAAGGTCAGGACATAAGTTAGTATGAAAAATTGGTTTATCCATGAGGAATGAGAATGCCTGGGTATGTGCAAGCCAGTCATTTTGTGAGCAGACATGACTACTAAGTATCTGTTCCTGAAAGTGGCTCTGTGGTTCTCTACCTGTGCTTACATATGCATTTAAAATAGAAACCCCAAGTAATAAGAGTATTCTTGAATGTGAATTTGAATTAGGAGTCTTAAGACATATTAGTCCTTAGTTTAATGTATTAAGATTGAACCTTAGCCATGTACTTCTTCCTCCCTTTCTTAGAATGTTCTAAGAAACATTCTTAGAATGTTCTTCCCCTGTAAGAAATTCCTATTCTTTAACACTCATGTCAGTATCTCTTACAACATTTTATCTTGCTCAGCACCTCAAGGAAGAACTATTATTACTTCTTCTGAGCAAACTCTATACCTTGAACTCACTTACACTGCGCTTATTTTGAAAGCAGCCTCCATGTCTATTTCACCTTTGTACCTCAGGGTCTACAGCACAATGCCTGACACATACCTTAATAAAGGTGTGTTGAATGAATGGAAACTTGTATGACAGAAAGACTGGAAGCTGTCCTTACAGAAACTGAGAACAGTGGGAAAACACTAGACTAAAGAGAACTGAATTACACCCTGGTATATAACTATAACCTATCTAAAAGTTCTGTAAGTTCAAAAACAAAAGTCCCAGTAATGCCTAGGCAGGCTTTTCTTATGAAGAAAAACAGCTACTGTGAATGCCCCAAGCTATCAGGATAAATCCATGTAAGTCAAAGACATGTGAAGGAAAAGTATTTGGAAATATATTTTTATCAAGACTCCTCACTAAATCTTCAACCTAGAATGAGGTATAAAAATTCTGAAGAGAGTTCTTCTAAATAATCGAATGTCTCAACCAGTGGACATTCTGCCATATGGTTCAATGTATATAGAACTTTAACCACTGCCACCATGAAGAACTATTTTTAAAAAGAATGCATATACCATTCAACTATTTTATAAAGTAATAATTGTCTATGAAAAACTCTCTGGTTACAAATTTCCATACATCTAAAATTGGAATATTATGTGAGGTTATGATTTTCTTTCATTATTTAATTAGCTGGAAAGGCTACAATGCTCTGTACATAAGTTTTCCTTATACACACATGCACAAATCCTATTGCTCTTACATTATTTTCAAAAAGTTCTTCCGTTAAATATGTTCTGATCAATAAGACTGATGTTTCTAGAATTCTCTGGAAAAAATTAATGACTCATAAGAGTCTCAATTTTGTATTTCACTATAAATTTCTATATCATTTTTTAATTGATGAAGTGAAATAAAGTTCTACTATATAACCAAATCTCAAGTCTGTAATCAACATATTTTAGGAAATGAATAATTAATAGCCATCCCAATAACTTGTAATGAATCTGGAATTTCCCCAGTACCTGGAAAATAGCCAAAGTAATCCCCTTCAAAAAGAGAAAGTTGTCTTTTGTAATGCTGAATATGAACCACTCCCTTTCTGTTCAGGTGCTCCAGAAGCCCAATTTTCAAGTGATCATGTATGCTCACTATTTTAGTAAACCGGTAACTAGAACAGGAAAGAAAACAAACTTAATTTTTGATTACCTAAAGCTCTGAGTTGTGTAACTCATTCTGTAACTGATCAAAATGTAATGCCACTCACACCCTTTAAAAAAAAAAAGTAGCTATACCTTCAAACTAACCAATACTAAAAATAAAAACCCAATCTAAAATGAGGAAACCATATTCTTTTCTTATAATTTAAAAAATTACACCTGAAGTGACCTTAGAATAATCCAATATTTTTTTCCTGGATTTTAACATTAGATGGATAAAGAATTTTCAGATTTGCCATGCTATCGTTTTTCACTTTGTCATGACAATAGTATAGACATTCTAAAAAGGTCTGAATTCTGAAGCATTTCTGTAAATACTGGGACATTGGCTCTAGTTCTGTAATGAAACAGTGGATGAGAAAGGAAAGTATGATGTAGATTTTTACAATGAAGAAGTATAAATATAAGCCTGCCCCTTCATCAAGTAAATTTTAAAAATGAAGTATTTTTAAGACACCTGATATTTTATTCTTCGTTACTTTTTCCCTTAGGAAAGGCCAATCTCGTTACATTTGAGAGATCAATTCTGAAGCTTCTCCACATATTTTGGGAAAGCATATACAATCATTCTATTTTGCTTTTCATTTCCAATCTCCCTCCAAACTTTCTTTAAAAAATAAATTCAGGTAAGTAAAATATAAGTGGGAATAAATTTATTTATTTAAAAAAAACCCAAAAAACCAAAACTTCTGTTTTTCCCTCTCCCAACTAGTCAGAGAAGAGAGAACTGACATACACTCAACTTAAAATATTGGAACTTTACATAAAATAGTTTCAAAGGCTGCATTTTTGAATAGGACAAAGATAATGTTCTAACAATGTAATGTATGTTATTAACCTGGTCACTATGCTTAAGACATAAATTAAATTTAAGTTCCTGCTGTCACCCTTTCTTTCAAATTCTATGAAATTTCTTCTTCATACAATACTTAAATTCAATAAAGAATTATTATGAAAGCTCTGGAAAATAGGAGAACTAATGGGGAACATTTTGTGGGCTAACAAAGAAATAGTGTTATTTTTTTCTCTAATCTATAAAATTGAAGAAGGAGAATTCTAAGTTTGTGAAAAGGTCTACCCCGTTACTGGCAGTAAGTAAAGCTTATAACTAGAGATTTCAATGTTAAAAAAGCCATGATTATGTAAAGACCATTAATTTTCATACTAAAAGCTATCAGCAGAAACTAGACGGAAGATCTATTTTTAATATAAGTAAATTTGAAAGCTTCTGAGATGATTATACCAACAACAATACTGCAAGTTTCAGGCAGATGTATTTTAGTGAGGTTTTCAAACTACTCAGCTATAGCATCAATTGTCTAGAAAAAAATTTTTTTTTTGGTAAGAGGCTATTTAATGAGTGATTTTATGTTTAATATTATTTATAGGAAGCAAGCTAAAATCAAATGGTTCTAATAATATTAATAAACTTTAGTAAAAATTGTATTTATTTTATTTAAAAAAAAATTTTTTTTTCCATGTTTTTTATTTATTTTTGGGACAGAGAGACAGAGCATGAACGGGGGAGGGGCAGAGAGAGAGGGAGACACAGAATCGGAAACAGGCTCCAGGCTCCGAGCCATCAGCCCAGAGCCTGACGCGGGGCTCGAACTCACGGACCGCGAGATCGTGACCTGGCTGAAGTTGGACGCTTAACCGACTGCGCCACCCAGGTGCCCCAAAATTGTATTTATTTTAAAGAACTAAAGCATATGAATTCAATTGTAATATTTAGTATTATTATCTGCTCTACACTGTTAATAATTCAAAACTGGCTCACAATGAAATGAATGCCACTATTTTAGGCAAGCAAGATGAAGGACTTTAGAAAAAGCAATGGTTCTTCATAATTTTGTGTGTGGTTCAGTGCCTTGCACATAATATTCAGTATAGAAACATTTTTGAAAAAATAAGTATCGCAAATTTCTGATTCACTGATCTTTTAGTTTCCCTGTGAAGGCATACATGAAAGGATAGCAGAAATTTTTCACAAGGTTTAACTGAATTTTTACATTCTTTAAGGGAAATCACCAAGTCATGTACTTCTCTTCATTATTTCATTACACTAGACCCCAAACTGACAATAAATACTTCAGCTGAGTTGAAAAAGAAGTTTAAGGACCATGTAATAGCATGAACTATGAAGGGTTTCTGATTATTTTCATAATCCAAAAGAACTTTAAATTTATCTAAATAATCACTCAACAGATATTTATTAGGAACAGAAGATTATTATTTGAAGAGTTTCTAGTAATATAAAAATAATGTTCCAAAAGGATTTTTTCCTATCATTCACTGTGCATTCATGGAACTAGTTGCGTGGGACTGGGGGTTGCTCTGCCAGGCTGGGGTTAACATAGCAGCCCGACGCAAGTGCCATCAGACTGGTTACACCGGTGGAACCTAACGCTGTCTTATTTCTTCAACTTTATATATAGCTGGGTTTCTGACTTACTCGGTTGCAAGAAGTAAATATATATAAAATGTGCTATTATTCTTTTTAAAATTAATGTGCTCTTTTGGAGTTAGACAGCTCCAGAAAGATCATTAATCTGGTCCAGGTGAAGTTCTAAACGTTTCTGGTAAATTTTCTAATGCAGTATTTCTCTGTTTATGTGAAAGAACTAATTTCTTAACAATTTCCAAATCATCATAGACTGAGACTTTTATAAAGTACAGTAAAAATGAACCACTAGAAAAATGAAATAAAAAATGACATACAAAAAAACAAAGCCTCATCTTCTATTAGGAGATTTAATAGATATAAAATACCCTGACCAAGTTGCTAGAAAAGTTTTAGATCACTTATACTTAATTTCTATGCTTATTTGTCAACCATACTGTCTCATCCATAGACAGACTCTGAGAAATACTGTTCTAATCATTATCTGGCATTATGCTAAACATTGGGGATATAAAAGAAAACCAAAGACAGTCTCTACTTTCATGACTCTCACTGTGTAATAGGTATTTATCCAGAAGAAAGAGAGAAAAGGGAGGAGAGATAGAGATGTGGGAAAGGCAACGAGGGAAAAGGAAGGAGTATACACAAACAAGTTTGATACATAACAAATTCCAAGAACCTTTAGTTTTGGCTTAAGGGGTAGGAAAAGCCCCATTTGGGTTTTATCCTTTAGGTGATGAGAAGCAAGTTTTAAGCAAAGAGGTAAATAATTATATTTGCATTTTAAAACGACGACTCTGGAAGCAATGCACTAAATGGAGAGGAAGAGGATAAATGAAGGAATAAAGATAGGAGTTAGAGATATATTTCAACAGGTCACATAAAAGATGCTCAAGTACTCAAATATTGTACTGACAGTAGAAGAGAAGATGGATGGAAGTGATGCTAAGAGGTAGTGAAATGAACAGGATCTGGGGAGAGTCTCAAGTTTTTGACTTGGGTTAGTGGGTGGACAGTTGCAACTAGGGGAGTATGAGATAAAAGGATCAGGTTTCTTGGGAGAGTGTTTGGTCTTAGTAGCCAAGGTTAGTTTAAGTGTAATATTATCTAGGCAGAAATGTCCATCTAATTGTTATATACTGGAAGGAAACTCAGGAGGGAGAATTATAGTAGAGACAGATTTGAGATTTGTCAGTTAAAGTGGATGTCAACATCTCAAAGGTAAAGAGGCTACAAACAACCCTGCAAACAGAAGGTCAAGAATGACTTTATCAAAAGCAATTTTTTGGGGGTGGTATGATGGTCACAGTAATGACATAACAATAGTTGATAACTGCATATTGTTTACCAGGTACCAAGCATTTGTTAAACAATTTATCTTCATTTAACAGATGAAGAAACTAAAAAGTTTCTTATTTCACACAACCAAGTGGCAGAACTAGGTTTTGAATCCAAGCAGTCAGGTTCCAAAACCTATGCTTGTAACTACTATGCTATGCTGCAGAGGACTACTGAATGGAAGATGAGAAAGTAGGAAGAAAGTACAAACCATTATTTTCAGTTTTCAAGGTTAAGAGTCCTCTTCACTCCTCACTTAGAAGAAGAAGAAGAAAAAAGACTTGACGATATATATATATGCTGAAAGGAACACAGTGAAAATGTGAGGTAAAAGGTACATAACAAAGATATGATGACTAATGGAACAAGTCTCAGGGAAGATAGCAGAGGTCCCAGGAAGATGGTGGTATAATCATGATGACACAGACACTTCAGGTATGGTACAATGAGAATAAGAGGAATCTTAAAATGTTCTAGCTTACTATTAAGAATTTCCTTATAAACAATTAACATTTTGGTTAAAAATTTATAATTTCTTTTAAAAAGTTATTGAAAACTTTTTCTTGTCAAAGTATATAATAATTAGGTCCTGGGCAATTACCGAAGAATCATTCATAATACTTCAATTACATACCAAATCTGTAACAACAACTATATATATATATATATATTTATATTTACATATGTAGATATATATTTATATTCATATATACATAATGAACATACGTGTGTATATAGATTAGTGCATGTGTGTCAGTGATTCAGTTTATTTTCAAAGCAACATTTCTCTAAATGAAAGCCAGAGACAGACTTTCAATTTTTAATTATACACGACATGGTTATAAGGCAGTGATTTTCTGGTAAACCCTTCAAGTTCAAATGAACATCATCTTTGATGTAATCACTTTAGAAGGCTGTATGTTTTCTTGATACTGTCATTGCTCAAAATATTTTAGGTACTTTTCGTTAGAGCTGGCACACATATGAAAAAGCATTAATATCTAGCATACAGTGGGTGCCAATATGTGTTTCATGTGTGTATACTCAATGAGCTTTTTTGTATGGTAACATAGATTTGTTTTCATTTTTTTAATGTTTATTTTTGAGAGAGTGCGAGAAGGGGAGGCGCAGAGTGGGGGGGCGGGGGGGGAGGGAGATACAGAATCTGAAGCAGGCCCCAGGCTCTGAGCTGTCAGCACAGAGGCCAACATGGGGCTCAAACCCATGAACTGTGAGATCCTAACCCGAGCTCAAGTCAGACGCTAACTGAATGAGTCACTCAGGCACCCCATGGTATGGTAAAATAGATTTCTAATGTAGGGATTTTTGTGGTAGAAAATTATGGGAACAAGCATGAGCTGTAATGTTGTATTTGTACCTTTGGTAATTCAGTGTTATTTTTATGACCAGATGAATAAAAGAGAAGTCATTATGAATAGTGTACTTTATCAAATAAAATCAAGGCCTGACTCAAAAGTCACCTCCTTGGTGAAGCCTCACTTATTTCCCAGGGGCTCATTTTTCTTTGCTTCTGTAACATTTGGCTGATCATGCTTTCTATCATATGACATACTGTGTCTTATTTATTTATACGTCTATTTCATTCACAACACCAAGAACTTCTAAGAGCACAGGCAGTCTTTTTCAATTCTATTACTAATGGCTAGAATACTGTTTGGTACCCAGAGACTCAGTGGATGTTTGTTGGATTAGCTAAATAAATTACCCCGATAAAAACAAGACAACTAGTTTAGCTGCTCTTAATTCCTTTGCCCTTTCTCTCTCCAACCCTAGATAAACCCAGTTACTTACTATATGAACCCAGTCATCTACTGTATGCACCATGTAGCTAAACACTGCTAGAGAAAATTTCAAGTGAATAAACCCACACCGTTCTAAATTGATCTCCAGACTGAAATGAGATTTCAATACTGCCAAGCAATCTTACTCTTTCATTCTTAGCAAATAACCTGGTCTCGTATTTTTAGGATAATGAAAGTCAACACAAAATCTAGAAACTACTTGTAAACAATCTTCTTTTCTCCTGTTGGCAACAGCAGTGTTTTTATTCCACTCAAATATTACATTTTAAAGCTTAGTCTTGGGACCTCTTTTTCATAGATGCCCTCATTTAGATACAACTATACCTGATATTAAATATCATCTATAAGCAGCCATATTTCCATTGCTAACCTAAGCCTCTGGTCTGTATTCCTTGTTAGAATATCTATCTGCCTATAATGTATCTAACTTGGGATGTTTCATGGTTGTCACAAACTGAATATGCCTAAAAAAATTAACTCATATTCTTCTCCCTACCCGAAATTTGCTCCTGCTACTGTGCCCCTCCTCCCATCACTCCAATTTCGTTAAATGGCTATAATTATGATGCACAAGCCAGTACCTAGAGACAAACGTGACTTTCTTCACTTTTCATTAACTCGAGTTCCTTCTACATATCAAACATTGTTCTAGGTAACAGAAGTACAGCAGTGACTCCTGTGTTCATGGAGGATGTATGTGAGAGAGAGGTAGGAGGAGGTAGACAGATATTTGGGGCTATAGCAGTGACTAAAACAAAGGCCCTGAGCTCATGGAGTGTGTGTGTGTGTGTGTGTGTGTGTGTGTGTGTGTGTGTGTGTGAAGTAGGCAAAGGCAGACAGACAAAAAACCCAAATATGTAGAGAGCATATGAGGTGGTCATGGCTGATGTATGGAATGTGGAGAGGGTGGTTACTACTGCATATAAAGTGAGTGTGAAGGTTCTGACTAATAAGAGACCTAAGGAAGAGAGAGAACAAGGATATAAGTATCTGGAGGAAGAAATTCCAGGGCTAGGAAATTCTAAGTTCAGAGATACTAAGGCATGAACATTCTTGGCATCACAAGACTAGGGCTAATAAGGATGGAGAAAAGGGAACATGGAAGAAAGTGGAAGGAAATAAGATAGCATGCAGCCAATATCACACAGCGCCTTGTATCTGTTTTAAGAACTTCACCTTGGTTGAGTGAAATACGAAAGCATTTAGTATTACAGACAAGGAGTAATGGAAATGCCTTAGGTCTGAACAGGATAGCTTTGGCTGCTCTTTTGAGAAAAGGTCATGGGGATGAAGAATGTAAGCAGATAAATCAGCTAGGAGATAACTGCAATAAATCAGATGAAATTACGGTAGCCTAAGAATCTTTAATGCTTTCATAATACATTAAAATCCAAATTCCCCCTACATGATCTGGCTTTGCCTACTTCTTCAGACTCATTTTATACCACTCCCGTTCAAATATTATTCCACAGGTTACTACTCATCTTTTGGCTCCTCAAACTTGCCTGTCCTAGAGGCTTTGCACACGTTATTGCTCTCCATCTAACTTCGACTCTCACCTAATTCACACCTAATTCATGAGTTCTTTGGTCATAACTCAAATGTTACTTATGGACAGTATGACACCCAGATCAAGCAGGTATTCCCCAAGTTCTTGTTATTTTCTCAGAGCACCCCATTTTTCTTCTTCATGCTGCTT
Source organism: Neofelis nebulosa (assembly GCF_028018385.1). Classification (NCBI taxonomy): domain Eukaryota; kingdom Metazoa; phylum Chordata; class Mammalia; order Carnivora; family Felidae; genus Neofelis; species Neofelis nebulosa. The sequence continues at coordinate 54,227,786 of NC_080789.1, forward strand.
ATCAGAATTCATGATTTATTTAATGTTTATCTTCTCTACTAGACTATGCTCCATGGAAACAAATACAGTTTTGTTCACAATGTTATAATTAGTGCCTACGAAAGGAACTTAGTAGGCCCTCAATAAATATGTGCTGAGTAAATGAATGGATGAATTCATAAGTATATTTGATTAAAAAGAATTACCCAGCTTGATCACCTACAATATTCTGAAGATAATGTTCTGAAAAACTTCAGGTTTTTGAAAATCAACTTCATCATCAAAGAAGAGAAATATCAATGATATTAAGAAAAAGGAAAGCAATTCCAAAAGGAGTTTTTAAAATGTTTTGAACACTCTATCAAATGAGTAAATGTGTACATAATCTCCTACAAAACTATTCTGATCTGTACAAAAGTAACACTACTTTTGGGGGACCATCTTGTATTAAGGGGACCATATACTTGGCCTAGATAAAAAACATTTTTAATGGCTATACAATATGTATACTTAAGGCCACTGAACTGTACATTAAAATGATTAAAATAGTAAATTTTATGTTATGTATATCTGACCACAATTAAGTATTTTTATGCATTTCTTACAAGTTGATTAGTATAATTTTGACAGATACATTATCTCAGAATATTTGGAATAACAACTGAGTTTTAACTCACTTATTAACTTGTTCTAGACAAATCACTTAAACTTTCCTTGCCTCAATTTTTTCATCAGTGAAATAAGGATACCTTATGCCCTGACAGACCTCTGTTAAGAGGAAATTAAGAAAGTGACAATGATATAAAAACCTGCACTCTGCAAAGAAGGGTACTGTTTTCAGAGGCTGCAGGTTCTTTACTGGGCTGTTAATTTTTAATATGAGTTTAGGGAAATGAGTAATTTATTTCAAAAATTATTATTAAGTAATGGTTTTCAGTAACCAACTCACTGACCCTCTCCCTGCCCCATATAGCATAGTTTACAAATCATTGTTAAGAATTTATTGATATTACTTAGCAACTGGTTTCCATATATGTATACACTACTAAAGGAATATGTAACTAAGCAATTCTTTGTAAAGTGACTAATGAAGTGGTTCATGAGCAATAAGCATACTCACAAACTATTTCTACGCAAAAACAAAAATAGAAAGGTGATTTTAAGATAAAGGACATTAAAAAGAAAAAGAGTCCAGAAGATTAGGGAGGTTTTAGTAATAGATATATAGCACAGCTTCAGTTGACCAGTTTATATGTATACATTAAAACAAACAGACAAAAGATAACAAAACAAGCCCTTAAGAGGGATTTAGAGGGGATCTAGTGTGCCTTTCCTTTTCTTAAGGCTCTATCAGTCCAATATCCTATATTTTCTAGTGACACTATTCCATAATAGCAATTTAGAATTTAGACTATAAGCCTGACACATTTTAGAATCTTCCAACTATAAAGTGTTGAATATTAGTGTATATTTAATAAAGGAGGAAATAGATCTTAGAAAACATTCTGCCATCAAGAAAATCAACTGTTTGATTTTTAGGTGATAGAAGTAAATCTGGAAACACTTCCACTTTGGTTTTTTTTTCGGTTTTTATTTTTAGAGGGGAGGAAAGTTGTAGTTATTGTTATAAATTATAGATTGACATTTCTTACATTTTCCTTTGATTACAAATAAACATCCTTTTTAAAAAAATGTTTATTTTTGAGAGAGTGAGTGAGCGAGCAGGAGGGGCAGAGAAAGAGAGAGAGAATCTCAAGCAGGCTCCGTGCTGTCAGCATGAAGCCTGACATGGGTCTCAAACTCATGAACTGACAGATCACGACCTGAGCCAAAATCAAGAGTTAGACGCTCAACTGAGCCACCCAGGCACCCCATAAATACTTTTTTTTTTTTTTTTTAGTTTATTTCGAGAGAAAGAGAGCACAAGCATGAGCGGATTAGGATCAGAGAGATGAGACAGAGACTCCCAAGTAGGCTCTGTGCTGTCAGGACATAGCCTGGAACAGGGGCTCAATTTCACAAACTGAGATCATGACCTGAGCCAAAATCAAGAATTGGATGCTTAATTGACTGAGCCACCCAGGTGCCCCTACAAATAAATATCCTTACAACAATTATTAAAATCATTACAAGAAGGGCACCTGGCTGGCTCACTCCATGGAGCATGTGGACCTTGAAACTGGGATTGTGAGCTTGAGCCCCATGTTGGGTATAGAGATTACTTAAAAATTTAAAAAAAAAAAAAAAAAAATCAATACAAGATATTTTAGTCTGATTGTATTAACCACTGCTACAAGGTGTGATCACTGTAAGTAATCCTTTCTAGTGAGTATATGTAAATTGGTGTTGATCTTTTTATAGCCAGAATAATGTAGAAACAATTCTGTATTAGAATCAGGGGTAATTATTTACAACTCCTTGAAATCATCCCTCTATTTCTCCACAATCTATACTTAATGTCATTTCCTATTATAGAATTAGGGGCAGATAAAACATTTAAGTCTATATTAATTCAGAAGTTGAAGCATTAATCCTAGAGAAATTTGTATTTCCATTCAGAAAATGTGAAGAGCAGACAAATAAGTTTGATTGCTTCAATATCTGATTTTAAGAAAGGCATCTTTTCTTAAGGAATCTACTCCCGCAATCATTGTTGCTAGCTAACTCGGGTGTAAATTAAAAACTAAAAAACAATTTTTCTAAATTTTAAGAAGGCATGTTTTCATGACAAAAAAATCACTAGAGCCAAATTACACAGGTTCAAGTCATTCTTTTAAAGATACCATTTCTCCCCCAGTCATGAAAACTATATTCTTACAGAACTATGCTATATATATTCTTCCCCCAAATAAAATGCCTGACAAATCAGGTTTTCCTTTTCCACCCCCTTCTCTTTTTTTTTTTTTTTCCAACTTTATTTATTTTTTAAGTTTATTTATTCTGAGAGAGAGAACGTGCAAACAGGGGAGGGGCTGAGCGAGAGAATTCCAAGCAGGCTCTGTGCTAACAGCGGGAACTCAAACTCACGAACCGTGACATCATGACCCGAACTGAAATCAAGAGTCAGACACTTAACTGACTGAGCCACCCGGGTGCATCCCCCTTTCTCTTTCTGAAAGAAGGGGTGACTTCTCTCTTACCCTAGCTCAAACAAAGAGAAAAGTAAAAACATTGGTATCTGTGTTGAGAAAGTGAATGGTTCTAATATAAATAAGGTCATTTCCATTTTACATCAAAATGGAAAGAAGACCCAAGTGAGCTGCCATTTGATAGATGATACGGGGCGCCTGGGTGGCGCAGTCGGTTAGGCGTCCGACTTCAGCCAGGTCACGATCTCGCGGTCCGTGAGTTCGAGCCCCGCGTCAGGCTCTGGGCTGATGGCTCGGAGCCTGGAGCCTGTTTCTGATTCTGTGTCTCCCTCTCTCTCTGCCCCTCCCCCGTTCATGCTCTGTCTCTCTCTGTCCCAAAAATAAATAAAAAATGTTGAAAAAAAATTTAAAAAAAAAAAAAAAAAGAATAAGATAGATGATTCAACATATTTTTGATGATAGTGCCATGTAATTTTTGGCACATAATATGGGAGGAACTCAAATAACTGATTTTAATTTCCTGGATTAGATACGTCAAGTACAGCATAGGGAATACAGTTAATAATTTTGTAATAACTTTGCATGGTGACAGACGATTATTTTGTAACATATACAAATATCAAATCATTATGTAGTACACATGAAACTATCATAATATTGTACGCCATTTATCATTTTTTAAAAATCTGCCCTATGAAGAAATATTTGAATTTTTAGCTATATTCTCTGTTTATTAGAAGTCATTTCCTCAAGATCCTCAACTGTTTTTTAAAAGAAAATTTTTTTAACGTTTTATTTATTTTTGAGACAGAGCATGAACAGGGGAGGGTCAGCGAGAGGGAGACACAGAATCTGAAACAGGCTCTAGGCTCTGAGCTGTCAGCACAGAGCCCGACGCAGGGCTCGAACTCACGGACCGCGAGATCATGACCTGAGCCGAAGTCGGCCGCCCAACCGACTCAGCCACCCAGGCGCCCCTCAACTGTTTTTTTTAAAATTCTTATGTCTCAGGGGTTAAATGATTCTTTTTTTGATGAAAACCATTTCATTTATTTAACTATAAATTTGGCTAAACAAAATTAGCTTCATGTTAAACCAGGCTTCTAAGAATTGGTGTTCCAATTAATGCAAAAAGAATGTCTCAGGGTAAGAGAAGAACAGCATTATACTTCATCATATGCAAAGCTATAAAGTACTACAACACAAAAATAATACCTTCAGTAATATCTTTTCCACTGTTTCACGGTATTATAGGATTTTAGTTTCTTAAAAAAATGTTATTTCTGGGGCACCTGGGTGGCGCAGTCGGTTAAGCGTCCGACTTCAGCCAGGTCACGATCTCGCGGTCCGTGAGTTCGAGCCCCGTGTCAGGCTCTGGGCTGATGGCTCGGAGCCTGGGGCCTGTTTCCGATTCTGTGTCTCCCTCTCTCTGCCCCTCCCCCGTTCATGCTCTGTCTCTCTCTGTCCCAAAAATAAATAAAAAAAAAAAAAACGTTGAAAAAAAAAAATGTTATTTCTGTGTATTACTCATTCTGTTTATTTGAAAAATAAACTTTAAGCTTTCTATTTAACATTCTTCTGAATTTATTGAATAGATTTTTTCCTAATCCAACAGATAATAATAATAATAATAATAATAATAATAATAATAATAAAAAAGTTGACTTTAAAAATGCTTGGAATCACAACTGATTTTACACTATATGACAGAACAGACCCTCGATTATTTTTTTTTCAATGACTTCCTACAGTAAGGAGCCCTATTACTTCCAAGTAAAGAGTTTGAAAACAACCATCTTACGCCATGCTGCCTTCCAGTGGAAAAGACCATATCACTTCCCTGCTTCAAATCCATCTGAAGAGTTGCTTCTTCCAGGAAGCCAATCATGAGCCTCCTAGGCCTTGACAATGAAAAAGACAAGGGTTGGAGTGCTCCTGAATCTACTCAACTGATGCTAATTAAAATTATCTCCAATAATGCAAACTTTTATAACTAAACATTCTCTCAAAGATTTAGGACATTAGAAAACTATTTTGCTAACTTATTTGTACCACTGGGACATGGTGGTATATGCCTACAATCATAACTACTGAGGAGGCTGAGGCCAGGGATAACCTGATCTCAAGAATTTTGAGCTCTCTGAAGACTAAATATGCACAAAGAGTTCTTCATTATTATATTCCTTGCCTATCAGTTTGTGTAGGGAGAGTTAAACACAGTTCAGAAATGGAGCAGATGATAAATACCATTATTACAATAATACTGAGTGAAAAATAATTTAAAAATATAATTAATTCTTTCTTCATTCACTAGGTTCAACCCAAGTGGAATAAGACTTGTAGGAAAGGGGAATAAATACAGGGGTTATTGAAGGTAGACTTTTTTCCAGAGTCACTCTGCTTAGCTCCCTGAATTGAAAGAAAAAAAAAAGAAGATAAAATATTAACCTAATGCCTACTCATTTATGATGTGCCAGTCACTATTCTAAGAGCTTTATATTCAACTCATTTTATCCTCATGAAATTCCTAAGATACAGGTACTATTATTTTCCTCATGAGAAAAATGAGTTGTGGAAATAATGTAAACAGGGCAACACAGCTAATAAATAGGAGAGACATATTTTCAATCCAGACAGTGAAACTCTATAGTCTGTGCTCCTAATCTATATTATTAGTTTTTAATGTGTTCTTTTCTTTTTTCTTGCTATAATATAGTTTTTAGACTGTTCCTTAGAGTCTTAGAATCCCATGAAAATGCTTCTGGGGCCATTAAGAAAAGAAAGTAAGAGAAAGCAGATGGGACTCCACATCCTTTACCCAAAACAACTTCACTGCATCTGTTTAAAAAGAAGATAGAATTAAACTTTTCATAGTAATAATTAAAAAAAAAAAAAAAAGATTTTCATAATGAAATACAGAAAGTGTGAAAATCAAATTATCTAGACTATAATCTTCATGAGGTCAGGATTTATGTCCAAAAGTATCTCACATGTTTGATATTCAATAAATATTAACTTAAGAAATTAGAACTATATGGCAGTACTACTCTCATCAAAAAAATTTAATATTCATTCATACCATTACATCAGACAAAATCTTGAATACCAATATAATTAAGTAACACTAATAATATTAAATTCATAATAAGATTGGTGCCACTTAGTTTTTAATCATAAGAAGCCAAAAGATTTCATTACCTCAAGGCTACTGATAGCTTAATAAGCATAATCCATTCTCACATAGAAAAAAAAAAAGGTACGCTTTCCACTCACATTTTTTAAAATATATCAGTAATTATACTGCCTGAGATACTAAAATGTCTATGCATTTTTTAGGATTGGTAAATATAAGAAGTTACATTGAAATTCAAATTATCAGGAGAAATATTGGAATATTTCTGAAGCTCATGAATTGTCTTCAACTTCACAGGTATTACAAGAAAACTGGAAAATAAGGATAATTGAGGAAATAGTATCTAAAAAAAATATTTAAAAAAATCTACTCTATTAGTTATCTTTTACCCCTTTCATCTGTAGACCTAACAACTTACATACGTGTTCATGAAACAGGGATAAAGGCTACCAACATTTTGTATTCCCTTTAATGGTGAGTTTTCAGGTTGAGAGTGGACATCTAACCAATCAAAAATCACAAAAGCTTTAAGAAAATGAAACTAGTACTAGCTTTTCTAACTGTGGATTTAGATTAAAAGTCAAAAGTAGCAAAAATAAAAACTCATCTTTTTCTCTTACCCAAACTGATGTAGAGATTTTTATTTTAGAGAAAATACAATTTCCAGCCAAGACACAGACATGAAATAATATCCACTGCTTAAAAATTTTAAATCCCTTAAGTTTTCATCAAAAGTTTTTCTTATTTTATGACTAGTACAAGAAAGTAACAAACTATCACCCTAACAAACCTCACCCTCATGAATCTAATTTCAACTGAAATGAAACATGTGAAGGCGATATAACATTAAGAGACGGTCAGCAATAGACCTACCAACTTATTGTAATAACACTGCTTTAAAGTGAGGCAAAAACTAATGGAAGTTTCTGATACCTTAAACATATACAAGAAAGTTCAACAAATGCCAAATCCAGCTCAACATAAGTGATTAGAAGATTTAATTTTAATACTCATTTTTGAGAAATTATAACCATCTGGAAACAAAACACTAAAGACTATATCAAAGGCAGAGGTAATTAGAATGTAATAATCCCTTCAAAGGAACTCAGTTTGAATAAAAGCCAGAGCTTTCTCTGAATGATTAGCATGAACATGAACTCGTTCTCTTCTGAGAGACTCAAATTTTTTAGTGCCTATAGTGTTAAAATTATTTTCTTAATCCTTATGAGAAAGCATCAGGATTGGTTTTCTACACTACATTAAAAAGAAAACAAAAAAAAATTTCTCAAGTTTTCATCAAGTGTCTAGAACCAAAATAATTTTGGCAGTGCAAGGATAGGAGTTATACAAAAATTATGACCTGGTGACACAAGAACAGGGTTTTCTGGTACTGATGAAACCACCATTTATATAAAACATTTTCCAGAGATGGTATTAAAGATGATGTTCAGAGGTCAAGTAGAGTAGTCCAACAGATACCCAAATAAAATGAGAACCTGTCTGGCCTGTTCCTGTCTCTGTAAGCTCAGCACCCACACACTTTATCTAAATAGCTGTCAGGATAATAATATGTTTTGACTTGTTCTCAGATGATGTTCCCATTCTCCTCTCCCAGAAAAATAAAGCTAAATGTTTTAAAAAATTGCTTATTTAGTGCTAGGATCCCAGAAAAATAATTTTGAATAAAAAAATTCACATTAAAGTATAAGCAATATTACTCATCAAAGAGGGTTTAGGAAGAGTTTATTAACCTTACACAGTATATGCTTGAACAGAAAGGTTATTTCCTGAGTGGCTCAACTCTAAACCAAGAAATCAGAAATTAAGCATATTTATGTCCCCTATGCATTTCTAAAAGATTTCCAATTCCTGATCTAGAGAATTATGACAATTAAGTTCTAATTTTCCAAGAATGCTGCAAAGGCAATGGTTAATTTAGGAGACAAATTGATTAATGCCAAAGTACAAAAGGATTTATTTAGAAATTTGGGTGGTTAAGAGTCGTATACTATTCTTAGTGAAAAAGAATTGTAATAATGTCCTTAATTAATCCATACTCTATATGTAATCTATATCTTTGTAGGATGACACGTGGGCATAGGAGATTTACTATTAAAATATGAATAGAGAACAAAAAATTCATATTTAAAAATAAAATTTCAGAATTTGCAAAACAAAAACAAAAAACACCCCAAAACAAAGGACCAAAAGAAAAAAAAAAAAGGTTAAAATTGAAATATCAAAAATAGTATACCATTATTTTGGGCTTTTTGAAATACAGAATTTTATCAAAGGGGAATGAAACAACCAGCTCTAATTTTATAAACAGTGAGATATTAAAAAATATATAGATTATTGTCATTACTTCAAAGTCGATCAAAGACATAAATATTTAACAAGTTGGAAGAGGATATAGACAGAGCAGGAAGAAAAGGGGAGTTCCATGGAGAGACAAAGGGAAAAAAGGGGCAGTGATCAATTATATCCCCAAATTAAAAGATCTTTAAGGGAAAGTGATTTGTTAAAATATGTATGCAAAAGGAGGTTCATAGAATTTTCTCATTAAAAAAAATCTTAATTTCATATTAAGTTTAAAAAAAAAAGATTTAAAAATAAATTTATTTAGAGTTAGAGGACTGGTGACCATAAAAGATTCATTCTCTAACATTCCCACAGATGTCCAAAAAACGCATGAAATTTCTACTGAATATGTAAAGGAGAGATCTCATGTGGTGTTTTTCTTTCTTTCTTTTTTTTTAAGAGTCTAGGTTTTCTGTTTGAAATTATATTTTTGCATGAAGTGATAGTTAATCTTCCACCATGTGGTAATCAGTCATATGCCACCTAATTGAGGAACATGATAATGATACTAGCACTAGAATGAGTGACTCAAATATACATGCTTAAATCTTCCACGAAAACAGAAACTTTCAAAACATATATAATACTTATGTTTTGATATGTAAAAGTTTACTCTTCTTTTATTGCTGATTTCCATGAAACACATGAGTTTCACTTTGGAAAGGACCTACCTGAATAGCTGAGTTCATGAAACACGTATTTCCCAAGTTACTTAGGCCGCAGAGGCCTGGCTGTTCATTGTTTCTGCCAGGTTCTGAATAATCATAGTTCTTATAAGCAGTATATGATGGGAGACAATAATTTGAATTTTTCACACTGGAAGAAAACAAAGAATATTTTTCATAATGCAGCTGATTATAATATAGTTATATGAACACAGTACTTTAAACTTGGGATAGGTGGTCAGTCATTAAATTCTTTATAAAAAAAATTAACTCAGGTACTTTTAAAGATATGAATCTAAATCAAAAGAACCCCTCTAATCAAGATACATCCCATCAACAAAATCACTGCACACTATGCCACACCAACCAATACAAACCACTGTTATATCCTTCTACCCTTGATTAGCCGGAGCAGCTCCACAGCTTGCTCCATTCTTCATTGCTCCATCAAATTTAAAACATTCAGATTTTAAACACCACCCACAGCAATAAATCATCTCATTTATGTCCCTTTTACATCCTGCTACTGTAATTGAATGAGAACAGTAGAAACAGGAGTTGTGCTTTAGTTACAGGTGAGAGAAGAGATTTCCAAGGCCTCTGTGACATCACTGGTCTGATGCACTGAAGATTCTATTTATAGTTTCTATGCTAGGCCAGCAAAATCTAGTATTCAAATGCAGAAAAAAGCCTGGGCTGATCAAGGCTGCAAAATGAGATGATTCTACGCAAGTACATTCCAGTATTATTTGCCTTTTCTTTCTTCTGGCTTGTTAGAATGATGTAGTTTATTCAACTAGATGAATATAACCTTAGGATAATTTGGACTATCAGTAGAATAAATATTAATCTTAAAAGCAAAGAGCCAAGTCATCTTCAACGTTAGGGAACCAGGGTAATTTTAGAAAGAACTAAGGAAAGTCAATCAATAAGTTAAATTGTCCTCTTTCTTTTTACATGTAATAAAAAATAATTCTGTGGAAAAGGATGGATTCTTCCTTAATTTTTAATAGGTTATTTTATAAAATATTTACAATGGACACTTTAGATTATTATTCAAAAGCATACTTTCAACCATAATTTTTTTTATTCATTAGAACAAACCTGAATGAGAATCAAGGTCATTGCTAAAAGCAAATGATGATTCAAATAAAAGAATACAGTGTTACAAATAAACATGATGAATCAGTAAACCTGACAATCCCAATTGGCTACACTTTACTCCTGGTATTCTTTTTTAAAAATAATTTTTACTTAAGATTTCAAATACTTTCTATTGTAGCTTCTATATTCTCACTTTTCTAACACTTTAAGTGAACTATACTACTGCCTGTTTTAACAAACCCTTTAGTAAAGACACACACACACACACACACACACACACACACACACACACACACACCAAGCTAAACAGTTTAAACAAAAGTACCTCAACCAAAAACTAAACATACGATGCTAACCAACTAATACTTTTGCATTTTTAAGAGCATATCCCCCCCCCACCAAAGACCAACTCCAAGACTCAAAAAAGCAATATATCCTAAGATTAAAACAAAACAAAACAAAAAAAAAAGAGGGCCCAAAGAAATGCAACCTTGATTAATTCAAATTCAGAATTTCTAGACTTATAACTATATTTACTTGTTTTAAACTAAAAAAAAGTATAAAACAAAAAACAAGCATCTTTTGGTTTTGTCAGATCACTAGCCTTATGATTCATATTTTATATGCCCAATAACTAATAAAGTACAAGACACCTATTAGCAATTCTTCAGTCAGTGACTGGTGATTGGATTATCAAATCTAACTTCTTCAAGGACATGTAACAAAAAGCTAAATTCTGTTTTTCTGTTAGTCCTATAAGTAGTGCTAAAAATCAAGGTCTCTACATACAAAAATGAAAGGTCTATATTTTCTATACATTCTACATGTTCCAGATATAAAACTATAATAGAATTTGAGCAGAGTATATAGGGAAAGTATGCTCAAATGCATGCTCATGCTTAGACGTGCGTGCATACACACACACACACACACACACACACACACACACACACGAAAAGACTAAAAACACATTTACATGCATCTTCCTTAAGTATATATTCAGATATCTATCTCTGCCCACAAGTAACGTGAATGGATGCTGGAAGCTCTCCATCTCTGTGGCAACAGGATGGAATTTGCTAGGATAGGGATTTTTATTTACTGAGAAATGAACAAAAAACTTACTTGCAGAACAATTTTTTGGTTTTGTCTTAAAAAAATGTTTTTTTAACGTTTACTTTTGAGAGAGCGAGAGAGAGTGAGAGAGAGAGAGAGTGTGAGAAGGAGAGGGGCAGAGAGAGAGAGAGAGAGAGAGAGAGAGAGAGAGACACACACACAGAATCCAAAGCAGGCTCCAGGCTCTGAGATGTCAGCACAGAGCCCGATGCCGGGCTCGAACCCACAAACCAGGGGATCATGACCTGAGCTGAAGTCGGATGCTTAACCACTGAGCCACCCAGGCACCCTTTTGTTTTGTCATTTAAAATTTGAATCCTTAAAGGATATCTACATTTTAGACTAAGTGACAGGATAAGTATAATTCTTGCTCAAAAACTGAAACAGTCTAGATGCTCAATGATAGTAATGAAAAGTGATAAATTTAAAATATATTAATACTATATAGATTAGCCAGTTATAATCCACATGTTATGTGCTTTGTGAATCAAATATTAAAGTCATGGAAAATACCAAAACTACCAGTTCTTAAACACTTCAACAAAGTCCTGGAAACCTAGGCCTAAAGATAGCCTCTGTTATCTTTCATGACTATTTTTTTCCTAGAGATTGTAAACTAATCCTTATCCTCTAAGGCTATGCTATTTTGCAAAAATAAATATGCCTGTAATCTTAATAGGAATTTTAGTACTTACTATATTATATAAATTCTGTATTATAAATTTATCACCCTAAATGAAGACACTGAAAAAAGTAAGTTGTTTTTTGGTAAAAGTGAGCTCTATCTATACAAATTTAAGATTGACTTTTCAATTAGCATTTACACTTGACACTATGAGCATTAAAAATCTATAATTTAATCCTCATAAGTACAATGATACCTATTTTGCAGTTAATGAACGATGCTTTCCAGAAGTAACTTGTAAAGAGCCATATGGCTGGCTAGCTCTGGCAGTCTCCAAAATCAAGTTCTTTTTCACAGTTTAATCTCTTACAGGGAGTCATTTCCATTTCAAATAAAAGAGCTTTAAATGAATTAACATAAAAATAGAAATGTGCTCTGATGTGGAATGCCAAGAGTTGGAACAACACACACATTAAAAAGATTTTTTTAAAGGCAGTATTCTATCAAGGCAAATGCAGCAAGACAGAAAAATGCAGTGAACAGAAAGAAACTGGTGTATATTAAAAATGTACTTAAATTATAATCGAGGCAAAACCAAATACTGTATGTACGATCAGGCAAAATTACTACATCAGGGTGAACAACTGATTCTTCATAATATTAGTCTTTAGTAAAAGCTTTATTAAATTTATATGAAATAGTTCCAAGTATACTTTGTTACTATCTTTATGACCAATATCCTTATTTCTGGTAGTGAAAATTTTTATCTTAGTAATGTATCCATTTAATTCAAATCTTGAAACTGTAGATAGTTTCATATAAACTTGTACGTCATAACTACTGATTTTCATACATACTTTGTTCTTGTAGAATATCTCCATATACTTGAAGTTTCAAAAATGCAATTTATCTAAAAAATGTCATTAACCTTTTTACATACTTTTAATTAAATAAAGCATGCTATTTCCATATGAAGCCTTAAGCCGCTACTTATTTCTACAAGCTGAATGGGAAGAAATTTTATGTGAAATAATTTAGATAATTATGACGATATTAATTTAAATTCAAATATTAATTTAAAATAATCAAAATACTAAGTCAAATTAATGTAAAACATTTTTTCCCATTTTTTAAATTTTGTTCCACCTAAGAAAAGTAAACTTGACTTTTAAGCGTGGTGGTAACTCATTAGCTATTTGCTATAAAAATTTCCTAATATGAAGGACTATTTTAGTGTCTAAATTAAACAACTATAAATACCCAAAAATATAACCTATCCATGGGAGGAGAATCATTAGTTAATCATATTTTAAACTTAAGAAAATCCTCCAATTCCTCTCAGTATCTTCTGCAGTTAGAGGTTTTAAGATCCGATTGTAACATCATATTTTTACTACAGGAGGGAGATAAGACAAAAACAGAGACTCACCAGACTACATATACTAATAAGACGACTCCAGTCAAAAGGTCAAAATACAGTCTATGCTCAATACAGTCTACATACAATGTTAAAAGTCTCTCCAAAGAATAACTATAAACACATTATACCTGGAACTGCTTCTTTTACAGTAAATGTGTGAGCATCTCCAACTGGTAGAAATACAAGAAGTACTTTATCTCCTATGAAAAAATTACTTTGATGAATTTAATTAAAAGATACCATATAAAATAATACAAACCAGATTATAAGGGTATTCCCTTTCACTTTTTTGCCTGTGGACATACATTTTTAAACAGAAAAGAGCATACTAAACTGCAATACTGGATATTCATAGAGTCTCTGATATTTCACTATTACAATACAATGTAATGTTATTACACTATGGTACGTGTCTTTTTATAAACTACTAAAGGGGATGAATGTTTTAAATCTTGATACTCCAACCACTCCTTGCAAGAATAAGAATAATTACTTAATGCTTCCCAGTGAGACTGAGATGGAAAGAAGTGGATGGAGTTTTTTATGGTTTTCATTTGCACATTTCTAGTTAGTTGTGAATTTGAATATTTAAATGTTTATATATTTTACTTTATCTTATTTAATGTCTATTGATTTTTGAGAGAGAGAGAGAGAGAGAGAGAGAGAGAGAGAGAGAGAGAGAATGAATGAGAATGAGCAGGGGATGGGCAGAGAGAGAGGGAGACACAATCTGAAGCAGGCTCTAGGCTCTGAGCTGTCAGCACAGAGCCGGATGTGGGGCTCGAACTCACCAGCAGTGAGACGAACTGAGCTCAAATCGGATGCTCAACCAACTGAGCCACCCAGGCACCTCTAAATGTTTATATATTTTAATTATTTTCCTTTTATTGCCAGCTGCATCATTGCCCAGTTTTCTACTTGTCTTAGAAAATTTCTCACTGATCTTTACAGCTTTGACATATTAAGAATATTTATCCTCTGCTATTTGTAGCAAGTATTTTTGCCATATATTTGCCTTTCATTTTTTATATGCTTAACAATTTAAGTCAATTTAATATAAAGTTTTACAAAGAAATTCTCAATCGTGATCCAATTTTCCAAACAACATTTCCTGGATAATCTGCCCATTCCCCATTAGTCTACAATGTTTTCTGATCACATTAAATTCTTTTATGTATAAAGGGCTGTTTCTGGACTGTCTTTTCTATTTCATTGATTTGTAGATGTTATTCTTGGGTCACTACTATGCTGCTTGAAACCTTATATCTTTATAACAGGTTGTCATTATTTAGTAGGGTTAATCCTTTCTCATTTTCCTTTCCAAAATTACTTTGGGTATTCTTACACATTTATAATCTAGATGTACATTAAAATCTTTTTGTCAAGCCCTCTCCCCACCTTAAATATGAATTTTAAGGTCAAATGAATTTAACCTATAAATTCATTTAATGATGTTATTTTAAATATTATTTCACAAATAGCCTATTCTTTTCAAATTAATTCTTTGGGAAACCAGATGCCCTTTATGAACTGGCCAAACAATGCAAATATTTAACTACATAAATACAGTCAACCTAAAAAATAAACGACAATGTAATGTATATATTCAAAAAATAAAACAAGGATAAAATTGTCTAGATTAAAGGTTTTCCCCTAATTTGACTGAATCACAAACAATAAAAGGTTTCTTTTTATCCTTTTCTAGAAAACAGAAACCAAGCCAGTTTTCAAGGTAATACACTCATGTCAGATGTTATAGTGAAGTCCAAGTGATTTTTAACCTTTTTTCTTATGGCCATACAACACACACTTTCACGCAACTCTTACAAATTCCAAGATTGTGAATATTATTCATGATGGGGCAAAGGAATTGTTTCTCTAAACTTTTTAAAGAAAAAGTGATTGCCTGTTGATGAACGTGAAAATCTGTGTATGCTTTCCAGGTGAGAATCACTGATACACACTTTTAAAAAATACTACATATTGTAGGTCAGTGACATCTGAAATTTACACTTCCTAAAAAATCGAGTTCTAACAGACTTCTATATAAATTTCAATAATTAGCGTTTAAAATGTAAAATTATGAAAGTATTTCTCTTTTTGTGAATTACTATAGTGTATGTATTAAAGAAGTTTATAACTGTGCTTTCTTTCTTGTAAAGTTACTCCTAGAAGAAGTGATCCGTAATTTAAAAAAAAAATCAATTTTAGTGCATTAAGACTTTATCCTAAATTTTAGATACAAGAGATTTTTTGCAACCACAATAGGGCGATCGATTAAACAAAGAGTTTTTAAGATTCAGTGCTTACTTTCTGTTGTTGATGTTGTTATAATTATTTGACAGAGATGAAGGAGAGATCTTTGGTAAAGCTGAAAAATTGGATGCACCTGGGGACCTTTAAAAATATGAAAATGTTAAATTAGATAAAAAATGCTGAATTTTGAAATTAATTATGAAATAAAGAAAAGACAGATGACAATGTATGTAGTAAATGAATGCTGGAAAACAGATTCATGAGCAAAATCACTGTATATCCTTTGTTTTTCTATTTCCTATGTACTCTTTCATATAAAAAATAATGGTACAAAAGGGAACTATTTTCAAAAGAAATTTACCAAATTAAATATACAACTTGATATTTATTATTCCTATATATCTATTGACTCAGTACACCCATTTCTGAGTTCAAGTAACCATTTTTAATATTTTACAATCAATAATTTCATTAAATGAGTAGAATTAAAATATCAGTTTTTTAAAGGAAGCACATAAAAGCAATCCAATTTGTGTCCCAGTGGGTACCATGGCATTCTAATTATACACAACAATGATACAGATATCTGAGAACTTAACAATTCTTTAACATCTAAGGCAATAGGGACACAGAATAGCATAAAAGAATTCAAAACTAAATCCCAAGAAGTAATTTTTGGCCAAAGTTATCTCTGCAAAAACTGAAAGGACATACATCTGACTATATATTACACACCTCATTAATTCAGAATCTTTTTGGAGAAATCTCAATTACTAATGGCTTTTAATCAACCAATATGCTTTAAAGGCATAACTTATAATCACAAATCCATTACATAGGAATGATTACTTTCTTAAAGATTTAATTTCCCTTGTAATTTTGTTAATAATTTTATTTTATGAGGTAACATCTAGTCTATGAGCTGTAAAAAGCTAACTTTCAGTTCAGCATCTCAGTCATCATAAATTCTAAATTAGTGAGGTCCAAAGTGAGTAGTTTTAAAAAATTATTTTATTTCCTTTACTTAGGTGCTAATGAACAATGAAATGGTCAATGGGCAGGAAAGTATATCTACAGAATCTGTTTGAAGTCTATAAATTTTAGGTGATTTGGATTTCACCTAATCTATATACTTGCAACATATTTTGGAGAATAAATTTTGGGCAAAAAAATGTCTTACACACAAAAATTTTATTTATCTTTTGAGGTTTTTGTATATTATGAAATCTTGGTAAAGATTTTTTTCTCATTTTAAAGGTGCTTCTTTTTGTTGATACAGGTTGTATATAGGTAGATTACATTAAGTGAGACTTCTATTTAGAAGCCTTTCTGACAGAAGATCTTACAAGATATTATTTTACCGTGCTTAAGTTAAAAACATAAAACACAATCAGCCAAGTTTTAATATAAAAGAGAGAACACATCTAAAATGTTATTTAATATTTTAAGGTACTAGTTTTTAAATATTAATAGAAATATAGAAGTATCCTGGCATTTTTGCTTTCATGTTAAGAATGCTAAATTAGCTAAGTAAAAAAACCCCCGAGTTTATTAGAGATTGAGTTATAATGAATTAAAGGAAGTTAATTTTTCAAAATGTGATCCATTTACTGCATTTTAGTTTAATTCACTTCAATTTTTCAGAAACACAGAAATAAACTGAAATGTTCTCTTAAATTTTACTTGCAATAAAATTTTTGAAAATAAAGACTCATTACTGTGTCCAATAAAGTGGCTGAGGCACATATTTTTTTTTCCTTTTTCTGCCCATCTCTCCCCTTTTTTATTATTCATTAGCAACTCTATCCAAGGATAATTATTAGAAGTTTCTATGAAATTCACTGAAGCACTCAAAACATTTATTAAGTGACTACTATAAGCCTTGCTCTTGGTAAATACTAGGAATACAAGGAGAGACACAGTTCTTGACCTCAAATAGCTCACAATCTAATGGGAGAAAAAGACACATAAGCAAAGTAACTATAACATAGTGCAAGTCCTGTCACAAATTTCAAAATTATAACAAAATATAAAATTTTGTGGGTAGTAAAATGAAGTGATTCAAAATGATGTGCAGAGTTGGAGGGAAAGGTAGAAACTGGACGTGAGAGTCCTCCAGGAGAAAGAACAGCACATGCAAATGTATGGGACTGTAGAAACCATGATGTGCTTAGGGAAGTATCAATAAATTCAGTTTGGCTTAAAGAACAGGAAGCAGGTAGTGACAGGAACAGAAGTTAATAAGGTAGGCATAATAATAAAAGACTTTTATATTCTATGAAGGAATTTATTTTATTTCATTATGCTGGGCATGTTAAAAGTTTGGAAGAATGTGTATCTACACAATCAGATTTGTATTTTAGATAGCTAATTCATGAGAAAAAGAAAGAAGACTGAGAGATCATTTAGGAAACCAGAGGTGATTAATAAAATTAATAAAGAATGGGGCTAAGACTATTGAGTGGGCAAGGGCAACATGTCTTGGATGTTTAGGAAGTGGTTCTCAATGGACCCTTAGAGGGTCGCACAATTCTTTCAGAGTGTACATCTATGAAGTCAAAACTATTTTCATAATAACTTCAAGGTGCTATTTAAGTGTTATTTGACCTTTTTCACGGGTGGATATTTGCAATGATAGCGCAAAAACAATGGTGGTGAAACTGCTGACACCTTAGCATGAGTTAAGGCAGCAGCACCAAATTATAGAGTCATTGTATTCTTCACTGCCCCTTGCAGTAGAAAATGGTCATTTTCACTTAAGAATATCCATGTTGAAAAAATAGAAAATACTGATTTTATTAAATCTTGACCCTTAAATACACTTCTTTTTACTATTATGCGACCAACTGGAAAGTCTGCAGAAAGCACAAAGGTTCTATACTGAAGTAACATGGTTGTCATGAAGAAAAAGACTTGCATAATTATTTGAATTTCAAGCAGAACTAGCAACTCTTTTCACAGCAACATTCTTTCACATAAAAGGCTATATGGTAGAACATCTTCTCAAAAATAAATGAAGGGAGCCTATCACTTCAAGGAAAACAAAGTATTTGTTGCCAATGATAACGTTCAAGTGATCATATAAAAAACAGAATTTTGTAAAACATGACTTTGCCACCATGAGGCTTGACAGCTTCCCACTACTTGTAAGATTGGTAACATTTTAACAAATGTGATTTAAAAATATTGTAGAATGAAATATGTCATTAATTTGGACGGTCTGCATAACTCAATTAGTATTTTCCAACTACATCAAGTTACACATGATATATATTTCTTAAGTTTATGTATTTATTTAGAGAGAGAGGAGAGAGAGAGATCATAAGCAGGGGAGGGATGGGGGGAGGGGGGGGAGAGAGAGGGAGAGAGGGAGAGAGGGAGAGAGGGAGAGAGGGAGAGAGGGAGAGAGAGAGAGAGAGAGAGACAGAGAGAGAGAGAGAATCCTAAACAGGCTCCACAATGTCAGCACAGAGTCAAATGTAGGGCTTGATCTCATGAATTGTGACATCATCACCTGAGCCTCAGATGCTTAACTGACTGAGCCACCCAGGCGCCCCTACACATGATAGATTTTTAAAATAACAGTATAAAAAGTTCACTGATAAGATTTCAGTTTCAGATTCCACATTACGATTAAACTTTGATCATTAAACTACCACTGGTTGAGTTCAGATGTGGTAGCAATTATTTGAAATATTTCTCTCTGTTCTACCTATCTGTGTGAGGCTCAGTATTCTCTATGTACTTCAACCCAAACAATGTATCACAATAAACTGAATGCAGAAGCACATAGAATTTAGCTGTCCTCTATTCAGTCAGATATTAAATAAATTTGCAAAAATGTAAAACAATTCCACTCTTCTCAGTACAATTTTTTTGTTTTGAAAGTTATTTTCCGTAATATTACTTATGTAAAGATACAATAGTTTAGTATTATTTTTAAATAAATATTTAAAAATTTATTTTTTATTTCTAACCCATATAAAAGAAGTTCTTTGGGTCCTTAATAATTTTTAAGAATGTAAAGGGGTATTAAGATCAAAATATCTGATTTAGGAGGTAGAATGTGCAAGACTGCTAACTAATTAGGTGAAAAGATTGAAGTTGAAGGAGGAATTCAAGATGGCTCTGAGATGGTACCTGAAGTAGGGAATACAGGACATGGATATAGATTAGGTTGAGGGAATGGGGGAAGGTGGGGTAAAAAAGATTGTAGGTGAATCTTGTATGGCGAAACCTATACCACATTTAGAAAAAGTCTGGAATTCAGAAGAGAGCTCTAGGCTAGAAATACAGAATGGGATGTTTGTGTGGGTTTGAGCTGAGGGACAGAATTAGCGTAGTCTATCCACTGATTTTGAGAATCTATTATGGTACGAAAGGAGGGATCATCTGATGGAAATTTGTGAAGTATCAATGCATTGAAGTTGTGAGCAGAGCTGCTGCATATAGACAATGAAGCTGTACATTGCACAATTCCAAGGAGGTCCTTTCACAGAGAGATTACAATGTGGAAAATGACCAAAAACTGGGCAGTACACAACCCACACAAGCAAACATGGCAGTCATGGAAAGGAAGAGCACCAGCCAGCCAGAGAGTTGGTTAGAAAAAGTGAAAACACTCTTGAATCATAGACTCAAATTAAGAGAATTTCTTTAGGAGATAGTTAACAAAAAGAAGTATTACAGAAAGGTCAAATAAGATGAAACAAATGAGAAAAAGTCAAATGAGAACTTTGTTATACTCTTAAATGAGTGGCAAGGAATAATTAAGTACTACCTTTAAAAAATTTTTTTTAGGGGCGCCTGGGTGGCTCAGTCGGTTAAGTGTCTGACTTCAGCTCAGGTCATGAGCTCAGGGTCTGTGAGTTCGAGCCCCGCATCGGGCTCTGTGCTGACAGCTCGGAGCCTGGAGCCTGCTTCTGATTCTGTGTCTCCCTCTCTGACCCTCCCCCATTCATGTTCTGTCTCTCTCTGTCTCAAAAATAAATAAAAGTTAAAAAAAAAAAACTAAAAAAAAAATTTTTTTTTAATGTTTATTTATTTTTGAGAGGAAAGAGAGAGAGACAGCATGAGCAGGGGCGGGGGGCAGAGAGAAAGAGGAAGACACAGAATCAGAAGCAGGCTGCAGGCTCTGAGCTGTCAGCACAGAGCCCAATGTGGGGCTCGAACTCACAGACCATGAGATTGTGACTGGAGCTGAAGTTGGATGCTTAACTGACTGAGCCACCTAGGCATCCCGTAAGTACTAGTTTTTTAAAGTTGACCAACAAAGGAAAAAAAAAATAAAGAATGGTATTTGGAGTAAGTTTACGGTTTTTGTTTTTATTTTTGTTTTTAAAGAAAGGATAGATTTATATTTATAGGCTGGGGGGAAGATGACACTGGAAAAGAAAGAAAAGAATGAATTACTGTTACTTCTTACTATACATGTCTGCAGAGGCAAGGGAAATAAAAGCAAAAATGAACTATTGGGACTTCATCAAGAAAAAAACTTCTGCACAGTGAAGGAAACAATCAACAAAAAAAGTAACTGACAGAATGGAAGATATTTGCAAATGACGCATAAGATAAAGGGTTAATATATAAAATCCATAAAGAACTTATCAAACTCAACACCACCAAAACAAATACTCCAGTTCAGAAATGGGCAAAAGACATGAACAGACACTTTTCCAAAGAAGACATCCAGATCGCTAACAGACACATGAAAAGATGCTCAACATCACTCATCATCAGGGAAATACAAATCAAAACCACAATGAGATACCACCTCATACCTGTCAGAATGGCTAAAATGAACAACTCAAGAAACAACAGATGTTGGTGAGGATTCAGAGAAAGGGGAACCCTTTTGCACTGTTGATGGACTGCAACTGGTGCAGCCACTCTGGAAAACAGTATGGAGAGTCCTCAAAAAATTAAAAACAGAGAGGCGCCTGGGTGGCTCAGTCAGTTAAGCATCCGACTTCGGCTCAGGTCATGATCTCACGGTTTGTGGGTTCCAGCTCTGCATTGGGCTCTGTACTGACAGCTCAGAGCCTGGAGCCTACTTCGCATTCTGTGTCTCCCTCTCTCTCTACCCCACCCCTACTCTCACTTTGTCTCACTCTATCTCTCAAAAATAAATAAACGTAAAAAAAAAATTAAAAAATTAAAAATAGAGCTACCCTACAACCCAGCAATTGCACTACTAGGTATTTATCCAAAGGTTACAAAAATGCTGATTTGAAAGGGCACATGTGCCCTAATGTTTACAGCAGCACTCTCAACCACAGCCAAATTATGGAAAGAGCCCAAATGTCCATCGACTGACGAATGGATAAAGAAGGTGTGTGTGTGTATATAATGGAATATTACTTGGTGATCAAAAAGAATGAAATCGTTTTTTGCAACAATGTGATGGCAATAGTCTATTATGCTAAGTGAAATAAGTCAGTGAGAGAAAGAAATATCTTATGATTTCACTCATATGTGGACTTTAAGAAACAAAACAGACGAACTTATAAGGAAGGGAGTATAAGATAAAAACAGAGAGGGAGGTGAATCATAAGAGACTCTTAAATACAGAGAACTGAGGTTTGCTAGAGGGGTGTTTGTGGGGGGATGGGCTAAATAGGTGATGGGCATTAAGAAAGGCACTTGTTGGGGATGAGCACGTCTACTCCTAAAACCAATACTACACTGTATGTTAACTTGAATTAAAAAAAAAAGTTTTAATGTTTATTTTTGAGAGAGGGAGTATGAGTAGGGGAGGGGCAGAGAAAAAGGGAGACACAGAATTTGAAGTAGGCTCCAGGCTCTTAGCTATCAGCACAGAACCTGATGTGGATCTCGAACTCCTCAACTGTGAGATGGTGACCTGAGCCGAAGTTGGGTGCTTAACTGACTGAGCCACATAGGAACCCCTAACTAGATTGAATTTAAACAAATAAATTAAAAAAATAAGAATGAATTACTGTTAACTAAGTGCCTACTATATGTGTGGTAGTATGGTAGGCATTTATACATATGTAGAAGGGAGGAGATAGTGAAAGAAAAAGCAAGGTCTAGGAAGCATTGGGATATGCTCTATTTGGGATAAATAGCATTGGTAGAGAGATTGCTCTTAAAAAGCATAATGATCAGAAGAAAGAGAAGGATAGATGTGGTCCACAGGTAAAGCTAAAGTATATCAAGACTTTTAAAATGCCATTATAGACATTACTGATAAATGTTAACAGATCACTTATTTATTCTGATTCCAGCTTCTGACATAAATTATACATAGCCCAATCTAGCTAACATTTGTGGAGTTAATTTAGGGGTTGACTAGTCAGTCTGTGGATTATAACCAGAGCTCTTGAGATCTATTTCTTTGAAGTAATTTAGAAATTACACCGTTCCTCAGCAACCCTGCTCTAGTTGGATTTTTAAGGAGAACAGAGAGAAAAAAAAAAAGCGCTTAGAATATCACTCATAGATTAGATACTAAGCCAGTAACCTAGTGTTAAACTAACTTTGGCTAATTTGGGCTAGGTATAATATAAAATAGGGATCCAAGTCTTAAACAAGACAGAAAACAGTAAAACATCAATTTAACTGAAATTATTTCATGAAGACAGAAATTCAAACTTCATGCCTGACAAATATAGTATCTGAACTGCCCTACTTCAAACTGGAGTTTCAACTAAAAGCATGCAATTCAAGGCTAAGTTGAACTTCTTCCTTCAACAGAAAAATACAACTTGATAAATTACCTGAATATTCTGGATAAATTAACTTAATAATTAAATTACATGAAAACCATGTAATTTAAAAAACCATTTTGAGCAACCAAAATATGGAGATGTTAAGTTTGAACGCTGACATTGCAAAACAATGAAAGATTTTATAGTTATTTTCAAATCTGACATAAAAGAACCCCATGTTGTAAAATCTAACATTGTAAAACAAAAATTATCTTATTAAGAAAAACAAGACCAATTTTAAACTTTCCCCATTTCTTTTAATTTCTTTTTTAGTGTTTATTTATTTTTATTTTAATTTTTTTTTTTCAACATTTTTAATTTATTTTTGGGACAGAGAGAGACAGAGCATGAACGGGGGAGGGGCAGAGAGAGAGGGAGACACAGAATCGGAAACAGGCTCCAGGCTCCGAGCCATCAGCCCAGAGCCTGACGCGGGGCTCGAACTCACGGACCGCGAGATCGTGACCTGGCTGAAGTCGGACGCTTAACCGACTGCGCCACCCAGGCGCCCCAAGTGTTTATTTATTTTTGAGGGATAGAGCATCAGCAGGGGAGGGGCAGAGAAAGAGGCAGACACAGAATCCGAAGCAGGCTCCAGGCTCCAAGCTGTCAGCAGAGAGCCCGACGCGGGGCTCAAACTCATGATTCGTGAGATCATGACCTGAGCTGAAGTCGGCTGCTTAACCCAACTGAGCCACCCAGGCACCCCTCCCCATTTCTAAAGATAAGTTCTTGGAGAAAAAGAAAAGTTTAAATCTCTCTAAAAATTAAACACTTTTACTGTTGCAAGATACAGATTAATTCAATTCAACAAGCATTTGCTGTGTGCCTCTCCTATGACAGGCAGGGTATTAGATATTTAAAGATAAATGGAAGAAAGTTTAAGGGAATTTATGTATAAATTGGTTCTCATGACTTTATTTTTGTTCCTTATTTTGACTACCAATGGTACTTACAACATAAAACATTCCACTTAAAAATAAAATTACAGTTACTTTCCTTTAGTCATTATGAATCCCAGTACCCAAACTGCAACCCATTTTTTTCAACTTATTATAGAAACTTCCAAATATATGCAAGTCCTCATGTGCCCAGTATCAGATCTTAGCTTCAAAAATTAACATTCTGCCACTTTTATCTGTATCCTCTCAGCCTCCTTTCCCCATGTTTTTGCTGGACTATTTTAAAGCAAATTCCAGACATTTATAATTTCACCTGTATATATATAATGGAATATTACTCAGCAATAAAGAAGAACGAAAGCGTGCCATTTCTAACAACATGAATGGAGCTAGAGTGTTTTATGCGAAACAAAGAAAGTCACAGAAAGACAAATACTATATGATTTCACTCATATGTGGAATTTAAGAAACAAAACAGATGAACATAAGGGGAAAAAAAGAGAGGCAAACCATAAAACAAACTCTTAACTACACAGAACTATAGAGAACAAACTGAGGGTTGCTGGAGGAGAGGTGGGCAGTGATGGATATCAAGGAGGGCACTTGTTGAGATGAGCACTGGGTGTTCTATGTAAGTGATCAATCTCTAAATTCTACTCCTGAAGCTAATATTACACTATATGATAACTGTAATTTAAATACAAACTTAAAACAAACAAAAATTTATAGTATAGATCCCTAACCCACAAGAGATACTATACCAGTGCCAGTCCCAATTAAACAGTCAGTTCATGTTCCCTTTTTTCTCCCTAGTTGGTTAGTTTGAATCGGGACCCAAATCAAGTCCATATATTTGCAGATCAATTTTGATAACTTCAAAAGCCCTTACTTGCTCCCACCAGCTAACTTCTCCTCTGGCTTCACCTTACTGTGACTAAGTTTAGTTTACATTTGAGTGATTTCTGTATCTATTCATATAGTTAACACTGACTTATACATGTTACCATAAATTGCTCAAATCTTTTTTGGAACCAGGGAACAAAAAAGAATATATCCAATAATTATATGTGAGTACCTGTGAATATTAAGCATCTATACGAGAACTGTAAACTTAATATTCATTTATGCATGAAATACACTAAATTTTCTAACTTCAATTAATGGCTTTTAAATAACTGGACACTAGGGGGCGCCCAGGTAGCTCAGTTGGGTGAACGATGGACTCTTAATTTCTGTTCAGGTCACGATCTCAGGGTTCCTGAGTTCCAGCCTCATGCCAAGCTCTGCCCTGGCAGCATGGAGGGGATTCTCTCCCTCTATCTACCCCTCCCTTACTCATGCTGTCTCTCTCTCAAAATAAATAAATAAAACTTTTAAAAATTTAAATAAATAAATATCTGGACACTAGTTAACATAAACTTGACTGTGACCATGCTGTTTGGCAAAACTTGGGAGACATGGTATTGGTACTAGATTATATATTATTTTTCCAGAACAGGAAGCTGGTACAGTGTTTAGAGGAAGGAAATATTTATTTAGTCCATGTGCATTTTCAGCATGTCAAAGGAGTGTATATATACACTCAAGGTCTTAATGGGTGTTTTATTAAAATGAGAAACCTCAAAGTACAGTTATGAGGAGTGTATTTATGTGTAGGCACAAGCATTTCCAAAAAGAATTTAGAATTTGGACATCTAAAATAACCAGAAAAAAGCTGCTTATTGATAACCAGCAGCACACAGGAACTTCATTCTAACATCATTATGATGCCTATCTTTAGGTGACAAATACCTAAGAAAGATGTATATATTCAAATAACAAAAAGATTTATATATAGTTTCTCTTGGAACCCTGCCTTTCCAACCAATTTACCCTCTTAGTTATCTTTCTTCTGTCAGTACATTTCATGGTGAGTGATTTGATCTATACAGGCTGTTCCATTTTCTGACTATTCAATTCCTCTTTCCCTATCATCTATTTCTCATTCCCAACATACTGTTTCCACTTGTCAAATACACAGAATATCTCTTTTGTTCCTCATCCCTCTCCCCAGTCTCTGCATCACTTAGCAATGCTGACCATTCGCTACCTTCTGAAAGTGTTTCTCCTTGTTCTCTTCGATATAATATGTTCCCAGTTTTCCTAAATGTTCAGGATTACTCTATTTAATCTTTTTGTTTTATATCATTTCTTAAGGACATCCTTTAAAATTCAGTATTTAGTTCTTTACATTTTTTATTAGATAATTCATATATGCTTGTATTTCTCACTTCCAGGAATAGAACTCTGCACCTGCAGTTATTACTCTCCAAGCTTTGGTTCCTGATCTTTAACTGCATACTAGGCAGTTTTGTTTGGCTGTTCCATTATCTCAACTTAAAGTCTTGGAAAAAGTCACTGTATGTCTCTTACTGAAGGAGAACAAAATAGGAACAAAATAAAATGATATAAAGCATGCAAGAAAACTTACAAAAATTCAAAACGTCTTAAAAATTGACAACAAACTGCAGATTTTGGAATACTACCCTAGATTTCTGGCTCAGAGCTTACATTTTAAATAGAAGACACATTATTAATTTAAAATATGTGAATATAAATGAATGGACAAGGAATTGAAAGCTGGCTTATGAGCCATTCTCTCAACTCCCACAAACTCAAATCATTCAACCCCCTACTTTGTGTTTGAACAAGGTTAAGATTGGTAACAAGTTTGTATACTTTCATAGAAACTTTGAGGGTGCATTTTCTGTGAATGCTAATAACTATGGCTTGTTTAGTACCCAAACAGAACTGTAATAACCAAATCTGTTTCAAATAAGCAGAACCTATCATGTACAAATACTTAAAAAGTCTCAGTACAATTTGTTAAAATGAAACCAATACTTTACGTGGTAAGAGTTTCCTAATATTTATTTTAATAATATTCAGTCAAATAGGTCTATGCACCATTTCTGAATCCATTTATACAGTTAATGTTCTATTATTAAGCAAATTGGGCTTAATCATTCTCTAAAAAGTTCTAAAGAATTATGCATTTTTTGAATGTATTTAAACGAATACAGATTTGAAACCGATAGTGTACAAAAACAAAAACAATACTGCAGAGTCACGTAGGTGTTTTTATTATTTATCTTGGGCAAAAAGTAGTATGCAATAGTTTTATTTATAAAATGCTCCCTCTCGCCAAGCAGAGCACTCAGGGACAGAGTGCTGTAAAAAAAAAAAACAACTAATATGGCACCAGATTAAGTTTATACTTAGTGTTTTGGTCACCAATTTGGAATTTGTTAATTAGAACAAAACAGATGGCCGAACGACAATGTATGAGTGAGAACTAACTTAGTTTTCCATTTGAGTATTTTTGGCCTTTCATGCATTATCTAGTTGATTTTGGATTCTTTCTCTGGATGTTTTCTTAGTCCATGAAAACTGGCTTTCACAATCATCAATAACACTTAACTTTTATTCACCCGATACTTAATCAACATGCCTTTTATCAATATTTGTGAGCAATTACTGAAAATACCTGAATTAAATCAGTTTCTTGGGCTGCTCTCACAAGAATTTTATTTCAGTAAAACTGTAAAATTTGGATCTTTTCATTTCTATAATACTAATAATCTCAAAACCATTCTTTGAAATAACTATACCTAATCGCTTCTCGGCCTTTTGGCTAAGATCAAGTGAAATAACTATACCTAAATAAAACCATACAGAAAAAATTTGCATAATTTTTGAATGAATTCAAAATTTAATAAAGTTGTACTTCAGAAGCTATGGCTAAGGAAAAAAGTATTATGTTTAAACAAACTGGAAAGTGAGGGATCATCTGTTGGTCAGGTTTCTCTTCTTTTTAGGAACTTCTATACTTTTACAATTTATCTACTGTAAAATAATTTTTTAGAAATACAAGATTTAACTAACTATATATCTTCACCTGAATAATTACACTATGTACCTGATGTCAACATCTTTAGAAAATAAATGGTCAAATTTAACAGAACAGAAAACTTGGGTTAAAACTTCTCTAAGGTATTATTAGAAAAGATTGTGTTTTTAGAGGTTGTAAGAAATCAGCAAAACTAGATGAGAAGTGCAAGTTCTGAAAAAACTAAGCACTTAGTTTTTAAAATATAACATAAATATGAAGTTGAAAATTTCAAATCACATGCTGGTATCTAGCAGAAAAATCCAGATGGAAAACTCTTGAGTATTTTTTAGGTAGGTTTAGATTTCTAACATGGATTTTGGGTTATTTTAGGGTATATGCATTTTTATAACTGCAGGACTACATATTTTAAACAAAATTATATTTTACCCTTAACATTTCTTAATATTTAGCATTTCTTCTCAATCAAGTAGCATAAAAATTTAGCTTCAGCTGAGGATATACAGGCTCAATTATGATAAAAATGGGCTCAGGACAATTTTAGGACATTCAGAGCACTTTAGTTCCTGTTTTCAGTGGTGTAGTAAAGTCAGACAATTAGATACTAACATGCTTTCTCTCAACAAACATATGCTTACTATAATGGTATTTTCTTGTTCATAAGCAGCACCTAAATGAAGATTCCTGGGCCCACCATAAAGATTTATCTTCTGCTTATCGGGGTGAAGACCTTGGAAGCTGCCACCTATGGTGTCCCACACAGTAAATATTAAGAAACATTACCTACAGAATATCTCAAAGTGTGATCCTTAGACAAACAGCATTAGAATCACCTGTGAGCTAATTAGAAATGTTAAATTCAGGAGCTCCACCCAGCTCTACCAAATCAGAAATTCTGAGGATGGGGCCTAGGAAACCATATTTTAACAAATTTAACAGATGATTCTTCCTTCTATCACCCTATTACAACTTTAATGTTTTCCCCTCGACTTTTGATGCTCTATGTAGGAACCGGTTATGTGGTAAGCAATATGAACACCAGAAAAATCCAGGTTAGTGATGTTTATTAGAACTAGCATCTTCACACCATCTTGAGGACTAGGAGTTGTCTCCTGCCAGATAATAATGGCAATAGAATGTTCTACACATTAATATGCTGAAATTTCTCTTGAGGGCCTAAAGATTATAGGCTCTCTGCTGGAGCTGAATTTGTTTAAGTTATATGTGCTTATAATGTGACTTCAATGAACACAAAGAATTCCACTTTTCAAAGCTGGCATTTGCCCAGAAAAAACAATGTGCATCCTCACTTTACTTATACATATAAAAGAAGTGGTAATTCCTTCATCTTTTTTCTTCCTAATCTGTACTCCTATTTTCCTCTATACTAGGTGCTTTCTCTATGCTCTTAAATATTATAATTTTATGTAATATGTTCTGCTTTGTTTTAAATTTATGTAAATGGTACTTAATTAAAATCTCATTTTGTTTTTTCTTTTCTCTCAACTGTATATTTATTTTAAAACTTACCCAGTTTTAAAGATCTTGTCATTGTGTACTTCTACCTGCCGCTCTGGTATTCCACAGCATACCATCACTGGTTTTAGCTAGGCTGCCTCCAAATCCCCACTACCAGCAACAACGCAGCTACACAGCTTGTATCTTCAGGGACCTGCATAAAAATTCCCCTGAGTGCTGGGTCAGAGGGATTAAACAATTCCTGATTTCAGTGACACCGACTGGTTTATAGAATGGCAGTTCTAGTGAACACTCCCACCACTGGTTCATAACGCTTCTCCTACAACCCTTCAAAACTCTGTAATAGCTATCTTTTACATTTTTGTCATTTTGGTGGCTGTTAGGTTGTACCTCGTGCGTCAAGCTTTCTGATTACAAGTGAGTTTGTGTATCTCTTCATCTGCCTGTCAGCAATGGAGCTTCCCCTTCTTTAAACTATTCATATCTTTCAGTTATTTTTTAAAAGATTTTTGCTTTGTTTCTGTTAATTTATAAAAGTTCTTTGTACATTAAGGTATTATTCTCATGTAGGTTTTAGATATTAAAAAAACTGACACTTGACTTTTTACTTTCATTTATGGTTCCTTTAACAGAAATACTTAATTTTGATGTAATCAAACCCACTAATTTTCACATTATGTTCTCTGATTCTTAAAATATAGATATTTCCTGAAATTTCTTATTAGCTTTAAAGTTTTACATTTCATATTTGAGTATTCCTTCTGGAGTTGGTCTTTATAAATAATGTGTAAGCTGGTGATCCTGTTTTTCTCCAAACAGCTAGTTTTCCTAATAAAATCTAAGCATCTACCTGCTTTAAGCAACCTGTTTCTCATTGCCTAGTGGTGCCACTTACCAAGTTCTCATATTTACGTGAGCGTTTTTTTTTGAGCTCATTAATTTATTCCAGTGTATTTGCCTTTCTTTTGTTAGCATCATACTATTTTCATTATTATGGCTTTGTAGTAATTCTCACTATGTAGTAGGCTCAGAGCTTCCTTCCTCTTCTTTGTCAAAAGTGACTTAGCTAATCCTGGACCTTTACTGGGATATGTTAATTTTAGAATGAGTTTGTGAAGTTTCTCAAAAAAAACAAAACAAAACAAAACAAAACAAAACTCAGGATAGAATTTTTAACAGGAGTCAGTGACAGAATAGATTTCAAGAAACAGGTATCATCAGATTAAAACACACAGTACATGATAATCCTTTGTCTTCTAATAGGTTAGTTATTTACCATGAAGGTTTTATGCATTCCTAATTAGGTTAATTTTTGTTATACTATTTTCTGATTGGGTTACTTATGGAGTATATACTAATGATATTTGCAGGGGTCAGGAACCTATGGCTCACAAGCTAACTCCAGTTTGCCACATTTTTCTGTAAATAAAGTTTTACTGGAATACAGCCATAACCGTTTGTTGACATAATGTCTATGGCTGCTTTCAAGCTCTACTGGCAGAGTTATAGTTAAGTCAGAGACCATATGGCTCACAAGCTAAAATATCTAGTTCTTTATTAAATAGATTGCTGACCTCTGGGTATAAAAAACACATTAATTTTTACAAATTAATCTTAAAGAATCTTGCTGAATTTTCTCAGTTCTAATAGTCTGCTGATGGGTTTTGGGTTTTACATAGATGACTGTATCATATGCAAATAGTGAATTTTTTCTTTCACTTTCAATCTTACTTGGTTTGTGTTCAAAATGTCTCAATATAATTTTTGCTACAGACTTTGGGTATACAGACTTTATTAAGTTAGGAGAATTTCCTTTTATTCTTAGTTTTCTGAGAGTCTTTTCATACACTGATGCTAATTTCAAAAAAAACATTTTTTTTTTTTTTTGCATTCTAATGAACTATCATTGGGCAATTTAGGACATTCTGTTATATGGTATTAGGCATATTTTATAGTAAATGGATACTAGATCATAGACTATAGTATATAATGGATACTATACAACATACAGTAATAGACACTATAATATATGTATATCATGTATATATACTATATATATGTATAATGTTTTCATGCTTTAACATTTGGGTTCTGTATTAAAATACTGGGTGATTCAGTGAAGAATGGAACTCTTAACTAAGCACATTTCTAGTACAGTACTTTCATTCACCAACATTTTTTTATGTCTATGTTGTTAGGTATTATATACGAGAAATTGTGTTTTCTCTTATAGAAGGACTTCAGCTGTTTAATAAAAATGGTATTGTGTGCTAGCAAATAGGGAAGAAAAGAAAATATACAGTTTTATCTTTCAAGTGAAAATCAATAATTTTAAGTAGAAAAGATCTCTAAATCCTTAGAACTCATGGTATTTCTTAAGGCACAAGCAACTTTGAAATTTCAAAAATTATTTAAAGCTGTTAACAAATACATAACAATCTAACAATAAGCTAGAAAAAAGAACATTTATCTTGATCTAAAGACTAAAAGTAAATATTCGCAAAGAAAACCTTTCTAACTTCTAAGCTTCATCAATCAAGAAATTTACAATTATCTACCATGTGCTTTCAATATCTTCTTATTCTAAGTTCTACCCTTATATTACACCCTACTAAGTGGGAGTAATAATAAAATCTAATTAATATACTTAAGTGGTCTCATAAAAAATTTAAATAAAAAAACTTCACAAGATAAAAAGGACAGAGAGCCACTCATTAAAGATGCATTTTAGTTTTAAAGATAAAAATTAAGTACCAGATCATTTTTCTCTTTTATTTGCGAGGTTAACATTTAATAAATTATTTTTAATTTACTTAAGAATCATTATTTTAAGTATTTCAAACTATAGGTTTATAATCCCTTATGAAAATTCTGAAATTTCAAAAGCTCTGAAAATGTTTAAAATATTTCACAATTCACTTGAGGGAAACCTAACCTAAACTGATATTAAACTATTTATAGTCCTTTATCCTACTTAGTGTGAATATTTGCTAAGATTAATGTGTTTGGTTAAGAAAGTCCCCTTGGATTCTACAGATATACTAAAATAATAGGCACCATATTATTTTCAAAGGTTTGAAAAGTCTAAAATTGAAATACAACTGGCACTAAGTGTTTTCGATAATGTAGTATAAAACTGATCATTCTAAAACCTTTACAAATATTTTCTCCCAATCGGTTTGTTGTGTTTTCACTCTGTTTATTGTTTCCCTTACTGTGCATAAACTTTTTAGTTTGATGTAGTCCCATTTCTCTATTATTGCGTTTGTTGCTTATGCTTTGCTGTCATATTCAAGAAATCACTGCCTGGACAGATGTCATGATGCTTTCCCCCTAAATTATCTTCTTGGAGTTTTATAGATTCACGTCTTAGTTTTAAATCTTTAAACCACATATTTGATAAGGGGATAATATCCAAGATATACAAGGAATTCCTACAATTCCATAGCAAAAAAACAAATAACCAGATTAAAAAGTGGGCCTAGGACTTGCATAAACATTTCTCAAAAAGAAGGCATACAAATAGTCAATAAGTACAGATGTGCAACATCACTAATTGTTGGGGAAATGCAAATCAAAACCACAATGAGATATTACCTCATACCTATTAGGATGGTTACTATCAAAAGAACAAATGATAACAAGTGCTCATAGGATGTACAGAAATTGAAACACTGGTACAGTGTTGGTAGAAACATATAATGATACAGCTGCAATGGAAAACAGTACAAAGATTCCTCAAAAAATTAAAAATAGAAGTACAATCTGATCCAGAAATCTCACTTCTGGGTATATATCCAAAAGAAACGAAATCATCTCAAAGAGATATCTCCATTCCCCTGTTCACTGCAGTACAATTCCTAAGATAGGAAAACAACCTGAATGTCTATAGATGGATGAATGGATATAGAAAATGTGGCACATACTGCAATGAAATATTATCCAGACTTTTTTAAGGAAGTAAGACTGTGTTAAGTAAGGAAATCCTGCCATATATGATAACTTGGATGAACCTGGGGACATTCTGTTAGGTAAAATAAGCCAATCCCAGAAAGACAAAAACTGCATGATTCCACTTACATGTGATATCTAAACTTGGTCAAATACTCATAGAAACAGAGAATACAAGGATGGTTGCCAGGGGCTGGGGGTAAGGGAGAAATGGGAAATTACTGTGCAATAGAAATAAAGTTTCAGTTATACAAGATTAAGAAATTCTAGAGATTTACTACACAACAATGTGCCTACAGTTAACAATACTGTACTGTGCACTTAAAAAATTTGTTAAGAGGGTAGATCTCAAATTAAGGGTTCTTACCATGTTCAAACAAATGTTAAAACGATTTCTAATTCTTTCATCCTTCCTTCATTTACCATCAAAAGCAATTCTTATACTCCTCTATCTCTACTTGTGCTTTTATATTCTAAAACATTTAAATACAAATATTAACTTTATGTCAGACTCATTTTGACAGTGTTCTTTAACAGATACTTTTAAAAGAAATCACAAAAAGCTTGAAAAATAGTAAACAAAATGTTTAATAGTGATTTGATGTATTAGACAATGTAACAATATTTATAACATATGTATATTGTACCTTATTCTAAAAGAGATCCAAACTGGAAGGCTTTTTAATTATAGCATATTAATTTAAATGCAAACTTAGAAAATGTCTATAATGGGAATAAAATATTTAAATACAAAGTAGGTATATATACTTGCAATGTACAATTAGGTATCTTCTATCATTCTGGATTTTGTTATCTGAAATCAAAGGCTTTAAGATCATGCAATCAGCCATAAAAAGTGGGAGCACTTACTTAGGAGCAGAAGGACCCCTGGGCCATGTTCCATCTTCATTTTTCTGTTCTATCACTAACACCTGTAAATATGACACAATAAAAGAGTGTTTTTCCTTAACTCTGAAGTTAAGATAGCTTTAGAAGATTAGGTGAGTACACTAAGAAGCTAAAGTAACTCTGGGGATTAAAGGACATAGTAGACAAGGTGAAGAGGTATTTGAATTTTGATTCCAAAGCTGGGCAATATAAATAGAATATAAATTCCTTGAGTTTAGGGAGTATATTTTTTATTTCTTTTCTATTTATAGGTTGTGACATAGTAAAGTACCATGCAAAAAAACCCAGATGCTCAATAAAAGGTCAAAGTTGTTAAACATACTGATATATAAACTTAGCTATCATTACGCAAATCCTGGAAAATAGCCCCACAGATAATTCCAAATTACAGATCACACGTAATTTATTTGGGGCTTTAAAATTTGTCTTTATTTACGTTATCACTATGCAAATTATAGAATCTTTTAATTCTATATGTATAAATGATAGAGTCACATTTGTGAGATTCAGACTCAAGTTCTTTATTGCAGCATGGTAAAGGCAGACAGAAATCAATTCTAATAAATGTAAAGTACAGGGCAAGGGAACTATGCTTTATTCTAAAACATGTCAGAATCCTCCCCCTTATCTGCCAGTCTAAAAAGACTTTCTTCCAGTTTTTGCTATGGGTGAATCTGTGCAAAGAAGAAAAACTAAGCAAAAATAACTAAATTAGCAAAAGAAACATGTGATTTATCAATACGTTAATAACCAAATTTCCATGGGAGAACTAGAACATAGAAAACATGTCTTCAAGTAAACTCAAGCATTACAAATTGTGAATACATCCTACATATCACCTTCAACTCTTTTTCTTGAAATTGCAATTTTGTAACCTACTCTACATACTCTCAGTAAAATACTTTTGTGGACTGTATGTTTCAGGCCATTTGTAAGTTGGCATTTGGATCCTAATCATATAAAACGTAAGCCTGTTTCAGAGCACATACAACAAACAATAAAGCATCAATAAAAAAAAAATTAATGGAACCAGGTAGTTGAGAGTATTCTAATTAAAATATAAAAGTTATCTCTAAGTGTTAATACTGCCTACATTCAAGGAACGTGTATGAAGTACATGTGTAGTATATAAAGAATAAGAGCACTCTACCTACTATCCTGATCTCTCCCTGATCATACTTTTCTCCCTTCCTATCATATACAATTAATCATTCTCCTCAATTTTCTGATATCATTCCGATATAATCATATATTCATATATTTTCACAGATTTATAAAACTGAATTTAGTAATTTTTAACTCCTGAAGTTTTTCTTTACTGCAACTTATAACTCTACAGACATCTACATATGAACTACACATAGAAAACATGTCTTGGCATTACAAATTTGAATATATATATGTATATATATATACACACACACACATATATATACACATACGCGCACACACACACATATATATGTAAGCTTCAGTCATTTGGAAGACTTAAATTAGTTATAAAATGAAAGACTTTAGTTATAAAAATTCCAAAATTATGCATTTAGTTATCATTGTTTATGGTTTGCTTTCCAATGGAAGGTCCTACAACTGAAGAATCAAACAAATATTTAAAGGTGAACCATAATATTTTAATTCCTAATAGTGTGTGTAGTTAAAATTTCATGTTTTACAATCAGATATTAATTTTGAAGGCCATCAGAAATGTTAATGTTCACTCCTTTATTCAAATATATTATTTTCTGAATAAAGTTTTGCACATGGTTAAAACTTTCAAGAAGAAAACTATTTCAGAAATATTTCAAAATTTAATTAAGCTGAATGTGTGCATGCACACGTGCACATACACGTACACACTCTTTTAAGGGAGAGAGATAAGAATCGCCCATTTTGGGAGGCAAACTCTTCAATTATGTATCTTTGTTTCACTTTCTGATGTTTCAGTTTACTTTCAATTTCGGTAAAAATTTTAAAAAGTCCAGGACAATGTTAGTTCACTTATCATCAGTCAGAAAATAACTGTTTACAAAATCTGGAAAATTTAAAGCATGTTGTTTGAAACATCATAGATCAAATGTTCTTAAGGATATTTAAACTTGTTAAAATAATTTATCGTCAGCTGCAAGCTGATAAGTGCATTCCTATCAGGAACATCAAATTATTTAAATTGTCTAAGTCTCAGTTTTCTAGTGTACGTGATGGATGGATAACAGCCATTACATGGGCTTGATCCCAGAAAACATTTAAAGAAATGATTCCATGTGTTTCAAATTGAACTCTTGGAGCTCAAGACTTATGGATGGTAACTCAGGAGTCAAAGAGGAAATTGGCCAAGGAGGGGAGTGTTGACTAACCAACAGAGTTCCAAATTCCTTACACCAGCTTCAGTCAGGTTAACTCTGCTTTTAATTATAATACGTTAGTTTTTGTAAGATTTCCCTTAAGACTATAACTAAAATAAGTCTGAAAATTAATGTTTTTATAGCCCAATACATGACATCCAGTAGACTTTTACTAAAAATTAATTTCTTCTGTTCTGAATTTTTTAACAACTTGGACCAAAATACCAATGTCAATACTTATTTTTAATAAAACAGAACAAAATAAAACCCTCCATATATCAGAGCACCAGGCTCTGTGTTAGGTACTAAAAATAAAAACAAAAATAAATAGACACAAAGTCCAACTAAAACAAGGAACTCATAGTCTAGCTGGGAAGCTCAACATATAAATAAAGTACATAACGAATGACACAAAAGACCTATACATAAATCATTATAAAGTTAAGGGAATAATTTTTTCTCCAAAGTAGAAAACTCCTATACCTGAAATAGATACTGAGAAAAACAGACCAGGAAAGGCTGAAGAGATGACGTGACATTTGAATTGGAATCTGAAGGATGAAAGATTTGATCTGGTTAGACTACATGACAAAATGGAATGGTTAATTTGACTATTTTGATGTTTAAAAGGACTTTTTGCTGGATGGATGCAGGCACTGGGAAGAAGGGTATAACAGGCAGATGGAATCACACAAATGAAAACACAGGAGTTTGGAATAGGATAGTATGCTTAGAGAACTACAAGCAGTTCGGTTTGGTACTTGTCAGAGTACAAATCACAAGGCAAGGATAATGTAAGATGCTGGAAGACTAGCAAAAAGGTCAAACCTTGACTTGCATGCCGTGTTAAGTTGCCTGGACTTTATTTAATTGTTAAGGAACCAGGAAAGGTTTATAAAAGGGAAACACTGACGTTTTACATTTCAGAAAGAGTATTCTAACAGAAATATGAAAGACTGAGAGTGGATATGCAAAAGATTGGATGCAGAGGGATCTGTTAAGACACTACTGATAGGGGTGAGAATGGAATAGAGAGATTAATTCAAGAAATATTTAGAGGGTAGAAGCAGTAGGACTTGTTGATTGTGTCTAAACATCTTCATTTTTCAACACATTCATTTCTTTGGATTGTATCATAAAGAAGGACCAAATTGGGGGTTGATACCTTAGCAGAGGTTGGCAAACTACAGTTCACTTAGCTCACTGACTGCTTTTGTAAATGAAGCTTGTTGTTTACATATAGTCCATGACTACTTTGTTACTACAAAGGCAAAGTTGTAGTTGTGATAGAGACCATATGGCCTACTCAGCCAAAAATATTTACTATTTGATTCTTTACACAAAGTTTGCTGACCTATATTTTTAGCTGTTTTTTGATGGAAAATCATTTCTTTTTAAAAAGTAGGTTATTCTCAAGCTCAAGGAGGGAAGCAAAAGCTATTGCCAATGAACAGCAGGAACCGGGAAGAGATGAGTTAGAAAGAGGAAGCCAGAGAGAGTAGAACCAACTATAGATTGTCAAGATATTCATAAAGTTTGTGACTCCAAAAAGCTTCATGTATAGTATGCTTAAAATAAACAGTACTGCTAAACAATACCTGTCCTTGGTATAAACCAGCATCCTGAATGGTGCTGTCTGGTTTATTCAGTGGTTCAAATGTATTACTCATGTATTTGTTCCACAATCTGGTCTCCTTTTCATCTGGAATATTGAAGATTTTTCTTATTTCTTTTTCAATTGTATCTAGATTTAAGGAGGAAAGATATATAAATATAATACATATTTTAAAATATACCACATAGAGCTAAGTGCTCACCAGCATAAAAATCCTAAATTTAAAATACTGATATAATAGCAAGAATAGGTGAACAAATATGTAGGACATATATAAAGAACAAAAAAGATAAGACCGATGTGTTTTTTTACAAACAAAACGGTAATTATAATTCTGACAGATAATTACTTGGGAAAACAAAGATCTCACAAGGTAGAAAAATTTAATCATGTAACACTCCAGTATAATTTATATTATACAGGATGAAGTTTAACTTTTTACACATTATAAATTCAATGTATTTTTCTGATGATATGATGGACTCAGAAGAAGTATGAGTCACAGATGCTACAGATAGAAAATTCTATTTTTAATTGTAACATAACTAATTTTAGGATAATTTATATTAAATTGAATATAACTTACAGTTTGAATAGTTCACTAAAATTAAACAGAATAAATGGACACAAAGGAAAGTGCCTTTTTGAAGGGATGTCTGTATTAGTAAAAATATCTTGTTTTCATAGTAAAGCCATATATTTTCCTTATTTCTAAATCAATTATGTGAGTAGAAAAAGTATTTTTAACCTGGAGCAGCTTAACCTGCTATACAACAGGAGTCCCCACATATGAGAGCAGAGATGTAATTAAATTTCAGTGCCATACAGTTAAATGAATCTTTAAAATTTTTAAACATGAGAGATTATTAGAAAATAGCATTAAAACTATTGAATTCTGGTCAGTAACTTGCCTACC
This sequence comes from Neofelis nebulosa, assembly GCF_028018385.1. NCBI lineage: Eukaryota > Metazoa > Chordata > Mammalia > Carnivora > Felidae > Neofelis > Neofelis nebulosa. Next base: position 54,267,267 of record NC_080789.1, read on the forward strand.
TTAGACTCATGAAAAGTGTAAAATATCTTATGACATATGAAGAAATATATAATACTTCTACATTTTAGAGTACCTGGCTAGCTTTGGGAAGAAATTATTTATAAAACACTAAACCTATTAATACATGTTCTCTGAAGAAATATAAAAACCTATACCTATCCTACTTCATTAATTTTAGTCGAAGAATATTGTTTATGCTCTACTTAGCTAAAATTCATTAATAGTCTTATAGTCAATGAGATTTTGATTAAGGCTTTAAGTAAACAGGAAATCTTACAGTGTATCTGAAAACTTGGCGCAAATTAGCTAGAATATTTAAATAATTACACAAAATAAATATACTAACAGTACTGCTTTCTATTTTGGTGGGTTGGTCTTTTTCCTTTTTGTTCTTTTTATTGAAATATAAATATATAACGGAAAAATTCACAAGTCATCAGTATATAATGATAAATTTCCAAAGTGGATACACCCCGTAACTAGCATCCATATCAAGAAACACAACATTACCTAGGAAGGAGGGTAGAGGAAGAAGCTGAGGAAGGGAGGTCATTTTCGTCTTTCTATAAAACTAAGTACTCTTTTTCCTGATTGCATAAATAATTCTTGCTCATTGCAAAAATTCAGGAAATACAAACACCACTGTTAACATTTTGTTATTTCTTCTTTCAGACCTTTATTTGTTAATACACAGATACATAATACAATACATGGAGACACATATGGGAATTTCCTCTTCAAAGAGTTCTGCAATCTACTCACATATAGGGGAAGAACATTAAAGACAGAAGAAAGGACTGCAAAGGCCCTGAGATAGGAATGCATTTGGCATGTTTCAGAATACTGTAGTGCAGCAGTGTGGCTGAAGTGAAATGAGCAAGGTGGAAATGGATTATATAGAATCTTGTGAGCTATGAGAATATACTATTTTATCTGAGTCAAGGGTAGGAGACTAGGCTACTGAAGCAATCAAAACCAAGGGAGAAGCAATCTTAAGTGGTCAGAATGAGAACAGATTCTGAAGGAACTGCTTAGAAGATACACTGCTTAGATTACATGCAGGGCATGAAACAAAAGAGAATCTGAATGATTCCAAGGTTTTGAGCCTGAGCAACTGGAAGAATACAAGTGGGGACTACTCAGATGGGGAAGAATGACAGGGTAGCAGGTTTTTTGGGGGGAAGGGACAGACTTTAGTTTTGTACATGTTATATCTTGAGATTCCTATCAGGCAGAAGTGAAGTTAGGGAATGATTAAAACTGGAATTGGGAGAGTTTTGAGTAGGAGATATAAATTCAAAAGATATCGATACACAGAAAGTATGTGAAGTCAGGGCACAGAAGGATATCACCAAAGAAATGGGGAAATCCAAGGACTAAGCATGGCAATACCCTGATGTTTTGAGATCAGAAATATGAAGAGGATCTTTTCAGATTCTCTGAGAAGATGCAGGCAGTGAGAACTTGTGTCCTGGAAGCCATGTAAAAAGGAAATATTTGTAAATGGAAAAGTGAGTATGTATATTAATTTTTGCTGGCAGGTTAAGAAAATGGAAGACTGATATTACCATCAGATTTATCAATGTAAAAGTAGAGACCATCATAGCAGCAGTGCCAAGGGAGTGATAGGTCTGAAGGTCTGATGCAGCAGAGTCAAGTGAGAATGGGAACAGAGTAAGTGGTAGCTAGAAAGCAGGATGCTCACATTGAGATTCACCAGGTGCAGCTACAGATAACGACGATCTAGGGTATAACTAGGGAATTAATGCCTCAAATTGGATACAGATTAAAGGTCACTTGAGAATGTCAAGGTATTGAGAGGGTGTGCAGACTTTTCCACATACGAATCTGACTGTGTCAGGCAGTTAATAAAAAGCATAGAGGTAGAAAAATTATTACCTCATATAATAAAAACAAAATTGTTGTGACAAACATTTTTAGTAAGAATATTTAATAAAGTTAAGCAATTCTATTAGTAAATTTTATAGAAACAAAATACTTTTCAATAAATTTTATAACATTGTTTTTTCCAGTGTATTCGTAAAGAAAAAATAAAAACCTAATTTTATATTTCTTATTGGAACATTTTCTATATCCGAATATGTCAATTTAAGGAGAAAAATACTCAAAGGCAAGGCATTTTGGCTCTGAATGAGGTAAATTATTTAGATCCTGCCTGTGGCTACTATTATTATTATAAGTCAGTGTAAATAGTAGTAGCTGAAAATGAGTTTTGATTTGGCAAAACCAGAAAACAAATACTTCTATTTCTTAATTCTATTTACATAGCATATAGCTGTATTTTATGGACATAAATATTTGGATCATTTTTAATCAAGATGAGACGACCAGGGAAAAATATACATCCCATATTTCCTTTCTTATTATCCAAATTTTTTTATCATTTCAAAACTTACTTCCTTTAGAAAAACAAAATCAGCCCAATTAACCCTTGCACAGATTATATTAGGCAATAATTAAGAGATGTGACTGTGTCCAGTTAGAATATTTCCACTTGGAACCAGGGTGATCCTAAGTAAGTCTTTCAACCTTTCTTAGCCCCAACTTCATCATCTATACAATGAAGATAAAGTATTGCTGAGGTTTAAAAAGAAATTTCCTACGAAGTGCCAAAAACATAGTCCCACAACTGCTAACTACTATGATAACTATTTTATCAGGTCTCTAAAATTCCCAGTTTAATTTTAATTTTTGTGAAGGTTTTACAAAATTTCAGTTTTTGTAAAACCTTTTGCTTAGAGAGCAAACTTGCTCAAGTACAGATTACTGAACTTTAAAAACTAAGACCTACAGTAAGAAATCGTGGCCCTATATACACGTGTTGTTTTCTATTGTGATATTTTCTGTTCCATTCTTTTCACTCCCAAACTACTTATACCACCCAGAGTATTGACAAACATGCTCTAATACAGTAAGAAACTTTGGCTGTACAAAAATTCAGTTCACTTACAATTTTAAGGTATATATCCAATGTATGTAGCATTTTAAAGTATTAGTATGTTGATTAAAATCTATACAAATCATAAACTTTTCGAAGCAGATTCTTTATAAATGATTTAACTCCATAAGACAAATTCTTATGTAGTACTTAATATGAGAACTCCACACTGCTTGTACTGAAATCAGAAATTAAACCAGCTGATCTTCATATAATGAGCTTAAAAATATTATTCCGTGAACTAATGTTCTAAAATAAGATTTCTTTTATAAATTTTTTTTAATTTTAATTTTTAAAATGTTTATTTATTTTTGAGAGGGAGAGAGACAGAGCTTGAGCAGGGAAGGGGTAGAGAGAGGAAGTCACAGAACCTGAAGCAGGCTCCAGGCTCTGAGCAGTCAGCCTAGGGGCCCGATATGGGGCTCCAACTCATGAACCACGATCATGACCTGACCCGAAGTCAGATGCTTAATCAACTGAGCCACCCAGGTGCCTCTCTAAAAGTAAGATTTCTGATTGTCCCATATTTATACATAATTTTTCTACAGAAATAAGCTAAGGAGAAAAGGAAATACCAAACTCTAGTTTAAAATAACTAGAAAACATTATCTGTATAGTAGCTTCTCATTTATATTCCAACTAGCTGAACATTTCAGACATTATTTAATTTCAATAGACTACCCTTATTAGACTTTAGAGTCTTACTCTGCATATTTTAATATCATGATTAATGCAATTTTATATATATTGATAACTTAAAAAAATTTTTTTGAATGTTTTTATTTTTGAGAGAGAGAGACAGAGCGTGAGTGGGGAGGAGCAGAGAGAGAGGGGAGACACAGAATCCGAAGCAGGGTCCAGGCTCGGAGCTGTCAGCACAGAGCCCAATGCAGGGCTTGAACCCATGAACTGTGAGATCTTGACCTGAGCCAAAGTTGGTCGCTTAACTGACTGAGCCACCCAGATGCCCCTATATTTGATAACTTTCAGTTTTTCACATACAGAAGAAATGTTTTATTTTCCTGAATATGTTCCACAAGTCTAGAAGTTCAAAAGTCAACTAATTGTACATATTAATATAATAAAATGACATTTATATATGGAATTCTTACTATTTTAAGTATTCATTGTATTTTTTTAAAGTTTGATTTTGAGAGAGAGAGAGCACATGCACATGCAAGCAAAGGAGGGGCAGAGAGAGAATCTCAAGCAGGCTGTGCACTGCAGCAGAGAGCCTGACGCAAGGCTCAATCTCGCAAACCGTAAGATCATGACCTGAGCTAAAATCAAGAGTCAGATGCTTAACCAACTGAGCCACAGGCACCCCTTAAGCATTCATTTCAGAAAGATGACTTAATGAGTTTACTAACTTGCATCACAAGCTTATAAATGTTCTAGGTAAATAACAGAAAATCCATACATAATATTATATTTGTAAAAACATGAGGATTAACCAAGCACTAGGTATTGAAGAATGGTGTTATTTCATGGAAAATACAGTTTTAAAAGTATCTTCTGCTGTGAAATGGGTAAGTGGTGAAAGTCAAATATATTTGTGAAATTCAGAAATATTTTTATTTGCTTTTAATGAAAGTATACTTAACGACTGGTTTCAACAAAGAAAGCTATACATAAATTTGCAATTTTTTTTTTTTTTTTGGGCTGAGAAGTTCTGTTCATTAATTGCTATGTCTCCACTGTCTGTCTACATTTTCCAACAAGATCAATATTACCATTCATCTTGTTTTCCAATAACTTTATTATAAAATAACTACCTTCTATAATTTTTATTTTGAGCTGTGTTCTATGAACTACAATTTTGTTATTAAATCCATAATCATTTATTTAAAAAATATCTTATTCAACATATTCTGACCTTAAATTAAAATGTGACTTTAAAATACAATAAAAAATTGCATATATTTTAATACGCACTTATATGTGTAGATATATAAATATATAATGATATGTAGATATATAAATATATAGAGGGAGTTGGGTACACTTGCGACTATAATTTCCTAATCCACTCATTGTTAAACAAGAAAAAAATTAACATATCATAAAAATGCTAACTCTACTAAGCCTACTGCCTTATTTAAGTAGCTACTTAATTGTATTTAAAGTCCAAAGAATAAACAGGAAAAAAGAAAATAAACAGTTGTCATTTTCCATGGCAAGTAACAGTTTCCATGTTACTTACAGTTCTCTACTTTAATTTATACTCATGTTACAAACATGATATGTATTTTTTCAAATGCTAAATTAGAACAGTAATTATTTCATTTTTTTAAGTAAAATAACACAAATAATAAACTCATCTAATAATGTAAACTAGATCTAGACATGATAAATGATTCAACTCTAGGCTAAGATTTGTTGCCTCAAGCTTGGAAATCTGTAATGTTTAAGTGTAAACCTTAAAAAAGTTATCATCCTAGAAGCATATAAGAAATAGAATTACAGTTATATTTCTAATAGCAATGGACAGGATGTTGCATACCTATTGTGTCAGCTTTGCTAAATCTTCGAGTTACAACATTGTTCATGTTTCCATTTTCACAGAGCTTCAATTCTGTGAGATATACTTCTACTTTGCAGTGCTTTACAAACATACCCTGTTCAACCACCTAAAAACCAAAGGAAATCAGTTAGCCAAAGCTCAATATATTTCACTGTCTCTAACAGCTATCAATATATATCTCTAAAGAGGCTTTAGAAAAAAACTACGGATCTCCAATGAAAAACATCTATTAAGAACTGTCAATATAAAATAAAAGATACTAGATAGTTTGAAAAGCAAGAAACATATTTGGAAATTTTAATATTTAACAGAATGTGAATAATCATTTTAGACATTAACTGGTAGTTTGGAAAGGCATTCTACTGATCTATGAAGATACTTTGGTATACTATAAATAACAAATACATTCAATATTTATAATGAGAAAGTTTACCCCAAATGTAAATACAGCTCTGATTAATTATCCAGACCTACTTCTAGCTTTTAGTACTTGAGCTCTAGCAGAAAACCTTTAAATGTGGTAAGTTTTATAAAATCTCAGTTAGCAACAGCTAACTCTATATGTTAATTCACTCTATATGTTAAATCTTTTAAAATAACTCCAAATTACTGCTGCCAAAATATTCAGCTATGGTCTGTAACTGATACGTTAGTTTTCCATCCTAAGATGACTTTGTTTGACCTTTATATACGCCCTTAGTAATTCTATTCAACAAATGGAAAAAAAAAAAAAAAGCTGCTAAACATGCAAGCAACAAAGCAAAAAAAGAGTAAAAAAAAATATATATATATATATTAGGGTCACCTTTTAAATAAGTATATTTCCTTTTGATCTTCTAAAGGTTAACTGTAGGATTTCAGTCATGAATACTGTTTCTGAAAATAGTAATCGGCCTGATATGTGATACATTAGACAAATATGGCAAAAGGGAGGCTCCAAAAGACTGTTGTACTCACAAGCTTAGCATCAGTTCAGTAAAGGACTTACAAATTTGTCTTTCACTTGCAGGGAAGTTGTTTTAGATCAACAAATTCAAATGTAGCTTAGCTAATATTTAATGTCCAATCCAACACTAATTTTTATGATACTCTTTCATTTATATTCTCTTAATTATACTTGTTATATTCATATTTCTAAAACAGGCCAACAGCCTGCATCTCTCCATCTTTTAATTTTACAAACTTAGTCTCTTAACTAATGAAATTTGTTTTAAATTCCTTTTGCTTATTTATTTTGAGGTTAAGAATGTAACAAAAGATACCATATCATTTAATTTTATAGGATTATTGGTAGCTATATTTAAGAAGAAAAATTAGAAATCAAATATTCCTGTAAATCATAAATTTCCACTCTGGGACTCTAGTATCTGAGTGAGAATCCTAAAATAGTATTAATACTAACCATTGGCAGGTTGCTAAAACTGAGGTGGCTATAGGCCTCATTTTTAGGAGGGAAAAATGGAATGACCAATAATAGAATAGGGTAATAGGATAACAAAACAGGATAAAATAACAAAAAAGAAAATCCCTCATTATGATTTATATTGAGATATATTTTCTTCTAAATAAGCCTATTCTTTAAAAAATGAGAATTAATTTTAATAATACCAATAGATATTTTCCTGGAAAGAATCTGGTGATTCAACTATCAGAAACTCATTGTAAACAATGAAAACAAAACACCAAGATTATTTCAAAATCCACTTTATTGGGTTTCAGGATTTTTCTCATTTTTTTTCTTTTCTCCAAAACTATCTTATATTATTAAAACCCTCATCATCAGTACTCAAAATACTACTATTTTACTTCTAAAAGTAGTGTAATAAAAAGATGTTCTTTTAAATAAATGTGAGTTTGTCCTCTCAACTGTTTTTATTTGAAAGAACCATACTATATGAATAATTAAAGCTTGAATACAGTAGCTCCACTGCAGAGAAAAATAATTACCATATTTATGTATGTGTTATTACGGTTTTATGTAGATTATTTATTTATATAACATCTTATTTATATGTATTTATATAAAGTCTACTGCCTTATTAAAAATGCACAGAAAATAACCATTTAAAATAATGACTATGAAGACTGTGCAACAGGAAGAAACAGGCTCATAAAAAACAAGGTATAAAGTTATATTTACCTAATTATTATAAACATTGAAATATATATTTGAAATTAAGACTGGAATGTGAATATTCAAAAACAGTAGTTATGTTTCAGAATTAGAGATAACCACAGAAATATTTTTTTCTAAGTGAATTATATTAATATGAATAAGAAGCAAATACAAGATGAAATCTGGCTCCCTGTCCAAAATTTAAAACTTATGGCTAAATAAAAGTAATTCCATTAATTGATATCCACAACAAAGGTAAAATCTCTTTACTAGTGAGGGAAATAAAAATTTATATTGAATTAAAATAAATATAATTTCTATTTGTTCATTTTGCTGTGAATATTAGCATTTTCCCCCCTTTGGAAACAGCAAGTGATTTCTAAGGAAATCTGGTATCTAAAACAAGTTGATAATACGGCCTAATGGACACATTTACTATTTTTGAGGAGTTAGCTGCATTCATTTTTGTAGCACTTACTGAGTACTATGCTTATCCTAGTGGTAAAAACAGACAAGTAGTGAAGTCTAACAAAATTTCAAAATCATAGGTGTTAATACATAAAAAAATCCTACATATGATATTCCATCCACAAATATTTCAGGACTTATTTCTTCAAAAACAAGAAAACAAGGACTCAGGACCATAATACCACATCACACCTAAAAAAAACTTTAAAACTAGGGGCGCCTGGGTGGCTCAGTTGGTTAAGCCTCCAACTTTGGTTCAGGTCATGATCTCATGGCTCATGAGTTTGAGCCCCACATTGGGCTTTGTGCTGACAGCCCACAGTCTGGAGCCTGCTTCCAATTCCGTGTTTCCTTCTCTCTGTCCCTCCTCTACTTAGGCTCTGCTTCACTCTCTCTCTCTCTCTCTCTCAAAATGAATAAACATTAAAAAAATTAAAAAAAAAAACCTTTAAAACGAATCCCTCATACAAATATCCAGTCAATATTCAAACTGCCCCTACTGTTTCGTTTTTAATATACTGTTTGAATCAGGATCCAAATCAAGTCCATACACAAAAGTCTCTAAAATGTCTTTTAACTGCAAGTTCACCATGCATTTTTTTATTCTTGCAATTTTTAGTAAAACTACTTCATATTCTTGCAATATTCAGTAAAACTACTTCAATGAGATACATTCTAAATAAGATGCATAGTTATCTAGTTGCCCCTCTTTTTGTGATGTTGGTAGGCATTAATTAACCAGTGCTGAAATCAGGGATGGGGAAACTATGACCCCACACGCTACATCTACATCTGACTTGCCATCTATTTTTGTATAACATTCTACTAGAACACAGTCATGCCCATTCACTTATGTATCATCTATGACTGCAACCAAAACAGCAGAGATGAATACCTTCCAGAGACTACCATGGCTTGCAAATATTTACTATCTGCTCTTTACAGAAAAAGTTTGGTGACACCACCCCCCCACCCCAAGCATTATTTTATTTTTGATCAGTCTTGCCCGGACTCATCTTTATTTTACTGATCTAATTTTACTGTTCTTTATGAGCCAACTTTGTTCATTTAATATAGTTTTTTTTTTTCTATTTTATGTTATTGTTTCTTGATTAGGCTTAATTTCCTTTTCGTAACTCCTTGAGACAAAAGATTTTGACTTCTTTTCTAATATAAGTATTTAAGCTAGCACATTCTAAGGATGACTTTAGTCATTCTTTCATGTTGTGTTATTATTATTCAGTTTAAAATGTTTAATTTTACATTGTATTTCTTAAGGATTACTTTACAAGTATAATGTTCCATTTCTAGATAGCTAGGAGATTATCTAGTTACCTTTTTGTTACCAACTTCTAAATTCCACTGGGGACAGAAGTCACTGAATAATTTCTAACATTAGAAGTGCATTGGAATTTGCTTGATGGCCCCGCATATGGTCAATTTTGGTAAAAATTCCACTCTGGAAGAATCTGTATTCTGCACTAAGTGCAATGCATGTCAATTAGGTCATGCTGTTTAACCACGTTGTTCAAATCTGCTTCCAAGCTCAATCATGTGGTTGCTGGCAGTTCTCAGAACCTCTCCAGCTGCTGGCAGAGAATTTAACTCATTATGTGAGTGCTTCTATAGGCTGCCTGCATGGCAATATGGCTTCACTCAGAGTGACTGACCCGAGAGAGAGTGAGTGAGCGAAGGAGGAAGGGAGGGAGGGAGAGAGAGAGTGACAGAGAGCACACGCGTGAGTGTACACACAAAAGAGCACTTCCCAAGTTAGAAACACCAGTTATCTTTTCTTTTAGAAACTAATCCCAGAAGTGACATACTATCACTTCTGCCATATTTTACTGGTCACACAGACTAACTTTGGTACAACGTGGGAGATTACACAAGAGTATATAAGTAACAGGAGGTGGCAGTCACTGGGAAGCTTTTTGAGGCTGGCTACCACAGTCCACTCTCTACTGGCTCCCAGTAAGTCACAGTCCCTCCCTACAACATGCAAAATACATTTACTCCCTGCAAAGCCCCCATTAGTATCACCCAATTATAATATCAACTCCAAGTTTAGAAACTTGTCATCTATATCGGATCCAGGTATGGATAAGGCCTTGGATATAGTTTCTTAAACATCTTGGGTATAGTTCCTCTTTATCTATAATCCTGTGAACTACAATATAAGTTTTCTGCCTACCATACACCCTAAATAAAATGGTGGGGCATACAGAAGACAATTTTTTTAGATATTCCTCTTAAAAGGGATGGGGATGGGGTGGGGAGAGAAACAAAGGAGTCAACGGTCCATGGAAATTCTGAAATCCACCTGGGCAAATACTTAAAGTTCCTTGATCAGGGCCTGAAAATGACTCTTTACAACATTGTTTGTTTCCTGAATCACACTTTTTTTCATGAAAGTTAGCACATGTGTGCAGTTGAGTAAATTCTTAGTCTGACCTCTGCTTGTAGAAGTCTCAGAGATCAAAGGCCTCTTTGATCTTAACACTGTTTCTGTAGTCCAAGATGGTAGCAGTTCGTGAAAACACCACAGGTCTCCAGTGGATCTCACTGGAGTCTCATTCCATTAGACAAAAGTCACATCCACAAATGTCCTCTAGATATGTCCTATCTTGGGTTTACGCTGAAAGCCTGAAGGGCAATGCTCTTAAGCTTCTTAGAAGCTCTACTGTTCTTAGAAGCCACATATTGAAAGGAAGTGTGAAGTACACCCTGAAATTCTTTAAAGGCCTTTTGTCTGAACAGTATTGTGAGGTACCACCTTTGACTTCTCTGAGGTCTTAATAAAGAATTTTACAGTTGTACTCTTGGCTTCAACTTTCGTTCATGCTTTCCTGAGAGTGACTTAAGTTTGATCTTTGCTTGGGAACACATCAGAGTTTCAGCATTGTCATCTGGAGAGGCCATCGATCTTCCAAACCAGGAAGTCTTGGCTCCTTTTTAACAGCCCTTTCTTTAGTTTCTCTCTCCCTTCTCACATGTGACTATATGAAGCACAAGAAGAAACCAGTCAGTACTTCCAATATTTTGGCATATCATTCAGCTCATTAGATATTTTTTTACCTTTCAATTTACTGCAATTGACAAATGCTGCTAAACTTTCTGCTACCTTACAACAAAGATCACTTCTTCTGGGTTCCATTAAGATTTTCCTCACTTTCCTGTGAGCCCTCACTGGCAGCCTCCTCAAAGTCTAAAATTGTGCTATCAATTTATTCAAGGCACTTTAAGCTTTCATTAATACTCATAATTTCTTACAGCTTCTACTCCCTGCCTGGTTCTAAAGCCACACCACACTTCAAATTTTGATAAGGCAGCACACTATTTCCAGAACTACCAAAATTAGTTCTTAGTTTTCTTTTATATACTTTTTTGTTTTGTTTTGAGAAAGGGAGAAAGAGAGAATCCCAAGCAGGCTCCACGCTCAGTGGGAGCCCACTGTAGGACTACCACAACCCCAGGACCACTACCAGAGGAGAAATCAAGAGTCAGACGTTCAACTGACTGAGCCACGCAGGCATCCCAGTTACTAGTTTTCTAGTGCTGCATAATGTATCATCCCAAAATTCAGCAACTTAACATTAGTTCACATAGTTTCTGAGGGTCAAGAACCTGGAGCAGCTTAGCTAGGTTGGTCTGCTTGGGGTCTCTTATGAGATTAAGGTCAAGCTGTAGTCTAAGGCTTCAATTATCTGAAAGCTGTAATGACACTGGAGGATTCACTTGTGAGGTCACTCACATGGTTGTTAACAGGTCTCCATTTCTCTCTATTGCCCAGAGATCTCAGTTCCTTACTATATGAGCCGTTCCACAGGCTGCCTGAGTATGCAGTTAAACTTCCCAGAACGAGAAATGACAGAGTGCAATAGGGTGTGTGCACCCAAGATGGAAACTGAGGTACCTTCTATAATCTCATCTTTTCTATTTTAATGAGGTATTATTGAAATGTAACATTAGTTTCAAATGTAAAACAATGATTTGATATTTGTGTATGTTGTGAAATGGATCACTACAAAAAGTCTAGTCAATGTCTGTCACCCTATATAGTTAGAAACATTTTTCTCTTGTGACAAGAACTTTTAAGATCTACTCTCTTAGCAGCTTTCAAAAATGCAATACAGTACTATTAACTATAGTCACCGTGCCATACATTATAACCCCATGACTTACCGATTTTATAACTGGAAGTCTGTACCTTCTGACTCCCTTTATCCTAAAATCTAATCTTGAAAGTGACACATCCACTTTAACTTCTGCCATGTTACTGCCACAAGGGACTACCCAAGGATATGGATACAAGGAGGTTGTCTTGGAGGCTACTACCTTAACTTATATACTAATATGATGTATTTTAAGTTTATGTATATATTCATCCTAATAAGATATTACTACCATTTTAAATAGTCTGCCTTAAGATTTATTCACAATATTTACTTTTGTTAATCTACATTTTTTCCTGGGTCTCCAAGCTTCCATACGGAATAATTTTCTTACCATTCTGAAAACTGCTTTGTATTTCCTTTAGTGCAGGTCTGCTAGTAACAAATTCTATCAATTTGTTTATCTGAAAATAGCTTTTTTCACTATCCGAAGGATCCTTTTCTGAAGGATCCTTTTCTTGGATACACATTTTAGGTTGGCAGTGATTTTCTTTCATCATGTTGAAGATGGTTATTGTTATTTTTCAGATTTCTTCTGAGAAATAATTTCTTTGTTTATTCTTACTTTGAAGGTAAATAGACCTCTTTTTTGGGTATAAGAGGAATATCTTTCTGCTTTTGCTATTGAACATTTTTATTGGGTATGGTTTTGTTTGTATTTTTTTGAGCATGGGTTTGTTTCACAGCATTTGATTCTGTAGCATGTTACCTTCCACTGGTTTTAGAAAATTCTCAGCTATTATCTCTAGCATTACTTCTTAAAATTTTGTTGTTGTTATTTATTTTTGAGAGAGAGTGTGAGCAGTAGAGGAAGGGGGGGGGGGGGACAGAGGATCCAAAGTGAGCTCCAAACTGACAGCAGTGAGACCGACGCGAAGCTCAAACTCCCAAACCACGAGATCATGACCCGAGCCGAAGTGGGACACTCAACTGACTGAGCCACCCAGGTGTCCCACCTCCAATGTTACTTCTATGCTGTTCTGCTTTTTCTCTCCTTCTAAGAGTCCACCTGTATGTATATTAAACTAATGCACTTTGCTCAAAGTGCCTTTGCTTATTTCTGTATATTCCATCATTCAGTGTCTCTAAGCTTCAATCTGTATATATTTTTTAAAGTTTATTTTGAGAGAGGGAGGAAGCAAGAGCATGAGTGGGGCAGGGCAGAGAGAGACACAAAGAATGTCAAGCGGGCTCTGTGCTAACAGCACAGAGCCCGACGCAGGGCTCAATCTCACAAAACCTGAGATAATGACCTGACAGAAGTCAAGAGTTGGACGCATAACCAATTGAGCCACCCAGGTGCCCCAAGTCTATTTATTTCTACTGATGTTATCAGTTAGTTTACAAACTTTCTCTTTGGTTCTGCTTACTGTTTTACCCAAATACTGATTACTTCTTAATTTTTTTCATATTATTTTAGAATTACAGATTTTATTTGGTTAATAGTTTTAGAATTATATTTAATTCTTAACAGTTTTGAAGTCCTTCAACGGTCTTATTTTTAAACATAATAAGCACAGTATTTATTTATTCATATTTATTTTAGAGGGAGAGTGTGCGCATGTATGCACAAGTGATGGAGGGATGGCGGGGGGGTGGAGAATCTCAAGCAGGCTCCATGTCCAGCATACAGCTGGACTACGGGCTCGTTGTCATGACCATAAGATCATGACCTGAGCTGAAATCAAGAGTCAGACGCTTAAGTGACTGAGTCATCCAGGCTCCCCATAAGCACAGTATTTTAAAATTTCTGTCTGATAATTCCAGGGACAGAGAGAGAGACGGAGAATCCCAAGCAGGCTCCGTACTGTCAGCGCAGGGCCCGATCCCACAAACTATGAGATCATGACCTGAGCCTAAATCAAGAGCCAGACGGTTAACCAACTAGGCCACCCAGGCACCCTAAGATTTAATTCTATACCTAAACCACCAATATACACATACAAATTGTTAATATAGCAACTCTGTAGCAGTTCCAAATAAATCCATGTATGGTTTGGTCTACTACAGGTCTATACGCTTGTGTTACCTAATTTGTTTTTTTAATTGTTTCTGGGTTGAAAAAAAAAAAAGATAAATAATTATATGCTCAGAGATTCTGGTCCCCAAACTCTTCCTTCCTCTCTTCCCCCTCCCTGCCTGATACACTATTAAATACTTGTGTAAGATTGGCAGACCTACTTTAAACATTCGGTATTCTGTTAAATGACAACACCGTTACTTTCATAAATGACTTTTTAGTTCCAAAAAGTAAAAACAATGGGTTTGTTTTTTTTTTTTTTTTGACAGAGACTAAGAGAGAGAAAGGGAAGGGAAGAGGGACAGAATTTTCAGCAGGCTCCATACCCAGCATGGAACCTGACACGGGGTTCAATCTCACGAATGTAAAATCATGACCTAAGCCGAAATCAAGAGCTGGAGGCTTAACCAACTGAGCCACACAGGTACCCTGATAATGCATCATTTTTAATGTTTCTAAACTCTAACTGTAAAACTTGTAGCATAGTGGTTAAGAAAACAGGCTGCCTAAGTTTTTAAACTGATGTGACTTTCTAAAAGACCCTGAATCTATCTCTGCCCTCATTTCCTCATCTATAAAATGAAGGTAAGAATACGTACCCTACATTGCTTCCTAAACAAAAATGTGAACTGTTGGAGAAAAATATTTTTATTCAGTTATGCTTAATACATACCTTTCGTGCTATTGGTTCCTGACCTTCCATCAACGTGTACCAGCTGACAAGTTTATTCCAGCCCTCAGTTGGCAACAGTATGTAATCCAATTCATCAATAAGATGTTCCTTAAGTGACTGGGCATCACCATCTGCAAAAGAAAATAGTAAACTTGATATGTAAAAAGAAACAATAGTACATATATTTAAAACTATATAGTGTAACTATGATAGATTACTTAAATTCATGGAGACTAATTTAAATATTTAACCAATGAGTTCTGAAGAAAGCTCTGAAGAAATTCACATATAAATCTACATGTTTCAAAATAAACTGTTGCTTTCAAAAGTTTCAAGGTGTACCAGTAGTCAATGAACAGTGTTTAAGACATAATTTTTTTATTAAGCTCTTAAAAAAAATACTAAGGTGTAATCTTAAAAAAATACCAAGGGATCTGAAAGAAAAGTGTTTCCCCAATATTTCAAGTAGCAGATATTCCTCACGTGGTAAAAGTGATCATTCTAGCATTAGGTGATGAAGGAAATTCAGAAGCAAATCAATAACCTTTTACAAGACTCCAAAGCATATGGGCTGGGAACCATGATGGAAATCAAAAAAGGGCACCTTGAAAACCAAATCATTACTCCAGAAGGCCCATAATCTACGTTCCTCCCAAAATCTAAAGTAGAGGTAGTTGTTCTGATGTCGTTCTAATTCTATAATCATTTTCAAAATTCTGGTTAAATTAAAAACTTACTGCAGGGCAGACCAGAGATCTAGAAGCAAGAGCATGAGTTACACCTGTATGACAGTTCTAATCTTAGACTCATTTTTTATTATCTGGTCCTGTTACCTGAATTTTCAAAGTGCAGAAACAAACACATATACTTCATTGAATTACACACAACATAAAGATTTTCTCAATCTGACCCAGTCTTTTTTTTTTTTTTTAATTTTTTTTTTTTCAACGTTTTTTTATTTATTTTTGGGACAGAGAGAGACAGAGCATGAACGGGGGAGGAGCAGAGAGAGAGAGGGAGACACAGAATCGGAAACAGGCTCCAGGCTCCGAGCCATCAGCCCAGAGCCTGACACGGGGCTCGAACTCACGGACCGCGAGATCGTGACCTGGCTGAAGTCGGACGCTTAACCGACTGCGCCACCCAGGCGCCCCAAATCTGACCCAG
This sequence comes from Neofelis nebulosa, assembly GCF_028018385.1. Taxonomy (NCBI): domain Eukaryota; kingdom Metazoa; phylum Chordata; class Mammalia; order Carnivora; family Felidae; genus Neofelis; species Neofelis nebulosa. Next base: position 54,283,366 of record NC_080789.1, read on the forward strand.
TCTTAAACTAACAAACATGGAAAGTAAAATTGTTGTTAGTAGTATCTCAGTGAGAACACATATTCTTAATTAGACATTACAATATAAAACAAGCAGGAAAAATTCTGAAAAGATTAAAAGAAAGTTATTTATTCCATCTAGCATCAATCTATGGTCAGAGAATCACACTGAACTTTGAGAAAACTTTCATGTAGAGAAGAAATGGTAAAACTCTAAGTTCTATAATACAAACTTCAATCGCAGATGCAAACTAAGCATTAATTTTTAAACTCAGTTTTTTAAAACCTTAGTTGTAATTCTAAATTCTTTATGAAACTGATCATTTGGAACATATTTTCAGAACCTGCTGAAGGTGAAAGAGACTTACACATTGTAAACACCTCTATGCATCATATCCTATGAGACATACTACAGGAGACAACCATGTTATCTCAGTTCTCAAAGCAATCCTGTAAGATAGGTATCTCCATTTTAGGTTAGAAAATATTTTCAGGGAAACTCAGTAACTTTCCCAAGATCATACATACAGAAAACTGCAGGTACTCTGAAAGGTGTTACTACAGAAAACACTGTTAGCTGACTTTTCAAAACAGTATCATGAGGTAGATATCTCCAAATTAATGAGTAAACAGATTCCAGTACTGATTAACTCGCCGAAGGTGACACATACAGAAGACTGTACAAATTGGACTCAAATAGATTGGTTTACTTAAACATCCATTTTCTTTCTACTACTGACAGACTGCCCTCCAGAAAACTTAGGAAAAGAAAGAAAAGTTTAAAAATTAAGACTTTTAAGCTGTTTTCCACAATAATTCAAGAGTTTGAGTAAATGATTTTACTATGTACCAGAATCAAATAGTAACTTTATGTGTAGTGAACAATATTTGTTACTTCTGCAATTACTGACTCATAACTGATACACAATAAATTGCACATATTTAAGGTGAACTATTTGGTCAATTTTGACAGATCAATACAAATGTGAAACCACCACCATGACCAAAATGATGGATAGATTCCTCCCCATTAAAGGATTCCTAAGAGTCCTTTGTAATCTCTACTTTCGTTTATCTAAGTCTACTGTCCTGTCCCCCAAAAATCACTTATCTGTTTCTCCATATTTTGCAACTATAGACTAATGTGCACTTTGTAGTTTTATATGAAAATTGTCTTTTGTTACTACAGGCATTTTCTAGAATCTCATGTAAAAATTATATATAGCGTTTTTGTTTGGCTTTCTTTACACTGCGTAATTATCTTGAGAGCCATCTATGTTTCTACATATTAATACTTCACTGCCAGCACAGAGCCTGACATGGGGCTCAAACTCATGAAACTGTGAGATCATGACCTGCGCCAAAACCCAGAGTTGGACGCTTAACCAACTGAACCACCCAGGCGTCCCTATACTTCATTCCTTTTAATTGTTGAGTAGGATTTCATTATATGGATATACTATAATTTGTTTATCCAGTTAGCTATTGATGGGCATTTGGGGTTGTTTCCAATTTTCTCTATTACAAATAACATTGCTATGCACACCTGTGTATAAGTTTTCATATGGATATATATTCTCATTTCTTTTGGGTAAATATGTAGGAGTGGAATGACTGGTTTCTACGGTAAACATGGGTTTAGGTTTTTAAGAAATTTCCTATTTCCAAAAACAGTGTATAGAAGCTCCACTTATTTCACATCCTTGTCAACACTTGGGTATCATTCTTTTAAATTTTAATCATTTTGATACACGTATCAAACAAACATACACATACACATTTGAAACCTCATTTCTCTAATGACTAATGATGCTGATAATCTATGCAATTATGCAGTTTTTGAAAACTCCATTTTCTTTTGTGAATCATCTGTTCGAATCTTTTGCCTATGTTTTCCACTAGGTTTTGTTGTATTAATATAGTTTCAAGAATTCTTTATTCTGCATACAAGTCTTTTATCAGTTAGGTGATCTGCAAATACTTCTCCCACACTGTGGTTTGTTTTTTCATTCTTAACATTTATCATTTGAAGAAGATTTTATTACTGAGCACAGGTTTTTTTCTTTTATCAGTTTGCTTTTCATATCACATTTAAGAAATCTGCCTAACACAATGTCACAAAGATTTTCTCCTATTTTTTACAATTTATATGATCTGTTTTGAGTTTATTTTGTATATAATGCCAGGTATGGATCCAAGTTCAGTTTCTTGGTTTTGTTTTTGTTTTTTTTTTTTTTTTTGCGAACAGATACCTAAAGCTCAAGTTCAAGCAGTATGTTTAAAGACTATCCTCTCTACTGAAATCCTCTTACATCTTTGTTTAAAATCAATTGACCACATATGTGTGCATCTACTTTTGGATTCTCTAATCTGTTCAATTGATCCTTGTCTCACACTGTATACGAATATTAACTTAAAATTGATCAGTCATAAATGTAACAGCTAAAACTATAAAATTCTTAGAAGACAACATAGGTGTAAATCTTTCATGACCCTGGATTAGGGAATGCATTCTGACACCAAAACCACAACAAGAAAAAAATATAAATTGGATCTAATCAAAATTAAAAACTACTGTGCTTCAAAGACATAAGAAAGTAAAAAGACAATTTACAGATTGGGAGACAATTTTTGGAGATCATATATCTGATAAGGAGCTAGTATCCAGAATATATAAATAACACTTAAAACAGAAAAATAAAAAGAAGCCCAATTAAAAAATAGGAACAGGATCTGAACTAACATTTCTCCAAAAAAGATATATAGACAGCACAGATAAGATACTTAACATCATTAATCACTAGAAAAATACAAATCAAAATCACAATGAGGTATCACTTCACACCCAGCAGGACGGCTATAATAAAAGGACAATGTGTTGGCAAGGATATGTCTGACTCTTGATTTCAGCTCAGGTCATGATCCAAGGTTATGGGATCGGGCCATGTGAGGCTCCATGCTGAGCATGATATTTTCTCTCTCTCCCCCTCTGCCTCTCTCGCTGTCTAAAATAAAATAAAAATTAAAAAGATACAATTGGGTTTTTAAATAATCGTCTTATATCCTATAAACCAATCTCATTTATTACTCCTTAGAAACTTTGTTTTTTGTAGATTCAATCAAATTTTCTGGACAACTAGGCATAGTTACCTGTGAATAAAAGCAGATTTATTACTTCTTCCTGTACAATCTGTATGCTTTTTACCTCTTTTTCTTGCCTTACTGCACTGGGTGGAACCTCTAAGGTCAGCAGAAGACCTAAATGGACACTCTTGCTTTTTTCATGTTACCTGTAGGTTTTTTGTAGAAGCCCATTTTGAGGCTGAGGACACTTCCTTCATTTTATTCTTTTATCTTACATATTATCTTTAATTTTTTTTAATGTTTATTTATTTTTGAGTGAGAGAGAGAGACACAATCTGAAGCAGGCTCCAGGCTCTGAGCTGTCAGCACAGAGCCCAATGTGGGGCTTGAACTCACAAAGTGAGATCATGAACTGAGCTAAGTTGGACGTTTAACCAACTGAGCCACCCTGGAGCCCTGATGTATTATCTTTTAAATATATTTTTCTATATGATACATATATATATAAAATATATATATGTATATATATATGTGTGTGTGTGTGTATATATATGTATATATGAAATGGGTATGTATATATATATATATATCTTACACATACATACCCATTTCATTGTTGGACTTTATTTACTAAACTTCTGTTTAGACAACATACGTAGACAAGAGTTTTCTTTGGATGTCTGTAAGATTTTGGTATCAGGGTAATGATGGTTTCATAGCATGAGTGGGAAAGTATTAGCTTCCAATTTTGGAAGAGTTTTGTAAAACAGGTATATATTTCTCCTGTAAATATGTGGTGGAATTCACCAGTGGCACCATTTGGATCTGATGGGTTTTTCTGTGAAAAATTTTAAGCTACAAATTCATTTTCTGTAATTGATACAGGGCTATTCAGGCAATCTATTCTTTTGGAATGAGCTTTGGCAGTTTCACTTTTTTTCATCTGGTTTGTTGAATTTAATGGCATAAAGTTCGTAATAATTCTTTATTGCCCTTTTAATAGTTGTTGATTCCGAACTGGTGTTACCTCTCGTGTTCTGATATTGGCAATTTTGTCTTTTCTTTTTTCTCTCTTTTTTTTTTTGTTTATTTTGAGAGAGATACAGTGTGCATGTGTATACATAAGAGTAGGAGAGGGGCAGTGAGAGAGGGAGACAGAGAATCCTAAGCAGGCTCCTGCTGTCAGCACAGAGTCTGACACAGGGCTCAATCTCTCAATTTCACGAACTGTGAGACCATGACCTGAGATGAAATTAAGAGTCGGATGCTAGTCAGAAACTAGATATGGACCCATTTTATTATTTCACAAAGAACGAGTTTATTTTTCCTTTTTTATAATTGACATATTATATTTGTTTTGAGAAGAACCAATTTTTGGTTCATTGATTTTTTTTCTCTATTTTTCTATTCTCTAATTTCTGTTCTGAAATTACTTTCTTCTAAGTTTAATCTGTTCTTTTTTAGTTTCTTAAAAACTGTCACTGATTTGAGAGTCTCATTTTCTTTACTGATATATTATTTATGTATTATATAATTATATATTAATACAGTCACTCCAGCTTTCTTTGGATTAGTGTTAGCACAGGTATTACTTTTCTATATGCTGTATAACAAACTAATGCAGCGGCTGAAAACCATAACCCATTTACTATCTCATAGTTCTGTGAGTTACAAGTTCAGGGGGCTCAACAGACTTCTCTATTTAGGGTCTCATAAGGCAGAAATCAAGATGTCAGATGGGCTGATCTCCTAACTAGAGACTCTGGGGAAGAATTTGCTTCCAAGCCCATTCAGACTGTTGGCAGTATTCAGTTCTTCATGATGCCAGGACTGAGGTGGTCTGTTTCCTTGCTGGCTGAGAGCCAGGGTCTCTCTCTGTTCCTAAAGGATCCCCTGCCTTCCTTCTCACATGGCCCCTTCCATTTTTAACCAGCAATGATGTACTGAGTAATTCTCATGCTTTGAATCTCTGACTTCTACCAGCCAGAGAAAAGTCTCTGCTTTTAAAGAGCACTTGTTGTTAGATTAAACCTGGTGGGATAATCTCCCTTTTGCTATACAACATAAATAATCCTGGGAATGGTATCTCATCCTAATTCCCATGCTCTACCCATACTCAAAGGGGAGCTGATTATATAAGAGAGAGAGCAGTCACTGGGAGTCAGTCTTAGAATTCTGCTTACCATAACATGCCATACTTTTTCAATTCTTTTAATCCATTTATATCTTTATATCAAAAGAGGGGTTTCTTATAGACAGTACATAGTTAGGTCTTATTTCTTATCCAATCTCTACCTCTAATTAGGGGTATTTACATTTAATGTGATTATTCATAGAGAAGAGTTTGAATCTACCACGTTGCTAATTTGTTTTGTATGTTCCATTTGTTAATTTTTTCTACTTAAAAATTTTTTAAACATTGATACTTCTCCTCATTATGCATATTTTTCTGCTTCTTTGCCTACCAGGTAATATATTGTTAGATCCAAGACATTATAAATTTTATCCTGTTGGATGCTGAATATTTTTGAATTTCTCTAAGTACTCTTGCATTTTGTTCTAAGATATAAAGTTTGATGCTTTCAGGATAAAAGGACAGGACGATTAATTTTGCCCTATTACAGTGGCAAAACTGTTCGCAGTAGTATACTCCATGAATTCTAAGGCTTTCCACTCTGTTATGAACACTTTATTCTTGGTACTATATGAGCCCCAATGATTGTTCCCTCTAATTCTTTTGGGAGCTTCTTTCCTTGGCCTTGGGTACCCCTTTCACATACATGAGCTAATCAACACTCAGTTGGAGATATATATGAGAGAGACTCTGTATATCTCTAGGTCTCTGTCTCTTTTTGCTGGTCATTCCTATCTGGTACTCTAAACTCAAAACTCTGGTGGCCTGGGTCTCCCTGAATCCCAAACTCTTTCCTCAACTGGGGGGAGTGCCAGGCTCTACATGGGTTTCCTCTTCTGTGCCTTGTTTTGAAAACTGGTATCAATGCAGTAAGCTGAGGCAATCATAGGGCTTACCAGATTTGTTTCCTATATCTCAAGGATCACTGTTCTTTGCTGCCTGGTATCCAGTGTTTTGAGAATCACTGATTTATATATTTTGTCAAGGTTTTAGTTTGCTCAGGTGGAAGAGTAAATCTAGTCCCTGTTACTCCATCTTGGCCAGAAATGGAAGCTCCGGTACTTGTGTTTTATACCCTTTAAATGTAATGAGAGGTACAGAAAACTGGTAAGTAGCAAGGGTTGGAGAAGATTGATGCAAAAATCCAAGAATGTAAACATTTACCAGTGCTCCCCAACTAAATAATCATGCGTCCATTAGGAATAATGTAGCACTATAGTGTTTTAAGATAGTGCTTTCTAACTTACATTCTTCATTTAAAGATGTGAATAATAAACATTTCTTACATAATAAAGGAAAACAATCTGTCATAATACACAGTAATAACTAATTATGATAGAATAATCTGAGTTCATTAAGTCAAATCTATTATACAAAGAAATTTTTTTTAACATTTATTCATTTTTTTGAGAGACAGAGAGAGACAGAGCATGAGCAGGGGAGGGGCAGAGAGAGAGAGAGAGAGAGAGAGAGAGAGAGAGAGAATCCGAAGCAGGCTCCAGGCTCTGAGCTGTCAGCACAGTCAACACAAAGCTTGACACGGGGCTCGAACTCATGAACTGCGAGATCATGACCTGAGCTGAGCTTAACCAACTGAGCCCCAAAGAAATTTCTAATATATCTATTTACATTAACATTTTCCATATTACATACATTTACTATAACATATTCAAATGAACACATTTACAACCTGACTGAAGAAAAGAAATAATGACCTTTGAGAAGTCCAGAGTTATCAATGGGTCCAGGATATACATTTTGATCTCCCATCTGGTATTTGTCCCAGCTGTCAAAGCCAACATATTTTTTCCACTGTTTGAACCAGCGACTATCGACTAGGTACCTGAAAAAGAAAAGAAATCAGTAAAGGAACTATAGGAACAGCAAAGAAGCTATTTTTGATACTTCATTTTATACTACAGTATATGCCTACTTCAAAGGATTATTGAGAATAACTGTAACGTGACTCAGTATCTGGAAAAAGAATATTTCATTTGTGTAAAGTGTTATTTCTACTGTTCTATAAATATCTACTATTTGAGGACAAGTATTGACATACATGTTAAAAAAAAAATCCTTAACAGTACCTCTTAAAAAATGCAGTAACTATTCAATAAAATATTTGACAAGTGAACCAATTCAAATGGTAATCTTAAGAATCAATCAAAACAAACTTTAAAATATAACATGGTAAACTATAAAGGAACATGAAAATGGTTCTTCTGCAAAAAACTTACACACACAGTATGTTAATTTTATATATTTTACTCTATGTTTTTGGGGATAAGGAAAATGGATTATTAAAAGTATGCAAGATCGATTATAATAACTATAACACATTTTTTTTTTTATTTTAAATTTTTTTTTTTCAACGTTTTTTATTTATTTTTGGGACAGAGAGAGAGACAGAGCATGAACGGGGGAGGGGCAGAGAGAGAGGGAGACACAGAATCGGAAACAGGCTCCAGGCTCCGAGCCATCAGCCCAGAGCCTGACGCGGGGCTCGAACTCACGGACCGCGAGATCGTGACCTGGCTGAAGTCGGACGCTTAACCGACTGCGCCACCCAGGCGCCCCTCACATTTTTTAAAACTATAAAAACAATTAGTTTCTTCACTAACAAAATTAATAACAATAATACTGTCTCCATCTGTTTTTCATACAGTAGTAAAATCTGCTGGGGCAAGGAGAATTGTTTTTCTTTTTCTTTTTTGGTGGTTTCAAAAGTGTGGTACCCAAGCACTATAAGCTTTACTTTATTGAAACTGTATTCATCTTATTTTCAAATATCTAGAATTGGCTTCTCATCAGATGGTCAGTGACAGAAGAAGTCAAATAATGGTGTTCTAGCAAACAAAATATAAAAAAAAATCATAAACGTAAAAAAGTTTACAAATTAATTCTGATTATTTTATATCTACTATGAAATACCACTTTGCCATGGACTCATAATTATTTTAAATTCTTTACCAGAAATATTTTCCCCACACTTAACTAGGTTTAATCACAAACAAAATCAGGAGTAAAGGTCAACAAGATGTTTAAAGCCCACAAGTGTACTAACACAGGTAAGCCAAGTTTATTTGGAGACCATCATTATTATGTATCTGTGCTTACCACATGCAGCACTAAGTATAGGAATGAAACCCTACAGTTATATCTGAAAATATCTGAAGCAAATTCCTAGAGAATATTCGTCAGCAGTTTAATTCCCTAAAAATGGGTTTTGGAGAATTATCTATACACTAGTACCCCAAACCTATAGTCAGGACTACGTAACAGAAAGTTCTCAAACTGCAGAATTTGAGACTTATGTGGAGAAAAAGTTCAGAGACTAAGTCCTAAGAAAACCCTGTTTCTAAAATAAATAGATTAGCAATAACTTTACATGTTAAATAATAAAGAAAATTATACTTAATTGTACCTCATTCACTAAACATCTTTTAGAGTGTCTCCTATATCTAAATAAAATTATTCAGATGTTTCATTTGCTTTCTTTGCAAATTAATGTCACACTAAATGGCCTTTCCTCTGTTTCATCTATTTTTTTAATCATTGTGCCAATTTCATAGTATCTTTATTACTTTAATCTTAATCTTTATTTTTTTAGGGCAAGTTCCCTCAGCTTGCTGATTTTGCAAATTGCCTAAACTATCCTTGGCCATTTGCTCCTCCACATGAATTTTTGAGTCAGTTTACCAAGTTCCACAAAAACTATGATTAAGATTTTGATTGGAATCACACTGAATTTATAGATTAACAGTAATACTATAAATAACAAGCGATTTATAAAACTTACATTAAAACTACTTGGGAAATATTACCAAATTCTATTTATATTTAAAAGATACTTCTAAAAGATGGCATTTTATCTGCCAAAGTATTTAATAAATCCTTTACTGTTATAGTATAAGTTTGTACTGGGTAGTATTCATCTCGTCTTTTGCCATAATATTTCTAGTTCAACTCTCAGATCATGAAGTGACTACTTTCTGTATACTACTACTACTGTAAGAGGATACTCTCTCATTTGATGGATATTTATCTGCTTTCAACACTACTTTCAATTAAAAAGTCCATCATATTTCTATTATAGGCTACCTATATCTTATTTGTGGAATTTTGTGGTAATGAAAGATGAAGGAAATGTAGGAAAAAAACAGGAACATCTATTATAGAAATAATATGTAGATTTCTCCACTCTGGAAAAGAGTAAGAAGGTTCCTCAAAAAATTAAAAATAGAAGAACACTACAACCCAGCAATTGCACTACCAGGTATTTATCCAAGGGATACAGGTGTGCTGTTTCAAAGGGGCACAGGTACCCCAATGTTCATAGCAGTGCTACTGACAATAGCCAAAGTATGGAAAGAGCCCAAATGTCCATTGATGGATGAGTGGATAAAGAAGATGTGCGTGTGTGTGTATTTATATATATATATATACACATACGTATTTTCTTATATATACACGTATATACATACAATTGAGTATTACTTGGCAATCAAAAAGAATGAAATCTTGCCATCTGCAACTATGTGGATAGAACTGGAGGGTATTATCCTGAGTGAAATTGGTCAGAGAAAGACAAATATATGACTTCACTCATATGAGGACTTTAAGAGACAAAACAGATGAACATAAGGAGAGGGAAGGAAAAATAATATAAAAACAGGGAGGAGGACAAAGCGTAAGAGCCTCTTAAATATAAACAACAGAGGGTTGCTGGAGGGGTTGTGGGAGGGGGGATGGGCCAATAAGGGGCATTAAGGAATCTATTCCTGAAATCACTGTTGCACTATATGCTAACTCACTTGGATGTAAATTAAAAAAATAATTAAAAAAAAAGGAGGGCACTTATTGGGATGAGCACAGGGTATTAAATGTAAGTGATGAATCACTAAATTCTGTTCCTGAAACCATTATTACACTATATGTTAACTTGGATTTAAATAAATTGAAAAAAATTAAGAAATAGTTCAAAATTTAAAAAAAGTATGTAGACTTCTCAAATATACTCAAGATAATAGTATTAGATGAAGTTGACAACTAAAAAAAATAATATTTCAAGACATATACATAGATTTGTTATACTATAAAAACTTAATCCCTAATCTGCGTATCTGCCAAAATGTAAGACTCCTCAATGTGAACTGATAAAAGCCTACAACAGAATCAGTACCTCTCAACGATTACAAATAAGTGAACAAAGACAGGACTTAGACATTCTCAACAGCACTCATTTTTCTTTCTTTTTTTTTTTTTTTAATTTTTTAATGTTTATTTATTTTTGAGAGAGAGAGGAAGAGCATGAGCAGGGGAGGGGCAGAGAGAGGAAGAGACACAGAATTTGAAGCAGGCTCCAGGCTCTGAGTTGTCAGCACAGAGCCTGACATGGGGCTCTAACTCACCAGTCTTGAGATCATAACCTGAGTCGAAGTTGGATACTTAACTGACTGAGCCACCCAGGTGCCTCTCTCAACAGCACTCTTAATCCTTGGTGTGCTATTAGGATCCAGATGGACCAATTTCAGTTTCTGAGGATTTTTTTTTTTTTTTTAATAGCTAGAACCATTTGTAAAGATTGATTTTTTCATAACTTTTATTCTTAGACTGCTAAGAAAGAATAAAAGTCATGAAATAATAATCTTTATAAACTGTTATAACTTTGATTTTAAGATGAAGTCTAAAATCCTTAACGTTGCCTACTAGGGCTTGCCTGATCTATCTACTCCTACCTACCTATCTGGTCTCAACTGGTACTAATTTTCTTTGTGCTGAGATCTAACTACAAGAACTTTCTTTCAGTTGCTAGATACTCCATTTTTTGCCTTACAGCTCCATCTGCCTAGAATATTCTCCTATTGCTCCCAACATCTATTTAGTTCCTATCATCTTTCAGATACTCTACATGTCACTTTCTCAGGGAATCTTTCCATAAGCCTTTCCCATTTCCTCTCAGTTTAGATTAGGAAAAACAAGATGGCAATATCAGCCTACTAGTTATCAAGACTATTAAGTTAAAGAAATTACTTTTAATAACAAAATAATTAACATTTGAGCTTTATTCTTGGGCCAGGTGCATATTTCTAAGCACTTTAATATATTGGTTCATTTATTCCTTTACTCAATAATGTAGGTACTATTGTAATTTCATAGGCACACAGAAATAACTTGCCCAAGGTTACAAAGTTAGTGCCAGATCTGTGGGTAAAAAATGTGATCATGGCATAGAGAGAAGCAAAGAGACCAATGAAAACAGCACAAAGAAACAAGAATTGGACTCATGTGTATGTGGAACTATGATATATGCCAAAACATGATTATGAATAGTGGGGAAAGATCTGGTTAAATGTGTGGGGGAAAAAATTAGAGCTCTACCTCACATATGCAGTCTGTTCTACTCTAATGTTTGTTTTGAAAACTTGAAAATGTTAAATGTATTTATATACTAAACATGATTAATATATTTGAGGACAATAGCACAAATTTCAGTATATGTTAAAGCACTACTTTAATACACAAGCAGGGCTGGGACTAGGGTAAGGCAGGTAAGATGCCTAGAAACCCTAATAGGAAGCTTCTTCAATTCTGCCCCATAAATGCCTAGATTGCTTTACCATAGTCCTAACACTGACACACACACAAGGTGATGTAGCAAACTACTCAGCTGCACTGAACGGCTTAGGAATGCACAAAGCACACACACTTCAAACCTTCATGTGTGTTATGAGTCACATTTGCCACATCTGCTGTTAAAACTTCTTGGCAGATTCCAGGGGCACCTGGCTGGCTCAGTTGGAAGAATATGTGACTCTTGATCTCAGGGTCGTGAGTTCTAGCCCCATGTTGGGTGTAGAGATTACTTAAATAAATAAAATTAAAAAACAAAAACAAAAAATCCCACAACTTCTTGGCAGGTTTCAGAAAACTTTCCTTCCAACTCTCCACAATAACTCACAAGCTGCAACCCTTTAAATCCTCCTTCTGCAAGTCAACTTCATCATTTTCAAAAGAAAAATGTCATATTTATTATGGTAGTTCTATATTTCTTAACAATTTAACATATGTAAAACTGTGCTATCACTTTTATTATATATATATTTTTAACTTTAACGTTTATTTATCATTGAGAGACAGAGCATGAGCAGGGAATGGGCAGAGAGTGGGGGAGACACAGAATCCAAAGCAGGCTCCAGGCTCTGAGCTGTCAGCACAGAGCCCGACATGGGGCTTGAACCCACAAACCGTGAGATCATAACCTGAGCTGAAGTCAGACTCTCAACCAACTGAGCCACCCAGGCGCACCTATTATATTTTTTAATGTGTCACTGACAAAAATTTTCTGAGTGCTGTGTCCTAGACCCATTTTTCCCATATGCTGTGTTTTTTATTGCATGATTTTGCATATTACACAGTGATTTTTAGGAACACATGCCGTGTTACAACAGAACTAACTGTACAAAAATAAGTTATAGTCGGATTAAAAATGTAAATGTGAAAGTAAAAGTATAATTTTAAAAAAAAAGATAGGAGAAAATCCTCATTACCTTAGAATATAGAAGAGTTAAGACAAAAAGCAAAAAAAGACTGATAAACTTGCCAAGGTTAAAATGAAAAGCTTCAACAACAAAGACACCATTAAGTAAAGAGATAACATACAGACTGGGGAAGATACTTATACTCCACATAACCGACCAAGGATTACAATACATGAAAAAGTCCTTTAAGTTAGTAAATAAAAAAAATTCTTTTAACAGAAAAAGGAAAAAAAAGCAACTCACAGAAGAGAAAGTCATAATGGCCTCTACACATATGAGAAGATACTCAATTTCATCAGCAATGGAAAAAAAAAAGAAACTAACACCGTACCATATCGTTCTGAACCATATCATGAAGCTGGTGAACACAAGCATGTGCACATGTGTCAACAATATTAAGTTGTGGAGAACATGTAGGGTAACAGGAACTTGTATGCTGCCACAGGGAAGTAAACTAGAACCTACTAGTTCCTTCCAACTAGTTTGGATGGTAGTTTGGCAATATCTACTAAAGATGAAGATGTATATACCACACGATCATGTAGTGTCATTACTAAGTTTTACCCTACAGAAACTCTGGCACATATTTACAAAAATACAACTGTAAGAATATATACTGCAGCATAATTTGTCAAGAATGAAAAAGGGGGAAAAAACCTAATATCCACTTTTCATACCAAATATATTACACAAGAATTCTAATGAAAAATACAACTCCATGTATTAATAAGGATAAATCTCAAAACTACAATGTTAAACCAAAAAAATAAGACACATGTAATATAACACAAATACATAAAGATAACAGATATGCACACACAGAACAACTACAGAAAACTTAAAAACATGCCACAAACAGTACATACTATTTAATGACCCATGCATATATTAAAATATATACAGAAGATAATTTTAATAATTATAAAACTAAATAAAATATAGAATTTAAAGTAGTAACAATAACCTAATTCAGGACAGTGGCTCCCTCTGACAAGGGAGGGAAGGGGATGGGACTAGGGAAACATACACAGGGACATTCAACTGTTTCTGTAATGTTTTACTTACTTGCTTATTTATTTATTTTTAAAGTTTATTTATTTTGAAAGAGAGAGCATGTGCATCAACAAGTGGGGGAGGAGTAGAGAGAATCCCAGGCAGGCTCTGCACTGAGGGTGCAGAGCTCAATGCGGGGCTCGACCTCACAAAAGAAGCTGAAGTCAGATGCTTAACCAACTGAGCCACCTGAGGTTTTATTTTTTTAAACTAAGAGATGTGTACACAAGTGTTTTGTTATATTTTCCTTTATACTCTTCTGTCTTCCTGAAATAGGACATTAAACATGGCTAATATTTTCTATTTAAGATAGAATAACAGTTTATATATACGGTATACATATACACACACAAAAATGGAGTCAAATGTATAGACTGAATAATTTTGAGGTCAAAACTGGTAAGAGTTAAGTGACAGTCAATAAATGAAAAGACATTTCCACCATAAAAATAAGAAAATTATAAATACAACTTAGGTTTTTTTTTTACATTGGGATAGAAATATGTACAACAAAATGTATAAAATGCAGTTTGTTTTAGTATTTATTTTTGAAATTGTAGGTTTATGTTATCTCTTATACTAATCTCATATCTTATATGATCTTTTCCAAATAGATAAATTCACATTTGAATTTTAATAAAACGTTTACATAAGTTTTGGAGAATTTTCTTTGGAAAAAGCATGATTTACTTGATTATTTCTAAATTTATCAAATTATGCTTTTGACACATATTAATGTATTCATTCTCAAGAAATTATTTCCTTTGGTAACTAAAGCAACCAGTAAGTAAGCCAGAAAAGTAGAATATTTTTCTACTTTGAGATATTGGGTGATATCTCAAAAGAAAAGAAAAGCACATAAAATATAGAAAGTACAGATTATAACCCTTGATATCTGGGAAGATGATATAAGCAAAACAATCAAAAATCCCAAAATTGACACATATACTGATTTTAAGCTGGTTTAAGTTTTAGTACGAAGTATTACTTTATAGATTTGTAACCATCTAAAATTCATCTAAATACCAATCTGCAAATATCCAGAGAGTCCAAAGTGTAGAAGGGTAATAATAAATTGCTTTGTGATGAATGCACTAATTTAAGTTTCTTGCACAACAGACTCTATATCTTATAGATGAGACCAAAGGTGAAATCTATAGAGTCCTTTTTTAATAATCTGAAGACATCTGGCTGTGCTCCCATATAAAATGCCATGAGGAACATGCACCAAAATATGATCAAAATCACTTTATTTATGATTGAGGCCTCTGGCTGTAGCTTAATCACTACCATTTCCCTCTGTTTCAGTGGGTTACAAGGAACTTCATGAGTGTCTCACCCTTGCACTACCCATGATTCTCCACACTAGTACGCTAATATGAAAATATTTTTATCATTATGTTAATATTATCTGGGTTCAAAAATTAGTAAAGAATATCTCGTGGAGATTAAAGATCTATGGTCTTCAGTCTCTCAAATCCTTCAGAGATAACCCACAATCCTCCAGCATATCTTCAGATAGCCTTCTCTATTTCCAAAAATTTCAACTTTGCCAGTCTAACTCTCTCATCCATTAGGCTGAACAGACAATCTTGCTTCCCTACTTTCTGAGGAAGTTAGATGCCTCTACTTTCTGTCCAACTCTCTCGCTTCACATCTTTATTCTTATCTGATTCTGTTACAGTTTGGTGAAGGATGTAACCCTCTTTAAATCCAAGGTAATTATTTTTGATCCTAAGCTTTGGATTTAATTTCCTTCTGCCTTGTTGGAGACTTACCCCATTAAGAACCCCTACTCTCGTTTCTCCTTGTATCTTACCTTTTTTTTCCCCACTCAGCATGTAAAAAGGGCCAATTCTTTCACCCTTTCCCCCCACATCACCTCCCAACTTTTACACTCATTTCCTTCTGTATCTACTTCCATTCTTCTGATTTGTCCTTGCAATCAAGCTTAAGTTTCTACTCCTCAATCCTCACTTACTCTTCACCCTTGTACAAGAAGTCTTCCTACCCCAAAGAGCCCTCAAAAAGTTTCTTACAAATTCAAAGGATTCATAGTATTATGTACCTTATCAAGCCTTTCTAAAGTTAAACTATGTGAGGGGCACCCAGGTGGCTCAGTCAGTTAAGCTTCTGACTTTGGCTAAGGTCATGATCTCATGATTTATGAGTTCGAGCCCTACGTTGGGCTCTGTGCTGACAGCTTAGAGTCTGGAGCCTGCTTTGGATTCTGTCTCGCCTTCTCAAAAATAAGCAAAAAAAAATTTAAGTTAAACTATGTGATACTACCTTTTGTTTTTTGCAACTTGCGCTTCCTCTGCTCAAATGTTACCACTTCACAGAGTTGCTAATTTCTTCTTCACTCACTGTTCATACTCTCCAATGATATTGTACTTCATACCAATGATTCCAAAATCTGCATCCCAGGGCCAGTCCTCACATCCTTAAGTCATATTTCCAATTCCTACTAGTCCATGTCAACTTGGTTTTTTCATACATTTCAACCTCCAGTCATTAATCATTTTCACACCTTCATGTTTACTCCTTCACTAAGGGTCCTTTAATAAATGTCATCAATAATTTAATTTCCCAAGCCAGAAACCAGAATACTACCCTGTATTCCTCCTTTCCTTACCCTATAACATCTAGTAACCAAGTAACTTCAGAAAAGTACCTTATTTCTGTACCTCCCCTCCCCTATCATTTTTGAGTGGCACAGATTATTGCAATAGCTGCCCAACTTGTCTTTCCACTTTAAGTTTACTGCTTCCAATTTCCCTTCCATTCTGCTGCCACAGACATTTTAAAGACACAAATATGATCATGTTGCTCATTGCTTAAATCAGAATTCTACCACATAACAAAATATAAAAGCCTTATATTTATAAAAAGTTTTGTATAAAGTGCTTTCATGTTAATTAGTTTATAGTTAGAGTAACCTTTCCTTTCTTTTTTTATTTAGTTGATGGGGAAACCAAAACTCAGAAAATGTGACTTACTAATGAAATACAACTCTACTTGCATACATGAGTAATGCAAGTCCTGTTTTTTTTTTTTTTTAATTTTTTCTTTTTAACGTTTATTTATTTTTGAGACAGAGCATGAATGGGGGAGGGTCAGAGAGAGAGGGAGACAAAGAATCTGAAACAGGCTCCAGGCTCTGAGCTGTCAGCACAGAGCCCCACGCGGGGCTCGAACTCACATACCGCGAGATCGTGACCTGAGCCGAAGTCGTACGCTTAACCGACTGAGCCACCCAGGCGCCCCAAGGCCTGTTTTTCATTAAGCACTCTAGTTTTCAAACTCTAAAGTTCAATGCTTTTTTTTAATACATTAAACTTGATTACAAGTCCCATTTAATAAAGACCTAAAGATGTAATAGATGCTTAGTAAAACCACGTACCATTCCCCTCTTTATGAAACAGTAAGCGTTCTCCTAAAAACGGAAACAGTAGAGGGACATCATAATGTTATTACCAAGCTATAAATAAAAAGTGAAATACTTATTCAAAAGGCATAGTTTAACAACTATTAGCCATTTTACGTATGAAGAAAATAAGTATTTTCAAAGTGGGGCATCTTTGGTAAATGTTAGATCTTTGCCTATCAAGAATTTAGTAGAAAAAGCCTGAGTGTTCACACTACGCCTATATGAGAGTCACACTTTCATGTCAATTAAGGCTACACAAAAAGTGAACACCATCTTTCTTTTAGGAGGTTTTCCAGAATGGTAGGTGAATACTAAATCATGGGTGAATTTTTTTTTTCACATCTAATCTCAATTTGTTTTCATGCTTAGTTTTGCTTACAAATTTTCCTACCTCCCGAAATCAGACTGGAATATATATAATTTCTAAATTTAGAACAGAGAAAGAACTAGGCTATAGAGGGTATTATGTTAGGTGAAATAAGTCAGACTAAGAAAGACAAATACGGTATGATGTCACTTACATGTGGAATCTAAAAAACATGAATTAAAAAACAAACAAAATGCAGAATCAGACATATAAATTCAGAGAATAAAGTGATGGTTGCCAGAGGGAAGTACTAAGATTAATTCTCTCGTTTAATGACATACTATTGATAATATCTGGAGGTTGTATGATGAGGAAAATGGGTGAAGGTAAGTGGGAGATACAGGCTTCCAGTTATGGAATAAATAAATCCTGGGAATAAAAGGTACAGCAGAGGGAATATAGTCAATAACATCACAATAGTGTTGTATGGTGACAGATGTTAGCCACACTTGTGGTAAGCAGAGCATCATGTACAGAGTTGTCAACCATACTCGAAAGAAAAAGGACTAGGCCAAAATCTTCTAACATTACTTGCTGTGAGATCTTAAAGAGGTTAGTGCTAAAACCTTTAGATTGTTCAACTTAGAAATGGCAATTCATTTATTCACTCAATAAATACTGAAGGTCTACTACATATATACTATTCAATATTGAATAGACAGCTAGCAAAATAGCCAAGGTCCCTATATTCACAGAATTCAGAGTCCAGTGGAGGACACTAATTAAGTAATTAACATATGTAGTAAAATACTGTAAGTGCTGTGAAGGGAAAGTACTGGAAATTATGAAAATATATAAGGGCTCCCTATTCAGATCAAAGGAAAGCCTCTTTGAAAAAGTAACATTTTAGCATATGAATAGAAGTTATTTCAGAAAGAGTAAGAAAAAAAGCTATCTAGACAAGAGGAACAGCATGTGTTAGGACCAGAACTTTGGGAGTCTGGTATGTTGGAGGAACTGACTAAATGATATTGGAGTTTATAAGGGGGTGGGGGAGTGGGGAGAGAAATGCTAGTCAAGGCTAGAGATGTAGAATGGACTCAGACTGTACAATGCCTTTAGGGTAATAATAAGGATTTTATCCTAAGTGTAACAGAAAACTGCTGTAAGATTTTTAGCAGGGAAAAGACATGATCTGATTTACATTTCATGAAGACCACTGGAAATACCTCACAAGATTACTGGGAGGATCAAATACAAATCAAATCTTTAGTGAGTAAAAAACTTACATAAAGCTATAAGTACTTCAAAAAGGTCTATATTATATCGTGCTAAATATCTGAATGCGTCAAGAAAAACAAATTGTATTGTGGTCTGGACGGAATAGGTTTCAATGGCTCCAAAGTAGCTGGGTCAGTTTTAGGACCCAAAATAAAGTTAATTTTAAGACAGTCGTCAAATGCTGAAAACCTACTATAAGAACTAAAAAGGCCAAGTTTCTTTCTTCTTCTTCTTATTTCTTTTTTTGGTGGTGGCAGGGTAAAGATAGAATTCTATAAGTTGTTTAGTGTTTTTATGCACGCTGGAAGCAAATTTAAGGAAAGATATATAGGGGCCAATGAGAAATAGTTTTAGACACAAAGAAGTTTAAAAGCAGTATGGGGCAATGAGGGAATCTCAGTAGCTGCATTTAGAAAATCATAGAGCTAATGAATGCATAGTTCTTTCTTTTCTTTTCTTTTCTCCATTAGTATGTTTATACTTACAACTTTTAGATAAGCAGTTCCTCTTTGTCTAATACTGACATAAATATGTCATTTATTTTCTAAAAAAACCACCTTTTTCTCTGCAACGTATACGTAAAATAGTAATTCTTTTACCACTTAGAAAATACACAAAAATTTCAGCCTAATTCAACATAGCACACAATTTCAGAAAAAAATATGTATAACTATTTATGCACAATTAGCAGAATAAACAATTCTCGATGCTAATTCACTCTAAGATTCATTCTCTAACTTAATGATATACTATTTAGATTACATTTACATAGCAAGAACATAAAACCATTTTTTTTTTTTTTTTTTTAAATTTTTTTTTTTTCAACGTTTTTTATTTATTTTTGGGACAGAGAGAGACAGAGCATGAACGGGGGAGGGGCAGAGAGAGAGGGAGACACAGAATCGGAAACAGGCTCCAGGCTCCGAGCCATCAGCCCAGAGCCTGACGCGGGGCTCGAACTCACGGACCGCGAGATCGTGACCTGGCTGAAGTCGGACGCCTAACCGACTGCGCCACCCAGGCGCCCCCATAAAACCATTTTTAAGACTAAAGGAGGTATCGATAATATCTAGCATTTTAAGCCATTATAAACCAGATAATATACAGGCTTTTAAAAAAAGTACCAAACTATAACTCAGGATTTCATTGTTTCAGTTAAACTTAACCAAAGAAAGCTACGAAGTCCTTTCAAATAAAACAATGGCTTGATTAATCTCTTTATATCTTCATTTTAAATTTCAAGCATTTCCAACTGATTTTCTGCTTTGCACATTAAATTCATCAGTTAGCAAGAACTAATTTTTATGACCTCTTTTTACATCTAAACTAAGATTAAAAAAGGAACTCAGGAAGGAGGCCAAGTAAAATTGTGAAAGTGAAAAGAAAACCCAGAGAATGGAAGAAAATTTTGCAAATCATTTCTCTAATGAGGGATTTGTATCTATAATACATAAGTTCTCAAAACTCAGTAATACAAAGACAATCTAATTTAAAAATGGGCAAAGGATCTAGATAAACATTTTGCCAAAGAAGGTATACAAATGGTCAATATCCATATGAAAAGATGTGCAAAATCATTAATCATTAGGAAAATGCAAATCAAACTACAATGAGATACCACTTTATATCCACTAAGATGGCTGTAATCAAAAAAAGACATTAACAAGTGCTGACAATGATGTGGAAAAATTGGAACCCTCATATACTGCTGATGGCAATGTAAAATGCGGCATCCACTTTGGAAAAGAGCCTGTCAGTTCCTCAAAAATTAAACATAGACACCCAGCAATTCCACTTCTAGGTCTATACTCAAGAGAAATCAGTTATATCTACCCAAAAACTTGCACATGAATGTTCACAGCAGGATTACTCATAAGAGTCAAAAATATGAACAACTCAAATTTCATCAACTGATGAAGGAATAAGTTCAATGTGGTATATTATCTATACAGTGAAATACTATTCAGTAATAAAAGGAAATGAAGTACTAATACTTCACGGAAGAAGCCAGACACAAATATCATGTATATGATTCCAAAATATCCAAAATAGGCAAATCTATAGAACAAAAAGCACATTAGTAGCTGCCTAGAGCAGGGAGATTTGAGGAGAAATGGGGGGGGGGGCGGGGAAGAAGGGAGCTGCTAACAGTTACGGAGGATTTGGGGAGGGGTGATATTCCAACACTAATTAAGGTAATGGTTGCACAATTCTATGAGAATACTGAAACCCAGTAAAATGTAAGTTTTAAGTGGGCAAACTGTATGATATGTGAATTACATCACAATAAAGCTGTTATTTACTATTAAAAAACGTTTTTAATTTTTTTTTTTTTTTTTTTTTTTGAGAAAGAGAGAGCGCAAGTGGTGGAGGGGCTGAGAGAGAGGGAGACACAGAACTGGAAGCATGCTCCAGGTTCTGAGCTGCCAGGAGAGAGCCCGACATGGGCTTGAACTCACGAACCATGAGATCATGACCAGAGCCAAAGTTGGATGCTCAATGGACTGAGCCAACAAGGCACCCTTTTCTTTCTTTTCTTTCTCTTTCTTTCTTTCTAAGAGTGGAAGGGTCATATATGTGGATAGGATTATTAGGGATGATTCTACAGAAATTGGTGTTGAGCTAGGTTTTGAAGAAAGTCAATGTCAAGAATTAGTAAAATGTACTTGAAACAATATGAATGATGTGTAAAGCCCTATGATGCAGAAATCAGTAAGTAATTTGCAGGAAATGGGAAACACCATCAGTACCAAAGCAGAGCTATATAAGTTAGAAATGAGACTGCTAAGAGACTAGAAAGCTAAACCAAGGAGAGAGCCACAGAATATCCTACACGTTCCTCAGATGGAAAACAGATGAAAGTGCTATTTTGATATGATAAAGCTATCACTTCCTGATTTTAAAACTTGAAAGTATTCTTCTTTCAAAAAGCTGCTTCCATAATATGAGTATATGGCTCAGTTTTAAATGAGCATCATGCACTGTGGGCTTTCGAGTTGACTATCTAGCTTGGGAATCTTTGCTCTACCACTGATCCAAGTGTGACTGTGTACATATAACTCTGTACCTCAGTTTCTCTATCTGCAAAATGAGAACAGGTATAAAGCTCTTAACACGGTAAATGAGTGATAATTTTTGTAACCATCACCATAACTATATGATACATGTAACTATTCAGCTGTACTTCTCCAGAGAATTAAGCTTCTACAGCTTGAAACCCATTCAAATTTATGAATATAAATTTTCCATCTATATCAAACATAAATCTCCTGTGATTAAACTGTTAAACTTGGTCAAGCTTTTTAAACATAAATAATATAAAACAACCCAAATTTTCATATTTCTTTTACTATGATCATTTCACCCTCATCATTTTTAATCTTTTTTTGGTAACATTTTACTCAAGGAACTTCATGCTCTTTTGACTCGGGTAATTAATTTGGTCTTTAATGCTCCAGGTTTTGATTTAACTGGCTCTCTAAAATTTAGAATAGCCTGAGCCACTTTTGGACTTGCTTGTGAAAGTCTTTGACTTCTTTCACGAAGGAGGTCCTTTCTATGGCTGCTTCTGCTACATGATTTTTCCTAACAGTAAGGAATTATCACATTACTATTTGGGTCTTCTCAAAACTAAAAGGAGAGAAGGGACAGCTAGCTCTCCTCCTCAGGGAGAAGAAAAGGTAGTCATTACCCTCCTTTTCAGGGAGGAGGGCTATAAAGAAACCATGCAGAATCTTACTGACGGAGGTAGTAAAGAGTGTTGTAGGCATAACCAAATACAGGTTAATCATACAGAGGTTTTCTGCCTCCTATTAAAATCTCACCTTCTTTTCTTCTTTTTGAGGAGTTATTCTTCATTAGGCCTTCAGATATGTCATTTAAACTGTATCCAAAACTGAGGTTACTTACTACCAGTCTTATTCTATGTTTCTTTAGTAGTGACTTCTGTGTAAACTGGATGATAAAACTGAAAGGAGCTCCTTCCTTTCCCTTGTTTAAAGAATAGATGGGAAAAGAGGGTGGAGAGATGACTTCGATGGAAAAAATATAAGATATAGAGTATGAATTGCAGTAGAAACTAGGGAAATGAAAATAAAAGGCACAAACTGAACTGAGTCAAGAAGAAAAACAACTGTTTTAGTAACTGTTGAAAAACTCTATAAAGGAGCTAAGGGGAATAATGATTTAATGAAATACTATTTGCAATATATTTGAGTAGTGACAGCATGAGGACGTTTCTAATACTAAAGAGATACTGATAATATCTAGTATTTTAAATCATTATAAACCAGGTATTTAAACAGCTCTGAACTCTTCAAAGCATCTATAAAACGAGGCAAATAAGAAAACTTACTCTAAGTATAAAGCATGTACAACAGTGAACGACACAGTGTTAGCATTCAATAAATGTTCGCTAGTGGTGGCATTACCACCTGTGAACCACATGCAAATCAATTGGTTTCTCTGAGCTCAGTTTCCTTACCTATAAGAAAGGAATATAAATACATACTTGATCCTTATTTTAAGGACTAAATCAGATAATGCAAGTAAACACCTTCATTGGTTGCTCTTAACCTTCCCATTATCTCCTTGTTAATATGTCTGATGGCTTCAATTCACTTTTATCAATAATCATGGCTTATTAATGAAGTGATTCTCAAAGTGAGGAATAGAAAAGTGACATTAAACTCATATAATAAAATGGATATATCTAATGACTAATATGGCAAAACTGATTGTTCTCTTTGCAGTAATGCTACTTGAACCATCAGTTTTCAGGAAGATGTTAAAGAGGTATCAATATTTTCACTGTCTTAATTCAAAAGTCTTTTGACTTTGAAAATTCATGAAGAGTTGTTTTTGAAAAACAAAATCACTTGGTAAACATGGAACATAAAATACCAAACTTTCATATTTGCATTTCTGGGCTGGGCTGTTCCTATGGATTCATAGTCCAAAAAGGGATCCTTATGTGTTTGTGGTTTACTATAAGCCAACACTTTTAAAATACAGGCAAGGTAACTAAAACAAAAATATCCTACAAGTTCTTCCTGTCTGCTTGATGTGTTATTTCTGTAAAACTGTATGAGAAGGAGCCATACAGCCTCTAATAAAATGTTACAATTACTGATAAACAATTTAAATTCAAAGTTTCAACAGTAAATCATCTCAATTTCTTTATTTTAAATAAACTTCTGGATCAAAATAACATTTATTCTACATACTGAGTTAATCACCCATTAAACTTTAAATGAATTAAATTTTCAATTTCCAGGAGAAAGACATTACGATTTTTCTAAATACTACATCATATCTAAACTGAACAGTCGGAAAAGACAAGTTGGCAATAAAATGGTAGAATTCTGCTACTAAATATAAAATAGATTCCATTTAAAAAGAAAACATGTCCTTTTTTTTTTTTTTTTTTTTGCCTTTTTAAAGTGGGACATTTTAAAATGCATCTTCAAAATAAGAGGCAGTATAGTACAGTGATTTTAGGGCCTGAGTTAAAGCCCCAGACCACTTGGGTTCAAATCCCAAACTGAAAGGTATTATGCTGAATGAAATAAGTCAGCCAGAGAAGGACAGATATCATATGCTTTTACTCATATGTGGATCTTGAGAACTTTAACAAAAGACCATGGGGGAAAGGAAAGGGGAAAAAATAGTTACAAACAGAGAGGGAGGGAGGCAAACCACAAGAGACTCTTAAATACAGAGAACAAACTGAGGGTGGATGGGGGTGGGGGAGAGGGAAAGTGGGTGATGGGCACTGAGGTGGGCACTTGTTGGGATGAGCACTGGGTGTTGTATATAAGCCAATTTGACAATAAATTATATTTAAAAAAACAAACAAAAAAACAAATCCCAAATATATCTCTGTGTGAATACTCTGAGCCTAAGATTCCTACAGCACTTTCACATTCTAGTGCCCTAGAATTGTAGCAGAGTAAACAAGTTAACATATGTAAGTACTTAAAACAGTACCTAGCAGGTGGTTTTTAAATGTACTATTAGGGGCACCTGGGTAGCTCAATCACCAGTTAAGCAACTGACTGCAGCTCTGGTCATGATCTCACAGTTAGTGGGTTTGAGCCCTGTGTTGGGATCTGTGCAGACAGCTCAGAGCCTGGAGTCTGTTTCTGGTTCTCTCTGCCCCTCCCCCCACTCGTGCTCTGTCTCTTTCAAAAATAAACATTAAAAATTTTTTTTAAAAATGTAATATTATACATCGTGGCCTGACACTAATTTCTTATTATACTTATGTACAAGCAAGATTAATACTTGTCACAAAACTATTTTGTAAAACGAACATTTAATATTTTACATGTGCTAATGGGGCAAAAAGGATAGGATTTTGGGGGAAAAGCCTAAATGTCACTAAACAGATAAATGAAATCACTGACTAAAAAGCTCTGGATCTTCCTGGCAAATAAGGTACATTAACTTTGGACTAATAACTTAGAAATGATTTAAAAACTTATAAGAAGGCTTAAATTAGGAAAAATTCCCTTTCTGGATTTTAAGCAACCAAAATGTAAAAAATATGCTTTAATAATGTCACTATTTCTGCCCTTATTTTCACCAATTTACCAACACTAAAAAAACAGTTTTGCTTTCTGGTTTCATTTCCTGAAAACGATGTGACATGTACCCTAATTTAGTGGTTAACACTTTGGCACAACTAAAATTAACATTTACAGTAATAGTAATGAAAAGAAATTTTTAGCAAGCATTTAGTAAACAATCTGGAGGTTACACTGATTAATAGTGCTCTTCTACATTATAAACTGATTTGTCATTTTAAAGTATTTTCTGTCAGTGTCAAAGTTTCACAAACATAAGAGACCATATAAAATAAAGCCTCAAAGATTTCTAAGTAAAAAGAGTAGGAATGCAAGGAAAACTCTAAAACTGAATGTCTCCTAATGTGAAAACCTTGATCTGATGGGCCACTCCTTGCCAGCGTATTTAAACAAAAATATCATACATATCATGTGCAATGACTCCAAATACAAATTAAAGTTACTCTCTGAAGTATCTTAAACCTACTATAGTTCTTAGGGTGTATACAAGAGTGACACACAGGGACACCTGGGTGGCTCAGCTGGTGACTCCTAATTTAGGCTCAGGTCATGATCCCAGTGTCCTGGGATCAAGCCCTGAGTCAGGCTCCATGCCTGCTAAAGGTTCTCTATCTCCCCCTCCTACCCTCTCTCCCCTGGCTTGCCCACGCTCTCTTTCATTAAAGTAAAATAAGAAAAATTAATTAAAAGAATGACGCAAAATTTATATTTGTAAGTTAGCTATGCATTACCACAGACTGTACATAAAAGTTAAAATCACACATAAAAATTAGTGAATACGACTGGTAGAGAAATAAAATTTCATAAAAATGGGGAAATAATGCGATGATTTTGATATGTAGTTATCTGTTTATTTACTTATATCTCCAAAGAGAGTAGTCCATACCCCACAAATTGTCTTAGTAAGTCATTTAACTACCTATCCCCCTTGAATAGGTTCCTTTATCCCTAATATACTTAACATGTAACATACTTTAAACAAAATTTCCTCTTCTCTCCATGTCATGAGAAGCCACCAAGTATCTGAAGATTATCTTTCATTCAATCTAAACTAAACAATTTTAGTTTCTTTATCCTTAGTTCTATAGTTATTAAGTTCTAACCTTGTTCATGGTTTTCTGAATATCTCCTTTGAGCTAAAATACAGATTAAGAAATAGCATTATAAGACTACTTCTTTACTCCTTCTAATGCAGATCAGTGTCACTTTTATACCTCACTTTTTTAAGAGGTATAACTCTGCATCAATTTTGAGTTGTCACTATAAAATCTAGCATCAAAGTTATAGAATTTGTTCTTCCTCATCTCAGACTTGTGCAACTTATTTTCATCTATAGAAAGTCAGTCTGCAGATTAAAAAAATCATTCACTATTTACAAATAAACAGAAACTCTAGTTTTCAAGCAGAATCAAATCTGTACCCATGCTTACGTGTTAGTTACCGAGCAGACTACTATGAAACCCGTCCTTATCCAAAAGTGCTCACAAACTACTTAATGAAATTTATTCATTTTAATTCCCTTGACCATAACATCAAACATTAGTATTAAACTTTTAAGAATAAACTTATGGTAAATCTTCCATTTTTTCTCATTAACCCAGTTTTTCCAAGATGGTTCCACACATATATGAAGACAATGTTCCATCTATATATAATCCATCTCAGTTATAAAACACCAGACTGGATTTGCCCCAATAAGCAAAAATGACTAATCCAAAGATCTTTTAAAAAGACATTAAAAAGAAATAACTTTTTAACAAGTTAAAAATAAGTTTGAAAGAGTCCCAAAAACATGAGCCCAAGTAACAACTAAATTATTAAATATCTTTACCAGTTCTGTAATTATGTGTACATAATCAAATTTGTACTTACCAAATTATTCTCCTTGAAGCTCTGAATCAAACTGAATCTAAACTATTTCCTTTTTTGACAGGTTTCACCTAATTGCAAATTAACTGCCTTACATATAAACCAAACTGGTTTTTGCAAATCCCCAGTACTATCCTGTTCCTGCATTCTTTTTCCCTTTAACTAAGGAGGGTAATGAATTTGAGAATAAATTTTTTCACATTCTGCTGTTACCTAAAAATACAGGCATCAGTTTCCTTTTCTTTAAAATGAAAGCTTTGAAAAGACGCAAATTTTGGACTTCCCATATTCTTTTAGATCTTTAAAATGTTTTATAATAACTTTGCCAAAAAGCAAAAATACTTTTATTTGAGAAACATTAAACTTTAAAAAGTTTAATGCCCACAATACACATACTGTTCCTATCACCCTATGGTGTCAACACCACCAATTATTACTCAGTATACCAAAAACACACATTAAAGAGAAGTAATAGCCACATGAATAAGAGGCACATTTAAATTTTAGATTTCTATTTCACGGAAGTCCACATTTATCTTCCTATGAGGTGGTAATAGGCTAGGTGAATCAAGAATTTTTAAGCGTAGGAAGCAAGAATTACCTTCAATAATCCACAGACTAAGGTAAACTTGTGTCTCAGGAAATACCCAATTTCCACACAAGAATAAACATGTTACAAGCACTCCAATATGAACAATAATGACGATTAAATCATCCAAAGAGTGTATTTTCTGTTGTACTGCAACAAGTGTATGTTTACACCCTCAGGGATTTTTATCATATAAGCACAGAATGCAGCCTCACAAAGTAGGAAAACAGTACCAAGACTTAGATCAAAGTACTAACATTCAAGTCCCAAGACTGCCATCTACTAGCTTAACTTGAAAATGTCCTAATACTACAGCATTTTATTAGAAGTAAATGGCGGTGACAAGAAAGTAACTAAAATTTAATGCTATCGCATAAACAGATAATATTTCAGAGCATTTCATTGAATCAGGACAAAAACCCCATAATGACACTATTATTGCCCATTTTTCATAGATGAAGATACTGAGGTACAACGATTTAAATTAACTTTCCTCAAAGTCACTCCGCAGGTTAAGTGGTGAAAACAGTGACCTAACTAGGTCTAAATCGTATGTTCCTTCCAATAAGTCATAGAGGAGGTGAAAAAACACTCTAAATTATATACCAGCGATATGGTGACAATGGGACACGAAAATAATGGTTACCACTGTGAAGGGGAACATCATCCTTCTTAATAAACAGAGCACTTGCTCTTCACGCTACACATTCCCGTATCTAAGTTATTCTGAACGCCGCTTGCAATGGCCGACAAGTATTAGAATGTATACACACTTCCTTCAGTTGTTTTAAGGATATCCTTTGGGATTTCATAAGTCTGACTATTAGCAAGCGACTTAAGCCTCAAGTGGACTTATCTACTTTTTGCAGGCCTGCGTTATCCTTCAAACGAGGAGAGGGCTGCGCTTCTAAGAGAAATGCTGCCGGTTTCTACCAAGCCTCCCCGAAAGCACAAGACCACGTGGTACTCCTCATTAGCCTAAGGATCTGTACTCCTATCCCTCCTTTTGACAAGGACCTGGAAACTAGGGTTTCTTTCTCTTAAGTGGCGCCCTGACACATGCCACCTGTGTAGTAGGAACCGCAAACATCCTGCAGCCCGCCTCCCGGAAGAATACGAGCAACAGAATAACGAGGAACTTGAATGCCGACAATGCCGGGAAAAGGAAACGACTGGAGGAGGAAAGAGGGTGAGCTCTTGATCAGCCGCGGGACCCGGACCTGTCAAAAATTCGGAGACTTACGCCAAAGGACTGTAACCTATCATTCGGGAAGGCCTGAGGTGGGAGCGGCACTACGGAAGGAAGGAGGACGGAAAGGAAAAGAACTGAGTGAGTCGCCGTCGCCCCTCCTCTCACACCTCTCAGCGCGCCCCGACAAGCCACGAACCCTGGCCCTCATCTCGGGTCCAATCTTTGCCCCAGCATTTCGGGAGCAGCCCAATTCTTGCTGCCCAGTGCGGCGGCCGCCGGACCTGCCCGCACCTGTCACTAGCGAAAGACACCGGCCCGTAGTTCCCGCCCAGTTCTCCCCCATCCTCCCGCAACCACGGCCACCTCAACGCCTTTCTCTCACCAGGTGTCCCCTTTCCGGAGAGAGGTTTTGAGCAGCGTCGCGATGTCAGACCGCTGGATGTCCAGATCCGCCGCTCCGCCTTCCGCCATCTTCTTCCACTAGCGGTAGCGGAGGCGGCAGCGACGGCGGCGGCACGCCCCAGAGCATTGTGGGAATGGCGTCCCGCGGCCCCGCCCAGTCGGCAGGTCGAAACCAAAAGAGACGTAATGGGGGGAGGCACCTCGGGACAAGAGTCGGTCCCGGGAGCGGACCGAGTGCGCCGCCGTGGTCTGCTGCCCCCCATCGGCCCCCGCCCGTTCAGCATCTCGTCTTGGCCTCCTGTGGCCCGGGACCGCCAGGTTTTATATCTTCTCTGTGGGACCCTGGGTCCTCTGTCTCTAGAGCGGTGCCACCGCCCCGTCCATCCTCGACTTCTGCCTTTCCCTCCCTCTTTCTCACAGACGGCTAAAAACCCTTATTTGCGCATTCAATCACGCTGGAGGGTGGGGTGGGGCGGGGGGCGTGGGGACGGCTAAGATACGGCAGGCAGAGAATTTTAACCATTCTGAGACACCAGTCTTTAGGTTGCTAGTCGCAGAACCTAAGCTCGGTGAAGTTTGGCCCAAACAAAGAGCAATCCGAAACCGAACACTTGGCCTCAGTGCCCTTCTTGGACTCCTTCCTGCCCTCCTACTCCTGTTGTAGGTGGAAACCTTTTATAGGCTCTTTGTGACGCCTCCCCAGGCACACCCAGACGCCAAACTGCAGTGAAAAACACGTTCCGATTCCTCGGTGAACAGGGTGTGAAATATGTATCAAATAATGCCAGATACTACAGAGGAAGAAAACGTGCAAGAAAGCCTGTATCTTCGATGTTATAAAGTAACATTTTCTTGACCACACCTTCCCAATGTGTGTATATCTGAAATATGTAGTAATAGCAGCTTTAATTATAGCCAATTATGTTACAAATGGGGAAATCGAGTATCAAAATCAAATGCCAAGGTCACACGGTAAGTGGAGAGGTAAGTTCATAACCCAGGTTCCAAGGCCCACGTGCTATCTGTCCACCAGAGCACGCTGATTACCTCTTTTTTTGAAATCCTGACCTGAAATATAAACTGAGCTGCACTGGGTTTGTGTGTGTGTGTGTGTGTGTGTGTGTGTGTGTGTGTGTGTGTGTGTGTGTATTTTAAACCTCTGAACACCTAGTGGCTAGCGTGTGTGTGTGTGTGTGTGTGTGTATTTTAAACCTCTGAACACCTAGTGGCTAGCATAGTGCTACCTAACATGTAAGAACCACCTAAATATTTGTTTCAAATGAATTGTGGCAAAACTGCTTGAGTGTTTCCAAGCATGAGGTCCAGAAATTTGGCTTTAGGATAATGTAAATGATCTGAAAAGTCTAGAAGATGGATAAGAATTCCTGCATGATCTCCCCTTTCCCATTCTTAATGTCTACCCTAACTCATTTGGTGGGAATGTAATAAAGATGAATGCAGTTATGCTCACAAGAAGTACTGAGCCCTTCTAAATTAACGTAGTGTATACTGGCATTATGATGTGTTTGTATCAGCATTATGATTGCTTATTTTCTTCACAATACTATTTTGCATTATCATGGCATCCTTGATTTGAGAGTCTTCAGACTTTGAAGCTTCCAGTTACTGCTATTTCTTATATTATTTGACTTTCTTTATGAAGGTTAAAAAAAAACTTTCCCTACCCATGAGTACCATCAAAGGGTCACATTTCCCCCCTCCCCGCCAACCCCTAAAAGACAACAAAGTAATTTTCCAAGGGGAAGCAGCATGATATAGGAATATTGGAGTCATGAATAGGAGTTAAAACCTCACCTCAACCTCTAGCTCCAAAGTACTTAACTTTTCATTTAATCATAAAATTAGGAATAATAATACCTATCTTAAAGGATTTTTATGAAGATTAAATGGAACATTTTTATTGCCTGGGACATAATAGTTAATCAGTAAACACTAATGTTTACCAGTGACAGGATGAATTGTGTAGTATATAAATTATATCTCAATAAAGCTGTTGAAAAAAATTTCACAGACTTCGAAATCAAAACCATGCTATCATTTTATAAACATAGCTTCCATTGATTATTATTTCTATTTGTTTATTTTTGAGAGACAGAGACAGCATGAATGGTATTTTATAAACATAGCATAATTGAGAAGTGATGCCTCATGCACACTATTCAGTTTTCTTTCAAAGAAAATGCATATTTGAAATGTTGAAGCCTATAACCATGCAGCAAAGTAAAATAATCTTTCCATTTGCACCATGTTCAAGACAATGAGTTAACTGGAACATACATATGTAAGTTAAATGTTAATTTGAATTATACATTAGATTTATGAGGTCATTTTGTAGCCCTAATTAGTTGCCTTTGGAGGCAGGAAAGAAATAACAATTACAGTATTTTATTTAATAAGCACTTATAGAGTTCCAAGACCAGTTCTAAGCACTTTAAAATATTAACTCATTCCTCATAGCAACCCTGTGACATAGGTATTATTATTATTTCCATTCTGTAGAGAAGGAATTGAGGCAATTGACAGAACTAAAATTTGAAACCAGTCTAGCTCCAAAATCTAGAAGTTTTCGGTAAGTTTAAATTTTTCTACCAATCTTTACAATCTCCTCCCCCCCCCCCCCCGCTTTTTATTGAGAAACAATTGACTTGTATCACTGTGTAAGTTTAAGGAGTATAGCATGATGTTTGACTTACACGTATTGTGAAATGATCTTAATTATAGCAGTCAACTTTCTAACACCTCAGTTTACTAATTTATGGAAATTCTGCTTGTTTTACTTATGCTTCTATTTTAAATTATGAAGAGAGATAAGATATTATTCATAAACATTGAATTGGTTAAAGTCCTCTTCCTTTCTGAATGAGCAGTAATTGATGAGAAATGTAACTTTCTCTTGAATCATACAGATAAATGAATATAAGCCAGGACTTACATTGCTTATTTGGAATCAGTGTCTTGATGTTTCCCTTCAGTCAACTTTGTAAGAGTGTACTATTTGCTTGGTGATTATCATTACATTTTCAGACTCTCTGCACTTTTCTTGTCCACTAAAACCTTAACCTAGGGCTTTGAGAAGGGGAGAGGAGTATGCTGAGAACTTAAGAAATGAGGCTTGATACAAATCAAGTGTACCTTACATAAAGGCAGAGTAGGCTTTGAAATTAGAGATACTGTAGGAAAGGTTCCTTGATCTTCTGAATAATTCCCCTCTCTACTCACTGATGTTTATATGATCCCTTTCAGAGAGTTTCTTATACACGCCGATTAAAAGATAGGACTTCAAATGTAAACCTTTGGGAGAGAGTGAGGTTTAAACCTGAGGTTTCAAGTGAGAACCAGTTTTCAGCCTGGGATACACCAGAGAAAGAAGAAAAAACACTGTGTTTTTAAATAAAGTGGAATGGAAGAAAATACTGAGAAGTCCAAGACAAGTTTTGCCTACTTCACAGTATTGTTTGGTGCTGGCTACATGAGCCTAAGGAAGAATCTTCCAGAATGAGCACATCCCTGAAGAGAACAGTGATTGATACCTTGCTGTCTTTATTTCTCAAGTCTTACTATCTTTAGTCTTCAATAAGCAGTGTTTCACTTTTTCTTTCTACCTTGTTCTTCCTCTACAGTTATTTCCTCTGATAACTCCCTTTCCCTCCAATTTTATTCACTACTCTAAACCCTTTATTCTTTTCTCTTTTGTAATTTTATAGTTCCCTTCTCCCTTTACTGGCTCTCTAAATAGCTAAAAGGCAGTGGAAAGGCGGGGGAGTAGTGCAAACACCAAAACAGCATGTAGTAAAGTGCTTAATCTGTTAATGATGTGAAACTTGAGATATGAGTAAAAATTGTTAAGTGCCATTATAGTTTTTAAAACTTAAAAAAAAAAAGTCTCCTTATTTCAGATAAACGTTAGGTCCTGATAAAGAGAAAGAGAAAGTAGTGAAATGAATACACCGTCTTGTACAAAGGACTAGTATACATGAATTTTGAGTTTGGCTCAGTGCCACTAATTAGCTGGGTAACCCTGGTCAAGTCATTTAATCTCTGTAAACATTAGTTTTCTCATTATAAAATAAGGTGATTAGACTCTTCCAGGACTAAAACTCAAATGCTTTCAAGGGTTAGACTATGTAACTACAAATGGGTGAAGCAAATCTGTTGTAAGATGGTACGAAGTTGTGGGAATTCTAATGAACTGTCTGCTCCAATGAAAGTTATTTAAATTAAAAAAATTAGAAAAAACAAAATTATATCTCCTACCCTAAAAGATCTGGAAAGTCACATTTTAACATCAGCATGAAGTCTAGGAATTTGATTATCTGACTTGCTGCTTGATATTCTCTTTTTGGAAGCACACACAAAATGCTCTGAAAGCTGACACTACCCTGAAGGTTGATGTCAGTCTACCCATAGTAGATACTCACTGAATGGTAATAGAACTAAACTGAATGAAATCAGTAAACAAATCAGATAGTCTAATCAGTCTAGAATTCTATCATCAACAACAAAAAATCCTTAATACACATAGTACATTCTATGGTTTGTAGGAATTTTTAAATGAAATGTACTTGCATGGTGGGAAACTATTCCAAGAAAGAATTGGGTTATCCTATCCAAGCAAGAGTGATATAGATCGAATCAAGGTTGCTAGTAGGGATAATCTGCCTGTTTTATACTTTGTTATTTATATTTACTGACAGATTTCAAGGTTGATAAAGAACCACTTCATGAAAAAAAAAAAAAAAAAGAAACATTAAACAGCCTCTGAGTCCTTTCCCCAACTTCATAATAATGAATGAACTTTAGAAAGCAAAATTATTTTAGACATGCTGATTTTTTTGTCTTAAAAGACAAGTTAAATCAGAACAAAATATTGATCTTTATATACTTGATTGTTTTTACTTTATATCAGTTTTGTGCAAGAGTTTAAAAATGTTTTCTTTAATGCTTATGGATTTTGGAAGTCTACACATCCAAAGTGAAGGAGATAGTTGTGTAATGATCTACTGATTCTGTAAGTATATAGATTCCTGAGAGATTAACTTTGTTTTCTCCCATGAGAGGACTGAATTATTCAGATTTTCTATTTGGTCAATCCTTCTCTTCATTTTGGCTTAGATAGCAAAAAGATTTAAACTGCTTACAAAGAGTCTTAGAACAATATAATGGCAGGTCTTAAAGAATGCATCTATGTTCCAGGAGTGATGTAAACATTAAATGAGGCATTTTTCATGATGTTGTCTTCCAGGTCTCTAAGCAATAGGGCACTATAGACCCTATTAAGGGTCTGTTAGAAGACCTCAATGAGGAAGATAAAACAAGTCTAGTGATTTTATAAAATATTTACCATTGCTTTTTGTTGCTAGCCAGTATACTTCTGTCTAGGCCCTTTTGAACTATGTCAGTTATGGATTTCTAAAATTATTAGTGGCTGAATGCTACTATATAATATGTTTGACATGATTTCTATAGTATGGAGGAAAGGAAAACTTTTCCTTTTCATGAGATGTGTAGGAAATAGTAATACACCTCCATACACATTTTAACTTAATGTTTATGGAAATGTTTATAGAATAGAGTGGAAAGATTATACATTTTGGAATTGGAAAGACCTATATGTGAATGGCCCACTCTGCCACTTGCTAGTTCTGTAACACTGAAAACTTTAGTTTCCTCATCTGTAAAATGGGAATAATAGACTTATTTCATAGGATTCAGTAAAATGGTAATGAAATCACAAATGTGAAACTTTAAAAAATTTTTTAATGTTTATTTTATTATTTTTGAGCGAGAGAGCGACAGAGTGTGAGTTGGGGAGGGACAAAGAGCAAGAGGGAGACACAGAATCTGAAACAGGATTCAGGCTCTGAGCTGTCAGTACAGAGCCCAACATGGCGCTTAAACTCGGTAACAGCGAGATCATGACCTGAGCCGAAGTCGGGTGCTTAACTGACTGAGCCACTCAGAAGCCCCTTGAATGTGAAACTCTTAATAGTGCTCAGTGTATAGTACCATTTACACATGAAATATTTGTCCCTCTTTGGGACAGTTTGTCTAGTAAGACAAATGTCTAAACAAGTTCATTAAGATCACAAAGCTGCTATGCAATAATTAAAATGATTAAGCAGTTGTGTTAAAATTAATAGTACCCCATATCAAAGAAACCTAATCACTAAAGGGGTAAGAAAGATAATATTAAGATTCCAGCTTTACTCACAGTCTTTTCTGTGAAGGTATTCTGAAGGATAAAACAATGTACTTGGAAGCAATATAACAGAAAAATATTACTATTGTTATGAAGTTCTCTAATTACAAAATAGGTACATAACATATCAAAGACATGTGTCACAGTCATCTTACCCATGGACTGACAACACCGAAGGCAGAATAACGGCTCCCCAAAGATGTCAGTGTCCTAATCCCAGAACCTGTGAGTATGTTACCTTACATGACACAAAGGACTTTGCAGATTTGATTTAGGTTAAGGACCTTGAGATGGGAAAATTATCTTCCATTATCCATTATCCATTAATATAATCCCAAGAATCTTTAAAAGTGGAGAAACTTTCCTGGCTGCGGTCAAAGGTAAATATGACAACAGAGAAATCGCTTTGAAGATAAAATAAAGGGGCCATGAGCTGAGGAATGTGAATGGCTTCTAGAAACGGATGAATTCTCTTCTAAACCCTCCAAAAAGGGACAGTGTTGCCAATGCCTTGATTTCAGTCCTGTGAGACCTGTATTGAACTTGTAACCTATAGAAATATATAAGATTATACATTTATAATGTCTCAAATCACTAAGTTATGGTAATAGTATTTCTATTACTATTATAGTAGTAATAGAAAACTAAAACAGGTAGTAGATCAGCCTACCCTAAGGAAGTTGAGACAAAATCATTTTAGACCCAAAATGACCAATTTGTCTGTCTACTATAGCAGTACACAGATATGTCTTGGATAACAATGATAAGAAATTGGGCTCAATAAGATATATTATCCGAACTGCTAGTTGACAAAAGTATGGAAGACATTTTTAGAGATGAGCTCTAAAACTGATACAATACAGTGAGCACCTGGGTGGCTCACTCAGTTAAGTGGCCCATTTGATTTAGGCTCAGGTCATGATCTCGGGATTCACAAGATTGAGCACCGCGTTGGGCTCTGCCCTGACAGTGGGGAGCCTGCTTGGGATTCTCTCCTTCCTAGCTCTCTTCCCCTCCCCACCCCCTCAAATAAGCATTTAAAAATAATAATAAAACTGATACAATACATAAAATAATAGCCATACCAAAGTCATCAGCAATTATGAGATTATTTTAACTCTTCAGGTAATGTCACCAAATTCTTAACATCAAATGATAATAAATACCCATCAAAGGTGAGGACCTGGAGCTTATAAATGTGCGGATTACACTTCAACTGGCCAGATATCAGCCAAGGATAGAAAATAGTAGATCCTCAAACAGCTTCTAGACATGTTGCAGTGGAATAATTATTGACTATGCAAAAGAAATGCTATCCAGACTTACTAATAGAGACTGAATCAGTTCAGGGAAGCTAAAGCAGCTGTTAGCCAACTTCATGATTACAATCAGAGGAAATTGAGTCAAGCTGACTTATGAGAAATAGAGCTGTAAGTATATATAGAGCTAGATAGTACTTATGCCTACTAGCCAAACTACAAATCAATACATATAGCCAAAAGTTTCCTTCCTTCCTCCCTTCTTTCCTTCCTTCCTTCCTTCTTTTCTCCCTCCCTCCTTTCCTTCCCCCTTCCTCCCCTACTTCCTTTCTCCTCTGTCTCCTTCAGTTGCTCCCTCCCTTTCTTTCTGCCTGTGTCCTCAGGCATTTATAAAACCTTATGTGGACAGTGGTTCCCTTGTAAGTACTTACTGAATGAAATGTCTTTGTGGGCAGGTTAAAACTAAGAGTAACCCTCAGCTCTACTGACTACTTAAAGTGGTTGATAGGAAATAGAAGTAGATCAAGGTAAGAAGACAAAAACCTTGCTTTTAGTAGGGCAAGGGCTGAGTGCTTTTAAGTAATGCCCTTTAGACTCTATATCCTGTAACTGCTTTTCAATGGCTCATGTAAATGGCATTGCACTGTGAGTTTTCAGCCTTTTCAGAGAAAAATGAATTTCAAACTTTTTTTTCTTGAAGTAAATTAAAGGGAATTAGAAAATTAAAACTTCAGAACTGTCAGCCTTCTAAAATAATTTCCCCCAAATGCTTCTACTGTTAAAAAGGTTTGCATTTTCTAGCTTTCTATTTTCATGTTGTGCAAATTAATTCAGAAAACAATAAAATTTTATAGAGATGTGAACACTTTTTCCAAGTTTGAAAGAAGTTTAAAACTATGTTAAAGAGAATAAGTCAGTTTTTAAAAATGCAGAAAGATTCTTCAATGGGAAACTGTAGGAAGGAAATTTTTACCAATGTTGAGTCTATTACATATTTGCTATCATGACATCCAAGAAAATTTATGATAAAATCAATTGAGGAATTTTTTAAGATATTTCCTTAAAAGCTAGAGAAATAGTATTCTCTGATTAAGAATAGACTTGGGCACCCCAAATTAAATTCTAGTGCTCTTTGCCTCAAAAAAGAGAACTCTTAAATTAGGAAGCAGTGTATCTAGCAAGAGAATGCTACTCTTCATCTGAACTTAAAAGGATGATGGAACTCAGTTGGAATTTTCTCTTCCTTTTGGCTGCCTAGAGGTATCACTTATCCAATGGACTGTTAATGGCTGGAGGGTTAAAAAAGGAAATCATCTTAGCCTAAGGTAGTGTTTCTAAGGTAGTGTTTCTAAAAGTGGAATCTCTAGATAAGCTGTATCACAAAGAGTTGAGGTGCATTTTAATATGCGGATTATTCGGCTCAACTCCAGAGCTGAATCAGAATCTCTGGTAGATAAAGTTTAGAATTCTGCATTTTAACAAGTTCACTGGTGATTCTTGTGCCTTCCAAAGTTTGCGAAGCATTAGTCTAAGGAGATAAGTTGGCTTCTTCAATTAATTTTGCCCAAATTCAGGCAATGGCC
The DNA here is from genome assembly GCF_028018385.1 of Neofelis nebulosa. Lineage (NCBI taxonomy): Eukaryota > Metazoa > Chordata > Mammalia > Carnivora > Felidae > Neofelis > Neofelis nebulosa. Next base: position 54,321,896 of record NC_080789.1, read on the forward strand.
TGTGACAAGAGTGAAATTATATCGTAGCTGTGGGGCTGGATTGTTCATTCTTGATAGAATGATCTCTCCCTAGCCCTCTAGGATTATTTAATCTCAGTAAATTAAATGAACAGCTCTAGTATAACTCACATACTGTAACTGTTATCGTTTCAAATAGGATTTTTTTCTTTTTTAAAATATATTTTCAATAAAGATATTGGCTTATCTCAGTGGACTGATTTAATATTCAATAATTTCTTCTATTTGATGTCTCTACATTAACCATGTATAGTCCCTATCAGTTAAAACACAATAAACTGTTAAGAATTGTGTATTCAGTTGGTGACAAATATTTTCAGTAAAAATGTAAAAGTAATTAGTTTTTATAGTAAAAGAGAAGTACTGTATAAAAAGACCTAACTTAAGATTTAGGCCATAAATGGTTAAATATAAACATAATACAAATATACTATACCACATAGATATTTATAATTAGAGATCATTTTTAGCAGAGGGAATGAAATACTTGTATAGTGAACCACACATTTTTCTCTATGACAATTTAAATGTGTAATAAGTTATAGATTCTGTACCAAAACCTTGGTAGCTTTACATTTTTAAGGGTCATAGTCTTTGTTACTGCATAAGGATTACCACACTAGAAACTCTTATTATTAAAAGGTGATTTCATTCTGGAAGCACTGAAAAGAGACTTTTCTATAGGCTGCTGTCATCCCAAAACTTTAGATTCTTCTTGACCTAAGAATCATGTAGGGGATATGTAAAAATGACACATTCTTTAGTACTTTAGTACTTGATTTCTACAGAAAAAGAGTGCAACAAAAATGAAAAATGAGCAATTATTCTTTTTATTGCTAAACATTCTCCATTTTATATTGTGGCAATGGATACCTCACCCCTATCCTACCTACCCTACCTCAAAATGAGCTTAAGTGATCTTTTCTTCCTGGGCCCATTTCTCTTCTCATGAGTACAGCATACTTAGGAGCAGTTTAGGGAACATGACTTCCCTAAAAAGTACTGAACGTTCCTATGTATTGGTTTATGGAACTAACTCCTTCCTTCGGACTCTCCTGTTTTAACAGGTAAGAAGGAACATAAAATGAGAACCAAAGGAGTCTTGAATAAAAAACCAGTTATTAGATAACACACAGAGACGATGACAATGTAAACATGGCTTTTAAAATAAGAATAGTTAAATATAATTAAGTTTAGGAGCAAAACATCTAGAAAAATATTATTTAGAGATGTACTTTCCTTAATTGGAAACAGATGGAATTGAAGGATTTGTGTTAATTACAACAGAGATTCCTTATTTAGAAATTACTGCTGAATAATTTGGGGAATCTCCTTTATTAATGATATTTAAAACTGTAGTTGAGTGTTTCCCTGTTTAAAGTCAGGACTTTGGGGGCACCTGGGTGGCTCAGTGGCTTAAGCATCTGACTTCACCACGATCTCACAGCTCACGAGTTCAAGCCCCACGTTGAGCTCTCTGCTCTTAGCGCAGATCAGCACTCTCCAGATCTTTTGTCCCCCCACCCCTCCCCTGCTTGTACTCTCTCTCTGTCTCTCTCAAAATAAATAAAGCAACTTTAAAAAATTAAAAAAGAATAAAGTCAGTCCTTTGGATTTGTTACCCTGATGTCAAATTCAGCCCTAGGAATCTATAATAAATATTGAGGCAAAAACTTGAGGTACATTAGTACCTCAAATAGTAAAATACAAACTTGGAAAGGACAAAGAAAATTCAAGATCAACTATTTGAGAATGAGAAGTAAATATTATTTAAACAATATTTAAAGTGGGCAATATACATGAAGGTCACTCAAGGGAACACTCTAAACAAGTGCGTGCCTCGAAATGACACATGGGGAGGAAACAATCTGTGAAAAGGTCAATTTGTACAGTTGGAACCAAATGATCTTAGAACTTAATGGACCTGTAGCAATCATCTGGTTTAATTTTTACCTTTTCAGTGAGAGAGGTTGTGACTTATCAAGATAATAAAGCTAGTGAATGTAGAGCCAGGACTAGCATCCAAATAACTGCTTACTTCAATCCCCTTGCTGTAGTATCACAATAATTCAATAAATCACTGTGTTGGTGCTGGGGATTCTTAAATTTTTTTTTTCAAGTTCATTTATTTTTGAGAGATGGAGAGAATAGAGTGTGAGCGGGGGAGGGGCAGAGAAAAGGGAAACAGAATCCAAAGCAGGCTCCAGGCTCTGAGCTGTCAGCTCAGAGCCCAATGCAGGGCTTGAACTCACTGACCCTGAGATCATGACCTGAGCCGAAGTCAGACACTCAACTGACTGAGCCACCCAGGCGCTGCTCCTTTGCTGGGCGTTCCTAATATAATATGACTCGACACTAAATTGGAAACTTACCAACAATGCCAAAAGTCACGATACTCCCTATGTCAGAGATTGCTTACTGTCCACTAGTATACACATATATATTCTGCTTTTCTTCCATAGCAATAGAAGTTTCAACTGAACACATGGCCACACAAAGAAACCATGGATTTTTTTTTCTTTAAAACACTGACACATAATTCCCATGCTATACATTGGACCCATTTAAAGTACAATGCAATAGTTTTTAGTATATTCACAGAGTTGTACATCTAACACCAAATCAATTTTAAAATATTGTCATTACCTTCTGCTGAAACCCCATATCCTTTAGCTGTCACTTCAACTCCTCATCCTTCAGCCCTAAGCATCCACGAATCTATTTTCTGTGTTTATAGATTTGCTTATTCTGGACACTTCTCATAAAACCAAACAATATGTGTACCTTTGTGACTGGCCTCTTCGATTTAGCATAATGTTTTCAAGGTTTATCTATGTTGTAGCATGTATTGGTAGTTCATTATTTTATTGCTGAATAATATTCCGTTGTATGGATATACACATTAATTTATCCATTAATAGTTGATGGACAATTGGATTTCTTTTTTTGGACTACCATGAATAATGCTGCTATGAACATTCACATATAAGTATTTGTGTACGTTTTCATTTTTTTGGGTAAGTACCTAAAAGTGGGATTGCTGGGTCAAATGGCCACTCAGCGTTTAAAGAAAGTCAGACTTTTCCAAAGTGGCTGCATCATTTTACATTTGCTACTAGTAATCCAATTTCTGCACATCCTTAGCAATACTTGTTATTATGTGTCTTTTTTTTGTTATTGACACCCTAGTGGGTGTGAGGTGTTATCTTACTCGGGTTTTGATTTCTATTTATTTATTTTTGAGAGACAGAGAGAGACAGAGAGAGACAGAGAGAGAGAGAACACAAGCAAAGGAGGGGCAGAGAGAGGGAGAAGAGAATCCCAAGCAAGCTCCATGCTGTGAGGCAGAGCTCCATGTGGGGCTAGAACTCACAAAGCTTGAGATCATGACTGGAGTCGAAATCAAGAGTTGGAGGCTTAACTGTCTGAGCCACCCAGGTGCCCCTTGACTTCTATTTCTTTAATGGCTAATGATGTGGAGAATCTTTTCATTTGCTTATTGGTCATTTGTATATCGTCTTTGGAGAAATATCTATCCAAATCGATCCTTTGCCCATTTTTTAGTCAGGTAATTTGTCTTTTCATTATGGGGTTGTAAGTGTTCTTTAAATATTATACATACTAGACCTTTATTGGATAGATAATTTCCCTCAAATTTCTCCTATCGGTTATCTTTTCACTTTTTTTTGTTGGTTCCTTTGAAGCAAAAGAGTTTTGATTTTTGTCATGTTAAGTTTTATCTGTTTTTTCTCTTTTTTTTCTTTTGTTTCTTATCCTTTTGGTATTCTAAGAAATTGTTGCTTAACCCAATGTCCTAAAGACTTACACATTTGTTTTATTCTTAGATTTTTATAGTTAGTGAACTTACATTTAGTCTCTGGATCCATTTTAAGTTACTTTTTGTATGTGGTATGAGGAAAGGGTCCAATTTAGTTCTTTTTTAAATTTTTTAAAAATTTACTTATTTATTTTTGAGAGAGAGAAAGAGAGAGAGAGCACGAGCAGGGGAGGGGCAGAGAGAGACGGAGACACAGAATCTGAAGCAGGATCTGGCTCTGAGCTGTCAGCACAGAGCCCGACATGGGGCTTGAACCCACGAGCCGAGCCATGAGATCATGACCTGAGCTGAAGTCAGCCACTTAACTGACTGAGCCGCCCAGGTGCCCCCCCCCCCCCCCCGCCAATTTAGTTCTTTTACATGTGGATATCTAATTGTCCTATCACCATTTGTTATAACTATTATTCTTTCCCCCTTTTAACTGTCTTGGAACCCTTTTTCTAACTGACCATAACTGTGAAGGCTCAGTTCTATTCCATTCATCTCTATGTCTATCCTTATGGCAGTAACACATTGCCTTGATTAATATAGCTCTGTAAAAAGTTGTGAAATTAAGAAGTGTGAGTCCACCAACTTTGTTCTTCTCTCTCAACATTGCTGTGGTTATTCTGAGTCCCTTGAAATTCCCTATGAATAGTAGGATTCACTTTTCAATTCTTATAGAGAAGTCAGTTGGGATTTTGATAAATATTGCTCGGAATCTGCAGATCAATTTGGGGATTATCATGTTAACGATATTGTCTTCCAATTTATGAACATGTGATCACATCATGGGCTTTAAGTCTCCCGTGCAAATACATGTGGTTATATTCTAGGTTGTGTTCAATGGGACATGAGCACAAGTGATGTGTGAAACTTCTCATATATGCTCTTTCAAAAAAGGGTCTTGTTTATCACTCCCCCTTTCCTTTCTTCCTTTCTGCTGGCTGAAAATCAGAGATGTTAGTGGGAGCTACAGTTACCACCTTTCCCCACATATTGGGAGCCATCTATTGAGGATGGCAGAGCAAAAAGATACAGTCTGGTACTCCATCATTAAGCCACTATATCAGCCTTGGACTGTCTATATCGACTTCTAGGTGAGAGAGAAATTTCTGTCTTGCTTAAGATACTGTACTTTTGGGTCACTTCGTTACCATAGCTTAACCTTTAAAGGAAAAGTCTTTGCTGTAAGAGGGTCTCATTTTCATATTTTCTTATTTCAGTGCAAATAATATTTTTTAACAGCATAGTAAGTAGTTTATGATTTTCAAAATGCTTTCGTGTATATTCATCTGATTTTATTTCAACTGTAACTTTGTAAAGTGTAAAGATATTTTTGCCTTATGTATGAGGAAAATGGGGTGCAGAGAGGGTAAGTGTCCTCCTCTAATCATAAAGGCATTACATGCAGAGCAATAGAATCTACATTTTCTACTATTTCAGTGCACTTTGACCCCACCATACTGATTTGCTTTTACATAACACCTATATTACATACAAAAAAGAAACATTTATTCATTCACTAATTCAATCAACAAATATTTCTGAATACCTAATACTCACTTTGAGTCCCAAGTCAACCACATAGGACATGCTAGTATGCTCTTAGGTAAAATTCCTCAGATACAGAATTCCAAAGTAATATTGAAGTAGATGAACATGGGGGTGGGGGTGGGGAAGTGACAGGCAAACCATGAAACAGACTCTAAACTATAGGGAACAAACTGAGGGTTGCTGGAAAGGAGATGGGCAGAGGGGATAGGTTAAATGGGTGATGAGTATTAAAGAGGGCACTTGTGATGAGCAATGGGTGTTGTATGTGGGTAATGAATCACTAAATTCTACTCCAGAAACTGATATTACACTATATGTTAGCTAACTGGAATTTAAATAAAAACTTGAAAGAAAACAAAGCAAAACAAAAATAAGAGAAAATAAAATAATTAAAGCCAACCCCCCAGACCCCAAAGTAATATTTTTAAAAAATATTTTTTAATGTTTATTTTATTTTTGAGAGTGTGTGTGTGTGTGTGAGAGAGAGAGAGAGAGAGAGGGAGAGAGAGCAAGAGCATGAGCGGGGAAGGGCAGAGAGAGGGGGAGATACAGAATCTGAAGTAGGCTCCAGGCTCTGAGCTGTCCACACAAAGCCTGATGCAGGGCTCGAACTCATGAACTGTGAGATCATAACCTGAGCCAAAGTCAGATGCTTAACCACCTAAGCTTCCCAGGCACCCCAGACCCCCAAAGTAATATTAAAGTAATCTGCAGTATAATCTATTCTACAGTGATCTTAGTATTTGTTACCTCTGCAGTGTTAACTTTACTTTTCAATTAGACCACTTTAATAGATCTTTATACTTGTAATTTATGCTTAGATCACCAGTTATCTGTTTGCAAGTAACTAAGTCAACTTTTTTTTTTCAATCATTCTAGAGAAGCTCTATTATCTTCAAAACACTCATTTATAGAGTTAAAGCAATCTTTTAAATCACAGTGTGGGTGCAGTACCATAAGGCATAAAACATCTGATGAAATAAACATGATTCTTTTACAAGAATTTGGGAATCTGGAAACTTGTCAACATGGTTTATCTAATCCCTCTTGAACCTATAGAAATGGTAGATATTATATCAAAAATTAATCAAGAATTAAAAAAATTCTCCAGGTATCATAGATAAAAACAAAAACAAGATTTAAAGAATAGTAGGTATAAACTCTCACCAAACATTACTATGATACGTGTATGGGGAAAGAATACATTCAGAATGTAGAACGTGCTGAATAGAGGCTATTGATCCAAGGATGTTGAAACCCCTCGATATGGGAAAGAATCAAATGAACACTTCCCAGTAGAAACATTATTCTATTTTAGGTTTCATGGACTACCATAGAAAAGTATCATATACAGAAGATAACATAAAAATTTACAAGATGCACTAGAAAACCAACTACCATTTAAGTGTCAACATATGCACCAAAAAGAGAAAATTAAAAAACCATAAGTAATGGAAAAATCTGTGTTAAAAATAAGTAAATTTCATATGGTCGTAAACATAAAAAATAGAAACTAAGGAAAGAACAGTAAAATGTGCAAAAATGAAAAGGCAAATTGAAAAATGAACCAGTTAGACCTTCTATGAATATATAAGTTGGTTATTGAAATTAAAATCTAAATGGATAGGGATCTTAGTCACCTTGGGTTGCTATAACAAAAATACCACAGACTGGGTGGCTTAAACAATGGAAATTTATTTCTTACAGTTCTGGAGGCTAGAAGTGTAAGATCGGGGTGTGGACATGATTGTGTTCTGGTGAGAGCCCTTTTTAGGTTTGCAGGTGACTGCCTTCCAGCCAGTGTGCTCACTTGGTGGAGATAGATCTCCTGTTTCCTCCTCTTTTTATAAGGGCATTCATCCCATCATGAGAGAGCCACCTTCATGACCTAATCTAACCCTAATTAGTTCCTAAAGGCTTCACCTCTAAATACCATCACATTGGGGATTAGGGCTTCAACATTTGAATTTGGGGGGTGGGGCACAAACATTCAGTCCATAGCATTCTGCCATCGCTCCTTCCCAAATGTATATCCTTACGTTGCAAAGTATATTCATTCCATCTGAACATCCCTTAAAGTCTCCATTCTTTCCACCACCAACTCTAAACTCCAAAGGCCAAAGTCTCATGTAGCTATTACCTAAGTCAGATATGGATGAGACTTGAAGTATGATTCATCCCAAGACAAAATTCCTCTCAAGCTGTGAACCTGTGAAACCAGACACGTTGTGTGCTTGCATCTAAAATACAACGGTATTTTAGACATAGGGTAGACAATTCTATTCCAAAAGGGAGAAATCGGGAGAGGAGGGGGTCCCAAGTAAGTCCGAAATCTAGCAAGGCAAATCCCATTTGACCTTAAAGTGGGAGAATAGTCTTCTTTCGTTTGGTGCTCTGCCGTCCAGATCCACTGGGCTGGCAGCTTCATCCCCATGGCTCAGTGGGAAGCTGCAGTGTACCTCACAGCTCGGCCAGTGACTGTGAATCCCCCACAGCTCCTGGCAGCTTCACCCCCATAGTTTGGATTAAGAGCTGTCTGGCCTGCTGAATGTGAGTTGGCGACTCTCATGATCTCCGAATCAGCAGCAGGGTCATGCTTCCCTTGTCTTGAAGAATGTCACATATTTGTAGCCTAAGACTCAATGGTCTGGGTCCTCTAGGATCTAAGAAACCCAAAAGCCTTCCTTTATTTTGTCCTATCTCTGTTCCTTTGGGTTCAAACTGGCAACACCCCTGCTGGGGTCATCGATTAGGTCCGTGGTTCACACCCATATTAATCTCTTAATTAAATGGCAAGTCAGCCACACCCTTAGCATTCTTTTCCCAACACAGTTTCTCCTATTTGGTATGGACAGGCTGAAAATTTCCACAATATTTAAGATCTGGTCTCTTTTTTGCTCAACAGTTCTATTTTAATTAATTTCTTTTTTGAAATTTACTTTATGTATTCAGGGGGAACCTAGCTTTTCCTTCAGCATTTTGTTTAGAAAACTTCTCAGCTAAATATCCCCTTTCATCACTTGGAAGTTCTACCTTCCACAAAACACTACGACACAAACACAATTCAGACAAATTCTTTGCTGCTTTTCTCCAGTTTCCTGTGATCTCATCAGATGGCTGGTACCATCCACATTTCTACTACCATTCCATTCAGGATTATTCATGTGTTTTCGAGGAAGACAGAGGCACTCTCTCTTCAGCTCTCTTCTTTTCTTCCTGAACTCTCACTAGAATCACCTTCATAGCAATACCAGATTTTTCTAGAATGTGCTTCAAAATTCTTCCAGCTTTTACCCATTACCCAGTTCTAAAACTACTTCCTCATTTTTAGGTATTTGTTGCAGCAGCACCCTACTTCTCAGTACCAAATTCTGTATTCTCCAGAGAAACAAATATACATACATATACATATACATATATACATAGATATACATATATACATATACATACACATACAAATGTGTATATATATATGTGTGTGTGTATATGTATATATATATGTGTATATATATATATATATATACACATATATATATATATATATATATATATATATATATATATATACTTATTTATTCATACAATTTATAGAAGCTGAGAAGTCTCACAATCTGCTGTCTGGAAGCTAGAGATCCAGGAAAGCCCCTGGTTTAACTTCTAGTCCAAGTCTGAAGACCTGAGACCTAGCAGAAGGTTCAGATGAGATCAGTCCCAGGCCAAAGACAGGGGAAGACAGATGTTTCTGTCCAAGCAGTCAGTCAGAGAGCCATTTTATGTCTTCCTCTTTTTATAGGGCCATTAATTCCATTATGAGGGCTCCACCCTCATAACCTAATTTAATCGTAATTACCTCCCAAAGGCCCACCTCCAAATACCATGGTATGGGGGATTAGGGTTTCAACATATGAATTGGGGTGGGGGGGGGTGCCCCTCACCCCCCCCCAACAAATATTCATAGTAACAGGTTAAGTTACCAATATGATGCAAACGAGGAAACAGTTCATAAATTCTTAATCTGAGAAAATTTCCCTATATTAATTGGCTTCTGCTTTGTAACCAACCACCCACATACTCAGTGGCATACAACAAATATACTTTCATTTACTTCCCATACATTTACTACCATTAGGATTTGGCAAATCTAGTTTAGACTCAAGTGACCTTGGCTCTAAGCTGCAAGTTGAGCCCAAGTATATTGTACATTTCTGTCATCATAAGGACTTGAGGCTACCTGAGGCATGTTCTTCTGATGGGAAAAGCTGGAGGGCAAGAGAGAAAGTCCAGCCACACAAGCACATTGTAAGCCTTTGGTCCTGTTTTGTTCATTAATATCCCATTGGCCAGAGGATGTTATATGACTAAGCCATAAAACAAATAGTGGGAAAGTATACTCCTGCCTGGAAGAGAAGGGAAGGAATGACTATATGTTGGACAGTGTTTTACATCTACTTTACTACAGTCTGCCCTTTTAGTCACAAATATTCATTCACTAACCATATGTACTCAATCATTTCAAAACACCCCAAAAATCTCATTCAAGCATGACATTAGGCTTAAAGTCTAGGATCACATGATTTATATAAGGTGTAGAGTGTCTCCTTGTGATTCAAAGCCCTGAATACTTAAAAGATAAGGTATCTGCTCTCCCACATTCAATACATGATGGTAGAACAAAGGTAGGATAACTATAGTCAACAGTTATGTTTGACAAGAAGAATGAGATACGTATGGGAGTCACTGGTCCACAGCAATTCTTAAATCTTGCTAGGCAACTATTTCCAAGACCCTCCACCTTGGGGATGTGGAATATTCCTTGATGAAGTCTTACTTCTATTTCTTGAAAAACACTTCCCATCTATGCTTCTTCAGGGCAATTTGCTCTGCTCCTCTGGTGAGGAGGGAGAATTTATCCTTTTCCATCACCCTCCTTAGCCACTTCTGAGGAGGGTTCTTCTTGGTGGCTAAGAGACTCGTGGTCTGTCCCCTGTGTGTAGAACACTGGCGCGCAAGGTTCTTTTTATATTTGAAGAGTCTCAGTGACTTTTAGTCCAAGCCTGTGATACTTTCAGTTGTTGTGGATTTTCTATGTATTTGATGCTAGTCAATGCTACATGCCAAAAGCTACATCCACAATTCTCTTTGAGATATGATCACCTCACTTTATAGCCTTAATTACAGATACCTCCATCAACATTCTGTTAGGCCATATTCTTAATCTTTCTTAGTTCCCTTCCCCCCTCCCCCCACCCCAGCTGAAGAGATCTAGTAGATAATATGTGTAGTAGACAGTCCACCTAAGCTCATACCTCTGGCTGCATGATGGCTACCTTATGACTAGTTTACAATAAAGGGGACAAGTTGAGGTTTTATTTAGAAATGGTTCAGCTCAGTATGTGGGTATAAGCCAAAAAATGATGGCGTCTGCACTATAGATCCATTCGTGAGTGGACTTGAAAGCAGTAGTGAGGGGAAGTTCTCCCAGTGAACAGAGCTTTGGATGGTACACTTGGTCATCCACTTTGCATGAAAAGACAAGTTTGGTCAGGGTCCTGAAAAGAGAAATATTGTTAGATTGAGCACCAGGAAATTTAAGGAAAAGTTATGTGGCTGGACCTAGAGGAGTGGGTAAAAGTGTCAAGATTTTAGTGTTACCTGTGAACACCAATCATAAAGGATACACCACTACAGGTATTGAACAAACAGACTGAATGACACCAACAGTTGACATCAAATAGCCTCCATCCCCAGAGCCAGAGCAATGAGCACATGAATGCATAACCATAGTGTCTATACAACAGCACCAAAGGATGGGTTCCCTTTTACCAAGGCTGATCTAACCCTTACTGCTACCACATGTGTCCTCTGCCAGGAACAGAGACCAATGGTGAGCCTGTGATATGGAATCAACCCCAGAAGAGAAACAAATGGTGGTAAGTTAAATACATTGGGTCCTACCCTGGAAGAAGGCAGTGATTCATCTTGATTGGAATTGACATTACAGGTATTATTTTCCTTTCCTGCCAACAGTGCCTCAACCATTTCTACCATCAAAGGACTTACAGAGGGTTTGATCTCATGACATAGGATCTTTCATAAAATATCAAACAAGGAGCTACCATGCCTAGGTCATGCTCAGTTCCAGGGGACAATCAGTATGTAATGACTGGTTGATGTGGGATTATAAAGGCTTGACACCTTTGCCTCAGTTTGGAACAACTCTGAGGAGCCATCTAAATTCGGCGGAGTGAAGACTTTTTGTAAATGTAGTAGAGCTCACCTTCTTTCTCTGCCCAGTCTTGCTTGCTTCCTTTTCTTTCAGAGGTGTTGATTCTGAGAACATTTTTGTGCAGGCTAATTTCCATGTCAAGCTTTGCTTTCATGGTACTCTGACCTGCAGTACCACCTTTATCTTTTCTGAGGTTTTACTAAAGGATGTTGCAGTTACAGCCTTGATTTTGCCTTTACCCAAGGGTCATGTGTTACTGGTAGCAACCTAGATTTGCCTTCTCTCTTAGGTTGGGATTTCATGATAAATAGTTTCATTTTCAACCCTACAAATTTCAGAATTTCTGGACTCTTAAATTCCTTCTCAATTCTGTTTGTAATCCAGGCAGTTCTTTTTGAGTTCACCTCTTATGTCTCATTTTTTCTTTTAAGTTTTTATTTAAATTCCAGTTAGTTAACATACAGTGTAATATTAGTTTCAGGTGTAGAATTTAGTGATTCAACACTTACATGCAACACCCGGTGTTCATCACAGCTTATCCTTTTTAAATGCAGTGTAGCTAAGCAGCAGCTAGCTTTTTTTTTAATTAACATTCTGCTTTGAAATCACCTCACCCAACTTAATAAGTATATTAAGTACATACTCTGACTTTTGTGTTATCGCAGGTAACAATTTTCCCAAATGTTTTGCTACTACATAAGACTGCTGCCATTTCCCACTCTCTTATGATAATTGCATCGCTGCCTACTCCCCATTCCCATGGCCAATTCCACATATTTTAAGTTTTTGTTATGACAGCACTCCACTCTAAATACAAAATTCTATAGGGGCACCTAGGTGGCTCAATCGGTTAAGCATCCGACCTAGGCTCAGGTCATGATCTCAAAGTTCGTGGGTTTGAACCCCGCGTCGGGCTCTGTGCTGACTGCCCGGAGCCTGGAGCCTGCTTTGGATTCTGTGTCTCCCCCTTTCTCTCTGCCCCTTCCCTACTTGTGCTCTATCTCTTTCTCTCAAAAAATAAATAAACGTTAAAAAAAATTAAATATAAAATTCTGTATCAGTCAACTTTTTCTGCCTTGCAAAACACCTCAGATCCTAGTGGCATATGATAATATACATATATTTCTTAGTCATGCCCTTCTGGGTTGGCTGAAGTTTAGCTGATCCTGGCAGGCTCAGCTGGCCTGCCACCTGCAGGTTGGACTAAAGTGTGTTCCACATACATCTCATGCTCCTCAAGCCAGAAGACACTTGAGTCACGTTCTCATGCAAAAAGCAGGTGATGGAGAGAGAAGCCCAACTTTGCAAGCTTAAAATCTGTGGCAGAGAAAGCATATTCCTCCTATAGGGAGAGGTGAAGGGAGGGATCATTTGCTAAAAAAAAATCCTTTAATCTACTGTATTACCAGAATGCAGGATAGAGATAAAAGTATGAAAAATCAGAAAGAATGATTAAGACATGTGGAGAGTGGACAAAACCCAACATATTTCTATTAGGAGTTCCAGAATGAAAAATAAGCAATATTCAAAGTAATAATGCCTACACTTCCCCCTCCCCCTCAAAAGACTCAGAAATCTTCAGGTTCAGATTTGGAAATTAAAACGAATTTCATGAAAACAAAATAAAACAAAAAATAATTCTCTATATACACACATACACACACTCTCTATACACGCACATACATACCCATACACACAGAAATTACAATGAGTTTGATGGGAATGATAAAAATAAAAAAAATCAATGCACATACATGCATACCTATAAGTACATAGACCCATTTTCATGAACATAAAAATATGGATCTCATAGAAAGTCTTAAATACAAAAAAGAAGATTTCTCTGTTAAAGAAATGCCATTTAGATGGAAACTTGTCAGTTACAGTATGTGCAAGGAGACATTGGAATAATATCTTCAAAGTGCTGAGGGAAAAATTAAAACCAACTTAAAATTCTGTACTCAGTTAAACTATTCAAGATGAGGGGCGCCTGGGTGGCGCAGTCGGTTAAGCGTCCGACTTCAGCCAGGTCACGATCTCGCGGTCCGTGAGTTCGAGCCCCGCGTCAGGCTCTGAGCTGATGGCTCGGAGCCTGGAGCCTGTTTCCGATTCTGTGTCTCCCTCTCTCTCTGCCCCTCCCCCGTTCATGCTCTGTCTCTCTCTGTCCCAAAAAATAAATAAAAAACGTTGAAAAAAAAAAAAACAAACAAACAAAAAAAAAAACTATTCAAGATGAAGGGAAATAAAGAGATTTATAGGAAAGGATTGAATTTACAACATACTGACTTCTCGCAGTTTCTCACACATGTACTTCAGGAAGATGAAATTTGAACCTAGAAGTGAGAGGAATATAAGGAGCACTGGTGAGCGAGGAAATAAAAACAATAGACTGACTTGAGGGAGGGGTGTTTTAAAAAGAAGTTGTTTGAATGAACCTTAGAACTTCATGCTAAGTGAAAAAGGCCAGTCACAAAAAGACATATATACTATAGGATTCCACGTACACAAGGTGCCTAGAGTGGTCAAATTCATAGAGACGGAAAATGTACTGGGTAGTTGCAAAAGGCGGGGGAAAGCAGGGAATGAGGATTTGCTGTTTAATTAGTATAGAGTTTTAATTTTATAAGATGAAAAGAGTTCTGGAGATTGGGTACATAATGATGTGAGTGTACGTAACATTACTGAACTATACACTAAAAAATGGATAAGATAGATTTTTGGTGTAAATTTTACCACAGTTAAAATTAAGAAAAAAAAGAAGTTGAAGCGAAATAATTTTAACAAATACAATAAATGACAGAAGTATAGAAATATCAATTAACCTTAGACATTTTTAAGACAACTATGTTAAAGATTTAAGAGTCACTATTTAAAAAAAAAAAAGAAAAAGAATGGAGCGCCTGGGTGGCTGAGTTAGTTGAACATCCGATTCTTGACTTTGGCTCAGGTCATGTTCTCATGGTCTCTCTCCCTCTGTCTCTGTCCCTCCCCCGTGCTCTCTTTCTCTCTCTCTTTCTCTCAAAAGAAAAAAAAGTAAACATTTAAAAAAAAAAAAAAGGAAAGGAAAACGAACAATTTCCAAATGAGTAGAAGAAGGGAAAATAATACAGTAAATTAAGCCGATCCAGTAGAAGGCAGATGAAGACAACAATGATAACAATAATAGCAAATGGGGGGTGGGGGTGGGAGGGAAAGCAATGAAAAGCATAGCATATAGAAAACATAACATATCTACAATAGTAGAAATAAGGTCAAATGCAATTGCAATACATGTGAGTAGACTAATTTGACTTGTTAAAAAACAGGTTCTTATACCTAAAAACAAAAACAAAAAAAGCAGCTTTAAGCTATTTTATCATAAGAGGTACCTAAAACACAAAGACATACAGAAACGTTGAATGTAAAAGGATGAAAAATAACATGGCAGAAAAATATCAAGGAAAGTTGGTTTTGCTGACATATCAAAATCTGTTTTGAGTTATCTTATCATGTTATTAATTAAATATCAAGGTGGACTCTGAAGCAAACAAAACAAAACAAAACCTTATTAGAAAAAGACACTGTCAGGGGCGCCTGGGTGGCGCAGTCGGTTAAGCGTCCGACTTCAGCCAGGTCACGATCTCGCGGTCCGTGAGTTCGAGCCCCGCGTCAGGCTCTGGGCTGATGGCTCGGAGCCTGGAGCCTGTTTCCGATTCTGTGTCTCCCTCTCTCTCTGCCCCTCTCCCGCCCGTTCATGCTCTGTCTCTCTCTGTCCCAAAAATAAATAAAAAACATTAAAAAAAAATTTAAAAAAAAAGAAAAAGACACTGTCAAATGATGAAAAGAATGGCTTATAAGGAAAATGTAACGTCTCGAATCTTTTTGTATCTGAATGCATCACCTCAAAGTATATAACATGGAAAGACTCAAGAATTATATATAGAAATTGAGAAACTTTAAAAAAGCTTGATAGATCAAGCAAAAATCATTAAAGATATAGAAAATTAGGACAACATAATCAGATTCTTCTGCCCAACTAGAGAATACAGATTATTTCAAACAAGGATAAAACATTCATAAAAATTGCAGTTTGAAGTGGTAAAAAATTTTTTAAATGTATCAAACAATCCATGTTGTAAAGATCTCCATTTCTGTACAAAATTAGAAATCTTTAAGAAAAAAATGGTTGTTCCAAAGTCCTTTGTGTTTGAAAAATGAAACTAAATAGCTCATGGCTAAAATAAATCATAATTGGAAATTATATAAGATTGATAAAGGAATGACAATGAAAATAATTTGGTGCTAAAAGAGAACCAAGGGTGACATTTAAGGTCTTTCATGTATATACAAGAAAAAATGAAAATTAGTGAGCTAAAATTTTATTTTAAGATGTTGGGAAAAATACAACAGAATAAGCCACAGAAGTATATAAAATAGAAAACAGAAACAAGGGACGCTAGGGTGACTCAGTTGGTTAAGCGCCAACTTCAGCTCAGGTCACGATCTCCCCGTTTGTGAGCCCCTCACTGGGATGTCAGCTGTCAGCACAGAGCCCAATTCAGATCCTCTGTCCTGCTGTCTCTCTGACCCTTCCCCGCTAGCACTCTTTTCTCTCAAAAATAAATAAATATTTTAAAAAAAAAGAAAGAAAGAAAGAAAGAAAGAAAGAAAGAAAGAAAGAAAGAAAGAAAGAAAGAAAGAAAGAAAGAAACAGGAGCGCCTGTGTGGCTCAGTCAGTTGAGCATCCAACTTCGGCTCAGGTCATGATCTCACGGTTCATGGGTTCGAGCTGCGCATCAGGCTCTGTGCTGACAGCCCAGAGCCTGGCTTCTGCTTCAGGTTCTGTGTCTCCCCCTCTCTCTGCCCCTCCCCGGCTCATGTTCTGTCTCTGTCTCTCGAAAATAGACAAACATAAAAAAGAATTAAAAAAAAAAAAGAAACAAAAAGAAGGATCCCCCAAAGCCAAAAGCTGGTCTTTGAAGAGGCAGGGATATTTGATAAAATGAGTAGAATATTGCCCATGCACAGTGACTGTTAAAGATAATGGCTGTGCTGATTGACAGGAGAGTGCTACTGAGCCATCATTTCAGATTTCTGCATTTACCCAGGTTATTTCGTTTTTGCTTGCTCCAGTCCCTGGCATTTAACCACACAATGAAATAGACAATCATTCCATAAGTGGTAGCCTTCACAAGTAACCATGAGTGTATATTGTTGCTTGGTTTAATCGACTGCATAATATTTTAAAAAAATTACATCATCTACTTGATAAACTGAAATGGCTATGGGGCTTCATTCCATCCTAAAGGTACATGATATGCATTTATAAATATGTAATTAGGCAGTTCTTAAAGCCAAATTTGCTAGTGCTACATTGCATGTCCAGCATCATAAGTACTAAAGCTTCTCCCTGCCACACTTCCTATATCAATATTACTAAGTGGAGCAGCTTGACATTGAAACGTAGTCGCTATACGAAATATGTAATGGAAAACTTGCATCTTGATAGTCCTTTTTATGCAAATCTTTGTAACTAAAGGTGTTTTCATTTTCTCCCTCCCTCCCTCCCTCTCTCTCTCTCTCTTTCTTTCTGTCTTAGAAAGAGAGAGTGCAAATGCGGGAAGGGGAGAAAGAGAGTGGGAAAGAGAATCCTAAGCAGGTTCCATGCCCAGCATGGAGCCTTATGTGGGGCTGGAGTCCTTTGTGGGGCTTGATCCCATGACCCTGAGATAGTGACCTGAACCTAAACCAAGAGTCGGACCCTTAACTGACTGAGGCTCTCATTTTCTTAACTAACATTTTAGTAACTCAACAGGTGCCCCTCATTTTCTCAGTATCTTAACTATCTTAATATTTAAAATCTTAATAACTTAGGTTAAAATCTTAGTAGGTTAGCCTATAGGTTTCAACACAAATTTTATGTTAAACACATATTTCATATCTACTTTTCAGGTTAGAACTCATTTCAAAGTCCTTTTTATAAAACTTATTTTTTAAATGTGTATTTATATTTGAGAGAGAGAGACAGAGCGTGAGCAGGGGAGGGGCAGAGAGAGAGGGAGACACAGGATCCCAAGCAGGCTCCAGGCTCTGAGCTGTCAGCACAGAGCCTGATGAGGTGGCTCAAACTCACAAACCATGAGATTATGACCTGAGCTGAAGTCGGATGCTTAACTGACTGAGCCACCCAGGCACCCCTCAAAGTCCTTTTAAACGAATCCAACTTTTGGGCAGAAAGGTGGGAAGAAAATTTTTGATGAGAATTTTACAAGCTGGTTAGTTCCTATTACTTGTAGATTGTGTTCTTATAAGGCATGTAAATTTCAATCTCTGTGAACTTTACTTTGGTCAAAGTACTATATTTTCTCAGAACAAGAAGACTCTGCTTTGTAGATGCAGTCACAGACTGTATATGTGTGACATTAAATATTAAAATTGGAAATATTTAAAAAGTGTAGGAAATTACACAAAGTGATAAAAAATACACCTGTGAAACGAGCACACAATACTCAATAGTTAACATTTTGTCATATTTGCTTTATCTTTTTATAACATAGTGACTAAAACAGTAAGGATAAATTGAAGTCTTTGTTCCCCCAATTCAGTCCAATTTCCTTTCCCCTTTTCCATAAATTTAATGTGTGTCCTTCCATTCAAATTTTATGGTTTTATACACATTATAGTATCAGACAAAATATATAGTATCGTTTTATGTTTTAAACCTTACTTAAATGAATTCATCCTGCATAAATCACTTTTCAACTCCTTTTTTTTCAACAGCATTGTTTTTCATGTATATATATATATATATATATACACACAAACATGCACATGCATATATATATATATATATTATATAAAGTTAGTGCATTGCTTTTACTTGCTGTATAATATTTTGTCCTTCAAATATACCACATTTTATTTATTTATTCTCCTAGTGGACCTTTCAATTTGGGCTAATATTTTACTTTTACAAACAAGTCTGAAATGAACATCCTTACATTCATCCCCTTGTAAACACGTATGAGAGTTTCTATAGAGTGTGTATCTAGAAATAGAAATGTTGACATATGCAAAATGTTCATGTCAACATCTATGTCCTTTCTTTACTTCTTGCCAAAGTATTCTACTCAAATAGCTTAAAATTCAGTAGACACTATAAAGAATATATCATAAAAATTAAAGTCTCTTTTTCTACCTTCTCTCATGTTCCTCCCTGGAAGCCACCACTTTCAATTATTTTAAAAGTTGACTTTGGTGTTTACCTCCATTACACATAATATGCTTATACTGGTATTGCCTGATTATTAATCATAGACATCTATAGTCTTTCTGCTTTGGGATGTAAAGACTTAAGGTAATTTATAGCTTCTTACTCCTTCCTTCTATTCTTTTACACATTCTATATCACAAGTTTTGATTATTAAATCTCTATCTTGTGTCTGCATCTTTTGACTATGTGAATATTGATCGCTGATGAGTCAGGTGTTTACTATCTTGTTCTTTTTTTTCTTTTTCTGAAGTTGATAATTGCTTTATTTTTCATTTTCATTCATTGAATTTCTTTGGAAATTTGGCTAAACTTTTCCCATGGTTTCAAAATTTCCTTAAAATATATCTCAATATCATCTTCATCAGGTGTGAACTTTAAGTTTATTTGTTCTAATTTCCCTCTTAGAAACATCAACACTGGACATATGTGATGTCCTGCCAGTCTTAATAGGTTGGTGTCTCTCCTTGATGTTCACTGTTGTCTTGGAACTTCCCGCTGTCACTATTTTTGGAATTCTCATTGCTTTACTTGGTCTTCTTTCTGGATCTGGACAGAGAAGAGAGAGGAGAGCGGTCTTATTGCTCAGTATGAACTCTTTCACCACCTTCCCCTATGTCTGATAACCTTCAGACTGGCACCTCTGTATTTCAAGAACAAGCATGTGTTTTGCTATGGGGATGGGGACAGGACAGTTGCTTGGCTTTCTTGAAGATGAAAACTTGGGAGTCTAATTACTAACCGTGTCATTTTACAAACAATCCCTGTGTTATCAGTCCCTTCTCTGCATCACTGCCTCCCATTCCCAAGTCCTTGTAGGGTTCTGAGGGCTAAGGCAGCTTGTTTCCCTTTGCTTTTCCCAGTATAGGCAAAGGTGTACTTTGTGTTTTTGTTTCTTGTTTTCCTTGTTGCTTGAGGTAATTTTCAAATGGGGAGGCAGTTGGAAACATCTTCCTCACTTCTGCTATGGTACACTATTTCTTCAGAAGATCCAGAAATTAGACTTCCACCGTCCCACTAACTACCATGGTAGCAGTTGCTGGAACCAAATTAGGAAGTTCACTGACACATCACTAACTTGGAAAAAGATCACCTGCGGGGGGAAAATAACTAGTTAAAATTCCTGTATGTCAGGATAAGGACTTCATAGGGAAATTAAATTGAAAAATTAAGAGTAGTCCCTTTTAAAGATAGCAAAGTATTTTTGAGTCCTCTTTTGGAAAATAATGTCAATACAATAAAGAGAAGAAAACTAGGAAACCCACTCCTTATCTTTGATAAAACTAGAAGACATTTTAAATTCTAAACCACAGTAAATGAAGTCAGAAAGGAAGTGGGCCAGATCTAAGTGCTTACAGTGGAAGTGCACTGTGTGGCAAGTTTGCTGTAGGATATGATTCCAATCTAACTTTTACAAATCTATCTTTCATTGTTTTCTTACACGTACTTCATGTTTAAAACCAAAATGGACACTTCAGTTTCCTAGAACATATCTGTATTTCATATCTTCTTGGTACACAGAAACCCATGCTATTCTGTCCTCATAGAAAAATGGTTCCAACCTTGGCTTGTGTGTGTTGGATAGAGGTGTGGAGAATTAGATATTCGTCTAGTGATCTAGAATGCACTCAGGATTTAAACCCATGGATCTAGAATGTCCTTATCACCCCTTTTCTCTTCTGCCCTCAGGCTTCTTTGTAGTAAAATTCTACCCAGTATTTCTGCTCATCTCAAGGACAACCTCATCTCTTACTGACCTTGTTCACTCTCCATTTCCCTACCCTGTTATTTCTTTTTCCACTGATCCTTTGTAGCTCTTTATTTATATACTTTTTATGGCACGCACTATATTCTTTCACATGGAAGACTTGTATTTACTATTTGTTTTTGTCATCCCTAGGCTGTAAATCCCTGGAAGAATCTCTATTCATATTTACATCTTTCAAAGCATTTAGCACAGGGACTTGCATGTAAGTGGGTACTCAATAAACATTTGTTACATTGAATAATTCAAAACCTTTTGATGAGGTGCTTGTTTTTAACTGAGAAAACTGAGATTGGAAGTCTATGGGATGTGATAATAAGGGTGTAATCAGTAGCAGGTCAGATTAGTGAATTCTATGTTTGAGTATATTTGCTATAAAATATTAAAAGCCTGGATAGCTATGATGTTTCTTTTCTTTTGTTATGTTTATTTCTTTTTGAGAGGGAGCACAAGTGGGGGAGGTGCAGACAGAGAGAAAGAGAGAGAGAGGATCCAAAGCAGGCTCTTCACTGACAGCAGAGAACTCAACGTGGGGCTCGAACTCACAAACCATGAGACCATGACCTGAGCTGAAATCTGACGCTCAAATGACTGAGCCATCTAGGTGCTCCTAGCTATGATGTTTCTAACACAGTAACAGACAAATCTTCAGGAGCTTACATAAGTCTACAATTTCTAATTTCCTATGTCAGAACAACTCTGCAATGACAGCCACCTTGAATTATTATAGATCTCCACACCCCAATAATTAGAGAGCCAATTAAGTAGAATTTGCTGACTAAAAAATTACACAATATAGGAAACAGGAGATTATACTGCAATATAGCAAAGCAATAGTACTTATTATTCAAACTGCTTGAATAATAACCAGCCTTTGTCTGGTGAGTCCACTCAGGCTGAAGTTAAGATAAAAAAACTTCCTAAATCTAAGAACTATGGTTGGTCTCTACTGGAGAAAGGCTTGGCTGCTATAACGGCTAAGCTTTTCTTTGATTAGCAGTCAAGAAAAATCAGTCTTACGGCATCAAAAGAAAAATAAGGACAGTTATTGTCCAAATAACAATCACTGGTATTCTCCATCATTACCACTTTCTTAACCATTTTTGGTTCTGGGCCCTCAGCTCTCCATCATCATGTGCTGCAGAGGGAGTGCCTGTGCCCAGAGATGAATCTGTGTTACTTTACTATTTGGTGCTGATGAAGACCAGAAAAAAATCAGATATACTTCCTCAAGGAGTTTATATAACATGTACTGTAAGTAGACAGAAATAATTTTTATGGGACACATTTTGTAATGGATGCTGCTTCCCTGGTCCACCTATTCTATGGTGGATGTCAAAATTTGATTAAAATGGTTAAATGATACCTATTCAATTCACTTTTCTATTTATCATAATTCATAAGAGCTTTATTTCAGGATTTAATGATAACAAAAATAATACTAATAGTGGTGATATATTGTAGTTACTTAAAAGCTTATGCAAGCATTATCATTTTAAACAATGGAATAGGGGTGCTTGTGTGGCTCAGTTGATTCAGCATCTGACTCTTGATTTTGGCTCAGGTCATGATCTCATGGTTCATGGATTGAGCCCTGCATCTGGCTCTGTGCTGACAGCGTGGATGTAGCCTTCTTGGGATTCTCTCTCATTCTCTCTCTCTCTCTCTCTCTCTCTCTCTCTCTCTCTCTCTCCCTCCTCCCCCCACTCATGCATGTGGTCTCTCTCTCTCAAAATAAATGAACCTTAAAAAAAAACTATGGACTAAGCGACTGCATAGTAAGTAAACTTATACATATATATACAACTTAAAACTTTTGAAATAATTTCTGTCTTAAATCTTTAGTGTTATTGAGACAAGCATTAGATAACTGTCTCAGTTATCTTTCTTTGTATAACAAACCACTCCAACTTTAGTGGCTTAAAACAACAACCATTTATTTTACTTATGAATCTGCAATTTGGGAGGGTGCAGTGGGGAGAGCTCATTTCTACTTCATGCAGTATCATCTGGGCTGCCTTGAGTAACTCAAAGGCAGGAGTTTGGAATCACCCGAAGATGCACTCACTCATATATCTGACAGTTGATACTGGCTGTCGTCTGGTACCTTAGGTGGATCATTTACACATAGCTTCTCTATGTGGCTGCTTGGCCTCCTCGCAGCGTGATGGCTAGCTTCAAAAAGAGAGCATTTCAAGAAGGCAAGGTAGAATGCATGTCATTTTTATGGCTTAGCTGTGGAAGTCATATAGTATCACTCCCACCATACTCTGTTGGTTGAAGTAATCACAAGTGTCTACTCAGATGCAAGAGAAGAGCTGTTTCTTGATGACAGGAATGTCAGTGTCATCTTGTAATAAGACATGTGTAGAAGTGTGTGAAAGTTTGAAGAAGAGGATCAGTGCGGAACACTTGGGGGCCATTAGCATACTAATATGGCCCAGAGAGTAGATGGGATTGCTTTAGAAGAGTATACCAGGTGAAAGATGTGGATCAAGAATGAATCCCTAAAACACAACAGTATTTTAAGGGGTGGGCTTTGTGAGATGAGACATATTGTGATGCTAACCCTTGGAAAATACACTTTGCCACAGTGAGGATGGAAATTGAAGAAGCCTAAAGAGCTAAATTGCTCTCCACTCTGTAGATTTAACACTCAGAGAGAAGACTCTGGAAGGAGGAGATGACTGCAATTGACACAGTAGGAGAAAAAAGGAAAGACAGGTCAGTTGCTGTGGAAAGAAAAGCTCTAAGAAAATTCCTGAGGTTTTCAAAGGGAATTAGAAAGAGGTTTTGCTATTCTGTTTTGTAAAAATCTACGTATTTTTCACTGTCCCTGGAATTGGACTCTTGTTTTTTTTGTGATAGCAAAGATACATTCTAATTGGTTTAAAGGAAGCTAAAAGACAGTGCAAGAATGGCCCAGGGTACCCAGTCATATTCAGGATATATATAAATACACCAAGAATACACCTACATTAGGAATGCTCTATACTATAGTTCTGCTGATAACTTCCAAATACAACTCATTGCAGATTAGATTTGCGTTTAGATCAATACACATTTAACAGATACTTAAAATGTTCGGACAATGCTAGTTGCCAGGGCTATAAAGATGAATAAAACATAATTTGTCATTCTAAATCTAGTGGGATGACCAGATTTATAGATTAGAAGTTTCGCTTAAAATCCTTAGGGATTGAAGGTTTAACAGGATTCTAGAGTCAATATGCCTAATGCTGGGTAAGCTACGTATCTAAGCCATAGGTTCATCATCTACAAAATGAGAAGGTAATAGTTCCTACCACAGTGAGCTGGGTTGGGAGGGTTAAATAAGATAATGCATGTAAGATACTTAGCACAATGCCCAGCACATGGAAAGTGCTGATAAAATGGACGATTATTATATAATATAGTAAAACTAATAAAGGTTAAGATGTACACAAGAGATGTCCATGAGGACATTGAGGATTGGAGTATTTATAGGGCTGAGATAGTCCATACACAGGCTCAATACCAGTGAAAATGTGGGGCCATTGTTAAAATTTATTGTGAATTAAAGAAGGTGACATCAGAGTATTAAACCAGGTGTGGGAACCTTCTAAGACTGGGGCCTCATGAGATGACATAGGTCATATTCCCATGAAGCTGGTTCTGCCCCCATGGTACCTTTGTGAAAGAAAAAGGCACACTTTTGCCATGCCGCTGTTTGCCCCCACCTGTCCCCTCAACCAGGTACTTTAGCGAAGTGTATAAACTGCACAACTGTACAGAGTAGGATTGGACACTTATCCCAACCAAGAGTTTCAGAGTAGCCTTCTTGGAACATATGATTAGACTGCTGTCTTGAAAGATAAACAAGGTTTAGCCAAAAAGAAGGAAGATACGGAAGATAAACAGAGAGGACAGAAGTAAGAAACATCTTGATATCAGAGCCAAACTACCACACAAATTCTGCACTACCTGAACATTAATTCAAGGTATGCAATGGGAAAAATAGGTGACAGGAATGTGTTACAAAAGCCTTGTGTCATGGCAAATAGTCTGGGCTTTAACCTGAAGGCAGTGGGGATCCACTGATGGATGTTAAGCATAGGGCCTACGTGTTTGGATCTGGATTTTAGATGGATTGTTAAGGCTTTAACTTAATGGGGGCAAGGCTGGACACAGGAAGAGAAGGTGTTAAGCTGTTGCAATATTCCAGGAGCAAAAAAGATGAGGACCTTTACTAAAGCAGCAGTAGCAAGGATGCAGTGGAGGAGTGAGATTTGGAAAACATTTAAGAGGTAAAATCGGTACCACTTGATGATTGATCATGAGTGAAAAGTGAAGAAGAGGGATGATTCTTATATATATATTTTTGTCTTCAGTAACTTGGTGAATAGTGTAATCATTAATTGATTTTTGGAAATATGGGAGGAAGAATGTTTTTGGGTGGGAAAGTGGGATAAATTTAATCCTAGGTTTCCATTGAAGGGTGTAGGTACCACAAAGGTGATTTGATATACAAGTCTGAAGATGGGGGTCAATGCTAAAGATCTGGGGGCCATTAATATACTGGTGGTAGTTAAGGTCATGAGAGTAGGTGGAATTGCTAAGAAAGTATATCAAGAGAAAGATATAGAATCCTAAAACACAACAGTGTTTAAAGGATGGGCGTAGGAAGAAGAATTCATGACTGTGTATGGGAAGGGCAGGTCATACAGGACAAGAAGAAGCAGGAGAGATTCCGGTTTCAGACACCAAGGGATTAGAGGATTCAAGTAATCAGGATGACTTGCGGTTTGAAGATGGTGGGATAAGTGGTTGGCATTTGTCTTTCCCTTTGCTAAAAATCATCTAAAAGCAACTAGGAGAATGAGAAAATAAAACAACACAAACCAGGAGACTGCTAAAACTCCATTGCATAAAATGGGTAGAAATGTTAGCAAATCCTTAGAAATTAAGCAAAGATATTTGTAGGAGGGACCAGAGAGAACACATTATTATGAACATCTCCCAAAGAGCCAGAAAAGGAAACTTTTCGAAGTCAATAGGTATAGCCTGGGGAGCAAAATCTAAGTAATTTGTTTGGGAAAGGTGTACATATTGGTTGTGCGAGACCATTGGTAGGGTAAATTGCTAGAAGTGAGATTGGATCCAAATGCATGAAACTTGGAAATTTTGATAAATTTTGCCAAGTTGTCCTCCAACGATTTTAAATTCATTGACACACCAGCTAGCAATGTATAAAAATGCCTGCTTCTCTATGCTTTTCCCAAGAGTGTGTTGTTAAACTTTCTGATCTTTGCCAAACTTATAGGTATAAATTGGTATTTTGGCGTATCTGTATATATGTTTCTCCTCTTGTGAGAAAGTCTGTGCATCTTTTTATATGACCAAGAGCCCATGAAATGTCTTTTTAGATTATTCCCCATTTTCCATATTTTCTTTATAATACTGATTTGGAGAAACTTTTACTCCATAAGGAAAATTAATCATCTTCTCATGATTAAGTTGTAATAATTTTCCCCAACTTTCTTCTTTTAAAGAAAACTTTAGTGGGTTTTCCACATTTTTGTTTTTTTGTTTTTTTAAAATAATTGCAGCCAAACTAATCAGTCTTTTCTTTTATGACTTTTCAGTTTGGAAACACACTTAGAAATTCCTCCTTTCAGATCAGGATTTTTTCCACATAATTCTTCAAGTTCCTTTATGATTTATTTAAATTTGAGTTTTTGCTTAATTTTGTTTTTTTTAAGATGGGAAATATGAATCCCAATCTCATTATTCTCTAAAAGGCTGCTCATTGTCCCAACACCACTTATTAAATAATCCATCTTCCTGGTACCTACAGTTGTGGTGAGCATAGTGTAATGTGTACAGCTGTCCAATCACTACTTTTACACCTGAAACTAGTAACACTGTGTGTCAACACAACACATTGTATGTCAGTGTGTAACACTGTGTGTCCTTCAATAAAAAGGAATAATAATTTGTCTTTCTCCAGTGACTTGAAACATCTAAATTCTTGCCATATTTGATTTATTTCTGGATATGCTAGTTCATTTCTTCCACCATTGGTCTACGATTATCTTAGTACTTTAATTAATTGGCTGAACTAATTCCCTTTTAATATTTTTTTCAGAAATGTATTGGATATTACTTGTTTTTTAATCTTAATTTTAATTTAAAAATTGGGGTAAAATATACACACTATAAAATTTAATATTTTAGCCATTTTTTAAAAAAATAACATTTATTTATTTTTGACACAGAGAGAGAGCATGAACAGGGGAGGGTCAGAGAAAGAGGGAGACACAGAATCCGAAACAGGCTCCAGGCTCTGAACCATCAGCACAGAGCCCGACGCAGGGCTCGAACCCACGGGTCGCGAGATCATGACCTGAGCCGAAGTCGGACGCTTAACCGACTGAGCCACCCAGGCGCCCCTATTTTAGCCATTTTTAAGTGTACAGTTCAGTGATATTAAGTACATCCCATTGTTGTGCATCCAGAACGTTTTCATCTTCCCAAACTGAAACTCTGGGCCCATTAAATAACAGCTCTCCATTCCTACCTTCCCCTAGCAACTACAATTGTACTTTCTGTGTCTATGATTTAACCACTGTCAGTACCACGTATAGGTGGAATCGCACAGTATTTGTCTTTTTGTGACTAACCTACTTCAATCAGCACAATGTTCTCAAGGTTCAACATTTTCTAGCATGTTTCAGAATTTTGTTTCTTTATAAGGCTGAATATTTCAGTGTGTGTGTGTGTGTGTGTGTGTGTGTGACATTTTATGAATTCATCTGTGGTTGGACACTTGGGTTGCTTTTACCTTGTAGCTGTGGTGAATAATGCTGTTGTGAATATGGGTGTACAGATATCTGTTCACGTATTTGTTTTCATCTCTTTTGGGAATATCCTCAGAAGTGAAATTGCTGGATCTTACAGTAGCTATGTTCCATTTTCCAGGAACCACTATACTGTTTTCCACAGTGACTGCACTATTTTACATTCTCTTTTCACTCTGTGGATAATGTTCTTTGATGCATAGAAATTTTCATTTTGATCAAGTCCAATTTATTTTTTTTCCCTTTTGTTGTCTGTGCTTTTGGTGTCATATCTAAGAAATTGCCAAACCTAATGTCATAAACTTTTCCCCAGTGTTTTCCTCTAAAAGTCTTGTAATTTTAGCTCTTCTATTTAGGTCTTAACCCATTGTGGGTTAATTTTTCTATGTGGTGTAAGGTGAGGGTCCAACTTCATTTTTGTGTGTGTGTGGATATCCAGTTTTCCCAGTTCCATTTGTTGAAAAGACGGTCCTTTCCCGGTTGAATGGTCTCGGTTCCTTTGTCAAAAATCATTGGATCATATATTACATGTTAAGTTTTGAATATGTAGAGTTTAGAATCAGCTTGCCTAATTAAAAAATCTTAGTATACTTACTGGAATCACACGAAATTTAAGATCAGCCTAAGGAGAATTTGTATCTTAATAATGAGTTTTCCTAATCAAGAATGTGGTATACTTTTTCATTTGTTTTGTCTTCTTCAAGTCCTTTAATATTGTTTTAAGATAGTCTTTGTGTAGGTGTCACATACTTTTAATACATTCTCAAGTGTTTTTATGTTTTCTGTTGTTATTATAAGTGAGATCTTTTCTTTGTATCTTTTAACTGGTCACATTGTTTTTATATGAAGACTTTCTGAATTCTTTTGTTTTCAGTTCATGGAGGCAAAATAACATCTTTGAATATTTAAATCATTTTTATGATGAAATGTGTGGGTTACAACTTTTATTTATTTTTCAGCATTATTTTCTTGAGAATGTTCTTCATCTACATTAGCTTTTCTTATTCATTTACTCTGGCAGTATCTTTGTACAGATCGTGTACTGGTTCTTTTTTGACTACTCATCTTGAGGGAAGTCAGTTTTTCCAGGGCAAGGTACCTGTGGATACCTCATGTTGGAGCGGAGCTGGGGCCATACTGAGGCTAAATGAAGTTTCCTTATGACTCAGGATTTTCTGGTGTGTGTTTTCAAACCTTTACTTTTCTCTACTCAACGGAGATAGGCATCTATGATCAATGGGGTAGGGGTTCTCACAATGCAATATCTCTGTTCAGCCTTCTGTCACAGACACAGACTGCCTCCTAGAATAAGGCTTGCTTGCTTTGATCCTTATTTAGCCCTACTCCATCAATTTATTGAATTCAAATTCTTTGTTTAACATGGTTTAGAAATTTAATCTGGAAATATCCTGCAACATTTTGATTTGTAAGTCTTTATATATTTTGGATACTGTATTGAAAATATATTTTCTCCTTTCTATAGCTTTCTTTTTTTTTTAATGTTTATTTATTTCAAAAGAGAGAAATAGAGAGTGAGCAGGGGAGGGGCAGAGACAGAGAGAGGGAGAAAGAGAATCCTGAGCAGGCTCTGCACTGTCAGTACTGAGCCAGATGCGGGGCTCAAACCCATGAACTGTGAGATAGTGACCTGAGTGGAAACCAAGAGTCCAATGCTTAGCCAGTTGAGCCACACAGGGGCCCCTGTAGCTTCCTTTGTTTTGTTTTGTTTTGTTTTTTAATTAACCCTTTTATGCTGTCATTTAATTCTTCATTTTAATGTATTAGAATTTTTCAATCTTTTATAGTTATAGTTTTTCTTCATCTTGTTTTAAAAAATTCTTTCTCTAAGGCCATAAACATATTCTTTAACATTATTTTCTAAAATCTTTATCATTTTGTCTTTATATTTGCTTCTCTAATCCTCTTGGAATTGATGTTCATAAATGCAGTGAGGGTGAGGCCCAATGTCATTTTCCTCAATTATCTCAGGTCCGTTTAATAAAAGTCTATCCTCTACCCACCAATCCCTCATGCTACTCCTGTCATATATCAAATGTTCATATATGAATAGATTTTTCTTGGTTTTCTGTTGTTTCTTAGTCATTGACCTAATTATTTATCTCTGTGCTACTAACACACAATCGTCGTTATCATATCTTAATAATGAACCTTAGTATTTGTTACCAACTCAGATGCCTACTAAAATAAGCTGGGTGCTCTTTCAATATTTTCAATATTTTTGGACAGTGTATATTAAATAATGCTCATTTAAAAAATAATAAGTTTTTTTTCAGTGAATTATCTGTGGTCTAAAACTTTATTAAGATAAATTCTTTTTCATACTGGTCTGTTTTGATCATATTGACTATGAATACTCCCTATTTTTAAAAATATATTTTCAGTGTTTTGTGACTATTCACTTCCCTTTGATATCACCTTTATTGTTACACCTTAGAAAATATTTTCACTAATTTCCAAGTCTTTTAAAATAGTGTAGTTAATATCTGGTTATAACATATAATAGTATTACATGTATATCATAGAAAATATAGAAAAGTATGATAAGGAAAATAAAAATGACCAACATTTCAGCTACTCAGAGAGGATTATTTTGTTAAATTTTGGTTTCTTTGTTTTCAAACATTTTTTCTCTTACTTCCTCTTTTTCCTTTCTTTCTTAATGGACTTCAGTGTTTATAGCAAGATTTAGATGAAGGACAGAGATTTCCCATATATCCCCTGCTCCTGTACATGCATAGCCTCTTTCATTATCAACACCCCCACTAGAGTGGACACTTGTTAGAATTGATGAGCCTACATTGACATCATCATCATCCAAAGTCCCTAGTCCACATCAGGGCTCACTCTTGGTGTTGTGTATTCTACAGGTTTTGACAAATGCATTGTGCAGCCACTATTGCAGTATCATACAGAATAGATCCCCTGGACTGAAAATACTCTGTGCTCTGCCTATTCACCCCTTCCACCAAGAACCCTTGGCAATCATGATCTTTTCTTTATTTTTTCTCTTACTATCTCCACAATTTTGCCTTTTTTAAGAATGTCATATAATTGGAATCATACAGTACATGGCCTTTTTAGGTTGGCCTTTTTCACTCAGTAATATCCATTTAAATATCCTCCAGGCCTTTTCATGGCTTGATAGCTCATTTATTTTTAGTGCTGAGTAATATCCCATTATTTATCCACTCACCTACCGAAGGATGTCTTAGTTGCTTTCAAGTTTTGGCAGTTATGAGTCAAGCTTTTATTAACCTCTGCGCTCAGGTTTTTGTGTGGAGATAAGTTTTCAACTCATTTGGATTAGTACCAAGGAGCATAATTGTTGGATTGTGTGTTACAAATGTATTTAATTTGGTAAGAAACTGCCAAACAGTCTTTGAAAGTGGCTGTACCGTTTTGCATTCCTTCCAGCAGTGAGTGAGAATTCCTGTTCCTCCACATCCTCGCATGTGGGCATTGTCAGTGTTTTGGACTGGCCATTCTCACACGTGTGTGGTGGTATCTCATTTTTTCAATCAGGTATTTTTCAAAAATCTTTTATCTTTGTTCTTATATTTCATTTCTCCCTTTGTTAATTTGTATTTTTTTCACTAAGTGGGCTCAGTTTTATAATTTCTTTTCAAAATAACTATCAGTGTTTTTCATTGTTGTATCTGTTTTTCTACTTACTTTCCTACGACTCATACTTTGTTCTAGTTCTTTTTTAAAAAAAAATTTTTTTTAACGTTTATTCATTTTTGAGAGACAGAGAGAGAGCATGAGCAGGGAAGGGGCAGAGAGAGGGAGACACAGAATCCTAGGCAGGCTCCAGGCTCTGAGCCGTCAGCACAGAGCCCAACACAGGGCTTGAACTCACAAACTGCAAGATCATGACTTGAGCCAAAGTTGGTCACTCAACCGACTGAGCCACCCAGACCAGACGCCCCTAGTTCTAACTTAATCAGCTTTGTTTGTTTGTTTGTTTTTGTTTTTCTTCTGGGGCAGGGGGCAGTTTGTTAGTGCCTCTAGTTAGCTTTTACCTTTAGTAAAGACACTCTGAAATAATTTTCTTTTTGGTGACATTTCAATAATTAGCTATTTTAAAATATTCCATAATTAAAAAATACTCCATAATTTGTCCTAGATTTTTCTACTTTCCGTAAGTATTTTCAGTTTTCATTTCATATTCTCTCTGATCTGCTCATCAGTTGCTCTAAAAAAAATTCCAAGTCTGTATGTTAGCTTGTTGACATCCCTATGAAAAATGGAGACTTAAAGAAATGAGATTTTGCACTGTTTAAAGTTAATATTTAGAATTATTTATTTATTTTAATAACCCGTTCAAAAGGAAGACTCACCGTTACAGTTCTGACATGATAGAAGGTGGCAAAGTTTTCATGGACTGGGTGAACTGTGAGGTTATAGTTAGTGATTTAATTATCTTAAGTTTGGTGAACAAATTCAACCCCTCATGAAACATCTTGCTTACAATTTGAAGTGAAAAGTTCTCATTAGCAACTCTCAGATGCTCTAAGTCAACAGTCCTGGGAATTTTACTACTGAAATCAACTTGTGAATATTTTAGAACAACTCTTTGTCCTTGGTATACAGAAATTTAGTTTTATATTGATTTAGATTAAGGTAGATTTAATTTATTTTGTGGTTACTGTATGTAAATATTCTCTAAACTTCTCCCGTATCTACCAATGCTTTGCATTTCCAAAAGCATTTACGTTAGCAACTTATTTTGTTTTCTATTAAATACAAATAAAATTGTATTTTGTTTATAATTAAATTGGTTTCATTTATAATTTTAACCAAAGCTAATTTTTCATTTTTACACTTAAATAACCAAATTAATTTCTTTTAGTTATGTGTTTGAATTCTTAGAAGTCAACCTAGGTTCTTATTTTCAGAGCTGGATGTGGAGCATGTTTTAATTCATCAATTTATGGAGATAAAATATTAATAAGAAGAACTTCTAAATTGTATTTTTTAAAAATGTGTTTTCTTTAAAACTTTTCTTTTACTATGCTCACCTTGACATATTTATTCTTATTAATTAAAATATAATTTTGTCCTCATCTTTTCTCAATCAGTCCAAATCACAGGTTTCACATATTGCCACTTTAATCCCATCATCTCAAATCTTAAATGCCAAAATGTCTACCTACTTTGCAAGTATGATATTATTCAATGTCCTATGTAAATGTGTAACTGCTTGAAAAAATGTCCTTCAGAATATCTTTGGTAAATAGAAAACGATTCCAATTTAAATGTCCTTTGATATCTACTCTGATTATCATTGCTTTATTGACTTTGTGACTTACAATGAGGAATCAACAAAATATAAAATAGGAAAATAAGTGGCTAGGAACAACTCTTTATCCAAGAATATTCAGAAAATCTATTTGATTCATAGATTTAAGAGTGTACATAGAAAAAGTAGCACTATATTATAGAATATGGAGCAGTATTTGGTATGTTATAGGTAGTAAATACGTTTTTACTAAGTGAATGAATGAAATTCAGACTTTTCACAAGTATGGTTTGGGTTAAAATGTTTAGTTCTTTGCTGAATAGCAAATGGTAGTATTTCTTTAAAAAAAAATTTTTTTTTTAATGTTTATTTTCGAGACAGAGCATGAATGGGGGAGGGTCAGAGAGAGGGAGACATAGAATCCAAAGCAGGCTCCAGGCTCTGAGCTGTCAGCACAGAGCCCGACGCGGGGCTCAAACTCACAGACCGTGAGATCATGACCTGAGCCGAAGTCGGACGCTTAATCTACTGAGCCACCCAGGCGCCCCGCAAATGGTAGTATTTCTTTGGACTAACCTTATTCCTCACTTTAGTAACTTTGGAAGTGAAAGTTTACGCATAGCATTTTAAGGAATGGGAGAGATATGTTAAACATGGGAGGGGAATCTCTTCTACCTTTCCTTTCCTTCCCTCTCTTCCTTTCTTCCACTCTTTGTCTTTATAAATTAGCAATTTAATTCAGATTCACTAAAACAAAAATCCAGAAGTAAAGCTTCTCTTTCCCTTCTCTTATTTTCATCCATCTAATTCAGTAGAATTTTGGTATGTATTTTTAGGTAGGTTTTTTTTTTTTTTTTTTTTTTTTTTTTTTTTTTTTTAAAAGATTCTCAGATGCAGATTTGTTTGCAAGAAGTTTACTGAAGAATGCCCTTGGAATCAATAGGGATCAAGGGAAGTAAGAATGGCAAGATGGAGCGTTAAGCTGTGAGGCAGCTGTGACAACGGCCTTGGCCATCTCCAGGGGAGCTCTGGAATTAGTATACCCCTTCAGAGTTCAACTTTGAATGGAGTGCTAGACTTTTATACTCTTACATCTAGATTAGTCACTGAAAGTGGGGTGCCCCCCGGAAAAGGGCTTAGTCTTGGGAGAAATGGCTCTCTTGAGCTGACTTAGGAGAAGTCTGACAGAACCCACCTCATAATGATTCTCTCTGGCCCACTGATTACTTGATCTCCCGCGGTCAGGCTCTCTGTCGCCACCAAGGTACAGCAGCACTATAGACAGCTTCTCTCTCACACACACCGTCTCCCTCTCAATAGTGTGTAACTCACTGCTGCAATTGGCATAGTTTGATCCAGAACCTTAGGGATCTATGCTGTGATTTCAGTGGAGGGACCCGGCATAAATACCACATGATATCCTTTCTCGTCATTGCCACCTTTAATTCTGAAGGGTCTGTCAGATCATATGGCCCAAGCATTACAACCCGAACCTGCGGCAAGTCTCCTTCCTGCTTTGGGTCTCGCTCAGACTTTCATGTTACCTGGTAAGTGTGTCAGACTGGTATTTCCTTGTATGTAACATGCTGCTTCTAGAATCTAAAGAGTAATGCAAGGCATTATATTTCCTTTTTTTGTGCAGGAAGATACAAGATGCAATTACTTGTTTCTTGATTTAGAAAGAATGTCATAGAGTATCCCAGATCACTTAACACCTACATATTACTTACATGGCATTTCCCTGAATCCTTACAGGGTCTAACTTCCACTCTGTAAGGCATGTTATACCAAGGCCCGTTATTTGTATGCTACTTCTTGTTTATCCAATCTGATTAGCACAGTACCATCAATACAGCGACCAATGCAATGTTCTACCAAATGACCAGGTCAGGTCTCTTCTAACTATGTTATGTCAGAGAGCAAAAGTATTAACCTAGTTATGGGTAAGACTACAAATATACATACATAGCTGCTTCAAGTAAATTCAAACAATTTCTGATCTTTCCGATAGGGATGGAGAAAATGATACTTTCATCGGATCAGTAATGGCATAACAAGCAGCAGAGGCCATGATAATCTGTTTTAGCAGAGAGGCCACATGGGGCCCGCAGTTGCATTTGGGATTACTTTCTAATTGAGGTAATTCTCCGGGATATGTCTATTTTTTGTAGGGTCCAAGCTAGCTAAATAAATGATGAGAACCAGCAGCCATGCATCCTTTAGGTTTATAAGGGGGGCACTGATCTCTGCTACTCCCTCACCCTCCATCCAGGGATAGAATACTTCATAAAAATTTATAATCTTCAGGGAGGGTAAAGTTTCAGACGATTCTACAGTCTAAGGAACCAATATGGGGGTTCTGCAAGTTACCAGGTATATCCATTATAACTATGCATTTAAGAGCAAGAGAGGTGACCACTGGATGGTCTGTGGACCCACTGTTAGCAGAAACTTGGCCAAGACTCCATTTATTACTTTACTCATATATGCTGGTACTCTAACAGAGGAAACATGATGATGCTTCAGTATCAACTCAAACCCTGTGTCCCAAAGCCCTTGAAATGTTTGAGTATTTTCTTAGCTGAGTAAATGAATTAGGTCAAACCCATCTGGGGAGGGACTAAGGAAATTGTTAACCTATTATCAATAACCCCAAATGTGAACAAGTGGATGGAAACTGCCTTTTGTTGCCTTGTTCAGAAACTGGAGGGTATGAGTATTTTGGGAAAGTTTCAGTCTCCTATGTTCATATACAAAGATATCTTACCTAAAAATAATGATTTAACTTTATGTCTCTCAAGTGAGAATTCTACAAGTTTCTTTCCTTTCTAGACATGTTCCTTTTGTTTTGAATCAGGAGGGTAGGTCTTAGTGCTGAACTTTCCCATCTTCTAGTAAAGGTTTTGACTTTTCACTGTTGAGCAGGATGCTAGCTTGTTATATGTGGCCTTTATTGTGTGAAGGTACATTCTTTCTATAACTCATTTTTTGAGAGTTTTTAATCCTGAAAGGATGTTGAATTTTGTCAAACGCATTTTCTGTTTCTATTAAGATGATCATATGATTTTTACCCTTCATTCTGTTAATGTGGCATCACATTTATTGATATTCTTCTGTTGTACCATCCTTTCACCCCAGGGATAAATCCATCCTGATTATGACATATGACCCATTCAATGTGCTGTTGAATTCAGTTGGCTTGTATTTTATTGAGGATTTTTGCATCTACATTCATCAGGCATATTGGCCTGTGATTTTCTTCTCTTGTAGTACCCTCTTTAGCATCAGGGTAATTCTGGTCTCATAAAATGAGCTTAAACTGTTCCCTCCTCTTCAATTTTGTGGAATAACTTGAGAAGGATTGGTAGTAATCCTTCTTCAGTGTTTAGTAGAATTCACTAGTGAAGCCATCTTTTCTCTGTTCTCAGCTGCCCCCAGGTGTTCTAATCACACTCATTGCCTCAACACTCTGGGTGAGGTGAGAAGGTAGTAGGCCTTTGGGGGCAGTGCCCTGAAAGCCTGGGGCTGCCTTTTCTCTGAGGGAGAAATTACAGGCTGAGTGGATCTCTCTCAACCTGACCTGGGTGGCTTGAGGGAGGGTCTGACACAGATAAAGTGAAACTGTTTCTGTTACCCACTTCAAAGCAAAATTCTTAATTTTATGATCCCCTGGGGTGTTGCAAATTCTCAACAGGATTCTGGAGGTTGCATAAAAAGTATTTTGGCTCAAGAATTGTTGTTTTACCAGTGTCTCTGCTGGGAGACCAGGGCTGGAACTTCCTATTCTATCATCTTGCTGGTATCGCTCAAATGTCTAAAGCAGCTCTTCTATTTTATTTTATTTTATTTTATTTTATTTTATTTTATTTTATTTTATTTTATTTTATTTTATTATTATTTTTAAATGGTTATTTATTTTTGAGAGAGAGGGAGAGAGAGAGAGAGAGCACAATCTGGAGAGGGGCAGAAAGAGAGGGAGACAGAGGATCTAAAAGCAGGCTCTGCACTGTCAGCACAGGTCCCATTGTGGGACTTGAACTCACAAACCATGAGATCATGACCTGAGCGGAAGTGGGATGTTTAAATGACTGAGTCACCCAGGTGCCCCTTCGTTGTATTTTAGAGAAAGACAGAGAAAGAGAGAGAGCGAGCAGAGGAGAGGGGCAGAAGGAGAGAGAGATAGAGATAGAGATAGAGAGAGAGAGAGAGAGAGAGAGAGAGAGAGAGAGAGAGAGAATCTTAAGCAGTTCCATGCTCAGCATGGAGCCTGATGTGGGGCTCCATCCCACAACCCTGGGATCATGACCTGAGCCGAAACCAATAGTCGGATGCTCAACCCACAGAGTCACCCACACGTTCTTAAATCAGCTCTTCTTAGCCTGGGATGCTTGAATGGGTCAGGAATTGTTGGACTCCTTGAAAGAGTTTATGAAAATTTTAGAGAAGTATGTGTTTTCATCAGGTTCTCAATGGCTCTCTGAAAAGTGAGGAGGCCAAACGGTGTTTATGTGCTGGTAGTGGTGTCAACTGGGAATTTGGTTCAACTTCTTTGTGTTTAACACCTTTTTCAGAATTTTTTTTTATCTTAGTTCACATTTCTGGGTGCCTACTACCCATTTTAATCACTGTTTCCATGGGATGGGGACAATCTGAGTTCCAAATAACAAAGTTTTGCAAGACATCCATTTGTTAGTTGCAGCTACCTATAACTGGGATAAAAAATAATTGATTTTAAAGGATTTCAGTGGTTGAGAAACATTTTTATGCTTTAGCTTGGATTATAACTTCTACAAGACCAGAGTATGTATATTTATGAAGCACACTACCACACACAGGAGTACTTAATAGCAACTTGTACTTTAAGTAATTATCAAACAAATTGAATTTACTTAAATTTTCTTTTCTTTCAAAAATTTTTACTTATTTATTTTTGAGAGAGAGAGAGAGAGAGAGAGAGAGAGAGAGAGAGAAGGGAGAGAGAGAATCCCAAGCAGGTTCCAAGGCCAGCGTGGAGCCTGACACAGGGCTGAATCTCATGACCATGAGATCATGACCTGAGCCAAAATCAAGAGTGGATGCTCAACCAACTGAGCCACCCAAGCACCCCTGAACTTACTTAATTTTTCAAGTAATTACCCTTAAAACTAGGCAGATAATCCATAAGCAGAGGGATTTTTCCTCTGAATTCTAAAGCATGGCTTTAGACCTATTCAATCCCTCCTTTCTTGCTCAAATAGGAGGGATTGAAAACTGTTTGGTATATTAGCAGCTACCCAGTCTAAGTCCAGAAGAGAAAGACAGACATTTATAGTGACTCCTGGATATAAATTCATTAGAGAAACGGGGCAAAATTTGTGGTCTTAAAACTTCCTGGGTTGCTGGTATAAATGCTACAGTTACTTCATTATTCCACCAAAGAGAACAAAATACATTACTTGTGGCCTGTGTTTTATAAAATTTCATAGTTGCATTAAAAAAACCCTAGAATATGAGGCAAATATTTCAAGTAGTAATCATTGTTTGAGCTTATTTTGGGGCATCTTCTGGCACCCTCATATTAAGTTTTAATCTTCTGTAAATAATTTTTACCTTGGAATTTACATCTCTTGGACTAAATGAGGTATATTTTTTATTCTCAGAATAATGAAATAGTTAAGAAACTTATTGTAGCAGCACAGTTGCAATTTATATTTTTTTCTCTCAAGGGTTGGATTACACCTTTGGTAATTCAGAATGCTGAGTGAATAAAAAAAACAAATGTTTTCAAATATTTCATTTGTATTAGTACTTTTTTGGAGGGATAGAGCGTATTACAATCTCAATGATTCTAACAGTCTTTTAAAGGAAACAGTGAGGTCTGTCAAGGAAAGAACTGAAGCTTAGACAATGTTTATTTATTTATTTATTTATTTATTTATTTATTTATTTAGCTCTATGCCCAATGCAGGGCTTGAATTCATGACCTTAAGATCAAGACCTGAGCTGAGATTAAGAAGATGCATAACTGACCAAGCCACCCAGGCATCCCATAATGTTATTAAGGAGAGAGGAGTAGGGTGACTTTTCCTCTATAGATGTCAGAGGACTTTGGTAGGCTCAGCTATAATACCTTGTCAACTTGCAAAATATCTAATGGTGACTGTGAGGAGTTTTCCTAGAGGATATCCTTGGAGAATTTGAAACTTGATCATAAAAAGAGGGAGACCTTTATTCAAAACCCACAAAGACAAAACTGGAACAGGTACATTGTGAAATAGAGCACTCTGTGAAGCATCTCCTTACAAGTACGTTCTTGGAGAGGCTGTTGAGTTTCCATTGCTGAGTATTGAACGTTATTAAAATGAGAAAGAGATTTTGGGTCTAGGATAGTTTGAAGGAAAACTGAGTGCTTTTGGAAGTTTCCTTTCCAATCCTATGAGTTGATGATAAGTATAGACTGAATCTCTTCCTACCCACTTTTTCCTGATTTGCTATATGCCTTGAACCACAAAGGGATAATTATATTATGATTTTTAACAGTATTTATTGCTTGATTACAAGCTTCATAAAATCTGGTGATTTGTTGTGAAGTTAGTTGTTAATAATAAAGTTACTACTAATAAAGCACTGAACTTTGGGAAGAATTTATTTTGAAAGGTAAACTGGAAATGTTATCCCTGTAATTGTCCTTTTCACTCACTTGTATTAGCTGTGCTTTGTCAGCAGGAGAGAAAGGACTTACAGGAAAGAAGCCAAGAATTTTGAATAACCCTGGTACATTTATGAGAATGCTTTCTGTCTCACATAAGGAAATAATCAAAATGTGAGAGCCACTGGTCTAATCCATAGCCTTGTACACGTTTGCACGGTGTTAGGGCCAATACTCCAATAGAGGTAGGATTTCATAATAGAGGTTGACCCAGAGAACCCAAGCACAAATCCTGAATAATTACAAAAGAAGACCTATTATCATTAAAAATCCTTTTCTTATTATACTCAGAGTTCTATGGCTATATTTTCTAAATTTAAAATTTAATTAATTTTAAAATTACTTAATTAATTTTAAAGAAAGAGAGTGCATGAGTTGGGGGGGGGGAGTGGCAGAGGGGGGGAGAGAGAGAGAATCTTAAGCCGGCTCCATGCTCACCATGGGACCCAAAGTGGGACTTGATCCTAGGACCCTGGGATCGTGCCCTGAGCTGAAATCAAGAGTCAGACATTCAACCAACTGAGCCACCCCGGTCGCCCCTCTGCTTTTTAAATTAAAAACAAACATATGCTCTATACCTAATCTGCTTTGTCATTCATGTAATTGGATCAATGAGCTAATACCTTTATTTTGTGATGATGTCATCATCTCTGCTTAATTAGATTGTGCTTTCCAAAGGGCAGGTGATATCTATGTACAATTAAATGTGTAGTGAGTCCACTTAGATGATGATGTTTTAATGTTAGTCCTAATGGATCTCTTGTTGCGTGGTGTTCACTTGTGTTTGTCATTACACCTTGGTGGAACTTGATTTCTATAGGTTTCCCATCAGTTGTCTAACTAGAGATTTCACTGAATACCTCTAATATTGGCAATTCCACTAATTCTTTGTGTGGCTCATTACGCTGTCTAATTAACCTCTACATTAAAAAATGTGTGAAACAAAACCTGAATACAACTCCTCTTATTTTTACTGCCTCCTCACATACAATTAAATTTTATTATCTCATTTCCTTTTACTCCTTTATTTTTTCTAGCATTTTGGAACAGGCACATCTTCACTTATGCTATTTAAATTTTTCATTTTTAAAGATTTGTCTCCTCAGTTTCATGCACATCTTTCTGTGGTGGGAGTATCTTCTATATGTATAAACGTTACCGTTCAGAGACTCCAGAACCTCTGTCATGATTTATTTTTGTTGCTATAAAGCAACAGTGTATATACACTATCATGCTTGTTCGGAAACATTAGTATTTGCCTGCAGTTGCGCTGTTTTGACACTGGGTGGCCAAAAGGTACAAAAAAATTGAAACTAAAACTTGCCTGGGCAACATTCTGATCCTTTTGGGTGACAGAAATCATTCTCTATCATACTAAAAAGGGAGGAAATTTTGTATAGGGATTCAAAGAGAGCTTGCATGGAGAAATTTCAGAGCTTGAGCTTGAGCTCTCTGGAAATAATTAGATCAGAACAATACGTAGGGTGAAAAGTACGCCGGACTGGAAACTGGGAGACGGAGTTCTTGTTTATGTTCCTGAGTCAATAAAAATCGAATTACAATTCTGGCTGCCCTCACTTTTTACCTGAATTACTTGAACAAGTTATCTAACCTCTGAGCCTTAGTTTATAAATCATAAAATGAGATGATATCTATTTTAGAGAACTATTATGAGAAGAAAGAGAGAAGTTAGTTTTCTTTCTTATTTTTGATGGAAAATTTGTGAACATTGCTCTCTACTTAGTTTCAGTTAAAAACAGTCTTTATTGTGTGGTCATTTAGTTTAGTGGATTTCATCCCCCTTCTTTCCATTCTTAGCCACATTCTGTGAATGAACAAAACTGTGGATTATTAATCTATTTAGTCAGCAAATAATAGAGGGAAATGAGACTTTGAGCTAAAGGTTAGGACGACCCAGCCTCTTAAGTATGGTACTGAAAATTGACTTTCGTCTTGGTCTGTTCCTCCAGAATGTACCTTTTCTGTGTGAAATCTTTGGTTCCCTGTTGAAGCGACAGTCTGTCTGCTTCCACAACCTTACGTAGGGTAAGTGGGGAGAGGAAAGTGGTTGCAAAGGGGGCGAGAGGCCAAAGGCAATCTAATTAATGCAGTAAACCAGGCAGGAAGAATGAGGTTTAGAAGAAATATCAAATGGCCATGATTACTACAAGCACGATAAATCAAGAGATGGGCCATCTGGAGCTATAGGCTGTAGGAGGTTGTATCGCTCCTTAAGTGAAGACAGAAGAAAGACCGCTCTGGGTAACTGTTACAAAAATCTTATGAAAGAAGACAGCCAATGAATTAAATGAGGAACAGTGGTTAAAGAGCCTGGACTTCTTTCCTCAAACCAATGGAAATTTTTGTTTCTGATGGAGCAAGAGAACAGTTAGTAAGACAACACCTACAAAGCCAATGATCCTGCCCTCCAAATTTATGTTGTTGAGACTGGTATGTTCATTATATGGGCCACTAATTTCTCATATATCTGGGATTTGTCAGTTTCTTCCCAATCCTCAATCCATGTGAGATGTTCATAATCATTCTATAGCTGTTTACTTGCTTCCTACCTAGTTCCAGAAGTCATGAGATCTCAGACTACTGTAATATTAATAGCTCCTTTCTGTGAACAAGTGGTGTCTGTAAAATAGTTTTTTTTGTGTGTGCTGCTTTATCCTATAGAACTAAAATGTCCAAAAGGCCATTATTCATATAACTTAACATTAAGCTCATTACTAACTGGGCACAAACTATTAAGTGTAGTCAAGGCATTGCTTTATTCTTCTCCCAATGCCTTGATGTCTCAGGCTATATACAGCCTTTTGTGATGGTCACTTGGTCCATAAAACTAATATGTCTTTGACCAGTTGAATAGATTTGACTCTTGACTCTCAGATGATCTCTCTATTTTGGACTGCTGTTCTTGGCCACTTCAGCCACATTTCTCCCCTTAGAAATTTTCAGGCAATAAGCAGGCAATAAGCAGGCAAATTTCACATTTGCTCCCAAACAACGGGGGAAACAAATGTTAGATTCTCCCAAGGCTCTTTTTCTCTCTGGTCTCTGCAGCTCAGCAAGCATCCAGGCAGGCAAAGAAACCAAGAAGGCCCATCTCACCTTATCCCTCCTTGTGGCAGACCTCAGTGATTACAAGGGATGAGGATACCTAGACATTAGAGACCCAGGCAAAACACCAGCATCTAAGTTGTCAAAGGGAAGGGCTCTTACTGAGTTCAACAGGAAGCTAATGCTGGGTTTCTTCCTTACCTAGTTACTCTGGCAACATGGGAAAAAGGTTTATGTGCTTGTAATTTAAATGAGTTGATCATGGAAAGCTAGGGTTCGGAGTCTAGGGCTATTCTTCTTTGATCCTTGATTGAATATAACACTGTGGAGAAGCGGAACTTCCTGTGAACCGTAGGAGCCACTGTAGTTCAGCTGTTGGAGCAAACTGGACTTCAGTTACTATTCTAAAACAAGGCTTAGTGCTCAACTATGCATGGAAACAGCTGAATGTAGGAAATAGAAACAAGTAGGTGGGACTCTGGAGGTCAGCAGGCCAAGATAGACCTTAAGGAGTAAGTCTGAGATCCTTGTCTCTGGAGATGTGTGTGTGTGTGTGTGTGTGTGTGTGTGTGTGTGTGTGTGTGTTTGTACAGCAATGAAAAAGGCTAATTTCATAGACCATGTCAGCATTGTTCAAGATTTCCAGAAGTCACTTGAGGATCTAATCTCTAGATGAATGTAATTCATGTGATCAGCACGATGAAAGCATGAAATCATTATTATTGGATATTAAGGTAAGTGTGATCATATGTTATTCCAAAATCTTGTCCATTGACATATGTTCATTACCCATCCATCTATCCATGTCTAAAGCTTCACGAGGTGAAATACAAATGTACTAATGTGGGATAATTTATGAAATTTATAAAAATGAGTCAATTATAACACAATGTAGTGAGTGTGAAGATGGAGGGAAGTATCAGATGATTTTCTAGAGGGGCTAACCTTGGTCCTGAGCCATAATGAATGAGTTGGAGTTAACTAGGTGAGATTATTTA
Source organism: Neofelis nebulosa (assembly GCF_028018385.1). Taxonomy (NCBI): domain Eukaryota; kingdom Metazoa; phylum Chordata; class Mammalia; order Carnivora; family Felidae; genus Neofelis; species Neofelis nebulosa. Next base: position 54,365,382 of record NC_080789.1, read on the forward strand.
TAGATGTGGTAGGGCCAAGGGTTTCAATCAAGCCCATTTGGGAAGTTATTTATGATAGGTATTTTTCCTCTTAACTCTTTGGAACACGTTAAGAAATCAGGAAGTAAACAAAGTCTTTAACCAAAACAGATTATGTGGGGTCCATTTACCAACAATGAAATAATTACTGCCATGTAAAGGTTGCTAGTGATTTCTAACTAACAAGTCAGATTTTATAATACTGTTGATAAATCTTAACTGTCCATTAAAGCCTTGGGATTGATTCAATGGCTAATGTGGAAAGTACACTAAGTCTTGGAAAATTTGTGCTTTCTAGTGAGAAAGAATTACAGAGGCATGTTCCATTGTATTGGTGAAAGCTGTTGCACAGACTATCTGATAATGACAGCAAAGCTGGAGACTTGATAATCTGGACAAACTTCTCATTCTTACTCAAGATAGGTGTCCTTTATACTGTGCTGGGAATATTCTGCTTTTCACAGATCAGTCCACAAGACATCTAGTGGATTAAGCTACCATGCAAAATGCTAACCTTCTGGGATACCTATTGTACCGGATTGTAAAGATCAAAACAACTTCTTCCTTTCCCTGTACCAGGTTCTTGAATATGTTATTGTAGCTCTATCCATTACGAGGCTGGCCTGATGAGCTGCTTAGTCAAGGAGACCGTAGTAAACACGATGCAAGCCGAGCCTTGGAAGGTGCTTAAGTACTGAGGCTTCCCCTATCGCTACTCTTAGAAGCCTGTGTTAAACAGCCAGGCTGGCCTACTAGATGGTGAGAGACACGTGGCCTAGTTACTCCCTGATACTCCAGGGTATGGTCAGCCGATTGTCAGATAAGGAATGAGGCACTAGACTTTCTGGTCACCACTGATACCTAAGCTGAGTCCAGAGAAACTACGCAGCTGAGCCTAGCTGAGCTCAACCCAAATTGCTAATTCACAGAAATGTGAACTCAATAAATACTTGTTCTGGGGCGCCTGGGTGGCTCGGTCGGTTAAGCGTCCGACTTCAGCTCAGGTCATGATCTCACGGTCCGTGAGTTCGAGCCCCGCGTTGGGCTCTGTGCTGACAGCTCGGAGCCTGGAGCCTGTTTTGGATTCTGTTTCTCCCTCTCTCTCTGCCCCTCCCCTGTTCATGCTCTGTCTCTCTCTGTCTCAAAAATAAGTAAACGTTAAAAAAAATTAAAAAAAAATATTTGTTCTTTAAGTCACTACAATTTTGGAGTGGATTATTCCATTTGCTACATATAGGACAGTATTCCCGCCTCAGTTCTTTCTCACACCACTCCATGGAGTAGTTCTCTTGATTTCTTTTCATGGCGTCTGTCTGCTTATTTGATCTTTGGTGTCTTGATTACCGACCAGAAAGTATTTAAAGAGTATTTATTGTGTTAGGTAGTATGCTAGGTGATGGGGAGTCTAAAAGTTAATAACATATGCATGCCAGCTTGGATTGTATGGAATGGATTCGGTGCTTCTTCTGTTCACCTAAGTAGACAAAAACACCTAAAAGATGAGTGGGAGAGGCATTATTGGGAAAGATAGAAATAAGGCGGTTAGCACCAAAGAAACAAAACAAGAGGAGACAAGCAGGAATGAGAGGCTTGTGATATTCCTTTTCATGTATGTACTGGGAATCAGAACTTTGTGTTCATCTGTTCTAATACTCCCTGCCCCGGGCTGACTACGGAGAGGGGCTGGTGCTAAGTTTTCCTCTCTTTTCCATCACTCCTTTCTGTTCTCATTAATGAAGCCAAGTTCCTTGGCTAAGGCTTTTCCATATCCAAAAATCCAAATGATTTTTATTTCTCTGTAACACAGGAGATAGCACGTTTTAGCGGTGGTGCTTGGGAACATAGAGAAAAATCAAAGCCTAGGCCAAACCGAACCGAAACCAAAAACTGGCTTTAGATTTAGGTAGATTTGGTTTGAATCCCAGCTCTGCCATTTCATGACAGTGAAATTAAGTCTCAATTTTTTTTTCATATGTATAATGGGGGTAATATCATCTATTTTAAGGGATGTTGTGAGGACTTGAGATAAAGATTTGAGATAACGTATTAAACCTCTGGCAGAAAGCTTAAAGTGCCCCAAAGTGACATTTTAGTACTCCCTCAGAATATGAAGAGCTATACACAGTTACAATTGGTGAAGTTCAGCATTCCAAGCAATGATTTTTTATTGCTTACACAGGAGGAAGTGGACAGTTTAAACAAATAGATGATAAGCATCATCTCAAGATTTCTATCAAACTAGGAATGTATTTGCTATTTTATTCTGGGGAGAAAACAAAAGATTTGGTTTTAAAGTCTAGGAGGTGCTGGAAATAGGAATACCTTGATCTAAAAATCACTAGGAATTATCTGGATACTGACAAATAGTACGAATGTTGTTATAGAATTCCAGTATCATATGACGCTGGATAAGAAATTCTCTGTTGTATTTCGTAGTTAATTCATACATTTGTTCTCTTTACTTTTTTCATATTTTTATAAAGACAGGCTTAATTAGGAAAATAAGGATGAAAATGCCATTTTAACAAAAAATAGTTTCAGCAATATGATAAGATTATAGATTTTCCTACAACCACACAGAACTAATGAATTAGAAACTGAAGGATTATGATGTATGCTTTTTATTTCTTGTGGGAAAGGAAGGCCAATGTTCTAAAGTGATTTTATAAATGGCTATTCCTCCCAGCACAGGGCCCCGATTTCCACTGCCATTCCTACTTGGATTCCATCCTACTTCTTAACGTAGCAGACACAGAATTACTATAAGATTTGCAATAAAACAGTGCCAGTTGTTTTAAGAGGAAAACTTTGATCCCTGGGGAAATAAGTAACCAGGCAAGAGGAATAAAATAAAAATATTTGGCACATGTGACATGAGTCTTTTGAAAGAGACCATTTGAGGGTACCTGAAATGGTTGTCAGGTGCTAGGCTGATTCAAATGTACCACAGGAAAATTAGCTAAAATAGCAATCCTCACCTGGTTTGGTTTTGGCTCCTTGTCAGTCTAAGGTATTTTCTTATAAGTTCTTTTCTTTCTTTAGGCTTATACTAAATTCAATTATCAAGTTAAAATAGAATTGCTTCAAAAATTCAGAGTGAATGGTGAATGGGAAGGAATTTAATCATAACATAAGTACATATTTTGTAAGTCAGACATGCAGAAACATTTCGAAAGCAAGCCTTCAATTAGCAAGTTCACAACACTTAAATATTAAGGTTACAGATAGAAGCTCGCTTGAATCTGACTGAAGTAACAAAACAAAATCTGTAGCGCTTTTATTAAAACAACCACGCCAACCTAAATTACTTGACGCCTTTCAGATATAAAATATGTTTGAATTACAAAGCATGTTAAAATCACTAACAAGTGAAACATATATTCCATATTTGTTTGTAAATATGGTGACTAGTGTTACCTTTATTTTATAGCTGGTGAAGGGAGCATGCAATGCCTAGTTTGTCGATGATTTCAGCAAATCGGAGTTATCAAAGCACAACACTTAGAGCTGGGAGGAATTCAGTCACCCTGGAAATTACCAGTTAGTTGAACAAGAGGTATAAATGTTGGCTCTGAAACAAGATCTTTGAGACATTCCCAGTTTGTAAGGGACTTGTATGTAAGATTTTGTGGATCAGCATCTTCTTTGCTTCAGATTTTATCTTTTTCTAAATCTAGTATGGCTACTCATTCGTTTTTTATGATGTTCTAATCGTTAGATTAAGTTTTGCTCATCCAAAACTTGATCACAGCGAGCCTAAGAAGACCCTTCATTTGAGTTCATACGCATTCTAAACCAACAGCCAATTTGACCAAACCTGTAAGGACATGACCTTCCAGGCTCTTGCTATTATATTTCTGTAAATATCTCGATGTTCCTTTAGCAAGGACTCTGCTTACATAGGGTGGCAGTGCAAATTTTGTCTCTAAATCCATTAGAGGCTGGAATTTGTAAAAATGCAAAATTCTCAGGAACCAGATGCTGTTTTTTTTTCTTTGTGGAGAAACTGGGAGTCCTACTTACCTCCAGCCAAGCTTTCTAACCCGGTTCTCCCTCTAGAGGGAGACATAGTCCAGCTTTTACACCGATTGCCGCCCTCTCATCCTTTACTGTCTCCTTTCCTGCAGGACCGCAGTTCGCTCTTCGCAGCAGCCGCGGCTGCTAACAGAACAGGCTATTGGCAGGGACCGGAGGGAGGCCACGCCGCCGGGTTCTGCCATCCCACTTTAATGCTTAATTCAACCTGCGGTGTCGGGACCTCTTCTCTCTCCGCGTGGTCCTTGCACCATCCAAGGAGGCCCTCACTCCGTACTCTCAGGACAGCCAGCCTGGTTGGAATAAGGGGTCTGGGTGGACCCAGGGGGTCCTGCCCTTTACGGTGACTTTCTGAAAGACACCACCGGTGTCTCGACAGTACAGCGCCTGGGGTGGCAGGCGGGGAGCGGGTTTCGGTTACTAAACCGCTTACTTTTTTTCCGCCTGGTCATCCGGATTTGTTTCCTGGGCCCCCTCCCCCGCCCCTCCTCTCTTCCCTCCCGCCTTTAGCGAAGTGACACGGGCAACAGCTGCTCGCTCGTGTTCGATGTTGGAAGTCGCACCTTGTCGGTGGTGACGGCGGCCGCGTGCTGGGGGCAGGGGACAGCGGCGGATTTGCCTTCCTTCCAGCCCACGATGCCCAGGGGGGCAGCGGCGGGGCTGCGTGGGGCTCTGCCCGCAGCACTTCGAGGCGGGATTGAGGGGCTGCAGCTGGCCAGGAGTTGCTGCTAAGTGGCCTGGGCGCAAAGCGTCCGAGAGAGAGGGCACCAGCTGGGACCTGTGTGCTAAGAGCGGGAATAAGGGGCAGCTGATCCGAGGAGGCCGGCGTCTTGAGGGCCGAGGACCGCCGAGCGCAGAGCCGCTCTTTGCTGCCCCGAGCCTCGCCGGCAACTCCTCCGCGCTGGAGACCTGGGACCCGCGAGAGCCAGGGAACGGGAGTAGCCTGCCTGCTCTCCTGAAGGTGAATCGTTCCGTCCAATTGCCTTTCCCTCGAGAGCCAAAGGGAGGGCGGGAGAGAGGGACGGAGGATGTGTGAGTGTGTGTGTCTGTGAGAGGGAGAGGCGACGCGAGACGAGAGGAAAAGTCTACTCGGCGTCGAGAGCAAACGGATCAGAGATGGAATAAGAGCTACTTGCTGCAAGACCGCCTCGATTCTCGCATTCGGGGGAGCCGAGCGCACCCCACGCACCCGCTGAGGACCGCGGGCGACCGCGGGCGCTGGCCAGGGCTGCGGGGCTCGGGCTTTTGCCTCAGGAAACACGTCTTTTGATTACTTTGACACCGCGGAAGAAAGAGCCGGGAAGAGAGGCGAGGTTCACGCGCGCCACCTTGCACCCGCTTTCAGGGGGACTCCAGTGTGGATGTCAAGAGATTCCTGAGCCCTCTTTGCCATCGCAGGAGGAAACACGCGCGCGCACACACGCGCGCTCAGGGCCACCCTCACACGCCCTCCACGAGCACACACCACACCAGACGTGGGTTCCCTATGCCCCTGAACGGCGACGGCGGATTGGCATCTTGGAAGCGATGCAAGAGCGATAAGGCTGGCGCGGGCCCGCGGAAGCTGCAGGAGCGTCGCTAGGTGTTGCCGCCACCAGGAAGCCGGGCTGCAGGTAGGTGCGAGCCGCGTCTCCCGCCTCCCCTCCCCGCCGGCGCCGGGGAGCGGGCGGCAGCTGGAGGGCCCGGGGGTCGCGGGCCGTAGGCGGCCCGCCCCGGGACGGCGAGGGGTGAGTGCAGGTGCGGGCCAGGCGCCCGGCACCTCCCTCGCGGGCTGTCAGGGTAGGGGCGGGGGTGGAGGGACGCCGAGAGGGGCTCAGAGCACGCGGAGGAGGAGGCTCGGGGAGCGGTGCCCTCCCTCTCTCCTCTGCCCCATTTCTCTTAACACAGCGAGCGGCCCGGCCGAGGGTTGCAGTGGGTTTAATGCCATTCCTCACACAAGCCCATCCCGCCTGGTAACCATTTTGGACTCTTCGTAAGGAGTTGGGGGTCGCGTTCAAGGGAGGATCGGTGGGACGTGTCGGGTCGCCTTTCTGAAATCCCTACTTTCCGTCCACTTCTGATTAGTTAATTCTCGGGCCTGTCTGCAGAGGGTGGGCGTTTCAATGAGGCTATTGATTTTCCCACCTCTAACTCTTTTCATAAAGAATCATCTTGGTAAGTTCTGGAGCCTCGCGTGTTTTAAAGATATTCTTAGATTTGGGAACGGACACTTCATGACTGAATGAAGCAAAGCTTCGGTAAAGGATTCTTTCTACAGGACAGCTTTAGGGAAAGGATCGTTTCACCAACAGCGTTCAGAAAAAAAAAAGAACAGCTTCAAGAAACGATTTTTTAAAATACTTTTCTTTCCTAATAGGTGCCTCCCCAAATCTTGTTAATGGTACGTGGCTTTTCTGCCCTGCTGCTTTGCTGTCCCTTCCCCCTTCTGTTCCAAAAGGCCGGGTTCCTACTAAGAGGTGTTTTCTTTAGGCTACTGATCTGCACTTGTCAGTGGGGAACGTGTTATTTCCAGAAACTGCCTTTGCAAAGGAAAGTTTGATATTCGTCGCCCTATTTCTCCTAGAACTGCAGTCTGAGCTATCTCATCTCTACTTGAAAAGGACGAACTGTAGGCGCTCGCTGAGCCCTCGGGTAGACGCGTCGCTTTTCTACTCAATATTCCACTTCCTGACCAAGTGTTAAAACAATTGCCTGAAGGGTTTGGAATCAAATGTGTACTTACTGTAGTGGCTAGCTAGCCTCTCTTCCCCCTCGTGCTGGCTGACTTTGACTTGTGGCAGTAAGAAAAGAAAATATCTTCCTTTTGTGAGTGTAAATCCCCTCTTGAATTGTGCAAAAATCATTCTTGGAAAAACAACAACAACAAACAAACCCTATATGCAATCTTAACTCTGAAAAGTACCCCCGAAACAGTTAGTGTGTAAGGGTCCTTCACACAGGACAGGATGAATTTCAATGACTATTGACTGGATGGTAATTATCTGGTTCCTGTCTTCCCAACTAGATTGTTGGAGACATCAATAATCAGACTGTTATCAATTAACACTTTAAAACTGCTCTATTAGGCAATGTAAGTTAAGACAAATGAGTAATTAATTTAAGATTTCTGTGTAAAGTGCTAAATGGCAATAACTAGCAAAGGGGATTAAAAAACACTTCTAAAACCTTAAAAAAACAAAGCATTAAGATTCCTTGTATTTACTCCAGCCTTTCCATGTTTGCACATGTGTTCTCAAGACTGGTTGAACCTTTTACAATTTCAGAATTGGTACCTAACCTCCTTAAAAATCATCAGACACATTCATATTTCTCTTTGCCTACTTTATCTGTTTTGGATCTCATCTTGAGTCAATTGTTTGCATGCTGACTTTTTTAGAGTCCTAATTTTCTAAAGCCATCAGTAGTCATTGAGAGGCCATCAGTTATCACACTGGAGCTTATTTGATTATTTTCTTAGTTTTCAGTGAAAAGATTGGGTTACATTTGTAGATGTGATGCTATGGGAGCAGTGTCACTACCGATGGAACACTTAGACACCGGTGACTTAAGAGGAAGAGCACAGTTTCAGTGTGGCATTTTTTGAGACTAAAATCTTGATTCTTTTCTTGCCTTTAATAAAATTGTGTAGTTGAGGATACTTGAACTTACACATTATGCATAGTGCCATGCTAATACTTCTTAAAGAAGAACCAAAAACCTCGATGTAAAGCAAACACCTATGATGCTACAAGTTGTGCCAAAGGGGAATCTAAGGTTTCTGAGTATATGTGCTTTTGAATCTGAAAAATGTTAGCTGTTTTAACCAAGAATGAAGATTCATTGAAATGCCCATGGATCTGTGTCAAAAAAGATACATATTGCTTAGATACTGCATTATAGTATTTACTAACCACCAAGTTATAAAATGTGATGACACAGCTGTAAAATGATCTGTTTTTAGACATGGCCACTTTACCTTTTTAAAAATTTATAAAGTGATGCAACTTAGGGGGTGATAAATGATTTTCTAAAAATTATTTTATATATTATCAAAAATTTTAGTGGTCCTGGATCCAGTATCTCCATTATAGTATTTAATGATGATTCTTTTACAAGGTGTTTTTGGATATTGGTATGTTGAAAGTGCATTTTAGAGTTGATTTATCACTAATTGCAGCTATGGATTAACCTATACACATAGGGTGAGATGTGCCTTTCCAGCATTTTCCAGGCATCATCATGGGTTGTGGTAAAAGGTATTGTTAAATTCTGCTGAAGTTCAGCTGTGGCTCCAAACTGATGACCATTTGCTTCTCTGATGTATTCCCCAAACTAGGAATGTTCCAAAGTGTCATCAGTTACCTCTAATAGATTTGAGAAGATGAAACAACCAGAGTGCAAACAGTTCAGTGTGCTTGCTTTTACTTCTCCAGTGTTTTATTAGGGATGCCTCATTAAGTCGTATTATTCTGCAGCTGTTTTGTTCATTGAAGATTCAAGTAAAAATAAGGAACTTTACTGTGCAATGCAGTTTTGTTTTCTTGGTGAAAAACACTAAGTTGAAGTAAAATAAGCATCTAACATAGTCCCCTTTGATCTATGCCTGACATTTACACATGTAATTCATCAACTTGTCATTAGTAGGGCTCCATCAAAACAAAGAGAAGAAATGCATTAACACCGGCTGCTGCTGGGTATGAAGGCCAAACTAACTGAATCAACTTCCTATCTGGTTCCCATGCTTGCACAGTATTTGACATATATCTCTCTTACAAACCATTGGTTTTTTTTTTTTTTAAATGATACATAATATGGTATATTAGCCATTTTGTTCCAAAATTCTTTGGTTAACTTTATTCTAAACTACTCGGAGAACTATACCACTATACCACTGGAAGAATAGGAATAATTTCACAAGGGGGTTATCATAAGTCTTTTTAGAGAAAAGTTTTGCTTTAGATCTGGTTTGCTTAGATCTGGAGCATAGTGTGATACAGGGGAGATGGAAAGGTGGGCCCCGTTCATTTTTTGTTTTTTAGTTGTCATCGACCACTGATTTATTTGGCCATTTTTGGAAAATCTGATTCTATTCGTTTGGCACAGTGATTCACGTGTCCTTGTCAATGAAATATAGCAAGCAATTCTTATTTTCTTATTTTTAACAGAAATTTAAGAAGTGTGGTTAGACTTGTTGGAATGTGAAGAAAAGTAGTATTTAAATATATTTCTCTGTATTATCTATGTAATCTTTATATCTCTGTATGTCCATATACATATATGTGTATTCATTTAATGGCACCCATGTATTATACTGGTTTTGTGTTAAAGAGGAAAGAATGACTTTTTAAAAAGTCTACATTTTTAGGTACATAGTTTTTCACTAGTTTACATGATTTGACCTACAGTGTAACTGCATCCATGGTTTCACAAGGTCATTTATAATTGAGTTTTACTATTTGGACCACTGTTGCATGTAGTATGTTTTTCTCTTTAGTTTTTCTTTTGGAGGCACTTTTATTTGTTAGGTTATAAATGTTTTTAGTTTTTCTTTTGGAGATATTTTTGTTAGGTTACAAATGCAAAAAAAAAAAAAAAAAAAAAAAAACCAAACAGAAACCAAACAGCTTTGTCCTTTACGTAGAGTTGCTTGGGTTGTGTTTATTGAGCCTATGACTGGGAATTTCAACACATTTAAAACACTTATATGTTTGTGATCTTTCTTAACTATGCACCTCCACAGTTAAAACAAACCATGCGTTACATTGGAGCATACTACTCTGGTTTACACATGGTATCTACATATTTTCTAGAAACATATTGATTCCACATTTGTTTGATTTCCAAAACCCACCCACTTCCCAATGTGTGTACCACATGTATATGTTGGATTTCATCCTATGTTGCGATGATAGGCAAGCTAGTAACTGGAATCCGTGAAATTCTGGCCTATTTTGCCAATTTATCGATACTGCCTTTGGAAAATAGAAGACTTTCGGGTCACTTTTGTGATTCAGATGAAAACAATATATAAGCTATAAGGAGAATATTCTATTTTATTCACAGCGATCCATATGAATGAGGTATGAGCTATAACTAAGGAATCAGTGTGTACATGCTTATAATAAAGCCCTTTTAATCACTTCCTTCAATTTCCTAGATTATTCCATAGGTGCTGTAATTTTGTGATTTCCTCTGAATGGCCAATTAGCAAAGGTCTAGCTCCCTTTCTCTGTGCTATGTAGGCATAGCACAAACATACTAATTTAATTCAATTTATATTTATATTGTTTTATACAGTAAATTTTTGAAATTATCCACAGAGTATTTTGGTTAATGGGACAGTGTTGCATTCTGAGCAATTATGGTGGTGGGGCTGAATTTAGTACTTTGGCAAAATGGGGACAAGCCGACAAGTGTCTTACTTTTTTGTCTCTGTGGGCTATGTAAAACTAACTCTTGACATAAAGCTGGGCAGTGCACAGTAGCTTTTAATGAATGCAAGGTTTGTTTCACTAAATATTTTTGTTTTTTTTTTTTTCTGTTATGAACTAGTCGCTGTATAATTGCATGCATGTGAATGGGCAACTGTGTTGACCTTTAAAGGTCATGCAAAAATTTTAAACCTTTCAATTTACAGAGTTAATTGCTATGGCCTCCTGTTGCTGCATATAGAGCTTTCTGCTGAGTTTAATAATAGAGAATAACACTTTGGTTTTCTGTGGTGGATTATGCAGCTTCTGTAAGGAAATTTATGAAGGTATCTGTAGTAGGCACTATGATGGAAGATTTTTGGAAAAGTGCATTTGTGCTTTGCAATTAAAGTTTTCAAGTCCAAATGGCCTGGGCTATGAGGATACAAATGCTTTCTGGTACAAAAAAGCTGATCTTTCATTATTACCTATAGGTAAGAAGCTGCGCCATGGTTTTATTTGATTTTGGATCAGCATTTCTGTTTTTTAACCTCCTTCTTTGAGATTCCAATGAGAATTGTATTTAAATATTGGAGGAACTAAATATGCTTGCTCTCTTAGGGAAAAGCCTATGAGGAAAAGTAGGTTGGGTTAGTTGTCCCTGTCTTTTTTTCCTGTCTTCATGTTGTTTGTCATTATGGATCACCCTAAACAAAAGCAGGCAACTGAAAAAGGCTTATGTGGTCATAGGAATCTTACTAACAAAGCTTCAACCTAGTAATAGAACACAGAGATTTTTGTTAGAATACATTATTCTGGAGGGCAGGCTTTCCACAGCTCTAAAATTTGGTCTCCTTGAACGGTGGAGCTTTGTGTACCAATGCAGTGAATTTGTGACTACTCAAATAAGTCAAGAATTCAGAAATGACCAATGCAGATCATTTGAGGAAAGCAACATACACACTTATATTTCTTATTTGTATTAGTTTATGGGCAGTTCCAAAGGTATTTAAGGTGGGAGAATCTGGTTATTGTTACCATTTCCTTCTTAGTTTAGTTTTACCTTGCTCTAGATGTATGGTGAAAAGCATACTCACATTTGTTGGTGCTGAAGAGTTTGGTAAATTCTTTCTTAGAATGGCCATCAGACATGTGAGTAGCAGTGACCTGGTCTTGCTTTTGTTTGTATTTTCTACAGAAAGGTGAGTCAAATTAGTTATTGTACAGTATACAAAGAGAAAGGAGGTGGAAGATCCACATTTCTTCAGTCAGGCAATCCAAAAGCAAAGAGGAGAGTGAAAGGGCGTTGAAATCTCATACTCCATAAAACAGGCCCCATTTGGGGCAGCTTTAAGTTGAAGGAAAATTTCTAACAATTTTATTTTAGGTTTAGTTCTTGAAATACTGTTTCACAGTAGTTTTCTGCTAAGATGCATGTACTTTATTGCAAGCTCTTTTTAGATTGATTGTTGGTATGTTTATAAATATACCAGAATTTGGTCAAAATTTAGACTTTGCTATTTGAAGATACATTTGCTCATCATATCATTTGCTGAGTGGCTAAAATTCATTGGCTTGCATTTTGGTTAGCGGCTAAATTTTGAAAATGACTATTATAAAACCAGTGTAGGGCAGTGGTGAGAGCTCTGGAGATGCTTTTGTAGCCCTCCCATTAAATAACCCATAACCACAAGAAAATCACTTCATTTCTCTGTGCCTCAGTTTCTTAGGAATGTATTTTTTTGACCAAGTTTTCAAGACAATTAAAAGTGGAAAATTTTTTCTTGTGTACAGATCTAATAAACATCATGGTTTTGGAGATACATACAATAGTATTATAGGACATATCTTTTAGTTAGGAAGTCAGACATCTAGCGCTTAATTCCTGGCACACCAGTAAATGTTCCATAAATGCTTTTCGATAAGTGATCTGTGACAGTTGTCCAGCTTTATAAGACTGGGATGATGATATGATGGTGATTATGATGATGACCCAAGATTCTAGATGCGGGTACCTAGAATTGAATCAGATGAAATCTCATAATTCAGTGTAGCCATTTTGCCTAGTTTACATGACATTGTTTTGTTGCAAAACAAGTTGTGATAGGTCACTAGGCTTAGACTTGTTAACATGTCTTCTCTCTACTGCTGGTTTTTATAGTCACTGAAATAGAAAGGTTTGTTTGATGAACCCAAATAGAGTTAGGCTAGCAAATCAATCTTCATATACTTGTTGGCAATTAAAGGCATTCATTCAAAATCTGTGTATGAATTTTTGAGAATTTATCATTCTTGGGAAAGTTCCTTCATTTATTCAGTAAGTATATTGAGCATGCTCTAGGTGCTTGAGGTATGTCAGTAAACAAAGACAAAGGTACTTGCCCTCATAGAATTTACCACTTCTTTTTTTTTTTTAATGTTTGTGTTTATTTTTGAGAGAGAGAGACTGCGATTGGTAGAGGGGCAGAAAAAGTTTCAAGGAATCTGAAGGGGGCTCTGTGCTGACAGCAGTGAGCCAGGTGTGGGGCTCAAACTCAGGAGGTCATGACCTGAGTTGAAGATGGACCCTCAACCAACTGAGCCACCCAGGTGCCCAGTTTGCCATTTCAGTATATACAAGTTTTGAAATGAATCTGGAAGAATGATTCAACGATGGATTTTGCTGTGGCTGCTCTTGCTATTAATTCTTGTTTATGACTATGATTCACAGTTTTGAAAAGAAATAGTTAAAATAGCTAAAATGTCAGAATTGGAATGAATTATGTAGAAAAAAATCATAGTATTAATTTAAGGTGAGGTACTGTGTAATTCAGTGGATTGATTCCAGATCAAAAGGTTTCTGATCCAACTGAAGGTGATATAAGCCATAGCCCCTTTTCCTGAATTACACATATGAAAGAATAAATTCAGATAGGTTGAATGACTTGAGATCAATAAAGGGGTCAAAAATTCAAAAGCCAATAGGGGTCAGGCTGGGAATGTGAATGAGTGAAGCAGACCAAATGGAAGGTAACAAATTGCAAGTGACACGCAACCTCAGCTATAGTGTTGGGGAGACCCTAGGCAGTGTAGGAGGTTCTGGTCAACATCTAAGTGAGACAGCTGAATCTTTGCCCCGTGCTGGAATGTGGGTCTGGTGTTGCCAGATTTTCTGATTTGTGGAAGAGAATTAGGTGTTTAGATTTTTTTTAACGTGAAAGTTCCAGATTTATGAATGTTGGGAATGAATTCAAATTTGAACTGTTGTGTGGGCCAACAGACATATCTGCAGGCCATATGCAGGCTAAGGGGCATGAATGTGCCACTGTTGACAGATGGAGGTGTGGGGACAGCTAGTTAGGAAGATATGCATGTGCCTGCCCTTCTGTCATCTCTACCCATAATCCTCCAACCCCCTGGCATTTGGAGCCAGGGTGGTTTCCAGTTTAGGGCTCAGCTGGAGGAGCTGAATGATAATGAGGAGTGGGTCATTCTAACCTCTGCATTTAGTGTTGTTTCTTCTTATTGACTCATTGTACACTTGATGCTGAGCTCACCTTAAAGTTGGTGGTATCTTGGAGGGCTTAAGGGATGTGCTGGAAATGCAGAAGTTTAAATCTATGCCCAATATTTGGAATGGGCTGTATCGTTCTGTAATGCCTTATTCCTTTAGATCAGTGCTTGTTAAACTTGTATTTGCACACAAATCATGTGGGGGAAATTTGCCAAAATGGAGGTTCTGAGTGGGGGGGCCTGAGATTTTTAACAAGCTCCCAGGTGAAGCTATTGCTGTTGGCCCATGGACTACACTTTAAGCTTCAAGGCTTTAGAGAGCTTTTTCACCACTGAATTTCATTCCCTGTGTGTAAGAATCTGGGGAGGTCTCCCACTCTTACCTCTCTGACAGGTTTCTCCCCATAGTGAGTAGCCTAAACCTGGCCACTGACTCAAAACCCTTGCCTCAAAGGCTTTCCAATCTGAGTGTAGAATTTATAAGTGTTTGCTTTATTTACTAGTTTTCTATTTAGAGGATATATTTTATCCCAAAACATAGATCTTTCTGCTTTTCACTGTCTGCTTTTCACATACTAATGCAAGTTTGGTTTACTTCTTATAGTTTGAAGAAGTAAATGTATTTATTTCATAACTACAGCATCACGTTATACATGGCTGTATTCTAGCATACAAGGTCAATTTTAGCTCTCCAAATCATTGTTTTTTGGAATTTCAACAGCAGTTGCTTCCTCTTAGGGCTTAAATGTCAAAATTTTGGCCACAATGTCTAGATTTTTGTTCTACTTGAGTGGTCATTATGAGTAGGTGAGAAGAGGGATTTAAAAATGATGGTTTTGTGTGTTTACTGGGCTTACCACTTTTAACTGAATCTCTTTTTTGTTTTTGCTCTGCTTGACCCTAAATACCTTTCCAGAAGAGGTCTCTTTAGGATTGAGGACATAGTAACTTACTATTTAGGGAGTTTGACTCCTTCATATATTACTAATTTTTCCCCCCTAAAACCATTTTACTAATGCCAGAAGGTATCATAGCTCAGGTGTGTGACTATTCTACAGAAGTCTGACCTGGGTCTCATGTCACAGGTTCAGCTCACTGGGTAGACTATTTTGTTGTCAGTTTTATCAATGCCCTGGGAATTCTTAAGTTTCCTTATGCTGGTATATTAATTATAAACTGAGATTAGATTTCAATATGTCAGTTTGAGGGAGAGAAGCAATCTGTTTTCTTGCAAGTTGTATGATTAATATAGTTTACAATGATAATGCTATTATTTCTTACTCAATTTCTTTTAAGGGCTTAGGAGTTTCTATTATGTAGAATATCTTTGCTTATAGGTGAGTAATCATGTGAATTTTATTGAGTCTGTTAGACTGTAAGCTCTGTGAGGCAAAACCATGTATATCATGTTTCTGTTGATTCTCAGTGCTTAGCGTAATGTGTAGCACATAATAGGTACTTAATACATTTAGTGGGAAGAAGATTAATAGTTCATATTGATAGAATGTCTTTTTGTAAGTTTCTTCAATGGGTGAGAAGTATTCTGTGAAGAATTGTCTTTTATCCTGTCTAATTGAGTGCATGTGAGAGAAAAAGGAGAGGGAGAGCCATTTATTTTGACCTATACTTTCCATCTCTAACATGAAAGATATTTTAGCCCTCAAAGAATACATACATTTTAGGCAAATCATAAAGGACAAAAACATGCTGATAGATAATTCCATTGTTTCCACAATTTATTATAACCTGAAGGTTTAGAGACTATGTATGCTTGTGATTCTACTGTTGTAACAATTAAATAATATTTGTCAATGTCAAATTTAAATGTTAATCACATATGGAGTATATTTTGATTGCTCTTGTCAGTGACTTGACTCATCATTCATTAGGGAACTTAAAGCCATTTATTCTTATCTACATAATTACCATTTTTATAATTTACCATGAACCAGATTTACTTTTTTCACCTTCAGGAACACTGTTAACTGTGATACCATTGTTCTTGGCTTCAGTGATATTGAAAATTATTGGTATTCTAATTTTAAATGCTATTTAGTATGGATAGTATGCATTCAAATATTTATTGATTTTTATTTTAGTCCTTCTGTGTTAAATAAACTTTCAAATGCTTGCTGCCATGGAGAATTCCACAAAATTAAAACTCTTCCACTATAATTATTAAGGAAACCTTTATGTATTATAAAACCAAAAAAAGTCAACTGATTGGATTACTGGAAACTTTAATTTGAATTTTTTGCATTGCTTTTATTTTAAAAAATTGCACTAAACTGCATATATTAGCATATACTTATGTACATACCTACACACATATAAACTATATACTTAGAAAGTTTCTCAGAACCCTTAAGTGTGATGTATTTACTCTTGCAAGTATTTTTGGAACTCTTAAATGAGTCAAGAGACAGGCTTTAAGTTGAATGGATCTGGTTTTTCCCTGTATTGTCCCTAAACATTCATACTTGCGTAATTTACAACCTCTAAGGTTATGAAGCTAGTGCTACTCTGGAACTTACTGAAAAATAGATCTATTCCTTTTCCCCACCTCAATCCCAAATAAGAGATGAGTGAAAAATTTAGGTACTGTATAGTACTGAAAAATTTTCAAAATCAGTAAGTAGAATTAAAATCGAGCTTATTGGGGCGCCTGGGTGGCGCAGTCGGTTAAGCGTCCGACTTCAGCCAGGTCACGATCTCGCGGTCCGTGAGTTCGAGCCCCGCGTCAGGCTCTGGGCTGATGGCTCGGAGCCTGGAGCCTGTTTCCGATTCTGTGTCTCCCTCTCTCTCTGCCCCTCCCCCGTTCATGCTCTGTCTCTCTCTGTCTCAAAAATAAATAAAAAACGTTGGAAAAAAAAATTTAAAAAAAAAAAAAAATCGAGCTTATTGTACTTTGGTGAATTTTGCTGTGGGGCAAAGTCCATGTTAAACAGTTGACCCTTGCACAACACGGGTTTGAACTGTGTGGGTCCACTTATACGTTTTTTGTTTTGTTTTGTTTTGTTTTTGATAAATACAGTATAGTACTATAAATGCTTTTCCCTATGATTTTCTTGATAATATTTTTTCTCTAGCTTTATTCTAAGAGTAGAGTATATAATATAACATGGAAAATATGCGTTAATTGACTGTTTATGTTACAGGTAAGACTTCTGGTCATGGTCAATAGTAGTTAAGTTTTGGGGGGAGTCAGAAGATAGACACAGATTTTTCATCTGTGCCAGGAGTTGGCACACTTAATTCCCCTGTTGTTAAGTCCAGCTGTGCTTCTAGGAAGGGTAGGTGAGCTATGGTTTTCCTTGCCTTGTATCTTCTCCTGGCAGCTGATTACATTCACTCTTCAAGGTGGATTTAAGAGTTTGTGGTTAATGTTTCACTTTGTATTTTGAGAAGTCTGCTTCAAGTTGACTGTGTAGATGGTATGGCAGACTGGAGTGAGATGAAAGAAAGAAGCAGATTGATTAACTGGCAGTCAGAGATTGAGAAGGTGGTAGGGTTAGTTAGCATTTTGTGGGCTATGAAGGGGAAGAATTAGGTAGGGGCCCAGATGAAACAAAAGGGAGAAAATAGAGGTCAGAAGGGAATTTGTTCTGGCTAGCATTTTTATACAAATAAAAGAGGAAATCCTTGACCTTTGGTGGGGGGGGAGAGAGAGAGAGAGAGAAGTAGTAGTAGTAGTAGTAGTAGTAGTAGTAGTAGTAGTGGTAGTTAGACAAAGAATAAATAAAACCATTGTTATTCTTGGGTAGCAAAGAGGTAAAATGGCATTGAACTGAAATAAGACCATAGAGGAGAGAAAAATGGTAGTGCCAAGCCAAATTTTCCTCTTGGTCTTGGAAAAACCCTATCAGGAATATGAAATTTCTGTCAAGGCTTTTTATCAAATTAAAAGTCAGAAAGAATGGGTCTAATGCTGACCCTGCCACCAGTTAGTTGTCAACTTCTAAAAAAAGTTAATATATATCTATTGGTTTTCTTGTTGGTAAATGAAATGGTTAGGTTTAATGATTACTTAACTTCCTCTAAGCTCTATAAGTCAATGATGACCATAGGTCATCCTTTTATGCTTTTATTTTGTCACATGAATACATCTTAGATGCTGTCCTATCTGCTTCTTTCCTACACTGGAATTCTTGAGGACAAGGAATGTGTCTTATTCTTCACCTTGTACTACCCACACCTAACCTAGAACACATTCAGGCATTTAGTAAGGCATTAATAATAATTTTATTAATTGAGATTTAATTTCTTATTATAAAATTCTGAATTATTTTCATCTTTCATTTCTGTAATAAACAACAAATTTCCAGAGGCATAAGTGACTACATTTGCATCGTTAGTGCTATATTGCTTTATAAAACTCTTTCATGCATGTGATTTCATTTGATTTTGTAAAGTGAGTTAGGGATGAGTGCTATCCTTAATTTTAGGTGAGGAAACTGACAGTGGCAAATATGATACAGCCAGTGGGTGCCAACTGGTTTGAATTCAAGGCTTAGGTGTTGGGAACAATTTTCCATGGGTCTCTCAAGATGCTAACTTCTCATAATACCTTTTTAAGGATGTTTAAGAAGTGAATAGGCTTGGAAGGTAATGGCAGATTTACTCAATGTCCAACATAATAAATACAGTGTTTCCCTCTAGAGCAAAGGGTATATCTCTTTGCAGTCCATTATTTGTCCAATTGGGTTCCTTAAGTTTGGGGCTCCACAAAATCAATGTGTGTGCAGCATCCACGTGGGAAGCCTTGCATCACACCTGAGAGATTTGGGGGCAAAGGAAACCAATTCAAATGTGATGTTCATGCTGCTTTGCTGTGTGTGAGAAATAGCCCTCTGTCTCTGACTCAGGAGTCTTAGGTCTTTTGCCAGTATCCATAATATATGGTAGACTAACTTGTAAGCTTACAAGGAGGGTAAAAATCTCAGACCCTTCACAGTTCTTGACAGTATATCTTTCTGTCACATCAAAGGAAATCCTTTTCTTTGCCCAGTTTATGTCTACTTTTGTAGCTACTCTAAGTAAAACTGTAGCAAAAATGAGTGATCTGTTATACTGCCAGGATTTTAGTACTTATCTACTGGGGTCCCTCTTGAAGCCCACCCTTCTCTTGTAATTAGATTCTTTGGTGGCAGCATAGAGGATAATTTCCATGGAGGGTAGAGGCTAGGAAGCCGGGGAAACCAACTAGAGACCTATTTCAGTGATCGTGATTTCAGTGATTGTGGAAACTGGCAAGAGTTTGAAGAAAAGAGTTGGAATAAAGGAGGAAAAGAAGACATAAATTAGAGGTGGAACCAACTGGTCTTGGAGACTGAATGTGTGGGACAGGGAGAGAAAAGAGACCAGAATAGATTCTAGCTTAGGTGACGCATGCTGTTTGTACAGATTCTAGCTTAGGTGACGCATGCTGTTTGTACAGTAAGATCTCAGAGCCAACTGTAGTCTTTATAGATGAAGATAATTGGTTTAATTTTAAGCATTTGGAGTTTGAGGCATCCTTGGGATACTCAAAAGAAAATCCAAATACTCGTAAATTTGGGTCTGGTGTTGACGACAGAATTACGGTTTAGAGCTAGAGGTTTGGGAAGTCACCAGTGTACATGTAACTGTTGAAACTTTCTAACCGGATGAGGTCTCCAAGAAGAGTGCTTAAAAATCACCAAGAGGAGAGTCCTGGAGAACACTAGGATATAAGAGAATCGTAGCTTTTTTTTTTTTTTTTTTTTTTAATGTCAGCAGGAAGAGCCACCCTTCTCTCCATTGTTTTCTCTCAGGGATTTTGCTCAGCTTACAGCAAGTAAACCTCATACATCATGGAATCTACCTTTCCTGCAGTGAGCTGCTGCCTAGAGAAGAAAAGAGAGCAATGGAGGAAAGTGGGGAGCATGTCCAGAGTCGCCTGTTTCCATTTTGGCTCTGCCACCCCCTGAGTATCATTGTGTACTGACTGGTTCCCTGCATCGCTGTCATGGACAAGAATGATGGGAGGGGACAAAGACATCTCCTCTGTGGTCATTACTTGCTGTAGAGATCTATAGACATTTTTAACATTTAAAACCTGAGCATTTACAATGACCAGCCATGTGCTAAACACTTTACATGAATTATCTCACTTAATTCACACAGAAATTCCAGAGGAAAGAACTGCAGTTATCCCTATTTTATAAATAAGTGGCTTGACCAAGGCCACACAGATTGTAAGAAGAAATGAATCTTGAAACACACAGCCTGCCTTCAGAGCTGAGTTTTTAATCATACAACACACATCTCAATCATACTTGTTGGAAAATGAAACTCCTTTTGCTTAATGCGGTGCTGGTCAGAGAATTGTCTTGGTTCAAATGATTTATATTTAGACCTCCTAAGTAGATTCTATTCCTTTAGGTTTAGAATTGTATCATTAAAATTACACTAACATGCATAGCATTCTTTGAATATGCCTCAAATATCCCATAAGTAACGTTCTATGATTCCCTAATTTCATTTGATGAAAAACTTTAAGTAATGAGATACAGTACTGGTGTTCAAGAAAAATTGAAAAATTCATTTATATACTCAAATATTTATTCTTTTGAATTGCAAAACATCCCCCAAAACTCCACCTCTTAAAGAAATGTGAGGTAAAGTATGTCTTTTTCTGGAATTTATATTTTGAGAGAGAGGGAGAGAGTGCACATGTGAGTGGGGGAGGGGCAGAGAGGGAGGAAGAAAGAGAATCTCAAGCAGACTCCATGCTGTCAGCGCAGAGCCAGATGTGGGGCTCAGTTTCACAAACTCTGAGATCATGACCTGAGCTGAAATCAAGAGTTGGATGCTTAACCAACGGAGCCACCCAGGTGCCCCTGGAATTTAAATTCAGACAGAAATAGCCTACTACGTCTATCTTACAAAAATCTCTCTTGGGCTTTTTGCTGTGTAAGAAATGGGTTTCTTCTGGGTAGGGTGGGAATAGCCTTATGCAGAGTCCCTGGTTGCAGAACTCAGTTGATTCTTTAGAACATCAAAAAAGGCTAATTAGATGTTAAATGCTTGCTGAGTATTGAACAATGCAATCTTCTAATTTTCAGATTAATGACAAAGCCTCATGAAAACATTGATTATTTTGGAAGAATTCAGACAATTCCTTTTGGAGTAAAACAGAAAAGATAACTGTAAATGGACTTTTCCCCCTAATGATATGATAATGCAGGCAGCAGACATTCTATGGTAATATAGAATAATAAGTTCCTATTCTGGTAGGTTATGGGTGTTTTTAATATGATGACAACATCAAAGGAGAAGTACTGTATTACTGCTATGTTGTATTTTCTTTTGACTCTTTGAAGGAAAAGAATGGGGACATACTGGCTCTTTTTTTTTTTTTTAATGGGAAGTATTATGCAATACGTGTGTGTGTGTGTGTGTGTGTGTATAAAACATATTTATTTTTAGAATATATATAATATGCTCTTTGTATACTTGAATCACTTTTTTGGTCTGAATTATTCCTGTGGCTTAAAGAATGGGAGCAGTAGTTGGTGATAATTTGTCTTAATTGCCAATAAATATCACTATAGATTGTGCTCTAAAATTATAAGTAACAACAAAACTTTCTAGCTGGGGCCAAGAGAAAAGCCCCTTGTTACAGAGAGGATTTAAAATCATAACAAACAACGATATAATTCCACCTGAAGAGCCTCTTTGTCGAAGATGACAGGGAAGTTTTATTTCAAATGACTGGGGATATGGCAAAATGAAAATGTGGTATAAAAGGAGCTTACCGTAGACACATGATAACTTTAGAAAAGAAGAAAAATGTGAAGTTTGAGAAAATGATATGATCAGAGCAATGAGTAGACACTTCAAATATTTCTTTTACACATTTTATTATAACATTTACATGTGATTCTGCTCCTCCTCCCCCATAATCTTAGAGTTTTGAACCAGGAGAAAACCTTGGAGTATATATAATCCAAAAGATTCACTTTATAAATGAGACCCCACAGTCCAGAAAAGTAGCCAGATGTGCTGAAGGACACAGAAATAGTGGCAGACCAGGTCTGGGATCCAGGTTTCCTGATTTCCCAGTGGGATGTTTCCACTATAAATAATGTTTGTAAGTGTTTTGTATGATCAGCATTCTGGAAGGAGTTGAAGAGGCACTTAGTCTATCTTGCTTTCTCATACTGATTAGGAAAGTTATATGAACATTAATTAAGGAAAAAAACACCAGGAGTGGCTGGGGGGGGCTCAGTCAGTGGAGTGTCTGCCTCTTGATTTCCTCTCAGGTCATGGTCTCCTAGTTGTGAGATTGAGCCCTGAGTAGGGCTCTGTGCTGGATGTGGAGTCTGCTTAAGATTCTCTCTCTCCCTCTTCCTCTGCCCTTCCCTTGTTCATGCTTGTACTCCTGTGTGCTCGCTCTCTTTCTCTCTCTCTCTCTCTCTCAAAAAAAAAAAAAAGGAATGCTAAAAGCTCAGTCAGTAATTCTAGAGTTTAAATCTTATTTGTCAATGTAGTCATTTTTTAATCATTGTTTATGAAGCATTTACTATGTTTCAAGCACTGTGATATGTGCTGTAGGTACTTAGTGTGTAAAACAGAGAGTATCCTTGGAGTTTAGTAGGAGAGTGAACCAATAAATATATATTTATGTATATACACGTGTTTGAAAATTAGGGTAAGTGCTGTATCAGAAAATTGATCTTCAAATATTTAGAAAACTATTGTCTACTGTTGTATCAGTGGACAGATATATATCTATATCTGTATCTATATCTATATATAGATATATACATATATCTATATACATATATGGAGAAATATATTGATTCATAATGAGAAAGTTTATAGTATTTAGAGCTGTCCAAAGATAAAGAGTTTTAGAAAGTGGTAAATTTCTAACACTGGGAGTGTTAAGTGCAAGTGGACAGTTCCCTGGAGAGCATAATTTTGTAGGCATTCAAACATTAAGTGGACCCTTTATTGTTATCTTCCTTTGAACATTTTAATGAGTAAATTGTTTATCCAATGGATTTTATTTGGGCTTCATTTTATTTGATCTCTTTGACCTTTGTTCTAGATGACTGCTCCCTTCTTTTTCTGCTCAACTCTTCTCCCCTATGGTCTTGTTAAACAGTGTTTGTAGGAAGTTACTTCTATGACCATTTCTTTAGAACCTCCTTTGTGGGCTTTTCTTCCTTAGCCTTTCCACAAAATATTGATGTTCCTTGGTCTTTGTCCTTGGCATGTCTCTCTTATCAACATATTCTTATTTCCTTGTTGATCTCATCTTCTCTCATCACTTATCTAGCGCCCTTGTATTGACAATTGCCAAATTTGGGGCCTGGCAAGACCTTGTTGATCTGACTATCCAATTGTATACTAGACCGTTCCACCTGGATGTCTCAGGAATCTTAAACTCTACACATCTGAGATTCAACTCCTTTTCAATTTCCTCAAAGCTCTTCTTCTGTTTTTCTTTGACAGTGGGTAATACTTCCTTCTGTCCAAAGACTGAAAGTTGTTTCAGAAAGTGGTGAATTCCAACACTGGTGTTTGTTGGGCATACTAATCATCCATCAGATTATCTAGAACAGAAACTTAGACTCAGGTTTACAAGACACTGGTCTGGAACACAATCCATGACAGAGGGTAGATATGCAGTAGTTGTCAAATAAATTAATAGGTGGAGTTTATGCTTGATATTGATGGCACTGTTTGATTGCTCTCAAGGGAGATTTAACCTTTTGATAAGGAAGGTTGTAGAATAACCTTTTCCACATGCATTCAGCTTAGAACATCTTAAAAGAGAATGATGAGGAGATCCTTCAAGGTCTTTTATAGTTGGGAAATCTTTTTTTCCATGTAAATAGCAAAGACAGGAGACTAATTTATTGAATACTCTACATGGGCCATAAGTTCATAGATATATTAGTTCACTGATGCCTCAAAATGACCCAAAGGATTAGTATCAGTATCCTCATCTTCATTTTATAGCTAAATAATGAAGGGTCAAGGAGGTTATTAGGTACCCTGCTTAAGGCCAGTAGGCTTATTAAATGATTGAAATTGAATTTGAACCCAGGTTATTTGAGTTTTAAGTCAAAGGCTTGCTCTAGTTTTCATTTATTTTCTGCTTATATTTTTAACTCACCAAGATCACTGGCATTTTAATTCTCTTTATGGTGAAAATACTTGGCATATTTTTCTAGCTTTGAGTGTGCAATTACGATGTATTAAAGCACCTGCCTTGTGTTTTATACTGAGCATTAAATACAAAGAGGCAGAAGTCAGCCCTTGTCTTGAAAGAACTTTTTATTTTCTGTTTTTTAATTTTTTAATTTATATCTAAGTTAATTAGCATATAGTGCAATAATGATTTCAGGAGTAGATTCCAGTGATTCATCCCCTATGTATAACACCCAGTGCTTATCCCAACAAGTGTGTTCCTTATGCCCCTTGCCCATTTAGCCCATCCCTCCCCCCACACTTCTTTTTTTCCTGCTGGATTGTTCTAGTTACCTGATCTTGGAGAGTCTCTTTGGTATATTGATGAATATATCATTCAAATAATATCAAGATAGTCTTCTACCTGGATGGAGCTATTGGGGCTCTCTTTTGGGCATTTATGCAATTTTGATTCTATTTGACATCTATTAATGCATCCACCTTATTAAAATATAATTGTTTGTTTGCCTTAACCAGTAGATTATGTGATTCTTGAGGGCAGAGACTGATCTTTGTCTATTTCTTGGCATGATACTGTCCCTTAGCAAACGTTTGTTGGAAGATGAGGGGAGAAAGAAAGGAAGGGAGGAAGGAAAGTATCCTTGTTTTCTATCTTCTGGGCCTATAATATTGTCAAGTAAGAATATTAAATTTGTCTGAAATGTTTTCTTCTTCAAAAGAGGGGTTTTACTGCATGATCAATACTGTTTATTTTTCGATAAAGAATTTTGTGATGATTTGCTTCAGTAAGTTTCCAGTTACATTTAAAATATATAGATATACAGTTACATTCTGAGGTTCTTCCTAAACCTCTGTGAATTTTAAAAGAATGATAGATATGGGCCTGTGGTTAATTTCTTAGTATTAAAAGAGATTTATATGTTCTTTTTTTTAAAAAAAAAGTCTTATTTATTTTGAGAGCAGCAAAAGTGAGTGGGGAAGGGGCAGAGAGAGAGGAGAGAACTAGAATCCTAAGCAGGCTCCTCACCAGCAGCACGGAGCCCAATGTGGGGCTTGAACTCAGGAACTGGGAGATCCTGACCTGAGCCATGCAGACATACCAATTTATGTATTTATTCTTACTTGATTTCACTACTATCAATATGTAATGCATCAGAAGGAAAGAACAGAAACTTGGGGGGGGTGTCTTTTCTTGACAATTTATTACCAAGGGAATGTCATGGAGCAGAAATTTCTTGTTACTGCTCCAACGTTGTTTTAGCCACAGCTATAGTTGTCTTACAATACCGTCAAAGTATGGGGCCTGTGTTTCAGGATTTAGAATTGTTCCCTAATGTAAAATTGTAGCAGAGTGGAGCCAAAAAATTATGCAGAGGGGATTTGCTTACTTATGTTCTCTGTTCTTTTTTTCTCTCCAAATGCTATAGATCATCTGTGTGGGTCAACCATTGGAAGAAAGGGGATGATTAATAAAATCAGTAACTAAAACTAAAATAATAACAGCAACGATCTGATGTATAGAGAGACTATGTGACACCTTAAGTGTGGTGGGTCATAGCAAAGTGAATAATTCAATGTTACTAGGTTTCATACTACTGACTGGTCCTAAAACATGGGTCAGTCAAGAAATGTTACAGCAGCCTAAGTGTAAAACTAAGAATAAACAGTTTTGAAAACTCAGAGTATAAAACGTTCTGGGTAGAATAGGTCAACAGCCAAGTCTGTTATCTGATAAAACCCATTTTTCAGTTGGGGTTTATAGCTCTTTGTGTTCTCTATTTAGTAAATCCTATAGAAAACTAATAAACAAATACATAACTCTAGGAGAGCAAATGTAGAAATGGAAGAACATAAAAGCAGAGTAATCTATCTCAGGAACCTGGCTGACTTGATATACATGTTGGACAAGTTTCAAAACTAGTATTTCTTTTATGTCTTGGCAACATTTCAGAAGAAGGTGTATCTTGACATGAGCTGCATCACTAGGAAATTTCTTTCCTCAAAGAGATTGTCTAAAGTATCCAGTGTGATGCTAATCGCTTAATATCAGATTCACCTGCTTAAATATCTTAGCCTTATGATGATGGTAACACTGGACTCTGACACATAGTTTCCTTTGGCATTTAAAAAAGAGGTACCAATTATTTCAGGCTGTGAGGGTACTATTAAGTTTTGCCCTCTGGTCCTGGAGACTACAAGTTTCTTTTCTGCCTTCCATAAATCACTGGCACAACAAGACGAAGAAGAGGACAGTTATGGTGCTTATAAAGAACCTGGAAAGCCATGTACTATATGCACTTAGAATCTTAAATGTATTTTTTAGATATGTGCTTATATTGTAATACCATTCCTATTATATATCACAGACTCATTTCTATTATACAAGTGCTAATCAGTTATGAGTGGAATGGATTAAAAAAAGCATTTATTAAAAATACATGTCATTTATTTTAAAGTGCCTATTGTGCTGTTTTCTAAGTCTAATTTGCCACTCTTAGTTGGTTTTTCTCTTTATTATAACCAATATATACTTGTTAAACTGTTACTAAATGCATATTTAAGGCATAGAAAACCCTGCAAAGATAAGTAATACAGGTGGTAATAATTTACAAGTGGCTGTGTGCAGGTGTCTGTGTGGTGCATTTGAGAGGTATTTCAGAGTATCTAATAGATCATAGGCTTTGGAATCAGACAAACAAGATTAGAGTTCTGGCTTTATTGCTTACTAGTTGTATGATACTGGCCAAATCACCCAGCTTCCACAAAACCCAGTTTTGTTTCATTTTTACCTCCACCCACTCCTCTACCCCCAGATTAGAAGGTTGAAGATAGCTATCATTTTTTTTTCTGAAAATATTTCTGTATTTTTTCTAAAAGATAATGACTTTTTAAAAGTATTTATATATTTTGGATATGAAGTCCTTACCAGATACAGTTTTCAAATATTTTCTCTCTGTAGGCTGCCTTTTTCTTTTGTTGATGTTCTTTTGCTGTATACAGAAGCTTTTTATTTTGATGTAATTCCACTTATTTGTTTTTGCCTTTGTTGTCTTTGCTTTTGGTGTCAAATACATATATAAAAAAACAGTTGTGAAGAAGGATATCAAGGAGCTTACTGCCTGTTTTCTTCCAGTTTATGGTTTCAGGTCTTATATTTAAGTCTTTAATACATTTTCAGGTTGGTTTTGGATAAGGCGTAAGATCGAGTTCCAGTTTTGTTCTGCATGTGGCTGTCTAGTTTTCCTTACGCTATTTATTGGCTCCTTTGTTACAAATCACTAGATCATATATGCATGGGTTTGTTTCTGGGCTCTCTATTCTGTTCTCTTGACCTATGTGTCTGTTTTTATCCTAATACCATGCTGTTTTGATTATACAACTTTATAGTGTAGCTAGAAATCAGGAAGTATGATGCCTCTAGTTTTATTCTTCTTTCTAAAGATTGATTGGGCTATTTGGAGTCTTCTGTGGTTTTATATAAACTTTAAGATTATTCTATTTCTGTGAAAATCCCATTAGGATTTTGACAGGGATTACATTGAATCTGTGGATTGCTTTGGGTAGTATGGACATTTTAACACTATTGGTTCTTCCAACCAGGGAGCATTGAATATCTTTTCACTTATTTGTATCATCTTGAAAATCTTTTATCAATGTCTTATAGTATATGAAACTTTATATAATGTATGTATATGAATGTATATTATTTGTACATGTATACATATAAATGTTTATAGGTATATGTTTACACATATAAAATATGTATGTAGCCATATATAAAAATATAAAGAACTCAAACAACAGCAAAGAGATAAACAATCTGATTACAAAGTGGGCAGAGGAACTTGAGTAGACATTTTTCCAAAGAAAGTATACAAAGGGCAAACAGGAACCTGAAAAGGTACTCAACATCACTCATCATCAGGGAAATGCAAATCAAAAGCACAGTGAGATATCCCCTGACATCTGTTAGAATGGCTATCATCAAAAAGATAAGAGATAACACGAGTTGGAGAGAATATGGAGAAAATGGAACCCTTGTGCACTGTTGGTGAGAATGTAAATTGATACAGTCATAATGGAAAAGAGTATGGAAATTCCTCAAAAATTGAAAAAAGAACTGCCTTATGATCTAGCGGTTCCTTATATCTGCAGAATTTGAAATGACTGTCTTGAAGAGATATCTGCACCTTTATGTTCATTGAGGGATTATTTATAATGGCGAAGACCTGCAAACAACCTACAGGTTCATCAATGAATAAATTAATAATGGGAAATATATATATATATATATATATATATATATATACACACACACACACACACACACACGCACACACACCTACACACATACACAATGTGAAACACACACAGTGGAGTATTATTCAGCCATAAAAAGAAGAAATCCTGCAGTATTTGGCAACATGGATGGAATTTGAGGGCATGATAGTAAGTAAAATAAGTCAGAGAAAAACTATATGATCACACTTAAAGGTGAAATCTAAAAAAACCAAACTCATGGAAACAAAACACCTCTGGTATTTGCCAGGTGGAGTGTGGACAGTGGGAAGAAATGGGTGGAGGTGATCAAAGATGCAAACTTCAGCTTATGAGATAAATAAGTCCTAGGGATGTAATGTACAGCATAGTGGCTCTAGTTAACAATACTGGATTGTATATTTGAAAATTCATAAAAGAATAAATCTTAAAAGTTCTCATTGCAAGAAATTTTGTAAAGTGAGATGATCAATATTACTGTGTTAATCATTAAAACAATGCATACATATGTCAAATCATTATGTTGTACAGTTTATTTTATTACTTTTATTAAGCTTATTTATTTATTTTTGAGTGAGCAGGGTTGGGGCAGAGAGAGAGGGAGAGAGAAAGAACCCCACAGGCTCCACATTGTCAGCATGGAGCCTGACGCAGGGCTCCATCCCATGAACCGTGAGATCATGACCTGAGTGAGCCAAAGCAGATGC
The DNA here is from genome assembly GCF_028018385.1 of Neofelis nebulosa. Classification (NCBI taxonomy): domain Eukaryota; kingdom Metazoa; phylum Chordata; class Mammalia; order Carnivora; family Felidae; genus Neofelis; species Neofelis nebulosa. The sequence continues at coordinate 54,394,486 of NC_080789.1, forward strand.
TCAACTGACTGAGCCACCCAGGTGCCCTTTGTACAGTTTAAACTAATACATTGTTACACGCCAAAAATTTGGTCACAATTTCATATAATTGCAATAATATACATATATATATATATATATATATATATGTAAGAGAGAGAGGAGTGTGATGGATGGATTGATTGATATATAGTTTAAATCAGGATTCAAAAGAAGTCTATACATTTATTCGTTGATGATGATAGCTCTTGAATATTAAAATATTTTTTTTTAATGTTTAGTTTTGAGAGAGAGACAGAGTGTGAGTGGGGGAGGGGCAGAGAGAGAGGTGGACACACAGAATCTGAAGTGGGCTCCAGGTTCCGAATGGCAGGAGAAAAGCTTGATTGTTTTTATTTACACATTTTCAGATATATATATTTAGCCTCTTTCAAAGGTGAATGAGTTTTCTAAAAATTAGAATTATGAACTTTATTATCCTGAGGTTCAAATTGCCTTATCTTTGGTCAGTGAGAACCTTTCCAAGTTGTCTCATTAGTGTTTCTTTTTTTTTTAATTTATTTTTGGGACAGAGAGAGACAGAGCATGAACGGGGGAGGGGCAGAGAGAGAGGGAGACACAGAATCGGAAGCAGGCTCCAGGCTCCGAGCCATCAGCCCAGAGCCATCAGCCCAGAGCCTGACGCGGGGCTTGGACTCACGGACCGCGAGATCGTGACCTGGCTGAAGTCAGACGCTTAACCGACTGCGCCACCCAGGCGCCCCATCTCATTAGTGTTTCTAAACAACCCTATTTTCAGTGTAACAAGGTATGTCAACCTTGTCTTATATTTGCCTGCCATAAACCTGGGACAAGCTATTTTCCTGAAAAGCCCTGGTTCATTTTAGTAGGAAGTGACATTTTGAAGTATAATCTGGGAACAAGCAATGCCCATTACTGTTGGATTGAAAGCTGTTTCAAAGTTTTTCCAGTGTACTAATACTAGGAAATAGGAACTTTAAGGTAAATTCTATTATAAATTCATAATATCTCCAATTAAAGTTTAGGACTATAGAGTTTTTACGTAATTTCTTTGATTTTTGTCTGTATCTTTTTCTGTGCTGGAAATCCTTGTTACTAATGATGCCAATATAATTGTTCATTTGTTTTATTTGACAACGCACATAGAATGGTGTAAGGATCACAATACTAATGCTACCACCAACAAATGATTACTGAAAACCTGTAATATTGGTAACTAGCTCCCCTCACTGTGGTTATACTACCAGCTTGATAGACAGACTCATTCTTTCATATTACTTTTTGCTTTTAGAGCTTGTTTTTAAAAATTGAATTCTTATGTAAAATATTTAAATGTAAAAAACAAGGCCTATTCAGAAAAGTTTAACTTTTCTCTCTGTCCTTTCTTCCCCTTGTAGGTCATGGTTTAAAAATTTTGTTTACCTTAAAAACTAGGTAAATACATATGTGTATGTACATCCTCCCCTCTTAGATAAAATGGTTGCATAGTCCATACATTTTTTTTCTCCAATGATTTTTTTTTTCAGTTATTATTTCTGGAAATCATCCCATTGTAGTATGTAGACATTTCTTGGACCTTTTATAGTTGAGTAACACTTCAATGGGTGATGTAACCTAGTTTATTTAATCAGTTGCTATTGATGGACATTGGGTTTGTCAAAGAAAAATAAGATTTAAATGATTTAAGTAGATACTAAAGACTTCATTCAGCTGCTGTGCATTACCTGAAGACCAAGTAATGCCCTGAGCTGCGTCACAACTGGAGTTTTATAGGAATTTTATAGAACTGGAAAAAAGGCGTGTCCTTGTGTTATGGTCCTGTGATTTCACCTCTTACTGTGGAGGAACTTGTAATTGGAACATTTGGAGATTGTTTTGGTTCTTCATGCCTCTTGTTTGGGATCATGGGGATAATTCCCTCCTGGAAATTGTAGAACTCTTTTGCAATCCTTGTAGTTTTTCAAGATTTGGGGATGCTGGGGAGGAGTGGGGGTATAAACAAAGGAGAAAGGGGAAAAAAGAGAAAAAAAAAGAAGCAAAGTTTGAGCAAGGGCAACTGGGGTTTGTTTTAATCCATTTATAAATTATTTCTGTTCCTTTGCTCTTATTAAATAGCGCTATAAAAGTGGGCCTTTGTCTTTTTGCCAATATTACTTTGGGATGTATTGCTAAAGTGAAATTGCTGGATTGCAGGTTAAAAGTACATGTAATTTTACCAAATTTCCCTCCCTAGGGTTTATACCATTTTGCATTAACACCAGCAATGTATAAAGTGCCCATTGTTCTACCAAATTGCTGAAAGAACATATTGTCAAATTTTGGGACTTAGGCTAATATGATAGATGAGAACAGGTGTTTCAGTTTAATTTACATTAGAGAAAAAACTTTTTAAAAGCAAAGGATACATAAAAACAAGAAATAGAATGTGACAAAATCAAAGAAATGGTATTGTAGAGGTGTTTCTTTGTGAAGAGTCAATAGACTTCCCAGGGGAGAATTCATGGTACCAGTCCCCTAAACATTCTGAGAAGTCAGAGTCTAGACAATTTTTGTTAATACTATGGAAGAAAGAGAAAGAGTGACTATAATAAGCTTAAGTAACCACCAATTAAAAAAAAAAAAACAACAACAACAAAAACCCAAACCAAAAATAGTCCAGCTAGCAAAGTGTTAAATTTTGAGTCCTTACACAGTAATTTTTGGACAGACTTCCTTAACCTTTTCTTAAAGAAAAATGAAATAGACTTCGTGATTTTCTTCAGTACTATTATCATTGAGAATGTATTTTAGCCTGAAATATGTGTGGAAGACCATGGTTATAAAACCTTCTGAGAGAGTGCAAGTCTTAGTTTCAGAAGTGTTCATAGTGAGTGACATCACCTCTAAAAATGTATTAGGCTGTTTACATTTAATTTTTGCTCTCCTAAGAGAAAAACAATCACTGTACTTTTGAGCACTGAGTGCCTTTTCTCATTGCCTCGGTCTCAAACATTGAGCGAACACATGTAGTGTTTGTATTTTGCTGAGAAATTGATTGAACATAGTGGATAACAGGGCTGGACAAGATGGCGGAGAGTCTTGGTTACAAGACCAAAGCATTTAGATCCTATCTAGTAGGCATAGTGGACAGATGTGATCTAGGGAACAATGTGATAGAATGTGACTCAGGAGGATCAATTACCCTTGGGTAGTTTTTAAGATGGCTAGAACTAAAAGCACACCTATCATTTAAGAGGTCCTGGGAATGAGGAACTAGACTAATGTGATTTCAGTGGGAAAGGGAAGGAAGGAATAAAGAAAAGACATAGAATGTATGCTGGATTACTTATGAAGGGTGAGGAGACTCAAAGGTGTCTTCTTCTTGGTTTCAAGACTGGAGAATTATGGAACTGTTAATAAACTGTGGAAGTTTGGGTTTTGAGCTATTTTTAAGGGGAAGATGATTTTGATTTTGGTCCTGGTAATTTTGACATAACATTAGAACACCCAATGGCAACATCCAGTAGGAAGCTAGAAATCTGGTGCTAGATTTCAAGAAAGACATTAGGGCTGAAGATAAATGTTTTGGAGTTACCAGCACAGAGTACTGGGGAATATGTGTGATGTCTGAAGGAGACAGTACGGAGATTGAAGTGTTCAACTTTGGAAATGCCCATACTTCTAGTACATGAGGAAGGAGGAGAAAGTAAACAGAAGGAATAAATAGAAGAGATAGGAGTTCATTCAGTGTGGTGTCCTTAGGCCAAAGGACAGTGTAGGTGATGGTGTTAAATGTAGCAGAGAGGTTAAAGGAAGGTGAAGGCTGAGAAAAAGGCTATCACATTCTGAAATTATAAGTTGTACAGGATAGAAACTGAGAAGACTTCCTACTAGAGGATAGAAGTAACGCTTAGCCCTTCTCTCTAAGGATAGTTTATATGACAAAATAGCTCATTATAATGGAAAAAAATCATTTCCCTTAAGGTATTGGGGAAGCAGTATTAGACTTGTCAGGGGGCCTGCGTTCCAATTTCAGCTCTACCTCTAGTTAGCTTTGTAACCTTGGGCAGATCCGTGAATTTCTTTGGGCCTCATCTGTGAAATGAACTGCTGGGGCCAGAGAGGGTTGTGTGACTGGTACTATTATGGCCACTACTATGCTGCTGAATTGCCAGCTATTGCTTACTGAACCCTGTGCAAGACCCTGTACTGACTACTTTATGCCTATTCTTTCATTTAGGTGCTATTTCATGAAAAATGACATGATTTAATCTGAAATGCCTCAGAAGCGCTAACACTTGGAAGCAGCTCTGAATTAACCAAGATTATGTCTGAAAAACATTCTAGCTGATTAATTTTTCCAATTGATTAATCGCTGGGTAGATTTTTAAAAATAATAATTATCCAAAATCTTGAGTGAATCATGTGTGTATTAATGTCTAAGACCTGAATCCTGTCTAGATTTAAAACTTGTAAATTCTCATGGGAAGTATATTTTTAGGCATATTTCTTCACTAAAGACAGACATGTTCGTTAAGAAGGTAAATGAAATATTTCTTTAGAAAGAACTCAGTGTCTCAATAAAGGCTGGCTGGCTTTTGTCTGCAGGTTTTAGCACAGTGATGTCTTGAGTATAAAAACATATCTTAAGTTCTCTAGGAACAAGATAGGTGAGAGAGAGAGAGGGAGGGAGGGACTGAAAAACTAAGTGAAACTTTGGCTGCCCTTCAAAAACCTCAAGTTTACCAAATTGCAGATCAATGGACTCCATTCTTATTAAAACTTCTAAGGGAGAACCCTACACAGAAGGATCCATGATTTAAGCACAGATGTTCTTTGAACTGTACTTGTGAAAAACAAATCAAATACTAGATTTCTTGTGCCACTCTCTTTGATTGCCTGAAAAAAGACTATTCATAACATTTTCATTTTCTCTGTTTTCCAAAAATAAATTAGATCTCAGCTCTGATTATAGAAGCCTTTGTTGAGGGGGAAATCCTCTTAATGAAGTCATGGGAAAGAGTTAAAATACAGCTTTCCCCCAACTTCTCCTCACCCCCAATCCATGTGCTTTTAATACACGCATCAAAAGAAGTTGGACTTGTTAATACAAATGGCTGTTGCCTGTATCCATTCGTCACTGTGCCCAGCTTGTTGAAGGTCCATTGCGTTTACGTTAGGCCAGCGAGAGATTTATGTTACTTGGAAAACAAACAGGTATATTTGCCATACTTAAATAAGAGCCACTTTCTGAAAGCATCTGTCTTTGAATGCAGATTTTGCAAATGAAAGAGGACATTCTGTGGGTTCTTACATTTCCGTGACTGCTCCTCTGGGTTTCAACAAATCATCTTTAAATAGGCAAGACACCTCCCTGAAAATGAGAAGGAAGGTCAAAGAAAAACTAGAACCACTGGCCTTAGCCACTGTGAGAGACAGCATAGGAAAAGTGAGAGCAGTGGCTGCTTCTGGCCCAGATGATGAGTTGAGAACAAAGAAATTGTTCTTTTAAACAGTCCTGCCATTTTAATATCAACATCCCAGACTGCTGTTAATTATTATGGATATAAAACAGATAATTGTGGACAGACAAAAGACCAAGTCCTAAGAGCAATGAAAAGCTGCGACTTGTTTGTATTTTCTTCTAGCGTTTGGAGATTGTTGTCCAGAATCTGGGAGCTCATTTTTACAGAACTATAAAGGAAGCATAGCACTGAACATACTCGTTCATATTTTTCATGAAAGATCCTTGTTAAGTCATAAACTGCTCCTTCAGAGACAAACTGGGTTGTATTTCAATAGTCTTTTTGAATATTTTAAATCTTTTTCCTGGCATTCAGATATCTGCACTGTTGTCCTAACTTCCGTTACTGGTTTTGCCTTCCAAGCTCCTACCTACCCTTGACATTTTTTATGTGATTAGACGTCTCTGTGTTCTTCAAAAGCTCAGTTTTTCCTTCTGTACACTTTGTTCATGCTGTGCCTTCCCTTGCAATGCCATCTTCCTTTATTTCTACCTTTGGAGAAATCTTCTCTTTCCTTAGACCTTAAATAAAAGCTCGACTCCTTTCTTTCTTTCTTTCTTTCTTTCTTTCTTTCTTTCTTTCTTTCTTTCTTCCTTCCTTCCTTCCTTCCTTCCTTCCTTCCTTCCTTCCTTTCCTTTCCTTTCCTTTCCTTTCCTTTCCTTTCCTTTCCTTTCCTTTCCTTTCCTTTCCTTTCCTTTCCTTTCCTTTCTTGTGTGTAATGCCACAGAGACATTCATACAGTAGATACAGAAATCTCTTTATTGACTCAAAATTTCATTCACATTACAAGATTTCACTATTATATGAGGTCTGAAACCAAGACGGTATATCAGTCAAAGGGACATGTTTGCTGGGAACCAGACAAAAGCTACAATGTATCAGGCATTTCAGTGCCCAGAGGTGGTGCAGAATACTGTTGCGGAAATAGAAACCTGTCCTCCCAATTTAGAAAACCTCTGCCCAAACGTAGAAGAGGAAGAGAATCGCTTTATTATTGAAAAATGATTAAATCAGAATGTGAAGTGAATCATAGGCCCTCCAAGAGATGGAAAAGCAGAAATCTCACTCTTGTGTATAGCCAAGAAGACACAAATCGTTATATACCCGCTCTCCAGATAAACAATAACTAGTCTTTATGAGGACTTCATAGCACTGCTTCTCAAGAATAGTCCATCCAATATTTACCTAGCAATTCAGAGTGTCTCTGTGTGTTAGCTGATTGGTTTCCTTCAGAGGAGAAACAAACTTCTCCTTTATTTATGCTGAGAGAGAGTTTTGCAAATGGTGCTAGGCTTCCGCCAAAGTTAGTGCCCCTGTCTCCCAGTGTCTGTGGGATCTTCCTTGATGTTTACATTGCAGAGAGAGAGCTCCTTGAGAAAGACCTTCCTGGGTCCTGAGCCCAGCAAGAGGCTTAGGTGGCGTTTAAAATGATTTACATGTATTTCAAAGAGAGAAATTAAAATGACAAGTTTTCTAAAGTAAATAAGAAAAAGGACAATGTGGAGGGAAGATGTCTCTTTGCTTATTTTCTTCCTTTTTTTTTTTTTTTTTAAAAAATGATTCCAAGATTTTTAAAGCATTATATATAGGAGAGTGACCTTCTCATTCATTGTGCTGCTGTAGATACAAATCCAGACATTCTCCACTCTAAAGTAATTTTCTTTTCCGGTAGTATTTGATGCATCAGAATGCTATTTTTTTTTTATTGTGGTAAAATTCACATAACATAAAACATACTGTGTCAACCATTTTTAAGGGTCCAGTTCAGTGATTTTAAGTACGTTCATGTTGTTTAACCATGTCACCACCATCCATCTCCAGAATTCTTTCCATCTTGCAAAACCTAATACTACATCTATTAAACAATAATTCCGTGACCTCTTCTACTCAACCCCTGGCAAGCCACCAATATACCTTTTTCTATTCTTTTTTGTTTTGTTTTCTTTTTTTTTTTTTCATACCTTGGCTATTGTGAATAATGCTTCAATGACCATGGGAGTGCAGATGTCTCTTCCAGATAGTAATTAAGCCTCTTATTTTGAATTGATAATTTATCTTACAGTGCCACCTGAGAGCAACAAGACTCATTAAACTTTTAAAAAAATTTTTTTATTAAAAAGATTTTTTTTTGTGTTTATTTTTGAGAGAGAGCACAAGTGGGGGGAGGGGCAGAGAGAGAGAGGGAGGGAGACACAGAATCTGAAGCAGGCTCCAGGTTCTGAGCTGTCAGCACAGACCCGTAGTGGGGCTCAAACTACCCAACCGTGAGATCATGACCTGAGCTGAAATTGGACGCTTAACCGACTGAGCCACACTGGCACCCCCCAAAAATCTTTTTTGTTTTTATTTACTTTGGAGAGAGAGACAGCATGAGCAGGTGAGGGGCAGAGAGAGAGGGAGATCCAGAATCTGAAGCAGGCTCCAGGCTCTGAGCTGTCAGCACAGAACCCACGAACCGTGGGATCATGAGCTGAGCTGAAGTCAGACAGATAACTGACTGAGTCACCCAGGCACCCTGTTACTCAATTCTGACCCCTCTCACAGGTAAGGACCATAGAATTGGTCAGGGTCAGACCTGCCTCCCTGTTCACAAGTACTTTGAGTTAATCATTACTTTCTGTCATATATTAGATATTACTCTGCATGTTTCATCTCCTTTGCATGACTTGGAGCCCCTGGATGGCAAGCAGAAAACAATTTCTTATTCTCTAGCTTCTTCATGTTTGGCAATATTTATTCAAAATTTACTGTGACAGATATTGTGATAGGATAGGGTAACAACGATGAATATGGAGAAACCAGAGACAGCAAGTAATTATGATGCATCTGGCCTTTCAGAGAATTAAGAACAGAATGCTCCGAGGGCTCAAAGGAAGGAATAACCACCTGGAGGATTCTGGAAAGATTCCCTTAGAAGGTGTGATGGTTAATTTCATATGTCAGTGTAAGTGGGCTATGGGATGCCCAGATTCAGTGCTGTTTCTGGGTGTATCTGGGTGTGTGAGGGTGCTCTAGGTGAGACTAACATTTGAATCAGTGACTCACAAGGGTGGGGACATCAGCTAACCTTTTGGGAACTAACAGAATAAAAGAGGAAGGAGGAATATGCCCCGTTTTCCTACCTCATTGCCTGAACTGGGACACCTCATCTGATCTCTTTCTCTGCCCTGGGACTGGAGGTTACCTCAACGTCTCCCTTGTTCTCAGGCCTTTGGATGTAGCCTAATTGTACCACTAGGTGTCAAACAGAGAGTAAATTGTGGGACTTCTTTGCTTCCGTAATCACATGAGCCAATTTCTCATAATCTCTTCTCATATCCTGTTGGTTCTGTTTCTCTGGAGAACACTGACTAATACAGGAAGTGACAATGAACCTTGGTAGAAATCTCTCCTGTCAGCTGCCTACATGCACACTCAGACGTACTGACTTTTTCTTGTTACCTAATTGTCTTCTGAGATCATAGAGCTGTTAGGGAGAGAAGAAAGGCCAGGAGAGACATCCTTGGGGTGGAGAGACAACTGAGACAGCTGCACGTCTGGCTTCCCAAGATATTTTTCAAGGACTTCAACTATCGCCTCACCATCAACCACTTTGCCTTTTGGAGCTCTAAAAACACAGGACCTGTTACACAGAGTATTGCAGTACTTAGTTCTTGAACTGAATGGCTTGGGTAAAGGTAGAGGGGTGAGAGAAGAAACTTGAAGTCATGGAACTCCAGGGGCAGGGAACCCAAGGGTGTAGGAACTGGCGTATCATGGGGGAAGCTAAGAGCATCAGTCTTCTGCTAATTGATCACACTGAGCTTAGTTCAAAAGCTGGGACTTGATAGAATACACAGGCATATTATTCAGTTTCTGCCATAAAAAATATTTATTGTGGCCTTCTATTAAAACAAATTAGAGTTCTGACACTCAGAGGAGCAGACTGTTCCTTTCAGAATATTTCTTTCTGAGTTATAATTCCTAAATGGGGGAAATGCATCTACAAGATACTTAAGAATTTTATGGTTCTTAGTAATTCACCATAGTCTACTCAGTTTATGGTAACAGTTCTGCTTTAGTTATAGTTTGAATATTTTTATTAATGACCAATCCATGGAGTGCTTGTTTCTTCAGTATCATTAAAAATCCTTTGCTTAGTTATTTTTTCATTTTGTTCTCCCCTGAACCCACCTTTTGGTGAGTGATTGACTATATCACTGCATGAGCCAGTATTTTAAGGAAACAACTTGAGCATTTAAAAAGTGTCATTAAAAAAATGTCATTTAGCCATATCTGACGCGTTTACAGAAACAGAAGAGTCCTTCAGTGCTAGGTCAAGTTACACCATGGGACAGGAAGAAATTATGTCTCTTTTATAATGAGTCTTTTGACAGCCTGAACTCTAATAGTTTTTTTAGAACTCTACTGAATTAAGGAAGTTTGTTGGCATACCTGTATAATATGTGAAGGTACTACCTTTTACTTCTAAACTGGAGTATTTGAATTCAAGACAAACGTTTCCTTTTTTCTTAAATAAATTGAAGAAGGAATCTAATGCTTCTTATTTTCCAAGGGCTTTTCCTTTTCATTAGTACTGGGTCCTTAGGGTGGGAAGGAAGTACACAAGCTTAAGTGATGGCGACAGTAGAGGACATGAGCATTCTGATTTGCTTTTAACTAGGTACCTCTAACATCCTATCTTGGGAACTAAGGGGGGAGAGAATATCCATTTGCTGGGGTCAGGAGTGGGTGGGGCTGTGGGGTGGGAAATAAACATCCAAAATGGAACCAGCTGTATTTTCACAACTATGTCTTAATAGTTGGGTAGGAAGGAACTGAATCTGAAAAACAGAGACCAGAGACCTAGGTCTAAGATACAAGAGGCAGACTTGAGGGGACATAACAGTTTAGTAGTCTTCAATTTAAGGAATCTAGCTTATAGATTTGAGAAGACGTACTTTATTCTTTCCCATGGACAGTTGACAGTATCTGGAAAAATATGTTCTCTTATGCTAATAAGTTGTGAAGAACTCACCAGGAGAATGTTTGGATCACTCTTTTTTTAATTTTAATATTTTAATTTCTTTTTGGCTGTGTCTCTCTGTAGTTTTCTTGAGGTAATTAGAAACCAATAGAAATGTTTTAATGAAGCATTATGTTAAGAATTGTATTTGTGTGGGTGCCTGGGTGGCTCAGTCGGTTGAGTGTACAACTTTGGCTCAGGTCATGATCTCACAGTTCATGGGTTCGTCCCTGTGTCCAGGCTTTGCACTGATAGCACAGATCCTGCTTTGGATTCTGTGTCTCCCTCTCTGCCCCTTCCCCAGTAGCATGCTTGCTATCTCTCTCTCTCTCTCTCTCTCTCAAAAATAAACATTAAAAAAATTAAGAAAAAAGAATTATATTTGTGATCTGAGATACTACCTATTATGTACACCTCTATGCAGCAGCTTTAGTCCTTTCAAATACTTTGTTATTTTGTCATATTTGTAGATTAAGTATAAATAATAGTTGAATTAATGCAATTCAGCCTATAATTATTTGTGTCACGTTCTGTCTGTCGAGATTATACTAAGTATTGAATGCTGCCTGTGTTTTAAACAACTTATTTTGGATAAACCATAAAGGTATTGATTTTTTTTTCAGTAAAGTTTATAGGGAACACAATTTAACCTACCAGACCATCAGAGCCACTATATATATAAATTTTTTTTTCACTCAACAGATATTTATGGAGCACTTACTTTGTGATGAACCCTGTTCTAGCTACTGGAGATAGAGCTATAAACAAGACAGACAGTGCCCCTGGCTTTGGTGGAACTTACATTCCAGCCTGGTGGGGACACATAAGATAAACAAATGAACCAAATAAAGCATATCAGATAATTGTAAATGCCATGAAGAAATGAGAGCAAGGTGATGGTGAGTGACTTTTTCAGGGGAGAATGGCTGAAGGGGGTCAGCTTTTAAGTCAGGATGTTCAGAGAAGACAGCTTTATGGAGGTAACATTTGAATCAGCAGTGGAACGGTGAGAAGGAGCCAGTAACGTGGAAAATTGAGGAGGTGACAGCAAGTGCCAATGCCCTGAGGTGGTGGGGGTGAATGGGTGTGATTCAGGGAGGCAGAGATGTCATGAGGGAGGGTGGGCTTGACCGCAGACGTCTTGCTGGCCATGGCGTATGCTGTAGGTGTAGGGATAGGAGCAGTAGGTAAGGTGTTTTTCAGGCTTTCCAAACAATTTGCTCCTTGATATGTTACTTTAACATCATGCATGTTCAAATTGCATGTTCATGTCGGTCTGTGCTCCAATATTCACTAAAAATCATGTTACGGTGCCAACTGCTTCTTCACAGGGCACTGTAATTATATTGTCACTGAGACAGAATATTTTCCTTATTTCTTCTTTCCCGCAATGACTTTTTTCTCAAACCATTTTCTAGGATGTGAAAAGATTAATAGACTTCCTGAAAAAAAAATTCAGTGTCTATCATATGTGCTTGGATAGAGAAGATGAATTATATAAAATTTTATGCTTAAATTTTTTCTTGCGGTTGTCTTTCCTTTTATTTATTTTTTTGAAGGAGAGGGTAGTGCTTCAAGGTATTTTAATTCACAAACTGAATAATTGCTGTTTAGTTTTATCACATGTAAATGAGGGAAAGGCATATATACCCTGTTTTAATTTTTATTTTATTACTATTTTGAATTCCAGTATAGTTACCATACGGTATTGTATTAGTTTCAGGTGTACATTATAGTGATTCAGCAATTCTATACATTACTCAGTGCTCATCATGACAAGGGCACTCTTGGTCCCCTTCACCCATTCCCTCACCGACCTCCCTTCTGATAGCCATCAGTTTGTTCTCTTATACTTCATTTTTAGACAAAAAATTGGGTCATCAAAGATAAATGATATACTTAAATAAAAAAGAAGTAAAAAACTTTTATACTTTGCCTTAATATCATAGGCTATATGTTTTTAATTTAGCACATGTTTTTACATATATTTTTAATGTACAATGTCCCAAATATACAAGGAAAAATACATCCTTCCCGTTTCCTAGGTGTATGTGTGTGGAACCTAATATACTGTATATTTGGTAATATGCCTATCTATAGTTAAAATAAGTATTTTATCTATGTCCATTTTCATGATATTGTATATACATGAAAATAGTATCACATTTATTCAACTTAAATAAATCAACTTTGTTAAGCTTCATGGTCAACAAAACATTTTCAAATATGTTCTCACATGATTCTTAACACCAGCTCCGTAAAGAATATTGAGGCAGACCATGCCAGTTACCGATTCATTCCACTCTAATATAACCCCAGTTTTGACTGGACTGGAAACATGTCTAACCTAAAAAATGTACACTTCCTCACCTCTCTTGATACCAGTGGCATATGACACAATTCTAGCCAACAAACTATAGATGGAAGTCTTCCTGGGATCTGGAGAGCTTTGTCTCTTCCATTAAAGCCTCTGCTCCATTCTCCTCCACACTTGTTTCCTTCCTTCTTCTATCACAGGCAAAATTGTTAGAGTGCTCACACATTTCTGGGGACCAGAGGGAAAGACCAAGGGAACTGTAGTGACTGTGGCATCCTTAAATCACCAAACCAACTCCAGCAACTCTATACTCTTGGACTTGTTGTGTGAGAACAGCCTCCACATGTGTTGGTCTGCATGCAATCCATTATTAATACAAATCAGCCAATGGAATAGAGTGAGACAGAATATAGGATACAGAGTCTGAAGACTTGCATTCAAGTCCCAAAGACTGCCCCTTACGTGATGTGTATTCTTAGTCAAATCACTGAAACTGAGAATGTTAATAGATTTCTATCACACCATGGAATTAGCATATTGATGATTGTTTTTCTCAGAGATCTTGTCTAATGAGATTGGAATATTTTCCAGAGCAGGCACTCATCTTCCTTCTTACCTGTTAAAATAATGGGATGTGAAAGGTGAGGGGTCAGTGTGCTAAACATAAGCCAGAGGTAACAGCTAAATCAGTTTTTGTTGGGGTCATCACTGCTTTGGACACCCACCTTCAATCTTCAAGCCCCAAATTTCCAGTTTAAATTGTAGAAGTTAGGTATTGTAGTCATTCATTAAAACAAAATTATTGAAAGCCAAGCCCTGGGCGAGATAGTGGTACCGAATGATGGATAGGTTCTTACGATAGTATATGCAGTTAGCCTCCCTCCTCTGTTTATCATGCTTGACATCAACACATCACAACACTTGGACATTTTTGCCCTATAGCAAGGGTTCAACACATTCTTGGAGCTTGATGAAAATTAAAACATGAATATTTTTCTGGAGAACTGGCTCTATTGTTGTAATATAATTTGACACTTCAATGGCTTTTAAATCTATGTCTTTAGAGCCACAATTATGCTGGTGATTTGGGCAAAAGCAATTACCCATGCAAGTAGCCGCAGCTGTGTCCAAATAGCCTGAAATTATTCACTGCCCCCATCAGGGCTCTGTGCTTCACTTCTGTGGGAGAGTGACCCTGAATTTCAGAATAGCATAACACAGATCTTTAAACAGGAGATGAATTACATGCAAAGGAGAACATTGTCAGAATGTTTATATCTATCCTTCATATATGGATTAGACAATTATGGACTCCAACTTGGCAGAGAACTTGGAACATCTTTATGCTACCAGTGATCAATCAATCAATAAGTAAAATTTCTCAACATTGAATTATTGGTCACATTTTCTATCCTTTGGGTCAAGAGTGAGTTCCTGAGCTTGAGGAGTGTCAGGATGCTTCATCTTCCTGGTGGGTCTCTGTACCCCAAAGCTGCTTTATCTGTATCAGGAACTGACACTAAGTTCACATTTTCCCTGGTAGTTTACAGCAAATCATATCCCCTCTATGTTCTTTTCTCTACATTGTTCACTGTGCATACAAATCAGTAATCTGGGAATGTGAATGTAATTAAAAAATGCTCTCTAATGAGCATGGCAAAAAAAAATCTTCCAGACATCATCTTTTTTTTTTTTTTTTTCCTTCTCTGGATACAGTTGACTGCAGTGTAAGATGTTTGCACACTTTCCAAAGCAATATCATTCTGCTGTGTATTATAGGGTAGGCCTGCTGTTCCAGAGGAATGTACTAAATCAGAAATGCCTACTTTATTGAAAATATTTTGCACTACAGCCTTGTATTATGTTTCCTATTGCTCTCCAGAACCATAAACATCTAAAGGCTAACATCACTGTGTTTCACTGGTTCACTGGGTAACTGTATCTGATAACTAAATGAGACATAACTGAAGAATTTATTTCTTGAGTCTTGTTAATATTCCTAACCCCATAAATATACTTTTCTAAATAATAGTCTATTTTAATGTATGGCATAGAAACCCTCTTGGGCTCATGGGTGTGTAGAAGCGATTTCTATGTACAAGATACTTAAATCTGGAGGAGAAAGAAATGAGCTTATGAACACTTTTCTGAAAATTGGGAAAATGACAGTTGAAATCAGAGCAAACTGGCTAAAGGATCTTCTTTTCTGGGACAATATATAATTGTGTTTGAAATTGTTACTAAAGTCTTATTAGGTACCCAGTCTTTTCTATAGGACACTAAATAACTATACACACCTCAGATATTGCAAATGGGCCATATATATTGTCATTCTGGGCAATCTTCTGCATAAAAAGAAGAGAAGACCTTCCTTTCCATAGAAAGCACGTCTTGGGCTTTTCTGCAAGTAACAAAATCTAGGAGCGCTATCTTTCTCCACATAGACTTTCAGCTAAGAATGAAACTGAAGGCGGTGGGTAGGAGGAATGCGCTGATGGGCTGTGTGTGGGGGGGCAGACATGTGGACTGCTCTCAGCCAGGGGCTCATGGGTGGGCTTCCTGCTGCGTGGAGGCTCTGTGGGAGGAAGCTGGAGTGAGCATGATCGGGGCTCATTTGCTGGGTGCCCTTGGACCTGGATTCGCCCAGGTGGTTGGATTTGGGAAGGGCAAAAAGAATGCCTTTCTCTCTGCCTAAAAGAGGAAAACGGGTGTGCATATCAAGGAACCTCTTGGAGCCCCTCTGGCTCCAGAAGTCAGGTTTTAGACACATTTGAAACTACAAATTAAAAACTGCAGATCAGTCCTACCCGCCTCCCCCAGGGGGTGGTGGTGGTGGTGATACAAATGTGAGCAAATCTGTGGGAAAAAAAAAAAGTAAACAACTTACATGGTAGTTATATAAGATCCCAAATGGATAAAACGTAAGTGGGTTTTTAGGTGAAAGTACACATGTATCTGGTGTGACTGTCTTTTTTTTCTTTTTAAATGACAAGGCCTTTAGCACTTGGATGTGCCCATTTCATTCTAGAAGTGTGTTACTCAGTCCCATCCAGTCGTAAGCACATATATGGGACAATGCATTTAGGTGGGTTCTATATTCTCTGTGCCAAGACTGCCTCTGACTTGATACTGTTGGTTGATTTTGAGGACAATGTGTATGGGGTAGCACTTAATATTTGGGAGTGGATGAGTGAGTTGATCAGAACAAACCTATTAGGAAAATTAATCTGATGATTATAGGATGGGTTGGAAGAGAGGTTCAGTCTGTGAGATGATTTAGGAAGCTAAGAGAGAATATCATGTCTGTTATCTGCCCCTCTAGGGAAATGGAAATCAGGGCCTTCTCTTTATGTAATATGCTAATTCAATGTACTTAACTGTAATACCATATCTGTTATCAAATATGAGACTGGATACAAATAATGGTAGATACACAGAAATATCATAAAGATAAGAATAAGAACCACCTAACTGAGGTCTATTTTGAGGAAAGCATCCTGTTTTAATAATCTTTGGCTGTCGACACCTGCCACAGTGCTTGGCACCTGAGTACTCCATTAACATTGGCTGAGTTCCTGGAAAGTCAGGAGAAAATTGCTAATTGGGTCAGAAAACACCGCATCTTGAATATGGGTCCTCTCCCTGACGCCATGCCTTTGGTTTTTTTTCCCTCTGACCCTGTGCCTTTAAACACTGAATATCAGTTTCAGTTTACTAGCAGCTAAAGGCAAACCACATTACAAGTTCCTGGGTATCTTAAAAAAAAAAAAAAAAAGAAAAAGAAAAAAGAAACCTAGATTTCTCTAGCTCTCAGCTCTAAGGGGAGTTCATTACATGTGTCTTTATATAAGGGACATGGACAGTATCTTCAATAGCAATTTCACACACAGGGCAGAACTGTTTGTCATATTGCTCTTCCTTAGATCGACCCCTGATAAAGGCTAAGGCATAATAGTAAATTAGAGTTCTGTAAAGGCATTTCTGTGAGCGTTGAAGGAAACTATTTGTGTAGAGGGACACAGAACAGTGAATCTCAAAAATAATGATTGTGTTTTGGCATAGTTACTAACATTCTGTTTCTTATGGTGGTAATTAGTAAAAAGTCCAGTTGTTCCCGAAGGAAGCTTTTATTCTTACTTGATAAGGCAAGAGGATCTGTATTCATTTTCTCTGAAGGAGTTCATAAAGGAAATGTTCATTTTTTCTGGTGACAAAACCATTTTCCCCATACAACACCTTAAGCCTAATATACAAAGCAAATGAAATCTTGTCTACTTGGGTTGGCAACATGTGTGGAACGACAGTGCTGGGAGACCCACACTCCTGAATTTCCCACCACTGGCAAGGCTCCTGGGATGCCTCCATGCAATCCCAGGGTTCTGTAGAACCTGGTTTGAAAACCTCTTTCTAAATATCTGGGGGCTCCGGTATTTGGCGCATAGACATTTATAATTGTTAGCTCTTCCTGATGGATAGACCCTGTAATTATCATATAATGCCCTTCTTCATCTCTTGTTACAGCCTTTAATTTAAAGTCTAGTTTGTCTGATATAAGTATGGCTACTCCAGCTTTCTTTTGGCTTCCAGTAGCATGATAAATAGTTCTCCATCCCCTCACTCTCAATCTAAAGGTGTCCTCAGATCTAAAATGAGTCTCTTGTAGACAGCAAATAGATGCGTCTTGTTTTTTTATCCATTCTGATACCCTATGTCTTTTGGTTGGCGCATTTAATCCATTTACATTCAGTGTTATTATAGAAAGATACGGGTTTAGAGTCATTGTGATGTCTATATGTTTTATGCTTGTAGTGATATCTCTGGTACTTTGTCTCACAGGATCCCCCTTAGGATCTCTTGTAGGGCTGGTTTCGTGGTGACAAATTCCTTCAGTTTTTGTTTGTTTGGGAAGACCTTTATCTCTCCTTCTATTCTAAATGACAGACTTGCTGGATAAAGGATTCTCGGCTGCATATTTTTTCTGTTTAGCACACTGAAGATATCGTGCCAAGCCTTTCTGGCCTGCCAAGTTTCAAAGGAGAGATCAGTCACGAGTCTTATAGGTCTCCCTTTATATGTGAGGGCACGTTTATCCCTTGCTGCTTTCAGAATTTTCTCTTTATCCTTGTATTTTGCCAGTTTCACTATGATATGTCGTGCAGAAGATCGATTCAAGTTACGTCTGAAGGGAGTTCTCTGTGCCTCTTGGATTTCAATGCCTTTTTCCTTCCCCAGTTCAGGGAAGTTCTCAGCTATAATTTCTTCAAGTACCCCTTCAGCACCTTTCCCTCTCTCTTCCTCCTCTGGGATACCAATTATGCGTATATTATTTCTTTTTAGTGTATCACTTAGTTCTCTCATTTTCCCCTCATACTCCTGGATTTTTTTATCTCTCTTTCTTTCAGCTTCCTCCTTCTCCATAACTTTATCTTCTAGTTCACCTATTCTCTCCTCTGCCTCTTCAATCCGAGCCGTCGTGGTTTCCATTTTGTTTTGCATTTCGTTTAAAGCGTTTTTCAGCTCCTCGTGACTGTTCCTTAGTCCCTTGATCTCTGTCGCAAGAGATTCTCTGCTGTCCTGTATACTGTTTTCAAGCCCAGCGATTAATTTTATGACTATTATTCTAAATTCACTTTCTGTTATATTATTTAAATCCTTTTTGATCAGTTCATTAGCTGTTGTTATTTCCTGGAGATTCTTCTGAGGGGAATTCTTCCGTTTGGTCATTTTGGATAGTCCCTGGAGCGGTGAGGACCTGCAGGGCACTTCCCCCGTGCTGTGGTGTATAACTGGAGTTGGTGGGCGGGGCCGCAGTCCGACCTGATGTCTGCCCCCAGCCCACCGCTGGGGCCACAGTCAGACTGGTGTGTGCCTTCTCTTCCCCTCTCCTAGGGGCGGGATTCACTGTGGGGTGGTGTGGCCCGTCTGGTCTACTTGCACACTGCCAGGCTTGTGGTGCTGGGGATCTGGCGTATTAGCTGGGGTGGGTAGGCAAGGTGCACGGGGGCGGGAGGGGCAGGCTTAGCTCGCTTCTCCTTAGGTGATCCACTTCAGGAGGGGCCCTGTGGCAGCGGGAGGGAGTCAGATCCTCTGCCGGAGGTTTGGCTCTGCAGAAGCACAGAGTTGGGTGTTTGCGCGGAGCTAGCAAGTTCCCTGGCAGGAACTGGTTCTCTTTGGGATTTTGGCTGGGGGATGGGCGAGGGAGATGGCGCTGGCGAGCGCCTTTGTTCCCCGCCAAGCTGAGCTCTGCCGTCCGGGGGCTCAGCAGCTCTCCCTCCCTTTGTCCTCCAGCCTTCCCGCTTTCTGAGCAGAGCTGTTAACTTATGACCTCCCAGACGCTAAGTTGCGCTTGCTGTCGGAACACAGTCCGTCCGGCCCCTCCGCTTTTGCCAGCCAGACTCGGGGGCTCCGCTTGGCCGGCGAGCCGCCCCTCCGCCCCGGCTCCCTCCCGCCAGTCCGTGGAGCGCGCACTGCCTCGCCGCCCTTCCTACCCTCTTCCGTGGGCCTCTCGTCTGCGCTTGGCTCCGGAGACTCCGTTCTGCTAATCCTCTGGTGGTTTTCTGGGTTCTTTAGGCAGGTGTAGGTGGAATCTAAGTGATCAGCAGGACGCGCGGTGAGCCCAGCGTCCTCCTACGCCGCCATCTTCCGGAACTTTCCGAAAACCTCTTTCTAAAAGCTTTAGATGATTGCCTAGATCTGTGTCTTATGTCTTACTTTCCAACATTTGTAGGACTTGAACTTTAAAGAGCCACTTCCTATTCATGTTGATTCTTAACAAATTATAGTAAAAAAGAAATATTACTGGGATTTATATCAAGAACACATTGTGGATTCACGAATGTTTTTGTTGTGGAATCAAAAGCAAATGTTACATTAACAAATTCTGTAAGTCTGTGCTAAGTCCTAGCTCAGGGTCAGGCTGAGGGCGTGTCTACTCCACCACCAATTTGGCGTGGTCTAGAAAAGAATTCTAAGTGATCCTAAGATAATAATGGGATCCCCAGGTAATGGGATCATAAGAAATAAAAATTTTGAAAGACTGTTAAGTTGGGATATCTAAAAAAATCCACAGGGGCACCTGGGTGGCTCTGTCGGTTAAGCGTCCGACTTCGGCTCAGGTCATGATCTCGCAGTCCGTGAGTTCGAGCCCCGCATCGGGCACTGTGTTGACAGCTCAGAGCCTGGAGCCTGTTTCAGATTCTGTGTCTCCCTCTCTCTCTGACCCTCCCCCATTCATGCTCTGTCTCTCTCTGTCTCAAAAATAAATAAACGTTAAAAAAAATTAAAAAAAATAAAAATCCACAAACACCTCAAAAAGGGGAGCCCGACATATATATTATAACATATATGATCTTGTGTTGGGGAACGGGTCATACTGGCATTAGAAGGAATGGTTTCTAATTGGTTATATGCAGTAACTAAGAAAAATGTCCCTTTTAATGTTAATCAGGATTGGTGAGATAAGCCCCTCTTATATCTTCATTGCATAGTGCTCGTAGTTTAATAAAGAACCCAAACTTTAGCCCAGGTGGAGTCACTTTCAAGATCGCAGCCTCAGTAGAAACAAATTGTTTTAAAACTCCCTGAAGACATTATCAGGTCAGAGTCTGCGTTTGATTTTCTTTCTTTTTTTTTTTTTAATTTTTTTTTAACGTTTATTTTTGAGACAGAGAGAGACAGAGCATGGACGGGGGAGGGTCAGAGAGAGGGAGACACAGAATCTGAAACAGGCTCCAGGCTCTGAGCTGTCAGCACAGAGCCCGATGCGGGGCTCGAACTCACGGACCGCGAGATCATGACCTGAGCCGAAGTCGGCCAATTAACAGACTGAGCCACCAAGGCGCCCCTGCGTTTGATTTCCTAATCTTGTCACATCCTGAAGACTTTCAGTCTTTATCAGATGTATTCCAGAGAACTCTCAGGATCATCGAAAAGGCAGCTTTTTGCTTCCTAAAGCCTTGGACGATGTTTCTACACGTAACAGGATGTTGAGTGGCAGTTTTTCTGTTGCCTGGGTTCCGGAGACTAGATCTTAAAGCTAGGGACAGAGAGGTTAAGCCTCCCTTTCTGAAGAAAGCCACCCTGATTGGGAGCCACTTCACTCAGGCTAAGGGTGGAAGCCTTGTTACCTCCAGTCATTACCCCCAACACCTACCCCTAATTCCAGTCTGTAAAAGAAGAAGGGGGAGAGGACTGGGGAGACTTGCAGCCGTGCAGAATAGCAGCATTAGGAGTGCAGCGCTGTGATCTTGCATGGGGGAATGATGCCAATCAGAAGGAGGGTGCTTCGGCTTCTGAAGACGAAATGAGGGGGACTCTAAGAGAGTGCTCTTCTTCGGGACTGCAGGTGCCTGCAAGGCGGTGAAGACAGCGCTGCAGGATAGAGGGTGGATATGGCAAATGACCTGGACTATCGCTGTGCTTATCTCAACAGGAGAAAGGAGAGCTGGAGTGAAACAGGACAGAGAGGAGTCAGAGAGGGGGACTAGCCTGCATTTCCACTCTGTGGCACAGCAAGGAGGAAGCGTCAGTTTGTCATTGGTGTCCTAGATGGCTGGACTGAAGCTGATGGCTTCCACCTTCCCTGCCCCACCCCTGAGTATGAGGGGCATCCCCACAGCCATGGGCTTTGAGGTAGGAACTGAGAGCAGGCCAGCAGACAGCTCAGGCTGGAACTAGATTTCATCATGTCAGGGAACAGTGAGGATACCTGCAAAGTCAGCTAAAGAGGCCACAAGCGGGCCTCCTGCGAGAGTGAAGAGTTGGACACTTCCTCCAGATTGGGCATCTGTGGCCTACCAGTGGTAGCCAGTAATACCATTCAAGTAGGAGACTTGGGTCCCTTTGACCTGAAAAGGGAGCCACTCAGTAGGGGAGGAGGATGTCCTAGATGGACAGTATGGATGTTCACTCTATGGTAAAGAAGGAAGACAAAAAATGTCCTCCACTTCCTTCAGTCCTTTCTACCACAGACTGAGCAATGTCGGGAGAGGGGAAAAGCTTTGAATACAGTAGGAGATGGGAAATCAGACTGCACAAACTATTAAAACCAAAAGGTGGCTAAGAAGTTAGGGAACCTGCCCAGGATATTGTTAAATGATCTGCTACAGGGAGGGAGGGGCCACTTAGGAGGCTTTGGAGAGGAAAAAAAAAAACACCCAACCTTATGCTTCAACCCCAGTGAGAAGACGCCTTTAAATAAACTGTTACATGTAGTTGATGATTTACTGACACTTCCAGGTTAGACATCAAGGCCAAGTCCATCTGGCTAAGCCATAACTACAAGACCAATTCCTTTGAAGTGAGAATACAGGCCTTCTTCACTAGTCCATCTTGGGAGGATAGCGGCTCAATGAAAAAACAGCCAGCCCGCAAGGAGGTGACATCCTATGGTATTGGGTATCATTAGGGCTCTGCTTGTGGGTCTGGGATGTTGCTTTAGGTGATGCGAAATATTAGGACTGTTTCCTTTCAGGCTAATCTTAATGTGTATTTTAAATTAAAGAGAAAAATCCAGGACACTTAGAGACATAAATCGGTGAAGATTCTTTGTTCTGTGTCTAAAACAATGTGACACAACATTTATGTATTCCCACTGGCTCTCCTTGTGTATTTTTTTACGTTTATTTATTTATTTTTGAGAGACAGAGACAGAGCACAAGTAGGGGAGGGGCAGAGAGAGAGAAGGAGACACAGAATCCGAAGCAGGCTCCAGGCTCTGAGCTGTCAGCACAGAGCCTGACATGGGGTTCGAACTCACAAACTATAAGATCATGACCTGAGTTGAAGTCGGACATTTAACTGACAGAGTCACCCAGGCGCCCTACCTTGTGCATTTCTTTTTATAATTCTTTTTCTGCAAATGTTCAACCAGATCTTGACCTTTCCTTTTTTTGGTTGGGAGGAGGGATAAGGCCATGCCTTCATTAGGGCTTCAGTGATTTTTGTGGAGTTCCCCTGCACAGACATGATGGGCAGAAGAATATTCAGTCATGACTGCATGCCTCCGTTGGGGTGTAACCAGGAGCAGGGCATCTCTGTGCTTTTTAGTAGCAATATGAAACATGAAGCTGGCATAATTTTGGATAGAGATGTTTCTTAAAGGAGCTTGGCTAACATCTCCTTCTCTCTGTATTGAAATATACCTTCTAGAGAAGGACATATATGTTATTTAAGAACAATAGGCAGCAGTAACATTTTGCTAATTCCATTTCTTTCCCACAGGAAAAAAAATCATCCATATGGTAAACGTAAGGGAGTTTTGGAACTTCAAAGGATAATTTGACTAAAGGTCTTGAGGAAACAGATACTATCCGGAGGACACTGGGTGAATAAGATTGTGGTTGGAGGCAGAGAAAATTGTTACTACATTGCCATAAGATGTGTCAGCACTGCTGCTCGCAGTGGCTCAGGTTGTACACCGCACTGATCCAGGTAGCTCATTTCATGTAGATAGGGTGAATGGCATATGTTGGAATTGAGTAATGTGGTAGCTCCAGGGAGGTTATACCTTGTACTATTAGCTGTGAGGTTTAAACTCTGTATACTGATCACTTGAACTTATTTTATTATTATCTTTTTAAAGTGTGTTTATTTATTTTGAGAGGGAGGGAGAGTGCACGTGTGTGTGAGTGTTAGAGAGAAAGAGAGAGAGAGAGAGGGAGGGAGGGAGGGGGGAGGGACAAAGAGAGAGGGAGAGAGAATCCTAAGCAGGCTCCATACTGTCAGTGCAGAACCCAGTCGGGGGCTTGAACTCAGGAACTGTGGGATCATGACTTGAGCCAAAATCAAGAGCAGAATGCTTAACCAACTGAGCCACCCAGGTGCCCCTTGATCACTTGACTTTATAGAAAGTCAGGCATGCCTTTAGCAATAACTGCTATTTTTCAGATGCAAGTAGGAGACTTTCTTTAGATGACTAGTCATGTGGGGGAGATCCTTCTGTGAATGGGGCTGAGTATTTTCTGGGAAGTAAAGAAGGCTGTGAGTGTTGGAAGACCATGGAATTATGCCGAGGAGGGCGGGAAGTAACAACACATTGTAGCCGCCTCTGTGTTGAAAAACCTTGTTAGGCACAGTTTTAAACCTAGCCACTTCTTAGGTGTCTTTCAAAGCAAAGGAGTCTGGCAAGGCAGAAATAAAGGGATTGTATAGCATTATGGTCTCTGGCACTGGAATGCCTGGGTTTAAGGTAAGCCTTCACAGTACAACTTTGAGCATGTTCCTCGACCTCTGTGTGCTTCACTTTTCTCCCCTGGAAAATGGGGATACTAGAGGTGCTTATATAATAGGGTTGTCATAAGGATTAAAGACGTTGACCCACATGAAGTGGTTAAAACATTATCTGGAAAAGAGTTACAATTCAAAAAATATTAACCACTTAAAAATTATCTCAGACACTCTGCTTTGACAAAAGGTTGGATCTGTTTAGTTGGGTTTCTTTGAGAATCCACCTAAATTTAAAGGTGATCCTAATAATTTTATTATAGGCTGTACCTTCTTCTAGCAAGTGTCATGGTGA
Organism: Neofelis nebulosa; assembly: GCF_028018385.1. Lineage (NCBI taxonomy): Eukaryota > Metazoa > Chordata > Mammalia > Carnivora > Felidae > Neofelis > Neofelis nebulosa. The sequence goes on from NC_080789.1 coordinate 54,418,830, forward strand.
ATTTTATTTGAGGGAGAGCTGAGGAATTTTATTGAGAAGTCTGACTTGGGTAGAGCTTTTCTCCTTCTCAGATGCTATGGAATATTGATCAACATTGGGGAGTTAAGTATGGGAGACACTATGAATTTTTGTTGTGGCATATCTTTAGTTAGGCTGCAAATTATTCTGGGAACATAACAGTGCTGTGATCTGAAGCATGATATAATGTAGTGAAAGGAATTTAGGCATTTGGAGAGTGAGAGACAAAGTTGGAATTTCTGGTCTGCTCCTGACCAGCATGTAATTCTGAATATCAACACCGGAGCCACCATTTGCCATATAATGACTTTATCAGTTTTCATATAGTATTTCTAATTCTGCTCACATTCCATTTTTGAGACTTTGATTTATTTAACAAATGATAATTGAGGGCCTAGTGTCAGGCAGAGCACTAGGGAAATGGGGACAGCACGAGACTCTGGTAGTTAGTATTTTCCCCATTTTACACATCTGAGAACTGGCTCAGATCAATGAAATAGCTTCTCTAAAATCGCAAGCTTATAACGTGGCAAGTTATTTAATCTTTATGAGCCTCAGTTTGTTATTTTTTTTTTTATAAAAAGGAGGGATGATATCTGCCAGTAGCTAGTATATATGGAGATGAAAATGCTTCCCTTGTTGGTTGGATAACACAGGAAACTGGGCATTCGTGGCATTCAATAAGTAGTGGATAACAGAAGCAACCGTAATCGGTGAAGGTTAGTTTCAACGCATTTTGTAGGAAGATCTAGTTTAGGAGTCTCCTAAATCACTAGGATCAGTGATGAGCATGACTTTGTCAATCTCTCTTAGTTGACCGAGTGGAGTGTTTATTGAGGTTTGCGTAGGAGTCCCACTTCGGGATCTAGGAAAGGCCTATCTATGCAGAGCTAACTATAGAAGATGAGCATTCAGTTTCCCCTGTTGGGGATATGACTGTCCTCATAATTGCTTTGCATACCTTGTCTCTTACTGTTCACAGTTTAAAAGTTTTCAAAAAACAACTAACAGTATGAAGCCAAATCAAAAGATGACTGACGAAAAAAGACAAAACCATTAAACTGCGACATACATTCAGATTTAAGCACTGAAATAACAGTCAAAGGGCCAAAGTTCTTTGTTCGAATACAAGTGTGAGGTATATCCCCAAGGCAGGAGCAGAGCTAATGACGATTTCAGGTAAAGCTTCTGAAGGTGGAGGCTGACGAGAGCCCATCCAACAGGGCCAGAAACTGGAACCTTCCAGGCAGGCACCAACCACCTTAAACCACATCAGAGAAAAGCATCCCTATCAGCTGAGGTAAGCCTTCTTGTCTGCGGTGTTCCTGGTCAGGCAGCATGGAACACACAACCCCCAGAACCAGGCATCATTCTTTCTGACTTTTCCATCTCCAGAGATCCTTACCGGCTTTAAATCTAACTTCTGTGTATGGAATGAAGAACGTTGTTCATTGTCAAAGGAATCTCCGGTGTCTGTGATTGAGGTGGTGACCTCAAACAATTTATTTAGCCTGAGTCTACTTCCGAAACTGTAGACAGGGACAACAAAACCTACCTCAGAGAAGAGTGTGGTTGTGAGAACTTGGACGGACAGCATATACAAAGCAGCCAGCACAGTCCCTGGCCCAGACAAGCTGGTCACGAAATATGAACAGAGGGTCCTTCCCAGATATCCCTGCCACCAGTGGCCTGTCTGCTCTCTCTACAGTCCAGGTTCTTTTCAGTCCACCCTATGTGCTGACTTTTTGATCTGATGGGAGTAGTGCCTATGGTTTTCGACCAGGTAGTCTCTCAAACTGTCCTGTTCCTACAGGAAATACCCTATTTCTGACAGCACTGATACATAGTCAGCACTGGGGAAGTTGGTTGTAGTGTGAACTGTGCATCCTCTTAGCTCTGATTAGGGTATCTGCCTAGGAAACACAGTAGACATTTGTTGTAGGTTGGATTGAGTGGAAGCAGACATTGGGGCAGAGCTTGGTGTGGAAGATATTTATTTGGGATTGACTGCTTGTGAAGGAAGAGAGGAGGAAGCAGGATTGGGTGGATGGAGGCAGGTCCAACAAAGCTTTGTTCCTCTTGGCAGCGAGCTCTGGGAGTAAATATTGTCCCTCATATTTGCCCTGCATTAGCCAGACTAAGTTTATACTCCCACCTTGCTTGGACACCAGATTTGGGTGGTATCAGAGGGCTTGAGCTTCTGAAAGGTAGTTTGCTGCAGCTTATGGGAAGCTGAAGGAACCGATATCTGAAGCTGTTCTTCCTTGTTGACCGGGAGAATGTCCTTCTTTGATTAAAAAAAAATTTTTAATGTTTATTTTTGAGAGAGAGAAGACAGTGTGAGTTGGGGAGAGGCAGAGGGAAGAGAGGGAGACACAGAATCCAGAGCAGGCTCCAGGCTCTGAGCTGTCAGCACAGAGCGCCATGTGGGGCTTAAACTCACAAACCAAGAGATCATGACCTCAGCCCAGGTCAGACACTTAACTGACTGAGCCACCCAAGCACCCTGAGAAGGTCTTTCTTTGAATGTCTACCATAACATTCTTTAATGACGAAAGACATCATCCCTGTTCAGGTACTCCCTCACAAGACCACTGATAATCTGTAGACATTGATCTGTGGAGGCTGGGATAAAAATTTAATCCTATAACTAAATAAAAGGAAACTGCTAAAATATTTACAGTAAAATGTGCCAAGTTCCCAGGACATATCTCTTCATAAAACACATTTACCCAAGAGCACATCGTGCTCTGGGGAAATAAGATACACATTGCCGCTCTGGTATTGTCTTTCTAAAGTCTTTATATTACAAAATACAAATAAACAATAATAAATGAGAATGTCCTCTCTCCCTCTGCCTTTCCTCCTGCTGCTTAAAAGAAAACAATGATTTATCAAGTACCCATGATGTAGTGGAAAAAATGATTGGATTAGGGGTTAGGAGACTATTTTAGTCCTTGGCTCCGTCATTGTGTGACCCTGGGCAAGTCAGTTTTCAAATTCAAACCTCGGTTATCTTGTTGGTATAATGAGGAAATTGGACTCGATACCTTCCAGCTCTCATATGTTATGACTTTGGGGTAAGAAAGCCTGTCCCCAAAGTGTAGCCTCCTTAGTCTTTTTATGACATGGCATGGTTTCAAGCAATGCTTGTTACTGAGATGTATGGCATTGGTCACATAGCCTACTAACTGGAGAAAGTGTTTATCTAGTATAGATGTTGACTCATGTGTTCCTTCTCCCATCCCCAAGCAAGAGAAGACATTAATGATTTCTTAGAATTGCTGTAGTCTTATATTAAATCAATGTGTACACTATAAAAAGTAGGCCTAGTCTTCATACTCTATAATAAAACTGTGTACAGTAGCCCCCCCCCCCCCTTTATCTGCTGTATCACTTACCTGCGGTCAACTGTGGTCTGGAAGAAGATGATACTCCTCTGACCTATTGTCAGAAGGTCGGTGGTGGCCTAATGCCATGTCACCATGCCTGTGCCATTTGTTTCACTTCGTCTCCTCATGTAGGCATTTTTTTAATCTTATATCACTCCAAGAAGAGTGACTACAGTACAATAAGATATTTTGAGAGAGACCATACTCACATAACTTTTTCAATGTTTATTTATTCTGAGAGAGTGTGCACGAGGTGGGAGGGGCAGAGAGAGGGAGCGAGAGAATCTCAAGCAGGCTCTGCCCTGTCTGCACAGAGACCAATGCGGGGCTTGGTCTTAAGAGCCGTGAGATCATGACCTGAACCAAAATGCAGAATTGGATGCTTAATCGACTGACCCACCCAAGCGCCTCACATTCACATAAATTTTATTATGGTATATTGTTATAATTGTTCTATGTTATTATTAATCTTGTACTGTGCCTAACTTAAAATTGGACTTTACCATAGGTATGTATATGTAGCAAAAAAAAACACAGAACAGGGTTTTGTAGTATTTGCAGTTTCAGGAATCCACTGGGGGTCTTGGAATGTATTTCCTGAAGATAAGGGGCAAAATACTGTATTTTGCTTTTTCAGTAAGAACAACTTACAGCACTGATACTCTAGGGTAGAATGTTTCAGTTTATCTTACTTCTTTGTAAATCTCAGTCCCTAAATGGGGGAAATGAATTCTATGAAATACTTAAGAATTTTATAACACTCTGTAGTTCAGCAAAGAGTACTCATTTTACAGTGTTGGGTGCATTAGTTGTGACAGTACCAAGGAATTACAATAATGATTATGCTCTATTAGTTTCTTCAGGAGTATTGAAATACGTTGGTGGACTTACTTGTATTTATTTTATTTTCCCTAAGCCCCCTTTTTAACAAGTGACCGATAAGACCTCTTCCTACATTGGTGTTAAAAGTAACCAGCTTTGGGACAGTCTTTCTATCCATTTACCCACATTTAACAATTTCATAAAATCTTAAGATTTTGTCTTTTATATATCTAGTTTCTCTGTGGGCAAGGATGGAAATTACTTTTTTAACCTATTGCTGGTCTTCGGATAGCATGAAATCTATTAATTCTTGTGGAACTCATTATTGAATTAAGGATTCAGTTGGCAAGCCTGTTTAAAATGGGAAGCTCACACCTCTTCTGAAAAAAGGTTATTTTAAATTAAAATGAATGTTTCTGTTTCCATTGTTTTAGATGTCTTAAATGGTGCACTGAACTGAAAAGAGGACGTGAAGCAGACATTTGGTTGTACCAGGGGAAGCCAAACTTTGCTGAGCATTGCATATGCACTCAAAAGCTGCATTTAATTGACGTGCAGTGGAGTGTATCAAGGCAACCCTCCTATTATAGTGGCTATCATCCAAATAGGCTCTGGGAAACCTTACAATTCAGTGTCTTCTGTTGGTCTGTCAACTGAGACTTGAAGTGCCAGTGACCATTTCGTAATTAATTAATTCATCACATGTTGATTGTATACCTACTGTGTGCCTGCCATTGTTCTAGGATCTGGAGCTATGACAGTAAACTATTGGGCAAAAATTCCTGCTCTTCTGAAACTTACATTCACAGGGGGCAGAAAATAGAACATAATCAAATAAGTAATGTTAATGGTATATCAAATGATAAGTATATGGGGAAAAATAAAGAAGGGGAGGGGGAAAGGGGATGTTGGGGTAGGAGTTGGTATGCAATCTTAAATGGCATGGTCAGGGAAGACCTCACAGAGGAGAGAGTATTTGAAGCAGAGTCTTAAAAGATGTGTGGGAGTTTGTGATGGGAAATCTAGGGAAGAACATTGCAGGCACAGGGAATGAACAGTACAAAAGTCAAGAAGTACGTCAAAGAGGCCAGTATAACTAGATTGGAGTAATCCATAGGGAGACATTTCAAAGATCCTGAAGTGAAGTCAGAGAGGCAGGGATGGGACCTGACAGAGTTGGACCTTGTAGGCTTTTGTAAGTCATGTTGTGTTTAATCTGATTCTCTTGGGGAGCCACCATAGGGTTTGAGCAAGGGAGTAATGCTGTGATCTAACTTATACTCTAGAAGGATCCCTTTGGCTGCTGGGTTGAGAATAGAATGTATGGGGTGGGATGGGAGCTCCAGGATGGGAGCTGGGAAACTGGTGAAGGGGCCCTTATAAGAATCCATATGGAGATAATGCTGACTCATACCAGGGGGGTTGTGGTAGAGGTGGTGAGAAAGGGCTGCGATTCTTTTGACTAGATTAAGTATGTGCTTCAAGAAAGCAGTCCTGGGTTCTGTGTTCTAAGCACTGTAGATGACCATGCCATGCCCTCAGCTGTGGGGAGATACAATATAATAGAATGTGGGCTTTGGAATTAACATAGTTAGAATCCAATTTCCATCAGCTACTGGCAGTGTGACCTTGGATAGGTTACTTACCTCATGGAGCCACTGTTGTTGTTTTTATTATGATAAGTGTACTCTTTAATCCCCATCACCTATTTCATCCTCCCTCCCACTGCCCTGTAGCTATTACTTTGTTTTCTATAGTTAAGAGTCTGTTTCTTGGTTTGCCTCTCTCATGGAACCACTGTGTTTGAATGTGAATTCTGTGGTCTGAATGTTTGTGTTTCCCCCAAATTCATTATGTTGAAGCTTAACCTCTAAAGAGAGGGTATTAGGAAGAGGGTCTTTTGGAAGGTGATTGAGTCTTGAGAGTGGAGCCCTCATGAGTATGATTAATGTCCTTAGAAAAGAGGTTCCAGAGAGATCCCTCACCCCTTCCACCACAGTGACAAGGTGACATTATGAACAGGAAGAGAGCGCTCATCAGAACACAGTCATGTTTGATGTCTTGATGTGACATGTCTTGATTTGAATGTCTCAATGTTCTGGCACCTTGATCTCAGCCTTCTAGGATCCAGAACTATAAGAAATAAATTTCTGTTGTTTATAAACCACCCAGTGTCTGGTACTTCGTCATAGTGGCTTGAATGGACTAAGATGGAATAGTAACTTAACTCCTAGGGTTGTTAAGGAAGATTTACTGTGGTAGGCGCTAATAACAACTTGTAGAGGGGTTAGCTTACCTAAATGCTTCATAAGTATTAGTTTTCTTCAATTCTTCAGTAGTTTAGATATGGTCATTTATGGTGCAAATTCAGTAGATCATGGCTTATTTGCTCCTAAACTATAAGTATATTCCTTTTACTTTTTTGGGCAGTATCTGTTTAGGGCTTCTTCCAGTGCATCTGACCCTCAGGTGGCAGGGGTGAGATATAGGAGATTTTCCTGGCCGAAGAGCTGCAACTGTATTGAAGACAAATTCCTAATAAGATGTTTTTTTTTTTTTCTTTAAGTTTCAGTCCCACCTTCATATTTAAGGTGAGGGCCCTCTTCAAAGCAGAGGTTTTTTTAGGGAGGGAGATGGAGAAGGATTTCCAAGGATAGACTTAAGGGGCTCAGGAAATCCTCTCAGATTTTATTAAAATTTTGTGCATATGCCTATTTTTTTCCTGGGAATAAGAAATCAAAGATTATAAGATTCGCAAAGAGACCCACAAAGCCCAAAACGTTACCAACCACTGTTCTATAAAACTTTACCTAGCCAATGGCTGTGTTCTAAATTACCGCCCCCCCCCCAAAGAGAAATTGTTGCCTACTCTTGCTAATTCTGTTAACAAATATTTAACCACAAAACACTTTGTGGTTAGAAGATGTTATCCTGGTTTCTTATATTTCTCAGTCTGTCAATATCTTCTGTCTTTGACTCCCCAACCACTGCTAATTATAAACTTCTCTGCCTATAGCTGTTTACAGAAAAAGCTTAGGACGTCTTTATAACTTATGCTTTTTGTCATGAATTACAATGACAGCTTATTTATTCTTAGTTTTTCTGTACCAAAAACCTGTGTGGGTAGGAATCCTGTTCTGAAAAGGTTTGTCCTCTGCCATTTATATTTGTTGAATATTGGAATGATAGAGTTTCGTAGACGGGGAAAGCACTTCCCTTCCTTGAAAATTATCGGAGTTGACAGAAAAGTCACAAAGGAGATGAAAACTGCCACATCCTGTCTGATTCTGGGTTTGATTCTGTCTAATCCATTTGTATCCATATTTCCATTAAATGACTTCTAATATTTGTTAGGATCCCTGTATTAAATAAAATAACTTTTAAGATTCTTGGCTCTTCTGAATTAATGAAAAGGAATATACTTTTCCTCCTAATTAAAATCTCTACAATTCAAAAACAAAAACATGCCCACTTGTTAATGAGGAATGACACCACAAACACTGCTGTGTATGCAAGCCATTGAATTTACAAAGTTGAAAAATTGCATGCAAAATAAGGGTCGAGGCAGTGATGAGTCAAATATGACCCATCAGCATTCATCATGGAGCCTCTGGCATGAAAAAGAGCATTCTTCTCCTGAGACACATGGAGAGCAGAGAAAAGTCAATCAGGGTGAAGAAGCCATGCATTCCTTCTACGTATATGTGACTTCTCCTGAGATATACATTGTTTATCAGTTCACATCACAGAAAAAGTAAATCCTCATTCTTGAGCTACCGACCAGTCAAAAGATAAGCTTTTCTAATAGTACTTTATATGATATTCACTTTATTGTATAATGTAAGCTTTGTTATTAACTTAATTGAGCTGATGATATCCATGAGTGGAAAAATTCAGAGGTGGTAAATCAGCCACTAAATTTGCTTTCTGAAAGGAAAGCTTATTTTGTTATTTAATTTGGTTGTTTTACCACGATATAGAAAATCTGTTTTTCATTAGTTTTTTTTCTCCCTAATGTTTATTCTCATTTTCAAATAACCCTTTGCTTTCTATATGTAATGATTTCCAAATCTTTCTCACCTTGTAGGAGTAACACTCTGCTAGCTCTCTGACCTTGTGATGAAGAGATTTTTACTTTTGTTGAGTAGTTGAGTTTCCAAATCATAAATCTGGTGGCAATCTTGTGATGCTTGTCACTGGAGCGCTGAGCAATTTATTGAACTATCCAATCCTTCAGAAGTGGCATTTTGCTTGATAGGATGTTAGAGGAATCAGATTTTGCTAAGAATGTGGCTTTGCTTGGGTCATTGGCAAAACAAACAAACAAACAACAAAAAATAAAACCAAAAAACACCTGGCTTTTTTTTTGGGGGGGGGGGGCAGAAGGCTCTTGTTCACAACCTCAAACCTAAGTACCAGTCTTATTGGAAGAGGGAATGGAATAGTTTCTGTTGAGCCCCTACTATGTGCCTATGGCTGTGACCAAGATATACTCCTTACCTCCATAGAGGTTACAGTTTACCAGGGAAAAGAAGTAATTAAATAATTATGATAGTACATGTGATTGGTATTATAATAGGGCATTATGGCAGTGGACACAGCATTTTGGGTCAGAGAAAGCCTTCTGGAAAAGGAGGGTGTTAAGGTAAGACCTGAAAGAACAGTAGAAATGAGATGGGTAAAGAATGATGGGATTGGGGGTGAGGGTAGATAGTGTTGCAATGCTGGGATGGAAGAAGATGACTTCTGGCAGGAGGAATAGCATACGCAAAGCATATCTGAGGAATTAAAATGAGTCCAGGTAGCAACAGAATATAGAGTTTGAGTGGTATGAGGTGAGCTGGAGAAGTAGGGACCATTCATTTGACAGTTATGTACTGAAGGTTATGTGCTAGGTGTTGGTAATATCTGCCCCCATCAACTTTAGTTTCTAGTGAAAAGGAGACTAGGTAAGCAAGGAAACAAAACCCAAAATTAGCATAGATTTGTGATAAGTGCAGTGAAAGAAATTAACAGTGCACGATAGCAAGGTGGACATGGCTGCAGAGTTATCCCGGATGACGCAGTGGAGGAAGTGACATTTAGATTGAGTCATGAAGGACCAGGAAAAGCTAACCATAGGGGGAAGAGAAAGAACATTGCAACAGAGCAAATAATCATCAGGAAAGAGAGGGGGATGTTAGAGGTTTTACAAGGAGGCTAATGTGGCTAAAGCATTATCAATCTAGGAGCAAAGTATTGTGAGATGAAGAGGTAACTCTTCTGAGTTTTACAGGTAAGGAATCTGAGAGGCTATTTGCCCAAGGTTATTTCTAGTACAAAATAGTAAAGCTATGAAAATAGTACATGCCTATATACTATATCTTTGTCCAATCATATGTTTGTTTACTCACTAAATTAATTAATATTTATTGGCAGCCAGGCATCATGCTATATGCTCCATATTATAAGTGATAAACAAGATCCTTGCCTCCATGGGGCTAGGGTTCCATCTTTTCCCTGAGTTATGTTGCATCCTTGTAGGGCAAGAGGAAGACATAGGGACTTCGATCTGTAAGTAATGGAAAAACAAAGATTAATATATCTAAGGAATTAAAGGGGAATTGTTTGCTTATGTAATTGGAATAAAACTTCCAGGATGATTAAATCTCCATCTCTAATTTTTTCTGTCCTTCTTTTAGTTCTTTACTCTTGTGTAATTCAGTTTTGCCCAGTTCCAGAGTTCGTATGCACATACCACTCTGTCCAAAAGGAGAAAGGGTCCCAGAATTTCCGTTATAAGTCCTAAGCTTTGTGCTGATTGAGTTGATCTTGACAGAACCAGCTTAACCCCAGGTTCCATATTTATTCCTGAATGAATTATCGCGATAAAAATATTCCCAGAAATTCTTAGTAGGGTGTGATGTCAAGTTGTATGTGCATGGTAGCATAAGGAAAAGTGTGCGCAGTAACTTTTGATGAGTGTTGTGTTGTCACAATGAAGGGGGAGTCAAAACTGACATTTAGTGGACAGGGGCTAGGGATTCTAGAGGTACTTTAATGCGTAAGATAGGTCTGCACCACAAAGAATTGCATAACTTTTGGATGTGCTTCTGGACTATATATATAGGTAAACAATTTTATATAATTTTATCAATTATGAGTTTTTAAATTTAATACACAAGTTATTTGACTTTTCTTTTAAAATGCTTAACACATTTTCAAAGAGGTTGAGTTTATTTTTATTATTTTTATTTTTTATTATTACCTACCTTAGGTAATATTTAGAAAAGAGCCTGGCGTATAATATAAACTGGTAAACATTTATTTAATGAATAAATTAAGACTGTTCCTTTTTTCATTTATTTTAATCTTTACTGTGTACAATACCATCAAAACCATGGTTTTTCATGCATCAGAATTTTTCCCCCCAAATATCTATAGCTGGAAAGGAATTTGCATTGTTAAAATGTATTTGGCTTTTGAATTTTATTGTAGTTGTTTATCTTTTTAGCTTTCTTGGGTATGGACACTGGACTTGGCAAATTTGAATTGCTATTTTAAGTAATATTAATAATGATGGGCTCCTGGGTGGCTAAGTCAGTTAAGTGGCCGACTTTAGCTCAGGTCATGATCTCATGGCTCGTGGGTTTGAGCCCTGCGTGGGGCTCTGTGCTGACAGCTCAGAACTTGGAACCTGCTTTGGATTCTGTGTCTCCCTCTCTCTCTCTGCCCCTCCCCCACTTACACTGTCTCTCTCAAAAGTAAATAAACATTAAAAAAATATAAAGTAATAGTGGTAATGAGAACGAACGTTTTTTTTTTCCTGTTATTAATTACTTATTTAGTAAGTAGAATATTTCAGTTTATTTTAGGTATTCTTTTTTCCCTTTTTTAAAAAATTTTAAATTTTAGTTTGTTAATATACAGTGCAATATTGGTTTCAGGAGTAGAATTCAGTGATTCCTCACTTACATACAACATCCAGTACTCATCACAAGTTCCCTCCAACCATCACCCATCTAGCCATCCCCCCACCCACCTCCATCCATCAGCCTTCAGTTTGTTCTCTATCTTTAAGAGTCTCTTATGGTTTACTTCCCTCACTCTTCACCCCCCTCCCATATTTTCATCTGTTTTGTTTCTTAAATGCCACATAAGAGTGGGATGTCTTTCTCTGAATGACTTATTTCTCTTTGCATGATACATTCTAGCTCCATCCATATCATTGCAAATGGCAAGATTTTGTTCTTTTTGATGGCCGAGTAATATTCCATTATATATGTGTGTATATATATATATACACATACACACACACATATACATACATACATACATACATACACACCACATCTTCTTTATTCATTCATCCATTGATGGACATTTGGGCTCTCTCCATAGTTTGGCTATTGTTAATAATGCTGCTATAAACATTGGGATGCATGTACTCCTTCAAATCTATATTTTTGTATCCTTTAGGTAAATAGCTAATAGTGGAATTGCTGGATTGTAGGGTAGTTCTATTTTTAGTTTTTTCAGGAACCTCCATACTATTCCCCAGAGCTGCTGCATCAGTTTGAATTCCTGAAAAATTTTGTATAATTATCTGAACCTAGAACTTAGCTGTTTCACATTTAAACATGAAGTGTAGTTTTGGTGGTACTGTTTGAGTATATACTGAGTTTTCTAGAAGTACAGCTACTGGGTATATTGTGAGAATATTGTACTTTGTTCAGAATTTTTCTAAGATTTATTGACCCATTTGAAAAAATCTCATCATGGTTGGGATGTTGCCCTGGTATTGGAGTTAATCTGTTTAGTATATCTTATGACCTGCATTTGTAGGTGTCTGATATCATGCTGGTTTATATATTGGAATACATTTGTTTTATAAATTACTTTAAAAATTCTGCTTTGTTTTATTTTGAAAATTATATTGATTTTTGAAATTATGTATGGCGATAATTATATTTGAGAAATTAATTTTAGTATAGAATGAAGGCATCACAAAATATTATATAAAGGATTATTAGGTTTGATCATGTTGAAGTCACTGGTTTAGACCCATCAGAGACCAGGCCTGGAGTTGGGGGTAGGGTCAATACCTGTACAACCTCATTAATATACACTCATAGAAGTGGATATTGGAGAGATATCCACACTGTCCATTAAATGCTCATTTTATTGTTAAATGTGAACCTTTTGCAAGATAGAATTGGAGTTTAATATTTAAAAAAAACTGTTTAATCTTTATTTTTGAGAGAGAGAGAGAGACAGAGCTGAGCAGGGGAGGGGCAGAGAGAGAGAGAGGGAGACACAGAATCAGAAGCAGGATACAGGCTCAGAGCTGTAGGCACAGAGCCCGATGCAGGGCTTGAACTCACAGATGGTGAGATCACGACCTGAGCTGAAGTAGGCCACTTAATCGACTGAGCCACCCAGGTGACCCTGGAGTTTAATTAAAACAATTTTTTAAAAAAATGTTTTTATTTATTTTTGAGAGAGAGACAGTGTGCAGGGGAGAGGCAGAAAAAGAGAGGGAGACACAGAATCCACAGCAGGCTCCAGGCTCTGAGCTGTCAGCACAGAGCCCGTTGCAGGGCTCGAACTCACAGACTGTGAGAACATGACCTGAGCCAAAGTCGGACGCTCAACCGACTGAGCCACCCAGGTGCCCCATGGAGTTTAATATTTTTAATGTTAAATGCATTCTTGGGGAAAATCCAGATTAAGGTGACTTCTCGTTTTGAAGATACGCACCAATTGTTTACTTTAAAAAGCAAGTTCATCTGGGATTAAATGTGATATAAATTTTATTTTACATTGAAGATTTTATCAACATAGATTTCAGATTCTCTCTTGACTTAATTCATCTCTGCTTAGTCACCTCTCATTTGTTTGTTGTTTTAACACACCATTTTCCATTTTACTGTTGTGAACTAAATGCACAATTTCAGCATCTAGAAGGGTTCTCAAATGTAAAGCCTGACCTGGCCATGAAGTCATGAAAAGGAATGACTGAAATACTAATTTCTAGTAAAAGAATCATCAGGGAATCAGTAGAAGGATAGAAATGGAAGGCAGCAAGTATAAAACATGAATAATGGTTGGTTTATTTTATATGCTAAATAGTTGAGACAACTCATAGACGAGTTATACAAACATATCTGGTTCCTTTTAAACAGGGTTTAAGAACAAACATTTGAAAATCGCCATTTTAGATAGTGGGAGTTTAGATTTTTTTTTTTCTACTGCTATAAAATTCACACCCAAGTGAAGATCTTCTATGCTGCCTTGAATTAAATTACAAACCAAAAAGGTATGCCTATTCCTTTGGTCATACATATTTGGTGCAGTGCGCATATAGCCCTCTAGGGTGTTCGAGGAGCACAATTGAGAGTCATTTGAATTTTAAAGAGGGATTTATGGAGTGCTCCTAGGTCATACTTCTAAAGCTTTTTACTTCTAGGACTTTCTAAGTTCCTATAAAATAATTTTTTTATATACCAAACCACCTGTAAATATGCAGGAATTAACTACTTGCTCTTGGATAATCTTAAATGCATAGAGAAAGTGCAAATGTTACCACTTTTTTCTTACTCCTTGTGTGTGGATGCGACCCACAGAGTCTTTACAATTTCAGGGGTAGTAGTTGATCTATTTATTTTGTAATTTCTTAGCAGAGAATGGCTCTGACCTTTTGCTTTTGTGCCCCAAATTTCTAGCTTCTCCAGTGAACTGCAGTATATGTTTTTGCATTGTTTTGTATGTGACACTTTTTCACAAAGCGCATGAACTATACAGCATTGTCCCTTAGTGAGGTTTTCAGTTTTAACATATTATTTTATGTCAGCTGGCTGTTTTGGTTTTACATCAACATTGTAATCAGTAGCTAACATTTTGTTAAGCGATTTATTGGTGCTTATCACTTGTCAGGTTTTCAGTTTGCTAACTGCTGACATGATTGTCATTTTCTTGTTCAGAAAATGGTTTTTGCAGTTTAATAAAATGTTACCAAACATGTAATTTTCTCTCCCCTCTCTTTCCTCTTGTTGACCGTGCCTATAAAATAGGTATCTCCTTCTCAAAGAAACATATTGTGTTTGAAAGTCTGAACAATTAAAACATACCAAATATGGGTCAGTAGATTTCAATTGCTACTTACAAAGAAGATCGTTATGTGGAGCATGTCATACATTTATGTGCAGAAATGTTTTTAAATGTTTTTATTTAGCTGTGAATGTCCCTAGCACAGTTCCTGCCCCTTAGTGGGTGCTCAGGAAATGTCAAATGAAGCAAAATGAAGAATACATATAAATGATCACTTTCTAAGTTTAAATAATAAAGAATTCTAACTTTAATTCATTTTCTTGCTACAGTACATCCTGGGGAATGGGTTAGCCAATAAACATGTCATGAACCGGTCTTACTGGATTTATACTATTAGTTTATATATTCATATATTCCTTATTCCTTTGAATTGTGTATTTCATTTCAGCCACTTTAATTTTGAGCTAAGATAATTTTTTTTCCTTTGTGTGAGTTTCAGCAACAGCAGGAAAAATTCTGAAGGCCTCCTGATAGCTGTTGTAAACTCTTGATTATAAGGAGTAAAAGAAAGCTGAGGAGACATTATGTACAAGACTACAACTATGGTTGTAAAGTTCCTCAACTCTCTCCCTCCCCAACTTTTACTTGGAATAGTGGAGGCAATTTATCAGAACTCTCTCTTCTAGTTTATGGTTGAAAATAGCTGCTAAAATGTAAGAAGGTTAAGTTCCTAGAGTATTAGAATTGAGTAATGAATAAATACCTTGGATTTATGTTTATCATCTGTTGTAACAAAGAAATGGGGTTTATGGTGACTTAATATGCTGGTTAATGAAATGTTACTAATGCGTAACATAGAGACTACTCATTTATCCAGGATGACTGAGAAATGGATTATTATGTACTTTGGATCTCTAAGAGTTGTTACAAATACTACATCTTCTATAGCAGTGGTTCTCAACTGGGGGCAATTTTGCTCCTTAGGTGACATTTGACAATGTCTGGAGACCTTTCTGATTGTCAGGGTGGCAAGAGGAAGAAGCACCAACTATCACTGAGTGGGTAAAGTCCAGGGATGCTGCTAAACATCCAGGCAGAAAAACCATCCTCACGACAAAGAATGATGTGGTCCAAGATGTTGGTAGCGTTGAGTTTGAGAAACAGTCCTCTGCAGATGAGCACTTTTTATCAAATTATATTCAGCAAAATTGAGCTATAGTACAAGATGGCAGCAAGTATTTTCGATGATTTAGATGATAGTTTAGTGTCTACAGTGCTTCTGTGTCTTTACTCCTGTATTGGCGAAGTGTACAAGAGTTTATGAGGCTTCCCAGTTGCTAGATGGATAAGGATGTTATGCTGTGGCACAATTATTTGAAGAGGCTCAATTAATTCTTGTGTCATAATAGTTGGAATTGCAACTTCTTCCTTATAGGGAGGATTATTTACATTTCACATTATAACAGAAGTGAAATATAACTTAACTTCGTTAGTGTGTTTTTAAATTTTTAAAAAAATGTTTTATTTATTTTTGAGAGACAGAGAAGACAGAGTGTGAGCAGGGGAGGGGCAGAGAGAGAGGGAGACACAGAATCCGAAGCAGGCTCCAGGCTTTGAGGTGTCAGCGCAGAGCCCGATGTGGGGCTTGAACTCATGAACCGTGAGATCATTACCTGAGCCAAAATCGGACGCTTAACCATCTGAGCCAACCAGGCACTCCTGTTAATTTGTTCTTTTTTTTTTTTTTTTTTTTTTTAATTTTTATTTTTATTTATTTTTGGGACAGAGAGAGACAGAGCATGAACGGGGGAGGGGCAGAGAGAGAGGGAGACACAGAATCGGAAACAGGCTCCAGGCTCCGAGCCATCAGCCCAGAGCCTGACGCGGGGCTCGAACTCACGGACCGCGAGATCGTGACCTGGCTGAAGTCGGACGCTTAACCGACTGTGCCACCCAGGCGCCCCTCCTGTTAATTTGTTCTTAAATGTACTTTAAAAATAATAGGTGATGTGGTCTTGGAGGAATACTTATGTCAACACAGCTGTTGTTAGAATATCCCATGCTTTTATTTTAAGTGTACTGAGGGAAAATAAGAAAGAAAAATTTTCCTCCTACTGTAGGATAAAGTTTATTTCTGTGCACAATTCAAGAAAATGGAAATGAAAACTGTGTGTTTCTGGGTAGAAAAACAAAGGAATCTATTTATTAGTCACTCAATTAAATATTTATTGAGGATTGTCTTATTCACATTCTGGGTCTAACGTGGTAAATAGAACTTTTTATGATGTTGTTTACTGAATTATTTGGAAAATAATAAAAGTTTAAAGCATGAAACTGAAATTAATTTTATGTCTATAGTAGCTTCTTACACACATGGATTCAGATATAATGTATGATATTTACAGCTATCAAGACTTCAATAATAGAAGCGGCCCATTTTGTGACCCTAATCTTATCCCTTGAACCACTCTGAATATGAGTTCATTAAATACTTACCATCCTTAAGTGGGTTTATGCAATTATTCCTTTTCACTAAGCACACATTAAACACCTGATATGTACTATGCCATTCTGTCAAGAAGGGACAGAAACATGAATCAGGAATAGTCCCTGCCTTCCTGAGACGCTGCAGGAGGAGAGAAAGTTGGAGAAACGGTTGTTGAGAATGTTGAGTGGGATAGGAGCACTGAGGAGATAGAGTTATGTGAATAGTAATGTGTCATAAGTGGTAAAAGATGATAAAGCATGAAAGGAGCAATTTGTCACTTATACCTGTGTTGACCTCTTTTTTTTTTTTTTTTTCTTTTTTAACCTGGCTTTGATTACTCTTAACCCTTTATGTTGGATACTTTTAACTCTCCACTACATTGAATAATTAGCCTTGGGAAAGGCAGAATACACACAAGCATAATTTATGTCTGTTTCACAGACTCTGAGTTTCCAAGGAAATGAGTTCTCTAAGCACAAACTCCGTGCATTGATTTCATCACACTTCATAACAAGCCTGTGGCTTTCAGGGCCTTTTCTCTGAATAGATTAACATTGAATAAACAATGAAAATTCTTGAGCCTATATATTCTGCAGTTTCTATTTCAAAACAAGTCCTAATTCAACTTTTAAATGTTTTTTGTTTTGTCTTAGTGTGATAAAATTGACCTGAACACACTGCTGAGAGAGAGAGAGAGAAGACAGAAGTGATGCAGGCAACTTAATCTCAACATGTCTAAAATTGAATGCATTGTTTTCCAACATCCTTGTGCTTCTTAATCCCTGTGCATTTTTTCTGTTCTTTTTTTTAATTAAAAAAAGTTTATTTATTTTTGAGAGACAGAGAGAGACAGAGAGAGAGAGAGAGAGAGAAAGAGAAAGCAGGGGAGGGGCAGAGAGAGAGACACACAGAATCTGAAGCAGCCTCCAGGCTCTGAGCTGTCAGCACAGAGCCTGATGCAAGGCTCGAACCCATGAACCGTAAGATCACGACCTGAGCTGTAGTCAGACGCTCAACCGACTGAGCCACCCAGGCACCCTGTATTTTTTCTGTTCTTCAGTGTAGCTCCGGTGGATTTCATTCATGTCAGTCTTGATACCTTCAAAGTTGTTGTCCACAGCAGTCATACTGACCTACAGAAACCATAAGTATGAAGGGAATAATATAATATTAACAGATAATATTTTTTTAATACCAGTATAGTTAACATACAGTGTTTTATTAGTTTCAGCATACAGTATAGTGATTCAGCAATTCCATACAGTAGCCAGTGTTCATCATGATACGTGTATTCTTAAACCCCCTCACCTATTTTACCCCACCCACCTCCCCTCCTGTAACCATCAGTTTGTTCTCTGTGTTAAAAGTCTGTTTACAAAAAAATTTTGTTTCTTAAATTCCATACATGAATGAAATCATATGGTATTTGTCTTTGACTTATTTCACTTAGTGTTCTACTTTTTAACTCCATCCATGTTGTTGTGAATGGCAAGATTTTATTCTTTTTTATGGCTGAATAATATTCCATTGTAGATATATACCTCATCTTCTTTATCCATTCATCAATTGACAGACACTTGTGCTGTTTTCATAATTTGGCTATTTTAATAATTGTGCAATAAACATAGGGGTGCATATATCTTTTTGAGTTAGTGTTTTTGTATTTGTTGGGTAAATATTCAGTAGTGGAGTTACTGGATCATATGGTAATTCCATTTTTAATTTTTTGAACAACCTCCATACTGTTTTCCACAGTGTCTGTACCAGTTTGCTTTCCCAACAGTATATGAGGGTTTCTTTTTCTCCACGTCCTCAGCAACACTGTTGTTTATTGTGCTTTTGATCTTAGCCATTTTGACAGCTGTGAGGTAATACCTAATTGTGGTTTTGATTTTCATTTTCCTGATGATGAATGATGTTGAACATCTTTTCATGTGTTTGTTGGCTATCTGTATGTCTTCTTTGGAGGAATGTCTGCTCATGACTTATACCCATTAAAAAAATGCTTATTCATTTTTGAGAGAGAGAAAGAGAGCAAGCATGCAAGCAGGGGAGGGGCAGAGAGAGAAGGGGTTAGAGGATCCCAGATGGGCTCTGTGCTGATAGCAGAGAGCCCTATGTGGGGGCTTGAACTCCAAACCGCAAGACCGTGACCTGAGTCGAAATCAGATGCTTAACTGACTGAGGCACCCAGGCACCCCTGCTTCTGCCCAATTTAATTGGATTATTGGTTTTTTTTGGTGTTGAGTTATATAAGTTCTTTATATATTTTGCATACTAACCTTTTATTGGACGTGTCATTTGCATGTCTTC
Organism: Neofelis nebulosa; assembly: GCF_028018385.1. NCBI lineage: Eukaryota > Metazoa > Chordata > Mammalia > Carnivora > Felidae > Neofelis > Neofelis nebulosa. Next base: position 54,437,892 of record NC_080789.1, read on the forward strand.
TCCCATTCAGTAGGTTGTCTTTTAGTTTTGTTGACTATTTCCTTTGCTATGCAGAAGCTTTTTATCTTGTAGTCCCAAAGGTTTATTTGCTTTTGTTTCCCTCGCCTCAGGAGACCTATCTAGAATGATGTCATTATGGCTGATGTCAGAGAAATTACTGCCTGTGTTTTCTTTTAAGAGTTTTATGGTTTCCGACCTCACATTTAGGTCTCTATTCTGTTTTGAGTTTATTTTTTGTGTATGGTGTAAGAAAGTTTCATTCTTTTGCATGTAGCTGTCCAGTTTTCCCAATACCATTTGTTGAAGACACTGTTTTTTCCCCATTGCATATTCTTGCCTCCTTTGTCGGGGAGTAATTGACCATATAATTGTGCGTTTACTTGTAGACTTTCTATTCTTTTCCATTCATCTATGTGTCTGTTCTCTGTGCCAGTACCATAGCATTTTGTTTCCTACAGTTGTGTAGTATATCTTGAAACCTAGGATTGTGATACCTCCAGTTTTGTTCTGCTCTTTCAAGATTGCTTTGGGTATTCGAGGTCTTTTGTGGTGCCATATAAATTGTAATATGTCTTCCAGTTCGATATTAGCAGATAACATTTAATGGAGTGCTTACTCTGTACTTTGGTGTTCTTCTAAGTATTTAGTGTATAGTAAATCCTTCAGGTTTTCACAACAGTATAATATCAGAACTATTCTTATCTTTATCGTATGGATGATAAGTCTTAGGTACAAGAAGAACTTTCTATAAGTGACATATCTAGTATGTGACAAAGCCGGATTTTTACCTGGTGTTCTGATTTGGGATCAATGGGTCACAACAGCCATGCTATGCTCTTCTACTTAAGATTATCAGTGTCCCCTCAGAGCCTACCAAGAAAATCAAACACACTTCTCATTTAATGACTTTTAATTCATTTTTTGCAAAACTTGTTGCTAAATGAAAAACTAAAAGTAAGAAAGAAAAATCCAGTAATTTTAACCCAAAATTAAAAATTATAGTTAATTCCATCTCAGGATAACTAAACAGGTTTCACAGGTAGAAAAAGATAGCAATTTAACACTAAAAGCAGGTTTATGTAAACAATAAAGAACAATTTAAAAGTAAATAAATAGAATCTACATGGAATGAAGGTTTATTTTACTTGTGGAAGCAGGAAGAAGACTGTTGGGAGCAGGTAGTGAATGTTAGAAATAGAGTACAGTGGAAACCCTCTTTGGAAAACACGATCCCCTTTCTTTTTTTTAACCAATTCTTTTTTTTTTTTTCTTTACCAATTCGTGGCCCTTTTTTGGGCTTAAGATTATGCTGCACTCAAGCTTCACTTTATAAGTGATCACACAGGAAAACACTTTCAGGGCAAAATAAAAGTTAAACACAAGAGTACACGTAATACAAACGATGTGTGCACGCACACCTGTATTTTCTCTTTCTCTCTCTTTCAAAAAATGTTTTGGGTTCATCCAAATGTGGTACTTAATTAAAATGACTTCCCTGGGACGCCTGGGTGGCTCAGTTGGTTGAGCGTTGGACTTCAGCTCAGGTCATGATCTCGCAGTCTGTGACTTCGAGCCCTGCATCGGGCTCTGTGCTGACAGCTCAGAGCCTGGAGCCTGCTTCTGATTCTGTGTCTCCCTCTCTCTCTCTCTGCCCCCCCCCCCCCCCACTCATGCTCTGTCTCTCTCTCGTTGTCAAAAATAAATAAACATTAAAAAAAATTTTTTTAAATGAATTCCCCAAGATACTTTGACTAAAAACTAGTAAGTCAAGTAAGTTGGTGAGTGTGTCTCCCTAAAACCGTAACTTCAGTATATCATGTCTTACAGTGTATTTATTTAGTGGATTATTGGGAAAAATGTTGCTGTATTAAAAAATTGATTTAAAAATGCATAACTTTTCAACAGCTATACAGGTCATTACCTAAAGTCTTTATGAAATAAGTTTACAGTTGGCACACGAAGTTCCCTAAGATTCTGCCATTGCATTGCTTCCCGGCCTCATTTTCCCCACTTTGTATCTCATACCTGTCTACACGACTGTGTTGTTTATAGTTATGCATCCATATGATGGTGTCCCATACCTCTGTTTCCTCCGCATGGAGTATCCCCTTCTACACACACACAGTGGATTTGTGGCACAATTGAGGAAACTTTGGAAACCCCAGTGCTTTAAAGGCGGTGGCTAGAAAATCTGCCCAAACTTTACCCTGGAGGGACACATTATCTTAATTATTCTGTTCTGAAAACAAATCTGCCCTCTGCCCTGGAGAGGGAGACACTGTGTCTTCCAAGGGTGTGTGGTATGCAAACATTCCAGAGCAGCTAGTCTGAAACAAAATATTGGTTAATGCCTTTGCAGAAAGTGTAGAAATAAGAGCCATTCTTGGAGAGTTTTCTTCCAGCAATTGTTGGGCTTGGCACATTACATTAAAATTATCCATTTACGTGTCTGGTTAGTGAGTCCATTTAAAGCAGAGATTTAATCGTGTCAATCTTTATATCCCTAATATCCAGCATAGTGCTTATGACAGATTAGAGAATCAATATATGTTTATGAAGTAAATGGATAAATAAAGACCTTTAAAAACCTGGAGAACTTGGGGCTATAACAAAAGTTTTATTTAAGACAGTCCTTTAAACCACACTGAGAACAACTGAAATTTAAATACCAGGTGGCTCGTAGACAACCAGCTGGGTTTCTATGACCCGTATTCCAATACATTTAAAAGTAATTATGATGTAATGATAATGCCGAGTCCATCACTATTGTGTGCCAAGCATTGAGTTAAACTCTTTATAAATTATGCCTCACTATATCCTGGTAAGCAACCCAATGAAGCAGTTCTAATATTGGTTGCTAGTGGAAACAGATTCAGCAAAGTAATGTGACTTGTTCAAACTTGCATAGATGGTCAGTGGTGAAGGTGGGATTTGAACCCTGGTGGTTTGACCCTGGAGGTTGTGCTTTTAAGCACTTAAATTGAACAGCCCCTCACAAGAAAGGAAAAAAAGAGATGTGCATGAATTAGGTTCTCTCAACAGATGCTCTGTTTCCCAAACCAAACTTGGACAGAATAAAAAACATGCCCTATTAACAGGTTCCGGCATGTATTTGGGGAAATAAACCGAACCGTGTTTGTTTTAGCAAGGATGTCTCTCTTGCAAAGGTAATGCTTTGAGGATGATAAGATGAGGTTGGCATCTTTGTCCGATGTTGGGGATGAGGATCCATGAAGACACTGTTATTGCTAACCTTAAACTAACCTAGGGCTCCAGCAAGGCCAGCTTCATGGGCTTGTGACCCCTGTAGTCAGTTGCATAGGATTCCATATTTACAGGCTGTGCCTAGAAGGGTTTCCTTGGTTGACTTCCTGCTCTGCTGTCACTGTCTTGAAGTTCTTAATACTTCTTGAAAAAGGGGCCCTGCATTTTCATTTTGCACTGGGCGTCTCAAATTTTGTAGCTACTCATGGGCTGGAGTCTTGGTTAACCCTTTATGGCCGCTCATGATAGGACAGTGGAGACAGGAGATAGACTGGCAACATCAGAAGAGCTACTGCCAAAGGTCTTTAGTAACCTGAGGTTATGCCAGGATCCGTGCTGGACTCTGTAGAGAAAAGCTCAGGTCCTAGATTTCAAGGCTGTGGAGTATACAATTCTCTGAGTACTTGATGATTTTATAATATCACCCTGGGACTGGTTTAAGATCTTCATTGCAGAAAATCAGCCTAAAGGGAAAAAAATATTATAGACCATATTTTCCAGAGTTTTAGAGATCTCAGGTCTAGTTTCATTCTTTTTCCTGGTATGATGGTTTGTTTTAGTACAACTTAACCACTCTCTTTTATAATTAGCACCAAATCAATTAAATGAGAAATAATACTTCCTTCTGACAGAAATCAATATCTACCATTTCCATTTTGATGCATAAATTACATTGCTATTATCTTTACTTATTGAAAAAAATTTTTTTAACCTTTATTTTTTTGAGACAGAGCATGAACGGGGGAGGGTCAGAGAGAGGGAGACACAGAATCCGAAACAGGCTCCAGGCTCTGAGCTGTCAGCACAGAGCCCAAGGCAGGGCTCGAACTCACAGACTGTGAGTGAGATCATGACCTGAGCCGAAGTCGGATGCTCAACTGACTGAGCCACCCAGGCGCCCTGCTATTATCTTTAGTAAATGCAAATGTACTTTGTGATTTTAGGATGTTTGGGGGAGGCGGTGTGACCGTAGGCTCAATATACTCTTTACTATCGGATTTGCTACTATATTTCAGTAATGTTAACAACAGCTTTGATCTGTAGTGCTTTAGGGATACTGCCTGGCCAATGCTGTCTTTTCTTTCTTAGAAACCTTACTGAGAGGCTTTAAATTGGCCTTTGTCCTCTTCATCTGCATTTGCTTCTGACAAACACATGTGTAGTCCAGATCTTTTTTCTTGTGATTATTTTCTTCGGTACAGTTTTATATCCCTGTCTCTTTAATATCTGAGCTCCCCTGCTGAATTCCACCATTCTACTACCAATGATGATAAACACGGGCAAGGAACACTGATTTGTTTAGTAGTTTCTTAAAAGCCACTTGTCTTGATATATCATTACTAGTTTATCCAGGTCCTAAATCTCTTCTGTTTTCAAGTGATTGTGTTTTGTTACATAGTGAATTTAATTTTAGGTAAAACAGGAGAAGTTCTGTGGGGGAATGGAGTTCCATAACCTCCAATTCTACAGAATTGTATGTTTTACTCCTGCAGACCCAGCAGAGGGAGCCCAAGGTAATGAACAAAACTTTCTCTGGTGCGGTTTGGATGACTCAGAACTAGTAATTCATGGTCAGATGGTGATTTTTTTTTTTTTAAGGCAAGGGGGTTAGTTAGGATAGAGAGTACATGTGTGCGCGTGTGTGGGCCTGTGGGTAGAGAGTAGAAGAAAGAAATAAAATAGAAGGTGCAAGTCATGTGAATTTTAAGATGTACGTGAAATGTGGTTGATGTATTACATCTCCAGTGGGAAAATGGCAAACTTGATGGACTAAAGCATTTGATTTTCAGATCCTGAGAAGCTACTTTAATGCTAAATGTATAAAACTACTTCTTTTTCTTTTTCAATTAGCCGGTTCTCCCCTTAAAACTTTTTAGATTGAATCCTAATACATTCCCATTTCTTGTGATTTTTATATTTAGGGTAATTTCCCAATGAACGCTTTATTTATTTCCTTCTTCATTTCATCAGCTCACTGACCCACACATTGTGTGTGTATCCATGTCTGAGTACAGAAAATTATGGAGGCTGTTTAAGTTTAGCTGAATATTTATTCAATAGATTAATCAATTAGTCTGCCAACTATCCAAACAGCATTTATTGAACTTTTAGTACAATATGAGGTATGGAAGGTGTGTGTCTGTGGGCATGAGGGGGTGCCGTGCAACCAGGAGAGGGAATCAAAACCTTTTTCTGTTCTCAACAGACTTACATGTAGCTGAGTAAATACATGTTCGGTAAACTGCAAAACATTACATAACCAAGTGTTAAGCAGTAGTTCAAAGTGTACATAAAGTAAACTGAACATAAAGTAAGTGTGTGTAGAAGAGATCAACAGATCTTTGAGGTAGGTGGAAGAGCCCAGAAAGGCTTCAGGGAGGATATGGCCAGGCCTGAATGATAACTGACTTTGTGCCTGGAAAGAAAAGAGGGGACCGGGCCTTCTTTGGTAGAGAAGCAACTTGAGAAAGAATGGTTTATGATGGAGATACAGGTTCATTGTGTGAGGTGATGTTGTTTGTATATTGTGTACTCCTATGGGGTGCCATTCACATCAAGCCTGAGGGAATGGTGTTCTTGGAGGTATCCTGTCTCTTATGAATGAGTTCTGGAGTGACAGGTTACATTAAACACTGGTTCTTTGCCCTTTGTATATTATAATCAGTCACTCTAATGAGAGGAATCTATAACATGGTGGGTGTAGATTAGACTGTGTAATCAGACAGCCTGGATTTGAATAAAAAGAGATGTGTGACCTAGGATAAATTTCTTAACCTTTCTATGCCTTATTTCCCCCTCTTCTATAAAATGGCATGGTAATAATAGTGCCCATGGCATCAAGTTGTAATGGTTAAATGGGATAGAATGTCATCTGCTTAAAACAGTACCTAGAGTCTAGTGATCCCTGAGTATTTGCTGTTATTATCAAAGAATTAATGTGTTAACTGGAACAGAAAGCAAATGTCCTTTCTCAAGTGCAGAACTATTTCATTAGACTTTCTGTTATGAAATTTATGGGTCTCACCTAGGCTACTTTGTCTTTTGCTGGTTGAGAATCAAGGAGCACATCATGTGGTTCAAGATTACGCTGGTTTTGCAGGCTGCTTGGTGGATGTATATCAGCATGGCCTCCCTTGTTTCAATGAAAAACAAAGATGACACTCATTTCAGTAAGTGTCCTCACCTGGGAATTTGGTGGTCCCCTTTGTGCCTGCAATGTCTCCACACTTTGCAGTTGCTTTGAACCACGCACAGAATATAAACTCCATGAGAGCAGGAATTGTGTACCTTGGTCACTGTTCTATCTCCAGTGCCTGGCCTTCACTTTTCTTTTTTTTTAAAATGAATGGGTCAATGATTAAATGAAGGCATGATTCTAAAAATGAAACCTCTCCCCTACTACAAAATTTTTGGCAGTCTTATTCCTAGTATAGGTGAAGTAAGCATCACGACAGGATGTCTTGGGGGAAGGCTAATTAAATATCTCTCCTGGTGGTTTATCATTGCCATGAAGGGAACATCACTTATAGTTTAGATCACTTTATAGTTTACAAGTGCTTTCTTCATGTAATTTCCTACAGCATTCAGGTGAATTCATTGTTTCTTCCATTTAATAAATTGACCTAGTCTCAGGAGAGTTAAATGACTGACTCAATCTTACATATGAATTACTGTGGACTTTGGACTTGATCAAGTCCTTGGACTACAAGTGCAGAGGGTTTTCTTTAGATGTGTGTGTAACCTGAATTGAGAGCTTCATGATTATCTTCATTCCCTAGGGAATGATGGAGCCTCGACAAATTTCTCATATCTATGTACATAATTTGTGAGATTAGGCTGGGATTGCCATGGAACATGCCCAAAGGGGATGTGATACCAAACAGAACCTTGAGATAGGAGAAGTACAGGGCGGAATTAGATTTCCACTTGGATAGGTCACAGAAATCATGATAAGTCCATTGTGACTGGAAGTCCCGGATGGGATGCTCTGGTAGAGGTTTTGAATAAAAGCAGTGGGAGTGTAGCAAAGGTCAAGATAGGGAAGACTGGAAAATAGAGGACCTGGACTAGGCATTAAAAAGCCTAATAATTTTATGTAGAACTTGTCCGGTGCTTGGATCAGGTGGAAACCTAAAGCCAAGTAACTGAGTTGCCTGTAACTGTCTGACTATAAACACTGTAGGAGGTGAGAGTTTGAAAAGACTTTATTCTTCAGTTCTTCGTCTTCTCTCTTGGGCTTGGAGAAAAGCCTTTATCAGATGTTGGTAACATTTATCATCTTCTGTGCCAGTGTTTATCTTATGGTCCGAGACGTGCCTGCCAATAGATTTTGCCTAACAAATTACACTCCTGTTGATTACTTCTATTCTGAATTTCCAACATCATGAAATTATGAAGTAGCTTCTTGAAAAAGAAATTTTAAAAAATGCCTATTCAATGAGATTGTTGAAACGTACAATGACATATCCTTAGGTGCTTAGTAAATACAAACATAATTGAACTCAATCAACATTTGTGGGCATTTCTATTATATAACTTATCATAATTGGTCCCATTTTAAATTTATTTATGGTTCCCTGATTATATCATGGAGCAAATTTGTGTTGTTTTTACTCTCTAGTGCACTGCTTTGCTCATCATAGACGTTTGTTAAATGGATTAAAAGTTAAACCCTTTTACTTTTACGGAGTAAATTGGTGGAGAAATGGAGAAACAAGAGCTCCTCTGAGATAGTTGATATTTGGCAATTGATTTACTATTTAGTATGCCATTTCTTTATTTGTGAATTAATTTTATACATAGAACAGGTTTACTCAATTGAATTTTAGAGTAGATTTAAAAATAACTGATATAAAATGACTGCAAAACAAATCATAGTATGAATGCAAAAGTGGAAATGGAAGCTGTTATGTGAAGCTATGAGTGTTTTTGCCTTTTCCACATTGCTGTGGCTTTCTGTGTGTGGTTTGTGTATGTTTATATGTGTTTCAGTTAGTCATGATAGATTTATAGCTATGTCTTAAGGAAGGGAATGGGAATGCTTAGTTGTTAGGAAAATCACCTTCCTGTTTCTCTTTTTTTGTTATCATTTTAGTGTATATGAAGGAATTAGCAACGTATATTTCTACCATGCAAGATTTTCTTTCATTTAGGAAAGTATTATGTAAGTAATATCAGAATTTGGGGATAGCTTATTTTAGAATTGTGTAATAGTTTTCTAAAACTGGACATCAAAACCTGAAAATTTCATTAAGGGTCAAGAAAAATGAAATTAGATACTTATCCCACACTATATAAAAAGATCGACTTCGGATGAAGACTTCAATACCAAAAACAAATCTTTAAACATTTAGTAGAAAATGTCGGTGAATGTGTTTTAGACCTAGTGGTAGGAAAATATTGCTTAAATAATGCATATAACATGTTGATTATAAAAAACGTAATTTTTACTATATTAAGAGTAGAAACTTGAGTTCAAGAGATCATTAAATTGAAAGTCCTATAACAAACTAGGGGGAGTTATTCACAATATACACTACTGTCTAAAGAATGGCGTCAAGAGCACAGAAACATCTACAAATGAATTAGAAAAATGGGCAAAGATCTTTTTTTAAAAAAATTTTTGGGAGATATGCTTGCATGTGGGGGACGGGTGGAGGGGTTGAAAGAGAGAATCTTAACCATGCTCTGCACCCAACACAGAGCTGGACATGGGGCTTTATCTCATGTTTGTGAGACCATGACCTGAGCTGAAGTCAAGAGTCAGATGCTCAACCGACTGAACCACCCAGGAGCCTCATGGGCAAAAGATCTTAATAGGTATTTCATAGAAGAGAAACTCTTAAGACTAACAAACATGTGAAGAGATGTTCATTCCATCGCCTCATATCCCTTAGTGATGATGGAAATGCAAATAGAGACAATTATACAATATTATTTTATACTCTTCTTTTGGCAAAAAATTTAAAAGCCTAATAATATCAATTGTTGGAGAGAATATAGATCTGGTAGATGTTCATTGCTCGTCAGGGAGCTAATTGGTGCAATCATTTTGGAAAATACTGACATTTTAGAAAAAATTGCAGATTCACATATCCTCTATTCCAGAAATTCCACTACTAGGTATCAAGTGAAACTTGTTTACATGTATAACAGAAAACACGTACAAGGATGTTCATGTCAGTGCTATTTAGGGTATAACCTGGAAATAATCCAAGTGCATATCAGTAGGAGAGTAGATAAATAAATTGTGATGTATGTTCACAATATAATATACAGCAGTTGAATGAAGTACAGCGTTTATAAATATGAATGAATCTTAGCAATATAATAGTAAGTTAAAAAACTCAAGTTCTAAAAAATCATTTACAACATACTGTTTTTATAAAGTTAACAACTAAAATATCTCTTAAATACTGGGAGACGTAGTAGTTCTGTATAACAAGGATGTCAAGGGAATTATGAATATGGAATGCAGTATGGTTATTGTCTCAGGAATTGAAAGGGATGTCATATGAGGTGACCACATAGCTGAACATGGGTTATGATTAGAGTGTTGTTGTTTCTTTCAGGTGAGAAGATTCATGGTTCCTACTTATATTATGAAAAATGGCTAAATAAATGAATAAAAGTGGGTCATACAATTATGAATAATAAGGATATGTTATAAGCCAGAGATTATGAGTAATTGAGTAATGCAACTTTGTGCACCGGAGGTACAAAGAGAAAAAAAGGAAATAGTACCCCAAATATATGAATATTACGGAAATTTAGTATTTAACCATATTTTAGTGTATCATTGTACTAATCTCATTGAGATTAGACACTTGAATGGTAAGCATTAAATCATCAACCTAAACATATCTGTTAGATGTGGGGCGGGGGGCACCTGGGTGGCTCAATCCATTAAGTGTCTGGCTCTTGATCTCGGCTAGATCATGAACTCACAGTTCGTGGGTTTGGGCCTCACATCAGGCTTTGCGGTAATAGAAAAAAAAGATACGGGGACCTGGATTGAATTTGCTGGGTCAGTATGTGGAACTTGAGATCTAAATGTCTGCTTTCCTAAAAATACACTTCCTATAATTCACATTTGGTTATATTTGGAAAACAAAATTGGAAGTATCTTAGAATAGCAAAATTAAATCTATTGTGAATTATTGTAAATAAAAATACAATACAAATATCATGTAGTGTATACCACATCCAAAACACAAGAACTAATCAATAAAAGGGAAAGGAATTTCAGCTTACAAAAATAATGGGCAGTTTTTAGAATTTGGCAATACTATTTTGTAGTGAAACATATATATTCCCATCTATATTAGCTGCTAGAGCTACCATGGCAAAATACCATATACTGGTTGCATAAACAATGGGAATAAATCTTTTCCCACAGTTCTGGAGGTCAGAAGTCCAAGATCAAGATGTTGGGAGGTTTGGTTTCGAAGCCTCTCTCCTTGGCTTGATGACCAACCTTCTTGCTATATCCTCATATGGTCTTCTTCTCTGGTCATAGGCATCTCTTTTTCTTATAAGGACACCTGTCATATTAGAGTAGGACCCCACCTTATCAGCCACAGTTAAACTTCATCACCACTTCAAAGAAGTTATCTCCAAATGTGGTTACCTTGCAAGGTATTGGAAGTCGGGATTTGAACATACAGATTTTGGGGGAACACAGCTCAACCCATAGCAACATCCTTTTCTTTTTTTTTTAATTTTTTTTACTTTTTCTTTTTAATTAATTTTTGAGACATGGAGAGACAGAGCATGAACAGGGGAGGGTCAGAGAGAGGGCGACACAGAATCTGAAACAGGCTCTAGGCTCCGAGCTGTCAGCACAGAGCCTGATTCGGGGCTCGAACTCACGGACCGAGAGATCATGACCTGAGCCGAAGTCGGCCGCTTAACCGACTGAGCCACCCAGGCGCCCCAGCAACATCCTTTTCTGTGACTGTGATTGTCCCAGAGACTGCCTGCTCTTTGCCAGACCCTGTTCTAGGCATTGGAGTACAACAATAAAGCTTATAACTTATGTCTCACAGTGGACATGAAAAAGCAGCAAGGACCCCAAATTAGAGGAAAAATTTTTATGATATTAAATTTGCAAATGCCATTATCCCCACATCCCTGTCATTTTTTACCAAGGGCTGTAGGCTCCCCCCTTAATTGTTTGGGAGAATTAGCCACTTCAATAAAGAAATCCCTGTCGCTACTGACTCTAGAGTCTAGAGCATGCCGTTTGTATTTGAGCACAGGATAACAGCTTAAAGAACACCAATAATTAGAAGCTTCTGTCACTGTGCAGTTGGTTGTGGACTCATATTTGGAAGACTGTGTTTTCTCTGCCGACAAGATCTTGCTTCATGCTTTAGATGTGTCATCTCTAAATGTGGTCATCTGGGGGGCGCCTGGGTGGCACAGTCGGTTAAGCGTCCGACTTCAGCCAGGTCACGATCTCGCGGTCTGTGGGTTCGAGCCCCGCGTCGGGCTCTGGGCTGATGGCTCGGAGCCTGGAGCCTGTTTCCGATTCTGTGTCTCCCTCTCTCTCTGCCCCTCCCCCGTTCATGCTCTGTCTCTCTCTGTCCCAAAAATAAATAAAAAATGTTGAAAAAAAATTTTAAATGTGGTCATCTGGGCCTCTTGCGCCCTAGTGTTAGTTGCTCTAGGGGATGGCTACCTATCTTTTTTGAGGTGCTCCTCAGTCCCTCAAAGAGAAATTTAGGGAAGTCACGTAGCACACATTTGAAGTCCCAAGAATAGGTTCCCGTTTTTTTAAAAGATGAACTTTAGTGGTATTGTGTCACATTCCAAAAACTGATACCTTATTGTGCTTGTTTGACAACACAGGTGGCTTTAAGGCAGGAAACATCATGTTGCAGAAATGGAGACAAATGACTTAGACAAGATAGGATTTTTTTTCTCAAAACCTAATAGGTGTCAGCAGTCTAGGGTTGGCAAGGTGGTCCTCAGCAGAGGGCCCCTGGGAGCAGTCTTCTCTCCCTATCCCTACCCTGCTACCCCCTGCCCCTGTCCCCAGAAAACCAAGGGAACAGTTTTCAGCATCACAGAAGCCTAGGTATAAATCCCATCCTTGGACAACACAATCAGTAAGGTTCATTCTGGGCTGCAAGTGCTTGGTTGAAATGGCCCAAGCCATTCAGCAAAATATTTAATGACTCCTTTGCCAAGAATAGGCAGAGTTGGGGCAGCATCTGTGAGGTCATAAAGAATCCTGGCTCTTCCCCTCGCTTCCCCCCACCCCAACTCTACTTTGGTCTTCTTCATCGCATCAATATTTCATCCTTGAGCTTGTCAATTTATGTTTAAAAAATGGTCCAGACATCATATCCTCACATCAGTGCCACAAACAAGGAGGCAGGAGAGGAGGGAGGGGGACCTTTTCTTTTTGTGTCTTTCTTTCCTCTTTTTTTTCTTTTTTTTTCCTTTTTCTTTTCAGAACAAAAGTTTCCTAGAAGTCCCTTAGAAAACTTCTTCTTGCAGCTTTAAAAAAAATCAGATTATTTTAACTAAAAACAAAAACCAAAAATAGTTCACCCATTTCTCCCATCTGCCACCCTCCACATCTGGCAGTCACCAATCTGTTCTCTGTATCTTTGAGCTTGTTTATAATGTTACGGTGAACAATGGGGTGCATATATCTTTTCAAGTTAGTGTTTTCATTTTCTTTGGATAAATATGCAGAAATGGGATTGCTAGATCATATGGTAGTCCTATTTTTAAGTAAAACATTTTATGGAAGTAGGGTTGACATACAGTGGTTTCTGAGTTTATGGTATACAACATAGTGATTTGACAATCCTGTATTTTACACAATGCTCACCATAAGTGTAGTTACCATCTGTCACCAAAGAATGTTATTAAAATATTTTTGACTGTATTTCCTATGCTGTACTTTGCAATTCCATGACTTAATTTATTCTAATTTTTTATGCTTGCAGCAAGAATTACTATCAAACTCCAGTCATTAAGCCGGGACCCTTGTGGTGTTAGCGAAAGATGTGCTCCTAATGTAGCCTACTCCCTACATTTGTGAGTTCATTGGCCAGCCAGGGCCTCAACTCCGAACTCTAATGACTTACTTATTTTATAACTGGAAGTTTATACCTCTTAATAGCTTCCGCCTATTTCGGCCCTTCCCTACCTGCTTCCCATCTGGCAACCACCACTTTCTGGTGGGTTTTTATTAGATTCCACATGTAAGTGAAATCATATGGTATTTGTCTTGTCTGACTTCTTTCACTTAGTCTAATACTCTGTAGGACCATCCATGTTGTCACAAATAATAAGATCCCATTCCTTTTTATGGCCGAGTAATATTTGTCTGTTTATACACCACATCTTTATTCATTCATCTATCGGTAGATTCTTAGGTTACTTCCATATCTTGGCTATCGTAAAGAATCCAATAAATAGAGGAGTGCATATATATTTCTGAATTAATGTTGCTTTTGCTTTTGGTATCAGACACACAAAAATCATTGCCAAGACCTATGTCAAGAAGTTTACCACCTGGGTTTTCTTCAGGGAGTTTTATGGTTTTTAGGTACTACATTCAAGTCTTTAATCTATTTTGATTTAATTTCTGTCTATGGTGTAGGTTAGTGGTCCACTTTCATTCTTGTGCAGGTTACTTTCCAGTTTTCCCATCACCATTTCTTGATGAGACTGTCTTTTCCCCATTTTATATTCTTGTCTCCTTTGTCATAAATTGACCATATATGAGTAGGTTTATTTCTGGGCTATGCATTCTGTTGCATTGATCTATGTGTCTGTATTTTATGCCAACACAATACTAAATAATGCTTTAATTACATAGCTTTGTAATATCATTTGAAATCAGGGATGTGATGCTTTCAGCTTTGTTCTTTCTTAAGAAAGAAATGGTCTTTTGTGGTTCCATACATATTTTAGGATTGTTTGTTATATTTCTTTGAAAAATTCCATTTGGGATACCCTCTAAGTATTGTGAAAGTCCGATCAATTATTTTTATTTTGTTTTCATACACAGAAAAAAGAACTCATATTTACTTTTACTTTAAAATGCGGTTGGATATTACTTTCCAAGATTAGCTAATATAGCCTTTCTCTCTCCATTCTATTTTTGTTATTCCTTTGACTTCCCTTTATTTGGGAGGTTAGACACAGAGGGATGCTGAGAGGAACGGAGCCAAATGATTTTAATGTTGAGGCATCTAGAAGTGAGGGGGCTACTGTGGCTGAGCATAAGGGAACACCGGGCAGTAACCTCCTTGGGCCAGTGACCAAGGACAAGGAAGGAAGCTGGATATCTGAGAAAATACCATTGCAGATCAATGGCATTTGAGGGTCAGATTCACCCCCTACTCTAGAATGTGGTACAGTTAAGCTTCCTCCTCAGGATGGAAATTGGATATAACCTTGGGAAACCAGGACTTTGGGGAGGGCAGGTGAGGGTGTAGATGAGGGGCTACATCTTTAAATTTACTGAGGTGTTTCTGTCACACTGTTACAGAAACATTAATATTAAAAAAGTTGTATTACTTGCCCACCTGAGTTTATGGTCTAGGATTTGGAGCTGACACTGTGTATTCTATATATTTTGGTTTTGTTACAATGGCCTCTGCTAACAAGGACTGAAGAAGATTGAGCTGCAGCGTGGCTTGATCCAAGGCTAGAGACTCATGAACTGTAAAAATCATACACAGCTCTTGTAATATGCTGTCATAAATTGAAAAAAAAATCAGTGCAATGTGAAATACTGATCTTCTGCAACAGCATAAAGATGATCTGTTATATAAACTTGGAAAATGGGGGCCTGGGGAGGGAGGCATACACAGTCTTGGTACAGTAAGAAGGTAACTCTTGTTAGTTTTTAGCTTGATGATGTCTAATCTGGATGAATTCATTACTTTCTCTTTTAGGCTTGAGATTAAAATAAAAATGGAAGCTAGCCAAATTATAGGTGAGGAATTACTCAAAAGGAGGTCAATATTCCAAAAAAAAATTTAAAAAGAAAGGAATTGATAGTTTTAAAAATTGACCTTGCCTAAATGACCAAAATCACACTGCACTTCAACTAATCCGTAATTATCAGCCCATGTTCAGTTGAGTGAGGCCCTTGAATTAGAATATGTCCCAAATAAGAACTATGACCAAAATTGTTAATAAAAATAAAATTCTTGGAGGAATCTTTTGGGACTGTTAGTGTTATGAATCATACCAATAAAACAACCCATATATTTACAACAGTGATAATTGATATAAATATACCCTGTAATATTAAGTAGTGGTTAAAATCCTGGACTTTAGATTCAAGTAGATTCTGATTCAAAGGCTGGCTCTATAACTTAGTATCTGTGTCAGCTTGGGCAATGCACTTTGCCTTTCTATAAAATGGGAATATAAGCTCAATTCCATAGTATTATTATCAATATTAAGTCTGAACACATATTTAATGGGCCTGGTAATGGTAATAATTTATACTGTTATTAAAAGTTTACTACTTGGAGGTTTAGCAGTCTGACCCAATATATTCTTTGTTGGTTTAACAACATATCTTTAATTAGTGAGACTTTATGAGTTTTGCATTATCTAAATAATTGTTATTCATTAGAAATGATACTTGACAAAAACTTCCATGTAGCTTTTCCTAATGTATGGCAAAAAAAAAAAAAGCTATGAAAAGATTATGAATGAAAAAATGATTTTTTTAGACAATATTCTTTATGGCTTAGGCAAAATTAAAACAAATTTTAATGGCCTCTGGTTGATAGTAATGATAATATTATTGTAATAAATACTACAGTAATTTATATTTTATTTAGTAGCATTTTTATTTCAGTCATCCAGGGGATTTTAACAAAATGAAACAGTGAGCTTGTGTATGCTAAATGAGGAAAGAAGGGGTTGTTGTTACGAATTTACACCAAGGAAAATATAAATGCAGAAGAGTTAAGATGTCCAGTAATATGATCCTAATGAACTAATTCTTCTTCCAGGCCTCCTGTTTCCATTTCCTCTGTGGATGCAAGCCTTGCTTAAGAAAATAATTGTAGTTCATTGAGTCAGAATCTTGAAAATGTTGAGGTCCCTAGACTGAAATTAAGAAAACATGGCTTTGAAGATTCTTCAGAAGTCACTACTTGATTTTCATTTTGGACACAGAATTTGGTTTGTCTGGAAAAATCACATGCAAACCAAACTTAGGACTCAGATGGCATTTATTTGATGTTCCCTTTTGCTGCTTGGAAGAAATTTGTTTTTCTTTTTTTCCTACTGCCTTTATGAGCTCTCATTGCTCCTCATTCTCAACATTTTTGTAAAGAAAATATTAGAGATATTTTTACACTTTTGCCCAAACTGCAGCATGACCTAAACTTTTGTTTTGCTTTTAATGTTATTAATAACTTTTATTAGCAGTGATGGATAGAGGGTGAATACGAAAGCAAAAATCAGTGCACGAGGAGCATTAAGAAAGCAGAATCCTCCTCGTTAGGGATTTTATCTTGATCTTTGTCAATGAGGGGAGCAGCAGAGGGTGTGATCCTGAGTTCGTAAAGGAAGGGTATCCTTTTTTGAGAGATTTCTCTCGGAGTCAAAAGGTAGAGGTGGTCTCTGAGAAATGGAATACACTGCAGTAAAAGGAAGCTTTTTCAAGCATCTCCATTGCTGCTGCTACTCCTGACAGTGAGGCTATTTTAACTTTTAATTTGCTGAAAGGCAAATAAGGCAGCTGTCTTCACAGTAGGAAGTTCGGGGTGAGTGTTGGAGAAACAGCGTCTCTTTTCATGTAAATTAAAGGAGAACAGACTAAAGAAAAGTTAGCTGTTGCTTTACAGAGTCTCTCTTGGCTAGCAGGCCAGGATGTCCTCTTTAGTGATTCTCTTAGGCTTCCTTTTAATTTGCCGAACACATCAGATCTGAGGGCAGATTTTAGATTTGACAGCACTGAGCATTCCTTCCTTTTTGCCCCTTTCTCCACCTTCCCGAACACCAAAAACCAGAAAACTTTTTGGATGATGTCTGATTTTAGGATTCTGCTTAGTGTTTTCGTTAAACCTTTATTCTTTTCTTTATGATATTCCTTTTTATTGAAGCATTTCTCTAGAGGAATTGAGGCACATGTAGCAAGAACTAAGATTGCACCCATTTTTCATCAAATAGGAGCTGTGTTAGCAACATCTTCAATGGTGCATGTGATCTAATGGCTGCAGCCTCTGGATGATTCCTTTTGATGTTGCCCTCTAAAGGTCTCATCAGAAAGCATTACTCTCTGCATTATCCCCTTCTAACTTCTGGTGGTTTTGTTTTATTTGGCTATTGATTGGTATTACACATCCCTCTTAATGCTAACATTAGATGATGCTGTATGAGAGCACTTAGTGGAAAATTACTACATAAAGGTAGAAAGTTCATTAAGTAGTTTGAACTACATGTCTGGGATACATCATATCAGCCAAATACCTGTTCTGACTATAGGACTGATTGGGAATTTTGCTAAGTTGATTCATTTACCTAATCTCTGCTATACTTTTTGTCATTTGTAGGGTAACATGCATTATTTAAAAGAATGCAAAGCTACCCTTTGTACTCAGTATAATACATTTTTAATGGCTAACGATTGTATAGATAATCTCATGCAGAGGGGCAAAAATGTTTCCCTTTGGTTATCATTATACATTTACTTCTGAACTAATTAAAAATGAAATCATCATCCTTGTCAGAAATGGACAGGAAGACAAAGGGTTATTAAGAGTCTGCTTTTCCCTTGGTGAAATATATTATCAATAATCATTGCAGTCCATAATGCATGTGGTTTGGCATGATGTATTAATTTGTGCTGATTTAATGGTCTAGAAAGCATTTTTGTTTTACCCATTTTGTTGATTTTCTCTTCTGGGGACTCGCAGTAATCACATATCTTCCGTAAATGAGTTTGCATTATGATTATCATACTGAACCTATATGGTGTAAGGTCAAATAAAAATTAAGAGGTTTAATTTTCCCTGTTGAAAATAAGGGAAGAGACTTGTTTTTTCCCTTTTTCCTAGAACACTTCCTTTAGCAAACTTGTAAGTACTGTTTCCTGCCTCTGAAAAGTATATAAATCCTTCTGAAAACCTTATGGACGTTTCCTCACCTCTATGACCCAGGAATATCTTCCTTAAGGACCCGGGAGCCATCCCTCTGCAATGTAAACATTAAGGAAAAAAGTGTTCCTCACTCCTGTTACATGTGGGAGGGTGGGAATCTCACTTTATTGGGAACCTTGCTGCAAAACTACCTCTGGTCATAAAGATAGGAGGAGTTTCTCCTCTTCTGGATAAAGCCAGTTATCTAACACACATGGTCACCTCAAACACCAGGTAAATTTAAGATGAATTATGTGTGACAAATGGTGCTATCGTGTCCTCTTACTTGAGGACTGGTTATTGTTTATCTTGAAAATATGTAGTGAATTGTATCTGCTTGGCTATATAAAACGGAGATCCCCTTCCATTCTTGCCATTTCTTAGTGGATTTCATGTGAAGCACATTACATTCTGGTTTAATATTAATTTAAAAGTAAAAGTGTTTTTTTTCCCTCTACTAACTTTGGGAGGAGGATTTCTGAGTTGAGGGAAGATTTAGCTTTAAATTCTGTTTCATCAAAAATGGTCATGGACTATCATAGAAAGTAACACTTTGATCAGCTCATGGCTTTAGTTGTGCTGTGTCTTTCCTTCTTTAATCAGATGTTCAATTCAGAGACAACCCTCTTGGCTGAAACCACTGTGGATTAATCAGTATTATGTAAAAAGAAAACAAGACTGTTCCATTTGCATTTTTTTTTTTGCAGAAGAACGGCATTCCAAATTCAACCCTGAGAGCTATTGTGAAGATAGAATTAGCTAAGTGGCACGTTTGTCACTTTTTCTTTTAATTATTACTTAATAAATTCTCGCAAAAAATCTATTTATAGGATAATGCTATTCTATTACAGTTACCACTATTCATTTTAAATATCACTTGCTTTCAATTATATTGTTAGTAGGATCCTGCAAAATGTTAAACTTGGCATTGCTAACTCAGAGGTGACTTGTGGCACCGGAATGATTTATGCCTGTGGATTGCAGAGATCTAAAAATAGGGCTTGATGTTACATTAATATGTAGTGCAATACACACAATAGGGTTAGAGGAGGATGGAGTTTCATCCCTAACTCTCAGTTTTCTTGTCTTTGTCTCTGTGTCTGAGCAGCACTGGAATAATTAGACATTGCTCATTTGTCATTTGTATCATTTCCTATCAGTGCATACCATCGTGCCCTGCCAGCTCCCAGGTGCTTCCGAGGAAGCACGTGGTCTGTAAATAGCCATTCTGCACATCTCTGGTCGCTGTCCTAATTTGAAAATCTCCTTCATAAATTGGACCGGACAATAACAGACCATTGCTGCTAGGTTCTGATGGGGTAAGTGTACAACTCTGACCTTAGCATGAGATCAGAAATGAAAGTGACCAGCTGGACATAAAACAAGTACCACAGATTCCAAGAAGGTATTTCTGTTAGCAAGGTGAATGTCAGCGGTTCTGGGCAAGCAGCATTTCTCAAGGAATGGCAAATATTTTGGTCAATGTCTCCCCTGGTTTGATGCCTCTGATTTCAGCTGTAATCGAGTGTGAGACGGCAGTGTTGACAGATGGTTGTCTTCAACCTTTCTGAGTAGGAACTCTGATCAGATGAGTGGAAGTCATGTAACAGAGTTTGCACATCTGTTGTCGACAGGACTAGAGGTTGCATGTGCATAAGGATGTGCTGTAGGCAGAGAAATCAAGGCTAGTACCATGCAGAATATATATATGAGCAGTGTAGGAATTGGGTACTTTTTCTTTCCTCATTGGATGAACTGGGGTGGACTGTTGATAGAAAGAGACAAGGAGATGGAGCAACCCTGCTCAAGACACCCTCAGAGACTTCTTTAATGACAAACTGTGAAGATTACACATGGGAGCTATAGGTCTGCCAAAATATCATGAGTTCTTACCTTAGTTTTTCTCTACCAGAATATATTTGATCTTTATCTTTAAGTTGAGGAGGCAGTTGGGTTCAGGGTATATTATTGTCCCATAATGAAGGAATTGCTT
Organism: Neofelis nebulosa; assembly: GCF_028018385.1. Lineage (NCBI taxonomy): Eukaryota > Metazoa > Chordata > Mammalia > Carnivora > Felidae > Neofelis > Neofelis nebulosa. Next base: position 54,458,286 of record NC_080789.1, read on the forward strand.
AGATTTTGGAGGTAGCTCTGGAGTTCTCTAAAGTCATGGTAATCGTAGAACTGATCTGATACTATTGTTTCATAGGTAGCTTAGCTCTTAGAGTTTACTGGAAACGATCTCAGGAATCATCACATCAGCAATTTTTGCATTCACGTAATAGCTTGCATGTTGCTGTGGTGTAACAATGTGGAACACGTTATACTAGTCACCAGCTGCCAATTTAAATACACACTTGGAAGAGTCATCTATTTTTCAGGGGTATTAACTTGATCTTAATAGATGTTGATGTTTAATTTAATTGTGACCTTTCAGTTATACTTTTTGAAGAAAAATGTCTCATGTTTTCACAACGCAAGCTGTTGAAAAGTCAAGATACTGTGGCAGATATTTTAAATGGACCCAGAAAAATATTTTAAAAACAACAGTAGTTTCTACCTGACTCTAGCATATTTTGTTTCAATCCAAGTAACAACCTAGTAAATCTTCCCTGATTACCCACTTTAAAGTCAGAGAAAATATAATCGAGGGGAGGACAAAGCACTTGTATAATGAGAGCCGGAAGAACATTTTTCTCTCACATGCTTACAGTTAGTGATACAGCAAGAAGAAACTTGATTCCAGCGGTCTTCTTCAGCTTCTTAACCAGGCAAACTCCTAGTTGTCCTTCACAAATCACTAGAAATGTTGCTTTGTATGTGTGTGAATTTTTTCTTAAGCTTCTGCGCTACCCATAGGCAGAGCTGATGACTCTCTTAGCACTTGGTTCAAGTTTTGTTAGCACTGCTGGGTGTTCTATCATTTATTTTTATATTTTCCTCCTTCACTTGCCTGTGCGTTCCTTGAGGACAAGGACTATTCCTTACTCATCTCAGTGTCTAATGCTAACCCTAGTGTTAGACCTAGAGTAGGCACTTAATAAATACATAGTGAAAAATGAAAAAAATGAATGGGCTCTTAATTAGACTTCAGAAATGGTTGATCCTCACTGTGTTGAAGTAGAACTCTCTATGTAGGGTGGTGATGGTGCCTGTCCTCTGATGGATTGTTCTTGTAGAAGTTGCACATGGGGTCCTTCAAACCATTAGCTGTAGATCTCCAGCTGTAGATCTCCCTTGGAAGTCACTTGCATTTTGCAGCACTTTGTCTTTCAGGATAAAAGATAGGTCTGGGTTTATAGAAGAACTAACTCAATCTAAGGAAATTTGATAACCAAATATTTCATGATGAATATGCATCTCCAGGTAAATGCAAAAACCTTCAAGTGTAAGTATAAATTTATGATAGGCATGATTATAGATCTGAAATAGGTCACTTCTCACCTTTGGAGTTTATTTAGAAGGCTGGTAATTTGGCATCAGCCACAGCACTGTATCAGCCAAGTCCATTAGTTAAGTATGTTTTGACTCCTACGGATCTCAGATGAGCAGGGTTATTGTCAAAGAACCTAGTCTGTGGCATGCTGGCTCCTCAAGCTGCCCTTAGGGAGCTCTTACAGTCCTCAGGGCTTTCCTGGATCTTGGTTTATTCTAGAGCACTGTTGAAAAACAGACTTTGATTCATAGCTATTGTTGGATAATCTGAAGCTAACCTAGGCCATTTCTACATTTTGAGTGTTTGGTGCGTGTGTATCTAAGTGTCTGCATCTATGAATATGGTCTTTGTCAGTTGGGGCCTCCATAACAAAATATCATAGACTGGCTGGCTTCAGCAGCATACATTTATTCCTCACAGCTCTGGGGCCTGGAAGGCTGAGATGGGGTTTCTAGCATGGTCTGGTTCTTAATAAGGATCCACCTTCTGGTGGTATCCTCTTATGGCAGAGAACAGAGAGAGAGCAACCTCTTTTGTTTCTTCTCATCAGGGTACTAAACCTATTTGTTAGGGCTCCACCTTCAGGTCCTAATAAGCTCCTAAAGGCCTCACCTTTGAATGCTATCACATTGGAGGTTAGGATTTCAACCTAGGAATTTTGGGGGGACATTGATATTTAGCACAATCGGCATGTCTTATCGCATCCCAGTTAATTAGTATCTGTAGGAAATTGTAAGATGCGGCTTGTCACAGTGATTAAGACCTCTTTTTCTGAAGTATTTCCATCATTTGTGTAACTTTCTAAACCTTATATTCCTTAGTTCCTATGATAGGGGAGTCAAAATAGCACTGACCTTTAGGCCACTCATGATTGGGTTCCATCCCTAAAGAGCATTATTCATATTATGATGTATATGACTGGCACCCCAAAGTTGAAAGAGCAGAATGTGTACAGCCACTACCAGAATACCTGTTTGGTTATGAGAATAAACAAGTCACTGCACATAGAATGCTTGGCATTCAGGATGTGCACAAGTGATAACCTTCATTGTTACCGGAAGGTTCACACTGTTCCCTTAAGAAGACTGGATAGGATGAGATATAGTATCGTTACAACAAACAATATTTTAAAGTGATGCTAATGGGCAAGTAAAGGATTAAATTGTCATCTCCATAAATCATTGCTAGAGTCTATATTTAGAAGTCAGATTGTTGGCGAGAAACGCCAGACCAAACTGTATAAATGTATAATTATATCGACATTTCATGTATCTGAAGGTGGTTTTCTATCTGCAGTCCTGCTTTCTGAAATGTCAGTTTTTTAGGATATAACTTTTACTCGAAGTAAGGAAATAAAGTGAGGTGGCCTCTGAAACAGTGATTTCAAAGAGCTTCCTACAAAGACACGGAATTGACTTTCTACGTTCTACCGGAATTTTAATGACTCTTAATAAACCTACAGTTCTTAAACAACCTGGTTGTTTACCCATCCACAGCGGACTGGAAGACCAAACTTGAAGGGCTGTGGGTGTGTGTGTAAAGCTACTATTATGAGGTGTTAGTGGGATACACAATGATGTAAGTGGAATAATCAAAAGTTTGACCTAGAGGGCTAATAAAGAAAACAAAACAAAATCTCCATATTGATGATTATCTCTGAGACATTAAGAAAATATGTTCCATTTTTTTTGTGCTAAAAGGGAAATTTACCTCTAAAATTCATTCCCATTTTATGATCATTTATTATCTAAAACATGGTCTAAATGAAAAAACTTTGGGTGTCTGGGTGGCTCAGTGGGTTAAGCGGCTAATTCTTGATTTTGGCTCAGGTCATGATCTCTCATGGTTTGTGAGTTCGGGCCCCATGTCAGGTTCTGTGCTGACTCATGAAGCCTGCTTCAGATTCTGTGTCTCCCTTTCTCTCTGCCCCTCCCCTGCTCATGCTCTTTCTCTCTCTCAAATAAAAACATTAATAAAAGTATGTTAAAAAAAAGAAAAACTTGGGTAGCTAAGAGAAGACAGTATGACACGGTAAAAACATAGGACTTGGTATTGGACTGGATTCATTCCACATTTGCCACTTATGCTTAAGTGTACTTAATACTGTGAGTTTCAGCTTGCTTTCTTCTGTATAAGGCAGAGATGATAGTTCCCACCATGCAGGGGTGCTGTGAGGCTCGGATGACATCGTATTTGTGATTGAAGTACAGCCAGCAAGGGCCTGGCATGTGCGGCTCAATATATTATTTGCCTCCTTCTTACCAATTTGGCAAAATTTACCTATTTTTTTTATGTTTTATTTTGAGAGATAGAGACAGACACAAAGTGGGGGGAGGGGAGGAGGCGGGGGAGAGAATCATAAGCAGGCTCCACACTCAGCACATGGGGTGCCATGCTGGGCTTGACCTCACCATCTTGAGATAATGGCCTGAGCTGAAATCAAGCTGATCTTGTAATCTTAAATGGCCTTGGCTGCTTAACTGACTGAGCCATCCAGTGCCCCCTAAAATTTATTTATCTAAAACACCCCATTCTCAATGAGGTTTCCCTACATTGCTTTTTCTCTGACTAGAAATTAAATTCATAATGCACATCTCTGACAATAACCGGTCATTGACTTTAGTAATTATAAACTTTGGTCTTGATACTGCAAAAAGCCTGCAGATGGGGAGTCTCTAGCAAAGTGGTAAGGTGGTCTGAATACTTTAAAACTATTTGTTTTGTAGTTTGGTGAGGTTTTGGGAATGTTATGACTCTCTAGTATGAAGAAGGAAAGATAAATTTTATTTGTTGCCAGTGCTACTGAAGTTAAGAAGACTGATAACGTTCTTGTGTTAAATGCACTTTTAATATAGTTTGGATAATGTTTCTGGGCTGTGTTACAATTCACTTTTTTTTTTCATTTACTCTTAGGTGGTTCTTGTCCTTATTATATATCTTATTGATTTGGAGGATGTTCTAGAGACTTACACTATTGATTAGGCAGAGTGTTTCTATATTTTGTGATTTACCAGTTTTTGTTCCTTGTATCATCATTACCAGTAGAATCAAATTGAAAAGACATACAGATCCTTTTCTCTCATAGAAGTTTTAGTCTTTTATGACATGTACTGGATGAAATAATTTTATGAGAGCTGCCTAATTCCTTTAAATTTATCTAAGATACACCATCTGCTTTGTAACCTCAAGTGATCTTGTGGTTTATTACATTTATTAAGCAAACATTTAATGTGTAAATATAATTTAATAAGATTCCCACAGCTTTCTAATTAGGCTTTAATTTCTGCCACTAGAATTAAATCCACTAAAATATACTTAGGTCTCTAAGTCCTAGTAATACTTCATAATATTAACTGATCAAATAGGAATTTGTATTTTGGGTCAATTTTAATATCTTTAAGTCTCTGTTGAATTCTGACATCAGACCACTACATGAAAGAGATGATTCTTAAGGTTTGGGGGATATTTTTTAAGCCAGGACTAACTCTGTTGCAAGTGACAGAGAACCCCAACTCAAACTTGCTTAAAAAGAATTGATTGGCTAAGTAGCTTCAATGAATATTGGGAGTAGATCTCAGACCCGGAGGAAGTGATGCAAGAAGTAGGACTTTAATGAGTAGAACCAGGGACTCAATGATGGCAGAAGTCTATCTCTATTTTTTACCCATGTGTCTATTTATTTACATATTTGTTCTGTTTCGAAAGGATTTTTCCATATGGCAGGACACAAGACCATTGCAGCCCAAGCTTAGCAATGCCAATGGAAAAACAACTTCATTCTCTTCTTATACATTTGTCAGTTTGGGGGAAGATTTCCATTGGCCAGGCTGATCAGATGGTGGTGATGGGAAGGTTTGCTAGGCACAGGTAGGTTAACCTCAGTCATTCACTCCTGAACCCTACTGCAAATCTGGTGAGTGTTAAAGACTTCTGCAGGAAAATTGCTAAGTACCAACGGCTCTAAGTGTTTGTAATTCTTTCAGGGAGCGGCTTCATGGTGTCTTAGAAGTTTGGACTTCAAATTAAGGCCCCTGTGATAAAATGTTAAGATAATTCAATTCATTGTTGAAATCAAATGTGAAATCAAATTTTTACTTCTTTAAAAAAATTTTTTTAAAATGTTTTTATTTATTTTTGAGACAAAGACAGAGCATGAGTGGGGGAGGGGCAGAGAGAGGTGGAGACACGGAATCTGAAGCAGGCTCCAGGCTCTGAGCTGTCAGCCCAGAGCCCAATGCGGGGCTCGAACTCATGGAGTATGAGATAGTGACCAGAGCTGAAATCGGATGCCCAACCGACTGAGCCACCCAGGCGCCCCATCGAATTTTTACTTCTAAAATACTAAATTCTTTTTATTAGAGAGAAAAGAGTGTATCTTTGATAGAATTCAAGGTAATATCTCCTTGTAATATGGGGAAATGTAAAGATTTTATTATTGGGGGATTGACTTCCCAAGCTTAAAACATCTTTAAGCTTTAACGACAAAGCAGCTTCCATGAAGAGTGAACACAGCTGAGAAGGGAAGGGCCAGAACTTTTCTCATGCTAGTTATTGGATTTACCACACAGAGGAAAAGAGGGATCTGGGCCTTTAATAACTCAAGCTTTTCCACGAAAATCAGAATAGGGTATAAGTGACTGGTGGAGAAGGAAGAAACTCACCTAATTGAAAGAGATGGAGTCCACCTGGATTATTGCAATGCCCTTGAAACCAGCCTCCTGTCTTCCACTCTTGCATCTTAGTTTTTTTTTTTTTTTTTAAGTTTTTAATGTTTTTAATGTTTATTTTTGAGAGAGAAAGGGGACAGAGTGTGAGCCGGCAAGGGGCAGAGAGAGAGAGGGAGGCACAGAATCTGAAGCAGGCTCCAGGTTCTGAGCTGTCAGCACAGAGCCTGACATGGGGCTCCAGCTCAGGAACTGTGAGATCATGACCTGAGCTAAAGTCGGAAGCTTAACCGACTGAGCCACCCAGGTGCCACACCTCCTCCACCCCATTTTTTTTTTTTTTTTTTTTTTTTTTTAATTATTACCACAGAACAGACGGAGCGATCATTCAACATGTAACCAAGCAGATTTGTGAGTACTGGCCATTGACCAATCCCTGTGGTAAAAATATTTAACATGATCTATAAGCTGTGGTCTGGCTCCGCCTCCTTTCCCCACGTGGTCATATGCCAGTTTCACCCCTTTGACTGGCGTTTCTATTCTGCACATGCGCCAAGCTCTTATGTTTCTTAGTCTTTCCCCACGTTGCGATTTATTCATTAAACGTCTTCACTTTTGCTTTTTTCCCCCGTAGCTCTCTCCTATTTGTCCTATAGACCTTGATTTAATTATTACTACTTCAGAAAGGCCTTCTGGAACCTAAGTATATTTGGACTTTGTGGTATTCCCTCAGTAGTATTGTATCGGTTTAAGTTGTGAGGATGGATTTGTTGGTTTAATGTCTATCTCCTTTTTACATTATAAGCCCTGTGCGGTCAGGTATCATGTCTGTTTTGTTCACTTGGTGCCCAACACAATGCTTGGGACGTAATTTTTAATGAATGCTTTTTAAATAATCAGCGAAGAAACGGGAAGAGAGTAGTGATGCTACCAAGCAGCTGCAGCAGCTGAGTGCAGAGCACAGAAGGAGCAATGGGGTGATAAACTATAGCAGATACTCCGATGGTGGAGCCAGAGAGAGATACACATGCAAAACGCACACTGAGCAGCATTGCCGCCTGGGGCGTGGGACTCTGTGATTGCAGGCACGTGTCCCTTGAGGACACGCATAGGCACGCGTGCCTCCTGCTCAACCGCCCCTGAGCGAATCGGTGTGACGCTGGGGAGGCCTGGCAATCAGGACCGCTTAGCAGCCTGGGGAAAGCTTTGCACACTGCCTGTGAATGACAAGCTAAGCCATTTCTGCTGTGTTTCAACACTCTCTCCGCTGGTAGACTTGGCTTTATTTGTAACACTGAGTTATCATTATCGAAATACTGTAAATTGCATTGTACACTTGGGAAGTATTTTCCTTAAAAATAATTTAAAGATCATTTACCTTCTTCTGGGAATACATACACAAAGGGGGACAGTTGTAGTTGGGATTATAATCCTTTGTACCAAATTTACTCTTTTTAAATGAACTTTATTCCCTGTTTTTTTAGAGGTAATATTTTACATTTTCTTTTCCATGAGTTGATCACATTGTGATGAGTTACATGTCTTTTTATCTTAGCTTTAACGAACCCCTCCCCCTCAAAACCCTTTTCCTTTGGGTTCAGGTATAGTTAAGCAGGCCTTCTTCACTTTCCCCTGTTTTCTCGATGATACTTGCATGATTTTGGTGTTTGTAATTTCAGTGATATGTGGATGCTTGACTTTTTAAGGAGCACATCTCAGTCTGAGCAACATCTTTGGCATCCAGATAGGAGTCCCTGGATCTATCTGTGATGTTGGGCTGTACCTAAAGGTACAAAGAACAGATAAGATCCCCAAAGAAGGGAATCCAAAGTCACACTCTGCTTTTTTTGATAATAGCTTCCACAACTTGTCATGGGATGCTGGTTTAATGGTGGTGGGGAATGATCATGTACAAAGGTATTAAGAAAGATATGGCAATGGCAGTACAGGGAGACATTTTCCTAATACCAGTCTTTGTAAAGTTTGCTCTTTGAACCAGATCTGTCAGGCTCTTTTTCTTGGGGCTTTGCATAACGTGTTCCTTCTCACCTTTTAGATGTCAGTTTTAACATCACATCCTTAGGCTTTCTGGGGTAGGCCAGTTTGCAAAGACTGGTTCAAGCTTGAGGATTTGCAAAAAAGAATTCTTGATCTTTGAGTACTGTTAGTGTTCTTGTATATTACTATGAATCGGAAAATAAACAGTGCAAGGGTACATGTGAGTTTAGCAACAAACACAATTGGAAGGAGGGAACAGATTCCTCAACCTCCTGTGTTTTTCAGAGGCACACCCAAAATTTAGTAGAATCAGCTGTGACGGATCCTACAGGGCAGAAGGGTTTTTTGCCTTTTAACCATTTTTAGGCTAGTGTGAGAGTTGGACATACCAACTTAGGGTGAGGTTCTGCCTTATTAAAAGAATTTCATTTGGGGGCGCCTGGGTGGCTCAGGTGGATAAGCGTCCCAGTTCGGCTCAGGTCATGATCTCACGGATCGGGGATTCAAGCCCCACATTGTGCTTTGTTCTGACAGCTCAGAGCCTGGATCCTGCTTCTGATTCTGTGTATCTCTCTCTCTCTCTCTCTCTGCCCCTCTCCTGCTCATACTCTTTCTCAAAAATAAATAAACATTAAAAAAAATTCATTTGAGCTGTGCCACTCACATGTGGATGCTAGGTCCGTAATTTCTTGCTGTGCCATGACATTTGATTTACTGCTGTGATATTTGGCCTTAAAGGGCCTGACCCTGGTCTTCTAGACCTTTCCTAGCCGTTCCTTTATTCTCTACCACAGTGCCATGTTTATTTCCCTCATAAGTCAAATAGCATTTAATTTGTTTGCCTGTTTCATGACCATCTACCCCTCAAGATGTGAGCTCCAGCAGGCTGGCAATTGTAATTCCATCTCTCAGGTGCAGTCCCGTGCCTAACCCAGTGCCCGATACCTAAATACCTTGTATTTCTTCCTCTCGTAGAATCATGCATATGATACTCTTGTGGTTGTAGGTATGATTAGGTAAGAATGTTTTCTACATGTGTGCAAGCCACACACTTTCAGTATGCCCCTGAGATACCTTAGCAAAATCTGGCCTACAAGGTCTGGGGCCTGGGATCCGGGGGTAGGTAGGCATGTATAGATGGTACTTTTAAAAGCATCCACAGCATTTGGAAACCTGGGCAATTGAGAAAAACCTGTCAATGGCTGGTTTTTTTTTTAATTGTTATTTCTCCTCATTCCTGCAAATTTTAATACCTTTGAAACACATGTTCTTCTAATTTGTTGTAGTAATTTGGCCAATATTCTAAGCAATTATATCACCGTAGTTCAGAGAACAGGATCTAGATTGAATTGTCTGTGTTCCTGTCCTGGCTCTACCTCTTTTGATCTGTGTAATTTTTAGTGTTTTTTTTTTTTTTTTTTAACTTTTATCTTAATTCAAGTTAGTTAGCATATGGTGTTATATTAGTTTCAGGGGTGTGGTATAGTCATTCAGCACTTCCATACATCACCCTGTGCTCATCACAAGTGCACTCCTTCATCCCCATCACCTGTTTTACCCATCCCCTCACCCCCACCCACCTCCTTCTGGTAACTATCGGTTCTCTATAATTAAGAGGCTCTTTCTTGATTTGGTGCTCTCTCTTATTTTTTCCTCCTTGCTCATTTGTTTCTTAAATTCCACTTATGAATAAATTCATATGGTATTTGTCATTCTCTGATGTATTTCACTTAGCATTATACACTCTAGATCCAACCATGTCATTGCAAATGGCAAGATTTCATTATTTTTTCTGGCTGAGTGATATTCCATTGCATGTATATACCACATCTTCTTTATGCAATCATCAGTCGATGCATGCTTGGGCTGCTTCTGTATCTTGGCTATTGTAAATAATGCTGCAATAAACACAAGTATGCATGGTTTCTAAATCTCTATACTTTGAGTTTCTTCATTTTAAAAATGAAGCTAACCAGAGGATGTATTTTACAGTAGTCTTGTAAAGATGAAATTTTTTTATTAAAAATTTTTTTAATGTTTATTTTTGGGAGAGGAAGAGAAACAGAGCATGAACGGGGGAGGGGCAGAGAGAGGGAGACACAGAATCTGAAGCAGGCTCCAGGCTCTGAGCTATCAGCACAGAGCCTGACATGGGACTTGAACTCATAAACCACGAGATCATGACCTGAATTGAAGTTGGTTGCTTAACTGACTGAGCCACCCAGGCCCCAAGATGCAATTTTTTAATAGGTTCAATGTGTTCAGAGCAGTCTCCAGAAGAGAGTAAACATTCAGTGTTCGCCAAAATAAATTGATAAATCAGGGTTAAAATTCAAGTTTAAATTTGTTCTCTTTCTTTCCTATGTTATGTAGCCATTTGAAATTTTGAAAGGTAAACTAATTTCTTTCTAAAATTCTTTTGTGGTAATGCCAGTCATGGATATTTTTCAAGTTGGGAGACATAACCCTGAGAAATATGGGGACAGTTGTCACCTAGGTGCCTAAATTTACAAATACCCATAGCAAGGAATTTTTAAAACACAAAAGTTCCTGAATGTATAATAAACATGATTGATATCTTTGAAAATATTTTCCCCTGGAGGCTGCACACATTTCAACCCTGCTGCAATTACTCAATACATGTTAAAAGGACATCTGCCTTTTTATTTTGTAGTTAAATCTTGTTTTGAGTATTGCTTAATTTTATCATTCACCTGATTTATTGGACTTGACACAAAATGGTTTTGGTTCTTTAATCCACCCTCAGTGAATGAACACGTGTGGCTCTCTGAGGATAATCAAGAGTGCAATTTGTGCTTTGGGAATGTTTTCGAAGGTGGAGTTCTCAAAACATCGTGAACATATGGCACCATCATTGGAATCTGGTGTTGCCTTATAAGGTTACCACTTTGAGAACAACATGTATTTGGATGTAGAAGTTCTAGCTGTTATTAGTTTTATAGCTAAAATTTGAACTCCCCGGAGGGTCTTTTTGATTCTTTGCTTTCAAGGTAAATAACAACTTTCAAGCCAAAATTCATTTGAATGTGTGAATTCTATTAGTTAAAAAAAAAAAAAAAAGAAAACAACAAAACTCTAGCAATGTCAATTTGCGATCCTTTTTTGTCATGGCTGCATTTTATCATTAAATATTTGTCATTCTAATTACACATATTTGAAATCTTCACTTCCATCATTAATACTACCTTGATAAATCCATAACATATACACGGGAGTGGTTTATATTCGAAACATATAAGTGCATTCTCTCATTGCTTTCCATCACAACACATTCTTGAAAATGGTTCTATAAAGGAGATAATGTCTTCCCAAAGGAACTACTGTTGGAGATTGTGTTCCTAACAAATGACAAAAAAATCAAATAAATCAGAGATGTAGCAATAATGTATTAAAAATGCAAAATTATAACAGTCAAGCCCTTTATAATAGTTTAAAATACTAAAGTAGTATACTAAGTCATATAAAATATCCATAAATATACTGAACATATTGATTATAAAGAAGATATGAATGGACTATAAAGTTTCCGTATTGCAAAGAAAATATTGATGTATAAATCTGACTGAAAACTGACCGATAGTAAATGGTTATTATTCATTTAATTATAATGGTTTTAAAAATTGTATGGGATTTGGAGAGAGATGATTTACAGGACTGATGTCTCTGAAACTGTCTAAAGAAATGTAGGGGCGCCTGGGGGGCTCAGTCGGTTGAGCATCCGACTTCGGCTCAGGTCATGATCTCGCAGTTGTGAGTTTGAGCCCCGTGTCAGGCTCTGTGCTGACAGCTCAGAGCCTGGAGCCTGCTTCGGATTCTGTGTCTCCCTCTCTCTGCCCCTTTCCCGCTCATGCTTTGTCTCCCTGTGTCTCTCAGAAAATGAATAAATGTTAAAAAAAAATTGAAAAAAATGTAAACATTGTGCCTTTTCTCTCTTAATAGAATATTCCCACAAACAGGCAGATGTGGCAAAAAATAAAAAAAGATACCTTTGTCCTTGGAGACATGTCTTAACCTACTTTTTAGTAGGTTTTCAATACATTTGTTAATGAGATTGATTCATTCAAGTGACATATGTGGGACATGTACAGTGTTACAGGCACTGTTCTAGATATTGGGCTACCTAGATGTAGGGGAGCAGGAATCAGTAAAAGAGGCTGAGAAGGAGTAGAAAGGAAAACCAGGTGAGTGTGATGTTCTGCAAGTTAAGTGAGGAAGATATTTCAAGGAAACTGGGCTACTTATTTGTGCCAACTAGTATGAGAATGAAAAATACTTAATAGCAACTCTTCAAAAAGCGATTTGGAATCTCTTTCCTAGAGCCAGGTACGAGGTGGTTTTGGAACAGTATTATGACTGAACTTACACTTTGTCCTCAATTTGACAAATATTTGAATGAATATATAGGGACTGGGATCACCTAGTTGTGGCTGTTAATTTGGGACCTTCAAATGATTTCTTTGGAAATCTGAGTAATTAGACAAGATGGCAAATAGCTGTATGAGATCTGAATTACCTGCTCAGAGTACCAGTTGATCTGTCACTTAGTTATACATGGGTGCTTGGTGATCCTCCTCTTCTTCACCCGCCAGTGATCGGAAGGTTGTAAAGTACAGGGCATAAAAGGCAAGGCCAGTATCTAGAGAGACATTACATAATGGATGTCTATGTGTTTATGTAAGTATATACATTATGTTTAAGAGGGAGACAAATACTTAATATATATCTATTATATGCTAAGCATGTGCCGAGCTCTGTAATGTTGTTTAATGTCATACGGGCATTCACTGCCTTGAATTAAAATGAGAAATATAAATATAAATGCTGTAGTTGCTTACAGAACAAATGTGAACTGGAATAGTCATGGAAAAGTTGGATAAAAATGTGGTGTTTGCACTAGGACTTCCAGCCATGTCTTTGTCTTGGCACCTGAGATAAGAAAAGGATGTATCTACACCTAGCAAGATGTTTGGCACGTAATAAGTAGTTAACAATATCTGTTTGGTTACTTTTGCTATATTACATGTGTGAATATTCAAATCTTTTGTTCAGATTTCCTGAAAGTGGCAAAGCAATAGATAATAGGCATAAATAACTGTATGTATGTAGGAAAAGAATCCAGCTTTGCCAGCTTTATCAAATCTAAATTACTGAAAATCTAGTGTAGGCCCAAATTGGCTATCCTCTAAAGATTTATGAACTGTCCTAACAAAAGTGGCAGATTTCTGGAAGTGACCGAACAACCAAAGAAGAGATAGATTTGCTTATTTGTCTTGATCTAACTGGGAATATTTTCCCTGGAATGTGAAGGTTGCAATTGGGATTATCTATTCTTTAGAAAAAATATTTGTCATGTTCAACAGGGAAGAAAAGGGCATAACTAAATGTGGAAAAGAGAGAAGAGACTAGCTTTTCAGTTGACCTTGAGGTTCCGGCACTAGGATTGATAGTGACTCTATTTCAGCCTTCAATTATTACTCAATTGCCAAAGGAAAACTTCTTATTCACAGTCTTGAGGCAAGCCCTTTCTCTTTCTAAATCAGCAGCTTGCTTAAAGTAATGCCAACTGTTTTGTTTAGAAACCTCGCTGTTCTTCAGACTGTAAAAGCATGCTTCTATTTTCCAAAGTAGAAACGTATTTTATTTGATTTTGCAGTATAATTTTGATAGCTTTGTGGTAAAGTTGGAAAATTTTCCTGTTAGATAATGGATGTGTAAATGACTGCCAGGAGATTTTGTTCAGGGTCCAATTTCCTGTAGCTCCTCACTTATTTGTAGAAAAAGCTTTCAATTCAGTCCATTAATTGAAATTCTTGAATAAATTCCCCAAGAGTTTGACTCTACTGGACTAGAGGTTAGAGACTAGTTTGCAATCATGTGGAAATTTTATCCACTGAAAAGTCAGGATCTGAATGTGAAAGGAAACCAAAGGGGGAGACTCTAACGTTAAGTAAAATGGGGAGTCGCTCCCAGAGCCTGAAGGTAACTGTGTGTGGAACACAATATCCAGGCAGTCTTGAGAGGATTGCTAATATTTAGGTAGCACATAACTCATAAAGGATAATATCCAAATGATAACCAGCTTAATTCACAGTGCAGGATACAATGATGTGTGAGGTTTGATGGATCTATAGTGTGATTAAAGAACTCTGTTGGGGGATAAAGCAAATGGCAAGTGGCAGGACGAAGGATGCTTGCATAGGTGAAAGCCTAATCAGGTATGTTACCTGTAGCCATTGATCTTCAAAACCTCATAAAACATGGACTTCATCTTCAGTTCCCATGACTCATCAGCAGTTATTTGTTTCAGCACTGTGGTTTTTCAAAGATCATTCAGCTGTTTCTGCGGGCCACATATATCTAAAAGCTTGGGGCAGGTCAACAGGAATATAGAATAGATTCAATTGGCCTCAAGGGATTGGTACTCCCCCCCCCCCCCCCCCCCCCCCGCAATGTTACAGCTCAATATAGACTCTGGTTAAGTCCTGCTGCTTTTCATATCCTGTTTGGCTCACCCTAAAACTATCAATTGACAAAACCAATGACTGAAATTAAAAACTCATCACTTAAGACCTTGGGCACTGCTAGGGTTCTTTCATTTAGGGTAATACTGGAAATCATAGTATGTAGATGGTTCACAAAACTGAGGCTTAAAATAGCCTGGAAATGATGGGTAGCAGGTGAAGTGTGGTGGTTCCCTTTGAAACAAAACTAATCTTTGCATTTGCTGCTTGACTCTGATCACATTCACTGATAGTCCCCAGTCAATTTCATCTACCGTATGATTTCACTCATATGTAGAATTTAAGAAACAAAACAGATGAACATATGGGAGAGGGGGGAAAAAGGGACAGAGAAGCAAACCATGAGAGACTTTTAAGAGTAGAGAATAAAGTGACGGTTGATGGAGGGAGGTGGGTGATGGATGGGCTAGATGGGTGATGGGTATTAAGGAGGGCACTTGTGATGAGCACCAGGTCACTGGGTGTTGTATATATGTGGTGAGTCACTGAATTGTTCTCCTGACACCAATATCACACTGTAGGCTAACTAGAATTTAAATAAAAATTTGAAAAAAAATGACACCATTAGAAATATGTGAGTAAATCTTAATATCACAGCAAGGTTGTAAAAACATGAGAATAAATATGTGTGCAAAAAAAGTATATTGGTTTATTTTGTCATAAGAGGTTTTAATGTTAACTAACTGGACTTCAAATATTCATAAAAGAGAATAGTGCTAGTATAGCTTTGGTGTTAATTTGTTTTACCATTATCTCAGAGTTGGTTTGAAATCCTATTTTGTCCTTGAGGAAATCTGTTGACCTTGAGAATTAAGAAGAAAACTTTAGAGCATTTTTTGTTGTTGTTGCTACTACTTCTCTTTTGGATAAAGGGAAAGAAAGAATACTGTTTCATGAGGTTTGGTGTGTGTGTGTTTGTGTGTGTGTGTGTGAGAGAGAGAGAGAGAGAGATAAAGACACAGACATATAGATAGCAGGTGTTTTTTCAGTGTACATCAATCTAGATTTTTCTCTCAGAATGCGAAATCATAATAAATCTGACACCTGTTGTGAGTACCTCAGGAACTGACAACTTCAATATACGAACATATTTCTTAACTTGAATTTTACATAGTGCTATCTCCATCACTTGTAATTACTTAGATGCAAGGTATTCCTATGCCTTTGTCTTCCTAAGGAAGCATCTTCCATAGCCTTTCTCACTTTTAATGTGTTTTCTAGCTCATCGCCAGTGCCATTTTCTGGCGAGCAAGCAGTGTCTCTGTAGGGCTCCTTTCCCAGAGATGATCCTTGAGAGTCTTTCCTTCTACTCAGTTAGTGCTACAGACCCATTGTTGTTCCCAGCTCAAGAATAAAGCTTATCCTACCATAGTCTTGCCATGCCAGAGAGCCACATCTGTGATCTTTGTCTGTACATGGGACTGGGGGCACCATGGGAGCTATTCTTCTGTATGCTGCTCCCTTCTGGAAATTGCTTTTTTTTTCTTTATTTTCTATTATTATTATTTTTTTTTCTGCTGAAGTTTTAAGATGCATACTTATCTGCTAAATTGGAATGAAAAGAGAAACATGGGATTTTTGAATGATCATGGACAAAAAGGATTGAATAAAAACGAATGGGATGTGGAGTTCTAACTGTTCTTTCCTTATTTGATGATGCTATTAATAGACTATCATTGAAACATCAATACCTCAAACTTCTGGTTGCTCAAGCTGAAGAGTCATGCTTGATTCTTCTTTTTCCTTTATTCCCCATAGCTGGGGTAACTGTGGTTTTTTTTGTCCAAACTGGGGTAATGTTGAGAATGAAAGTGCCCTATATGGGGCACTGCAACTATAGACAGAAATCAGTTTTGTCACAGGCGAACAGGGAATGAATGATTACCCTATTCGTGAGTAAATACATAAGATTTGTTAGCTTTGCCTTCAAAACATACATTGAATGAATTCATTTGTCTCCATCCCCACTGCTATGATCTCCAAGCCATCAATGTGTGCTGTTACAACTCCTAGTGGATCTGCTTTGATTCTTGCCTTCACAGGTTTCATTTTCTACACAGCAGCCAAAATAATCTTTTCAAACAAATTAGAGCACATAATTCCCTTGTTCCAAAATCTCCCAAAGTTCCAAGTCCTTAGAAGAAAATTCATATGCTCCCCTGGCCTGTAATGCCTTACCTATCTCTTGTAGGTCATCCCATAGCAACATTCCTAGGCCTCATCTCTACTGGGCCTTCTCTGTAGTTCTTCACGTGCAAGGCCCGGGTCTGCCACAGAGACATTGCACTTGCTCTTCTTGCCTGAAATGCTCGCCCACCAGGTCTACCTTTCTGATTCTTTCTTGTCATTCAGATCTCAGAAAATGTCACCTCCTCCGAGTACTCTAACTCATTCTAATGCCATCTTTACCCTTTCTCCAGTCATTGCATCTTGTTATGTTTCTTTATAGCACCTCCCAGTATCTGAAATTACTCTGCTGTTCAAAATCGTGGTAAAATACGCATGTCATAAAATCCACCAGGGTAACCACTTTTGAATGTACAGTTCAGTGGCATTAAGTCCATCGACCTTGTTGTGCAACTCTCTCCAGCATGTTTTTCATCTCCCCAAGGTGAAACTCCACACTCATTAAACAACGTGTCTTGTTTTGTTTCTCCAAAGTCCTGGGACCCCTGTTCTACTTTCTGTCTTGGTTTGACTCTTCGAAGTACTTCATGTAAGTGTAATTTCACTTAGCATAATACCCTCAAGGTTTATCTGTGTTGTAGCATATGTCAGAGTTTCTTTTAAGGTTCAGTGTTTCATTGTGTGTCTATAAACCACATTTTGTTTATTTGTTCATTGATGGATCCTTTTGGCTACTATGAGTAATACTTTTATGAACATGGGCATACAGATGCCTTTTTAAATTTTTTTAAAAAGTCTGAGAGAGACAGAGAGAGAGAGAGAGAGAGAGAGAGAGAGAGAGCCCAAGTGAGGGAGGGACAGGGAGAAGAGAATCCCAAGGAAGCTCCTCTCTGACAGCTCATAGCCCGAGGCAGGGCTCGAACTCATAAACCCATGAGATCATGACCTGAGGTGAGATCAAGAGTTGGACTCTTAATCAACTGAACTACCCAGATGCCCCTGTACAGTTACATTTTTGAGACCTTGCTTTGAGATCTTTTGAGTACACACTCAGAAGTTTGAAGTTGGATTGCTGGATTACGTTTTAAAGTTTTTCATGAACTACTATGCTGTTGTTCATCCTGGCTGCACCATTCCCACCACAGTGAATAGGGTTTTAATTTCTCCATATCTTCACCCCCACTTATTTTCTGGGTGGGTTTTTTTTAATATGTCATTGTAATAAATGTAAAGTGGTATCACTATAGTTTCATTTCCATTTCGCTAATGACTAGTGATGTTGAACCATCTTTTCATATGCTTATTGACTGTGTATCTTCTTTTGGAGCAATATGTATTCAAGTCCTTTGCTCACTTTTAAAATGAGTTTGTTGTTGAGTTATAGGAGTTCTTTATATATTATGGATACTTTCCATATAAGATATATGGCTTACAAATATTTGTTCCTGTTCTCTGAGTTGCTTTTTTACTCCTTTGATGCACAAAAATTTTTAATTTGGAGGAAGTCCAAATTATCAATTTTTTTTTGTTACTTGTGCTTTTGATAATACATCCAGGAAATAATTGCCAAATCCGATGTTATTAAGGTTTCTCTCTATGTTTTCTTCTAAGAGTTTTATAGTTTTAGCTCTTTTTAGGTCGTTGATTCATTTAAAAATTTTTTTTAATGTTTATATATTTTTTTGAGACAGAGAGCATGAGTGGGGGAGAGGCAGAGAGAGAGGGAGACTCAGAAGCAGGCTCCAGGCTCTGAGCTGTCAGCACAGAGCCCAACGTGGGGCTCGAACTCATCAACTGTGAGATCATGACCTGAGCTGAAGTCGGATGCTCAACCAACTGAGCCACCCAGGCGCCCCAGGTCTTTGATTCATTTAAAATAGATTTTTGCATAGGGTATATTGTACCTGCTCTTTTTTATTTCTGTGAATCCCATAAAATATAAGCTTAATGAGAAAATGCATCATGCTTGTTTTGCTCTACATTGCATTCCAGCCCTTCCATTAGGGCTTAGCATATAGTAAAATGTGAAATGAGCGAACAAAAGGAGATATTCAAGTGAAGTGTTTAAGGTAAATAAACATTCACTTCTCAGAATCATAGAATCTTGTGCCAACATGAGAGCTTATTTAATTTGTGTTAATCACTTTCTAGGTCTGCTTTCTTCTAGCTCTTATTTCTTTGGTCATCCAGCCTAGAAATTATGTTCCTGGAAATGTGGTTTATCAATTTATCTCCATCTGCTAAGAGTGGGATTAAACATAATGTAAGTAGTGTAAGGTAATGTAACATAACAAACATAACATTGAAAAGTCCTCTTTCTTCTGTAGAAAAAATGGGGGCAATGAACTTGAGAATAGATCTTCTTTTTAGAATTTTGAAGTTTCATGTAAGTTTCATGTTAAAGATGCTGTAACTTTGTCTAGTTTCTTTCTTTTACCTGGGAAAGTATAGTCTTGTTTATAATTCTTAGCATGTTATGTGAACAATAATTGAGAAAGCAGGCTTGGAAACTTCAGCATTGCTTTTCTTAATTGATTGGAGGGTAGAAAAAACTCTTCATAATCCCTCCTCTTACCTCAAGAAAATCTGCTTAAACTATTTGTGCAAGAATCTGCTGCTAGAGATAGGGAGGTCTGATGAAAGGAAGACAAAACATAGCTTATTGATGATAGAGGTGCTATAGGGACGGGTTTACCAGGACAGTGGGAAACAGTCTCATCTCAGTCTGGGGTGGGGTAATCCATCCCTCTGATTGCATGTGGAGTGGGGCATGAGGGCCTGAACAGATAGTGAGGAAGCATTTGTCTTGGAGAAGCCTGACTGAGAGGGGTCAGTCAAGGTCAACATCATTGGGATTTTTAGTTATTAGTGGGAGTAGCAACTGGTGATTTCCTCATGGATCCTAAAGTTTGAGGTTATGTGTGATGAATACAGTGGCTTCTGGGGCAACTCAAACAGGTCGTTGTTGTTGTTGCTGTTGTTGTTGTTGTTGTTGTTCTTCTTCTTCTTTTTTAAGAAAGAAAGAAACTTGGATATTCTTTTAATTCAGTCACCGAAAGAACTGAATTTTGAGCATACTCTCTAGCTCATGTGGCATAGGGAAACAGTTCCTATATCAGGAGAGCCTGAAATGTTTTAACTGATGTCAACCTGTCTTGCTATAACCTTTCTGTCTCACTGATTGTTTTCTTTTTGAAATGTAAGTTTTATTTTTTAACTCTACTGATTATGAGGAAAAGAAAACAAAATAAATTCTCTGAGTGGGTTTTAGAGTGTTTCTAAAGGGTTCTATCATTCAGATAAGTGTTTGCTATCTCTATTACTGCTTTGTCCAGTCTTTATTTCTAGTCATGAGTGTTTATGATAGTCTAAGCATGAGGCCTGCTACTTAGAAAGGACAATTTCAGCTGAAATAAATAAACCACTGGAGGGAGAATTTGCCTTTGCTACTCTCTTTTCCCTTTTTTGGGGGGAGCAGAATTTCTCCTCTCATAAAAATTATTGCAGACTCATATCCAAACATGGCTCTCAGGTTTTGGCAAACATTTACAACTGTGCATTGGTAAATATGCCAAGAGACCTTCCCCACTTCTTGTGAATATGACTGTGCACGAGTCAGTTCAGCATTTGTATTACGCCTCTACCTTTATACTATGCTTTTATAATTAGAGAAGAGCAAATGGAAAAATGCTAATGACTGTCATAATTGGATTCATTATTTAAACAAGTATTAGATAAGCTATTAGGTGTTTAAGTATTAAGCATATAATTGGGAAGTGGTTTTGTGCTCTCAAAAGCTTCCATGTAAACTTGGATTTGAAAATTGTAGGAGGAAAAGGAATATAATAGGTGAAGAAAATATTAGAAACATGTAGTGCAGTTGCCAGATGATTTTGTCTCTTTGCATACCTGGTACAGATTTTGATGAAAGGTTGGCTTCTTTGAAAATGTACTGTATACTCATACTTAAGCCATAAATCTCTTGAATTTGGAGTTCAATTTAAAACACCCTGGGAATACCGACACATTTCCTTTTGAATGTATCTTTAGAAACCCACACACGCTCAAGCACACACACCGTGATTATAAAATATTCTCTGAGTAACAGCAGTGTGGGAAGAATTTAAATTAGATGGTAAAAAAATTAAAAAGTCACATAAATGCTAATGCTATTAACATAATTTAAATGTTCTAGATATTTTGATGACAGGTAATCTGTTGATACTCTAGTACACTAGATACTCCTACACTAGTTTTTCTACTATCTGGCCATTGCTAATAAAAATAACATTTAAACATAAAAGGCCTATTACTCTCTCATGCTGAAACTTTGCAAGACAAACCAAAGTTCTTTTTTAAGTTTCTTTTTATTTATTTTGAGAAAGATACAGAGAGCAAGTAGGGGAGGGGCAGAGAGAGAAGGAGACAGAATCTGAAGCAGCCTCCATGCTGTCAACCCAGAGCCTGACGTGGGGCTCAAACCTATGAACTGTGAGATCATGACCTGAGCTAAAATCCAGAATTGGACGCTTAACTGACTGAGCCACCCAGGTGCCCCCAAACCAGAGTTCTTGATGGTAAAGTTGTGTTTGTAAATGATGTACAAGCCTTTGTAGTCAGATGTGATTTGGGTTTGCAGCTTTAAAAATATTGGTCAGACTCAGATAAACAAAAGCTCAGCCATATTTAATTTTGTTGATGGTGGGGAGGAGAGCAGGTTATTAAAAGTTGGAGGTAATTGGGGCACCTGGGTGGCTCAGTCGGTTGAGCGTCCAACTTCAGCTCAGGTCACGATCTCACGGCCTGTGAGTTTGAGCCCCGCGTCGGGCTCTGGGCTGATAGCTCAGAGCCTGGAGCCTGCTTCTGATTCTGTGTCTCCCTCTCTCTCTGCCCCTCCCCCGTTCATGCTCTGTCTCTCTCTGTCCCAAAAATAAATAAATGTTAAAAAAAAAATTTAAAAAAAAGGTAATTAAAAATATAAAACCTGCTATCTTTGGTACATACCCCAGAGAAATACTTAATTGGACTTTGGGGCGTGTCCAGTAAGCATTTTTGTACTTTCTGAAATTCCTTTACAAATGAAAACTCTCCCCTGATAAGAAGAGAGTTAGAAGGAAGAAGAGATAACTACCATTGAGAAAGCTGTGGACAGTGAACCAGTGCATTTTCCACCCAAAGAGATGATTCAGATCAGGCCTTACCCTAGTCCTATCAGAGCCTGACAAGTTCATATGAGATGAGATTGCTGCCTTGGTTTACAATCTTGATTAACAAAAGAGAACTTTAACATAAAAGATAAATTCCCTGTGCCTGGAATTTAAGAGAAACTCAAAAAAATGTTCATTGAGGCAACAGAGTCTACTAGTAAAGAGCTTTGATTCTAGAACCAGATTCTGAGAATTTAAATTTCAGCTCTGTGATCTACTGTGCAGGAACTTGGGCAAGTTCCTTTTTTTGCTTTAGTTTCCTCATCTGTAAAATGAGAATAATAACAGCACCTACTCTCAAAGGGTTGTTGCAAGGATTAAATGGAAAAAAAATTACTGTAGAACATGGTGGACCCATAGTTACTATTGTGTGTTATTGTCTTTAGTAAGTGAGTAAATGGCACAAACTATTCTCGGAGGCTGTGTTTTACAACTTAGAGTGGATATTCTTTAGAATTGGATGGAAATGTTCCACTGTGATGAATTTATGATTAGTTACTTTTTTGATACATGATGGAGTCTTTGCTTGACTCCATAGCCCCATCAAAAGACTCGATGTGCATCCAGGTGCTCCCTGGAGACCGTCAGAAACCACTCTCCTTGGAAGTAATTTCCGAATTGGATAAGCTTTATAAATGCAGGACTATGCCTTGTGTTGAGGCAGCCTCAGCACCCCAGCCTGGAACCTTATGTGCAACACAGCAGTGTTCAATATCTATTGCATGAACAAGTACTGACTGTGTGCTATGCCCTGTACAAAGCAAGATAAACAAGATGTGATGTTTGTACACTGAAAAACAAAATAAAACAAAAAAAAACAACAACCAAAAAAAAAAAAAACCCCTCAGTTGCTTATTAATAAAGATGACAGGGAGTGCCAGTGGAATAGGAAGTGCCTCAGGCCAAATGAGAAGAAAATTGGAATCTGCTCTTGGTTCTGTTCCTAACTTGCTAAGGAAAAAATCATTAAACCTTTCCCCAGACTAAGATTTTTTTTTTTCACCTGTGAAATGAGAGGAGTAACACATGCTGTACCTATCTATTGTACATGGATTTTTTTAATTATAAAATTAATGGGACAATAATTGTGAAGTTACTTGAAAATGTAGGCTGATTTAAAGTTAAAATGAATGCAAAGATATTATAATTCTATAGGTAGAAGTAATATTTAGGATGAGGTTTCTTTTTGTTGTTTGTTTATTTTTGAGAGAGACAGAGCATGAGCAGGGGAGGGGGAGAGAGAGGGAAGACATAGAATCCAAAGCAGGCTTCAGGTTCTGAGCTGTCAGCACAGAGCCTGATACGGGCCTCGAACTCATGAACCGTGAGGTTGTAACCTGAGCCCAAGTCAGACACTTATGCGACTGAGCCACCCAGGTGCTCCTAGGAGGAGGTTTTAATGCCAAGAGAAAATAGACCATGCGTCAAAGGATCAGGAGGCTGCTTTTTCATGAACTTGTTGCATAGACTACTCTTCATGGCATTAAAGTTAAGTTGAGACCATCTTCCCTTTTCTGTAACCTTGTACATTTTTTAATATAAACATGTTACATATGAATGTATGGTCATGCAAAATGGAAATCATTGTTTCATAAATTATGAAACTGAAGGCCAGAGAAATTCAGATATTTAATAGAGCCACACTAAATAAATTATAGATTTTAGAATTTTGTGAAGTTTGTATATGTGGTAAATCAAAGAAGCCACAACAGTATTACACATTCTTCTTCCTTGTGTCTGTTGCTCCTTCCATTGGTCCTTCCTCTCTCTGCTCAGGGGATAATGTGGTCTAGTGTCTGATTATGTAGTAGAAAGAACTATAATTAGTAGGCAGAATTTTAAGATGGTCCGCAAGATTACAACCCTTGGTATACATTGTCTCCCTTTGAATGTGGGCCTGAACTGTGACTATAATGGGGCTTTAGGAAAAGGAGATTATTCTTGTTGAGCCTGACCTCATCAGGTACATCTTTAAAAGGGACTGCTCTCTTCCTGGAAAATGAGATTTGGAATGAATGGGAATTTGTATTGACACGAGGGACAATCCGTGTTGCTTGCCTTGAAGATGGAGAGGGGGCCGCATGTCGAGGGGTTTGGCTCACCTCTAGCAGTCGAAACCAACCTCCTGCTGATAGTCCACAGGGAATTCGGCACCACGGTCCTCCCACTGCAAGAAACAGAATTCCGCCACAATGACATTGCCTTGGAAGAGGAGAGGAGCTCCGGATGACAATGCCTCTTGGCTCACATTATGATTTCAGCCTGTGAGACCTGAGCAGTGAAACCAGTGTCTTTGCTCTTGGACTTCCGGCCTGTCGAGCTGGGAGCTAACAAATTTGTCTTGTTTGAAGGTGTCCAGTTTGTGGTAATTTGTGACACAGCTATAGAGAGAGAATTAATACAGGGAGATTAGGGATTAGCTATTCCATTCGTGTGTTTCTTGATTTACTTCTTGTGAGCAGCTTCTGAAAAAAAAAAAAGAGTAGGTTGAACCACATTAACTTGAATATCCTAGAATTATTTTAGACAGAAATACTAATTTGAGATAATGGATTCAGTCACAATGTGTTGTTAAACCTTTATCAAGTCACATTGTTGACTCCAACCCCAAGACCTATCAGAAATATTGAATAATTTGAATGTAATTGATAAAATGTTTTTTTTTAATAAACATCTACATTTTAAATTCGTGCTCTGTTTTCTTATGTCATTTTACTCCCTGCCCTCTGGCAGAGACGCTGGTGAGTGATAATGATGAGAAATGCAGCCTTAATTTGCAGATTTGGGAACGTGTGTGTGTGTGTGTGTGTGTGTGTGTGTGTGTGTGTGCGAGAGAGAGAGAGAGAGAGAGAGAGAGAGAGAGAGAGAGGGAGGGTGGGAGGGGTATGGGGAAGGAAGAGGGAGAGGGAGAGAGAGAATTGAGGTTAAACAGATTCAAATGTATATGAGGCCCACAATTTGCCTAGGCTTCTGTTTGTAGACTTATTTGTAGGAAAGGGGCTCGCAAAAGAGATGTTGGTGTATCTTGCTGGAGAACTGAGGTTAAGACAATGGTATCTGCAGATGATACAACATTGGGAATCCATTATGTCTCCATGGGCTACATAGGACCCTACACAGAGAAAGACTATAGCCAGAACATGAGTTGTTTTCAAGAAAAAATTGTGAAACATGCACATGAGCTGGGTTGCGTGGATCTCCAAGGGCCAAAGTAAACTAGAGAGGGGGATTTTCATGTTTTCCCCTCTTCTTGTGAGGCTTGGTATTGCCTCTGGCGATATGAAGACCATAGATACTCGTGGATATACCCAGAGGTACACTGACCAAGTTCTGAAGGAAAAGATGGACACCATTCATGGAAAGAGGAAATGCAGGAGAGCTAACAGATTATTTGCCTATGGGGTAGGAAGTAGAGATAGTAAATTTGGAGCATGTTGATTTTGAGGTCCTTGTGTTAGAGAAGAGGTTTTACAATATGGACTGGGAACTTAGAATGAGGTTGGTATTGAAAATGTAGATTTTGACAATCAGTGTATTGGTGCAAGTTGAATTCATGAATGTGAATTAGATCATGTGGAGGAGTATGTGGGATAATAAGAAAAAGCTCTCAGGACAGACAGGCAATACTGGATAATACTGATGAGTTTGGAAGAGAATTGGAAAGTGATATATCCTAGCAGCTAAGGGAGAAACGGGGTTTCACGTCTTTATAAAATTTCTTCCACCCTTGGTGATACCTGTTGAATAGCTTTAGAGGGATTTAATGATCTAGTCACTAAAAGAAATTTCTTCTTGGAAATCAGCCATGCTCGATGTGATCCTCATTTCTTTACCAACAATATCACTTTCCTTTTAACAATCCAGAAGAAGTTACCAAGCGTTTCCTTTTTTGTAATTAAATAATCATTACTTGCTAATTTAAGAAGGAACTTTAATGTTTAATTTTGTCTCATATAAAAGATAGCTTGTACAATGACTTGGAGCCAAACTCTCAGTGAATATTTCTTTGTCAGTTAATGAAAACAGAACACAGAGTAAAAGCATCTCATTAAACCACATTCATATATTTTGCAGCATCTGAAATCACTAGTGTCAATTTAATTGAAAGAGGTATCTTTAAACTGTTGGTTTTAAGGAGAAACCTAATCAAATCAGTCAACAATAATTTTCTAGGTTGATAATTAATGAATTTAATAATTTATCTCGTGTTGAATAATTCCTTTTATGGCTGATAGATTCATAAATAATTAGGATTTGAAGAATATGCATTATTTTCATTTATATTAAATATCTCAGAAAGCTAATCATGAAACTAGACTAATATACCAGAGGAATCTAAAATTCATTGAGGCTTGCTTTCTTTCTTTGTTTTTAAAAAAATTTTTTAAGGTTTATTTATTTTTGATAGAGAAAGACACAGAATATGAGCATGGGAGGAGCAGAGAGGGAGGGAGACACAGAATCCTAAGCAGGCTCCAGGTTCTGAGCTGTCAGCATATAGAGCCCGATGCTGGGCTTGAACTCACAAACCAGGAGATCATGACCTAAGCCAAAATTGGATGCTTAATCGACTGAGCCACCCAGGTGAAACTTTGAGACTTTATTTCTATTGGAATTCTACCTCTGAGTTCTTTTCTTGACAGGTTTCAGTTGCATGTCGATGTCCCCCCCTCCCCCTTCCCTACCTGACTTTGATGCTGCCTTGAACAGCTTTTTTACATCCTCAGGGCCTTCAAAAGAATGGTCTTATCTGAATACTAGCCTGTGAGGATAGTTATGGGGATAAAAAAATAAATTATATCTCTATCCCTTCTGCTTTGTGTGTTGTGTAACAGAACTGCCGGCTAATTTTCTGGAAAAAAGAATTGATACAAGTCCTTGTTTGATTACCTCCTTTTAAGGGTGTAGGAGAAACCCTATTTAAATGTGACACAAAATTGGGTGCGGGATTGGGAAGGTTCCTGGTGAATATCCATGGACTTTTGTTTGGCGTCTAACCTTAGCAAAAGAAGAATTGGAAGAGATGTGAGGAGAATATTAGATTTTACTGAGGGAGATCCCTGGAAAGCTTTAAGGAAAGCTTAGGAAGCAGAAAAAAAATACATAACTATCCCAACTGTCATGTCAATAATAAGACTTTGCTGAAATCCAGTACAGAAAAGTGATTTTTGAAAAAAGTTATACAGATTTTTGCCCTGGAAATATTTATTTATTAAAAAAAATCAATTTCTATTTCTAATGTCTTAAATCTCACTGAGTTACCCTGCTAACAAAATGTAAAGATAATTTGGAGGCTTTCTCCGCAGAGACTTTAAACTTTAAAATTCTTCATTTTTCTTTTCCTATTTCGCCACATAGGTCTATTGGATTTTTTCAGAATAATATAGATTATACCAGACATGCTCAAATATATAGAAGTAGGAACGTCTGATCATAGCTAATTTTTTAATATGTTTTAAAATTTTTTTTTACCATTTTTATTTATTTTTGAGAGGGAGACAAAGTGTGAGCAGGGGAGGGGCAGAGAAAGAGACAGAGAGAGGGAGACACAGAATCTGAAGCAGGCTCCAGGATCTGAGCTGTCAGCACAGAGCCTGACGTGGGGCTTGAACTCATGGACCATGAGATCATGACCTGAGCTGAAGTCGGACGCTTAAACTGACTGAGCCACCCAGCTGTCCCTTAGCTAATTTTTAACATAACGACAGGCAAAATTAACTTCCCTTTTGAATATGCAGCTCAAATTAGCTGAATTTACCAAGTCAGACATTAGAGATATCATCACAAATTGCTGGTACAATGTAGTTTTGAACGTACAGATTTTGGTATAGTACCTCCTAGGCCAGTTGATAGTTGTTTCTGTTTGGCAAGTCACTTAACCACTCTCAATTTCAGTTTGGGATCTACAAAATAGAACATGTATAATGAGGAAAAAGTGAGAATGTTTTTGGAAACGTTTTGTAAAACATAAAATTTAAGTTCACAACTATTCAATTAAAATGTTGATTGTCATTAGCAATATAATATCGAAAAGCAATAGTTTCATTTATAGCTTATTGGGTGTTCTTGATGTTTTGGTCTGTACTTCTTAAAGAACTTCATGGATTAATAAACCTGCAGATGTAAAGACAAAAGCCCCTCTTGGTTATTGACTATAGTGCACACACACACACACACGTGTGTATACATACACACGTGTGTGCAAAATTTATTAGGGTAGGCTAGCCTGCTACAATAAACATACGTCAAAATAATGGTTAAAGAAAAGTTTCTAAGTTGATTGTTGTCATCTAAGTGGCAGCTTTTCTTCTTACAGTTAATTGGGAACAGACTTGAAACGGCCATTGGAGCTATGAGAAGGAGGAGAGCGTCTAATCTGGGTCCACTGATTTCCACTCAGGCAAATAAGGTGGACTTTGCACACATTGCTTCTACCCAGGCCACTGGCAAGAGCCTGTGTATGTGGCTGCATTTAAGTGCAAGGGAGCCAGGGGATAAATAACGCCTAGGGTGGCATTCACATCCCACCTAGGACTTCATTGTTTTCAGAAGAACAATGGATAGCTATGCTGTCAGCCATGATGGACACTGCTTTTTCTTTATTACCCTTTTAATAGAACACCTAGAATGTTGGGGCACCTGGGTGGCTCAGTCGGTTAAGTGTCCGACTTAGGCTCAAGTCTTGATCTCGTGGTTCATGGGTATGAGCTCCGTGTGGGGCTAACAGCTGAGAGCCTGGAGCCTGCTTTGGATTCTGTATCTCCCTCACTCTCTGCCCCTCTCCCACTTGGACTTGGTCTCTCTCTTTAAAAAAAATCAACATTAAAAAAATGTTTTTAAGAATACCTAGAATGTCGAATGGTTTGCATATTAAATACCACCTAAATAGTATGTTTGTGTCTGGTATACAGTAAGTCCTCAAGTGATAGTTATTATTACTAATGCTTCATTTATTAACAGTGAAGGAGAATGTTGTTTCTTTGTGCAGTGATTGGAATCTGAAAATACAACACATGTCTGTCTTTCACATGTGATGAATTTCCTGTAGTCATTACATATTTAAAAATCATGTAGAGAAAGGATTCTGAATGTGAATATTGCACAGACAAGCTTGCTGAAAGCTATTTGTTGTGAAAATAAATTGGTGATTGACAGATGTGGCTTCAGAAGCAAGAGAGAAATAGAATTTCTTATTTTCAAAGTGCTCGATAACTATGGATTTGTTGTGAAAAAAATGGAAATATATAATGCTTTACTGAAAATGCTTCCAAATTAACAAATTGATTACCATGAATTAAGAATTAGCTCATAAGACACATGACTCCAAACAAATTGCATTAGAGACTCGAATTTGAAGGGTTTAAAAAAAAATCCTTCCTTTTAAATGAATCCTTCAATTTCAGAATTAAGTATGGGAAATTTTACAGTGCAAAAAAGTATACTTAGTGATATATGCTGGGGAACCTCTGTGCTCTGCTGTGGTGTTGGCTAGAATGTTGTGGTTCCTGCTGGGCTATATTCTGCCTGGGCACAAGAAGTCTAAAGCACATCATGGCTTTGACATACATTATCTTCTCGTGTGTGTGTGTGTGTGTGTGTGTGTGTGTGTGTGTGTGTGTGTGTGTGTTTTAGCTCTGGAAAGTAAAGGGTAACAATGCATAAACTTCAATCACTCTTGTGTCTGTCAGTTACTGTACATTTAATGAAAAATAGATGTTACTACAAAGTGCCTTGCTGGCCAAGTCAATCAAACGAAAGCAAGTTTGCACTCACTAACCCAGCCTCAGATTCAGCACTCATAACTTTAAGAATATTTCTTTCATAAACCCGTAAGGTAGTCAAGATAGAGATCCAATTTGCTCCAGCAGTGTTCAGGTGTGATGGTTGGTTCATCCTCTCAGGAACAGTCCATGCACTCTGGCCATCCTGTGGAAGGATTCACTCTTGTCTGGAGACCCACAGCTATAGGAGGATCTCTGTGTTACCTGAGCCCTCCTGTCACTTCATAATGGAAGAAAACTGAACATGTACTGCCTATGTACATGTTATACGTATGGTGTATACCTATTTATACCTATGGTGTAACTAGAAATGTGTCTAGCAAACAAAACAGATGAACATAAGGGAAGGGAAGCAAAAATAATATAAACGCAGGGAGGGGGACAAAACATAAGAGACTCTTAAATATGGAGAACAAACAAAAGGTTACTTGGAGGGGTTGTGGGAGGGGGGATGGGCTAAATGGAATCTACTTCTGAAATCATTATTGAACTATATGCTAACTAACTTACATGTAAGTTAAAAAAAAAATAGGGGCTCCTGGGTGGCTCAGTTGGTTGAGCGTCCAACTTCAGCTCAGGTCATGATCTCACGGTCCATGAGTTTGAGCCCCACGTCGGGCTCTGTGCTGACAGCTTAGAGCCTGAAGCCGGCTTCAGATTCTGTGTCTCCCCTTCTCTCTGCCCCTTACCCACTCATGCTTTGTCTCTCTCTGTCTCAAAAATAAATAAAAACATTAAAAATAAATAAATAAAAATGCAAAACAACAACAAAAAAGAAATTGGATCTAGCAAATTATAAAAAATAGGGAGGCACAATCAGGGATTTGAAAGTTCAACAGACCTAAAGCCACAGCCTGGCTAAATCCCTTACTATGCAATGCTATGCAAGTTACCTTTTCTGAACATGCATTTTCCTGTTTATATAGTAATACCTATCTCAAAGGAGTGATGTAAGGATTAAATGGAAGAAGACAAACTATGAAAAATGTCTAGTACACAGAAATGAAAAATAGAGTGATAGTGAAAATCTTGAGGCAAGAGTCTTTAGGGCAAGATATTTGTAGTGTTTTTTCGGTCCCTGTTTTTTGATTGCTTCTGTCCACTGATCTTCATTGCTTATTTTATAACACTATAAGTGGGATGTGGCATATCTGGTATCAAAAGCAATGTTTTGGATTAGTTTGTTTTAGTCCTTGCCCTATCCTCTGTGCTCTTCTGGTGGGAGAAATTGTCAAGATCTCATTGGCTCCCTTGAAGAACAAGAACATCGTTAATATTAGCTCCCTAGACAGAGAGTTGCCACCAAAATTCTTGGGGTGCCAGTTTAATCAAGGGACAGATCAGATTGTTGACCATATTTCCTTTTCTGGTTGTTGCTCCTGGCTGGTATATTTTAAAGCCTATTTTTCAATGTTTGGTGAGTTTTGTCACATTATTTTTGTCTCTCTGATATGCACACACATACAGATTTTCCTGTTCTCATGGGAAGAATTATATCCCTTGAGGATGGTTTGAAAAAAGTTACCGGTTGTATCAGTGTTAGAGATTAAGAAAGTCTCAGCAGTCCATTGCTATTTTTATGTCATTCAATACACCTTTTAAACTCAAATTCCCTAATAATGTTCCAAAAATAAAGCAACAGAGGCAATAAATACCTTAAAAAGGAAACTGACCTCTATCTTTGGAATTTCCTCTAGTTCTATGCTGAGAGCTTGTCTCAGATGGCTCATGAAAGAATGAATGAATGAACAAATTAATGTTACTCCCCAGACTAGCAAGCAGGTGTCTAAATGTCTACCTAAAGTAAGGATACCTTACAACATTATAAGTACTAGAAGAAACTCAACATATATGCGTTGGCCATAATAAGCATGCTACTTAATTCAAATAAAATTGTTCTTATTTTAAAATGTTGTCGTAAATCTTTACAATGTTAAGGAAGAATGCAATGGACTTGCACGTTGAGGCCGTAGTGATGTGCATGGTTAGTATTGTGTTGTTCTTACCACATGGAAGTGCTAAAATTCAAACATCCAACATTGGCGATTGAGTCATGAATAGTGATATATTATCAGTTTCCTTTTTTTAAGTACAAGAAACAAGTACTTGGACTCAATGTAAGTGAGGAATGTATTTACAGATTTACTTGGCACTTAGGAACTGCTCAACACATGTTAGCTAGTGTCTTTACACGGTTTAATGCATTTCTTGTCTGTTGTTCACGATCCCCTGGAAGTTCTTACTATTAAAGTACAATTTGGGTGAACTCCTAGGGCATGTAGCTTCTGAAGCTTCTGAGGTAGTTTTAGCCCAGGAAAAACTGTAGTTCAGCATATTCTTAATTTTGGTAATGCACTATTTGTATACAGACTAAAGAATTTCATCTGTCTCTGCTCCTTGGACTCAGTAAGAGCACCGATTGGTCATTTCCAGAAAATAAACAACACAAGACGTTAAAGAAATCTCTGTCTTAATTCTTTCCTGCCCCTATGCCATTATGGATTTTCTGTTATGGTCAGAGATAAACTAAAGTGTGTCTGAAGGTCAGAGTTAACAGGCTCCCATGGAGCAATAAGAGTGGTCAGCCTGTAGAGCAAGAGACCAGTATGGAGCCCAGACGCCATTTATTGGTGGTTCCCTTAGATTCCATAAACTAATCTTCTCTGTGGAAATTGTGATATGGAATCCCTGTGTTTCTTTTGTGATTGAGGTTTTCAAGCCGGCTTTGTTCATTTCTAGAGAGTACATGCTTTGTGATGTCCCTACACAAGAAACTTTGAAAACATGAAGAAAATTGGTGACACGCAGGCACCCAGTTTCTGAGTAGCCTCCTCCTGTTGGAGCATTGATGCTGGTAGCACTGATGCATTCAATGAGTAGGAATTCGTCATTTCTATGTTTAAATGATTGCTTATGATCATCACTATTTCTGACGGATGCCGTGTTGCAGACTGCAGGTTCACATTTTCCAGTGATGCGTAATAATGGCGGAGTAGTATCAAACATCCCCAGTCCTCTATATGAAACCAAAGATAACATTTAACTTGATGAAGGAGAAATCCTCTAAATTAAAAATTTTGAGCAATATTTGAAGTCCGTGCATTTTTCCATTCTGTATTCTCACGGAAAGTGGGCTCATCTGATAATTTGACTGGTGTGATATATGAGCCTCTTGCTTGACTGTTGTAAGACCTATTCCAAGGAGGCAGGTGGAAGACAAGATAATTGCTCTTAGGCTGCCAGCAGGAAAAATAGCTTTGATACGTTTCAGCTTCTCAAAAGAGAGCAGAAGTGAGGTTATAAAAAGAGAATCCCATCTCATCTCTTTCTCAGGCAGCTCCGTCCCACAACTTTGTCAGTGCTGAGATGTCTTTGTGGTGGATTTTCCCAGGTGGCCGAGGATGTGCCTTTGGAACTTAAGAGTGGCCACAGGTCTGCTCACATTGGCGCATTTGTAATTTAACATTTCTTGAAAGTTCACTTGGTAGTTTAGTGTCCTTCTTTCGGTTGTCTTTGTAAGGATGCTCATCACAATGTTTCCTGCATTAAAAACAAATAAAATTAGAGAAATCTGTTCTGAGTTGCATCAGTGTTGATATTTTCAAAGTGAGGATGGTAGAGAAGTCTTATTATTTTTATTTTTGGGGAAGCCAAAGGAAAAGGAATTACAGTCCAGTGACTGGAGAATGGGGCCACTGTGGAACGACAAAAAGGAGTTTGTTGTATTGAAGATCTGATACTAATAATCATCCTTTCTATGCAGAAGAACCTGAACAAATCAAAAAGTAAAACCAAGAATTACTAAAATGGAAAGTGATAGGGGTGCCTGGCTGGCTCTGTCAGTGGAGCATGTGACTCTTGATCTCGGGGTTGTGGGTTCAAGCCCCATGTTGGGTGTAGAGATTACTTAAGAATAAAATCTTTCAAAAAGGAATGTAATAAAGAAACACAGAGTCAAATCAAAGTCATTAAGTGACATAAAAATGCAAATCTTATTGTGAAGTCTAGTGTTTTATTTGCCTTCTGAATGATACTTGGATATTAAGAAGATACTTAGTTCTCAAGAGTTCATTTTGAGACTCTAAGAAGACTAGAATTTTGTCTGATACTTGCATGTTTTTTTTTAAGTTGGACTATTTCAAAAAAGGCTTATCAGACTTTTATTTGTATGGGGAATTCTCCTGTCTTTACTTTCATGTTACTAATTCACAGTTTCCTTTCTCTGTGAAAAAAAAAAAAATTCCTGTTCCTGGTCAAACAGAAATGACAGGGTTTATCTCCAGATTTTCCTATATGCACTGGTGCTCTCTGGATTACACTGACATTAATAATTGTAACCTGCTGTTTTATAAAGTGGTGTGGTTCTGGGGATTGTTGGTGTTTTCATAACTGACATGCAAGAGAAAGCTTGTTGTTTCTTTTATCATTTTGTGGATGATAAGGCTGAGCCAGATGTAAATATTACTTTTGAGATGAAAATCAGAGTTGTACTTCTACCTTCATTAATCATTAACACAGACAAGTTAAATTTTTCATTGGCATACGTAACACTTCTTGGATAGTCAGATTTTGTGATTTTTAAAAATTGAGTAGCGCCGAAGACCTTTTGTAAACTAGAGGCCAACTAAGAATAAAGACAAAAAAGTTTATAATAAATTATGTTCTGGGCCTGTGCTCAGATACTATGACACACTTTTAGTCTGAAAACTAATTTTACAAGTCTCAGTATGATTTTGAGTTTTCAACTGCATTTTCCAACATGGTTACAGTATTTTATTGGTATAATTAGGTAGGAAAACAAAAGCCTCTTATATTATGTTCAGTGATTGTTTCTTCACAGGACTTTAGTTTCTAACAGGTTGCTGAATATTTGATTTATGTAATTTGGAAATTCCTATTCCTGTTTACTCTGCATACAGAAACTGTTGATGTTTTGACTGCTGTATGTTTTTTCCTGGAAGTGAGTCACATGGCTCAGATTTTTCTGGAAGTGAGGTGTATCCTCTTAATGAGCCCTTTCTCAGTAAAATACATGTGTTGTGTAGTACATTCTGATTTCATGCAAAGCTTGTATTCATTATGAAAATAACTTGCAGAAAATGCTTGTACTGTGACTGGTTTTTGGAACTGAACTCTTTGGAGGAAAAACAAGGCCGCGTGATTTGCTAATCTTGAGGCACTGCTTTAAGGTATAATGTTAAAATATATGGCATTCAGTTACGTATGTTCAAGACCTTGTATCATTAGTTAAAATAGCACAATTAATATTGACAACTTAGGAAATGTAGACAGCAAAAGCTGGACTTTGTAGTTCATTAGATGATGCAAACTCAGAAGAATCACTGTGAGGATTGTCAGTGGTATTCCTACAGCGATAGTTTCGTAAATTCTTTGGATTACATGGGAACCATGTGCACTTGAAACTTGTTATTGACCACCATTTTGTTTTAGGTTTGCAGATGGATTTGTATATAGCAAACTGATATGTATCTTAATATCATTTATTAGAGATCACATTCAGTTAAATAAGTTATTTTTTCCCAGCACTATACTTTATATGAAACAAATGGAAAACTTAATGATTATATTGAATGGAAACATATCTTATATTTGGGTAATTA
This sequence comes from Neofelis nebulosa, assembly GCF_028018385.1. Classification (NCBI taxonomy): domain Eukaryota; kingdom Metazoa; phylum Chordata; class Mammalia; order Carnivora; family Felidae; genus Neofelis; species Neofelis nebulosa. The sequence goes on from NC_080789.1 coordinate 54,493,528, forward strand.
TTTTAAGATTTTGCATTGTTGTGGAATCCACTGGAGAGGCAAATTTGAAAACCAAATTCAACATATTTGGGTGATGTATGTTTTTTGTTTTATTTCTTTTTATTGCTTTGGCTCCCAAGCCAAACCTGGGTTCCCTCATAATGTTGTACTGGCAATTTGTTACTAAGAAAGCAGAGGCTGGAGCATTTGGGTAGCTCAGTTAGTTAAGCATCCAACTCTTGATTGCAGCTCAGATATTGATCTCAGGGTCGTGAGTTCAAACCCCACACTGGGCTCCATGCTGGAGCCCACTTAAAAAAAATAAAAAATAAATTAAAAAAAAAAAAGAAAGCATTGTAAGTTTGTTGTCTGACAACTATAATTTTTTAAATTGACCTAAATTATTTTGTCAGTGTGCAATGGTAAAACATGCCAAATTGTCTCTATATAAATACATAAAATATAATTTATATATTTTATATTATACAAATTAACATAACTAAGTTTCCCCCTAGAATTTAAAAAATAACAGTGTTTATGACTGTTAGGTAAAGTTTTCAGTATATTTTAGAAAGATGATGAAATTTATGCCCAGACTCAGGTTTAAAAATTACAACTCTGAGGGTTACCTGGGTGGCTTGGTCAGTTAAGCATCCAACTTGAGCTCAGGTCATGATCTTGCCATTTGTGAGTTCAAGCCTTCATAGGACTCTATGCTGACAGCTCAGAGCCTGGAGCCTGCTTGGGATTCCGTGTCGTCCTTTCTCTCTGCCCCTTTCTCTCTCTCTCTCTCTCTCTCTCTCTCTCTCTCTCTCTCTCTCTCAAAAATAAACAGTAAAACAATTACACTTCTGACACTTGCTAGCTAATTGCCTTTAAGCAAGTTTTAAAAATTGTCTTTGAGCCTTAGTTTCCCCATCTCTGAAATGTGCATGCCACATAAATTACACAGCTGCTGTTAGGAATGTATTAATATATATTATGCACTTGGCACTGTCTCAGAAATAGAAAAGGGACAGTAAATAACTCTTATTATATTGCTTTTCTCCAGATTTGCTTCTCTGTTCTTGTCTTTAAACATTAGGATCATCTGATCTATTTTCTTTGTGAGCCTAGCCACCTTTCCTAAGTGTGATGACAAAAAAACTTTGGCCTTTGTATTTGGATTCATTTTGGGATATCTGTATTGTTAATGATGCTTACGTTTTATCCTTCAAGTTTTTTGATTAGAAGAAATCTACAGGTCTCATACCTCTATTAATCGTAGTAAATGATATATCAAAACAACTTATTCCATTTGGGTAATGAAGAATTTGCTATGAGAATAGCATTCATTGGGCAAATAGATAGAAAAATTTGATTTGGGTAACCATTAAATTGAACACTTCATTGCCTCTGTATCTGCCTTTCTATCAAAGGTGCCTTTTCTAGGGCTGCATACTGAATGAATTTCATTGCTTTAGAAAGATCCCAAGCGTACTGAGTAAAGGTTAACCCAAACAATATATGGAATACACATTTCTGTTTGCTCAGATAAACTTTAGCAGATAAGTGAATAAGCATTTTATGGTAAGGTGTGGTTCTTGGATTTATTCATAACACGGTGTAGATACATAAATAGCCCAGTTATTATCTCTATTGGCTTAGATTGGCACTGGAAATTGCAGAACTATTTCATGTTGAGATTTGGGGAAAACATTAATAGTAAGATTATAACCAATTTTGTCTTCTACAAAACATCTCTCATTTATAAGACTAAAACGACTAAATAATACTCAAGAAGAAACTAATCTTCTAATGGAACAAAGTAAATGTACTCTGAAATCACAAAGAACATTTTAAAGTTTGCCATTTCGGGTTGAATTAATGGAAAACACTTGCATCGCTGAAAAAGAGAATTATCCTGAAGTGATAAAGTACTGTAAGCATAAACCTAGAGACAGAGAAAACAACCCTAACGCATCGTCATTACCAAAGTTTTTATGGAAACAAATACTTCCCTATGGTGACATGGTTTGGTATTATAGATTTGGAATATTATTGTTTCATAAAGCATCTTAATGATATGTAATAGGAACTTAATAATACATATCTTGCAAAGTTATTCTGTATCACAAAGTAAGTGTACCCCAATAAAAGAAGTTCTGTTCTAATTTTATTTAGGAAGTTGATGTCCTCTTTTGAAACTTTCTAAAAGCACTTAGAGAATAGTAATTTAATTATAATGATTATTTGAAATCTCCCCTTTTGTGCTGTGCAGAGGCCATTAATAAAACACTTTTCTTCTTCTTCTGAAACCAGCCGCTGTTTGTAAAGAAGTACAAATTCTCTGCTTGAAGTCCACCAGGGAGTCAAGTATGGTGGACAGAATAACGTCTTCTCCTTCCAAAGATGTCTGAGTCCTAATACTCAGAAACTGAATGTGTTACCTTACATGGCTGTCTTATTTTGGGCTGCTGTAACAGAACATCATAAATGAGGGGGCTAATAAACAGCAGAAATTTATTTCTCACGGTTCTGGAGGCTGGAAGTCTGCAGTTAGGGTGCAGACTGGATTCTGGTGAGAGTCCTATTCTGGTTTGTGGAAGACTGCTTTGCCCTTGTTATCTGTAGATGATAGAGGTCATAAGAGTGCTTTCTGGGGCCTCTTTTATAAGAGCAGTAGTCTGGCTCATGACCTAAGTACCTCTCAGAAGCCCCACCTCCTAATATCATGATGTTGGAGGTTAAGATTTCAATATAAGAATTTTGGGAACACAAACATTTAGTCTGTAATGATGGGAAAAAGGCTTTAAAGATGTGATCAAAGGTAAGGACACTGAAACGGGGGATTTTACTGGATTATATAAGTGGGTCCAGCCTATTGCATGGGTCCTTAAGAGTGGATCTTTCCTGTTGGCTCAGAGAGCTGAGAGGGAGAAGGAAAGATTTCAAGTGTGAGAGATACTCCACCCACTGTTGCTGGCTTTGAAAGTAGAGAAGGGGAGTCCATGAGCCAAGAAAGTCACTGGCCTTTACTAACTGGGAAAGGCCATTAGCTGATAGCCACCAAGAAAATGGAGACCTTGGTTTAACAACTATGAGGAACTGAATTGTCAACAAGCAAGAAATGGAATATCATTAAGAGCCTGCAGAAAGGAATGCAGCCTGCTAGCACCTTGAATTTAGTGTGATGAGCCACAGAACTGTAAGAAAATAAATTTTTGCTGTTGTAAACCACTTTGTTTGTGTAATCTGTTAGGATAACAACAGAAAACTAATAGAGGTGGGATCACCTCTGCACTTCATTTCGGCAGATAAAGATAAGGGGACAGTGGAGTTGGATTTTTTCTTTTCTGTAAAATGGAATAATAATACTTGCTCTAACACCTTGCTCGATGATTTTGAGGACCATGTATGAAAACCATTGCAAACACCAATGGAAAATAGCCAGGTCTTTTAACAAATCAGTACAGTTGAGTGGAGAATCTTTACCATAAGCTGGTTTTAATCCTTACTAGCGTGTGGCTTTGGGCAAGTCATTTGAGTTCCAAGTCTTGATTTCTTTACTTGTAAAGAGGTATGATAATATTCTCTGTTTAATAGTGTTGGATCTTTTTAGATGTAACTTAAGGGTAGAAGGAGGCTGAGTTGGCCTGCGACCTTTATTGCTAGGTCCTTGACTAGCTCTTGACCGAAACTGTAGTATTATCGGGAAACTTGCAGAGTGAGATTCTTTGATGTAATAACTCTTTTTGTCATCATACATTTTTGCTCCAAATCTCTGGCCTTTATAAGTTGGATGCGACTGTGCATGGACCTCCAGCATCCTTCATCTTTCTCATGGAAGGACTAGACTAAAAATAATCCCTTTGTACTTCTTGGCCCTTTTCCCCAGGTTCAATATTTTGAACTTGACACTTGCTGTCCTCCTCCTAACATGGTAAGATGAGCAGGGAAAGGTGAACCCAAGGGAAAAAGGCATCACATTTTTTCCCTGAGATTTATAAACTTAAAAAAAAGTGTTTTTTTTAATCGTTTATTATTATTGAGAGAGACAGAGCATGAGCAGGGGAGGGGCAGAGAGAGAGGGAGACACAGAATCCGAAGCAGGCTCCAGGCTCTGAGCTGTCAGCACAGACCCCGACGTGGGGCTTGAATTCGTGAACTGTGAGATCATGACCTGAGCCAAAGTTGGTCGCTTAACTGACTGAGCCACCCAGGTGCCCCTTTCCCCTGAGATTTAGAGCAGAGATGGCCTAATTGACCCACTTGAAGATGTCCTGAGAGCAGGTGGGGAGAGATCCTCCCTGGCTAGACAGTCTGAGGATGGTCTTTCCATACCTCCTGCATGGTAGCCTTCACAATAAGGCTGAGTCAAGAGAGCATATTCTTAAAAAACAAAACAAAACAAAACAACAACAAAAAGGAATTCAAAGTATTAAAGAGATACTCCATATACAGAAGAAAAGACCTGGAATGTCAGGTCACCCTGAAAACCCCTCTCCTTCTAATTTTTTTTTTTATAGCTAGCTAGCTAGCTTGCTTGCTTATTTATTTATTTACTTGACATGTAATGTTACATTAGCTATGTTGTACACATAGTGTTTCCACAAATTTATACATTATAGTGTGCTCACCACAAGTGTAGCTACCATCTGTCACCATACAATATTATTATTATTTTTAATGTTCATTTATTTTTGAGAGAGAGTGAGAGAGAGAGTGTGCGTGTGAGCGGGAGACGGGCAGAGAAAGAGGGAGACAGCATCTGAAGCAGGCTCTGCACTGTCAGTGCAAGGCCCGACCTGGGGCTCAAACCAATGATCTGTAAGATCATGACCTGAGCTAAAGTCAGACACTCAACCGACTGAGCCTCCCAGGCACCTCCAATATTATTTTAATTTTATCTTCTAATGCTCCCCATCCAGATGCAAGAAACTTGAGTTTCTCCTATAATTCAGAGCATGTTGTTTACAGACTTAGTGAGCATTCTAAGATAATAGATGAGATCTTGAAAATGAAGGGTTGGATCTGATTCTAAGTAAAATGGCCAAGGAGGAGAGTTTTGTATTTTACGTTTCTTTTTTTCTGAGCTTCCTCTGGACTTCTTAATGCCATGTCTTTCTCACCCTTACAATAAATAGGTTAATGTCCTCATGCTTTCTAGAATGTCAGTCTCCTGTGGGCAAGGAGTTTTGACACTTACGACACTCATGTATTTCCAAAAGCTGGAGAAAAGTCTAATCTGTTACCTTATAGGTGCTCAATAAATATTTGTTGAGTGAATGAATGAATGAATGAATGAAGACTTCTTACTTTCTTTGGCACCTGATAGCTTTCCATATTCCTGTGATGCCCCCAGTTTTCAAAATTAGTTCCTCTACCTCATAATGTGGGTAATCTCCTAATGGCCATCAGGTTTAATTATATTTAAAGGTTACACTAAAAATGGAACATTTTTTTTTCTCCCTCACATCTTGTGACTGCCCTTTCATCCCACTGCCCTCACTGTAGGATATATTTAATACTTGTAACATCCCTGGAGGCACCTGCCTACTTCTATTTGATGGCTGCTCTGGACAGAGGACAGGGGACAAAACCTAAGGCCCACCCAAACAGTTTTAGAGACCAAACAGTTAGATCTTTGTGAAAGAGTAAACCTGTGAAAGCCCATCATACAGAAAGATGAGGCAAGAAAATATACTTGTCTCGATGTTGTTGGGTTTTAAAGGGGGAAAAAAAATCACCCCTGAGCATTTGTAAAAACAATATGGCTCTTGCTTGAGTTGAAATTTGAATTCTTGTTGCTTTTGCGGCCCATAAGAAACCTGAAACTAGAAGCTCTTTTATCATGTTCTCGATTTCCTTTTTCCTTTTTCCTTTTTCCTTATCAGTAGAAGCAGAGCTAAATCTACTCCAGAGGAGGCTTTCTTGTATCTATGCCTCCAAGAATTAAAAAAAAAAAAAAAATTAACGAAGACAAGGACTTTCAAGTTGAAACAAGGCCTGATGTGAGAGAGGCAGCTGAATCAGTGCAGACAGACTCTAGCGTGGGCCCTGATCCCTATTCCCTGATATTCACAGCCTTGTGTGGTCTCCTCTCCCCTCCAGTGCGAAGATCTTATAATCAGCTCAGTGGAAAGACAGATTTCCTACACAGGCAGATGCAGAGTTGCCTTTTGAATAGCAAGAATGGGAGCAAGAGGATGGTGCCATGATAAATGATGAAAAGAAAACAACTATCTCACTATAATTTTATATTCAGCAAACCAGTCTTTCAAGAGGAAGGGTGAACCAAAGAGATTTTCAGGCAATTAAGAGAGAGCTTCCCATCAATATACTCTTCACTAAAGGAAATTCTAAAGCATATACTTAAGAGTGATTCCTTAAAGGAGATCTGAATGCAAGAAAGAATGATGACCAAAGAAAATTGGAAGCTTGTGGTTACTCACTGCATGAATCAGTAACAATGATAACTGATTAGTGTGCTTAAAGTGATAGAACTAAAATATTTGACCGTGGTATATAATTCCCAGTGGAACGATGGCATATGACAAGTTCAGGTATCTAAACATTTTTTGAAAGGAGGGTAATACTGATGAATATTAGACTTTACATTTTTGAAAAAAAAAATAAATGTTTATTTTTGAGAGAGAGACAGAGACAGAGTGTGAGCAGGGAGGGGCAGACAGAGGGAGACAGAATCAGAAGCAGGCTCCACACTCTGAGCTGTCAGCACAGAGCCTGACGTGGGGCTTGAACCCACAAGCCACGAGATCATGACCTGAGCCGAATTCGGACACTGAACCAACTGAGCCACCCAGGCACCCCTAGGCTTTGCATTTTTAAGTAAGTATGCATAATAAAATTTCAAGGGTAGGACTCAAAGAAAAGGGAAAGAATACATAATTTCCAAATTAGTTAAATAAAAAAGGAACAAGGAAGAAAATAATTTAACATAGGCAAGAAAGGAAGAAAACATAGAAATGAGAGAAAAATAGAAAACAGAATATAGCATAGTAGGAATAAATCCAAATACAATCATAATTTAGAAAGAAAACACACTTTTAAGAGATAGGACCAACAGAGTCAAAATCTGTTTTTTTGGAAAGACTTAACATAATTAGCAAATACCTAGAAAGATTGGTCAAGTGAAAGAAAAGCAAGTGTAAAAAATTAAGAATAAAAAAGGGGCACAATTGAGAAATTAACATGATCAGAAAGACATTGTGAGTAATGGAATGGTAATAAAATTGAAAACTTAGCCCAAAGTGGCAAAAATTTTTAGAAAATTACTTTTTACCCAAACTCAAATAGAAATAGAAAACCTGAAAATTTTTATAAGCATTGAAGAAATTAAATCAGTTAGTAGATATCTGCCCACAAATAAAATGCCAGGTTCCCATGGCCTTAGAGGTACGTTCATCCCGATATTCAAGGAACAACTAATTCCTATCTTCCACCTTAAACTTTTACAGAGAATAGCGATGGAAGGTACAGCAGTCTTGACATCAAAATCAGAAAAGAACAGTATGAGAAAAGAAAATGGTAGGCCTTTCTCAGGAATGTAAATAGAAATGCTGTACAGAGAATGCTAGTTAAACCTTGTCTTGACGAAGGATTAGACATCTTCTCCCAACCCCTTTAAAAAAATATTTTAAGTTTATTTATTTATTTTGAAAGAGAGAACCATGGGGGGAGGGGCAGAGAGACAGGAGGACAGAGGATCTAAAGCAGGCTCTGTGCTGACAGCGGGGCCCATGCAGAGCTTGTACTCGTTAACTGTGAGATCATGACCTGGGCAGAAGGTGGTCACTTAACCCACTGAGCCACCCAGGCACCCCTCCCCTCACTGCCTTACTTTTCTTGTTTTTGGTTACTATTCAAGGCCAGTACCACCTGTTTAGCTTGCTAGGGAATGCAGGAGTTAGTGTCTCTGACATAGTTCTTGATTTTCATTTTCTCTGCACGGCCCATCTTGTGACCTCAGTGTTCTTGGGAGATCCTGGCTAAAGGGTGTGTTCATTCCTGGGGAATTAAGATCTGTATCAGAGCAGACAAAGGTCCAGTCAGCCTGAGAAAGATCCAGAGTGCTGATGGAGCTCTAGGAGTGTGTCATGAGGGAAGGGAGTTAGGTAGGGGAGCCTGTGGCCCACAAAACCCAGCTTCTGGGAAGTTCAGGACAACTGTTTTCTGCTGATACCCTTTCAGTGACTGGTTAGACCACGTGCTCCTACTGCTACTACTAATTTATTAATTATTATATGCCACACTGCTGTTTATATATATCAGGTTAACTTTTCTAAGTTAGATTCAGACATTGTGGTCAGTTATGTTTATAGCATGATACCTATACACATTTGTGAAAATTAGAGGGAATATCGGCTACTACAATAGCATATTGCTGAGCTGAAGAAGAGATTTTTCTTTTTCTCAGAAAAACATAATTACTTTCTAAGAGAGAATGTTTTAAGCTTCCGGAAAGCTAGCAACTAACCACTGTGTAGTTGGTTTTGTGGTACTCAACTTCATATATCTCCCCCACCCTCACTCTCCCAAAAAAGGAGTTAGAAGAGGTGGATAGAGCAATAAAAAGAGAAAAGTTGTATTTCCAGTTTTTAGAAGTCATAACATCAGGAATGAAAATATGGTCTTTAATGCAGAGAATCATTTTACTGTATTTGTTAGAACTTCAGATATTGTGTAAGTATATATTGCTTTCTTGGATTTGCGTGGGAAGTGAACTACATAGATCAATTGTAAGCAGTAGTCAAGAGTTTTACATTTTACTTTTATATTTATATTTATGTGTAATAGTTCTCTCTTTTAAAGGTTTTTGACAGTGACTTATAATAAGAAATAGGTTGTAACTGCAATTCAACATGCACAGAAATACATAATTAAAAAAATGTTTCATGAAAAGATAGTCTTACGATATACTTTAATATTTCTCATGTTTTTGTTTTATTCTGTTCTGTCATTTAGCTAAAACAATGCAGGTTGTAAACGACTAAATTATTTGGAGGCATACTAATAGGTCACAACCTGCAGTTTGAAAAATACTATTTAAAATATAATTAGATTGCTCATTTTTCTTTAGATAGCCGTTGATCTCTATTACTACAGATTATTTAGATATAGTCACTTGAAATCATTTTTATTTCAATCTTTCTAGTTTGCCATTGAAATGGTGGCAGCATAGTAATTGTAACCTGCAGAACACATAATCATCTTGGATGAGTTTAATTCTACTGTGAAGTTTGGAATTAATGCCCATGGTAACTGAATGTGGAAATACCTATAGTTACCATTGTAGTAAGTTGACTAAATTGTATGTGGAAAATTAGATGGAGAGGAGGTTCCCTTCTGTTACAGGCATTTTTAAAATTCTGAAATAAATGGGTTAATTACTAACTGCTGCTGTGATCTAGAAAAACCCATCATATGTATGAGATTAAGTTGTTTCTTAATTATGTTTAGAAGATAAAAATACTATTTTAAAAAGAAGATTCTGTGTTGAAATCCTAATGTTTCCACATTTTAAATTGTGACACCATTTTATAATTCTTTGGTTCTGACATCAATAAAATAAATGCAGCTCCAGAATACAAAACAAGGTATTTTAAAATGCCATGAAATGTACCTAAGTGTTATATATTTAGAACACAGCTGTATGGAATAGAATGTTGTTTTATGTAAGGTAGCAGCTTTCACACTTCAGGTATCTGGAAGAGCTTTATAAAACAAAGCATTAAGTGTGAACTGCTCCGTTTTTATTCAAAGTTTATGAGATTCCAGAAGTACCATTATATTGCCTTTGCTTTAAAATGCAATTCGCAGTAAAATACATCTTCCCTTTCTTTTTTAATAAGATTCAGTGGGCTAAAGCTTCAAGCATCTGGTAGCATGTGTGCATTTCCTCAGGCTGACGACGGTTTGGCGAACTCCCGATTTTGCATGGTCTGAGACTTAGGTTAAATGTTCTGGAACTTTATTTCTGAAACGTTGCTTTGTGAAAAACACAGTGGGCAAGTCTTCATGTTAAATCTAAGGCACTGATGGTGAAGGGACTGAAAAGGCAAAACAGGAACTTTTTAATATCATGCCCATATTTGAGTTTGTGTGCACACAGACACGCTTTCTATATTTGATTTATAGTTGTTAACCACAGAATCTGTCACTGGATGTACTTTTGCTTTTTGGGTTTCTGATCTACTTGATGTGATTGGCCAAGGACATTGCTTCAGCATCGTGCCTGTAGTGCAGGGGACCCACCTGGCAGCCACTGACGTCACAAGAAGCACACAGCTGTATCATATCCATTGAGTTGTGCTCTGTCTGGTGTGTTTCTCCTGTCCAAACTGCTCAACCTCAATTTTCCTTTCTATACAGCTCTACATAATAGTCTCTTGTTTGTCATTTGTGAGGTTAAGTCGTAGCAAATGATATAGAACCCAGACAAAACAACATACGCCTAATGGCTAATATTCAACATTTTCTATGTTTTAAGCTCTGTTTATAGTAGGTTACAGATAACTATCTCACATCAACCCTGTGAGATAGGCTCTTATATTATTAATTATGCCATTTTTCAGCACAGCAAACTGAGACCACGTGAGAGGTTAAGTAACATGCCCAGAGTCTCTCAGTTACTAAGCATGAGTCAGACTTTGTGTTAGGGAGTCACATTCTGTCGTGTGGTACAGCTTCTCAACTTGCAAAGCAGTGGAAAAAGGGAGTCCCCCTTAACATTTTTCTGATACACTGAGTTACTGAAACCTATTTTGTTGGTATTATGGATGTTTTGCTTTATTTTATGCTGAAATAATATTTTCAGTAAATAAGTATTTCAGATAGGATCATACCAAATAGCTTAAACTACAAAATTTTTAGTTTGCTTATTGATTTTTATTTCAAAATTGGTTAATTGTTTGTAATACTTATATTAGAATCTTGTATGCTCTGCGTGTTTCACTCTACAGTAGAGGGTCTTTTTCTATGAAGATCTTTCAAACTCACAGTGAAAGGATAACTAAGAATATCCTGAAAAATATACCAGAAGATTAAATATATGTGTTTAGAGAGGCATCGTATACTGACCAAAGAAATCTACTTTTTCAAAATGTCTCAAAAAATATTAATCTGGGTTGTTGTAATTTACATGAAACTTAGGGAAAGGAAAAATTATTGCTTATGTAAAATGTACTGCTTGCTTTTTATATGCATTCATGATTTTGATGTGGAGGACAAGAAATTAACTCTCATTTTGGAAGTCTTTATGGCACCATCAATAATTGGTCTAATGGTTCCAGGAGATTAAATTGTGGATTGTTGTGATGTTTTGGCCCTTTGCTCAATTCAGAAATTTCTGTGCAATAAAAGAAATCACTAGCCTTTCAACATTTCTCCCCATCACTTTTTACTTCTCTTTCTCTCTGTGTCTTTTCTTTTTTTGAGAGAGAAAGAAAGTGTATGTGGGGGGGGGAGGGGCAAAGGGAGAGGGAGAGAGAGAATCTCAAGCAGGTTCCATGCCCAGCATAGAGCATGACAAGGGACTCGATCCCACAACCTGAGCTGAAATGAAGAGTCAGATGCTTAACCACCTGAGCCACGTAGGCGCCCCACTTTTTACTTCTTAAGCAAGCCAGTGTTCATCTAGGATGCTCATTGCTACTTAGTATGACCCTGTTTGAAATACTTGTTTACTAAAAATATTCAATAAAGCAAGGTATCCATAATACCAACAAAGTAAGTTTCAATTGCTCAGTTTTTTTGAATGAACTGAGTAAAATTGCTCAGTAAACTTAAAAAAAAAATTCAAATGATTAACTTTAAAAAATTATCTTAATATTTTGAATCTGTACTCCCTATTTAGCAAGTAATAAACATCATGCTTGGATACAGTCCTCCTTTGTGACTAATACTCACCAAGTCTGCCAGTTCTCTTAAATCCTACTATTCCATGGTTTTGCTGAGTCAGACCCTGATGTTCTGGAACAGTTAGAATTGAGGCAGAGCAGCTTTGTTTCATTTTAGTGGCACCAACAGAATCAACTGGCTACACTGAGGACCTACGAGTAGCTTATTCAGTGCTAGGTGCTAGAGGACTGATGAAATGTGTAGGCAGAGGACGTGTTAAAATAAAATATTAATATGCAAAAGTATCTAATTGCCAATTGCTTAGACCATACATGTTAAGACAGTCTATCCAGAATGAAGAGAAGGTAAAAGGAGAAGGATATACTGGTAAATCTCAGAGGTACTTGTTGTAACTGAACCCAAGTTTGTGTGCCCCAGTTGCAGCAAAGCCCATCTCTGAGACATGGACTGTGTGCAAGGAAAGTCTGAGAGGCAGCCAGATGAGGACAGGAAAGGGCAAGCCTCAACTTCGTCCCCACCTCCCCCAAGGAGAGTCAGGGATTTTTAAAGTCAAGAAAGAAGGGTCTGGGTAAAGGAGAGAGGAACTACTAGGCTCAAAATCAGATAAAAAGAAATTGCTAATGGGGGGGGTGGTGGCGTGTTAATTTCATTTTGTTGTGTTCAAAGAGGAGGTCAGTGGTCGTAATTGGTTCTGGCTGGCTGCTTGATGAAACCTCGAGTTCCTGCAGAATAACTAAATTAACGCTCAGTTATGACGGTGTCAGGCAGGAATATTATAGAAACGGTGGCATCAGCACTCTGAGAACGAACAAGATTTTGATAAGAGATGCAGAGGCACTGTTCTGCCCTGTTAACTCTTGGGTTGCCGGTTGCACTATGAAGATGTCATCTCAGTTTTCAAAGTTGAAATTTGGGGGGCGGGGCACCTGGGTGGCTCAGTTGGTTGAACTTCCGACTTCAGCTCAGGCCATGATCTCATGGTTTGTGAGTTTGAACCCCACATCGGGCTCCACGCTGACAGTGCAGAGCCTGTTTCACACCGTCTGTCTCTCTCTCTCTCAAAAATAAATAAACATTAAAAAAAATTGAAATTGGGGTTGGCAAACTATGGCCTGCAGGTCACTTGTGACCCACTGTTGTTGTGAATAAGGTTTTATTGGGGCTTGGCATATTTGTTAGTTCATACATTCTTTATGGCTGCTTACATACTGCAAGGGCAGTGTTAGTAGCTGCCCCAGAGACCATATAGACTGTGAAGACTAAAATATTTACTACAGGATCCTTTATAGAAAATACTTGCTGACTCCTGGTCTAAATTATTTATGAAAATTATTTGCAAGTTCCCTTCAAGGTATTGTAGGTATACATATAAACTGATGTCATATCACACAGCTTGAGTAGTGTGGTTTGGAATGAAATTATCTTAGAATGTCACATTGAGTAAATTACTTCATCATATGAAAAGATATGTTCATACCTTTGGAAAAATTTATATTTTATTACTATAATTCAATTATTTTAGGAATAGAGTTATATTCCTTGGGGTAAAATGAATTTTTATTTTGTATGGAAATTTAATTCTCATTTGGAGATCTTGATCATGACTTAATGAAAATTGGAATGCCAAAATAGCTTTTTATTTTACTTACTGCATTTGATATTTTGTTAATGGGAGTTAGTACAGATTACTTTTCTTGTTTGTAGGACACTTTACAAGATATCAATTAAATATTCCTCTGAATTAGTAGCAGTCTGTGACACCAATGTGTGATGTCTGTAAGTTTCACGTTACATGACAACCATTAACCTTATAAAATGCATCTAGTGGTTGAAAGAGAAGTTTTAGAATAATTGGTTTATTTTTTTGAAGGTTGGCAGAGAAACATTTTGGAAAGCATGCCAGCTTCTTTATATTTTGGTTTTATTTAATACTTTTTAAATTTAATTCATTTAAACATTTTTTTTTCTGGCTATGTATGATATAGTTCTAAGGACTAAAGTGTATCTTAGGGCTGAATGGTGTCTGACACATGGCTCATAGTGTAGTATAACTTGACTGCATGTTTGCTTCTCCTCCCGTTTCTATCTCCTCATGGATAGGTGACAGGTACGCACAGTAAGTCACTCACTGTAGTCCCTGAGTCAATAAATTGTGTTGAATCGAAGTATCCATGTAATGAGAAATTGCATATTTAAAAAGTCCTCCTTGAATTCCAAAGTATTCTTACTCTAATTGCTTTTAGTTAACATACAATGGAGAAGCAGTTACTTTCACTGTTCCTACTCTTACTTAAAATACAATGGGGGACGTCTGTTTGCCACACTTGATCTCCGTAAGAAGGGATTGTGCTTGATTCCTCTTTTGCGCCTGGCATACAGCATGGAGTATATACCTGCGAAGCAAGTTATTAGTACGGTGACTGGCATTCCTCATCACACACAAAAATAGGCATTTGCTTCTGGATTCCGATGAAGTCCTTTCACGGGAAGCAGGCAAGAGGAGGAGGAGTAAGGAGTAATCTGTAATGCCTTGCTGGGTTGAAGGTCTGAATAGTCAAGGATTGCTGAATGGATGAATGGAAGAGTGGTAATTAGACTCCTAGCTGTCAGGCAGCACAGAATTGAAATATTAGAGCAATACCAAGAGCTGATTTAGCAAAAAAGTATTTTTTTTTCCCCTCTGGTATAATTTAGCAACAGTAAGGATGCTATTAAGGTATGTTCCCTTGGAGAGAGTGAATTTTCAGACGGGGAAATGTTGGCATTTTGGAAATCCTGGAGAACTCTTCTAAACTGAGAGATGGGAGGGGATCCAAGTCAGCTTTTAAAGGGTGCCTAGAGTAGTGGTGGGTTGGTAAAGGTTTAACAACTGCTCTCTATAAGGTGACAAAAACTCTGATTTGTAGTGTTTTCCAGCTTCTGTGGTGTAAATACTCCCACCATGGCTGATTTAAGCTACTGACTTGACAGTACTGAAAATGGAGTTGGGAAGAAATACACAAAATTAACTCTCAGGAGCGCTAGCTGGTTCTAGCACACAGCCCTTTAAAGTAACTTTGGCTCTTTGTTGTAGGGATTTACTGCAAGGTTATTAGAAATTATGTGGAGGTGTTTCATGTTATTAACTAAGAAGTATGAATGTGATCATTTGTTTTACATACACGGGTAGGTATGAAATTGTGGAAAGTTTGTAACAAAGTGTTATTCTTTGTATCTTGGTGGGAGAGGCAACTGTAGTTTGCAAAATTTGTGTCTTAGGAAGGTTGGACAGAATGGTTCTAGGCATTTCCTTTGCCATTCAGTAGTGGTGACAAGTAAAGGCATTTCATTATGCTCTTTTCAAATGAGTGAACTCTCCTAAAGGTACAGGGAAGAGATGGCTTTGAGAATTTTTGGTGTATACCGACATGAGCCAGCACTGTGTAATTGTCCTAGCCAACACTGATCTGGTTTTGTGAATCTGCACCTTTCCTGATGATAGTTCACACCTAACTAAATGATCCAGTTTTGATATTCAAGTAGCTGCTTGGAAGGCTTGAGAAGCCTCTTTCTTTTATAGGCAACTGGTAACACTGCTTCCCTGCAGAACTGTGTCCATCCTGTTTGTGTGCTAGGTACAGCAGTGTGCCTCCATCGTCCAATTACCCGGTAAGAGTCTGACTTATTCTTTCTCTGTGTTGCTAAGATGCCACTCAAAAAAGTTAATAGCATATTGACATAATGTACATAAATTTACTTTATGTTGGAGACCTGGTTTTCATATCTTACTTATCCTATATCTGTTGACTTTGTTTCAAAGCTATTTATGACATTTAAGATATTCTTTGATAGTCTTCATAGAAAAGGGGTTTAGATTAATTTCTTCTTCATATTCTCCCACTTCCTCCTGAACTCAGTGTTGTTTGGCTTCTTTGCCCATTATTCAACTGAAACTGTGTTAGTTAAGTACCTTCTTTGCTCTCATCATTTTCTTTTCTTTCTTTTTAAAAAATGTTTATTTTTATTGAGAGAGACCGGGAGCATGAGCAGTAGAGGGCCAAAGAGGGAGTAGGAGAGAGGATCTGAAGCAGGCTCTGCTGACAGCAGTGAGCCCGATGTAGGGCTCGAGCTCATGAACTGGAAGATTATAACCTGAGCCAAAATTGGGCGCTTAAACCGACTGAACCACCCAGGCACCCCTGCTCTCATCATTTTCTGCTTGTTCTCCTTAAGACCTCATTCAAACTCATGCACCTCTCAGGAAGGCCAGAGGACATAGTCTCATTCCTTTCCATCCTCACTACCACAGATTGAGTTAGGTGCTAGGTACTTCTTGTCTGGGTGGTTGCAAGAAGACGACGCTTAAGTGTCTCCCCTCCAATCCGTAGTGCTGCCAGAGTGCACCAATCTAAAATGAAAATCGGATTGGGTTAGGTGACATCTGGCTGCCCTCCTAGGGCAATAATTTGGTGCCCCTTCTGGAAAAGTTCTCTTTATTCTTCCACATTGATTTAGAAGGCTGCCATGAGGGTGCAGCAGTTTGAGTACAGCTGCTGGTGGCTTGCTCAGTAACTCCTGTCTGCTTCCCTAAGCAGCACGTCACTGGAGCTACTTGGATACGTCCAGAGGAGGATATACTCTGCCTCATGAGACTTCACTGAAGTAGTCTCTTATTTAGCCTGTCCTTGAGAGGACTTTGTAAAATGCAATTTTCACCATCTTGATATATTTCTAGCGATAGTTTCTTGGTAATATGAGCAACTATGTGACTAGTCAGCCTCTTAATGTGGTTTTGTCTGTTATCACATCTTTGGTGATAGGTACCCTTCCTTGCTCTGTGTATATAGTACATAGTACTCAGCTGTAATATTCACACACTTTAAGTGGGTGCTGTCCCTTACTATGAGAGAACTCTATTATGATAACTGGGTTTACATCTTAGGTTGTGCAAAATGATTTAGCTCTCCATTTTATTAATTCAGCTATTTGGACACTTGGTATAATTTACTCCTAATAAGGCTTGTTTATAATAATAAGAATGGGGGCAAAAGTAATAATGAATTTGATATAACAGCATTATGATCAGAGGTTGAGCTGTCAATAAAGGGGTAACTGACAACAAGTGAAGATTCAGAAATTTGGGAAATGTAACCAGAGAAAAGTTAGCTGCTAAGTGAAAATTTAAGTTGCCAGAATCTTTTGGGTATTCTTACTGTCTTATATCTGCTTTTACCAAAACTATCTACTGCATGTATTGGGGAGATAATTTCCTTGGTTGGAAGCAATCACCAAAAGAAGAATTATTTTTAAAAAAAATATGCTTCAGAAATCACATTAGTGTTTACTTTGAAGCAGGAATTTGTGTGGTTGTGTTTATTTTATTTATTTATTTTTCCCTTGTAAAATTTTGGAGACCCACAGATCAAGGACTTGGGAAGAGGTTCTATTCAGGAACTTTCAGAGTGAGGAAATAGTTATACTAGCTCCATTTTAACCTCTACCTGGGCACATCCTAGTATTCTAGGGAATCCAGAACTATATTATTCTTTAAAAAAATTTAATTGAGTAATAGTTCACATATAATATTAGTTGCAGGTGTGTAACATAATGACTCTCCAATTCTCTACATTACGCAGCACTCACCATGGCAAATGTAGTCACCATCTGTCACCGTACGACGTTATTACAATCTTTTTCACTATTTTCCCTTTGCTGTGCTTTTCATCCCTATGACTATTTACTTAATAACTGAGAGTTTATACCTCTTAATCCCTTTTATCTATTTCACCTTTCCCCTTACCTCTTTCCCTCTGGCAACCCCCAGTTTGTTCTTCATATTTATGAGTCTGTTTTTGTTTTGTGTTGAGAATCTACCTACAAGTGAAATCATACGGTATTTGTCTTTCTCTGACTTATTTCACAGAACTATATTATTCTTCAATGACAGTAGGCTAAGGCGGTACTAATAGGTTATTATTTATTGATGTTTTTGAAAATCTCACATAGCAAAAGGACAATTTGCTTCACATTTCTGGGTATGTGTACCTCAAGGAAGGAAAATAATTTATTAATTATCTTTTTAAATTAAGTTTTTTCTGTTAAACAGATATTTATAAAATATGCCACTTAACACTTTGGATAAATAAATTTTGAAAATCTATATTGGAAGTTGAATTAATGACACTTACCAGTATTCTGTGATAAAACCAACCCAGAACCAAATTAAATTTATTTTTCATTATTTCTTATTTCCTCTGGTTACCCAAGCATTGGTAGTAGTAATACATGTGTACTACATAGGGCTCTATCATTTAAAAAATGTAACCTACACCATCTAATGGAATCATGACAGTGATTGTAGGATATAAGTTGGGCTGATATATTAAGAAAAAATTGTGGTTTAGAGAGGCTATGGCTTGATGCTACAATTCTGGACCTAATTATTATTACTATTTTACTTTCCCAACTTGTAGATTGTCTTAGTTTTTCTACATGCACTTTTTTCCTAAGGAATAAAAAATAAAAGCATAATTTAAAATTCTTGGGATTTTGCAAATACTGTGTTGGAGTATTAACATCTTCTAATGAACAGAGCAGTAATCGGTTACATAACCATTGGATTGAGACAAATCCCTCAGTCCACACAGTGTTAGTTATTCATATATTGATCCTGATGTGTGTTTTCTTTTTTCTGATTTAGTAAGGCATAAACAATTAGAATGAAGTGGGACAAATAACAATTATACTAACAATACTTACTCAAATCTATATAATATTCTGTACTTCGATAAACTTTTCATTCCTGTAGCAGCTTTTTATATCGGATGTAATTGTTTGGTGTAGGCAGTAAAATAACAGCATTTTCCACTTCATTTAAAAATATTTTTAATCGGTTAGATAATAATGTACCAAAATTCACAAGGAGCATGTTTAAATGTTAACATCTGTTTTCTTTTCCCTTTAACACTTGGAGTGATTTATAACCCAAACTAAATTTGGTTCTGCATATCTTTTCGTGTAGTTGGTTGAGATAGAAGATTGCAGAAGTTTTAGCCTTTATAGTGTCTTTTTTCCTTTAATCTTAGTTTCTGATCAGTGAGCTGAGAGCTGCCTAATTGGATGGCAATAAATCAGCACAGGAACTGACTTATCTTGGCTCATTTTTCTAGCTCTGATATCTAACCAACACGGGAGCAGGTTGAATTTTGGGGTCAAATAGTATGAGAAACACACTTTAATCATTTGGATCCAGTCTTAGTATTTAAAGAGCACATTACAGAAGTGTTGCTTCTGAACGCATCATTATGGTCATGGGCTACCTTGACCTTTGTATCCCTGTCTGTCTGGGGCACCTTATTTTGCGAGCTAGTTTTCTTTCTTTCTGATTTCACTATTTATTGTGTTTTCCCTCAGATTTCCTTTGGATCCCAGTTCTTATTGTTAAGTTCACTGTTAGCTCTCAGATCCCTTGCTCTGGTGTTTCTTACTGAAGGCAGTTTGTATTCTTTCCTGTCTTTTGTTGACTCTCTACATGCAATACTGGTTTGGGAAGCGCCTTGCTGTTTGCTCTCTGTGTGTTGTGGATGATGAGGTTTCTCTCATACTGTTCTGGTAGCTATTGTAATTTGATTGATTTGGCAAAGGGGAAATAAAGAAGGAAAAATGTCATATTAGATTCTCACACGTAGTATTTCTTAATTTTTATAAACAAACATTTTTAAAGACTGCGCTAATGTCTGGTACCTGTGTATTATGTTGATGCTTTCTAATAGAAGACATGGCAAAAGTCTGTAGAACATAAATTTGAAGGTGAAACAAACAAACAAATAAATAAATAACACCTTTACCTGTAAATAGTTTGTGGTTTTTGAAGATACTCTTTTTTGGCTGAAATTTTCAGAATCCACATATCTTGGCTTTGAAAGGAAGGGGTAGATAGCTCTGTTTTAATGGCGAACTCTTTGGAGAGTATACCATGTGCCATTGTATGATGAAGTCAAGATTTGTCTTTTATAAGTTCTTCCTAGGAGAGCAAACTTTTTTTTTTATAAGTTGGTCAGATTCCAGCCAAAGGTATATAGTATTTGATGAATAACTAATACAGATAATGAACAGATTACGAGAATGTGTGAGCCCAAGCATGAACAGAGAAGTTGGGAAGGAGGTTATCAGTGTAAAAAATGTTAGAAATGAACAGGGCAACTGGAGCATGAATGAAATCAATTTAATTTGTGGGAACTTGTATTTCCTTAGAATTATATTCTTATTTTCTTACTCTGTATGATTTAGGCTGTGTCCACAGTCAATAAAGAATATTTGTGCCTCAGATACCTGCCAGATGGGCTAGTTTAAGTTTCTCTGTAAAGAGGCCCATTGCTGTATTGGGTGCATATCTCAGTCTGTTCTTTCCTCTCCATGGAGTGTTGTCTCTGGTATTCCGGGCCTTAAAATGCCAGGAACAACAATTTTCCAAGGGCTCAAGGAACCCAGATGGAAACCCCTTCCTGCCAAATGCAAGAAGAAGCAGAAAGCAGCCTGACCATCCTAGGTCTTATTCTGTTCTCACATAGTTTGGAAGCTTGAAGAAGCTTGATTGCTTGGCTTCACATTCCTTTGTGCCTGAGAGAGATTTTAAGCCCAGTTGTTGAACCGCTATTTGGATGGTAGTGCCTCAAGAGGATGAAAGATAAAGATAAAAAATTCTAGTTCTCATAGACTTTTCCAGAACCAGTTGGCCCCCAGAATGTCTGGTACATCTAATAATGTCTGCTAGACTATTGATTTCCCAGCAGGTAGGAAGCAGACAGTGGAGGCAGATGAAAGGAGGATGAATCTGAGCTGAATGTCATTGGTCCCCTCCACGTTTAATAGCTCTTGGTATCTGTTGACCTGAGCTGTGATGGTACCTGCCAAAATTCAGGCTGTTCAGGCTTTCTCCACTCTTGGGATGTGCACACAATTGGCCTTGTTTTCCTTCCATAATCTGTTGCCCTCTGCTACCTTTTGGTAGCCCCTCTACCAGGCATAGATTCCTAGAATCCTCATGATCCATTTGCTCTCACCCTTTAATTTTAAATACAGAGCTTTTGTCACTCTAAGTTATATTAAAATGATAGCAACTTTAAAGTATTAAAATTCCCCAATTGTTGCTACTTATACTAGTATTAAGAATTCAAACTAAAAAATTTTGGGCAATTGCTGTGCCTGGGTGGCTTGGTCAATTAAGCATCCGACTCTTGATTTCAGGGTCGTAAGTTCAAATCCCACATTTAAAGAGAAAGTTTTGGGCAATTTAAAGAGGAAGAAATATATAAGGAGGGAAGGAGATTTTTGGAATCTGAGTTTTCCTGTTACTTGAAAGAAAGAGGAAGGAAGGAAGGAAGGAAGGAAGGAAGGAAGGAAGGAAGGAAGGAAGGAAGGAAAGAAGGAAAAGAAAACCACAACTCCTTAATACTCACTCTCCACCCACCCGCTCTTCTCAGGAGGCAAGGAGGAAGGCTTATTACTTTAGAATCACACTGCTAGTGGATTCTCAAGTACCTCTGCATCTGAAAGTCTGCATTTCAAAGATGAAAAAGATTTGGAAATTGTGTAGAACTGTTATAAGTCTCACGAGTAATTAATAGATTTGGACTGGGAGAGGATTATGTTTGCTTTAAAATGTTAGAACAAGTGCCACTTGTTACTTTTTTGTGCTTTGTTTTGTTTATTCTATTATTCCTGTTAATACAGCATAATTGCTTTTAATACAGCATTCAATCTGATGGCAGCCAAGCTTTAAAAAATTTTAATAAAGTGCCCTGCATGTCGTTTTAACCAATGTATGGGGATTTATGGATTTAATATGGGCTGGAACTATCACTTGCTATACACAAAACAATATAGCCCTTTCCACCAAGAACTTAAATTTCTTGCAAGGTGGTTTATGTGTGACACATTTCAAAAAATTATTTGAGGCAAATCAGAACACCAACAAGTAAAATTTAAAGACATAATATGTAATTAATTATTGAGATTCAGTTACCATAATAATTTTGATTAATAGTAAATACTAGTACTCCTAAAAGAAGACAGAACTTAAAACACACATTGAAATATTAATTAAAATGGAATTTTTTAGATTTTTATTTTAGAAACAAGAAATATACTACTTGTATACTTATAAATATTCGTTACTACTGTCTTTATCATTTATGGTTAATATCTCTATCTGCTTTTTTTTCAAGGATCTAATTTTTATTTTTTAAAACAATTGAGATAGGTAGCAATTATGACATTTTAATGTGAGGGCCCTAATAAAAGGAAGGAAGGACAAGGTACTGGCAGTTCTGCATTTGGTTGATCCAAGAAGTGATCACCACAAGAGATCGTGCTCAGAATTGGACTGGATATAGCACACTTAACCTCATAGGGTAGAGTATATGAAAGTCTACTCCACTAGGATGGGACAGGTATTGAGATGATTTATGTGGTTTAATAGAGTTGATGAGATACAGAGCACATTATCAAAAGGTGTAGCAACAACAAAATACAGTCTCATCATGGAGTTGCAAATGTAAAGTAATATAATGCAGGTACTTAGGAGTCCAGGCAGACGTGTATTCCAGTAGGGGCACTGGGAAGACAAAGTCTCAAATCTGGAGGAATGCACGCATTATGCCTATTACTGAAAAACGAGTATAGAAATTAGAATTAAATCCAGCTGATCAGAATTGGGGTACAAAAATTTCTAGGGCACCTGAAGTGGATTTGTAGTCAAGGAGACTTCTGTCCATCTGTAAGTTTTGGGCTAGAGTTGTTCATAGTGTTCCTCCAAAAGATCAGGTTTGGCTTAAATACTGGGGGAGAGTTGAGCCTTCAAGTGCTCTTGGTTGTGGGAAGAAAAGAGCTTGGGAGGACATCCCATGAGTTTCTCCCCTGTGCTGTAGGAATTCTCTTCCCATATGGAACAGATGTTACTCTTAGAGATTTTCCATCATGATCATTATTTAAAATATGCTTATATAAAGTATTAAGACTACATGGATAAATGAAATACCTCTTGGACATCCGTTATAACTCTGTGATTTTGAGAATAAACATTTAATAATAAAAGGAATGCTCTATCATTGGATTCTTGGATTTTAAGCTATGTTGGATCTTCTTTCAGAATTTAAAGACGAATAAAAAATGGCTTTAAAATGAAGTAGGATAGTCTTTGAGCAGAATCTTTTAGGTCCTGTGAGAAATCTTTATTAAACCATAAAGCTTTACTTAATCTTGAGTGTGATAAGAAAACATGATGTTATTAAAAATACTTAAATTTTATATTTTAATGTACCATATGGTTTGGGTCTCTAGCTGATTCTCCACTCTTTATTAAGGGAAGAATACGTAAGCATACACATGATTCTGATAGTAACCTTCAAATTCCACCTTGAGATTTTCTAAAATTCTGAAGTTGTCCACTTGACCAGAAAGACAATTTTACTAATACACATTGGTGGGAAATATATTTTATTTTGGCAGCAATAAATTCTGATTACTTCCAGGTGAGTGGCTTCTTCAGCTCTTCTATGCATACAGCCTTTCAATAAGAGAAATACTTTTTAGCTGTTTCTATGAAGTTAGGAAACTGTAGTTTCCTAAGCCTGCCTTCAGTTTCTGTCTCATTTTAATAATTATTTGGAAATAATTACTGGGAAATCTGGACAGCCAAATGCAAAAGAATGAATTTGACCATTATCTTATACCAGATACAAAAAGTAAAATGGATTCAAGTCCTGAATGTAAGACCTACAACTAAAAATCTGCAAGAAGAAAACAAGCAGTATGCTCTTTGACATGGGTCTTGCTGATGGTTTTTTGAATCTGGCATCAAATGTAAAGGCAAGAAAATAAACAAGTGAGGTGACATCCAACTAAAAAGCTTCTGCACAGCCAAGAAAATTATCAAAAAAATAAAAAGGCAACCCAAATGGGAGAAAATATTTGCAACTTCTATCTGATAAGGGGTTAATATTCCAAAATATGTAAAGAATCCATATAACTTAATAGCAAAAAACCCGATCTTATTAAAACATGGACAGATGATCTGAATAGACATTTTTCCAAAGACGATATAGAGATGGCCAAGAGGTACATTAGAAGACACTCAACATCATTAATCATCAGGGAAATTCAAATCAAAATCACTGTGAGCTATCACCTCATACCTGTTAGAATGGCTATTATAAAAAGACAGTAAATAACAAGTGTTGGTAAGGATGTGAAACAAAAAAGGACTTTTATACACTGTTTTTAGGAATGTACATTGGTGCAGCCACTCTGGAAGACAGTACGGTGTTTCCTAAAAAATAAATAAATAAAAATAAAACTGCTATTTGATTTAGCAAATCTACTTCTGGGTGTTTACCTAAAGAAAATGAAAACACTAATTTGAAAAGATATATACACCGCCATGTTCGTTGCAGCACTATTTACAGTAGCCAAGATAAGGAAACAACATAGGCATCTGTTGATAGAAAAATTAATAAACAAATTGTGGTATATACATAGAATGGAATATTACTCAGCCATAAAAAAGAATGAAATCTTGGTATTTGCAGTACCATGAATGGATCTTGAGGGAAGTATGCTAAGTGAATTGAATCAGAAAAGCCAAGTACCATATGATTTCTCTTATATGTGGAATCTAAAAAGCAAACAAAACAATCCAAGCTTATAGACTAGATAGGTGATTGCTAGAAGCCAGGGGATAGAGGCTGGGAAAAATGGGTGAAGAGGATTAAAAGGTTAAAATATATGTATATATTTCCATCAATCCACTTTCATCATATGCTCATTTTAACAATTATTTCATGGAGCCCCACAGTCCACATGGAGCCAGTTATGGTGTAGTGGAAAGACCACGAGTTTTTTTTTTTTTTTAATTTTAGAGAGTGAGAGAGCACATGTGCGAGTTGGGGAGGGGCAGAGAGAGAGGGAGAGAGGGAGGTAGAAAACCAAGAGAACCCTGACGTGGGGCTTGATCTTACAACCCTGGGATCATGACTTGAGTTGAAATCAAGAATCAGATGCTTAACCAACTGAACCACCTAGGCCCCCCAAAGGCTGTGAGTTTGGGAAGCAACAGATATGACTTTGACCCCCGACCTCCTTTTATTTTTTATTAAACCTCTTACCAGCTCTCTGATCTTGGGCAGTTTACCTAACACATGGGTTTCCTGACCTGTGAAAGGTGATAAGACACCTTCCTCAGAGGGAATTACAGATATTAAATAAGGAATTCATTAATATAGTGCCTGTACATTACATAATTTCATTTAAAGTTTAGTACTTTGCTAGCTCCAGTTTCTGATTTAAGCGGTAGAGATAATGCCTACCTCATCAGATGGTCTTCAGAATTGCTAATAAAAACATTTTGAATAATAAGGTCCCAAGGACATATAGGGTTCATTGTTATTCCTTCCTGCTATCAACTGATACTTCAAAACTGTTCTGAGATTGCATAATCACATGGCCAGTGAAAGTTGTTCACCTGACCAGGAAGGTCACTTTATCTATTTATTTAAAAAAATTTTTTTAATGTTTATTTTTCAGAGAGAGAGAAAAAGAGACAGAGCATGAATGGGGGAGGGGCAGAGAGAGAGGAAGACACAGAATCCAAAGCAGGCTCTTGGCTCTGAGCTGTCCTCACAGAACCCATTGTAGGGCTTGAACCCCTGAAACATGAGATCATGACCTGAGCTGAAGCCAGACACTTAACTTACTGAGCCACCCAGGTGCCCCGGGAAGGTCACTTTATTTTTTATTTATTTTTTTTTTTCAGTATATGAAATTTATTGTCACATTGGTTTCCATACAACACCCAGTGCTCATCCCAAAAGGTGCCCTCCTCAATACCCATCACCCACCTTACCCTCCCTCCCACCCCCCATCAACCCTCAGTTTGTTCTCAGTTTTTAACAGTCTCTTATGCTTTGGCTCTCTCCCACTTTAACCTCTTTTTTTTTTTTTTTCTTTTTCCTTCCCCTCCCCCATGGGTTTCTGTTAGGTTTCTCAGGATCCACATAAGAGTGAAACCATATGGTATCTGTCTTTCTCTGTATGGCTCATTTCACTTAGCATCACACTCTCCAGTTCCATCCACGTTGCTACAAAAGGCCATATTTCATTTTTTCTCATTGCCACGTAGTATTCCATTGTGTATATAAACCACAATTTCTTTATCCATTCATCCGTTAATGGACATTTAGGCTCTTTCCATAATTTGGCTATTGTTGAGAGTGCTGCTATAAACATTGGGGTACAAGTGCCCCTATGCATCAGTACTCCTGTATCCCTTGGATAAATTCCTAGCAGTGCTATTGCTGGGTCATAGGATAGGTCTATTTTTAATTTTCTGAGGAACCTCCACACTGCTTTCCAGAGCGGCTGCACCAATTTGCATTCCCACCAACAGTGCAAGAGGGTTCCCGTTTCTCCACATCCTCTCCAGCATCTATAGTCTCCTGATTTGTTCATTTTGGCCACTCTGACTGGCATGAGGTGATATCTGAGTGTGGTTTTGATTTGTATTTCCCTGATAAGGAGCGACGTTGAACATCTTTTCATGTGCCTGTTGGCCATCCGGATGTCTTCTTTAGAGAAGTGTCTATTCATGTTTTCTGCCCATTTCTTCACTGGGTTATTTGTTTTTTGGGTGTGAGGAAGGTCACTTTAGAGGGAGAACAATTGTTTAGGTAATTTCTGTGAAATTCTTACTGTCTTTGGTCTGAAATTCAGTTCAGCCTCTTTCCCCTTTGGTTTTATGGTACAACACTCCTTTTTCTCCAACCATGGGCTCTTTGCTGCCACTTCCTATTGTTCCTGTGAATATTTGTGTGTTTTTTAGGGCTGCTATATAAAAGTACCAAAGACTGAATGGGTTAAAACAATAGAAATTTATGATCTTACAATTCTAGTCTCTACAGGTCTGAAATCATGATGTTTGCACTGACATGCTGTCTCTGAAGGCTCTGGAGGAGAACCCTTCCTTGCCTTTTTTAGCTCCTAGCAGTCGTTGGAGTTCCTTGGCTGGTGGTTGGATTTTTCCAGTCATATAGCCGTCTTTGCTCCGTGTCTTTTTAGGTAGTTGTGTCCCTTTGTGTGTGTCTGTCTCTGTGTTGAAATTTCCCTTTACAAGGACACGGTTCCTACTAGATTAGGGCCTATCTTAATGATCTCATTTTTCCTTGATCACTTCTGTAAAGTCTGTATTTCCAAAAAAACATCACATTCTGAGGTACTGGGGGTTAGAATCTCAGTATATCTTTTTTTTTTTATTTTTTTTTATTTTTTTATTTCTGACCTCAGCCTCTTTTGGGTCCTCTCTTTCTGTATCCATTCTTGAATTTAATGATAACTGTCACATAATGGAGTGAACATGGTCTTTGAATCAGACCATTTCACATTGGATTGTGGCTATTTCACTTTCTGGTGAGTTCACCAATGTGAGCACCATATTGACAGGGGTCTGTTGAGTGGTATTCTCCTGTTCAGGGTTCTTCCCAGGGAAACACAGGGCCAAGATGGCATAGCAGAGGCTAAATTTACCAGTGAGTTGGCCTTCAGCATTCTTAGTTTACCAACTTAGTATGGGACACTCAGAAACAACCCTCATGGGTAAAAGAAATCAGAAAAAAATCACTTGGAGGAATATTACTGAAAATATGGCCCATAGACCAGCAGTTGCACCACCTGGGAGATTTTTGGAAATGCAAATCCATGGTCCCCGGGTTCAGATTACTGTTTTAAGAATATCTCTGGGTGATTCTTACACACTTTGTAGGTGAAGTACTGAATTTGATTTGGTATGTATAGAATACTGTGGCGACTGGCTATGGTGATGATGGCAGGCTTTATGGGTTGATCACACAAGTGTATATTCATAGCAAGACTGTTTAAGCAACAGGTAGGAGCATTCCCCCTCCTCTTTAACTTCCCTTCCTTTGAGTTCTTAGCAGCATTCCTAGGCATACTAATGGGAAAGATGGCATTGATATTGAGGCAATGTAGCATTAATTTCATCTGAGTTACTTGTAAAAGTCCTATTCTAAGCTCCATTTGGCAACTGATCTTTCTCATCATTGCTTAATGCCCTGCTCTCAACCATCAAGTTTCTGCTTTACAACTTCTTGTCTAGAGTGAGTAAGAACCTAGTGAAAGGCATTTCTCTTTTTAAAGGAAATATGTTATGCATATCATCCTCTTATTATCCTCCCCAAGGGGATGTGTGCAAGATAAATGATAAATTAGAGTGACTTATTAGGACTGAAGAACCTATTCTAGTGTCCTTACTCAGCAGTTTTCATGGAATGCTCTATGAGTGGGAAAGTATTTGTTATTTTTGGACAGATTTAAAATAAAAGAGAACTAGTGCAAGATGCCTAGGGTTCAACATATCAAATGAATTTGCCTGTCATTATAGTCCAGTGTACCCAACTGCATTTTGTATTTGTACATTGGTAGTTCTGGTTCTCCATTTTCCTTGCATTTGAGCTCCTGACATCTCGAATTAGATGTGGGGTCTAGAATTTCCTTTGTGGGTCACCTGTGGCAAGGACAGATACTGTTACATTGTTTTTTGCAAATATGCAGACATCTTCTGAGGCCGACTTTGCAAAAGAGTAAAGCAATGACGAGTGGTCAGGTCAGACAACAGGGAGTATAGGAGATAACTGAGTGAGAAGCTTGGGAGTAATCTAATTTCTTCCTGGGAGGTCTATCATGTATAAATAGCTTATCTTAATTCATTTTAATAATTGAGACTTAAGATGCATTCATGGTGAAAAAGATGGGTAAGATAAATATGCATTTCCTTCCTGGGAACCTGGTACTTTCTTGCATAACACTTCCAAGTGATAAAATGAGAAATCTCATTTTTTCTCCTCCTTCGTGTATGTCTTGAGGTTTTTCTTATATAAAAAAAAACGAGAAAACGGATTAAAGTACATGTACGTGTATGTAAATATGCTTGTATTTCCTTATCCAAATTTTATTAAACATCTGTTATATAACTGGATCCGGATTCGAAGGTCATTTTGTTCAGTCTGTTCCAGGAGCCTGTCAGTTCATCTAGGGAAAAATAATTTATGTTGTCAATCTTCTTATCCTTGACTCATTAATAATTATATGACCATTAATAATTATTGCTCTCATCTATAAGGTAGTTATTCTTAAATTTTGGTGCACACAGAATTGGGTGTGCAGGTTTTCTTGGGGATTGCATTAAAAGGACTGGGGGTCTGCCCCTATCTCCGGCTAATCTTATTCCATTAGACTGTAGGGGGCCCACACATATGTTTTTGTTGAGGGCAGTGCAGATAAGGTTCATCACAATTCAGGAGCCTCTGCTGCAAGTGCCTAGAAGCAGGAATGATCTATATGTTGATTTGTGGCACGAGTAGATTGATAATCATAAGGTTTTGTAAAAATCAGGAATTTGCCTGGAAATTTGAGCCAGAACTCCAGTAGAGCAATTTAATGATAGCTTTGGCCCTTGGAGACTTCACCAGACGCAGGGGTCAGAGGGATTCTGTGGGCAGTGTTTTTCCATTCTAGTATGCCTAAGGACATTGGCTCTTACTTCTTGGTTATTGGTTTAAATGAAACTCATCCTGCACAGATGGACCATGGTTTGTAAGCACAGATGGAGAAGGAACAGTAAGTTCACTGGCAGAGCCCACATGTGGGAAATAGCAAGAGAGAAAAAGACAAAGGCTGGGGGTGGAGGTGCTAAACGAAATTAACATTCACCTGGTCATTATAGGAAATGTTCCATCCTCTTAAGTTTCTCAGTAAGGGTATACATAGCAAATCTTTTAGATGCTCATCCAGAGTTACCTTACTTATTGCCATGAAATTGCATAGTAAATACCTTTGAAGCACTTATAAAATAAAAATAGCTAACAATGCAACAGGATTGAAATAACAAGAAACCTCAGTGACAAATTACGTTTTTCCTACAGAGCAGAAGGAGCTAAGTTAACAAGAGTGGAAATAGTTGACTAACTTTCTGTTCTAACCAATAAAGTTCTCAAGTTAGTACAGCCATGAGACTTCTAAAGAAAAGAATTACTGTTTCTGGTGAAACTACTTTGTTTTCTGTATTTGATTTTTGCTTTGGTTTTGCTGATTTGGGTTTTTTAGTTTTGTGCTAAAAAGTGTATAAGGACACACTCAAAGGAACATAAATACCATCTGTTTACATATGGAGAGATATATAGAGAGAATATATTCTTTATTTTATAATATATATCTACAATTTATTCTCCATATTATTTTTTATTTTATTTTTTTAATATAATTTATTGTCAAATTGGCTTACATACAACACCCAGTGCTCATCCCAACAAATGCCCTCCTCAATGTGTCCATACTATTTTTGTCTAAGTCCTACCCTGTCCCTAATAACCGTATTGGAATTCCAATAATCATGGACAAACATTTATTTAGCAAACACTGTGTAGAGCATTACTGCCAGGCTGCCTGGTAAACACAGATGCACAAAAGGCCCCTGAAGCCTAGATGATCCAGCTACATGAAGGGACAGTGGGGAAGTATGTGACCAGTGACCCTGTTTGCACTTCCAGTGAGGCAGCTGACCTACTCAGATTATCCTGGGAGTGACTGACCTACTGTCACCCTAGTCTTCCGTAGGCTTGGAGAGCTATGATTTCTCCGGCAGCTGTAGAATTTAACTCCTTTAATTAATGTCTTCTTGCCCTACCCAGATTGTTTGAAAAAATCATTCATTTGCTTTAATTATGCAGTGTTTTTTCATTGCTTTTAGAATAAAGGCCAAACTTAAATCACCTATAAGGCCTTGTGGCAGTGGTTTTTAACCAAGCGCAATTTTGTCCTCAAGGGGACATTTGCCAAAGTCTGGAGACATTTTTGGTTATTGCGGTGGTGGTGGCAGGAGAGAGGTGCTATTGTTATCTAGTGTGTTGAGGCCACACATGCTGCTAAAAGTCCTACAGTATGTGGGACAGGTCCCCAACACTAAGGACTATTGACTCCAAATGTCAGTAGCACTGAGGTTCAGAAACCTTGCCTAATGCCATCTGGCCCCCATCTGCTTCACCATCCTAATCTTGGGGCTACCCTACACTTGCTCTCTCTACTCCAGGCGTACTGGTTTCCTTTCAGTTCTTTGAGTAGTCTCTGTTGCTTTTTTATTTTTAGGGATTTTTCAGCTCTCTGTACATAGACCTTCTTCCCAGTTATTTGCCTAGTGTGAATTAGCTCCGAATCCTTCAGAACTCAGCTAATAGCACTCCTTAAAGAAGCCTCCCAATGCTTCTCCCACTAGCTTAGAATCCCTTATGCTCTTAGAACACCATGTATTCCTGTGCCTTGGACTTTATTTACACTCTAATTAAATACTTTATTGTGTAACTGGTTGTTCACATCTTACCTGCTGCATTAGAATGTAATCTTCAGGAGGGCAGGGCCTATTCACAGTTGTATCCCTAGAGACTAGCATAGTGCTTCGTACTTGGTAGTCAATTAATATAAATATATTTGGAATGAGTGAGTCATCAAATAAGATAATGTACCTGACAGTTAATTAGGAAAAGTTAGACCCATTGCTATTTTGACACTTTAGGTGACCTCTTTATTCTAAATCCATAAGGCCTTTTTATATAAACCAGTATCTGGTATTAAACATACATGGTTTTGT
Organism: Neofelis nebulosa; assembly: GCF_028018385.1. Lineage (NCBI taxonomy): Eukaryota > Metazoa > Chordata > Mammalia > Carnivora > Felidae > Neofelis > Neofelis nebulosa. The sequence goes on from NC_080789.1 coordinate 54,525,056, forward strand.
ATAGTAGTTATAGGCTAAGTAGGCTATATTGGCTGTGGCTTTTTGGATGTGATTGTTTTTGATACAATGAGTGCAAAGTCACTCTCCTTTATCACCATTCCTTGTTCTCCATTTTCTGCCCTCTCCAATTACAGCTGACTTTCAATTTCTACTTTATTTTTGCATTGTCTGATTTTTAAAAAATTAATGAATATCACTTTATATTCAGAAAGATGATTAAAATTTTAGAATTCAATTTGGAATTGGACTGGATTCTAAGATTTTATCATCCAATTCCCCAAACTATAATTTTATAGGAGTTTAATAATATTAAGATAACAAACTGCAATTTTGTAGGAGTTTAATAATATTAAGATAACAGATGCATTCTATTGACTATGGAGAAATTTGTGAGAAATTTCACTGAAGATTAACTATGCAATTTGGAGTTGAGGATAAGGGTTTATATTGTGATCCAAACATCCTGCTTGGCTCACTGTCTAATATATATTCTCAGCCAAATATAGTTAGCATAATTAAGCAGCCTACACAAAACAGAGGTGTTCATCCTCTAGATTTTTCAAATGGAAAGCAGACCAGAGATCTTTATTAGGTTGATTAATCTATTTGTTACCTGAAACAAATTTGAATGAACATTATAGCTAAAGAGAGTAATAAAAAATTTGAATTACAGACCATTCTCTATGAATATATTCATAGAGCATGAGTTGAGTCTGGCCCTTTCTCATGTCTGTAAGTCTAGTAAACATTTGACTCCTGCTCATGTGTTTTGACTGCCAAGTAAATGATGCCTAACCTTCATCCTGTCCCTACTCAGGGTGTGGTGTGGGGTTCACAGAGGGGGGTGGGTTCATGCTTCCATGGCTTGGGGTTTAAAAAATGTGTGGTTTGTTTTTAGCTGCCCTTGAGTCAAAATGCAACAAGTTGCTGCTCATAATGTCACATACCAGTTATACACCTTTGTGCATTAACTGGATGTGATGGTCTGTAAATACAAGAATTTTGATTTACACAGCTTTGTTCCTAACCTCTTTCTATTTTATGTCATTCAGTTAAATTTTTTTTGATGAATGTTTCAGGTTTAACCCTATGAATTTGTTAGTACTCAACTGTTTCTGACCTACCAAAAATGACATTTTCGTATGGGTTGTTTTAATATAAATAAATGAATGGATGAACTTTGAATTCATTTTTCCATAGAAATAATGTTCTAATTAATAGTGAAACAAATTAGAAATCATACTATTTGTTCAGGTACATAATGGTTCAAATAGATTTTTATAGCCTACCGGGAAAAATTTAGCAATAATTTAAGCCATTGATTCAGTAGGAAAAGGCATGTCAACTACAAAATTCAACTTTATATGTACACTGAGTATATGATGTATTCATAGATTGGTGACCTAAATTATGGGACCTGTAAGAATTTTCTTCATTTTCTGACAGGATCATTGATAGAAGATACTTTGTTAGTCATTTGGTTTAGGACTAGCAATTAGGGATGTGAAGAGAATTAGACGATAATGTCAGTATTACTGGAGTCTGTGTCCTCTTTTTGAGGCACTGAGTCATTAATAGAAACCATTGTCACTAGGGAACAGGGTCTTTGTGATCTTATAAAATGTAGGAAAAATTTGCAGAATTATAAGAAGCAAACCCCCTTTCTGGGAGCTGATATATGTGTATGGGTTGCTGTTATGAATGAAGGCCATTTTTAGTGTTTGTTTATTTCCTGATGTTAGTGGTTTGGGAATTCTGTAGCTCATGGACTTTCAGCTCTCCAGACACACAGGAATATTTGTGTTTTTGTGAAAAATCTCATGATGTGAGTGGGCATCTGGTTGGTGTTTCATAATGAGACACAGGAAGGGTGCTGTTTCTGCCAAAGGGTGATGTAACTCACCATAATTTCAGCCTTTGAAGAGCAGGGGTAACAGCTTAGCTCAGTCCTGCTCTCTGCATAGGCTGGAATAACTTTCCAGGTGCCAGTATGACATGGCTGTAGGAGTGGTCCATATGTGCGTTTCTTTATAGGGAAGATCTTTACTTGGGGAGGAAGAAGAGAGAGCTGAATGAGTTTTTATTAACTCTTTTAATCCCTTGAGGAAATAATAATAATGATAATAGTAATAATAGTAATAAATCCATGAAGATGTGGGAATCATTATTAAGGGAGAGGATATTCTTAGGTGAGAATGTAGCTTCCTTTTCTATTGTTAATTTTTAGATAAAATAGTGGAATGTGGGAACTTCCCCATACTCCTTTGTTTCTGCTGTCTGATTAATGTTAGCAAGAGAAGCTAACAACACTCCTGATGCTCATAAATATAAGTAGCTCCAAGCAGGTTTGTTGTTTTTGCCTTGTTAAAAAAGCGACCTCAGGATTCTTTATTAATACATCAAGAAGTCTTATATGAGAGTTTGTTGGAAGAAGACACCACGATTTGTATGGAACTTAAGCAATTAAAAAAAATCGGCTAATGAATGATATGATTGCCAGTGGTTATTATGCCAGGTTTCTTGAGGCTTATATTGGTGAGACTAGAAGTAATACTAAAGTTATTATTATTACTGTTATGACAGATGTCATTATTAAAAGCAATATGTTTTTATTACTTACAATCCTGTTTTATTTTCAATTTAATATATTCCTCCAGATTTTTTTCAACTTTTTACTGAAATCCTAGTTAGTTAACATGGATATATGGTAAAATTGATTTCAGGTATAGAATTTAGTGGTTCATCACTTACGTATAACACCCAGTGCTCATCACAAGTGCCCGCCTTAGTACCCATCACCCATTTAGCCCACCTCCCCCACCTCCCCCCCCCCCATAAACCCTCAGTTTGTTCTCTGTAGTCTCTTACAGTTTGGTTCCCTCCCTCTTTTTTCCCCTTCCCCTATGCTCATCTCTTTTGTTTCTTAAATACCACATATGAGTGAAATTACATGGTATTTGTCTTTCTCTGACTGACTTATTTCACTTAGCATAATAATGCACTCTAGCTCCATCCTCCTCGTGGCAAATGGCAAGATACTTATAATCCTTTCATATATTTGATTTGCAAAATAGTTCTCAGAACTGTTGTTAGAGATATTGGCAAAATTTGATGAAATTTTAATGGGCATGTTTTATCAACGCCAATTTGTATTGTGGGATCCAGTGGAGAAATTTTGTGTCGAATGAAATTGAGAAGGGTCATATTACTGAATGAAGTTCTGTCTTGTACCCTCTCTCAGGTGTGTTTCTCCCTCATCATAGCTACATTTGTCTGCTTTGTGTGTTCAACATTATTTGTTAAACCTACCCACAGAGCTGTTTGTAAGTCATCATTCACCACTGATCTCTGGGACTAACACTTGCTTTGCATCTCCAGGTTGGTGTTACACCATCAGTAACTGCTTTCTAACTGCAGTTTCCAGCCAACTTTTCGCTGTCATTTATGGTGGGAACCATATCTGATAATAGAAGGCAAAAAAGTCCTAATTAAAATCTTTGTCAATGGTAAAAAGAATTCACTTTTTGTTTCCTAATAATATTCATCATACCACGTCAGCTATATTTTTCTTATCAAATGAGAAATTAGCCTGGAAAATTCATCTTGAAAATACTGGAGTGCACTCAAAAGTAAGATTAGCAATAAAGTAGGTGACCATAAATATTGGGATTATGTTCCAAATGCTACAAAATACATATTGCTGGCAGTGACATGACTCTGCAACAGGCAGAGTCATGTCTTTTGTTGAAAGAGAACTTTATAGTATAAATGACTATTAAACTTAGATTCCCCAAATTCTCAAGGTATATATGCATAGGCTGTGTGCATTCTGTAAAATTTACCGTGGATTTGTCTGGCCTTAAGGACTTTCTTGGTAGTCCAGGTCTTTGCTCCTTTACACTGGGTCCACCCATTGATCTTCACCCTCTGCAACATCTCTCTGAAGGTACACATCCCTTCTCCTTTAAGCAAAGACAACCTAACTTTTCTAGTTCATGACTCCTTTGCCCAGGAGCTCAATAGAGTTAACTCTATTTCTCATAAGTAAAATGGGGATGATAATGGTACCTCCTTCATAGGGCCATTATGAGGACTGGATATGAACTGAGATGAAGCCCACACTTGCCCTATGCCTTTTATCTGCATCACTGAGGGTGAAGAGGTAGCCCCAGAACCCATCCCTTCTATCTCTAACACTCACAGCTTTATCTCCACCATCTACCTTGAATCCATTGAGACAAATTTCATGTTCTTAATCTTTAGTCATGACAAGAATTTTATCTCCCAGGTGACCCCCCACCCCTATGTTTCATACTTGAATTATTTCGGCCTTTGTACATCTTCTCTCCTGTCCCTTTTGTTTTACTTTATTATTTTATTTTTAACATTTTATTTGTTTTAAATTATTTATTTGATTTTTAATTTGTGTCCAGTTAGTTAGCATATAGTAAAACAATGATTTCAAGAGTAGATTCCTTAATGCCCCTTACCCATTTAGCCCATCTCCCCCTCTCACAACTCCTCCAGCAACCCTCTGTTCTATTTTTTTTTTATTGTTAAGAAAAATTTTTTTAAGTTTTATTTATTTTTGAGACAGAGACAGATCATGAACAGGGGAGGGTCAGAGAGAGAGGGAGACACAGAATCCGAAACAGGCTCCAGGCTGTTTGTTCTCTATATTTAAGAGTCTCATGTTTTGTCCCCCTCCCTATTTTTGTATTATTTTTGCTGCCCTTCCCTTATGTTCATCTGTTTTGTATCTTAAATCTATTATATGAGTGAAGTTATATGATATTTGTCTTTCTCTGACTAATTTCACTTAGCATAATACCCTCCAGTTCCATCCACATAGTTGCAAATGTCAAGATTTCATTCTTTTTGCTTGCTGAGTAATACTCCATTGTATATATACTGCATTTTCTTTATCCATTCATCTGTTAATGGACATTTGGGCTCTTTCCATACTTTGGCTATCAATAGCGTTGCTAGAAACATTTCTCCCGTCCCTTTATAACACCCCTCCCTGACTTCTAGAACTCTACTTTGTGCCTTATAAAGTTTGAGAGCTGTTATCAGTAAAGTCTGCAATAGTGTCAGACTTTTCTCTGAATATTTCTTTTACTTTCTTTTTTTTAATGTTTAATTTTGAGAGAGAGACACAGAGTGAGAGCAGGGAGGGGCAGAGAGAGAGGGAGACACAGAATCCGAAGCAGGCTCCAGGCTCTGAGCTGTCAGCACAGAGCCTGATAAGGTGCTAGAACCCACAAACCCCGAGATCATGATTTGAGTCAAAGTCGGACATTTAACCGACTGAGCCACCCACATGAGCCACCCACCCCCCCTTTTACTTTCTTGTTCTGACCTCTGGCTCTGCTTGAGGTTGCTGCTTTCACTGCAAGCCTAGCAAGAAGTGGCTGTTTTCCTCTTGTACCTTTTCTTCATACTGCTCGGCCCAAGGGTGAGGAGGCATCTTCCTTGTTCCTTATTGTCATTTTCAGACTGTGCTTCTGTCCTCCTCCTAAACTCCTTTAAACTACTCTTCTTCATTTCTCTTGCCTACCAACCACTGGGTGTTTGATTTTCATTTCTCAGCAGTTTTCTCTCCTGGCTCTCACTTTGTCCCATGCTACCCCATCTTAATTCTCGGCCACTGAAATGTACATATAGATGATTTTTCACTACCCTTGCCTCTCAGTTCCTAGGAGTCTCCTTCTCTGTGATCTTATATTCCAGAGATCTTGTCTTTACCAATAATTGCAACCCTTCCTTAATACCCAGTTTTGGGCATCCTGCTCTGACTACCACCTTTGAGACATCAGTGAGAAGTATATGTAGCTCTGAAAGCAGTTAATTTTGAGGCCACTTTTTTTTCAGACATTGCTGTGATACTGCTCCTATGTTTATCTGATTCTCTAGAAACTTCTCTGGAGTCCAGGATAGTGTGAGTGTGTGTGTATGTGTATGTGTGTGTGTGTGTGTGTGTGTATGCACACACATGGAAAATGGTTAGGGGAAGAGGGGGAGAAAGACCCCTATCTGTGTAGGTTCATCTATGTGGCCATGATCATGAGGGTTGGAGCCTAGTTTTCTCACATGGGCTTATTGTTTATTCCAGAGAGACCTTGACCTATACTTCACTAATGAGGTGATATCGAAGTACAGGGCAATTGTACTTTCTCCTGCCTTTAGAGTCCACATTTCTGTGTTTTGGCTTTTCCCCTTCCTCCCTTCCTTCTTTCCTTCCTTCCTTCCTTCCTTCCTTCCTTCCTTCCTTCCTTCCTTCCTTCCTTCCTTCCTTCCTTCCACATTGGGTAAGTGAGGGTGAAGAAGAGTTTATCTTGTCAATTCTGGATGTTCTTCCATATTGTCTGATACTTAGCCACATTATCATATGAATTTAAGTTCTTCAAGAGGTATGGGACATAGAAACTAAATAATGCATAGTTTACTGGCATTGGCAACTTTGCAAACGGAAGGTCTGCTAACTATTAGCTGTATGACCTTAGATGAGTTGTTAGCCTCTCAGAGATAAAATGTCATTATCTGCAACTTGGCTATGATAATACCTTCCTAACATGAATAATATTAGTGTTAGAAAGATGCCATACAGTTGAAACTGGCCAGCATATCAGGCCTGTGCTAGATCTTATATAATTTGTTGTTTTTCTTCCTTCTTGTCATCTTAACTGACTACAACAGTGTTGCCAGTGGGTGTTTGTCTAATAGGTTATAAATTCTAACTAAATGGTTTGAGATAACTGGTCTGATTTCAGTTGGAATAGAAATATAAAAGGATTGTTTAAAACCAATTAATGGAGGTTAAAATGTTACTAACCTAATGTTTTTAAAAGTTTATTTATTTATTTTGAGAGAGAGCACGCACATGTGCAAGAGGCAGAGATAATTTCAAGCAGGCTGGATGCTATTAGTGGGAAGCCCGATGTGGGGTTGGAACTCATGAACTGTGAGATCATGACCTGAGTTGAAATCAAGAGTCGGATGTTTAACCAATTGAGCTACCTAGGCACCCCTAATTTTTGATTAAAAATAAATACATTGGGGTACCTGGGTAGCTCAGTGGGTTAAGCATCTGACTCTTGATTTTGGCTCAGGTCATGATCTCAGGGTTTGTGAGTTCGAGCCCTGTGTCAGGCTCTGTGCTGATAGTGCAGAGCCTGCTTGGGATCCTCTCTCTTTTTCTCTTTCTCCCTCCCCCCACTGCTGTGCAGGAGGTCTCTCTCTCTCTCAAAAAATTAACTTAAAAAATAAAAAACAATTAAATACATTGACAACATTTTCCATTTTTAATGTTGAACATATTATTCAGTCTTTCAAAATACCCATTTTTTATAAATTTTCTTTAAAAATATTTTTTTAATGAGACAGAGAATCCAAAGCAGGCTCTAGGCTCTGAGCTGTCAGCACAGAGCCTGATATGGGGCTTGAACTCAGGAACTGTGAGATCATGACCTGAGCCAAAGTCAGACACTTAACTGACTGAGCCACCCAGGTGCCCCTAAATTTTCTAGTGTGTGTGTGTGTATGTGTGTGTGTGTGTGTGTGTGTGTGTGTGTGTGTGTGTCTGTGTGTCTGTGTATTAATTACAAATGAAATACACATGTTTTAACACATGTTTTAAAAGTGAAAATAATTATGCTTGGTAACACGTTATCATAGTACAGATAATAGATGGCAGAGATTCCTGTGTTAGAGATGAAGGAGGGGTGAATGGAAGCAAACAGAAACCAGGAAGTAGTTTGGTGTATAGTTTGTCCTTTGGGGTCATTGTACTGGCTGTTATGGCAGAAGTCCCTTTTCCTACTTAATAAACAAAATTGATTTTACTCACATTTGTTCTTGGCTCCCAACTCACAACAGGTGGTCAGTGAGCCTGTTGTTGCCTCTGCAACTGCTGATTGTCAGGAGCTTTGAAAACCTTCTGTTGTGATTAAAGCAATAGTTTCAAAAAACTTGGGGAAGTTAACTGAGTTTACACAATTTGTAAACTTGCTTGCAAGCTGACGTGGATTTTAGTGACTCACATGATGCTTTTCTTTTATGCTGTGTTGACATGTTTGGCTATAGAGGACTCTAACATTAGATGTGTATTAAGCATTCAGTAGCTGGCAGTTGAGAATTATTTCAAAAGTGTCTCTGCTATGAGGGTTAGGTAGAAGAGGTGTTTTTCCAAGACCCGCTGGCTTTCTCTTCTGGCAGAGGGGAAAGGTTCAGAGGTTAAAGATGGGGAGAGAGAGCATGGGACTCACTGGAAGGAGCAAATCCCTTGTCTTCCTGCCCCTTCCTTGTCTAGCTCTTCATGGACAGACAAGGTCCTTAAGCCCCGCCCAGCTTGCCATAGTAGAAAGCCAGATTAAGTCCACAGAAAACACGTGTGAGCATTTGCCTTTTTATATATTCCTTGAGACCTTGATATGGTAATAGGTTAGCAGAGAAATATTTGGGGGAATTTGCTCTTATGAAAAATAAAGACACTGGGGACATGATTTTCCTCCATCTATGACGTGGCCTGATGGAATTTGGACCCAAACGGGCAGGTAATAGAGCCTGTCTCTATAGCAGAAGAGGTATAAAGTAAAGACCTAGCCTGGAGGCTCAAAGTCCTTCAACAAAGAAGCAGGATGGACTGATTTGGATAACACAGAGACATGGGATTCTTAGCCTGCTGCTCCTCAGAGATCTGAGCTAGTCTTGTAGTTCTGCAGAGGTGCTTGTCATGGAAAAGCATTAAAGCATGGCTGTTTTGCACATGAATCCTAAAGATGGGTACCTGGATTAAAATCTCCACTTTATTATTTTTGACCTTTAATAAATGGACAAATTAACCCCTGTGTATTTCAGTTTCTTTGTCTCTAAAATGGGAATAGTATTTACTGCATAGAGGATTTAGAATACAAAAATACACAATGAACTGGGGCTGACATATGGCCAAGTACCACATTTGAGGTTGTTTTTTGAGAAGAGGGGAGGTAAAATATACTCTTTATGAAGTAGGGTAACATAGATGTTCTGTGCAAGAAAAATATCATTAGAGTGGGGGATTAATATATGAAGAGTGCTATAGAAATACTACCAATCATGGGGCACTGGGTGTGGCTCAGTCACTTCTGACTTTTGATCTCAGCTCAGGTCTTGATCCCAGGGTCTTGAGTTCAAGCCCTGTGTTGGGCTCTGCAGCGAAAAGAAAGCTATGAATGTTTCCTTGCTTTGTTCTTTGCAGTGAATTTCACTTTTTAGGACATTTAAAATTTATATCACTTCTCTTGGGGATAATTTAATTTTCTCTAGTAGCTTTTTTTTCAGCCCTACTCTATTGCCTCATGAACAACACTCTAGTTTATTAATTTGTTTGAGTATAAACATTATCCTCTTAGTTTCTGTTCTGTGTTTAGGGCCATGCCAAAGGCTACCTGCTGCATGTTAATTCTTTATCTTCAAATCACACAAAATGTGATTCAAAATAGTAACTTACATGCAGGTCCTTGGTCCAGCCTAGAAAATTTTCATTTACATATTTTAAATTAGTCTGCTTTCAGTTCAGTGATTTTGTCTAATTTTATAGTTATAAATATGTGGCCCATGTTTAGCTAAATTTAAAAATTAGGAATAATTATTGTAGAAATAGTACTTTTATATATGCCTTTCTGTGAACCATGGGAGAGCTATTATTCAAAAAGAGAGAATTCCCCTGAAAAAATCTTAGTCTTTGAGCTATTGGTTTTTAAAGGAAAAGACCCTAAAATTATTACAAAATCAGCTAAGTTAGGAGTATAATTTCAAGCTGTGTTCTGATTTATCTCACGCTGTTTGATATTGCCACAAGAGTGATGCCAGTATGGCCAAGCGTTTAAATGCAAATTTATAATTCTGAATGCTTTTTTTCATTGAAGGCATTTTTGTTTAGCTTGAAATCCCCAAAAGGCTTACCACAATTTTGAGTATTTTCTGAAATGGAAACCTTTGATAAAAATAGAAGAGTCAGAGAGTACGCTGAATAATATAGCATTATTCAGCAAATTCGTCTCCCAGGCTCTGTGAACCCAAACACAGTTGGACAAAATAACCCCTGTCTGCCAGTTGATGGAGGAATCAGAGCCATTTGTGAGGCCATCGGCGAAGTGTGCAACAGGAAAGGTCAAGCTGAGCTGGAGCTAGAAGATAGAATCAGATCAATAAGTACATCAACCTGTTCTAGTGACAAGGGATGTCTCCAGGCTTTGCCAAGAGTCTGGAAATTCACATTCCCAAGAAGGAAGCAGATCTGTTATGGGTTCACCTCAGTGCAAATTGTAGGGATGCCTGAGAGGGTCCTTTCTCTCTGCTTTGTGTGCCTTCCTTGACTGGCTATATCATCTACTCAGGTAAACCTTGTTGAAATAAATGAGCAATGGAAATGACCCAAATGGAACACCTAAGCAACTATTTTGCCAGTGATTTGTCAGAGATTCAAGAAAGGCAATAGACTAATTTTAAGAAATTTTTTTTATGGTTAGTGTTTAGATTTGACAAGGATGATGTGAATGTCTCTTCCAACGCTTATATTGTTAGTAGGATTTTTTTACCCCTTGTCATGTAAATTATTAGTGCCCCTCTTTGATTGGGTTATTGCATGTACTGAAATATATATTGTATGAAAAATGAGGTAGGGTTTTTTATTTGCCGTGTTACCCGTTAATTTAGAGTTAATTTGTCTAGATTACCTATTTTTCTTGGGTTCCTCTGCAGTACACAGAGTAGGTGCTCAATATTTTTTATTAGAGTTTGTCCTTAGATGAAAATTCTAGTTTGCATTGTAATTAAGATGGAACAACCAATTTTTAATAATTAAAGGTATAAAATGAAATTTGAATTAGGTTACAATCTTTCTCATAAAAACATTTTTCATTATTAGAGGACTTTAAAATGCCATACTTATTATGCTCTAGTAAGTGTGATACAAAGCAAGTTAAAAGGGATTTTTTTTTAACCATAGCAAGAACAAAACAACAGCAATAAAGTGTTCTGGTTAAATTTTATCTCCTCTACTTGAATACACATGATAAATTTTATGTAGAAACTCTTTCCTACAAGTAAAAACATTCCACAGTAATGTTTCTTGGATCTATGTCATATTGAGAGAAAGCTGTCAAATACTAGTTTATCAGTGTGTAGAAATCAGAATGGATTCTCACATGGGATATTAATTTCATATAGCTGCAAAGAAAAAAGCCTCAGAGGCTCTGCTCTAATGAAGCAGTAGGCACCGTGGACAGGATCACAGAATCATTTTAGAAGAAATTATGTATGGTGAGATCCCTATCTCTTTCTGGACAACTATTCATTCAACTCTCCATGACTATTCATCTTCAATCAACATAATACAGTCAGGTTCCTTAGACAGTGGGTTTGGGAAGGAGGTATTTCTGGTAGTATATGCCAAATCTGTGCAAAAAACTAAGGAGAATGAATGCTGAGATCATGGAGCTGTTGGTTGACTTTCCTAGTGTGGCCAAGGATGATTATACCAAATTATCGTGTGATGAGAGGGGGAGGAAAGCATCTGCATGATACAGAAAATGTCTCCACATCAGAGGCAGGCAAGAGGAATAGGAACAGAGTCTCTTCAAGCTGTCCAGGTAAGACAGCTGATCTTGATATTAGAAAATTTTTAATTACATCAGATATAAAAAAGATGCTTTAGAACTAATCAACACTTCAGACTTCCACAATCTTAACAAATGTCTATTTAACTATCCTATAAACCTTCTCATAAGATAACTGAGGTTAGTCACCCTTTGGCAATAAATATGGTAACACACAGTGAAGAAAAAAATAGGTAAACCTTGGTGGGAAGTTTTTGGGAGATACCTGTAGTTTTCCCTCCCTGATTTTTTATCTTTCCCTTTTTTCCTCCTGTGGGGTAGCAGGTCAAGTTCAGACTGTAAGGAGTGGAGGTAGTAGAAAAAGCTAGCTATCGAAGGTGAACTGAGGAAGTACGGAGGTACAAAATGCTGTCACCCTCTCACTGCTGTTTTCTAGTGTATCTGAAAGCTATGTTGCTGTTTTAGGATATTGAGAGGAAAGTCCACGTACGCTTCAGCACCTTTTCAGCAAGAAAATCATGGTTTCTAACTCATGGTCCAGAAGTCTTGGTTTGTCAGTCTTGTATTGTGTGGGTAGTGCTCGAATGAAGTGGTAACTTCCTTGTTTGTCATCTAATTTTGTCTAATTTTCCAATAAAGTGATTAAGCCTATAAAATATACCGTATCCTATAATTACTAAATTTAGATCTGAACTCAAAAGCTACTGTATTTAATATAAGCAAAATACTTAGAGTATGAATCATTTTCTGTACTTTCAGTGTAAAAATGAAGTTAATTGCTTCCTATCCCCAAGAGAGGTTTACCTCTTGTTCATCCATAGTGGGTCACCTATTGACCCCCCACCCCTCCCAACCTTCCCTGTGCATTCTTCTCCCTGTTACTAAGCTAGTCATGCCAGTATCAATTCCTTGTAATTTCACCAGTTTTGCTGTTGGGAAACAGGCCCCAAATACCATGTATTAAGCATTGATTTCTCTCTTTCTTAGCTTCATTCTCATCACTAACGCTCATTAATTCCTTCCCCCCACCCCATCTGTCTCTCTGTTTCTCTTTCTCTCCCCACATGACTAAAACATCTACCCACCAAATTACTTAGAAGGCAGATGCTTAAATAAGGAGGATTTCAAGGTTTAGGTGTATTTGGCAGTATAATCCTGGGTGGATCGGGCGGACGGTGTGTTTCAGGTCTGAGATTGGTCGTGGTTGCTTCCCTCAGTCAGTGATTGGAACCCTGGGGATGGGCACTGTTGACTGGTGTAAACCACTGTTTCCTCAGCCCCATTCCTGGTACATGATGGATGCTTAGTGCACTGTCATAGTAGGTAATGAGTTCATTAGTCAACTACTTGCCTGTCTCACCTCACAAGGGAAGTTAAAGTTATGCTACAAATATTGAACATATTTAGCCAGGAGCAGAAAACATATGTGGTTTGAACCCTAGAAATGTTTTCATCCAGAAAACAGTTAAATCTGGTTATAGTATCTTATGTATCCAGCTCAATGAGAATTACTTGTGCAGGGGATGTAAGTGAGGATTGAATGAGCTAATACATCTGAAGGACTTTACATGTGCTTGGTACATAGTAACATTCATTAAGTACTAGGTGTTATTGCTATTATTTTTATTAAGAGAGAGAAAATGAGTAAGGATGATGGTTGCCTGATAAGAATGTTTCTCAGTTCTCCCTAGAGAAAATATTCCTTACATCCCAGTGCTGTGTTTTTTTAGCTAGGAAAAGAAAACACGTTAAATACAATCAGATACATTGCTATCAGGATGACTGTTTTAAAATGTAAGACTGATCATGTCACAGGCTTTCTTTTTTTTTTTTATTTTTTTTTAATGTTTTATTTTTTTTTTTTGACAGGGAGAGAGAGAGCATGAGCGGGGGAGGGTCAGAGAGAGAGAGGGAGACACAGAATCCAAAGCAGGCTCCAGGCTCTGAGCTGTCAGCACAGAGCCTGACGTAGGGCTCAAACTCACAAACCACGAGATCATGACCTGAGCCGAAGTTGGTCTCTCAACCGTCTGAGCCACCTAGGCTCCCCTCACAGGCTTTCTTAAAACCCTGCAGAGGCCTGCCATTGCCTTCAAAATGAAATTTGAAGTCTTCAGCATGACATATAAGGTTCCTTGTGATTTGCTCTTTTAATTTAATCTAATCTAATTTCATCAGCTTTTTCTTAATCACAGTCCTTTGTTGTAATTTGGGCTCTGTGTCCCAATTTCGTGCTCTTACAATATACTGACATTATTTGTAGCCCATTCAGATGCTTAACCTACTGAGCCACTCAGGCACCCCTCACATTGTATTTTAACTCTTATGTTTGTGTGTGTTGCTCTTTCCCAACATATTCTAAAGTCATATGCCTGTGCCAGTATAGAACTTGGCATGGTGGTCATTTATTAAAAACTAAATAAAATGAAACCTTTTCATATAAATTTCCAGTATCCTATTGAGACTGGCATCACTTTAATCTACAGTGATGTGACTAACTTTCAATGATTCTTGAGGTAGTCTCAGTGTTTAACATTGAAATGAATGTAATTAAAATTGAATACAATTGTCGGTATTAAGAAATTGAAAAAAATTAAAATTGGAAACTTAACTAAATGAATTATGTATGTTATATCTCAATTTTGTAACTTAATTTCAAGTTTAGTAGAATTGAAATCTCCAGATGTATTTAAGCCTTTGCTTGGTTTTGTGTGAATAAATGGTGATATCAATAGTGATAGCATATGTGTATTGTTCTTGTTTTCTGGAAAGGCAAAGGAGAGTGATATTACTGAAGATTTTGTGGCGAAATGTAATAGATTTTAATTAATGACCATGTTATTTCCGCAAGTTCACGGGTTTCAAAACTTTACTTTGATGGAATGTAGCTGGAAGAGATAGGAGACTTTGTAATGTACATTAATTACTGTGTCAAATATTCTGTTATAAAAAGTCTCTCAAGCATTTTATACATGCTCAGTCCTTACTTACTGTGGGAATACCCAGTACCTTATATCATATATCTCCTTAGTTCTCTGGGGAAATTTCCTGCATTCCCCCACACTATAAGATTTCTAATTGAGATCACTGTTCTGAGTATATTTCACCATAAATGTCTTGGGAAATCTCTCTAGGAATTGAAGGCATCTCATCATGTGCAATGAATAACCAGCTTTTCCATTATTGATCAATCAGTTTCACCAGTTCTGATAATTATAACAGATAGTAATGAGTTTCAATGGCAGTTTAGGTTGTCATCATAAACAGAATGTCAGAATACTGGCTGCTTATCTTCTTTCTTTGAGAGAATTGCATACCAATGATTGGAAATAAGCATGTTGTTCAATTGGTACACGTGTTTATAAAATATATGCTGTATTAATATGAAAAGCAAGAGCAACCATACTCAGGTGAACTTACTTGATATTTAACTTGTGCAAAGTCCTTACATGGGGGAAAAAATAGGTATCTTGCAGTTACCGGACAAAACAATGATGGAGAATGTTAATAGAACACACTCCAGAATAGGGGCATTTCACACTAAGCCCTCACCCTTAGGCCTTTGGGTATCTTCCTTAATTTTAAACTACAATATATTTTGTTAAATATTCTCTGCAATGCAAACACCTTAATGATAGGAATTGTGTCCTATATCTTTGTGTACTTAGCAGTGCCTGGTACAGTGTCTTGTATATAACAACAGCACATATATTTGTTGAATTAAGTTTTATTTATAAATAGTTCAGACAGTATGTATGAAAAAGTAATGATTGCTAAAATTCTCTCCTAGAATAACTTTTACAAACATGTGCTATTTCTATAAACATAAAATAATTAAATGATGGCAATCATTCGCTGAGAACCTAGTATTTTTTTTTCACATTAAATTAATTGACTTTCAAAACCATTGTATGTGGTTGGTATTAATCCCTCTCTTCCCTCACCCCCCCAGGAAGCTGAGGCTCAGGGAAATAAAATAACTGGAATTTATATCTAAAATGACAAGAGTATTATTTTGTAGGGTTTGTGAGGATTAACTGGGTTGGATTATAGACCAAACTTCCTGGTGCTTGGTAAACCCTAAGTAATTTAGCTAGTATTACTACGGTTGTGCAGCTAAAAAGTTGTAGAGTTGGGATTACATCACTGATCTGTTTCATTTCAGAGAGCCTATGCTCTTTACATCATTGTGTTTCAACTCGATGGGGAAAATACATGGTGCAATCATTATCCTTCCAATCTTGAGCTCCAGAAGGGCAAAGGAGGAGACTTTTTCTTTAGTATCATCTACTAGTACCCCATACACACAGTAATAAATGTTGACAGCTTCCTGGCTTGGCAGTGATACTGTTTCTAGTTTTGCTTTTCACATGAATGATTGGTACAGTGTTTGATTCTGAGTAGGACTCAGAAGAATGCTGGTATAGTATTCCTCACCCTTTATGTTGTAAAGTTCCCTCCCTGCCCCAGTAATATACTACCTGCATCTTGATTTTGAGTTTTGTTTCCCCTGTGCCTGTGTAAAGAAGGGACTGAGAATGGTCTGTATTCAGTCAGAGTTAACATTTTCCAATTAGCTTTGCCAGTATTTCTCAGTTTCATTCTGAAGTCATTTCTGGTGGTCGTGCTCTGGGATTTTCAAAGTGTAAGATTTTTCACTTGAAGGGGAAAAATTTCTTTGCGTTATTGGAGGTAAGAGAATTAAAACAAAAATCACTGAGTCTCCTAGCCCTGGAGAACTTTCCTGAAAGGGAATTTGAGTAAAAAATGAGCTGTGTCCCTGAGGTTTCTTGCTCGTCATTTAATGATGCATCATTTGTCGAACATAGTTGTCTGTCTTGAAGATCCTGCTGTTGGTGGTGTTTCTCCATACTTGTGCATGTGCAACTCAATAACAAAGTCACGACCAGCAATTCTGTACATGGGGGTGCTTTGTGTGACTGTTTTTTTCCCTGTAGGTTTTTTTTTTGTGGAAAAATATAAAAAACCTAAAACTTACATTTTAACCATTTTTAAGTGTATGGTTCAGTGGCATTAAGAACATTCACACTGTTGTGTGACCATCACCACGATCTATCTCTAGAACTCTCTCATCCACCCAGACTGAAGTTGTGTGTCCATTAAACAGTAACTCCCCCTTCAGCCCCTAGCAACCACTATTCTGCATTCTGTCTCTGTGAATTTGACTGCCTGTGTTTCACTTTTATAACTCCATAATTTATTGGTTTAAATTGAGGCCTACTATCTTCTGTTTTTCCTTGTTGTGGTTATTATCTGATTATTGGGATTGATGTTCCAATGCCAGATCTATGTGACGATGTGAACTTAATGGAATTCTCTTGCAATCAATACTCTGTTTTGCTTCTCTATATAGCAACCCCTTAAATTTCATTATCACACGAGGGCAAGAACTGTATCTGTTCTCTTTACCACTATATAATCAGTGTCTGGTACACTGTAGAGAAACAAATATTTATAGAATAAACAAATGCTGCTGATCTTTCTGATTGGGAAAATATTTACTTAAAAATCATTTAAATATCTCTTACCGAGACTTTCTACTATGTAGGAGATCAGCTAAAACAGCAACTCCTATGCTTCTATGATCATCTCTCTAAAAATAAACTGTGGTGGTCTAATCCAAATGATTATGGGCTTATGCCCCTCCAAATCATTCATTTATTCTTTAATTTATTTATCCATCAAATATTTATTGAGTACCTGCTATGTTTTACGTGCTGGCTATGCAGTGGTGCACAAAATGGCCGTGATCCTTGAACTCATGGACAGAGTCCTAGTAGAGAGCACATTTGTACAACAAATGATATATTAGTTGTAAATTTTGTGAAGGGTGAAAGCTGGGATGCTATCAGGAAGATTGATGATGGGTGGACAACTTTAAATTGAGGCAGGTGGAGAAATGATAACTATTTTCATGTTTGTGAAGACCTGTGCTCTCATGTAGGAGAACAAGAAGGCTTGTTTGAAAGCCTTAAAGAGGTAGTAGGGTAGACATTCTTACAATACAGATGTTGGCTAATTATGGAAGAATTTGCTAATAGAGCTCTTCAAAGATGAAATGCATGGCCTTTTTCACGTTGTCTGTCATATCACTGGAGCTAGTTAGGCATACGTTGTAGAGAGAGTGCCCTCAGACAACTGGTTTCCAAACCTGGTTGACCATCTGAATCACCAGTGTATGTGGAAAGGTCCAGCCCAGTGCTTGGTATTTAATGATTATGCTTAGTAAATGCTGCTGAATCTTTGCATTGCTCTTTGGTATATTTAATTATGGCAGCCAAGATGAAAAATCAGAAAACTGAAAATGATTTAAATTACTTCAAGCTCATAAACACAAAATTAATTGCTTAGCAGTATTGGTTAACATACTGTCTGATTAGGTCTGAATGCTGCCAAATATGGTCCATTGTTGTACTAAGTGTACATAGTAACCTTGAGGGTGTAGCTTTCTAATTATTTGCCTTTTAGTGCCTAATTGGGAATCAAGATTTGTGATGCCAGTAGGGTCTTTTCAAGTTAATGTCTGTTTATAGAACTCAGTGGAATAATATGTATTTTAAAGATTTGGGTAATTTGTTTTATAGTAGCATGCTAAGTTATCAGTCAGCAATCAGATAGATATCAAGTATTTAAGGAACATCTACTGTGTTCCAGGTGCTATTGATGCAAAGTGAATCAAAGGTTGGTAATTTTCATTCTGTGTATGTTGATGAGACCAATTGGGTAGGCCTTATGAGATAGAACCTTTGGCCATTGTATCTAATACTGTAAAAGTGTAATGCTATTTTGGCATTTGATTATGCTATATTTGAAGGTGACTTTACATTATCACTTAACTTACAGCTAATTTATCATATTTACATAGTGAGTCTCCCACAGTGCTTAACTGTAGATGGTCAAGATTTGAAGACTGAATAGTTGAGGAAGTAAGATAGGTTATTAGATGAAATGATCTGGCTTCAACACATTCCACTAAAAAGCAATTGCATTATTATTGCAGTTCAGTAAGTGATCCTATACTACTTACAATGCACTTCATTACTCACGCTGTGGTATTGGGCTAGTCACAAGGGTGATTTTAGTAGCATTAAATCTCACAGAGCTACTATACTGTGTCATGATGACATGTGTGGTGTTAAATATCTGGGTGTAGTGTTTGTCTGAAGAATGTGATATTGGAGTTTTAGACTTACTATGAACTCAAGCCGCAAATGGTACCCATTAGCAATAGGAACTCTCCTTTCTTTATCTTGTTGAGTGCTTATTACCACACTTTTAAAATGCGTTAACCAGGAAAGTTGTGTTCTACTTGAACCTGCATTAGTTCAAACCTGTTAACGTGCTATTATTAGAGATTTGTGGGTGGGTAGTGGCAGGCATCAATTTCTTTTGTGCCGCCCTTGCTATAAATACCACGTATTTGTAAGCTACAAAGCTTCAATTTATCTCCCCAATTTCCATGTAGTAAAATCCTATCTCATTTGTAGTCTCATAACCTAATCCTTCTCACACAGCCTACCTCACTGAATTTACCGATCTTTTGTCCATAAACTGCAAATGCTCAATAAGAGGCTAAATTCACATGACAGCATCTGCAGATAATCTAAACGTTCCCTTGTGAACCTGCATGATTTTAAAGATGGGACCATGAATGCCTCTTGGGCAAGGAATTGATTTCCACCTTTTTAACAAGAAGGGTGTGTAAATGCACGTTGAAGCTCTGAACTCTATTGTTAACTGGGCCAATTTCAGGATGATGTTTGTCTATAGCATGAGTGCATGTTACCTTATTTACTACAAACTACTGTTCCCTCCATATTTAGATTTAAGCGATTTTTTCCCCCCTAACCTTGCAATAATCAGGAAAATAGGATTTTTTTCTCTTCCAAATGCATTCTACTGTGGAATATTTAGCTGTGTTAGAGTATCAAAAACATACTGTACTGATTTGCTTTTATTATTGCTAAGGTGAAATTTAAAGTACTGTGTTTTAGATTGAATTATTTCCCATTAAATTTCCAAATATTTCTATAGAATAAACTTAGGAATAAGACAAAGTCTGAGATGAAATAATTTGGGTACAGTCTCACCATGGTAGAGATTTTTCTACTTTTGTGCTTTGAGAAAATTCAGTAGGAACATAAAGCAGTGAAAGTTTGAAGGTACTAATAAAAATGGAAAATATCTTTTTGACCACAGGCACCGTTGTGCCTCCTCAAAGCTCCTACAGAGGTTAAAATAGCAACAGCAACAACAGCACTCTATTATAAACTGAACAGTGTGTTTGGTTGGAAATACTGAGATATGAGAAGGATGATATGTGTGCCTCTCACTGGTTTCAATATGGTACATACACCTAAAGGAAAATAAAAGTAGGAAAACTAAGAGTTTGCTTACAGAAAGAATGTTATGTTTTTATATCTGCCTTAAGAGAAGTGCAGATTTTCACTGCACTAAATATTATATTTAATAATTAACATTTGTTGATGATTTACCCATGTCCTGATGTGCATCAGGTGGTTTGGATTCTCATTGTTGTTGCTAAATCACTTTTATTTAATGTCTCCCGGATATGACTAAAAAACAATTGCCCTTAGAAATTCTAGATTTGCACCAAAGATGCTCGCTGTAGTGTTGATGGTGCAATATGAAATGACTTAGAAACACTAGAAAATTATACACAAATGGATGATTTATTTAACACATGTGTCCTGGGAACTCAGCCAAGCATTGCACAAACGTGATAGTTGGTACTAGCTCTGTTTTACAGATGAGGCAAACTGAGGTTTAAAGAGCTTAGAGGAGTTGCCAGGGTTTTAAAAAACTCTGGTCTACCTAATGTAAGGCCAGAAACTCATTGGCTATCTTGAGTGAATACAGGGATACACACCTGTATCCCTTGGATAAATACCTAGTAGTGCAAATGCTGGGTCATAGGGTAGTTCTATTTTTAGTTTTTTGAGGAACCTCCATACTGTTTTCCAGAGGTGCTGCACCAGCTTGCATTCCCACCAGGAATGCAAAAAAGAGATCCTCTCTCTCCGCATCCTCACCAACATCTGTTGTTGCCTGAGTTGTTAATGTTAGCCATTCTGACAGGTATGAGGTGGTATCTCATTGTGGTTTTGATTTGTATTTCCCTGATAATGAGTGATGTGAGCATTTTTTCTTGTGTCGGTTGGCCATCTGGATGTCTTCTTTGGAGAAGTGTCTATTCATGTCTTTTGTCCATTTCTTCACTGGGTTATTTGTTTTTTGGGTGTTGAGTTTGGTAAGTTCTTTATAGATTTTGGATACTAACCCTTAATCTGATATGTCGTTTGCAAATATCTTCTCCCATTCTGTCAGTTGCCTTTTAGTTTTGCTGATTGTTTCCTTTGCTGTGCAGAAGCGTTTTATTTTGATGAGGTCCCAGTAGTTCATTTTTGCTTTTATTTCCCTTGCCTCCAGAGACGTGTTGAGTAAGAAGTTTTGCGGCCAAGACCAAAGAGGTTTTTGCCTGCTTTCTCCTCAAGGATTTTGATGGTTTCCTGTCTTACATTTAGGTCTTTTGTTGATTTTGGGTTTATTTTTGTGTATGGTGTAAGAAAGTGGTCCAGGTTCATTCTTCTCCATGTTGGTGTCCAGTTTTCCCAGCCCCACTTGCTGAAGAGACTGTCTTTCTTCCATTGGATATTCTTCCCTGCTTTGTCAAAGATTAGTTGGCCATAGGTTTGTGGGTCCATTTCTGGGTTCTCCATTCTGTTCCATTGATTGGAGGGTCTGTTCTTGTGCCAGTACCATACTGTCTTGATGATTACAGCTTTGTAGTATAGCTTGAAGTCTGGGATTGTGATGCCTCTTGCTTTGGTTTTCTTTTTCAAGATTGCTTTGGCTATTTGGGGTCTTTTCTGGCTCCATACAAATGTTAGGATTATATGTTCTAGCTCTGTGAAGAATGCTGGTGTTATTTTGATAGAGATTGCATTGAATATGTAGGTTGCTTTGGGCAGTATCGGCATTTTAACAATATTTGTTCTTCCTATCCAGGAGCATGGAATCTTTTTCCATTTTTTGGTGTCTTCTTCAATTTCTTTCATAAGCTTTCTATAGTTTTCAGCATATCGATTTTTCACCTATTTGATTAGGTTTATTCCTTGAATTTTATGGTTTTTGGTGCAATTGTAAATGGGATCGATCCTTGATTTCTCTTTCTGTTGCTTCATTGTTGGTGTCTCAGAATGCAACTGATTTCTGTGCATTGATTTTATATCCTGCAACTTAGCTGAATTCATGAATCTATTCTATCAGTGTTTTGGTGGGATCTTTTGGGTTTTCCATATAGAGTATCATGTCATCTGTGAAGAGTAGTGGTTTGACCTCCTCCTGGCTGATTTGGATGTCTTTTATTTCTTTGTGTTGTCTGATTGCAGAGGCTAAGACTTCCAATACTATGTTGAATAACAGTGGTGAGAGTGAACATCCCTGTCTTGTTCCTGATCTTAGGGAGAAAGCTCTTAGTTTTTCCCCATTGAGGATGATATTAGCATTGGGTCTTTCATATATGGCTTTTATGATCTCGAGGTATGCTCTTTCTATCCCTACTTTCTTGAGGCTTTTTATTAAGAAAGGATGCTGTATTTTGTCAAATGCTTCCTCTGCATCTATTGAGAGGATCATATGGTTCTTGTCCTTTCTTTTATTGATGTGATGCATCACATTGTTTTGCAGATGTTGAAGAAACCTTGCATCCAGGTATAAATCCCAGTTGGTCGTGGTGAATACTTTGTTTAATGTATTGTTGGATTCGGTTGGCTAATATCTTGTTGAGGATTTTTGCATCCATGTTCATGAGGGAAATTCGTCTATAGTTCTCCTTTTTAGTGGGGTGTCTGTCTGGTTTTGGAATCAAGGTGATGCTGGCTTCAAAGAATGAGTTTGGAAGTTTTCCTTCCATTTCTGTTTTTTGGAACAGCTTCAAGAGAATAGGTGTTAACTCTTCCTTAAATGTTTGGTAGAATTCCCCTGGAAAGCCATCTGGCCCTGGACTCTTGTTTTTTGGGAGATTTTTGATTACTAATTCGATTTCCTTACTGGTTATGGGTCTGTTCAAATTTTCTGTTTCTTCCTGTTTCAGTTTTGGTAGTGTATACGTTTCTAGAAATCTGTCCATTTCTTCCAGATTGTGCATTTTATTGGCATATAATTGCTCATAATACTCTGTTAGTATTGTTTGTGTTTCTGTTGTGTTGGTTGTGATCTCTCCTCTTTCATTCTTGACTTTATTTATTTGGGTCCTTTCCTTTTTCTTTTTCATCAAACTGGCTAGTGGTTTATCAATTTTGTTAATTCTTTCCAAGAACCAGCTCCTGGTTTCATTGATCTGTTCTACTGTGGGTTTTTTTTGGTTTCGATAGCATTAATTTCTGCTCTCATCTTCTGTCTTCTGCTGGTTTGGGGTTTTATATGCTGTCTTTTTTCCAGCTGTTTAAGGTGTAATGTTAGGTTGTGAATCTGAGATCTTTCTTCCTTCTTTAGGAAGGCCTGGATTACTATACACTTTTGTCTCATGACCGCCTTTGCTGTGTCCCCGAGGTTTTGGGTTGTGGTGTTATCATTTTCATTGGCTTCCATATACTTTTTAATTTCCTCTTTACCTTCTTGGTTAGCCCATTCATTCTTTAGTAGGATATTCTTCAGTCTCCAAGTATTTGTAACCTTTCCAATTTTTTTCGTGTGGTTGATTTAGAGTTTCATAGTGTTGTGGTCTGAAAATATGCACGGCATGATATTGATCTTTTTGTACTTGTTGAGGACTGATTTGTGTCCCAGTACGTGGTCTATTCTGGAGAACGTTCCATGTTCATTGGAGAAAAATGTATTTTCTTCTGCTTGAGGATGAAAGATTCTGAATATATCTGTAAAGTCCATCTGGTCCAGTGTGTCATTCAAAGCCATTTTTCCTTTTGATTTTTTGATTAGATGATCTGTCCATTGCTGTGAGTGGGGTGTTGAAGTCCCCTACTACTATGGTATTATTATCAAGGAGTTTCTTTATGTTTGTGATTGATTTATGTATTTGGGCCTGCCACATTTGGTGCATAAATGTTTACAACTGTTAGTTCTTGGTGGATATACCCCTTGATTATGATATAATGCCCTTCTTCATCTCTTGATACAGTCTTTATTTTAGAGTCTAGATTGTCTGATGTAAGTATGGCTACTCTGGCTTTCTTTTGTTCACCATTAGCATGATAGATTGTTTTCCATCCCATTACTTTCGATCTGAATGTGTCTTTAGGTCTAAAGTGGGTCTCTTGTAAACAGCATATAGATGGATCTTGTTTGCTTATCCATTCTGTTACCCTGTGTCTTTTGATTGGAGCACTGAGTCCATTGACCTTTAGAGTGAGTACTGAAAGATATGAATTTATTGCCATTGTGATGCTTGTAGAGTTGGAGTTCTGGTGGTGTTCTCTGGTCCTTTCTAGTTTTTGTTGCTTTTGGTATTTAATTTATTCATTATATATATATATTATTTATATTGTTATATATTATTATATTTATATTTAAATATATAAATATATAATATAAATATATATTTATATAATAAATATTTATATAATAATGTTTATATAATAAATGTTTATATAATAGTGTTGCTTTTGGTATTTAATTTATTCATTTTATATATATTTATTATTTATATTATTATATATTATATTTATATTTAAATATATAAATATGTAATGTGTATTTATATTTATATAAATATTTATATTATATATTATATATTATATATATTATTTATATATTTATATATATTTTTATTTATAGTTATTTAAATTTTTTATGTTTATTATTTATTTATATTTATTATATATGTATTTATATATATTTTTTTCATAATTTCTCCCCTCAAAGAGTCCCCCATAAAATACCTTGCAGGGCTGGTTTAGTGGTCACAAACTCCTTTAATTTTTGTTTGGGAAACTTTTTATCTATCCTTGTCTTTTGAATGACAGCCTTGCTGGATAAAGAATTCTTGGCTGCATAGTTATCTGATTCAGCACACTGAAAATATCCTGCTACTCCTTTCTGGCCTTCCAAGTTTCTGTGGATAGGTCTGCTGCAAACCTGATCTGTCATCCCTTGTAGGTTAAGGAATTTTTTTCCCTTGCTGCTTTCATGATTCTCTCCTTGCCTGAATATTTTGTGAATTTGACTATGATATGCCTTGTGGATGGTCAGTTTTTGTTGAATCTAATGGGACTTGTCTGTGCTTCCTGGATTTTGATGTCTGTGCCTTTCCCAGG
Organism: Neofelis nebulosa; assembly: GCF_028018385.1. NCBI lineage: Eukaryota > Metazoa > Chordata > Mammalia > Carnivora > Felidae > Neofelis > Neofelis nebulosa. The sequence goes on from NC_080789.1 coordinate 54,549,972, forward strand.
TTAGGAAAGTTTCCCACTATGATTGCTCACATAACCCTTCAACTCCTATTTCTGTCTCTTCCTCTTCTGGGACCCATATGATTCTGATGTTGTTCCTTTTTAATGAGTCACTGATGTCTCTAATTCTTAAATTGTGCTCTTTTGACTTAATCTCCCTCTTTTTTTTTTGCTTCATTATTCTCCATAAGCTTGTTCTCTATATCAGTGATTTTCTGTTCTGCCTCATCCATTCTTGCCACTGTGGCATCCATTCATGATTGTAGCTCAGTCATAGCATTTTTTATTTTATCCTGACTGGTTTTTACTTCTTTTATCTCCTGTTTTGACTTTTCTTTGAGAACTTTTCATGATGGTGATGTTATTCTCCAGATCAGAAGTAGTCCCTGCCATGCTATTGCTTCTGTCAGCCCTAAAGGGGCTGGGGGGCTATGCATATTTATATTCCCCATATCTGTTAGTTCATGAAACTCAAGAAATGCCTATTAAATGAATAAATGAAGAGCTATATCTAAGGAACTTGAAGTTTCTCCTTTGTCCTTTGATACCTCTATTAGAAGAATGAGTCCCAGAGGACATGATGATTTCATAATTGAAGGGACTTGCATCACCTTTTGGTCTTACGATGTCCTTAAATTTTAATTTATTTTAAAATAATTTATTACTTTGGAAAATATTACAAAGATCTACAATTATGTGTTCAGTATGATTCTACATATGAGTAGATAATGAAATTCTTATAGTTTTGTCCTTTTTAAAAAAAAAACTGATTATTTGTGCTACCAGATTTCTCTCCATGTAGGTACTTGGATGGGAGATTTTCATTGAGAAGCGTGACTAATAACAAAACTTTAGTGGTTGGAAAAGTTGGTTATTTAAGAAGGAGATCCAAGTATGATTGCAATAGTGGTCCTTTCTGTCAATTTCTGTCATTTGATTTTTCTCTATTCAACCCCACGATTTTCTTTCAAAGGTCAGTTCTTTCATCATGTGCAATATGCGGCCTAAAATGCTGGCAATAAAATGGAGAGTGTCAGGCATTTTTTCAAAATTCCAAATGATTGCAATCATTTGTCTTGTGTGTAATCCTGGTGCATCTAGATAGACAGCAATGCCAGAAAGTCAGGTAGGATTTTCATACGTGTTAACAATTTTCCCATTTTTGCTAATTTTTTAGTGATGATAAGCATACTTAAAATGTGTTCATCCTAGAGCTTGCCTTTTATATGAGCATATATTTAAGAGAGTAATATTTTTTAAGATGAATTCTAGGCATATCATTTTTGAATCAGACTTAGATGTTAATAGTGTGTGATAATGTGTTAAAACACTTTTATTTGAACGAGGTTTGGCAGTGACCTATTAAAAACAGGTACTAGCTCACACACTTAAAATTGGTAGGTTATCTATGTTTTTTTTCCTTTCTCATTCTCAAGAAACATTATTGTATTATAGCCTTCATTTAAAAGAGTAGAAGCTATGTGAAATATTTACCCTTTAACCACTTATCCATTTCCAGAAATGTTGCATTTTTGTAGCTGTTTTTGGTGTTGTACTTTGTCTTAAAATGCTTGATCAAAAGAAAAAGACAGTGATCCAGAAAAAAGTATTTTACATGACAGTGCATTGAAATCTTTAAACATCTGATGGTGTCCTCAAAATTAATTTAATTGCTTTATTTATAATTTATTCCTTTCAAAAAGTTATGAGGATTTCTAAAAATACTCTTCTTAGAACCAGTAGGAAGAGCATAGGGTCTATTTATTTGAGATAATCTTTCTTTACAAAATCACAGGCTAGGGCTCTAGACATCATGAGACCACTCTCTCATTCAAAGTGGAAATGAGCTCTGTAATGTCCCTGATAAGTTCATTTACTTTTTATTCAACAAATATTAATTGATTACCTGCAATTAGCCAGATACTCTTCCAGTCATTGTGAACAGAGCAGGGCGCCAGGTAAGTGAAGTCTCTGCCTCACAGAGCTTGCCTCCTAGTGGGAAGATAGGGACTATATACAAAGCACAGTGGCTATAATAACAGGAAGGAATAAATGCTCATGAGAGAAGCAGAGTCAAGGGCTGTGGTCATTTTATACGGGGTAATCAAGGGAATATCTCTTTGATGTGATGACCTTTGTGCAGAGTCCTGTATGTTCCTGTAGGAACAGGCTGTGTGGCTAAATGTATAAAGAACATTACAATCATAGGGGTCAGTAAGTGCAAAGGCCTCAGGGGCATGGTGTGTTTAGAAAGGGATCAATGTCGCCATAGCACAGGGAGCAAGTGGGGAGAATGGTCAGAGAGGTGGCCAGGTGACCACCTTAGAGAGTTCCTTATCACTTCCCAGAGTGATGTCATACATCATGGGCAACACCTGTGTCTCAACGCCCCATAAGGAACATATAGTGTCCATTTAGTCCACAAATATACCTTAGGAAGTGATAAGTATATATATTTTTAGAGTTTATTTATTTTGAGAGAGAGAGAGAGAGAGAGAGAGAGAGAGAGAGAGAGAGAGCGCGAGCGCGTGTGTACATGGGAGGAGCAAGCAAAGAGGGAGAGAGAGAATCCCAGGCAGGCTCGGTGCCCAATGCAGGGGCTCCACACAGGGCTTGGTCTTGTGAACCATGAGATCATGACCTGAGCTGAAATCAAGAGTCAGAGGCTTAACCGACTAAGCCATCCAGGCACCCCAGAAGGTAAGAAATATTATCCTAAGTTTATAGTTGATAGTTTAAGTAATTTGCCTGAATCCAAAGCCCACAAGCAGGGAGTTGTCTGTCTTGGCTTGTAAACAGATATTTAAAAGGTTTATGGGGGAATTACTGTAGAATAGTGACAGACTTTGGGTTGGGAGAAGATATGCTGGCCACCAAATTTGGGGACTTCCATTCGACAATTTCCTTTGGTGAAATATGATGAATAACAGAAGTGACACCGTCTATCTGAGTATGATTTCACTATCACTCCTAGCTGTAGCTTCTGTTAGATTTCAGTTAGTAGTAAGGCAAACATAAAATACTAACATACACACACACACACACACACACACACACACACACACACACACACACACACTAATATAATGCTAATAAGATAAATCTTTTCATTCAATTTCAGTTTCTATGCCTTATAGATATATTTTGTTTCCTATTTGAAGTCTTATATCATGATGGCTTTTTTAGAAATAATTTTTAGCCTAGTATATTTTAGATCTTTAGATAATACTAGATAGTCACATAGCTCATAGGATCTCTCTGGTTTAAAGTATGACAATTTTCTTTTTTCTTTCTTTCTTTTTTTTTTTTACCAGCAGAGGGCGCACTTCACAACTCTCTTTGCCTTTGTCAACAAAAGCACAGATGAATTAGATTTTTTAAACTTTAAAAAATGATAAACTTTCAAATTCTCTGTATATGGTTTATGAAACAAAAACATGAAATAGAAGGAAACTTAGGATCTAGTCAGTCAGTACAGGTAAGATTTTACACTGTTCGAAGTCATCTAAGATTAAAAGTTGTTTTTATAAATCAAGAGAAGAAAAAAATACAATAATAAATGCTGGGTATGAGTCTGAAGAATACTTAAAGAGGGAAAACAGGTTTATTTTTCTGAATAGAGCTATGTATGAAAGTATTGAAATACATATTTTAATAAATAGATGATCTAGGGGTAGATTATCGAAGATGTGCTGTGCAGTTGCTTCTTTTCCAGATATGATTTTTCATTGGCAGGTGTGCATATTAAATCGTTAAATGTGATTTGAACCGCTATGGTTTGCACAGTTTAGGACAGATGACCTGTCTACACCTTATTTTCCTTATTTGTAAAATGCATGTAGTCATGCCTGGCTGAATTACTTATGTGGATTATTGGAAAGAAAGGATGGAGAGAGAGGGAAGCTGCATTGTAGGCCAGCTCTGTGACCTTTGACAAGTTGTTGACCATCTCTGGATGTAGATTATCTAGTTTGAAGTAGATTATCTATGGCCTAGGTATGTGGTCTCTGTAAGAAATTTTATCCTAAAATTTCATGTTAAAACGGCTAGTAAACTGGGGGGTGCCTGGGTGGCTCAGTCAGTTCGACGTCTGACTTCAGCCCAGGTCATGATCTCGCCGTTCAGAGTTTGAGCCCCGTGTCAGCTCTGAGCTGTCAGCACAGAGCCTGGACCCTGCTTCAGATTCTGTGCCTCCCTCTCTCTCTGCCTCTCCCCCACTCTCACACACACACTCTTTCTCTCTCACTTTGTCTCTCAAAAATAAACAAACTTGAAAAAAAATGTGAAAAAATGGCTAGTAAACTGGAAAGTGCTATGTAAATATAACTGAATAATAAAGCAGTATGTACCTATATTATTTATTTATTTATTTATTTGCTTACTGTTGTCTCTGTATTTTAAAATTAAATTATATTGTATGTGAATTTCTGGGAATGTATCTGCATTCTGAAGCCACGGTGATCAATATTTAAGGTCTAAGCAGAAAGAAAGAAAAAAGCAAGTGTTTCATGGAAGCAATATGAACCAAACAAAGGCCCTTAAAAGGCAGCCAGTATGACAGACCATCAAGGAAACATAACCCTTCTTCCCAAGCACCTTCCTTCCCAGTGACAAAGTAATCCTCGGGTTATAAATGCATGAGTTGTGCATTCATTCACTTAATTCACTAACCGAACAATTGTCTTGCTCATCCTGCTTACTCTAAAGACAGTTTACACACTATCACATTTCCCACCAAATTTAGAGACAGTGTTTTGCCCTTTCTCTGCTCATGTCTGAGCAGAGATGCAATGCTCCTTTGTCTTTTACAACATACCTGTTTTCAACTTAAGTAAATTTTTAGGTAACTTTTTGTCTCCGCCACCTTCTAGCTCTTGGTTAGCAATCTCAGAAAGACTTACTTTCCTTCACTTTTTTTCTAGTTCTCCTTATATTTCGTTTAGATGAGTTGAAAAGAAAGTATCTGTGGATTAGAAGTATAAGAGCAGTGCTGGTGATCCACTTGTGACAGCCAAGGGGAAACGCTTGGCTTTGAAGTGAAAATAGACGTGGCAAAGACTCCATTTCTAATAACTTTACCAGGGCCTTGAAGTCCCCTTCAGAATTAACATAAAAGTTTCCAACTTTCTTCTCACTTTCTTTAATTAAATATGGCTGCTCTCAAGTGTTGGTATTCAAGATCAAATAATACTTTTTATTACTTTCTTTGCTTTTCAAAAAAGCTTTATTAAGGTATAATTGGTATGTAAGAAACTGCACATATTTACTGTATTCAGTTTGATGAGTTTGGACAGATGCAGGTACCCACGATACCATTACCACAATCAGGGTAATAGATGCATAAACTCCCAAAGTTACTTTGCGTTTTGCATTTCTGCTTGTTAATTGATATTGAAATGGTTGAATTCACTGTTACCCATTTATAATATGCAGTATTTTAAGTATTTGTAAATTAAATATGCTTTTGTAGACTGACTTCTGGATCTCCAATTAGAACATTTCTTACCTATGGGGGGAAAATGTAGAAATAAACTTTTGGACTATAGCATATGGTCAATTAGGAGATTTTTATTTATTTTTTGAATCCACTTCCTGCAGAAAGAAAGCAAATGAGGAATCTGCAAGTTTATACTGCAGTCTAGTTCTGGTTCTGTTGAAATCCAGCAAGTAACACATAGAGGCATATTTGTGTTTTTTATTTAAAGATTTATTTGGTATAAATGGTATATATACTATGTAGTAGGCATTGCTGTAGGTACTTGGTGGATATAAGTGAATAAGACGGATCAAAACTTTTGACCCTCATGGAGTTTAAATTCTAGTAATGGGGCTGGGCAAGAGAAAGATGATGGGTATAATACATAAACAGATTATATACTATAGTAGACAGTTAAAAGTACAATGGTAAAAAGAAAAATAGAATAGGGTATGGAAAAGTGGGAGTACTAGGCTGGGGGAGGTTTCAGTTTTAAATAAGGTTTCAGGGTAAGCCTCATTCAGAGGCTGAGATTTGAGCAAAACTGAAAGAAGGCAAAGGAGGAAGTCATGTGAATAGATTTAGTTTAAGAGCTTTGTAGGCAGAGGAATTAGTCCATGCAGAGGCCCAGAGGGAGGGGCATGTCAGACAGATTTGAGGAGCAGTGAGGGTTCCAGTAGCTGGCCTACAGTGAGGGAACAGAAGAAGAGTAGGAGGGGGAGTCAGAGGTAAGGGCACAGGTCACAGCTGGGCTTATAAGCCATTGCTTGGACTTGGATTTTACTGTGAATGAGATGGAAACCACTTGAGAGTAGTGAATAGAGGAATGGCATGATTCGATTGACCTTTTTTTAAAGGCTGCTACTGGCTGCTTTATTAAGAATAGACTGACGGTGGATAAGCTGGGGGAACTGTTAGGAGACTAATATGATAACCCAGGTGAAAGATGATGTGGTGAGAGGGAAATGGAATCAAGGATGTATGTGAGGAAGTGATTGTAATGATTTACCATGGAGTTTTGAGTACAGAGGGTGGAGAGATGTCAGATGGATGGAGGACAGTGAAAATTAGTGGGATCAGTGCTCTGCAAGTTCCCAGGAGATTTAAGCTGGAGTGAACTGAGGTACTAGAAGCAATGCACTTGAAGACAGAAAGTGGCCAGGAAGTGGGAGGCTTGAAATTTTGGAGAGTTTGTAGGTAATAAAAAGGTGAAGAATGGGTCTTAGGAGTGAGTGGCTAGGGCAGGGTATAGGACATGATTATTGGAAGAGAGAAATTTGGGAAGAGGCCAGGATGTTGAAGGCCTTTCTATGTATGAATTGAAATAGCCAAATATTAAGATAGGAGTTGTGTTGTAGGAAAGTCGTAGTGAACTAGGAGTTAATATTGTCAAGCAGTGAGTGGGAATGACTCCAGTATCAGTGGATGGCACCAACAGTGATTATATCTGATGAGATTCCAAGCTGGGAAATTTTATAGAGGAGAGTAGTGGGGGTGTAAAGAGCAGGATGTGACTTGGTACAATGAAAACATCACCAGAGAGGGAGGCTGCAATGAGGAGAAAGGAGGACATCTACCTCACTTGTAGGCTCAATTGAGTTGTAGGCTCTCTGTGAGAGAAACCAGCATTTGAGCTGTGAGGGGAGTGGGGTGCTCATGTCATGGAGGAGCCAGGATTTCTGTAAGGGAGAGAGGGTGAAGGCTATAAGTGGGCTACTTTCCCATTGAAAAGAGAAACCAAGACCTGTCTTTTATGATAGAAGTATATGCCTCACAGAAAATTCCTGCTCCTGTTTTTTTCTTTTTTATCCCAAGGAATCAAATCTACAAATATTTACTGAATACCTGCAATGTAAAAAGTACTATAGTCTGTGGTCCATGAAAAATGCAGTGAAACATAAGCCATTGCCAGACAATTACAGTGACCTGCCCCACCATATCATCACCAGTCTCTGAAGATTTTTTCCATGGTCTGGACAAAGGGGTCAATTAATATGGGGTTTTACAGAAGAGGGAGAGGTTGGAGGGTTGAGGGTACTCGGGGGTGGTGATAAAACCATCTGGCTCTATTTTTCTGGTACCACTATTCTGTTTATATCACTAGGGGATCTTTTGATTCCAAGTTTTATTCATATTAAAACCTCTTTTAAACATCATCACTCATGAACAGCTAATTATATCTCTCTAGAGTGTGTTTTGATATTTGCATAGTTTTTAATTTGTTGTAATCATATGTGTTTTTGTTTTACTTTTTACATACAATATGGATCACTATATATTGTGCTGCCTAGGGTATACAAAAGTCCAGAACATTTATTTCCCAGATGAGGGAGCAGGGAGAAGTTTGGCAATCTTTCAAAGCTAGTTGGAGGAAGCAACAGAATCTCAAAGGTTGTATAGGCCAGTGTAAATGCTGTGATGTTCTTTCCCCTGCCTTTTATACTTTCTGTAGAATATTTATGAATTGTAGGGATATCATTGGGAAGAGGGAGCAGAGCAGTGGAGTACAATGATGTTCATTCTGAGGATTTAAATTTACATAAACACTTTTTATCAGTTGTGATATGATTTATAAGTCATCATTCAGATGACCAAAATATATTTCTTAGATATATATGGTCTTCATCCACAATTAAAAAAAAAACTTCAGAGCCGTAAACGTGAAAAGGGTGTCTTATTATTAATGAAGATGACTTTTAGACCCCGCTCAAGGGCAGGAACTTGTTGTCAGGAAGACAGACCATGTGATTTGAGAGTTTGGAACTTTTAGTTCCAACTTCTGACCTCAGGGTAGGGGATAGGGGCTGGAGGTTGAATAAAAACAATGGCCAGTGATTTATGGCCATGTCAGTCATGGCTATGTAATGAAGCCTCTGTAAAAAACCCAAGAAACTAGCTTTTTGGTCTTCCTCTTCTTCTTTTTCTTTCTTCTTCTTTTTTCTTCTTCAAGACTTTCCATGCTTAGGGAATCAAAGCACTTCTTTGTGCCACTGGACTAGGCCCCAACTTCCATGAGGACAGAAGCTCCTTTGTTCAGGATCTCATCCAATGTACTCTTCATCTGGCTGTTGATTTGTATCCTTGATCATATCCTTTAATTAGCTGGCAAATGTAAGTAAATGTCCCTGAGTTCTGTGAGTCCGTTTAGCAAACTAACCAAACCTAAAAAGATCACTGCAACCTCCAATTCATAGCCAGCCAGTCAGAAGCATAGTTAACCAGGACTGAGATTTATGAATGGCATCTGAAGTGGAGGATGGAGGGCGGTGTTTTAAGGCTGAACCCCTAACCTGTGGAATGTGAGGCTGTCTCTGGGTGGGCAGTATCAGGATTGAGTTGAATTCTTATACCTTGCTGGTGTCTGAGAATTGCGAGGTGTCGTGTGTGGCGGGGAAAACTTCTCCTCCCCACATTAAAATTGGGTGTTGGAATCCTGAAAGATCAGGTACTTCAGAGGTCCCTCCCGTGTCCTTCCCCCAAAGGTAATCACTATTTCTGACTTCTGTTATTATAGATTCACTCTTCCTGATTTTGTCCTTTATATAAATTGAATCATAGAGTATGAATCTATTTGGGGGTGGTTTCCTTTGTTTCACATGATGCTTGTGAGAGTCACCATTAAAAAAATTAATATTTGTTTATTTTTGAGATAGAGACAGAGCATGAGTGGAGGAGGGGTAGAGAGAGAAAGACACAGAATCTGAAGCAGGCTCCAGGCTCTGAACTGTCAGCACAGAGCCAGACGTGGGGCTTGAACTTATGAGCCGTGAGATCATGACCTGAGCTGAAGTTGATCGCTCAACCAACTGAGCCGCTCAGGAGCCCCGAGAGTCACCATTTTTATCATCAGAGGGGGTAGTTTATTTTCACTGCCGTGCAGCATTCCATGATGTGAATATATCTTAATTTATTCTGTACTGAAAGAACATTTAGATTGTTTCATTTTGGGGATATTCCATGTTTTACTGCTTTGAACATCTTTGTACACTTTTTTGAGTACACATATTTATGCATATCTGCTGAATATGTACCAACAGTGGAGTTGCTGTATGTGTAGGGAATGTGTATATTCAGTTTTGTAAATACTACCAAACGTTTTGATAAAGTGATTGTACCAATTTTAACTCCCTCCTATAATGGATGCGATTTCCATGTACTCCACATTCTTGCCAACACTTGTTATAGAATCTAGTTCAGAACTACCATGGCCTTATTGAGGTATTGACCTTCTATATATAGGAAATTATAGTAAATGGTGCATGGAATGAAAAAGCAATGTATGATGTACTTTCTGTCTTTGAGTTTCCCCTAATGTAGTTGGATAGGTAATACCTGTGAAGAAACCAAAGGATAACATAGTTTATAATAAGATAATGAATTACAGGATTAAACTAGTAACAGCTATATTTATCCATTAATTGTGACTTTGTTTCGGTTCATAATTTTGGTTTTCTTTTTAAAAAGTACAAGCTAGGAGTGCCTGGGTGCCTCAGTTGGTTGAGCATCGACTCTTGATTTCAGCTCAGGCCATGATCCCTGGATCATGGGATCGAGCCCCATGTTGGGCTGTGTGCTGAGTGTGGAGCCTGCTTAAGATTTTCCCTCTCCCTCTGCCTCTCTCTCTCCCTCTCTCTCTCTCCCCCACCCTCCCTCCCTCTGCTCCTCTCCCCTGCTCATGCTCTCTCTCTCTCAAAAATAAAAAAAGAAAAAGTATAAGCAATAGGAAATAACAGTAATCTTAGTGGAAAAATAAATAATTTGGCTCATCCAAACATTTGATCAAATTTATTTTGGTATCTCTAAAAAATATTATTTTTTTGTTTATAAGATTTTTTCTTTATAAATATATGAAAATTTCTGGGAAATATCTCCTCTATTGGAATATAGATGTAGGGGTGCCTGGTTGGCTCAGTTGGTTAAGAGTCTGACTGATGATTTCAGCTCAGGTCATGATCTCAGGGTTGTGAGATGGAGCCCAGGCATCTGGTTCCATGCTGACTGTGGAGCCTGCTTAAGATTCTTTCTCTCCTGCTTTCTCTGCCCCTCCCTAGCTTGCTCACTCTCTAAAATAAAGTAAAATAATAAAAGAAAATAGGTGTAAGAACTATTTATGTTGGCCAAGATCCTATCTCTTTCCATAATCTCACAGGTTTGGGAAAGTCTTTTCGCATCATTTCTGAGATATGTCCCCCAGGCCACCTCTCTGCCTTTCTGGTGAACAGAACTCACTCGTTAGATAGCTACATTTGCAAAATTTTTCTTTGTATTTATTAAAATCCTTTGTTCCAGGGACTGTGCTAAATGTTGACATACATTAGTTCATTTAATCATCTCAATAGTTCTGGGATATAGATGTTAGTATTAGCCTCACTATAGATAAGGAAACAGGTACAAGGTGTTTAAATAACTTGCTTGAGAATTTCACGGCATTCTCTATGGAATTCTATCAATTAGCATGGAACTTGCCACATGAATGGCCTGTTGAATGATTTACCTTTAATGGATGATTGAATGGTCTGATCTTCACTTTCATGGAGCTACATCCACATATCACCTCCATACTTCACCTACTTATGTGATCCTACCAAGACATTTAAGCTCTGTATCCTTTATCTTCTTTAGCAAATTCAGATACTAAATTTGATGAGTCTTCTTGGTGGATTTTATGAGGTTAAATTTGGGTACTACAAAATGACAGCCATTATTTACAACAAATTCAGCTATTGAGGCTATTGATAAATTGGGAATATCTGAGAAGGTTCTTGAGATGAGAGTCCTGAGGTCACTTTTGAAGAAGGGGACTAGCTTTAGTTCAATAGTAATTTGAATTTGTCATTCAGTTAAGTTGGAGGACAAAATCCCCTGGAATTAAATGGAATTGGTTCCTTTCCTATTAAGATCCTCTTATGGCAAGGATCTTTTTCAGTCTTCAATAAGATCTCTAGAAGAAGAAGTAAGGAAGTATAATATTTGAAACTAGATTTTGTTCATGCAGCTCAGTAAAAGCCGGCTTCTTTGACATGATGCTCTGGTATTATTACAGAACAGGTTAGTACTTGAGTGCTACAAGTAGGAGAAATTTTTCAGGTTATGAGAATCAGCCTATGATATGGGAGGTGAATCTCTCACAGTTGTAGATGAGATGAGGATTAGAGAACATCATTTGCATCTTCCCTGGTGGCAGTAGAATTAGCTATTGAGGAGAGATGCTTATTCCCAGCCCTTTCCTCATTTTTCTTCAATTACATCCTTTAGGTGCTGGTTCTGATTTTGTTTTTTTTCTAAACTAAGGTACCATCTGCACAATACAATAGGAGGTAGTATGTGTAGTGGTTAAGAGGACAGAGCCAGACTGCTGGGGTTTGAATTCTGGCTTCCAGCTGTGAGGCCTTGGTCCAGATATTTAACTTCTTGGGAGCTATTTGTGTAATGGGGCAAATAATAGTACATGCCTAATGTAGCTGTGAGGATTAAATGCTTTTATACATGTAAAACACTTAGAACAGTGTTTTGTATGTACTAAGTACTATGTAAGTGTTGGCCGTTAATATATGAAGTTTTTAAGAGGAAAAAAAATACCTATCTGTGTCATAAAAAGTACTGTTTGCATCTTTATATCTAGATTCAATCTTTTTTATGACTGAGGTGTAATTGACATATAGCATTGTGTTAGTTGCAGGTGTACAACATAATTGATTATGTATTCCAAAATGATCACTATAGTAGGTCTAGGTAATCTCCATCACCACACTTAATTACAAAATTTTTTTTTCTTATGATAAAAACTTGTAAGATTTACTCTTTGCAATTTTCAAATATGCCATACAGTATGGTTAACTATAGTCACCATGCTTCACATTATATCCTCAGGACTTACTCATTAAGTTTGTACCTTTTAGAGTGCTGTCTTTTTAGAGATGTGAGCAAGAAAGGCAGATGAAGTAAATGAACAAGCAAAAGGTGTTTTTAAATGAAGTTTTCTGGAAATATCTTTAAAATGTTATGCTAAATTACATTTATTAAGAAATTTATAGATCTGAAATCTTATCATGTCCTTTGAAACCTAGATTTCCCCTCATACTGATATTCTGAGTGACAGGAATGGGCAATTATGCTTCTAAGGGAAATTGTCACTCCTCTTGTACTTGTGCTATTTTATCCGTTAAATTCCTTTTAATTTTTTAATCTTTAGCACAGTGAACCTAAGATTTTCTTTTCCCTTCTGACATGGATAATTTGCACCTGACTGTGATTTCCTGTAGATTGTGACAATGGGGTTGATCTAAGTTTTCTCCTTAAAAGACGTGCTTAAAAATCAAATTTTGCTTTGCTTTGTAACCAATATGAACACTATATAATATTCCAGATCAGCTTTATACTTTTATTAAGAATTAATTTAAAATTTTTGGTTAAACATGAATAGCTTTCTGTCAGAATATTCATTTGCAAGAAAAACAATGCTTGAGCAGAACAAACGTCTTTACTTTTATTTAATTTTAACATTTATTTATTTATTTTGAGAGACAGTGCATACATGTGTGCATGCAAGCAGGGGAGGGGCAGAGAGAGGGAGAGACAAAATGCCAAGCAGGCTCTGTGCTGTCAGGGCAGAGCAGAGCCCGCCGTAGGGCTTGATCTCAAGAATTGTGAAATCATGATCTGAGCAGAAATCAAGAGATGAATGCTTGGGGCGCCTGGGTGGCTCAGTAGGGTAAGCGGCTCACTTAGGCTCAGGTCATGATCTCATGGTTCATGAGCTTGAGCCCTGTGTTGGGCTCTGTGCTGACAGCTCAGAGTCTGGAGCCTGCTTTGGATTCTGTCTCCCTCTCTTTCTGACTCTCTGTCTCTCTCTCTTAAAAAAAAAAAAAAAAGAGTTGGACCATCTGAGCCACTGAAGCACCCCTCCCCCCCTTTTTTTAGATGCTTAAGTCGTTTGAATGCTTTCTCCCTCCCTCCATGGTGATCTGCTCTCACATCCCCCCCTGGACCACTGTTAAAGCTTTCTGAGTGGGCCCCTGCTTCCACCTCTGCCTCCCATAGTGTCACCACCCAGCAGTTTGCATAATCTTATAGAAATGTAAATGCAATCACACCATTCCCCTTTTTACAGTTGTCCACTGGAGAAATGCTTTCAGAATAAAATTTAACTTCTGTCCCTTGGCCTTCAAAAGCCACCCTGCCTCCTTTCCTGTCCTTCTCCTGCATACTTCAATTCCAGCTGTATTGCCTTCTTGGTCTTCCTTGAACATAACAAATTCATTTCTAACTGCAGGTCTTTGTCGTTACTGTTCCCTTAACCTGGGAGGATTTCCTCCCAATAATCATTCAGATTTCTGCTCATATACACTTTTCCAGAGATTCCTTCTCTGGTCACAGCCTCTAAAAAAAAAAAAAAAACAAAAACAACCGCCCCCCCTTTTTTTATAAAGCTTATCACTATCTACCATATTATATATTTACTTGTTGGTTGTTTCTTGCTACTAGAATAAAACCTCTAGAGAATGTGGATTTTGTTATGTCCACTGCTGTATTTTCAGAACCTAGAAGAAAACCTGATTTATAGTGGAAATGGATATTTGGTGTGAGAATGAGTGAATTGTTGAATGAATTATTTTGGCAAATATGTAGTCCTATAAGCATAATTTATGGTTGTCCTATCTGATTGACATTATGCTATGGTATGAATTCAGAATATTTAGGTCCTCTTGGTAAGACAATGAGAATAGAGAAATAGACTTTGCAGATTGCCTGAAACAGAGATCCAAATAGATACTGAGACAAGGCTTTCAATAGGTAGTTTATTTGGGGAAGTGATCCCAGGACACAGAAGTGGAGCATTTGGAAGAAAGAGAGGGAAGGAGTAATAGCCTGTTCAAGGTACATTTTTGAGCTGTTTACTGCTACGGGCAGCTATGACTCAGTCCCACTGTGCAGACTTAGAGGAGTGGTATAATTACACCTGAGACACAGAAGAGTGGAGTATTTATGGATTAGCTCTGATGTGGTTGAGGGTTGTACCTGTTGTCAGTGCCCACCTCCTCCAGGTTTGCACATATGTTGGAATGGCTGAGTGGTTCTGTAATGTCCCACAAGGCTCCTGTGTAAGACTCGGTAGAAAGTAGGAGTGAGGGGTTGTTTAGTTAAACCTGCACACAGCTGGTTGCTGAAATGCCAGCTGGGGTAAAAAGGGATGGTGGAGCATAGTAGATGAATCATGAGAGGTTTCTGATACAGTGACCTTCACTGTTCACCTCTTCATCATCTTAATATGGATTAAATGGGTTCTTCAAACTTCTTAAGGGAAGAGTTGAGGCATTTTTCTTTTTGGTCACTTCCAGTAACTTCATGGTTTGCAGTAGGTATTGAAGAAGTACTTCTTTCCTTGTTGACTGCCTTATTAACATTAGTCCATATTCATTTACTTTTAGTACCATAAAATGAAACAAAATATAGGCGAGTGTACATCTGTTATCTATGAAATTAAAAAATCAATCAACCCATGGATTAATCAAATGTTCTTTTTTTTCTGTATTGGGACATGGTTCATATACTGTAAACTTCACCCATTTCACATGTACAGTTTAATGATTTTTGTATATTTGAAGAGTTGTGCAGTCATCACCACAATCCAGCTTAGGGCATTTTTATCACCCCAGAAGAAATCCCACGCTTCTTAACATCCACCCTCTTTTCCTCTCATCTACCTGAAGCCTTAAGCAACTACTCATCTACTTTCTGTTTCTACTGATATACCCATTCTGGATATTTCAGATAGATAGAATCATATAATATATAATTACATGTAATCTTAAATCTTGGACATATTTATTGATATTCAACATATATTTCCTGAGTACTTTCTGTGAGCCAGGCACTATTCTGGGTATGGGGCGAGGGGGGCATGATGTTAAAAGAGGCAGACCTGGTCCAGTCTATATTCTAGTAGAAGAGATAGAAACAAAACAAGCCTAAAAAACACATAGAATAATTACTGTGATAAATTTTATGATGAGAGCATAGGACACAAATAGAGAAAACTGACAATGGAAGAGACCCTCTGAATTGTGAGTTCATGAGAAAAATCTCCCTAGGCTGGTGACATTTATGCTGAACTTGAAGGAACTAGTGATATGAAGGTGGGAGAAGGGTGTTTTCTCAGGAGGGAACAGTATGTGTAAAGTCTCTAATATGGGAAAACTTAGCTTATTTGCAGAACTGAAGGGAGACCATTGTGGCTGTAGCATAGTGAACACAGGGATGGAGATTATTCAAGTCCATGTGGGGTGGAGACAGGGGAAGGTAACATGATGCAGGCCTTGGAGATCATTATATGAGGTTCGATTTTGTTCTCGGTGTTTGGGAAGCCTCTGAGGGTGTTTCACAGGACAGTGAACTGATTGATGTTTAATGTGGTGACTCTTGTGTGGCTCATGCAAAAGACATGAGGCAGAGACCAGGTAGGAGGCTATTACGGTAGACTAGGCTAGCAAGGATGATGGCCTGGAAAGGGCTCATTTCAATGGAGATGCAGAGAAGTGAATATGTTCAACATACAATGTAGAACCTAGAGAAAGAGCTGGCCCAGGCCCAAGCCCTAACCATATGTAGAAGTAAGAGATGGAGAAGGAGACAGGGAGACTGAGAAAAATCTCTAGGCAAATAGAGAGAAAGCTGGGTGTGTAATGTATGGAAACGGAGGAGGATGTCAAAAAAGATGGGGACAAAGGAGAATGCATTAAGTTTGACAAGATCAAGTTTATTGGTGACTTTAGCCAGAACAATACTGATGAAAAGATGGATGGAAATTCACTTAGACTGGACTGAAATGGGATGTGCATGAAAAGATAGAGGAAGTGTGTGGAGACTTGGAGGAGGAGCAGAGAAGCAAGCGGAGTGATAAGTGAATTAGGTGAGGTGTTTTACTCCCCTCCAGTTGGGATGTATTGAAACATATTTGATTGGTAGAATTACTCAGGAGAAGGTGAGAGACTGGGAGACTGAAGTTGTGGGAGAGAGGTCTGGAGAAGGCAAGATGGGATCCTGAGCGTGACTGGAGACATTGGTCTTTAATAAAAATAATGGCATTTTCCCCGTTGTAATCAGAGGAAAGAGGAAAAAGCAGGCACAGACAGCTTTGTCTGTTTGAGGTTGTGCTGCTGATAGAGTGCCACTTTGGTGACTTTCTCCACAGTGGAGGTGTACAGACTGAAAAATGGTGAGAATGTTGACCTTAGAGAGAGAGAGGGGGAGGGTGCGCGGTGCAGGTAAACTTACCTGGGCAAGGGCACAGAGCGCAGAGGGGACTCCAGCTTTTTGGCCTGAAGTGTTTCTTACAAAATTGTGGGCTGTCAGCCTGTAGAGAGTGGGGTCTGGTTGTAGGAAGTGTTCAGTATCACACTAAGAAGTCGAAACTCCACTCTAGGTAGTAGAGAGCTGTTTGTGCAGGGTATCATAGGGGAGGGAGTGATGCGAGGGAAGTGGTGTTTAAGAAAATGAGGGCTGCCTGCATGGCTCAGTCAGTTGTGTATGACTCTTGATTTTGGCTCAGGTCATGATCTCACGGTTCATGGGTTCAAGCCCTGCGAGTGTTTGAGACTGTCAGCCCAAAGCCTACTTGGGATTCTTTCTCTCTTCTCTCTGCCCCTCTCCCACATATGCTCTCTCTCTCTCTCTGAAAATAAATAAAAATTAAAAAAATAAAGGTGAATCTCTCACTGCCTTCAGTGTAAATAGCGAACAGAATGGAAAGACTCAAGAGGCAAATAAACATCCTGTTAACACACACACTTTAGTGTCTGTGTTAGAAAATTAGTTACAATCTATTTCAGTATCTGTATCTAACAGTGACCAGTTGCAGAATATCCTCAGTTTACAAATGGGGAAACTGAGGGTTAACAAGACGGCAAAAGGGATGCCTGTGTGGCTCAGTTGGTTAAGCATCTAACTTTGGTCATGGTCTCATGGTTTGTGAGTTCAAGCCCCATACCAGGCTCAAAGCTGTCAGCAGAGCCTGGCTCGGATCCTCTGTCTCCCACTCTCTCTCTTCCCCTTCCCCGCTCATGTTTTCACTCTTTCAAAATAAATAAACTTAAAAAAAAAACAAGATAACAAAGGAAAATACCGATCTATGAGACTTTCATTAGAGTGAGCAAATGGGCATCTACTCTCTGTGCCCTTATGTTCAATGATAGGAATATTTGAATAGCAACAATGAATTGTGTTGCTTCTGACAGATAACTTGTATTCTTTTACATATTGTGTGTATATTCAGGTTAATTCATCATTTAACACTTGTTAGAAACAGTCACCAAAAGAAACAAACAAACAAACAAACAAAACAGTTCCCAAAAAGAAAGAAAAAAAGAAAGAAAAAAAGAAAGAAAAAAAGAATGAAACACACACAATGACCAATGTATGAGGTGGAAAGACATTTTAACAAAGTAGGTTCCAAACTAAAGACCTGAATTGTATTTGTTTGGACAGATAAGACTAACACAGACCTACAATTTAGAAAATTATAGAAAGGCTTGCATATTTGAGAGCACTGTAGTACTTCACAAACTTTAAGTGCTTTAATCCTGAAAATGGAGACACTGATATAAATTGGAATGGTTCATATGAATGAATGGAAATTATGAAGAGAAGTATCGATTTGTAATATATGGGAGATTTGGAGTTGGAAGAGGGCATTCCAGATACATAAGACTACCAGTTTAAAGAATAGAAATAATTGTGCAATATTTAGTATGTAGAGGAGCCTAGTGAAAAGACCACAGAGTTGAAACCTCAGTGCCACCACTTTCCAGCTGTGTGATCTGGGATATGAAATACAACCTTCCCATGATTCAGCTTCCTTATCTATGTAACAGGGATAATAAGTTTTTGTGAAGGTTTCACATAGGGTAGGCGTGGGGCTTGGCATTCAATGTGGAGGAGCTACTATTTATGGAACAATATATATATACATATATATATATGTATATGTATATATATATATATATATATATATATATATATATATATGAAGATTCATCATTGAGTCTCTTCAATGAATATATGAATTGTTGTAGTTTAGGGGCACATCAGTTTATAAAACACCCAAGTTGCCACTTTCATGGAGCTTATATTCTTGTGAAGGGATGTGTGTTGGAAGAAAAGGAAGAGCAGTGTGGGTGAAGCAGAAAAAGGTGGTTGAGAAGGTGGTGAGGTGGGATGGTTGAGGTCAGAGAAAGCCAAGTCCTACAGGGCTTTGGTGAAGGCATCACAGGAGGCTGTGGTGAAGATACTTGGTTTAAGTGCATGAAATGGGAAAGCAGTGAGATATTTTGAGGGGAGCTGTGACAGTTTGACTTACGTTAAAGGATCACTCTCGCTTCTGGGTAGGAACAGACTATAGGAATACAAGAGCAAAAGTGTGGAGGCTCCTATAAGAAGTGCAGATTGAGAGGCAAAGAGGCCTTTGGGTTGGGTAGCAGTGGAAGCTGTGAGAGCTGGTTGGATATTGTATATATTTCCAGAAAGGAGTTGAAAGGATTTGCCGATAAATTGAATGTAGAGTGTGAGACAGAGTAATCAAGGAAGATTTCTTCTGAATGGAGTCTTCATTTACAAAGATTAGGGAGATGGGAATATTAGCAACTATGGGAGGAATAACATATGAAAATATGGGAATGACATATGGGAACAACATATGGGAGTTCAGGACGTACTAACTTTGAGAGGTTTTAGTTTTACAAATGGAATGAACTAATAGAGGTTGGATGTGTGTCTGGACTTCAGAGAATAGGAAGGACCTGAAAATTTAAATTTGAGAGAAATCTACACTTAGATAATTTTTTAAAGCCATATGACTGGTTGATAGGAACGAGAGAGTTAGTGTCCCTCTGAAGGTCTGAAGATGGAGTCCTGGGTTGTATGAATGCTTAGAGGTCAGAGAGGTGAGAAGGAACCAGCAAAGACTGAAAGGTGATGGAGAAGAATTGAAAGAACAGTCTTCTGGAGGCCAAAACGAAGGAAGTGTTTCAAAAAACAGGAGGTGACCAGTAAAATCAACTTTTGACAAGTAGATGAGAAAGAGAATCCCTGAGAAAAATGACAGTTGGGTTTTACAATGTTTAGGTTATTAGCGACATTGACAAGAGCTGTTCTAGGGAGAAGAGCAGGGAATAAAACCAAATTAGAATAGGTTCAAGAGAGAATGCTACAGGAAATCCAGACAGCAAGTACAGATAATTCTTTCAAGAAGTTTTGTTGTAAAAGGGAACAAAGAAAATAAAGAAGATCAACAGAGGTTTGTTTTTTAAGATGGAGGATACAATTTTTATTTATGTTAATGGCAAAGAGCCAATAGAAGGAGAAGTTGATGTCATTGAACTGTAGAATTCATGTTAGAATTTGTGAGAAATGTTTGGATCATGGATAATACAGAGCTTTGAAAGCCAGTGAATAACCTTAAACTCCATATGGTAGGAACATGAAGATTTTGTAGATATTTGAATAGAGAAATTACATAAAAACCTAAATATGTGCCCATAGTTAAATTCATTGATTTTTAAGCATCATTACTTCTGATAACACCCCCTTAAAAATAAAAGATGGTAAAGTCCCAGCAGGATAAACATCTCATCTTTAGGTGGACTTAAAACATGCTGTACAACATATACTTTAGTACTTTAGCCCAGGTGGATACTATAATTGACCACATTTTATAGATGAGGAAACCGAGGCACAAAGATTAAGCAACTTTTCCTAGACAACAGCTATAAGTAGTAGAGCTAATAGTAGGCCAACAATCTGGTTCCAGAATACAGCATAAAGCACCATGTTTGATGTGTCTTTCTCCATGTAGTGTGTTTAAACTGTAAATTTCTTTTGGCCCCATTTATAGTTATTTCATCAGAATCTAAAAAAAGTTTGCTCTTTCCTTCACCTAAATATTCTGCCTCTCTTTTTCCTGTTCTACAAATTATATCTGCTTTGTTATGGCTCACATGTATTATGATACGTATATCACTGTGCATAATTTACATACCATGTATACACAGCTTCTGTTCATATACATATACACCCCTTGAGGTGGTGGTCAGACACAGATTCAAGCAAATAAGAATGTTTTTAATAATGGTCACTTCATAATTACATAGTGCTTTATTGTTTCCTAAAAACTACCACATAAACATGTCTACTTAATTATCATTGCAACCCTGTGGTTAGAATAGATATAAATATTGCCTTTAAACAGATGAAAAATCAGAGGCTGATGGAAACTGGCACAGTGCTTAGCTTAGAGTAGACACTTAATAAATAGTTGAATAAAAGAGTAAATGAACAAATGGTCTAGAGTCATAGTCACAGAGCTTGGAAGAACAGAGCAGTAATAGAAAGCTGGGACTCCTGACTACTAAGCCAGGGCTTTTTCATTATACTGCAGTTGTCTTGAAATTTTTTAATCATTATTTTAAAATAGAATCCTTTGGCTTCCAGGTACTAGCAGTTAAAATATAATCAAAGTGGTGAGATGGGATTCTTTACTAGCCGCCTCTCACATTCCAAGCTGGTTTTCAATTGAGACTTGTAGTGATGCTGCAGGTAGCAGACATTTCTTTGGGTCAATATCCAATTAATGTCTCAGCAGATTGCTAATGGAGACTGGATTGTAGGGAGTGCTATTTTGGAGGTGAAATGGGTGAAGGAAAGACGATTCCCAATTACCTAAATCATTAAAATATTGAGGGTGATGATTTACACATCTAGGGTGTGTTAGTTGTGTGAGTTGGGCACACTCCAGCTTGAGTAATTGATAGCTTTCCCTCTGTGCATACCTCTCTCCATTTATTGTAACAGGCTATGAGGGCAATAAGCTTTCTGGCATCCTATTTGGAGCACTTCTGCAGATTTGCTTCACATGATTAGATCTGCCAGATGCCACACTTCAAGTACATCTATTCTGGGGGTGGGTAAAGACGTGTGGCTTCTCACATCCATCTTCTGACACAAGCTGTGAGTTGGCTCTGGCTTCTTCTTTCTGAGAAGATGGGCAGTAGTGCTGTCTGGATGAGGAAGGCAGGTGGTGTTTACATGAGGTGGTGCTGAGGGGCTTGGGAAAGAGTTAGTGGGGAGCACTATTTTTACACTCTTGGTTAGACAGGAGTGATTTCACATAGCCAAGGCACTGTTGGAATGTGATGGGCATTTGTCAAAATCAGTTGTCATGTACAGTTGTCAAAGTTGTGCTCCGTGGGGAAAAAGCTAATGGGAAGATCCAGGTTTTCAGTGTGTCTTAGACATGAGCCTTTTTTTTTGGGGGGGGGGGCAGGGATAGCTGTTTATTTTTGTATGGTGTACATTGTTACTGTCATCCTCTACAGATTTCCAGGCACTCTTCCACATTTGATGAGAAGACACATGCAACTATACTTTCAGGTTCCATGCTGTTGCACAAAACCACTGAGCACAGACCTGAGACCCCTGTTACAGCTAGCTCATCTTGTGGGGGGAGCCTCAACATGCAGTGCTACTTTAAACTTGTCATCTTAGGGGTACCTGGGTGGCTCAGTTGGTTATGTGCCCAACTTCTGCTCACATCATGATCTCACAGTTGCTGAGTTCAGGCCCTATGTCGGGCTCTGTGCTGACAACTCAGAGTCTGGAGCCTGCTTCAGATTACCTGTCTCCCTCTCTCTCTCTGCCTCTCCCCACTTGTACTCTGTCTCTTTCTGTGTCTCAAAAATAAATAAAAGGTTAAAAAAATAAATTTGTCATCTTAAGGAACACACCAATATAGAACAGTATTAGCTAATAGCATCCTTAACAATTTTTTTTTTTGCTTAAAAGCATCTGTATTATGTACTATGTAAGAATAGTTTGAACAGCTGAAAATATATTCATTTTTAAGAAAAATATTCGTCCTTTTCATAGACACCTCTGTATCTGCCTATATTGAGGTGGGTTTGTTTCCATTGAAATAAGGATGAACGTTATATTCCTAAGTGTCAAAATAAAATGTCTATTCTGCTTGTCTGGCATCAATTAAAAAATGTAGACTCCCACCTCCTGCAGCACTCAGCAGGGAGCTCAGGCTTGCATGGGCAGCCTCCTGCTGAAGCATGTTTAAAACAGTATTTGGAGAAACATTTCAGTTCAAAAGACACACTAACTATTCCATAAAAACTGAATACTCTCTGAACTCTATTGCTGGGGCCAAATCATATCACCAGAATACAACATATCTTAGCTACAACCTTAGTTTTCTGATAGAATGTATTTGTTGAGTACTTTTTAAAAGTTTTTTTTTGAGTTTGACTTATTGAGAACAGTTAAAGTTATGTTCATGACTTTGATCAGAGGCCAAGTTAAGAAACAGCTATTTGAAGAGTATTTCTTAACATTGTAGTGCACAGAGTGGGTGCTTTCAGTAAACAGTTGAATTCATGAATGAATTGAAGACCTTATGTATTCTGCTTCTTAAGGTCCCCTTCCCCCAGGAAGTATCATGTAGAAAACACGTCCAAGGGTTTAGTACCAGCATAGTTTGTCTTTTTTTTCTCCCCCAGAGTTTATCTTTCTATATGTATTCGCATCTTTTGATTTCATTACTTCCTAAATGGTTTCAAATCCATTTTAATTTTTAACTCCAATATTTATATGTTTTAAAATTATTACAGAAATTCTCCAGGCTCTTTCTTGGAACATTTTAGAATATCTGTAGTATATTTCATTATCTGCTGCTTGAAATGCTTCAAGTCCTTTTGGGGCATGAGGTGGACATATATGAAACATGAAAAAGAAAGCAGCAACAAAATAATAAAGAGCCCCAAAAGTGTTGTTTGAGAAGAAAGGGCTCCTCTCATTGAGGACGAAAGCTTAGTTCAGCCTGGAGCTCAGGGCCATGGTGGCATCCCCATACACACCCCCCCAAAGCTTAGGACATCCCTTCAACCTGGCCATAACCCACTGCATTTATCAGAAGCACCAACTCCTCCACCATGGGAGAATACTAATTAAAAGAAGGGTTTCATTGTGGTGATGATTTATAATCTTTGATTTATTTGATGTGATTTAAGCCTTAGGGAAGTTTATTGATTTTAATTTGCTTCAGCAAACATTTGTTGAGAGCCTCGATTAAGTTGAGCACTTTACAAGAACGGTAGGTCTTCCTCTTGAGCTTTCTGAGTACACTGTGTTTTGGGGTAACATTTCTGAGTCTGTTCACTTCTACAACAGAGATTCCTCCTTATATGTAACACTGTTATTTTATTTACGGATTTTGATAATTCACTTTAGGTGGCAGAACAATATGAATAATTCAAGTGCTTTTAGATTGGGCTATTTTGGGTTCAGGTGTTATTGTATTATCAGAGAAGTACAACTTTCAATAGGGCAACTGTCATTCAGGAAGGGTGCAGACTTTCTTGGGCTCTGTGGTTTAGTACCTTGCAGGGGATAATATTTCTGGCCTATTTCTAACAGAGGTAATCTGCATTCTGAACAAAGCAAAATATAAATTGCACATGATACCCAAGCTATGCAATAATGGCACACATACCCAGAGAGAAGTACATTAGCATATTTGTTCAGTGATGAGTTGAGCAGAACCATTTACTTCTTTGTCCTGGACCTTGATGGATTATTGGTTTGAAAAGAAGGCAGAGATCTATAGATATAGTCCTCATTCTAAAAAAAAAAAATTAGTGGCACAATTGCTTTCCCCTTATTGCTTTTATAATTCAGCTACATGTAAAGAGGAAACTGCAGAGAAGTGCATTATAATTTATGAGTTGTGGAGTCTGCTGCACCAAGATTCTTAAAACCAGAATGCAAACTTGTTTTCTTTGAATTTCAAAAAGAAAAAAAAAGTATTTTCTCTTCTCACTTTCAAAATAGATGCTTAAAAATTATAGCAAAATTATGACTTTAATGACTTTTCTTATGTTTGGAGGCGGGAACGCAGCCACATAATAGGAGTTTCTGAAAGAAAATAGTATGTCTGTTCTGTTCAAAAGAATTCCCCAGTTACTTTCTTGGAGCTTTTTCTTGACCAAGAGAATCTCTGTGTAGCAGATACTATCTCCACTGGTGAAGAATGCGAGCCTCTGACCTAAATGATCTGCTTGTCTTCTCCCTGGTTTTGCTTCTTTCAAGATGTGTTTATATGATGTCATGTTTTATGTAATTATTAAAATTTAAATGATTTTAGTTTTCAAACATATAAAAGAAAGTTGGTATGCTTTTGACGCTTCTACATCTATAAATATATTTCTTCGGATTAAAAAGAAATGTTTTTTGAGTCTCTTGTATACCCTGTGATCCTAGAAGTCTGAGAGCAATAGCTGTGGAAAGGAAGAAAGTGAACATTACCAACACATGGTTGTTTTACCAGAGAGCTCTTTTCCTGGAAGGACTCCATTTGATTTTTGCTTGAATGAAAACCATATGCTGAAGATCTGATTGCATTTGTGATTTCATTACTATTGACCATCCATATACACACACACTTCTTAAATACTACGTAAGAACACCTTTTATTTTTATTTGATATAATTAACTCTGTTAGGATGGTAGGGTTTTACCATTGAAGAGGTTTAAGTGACTTTTTTCCCCCAGATCTCATGACCAATATGTGATAGACCTTTTGTAGAGCTTAGATCATTTGACTTGGGTCTTGTCACTTTTCACTTAGGAAATATGCTGAACATGATACAAAAGATGGTGTGGCATAGGACCCCTTTGTGTGTACTATTTATTCAGTGGTCGCCAGGGGAAGCTATTAGATGCCATGAGAAAAATGATATCCCAGAGTGATGGATGCAGGCTAAGTTAGGTGAGAAGTCTTGATAATATGTTGAATGGTCCAGTGCTGTGATTACCAGTGTATGCCCCACTCAAAAACAAACAGAACCAAGAAGTGCGCAGACTTGTATCTTGCATCTAAATACAGCAATCAAAAACATATTTTGTATATAATAACTTGAATTTTTAAGCTGAAAATGAAAAAAGAATTCTTTTGGTTGTTCCTAAAAATCATAATTCAGTGGAAATAAGTGCAATTGGTTTCTTTGCCCACATTCAAAAACAGAAGCAACAAAGAGAAAGAGAAACATGTTATTAGAAGGTTAGAGAAATCAAACTTTTGAAGAGGAAGGAGCTGGTGTGTTAAAATGTGATAACTTACTGTCTTTTTCATAAATTCTTAGGTTTTTTCATTATATTAATACTGTGTCCCTGAGCAGGGGAGATTTGTATCTTACAAGTAAATATTAGAAACCTTTGAATTATTTTGACTTCTGTTCAGTAGGGATCATTTCACTTGAGTCTTTCAAAATAACCTCATAGGTGGGGAGTGGGCAAAATAGGAAGAGGTTGTTAAAAGGGCACACAATTTCAGTTATAAGGTGAATAAGGGCTGAGGATCTAATATATAACTTGATGACTATAGTTGATAAGACTATATTATATAATTGAAATTTGCTGACAGGAGAACTTAAATGTTTCTACTCCCCATGCCCCAGTCCCTGACCCAACAAAGTGTAAATAGGTGATGTGGTGGCTCACATTTCCTTGATGGTGTGTGTGTGTGTGTGTGTGTGTGTGTGTGTTTTACAGTGTATATGCTTATTAAGTCATCACCTTGTATACTTCAAATACCTTACAATGTTATTTGTCAATTATACTTGTTAAGTAACAAAATTCACCCAAATAAATTGGAAGATCAGTTGGCTTTATTAAATGATTCATAAATCAGGCAGCCCCTCATCTAGCAAGTAGGAGTCCATCTAAGGAGTTGTACAAAATGGAAGGTTTTTATAGAAGGAGGGTGGGGGCAAGAAAGTTATCAGCAAAAGAAAAGGATTGTTGTAGGCTAGGCAGCTTTCTAGGGAGAAAAGTAGGATGCTGATGACCTCAGCATCCTAATTTGTAGATGAACTCCTCTTTGTTTGTGGGGTGGAGAGGGCACATGTAGCAGACATATTTGGCATGGATTGACAAATTCCTCACTGACTGGTTGAGACTGCATATCTGGGGGAAGTTGAAACTGCACTTAGATTATATATTGAGCACTAGTTGGAGAATTCGGTCTAAGTGACAATATTTGGGCCCATTTTTATTTTGTTTTGCTTTTAAAAAATCCTCACCTCCATCCCCCTCCCTTTTTTTTTGAGAGAGAGTGAGCAGGGGAGAGGGGCAGAGAGAGAGAGAGGGAGAGAATCCCAAGCAGGCCCCACACTCATCACAGAGACCCACATGGGGCTAGGTCCCATGACCCTGAGATCATGACCTGAGCTGAAATCAGGAGTCGGACACTTAACCAACTGAGCCACCCAGGCACCCAAGAATTCTCCTCTTTTGATCAGACTCTAAGCTTAAATGAGGGATGTGATCAAATATCTAGTCATTAGTGTCACTCTTGGATACCACTTTGAGGTTCCCAGAGGTTATTAATCCTCAGTGTGCCTTAATGTTTTTACTTAACCTCTGTGATAGTCACAGGTCATGTCTTCTAGTTTACATTTAATTCCTTGTTTTTTTTTTAATTTTTAAAATTTATTTATTTATTTATTTATTTATTTATTTATTTATTTATTTATTTAAATTTACATCCAAATTAGTTAGCGTATAGTGCAACAATGATTTCAGGAGTACATTCCTTAATGCCCCTTACCCATTTTAGCCCATCCCCCTCCCACAACCCCTCCAGTAATCCTCTGTTTGTTCTCCATATTTAAGAGTCTCTTATGTATTGTCCCCCCACGCCCCGTTTTTATATTATTTTTGCTTCCCTTCCCTTGTGTTCGTCTGTCCTGTATCTTAAAGTCCTCATATGAGTGAAGTCAGATGATATTTGTTTTTCTTTGACTGATTTCGCTTAGCATAATACCCTCTAGTTCCATCCATGTAGTTGCAAATGGCAAGCTTTCATTCTTTTTGATTGCCGAGTGATACTCCATTGTATATATATACCACAACTTCTTTATGCATTCGTCCATCAGTGGATATTTGGGCTCTTTGCATACTTTGGTTATTGTTGATAGTGCTGCTGTAAACATTGGGGTGCATGTGTCCCTTCGAAACAGCACACACTACTTGGATCAATACCTAGTAGTGCAATTGCTGGGTCATAGGGTAGTTCTATTTTTAGTTTTTTTAGGAACCTCCATACTGTTTTCCAGAGGGGCTGCACCAGCTTGCATTCCCACCAGAAATGCAAAAAAGAGATCCTCTTTCTCCACATCCTCGCAACATCTGTTGTTGCCTGAGTTGTTAATGTTAACCATCCAGACAGGTATAAGGTGGTATCTCATTGTGGTTTTGATTTGTATTTCCCTGATGATGAGTGATGTGGAGCATTTTTTCATGTGTCAGTTGGCCATCTGGGTGTCTTCTTTGGAGAATTGTCTATTCATGTCTTTTGCCTATTTCTTCACTGGATTATTTGTTTTTTGGGTGTTGAGTTTGGTAAGTTCTTTCTAGATTTTATACTAACCCTTAATCTGATAAGTTGTTTGCAAATATCTTCTCCCATTCTGTCAGTTGCCTTTTAGTTTTGCTGATTGTTTCCTTTGCTGTGCAGAAGCTTTTTATTTTGATGAGGTCCCAGTAGTTCATTTTTGCTTTTGATTCCCTTGCCTCCGGAGAGGTGTTGAGTAAGAAGTTGCTACGGCCAAGACCAAAGAGGTTTTGCCTGCTTTCTCCTCAAGGATTTTGATGGTTTTCTGTCTTACATTTAGGTCTTTTGTTGATTTTGGGTTTATTTTTGTGTATGGTGTAAGAAAGTGGTCCAGGTTCATTCTTCTCCATGTTGCTGTCCAGTTTTCCCAGCCCCACTTGCTGAAGAGACTGTCTTTCTTCCATTGGATATTCTTCCCTGCTTTGTCAAAGATTAGTTGGCCATAGGTTTGTGGGTCCATTTCTGGTTCTCCATTCTGTTCCATTGATTGGAGGGTCTGTTCTTGTGCCAGTACCATACTGTCTTGATGATTACAGCTTTGTAGTATAGCTTGAAGTCTGGGATTGTGATGCCTCTTGCTTTGGTTTTCTTTTTCAAGATTGCTTTGGCTATTTGGGGTCTTTTCTGGCTCCATACAAATGTTAGGATTATATGTTCTAGCTCTGTGAAGAATGCTGGTGTTATTTTGATAGAGATTGCATTGAATATGTAGGTTGCTTTGGGCAGTATCGGCATTTTAACAATATTTGTTCTTCCTATCCAGGAGCATGGAATCTTTTTCCATTTTTTGGTGTCTTCTTCAATTTCTTTCATAAGCTTTCTATAGTTTTCAGCATATCGATTTTTCACCTATTTGATTAGGTTTATTCCTTGAATTTTATGGTTTTTGGTGCAATTGTAAATGGGATCGATCCTTGATTTCTCTTTCTGTTGCTTCATTGTTGGTGTCTCAGAATGCAACTGATTTCTGTGCATTGATTTTATATCCTGCAACTTAGCTGAATTCATGAATCTATTCTATCAGTGTTTTGGTGGGATCTTTTGGGTTTTCCATATAGAGTATCATGTCATCTGTGAAGAGTAGTGGTTTGACCTCCTCCTGGCTGATTTGGATGTCTTTTATTTCTTTGTGTTGTCTGATTGCAGAGGCTAAGACTTCCAATACTATGTTGAATAACAGTGGTGAGAGTGAACATCCCTGTCTTGTTCCTGATCTTAGGGAGAAAGCTCTTAGTTTTTCCCCATTGAGGATGATATTAGCATTGGGTCTTTCATATATGGCTTTTATGATCTCGAGGTATGCTCTTTCTATCCCTACTTTCTTGAGGCTTTTTATTAAGAAAGGATGCTGTATTTTGTCAAATGCTTCCTCTGCATCTATTGAGAGGATCATATGGTTCTTGTCCTTTCTTTTATTGATGTGATGCATCACATTGTTTTGCAGATGTTGAAGAAACCTTGCATCCAGGTATAAATCCCAGTTGGTCGTGGTGAATACTTTGTTTAATGTATTGTTGGATTCGGTTGGCTAATATCTTGTTGAGGATTTTTGCATCCATGTTCATGAGGGAAATTCGTCTATAGTTCTCCTTTTTAGTGGGGTGTCTGTCTGGTTTTGGAATCAAGGTGATGCTGGCTTCAAAGAATGAGTTTGGAAGTTTTCCTTCCATTTCTGTTTTTTGGAACAGCTTCAAGAGAATAGGTGTTAACTCTTCCTTAAATGTTTGGTAGAATTCCCCTGGAAAGCCATCTGGCCCTGGACTCTTGTTTTTTGGGAGATTTTTGATTACTAATTCGATTTCCTTACTGGTTATGGGTCTGTTCAAATTTTCTGTTTCTTCCTGTTTCAGTTTTGGTAGTGTTTCTAGGAATCTGTCCATTTCTTCCAGATTGTGCATTTTATTGGCATATAACTGCTCATAATATTCTGTTAGTATTGTTTGTGTTTCTGCTGTGTTGGTTGTGATCTCTCCTCTTTCATCCTTGACTTTATTTATTTGGGTCCTTTCCTTTTTCTTTTTCATCAAACTGGCTAGTGGTTTAACAATTTTGTTAATTATTTCCAAGAACCAGCTCCTGGTTTCATTGATCTGTTCTACTGTGGGTTTTTTTTGATTTCGATAGCATTAATTTCTGCTCTCATCTTCTGTCTTCTGCTGGTTTGGGGTTTTATATGCTGTCTTTTTTCCAGCTGTTTAAGGTGTAATGTTAGGTTGTGAATCTGAGATCTTTCTTCCTTCTTTAGGAAGGCCTGGATTACTATATACTTTTGTCTCATGACCGCCTTTGCTGTGTCCCCGAGGTTTTGGGTTGTGGTGTTATCATTTTCATTGGCTTCCATATACTTTTTAATTTCCTCTTTACCTTCTTGGTTAGCCCATTCATTCTTTAGTAGGATATTCTTCAGTCTCCAAGTATTTGTTACCTTTCAAAATTTTTTCATGTGGTTGATATCGAGTTTCATAGTGTTGTGGTCTGAAATTATGCATGGCCTAATCTTGATCTTTTTGTACTTGTTGAGGACTGATTTGTGTCCCAGTACGTGGTCTATTCTGGAGAACGTTCCATGTTCACTGGAGAAGAATTATATTCTGCTTGAGGATGAAAGATTCTGAATATATCTGTTAAGTCCATCTGGTCTAGTGTGTCATTTAAAGCCATTTTTTCCTTTTGAGTTTTTAATTAGATGATCTGTCCATTGCTGTGAGTGGGGTGTTGAAGTCCCCTACTACTATGGTATTATTATCAAGGAGTTTCTTTATGTTTGTGATTGATTTATGTATTTGGGCCCGCCACATTTGGTGCATAAATGTTTACAACTGTTAGTTCTTCTTGGTGGATAGACTTCTTAATTATGATATAATGCCCTTCTTCATCTCTTGAAACAGTCTTTATTTTAAAGTCTAGATTGTCGGATATAAATATGGGTACTCAGCTTTCTTTTGTTCACTTAACATGGTAGATGGTTTTCCATTCCCTTACTTTCAATCTGAAGGAGTCTTTAGGTCTAAAGTGGGTCTCTTGTAAACAGCATATAGATGGATCTTGTTTTCCTATCCATTCTGTTACCCTTTGTCTTTTGATTGGAGCATTGAGTCCATTGACCTTTAGAGTGAGTACTGAAGGATATGAATATATTGCCATTATGATGCTTGTAGAGTTGGAGTTTCTGGTGGTGTTCTCTGGTCCTTTCTAGTTTTTGTTGCTTTTCGTTGGTCTTTCTTTCTTTCTTTCTTTCTTTCTTTCTTTCTTTCTTTCTTTCTTTCTTTCTTTCTTTCATCTTTTCTCTCCTCAGAGAGTCCCCCTTAAAATATCTTGCGGGGCTGGTTTAGTGGTCCCAAACTCCTTTAATTTTTTTTGTCTGGGAAACTGTTTATCTCTCCTTCTCTTTTGAATGGCAGCCTTGCTAGATAAAGAATTCTTGGCTGCATATTTTTCTGATTCAGCACATTGAATATATCCTGCCCTCCTTTCTGGCCTGCCAAGTTTTTGTGGATAGGTCTGCTGCAAACCTGATCTGTCTTCCCTTGTAGTTTAAGGAATTTTTTTCCCTTGCTGCTTTCATGATTCTCTCCTTGCCTGAGTATTTGGTGAATTTGAGTATGACCAGTTTTTTTTTTTTTTTTTTTTGATGGTCAGTTTTTGTTGAATCTAATAGGAGTCCTATGTGCTTCCTGGATTTTGATGTCTGTGCCTTTACCCAGGTTAGGAAAGTTTTCTGCTATGATTTGCCCACATAACCCTTCAACTCCTATTTCTGTCTCTTCCTCTTCTGGGACCCCTATGATTCTGATATTGTTGCTTTTTAATGAGTCACTGATGTCTCTCATTCTTAAATCATGCTCTTTTCCCTAATCTCCCTCTTTTTTCTCCTTCATTATTCTCTATAAGCGTGTCCTCTATATTGCTGATTCTCTGTTCCGCCTCATCTATGTTTGCCACCGTGGCCTCCATTCGAGATTGCAGCTCAGTTATAGCATTTTTTATTGCATCCTGACTAGCCTTTACTTCTTTTATCTCTGATGAAAGGGATTCTAATCTATTTTCAACTCCACCTGGTATTCTTATTATCATGATTCTAAATTCTGGTTCAGACATCTTACTTGTACCTGTGTTGGTTAAGTCCCTGGCTGTCATTTACTTTTGCTCTTTTTTTGGGTGAATTCCTTCATTTCATCATTTTGAAGGGAGAAAAGGAATTAATGAGCCAGAACAAATTAAAATTAAAAAATATGTATAATTAAAGAATTAAATTTTAAGTAAACACACCACACACACAAATTGAATAAATGATGCTAGATCTTAGATGTGTTTTGGTCTGGGTGTTGAAAGCAGCTTTATTGATTAGAGAAAAAAGGGGAAAAAAAGGAAACATTTTAAAATTTGAAAAAATGAATATACTGAAGTATATACTAAAATGAAATGATGGAAGTAAAATAGAATTTGTAAAAATTTGCACCAAAGTAAAAAATATAGTAGAAAAAAATTAAAGAAAATATATTTAATAAAAATTGAAAATTGAAATGAATTTTTTCTTTCTGTATTCAAAAAAAGAAAAGAAAAAGAGAAAAATAAAAAAAAAAGAAAATTGAATAGATGGACTGGCGAACAGACAAATATGACTGAAATTACTTTGTTTTCCCCTACAAGTCAAACTCTGAAGCACTTTATAGTCCATAAAGTAAGCAGGTGGAGAGATTTGTGTTCCTGAATAGTGAGGTTGGCCCCATTGGGTGGGGCTTAGTGTAATGGCTCTATTCTCCACTAGATGGCGCTGCTTAGCTTAGTGGGGTGAATTGTTCTGGTGCTTGTAGGTGCCTATGTGCATGTGCGGGAGTGGTGAAAATGGAATCACCCGGTCACCAAGTCTCTAGTGTCAGTACTCTGTCCTCCCCAGTCAGCAATCACACACCTGTCCTTTGTCTCTGGCTTCCACCCACTCCCCACTTTTACACAGTCAGTGACCAAGCCCCAGGCAGCACCTCCCTCCTGAATTTTGTCTCAGATGTGGCTGTTTTTCCCGATCCCTTACTTCTGAGAGACTGGCTTTTACCCGTTCTGCCCCTTTGCAGGAGTGTCTCATTGAGCAATGGCCAGGTACCATCTGCTCCCAGGAATGTTTGCGGTCCTGTGCTGTTGCTGATGCCCAGAGACTGTGGCTGGGTGCCAGCCTGCCCCAGAAAAACTTCACAAGATAATGTAGCAGCAGTGTCTGCTGTGATTATGGAAAATCACAACACACATCTGGCACCAGGCTTCACCCCCAATAACCTTGTTCTAGCACCAGTGAATGTGGTTGTTCTCCCCAGTCCACTGAGGCCTTTGCCTGTGGGGTGGCCACACAGCTTCTACCAGATGTCCTCCCATCAAGGGAACTGCTTCTCCCATGTGGCCTAAAGAACCCCAGACTCTACTCTGCTCCTGGGAATTTGCCCTTTCCACCAGAGCACTGCCAGGTATTGAGCTGTGGAGTTTCAGACTCTGTGCTCCCCCTATTTATAGTCTTAATGGAATTTAAACCCTCTCCTTTCTCCCTTTTTAATTCAGTCACCATGGCTGTTTCCACTTTTCCACTTTCTCTCCAGCTGCTTTGGGGGGGGGTGCTTCCTGCACCCCCCCCCACCCCATCTCCATCCTCTCTCCGCACACAAAAGCAGCTTCCTGCCCTCCATGGCTTCTCTCTCCCCCCAGTTCACTTCTCCATGCTGTGTACCTGCTGAATTCTGTGGTTCAGGTTGTGCAGATTATTGTGTTAATCCTCAGATAAGTTTTCTAGGTGTGCAGGATGGTTTAGTGTTGGTCTGTCTGTATTTCATGCACACAAGACACACAGAAAACTTCCATGTTGTTCCCTAATTTGTTGTTGTTTTTTAGACATTTTTGTCTTAGGGAGCTCACTTGTTTGGTGCTTAATGGCTGTAAATACATGTTTAAATTTTTTGAGAGAATACAATGCACCAGGGAGATAGCTATGATTACTGTAAACAAGATGACTCCCAATATTTGAGTGCACTTTAGAGGCATGGTCTCCAAGACCCAAACCAATCAAAATCAAATAAGTCAAAGAAGCACTCCTATGGAAGGAGTCACCCTTTAAAGACAAGCAGTTTGTTCTTATGTAATTGATTTTTAACTTCCCCAGAAGTGTTAATCCAGGCAGAGCAGGTGCTGGTAGACACAGCACAGATATCTCTTTGCCCGAAAAAAAAAATAATCAAGAGCTATTTTATTATAAAGGACAACTTTGGCTAGAAAGTTGAAGAATCTTTGTTGGGCTGCTCTTGCTTTAGCAGCAGATTATGTAATAATTTTAAGAATTAAGGAGACATTCTTGATCATAGCCTTATTTACATTTATCTCAAATCAGGGAAATTGTGACCTGCCAGAAGAAGTAAGTCCTAAATTGAGAAAGTCTCCTGGCAGGTCTTTTTTAACTCAACAATGTAAATTTAGGGAGTCAACCAATGAGATGTCTTATTTTGCTTGTGAAAAGTTTTGGGCTCAGTTATTTCCTAGACTAAAATAAAACAGGTTACACACACCCCGCCCTAGCAGTAGCCTGGGAGATACAGAGGAGGGCACTATTCTTGTAGGCCAATGTCAGTATAAAAAAAAGGAAAAGAAGGAGAAAGTGTTCTATGTTCAGATAAAGTGTTCTATGTTCAGTATGAAATTGATCCAGTGTTTTGGACAGAAGCAGTTCAGCTCAATGTCAGCCACTTATCTTCCTTATTAATTTCATTTGGAGATCTCTAGGATCTTCTAGTGCAGCATTGTCAGTGGTCAGGAACACTTGGTAAGGTCCCCTTTAATGGCATGAGGGCTGTCTTTCTCTGATAACATTTTATAATACCAAGTTGCCAGGCTGTAGACAATGACCAAAAAGTTCTTTTGAGTTAGGATCTAGAAAGGCTTCTTTAATCCATTGACGACAGGCTTGAGCATGAAATATTAGAGACTTATAATAGCAGGTCATGCTAGCATGAGACAACAGGGGATCAGTAGAAGGCTGTATACTGATAGAATTTTAAGAAGGTTTTTGAGGTTCCTGTGATTTCTCTTGTCAAGTAGGTGCCTTGATCACTGGAGATAGTGGAAAGTGTCCCCCAACTGGGAAATACATTTTTTAACAGTTTTGAGGCCTTCAGCCTTGGGGCAAGAAAGGCTTTAACGCATCCAGATAATATACATAAAATAACGAGAACATAATTGATAACTCATACTAAGTGCAGCTACATGGAATCTACTTGCAAGTGTTAAAATTTTATAGACGTCTTTATACCAATGTTTATTCATAATTTGAGTCATCTGAAATGTACCGTAGTGGATGAAGGAATGCAAAAACTTAAAAAATGGCGTTTTTGGTTTGGGCGTCCCCTAGCCCTGACTGTTTACTGAATTTACGACCATTATTTGTCCATATTAATTTTTTTTCAGAAGCAGATTGTTACCAGGTCACAAGGACATTAGAATGGCAAAAGTCTGGCAAGGAGGAGCCATTTTTGCAGAAGTGAAATGGGCTTTATTTACATTTGTCGTCATCTTACAAATATAATCTAAAAAAATGTAGTGTTTGATAATATTTCCTATGTAATTTACATAGTAAATAAGGAATATTTCAGATCAAAAAGGCACTTTTTTTTCATTTTTTAGAATTTGATTTTGGAAAGCTTGTTAAAAATGTCAAAAAAGGTTTTAAAGTTCTCATCTAAATAGGATCACAGATCATTATGAAACTTAATATTTAAAAGGTATACAAACTTATAACAACCTTATCAAAAAGCAGCCCAAAGTCCAAGAAAACTTTGTCCTTTTAACAGAGAAGATCAATTTTTAATTTTGGAACAGCTTAATTTTGATATTAAAATTTTTAAAAATAAATTTATTTTAATCTTACGTTGGCCATATATTAAAAACACTTAAAAAAAAATTTACCTCTATTTTTTTTCACAATATTTTTAATTAAGCTTTTAGTTTTAATTCCAATATAGTTAAATACAGTGTTATATTAGTTTCAGGTATACAGTATAGTGATTCACCAATTCTATACATTACTCAGTGCTCGTCAGGATAAGTGTACTCTTAATCCCCTTTACCTGTTTCACCCATTCCCTCCCCCACCTCCCCTCTGGTGACCCTCTGTTCTTTATAATTAAGAATCTGATTTGGGGCGCCTGGGTGGCTCAGTTGGATAAGCCTCTAACTTCGGCTCAGGTCATGATCTAGTGGTTCACAAATTCAAGTCCCACATCAGGCTCTGTGCTGTCGGCTCAGAGCCTGGAGCCTTCTTCAGATTCTGTATCTCCCTCTCTCTCTGACCCTCCCCTGCTCACACTCTCCCTCAAAATAAATAAACATTAAAAAAAATTTAAAAAAGAGTCTGATTTTTGGTTTGTCTTTTTTCTCCCCCCTTTGTTCAATAAACCTGATTTTTTATCTTCTGTTTTTTCTTTAAACCAGTCTCATTTTTAGGACAAGATTATTTTTTCCTTAGCAAAAAAAGTACCTCTTTCTCAAACCTCTTTTTTTGTTTGTTTTTATTGAAAATATCTTGTCTTCCTGGCATATGAAGATGTTTATATAATTTTTATAGTTTAAATAACATATTAATTAGAATTTTTAACCCTTAGGAAACTTGATTCCTAGTGAAAGTCAAGCAGTAAACAATAGTGATGGTCTGTCTCGAGGATTTATTTTTAAATTTGCAAATTTATGAACATATTTTAAAATTTCTAGAAGCATATTCCTTTACCATTTTTTCAAATTACAACATTAACATATACAAATATTTACAGTTTTTCTGTAATAAACCAAAGGTAGACAAACCTATGTTTAGTAATTAATGTTCCATTATTTTCTTTTTTTTTTTTAATATATGAAGTTTATTGTCAAATTGGTTTCCATACAACACCCAGTGCTCAACCCAAAAGGTGCCCTCCTCAATACCCATCACCCACCCTCCTCTCCCTCCCACCCCCCATCAACCCTCAGTTTGTTCTCAGTTTTTTAAGAGTCTCTTATGCTTTGGCTCTCTTCCAATCTAACCTCTTTTTAATTATTTTCTTATTTGAAAACGATCTAGACATTTAATGAATTTACTTCATTATTGAACTTAGCAAAACTTTTAAGTTTTTAAATTACCAAAAAAAAAAAAAATGGAGAAGGTATTGTTAGGAAGATTTTCCTCTGTCATTTGAGGTCCTTCTAGTTGGACTAAGAGGTAAATTGACATGAGACACATTTACTGGAGAAAATCAAATTTAGTTTTCTATGTACAATGAATCCACATAGGCGTGAAATTCCAGAGTCTGTCAGGCAACATGAGGCTTACAGGACACCTTGAGTTAAGGAGAGTGGTCAGATCTGGCTATACAAAAGGAAGGGAAACGGTTAGCAGGAAGGTGACAGGAGATCTTCAGGAAAACAAAGGTTCCCATGTTACACAGATAAGATTCTGAGGTACAGAGGAATCTCTGTTAACAGTTCTTTTTCTGGTATAGGCAGGCATCTGGGGGAGAGGTAAAGATCTTTTCCTCTATCTGCTGGGTTTTGATTGCCTTTAACTCGAAATAATCTTTAAGCTGAAGTGGTCCCTCTTGAGATGGCTTGCCGGTGACCCCCACACTATTTAGAAAATTGACCTAAAAATTTTAATTTAATCTACTTAACAATTAGGTTTAGATTACTCACAAAAACTTGATTAAACTTTAGATGAAGTCAGTCATTATTTTAAGCTGTTATTTAATTGGTCTTATAAGAGATAGCATGGGGCGCCTGGGTGGCGCAGTCGGTTAAGCGTCTGACTTCAGCCAGGTCACGATCTCGCGGTCCGTGAGTTCGAGCCCCGCGTCAGGCTCTGGGCTGACGGCTCGGAGCCTGGAGCCTGTTTCCGATTCTGTGTCTCCCTCTCTCTCTGCCCCTCCCCCGTTCATGCTCTCTCTCTGTCCCAAAAATAAATAAAAAACGTTGAAAAAAAAAAAAAAAAAAAAAAAAAGAGATAGCATAAATTTAGTTAGTAAACTTAGGTAGAATAAAAGTTTTGCATTTAATGTTGGTAACTCTGAAGACATGTTTAATTAAACCATCAATTTCAAACTTGTCTTTCTATCAAATATTTTTTCAGATATGTGAACTTGAAAAGCATTTTGTTTATTTCTATTAATTTTTTTTGAGTTTTAGAATGCCCATTCCTTATAAGTGCTTGTCTTCAACTAAATAAAGCTGTTTTACAAATTAATTTTAGCTATACCATCCCAAGGTTAGAAACGTATTTACAACACAACACGTATACAGACACACTGTATCTGTCTATGTATATGTATGTGTATCACACATTGGATCTGAGTTTGTTTTTGTGGTCTAGATGGCTAAAGCTTCCTTTTACTTGTGGAGAAGACTCTTAAGATTTGTATTTTTCTTTG
The DNA here is from genome assembly GCF_028018385.1 of Neofelis nebulosa. Taxonomy (NCBI): domain Eukaryota; kingdom Metazoa; phylum Chordata; class Mammalia; order Carnivora; family Felidae; genus Neofelis; species Neofelis nebulosa. Next base: position 54,588,310 of record NC_080789.1, read on the forward strand.
GCAAGTCAGGTTTTAAAAGGCCTTTGGCCATTGCTTTTACTTCATAAGAATTCCTCCATGCAATGGGCATTTTTAAAGAGATGGGCTAGATAAGAAGTTGCTGGAGAAGACCAGGCAGAACACTGAATATTTACATCTTAAAGGCACAAGGAAAAAAATGCAAGCACTTTCTAGAAGGACTTTCGTTCTCTTAAGGCCAGAATTTTAACAGTACTTATGAGCCTTTTGAGATAAAAGGACAGAGGTTTTGAGATTGGTAAAGGGAATTGTGGTTTTTGAATTGTTTTTGGAACTACACTTCTGGTTCTGTGAAAACAAAAGAGTTGTAAAACAAGGACAGCTGGTTTTAATTTCTCACACAATTGGGTTGTTGCTTAAATAATAGCAAAGTACTGACACATCCATCCATCCATCTATGAGAAAGTGTTGTTTTCTTCTGGGCACATTTAGCTTAGTGGAGAAGGCCTAAAATTTCCATCAGGGTCTGAATATCAGCTTTCAATCTGGCCAAATTTCTGACTATAGAGTTATTAAAAATTTTTAAATCTTGAGGCACCTGTGTGGCTCATTTTGTTAAGCCTCTGACTTTTGGTTTTGGCTCAGGTCATGATCTCACAGTTCATGAGTTCGAGCCCCACATTGGGCTCTCTGTTGTCAGTGCGGACAGAGTCTGCTTTGGATCCTCTGTCCCCCTGTCTGTCTGCCTCTCTCTCTCTCTCTCTCTCTCTGTCTCAAAAATAAACATAATTTTTTTTATTTTAAATACCTTGTCAGCTTTTAGCCAGGGCAACAGTAAAGATTTTTGGCAGTATTAAACAACCTTATGAACCCAGGAAACATCCTCAAAGAGGGTGTGAAAAATACTATTTTTACAAGATCTAGAGCTACTCCCAAAGAGGGCCAAAGAAAGAACCGACAGTCTGCATGTCACAGGCGGGCAGAAAGCCAAGCCATATTCTTAGAGTTATAATGAGATGAGCAAGAAAAAAATTAGTTATTCTCAGGTAAGAAGGGATTACTAGCCTGTGGGTCTGGATTTGGAAAGGAAAAGATAATGTAAATTTTTATTTCCCTATATTAACTGAGTTCAGGAGATAATCTATTTAAAAAGAAGAAGGAGAAGGAAAAGGAAAAGGAGAAGGAGGAGGAGAAGAAAAAGAAAAAAAACTGTTGGGAATCATCTCTATGTTTAAAAAATATTTTACTGTGGTCCTTGGTTCAGTCTTTGACCAAGGAGTGAAAGATCTCTCTGAAGAGGGTTGCCTATGACGTCAGGTGACTTTATTTGAAAAGATAACTATCTCTTTAGAGTGGAAAGACAGCTCAGAAAATTAGTAGTATGAATTAGTAGTACTAATTTTGTACTACTACCAAATTAGTAGATTGGGTGTTCCAGTAAAGAAGTGCTGAGGAGGAAGAATTTACTCTGCCCTTAAAGGTCCTTCTTGCTAGGCTAAGAATCAAATTGATATGGGTCAGATTAACAGAAGAAAATCAGATTTAATAGTGTATTTATGGGGAATCCACATGGACATGGAATTCCACAAACAGTGAGGCAAAATGACATGAGTAAGGAGAGGGATGGGGGTCTGAGGATACAAAGGGGAGAAAGACTATTAGCAGAAAGGTGAGAAATCCTTGGGAAACAATGTTGCCCTATATGTATATAAGTTTCTTATGTGAAGAGGAATCTCTGTTAATAGCTCTCTTCCTGGTATAAGCAGGCAGTTGAGGGGGAGGTGAAGAGCTTTTCCTCAATATGCTGGGTTTTGTTTTCTTTTAACTCAAAATATTTATGCCAAAGTGGCCCACCCTGGGGAGGCCTGCCGTTGGCTGCTGTTGAAGAAGAGAGGGAAATTACATCAGTGTTACTGTCTTTTGTCTTAGATACCTCTTGTGTTTTTAATTTTATGTTAGTCTTTTGTAACAAATCCTTCACTGAGACTAGTTTGGAATCTTAAAGCCTTTTAGAAGCTTCTGTATACCAATGAAAATAGTCACCCCATTCTGTTGACTTAATTTGGGAACCTTTACTTTCAAGAACACTTCTTAAATGAACAATCTTATTTAATTGGAACAATTCCCATAATGGCCACTGTAATTCTCAGTTACTGTTAATAAAATTTTTCTATCTTGTTAGATACCTGCAATGTCCAGGTCTCTAGTTTTTAGACATAAAATAAACAGCTGTGCTGGAAGGTAGCATGCCAGAATATAAGAATCCCATTAGCTAAGTCTTTGGATTTCTTGGAATCAATCTAAGACCTAAAAGGGATGGACCTTGGGGTTGGAGATTGTACTTCATTGCATAAAATTTTCTTGAGGTTGGTGGGTGAACTACTGCCGGTCTAACCTGTTCCATGACCAGCTCATCCTATCATGGGATCCTTCTTGAGGTGGAGTCTTAAGCAGCCTTCAAAACTCATTTTACACAAAACAAGACAAACATGTACCTTTGTATATTTGCAGTACTGTGTTGTGGCCATAAGAAGGCCCTGTGTGTACCACCTCCAATGCCTGTAGAACTTTACTGAGGTTTTCCACCTGGGGAATTGTGGTTTAAAAGGCTAGGGGCTTGGCTCTAGGCAGACCCTTCTGTCAGTTCAGTCAGACTCTGGGCAAAACTGCACGCTTGACTGGGTTCTGGGCAGAATGTCCATCTCAGTTGACTCCAGGTATAAATGTCTGCCAGCTCAAGCTGACCTGCCCTGTAAAGGAAAGCCAACCAGGTTTGGAGTCCAGTGCCACAAAGAGGCAAGCTTAGACCCCGAGGAGCTTACCATAGCCCTCAAAAAAGCTGAGAAGTTGCTGAATTCAAAGGGTCTGCGGGTATCACACCCGAGTTTCTCATCTCTCACTGGTGTTGGACGTTCACTTTGGATCTCATTGCTGCCACTAAATCTGTTGAATAATGGAATTCAAGTAAATAGGAAGATCAGTTGGCTTTACTAAACAATTCATGAGCCTGAAAGCACACCATCTAGCAAGTAAGAGTCCATCCAAGGAGTTGTACAAAATGGAAGGTTTTTATAGAAGGAGGGTAGGGGTAAGAAAGTTATTAGAGAAGGAAAATGATTGTTGTAGGCTGGGCAGCTTTCTGGGGGAAAAATAAGATGCTGATGATCTCATCATGCAGATGATCTCCTCTTTGTTTGTGGGGTGGAGAGGGCCCATGTAGCAGACATATTTGGCATGGGTTGAAAAATTCCTGGCTGGCTGGTTAAGACTACATTTCTGGGGGAAGTTAAAACTGTAATTAAATTTTGTATTGAACACCACTTTGAGATTCGGTCTAAGTGACAATGGGCCTATGGGTAGTTTTTGCGTTTGTTTGTTTTAACCATACCTCACTACAGCTGGGGGGAAAAAAGGAAAAAACAAAAGGGTGTAAAATATCCCATTAATTTCATACTGATTACATGTTGAAATGATAATATTTTGAATCTATTAGATTGAAAACATTAAAATTAAAAGTAAATAACAATAACCCAATTGTAACTATGCAGAATTCTCAGAACAATAGAATTTTTTTCATAAGAGATCGTTCAGAATAAACCAAAATTGTTTTCCTCCCCTCAAGAGCTTAGAATTACTGCTGCTTAACACTTTGTCATTTATGGTTCCAAGAGCAGAGGTATATATAAGACAAAGTAAACTTCTAGTAAAAATATGAAAAACAGGCTCTTTTATTCACACATATTTAGGCGTTATTACGCAAGTCAAAATAAGCCTTTTATTCCTTCTTAGTCTTGGGGTTTCAGTCCCTAAACTTTCAGTGCAGGAACTCCTCTGTTTTATTGGATTTTTCTGTGTCAGAGAGGATTGTCTGTGGCCAGGAAGGAAATGTAACTTCTGGAGAGTAAATTGCATGATCAGCTCAGGTTTACGTTCTAAGCAAATTTCACCCTCTCCCTCTCTCTAAAATCTAGGACAGTATTTAAAACTTTGTTTCTTTCACATTCCTCATGTTTAGTCAAGGAGAGTCTGGCTTATAATATAACATGGCATATTTATTCTTACACCAGTATATATGGACTGAAGCTTTATGTTCTTACTGGCTCACTGAGAGACCAGTATCATTATTCTAAGACTTGGTAGATGATGATTTCATTCCATTAGAAAACAAGCATCATGACTTAATGAGGACCTGTTACATAACCACTGAGACATTTCCAAATTGTCAGTTCCTGTACCCATTGTTAAACTATACACGGAATTATATATATGTGTAAATTTACGCACATCGATTAAATTACTACTGTGATAATTTATTTAAAACCTAAATATGATCCCATGTATAAAATATATAGCTGAAAATGCTCCTTAGAACAATAAAAGTCTGAAGAGTTCTCATGGCTACTTCCTCTTTTGTGGCCTAATATGAATAGGCCTCTAAAAAACTGAGAGAGCTTTAAAGATAGATGATGGAAAAAGGCAACCAACTCAGCCTTTTCAGCTCTTTCTCATGCTTGTTAATGTCTTCCCTCAGCTGTTGCTAAATTATTGAACCCTCTCTTTTGTACTTTGTTCAGCATGGCAGAAGTGGAAGGGCTGCATGAATTATAAGATGTGAGTGCTACAAATCAGACAGCCTACTTGTCTGTTTCCCCTGCAAGAGTATAAGCTCCATGAGGCAGGGACTCCACTCTCTTGTTCATTTTTGGATCTTAGGCATCTATCATAATCTCAATTGATTTGTTTCACAAATATGTGAGTGCCTTCTTTGGGCCAGACACTCTTCTACATGCTGGTGCTAGCACAGTGAAAGAAATAGACAAAATCCTTGCTTTTATGGCATTAATACTGTAGTGGGAAGATATATGTGATAAGTGCTTCGAAGGACAACATTGCTGTGTCTGTGATTGGGGGCATGGTGCTGTATAGAGTGGTTGGGGAAGCCTCTCTGCTCAAGTGACACTTGAGTAAAGCTAGGAATGAGCCATGTGGATATATGGGGATAGAGAGTTCAGGGCACAGTAAATAGAGACTCTAGGATGCTAGTTGTGTTTAAAGAATAACAATAATAAATATAAACAAAAATGAGTCAACCTGAAATCATAGAGGTGCTGGTGATAGGACTTGAGGCTATTAGCCTTTTCTGTTTAATCGTGGCCTTCAAGCTTGTTTTCAGCCTTCGAGCAGAATATTGCACTGATTTCCCTGATTCTTAAATTGCAGGGGCTTCCGAATTGTCTCTAAAGTCCTGATGAATAGTCCTAGGGGCCTCGGACCTAGAATTCCACCTCTTTCCAATTTTTCTTACATGGTGATAATAGCAGAAATTTTCCCAGGCTCAAAATCAGTAGCAGTCTGAATGGGAGTTTTTGCTTGTTTTCTGCCCCAGAGGTGTCATTTAGATCTCACTGGGCATAAATGGGAGAGTGGATTTATGGGAGTTGTGGCTTATTGAAAAGAAAGTAGGGTGGTCCATAGAAAATACACCACATTCTAGCATTGTATAGTGTTTTTTTTTTGTTTTTTTTTTTTAGCTTCACTACAGTCTATTCTATGAGCTTTTTAAACTAGGACATATTTTATCTCCTACTCCATCCAAACTGCATTCCAGTTGACTTTTTGCTTTCAAAACCAAGCCTGCCTCTCTTCTTCTTCTTCTTCTCCTCCTCCTCCTCCTCCTCCTCCTCCACCACCTTCGTCAACTAAATTTAAATGGAGTGTGGATTCATAGGGTAGGGAGGAGAATTAGAGAACTTTTAAATATATGAAAAGCCGCCCAGGTTTTTCTCACCCAGTTGCTGGTGGGAATGTAGTCATTTTGGAAAGCAGTCTGGCAGCACGTGGTTAAATGAGTATTTGCTGCATGACTACTCACCCAGGCCCAGGTATACCTTATAGAAAATTCTAAAAAAGGGCACGGAATATGCTTGAGAATCATCTTTCTTACCTGTCTAGTTTTGTGGTGTCGGGAGAATATTTGAGAGTTAGAAGCAACAAAGATGGTCCATCTTTCCTCAGTCCTTGGAGACTGAGGAAGTAAAATGCAGAAGATGTATGCTTACTTACTAAGGGCACTTGAAGCTAATAGACTAGATATGAATAGAGCAACATGGACAGACATCAGAGCTTGGATGGATGGTAATCTGGTATGAGTTAGATGCAAAGCCTAATACTACTTTTGCCAATTAAACACGCTGATATGAACTTAATATTTTTATAAATATGGGCATGTTTAGGGACTTAAAGCAAGCAGTTTGGGAAAGGAGGGATGTTTGGGCAAGGGAGGATAAGGATTAACTGGAAAGGAAGCTAAAGCAGGGCAGAGGCTTTACAGTAATGATAGTGTGCTCTGACCTGAGGAAAATGATGAACTCTTGCATCCGAGGTTCAAGGCACAGGAAATCATGCTCTCTTGTTTGGAAATTAAATGGTCTTTTCTGCTTCTCATATATTGTGACTTCAGAGATACATTCCTATGGAGAAAAGAGTACTGGAAGTAATTCTAAATAATTCATGAGTATGAAATACACTTTAAAGATAACTTATGTAAAAGAAAGAAAATACATTTTCTAATTCAGCATTAGCACTAATGCTTCTAGTTAGTGTGGCATTTAGAGTGCTCTTTTGTAAAATACAGGGTTGGTAAGGCTTGTCTATGGGGTCTGAGGGTAAGGAGTGAACATAGAGGGCTGTTAATTATTCATTTATATCTGCTTTGTTTCCACAGTGCTTTCTTTGTGAGACTTCTCTTCCAGTCTAGTTCCTCCTAGCTGTGTCTTTGACTAACTGGCCTTTTTGTAGGCCCCTCTACTGTGGTGATGGGGCTGCCTGGGGTTGGGGGTCTGCTGTGAACTTACTTTGTGGCAATACAGCTTTTCTCTTTGAGACTGGTTTTTCTCCTTTTTTTTTTTCCTTTCTTTCCTCTAATTTTCTTTGTTCTTTTCTTAATTTCCTCCTTAGGAACTCTCTATCCTTTTCCAACTCTGATGTCGCTTTATCCAGTTCAGGATATTTTATGGGCAGTGCTTCAGTGAATTGCTAGAATACATATTACCTCCCTCCTGTACTGTTCCTATGCCCTGGCTATATAAATTCACTTGAATTTTAGCATTTTTAAAGTGGAAAGGGTGAAATTATGCTGCCAACTTTAAGTTCTGAAATGATGATACAGTATATGAATCACCATTTCACTAAATTTTTTCTGTTTGACTTTGTTCCTTTTCTTATTCAGGTGATATAATTTAAAACCCATGACCTTTGAGCTGTTCTTTAGTGGCTTAATTTTAAGGACTTCATTGAAGGTCTCCTTCTTTTGTTGATCCAGTAAGGCATTGATATCCTTTACCATATACCAATTCCACTTAGTTATTGGTTCCTCAAAGGATAATTACTATTTCTCTAATTACGTGGTAAATGCTATGCAGGGACAGGTAATTAAACAATGTTCTCCACAATTACAAAGTGTGGTGTTTGGAGGAGTTTGTGTGATCAGGATTCATTTTAATGGTAACTCATTTGATACCAAAAGAGAATAACATCAAGTTCCTTGTAGGAAAATGGCAAATGTCATTTCATTTTGCATTATAGCTTATTACAGTTTAGCACCAAAGAAGCAAAGTGTATTCTCCCGTGAAAATGAGTTTCACACACTTTCCTGGTTGCTGGAGAACTAGTTCCTCGGTTTTTTTGATTGGGAAGCAGTTGCAAGTGTTCATTTAGGAAATATTGATTATCTCCTTGTGTGCGCCTAGTTTGAAAGGCAATGCAAACAAAGGCAAGAATAGGCAAGACTCAGCAAGCATAACTACTGCCAACTTGGGACTTGAGTTCTTACAGTTTCTTCAAGTATGGCATATTGGGGAGGAAAAACTTTACCCTTCAAAGTTCTTCTGGTTGGCCCAAGAATTAAATTGACAGGAGACAGATTAACAGGAGAAAATAAAGTTTAATTTTGTATGTACAGAAACCCCGCATGCATGAGAGGTTCAAAAACAAATATAAAATGGGGTATATATGCCACCCAGAGCTAAGGAATAGGAGAGGGGCCTGGGGCTTCAAAGGGGAGGAGGGCAATTCACAGGGAAATAAGAAGAGTAGATTATTTGCCAACTAGATATTGGTTCTGCCCTACAGATGAGCCATGCAGATAAAATTGATTTCTGGTAATAACCCTAATTCTGGGACAGGTCCCCAATTTACTTTCTTCTATGTAGTTAAGGGACGGTTAACTGTTTCTCTTGAGCCTGTTAGGTCTTGATAGCCTTCCGCTTAAAATAGTCCACATGCTAAAGTGGCACATTTTGGGGAGACCTGTTCTGAACCCTTTCAGGTACGTGGACTCCTGACATCACAGTTATTGGTAGAACTGAGCCTAGGAAGGGGTTCTTGTCAAATGTTGGTTTTGGCCCCCTACAGATTCTAATTCAGTAGGTCTAGGTTGAGGCGCTAAAATCTGTGTTTTACCTAGATGGACTCAAATGCTCCCCGGATGAATCCAAAGCCACTAAACATCATCAGGATACCGAGGTCTGATGTGTGAGTGTGTGTAGAGACCTGTGTGGGCTCTTTCTTCTTCATCGTCCCCTCCCAGTACTTCTGTCTAACATATGTGTATGCCAGTTCAACTTTCTTTCTCATAGGCACTCTTCTCCTTTCTTTTCAATTTCAAAGTACACTTCCATTTTTGAAGTTAGTAAGCCCCCCAATAAGAGTATTTGTTACAAAAATATTGTGACTAATACATATATGTCTTGAATGTGAGGTATGATGTACATAGTAAACACATAAGGATACTGGATTCACTAAATTCATTTTAGGATACATTTATAAAAGATGATTGGCCTTTTGAGATCTTTGTGAAATTTTGCTTTCAAAATAAGGGTTATTTAATAGGACAGTTAGGCAGGTCACGTATTTTACATACCTCTTCCCTTTTTCTTTTTATATTTTTTTAATGTTTATTTATTTTTGAGAGAGAGGGGGAGAGAGAGAGAGAGAGAGAGTGTGAGTGTGTGTGTGTGTGTGTGAGCAGGGGAGGGGCAGAGAGAGAGGAGACACAGAATCCAAAGGAGGCTTGGAGTTGTCAGCACACAGCCCGATGCAGGGTTCAAACTCACGAACTGTGAGATCATGATCTGAGCCGATAGCAGACGCTTAACCGATTTAGCCACCCATGCGCCCCAATATACCTCATCCCTTTTAAGCTAACAATCTCATGTTGAGAGAAGTAATAATATACTCATTTTCACATGGGAAATTGTGGCATGGAGAAGCTAAGGAGCTTGCCCCAAATCACACAGCTTAGTAAATATTCATTGATAAGTAAAACTTGAGTAATGCTGCTGTGGGGAGGAAGAATAATTTTCCTTTTATTGTTTGATGGGGTTCAGAAAAAGCCTCCCCCAAAATGTGCCACTTTAGCATGTGGACTATTTTGAGCTAAAGGTGATCAGGGCCTAGCAGAGTTAAGAAAAACTTTTACCTCTCCCTTTACCTAACAGAATGTAGACTTAGAAAGAGAGCTATTACAAAGAGATAAATTTTTATGCGAATGACCTGTGTGGCAAGACAAACATCTAATTACCAAATATCTGTTCTTATACTGTGAATCACTCTCCTCCCCTTTGAAGCCTCAAGCCCCTATCCTGTGTCTTAACTCAAGATGGCATTAAGCTTCAATTGCCAGGGTTGTCTTTGGGTCTTAAATTCTTATGGGGACCCCATACCAATGTAATTAAATTTGTTACTCTCTTGTTAACCTGGCTTATGTTAATTTGGTTATTAGCTCAGCCAAAGAATTTTGAAGGGTAGAAGGAATTTTTTCCCTTCCTAGCACCTTCCAGGTTCTTGGCTGAGACATCCCCTGTAATTAAACACAGATTAACAAAAAAGCTAAAAGAAGTTTAATAGCAGGTATACCTCCTACTGACATGGGAGACACTCAGGAAAATTGAGTAACTCCCTCAAATGGCCCAGATAATACCTTAGAAATCATCTCTAGCTAAAGACAAAAGATGTTGGAGGGAGGGGAGGCCAGTTATGGTAGGTTACCAGGCAAAGCACAGTAATCAAGGTTCTGGTTGCTATGCAGGTATAAATCTATGCGTTCTGTATTGATAATTTTCTGGAGATTTAGGCATCCTCTTTTTGGTATGGAAAAGGAGACACCCTAACAAATGGAGATTTTCCTTGTAAATGTCTCTTAAAAAAGGGCAATTTCTCTGTTTTTACAGCTTTTCCTGTGTCTGCTACTTCCTAAAAACAATCATCCTAAAGTAATCTTTGTGCCAAAGAAACATATTCTAAAGTCAAATTCTACTCCCCTTCACTGCTTTTGAGCACCTTAATCATGGACAGCATTGTAGGCATGTTTTTATGATTTTTATAAAAGAAATTCTTAATTAAAAAAAAGGCAAATCTTTAATCTACCATAATTTGTTATGGCTTCCTTCTTTCCTTTTTTATATTTTCCACCACCTCCTCCCCTCCCCTCGCGCCCTGAGTCCCGAGATGTGTGAGAACCTATCAGAAGAATGAGGACACCACTATGTTTGCATTGTAAGAGCCTGGCTGGAAGAAAGACTGACGTTCACAGAAGTGGCTGTTGTGCATTGATTTTTCTTGTGGTGAGAGAGACAAAGTGAAAGAATGGCTGCATACGTGAGGAAGTGACAAAGTGTAGACTTAAGTGAATGCAACCTCGAGAAAACTAGGCTTTTAAAGAGTGATAACTTTACTTCATTGGCCTACCAACTATAAGATGTAAAAATACAATTTTATTCATTTTAGAGGCCAGGTACAGGGTTACTGAGTGAGTTTTACAAAAGAAGAGGTTTTAGTCAGACAGGTCTTGCTGACAGAAGCACATCCATTGTTTGAGCTTTGCAATGGAAGACGCAACATTCAGTATACACTTGGGTGAATAATGCCCAATAGGAAAGTCATTTTGTTTCATAATTTGCTTAGAGCTCTTTATAATATTTCTAGTGCAGATGTGAAAAGCGTAGACCACCTTTCAGGGAATAAGGTAATTAATGTTAACAATAGTTATTTAATATTAACAACTTAGAACCATTTTAAAATTTGGACACAAAATATTTTATTTATCCGAAAATTCTGCACAAAGAAGTGAAATTCTGATCACATCAATCATTTGATAAAGCTTTGTCAGAAAAGCATGCTTGAGCCTTTCATTTGGTATTAAAGTACATATAGTTTATAGTGCTAATTCATATGAAAAATTCCAAAATGTTTTGTGTGGAGAATTATTTTTAAATTATTTCACTTTCTTTATGTTTGGATCTATTGTGGAGGAAGAATTTCCTCTGCCCTTCAAAGTCCTTCTAAGAATCAAATTGATATGAGACAGATTAACAGGAGAAAATCAAATTTAGTTTTGTATGTACAAGGAATCCACACAGACATGAAATTCCAAGGACAATAAGGCAATGTGAAGCTTAGATGAGTTAGAGAGAGGGTTAGGGTCTGAGGATACAAAGAAGAGGAAAACCATTAGCAGGAAGGTGAGAGCTGTTTGGAAAACAATGGTTGCCCTATTAGATAAGTTTTTTAGGTAAAGAGGAATCTTTGTTAATAGCTCTTTGCTGGTACAGGCAGGCAATTGAGGGGGAGATAAAGAGCTTTTCTTGAATCTGCTGGATTTTGATTGCTTTTCATCCACAATAATGTTCGTGCCAAAGTGGCCCATCTTGGGGTGGTCTGTCCTTAGCCCCTACAAATCATCATAAATATTGCTGATGTTGGGGACAAAATTTTTTTTTAATCTGCCCTTCAAGTTTCTTCTAGCTGGACTAAGAATAAAATTGACATGAGACAATAACAGAAAATCAAACAAAAGTTTAATAACATGTATACCTACTGTATACATGAGAGAGACCCCAGAAAACTGAGTAACTTCCCAAGATGGCCACAGCCACCCCCTTAAATACTATCTCTAGCTATAGACAAAAGAAGATGTTGTGGGCGGGGAGTCCATTAGGGGAGGTTACCAAAACACAGTGAATAAGAGTAAGGTTGTTATGCAGATTGAAGTTCATGCCTTTTCCACAGATAACATTTTCTAGAAATTTAGAGTAATTCGCTGAGGAAAACACTAAAAAATGGAGATTTACCATATATACATATATACATATATATGTATATATGTATATGTGTGTGTGTGTGTGTATATATATATATATATATATATATATATATGTAAATGTCTCTTACAAAAGAGTAACTTCTCGAGTTTGAGTATCTCTTGTGTCTGCAGTTTCTTAAAAATAACTGGATTGAATAATCATTATTCAATAACCAATAACAATATTATTCATACTGAATCATCAGTATGCCAAAGAGGCATATTTTGGAGCAGCAAAATTTGCTTCCCTACATCCAGCTTCAAAGTAAAAGCTGATTTAGGTGATTCACGTGTGTTTCTTTTTACTTTCAGGAGAGTCCACTTTAAAGTTGTTTTTACTATTTATATTCTCAGAGTTACATATTTTAAAAGGAAAACTGAGGAATATTAAAAATTTTAAGAGTTTAATTGAATGAAAATTGATCAAGTCCAGCAGTGCCACATCAGAAGTAGTTAGGACTGCTCTACCTATAGGAGCCAAGGAAAAGACACAGAAGGGGTATGGAAGCAAAGAAAGAAGTTATTTTGCCACAGTTTAATGCCTAGTTGGATGTTTGTGATTGGTCATCCTTAGGTTTTGATTCTGTAACTTCGAGACATTGGAAGACTTATATTTTGGTTTGCTTACACGGGCCATCGTAGCATTAGAGCCATCTCAGTCTAATGGCTACCTTATTAATGTAACAATAACTCAGGTTGTTGAAAAAAAAAAAAGTGTGTTGGCTTTGAGTGGGCAACAAGTGAGTCCATTAGTGGCTCACTGAAGAAGTTGAAAAGGCAAATTACATCATCTTTGACTTTTTCGTTTTAAAGAAATTCTTCTAAGCCAATGAAGAGGGAAAAGTGGTTTTTAAAGGACTGCCTCTTGATTCCCCCTTGATGTTTCAGGGTAAGAGTACAATTATCTAGAATCATACCTACCTCTGCACTAGGAACTGTGCAGATAATTTAGAAATCTGTTGGTCATCAGGCTTTGGTCTAAGGATTTGCATTTATAACAACTACAAAATCTTCCCAAAATGATTGGCTACATAAATGTTTGCACTTAACTGTATCTTAAACATGTACTATCAATTGGTAGTGTATATCTAGCTCTTACATAGATGAACTGGTGCTAACTGAGGCTTTTTACCAGGCAGTCAATTCTCACACACACACACACACACACACACACACACACACACACACACACACACACACACACACACCTTTCCCCTATTTCTGTAGCACTCAGGTTCTTTCACCAAAGGAAACTGCATTGATTAATAATTTAAATACTATTATTCTGTGAGTCTCATAATCACATGTGCTGTAGAGACTGGATTACATTCTGCTGTGAGCATTGTGGAAAAGATGAGCTGTTCCTGGGTGGCATTGCTACCGTAACAGTGTGAGTTGCACTTTTAATTTGTCTTCCCATCTGACAACACATCTAATTATACTTTATAAAACCTGTTTTAAATGATACTTAAACATCCCATTGAAAGATATTTACATAAAAGTGAAGAATTAAGTAACACTTAAAAATTACATCATCAAATTATTTTAATTCAACCTCCTCCTCCATTGCATTTGAAATGTAATAGATGCTTTTTTTCTTCCTGAGCTAATTTTCAAGACAGCCAAAGAATGGCCAGTTACTACTGATTAGAATGGTGGTGAGAAATGAGAGATGACCTTTTCTGACTTTGAAATTATTCAGTTACTTAATTTACATATCTGAGTATTTGAAAACCTTTTTGTACCACCGAAATTCTTTTTAATTCTCCTAGGTGTATACATTTGGCAAGAGTAGTAAATAGGATAGGAGCATATATGTATTTTTTAATTACATAGAGATGGAAAGAATCATAATCTTTAAATAACAGGTTAGGTTACAACTCCTTTTCTCCATTTGTCTTGCTTAGCCCTTTTCTGTCTTTGTCTTAATTTTCAATATTGTTAACATAATAGCTGGTCTACTTATTAGAGCTTCATTATTTTTACATAACATATGTATTTTTGTTCTTTCTCTATTCTTGGAGAGTTTTAGCAAGAATTTTTATGGTATCAATGAAGTTCTTTTTCCAGACATCTAATGATTTTGATTAGTATTACAAACCATCTTGCGATTTAAGGCATTGGATTTCAAACTTGGGTGTACATTTGGGCTCTTTATAAAACAACTGATGTCTGCCTCTGACTGCTCAATGATTATAGTTTAATTAGTCTGTGGTGCAGCTGGGTCTAGGGATGTTAGGACTCTCACATGATTTTGATGTGCAGCAGAGTTTGATCCTCTCAAGGGGTAATCAGGTTTCCGTTAAGGAGTTCTGTGTTAACACAGTGGTTTCCATATTGTTGGCATGTTGGAATTATCTAGGGGATAGAAAAAAAATGATGCCTATGCTGTACCCTGAGAACTTGTGATTTAATTTCTCTGGGTGGTAGATTGGGATTTGGAATTTTTAAAAATCCCTTGTGATTCCAATTTGAAGACAGGTTTGGGAACCATTGTATTAACCGAGAATTTTAGATGATATATTCTAAGGAAATCAGAACTTGTATATGTTTTCAACATGTGGTAATCCTTGGAGTCTGTGTACTTGATGAAAATAAGATATGAGATATTCTTTGCCCTTGACATTGTGTAAGTGAAAGGTTGGATGTACTTGGAACTCATAAAATGTTTGTGGTGCACTTAAAATTTTTTTAATGTTTATTTATTGTTCAGAGAGAGAAACAGAGTGTGAGAAGGGAAGGGGCATAGAGAGAGGGAGACACAGAATCCGAAGCAAGCTGTCAGCACAGAGCCCAACATGGGGCTCCAACTTAACAACCATGATGAGATCATGACCTGAGCCAAAGTTGGACGCTTAACCTACTGAGCCAACCAGGTACAACTGTAGTGCACTTTTTAAAAATTTAATTATTTTTTTAAATTTACATCCAAGTTAGCATATAGTGCAACCATGATTTCAGGAGTAGATTCCTTAATGCCCCTTACCCATTTAGCCCTTCCCACAACCCCTCCAGCAACCCTCTGTTTGTTCTCCATATTTAAGAGTCTCTTCTGTTTTGTTCCCCTCCCTGTTTTTTTTTTTTTATTATTTTTGCTTCCCTTCCCTTGTGTTCATCTGTTTTGTATTTTAAAGTCCTCATAGGAGTGAAGTCATATGATAGTCGTTTTTCTCTAATTTCGCTTAGCGTAATATTTCTAGTTCCATCCATGTAGTTGCAAATTGCAAGATTTCATTCTTTTTGATTGCTGAGTAATACTCCATTTGGTGTGTGTGTGTGTGTGTGTGTGTGTGTGTGCGCGCGCGCGCATGTGTGTGTACACACACACACCACATCTTCTTTATCCATTCATCCATCGATGGACATTTGCGCTCTTTCCATACTTTGGCTATTATTGATAGTGCTGCTATAAACATTGGGTTGCATGTGTCCCTTCAAAACAGCATACCTGTATCCCTTGGATAAATACCTAGTAGTGCAATTGCTGGGTCATAGGGTAGTTCTATTTTTAATTTTTTGAGGAACCTCCATACTACACCAGCAACCAGAGTTGCTACACCAGCTTGCATTCCCACCACCATACTTTGGCTATTGCTAATAGTGCTGCTATAAACATTGGGGTGCGTGTGCCCCTTCTAAACAGCATACCTGTATCTCTTGGACAAATACCTAGTAGTGCTGTAGTGCACTTTTAAATTGTATTCATGTGTATGCTCCCAGGTAGAAGAAATGGACAAAAATGCCCTTTACTATTAGTATCTATAATCTATCTTTGACAGATGTATAAAAATATGCATTTTTATTTTTTTTTATTTATTTATTTTTTCAACGTTTTTTATTTATTTTTGGGACAGAGAGAGACAGAGCATGAACAGGGGAGGGGCAGAGAGAGAGGGAGACACAGAATCGGAAACAGGCTCCAGGCTCCGAGCCATCAGCCCAGAGCCTGACGCGGGGCTCGAACTCACGGACCGCGAGATCGTGACCTGGCTGAAGTCGGACGCTTAACCGACTGCGCCACCCAGGCGCCCCAAAAATATGCATTTTTAAAATGAGTGTTATATATTTGAAAGAGAAAAAACAAATTACTTTCATATAATTCACATGAGTATTTTTATCTGGAGTAATAATATAGTAGGTGTTCTAATTTCTGGTACTAGTATTTGAATGGGGGTATTGAGGTCAATGGGAAAAAATTTTTAAAGTATGAGTTACTTGATTTGGGTCACTAGATGTTTGTGTAAGATAAATCCTGTATTCTTAATAATGGGTTGGAGCAGTTGACCCTAGTTTAATGGTTTTGTCCCACTTTCCCTCAGATATTCCTTGTCTGGCACCTTTGTTTTGGCAGCTTGTCTCTGGCTGCCCAGCTTCTCCTCCAGATGATTTACTGCTGCCAATAATACCTATGTCCAATGACAAATTTGTTCTCAGCTACAAGTCATTTGATCTTTAAAAAAAAAAAAATCATTCGGCTTCTTCTCACTCCACTACAGACTCTTTATTCTGTCCTTTTTTTTTTTTTTTTTTTTTTTTTTTTTTTTCTCTTTTCTAGCTTCCTTTGTTATCCAAACTTACTACCCTCATCCCATACCCACCAGTTAGGGTTTGGCCAAGAAAACAGAATCCACTCTGTGAATGTTAAATGTGAAGGTTCTAATACGGGGACTGAGGATTCATACAACTTTGGAAAGCCTGGGAGAGTGAAATTATCACCCCTGGAGTATATCTCCTGACTGAACAAATTTGAGGTCCTCCCTTCTCAAGTTTTCCTTCTTTATATCTTCTTTATCGACCGTGCTGATTACCATGCCCAGATGCTTGACCTTTTATTGCATATAACTTCTATTCCTTTATTCTCTCCCCATAACTTTGAGTAGATTCAAGATTATTATATAATTCACCACTCTCTTTATCTGGTTCTTACCATTCAAAACCCAGATAACCTTTCTATTTTTTTTCCCCAAGAAGTCACTGGTCACCTTTTCCATGTGATTTTTGAATGAGTATTCTATAACCATCATCGTTGTGTCTTTGATTTTCACTCCATTTTCTGCCCTGCTTTCCATACCCTCCCATTTTCTTTTTATTTCTTCAAGTTTACTAATGACATGTTTTGCTATATCCTAACTTTTTGTCAGTCTCAATTGATATAGAACTTATGGGTCACTAGACATTATGGTTTACCTTCTCATTCTTGAAATTTCTACAGTGAAATGCAGATATGCCAGAAATATTCTTCAAGTTAAAAAAAACCCAATATAAAATGAATTACTGAGGATATTTCTTTCATCTCCCAAAAGCTTTTTGAATTTTTCCTCATAATTCTTAATAAGATCTTTCTAATCTGGGTGTTCATAATAATTTTTGCAGGAGCTTGCTAACTGGTGATTCTTCTTTCTGTAACCACTTCTTAGTGACTCCTCTCTCCTGATCTGTGGTAGGCACTGAATGCATATTTGTTAGCTAATTAATGATCCAAAAATAGTGCTTCTGTCATTTTCTCTCAGAGGACCTTAGTTTTTGTTTTTGCCAAACTCCTTTGACTGTTGGACTTTAGACTCTGGGCTCGATCTGCCATTTAATTCTTAACACTGTAACTTTTGAGGTAGAAAAAAGTTCTTATTGCTATCCTGGTTTATTTTTTACATCTCAGATATGTTAACCCTCTTTTGTTTATTTAAAATCTTGCCTGTCCTTTGCAACTAGTTTTTTGTTCTTACCACATTTAATAAATTACAGCTTCTGACATGTTTTTTTTTCTTTTGTGGCCATTATTTCTAACAAATCCAATATTTGGGGAACACAAAAATATTTAGATACAAATTTTATTAGGAAAATATGGCTGTCAAGGTCTTTAACAACCTGACTGTATGTTCTCTCCCATCCTGTCTCTGACCTGCCCTTTGCTTTAGCCTTATCAGATTTCTTGCCATCCTCTGAAAATGTTGCAACCTATTTTTTCCATGCAACTGTGTTTTTGTTCCCACAATTCCCTCTATATGGAATATCATTTTGTTTCCTTCTTAGCCTTGTGAATTTGTATTCTTCTATAAGGCCTAGTTCGTATGTGTATTGAGTTCTCTGATGCTTCAAGCTTAGCTAATATCTCCTTCCTTTATGTTGTTATATCATTGTTTTTGTACCTTTTAAAAAGTATTTACCACATTATGTTATACATGTTTTCTCTATTAGACTATGAGTTCATTGGAGATCAGGTGTATGTCTTCAAATTTTTTTTTTCCCACTCAATACCTGGCAGATCTTTCATTAGAGATGCTTAGGGATACATGCCTCTTATGCATTGCTCTCTTATACCATATATAAAATAAGATTTGGGCAAGCATACCAGATCCTATATTTTTAAAGTGTCTCATGGCCACAAGCTGGGTTAGGATTCTACTCATTAGTCATTGAAGATGTTTGTCTCCAGGCAGCCTTTGTTAAATTATCATTTTTCATATCCTCAGTATAATCTCACTGATGGATAATAGACTAAAAAGTTAAAAAGAAAAAAAGTTTAAAGTAGATTTTTAAAGGGATCTTGTAATCTAACATTAAAATTGGTTAGCATATGAATATATCTTTAATCACAAGTGTATATTCAGTAGTAAAGCATTTATTGATTACTTATGGTAAAATTATTATACTTGAAACAATAGAGCACAGAAAAGTCAAAAAAATTGTTTTTTGGCATGAAGAGCTTCCAATTTATTTAGGAGAAAAAGAGAAAATAGTTGCTTAAGTGTTTGCTGTATGACAGTCATTTTGTGTGTGTGTTTCATATACCTAATTCCTGTTCATACTCACAAGTATATTATTTCATTGTTAAGAAATGTGGCTTAAAGTGGTTAATAAATTCATTCAGGATAACCTAGCTCGTGAATTTGAAATCAGCCAGTTTTATGTGTGTCTAAAGCCAACACTCTGGTCCCACCCTTTACTAGTGATCTCTTTGAATGTTCGTTGAGATATGAATTCTACGGAAAATTTCTTAATTTCTTTTCTCTATCAGTTTCCTGATATAGTTAAATAAAATAATTATCCTCCTCCCAACTCAACTGCATAGAATTGTTTTAATGATTGACTAAGATAATATGTGAAAAATAATGAGCCCAGTGATTGGAACAAAGCTCTCAAAAACTGGAAGCCACTATGATCATCATCATGATGTAATCATAGTGCCTTTGAAAAAATAAATAAGGAAAGCAGACCTATATCTACAAACACAGCAAGCTCAAGATGCTGCATGTGGGCTTGAAGCAATGACATTGATAGTGAGGCCCATGTTGTGTGTCTCATATTTTTATATAGTGTTTTAAAATGAACCAGTTGCTTTAATGTATATTATTAAGGCGTGTTAAATGTCGGGGGCTAAAGTTCAAGTTTATTTTATTGACATACATTTGTTTTTAAAAAATTTTTTTTTCAATGTTTTTTATTTATTTTTGGGACAGAGAGAGACAGAGCATGAACGGGGGAGGGGCAGAGAGAGAGGGAGACACAGAATCGGAAACAGGCTCCAGGTTGCGAGCCATCAGCCCAGAGCCTGACGCGGGGCTCGAACTCACGGACCGCGAGATCGTGACCTGGCTGAAGTCGGACGCTTAACCGACTGTGCCACCCAGGCGCCCCTATTGACATACATTTGTAGAGTAAGAGAGCTCAAAGAAAGAGGTATTTGGCTTGGAGAATGGAGTGAGTTAGGGAAAATTAAAAATACTGACAGAGTTGTAATGAAAGTGCTGGTAGAGCGTTTATAGAGAGATAGATAGATAAATGTGTGTAGATAAAATAGCATAATTAAAGGACCAGAAATTGGAATGAACAAGTTGTATATGGAGGAAAAAAAAATGAGGTCGGCCCTGGACAAATTTTTTTCTTCTTTTAAATCTCTAGCCATCTCTGCTGCCACCTAGAAGAGTAGCTAATGTAACAAGGAGATAAGGAACATGTTTTAAACATGTTTTAAATGATAATATGTTGCAGTTAAATCTATTAAGTGATAAGTACCCATTGAACCAACATGGAGACCTCATTAAACAATGGTTGGCCACAGGGACATTACCAGGGCAGGACCAACATTACAGAAATGTGGGACTGTACACCTGTTGAAGAGGTTCACTGCTTGTGTATATATCCTATTTGGACTATTATTTTCTTTATTGGAGAATGTATGACAGTGGTGAATAGATCACCTTTATCTTTTCTCCCCATTCATATAATACAATGCAGAAACAGGAGCTCCATAAATCCTGACTGTAAGTGCTTATCAGTTTGCTTTCTTCTGATGTTTTCACTTCTCCTGCCAGTATTCTTGATTGCTTTTCAAGTTTTGAACTGAAATACTGAAAGCATTATTTTGAATGGTTCAAGGAGCTGGTTCAACTTTTACTTGAGTTTCCAGCATTTTGTATTATTATAGATTGAAAGAACTGTATCAGCCTGCCAGTGCTGTTTGATAGAATGTATGTGGTATGTTGAATGTGTTTCATTCAAAATGATAGAAGGAACAGTGCGGGTGTAGTATGTTTTTTAGAATCAAGTCATTGCACTAGATACATAATGGATGGCTGTTAGATTCTCTTTAACTTATCCTTTACAGTTAAATTATTGCATTCGAGGACTTTGAATTCCCTCTGATACAGGACCTCCATGGAGCATGGATCGTTATTCTCAGTCACTTCTTTGGAGGAAGTCAAGTCCTTGGGTTCTTCTTTGTAACCCCAGTGGGCCTAGCACAGTGTTTATATTTAGCAGGTAATTAATTAGTGTCTCTTGATTGAATTAATTATTGCCTAATTTCAGAAGAGTACATGTGATGCTCTGAATACTTAATACAATAGAATATATACATAGAAAAAGATACACTCAGATGTCACCTCCTCACTGAAGCCTGACCCACAAGAAAAGGTTGGGACACTTTGTATTACAGACGTTCATAATTTCTCATTTTTAATTTGGAGCAACTTAAAATTTATTTGTAATAATATATACATTGTTTCCCCAGGTCAGCTTGGGTATTCTTCTACATGTCTACTGCTCATACGTAAACTTATTTAACAGTAGAATATACACATAGAAAAAGACACCCATAGAAAAGTGATTATTTCATTGATTGGCAAAACATAAGGAATTTTATATTTATTATAGAAGTCTCTCACTCTAGTGTTGTAAATATGTCTCAGCAGTTTAAAACACTTCAAATAAGAAAGAAGGAAGATAGAAGTTATGTTAACAAAGCTGCAAGTGAGAACAAAATGGGCTGTACTCCAAGATTCTTGAAGTGGAATTATACTATGCAGTGTGCTTCTACTTTGTTTGGATGCAATGGAGCTGAACTCTCCGATTTGGTTCCATAAATATTTATTGAAAATGTATATGCTCAGCCATAGCCTTGATGTGAATGATTTAAAATATGATTAATATCCACTCATACCCATTAGATTAGAAAAAAAAAGAAACAGAAAATAACCAGTGTTGGTGAGGATGAAGAGAAATTGGAAGTCTTATGCACCGTTGGTGGGAATGTAAAATGGTGCACTTTGCTATGGAAACAGTATGTTGGTTTCTCAAAAAGTTGAAAATAGAATTACCATATGATCTAGCAATTAAACTTTTTGGCATACATCCAAAAGAATTGAAAGCAAGGTCTTGAGATTTTGTACATTCATGTTTGTAACAGTATTGTTTATAAGTATCAAAAGGTGAAAACAACCCAATTATTCATCCATAGATGAATAGATAAACAAAATGTGGCATATATACATTTGGATGGAATACTATTCAGCCTTAAACAGGAAGAAAATTGTGACATATACTACAACATGACTGAACCTAGAGGAGGATATTATGCTAAGTAAAATAAGCCAGTCACAAAAAAAGGACAAAAACAATTCCAATTAAATGAGGAACCTGGAATTGTCACATTCATGGAGACAGAAAGTAGAAAGGTCATTGCCAGAAGCTGGGGGAAAAACGGAATGGGGATTTACTGTTTAATGGGTATAGAGTTTCAGTTTTGCAAGATGGAAAAGAGTTCTGGAGATGGGTGGTGGTGATATGTGTACAAGAGTGTAAATGTATTTAACACTGATGAGCTGTACATCTTAATTTTATCATCTTAACTTTTATGCTTTATATTTTCACCATCTTAATTAAATTTTATCATCTTAATCATTTTTATGTTTTGTATATTTTACTCCACCCCCTCACACCTACACGATGATTAAGACACAGTTCCTGTCTTCAGTGTTTTACAGTCTCTTTGTGGTGATGAAGTAAATGAAGTTATACTTACTTGAGTGGAATACTAAAGGCTGATTAGGAGTTAGCTTCATGTAGAAGGAAGGCAGAAAGGTAGAGGGCCCTGGGAGAGGCATAGGTGTTAGGATGGCCAAAGCTTGTGGGATGTGTAGACCGTGGTATCAGATGAGCCTTGAGAGGGAGGCAAGGTCCGTGTTTTTCAGAAGTTCTAGGCCACATTATAGATTTTAGTCTTTAACCCAAATATCCATGTTCATTGAATGCAATTAAATGTGTCTCTGATTAGGTGTTTTGGGGGTTGCATAACTCCATATTATTCTCAGTTTCCCATAATTAGGGCCACTGATCATCTGCTTGCAGCTTCTGTTTTGTTCTGGCTTCACCGTGCCATTGATGACTGGTTAAGGAGTAATAATTCCATGCGGTTGTCAGAGTATTCTTAGAACCAGTCCATCCCAGACAATCAGACTTCTTGTTGCTTCTGAGTTTGTCTGATCTTGGATTCTAGAATTTATTGATTTTTTAAATTAGTTTTATTGAGGTAAAATTGACAAAATAAGATATTTACAGTGTAATGATTTGATGTGCATATATGTTTTGAAAGAATTCCTCCCCCACTGAGTTAACAAGTACACCATCTCACATATTTACCTTTTTTGTGTGTGTGCGTGTGAATATTTCTGCTTCCTTCTCTAAGCAATTTTAATTATGCATTACAGTGTTATCAACTGTAGTAATCAGATTATACATTAATCCCTCAGATCTTATTCATCTTATAACTGAAAGTTTGTATACATATAAGTGATAGCATGTGAAATTTGTCTTTCTCTGTCTTATTTCACTTAGTATAATGACCTGCAGTTTCAACTATGTTGTTGCAAATAAGATTTTGTCCTTTTTCAAGGTTGAATAATATACGTGTGTGTGTGTGTGTGTGTGTGTGTGTGTGTGTGTGTGTGTGTGTGTGTATCACACTTTATTCATCCATCAGTGGACATAGGATGTTTCCATATCTTGGCTCTTTTGAATAATGCGGCTCTAAACATGGGAGTACACATAACTCTTCAAGATGTTGATTTCAGCCCTTTTGGATATATGCCCAGAAGTGGAGTTGCTGAATCATATGGTATTTCTATGTTTAATTTCTTAAGGAAACTTAATACTGCTTTCTTTAGTGGCTGCATCAATTTATAATTACATCAACAGTGTGCAAGTGTTCCCATTTCTGTGCATCTTTGCTAGCATTTGTTCTCTCTCCCTCTCTCTCTTTTATAATAGCCATCCCTACAGGTGTGAGTTGTTATTTCATTGTGGTTTTGATTTGCATTTCCAGATGATTAGTGATGTTGAGTACTTTTTTATTTACCTGTTGGCTATTTGTATATCTTCTTTGGAAAAATGCCTATTCAGGTCCTTTGCCCATTTCTTCTTTCTTTCTTTCTTTCTTTCTTTCTTTCTTTCTTTCTTTCTTTCTTTCTTTCTTTCTTTCTTTCTTTCTTTCTCTTCCTTCCTTCCTTCCTTCCTTCCTTCCTTCCTTCCTTCCTTCCTTCCTTTTTTTCTTTCTCTCTTTCTTCTTTCTTTTTTATTTGGCTATTGAGTTGCATGGGTTTCTTATGTATTTTAGGTATTAATCCCTAATTAGATATGTGGTTTGAAAATATCTTCTATTTGGTAGGTTGCCTTTTCATTTTGTTGATGGTTTTAGAAGTTTTGCTGTCCAGAAGCTTTTTAGTTGGGATTTTGTTTCACTTGTTATTTTTGCTTGGACTTTCATGTTTAAAATAAACCTTCCTTGCTCTCTGATTGAGTCCTTACCTGGTTACCCTCCCAGTAGATCACTTTTCTCCTAGGGGGGATCTTTTCTTGTCAGTTACCTTCTCCTAAGTAATTGTTTACTTGCATGGATTCTTAGGTATGAACTTTGCCTAAATATTCTATTTCTTTGCTCTGCTAACCTTTTGGAATTTTGGGTTATGGTGTCAATTAACCTTCAAATATCTGTACTAATCTCTTGATGGGAAACTAAAGATGTGTAAAGCATTTTACCTGGCAGTCATATATAACCTAGTGGAGGGGCTACAGATAACTGTCTAATACAAATCAAACTATGATGAGTATTGTGATAGTAGTATGTAAGTAAATAATTCTTTGAACACATAAGAAAATTATTTTTACAGGGGATGGTGGAGAGAAATTAAAGAAGGTGTTATATAGGCATTGCAAATACCATTTGGATTGGGTCCCAAAGGATGAATAGAATTTTGATATATGGAGAAGAGAGGTGTTACTGAAAGAAAAGTCTAACAAACAGAACAAAATGATTAGCATCTGACACTGTCCCAGATACATGGAGTGCCTTACATATTTGTTCAGTGATTAATGAATGGATAAAAGTATGGGATAAGAAAGAGGGAGTAATCAAAGAGATTGTGTGTTGCTAACTTGACTACCTGGATATGTGGTAATGCCAAGACTCAGGATTCTGGGGCAGTGGCAGATTTGGGTAAGGTAGGGGAAGAGAAGGTTATTTAACATATGGTGAATTTGAGGTGTTTGGGTGCATCTTGTGAAGGTTACAGCATTCTGATAGCTCAACCTTAGCATTCCTTGGGTAGCACCTCATAGAAAGGAGGTTTCTCAGAGGAAAGACAGTGGGAGGGAGATAATTTGGGGGATTTTTTAAAAAATTGAGATTAAAATGACTGTCCAAATTAAGATACTGGGAATATATTAGAAGGAGTGATATGATTTTCTAATAAAGAATTTATATAAGGATATAATTAGAAAAAAGCTCAGGTCATGATCTCATGGTTCGGGAGTTTGAGCCCCACATCGGGCTCTGTGCTGACAGCTCAGAGTCTGGATCCTGCTTCAGATTCTGTGTCTCCTTCTCTCTCTGCTCCTCTCCCACTCATGTGCTGTCTCCCTCTCTGTCAAAAATAAAATAAACATTAAAAAAAAAGAAATAAGAAATAAGACAAAAACCAAATAAGCAACAAAAATTCTATGACTCAGGTCCCCATCCAATCATGACTGCATTTTTCAGAATTATAAGCTTGGCTATTTGATTATCTCCTTTTAAGCTCCATGGTGACTAGATCAAACACTATTGTAGGAAAAGAAGACCAGGTAAAGCCTTCTATGTATAAAAAAAGAGCTATATCAGGGAGATAACTTATTTTACTTGAGTTTTGTTCTGAATGAAGCTGTGAAGCAAATACTTAAAATACTTTTCAGAGGTTTGGCGTCATAGACTCTGGGTCTAAAGTTCTCTCCTGTCTAGGTAGAGAGCGGGACTCAGGATGAAAGACAAGAGCCCTGAATAAGGGTCCTTGCCCCATTTTTATTAGGATCAGAAGGCTTACAAACATGGCGATGGACGTGCACAAAGGGACAATGAATCTGTGAACATTAACTTTGGACGTGAGGGAAAGGGGGTCTTGAGGATATATGTGGTTAGGGCTTTGGGTTAATACAAAACAAAATCCAGGCACCGGGCAGTTGGGAGGAAGGTTGTTGTTAACAGCAGACATGATGTAGCAGCTCTGTTTATCTTAGCTAGCCTAGGAGATGAGACAGGTAGGGAAAATAGCCTCAGGGTTAACAAGGCACTTTTTCTTTTGTTAACCGTGTCCCCTCTGGGCTGCTTTGCCTGCAGCTCAGTGGTCCATAGTCCAATTCGCCAATATACCTAACCTGGCCCTATCCTCCTGTGAAAGCAGCTTTTCTGCTTTAGTACTGAATTGGGGGTGTTACCACCCTAAATATCTAATCTTGTTTATTACATATACCTATGTATTGGCACCTTTGCACCATTCTTATTTTAGGCCTTTGCCTCTCCCTTTCTATTCTGGGGCTCTGCAGCCCCTCTCTATTTTGGGGTGCCTTTGCCTCTCCCTATTTCTGGCGCCTTTGTGCCTCTATATTCTCGGAGTGCCTTTGCACCCCCCTTATTCTTGGGGTGCCAATCTGGTTTACCCAAACTTGGGTGTGAGCATTTTATGATTTTGTATTTCTTCATGCCTTTTTAACCCATTGGTGTAAGCCCTGGGGATTCCTAAGCTTATCCCCCACAGTTTGTGTTAAAATATGAAGGTAAACAGAAACTCCTAGAATTTCTGTATTAGCTTTAATGTACATAATCTTTAATAATAATTAATGAAGAATGAATGTGACATTTTGTTGGCTTTAATGTAAATCCATATAAGTAGTGAAAGTATTGTAGTTGTAATCAGCAAAATTCAAATTTTGAGTTCTAGTGGAAAGGAAAAAAAACACACTAGTTTAGCTTTCTACCAATTAGAGGGATTAAATATTCTGAATTCAAGCTGTATTTGAATGCTATCTCCTGTTGTAGAGAAAGCACTAGGTCTACTTATCTCAAAAACGATAGATAACAAAATACAACCAGATAGATTTGGAGGATCATTCTAAGCAAAGCATTTGATATTAGAGAAGAGATTAAAACAAACAGGAAAAACTACAAGGACATGAACCTCAAAGCGAACAAAACAACCAGTCACATGGAGCCTGAAATATACTCTATTACATGCATAAGTAAGAGGAACAACTCTCTGAAGTTGGTGCATCCCTGCTTGACCTGACATGCATCCCTGCTTGACCACTGAGTACTTTTGTGGCCTTGAATGAGATGCTTACCTTTTCAGACTATAACTGCTTTATCTGTAAAATAAGGGAGGAAAGATGCAGCCTGATTGCCAATAATTTATGTAAAAGTGCTATGGAATAGGATGCATTCTGTCAAGCTAAAAGTTTTCAGAAAACAAAGTGAAGGATTAGCTCTGGAATAAAATTTTGATTAGAAACTATATCATCTCATCACCCCAGATGACCACAGTTCTATAACATTACGATTCAGATGGAGAGTATATATCCAAGTAAAAATTATAGGCCCCAAGTTGATAGCAAATACAGAAAGGAAAAAAAGACGAGTTCCGTTTTCTCTGTTGTCACCAGGTGGTACATGTAAATGTTTAGCAAGGCATTTTTGAGTATAGAAAGTTTTTCATTGAAATAGAACTAAGTGGCTGTAATTAGAAAAGGCATAATGATAATTTAAAAAATATGTTAGGTGGAGGGAATGGGCTAAATGGGTGATGGGCATTAAGTAGGGAACTTGTTGGGATGAGCACTGGGTGTTACAAGTAAGTGATGAATCACTCAGCTCTCCTAAAACCAACACTACACTATATGTTAACTAACTTGGATTTAAATAAAATTAAATAATTAAAAAACATGTTGAATGGGATCAAGAGATACAAACTCCTAATTATAAATAAATAAGTTACAGGGATAGAAAGTACAGCATAAGGAATATAGTCAGTAACATTGTGATAACATTGTACGGTGACAGATGGTGATTACACTTATCATGATGAACATCGTGTAATGTATAGAATTGTCAGATCACTGTGTTGTATACCTGAAACTAATGTAACGTTGTATGTCAACTAAACTTCAAATAAAATAAATAAATAAAAATAAAATAAATAAATAAAAATATGCCCAATGATCCAATGTGGCAATTTGTGAAAACATGCTGTGATATGATGAAAAGAGGATTCTGGGTCTTGTCCGAGGAATATATCTGATAAATTTAATGATGAATGATTGCACAACTGTGTGACTGTACTAAAACTGACAGAATTCTATGCTTTTAAAAGGTGAAACTTATGTAATTTACATCTTAATAAATTTCTTATCTAAAAAAAGTTGAAAGGTAGTGTAATTGATTCATAGAATTCATTAAATAGCTAAACATTAATTTATAATTGGAGGATATACTACTTATGATTATGTGGGTAATAGAAAGGAACATATGGGAGGGGGAACTGAGAGACTAGATCCCAGTCCTTATACAGTCTCTGAGCTGTTTAGAGTATGTTTTCTCATCTGACAAATGAGGTTAATAATAATGCATTTCTCAAGGGTAGTATGTAGATAAAATGAATCAATATAAATTTAGTGAGCCATAAAACTCTATTCAACAAATACATTTAGCACCAAAAATATGCTTAGCAGGATGTTAGATGTTAGGACTATAATGATAATTGGACAAAGCTTGTTCGCTTCAAGAACACACAGTGTAATGGGCTAGGTACCTTATTGTGCTGTTTTGTTGCCACTTAATTAGATATGTGTACAGAGTGATCTTGGAGGACAGAGGGAGGAGCATGGATATATTTTAGAGAAAGATTTTGAAACTAGAATCATACTGAAAAGCACCATACAAATTTGAGATACCAAGATTCACACCCATAGATTTACAATGGTGAATGGTAAAGAAACTATCAAGTTATTTAAATATGAAATTTAAAGGATGAAATTAAAAAATCAAATCAACAAATTGCAGCACACAAACCAGCCATGTTATTGCATAAAAAGTAATGTACTGAATCTTTTGATAAACTGTTAATTTATGAGATCATTCCAACTGTTTAAAGAAAACACAGAAATGTTTACTTCTAGCTGAAGAAAAAAAATTATAGAAAATATTACATAAAATCAGTTTAGACAGTCCCTATATTTATTGGACATTGTCTTTATTTTTCCACCTCCACACGAAGGCATAATGTTTAATGTTAACATGATAGACATAATTTCCAGGTCTGGGGTCCATACTGTTGCTCTGTTTCTTTGTTACTACTCATTAAAGCATATATCGAAAATGTATATTGAATAAAAACAAATTAAAGAATTAATGTTAGAATTCGGCAAGTTGGCTAGATGTGCATCACATAAACAAAAGTAACCAGTTTATTTTCTTTATTCTAGGAATAAATACATAGAAATGCTGTCTTATAATCATGATGAAACTATCAAATAGTTAGAAGTAAATTTAACCAGAAGAGTAGCAGACCTATATAAACAAAACAATGACATCTAATTAAAAGCATAAAGCAAAATTTGGGGGCGCCTGGGTGGCGCAGTCGGTTGGGCGTCCGACTTCAGCCAGGTCACGATCTCGCGGTCCGTGAGTTCGAGCCCCGCGTCGGGCTCTGGGCTGATGGCTCGGAGCCTGGAGCCTGTTTCCGATTCTGTGTCTCCCTCTCTCTCTGCCCCTCCCCCGTTCATGCTCTGTCTCTCTCTGTCCCAAAAATAAATAAAAAATGTTGAAAAAAAAAATTTCTGTTGAGAAATGTAAATGAAAATAAAAATGAGATATAACTTCATAAATATTAGAATGGCAGAATTAGAGACTAGTAATGCAAATTATTGGTAGGAATATAGACAAATTTATATATTGCTGATGGATATAGCCTCTTGCAGAGGTCTTTGGAAAAATCTAGAATTGTAGTGTTGGGGAGTTATAGAAATAAAAGCAGCTAGATATAGTTAAATATTTAGTATGATACTCTGTTCTATCAAAAATCTGTAAAGAAAGCACCCAGCAGTAGGGTATATATCCATACTTTGGAATATTATGCAGCCATTAGAGAAGAAAATGCTTGTGTTATACTAGATAATTTTGAGGGATTTCCTTGCAGTATTGTGGAAGAAAAAATGTTTAATAATATGACTCAGTTTTAATAAAACAATGCAAGGCAAATTTTATATATGTATCTGTATATGTAGCTCTGTGCACATATACGTCTGTGTAGGATTGTATGAGAAAATAGGAAAGGACGCACATCAGTGTGCTAACTTATGATAGGTTTAGCTGAGGAGCAAGTGCTATTATGGATGGAGACTAAAGGACATGAACAAAGGATAAGGGGACATGGGAAGATGACTAAAAAGGGAAATGAGAAAAAGAAGGCTGTCCTTTCCAAAAAATGTGAACCACATTTATGCATTTATGTGTAGTTATACATAATTTAAATTCAAAGCGTTGACAAACTAAAGAGGAAATTACCAAAATATGACTGAGAGAAATGGTACTAACGAGTAACTATGTATTTGCCTCTATTTGCAAAAAAAGCCATTTGTAAATTTTAATATTTTTATAACAAATTACTTGTGATTCATTCCACAACTTATGCCATAGCTATGAATCAGTATTGAGAGCAGGGCTTCCCTGTATTTTCATCTCCTAGCACACATAGGAAATGATAACATTTGCTTGGCACAGTGGGATGGTGGGGGAGGCTGTTTGGAGCTTAGTTTGGACTTGCCCAGGGGCTCTGCAGTCCTATAAGCCATGTACTCTGCTGCCCAGGGGGAGAGGTTTTGCTCCAGAGAACCAGAGAGTTAAAATGTGTGTGTGGCCATTTGGAAAGCTATAATTTCAATTTTGATGATAAGTTATTTTCTCTTTTATTTAACCAGCAATTTTTTGTTACTTATGGGTTATATTAGCTCATGCTAAGTTTTTAAAAAATGGGTAGCAAATCTTTATATCCCATAGCCCAAATTTCTCCTCCATGTGGAATATTCTCAAAGCAAGCACTGAATGCAGGCTGAAGAAAGAAATGTCAATGGCTCACTCATTCTTAACATTTAATTTTCCTAGAATTATCTTTTGGATTTTATCTTTCCAACTCGACCTAGGATAATTTTGCCATGAGCACTCTATTGTCATAAGGGAGTCATATTTGTCAAGTGTCTCAGCCAAGATTGCTTTCTTTGTGAATTACAGAAATCCTGACTATATTGCCTTAATTTTTCTCATACAACAAGTCTGGAGGAAGCAGTCCAGAGCTGCATTAACAGTTCCACATTTTCAATATTCTGGACTCCTCCTTTGTATCTCACCATCTTTAGCATGTGGCTTTAATTCGTATGGTCACAATTGGGATTTGTTGTAATCAGGCAGGAAGTGAGGGGAAGAGGCAGTGCCAGTATCAGAAAACTGAAAACATTCCCAACACTTTTTCCAGCAGGATTTTTCTTATGAGTTGATGTTCAGAGCCATGTAACATGTCATACCTAGCTGCAAGAGAGATTTGAACTTTCAGCTACATATGTGGTGACAAAGACTCTTTGGCCAAACTCTAGTCAGGGTCCTCTGAGCCCTCTTTTTTGACTAAAACTTAAGTTTGGCCCCCACTCTATCTTTGGCCTGCCCAGCCATGCATTAGAAAAGAATCCTACTAAGTCACTTTAGTGAGAATCTCTCCACCCTTGATATTTGATCACGTGCCTTATTCCCCCACCTTGTATAAATTCTTGGCTTGTCTATAGTGAGAATCAGGTTAGTTTCACAAGAATTCTCTTACCCTTGAAATCTTCTGTCTGCAGTTTTCTCTCCACTGACCCTGTCACTCTGTGTCGTGGCTATAAATCCCCAGCTGTCTTCACTGTATTTGGAGCTGTCTGATCTCTGTCCACTATTGCAATATCCTTATTGCAACAGTCTTGGATAGAGTCTTCCTTACCATTTTAACAAGTGTCAGAATCATTTTCCTTTAATGATGGTCACTCTGAACAGAAGTAGGACTCTGCTAACCAAGAAGAAGAGAAAAATGGATAATGGAGAAGCAATTAACAGTGTGCCTGCAAACCAAAGGTCTCCTTATTCTAAAAGTTGGTCGTTTCCATTTGAGGAACCAGTGTGAAATGGGGCATAAATCCTTGTGAGTTTGCGACTTGGATTTAACTTTCCCATTTGTTAGTGATACATACCCAAGAATTCAGCAAAATGAACTTGTATAACTTTCTATCTCCATATTTTGTGGAAGTATTGTGAAGTTTAATTAGCTAATGGTTATAAAGTGATTTGATGAAAGTTACTGCAAGTACATAATGCTTTGTTAGATAATGTGCGAGTAATTTCACAAAATCTGGATAACTGTCAAGTAATTAAAGGCAAATGCAATGTGGATGCTGTTATGTGACTTCCATTAGTGTTCATCAGAGGCTGACACACCCATTGAGGAAAGAGCAGATCTCGTACTGTTCTGAAATGGTTTTTGAAAAATCCTTACTCCTCTTTTAAAATCACTTTCACCATCTGCTGGTAAAAGAATTGAGATGGCTGCCTGTGAACTTAGCAATTAAATGTGCTAATACAGTAGCAGGAGAAAATGATTGTCACACCTGTTTTTGCAAAAACAACAACAAACAAAACAAATTCCACTACCACCCCCACACCAAAAAACACCATCTGGTTTTCTGTGAAAACAAGAGTTCAGATTTAAGGAAAAACAACAACAACAACCCCAATGATGTCTTCAGGTATCATGCATACTGAACATAGAGTTGTTTTATTCCTCTTAATTCTTAGAAATATTGGGGTCTTAGGCAAAGAGTTATCAAACCAATATTACTGTGTGTTTTCCTTCCTCCTTTTGGGTTTTGAGAAGATGGGAGCAAAACATAATCATGAAAAAGTTGTTTCATTTTACTTTGTCAGTGAAATTCTTAATCCCTCTACCAAAGGCAAGGGTTACATACCTGTCTCAGTTTAAGAAAATGAATGAGTATATGAAAATTGACATGTATAAAGCTAATAAAGGGATACATTGTCACAGAATCCTCTTCTTAGCAGAGGCTTATTTCTTTTTTTTTTTTTTTTTTTTTTTAAATTTTTTTTTTCAACGTTTTTTATTTATTTTTGGGACAGAGAGAGACAGAGCATGAACGGGGGAGGGGCAGAGAGAGAGGGAGACACAGAATCAGAAACAGGCTCCAGGCTCTGAGCCATCAGCCCAGAGCCCGACGCGGGGCTCGAACTCACGGACCGTGAGATCGTGACCTGGCTGAAGTCGGACGCTTAACCGACTGCGCCACCCAGGTGCCCTTGCAGAGGCTTATTTCTGTTCATAGTGACCATTGTTAAAGAAATGTGAGACATTATGAGATACATTGCTAAAGAATACACAAGAATCTACGGAGACACAGTGTTACAAAATGGAGTTGTTGTACCCTGATGAAGGTTTCTGAAAATCTTTAGCAAATGCAGATCAAAAGTTTTTGTTGTTTTTTTTTTTTTTTTTTTTTTTTTTTTAAATCTAGTTGGTATTCACAAATTACTAGGCTACTGGAACCTAGCTTTCTGGTGACTTATTCATGTGTTATTGTCTGCCTGCCACTAAATTTCATGTTTCTCTTAATTTAGAAATCATAATTAAGACCAAATTTAAAATTTATACATATTATTGAGCTATGAAGTTTCAAAATATATATATATATGTTTTTATTTTAGAGCAAGTGAGCACCGTAGGGGAGATGGGCAGAGGGGGAAAGAAAGAGAATCATAAGCAGGTTCCATGCTCAGCATGGAGCCTGATGCAGGGCTTAATCCCATGACACTGGGATCACAACCTGAACTGAAATCAAGAGTCAGATGCTCAGCTGACTGAACCACCTTGCTAGGAGCCCGTTGATCTACAAAATTTTAGAATCACTAAAATTATATCATGAAATTTAGGGCATTATTGGAGCTTCCTGGCACCAGGATAATTGGTATAAATAAAATCAACATGTGCTTGATTCATGGTTGAATCTCATCTACCACTCCAATGTCCAGTGTGAGAACTATATAACATTGTAAATTAAGTAATTTGTGAGATTCGTGGATTTCTGAATTAATAACACCTTCCAGAAAAACTCAGCCTTCTTTTTGAGTATGCATCAAATTTAAAATTAATTTGATACACATTTTTATTTAACTTAAATTTTTCTAGAAACATCTATCATATGACAGTAAACATAGGATAATATTGTGCTCTGGTTTTTTTGTCTAAATTACAATAGTTAACAGTATATGACCAACCTATCTAGATTAGCTAACACTTTCTCCAAATGAAGCATTAAATACCAACCAGTAAGTTTATAAGCCAGACATTTTATTTTTATTTATGGGGAATTTGACACTATTTATAGTAGAGCTAATATTATTTCCACATACTGTAGTCTAATACCTAAAGACTCTCACAATATTCTTTACTGGAATGATGATATTTGCATATTTAGGAAAGTTATATTACCCTGGTACCTGGTAAGCTTCTAAGAGTTAAAAATACATGAAGTTTCAGGTTAATTTTTTTCTGTGGTTTAATGATTTCCTATAGATCAAATGAACCCTGAAATAGGGCTTTCTATGAGAAAAACCTCCTGAAGTCACAATATCTCTGTAGTAATGTAATAGCTAGAGTTTTATTTATTTATTTATTTTGTCTGTTCTGGTTTCAAATACTACAAGTTGCTTAGTGTCATTCATGTACATGAATTTCCCTTTTTTTGCACCAAATTGAGATTATTGTATGTTTAACACTGTAATAGGTAGATCACTCAAATAAAAGTAAGCACCATTTAGGCAAAGTTCCATAAAGGATGCTCATTATCTGTTCTGTCCACTTTACTCCCCAAAGTAATACTGTCTTGTCAACTTGGTCCACCCCACCTATGTGTTTTGAAGCAGTAATACCCCAGGTACTTTTCCTATGTATGTAAACTTCTCACAGGGTGCTAGTGAATGAACTGGGTCAGAGAGAGTAATGCCCTGAGGCTGCTCTTTAGGGGAAAGCCTCTGGGGTGGGGGTGGGGTGGGGTGGGGGGAAGCAGCTACCTTCTCTAGGGATGAATTTTAGATACCTCATGGCTGCAGGGAGGAACAGCTGGTCCCAAGGATGGAATGTTAAGGTTATTCTGGCCTTGGACCTTAGCAGAGGTGGGATTGGGGCCCCAGGGTTCTGCAAGCCCACCATTGCTACTCCAAGCCTTTTTCTCTCCTGGAAGGCTGCAGATTTGGGGTTGGCACATGTGTAGTTTATTCTCTATTCTAGCCTATGGTGTAGCCTTCCTGCACTGCCTTTGGGCCTCAGGACTTCCGGCACCCAGCCAAGCCTCTGGGCAGAGGCACCCCTGTGCTGTGACTCTGTTTGGGGCCAGGAGGCAGGTGTGGGGGTCCATGACCGTTGGGTTTTGTGTTTAGTGTTGTGAGCCAAACTCCTTATTCTTAGAAAAGGTGACTCTGGCTTCTGGGGCACCCAGCTATTTCTCACCCCGGCGTCCTTCTGCCCACCCCCTACCTCTCAGGAGACTCTGCAAGATTGGACTTCAGGGAACAGTGGTCATGGCCACAGCACCTTCCCGGATTCCACCATTCTCTGAGCCACTGGTGATGCTCAGCCCATCCCAGCCCATCCTCTCCCTGCCACTATGTCAGAACCCCCACATACCCCGCAAAAGTTTATTATAAAGTTAAGCTAGGAGCATTACACACATGGGGTAGATGCTAATTGACCATTGTCAAATCTATACTGTGAATGAGATGACTCTTATTTTCTGAGCAATTAACTTGAAATTAGATTTATATATTACAAACTCCAAATGCTATATAATATAGTGTTCCACTGACTCACCTTCCCCACCCAAAGAAAAAGATAAGTATTCTCCCTAGACTCTTGAGTGGACTTTGTAAAAACCTTTATTTTTAACACTTTATTACTTCCTATTAGTGGCTCTGCAGGTGCTATAAGTTCATACTTTAACATCTCCCTTACACTCATTTCTAAACCTGTATTTCTTTCTTTTTTTTTTTTATAATTTGTTTTAGAGAGGGAGAGAATGCACATGGGTGGGGGAAAGTGGGAGAGAGAGAGAGAGAGAGAGAGAGAGAGAGAGAACAAACTTTAAGCAGGCTCCATGCTCAGAATGAGATCGCGGCCCTGGGATCATGACCTGAGCCAAAATCAAGAGTTGGATGCTCAACTGACTGAGCCACCCAGGTGCCCCCTAAACCCATATTTCTAAATAAATTCAGGAAATGGTATGTTTAAGAAAGGATGTCCTTTTTTAAATACAGTTTTCAAAAAAATTGCCTGTATAGTGATTTATCAATGGAATGCCTTATCTCTGTGTCTGATTTTGTCACACTCCATCTGTTCTCTCTGTGTCCTTGTGATGTATGACTTTCTGGGGTTTGTCTAACCAGGCCCTGGTGTTTTGCTGGATGAAGTACTTTTGAAGATACTGAGACAGCATTCCTGCCTTCCCCCAACCCCCGATTGTATAGAAATCATGAAACTGTTATGTCGTATGTGTTACTAACAAATATCTCCTAGCTGAAGCCACTGATTATTAATCATACACATTTTTTATAAGCTAAACTCCCACAGAAATGTAGCAAATAAATGATGATGAAAGCTGTAAGAAATGTGAATTTCTCAGTGAGTGATTGGCAGTAGTTATTAGTCTCGACAAAAGCTGAATCATAGCTGTATTTCATTTGTTATTATCCTGCAACGTAATTTCACTGAAATTACACCTTTTTTGAGTTACTGTTACTTAACTATTTTCTTGACTTGAAAGCTGGTGCTGACTTGTACCTGTTTTGCAGTGGATTAGTATCTTTTGCATTTAACTTCCTGTTACAAACACCTGTAATTCAACTTGAATAACTAGCTGAAAAATACAGACTAGGTGGATGGTGGTAATACAAAGTTATAGGGCTTTTCTAAGGGGAGTGTCATTTCTTGGAAAGTGCAAACAGTGCCTTTGCCTAGTGCTCAGGAGGTGATGGGTTCTCAGGACGCTGGACTGGCTGCATTTGTATATGTGGCTTCTTTGATCTCCAGAAAAGACTTAAGCTTCATGGAAGAAATGATAAACATGAGAAATGGGATGAAGAGTCACAGTTTGGGTTTGGGTACATTTTTGTGACTCCTTATTTGACTACTAAATTAAGTAAAAATCTAGCGAGGCATTGGTTTTGTCTCACACTGATCCTGATAGTATATGTTCCAGCTAAACTGCTTTCCCTAAGCCCCCAGTTTGCTCTGCTCTTTGAGTACATTAACTCTTCCTTGCCTTTGTTTATTCTGTGTCTTCAGCATAGAACTTTCCCCCTACTGCTTCCTTTGACATAATTCTTCTTGTCCTTCAAGGTCCATCTTAAATATTACCTCCTACATGGATCTCTCTCTTATCTCCTTTACCAGATATGTCCTTTCCCTCTCATTTGGACTCTTAAAATAGTTTATTTATGCATCTCACAAACATGTATATTTTCCCTTATCTACTATTTATTTTAATTCCTATTTCATTCATCCCCATGAAATACTGTAAAGTTCCCGAAAACAAAGACAGTCTATTTTTCCTATTTAAGTACCCAACTAATAAGAACTTAAAAGTATGGTCATGTAAGTGAAAATTGCATATAGACCCATACATCTAATAGCTCCAGAGATTCTTTTATATATATCAGTGTTTTTTTTTTCCCAAAATTGATGTTCACTTAAGTAAAGTAACTGGTGAAAGACATAGCCTTGTGCTATTCAGTATAAAATGACATATTTAAAAATTGGTCTAGGTTGTTTCAACAGATCATATCTTTCTGTTTTTATAAAATATTAAAGAGGAGCAATGGTCTAAAAAAGTTGATCTTGGGTCCAAAAATGGGCACTTAATTCTTTATATGGCCACATACATCATCATATATACATAATCATGTATTTAGTCAGAGAGCACTCCTCATTCTGAGACATGCAAATGATTTCGCTTAAAGTTTCATCTATTTCATAAATTTCTGTATGCAGTTTTTCAGGCAATAAAAAGAATCCTAAAGATTAACAAATTGGAAAACCAAACTGTAGCTTATATATGTAGAGATGAAAAGGTCAGTTGCTTTTTTTCCTTTCTGTAAATAGTGCAAGTATTGTGTTTCTGAAAATCTTTCTGTTTCCAGTGGCTACTCCTTGTCAGTTCTTGATGTTTTTATATCGATCCCAGCAAGATAAGTGTTTACTGGAAATCCGAAAAAGAACAAGCCAGTTTGAGTTAATTAAAAGCAAAATTGATGACAAGAACAAGGAATAAAAATATAAACCCTCTGAAAGGTGCATGCAAAGCCAATTGAGGATGGAAAAAAATTGATATAAGTCTTCAATTTTACTTGTTCATAGTCCTATTTTTTTCTGTCTGAAAATCTCATAGTTTATTCATTACCTAATGAGTAGAGAAAAGTAATTAATGAAAACACTGTAATATTGTTGACTGACAGGTTAGATATTTATTTTTACCCACACGGTCTGTGGTGGAAAATGGGCAGCCCTGATATCTGTCTTGCCTCCACCTGTCTGCCTTCCTATCAATCATCACTTTGATAGATGGTAGTATTTGCAGACACTTGGGATGAGGCATGTGTGCACATAAAAAGCAGAAAAAAATATGAAATAGAGATGAGAAATATTTCTTTGGCCATCCATTTTTTCCACCACTTATGCATCGGTAACACCAGGAAGAAGTCCAAGTGCTACCCTGGATTTGGCCGTGTTAGGTTATTATATTGCTTGAAGCGCTTTGCATTCTTTCTCAAGTGTATACTAGTGAAGCCATATTTAACTTTTCCTTTGTATTATGAAGTAAATATTGCAGCTTCTGCAGAAATATTAGACTGAAGCCTTAAACTTTAAGAGCAGCCAGTTTCCGTAATAGGTGCACACAGTGATTAGTTTGGCAGAGGTATGACTTAATTGAGAATTCAGGCATTTGAAATAGAATTACTGATTAATTTTGATGCTGATTATTGACTGATCAGGATTGGAGGATTGTGGCAGAAAGAGGTGGTGATGGATGACAAAATTGGGACAGCAGTTGACATAGCTGGATGATAATCCTAATGATTAACCAACTGGCTTTGCCAGTGTGGTATGGCAGAAAGTGGTCTGGGCCTAATTCTAATTAATACTGTTGTGTGACCTCGAGCAA
The DNA here is from genome assembly GCF_028018385.1 of Neofelis nebulosa. Lineage (NCBI taxonomy): Eukaryota > Metazoa > Chordata > Mammalia > Carnivora > Felidae > Neofelis > Neofelis nebulosa. The sequence continues at coordinate 54,627,287 of NC_080789.1, forward strand.
GTAGCTTAAGTTCTCTGGGTCTCAGTGTCTTTCTCTGTACCACAGGGAGGTGTAAATGGTAGCTGGGACCCCTTTTATTTCTAACATTGTGTGAGTTGGGGACTGGGCGTTCAGATTGCAGTGGCACGGTGAGTTTTGGGAGGAAGACAGTTGGAAGATACTTTGGAGTTCAGGATCCCTTTATTTTAAGCTGCACAATTGGAAGTTATCCCAGTGTTCTGTTTAAGGTTGATTTCCTTATTTCCTTAGCACAATGTTTGACTGTACATAACCTAAACTTATTAACCCATATTTAAAAATTTTTTTTCTTAATGTTTATTTATTTTTGAGAGAGAGAGAGAGAGAGAGAAAGTACGAGCCTGGGAGGGACAGAGAGAGAGGGAGACACAAAATCAGAAGGCTCCAGGCTGTCAGCTCAGAGCCCGACACGGGGCTCAAACCCGCGAACTGTGAGATCATGACCTGAACCGAAGTCGGCCGCTTAACCAACTGAGCCACCCAGGTGCCCCTTACTAACCCATATTTTCTTTTAACCTCCACCGTTGCAGTTGATGGGTTTATTTTAACTCCTAGTTGAAGGTGTAGCTTCAACTAATTTTGCTTGGTCATCTGAAAAAAAACCTCCTTATGTTCAGATTTATTTTTACAGTCTTAGACCTTAAAAGTTAAGCCAAGCAGTCAGCACCTCATTGTAACTCTGTAGTTTGTGGCATGCCTTCTCTCCTCATCCCGCCTTCCAGACACTTCACAATTGCAAAATTAAAATCAGTTTAATGCAATAGTCACCTAGAACAGTGACTTATTTACAAAATAAAAAAGCCCCAGGGCCAAACTAAAGATTTATGGAAAGTTGGACTGTCTCTGACAGACAACATATTTTATTCTGTTAGAAAAACCACAAAGTTTCTTTTTTTTTTTTAATTTTTTTTAACGTTTTTTTATTTATTTTTGAGACAGAGAGAGACAGAGCATGAATGGGGGAGGGTCAGAGAGAGAGGGAGACAGAATCGGAAGCAGGCTCCAGGCTCTGAGCCATCAGCCCAGAGCCTGACGCGGGGCTCGAACTCACAGACCGCAAGATCGTGACCTGAGCTGAAGTCAGACGCTTAACTGACTGAGCCACCCAGGCGCCCCTAAACCACAAAGTTTCTGACAGGGAAGTAGTAAGAACCAAGTAGCATTTTGTCAGGACTTTTTATTTTTAGCTAGTGTTTTCCTTCTAGTCTTCTTGGGTATACCTGATCTATCATACAGGTACTGAATATAAAGTGTCTCAATTGATATTTCATTAGGAGGAAATAGGGGAGGGGCGCCTGGGTGGCTCTGTCACTTAAGCGTCTGACTCTTGGTTTCAGCTCAGGTCATCATCTCACAGTTTGTGGGTTTGAGCCCCGTGTTGAGCTCTATGCTGACAGCATGGAGACGGCTTGTGATTCATTCTCTCTCTCTCTCTCTCTCTCTCTCTCTCTCTCTCTCTCTCTCTCTGCCCCTCCCTTGCTCCCCCCTCTCTCTCTTTCTCAAAATAAACTTAAAAAAAAGAGGAAATAGGATATAATAAATATTGACATGATTACATATTACTGCCAAGGTTTTATGTAGCACCAAATCCTATTGAAAGGGTGTCCTTGTCTCACATGAGTCTAAAAGAGTGAGGGCATCATCGTGGATCATCATTCGAAGGGCACCAAAGGTGGCATCACTGACAGTCCTTCCAGAACCCATGAATGAAACTATGGCAAAATTTTAGCTGTGTGTATGGATTTCCAGACTTATTTTGAAATTTGTAGTATATACCTCAATGTCATCTGGAGAAGAAAAAAAAGAGAAACTATATTTCCTTTGTTGACACCATCTTTACTTTTCTCTTTCCTTCCATGTCCTTCATTTCCTATCTTTTGTTTTCCAGACATAAAGTTGCCTAGGCTTTCCCATGTGGTTCTGACTTTCCCCCACTCCTCACTCCCATGGCTTATTTAATTTCCATTGCACATCTAGTGGTTAGTTGTCAAACTGTTGAGCTACGTAAACGTGCACATTTATTGCAGGCATGCACACTCACACTAATTCTTGACTGATGTTATTTTCAGTCTGTAAGGTTTTCTGGGTAGAGAATAGTCCATACTGCTGATATTTCTTCTCTTTAAAATACCAGACTTTTTTTATTTTTACCATTTTGTTAAAAAAAAAAAAACACTTTAAAGTATGTATTTGCCTGTTAAAAAACAAAAAAACCAAAACGATTTAGCCTGTTCTTGGTAAGATCGTTTTTGTAGACATCATTTTGTAAACATCAGTCTTTCTCTTGTGCTCCATGGAGCCCTTGGGGGAAAATTCATGTATGTGAAGCTGCCTTCTCCTGCACCAAATCTTTTCAGTTTCCTGTTGAGTTGATGGTTCTTCTGACTTCTTTTTTGTTACGTCAAACTTCAGTAGTTGATCTTCATCTAGTACTATTTTTTCCTCAGCCCTTTCTTTCTCCCCCGCACCTCAGCCCTTTTGGCATCTAATTTGCGATTTTGGTCTTTGAATGCAAAACTCTAGTCTAGCAAAAGCCAGGTGAACATGATTGCTAGATTGTATAGCCAATAAGAAAGCAGTAGGTTCTAGTCCAAGGAAGCTCCCACCTTTCCTATGGATTAAGAGGGTTGATGGTAGAGAGTTGGTTCAAAACCTGTGTCTCACAATTGCCCTCATATGCATCTGTGGTCAACATTTACCTCCAGTTGATTTCTCTTGGCTTCCAGGTTTGTAAATGTTTGTATTAGAAGTCCTTTGCAGTAAGGTTATACTTACTTCGGATCTCAACTATTAGGGACTGCCTAATTTTAAACTTGGCTTTGACACTTGCAAGCTGTGTAATTTTGTGTAAGTTACTTAACTTCTTTTGGAACAGGAATAATAATCAAACCCACAGTATGGAGTTGTGAACATGGAAAAAATTAATATATGTAAAGTGTTTGCCACAGTATCTGGAAAATAATAACACTCAATAACTGTTAAAGGTTATTATAATGAAGAGTTCTTGTGTAGATTAAATGAAAAATTCTCTTCAGTGTGCCTGGGTACTCAGTCATTCTTAGCATCTTCTCTTCTCTTCTCTTCTCTTCTCTTCTCTTCTCTTCTCTTCTCTTCTCTTCTCTTCTCTTCTTTTTTGGATTACATGGCTGCTTTTCAGGTATTTGAGGTTGCTATAAGTCTTACAGCTGAATAAATGAGTTTCTCTAAAGTATGCATGTGTATATCCTTATATATCTCCACTACCATTATACTTTGTGCACACTTCTTTATTCAACAAGTATTTTTGAGGCTTACCATATATTAAGACTTGTGCTAAACTCGTGAGATCCAAAAATGAGTGACACGTCCTTGCTTTTAAGTTGAGGAGTCTTGTAGGGCACACAGACGTGTAAAGCATAATGTACTAGTACTGTCATGTATATGCAGGGAGACAGGGGGAACCTTGACTTTCAGGAATCAGAAAATTCACCTTCTTAGAGCATATTTTGCTGGGGTAGAATTTTGGAAGGGTAGGTAGAAATTGGCCTAGGGAAATAAGATGGGGCTTTCCAATGAGCAGACAGAATGGAAAGATTACATGCCAATTTTCAGACAGGAAGCATCATGTGGTCCCTAGTACATGGTTGTCTTTCAGTTGTTGTAGAGAAGCTTGTAATGAAACAGGTGACAAAATTCTTAATTTTTGCAGTACTTAATTTTGCCTACAACATAATCCATTAGACTAATACTGTCCAATAAAATATAATGGGAGCCAGTATGCAATTCAAAATTTTCTAGTAACCACATTAAAAAAGTAAAGAGAAAGAGTTGAAATTAATTTTAATGATATATTTTATCTACCTAACATATCTAAATATTATCATTTTAACATATAATCAATATAAAAATTATTCATGACATATTTTAAGTTCATGTTTTGGTACTAAGTCTTAAATTTTGGGTGTGCAATTTAGTGATAGCATTTGTAATTCAGACTCCAAATTTCTCTCTCTTTTTTTTTTTAATTAAGACTCCAAATTCTTTAAATGTTTTATTTATTTTTGAGAGAGTACAAGTTGGGGAAGGGCAGAGAGAGAGCATGAATCTGGGAGGGGTTGAGAAAAGGTGATAGAGTATCTGAAGCAGGCTTTGCACTGACCGCAGCAAGCTCAATGCAGGGCTCAAACTCATGAACAGAACTGTGAGATCACTACCTGAGGCAAAGTCAGAGGCTCAACCAACTGAGCCACCCAGGTGCCTCTAGACCCCAAATTTTAAACACAAGGAAAGCACCATATTTCAATTTCATAAACTTACAATTAAAAATAGTTTCATGTACATGTTCAAAACATACACAAAAAAATTGTAATAACAGTCATATCTTTTAAATTAAAAATTAAATTATATTTAAGTAAAATTAATTAAAAATTCATTTAAAATATGGCTAATGGCTCTTGTCTGGAATGACCTGGCATTAAACTATTTCCCCTTAAATAAATGAACGCAATTTCCCCTAATGTATCTGAATGATAAACTCACAACTGTGGCATTCTAGTAGCTTCATGAAGTAGTTTATAGATAAGAGCAGTTTTTCCACAATATTTACCATAAAACCACCATTTATTGAGGGTCTACTCTTGCTTCCATGTGTCTATATCCAAAGATCAGTTCTCATTCATTGTCTTATTTGACCTTTAAGCATCATGTGGTGCAATGATCTCTTGTTTCTCTTGGACATATTTTCCTGGGATTCTTGCCAACATACCCTCCCAGTTTTCCTTTAAGCTAGCTGGTCCTTCTCAATTTCCTTTACTTTTTATATCACTGACCTCTAAATGTTGAAAGGCTTCATATCTTTGTCTTTGGAACTTTTTATCACTCATGTTTTGATCCTGTCCAGTCTCATAACTTTAAATATCATCAACATGTTGATGACTACCAAATTTGAATCTCTAGCTCAGACCTTTATTTGAACTCCAGACTCATAGACCTACTCTGATGTCTAGTGTGATGTTTAATACACATCTCCAACATAATGTATCTAAAACTGATTTCCTGATTTCCCACCAGGAAGTTCTGGCAGTCTCCCTATTTTGGTCGATGGCAACTCTATCCTAGTTCCTCTGGACAAGAAACTTGGAGTCATTCTTGCCTCCTCTCATATCCAGTATCCTGTTGGTTTTACTTTCTAAAATATGTCCGACATTTAAATCACTTCTCATCACTTTGTTTCTGCTACTATCCTGGTCTAAATTACCATTGTTCTCAACTAAATAATGACTAAATACATTCCATGTCTCTGCTCTTGCTCAGTTCATTACATTCTCAGTGCAGAATCTGGAACATGATACTTTGTATAAACTCCAGTGGCTTCCCATGTTAGAATGAAACCTGATAATGGCCTCACAAGGCTACTTGCCTTTCTGATCTGATTTCCTTTCCATCTTCTGGGCTTATTGGCTTTGGGACTGTTTGAGGAACATGAACCAAGCTCTTGTCTCAAGACCTTTGAACTCACTTGGCCCTTATTCCCTTGGCCTACTGTTCTCTTACTCCATTCTGTGCAACTCACTTGGTCACCTTTTCAGACCTTTATTCAAGTGTCACCTTTTCAGGATACCTTTTTTTTTTAACTGGCAGGCCCATTGCTAGCTTAACTGGAATCTCTGTGTAAATAAGACAGTGGGTACCCACTCTTGGGTCATGGCTCTCTGTTTCACAGATGGACAAGAAGACAGGCAGCTAGACTACGGCATCTAAAGGTACCTCTGGCACCTTGTCATATGTATGATTGTCCCCACTTAAAGCCAGCTTCCTGGAGCCAATTTTGTGCAGAGAAACCCAGGTCCCCTTCCTCCAGGTGGTTTTCAGCCCCTATCAGCCCCTTCTGCTAGGCACTTTTGTGTCATGTTCAAAATGTGCAATGTCATGTTGAGGCCCTGGTGATCACTGCCTGCCTCCCATCTCCCTAATCCCTTCTCACTATTTTTCTCCATAGCATCTACCACCATCTAGGAAATGAAAATGGGGCCCCTTATTGAATAAACATTAAGAATTTCAAGATGACAACAGTAGAAGATTAAATCAGAGATCCTTTGAGCTCAGGGCTGTGTGAACTTGCACAGGCTGCATGTCCATGGAGCAAGTGCTGCCGTCATCTGACAGACTGTATATTTTACCCATTTATTTGGTTGGTTGTTCTTCTCTTACTTGAATATAAGCTCAGTGGGGCCTGGGGTTCTTCTGTTCCAATCTCTATTATATCTACAGCAACTAGAAAAGATTATTTGTTGAGTAAATGAATGTGCTAAGCACAAGGCTATCTGCTTTAAATATATTATCTCTAAAGCCAGTTCTACAGACAGAAAGCCGTGTGAGATAACACTATTAAATCTATTGTCATTTGCCTGCATAGGAGGGGTCAGGTAAGCTGTTCCATTTAGAAAGAGATACTAAGGCTCTGTGACATTTAGTAACTGCCCCCAGAGTGAACATTTCAGTGCCAGAGAATTGGTCTTTTTCTCTGGGTCCTACTTCAGGTGATAACTTATTTTTTGGTATTCTGTTTTGAGTGGGTGGAGAGAAAGGCCATGCAAGAAGAGGCAGCCACCAGATGTATTTTGCTGCTCCTCTCCAGTCACTGGAAAATGCCCTTGATAATAACATTACATACTTTTATGTATCTCTTAAATTATCCCATTTGCTCCACAAAAAAAGTCTATGAGAAAGAGAGAAATTGTACTTTTTCCCACTTTATAGATGTGGAATTTGGAATCCAAATTGCCTAAGATTAATCAACTAGTGAGAAGCAGGTCCCTGCTGGGGACCCCGGGGTTTTCGCTTCTGATTCTCTTTGTGCTTTGTTCAAGAGTTGATCTTTCAAACAAATGATTCTTTTAATTTATTGCAAATTTTTTCTTGATAAATGCTTACTTACCATTTTTTGTATTTCTAAGTAATAAATATGTTGAAGAATCTCATACCTTTCTTTTTTTAGTGTTTATTTATATTTGAGAGACAGAGAGAGAGAGAGAGAGAGACACAGAGACAGAGCACAAGCTGGTGAGGGGCAGAGAGAGAGGGAGACACTGAATCTGAAGCAGGCTCCAGGCTCTGAGCCGTCAGCACAGAGCCCAATGCGGGGCTTGAATTCACAAGCCATGAGATCATGACCTGAATTGAAGTAGGACACTTAACTGACTGAGCCACCCAGGCAACCCTTGTATTTTTCTTAAAGCCATGGTTTTTAATCTTGTGCAAATCCCATAAAGAAAGTAAGTATATGTCAAGAATTAGAGTTTCTGATACGTTAGATGGAGTTTAAAATTAGTGTGGCATAGCACATCAGGTACTTGATAAGGTGTTCATAAACTTATAAATAGCTACATGAATTATTTCATTGATTCAGGGATTAAATGGCAATTTGGTCTGGTGGCTTTTGATGAATTAGAGCATGATGAAGTTTTCTGGAGAACTATGATCTAGGCAGTTGCTTATGATGAATTTCCATCAATTGAGAAACAGATTGTATTTCTGGGAAAGGTAGCTTGAAATATTTCTTATCATTTTAGTACTCGGGTTTCTTGGCATTCACTATTGAATGATTATTTCTGGATAATGTTGTCAGAAGCCAGACATTCTAAAAATAAAACACATTCTCCTAGAGTTAACATTTTTTCAAGGTAAGGAATATTAGTAAAACTTAGGACTTTGCATATAGCTGTTTGTAGTTCCATTTTTCATCCTGATTCAGTCGATGGTGTTATACAGTCAATAATTAGTTATTTCATATACTCATGTCGTGCTTAGTTGATGTTTATGAATTCAGCCAAATGCACTCATTTTTTCATAAATCTTATCTGATCGGAGGCATACATACAGGTGTTCTTTAGAAATTAAGTCTATTTCCCCAAAAGGGCTATGTAAATAGAATCACACATTAACTGTGGTGAGGAAGTGGTTATTTAAAGAGATCCTCTTGAGAAGTGGAGACTCTTGCAAAAATCAATCTATTTTATTTATTTAGATTCTGATCTAGGTGTTTCTCTTATCACTTTCCTGAGTTAGCCATTGGATGCGCAGTGTGATAAATGTCAAGAGTGATGATGTGGAAGTTTCTCTCCAGAGAAACTTTTGCTCATCTCCAATATTTGAAAAACAGTTTTTGACATACAGAGAAATGTCTCTGTCAGGTATCATAGCAGCATGAAGAAACATCTGGAGAAGTTGAGGACAGTTATCTTTGCTTTGAGGCAGAGTTTTCCCAGGCAAATGAACATCTATTTGGTAGGTATATATGGGCCCAGGGGTTATTTTGTATCATCTCAGAGTTCAATTTAGCTTGATAAAAAGGTACAGGAAGTAGATTTTCATTTTCTTATAGTAATTTTGTTCATTGCTGAGGTCATTTCAATTGGTGTTTGGTCTCAACCTTAATTTCTGAAGAGGCATTTGCTTTCCTCCACTACCTACTTCAGTGTCATTGGCGGTTGTGAGCGTTAGGCTTTATTCTTCAATTCTGAGTCTCCAAGCTCTTTGAGTGGAAGTTTTGTGACATTGGGTCACTGTCAGCTAGCCTCTTGGGACTTTCTAATCAAGCTAGAGGCACTGACCTTCTTTCTCTGATAGGTGGTACTACTTTACCCTACTCCATGGGTTTCTGGTTAGGGGAGTTCTGGGGAGTCTTGGGCAGTGTGGCAGCAGGAATTAGGGTGGTGAGTTTGTATAGATTTACTTGGGTCCCAAAAATCTCTTTCACTTAGGTTTTGAGATCTGTTACATAAACTAAGGAAAACTATTACGTTTAGAATACATGACGAAAATGAGCATTGGGCAGTTCTTGGCTGTGTGACATTGGAGAAGTTACTTACCTTTTCTGAAGTCAAATTAGATGCTAATTTGTCTGGTGGAACCCTGACTCAAAGCAACGGATGGGATATCCTTTACATATCCAGTTTTCTCTGTGCTGTTTGTATCACTTACCAGGGATACTGTTCTGTCAAATAATAATGTATTCACACTGTAGGTTTTTTTAAATGAGATTTAGAAATACTATATCCATATGCTTGGCACAGTGACTAGCCTGTAAAGTATTCAATAGTAGGTCATTGTTATTTTTACTGTATCTGCTACTGTTGGGATGGATGCTACTATTATTTTGGATAGTTTTTGACCAATAAAGAAGTAACAAATTTTTCAAACCCTGGGATAAAGCTCTGCACCAGGAACTTTATGTACATTATTTTATTTAATCCTCATGACAAACTAATGAGGTAGCTCTTATCTACCCATTAAGTAAATGTGGAAACCACAGCTCAGACCTTTTCAGAATACTTTTGCTAAGGATCTGTAAGAGCATGAAGTAGGATTTGAAGTCAGTTGTTTGATCCCAAATTCTGCATTTCTTCTTTGATGCCATGAAGTATCTAAGATAAATCTAGAAATGAATCAAATTCATGTTAGCTTACAAAGATTTCTTCTTGCATGAACACAAGTATCTTCTTTACCTTGACCTCAATGGATCTTTTTCACTGTGTTTGGGGGACTTGTTTGGGGAACTTGGTAAGAAGCTCAGTGAGGCAAACTCAATTTTCTGTTTTTTTCCATGGTTGCCTTGAATGCAGCTCAGCTTTTATAGTTCCTTAGTCCCAGGAGACAGTAGCTTGTGGCCTAGGGAAGCCTACTAGTATCTAACATTTGATTTGGTGGCTCCATAATGTAGCAAAATGTCTACCACACAGACTAATTTCCAACAGACTCTCATTAAATATTAAGGAGTCGACTCTCTGCCAGGAAGAGGAAGGGTATAGGAAGGTTAACAGAACCACTTGGGTGCACAAAACTTAGAGCTTATTGAATAGAAAAGAAGGGTTGTGGGGGCCTCTTCGGGGGCAGTAGAAGACTTAGGGTGTACATGCTGTCTTTCCTTTCTTTGCTGTACTACTATCTGCTTTCCACTTTCTACTCTAGCTACACCATTTCCCAACCTTGGAAAACAGCTGTTATTCCACTATGATTAAGAGGTCACCACCACAAAGTTTCTTTATAAAGTTGAAATGCAAGTAGCAAAGAAAAATAACGTGTCATGTGATCGTAGCCCCTTGTCTTTGGCTGCAAAGGGCACCATCCTTGATGCACTCGGCAGACAGCATTTGTGGTACCCCTTCAGAGATCACTCCCCCAATAGGAAAATCTACAAACTATTTTTCTCCCTTTAAAATACCATTTGGGGGCTTCTTGTATATTACATTAGTAATATACATTATTTTATTACTGTAGATAAGGAAGTTCATTTTTTGGTACAAAATTAATTTGAAATGAGTCAGTGATTTTTAATGTTATTTGATGTAGCTGAAGTGAAAAAAGATATGAGGCAAAGGAGGAAATTTAGGCTTAGGTATAACACTTGCAAGGAATGAAAACATTGGTGAAGCAGAATTCTCTTCAAATACATTTTTGTAGGCAAGCAAGAGCCCTATATACAGAGCTTTGATTATATATAGAAATTTCCTGGCACAAACCTAATACAAAAATTAGTTTGCTGTATATTACCTTTTGTGTTCCAGAAGACTTCCCAAAGAAGATAATTCATCTGATAAAGTTGCTCTGTAAGCCCACTGTGCATTTAAAACAAAAGACCTTGTAAGATTACAAAATGACAGTGACCAACAGGGACATATATGCAGCTCGAGTCAAACAGCACCTTCCATACTGGAGATTAAAATAGCTCACTTCTCTTTAGTTTTTGAAACTTCTCGGAGAGGCACAACAGATCCAAGATTTTGTGTGTTGAGTAGGGTTTCATAAAGGATCACAGGTAAGCTGCAACAAAAATAAACCTTGGGCTTGGGGATTCCTCATTTATGGCTTTCATATAATATGGTAATCACAGAAAGGCATTAAACGGTATCCAGTTTCACAGCAGCTGGACCTTACTATGTGCTCACACAGCATAAGGTCAGGCATTGTGCCCTCTTTATTATATTGATTTGAATTGGACTACTATAATATTTGAATCTAAAATTAAAGTAAGTATTTTGATATATCAGGTGAACCAAGGTATCTGAGATTTCCAATATAATATAGGTAATATGAGGATTAATTTTGATGTGCACATAGCAGGGATTAATTATGAATGCTGAAAGACAACATATGAAATGGATCAGTTTCTAGTAATTCTAAAATTGAAAAAAAAGTGGTAATATACTTTAACCGTAAATATTTTTTAAAATTTTGTTTAAATCCAAGTTAGTTAACATATAGTGTAATAATGATTTCAGAAGTAGAATTTAGTGATTCATCACTTACATGTAACACCAGGTGCTCATCCCAACACATGTCCTCCTTAATGCCCGCCATCCATTTAGCCCATCCTCGCACCCAACACCCCCTCCAGCAACCCTCAGTTTGTTCTGTTTTTAAGAATGTCTTATGGTTTGTCTCCCTCCCCTCTCTGTTTTTATCTTATTTTTCCTTCCTTTCCCCTATGTTCATCTGTTTTGTTTCTTAAATTACACATATGAGTGAAATCCTGTGATATCTGTCTTTCTCTGACTGACTTATTTAGCTTAGCATAATACACTCTAGTTCCTTATGAGAAACTATACTAATTTATGATAATGATTACACTGATGATGGCATGAGGAACAGGAACATGTTGAACAGTATAATTTCATTAGCCATTTTGACATGTAAAAAAAGGAAATAAATGATCTCTTTTTGGTCTCTCTAGTCATTTTATCAAACAAATCAACTATCCCAAAGCCTAAGTGGGAGATAGATTCTCACTGTATTTATTAAGATGTTGGCACCAAATCACTTCTGCCATGCAATCCTCTTTAGGATTTATCAGCAAGGCTATCATAGGAAGTGCTCTTCCGATGTGGACCATTGTACCTCATGGCACCTGACAAATTGGATTACAGACATTGCCATTTAAGGGCATAAGTTACCCCCTACCTCATGCAGAATGCTATAAGGGAAAACTAAAAATGCTGAAAATATGTTCCAAGGTCCTAAGGAATTTATATCTTGTGGGAAAATAAGTCTTTTGAAGATATCCACTGAATCTAATATCCTAAAGTATTGAGTGTATGAATGTTTTGCTCTACTAGATGGAGGCAGATATAGAACACAATGATTAGGTTCAGGGGCTTTGTACCCAGCAGTTACAATCTTGGTTTTGCTATGAGTAGGTATGAGGTTTCAGCTTTCTTGTCTGCACAGTCGAACTAATAATAGTGTTTCCTCATAAGTTTGCTCTGAAGAGGAATGTGATAATCCATGTCAGCTATTTAACACGGAGGCTATCGCATACTCAGTGCTCAATGCATGTCTCCTGTTATTATTGAAGTGGCTTCATAGCATTCAAGGGATACAAAGATGTAAGCTTCTGTATGTTCCTTTCTCTGAACTTAGTTTAGCTCTTGAGGCTTCATTTTTGCTCTAGGGAAAAAAAAAAGATTTAATCTTGCCAACTTGAGGTTATACAGTCACTTCTCATTTAAAACTTAAGTCTGCTTTGAGTGAATAGATTTGAGGATTTTATATTCCCCTTCTATTCCCCCTTTCTTCCCCCTCTGTCCTCCTTCTGCCCAGAGCTGATTCTAAACTCCAAGGGACTTTTTGAGTGTTTTGGCATCCAGGAAGTATCAAATGGTCTGTTTTGCTTTTCATTTGCCATCTTTTGCTTTGTGTTGATGTATCTCCAATTCTCTCTATGTGGAAATTGCATGGAGATTGATCTGGGGGAGGTTGGTGGACTTTCTCTGAAGACTTGGCCCCATCTTAGCTCTTGATACTGAATTGCCCTTCCAGTTCTATTGGCCTATTGACTCTGTAGCCCTTGCAGACTCTGCTTAATGAGCTTATGTTTATCATTAAGATTATTAGTGATTCTAAATCTTCTAGAAGAGTATGCTAGAGATTAGGATAACAGAAACTGAATAAAGGTGCTAAGCAACAGCTTGTGTGACCATAAATCTTTTTGGAGTCATTATGGTCAATAAATGATGGAATCTATAAAAGCAATTATTTGATTACCAATTACTGTAGTTGGAATTTAACTTCAAGAGTTCTGTGTCCCAATCCTGTATTCTTTACACTGTTTCCATCACCACCTCATTTTTTTTTTTAAAGAGACGCTTTACTTTCAGTTTTAAGGGGAGAGCCTACATTCCACCCACAGTAGGGGTAAGAACATCGTGTTACTCCAGACCTCCTTGATTATACATGAAGGAGTCTAGAGGGAACCACAGGTTCTTTTCCATTCTTTCCAAATGCTCTCAGCCTCACTATCACATTCTACCTTGAGCCCATTTGAACTTGAGCCCATTAGGTTGGCCCTTAATTTCTTTAAAGTTATTCTCCACAAGACTCCAGTCTTCTCCCACCTTGTAATTTGCATCAGCTTTGCCTGTATCCTATTCTGTCTCCTTCTCTTACCCTTCCCCATACCCCAAAACTTTTCCACTGGGCTCATCAAGGTCCATCATGAGCCCAGCCCCATATTCACATCCTTTGCTCTGAACAGTTCCTTTAACTCTCTTCAGAGGATCTTGCTTCCCCTGCAGATTATCTCAGGTGGTGACATTTCCCCTCCAATAGCTCTGTTACTATCAAGGCTGAAGCTGGGGAAGTTTTCCTAGTTATCTGTTGCCACTTGTAGATCATTTTCCCTCTGTCCTCCCTGAAACACCCCAGTGCTGAATCCCATGTTGGCAGACTGTTTGATCCTTTACCTCTCACTGTTCTGATCAACTGATCCTTGAATTATTCTTCCATATTTCTTGATAATCTTAACTCATGCCACTGTCCATTACTATCTATATTTTAATTCATGGCAGTTTTAATATGCATATATACATAATCCTTCCAACACTTGACAGGTAAGTTTCTCAAACTCCTCTTCTATAGTCTTGTCCTGCTTCCTAGGATTCAGCCACTGAATCATATGGTGGTTCTCTGGCCTCTGCATTACCAATAACTGTAGCCCACATATAATTTCAATTTCAGCTGTGCTGCTCTCTGGCTACCATTGGTGATCTTTTAATTTAATTTGTTTTCTTATCCTGACATCCTTCTAATATCCTTCATGAATCTTTCAACCCTCCAGGATCTTCAATCCATTAATCCTACCATCTTTTTACCATTATTCAGCTTCTTTATTCTCTTAGCCAATCTTTACCTAATTTTTTTTTATAAAAAATATTTATTTATTTTGAGAGAGAGCAAGTGTGAGTGAGCATGAGTGGGGGAGGGGAAGAGAGAGAGGAAGAGAGAGAATCCCAAGCCGACTCCACACTATCAATGCAGAGCTCCATGCAGGGCTCAGTCTTATCACTGTGACATCATGCCCTTAGCCAAAGTCAAGAGTCAGACGCTTAACCAACTGAGCCACCCAGGAGCCCCTCTTTACTTGATTTTAATCTCCTAGCCCATCATTATATTCACTGCCTTGCATACATTCTTGACCCACTTGTTTTTCTTGTGCTTCTCGATACTTGCTTAGAGAAGCACAACTCTCTTTATACTCAACTCCTCTATTTCTATACCTATGTAGCTGATTGATGTTAGAATAAAACCATTTGACTGGTATCACTTTAAATCTGTAACCATATACCTCAAAAGGGTCTGGAATGCTTCTTGGCCAGCATAGTGTTCTTCACTTGTTTTACTCTTCTGCTCTCTGCATGCCCATTTCACTATTTATTCTCTGTCCTCATAGTCCAGAACCTCTTCCTCATCCTCATTCTCACCCTTCCCTAATGGCCTTGCTTCCTGATTTATTGAGGAGGAAAAAAAAAAAAGGATCAACACCGAAGTTCCACTGAGACATTTACCTGTACCCCCTCATCTGCTTTCCTGCTTTGTACTATAGAGCAGTGTTTTTCAACCCTCTGGGCTCACTGGAATCACCTGGGACTCTTATAAATCTAGTAATGCCTCTGCTCTTGCATGGTTAGTTGAGGCCAGGGTATTATATTTTAAGGACTTCCCGGAGGATATTTTTGTTCAGACAGCATTGTGAACCATTGCCACAGATGTATCCGTATTACTATCTAAAGCGATTTTTTCCATTTGTTCATTGGCTCCTATTTCCTCTCACCTCCCAAGGACATAACACTGGTGATTCTCCCTTCTCTTTCCGTTATCAGTTGTTCACCTCCCTAGTGGATTCATTTTCCCTGTATACAAACTTGGTGTTATTTCTCTATTATTTTTTTTTAAAAGTTCTTTTTACTGCACTTCCCCATCAGCTCTATTATTTTATATTCCTTTGCAACAAATCTTGCTCTTCTTCCGTTCTCTCTGACAGCACATCTCATCTGGTCCATGTGTCACCACTCCTTGAAACCTGTTCTTACTAAGATAACCAAAGACTTCTCCGTGGCCAATTCTAAGGTTCATTTCTTAGTCCTCATCTTCCTTGATTTGTTAACAGCATCTGACATAGTTGATTACACATTTCTTGATACAATTTCTTTATATGACTTACAGGGCATCATACACTTGATTTTTCTCCTACCTTATTTTCTGTCTCCTTCACTGGTTGCTTCCTTTTCCCTGACCTTACCATGTTGGTGAGGTCTTGGGCACAGTCTTTAATTCTCTTCTTTTTTCTGTTCATACTCTCCCATAGTCATCATACCTAGATCTATTTCTTTATGCTAGTGGCTCCCAAGCTGGTATTTAGATTCAGATCTCTATCCCTAATTCTTCACTTAGATATGGAGTTGCTTAATCCAGCATTTCCATGGAGGGCTGATACACAGCTGATAGCCTTTTCTGTCTCACATAGTGGAAACTCTATCCTTCCACTGCTCAGTCCCCAAATCTTAGAGTTCTCCTTGAGAACTCTTTTTCTTACACTTATGTTCAGTTACTTAGTAGGTCTTATTGTACCTTCAAATTATATCCAATATCTGATCACTTCTTGCCACCTGCCCTGTTATCAGGTGGCCTAAATCACTATCATTTTGACCTGGATTAGTGCATAATCTCCAGACTGGCCCCCCTGTTTTCTGCCTTCCCTTAAGGTACATCATAATCAAGCAGCCTGAGTGATTAATTTCACATCTAAGTCAGAACTTGTCATTCCTCTGCTCAGAACACTCCTGTGGCGCTATTTGTCACACAGAGTAAAAACCAATTCCTCTAATGGCCAAAAAATCCCATAATGATTGGACCACCATTTTCTTTCTAATGACTCTCACTGCTTTCCCTTTTTCCTCTCTTACTCTAACTACACTAGCCTGTAAGCCCACCAGTGTCATTCCTGAGTCTTGATCTTTGCACTTCCAGAAGGAATTTTTGCTCCCAGTATTCACTAGGCTACTCTTCATCTTCTTTAAGTTGTATCCTTTTAGTGAGGGCTTCTCTGGCAACTCTTCACTTGCCCTTTTGTTCATAGCATCTTAACCTTACTATTTAGTACTTACTACATAGATAACTTGTTGTTATACTGTTATGTTATTAGGGTCTTAGACTATCTTATGTAGTATGCTTACTAATGATTTATTGTCAATGAAAAAATATTCTTTCACAATTCAGTGTCTCATTTAATGTCTAAGTTGGTGCTTATTTGTCTATCAACTATATATTATATTGATACTATAGGTATTTTAATTTTAGTACTTGAAAATGCTTCAAGTACTTCAAAAATTGCCTTTGTGATTATTACCTATTTTTAAATTTTGCATATAATAATTTCATATTGCTAATGAACTAATGGGACCAAGAAATTTTAGCATGAGTCAACATCAAGAAAGTGACATAGGAAATTGAGGATATTATGCTGATAAGCTAGGCCCAAAATGCATTTGCCTGAATTCAGCAATTGAAACAGACCTTACTGTTTTGAGTTGAGTGATTGATTATCTTTCATTGCCCAACTTCCCCCTTTCTCTCTCTTACTACAGATTTAGACTCAATGATCAAATGAGATAAATGAAGAAATTGCCTGTTATACAATTACAATTAGAGAACACATACAATGATCAGAAAGATTGCATTGTGGAGGTGATGGTTGATCTGAGTGTTTCACAGATGGAAAATATTTAGCTGCTAAGAAAGTCACTTAGAAGGCTTTCTAGCAAAAAGTGCAACATGCCAGAAGGCTTGTATGGGAGAAGTGGCAGTGAGCATGTGGAGGGTAGTGTCTGGGCAAGGGAGAAGGGTTGTCTATGAAAGATACAGTGAATATTAAATTAGCAGGTCTTTTGGTTGGTTCCTCTTTGCCCTATTTCCAAAGATATACAGAGCATCAGAAATAAGGAAGCCAAGAGAGAAATGTGGTCTTGAAAGTGTAAGTAATTCCTTGAGGGGAAGTTAAACTCAATATGTTATAATAATGAGAACTAAAAATAATAATTGCTACAAATTACTTAGTGGCCACTATAGGCAGTGTGTTACATACTTTACACTTACTTTATTATTGAATTCTTACAACAATCCAAACAGATGGAAGCTGTGATTATCATTTTTATTTTGCTAAAGAAGAAATATGTTTGGGATTGCCAAAGTGCAGGTATAAACTCATGTCTTTCTGACTCTAGAGCTCTTAACCATGGCATTGCTATTTCCCAAAGAGCCCGCTCTTGATAAATATAAAACCTCCTGGGCCTCACACTAGAGGTACTGAGTTAGAATCTCCAGGAAAGGAGGCAATAGTCTGCATTTTAAACAAGCCTGGCTTAAATAATTTGAGAATCTCTGAACTACCCAGTACTGCTTCTCTACAACTGCATGTATTCATTCATATGATTTGTGAAGCTCTTGAACAAGTTGTCCTTTGTTTACAAAACTTAGTTATTGATTCTCTTCCATGAGGCTAGACTCTGCCTGCCTGCTAGCTAAGGTTTGCTTTTGTTTTGTTTTTTACTGCATGGCTTCTTGGGCCTTACATCCATGCCTGATGTAGGAATTGTGACTTTAGACCTATACCCAGTTATCACACATTCTTATGTTTTTCAGGCCCCTAGTAGAGATTGTCCCCCAGTATGTAGAAGTAGCCTGGCCTGCTTTAATAGGCACTGTCCATAAGTACCCACCAGCTCCTTCCCTTTGATCTCCCACCTGCAAAGCTTACTGATCAATGTCACTCTAGAGAGCACAGGTCAATTATGGGTTTGCGGGGGGAGGTATTATGGGAGGGTATAGAGTTTAATCAAATAAATGGAGTAAATGCCTAACAAAAAAATTTTTATCACTGTTGTGCTATGGCTTGTGAGGTAGTGAGCCCTTCTCCAGTGGGCATAATCAAGCACAATCTGGATGCTTTATTGTCAAGGATACTACACAAGAAACTGGATATAACTCTGACTTTACTATTAAAGAAAACTAAATGTTTAATTTCTGGCAAGAGAAAATTATTAAAAAAAATTTTGCGCATTCCTTTCAAAACACTGTCTAGGTTTGGATTTATAGGGACAATTTTATACATTTTTCTTACTGTTTTTATTATTTCACAAATGTTTCCTTGTCAAAAGAAAGTTTCCATGCCCAACAACTTCAGATCTCTGCTATTAAAGCAGTCTGCCAGGTTCTCTTGACAATTACTCCTCTTGATTTTGAACACTGATTTTGCTTTCCTTCTCTTATCTTTTGTAGATTTAGATGGCAGGACTGGGGGCTAGGAGATCCACATGACTCAGTCTCCTTGCCTTGTGCAAGTTCTTACTACTCCCATTCGGGCACTTAGGTTAATTAGACATGAATGACAATGATGTGAGTGAACTTACCATAGTTAATGTAGCTATTAAGAAGACATTTCCATGCAGCATCTGTACATAATTTGGATAAGGAAGCATCAAATGTGAAATATATCCTTTCTTAATTATTTTTCAAGCAAAAATGGAGAGCATCTTAGATTAATGGGGAGTTTTCACTATGATCCTGTCAATTGGGAGTTAGAGATTTATCATGAACCCACACACCGAATTTACTGTGATACATGGCTCAGTGTCCCCACTTAGAATTTTTTTCTAAATAAAAGTGGGATGAAAGAAGAAGCCAGAGGTAGGTGAGTTACCAAGCCAAGAAATCAGAGAATAAAAAAAGCAAAAATATAGAATTGCAACCAAAAGATGAAAAGCAGAAACAGATAATAGGCTGTCTTCAGGTAGATTTTAAACAACTTCAAATATAACTTAGTCATGCTTTACTGTGGGCTGGTCAGATAACAGCTGGAGAGTAAACACAGTAACAATACAAAAAGAACTACCATTTATTAAACTTTTGATTTAAACTTTTAGATACCAAACTAAATATTATACACACTACATCACATTTAATCCTTACAATCAACCTTTGAGGAATGTAATGAAACATTCTGATCTCTACTATGTGGAAGGTGAGATGAAGAAACAGGAAAGTTAATTAACTTGCTGAAGGCCAAGCACTGGGAAGTTGGAGAGCTGAGGATCTAATACAGATCTATAAGAACTCAAAGCCTATTCTTTTAAAGCTATTATGATATATATTTTCCCTTGATTATGTTTACTTCTGGATCTCATTTTTCAAGATGGACATAGACAAACTGGAGCCTGTCCAGAAAAGTGAACTTAGTGGCAAAGGGTTTTTGTATCATTTCATTATGAGGAAGGGCTGAAGGCCTTGGGAACAGCTTAGATCAATCAGGAAGAAGGTGATAGCTGTCCTATATATTTAAAAATACCCATATGGATGGGGACTGCGACTTCATTTACATGGTGGGAGACAAGGATCTACTGGGAAAATGAGTTTGGTGATGGTGATTTCTAGGATATGTGGGACAGCCACTTGGTGGGGATCTTGTAGAGAGGATTGGATAGTTTGGGCCGTATACATTTATGGTCTCTTCTAAACCTTAAATGATATTAGTCTAGGAAATAGAATCGTAGAGCAGTTGCAAATCACATCCAGCTTATGGTACATCATTTTCTTAAAAAAAATTTTTTTTGTAATGTTTATTTATTTTTTAAATACAGAGAGAGCATGAGCAGGGGAGGGACAGAGAGAGAGGGAAACACAGAATCCGAAGCAGGCTCCAGGCTCTGAGCTGTTAGCACAGAGCCCGACACGGGGCTTGAACTCACAAGCTGTGAGATCATGACCTGAGCTGAAGTCCGACCCTCAACCGACAGCCACCCAGGCGCCTCATGGCACATCATTTTCTTACACTACATATATAAAAGAAGTTTTTTTTTAATAGCCTGTCTTTCCAACTGGAAAGCAGCTATTTAGGGAATGAAAGCCTTGCCTAATTCTTTGCCAACTTTAGATCCCTTGCCTGGCATACAATGATGCTGAAATGCTTATTGAATGAATCTGTGAATGGTATAGGATAATCTTAGAGTAAAGTCTTGAGAACATAATGATAGGTCCTACAATCTAGCAATGAGAATATTTTTTCAGAAACTTCTTTTGAGGAAAATTCTCTCATGTCTTCTCTTCTTTTAGGTAGCCTTATTGATAAACCAAGAGAGTCTGTAACTGGAGTGGCATTAATCATTTTCATGGGACTGAGAGTGACCTATAGTTTCAGATAAGTAGGCTTTCCAAAGAATGCGTTTCCAACCTATGGACACTCATAGTGATTGCTCAAACTCCTACACTTTTGGACCTTTGAGCTATGGGGAGCAGTATGGTGAATGTGATATCCATATTCTGGGCCTCCCCTTTACTTTTGGTGTGAGACTAGCTTTAGACTATTAATAGAAATATATTATCAGATCCAAAGACAGTGATGGCCCATGGCATAATTATGAAGTGAATGGAGTTTGACTTTAATGCCTTCCAGCTGAACTTTTAACATGTCTCTTCTTATACTGCCTCAAATTCTACCCATGGGTCCTCAACCTTAAAGTTAAGGCACCAGGGACAGATGTGAGGAGAGAAAGGTGATTTCCTGGAGTGCCCAAATCTCATCACTCTTCTTGTCTCTAGTAAAGACTGGTCTGGTCCTTACATGGCATGAGTACAATTGCTTAGAATAGGTGTAAGGAACAAATTTCTCCATTACAGAATCCTACAGTGTTAGTGCTTTTAGTGGTTCAGTGGCTATCTAATCTAAGTCCAGCAAGGTTAAATGTCCTGCCTCAGGTCAATCGAGGTGGCACACATATAAGTCTTCTTTTTTCAGTCCTGGGCTTCTAGTACTATACCACAGAGCCACTTCCAAAAGTTCTTACTTAAACATTTGTTTCTTTTGTCACCTTTATTCTGAATACTGTGAAATCATGGTTCTTAGGACTCAGATTTTGGAGTCTTTTGAAAGTTTGGGAAGCTATTGCCTCCAGCTTTTGTCATCTGACTGTCCTTAAGTGTTCTTTCAGGGGTGGGCATAGCTGCCTTAGAGGTATATGTTCTTCTGTGACCAGATTGTGGCTTTCTTGCATGAAGGACATAGGTTCCTGTTATTGTTGACCTCATTGATTTGCTTAAGAATTACATTACTGAGAAAGTGGTGTAGAAAATATTAATGAAAAATGTTACAACTACTTGGAAGTCAGGATCGTGATTCTATCCATTCGGTCTCTGTGAATCACATCCTTCTGACTTCTCTGGTATAAGACAAAAAGGAATGTGACACATAGATTGAGAACAGAATCATAGTCATGCTTTCAAAGTGCTGTCTTCAATAATAAAACCTCCCAGTTTTTTTCTTTGTTGGATTAGGGTTGCCTCTAGGGACTATAGTGTATAATAATCAGCACATATCCATACAGTATTTTGGGAAGTGTTAGAGGATTTGTATTATATATGTCAATTGATTATTCAGATTTCTTGGGTCATATAGGGATGGCCACTTTGTGGAGTAATCAGAACATTTTATGCTCACTTTCCTTTCTTAGCACTCTCGTTCCTTCCATATTTTCTTTCCTCATTCTTTCTTTCTTAGCTTGGTTTTCGTTCTGTGTACTAAAGCCTATGGCCTTAAGACTGCGACAGAAGATTGTTCATGGTTACCTCAGCAATTACAACAGAATATCTTAATTTTTTTTCAAATTTGATGCCTTTAGCCAGACATACATCACCTATTACCAGACTTCCTACTACTCTCTATTGTACTACACCAGAACTACATTTATATAACCAGCATAGACTCTATAAGTCCTTGGGTCCCTGATCTCAGGCCTAGAGGATTACTTCCTTTCTGAGCTAGGATGAGGCTCACAAGTTCTTATGTAAGTTAACTAAGCTCAGAATTGAAACCTCTGACTTGTATTCAGGTCTATGTTAATGTTTCTTGAATTTTCTGTGATTTGCCTCTGTTGTATTGTGGTCATTTAAAATATCCTTTTGAAGAGGCAAATATTTCTTTGCTGTTCTAAGAGGAAGTAAAAGAAGAGTTTGTTTCCACACTTAGATGCTGGCATGATGGTGTGGCCTTAAGTAGGGATTCCAGTGAGGACGGTAAAAAAGGGAGCAGAGTGAGGGCATTCGGTTGTCATTTTTCTCTTCTGGTTACTGTTTTTCTGTAGCTAAGACTTTGGAGGTTCTGTTTTGTTTTAAGAAGTTTTAAGAAATAAATTGTCTGCATTTCTATTGGTCAGCACTATTCTAGAATGTAAGTTCGGTCATATATATATGTACATATATAAATTTCTTTATAAAAGTTTTATATAAATATGTAAGTTTCTGTTAGTCACTTTAAAAAATAAAAGGGGTGAAGTTAATTTTCATGATGTATCAATGTATTTTATTCAAATTAATGTATTAATAATATTATCATTTCAACATGTGGCCGTAGTCACAATTCACATGCTTGGTAACCACTTGTGGCCAGGGGCAATTGCATTGGTCAGCACTGTTCTAGAATGAAAAAGAGCTACATGCATTTTCATCTGCACAAACTTTATCATAAATAGCATATTATAGAGAAATGAGCCCTTTGAATCCCAGCTCTGGCTCTTACTATGTGGTGAGTTTAAGGAAATTATCTCTCTGGGCCTTGGATTTCTCATATGTGAAATAGAAAATTAATAACTGTCTAGAGGGTGTGACATTTAAAAGAGATAATGTAGGGGTACCTGGGTGGCTTAGTCGGTTAAGCGTCTGACTTTGGCTCACATTGTGATTTCACAGTTCATGGGTTCAAGCCCCTCATCGGGCTCTGTGCTGACAGCTCAGAACCTAGAGCATGGTCAGCTTCTGTCTCCCTCTCTGCCCATCTCAGGCTTGCACTCTGTCTGTCTCTCTTAAAAATAAACATTAAATAAATAAAGGAGATAGTGTATATAAAGTGTTTAGCATACAGGCACTAGGTATATCATAGCTACAAGTATTCTTAGATTCCGGTGAAGGGTTTGCATGATATTCTTAAGTTTCTACTCAATAAGGACTGGGTGAAAACTATTAGCCAGTGAGGACAAGGCGTTAATTTCTGTGTGGCATTGGTTTGGATCTTCTTTGAGATTCTCTGCATCCTCTGCTTTAGCCTGTGCTGTTTGCATTTTGATTGCTCACTTCCCTCTTCAGAGCCTTGCTTGTTGTTTCCTGGATGCTGTTCTGGTGTTTCACCTTCAAGTTCTTGACATCTCTCATTCAGGATCCTTGCTGTCAATTATGATTTTACCCCCCAATTCTATTTGTGACTCACTGTCTAGGCTTGATGCTAGCTTTTTCTGCTTCTCTGGCACCAACCCTGGTTTTATTCTTGTTCTACCTCAGAAAATAAAGTAGGATAGATAACCCTGTTCACTGAATGCCTGAGAAGTGTTGGCCTTCTAAAGATTTGGGGTGATTTTTAGTATCAGTACCTCAGCCTGACAAGGAATGCCTTACGGGATTTAATTTGGTAGCCAAAGCAAACTAATTTGAAGTGGTATTTGAGTGCAAAATGTCAGGATTTAATACAACTTCACTTGGTGGTACATGGAGTTTCCTTGACGTGGGAGTAATGAGTGTAAGGGAAATGGTAGGGTTGTTTATTGTTTAGAATATTTGGAGGACTGGGCCAATCCCAATGCCTCTTTGCTTGATATGTTGCCCAGAGTCTGTGCAAAGGTGGGAGTATTGAGTAGAGAATCAGGGAAGGGAGCTTCTTGCTGCTGAGTGATTATAAGAGTGCTAATTATGGTAAATTGCTATTTTTTTTGGTTGCATGTTGGATTATTTTGTTGTGTTTTTAAATGCAAAAATGTAAACTCAAAGAAACTTTCCAATCCAATCCTAAATGAATGGCCCAGAAAATATAACATAGAATAAACACGGCTATTTTCTTTTGAAAATTGCAAGGACAAAGTACAATAAATACAACCTTTGTGAACATCTGCACATGATGTAACTCCTTAACCATGTGGGGAACTTCTAGGCAAATTACTTATTTTTGCAAGTTGGAAGGACAAAGAAATTGTGAGACATCTGATCTTTGAAACAAGTGCCTCCCAAATTAGAGCTGTCCCAGTCATTGGCAGTGTCAGGGCTGATATTACTCACTTTGAAGAAACACAGATGGTTCAGAGTTGCATGGGGTGAGTTTATTGGTGGTAATGGTGAAGGGGGTGCTAACTTTGAGAAGACTGGCTGGTTTCATTTTGCTGCTTGGGGTCTCTGGCTTCACTTAGGTTTAAGAGATAGTGCAGTTCCTGCCTTTTTCCCAGCTTTTCCTGAGGTATGTTCTTTCTTCTTTTAATACATTTCCATTTGTACTACAAATTTCATTAACAATTAGGCATAACCCTGAGCTAACTGCCCTCTAGTTGTCTTGACCAGGCTATAACATCTTAATTTATTTAGGGCTTCTCAGGGCTGGGTGTAATTTTCCAGTTAAATTGGAAGCTCCTCGAAAACAGGGGCTATTATTTATATCACTTTAACCCCCAGCCCTGCCCAGTGGGCATTTGTTGATTATGTTGATTCCAAGAGTCAATTTCTGGGGCCCATGTTACCCAGTGAGATGAGAGACAGGCAGAGTCGAGGCTTTTCAGCTCCCTGAGAGCTTCAGTTAGTTGTTGTCAGCTACCTGTACTTTTTGGAAGTCAGCATTCTCTACTTAATTATCTAAGCAATGTTCCTAGCATGTATACTGATATGTAATACCAAAGAATAAGGTAAGAGAGAACTTCTTTTCATACCATGGACTGTACCCCTAAATTCTATAAATTCTCTTGACAGTACATGCCTTGTGTCCTGAGGGACTGAAAGAGAAAAGAGTATGGATGGGTCAGCATAACCATCAGACAAGACACACACATATAGAAGAATATTTGTGACTTTTCTGGGGACTTGTTTTGCATTGTATTGAAAATTATTAACACAGTTGAATTCCCGAGGTCAGAGGTTTGTCTTCCATATCCTTGTCCTTTCCCATAATCTCCTTTAATATTTTTTTATTGAATAAATGTACCTTCTTTACATATTTAAAAGGCAGTAAGTGTATCAATTATTCTTTTAAGGAATCTAGGAAATTTTTCCTTAAGTAAATTCCTCTCAGTGAATATTCTAAACTTTTCACACTCTATTTAAGACTGCCCTCAAATTTGCTACTTCTGTTTTCTACAGTTTGCCATGACTTTTAATTTGTGGAAAACCAGAAGCCTTTAGATGTGACCACTCTCAAATCTGCTTTTCCCCATTGTATAAATATGTCAGTGAAGGGTTTCCAATCTCTTTATTATTCTTTGATACATTTGCTATTTAATCCCTTGTCACTGACTCTCTATCCTCCATTGGCTGCCTAACCTTTGCACTCTTCTGGTACTTGGCAGGCCTCCTGTCTTTTGTAGGCTTCTCCTTTGCTTCTCCTTAAATACTGGCATTTCTTTAGGGATTTATCTTCTTCTAGAGCTCTGTTGATGCCATATTCCTTCCTGGTTGATCTTATCATGCTTCTCAGTCCTAACTATCCCTACCTCTTGCCCCAGTATGATACGATTCCCAAATGTGTATTTTTAATCTAAACGTCTCCTCCTGGGGCTCAGAACCTTATATAAAAATGTCCTGTTGGTCAGCTTTACTGGTGAGAAGGGTCTGTGGGTTACTTAGCCTTGCGTTCCTAGGCACTGTTAGCATGCTCTCAAATTGCATGATTTTTCTTATATTTTGGTAACATACCTCCATTTTCTCAAACTAGCAAATAGAACCTTGAAAATGTTTTGATTTCAAGGTCAAAATGCTCCTTATAGTTTATGAATTTGTGACTGACTACTTATCCTGTGTAGGGCCTTGGACATCTTTCTCTCCGGATATGTGGACATTCTTCACTGTGTCCATGGGATTACAAACTCCCATCTCTGGTATCTCTCTCACAGTGAAACACAGGCTCCTTCACACAAAACTTTCTTCATGAAGTTGCACTAATGGATCGCTCTAGGATTAAAAATTACACTTGAGACCTGAGAATAAACTGACTTTGGAGCAGTTTTATCATTTTGGCTTAGGTTTGCAAAGAATGCAACATTGTGGTCATACATTGAAATAAAAGGATGGGAAAGACCATGAACTATTACCTTGTTTCCTCCCTCATTCTCACGTATAGGTTTATGTCACTCTGTAAAGAGATTTCCCCAATTTTACATGGAATACATTCATGTTCTTCAAAACCAGTATCTTCAGTGGACCATCATTTGGTGTCATATCACAAAATATTTTGGGTGTCTGGGCCAGTGGTTCTTGGCAGTCTTGAAGTTCTGGGATATCCTAGTACCACATATCACATGGCTTGAAGCTTTCAAAATCCCTAGAATCCATGACCTTGTAGAGTTTATGACATCCTCAATACTTGCAGATGGATACAGTGACTCCTCTGTATTTCCTAGTTAACATTCAGTGTTTAGAATAGTTATACTTTTTCTTGACAACCTGTCAAAAACCAATTTCATCTGCAGTTATTCTGAATGAGGTAGTATACTTTCTTTCTTAAAAGAAAGATTAAAAGTAGTAAAGGTGTATGTTAACAACATGATTACTGAACTTAGACTTTCTCCATGTCGTCTCAGATGAATTGATAAAGCATTGTAAAAGAGAGATTTGGGGCCTGTGGGTGAGAGAGAGTGTCTTTGTGCCTGATAGCAATAGATAGATGTCAGAGACATTTTGTTCAGGGACTTAATAAAATGAGTATTTGCCTTTTGGTAATTTTCAAAAAGCTATTATCTCCTGTATATGAGAAAGGAATTCTACGTTATTCTTTGCTTTCAAAAGTGAGGAGGATAAGAAGCCCTTTTTCTAATTAAAATCTCATTTTATACTAATTTGATATGAAGAAAATTTTCCTAGAGACCTCAACAGTTTTTAATATATGTAACAGTGATCTGTCTGGTGATACTGAGACTCTCTGGTGATACTAATTCTGTACATTTATTTAGCACTTTGGAGTTTACATATTCATACATGTATATTTCAGACTTGATCCTCAGTGAAAAAATATTAAGACCATATTACCTTTTGAGAGGGTAAGCGAATGATTTATTTTGTTTAATTTATGTCATTGTTATTATAGCTATTTATTACTCCAAATTAGTATCTTGATATGAAGGTAATAGTAATATTGGGCCATTAAACTATAGTTTCAGAAGAACTGACAATTTATTGCTTTTTCATTTGTGGCACTTCTCAAGTAATTTCAAGTTATTAGCACACTTATTAGAAGGCCTGGCACTGGCTTAGGCTTTTGAACAACAAAATAATCTCTTACTCTATGAGAAGATAAGAGACAACCTTTTTAAGATAGGTATAAAATAGGTCCATTACACTATAGAAGTCTCACATACTGCTGAATTAGGTACAGTAATTCTCTGTGAAACAGAATAATACTTCTTGGCTATATTCCTGTATTTAACCAACGAATTGTTATGAAATGGAGAACCAGAAAATGGGGGGAAAAACTACCCCACACTCTTGAATCACCAGTGGGTACTAAATGTACAATTTCCTCTGACTTCTTTTTAGGATATAGTTTTTAATGGCAACCTGGTGAATATATGACATTAAAAATTAGGTTGTTTAGTAAATATATCAACACCGTGAATTTTTGTACTTTTTCAGTGAATCAGAGATGAGGCCAATGAAATGCTTACTCAGTCAATCTTTAAGCATACAGAAAATATATAATTATAACTATTTTTTAGTATTGTTCATTTATATGTTCAGGCCAATGGTTATAGTGTATTCTTGCCAGTGGAATGGAATGAATGTATACTGTCAATGGCTAGAAGGAATCACATAGCCCATGTGTTAATGTAACCTGGTTGAAAATTATAAAAATAGTAAGTTACTTATTGAAGCATTTTCTTTTGTGCTAAGTATGTTGCCTACTTTATCTTGGCTGATCATTAATGGGATTAGTATTTTTCTTGTTTTATCTCGGAGAAAGCTAATGTTCTAAACTATGTCTCTAAATTACCGGATAGGCTTATTTTTGTAGCCTTCACCTAGGATAGCCCCTGGGAGAGTAGGTGCTCAGTGGCTATTTGATGAGGGGAAGACCTGTAATCTGCTCAAGTACAAGCAGTGAGAGGCAGAGCCAAATTTTGAACTTAATCTAAAATCTCCCTACATTCTTACTCTTCTACCCTGCGTCTTGATTCAGTACCTGAGTTTTGGAGGGAGTTTGTCCCACCAGGAAAAAACCGGTAATATTTTTTGCTTAAATGTCCAAATGTTTATGTTGGAGATTGTTTACCTTTCACCTAGTATGGTGGCTGCAAAGCTGGGGACCTCCTTGTGGGTGTTATATCTTTAGAATATCACCATTAATTGCTAGACTGTACTGATGCTCATCAAATTTACATTTTCCTTTACCTTATTAATAATGTAGTTGATATGGAAGGATGCTTTGAGGTTTCCACTTCTAACTTCTATGTCAGTTTTATACTGTCCCCAAAGTATGGCTCTGAAGGTATGGAATCTTTAGTAATTTCTGATGATGGATCTTGAAAAGAATAGCAGGACTTGCCAAAAGCTGAGTATTTTTTCTCAAATCACTTAGGCTATTATTATTTCATTGTCTGAAAGGCATAGAATTTAATTAGTATAAATTACAATTGACTTTGTAGAGAAAAGCTTTAGCTCTTCAAGTTCCTCAGAAGTAAAAATAAAAGTGAGGTTTTTGACTTCATAAGTGCAGTTGCATTTTTGACTCAACATGGAATAGCTGATATACAAACTGTAGAAATTTTAAATGACTCTTTCTTAAAATTAGAGAATGGTATGCAAATCAAGCAAGTTCTGAAAAACTATTAAAATTTATGTGAAAATATAAATAATTCAGGGCATTTTTTGGGGGCGGATGGCTATTGGGTATTGGAAAGAGAGTCTTTATTAAATTTATGTTTTATATATTTATTTGCTATCTCCTGTGAACCAGTAGCTGCTCTAGACCAAGTAGCTTGGAACATGGTGGTACGCAAGACAAAAGATTCCTCATATGGAACTTAGGTGCTAGTGGTAAGAGTCAGAAAATATACAAACAAGTACACAAACACATTATCACTGATAGTAATGTTTGTTGACTGGAAATAAATTGGATGCTCAGCTATAAGTGATAATCAGGAAAGACTATGAAGACTTTGAACCGAAATCTGAAGAAGGAGAGGGACTTCTAGGCTGAGGAACTTGGCAGTATAAAGAGCTTGAGGATTTCGGCACTTTTAGAAAAGAGGTGAGTGGGTCATGGTAAGGAGTTGAGATTTTATTCTGAGTAACATTACATTGGTAAATTGTAAGTGGGCAGTGGTAAGATTTGCATGTAAAAAAAGAAAACGACTCTGTGTGTTATTAGGAGAAAATATCCTATGGTGAAATAGTGGAAGCAGAAAGATCAGATAGGAGGCCATTGTAGTAGTGAAGGCTAGACTTGGGAAAGAATGTAGGTGGAAAAAAAATGGATGGATTTAATTTATATTTAAAATGTTGAGCATCAGTTGTGCTGAAATGTTGGAAATGAGAGTGAGGGAAAGAGGAATCACAAGTGACTTCTGAGTATTTCCATTGGCTGGATGGTGGTACAATGGAGAATGGGAGAGGAAGAGTGGGTTGGGGAGAAGGATGGAAATGCATAACTCTACTTTTTAAGGTTGTGATGTCTATAAGGATGTGATCTATATTGGAGATTTGAAACTCTCAATTGAATGTGAAAATCTGGCTCCAGTAAGATGGCAGGGTTGAAGGAAAAGGTTGTGAATGAACAGTCAGATCATACCCAAACTGTGGGACTAGATGAGATCATCTGGGGAGAAATTGTAGATAGAGAAGAAGGCTCTGGCAGAGCCCCAGGGCACTGTGATAGCCATTCAGAGGTTATCCAGAAGAGCAATATTAGCAAAGTGTCCTGAGAATGAGAGCCCAGTAAGGTAGTAGGAGAATCAAGAGTCTGAGGGTGTTGGGTTCCTCACTCCCAGAAGAAGGAGAAATGTTTAAAAAAGAAGGATATGCTCGATTGTGTCTATGCTACAGAGAGCCCCAGGAAATGAGGACAGCAAAGTTAACAACAGCATAGGAGGTGGTGTCTGTGCTGTTTTTGGAATTGAGCATTGATAATATGCTATGTCCAGCTTTGAACTGGATGGACAGTAAGTCATAGTATTAACATGTTATTTTAAGCTTGTGACAGTTGGTCATTTTTAAAATGTAAAGTTAATGTAATAGATGTTTCCCAAGTTCTATATAGTTTAGCTAGAATCCTTAGATTGAAGCATTATGTAGACAGCTTAGATTTAATAGGGTACTAAGAGGCTAGATTATTCCTATAGTACCATACCAGAAAAATACACATTCTTTAATGTTAATGCCCTGTGGTTAACAGGTTGAATTTAAAAAGTCTAACTGGCAGAGGTGCAGAGCTGGAAGCCCTGTCCATAGCCATAGCTAGGTGCTATAAAAATCATAAAACTATATTTGATAGAAGATGTACTGCTATTCTAGTCATGTGTAGTAAATAAGAAAAATGTGATGCCTATGCATAAAAGTATTCAAAGAAACAGACCCTATTGTCAGAAATGATATTATGGTAGATCTGTGGTAGGTTGTATAGCTGTATAATCATCATCATTAACTGACATGGTCTAACAATCTAAAATTGTCTCTGGATGCTGTGGGAGACATAATGTAACAGAGTTGTGTGGATCTAAAATGTTTGATCAGGCTGTGCTTTCATTTCAACTTTAAATACCATTCTGTCTTTTCTCATCTGAGGAGAAGAATTCATTTTTATTGGCCAAGTACATGAGCTGTCTTCAAATAGCATCTTAAGGAAATCAAGGCATTTTTCACTGTAATTCCACTGTGTCTTTTTTCTACTCTAGGAGTTCTATATGTTTGTTTTGCCACAGTTAGCAAGTGTTAATAAAACTTAGAGAATGATTTTCAATTACAAAGGTGGAAAACAATCAAAATTATTATAAAAAGTGAAATTAAAGAGTTAAAACCTGGGAAGCAACTTTGGCAAATTGAAATAATTCTACTTAGAAAATATACAAAACACTACTGGCAAAAAAAGGATCAGTCAATAGACATATCTAGGCATAGATTTTATAAAGATCATGAAAAAGTGACCAGCAGCTCTTAAAATCTGACATACTTGTTATAAGTGGACCAGAAACTGGTAATCATATCTACAACTCAAAGTTCAGTACTGGGTGGCTAATTTAATGAAAAACTTGATGTGATCTTGGGGTTTTGGTGATAGAAAAAAAGGGATGGTGTTGACTGCTTGCCTGAAAATCCATTAATTGTTCAGAAATTAATGGATATCAATGAAAGTCATGAAGTCAAAAAATATAAGCATCATAGAAAAAGACATTGGCTAAATACAATGTTACATGTCAATTATATCTTAATAATAATAAAAACAATATTTGCCTTCAAATGGGGAAATGCAAATTGAGACCAAAATGGATATCATTTTGTACTCACTAGAGTGTAAAAAATACAGAAACCTGTCAATATCAAAAGTTGGCAAGGATGTAGGGTAATGGAACCTCATCCACTACTGCTATTGGTGATGTAAATTTGGACAGCCACTTTGGAAAACAATTCAGTAGTATCCTGCAAAGTTAAACACATGCATTCCCTGTGGCCACCAATTTCTTTCTCTTGTATAACTCCTAGAGAAACTCTTAGCACATGTGAACCAGGAGACATGTATAAGATTATTTCTAGTTGTATTATTCACAATGGCAAAAACATAAGCTACAAACAACCTAAATGTCCATGAACAAGAAATGGGTGAATGTATTTTGCTAAAACCACACAAGGGATTGTACAACTGTGAAGATGAATGTCCTACAGTTGAATGCAATGACATAAACATATCTTTTGAAATGTAACGTTGAGTGGATGAAGTAAGTGTCAGGATACTATACACAGTATGCTACTATATTTATAAGGCTCAAACCAAGAAAATAGAAATAATACATTGGTACAGGATACATATATATGTGCTAAAATTATTTTTATAAAAGGAAAGTTATTGGTTACTTTTGGATAAAGAGAAGCAAGAAAGAGCTGGGATGGAGCCCAAAATAGAGTGGTTTAAGAACAGTGATAATGTTTTTGTTCTTAAATTAGTAATGCATAGTAGGTGGTGGTTCACATTTATTTTATTATGCTTTCTAACTATACACACATTACCTGTTTGTGTATGTATCAAATAGTATAGAAAAGTAGTATCTCATGAAATCAGTTATAATGGGAATCCTCTTGACTGACAGTGGAGTACTACCTAGGTTACCATGTTCTTAAATAAGTCTATTTGTTATACTCTTACATAACTCTTAGGTAACCTTCCTTTGCTAGTTAAATCACAACTATCTTGATGGCAAACAAAAGAACATAGATAATACAAACAGTTACATTTCTTTTTGAAAGCTGAGCTCGAGTTCTGGGGTCCTTAAGAAGCCAGGATATCTGTTTAGCATTCTGGTTGACAGGGAGTCATGTTGTTCGATGCCTGCTGAACGCTTTCCCTTTCTTCATTCATTCAATTTTAGAAATCCTGGCAAGATCAGAATAAAGAAAATCAAATCACCTGCTGAAAGGCTCACCTGTAAGGTATAGGCAGATAGTACAGAAGTACTAATTAAAACAAGCATATTGAATCTCTGGTAACCTAAGCTCTCTAAGCAGAGGGATTGTCAAGGGAAGAGCTTCCAGCCATTTGAAGTGGCCACATAATATCAGGAACAATGAAGTGAATGTGAATCTAAGCACTTGTGAAGTGCTGTGTATTTAACTGAAGAGATAATTGTATGCAAGTCTATGGGATCCCTGGGCAGATGAAAAACGTGGAGTTTGGTAGATTATTAAATATTTCATAATGTTTTTTACATTCATGAAAGTATAATATAATTAGATCTTGGCTTAGTTTGTGCTTTTGACTGCCATTGTTAATTTTTTTCATTCCAAAATTTTATTAACTCCCAACCCCAGAGTCATTACTTTCCATACACTCCATACTTAGCTTTGGCTAAGTTCAAGGCTTTAATTGCTATAAAAAGAAGTGAAAAGTAAAATAAAGAACTGGCTCCCCATTGTCTCCTCTAGGAGCATAGATTTTTGGTACCATCCTTTGGCAGTTGTATCTCTTCCCTCCCCTCCCTTTGGCTCTTCCTTTCCCTCCTATTTTCCCTCCCTCCCTTCTCCTTCTCCCTCTCTCTCTACCTCTCTCTTTCTCTCTCCTTTATCTCCCCTTTCTCTTATTGCTGTTTGGATTTGTGGTCTTAGTCTTAAGAAATCCTTATTAACAAGGCAAATCCTTCTTTGGGGGCTGGAGTAACTTCTCTCTAAAACCAAACCCTTGAGGAATTTGCATAAACTGTTTTTTTTAATACATTAGTTACCAGGTTACATTCTACTTCTTAATAGAGTGCCTGGGCATTCATGCTTTCATTCGCTCACACTGTATTTCATCCAGTACACACTGTATTGAGAACCTACCACACGATAGTGCTGTGGTGGACTGCTAGGATACCAAGTTGAAAATAACAGAGTCCCAGCCTCTGAAGTTTTTTTTTTTCTCTCTGGGTGAAGGAATTACCCCACTTATGGTTTAGAAGTATGTGCCGTCAAATATATGAACTGTTGGGGTTATCTAATAAGATGGACAGTTGTCATTCTTGGGGATATTGGCCTTTGTGATTTCCTCTCTAATTCTCTTCTGCACTGTATATGTGATGGCTTTGGTACCCTTGAGAAAATCCCAGGTACCAGGTCTTAAATTTATTGCAGCATTATTTGAAATAGCCAAGGCATGAAACAACTGAGTGTCTGTCAGTGGATGAATGAATAAGAATGGATAAAGATCTATTACATATCATGGATATTTACACAATGGAATATTATTCAGCTGTAAAAAGAGGGAAATCCTGCCTTTTGGTGACAACATGGATGAATCTTGAGAGCATTAAGCTAAGTGAAATAAGTCAGAGAAAAACAAAGATTGTATGATCTCACATATGTAATATGGTCAAAAAGCAGAACTCAAAGAAACAGAGTAGATTGGTGGTGTCCAGGAGCTGGGGGTGGGGGAAATGAGGAAATGCTGGTCAAAGGGTACAGTAGACTTCCAGTTGTAAGATAAGTTTGGGGGATTTAATGTACACCATAGTGAACTATAGTTAACAATACCCATATTGAATACTTGAAAAATGCTAAGAGAGTAATCTTAAATATTCTCACCACACACACCAGAAAAGGTAGCTATATTAAGTGATAGAGGTGTTATCTAACCTCATTGTGGTAATTATTTCTTAATATTCTTAGTATTTGTTTTCAGTTTCTATTAGCAAGACTTGATATTTGTATATTAAATCATCACAATTGTATACTTTAGTTTATATAATACTATCTGTTATATTTCAATAAAACTGAAGAAAAAATCTAGCCACAAGAGCGTAGAGAGTCACTGGGCTAATTTTTATGAGATCTGTTTTACTTTTTGAGTGTGTGAATAGGTAAATGAGAAGAGGGAAAGTGTGTGCTTTGTAGGGGAGGGGTGGAAGGATATAGAAGGATTGGGTTTTTAAAAAGGAATTAAAATATTTGTCACTAACTTGTTGCTTTAGGATGGTACCAAGTCATTGAGAATCTCTGATATGTTTTAGTTTTCTCATGTGGTTAAAAATATATTTATGATCTCTTTCTATCATCTCATTAAATTCATAATTTCCACTTCCGTAATCCTCTGGCTGGCTGGCCCGCCCTCCCTCCCTCCCTCCCTCCCTCTCTCTCTCCCTCCCTCCCTCCATCCATCCATCCATCTTCTTGACTGCCTTTTGGGTAACAGATGCTCTGCAATTGCAGCATAAAAGGGCTCTGTCTTTATGGAGCTTAGATTTTGTTCTGTCTATGCTCCTTGTGTTCATAGAAGGAAACTAAGATAAATACTCCCCAAAGATAGTGAAGGTGGAAATTTTAAATTGTAGTAAACTTGCTGAGAAAGAGGCCTGTTTATCTGGAAAATGTTATCAAAAGATAACGATGTGTTGGTTTAATAATCAGGATTTTTTTTTCTGTACCCATATTTTCATCAATTCTAAAGCAGTATCAGTTTGATTTCAAATGCGGGATATGGATAGGAAGACACATTCCTTTAAATATTCAAAAGAATACAGGATTGTTTTAGCTGTGAGCTTTGTGTTAAAAATAACAGAAACCATGCATACAATCCTTACTCTGAAATTTCAATAAATCAGGGAATTTTGTTTATCAGACCATCACTCTTGTTAATAAGAACATGAAGTGTTATAGGCAAATAATTATGTTCATTTACAAATATCAGGAACTCAGGTAACTGACAAATGACTGCATGATACTTAGAAAAATGTTCTAAAAGTAATATATCTATTTTTAAAATGTCTTCACTGTTTCTCTTTGTGCTCCTCAAAATGCAGCCCTCTTTGCTGCTGAGCTGCATTTATAGCTCTATCACTGAATACCTGATTTTTATTTTGGAGGAGATCCAATGCAAATATCCACATTAATGCAATACATGCAAAGGTCAGGAGGTCCAAAGTATGGTTCCCACAGCAACTGACCTTTGTTTCTCTGGAGCTGGCAGTTTTTACTTTCACTTTGTATTAGCAAAACTTTTCTACTTAATGATGTATGGTATGATGCAGTTGTTGCAGGAAATGTTAT
This sequence comes from Neofelis nebulosa, assembly GCF_028018385.1. Classification (NCBI taxonomy): domain Eukaryota; kingdom Metazoa; phylum Chordata; class Mammalia; order Carnivora; family Felidae; genus Neofelis; species Neofelis nebulosa. The sequence goes on from NC_080789.1 coordinate 54,663,344, forward strand.
TTAGGAGTTTCTGGTTTCCATTTAGAAAAACTTCAGGCTTGATGTTATAACAGTTTAGAGGCTATTTTATACTTCCCATATTCAAGAAAATAATGGCAACCATGGGAAAGTAAAAGTGAACACTTTTTCCTAAACAACTATCTAAGAGTAATTCATTTACCTATCAAGATATCTTGAAACATGCAACTAATTTTGAGTATGTCTCTGTTTGCATGAGTACATAATAGCTGAGTAATTTTGGACAAACTACAATGTAGGCAATATATTTTATTATACATGAGATATTTTTGTGAACATGTTTATAAGTGGAGTCATTTTATAACATTCGAAACCCTCAGAAACCACACCAAATTGCTATCTACTTTCTGTTAAAATGGAAGAATTGTTTCTACTACTGTTAAAAGTCAACCTATCCATCATAGTTTGGATATCATTTCCTGCCAAGGCTTTCATCCCACCATTTTCCCCTCTCATTTCTGAATCGTCCAGTTCTATCTACCAGGTCATTCCATTGACATACACATCCTAGTGTATCTTCTCCACCTTTGTCACTGCATCGTACCACCCCTATATTCTGTATTCACTTCTTCATCTTTCCATCCCACTCCAGTGGGTCTTTTGTTCCTCCACTTCACTGTAGCTGTGGTTTTCAAGGTCATAAAGGCTTGTTTCCATGCTGCCCAGGGTCATGGTTACTAGTTGAATCCATTTTATTTAACACCTGAGCAAGAGCCAAAACTTTAGACTCAGTCAAGCATCACTTTCTTGGGACACCTTTTTTCTCTTATTGCCTGTGATCCCACACTCTCCTTTTGATCCTTCCTTCTAAGTCTCCTTATATATGCTTTGTAAACTCTTCTTCCTCTGATCCACCTCTGCAGGTCAGAGTACACCAGGTCTTGGTCTTCCTGTATTTATAATCTCATCCTGAGTTAGGGTTTCCACGTTGAGGAAAAAAATAATAGAATAACCAGTAAATTTGAATTTCAAGTAAATTAAAAAAATTTTTTTTTAACGTTTATTTATTTTTGAGACAGAGAGAGACCGAGCATGAACAGGGGAGGGTCAGAGGAGAGGGAAACACAGAATCTGAAACAGGCTCTAGGCTCCGAGCTATCAGCACAGAGCCCGATGCGGGGCTTGAACTCACAACCGGGAGATCATGACCTGAGCCGAAGTCGGCCGCCCAACCGACTGAGCCACCCAGGCGCCCCTCAAGTAAATTTTTTTAGTGTAATTTTTTCCCACGTAATACACACACACACACACACACAACACACACACACACACATCTATCTTTGTATTGCCTGTCTTTCTGTCTATCTGTGCATCCATCCCATAAACTATAGGGATATACTTTAGTATAATTATGTTCCATGCAGTATTTGGGACTTACTTATACTAATAAATTATTTATTGTATCTGAAATTCAAATTTCACTAGTATCCTGTATTTCATCTGTAACCATTTTCTGGATGAACTCTTCTGGTTACTTGGTGTTAAATATGATCTGTATGCCCTAGAATTTACCTCTAACTAGTTCCAGGTTTGTGCTCTCAATTTCATAAGTAACATTTGGATATCTGTCTTCTCAAAGTTAATATGTCTGAAAGAGAATTGCCTATTTCTATCCCTTCTCCATCTTAGTAATGACACCAATATTCTTTTTAGCATCCTCTCATCAGTCTTTGGATGAGTCCCAAGATGTATATGTCTAAAACAAGTATATGTACTTTGCTTTATCTTCACTAATAGCTTCCTCAGTCAGGGCCATCATGATAACTTGCCTGGACCATGGCTTCCGCTTCCTAAATGTTCCTCTTGCTTCTAATACATCTATCTCCCCACAACTCTTTATCTATGCAAAACAGTTTGTAAAGTGATCCCTAAAAACTGTCTCTCATATCCTGTCATTTGCCCTGTTGTTTCAAAGCTCCTAATTCCACTTGACAGTAACTTCTCATTGCACTTTAAATAAACTCAAATTCTTTATCATAACCAACAAGGCTTCCATGATCTGATGCTTGCCAGTACTACTCTTCTGATTCATGTTACCTCCTCCAGCCACACTGCCTTCTCTCTATTTCACTATTTCTGTGTCTTTATTTTGCCCCAGAATATACTTTCTCTTCTTTTTTCTTGTGGCTATTCTCCTTGGCTAATATCATCACTAATATCTTTGTCATTATCTTATCTAATACTACTTTCTAACTTTCACCTATCACTACTTATCACATGACTCTTTTATTCACAGCATTGATCAATATTTGAAATTTTCACAGTGATTTATTTAGGTCTTCATTCATTTTCTCTCTTCTGGAACATAAATTTCATGGAGGGAGGGACCTTGTTTTGTTTTGTTTTGTATTTTTTGCTTGTTTGTTAATTATTTTTATGTACAGTTTGTATGATAATACGTAAGTACTTAAGTGTTTGTTGACATTTGAAACAGTGGTTTTCTGCAATAAATGTGAGCCACAATATATCATGAAAGTTCTAGCATATTACCCTTGGATGGATTTGAAGATGGGTATAGAATAAAAATATTTGCACCGTATTTTTCCCCCCACTGGAACTTATACGTGATGTTGAATTGGATGTGTTGGTGAAAAAAACAGCAATCAACACCAGTGAAAACACTGAAAATGGTTTCATCTGCTGGTATAAGCTGGCTCTGTCCCTGGGGAGAAGGCTGACACATTATAGCCAGTCAGGATCTTGCAATGTATTGTCTTTCAAAGTCAAATTTCAGCCTGTCAAGAGGTGGAGAAAATGATTTGTGACCTGGAGAGATGGTAGATTAATATTTTTGAAAAACTGTGCACTAAACCCCCTGTAGCTACTTGTTTGTTCCACTCTTAAGACCTTCCTCCCTCTGGTATAGGAAATGCTTTGCACGCAACAACATCTTTGCTTTGTATATAGACATTTCCCCTGCCCCAAGATGGGGTTTCCCAGTGAGGTGTAACATTCATTAGCCCCTTTGGACAATGCAGTTGCTGAGACAGACTTGTGTCTGTATCTTACACCTTCATTTCAGTGTCAGACTGCTCTGGATGTCGGGGGGAAGCTGTGATGTATGAAGCAGAAAGAAGATTGATTTTCTACAAGGTACCTTGTACCTGGAGTAATGAGAATGGCAAATTACTTGCTCACTGAGCAAACATGACAGGAATGTCATAGAGTGAATTTATATTTATGCAAACACATTAGGTTCACGTAGGTGGGGATTCCACAAAGTGACCTTATCTCTGGAAGATATTCCTCAAAATCATCGCCTTATGCCACAATCAGCAAAAGCTGCGTAATGGCTGCTTAAAAAACAAATACTTCTAATGAATAATGTAATGCTCATGGTACAGTAAGAACTAGGATAAATTGTGGTGCCATTTTAAAATGAGAGTCTTCAACTCACAGGCTATTTCTGGTGTTCATCTTGGATTTTGTGGCAGTGGAACATAAAATATCTAATAGAGTCAAAGAAATGGAGTGATTTATCCTAGTCATTGTGGGCCTTTAGAACCTCTCATTTGGTAATGGAAAAAATCAGTCGTTGATGGGGAAGCAGATAATTTTTCTATGTTTAGGCACTCCAATGCATAGAGACCCTAGTGCTTCTCAGAACATTTGAGGCAGACAAAAAAAAAAAAAAAAAACCTTGAAAAAGTCTTTAGATGGAAGGAAATGCTGGTAATATTCATTTTAAACATTTCAAGATTTCTAATATACCAGTTTACACAATGCCCTTTAAAAAGCACTACTTGGGGTGCCTGGGTGGCTCAGTCAGTTAAGTGGCTGACTTAAGCCCAGGTCATGATCTCCCGGTTCATGAGTTCGAGCGCCGTATCTGGCTCTGTGCTGACAGCTCAGAGCCTGGAGCCTGCTTTGGATTCTGTGTCTCCCTCTCTCTGCCCCTTTCCTGCTCATTATCTGTCTCTCTCTGTCTCTCAGAAAATGAATAAGCATTGAAAAAAAATTTTTTTAAAACACTGCTAATGCTCTTAGCTATAAATTATTAAAAGAACATTACAATGACAATCATTTTGTTAGTTTAAAAGTCTTCTGATTTTAGCAAGTAGTCCTGGATTTATAATAATTTTTTCTTGTTTGATATTCGTTGATCATTATTCTTTGAGACCCTGGTTTGAGCTTGGTGCTGTGTTAAATGTAAGGTGCACAGAGATCAAAGGCATAATGTGACTTCTCAAGTAGCACATTCCTAGTATCTCGGGTTGTAAATGTAGAGTAAATCTAGAGAAAGTGAACCTTGTTAAGCCTTGGTTGGGGACTGCACCTTGGGGAACAGAGCAAGACACAGCATTCTAAGAGAAGTGTTACTGATCAGCTTGTGCCCCCTCTGGTCTCCAGATTAGTGACGGGAATACTCAGTGGGGTCCAGTTAGTCTGGATATTCATAAACGACAAAAGGTGACTTCCTTTAACTTGGTACCTTATGTCACAACAGAACATGCGTATGTTTGTATGTGTCATGCACCATCCTAAGTCTTTCATTTGCGTTAGCTAATAATCATGCTATTCCTATTAGCTAGAATTGAACATTAGCTTCACTTTGCAGATGAGACAAATGGAGAATGAGATGAAATAACTTTGCCAAGGTCACACAGGCAGTTAGCAGTCAAGACCAACCTGCTGTAGACACCTTACAGGGCATCCCGTGACTCTAGGGGAGTTTAACCTACTGAATCTACATTTTGGAATAAGAAATACTCTCTGAAATTTACGACATGACTAGGACATGTTTATAGATAACTACAAATGGTGTAGAATGGAACTTGTATTCATTTCCAGGATGTAGTCACTATGAAGCTGGTAATGCACATTGGCACACTCCGAATTTCTCTTCCTTTAGGTACTTCTAATCCTCTTTTGTGTTCACACTATTCTTACCTCATGCCATTGTGTGTTGGATTGCTGCATTCTTGCTCAGGGCCCCTAATTTTTATTCTAAGAGTCTTTGTATTCACTTGCTCTTCTAAAGTGTAGTCTTTCACTGAATTTCTAACAAAGATCGCTTCCTTTAAAAGCTTTGAAAATGTGAGTTGTTATGTATACTTGTTATGCTCCCTTTGCCTGCTTTCTTTCTTTGTAGGGTGATGCAGTTATGATTACTTCCTTCTAGTTTGGGTGATCTTTTCCATGGGGTGTGTTCTTCTTTAGGCTGCAATTAATATTTCAGCTTGCTTTCAGTGGGAAGAGTCCTGATCAGGGCCAGAACTAATGACACACTGCCTGTTTGTTAGAAACATGGATGCCTCCTGGCTTTAATCACTTAAGGACATGCTGGTTTCATCATTTCATCTCCCTGCCTATTGTGCGGGCTACACTAATAATGAAGAGTAGCTAGCACTTCAGTGTTTTCTGTATGTCAGGTGCCAGTCTAAGTGCTTTATGTGTCTTAACTAATTTAATAAGAAGACTAACCCTGTTAAGTGGGAAGAATTATTTTCCACATTTAACAGATAAAGGACTTATACACAGGTAGTAAGCTGTCAAGGCTGACCTAGTGCTTCAAACCTCCCCGCTAAGCAGTTACTGATACATAGGAGGCAAATCCAAATTGTCCTGGGGAATGGCAGAGATGCCTTCGTGGAAAAGTTAATAGTTGATTTCAACATGGCACTGATTTTTACATTTGGTCTTGTCTATGACTCTTCTAATTATTTATTAGATATGGCAGCCCACCCACATAATACTTGTTGAACATTTATTATGAATGAGGCCCTGCTATAAGCCCTTTATATGTGTTATTTAATGAAGTCTTTAAGAAAGGCATCATTGGGGTGCCTGGGTGGCTCAGGCGGTTAAGCCTCTGTCTCTCGATTTCCACTCAGGTAATGATCTCACCGTTCATGAGCTTGAGACCCAAGTTGGGCCCTGTGCTGATAGTGCAGAGCCTGTTTGGGTTCCTCTCTTTGCCCCTCCCTCACTTGTGTGTTCTCTCTTTCTCAAAATAAATAAGCTTAAAAAGAAAAGAAGGGCACCATTATCTTCCCCTATTTCATAGTTGAAGAAATGAAAGTTCTTGCTAATTTTGTCCATTTACCCAAAGTTGGCAAATGTCAAAAGTATGGTTTGATTCCAGGAAGTCACTCCTGAGTTACATACCCACCACTCAGTACAGCCATTGCACTGTCAATGTCAAATAAGGTAGTTGTAATTATAGCTTTTGCCCAAACCTTACCAGTTCATGAACCATACTATTTTATTCTCTGATATTTTAAATGTCCTGTAAGAGCTAGCAGTATAAAACAACAAAAGTGAGGAACCAATCTTTTTTTTTATGTATATCTCTCTCTTTTTTATTTTATTTTTTTTTATTTTGGGAGAGAGAGAGCATGTGCATGTGTGCATGGGCATGAGGGAGGGGGAGAGGGAGAAGGAGAGTGGGGAGAGAGAGAGAGAGAGAGAGAGAGAGAGAGAGAGAGAGAGAGAATATCTTAAACAGGCTCCATGCTCCATGTGGAGCCTAATGCAGGTCTCAGTCTCACATCCATGAGATCATGACCTGAGCCTAAATCAAGAGTTGGGTGTTCAACAACTAAGCCACCCAAGTGCACCTATGTACATCTCTTTCAATTAGATTATAAGCCCTGAGTGATAAATATCAGCAAGTTGACACAGATGACGACCACTGGGGCCCATAACTAGACCTTGCCACTATGAGAGTTTGCTCTTGGAATCAAATCCAGCTTGGGTCTTGAGGGTTGGTCCATTCTGACAGGCAATGCATGGTATCTAAGTGATAAGGCAAGGGCAATAAAGCCTGAGAAATCTTATGGAGGGCAGTAGAGATATACACAGACAAATTAGTGTCAGGAAAGACTATCAGGAGAGATCAAAGACCAGAGATAAATTTCAGGGACAGCCCTCCAGGTGGGTAGTAAGAGCAAAGTCCTTACTAAGAGAGGAGGTCAAGCCTGGGAAAATGGCAGAAGTTCAGTTTCCAGAACTGCAGCACCATGAGATAGTTAGAATGACAAATGTGATGTGAGTACCATGGTATTGGACTGTATCCTCTTAAATTTCTTATTGCAATTGCTAGGGCTGATCCTAATTATTGGAGGAAGGTCTGAGCCTAAAGAAGATAGAGAGGTTCTGGATTTGGGAAAATGCTTTTTTGTATATCAGAGGAAGACCTTGCCCATATCCTGTCTCAAATATTAACCAATTATTTGTCATAAATGTGGGGGTTATTTCTAGATTTAGGTGCATTCCATTGGTTGTACTTACTAGGTTCTTTTCTGATTGGTTCTTGAGGAAGAGCGAAGACAGTATTCCTAGATATGTTGTCTGCTTTCCTCAGGACTAAAAAATTTGAAAAGAGAGAAGAATCCTTCATATCAGTATGTTATCTTCTGGTAGAAAGTGGGAATTAAGTGTATTTAGGCATGTCATAACATCAGTGGTCAAATCACTGGTACGGAGGGAGGAGAAGGGTGATGTCCTTAAGCCTACATAGCAGAGAGTCCAAGATTGCTGCTATTGACTATTAGGGACCATTGTGTAGTTGTCAGCATATAATCACCTCCTTAAATATGTTTTCGTATAGTGATCAATTTTTAGTCTTCACACTTTAAGCTGGAAGGAGTTAATTCAGAATCAGGGGAAGAGCGAAGGTGAACTATGTGGGGGACGCATGCTCCCCAGATAATCCACAAATTGGGAAGTGACCCCCGGTAGATGAACACTTAATTGTATTATCATCGTCCTCTGGTGTTTGTACAGTATGATGTCAGCGTTCTGTGAACGTGATTGTTGTACAGTTCTTGGTATAGAACTAAAGAAGAGGATAAAAGGAGCAGTGCTACCCTGCACCCTGGCGTCATGTTGTTCCTCCTTTGTGCAAAGTGGCACTTAATAAGCGAGGACTCTTTCTCTACTCTTCTTCTGGGGCGAAATGTCCACTGGCATTGCTTTAGGTTGATGTAGTAGAAAGAACAGGACCTTGTAGTCAAAGACCTGGATGTGGGTCCTACAGCTATCCTGTCTGGGTGTGTTCCTTTTGGGCAAGTCACTTTACCTATCTTGATTTTATTATTTTTGAAATAGATTGTTCCAGATTTAACTCTTATTACTCCATTCCATAGACTTTGGGGTGGAGCCAAAGGAGACTGCTTGCCTTCCCTCCTCCTTGCACGTTCCCGATTCCATATCTTTCCCTACCTGTTCCCTTGACTTGGTATGTCTTTCTTATCATCTCAGCTTATTAAAATTTGACCCATACTTCAAGGTGTAGGTCAGTTATTTCTTACTTCAAAGCCAGTTTTAAAACATATTGAGGACATTCTGGTGTCCGAAATAGTGAGGGTGCTTCACATATGTTATCTAATTCAACTACCAAAGTTGTGGAGTAACTGATATTCAGATAAATCTGTTTAATTTATCCTTTTTTTTTTCAGAAGAGTTTGTGAAGGCCAGAAAGTTAGTAAAGTTTTATTGTTTTATTTTACAGATAGGAAAGCTGGGTTGAAGTAATTTGCTTTAGTTCATATAACCAGACTTAGGTGAAGACATAATCAGAATCTAACTCAGAATTTTGGCTACTGGTCTGGCATTTTGTTCTTTTTCTCCTCTCTGTCCTATTTGTTAAAATTTTTTATTTGACTTCTAACTTTGGTTTATCTCTCTAAGCCATTACAATCCTTCATTTAATACTTCATGCATTATTCCCTACTTACACATCTACAAATCTTATTTCTGCTCTATTATGAGTCCTTTGAAGGATGGAAGGCCCTGGGACTTGCTGATCTTGGTATCACTTAAAGTGCCCTCCATAGGGCCTTGCATAACATAAGCATTTAACAATAGCTATTTTGGATGAATATATGGTATTTCCCCAAGCCAAACTGAGTAAGCAGCTGCATTTCCCTTAAGTTTGCCTGATAGGAAGTGGGTTCATGCTGACTGCTTAATAATGACTATGTACCGATGATGCATATATAGTAAACAGTACTTTGATTATGTGATTTTAGGCTAAGTGTCTTTCTGAATTTATTTAAGATATGCTATTATATTCTTTTTTTAATGGAAATGAATGGAAAGCAAGCAATGCATTATCAGAGCCTTATTTATAATCCTTTATTAGCCAAATGAGGAATTATTGTGTTTACTATGCTGTTGTCAAACCTTAAATTAAGGATTTTCAACTTTAGGGGTGCCTCGGTAGCTCAGTTGGTTAAGTGTCCTACTTCAGTTCATGATCCCAAGGTTCCTGGGTGTGAGCCCCACATCAGGCTCTGCGCTGACAGTGTGGAGTCTGCTTGGTAGTCTCTCTCTGCCCCTCCCCTACTCACACTTTTTCTCACTTTAAAAAATTTTTTAAAAATAAATAATTTGAAAAGAATTGGCAGTTTTAGCAGAATGTAGGCTCTGTGTGTAAAGATCTTGCCTATGATTTTCACAGCTATATTGCCAGTATTTAGAGTGACAGTAGATGTTTAATAATATTTGTTGAACGGTGGGTGAGGATGTAGTTTTCATTGGGTTATGGACCTTTGACTCTGGATAATATATTATTTAGGTTGCAAGACATTTTCATATAGGTTATCTCTTTTGATCTTCACACCAACCTGATGAGGTAGTGAAGGCAAGTGTTCTTACCTTCATTTAACAAAAAAAGAGGCTTCAAGAGATAGAATGATTCCAGAAATCATCTACCTAACAGTAGCTGGTGACCAAGGCTTGAATCCAAATATTCTTACTGCAAATCAGTCCTTCTGTGTTTTCATGTAGAATGGAATGTTGACTGGGGTGATCACATTAGACATGCTTTTAAGGTGTTTCTGGAAAGTTATATGTAATAAATTGATGTGGCTTTGGCATCTGAAAGATGGTATCACCAAGAAAACAATGCTAATGATTTTGGTGAAAGAGTCTGAACTTGAGGTAGTTCTGAATTGTCCTTCGAGCCTTAGACGAGGAGGAAAAATTAAGTAAAACCACTTATTTTCCATTTACTTCCTTTGCCTCTAGTTTCTAGTTTGTCTGAACCATAAGCTATTTAAGGCTTCACATTTTTACCAAAATCTTCTAAATAGCCTTTTGTACTCTGTAGTTTTTGTTCCTATCAGCTGAAAAGAACCAGCTGACTTCTTGGGTATTCTTATACCTTGTGCTTTATTGTTTTCCTTCAGTGTTTTCTACACGATGCCAAAGTGCAGATGCTGTGATTGCTACTTCTAGTTCAAGACATCTGCTTTTCAGTAGGTCCTTTTCTTTCTTTCATTCCTGATTATAATCTTTATGTGCCACTGCTAAAGTACAGAGTCACATCTTGTCCTTGTAAGAACGAATACTCTGTTTTTAGCCTCTTGATTCTCGCATGGAATGCAAACTGAGTTTTAAGATACCATTTAAACGGAGCATCTTTAAATCTGAGGACTTTAAAATACTCCTATAAGCTCAGTTGTCTGATTAAAAAAGCATTCATTTGAAGCCTGTAAGTCTAGGTACAATTTTAAATTGGGAATAAATAAGAAGTATAGGGAAAGTTGCTAATTGGTTTAAGGTTATTTTCATCTTTATATGCTCCTTTTTTTTTTTTCTGATCCAAGTCAAACAGAATTATATAGCCTATTACTGGAAAGTATTTTCTATAACCTACCCAGAAAAATAATGGCTTAGATCAAAGGTACACACTAGCTGCTCAAGGGCTGTATTTGGCATGCAGAGTGTTCTTAAAATGGAATTAATTGAAAACATTGAAAAATTGAGAGATTTCATAAATGGTTCTGGATTTCTGGCTCTTCATAAGAAATGAGGGTATGACAGAACAAAGCTCACATTTCCATGTATCACCAATGGACTGGAGGTGGTTTCTGGAGGTGAATTAGAGGGTGAGACTGATTTCCCATTTCACTTCCTTACTTTATTGCTCCTGCTGGCCCCATCATAGATCTATATACAGCTAGTAGCCTCTCTCCCTCCCTCCTTTCCTTCCTTCCTTCCTTCCTTCCTTCCTTCCTTCCTTCCTTCCTTCCTTCCTTCCTTCCTTCCTTCCTTCCCCTACTCCTCCACATCCTCTCCACCCATGAAGGCCCTCTCTCCCTTCATCTAGTATTATATTGGGAAATAGTTCACTAAATTTATTTCCAGACATGGATAATCTGCATCTTTGAGGATTAAAAGATATCTATGGTCAGGGTATCTTTTTTAGAAGCCCCAAAAGGAAATATAGTAGGACTTAAAGTATTCTATTTTAAAGCATAGAAAATGTGCCATTAGTGTCATTGTTTTCATTATCGTCATTTTAAATCTTTTTAAAAAAATGTTTTTATTTATTTTTCAGAGAGAGAGAGAGACAGACAGACAGACAGACAGACAGAACATGAGCAGGGAAGGGGCAGAGAGAGAGGGAGACACATTATCTTAAACAGGCTCTAGGCTCCGTGCTTCAGCACAGAGCCTGACACCCGGCTCTCACTCACGAACTGTGAGATCATGACCTGAGCCAAAGTCAGATGCTTAACCAACTGAACCACCCAGGTGCCCTTCATTATCATACTTTCAATGAAAACAGTATTGGATCTGGAAGACCTGGTTTTGAGTTTGGCTCTGCCACTAACTAACTTTGACCTTGAACAAGTCATTTAACTTCTCTGTGCTTGTTTCCTCATCTCTGCCAGGTGATTATATCTGCCAGCCTCTTGGTCATGCGTATTGAATGTGATCATGGATGTGAAAGTTCTTAGTACACCATATGGCATTTTTCAAGGGTGAGATACTTTATGAGGAAGCAGAGCTAGCATATGGTTTCTCCAAACTTGGAATCTAGTTACAGAGACAGGGCTTACATATAAGATAAAATAACAATTGAAAGTATCCTGCCTACAAGGGAAAGAGGCAGTCATTGTTACCAGATGTAAGAAAAAGTACATTATCATGTAGGATAATCAAACTCAAAATTAAGAGGACATATAGTATTTCTTCCATTTATTAATTTATCATAGAGCTTACTGTGTAGATGGATGTTGCTGCTTTGATTTTTAATTGGTTGCATTTACAGCTGCTTAAGCTATTAACTGAAAGCTGACTATAGTACTTTGCTATATTAAAATCTGATAATGTTCTGCTCTTCCCTCAAAAGGAGCTCATTAAGATATATGAAGTTATGTACAAATACTGAACACAAACAAGGATTGTATATGAAATGCAGTTAGGAAAATGGGTGAATCCTAGTGTCACTCTCTTTCATTATACATTGTGAAGCTGATATGCTTAGAGTTTAATACTGGGTATACATGGTTGTCCAAAAATCTTGGCTAAACAATTATTCTTAGAGCAAAGTGTGGACCATTGAGAACTTGATTAGAATAGCCTCTTCTTGGACCTCTTACTGTTTTCTTATGAGGATGTAGAATCACATGCCTTTCAACACATAGCTGTTAACTTTTTCATGGCTTATTTACTTTTATAGATTTTCATAAGGTTGAAATTTGTTTATATTGGTGCCTTGGGGGAGATGGTTACATAAGGGGAGGTCTTGAGCCTTGCAGTTCACTTATGTCACAGGAGGTTCTATGTGGAGGGGAAGGTCTGTGTTGCAATGGCTTATTGGTAAAGGTGTATCTCTCTTAGGTGAGATGTGTCCTTCTCAGACCACAAACTTTATCCTAACAGGAAACCCTTAAAGATTAATTTTTTTTTATTATTCTCACTCATTCTTTCGCTCCTTGGCTAGCATACAGGAGGACCTGAGGTGGAGTAGATTTTTTCTGTGGCCTCATTTCCCAAGAGAACAGGTACACTAGAGTAAAAGGAAAAAAGTTCTTAACTAGTCCCAGTGCTAACAGAGTAGACAAAAAGAACTGATTTCATGACCATAAATTACTTGCTTTCATAACTATACAAGCTTTATTAAAAAGGAAAGGAAGGGACACCTGGGTGGCTTAGTCAGTTGATTATTCTGACTCTAAATTTTGGCTCAGGTCATGATACCAAGGTTGTGGAATCAAGACCCATGTCAGGCTTTGTGCTGGGTATGGAGCCTGCTTGAGATCCCTTGTCTCCCTCTGCTCCTCCCCAGCTTGCTCTCTCTCTTTCTCTCTCTCTCTAAAATAAAAAGAGGACATATTTTATTACGAACACTCTATGTGGACCTTAGATACATGTGCAGAGCTGTTTTTATCATACATACAAAATTAAATGCTAGGCTTATGATTTAGCTACATATGATTGGAAGTTTTCTTTCTTATGCTACTTAATGATCCTCTACCCAACAATTGTGAGATGTAGCCATATCTATATTATTCAGGAGTAGATGCTCTGTGAGTTGTCTAGATACTGTGTCTCCCACAACCTGTTCCTAGCCATCATGTGACATAGCGTCATTGCTGCAAGAGGGTGAGAGGAGGTAAATCCAAATTTTCCTAGTTGTTGACATTTTTGCCTGAAGTTTTTCTTTATAGAAGAGATTGAATATGAAATGATGCTTTACGTGGTCTAGTAGTTTTCTTTATAAGTATCATCAATGTACCATTATTTGGTGGTAAACATATGTTTTATATTAAATTGTACAAGCTAGTTTATTTCCAATTAAATGGCTTTATTACATTTTAAGTTTTAGCTCAATTACACTCACATTTGTTTATCGGTTATTGTTTGATATTGTATATTGCTTGTTTCAGGTGGTTCAGTATGAAATCTCACTTTGATCATACCATATAACCGTAGTGCCTGTTGTTTATTTTTAATTTAGGAAGAACACATTTGGATCCCAGAAGCAATAGTCCATAATTTAAAAAAATCAATAAAAAAAAGGTATGGATAGGGCTACTGAATATGAAACAGAAGTGCAGAGAAAGAATGTAGCTTAAGGTTAATATTGTGAAGTGCAAAGAGATATGAAATTTAAATCTGATGGATACACTACCCTCAATTGTCTAAAGCCACTGAGAAGGGAGTAAATACCTCAACAGGTCACATAAGAAGGAAGACGTGTTCAGTACTGACTTCCTTATGCCTTGTGGTGCTTATCAGCCAGATTTGGAGATCAGTTGACTGGCTTTTTCTTATTTAATGAAGAATTAATCACAGAAGAATTTTAAATGTCTACTATATTACACACCCATTTATAGATTGCTTACTATGTGTCAGGATCTGTGCTTAATACTTTACCATCAGTGAACTCATTTACCTTCCCAACAGCTCTTGGAGGCAGTTATTATCCACATTTTATGGAAGAGGAAATGGATCTTTATGAAATTAAACAGCATGTCTCTAACAGCTCGTACACACGAAGTCTTGACATCCATGTCTGACTTCAAACCTCATACTCTTAATTGCCATACTTTACTAAATATGCTACATTTTTAGCCAGAATAAACAATTCAGAATCTTCAAAATTGGCCAGCAGAACTGCAGCCAACTTGAATAAATAGTTTTTAGCCATGTCTTCTTGCGTCCGTATGCATAAAATAGTAAAAAAAAAAAAAAAAAAACAAACCAAGTGAAGATTTCATTATTTGTTTGTCAGCATCTCTAAAATTCTAAGCTTGTTTTTTTCTTTAGATGAGCATGCTTCCATGTAGATGTCAATGTTAGTTTCTTGCTTAAGATGTTATAGTTGAAAACTAGGGTAGAGTCATCAGATTTGGCAAGTAGCATTATAGGACACACAGTTAAAATGTCAATTTCAGATAAAACTGATAGGAGATTATTTTCCAAAAATACACAGAACTTAAACACACAGTAGCAGAAAAAAAAGATTAAAAAATAAGGGATCTGAATAGATATATTTCCAAATATCTGTAAATATTTTTGTGTATCAGTTGTATCTCAACCTGTGAAAAAAAGATGAATTCCAACTTAAATTGGCATTGTGTATTTTATCTGACAAATGTTAACTAAGGTTGTCATTCTTGGTGTAGCAATTCCATTAGGTCTAATCTCAAAAGACTGGTGTCTGGTAGATCCTGGACACTTAATTCTGTTTAATTCTGAAAGTGTTAACTCACCTTTCATCAAACCAGGGTGTATACATGATAAAGGGTGCACCATGTAAAGATAGTTTATCTTATTTATAGCCCACAGTAATGAGATACAATAGTATCTCCTTTATCCAGTATCATGGCACAGAAGTGATGAAAAAAAATGCCAGATAACCAAGAGCTAGCACTCCATTTTAGCCTTTTTCAGTGCACACTTTTCTAAAATGCAGCATGTACTTTTGAGATACATTACAGAGAATGTGGAGCATTGTTCATCTACTGTCTCAATGAGGACCAAGCCAGTGGGCAGAAGATCTGGATTCAAGACCGCATTCCCACTTATAACTTGTCTTCAGATTATTCTTGCAGATTCTCATGTGTAATCTGGCGATATTAATACATGCAGAGCTTTGTTCAAAGAGTTATCATGAGGATTCAGTGATACATTAAACAAGCCAATATATTTTAAGCCAGTACATTTAGAGCTGTAGAAACATATGCAGTAATATTAGTAACTTCAGTTAGCATGCTGTGCTCTACTTACCTCTAGGGGCATCTGGGGAGTATTTGTCCTATTTCTTTAACAGGTTTTTTTTTGAAGTTTTTAAAAAATTTATTTATTTTGAGAGAGAGATGGGGGGGGGGAGAGAGAGAGAGAGAGAGAGAGAGAGAGAGAGAGAGAGAGAACAAGCACACATGAGCAAGTGAGGGAGGGACAGAGAGAGGTAGAGACAGAATCCCAAGCAGGCTCTGTGCTATCAGTGCAGAGCCCAACACAGGGCTCTTATCTCAGGACCCTTGAGTTCATGACCTGAGCCAAGATCAAGAGTCTGAGGCTTAACACACTGAGTCACCCAGGCACCCCATGGAGTATTTGTCCTTATACCTAATGATCCTAGAATGCTGTATATTTATAGATTTGATGTATTCTTTGTTATCCTTGTATCACTATTTATTTTGCAGAACCATCAGAAATCTCTGTTCGTTAGCCCTGCCTCCAGTTTTTAGCCTGTTGCTTCATATTCTCACCTTTTAATTCTGTAGACTTAGCCCACATCCCTAAAAGTAGGTTTATGTCTTATGATTAGAGAACATGAGGTCTTTTTGTTGCTCAAGGACTTTTTCTATTTCACTCATTCTTAGAATGAAGCTATGCTCCAAATATTAATAATATAAAATAATAGATACAGTTTTGATGTCTACTGTATTCTGGTTTGTGGTAGATGCTTTGTATACATCGTTTTTATTTCTTACAACAGTCCCACCAATATGTAATAGTATCCACGCATTCCATATGTGGGCCTTGAGACTCAAAGCTGTTAATAGACAAATGAATTTATCAAGTTTCCTTAGGTATTAGAGCCAGTATCTCACTCAAGCAGGTATTTCTGACTTGTAAGCCAATGCTCTGATAGAAGGACCTTTGAAGAAATAGTAACACCTCTGATCTATCATATATCTTTACTTTTTTATTTAAAAAATTTTTTTAATGTTTTTTTATTTTTGATAGAAAGAGAACATGAGCAGGGGAGGGGCAGAGTGAGAGGGACACACAGAATCTGAAGCAGGCTCCAGGCTCTGAGCTGTCAACACAGAGTTTGACGCGGGGCTCAAACTCACAGATGGTGAGATCATGACCTGAGCCAAAGTTGGATGCTTAACTGACTGAGCCACCCAGGCACCCCTATCATATATCTTTTATTAAGTTCCAACTGTCACGTGAATTCTTGTTTGTTAGAGTGGCATTCCTGCTTGAGAATATAGTGACATTCTCATTTTATAGATGGAAAAGGAGGGTACGTGATTCAATTGTAATCACAGATGCACAGCACTGTGGTTCAATTTAGTCCTCCTCATTGCAGATATCTTTCTAGGGCTTTCATAAACCTCCAGTGATTGACTTATTTTGCCTTCTTTCATTTTTGCCAGTTTGGTGTATTAGAGCTTGGATCCCTAGAATATTGCATGTTTCTGGAGAAATCATTTAAGTGATGATACATTTCTATTTCCTATCATTATGGTCTTTAGGTGGCAAAGGCATTTGTACACAATCAACACTTTGGCTATACATTGCCAGGCATTAAGCAGAAGTTCTCTCTGGGTTTCTACACCCATGAAAATTGCAGTATTGTGGCAAAATGAATGGAAGTATAAAATTTGGGTGAGGGGAGGAGGCAGTTGTGGTTCTTAAATGGATCTTGTACTTGCTACCAGGCAAGCCTTGGAAACCATTGGAGCTTTTTTGGCAAAACCTCCAGGGTTGACTTAACTGAATAAAATCCCAAATGTAGATTCATCATAAAACACTAATGTAACAAATAGAATGAAATTTTTAAAGCCATTGTTTTAATTCAGAAAGAGTTGAGAAACTGATTAAGATTCCAAAAACTTTGTTTTGAAGTTACCTAAGGAAATACAAGCTAACTGGGCTAATCATATGACTGGCATATGAAAATGCAACTCTAAACTTTTGATCATATTTACAAGATGGGAAGTCCAGATTCTGATTGTTCAGGAGGGAGGTTTTAATTTAAATGTACTTGGTAAGTGTGGTTTAAGGACTGTATTGTAATGATATTGTATTTATATGATGTAAAATGTAAACAAAATAAATTGCAGTAATGAAAATGTGTTGAATCAACCACCCCAGCTTCTGGATGATGTAACACACAGTATAGGATTACTGGTAGAGTTGCATGATTATCTCTTAAGTTTGTTACTATATATTCTTTTATATGCACAATACTTTAATCTTTAATCTAGATATTACTGTCTACTTCAAAGATAATTGCTATTTCAGTCAACACCTGGATATAGTAGATAGAGTCATAGTATTTATCATAAAATGTTCATCAAGCTTGACATTCTTCTTGGAGAAAGCCAAAAATGTTGTGAAATTTGTGGCTCTACATGTGCTACTCAGTAGGCTTTTTCTAATCACCTATCAGGAAATGAAGAATCATTTAGTTTTGGAAGATACATTTGTTTCAATATAAAATGAGGAAATTAGAAGTAGTAATAATCATAAAAAACAATGTTATAACAGCATCGTAATAATAACATAGTTATGGAACATAAAAATATACAAAAACTTCAGTCTTCAAGTTTATCCTCACTTTGATATCTTTACCTTCTCTCTTCCTTCTCTCCCCTTCCCTTCACTCTGTTCAGATCTCTCTAGCACCACTCTATTTTTACTTGTCTTCTCTGCATGTATCTTGAGAGATTAATCTGGTCTCTGTTTTTATTTCCTTGCCTCCCACTCAGTCCTCTTTTTATTTTATCTCCTATCACTCCACTAATATGTATGTGGTTCTTACCATTAGCATTCCTAGCTGCTGTATATAATAGAAATTTAATTGTTTAACTTAAAAGACACCTGTGGCTTAGTCCGTTAAACATCCAACTCTTGATTTTGGTTCAGGTCATGATCTCACAGGCATGAGATGGAGCCCCACATAGAACCTGCTTAAGATTCTCTCTCTCCTTCTCCATCTGCCTCCCCCCACCCACCCAAGCACGTGTATGTGTTTTCTTTCTTTCTCTAAAAATAAATAATAAAAAAAGTAATGAAAGTTATTCATTAAACAGGATTCATTTCTTTTGATTGTAAAATCAGTATACTCATTCCTTCATTGAACAGCTGTTGATATTCCATGATGTTGGTATTCTTTGTGCTGGAGCAATGATTACTAGACAGGACCTGCTCTCATGAAAATTATCTTTTAATGGAAAGAAGAATAAAGTAAACCCTAAAGATGTATAAATAAGTGAATAAGGCCACTTCAGATTGTAATAAGTGGAGAAAGAGAACAAGAGAGACTGTGGGGTGGGTTTCTCTGGACTCTGGAAAGTAGGCTGGTCAGGAGCCACTCTGTGGAGGCTATCATAGATAGAAGCTCACTGTACCAAGACCTGTGGGGAGACTTTAAGGCAGAGCTAGCAGTTAGTGTAAGGTCTAGAACAAGCTTGGCATGAGGGTGTTGGTTTGTACCCTTGGGAGTTTCCTGGGTGAAATCTAAAACTGACTCCCATACATGTGGGGCAAGGAGAAAGTGAAGAAAGAGGCAGGCCCCTCCAGATTGGTAGGTGTCAGGGAAGGGAATACTAAGCAAGGGGACTTACATATGAGGCTTGTCTTGGGTGGCTGCAAGCAGAGTAGATGTCTCCACCCACCCACCAGACTCTTAAAAGTATATATAGAGTCTTGAATGGTGTTCAGTCACGTATACCATTCCAGATGGTGTCAGCAACACCTTCTACTCTCAAGAGTAGGTCTTTGAAACAACTCCCACTCTGTAAATGGTGGGAAGAATGTATCTTCCAAGGACAGGCAAGGGGTGAGAAGCCTCTAATTGCCTGGGTCCAGCTCGGCAGCCAATTATCAGTCATGTCTTCTTGATGAACTTCCTCAGCAAAAGGATAGAGAGAAGGCCAATGTGGCTTCAGTGTAGGCAAGGAAGGGACCAGGAATGTGAGGTGAGGTCAGAGAGGTCTAGGGGGGAGATGATGTTGAGCTATCTTTCTGGTAAGAATTTTAGATTTTACTCTGGTTTCAATAGGTAGGTAAATTCTGGAATTTAAAGTAAGGAGTGTGTGTTTGGCAGGGGTGCAGGAGGGTTAGGGGGAGTTAATATGATTGGATTTAAATTTTATAAGACCAATCTGGTCCCTGTGAGGAGAAAAGGAACTGGTGTTATCAATTGTAGCATTCTGCCTCAAGGGTAAATTCCTGTACTAGATTCGGCTGATAAAGTCCATGCCTACACTGGATTGGTATACACATTAGATCAGTGTAGAGGAGAGCCCTAAAAAGACCCTTATGTGTATTGTCTTACGTGGCCTTTATTTCAACAGAGCATATTAAGCTCAAGGGGAGCCCAGGTGGATACTAGGCTCCAGCTTTTATCTCCTTTTCCCATACATCTTCTCCTCTTTAGATCAGCTAAACTTTCTGTTTTTATGGGGAGACGATTTTTCTAGTAGCGTAACAATTTTTCTGTTCTTGCTTATTTACAATTAAACACACTTTTAACATCAGTAGGGAGGCGAAGGGTTTCCCAGTGCTTCAAAGATGTAATCTAAGAGAATATAACTGAAACATGTCATATGAAAGAAAGGAGTAGGAGAAAGTCTGAAGGTTTAATTGTCAGTTTTCTCCTCTGACAACTTTTCAACATCCTCCACTGCCAAGGTTACCCTTACTCAATTATCCCGTTTCCCTTGTGCTCCTTGTAAGCTGCTGCTGCTGGAGGAGCAGTTTCAAGGTTTCATCCTCTGTGTGTATTTATCCTGCAGTTTCCCATTTCTTCTTCCCTCAGAGGTTGCTGTTAAAAAACGCACTTATATTTTGTCATTTTCGCAGACGAAGGGGACAGTTCTGAAAGTGCGTCTGACCCTTGACTGTGGTGGACACGTTCAAACTGGGGTCTGGTGTTTACACACTGAATGAGAAGTGAATGCCCCCTCTTCTGTGCTCTCACAGAAGGTCAAGAAGAAATGGAGCACTCAGCCTTCTTCCTTCTTGATAACGCTCCTTTGTTGAAAACCTCCTTCACTCCATTGCACTTCAGTTTGCTCAAACTTGATTGTTCTTTAAAACTCAGTTAGAATAGCACCTGGCTGGCTCAGTCTGGCATCTGCCTCTTGATTTGGGCTTAGGTCCTGATCTCGCGGTTGATAGATATGAGCCCCTCATCTGGTTCTGTGCTGATGGTGCAGAGCTTGCTTGGGATTCTCTCTCTCTCTCTCTCCTTCTCTGCCCCTCATGCACCCTCTTTCTTTCCTTCAAAATAAATAAACTTAAAATCAGAATAAAACACATTCCAGATTGGATTTCTCCTTTTTTCTTCTCTTCCAGATTGCCCTTTCTTGTCTACCCCTCCCCCACCTCTTTCTCACATTCTTCTTTCTGTTTGTCTTTTCCCAGTTTTACCCTAAAGAAATGACACATACTTGCTTCCTCCTCATGTTGACAACTACACAATATATTTGGATCTAGGATACCACCAACATTCAACAAAAACTCATTTTCCATTCTAAGCTGACCCTTAGGCCAGGCCCTAGCTATTCACAAACTTATGGAGTACAGTCCCTATCTTTAGGAACCTTATATGACAGTGAGGGATGGAGATAAGTAAATGGAAATTATAATAGTGTGGCACGTGGCTGGTGTGTGTAAGGAAGGATGCTCAACCTGGTCCTGGAGGGACTGCTCATCTGCCCCTTGACCAGTGAATAGAATGTTAGCATTAATTGGGGCGCCTGGGTGGCTCAGTCGGTTAAGCGGCCGGCTTCGGCTCAGGTCATGATCTCGCGGTCTGTGAGTTTGAGCCCCGCATCGGGCTCTGTGCTGACAGCTCAGAGCTTGGAGCCTGTTTCAATTCTGTGTCTCCCTCTCTCTGACCCTCCCCCGTTCATGCTCTGTCTCTGTGTCAAAAATAAATAAACATTAAAAAAAATTTAAAAAAAAAGAATGTTAGCATTAACAAGAATGGAGGATGGAGTGGATGGCTGTTAGGTTTTAGGTGACGTGGAAGTGAAATTTGGCTGGAAGAAATTGAGGAAATGTAATGGAGTTAAAATACAGACTAGGAGCATGTGTGGAGAGGGAGATGGGGAGGAAAGCCCTAACATTAAGATTAGGGACATAGTCAAAAAAAATGTTTATCTCTGATTTAGGGTTTTTTTTTTTTTTTTAATATAATTGCTAAGAACTTATTAAGGGTGTTTACTTCTGAACCCAAGGGGATTCTTGTGAAGGTTTTAATCATGTAAAGCGTGTCTCATGATCATAGTTATGTATTTGACCACACTCTATTACATTCAGTCAATAATATTAGGCACTTACTGACTGTTAAACACTACAAATTTGGTCATGAAAAAGGCAGAGAGCTTGTCTTCAATTCCAGAGGGTGACAGTGTTGGCAGTAATAAATCCAGCTAAGAGAGAAATTTGGGTGGTGTGAACTGCAGTACTGCAGTAGGGATGAAAATAAGTGTATACATTTAAGAAATACTCAGGAAGTAGTACTGACCGAAGATGATAATTGACTGGAGGGGATGGAGGGGGTGTGAGAGGGAGAAGGAAGGGGTCTTTATACATCTCCACATGTTGCATTGTATTCCCCTTCCTTTCTTAGTTTGACAGCCTGGTGACTTTGTGGGTGTTTCTGTTTCCATATGTCCAGTTACCAGTTTGACCAGCTGTCAGTTCTGTCATCCCATTTGGTGAGTGCACAATGGTATGGAACATACAAATGGGTCATTGACCTTGTAGCAGAGGCCATTTGCTATGGGAAAGCTATTATCAAGAATTATGCTAAGCAGCTCTTCTTGTCAGATGAGTTTTGCTAAACTGTTCATTCAGTTATATGATATGCAGTACAGTAAGATTGCAAGGATCGGGTGTGTGTGTGTGGGGAGGCAGGAGGGCTAAAAAAAATGTTAGAAAAAGTATAGAAAAAGTAGATTCTCAGAACAAAACTCTAGTAGTAAGAGTCCTGAGAGGAAACAAAGGCTACAAAATGGAAGGTGTAGAATGGGTATTTTGTTTACGGAGAGAGAATACAAGACCAGATTATTTCTCCAAGAGGCTTCCTGGGAACACTTGTATCCTGTGTTACTCTGTGGAGAAAGGCTTCTGGAAAATGCTGCACACTCAGATATGCCTCTTACATTTGTTGAATCCCATACACAAACATATATGCCCCCTATGTTTTTCACTAATACTGTATTAACATTCTGTGAAAATTGATGCCTCACAGAATGCCCCAAGGGAAAAGCTGGACTAACCAAGTAATTGTTTTATTTGATTTAAAAGTTTACTTATTTATTTATTTTTGCAAACTCCATTGTGTTTATGTACATACACCTTTTACATAGTTGTAATTTCAGTGTAGTTTTTAGAAAACAGCATGTATTTCCATTGCTATCATTGATTATAGTAATTGTTAACATTTATTGAGTACTTATTATCTTCTGTGTATAGTGTATACACAGTGCATACAGCTTCTTCATGCCAAGGAATATTAGCATATATCTATATTAAAATAGATAATAATTCAATTTTAAGGCATTTACCCATATGAAAGACTCCTTTTCAAAATTTTACAAAATTATAGCCATCATTGCTACCACTGAATCATATTTTTGGAGATGGAATTTTTGGAAGTAAATATGTGAGAAAAGAGGTAACTTAGAGAATCAAGAGGAAGAAGAATCAAGCTAGGTCAGAAAGTGACCTCATGAACCTTCCCTAGAAATAATGTAAGAATCTGTAGATCAAACAAGAATGGAGTTCAATATAGGACCAGAATCTGAGAAGGCACTAAGTGATGGACATATATTTTATGTCCCTCAGAAATAAATGCAGATGAATTGTATTTTATATCAGTTTCACTCACCCCTTAACAAGGCAGTAATGTAAGGAATTTAGAATTAGGCATTTCTGGTTTGAATGTTTATTCTATCATTAAATATGAGCTTAGGCAAATTTCTAAATTTCATCTTTGAAATGGAGATGGACGTACCAATATCCCAAATTTGTTGTGAAGAATGACTGAAATAATGTCATAGAAAGTTAGAGAAAGTAGGTGCTGAACTTTTATTATAGGTGGCTATTATTTTATTAGAACATCGCTTTCCTGAGTTTTGTGCATTCAACTTGAAAATGTTTGCTTGGGGGGCACCTGGGTGACTCAGTCAGTTAAGTGTCTGACTTTGGCTCAGAACATGATCTCAAGGTTCATGAGTTCGAGCCCCGCATTGGGCTCTGTGCTGACAACTCAGAGCGTGGAGCCTGCTTCAGATTCTGTCTCTCTCTCTCTCTCTCTCTCTCTCTCTGCTCCTCCCCCACTTGTACTCTGTCTATCTCTGTCTCCCAAAAATGAATAAACATTAAAAAAAATAATAAAATGTTTGCTTGGTGTTTTTCATTCTGCTTTTCCATTTCTCTCCTGCTTCTGATAAAGTGCAGAATGGTGGATTCCAACAATATTAAAACATCTGTGTGTCTCTAATGGTAGCATTGTAAGAAGTTGTACCAGGTGACTTTTTTTTTTTAAAGCACATTAGGAATAATAGATTTGAAATGAGTTTATTCTGGGCAGGAATTCATCTCACACATTTTATCTAAACTGTTTACTCTGACCATTTGACTTGGAATTGAAGAAGGAATCTTTTAGGGAAAAAAGTAAGATAAGTCACTTATTTATTCAAACAACTATGCCTCGGATTTTGTGAATAAGTTAATCTATATTTATATGGAGAAAAATGGTAATGTTTCCCAGTTGATTTAGGCTATTGTTAAGTGAATGAAGACTGACTGAGATAGGGCCTCTCTTATCTCTTTCATCATATCAAGGTAGTTTGTTTGGAATACTTTTATTTTTTCTTTTCAGAGTTTATATACAGTAAACAGCTTTCCAAATACAATAAATGCAATTTTCAGGTGTTCAGGTGTCATGAAAGCTTTAAATGTAGCACAATTATAATGGAAAAACAGTGATTTCATATGCTTAGGGTTTTTATTATTGTTTTTTATTTGCAGGATGAGTAAGAGATACTTACAGAAAGCCACAAAAGGAAAGCTGCTCATAATAATATTTATTGTGACCTTGTGGGGGAAAGTTGTGTCCAGTGCAAACCATCATAAAGGTAAGCTCTTCTGATTTTTTTTTCCCTCAGCTCTCTGTAGAAAGTGACTTCCTTTAACCCAGACTGTCCTGTTCTATCTTCACTGGTCTGTTAGTTTTACTGGGTATGGGTCCTTCCTGGTCATTCTCTTTAAGTAAAAATGCAGAGAGAGTTATCCTTGATATGGCTTTGTTAGGGGAAGCATGATTGCTTAAATGTTTCTAGGGTTATTGCCATTTCTGCAAAGAGTTCAAAGAGTTCGGAATTTTGGCTCTGCCTTTCTGCTGTCATTTCCATTTTCAAGGTATTGATGTTAAAATGTTTAGTTGACATGTAATAAACATGAATTTCAAATTGCAGTCATCCTGGTAATGAAAGGATCTGTATCTTAATATACATATATAATATATATGTAAATATGTATGTATGTGTATATATATATATATATATGCACATATATATATTTATGTAAATTTCCCCTCAGTGCTTTTTATGGATCATATTTCTTCATGCCAGAGTACCTCTTTCACCACCTTTTGGACTCTATCCCTAGTACGATATTCAGCAGGCTCAATTCAGGACAGAGTGAGAATATTTGTTTTAAACATATGTGTTAAGCCTGACAGCTCAGGACCTTTCTGTTCTCTTTCCTGAGCGTAAGACTCAGTATATGAATAACTACCTTTTCAAAATGAATTAAAATGGGGCTATTTCTGAACTGTCCCTACCATAATCAAGTATTCATAACCTGAATAGTCAGTTCAGATTTTTCTGTGAAATATGATTTTACAATTCAATTTTCAGTCCTCTGTAAAGTCTAGAGATGAGCAACATTTAAATTTTATTTTGAGGGGGAGAGGGAGTTAAGAGTGCCTTGAATTCTGTAACACTTAAATTAGTTACACATGTGCACTTCATTAGCATTACCTGGAACATTAACACCAGGGAGAGGAGGGATGTGTTGTGAGAGGTATGCCTCTTGGACAAAATCTTTACCCCCATGTTTAAAACCAAAAAGAGACATCTTTCAAAATAAGAGAGTTTTATGAAGCAGCCCTTCATATTTTATAATCCTGTTTTCACCCCACAGTGTGTGTGGCAGTGTATACATATAATATTAATTATATCATGTCTTTTTTAGAATTTCCTTCTTTCTTTAATACAGCATACTGATCCACAAATCAAACTTTAAATGGTCTTTGATAATTGTTATTAGTGTAAAATTAAAAAGATGGCGAGAAGGACGTTATTCCCCATGCCTCCAATTGGCAACAATGGACCAAATCTAAGGACAAAGTAGTGTTAATTACTCACCTCTTTTTTTTTTTTTTTTCTTTTGAGAGACAGAGTCAGAGCAGGAACAGGTGAGGGGCAGAGAGAGAGGTAGACACAGAATCTGAAGGAGACTCTAGGCTTGAACCCACGAACTGTGAGATCATGACCTGAGCTGAAGTCTGACACCTGACTGAGCCACCCAGGCACCCCAAATACTCACCTTTTAATAAGACTTGCAAACTACTAGGGCCGAACCCCCTGCCTTCGCATAACAGGAGAAGACACACCATTCCTTCTGTGATGGGTGGTCACCCCAGTTCCCTTTCCCAGCCGATAAAAGAAGAATTGAGAGAAGTTGGGTGCAGGACGGTTATAGGAATGGTCGGTGTTACTCTTGTGAAGCAAAGGTTTGTGATAAAGATGCTTTCTCAGCTCAAAGCCAAGTGATAGGATCCATGCAAAGTGCCCCTTTTGTTTTAAACTAATTTACATTTAAAATAGTAAGTATGATGTATATGTAAGTCATGTCTATAAAATGAATATGTGGTTCATGCTCACCACCCAGTTGAGAAATGTAGTATTTCTCATACTCTGTGGCTATGTCTGCCACTCTGATTGCATTCCTTTGCCTCTTAGATCCCCAGATAATCACTATTCTTAAATTTTGTGATTATAATTTTGCATTTATTTCTAATTTCACTATGTCTTTACATCCAAATGACATATTCCTTAATTTTGGCTGTTATTGAATTTGCATAATAGTATTATATTGTATTCTTCTGCACTTTGCCCAATAAGTATTTGTGGCATTAATTATGGGTGATGGCATATAGCTCTGGTTTATTCATTTTTTACTATTGCTGTGTATTTTTTTGTATAAAGTCACCACAATTAATATATTTATATTCTCGTACATGAACATTTGGTATTCTATTTTCTTGCCATTATGAACAATGCTTCTATACATATCTGCATACTTCTGGTGCACGTGTGCGAGAGTTTCTCAGAACACATTCTGAGGAACAGAAATGCTGGTTCTCACGGCATGCATATCTTCAGACTTACCGGATGATGCCAAATGGTTTTCCAAAGCGTTAGTGCTAATAAGGTAGTTCAGGGCATATTTTCTTACTATCTTTGTAACCTTCTGTGTCTGTATGTATATCTCCTCTTCCTATGTGACTAGTGCTCAGTGTGTCTTCTCTCTTTTCTTGATTGAGGAAACCAGAATTGGTCAATTTTATTCATTTTCAAATGATCCTGTCCTTTGTGTATCTTCTTATATGTCATTACTTTCTGCTCTTATCTTTATAGCTTCATTAATTGTATTTATTTTTATTTATATAACAATCACTTAAACTCAGTATAGGGTGGGTATTTGTGGGAAAGTGAAACTTTCTGGAGTTTTCAGTGCTCCAATAAAAAGTCCCAGCCTCCTGAGATATATCACACCTAGAGTTAATTATATAGTTAATTGCTTTGATTCAAAAGAATGATAAAATTCCTCTTGTCCCCTCAAGTGAAATAAATGGTTAACAGCTTGGATTAGGTCCCTAGATTAAGCTCTCAAGGTGTCAGAAAGATTAGGGCCACTACCTTTCTAAGTATGAAACTCAGATCTTGGAGACCCCTGAGGTTTCTTTGACCCTTAGAAAGATGTATTTACATTCAAAAGATTAGAGTGAGAACCTAGGATCCTTTCCAACCCATCTCAAAGCAGCAAAAGATTTTTTTTTTTTCCTTTCAGGATGGGAGAGGATGACTGTCTCTCCTGTATATAAGTGATGAAAAGCCCATTCTTCTCTCATTCACCTGTAAAGTATTCAGCTATTTGTGTAGGACATTTGAGCTGGTTTTCATCATGAGTAAGGCTTGGGGCACAGCAGGCCAATATACTTATTTATTGGGAGATAATCATAATATCTATATCTGAATCTATATCCGATTCAGAGCACCTTGTATAAACATTCAAGAGAAAAGTTAGATGAATATTAAAAACTCAACAACACTATTCTAAGAGCTTCACAGATACTCATTTAATCCTCATAACAATCTCTGAAGTATGAAATATTATTAAACCCACTTTACAGATCAGAAATTAGCAAATGAAGGTTAAATACTTTGTCCCCTAGTGGCTAGTTAGTAACTCGGAGGCAGGATTTAAATCTAGGCAGTCTTGCTCCATATAACCATGATATATACCTAGTAGTGAATTTCTTTTTACACTATTTGTGGTTTGGTTGACTTTCTGAATCTGTGGATTGGTGTCTTCCATGAACTTTGAAAATATTTCAGGCATTATCTCATCAAATATTTCTTCTACACCACCATCTCTACTAAACTAGAGATTTTTACTAGTTATATGTATGTCAGCTTTCTCATAGTGTCCTCTGTGTATCTCAACCTTTGTATTTTCCACCTTTAAGTCTCTCAGTACTATATTTTGGGGTATTTATTCACATCTTCCTGCCACACTAGTTCTTTGTTCTCCTCAATCTAATCTCTCTTTAATCCATATATTGAGTTTTAGTTTCATCTACTATATGCTATTCAAGATTACTTTTTTTTTCCTTTTGGTGAAATTGACTTTTGATATTGATATATTTTTGTTGTCATTCATGTTTGCATTTCCTCTTTTTATGGATTTTATATAATATATGTTTTGTATATATCATATATGTTTTAAAGTATATATAGTCATATGTATTTATATACAGACAATATATAGAGAATATATTATATGTTGTATACATACAACATATAATATATACAGAATATATTGTATATATAATACATGTTTTTTGTATATTATATATATGTTTTCTATTTGAGTTGATTCTCTTTTCTAAAATTTTTGTGTCTTTTTCTTGGTGAATCTCACTCATGATATGTATTATAAAGTTTTGTGATTTGAAAAAAAAATTATGAACTAATGTTCATTGAAACCATGTTTGTGAGAATCTTTAAGGCCTGTGCTTAGGATGCATTCTTTCAGATGATTTGCGTATTACCCTATGTCCTAGGTATGGTTCTCCAGAAGCAGAGCCAAGTCGGGAATTCTTGTTTATGTGATTTATTAAAAGAGTGCTCTCAGGAGGAGAGCAAGGGAAGCAGGATAGAGCAGGAAATAAAGGCTAAATACAAATACAGTGTCAGCTGGAGAATAGCCTGGTCAGGTCCTTTGAAGGTGCTCTGAAACATGAATTGCTCCAGAGTTGGCCTCTCCTTGAGATAAGATAGACAGCCTCGTCCACCCTTGTGTCTACTAGTAATTGTCTAGTCAAGTCTGTTGATTGCCTTCCTGGGGAAGTGGCTCTTCTTTTGCAGAGGGTAAACCTCTGAAGAAGGGAAGAGCTGAGAACATTCTGCTAACATTCTGCTCACATTCACAGCAAATGTAGGAAAGGTGCACAGCTGACAAAAAAGAATCTTGGTAACATTGCACCATCTGTATTCCATTACTGTCCATTTTTCATAGCCCTCAGATCCACTTGCTGCTTATATAAGTTCACTTCATCCAGGCAAAGTTTATCAAATTGGTCACAGTTGGTTGCAATTTCTAAGAAAAGGTACTTGATAATACAGTTGGTACCAAGGCCATTACTGATACTCATGATCTGTCCAGCCCCCTAGCCATTTAGGTTTCACTTTCCTTTAGCCAGCACTTCTCATCAGGTAGGCTTGCTTGATGTTTTACCCAGACCTAATACCTGAGGATTCTGAGCCCTGGATTATCATGTTCTTAATGCTATGGTTGTACTTACAAGTTTATAGTTATAACTGACATGAAGATGCCAAAAAATGGCCCAGTGAATCATCCGAGAGCCTAACATACTCGTTTCTGTACTTCCTCCTTCCATTCATAGCAACTACCCTCTTCCTCATGGTCATTAGGGTCATTTGCCACATCAATATTATTAACTCCTTTCTTTCTTGTTGGTCTATGCGGTTTACCAGGAAGCAGCTGTAGCTTTGTGTTCAGCTGAACTCCTACTGTTTCCCCTGGTAAAAGTATCCCCTTTCTGGGAACCAGTACTCCTAGACTTATAGAGTCTATCAGTAGTTTTCACAAGAGTATTAAGTTATGGTAATTCCAATGGGATATTTGTTTTACTCAGTAATTTTCATGTACCTACAATAAGGGCTGAGAATATATCAGTACATAAAAGAGGCAAAAATTTTTGTCTTTATGGAACTTTTGTCCTAGAGGTAGGAAAACAGATAATAAAGAGAAAAATAAAATAGTTTTATCATGTAAGTGCTATGGAAAAAATAAAAGAAGAAAGGTATAAGAAGTGTTCAAGAGGGATTGTAATTTTAAATAAAGCCTTTGGGTAAGACTTAACATTTCCCCTAGAGCCAGCCACAGAAATATCTAGGGGAAAGGTGTTGCAGGCAAAGCAGCAATAAACATGAATGGTTTCAAGTAGGAGCATGCTTGGAGACAGTGAGGAGGATGATATGCATAGAGGAGAGTATGTAAGAAAGATAGTGGTAGGAGATTAGGTCATTACAGAACAGGTAAATGGAGAAGATGAAAGAATGGAATAAATAACTCTAAAATATCAGTGCCATAGCATTGTGCTCTCAAGAGCAACCAAATGGAGAATCTTGTTACTCTGTTTTCTGAACACGACGTAGGAACACTAGAAATCCAGAGCATTTGGGTTTGAAAAATGAGATATCTAAAAATCAGAAAATGTCACCAACTTAGTAAAATATTCTGAGCTTTGGGAACTAAAAGTCCCTCACACACAGATAAATAAGTTTATTGCTCGAACTGCCGTGGAGATTCAGTCCTGAATCCTCATGATTGTACTGAGCTGGGCACTTTGGGAAGGGATGGTGATTAACTCAGAGCATTGTGACAGCCAGTCAGAAAGCATAAGCAGTATTTCCCCCTTGGAAGCAATTACATTAGGTCCAGCTTCAGATATTAGGGATCAGAGAGGAAACATTTCAGTTTAGGACTCGAAGTTCCCTACAGAAAAATATAGTCATTAATCTTAGGAGGCTAATACATTTTCTAGCCTTTTCTTCCTCTACCCATCATGTCCAAACTAAATCTAAAGAAAATGAGTCATCACAGGATATTTGGGTTGGAAAAAGGATCTGTATTAGTGTAAAAGAAATACACACAGTTGAGTTATATACAAAAAAAAATCAAAATTCCTTAGCTAAGATTTAATATATATTATCCTCATTGTCATACAAAGTAATTACTAATCTGAGTTGAGACTTTTGATTAAATGGAATTTTTTCCAAAGGAAAAAAAAAATTAAAATTCAGATGATTTTTAGTTCAAAGCTTGGAAGAGAGAGCTGTCATTTAATTTTTGTTTTTTGGTAGCTCTTTATTTCTTTGTTGGTTTATTTTCATAGTTTATTTATTTATCTAACCAATGACCCAGTAAACAAAATCTATATTGAGGGCCTGTTAATGTATATTGAGATTGTTAATCTATTTTGAGGATCGAGTTTTAGATCAAGTTCTGGAGATATAAAAGTGAGCAAAATGGTGCAGCGTAGGAAATATAGTCCATAGTATTGTAATAGCATTATATGGTAACAGATGGTAGCTACACTTGTCGTGAGCACAGCATAACATATGAACTTATCAAATCACTGTGTTGTACACCTGAAACTAATGTAACATTGTGTTTTGACTATACTTCAATAAAAATAAAAGTGAACAAAATAGACATGACCCACGTGCTATGAAGCTTATAGTCAGAGAAGAAAACATTAATCTGATAATCAGGCAAATATTTAATTAAAATGGTATAAGAGTATTATAAAAATAAAATTTCAGGATAAGAGTATCTAAACTGTAAAATGGTGGAGGGTGATCAGGGAAGTCTTTTCTAGAGAAGAGACCTTTGAGCTGAGTTTTGAATGGGGAGTGGGAATTAAGTAGGCACAGGGTGGGGCATCCAGGCCAGAGTAGCAGCCTGTGCGAGGTGCTGAGATATGAAGGAACAAAATGCTCTGGAGCTGAGAAGACTGCTGCGTCTGCAGAGAAAATAAGCAAGGAGGTTAGTGGCATTCAGTCAGCTTGGCAAGGTGGCTGGTGTAGCTCCTTTGAGGCCATATTCAGAATGCTGGTTTTCTAACAGTTAAAATTGATCCAATTTAGCTATGATATTAATAGATTCTCTTGGGCTGGTTTTCACCTGACTATGATGTATACCAAAGTTTAGGAATCCTGATTTATAATTCAACATCCATTCATGATAAAAACTCTCAACAAAGTGGGTTAAGAGGGCACATAACTCAAATAATAAAGGCCATATGAAAAACCCTCAGCTAACATCATACTCAGTGGTGAAAAACTGAGATCAAGACCAAGACAAGGATGTCCACTCTCACCATTTTTATTGTATATGGTACTTAAAGTCCTAGCCACAGCAATCAGATAAGAAAAAGAAATAAGGTAAGAAAAAGATAAGAAAAAGAAATAAGAGGCATCTGTATTGGTAAGGAAGCAGTTAAGCTGTCACTATTTGGAGATGACATAATATTATCCCTAGAAAACCCTGAAGACTCCATCAAAAAACAAAACAAGCAAACAAACACAAATTCTTAGAAGTAATAAATACAGTAAAATTGCAGAATACAAAAATAATGCCCACTAACTGATAGAGTGTCTATACACTAAGAGAAATTAAGAAAATATTTCCATTTACAGCGCCACCAAAAAGAATAAAATACCTAGGAACAGACTTAAGGGAGATGAAAGACTTGTACTCTGAAAACTATAAAATATTGATACAATTCAGTGTTGTAAGGATCTTGTTTGTGGAAACAATTGGATTAATGTTCCCATAGAAAGAAAAGTGGCCAGAACATAAAACTGACCTAATTCTGAACTTTTAACAACGTATTTAATTATTTTATTTAATTTTCAGAGTAATACATGTTCATTTGAGAAATTTTGGTAACGAAGAGAAATATCAAGAAGACCAATAGGGTTACCTATAATCCTTTCGCATGGTAATTATTAGATGTCATTTGGGTGTATTTTCATCTGGTTTAATTTATGAACATATTAAAATGTCTGAGAGCTTGATGTTCATTCATTTATTTATTCACACATTTATTGACATGGACATAGGTAAGTGTGAGAGACTGAACTGCCCTGAGCTGGTGATTCTGTTTTAAACTATGAAGACAGAGGTGTTGTCTTCCTGGAGTTTATCCTTCCATGTCCTGGTATTTTTCTTCTTTTATTTTAAGATACCTCATACATACAGAATAAAACATGTATGTACACTTGCAAGAATAATTATAAAGTAAACAACTGGGCAACCATCAACCAGGACGAGAAATAGAATATTGTCATCCTCTCACAGCTCCTTATGCCTCACCCTCGTTATAACCCCTCCTCTTACAGATGTACTCCTTTCCTGACTTTCTCCCCCTAAACAACAGAACATAATTTTGTGTGATTTTTAATTTCGTAAAAGTGGAATCCTATTATGGACATTTTTTAAGTGTTATTTATTGCTTGCCCTCAAGATTTTCTCTAGAGATTCATCTATGCTGTGACATAGGATTCCACTATATGAATATACTGTTATGTGTTTATTTCTTTTATGATTGATGGACATTTGGGTCTTTCAAGTTGTTGGTTGTTTTTTAACAACACTGCAGTAGACTTTATTGTACATGTATTTTGATTTACATGTAAAAAATTTCCCCAGGATATATTTCTAAGATAAGAAATTTATGACTCATCTGATAACTGCATATTTAACATTCCCCTCCCCCCCACTTTGTATAATTAACAGTAAATGATGTGTATTAACTTATATATCTAAACACCATTCATAAACACAAATATTATCTGGGGCTTAAAAAAACATAATAATGTACTCTAAATTCCTTTGGTAAATTACTTCTCTCTAGTCTTAGATTTCTTTGGGACTTTTTTGTTCGTACTAATATAAAATTTTTGTGCAATAATCATTTACATGTAATACTAACTCATTAAATTTATTAATAAATTTTGTTCATATTCATTTTTTTACATAGTTAACACTAATGACAATTTCTGAGGTCAAAAAGAATGAAACAGGTTTGTATCATTCAATGTTCACTCTGGAATGAGGAGATCATACTAGGGTATTTAAAAATAGGGAATTGGCTACAAAAGTATTGAAAGGGTGGGAAAAGGAAACAAGGAGGGTGATACTACTCCCTAGACATTGGTAACTGCAGAAAGCCATTCCTGCCTCTAGAGGTGGAAGAGCAAAAAAACAAAAACAAAACAAAACCCCCCCAAACGCAGTGTTACCCAGAGCTCCTGAATGTATTTCCTGTCAATGTTGCTGAAACACTGGTACTGCTTTAGGAATCACTTCCAATGCCACTGAGTAGGAAGCCTGCACCAATTCTGATGCTGCCAGACACACTCCACTAATGCTGCCAAAGCCCACAGGCATCTACATTATCCTTCCTTAGCACTTCTGAAGCCAGAAACAGGAAAAAAAAAATAGATGGCTCTTTGTTCTTCCAGTCTCCCTTTCTTATGAGAACCTTCGTCTGAGAAACAGACTCCAAGATGGAATTCAATGTGCAAGAAATTTATTGGGGTAGACACTTTTGAAGTACAAAGGGGGCAGGAGCAGGAGTAAATGGAGGCAAGCCTTCAGAGCATGAGGAAGTTCTGACCCCTGTGCAAGAAGAGAAGAAAAGAAGGAAGGTTGAGGAGGAGGAGCCTCAAACTTCAGCACAGTTTTGAAAACATCTTAGGCAAACTTGGAATCCTTAAGCAAAGGTTACCCTTTGGAGAGAGTCCCATTATGTGCTATAGAATTCTTGTCATGCTCAGCCACTGGTAGCAGCTCAGGGAATGTGTGGCCTTGGTGGGAGCCTATAATGGATCTACAGGTGGGATAGGTGGACGTCATAGGTCGACGATGTTCTTTGCAGTGGGTTCTTTTGAGGGAGATCTAAGCACACACCTTATGGCTGTCATACCTTGATGGACAGTATCTAAATGGCAAGGCAATCTGAGAAATCTAATATCTAAGATCCCACTCCCCCTTCAGTACAGAGAGGAACATAGGAAAAATGAATGTTGGAAAAGAAAGTGTCAAATATCTACCACAGGAATATTTATATAGGAATGTATATTATATATGCAGGAATAGTTATATTATCAATTTACTCTGTCTTCCCTCGCAGAGGTATATAAAACTTCCCATCTTACCACTCTGAAAATATTGACTATTAGTTTAAAAAAATCTTTTTTAAATAAAAAGGTCCTGACATAGTTATTCAAGTTTTAGTTAATATTTTTGAGTACTAATGAACGAATACATTTTGAACTCTTCATTTTCTATTATTTGAATTATTCATCGTTTCCTTTGCCAATTCAGTGTTTCTTACTGTTGATCTGTTTGAAAACCTTACATAACTCTTAAAGCTTGATCATGTTCGTTGTGTATTTTCAGTTTATATGCTTTTCAAATTTAATGTTGTTTTCAAATAATGTTTATATTTTTCAGAACATAAAGCATCCTACGCTTGTTGTTGGAGATATTTTGGAAAGTATATAAAAATATAAAGAAATTCTATAACACCTATAATCTTACACATATATCACTATCCTTGAATATTATTCATATAATATCAAGAATATGTTATATCCATAGATTTTTCTTATTATATTGCAAGACTATCTTCATATTTCTTATGAAAATATTTAGCCACACTATATTATTGGGTAGTTAAGCTGTTTATTTTTCTCTGATAAAATAGTTCTTATAATGAACATTTGTATGTTGCTTTTCCCCATATCTGTTAATTACGCTAGATTTTTAGTGATGGAATTATTAGGTCAAATGACTTAAATTTTAAAATATTACTGTGTTTCGACAATAGTATTTTTAACTATAAAATTATTTGTGTTCTTTTTAGAAAAATCTAAAAGAAGCACTGATAAAAATGATCTAATATAGGATGTTTATTAATATTTATTATATGCAAAATGTATGCATATTGCTATATAGTGTCAAGTTGCAAACATCCCAATTTACGTTACCATCAGCAGGGAATTCACACATTCTTGTCAACACCGAGATTTATCGTTCTGTTTAATCTTGGTTGAGTTCATCTTGTTTTAATTTGCAATTCTTAATTACTAAAATGATACACATCTTCATTGATTTATTGATCACTGATATTTTTATTAATGATCTTTTCGTGTATTTTATCTATTATTTTTATTAGATGACCCTGTTTTTCTTTATAGTTTTATGAAAGCTCTTTGTAAAGAACAAATGCTTCGTGTCACGTGACCGGTAGTTTATATTTTGTCTAGTCACTGTGTTAGCACACACTTTGTGTGAGCCCCCAAGCCCCAGTCTATTTCAATCCATACTTCTCCTTTTACTAACTTGGAGGTAATCTTGCTTCTCTTTTTTTGTTGGGGGGTGGGGGGTGGAATATCTGGATACTTTTAAGACAGTTTCTTTTACCTTAAATTTTTAAAAAAATGATTATTGCCAATATATATCTAGGTTTAGTTTCTTTCAGTTATGGAGTAAATCTTTCCAAGCTTAGATTTCAGTTTTCGAAGAAAACCTTACTGGGGCACCTGGGTAGCTCAGTCAGTTAAGCGTCGGACTCTTGGTTTCGGCTCAGGTGATGATCTCATGGTTTGTGAGTTTGAGCCCCACATCTGGCTCTACCCTGATGGTGTGGAGCCTGATGGGGCTTCTCTTGCTCTCTCTCTCTCTCTCTCTCTCTGGCCCTCCCTTACTCAAGGCACTCTCCCCAAATAAATAAACTTAACAAACAACAAAAACAAAGAACAAAGAAAACCTTACTTTTACTTTGCATTTAATAATGCTTTTGTCTTTTTGTTCTGTTTTTTCCCTCCTCTCTGTTTCTAGATCCCCTATTGTTTGTCTCTTTGGCCTCCTGGACTTGTCTTCTTCTAGTCTTATATTTTCTGTCTTTTTGCTTTATGTTTTTGTTTTTTTTTCTTTGCGGGGGTGGGGGATATTTTCACCTTTATTTGTCTAAACCTGTGTAAAATTTTATATCTTTTTTATACTTTTAATTTCTATGTGCTATTTTGTTATCTGATGTTCTCCTGCCCCCCATTTGTAAATATTTCTTGTTACATAGTTTTGCTTCTAATATATTTTTTCCCTCCTTTGTTACTTTAGTTTCTGTGTTCCATGCTAGAAGCTTTTCTCAAATAACGGATAGTTAATCCCAAACTGTCTGCTCTGGAAACTCTGGGCACGTCACTGGGGCTTATAGAATTTGAGATTCA
Organism: Neofelis nebulosa; assembly: GCF_028018385.1. NCBI lineage: Eukaryota > Metazoa > Chordata > Mammalia > Carnivora > Felidae > Neofelis > Neofelis nebulosa. The sequence continues at coordinate 54,700,492 of NC_080789.1, forward strand.
ATTTAAGATGATGTAGGGCTTTCATTGGAGGCCCAGCGATGTCAGTACATTTGAGTTTTCCCTTTTGGACTGGCCAGATTTCTTAGAGAAGAATCCTTTAATCTCTTGGCTGAGAATGTCAGAGAGTTGAAAGGTAAGAGTGGCTGGGGTGAGCAGTTATGTCTCACTTCACCATTCTGTAGTTGATTCAGTAGGGTGCCCGTAACCTCTCCTCTCTCTTGGGTTCCCCTGTCCAGACACTACCTGTGTCTCTTCCCAAATAATAAACCTACAAGCTTTTGCCAGGTTGGCAGGTGGACAGCTGCCTAGTGACATAGAATGATGGAGAGTAACTGGAGATTTAATTGCCTCTCAGACAGCTTTCACCAAGGCTCCTAATTATTGCCTTCAATCCCTCACCCTTTCCACACCTATCTGCTGCTTTCAGTCCCCCATTCTCTGATAATTCTGCACTGCAAGCCTAAAGAGTCTCTTTCCTGAGACCAGGAAATTCATTCTAAAATTTTGTTGCCATTGCCTCCTACTTAGATGCGTCTTTCAGTCCACCCTCTTAAATCAGAACACTAATGATGCTTTAAATTTTCTTTTTTCTGTTTTGTTTTCTTTTACATGTTCTTGTTAGGCTCTCTTTTACATCCACATATCTCTTTTCCAGTTCCAAACTTTTACTCCACATTCTGTTGTTGCAACTCATTTGTCATTCTTGCTTTCATCAAGTCCATTTTTCTCGAATTATATGGAAGTACAAAGCAGGACTTTCCTGACTCTATTATCCACACAACTACTGAAGTGAAATTTAAAAGTAAATGTTTGGTGGGGTACCTGGGTGGATCAGTTGGTTAAGCTTCTGAGTCTTGATTTCTGCTCAGGTCATGATCTCACATTTTGGTTCGTGTGTTCAAGCCCCGCATCAGTCTCTCTGTTGTCAGTGCAGATCCTGCTTTGGATCCTCTGTCTCCCTCTCTCTGTCCCTTCCCTGCTTGTGTGTGCACTGCACATGTGGTCTCTCTTTCAAAAATAAACAAACATTTAAAAAAAGTAAATATTTGGTGATTTTACTTTTTAGGAACTTTTTTTAAAAAAAAATTTTTTTTAACGTTTATTTATTTTTGAGACAGAGAGAGACAGAGCATGAATGGGGGAGGGTCAGAGAGAGGGAGACACAGAACCTGAAACAGGCTCCAAGCTCTGAGCTGTCAGCACAGAGCCTGACACGGGGCTTGAACTCACAGACTGCGAGATTATGACCTGAGCCAAAGTCGGACGCTCAACCGACTGAGCCACCCAGGTACCCCTAGGACCTTGAAGATAAAGTTAAAACTTAGAACACAATTGACAAAGCCCTGTGTGATTTGTCTCTGGTTTTCTTCTTTAGGTACCTTCCCTCTTAGTGTGATCCAAACGCATTCTCTTTTGCAGTTTCTTGAAGGCACTGGGCTCCTTTGTGTGACCTTTGCCTCTGTGTGCCTTTTGCATTTTATTGCCTTATTTGTCTACCTAAATGCAAGCTATTATTCACGTCTGTTATCTCCCCCAGAAAACTTTTCATATCCTTCTAGGTTAGTTTCAAAGGGTCACATAGTACCTTGTACCCTTTATATGTCTTATCTTACATTTAATTGATTATTTGTACAATTTATTTGTTAATGCTTACTTTTCCACTTAGCTATAAGCTTTATGAGGATAGATGCAAGTATATTTCATGTTCAGCATTGACTGTTCCTAACAGTATCTAGCATAACTAAAATGATAACCTGGTCTCCTCTTTTAAATATGCTCTTAATTTAGATTTCATATTTCAAAACATTGAACAGAAATTTACAAATTTACATAATTACAAAAGAATTTAAGAATTTAATAGTGATACAAGATATCCTTGTTTTTATTTTATTTTTTATTTTAATGGTGGCACGTCTATACCCTATGACCCAGCAGTAGCACTGCTAGGAATTTACCCAAGGGATACAGGAGTACTGATGCATAGGGGCACTTGTACCCCAATGTTTATAGCAGCACTCTCAACAATAGCCACATTATGGAAAAAGCCTAAATGTCCATCAACTGATGAATGGATAAAGAAATTGTGGTTTATATACACAATGGAGTACTACGTGGCAATGAGAAAGAATGAAATATGGCCCTTTGTAGCAACATGGATGGAACTGGAGAGTGTGATGCTAAGTGAAATAAGCGATACAGAGAAAGACAGATACCATATGGTTTCACTCTTATGTGGATCCTGAGAAACGTAACAGAAACCCATGGGGGAGGGGAAGGAAAAAAAAAGAGGTTAGAGTGGGAGAGAGACAAAGCATAAGAGACTCTTAAAAACTGAGAATAAACTGAGGGTTGATGGGAGGTGGGAGGGAGGGGAGGGTAGGTGATGGGTATTGAAGAGGGCATCTTTTGGGATGAGCACTGGGTGTTGTATGGAAACCAGTTTAACAATAAATTTCATATATTAAAAAAAAGACTGGATAATATTCCATTGGAAAAAAATTATTGGTGGCAGGTCTAGTGTTTCAGCATTAAGTATAATGTTGACTTTAAAAAAAAAGTTTAAAAATTATATTTAAGAAATCTTTTTCTCTTTTTATTTTAAGTTACTGGGTTTTGGTTTTGGTTCAGAATGTATTTGAAAGTATAGAATTAGAGAAATTCTGAATATTTAAAGTTAAAAAATGGATAATCCTATTATTTCTAGTATGACTTGAACTACATTATTTGGGCAATGAAAGGAATATTCTTTCACAGTCTGATGCATTCAAGAATTTTTTTTTATAATAAACCTAAAGTAGAACAGGTCTACTATGAGGAGACTAGATCTTACTATTTCAGGAAGTACAATATAGTTTTTTTGGTATTGGCAGGTTCGATAGTCACTGAGTAAAGGTATATATCGTTGTGTAGTTCCATGCTTAAAAAAAGATAAACATCTTAAAGCATTTATTCTTTTTTTGATTGTGAACAATTCATTAGGTGAAAAATATTTAGTTATTTTCAGGCATATACTGGACATTGTGTAGCCATCAAAAAGCATTCCATAAATTATTTGGGGAAATTTAATGTATTCCTATGATTGATTTGCCTTGTGTAGCAACAATCAAAAGAAGTCAAAGACATCTTGAATTAGTTTAACTTAGAATTTGCTAGTCCTTGTTTACTTAGAGGAGTGTTTCTCAATTGTTTTCTCATTTTTGCACTCTAAGGAGTTTTTAGATTTCCCCCCCCCAATTGATCCCCACTCTTTTAAGATTTTAATACCACAGATATCCTGCATATCTGATTGTGTGCTGCATATATATCTGTGACTTACAGTTAGGGGGTAAGATTTTTTTCTCATGAATCAATTTTCACCCTTGTTGAAAATGCATGACCCAGAGTTAGTCAATTTTTGTTAGTGTGCTATCTGTTTCACAGTACTCTTCTCCTGTCATTAATCATCATTTATCAAAGTCCCCAATAACATATTGACATAATAGACCTTAAGGATTTGGAGGAGCTAATATCACCTAGCAGATCAATAATCTACATTTTAATGAGTTCATATGACAACATATTTGAGGGAAAAAGTTCTTTCGTATATCATATGATTTATTTTATTCATGTCTTTTTCATGAGTGTTATAAGAAAAAATGCTGGCCTATTGAAGTACTAAAATTTTTGTTCAGTCACATCAGCCTTCTAACCTTAGTGCTGTGAACAAGTTTCTTATCAGATTATCAAACCATACTGTTCTATAATTTTTACAATAATATATGTTATTGGGCCACTGAGAAATATTCTTAGTATTTTCTATAGTTTCTACTTTTTCATATTGTGAATATCATGTCTGTATCACTAACACATTGGATGCCTGGATAATAGGAAGTCATTTACTTAGTAATTTGTCTAGTCATGATATTTGGATGTTAATAAAATAAAATAAACAGGACACAAGACAAGATATTAAATTACCAAACAATGACTACTTAACTGATCACTCAAGATGAACATGTCTACTTTTCCAAATAAATTGTTTATAAGTTCACAATGGCTGTGGGAGACTGTATTTGTAGGATAAACAGATTGAGAGACTAATTTTAAAAGGTAATATACGTATCTGATGACAGTAGTAAAAAGAGAAAAAAACTTGAGTCAAGAGAATTTAGGGTTTAAGCTGAATTTCCTTGAATAAAACATATCATCTCTGAAATTTTAATTTCTTTATCCATAAATTGGAATAATAGGTGCTTATTTTTCTATATCCTATACTGGATTGATAGATAAAAAATGATAATGTGTGTGATATTTCTTTTAAAGGGCCGTAAAATGTAAGTTATAGTTTTTACTAGATGTCTAATTTAAATTTTACTGATACTTTTATAAGTATTGATTATTTTGAAAGGCATTTCTTGGGAAATAAAATTAAAGTGTAAGTCATATAGGGAACATTTTCTTTCCCTTTTGAATATGGCACATAAAATGATCAGTCCCTTAATTATTTGCATATACATGAAATTATTATGCTTTTGCAAATATATACCTGTGGGAGTATTTTGAGGAAACCGAGTGTTACCTGTTAGTAGAGTGTTACGTGTTGTTTTGTAATGTATTTTCAAGTTATAACTAGTTCACTGGAAGATTCATGTTGAGAAAATTAATTGAAAATTTTACCTGAATTGAACCAAACTGCATTAAAAAAGAAATGAAAATCAACTATAGATAAACGTGACAGCTTCACTAATAGAGGATCCATGGAGAAAATATGTTATTAGGTTATTTGTGTAGTAGTTTTAGCTTATGTGTTTTTTTCTAACTTTGCAAATGTCTTATCTCAGTACAGATGTTACCTAAGTAAAATCACCTTTACTGTTGTATTTGTTTCCTCACAAAAATATGCTGCTCTAACATTGATATGAAACCCTGTAGCAAATACTCCTCCAGAATGCTGGTGCCCACTAGACATTTAGATCGAAGACAGATGAAGCACTTTTATTCTTTGCAATTTATATATTTCTAAAATTTATGTTAAATGAACTTTGTAAATGAGACCATTTAAAAAAAACACTGAAGAAATTTCACCTTTCTAGGTAAATCATATTAACATATAATTATATCCCAAAGTATTTCTCTTACACATTTTACATATAATGTGTTTTTTCAAAGTAATTTATACTAATCAGCTCTTTGAAAACAATTAAGTTTCAGAAATAAAATCAAATTCTGATTGTCTTTTTTTTTTCCCTTCCAAGCATTCGTTCGTTCATTCATTCAGAAACATGGGTTGAGCACTTATCATATATCACATACTGCTTAGGCTCCAGGAGATCATCACAATGAATTAGATCATTGTGCTCTCAAGGAACTCATCAACTAAAAGAAAAGCACATTTGTGAAATGAAAGTATGAACACCATGAGTGTTTAATAAAATCTTAACCGTTCACAGATAAGGACAAAGCATGTTCACGTGTATATAATAACAACAGCAGAAGAACTGATAGAGGCAAGTTCATATTAATGTTGAAAAGTGCAAAAAGTACCAAAAAAAGTTACTAAAAAGTGCAAAAATCTGTCAGCCTTAGAGTGTCCATGTAGGTAGGAGATGGCTGATGTGTTAATGGATGAGTAAAGGACTTGTATGGGAGGTAACACGTAGGTGGTGAGAAGGCAGCTAAGGGAAGGATGAGAAATCTATGTGGGAAGTAAGAAGGAAGGGAGACTAAGCTATGATCACAAAACAACTTGTTTGATGAAACACCCCTGGGAGATGAACTTGAGTCTTCGGTTTTTCCCCAGTAACAGCTTGGATTTTTGAAATTGTAGAACTTTTACCACTTTAACTGAACAGTTGTTCTAATCTCTTTGCGTTTTTACAGAGGACATTAAATATCTCTATCAAAATGTGACTGTCATTCTCAGACCTCTTTGGTCAGGTGGTTGTTTTAGGTTGCAGTTGCATTCTCATTTAACCACAAATCAAGTTTTTATTTTAATTGCAATAATATTCAGGTTATATGAACAAAGACTATAGCTTTAATAAGGTCTACCTTTCTATCATAGAAACATTTAAAACCCGTTATTCATTATGGTTTTCTTACTTGAATTTGTTTCGGGGTTATGATTTTATTTTATCAGACTGAAGAGTTCTCAAATAAGTCATAAACTTCTGTGAAGTTGTCTTTTTAATGAAAATGCTGTATCACCTTTGTAGAAGTAGTAGGATGATTCCCACTCATCTTTCAGAAGTAGTTTTTGAACTTGAGTCTAATCATTAAGAAAATGCTCTTGGAAGTGAGTATGTATATTTGATGAAGAGAAAAGCCCCAAATCCTAATAACTTGAAGAAAGTATGCTAAGGAATATGAGATATAAAGCCACAATAATATTTACAATGCATTAATAAGTATAGAGAAAAGTCTTTCCATCAGACTTGCAATGGAAGTGAGACATGCAAAGACAGAACCTCTGAAGGTACTCTAGGATATTGCTATTGATGATCAGTTCTAGAATTATTTTTCACGATTCACTTTGTTGTTCTTTAGCTAAAGTTTCATATTTCAAAAAGAGTCTGGACTCCCAATCTGGGCTCTAAACGTATTACTTTATTTCATAATGTAGACTGATAGCACTTTCAATAATATCATGAAAATGAACAAAAGCTTATTTTATATAAGAATTCTGTGGTCAGTTCAACACAGACACGGCATTGTACTGTTAGTGAAGAAATTATGAACTTGTAAAATGGAATTAGGCAACTACCTATTCTGTCAATAGGAACATCCTGGACCCTTACCATATGGTATGTTGTATTTTTTGTATTTTTGTAGAATCTTCTTTTGTGGATCATTCACACGAGTGGTAGTAGCAAAGGGCTTTAGACTTTAGAGTTATCAAATCATTGCTTATGCTTCTTGCACACGCTGGGGAGCTTTAAAATATGAAGTTGTAATTCCAAATGCTGAGATACTCTCTTTGGAAAATAGGTGATCTTTCCAGGGGGATACTGACCTATCTCAACTCTCTAGGGGATTTTTTTTAATGTTTCAAATCTGGCTTCTCTCAAAGCCCTAATACTGATTCCTCATAGGGAACATTCCTGTGCTAAACAAATTCTTCATAAATCAAAGGTTGATCGTCAAGCCACAGCGTCTCATACACTGCAGTGTTTCAAGGTCTCTGTATCATTTTTCTCTGGCCTAAAAAGGCAATGAGAAGCTTTGGGGTTGGATATTAGGATCCAGAATTTGCAGGTGACCAAGGTCTTGGGCATATTTGGAGTCTCCATATGCTTTTCCTTTTATCTAGAGATAGTGTCTCTGATTAAACATGGGAACATAGGTAAAAACTATTAATAATGCAAGTGAAAATTTGTGTTACAATTTTTATAGTCTCACTGAATGACTTATGTCACAGTAAAAAAAACTCCTCTGTTGTTGGTAGTGCTATAACTGCTACAGACATGATCAGGCTGGAGCTCTCTCAGACACCAGAGATTTAAAATACTAACTCAACTAATTGCCTTGGAAACTTCTTAGTTTATTATTTGACTTTCTTCTCTTTATGAAATATCTTTGCTCTCTGTGTCCTCTTTTCCTGGAACCCATCTCTGTCATGTCACACAGACAATTTCATCATGCTTAATTCCTTGTGACTTCAACTCATTTCTGTAGCTGGTCCTGAGCTCAACACAATAGCAACTTTCTTTGACTGGTAGGTAGTCTATTATGTATTATATTAACCTAGAAATGTACACTGTGCATATAGTTCTATGTTCTGTGGTACTGCCAGATGAGCTTGCTTTGTGGATTGTTTGTAAGGAAGGCAACAATATACGATCTAGGGATGAGCAAACTGCCAGTTACTCCTCATAGACATAGATGATTTTCTGTAAACTAATAATGAATTTTCACATGGCTGATAATTGTTCATGAGTTGTGCTCTTTAGCTAATTTCTTGTTTCTCTGTGAACTGTGATTGGTGATATTTTATTAAAGCACAGCGACTTCTTTTAGAAGAACCAAATTATTATTTCTGTTTATTTTCATTTCACATTAGATCATAATGAAAATCTTTGGGTGTAATGAGCTTTAAAACCTAGTTCCTGTAAAAATGATCCATTTTAACCTAAATAATAAAGACTTAGTAGTATACATTTCTGTATCTCAAAGAAATAAAAAACATTTGAAAATATGTACAAAATGCTCTTTTTTTTTTTTTGGTACTACTGTAACAAGAAAGCAAACTTTTTTTTTAAAAAATGTTTTTACAAACAAGTGACTCCATATTCAGTTCTGAATACTGAAACACTGAAACTAGATCAATTTTCAGTTTTGCTACAGATTCTTTGAAATATTTTTCAAAAAACCAAAATATTTTCAAAATATTTTATCAGGAAAGTTAAAATCTTTTTCAAACCAGAGATGTTTCCCATTTAGTGTCAGTCTTAAGCTCAAGGCTAAAGTATTTTTTATTGGCTAAAATGTAGAAACGATTTAAAGTGAAATTCTCAGGAAGTCTCATTTGGCTGTTATAGGGAAGAAATTATTAAATGAATAATGAGAAAGTACAAATTTATAAAACTAACATCTTGTAAAATACCACCTTTCTCAATAATCTACATTTCTGCATAAAATATTAAATCTTTTAAGAATTATCTCATACAAGCCATGTATACATTGTTATTAACATGAAACATTTTCTCCTCCCAGGAAACTCATTGATCCAGAGTTTCAGGATTGAAAAAGCAGAGGTCATATATTCTAACCACTAATCAAAGCAGGAATCACTTCTATAACACTCCTGATTAGTCTTCAGCTTTTTAAATCTATTGTCACAGGCTTGCTTCACAACTTCACGAAGTTCACCTACTTTATTTTTTGAACGACTAACTTCTTTTGAAGTTCTGTATCATGTCTTTATATACTTATATATTTGTTTACCAATTTGTGCGATATGTATGCATCTACTTTGAAAATTAGAAGTAATAACATCTGTTGCATAACTGCAATTGAAAATAGGTAATGAGGTATCACATGGCCATTCCTTCTATGTAATTAATGGTCCTTTAAATGTCCCAGACACCTGTCTTCTCTTCTTTAGAATTAAAATTCCCAATTCTTTCAACTAATCTTCAAATCAGACTCTTTCCTTTATAATCTTTTGAGGACTTACCTCTGTGTATCAGAGGTTACTTTAATTTATGGACTGGGAACTGTCCAAAGCACAATAAATGGAAAGTACAGTGTTCTGAATATTTTTCTATTGCTTTTTCTGCAGTTTTTTGGTCAACCTCACTTTTCTGGCTTCCCTCAAATATAATTTTCCCATTTTCTTGAGTCCCAGTGCTTCTTAAATAGCATACAACTTTGTTTTAAGAACAGAGTGTAGTAGGGTAATTCAGCAAACAAAGAAATAATTTCCTTATCTGACTCAGGCACCTCAGATCTGTAGTTACAGAGAGAAAAGACTTGACTGAAATAACCTTTCCTGATTGCCCTCTTTTCCCTTAGGTGAGGCAAATTTGTTCTGAAGTTAGTCTCAGTTTCCCTGCAAGGTCTAATGATACAAAGGCAGCCATTCCCTTAGTGTCTCTCTGGTTAATCTCAGCCCTCCTCTGTGTGTCTGGTTCCTTCTTCCTTCTTCCTTCGATGAATCTGCTCTACTTCTCCATGCCTAGATGGCCGCCCATAAACTCTCAAGTTTATACAACATCAGATGCAGGCACATACTGAATCTGAGCCTGAAGTATCACAATGTCAAGTGAAAATTCCCGAGAAAGATGCCCTAAATAACTGTGGTTCAAGTTTAAATATGATTTGTGTAGAAAATTTCAAAGGGAAAGAGTGTCTACTTTAATGTTGATTCGCTCTTTGGTTTGCCCCAGTGTTCAGTCTGTGGCTGCTACTATTTTATATTTTTCATTTTTGATGAAATTAAAATATCATATATTTAGGGCTTCTCATTGAGGTTTTTGAAAAATCTAAGAACACCCAAATTTTCTTGACATAGAGTGTATGTTTTAATGTGACTTCAAGAAAGTATTTCACAGAGTCCTTTAGGCCTTTGCAGGAGCATCCTTTATTTATTTATTTTTTAATATAATTTGTTATCAAATTGGCTGACATACAGTGTATACAGTGTGCTTTTGGTTTTGGGGGTAGATTCCCATGATTCATCGCTTACAAACACCACCCAGTGTCATGAGCATCCTTTAAATGGGCTCATCATAAAAACCTCACAAATCTGAATAAACTCAGGTTCTTAACTTGGCCTCTTATTCTTCATACAGATTTATGCAGTCCATTGTTTGGAAATTGAAAAGGTCAGGCATTTCAAAGGATTTGTACCTGACATTTTCAAGAACAACAGAGTTCAACTTTTAAAAAATCAAGAACACACTGTGCTGAAATAGCATCTGCCTTTAGAATGAAGGCGTTTAGTTGCAGTTAATATTTTGACCTCCCCAAAATAAAGAGTAAGTTCCCCCATGTTGAAGTAGCCTTTTGATTGAGGAAAAATAGACCATGTTTTCTTTTCTTCTTTCCCTCCTACCCTTTGTCCCTCTGTAGTTAGTAAACCCATGTAGTTGGTTGAGAAGATCCATAACCTGTTAAGTGTAATTATTTTCTGTACACCTTTGAACTATGAACAAAAAGGAAAAAAAGAAAGATTCCCTATGAATTCCCTACTCTTCCAAACAGCCTCATCCTTAAGTATACTGGTTTGAGACAGGCCCTTCTAAAATAGCCTTCTTTTGGTAAAAAGAAGCCCTATTTTGACTATTCTGAGTTTGGATAAAGGAAGAGCACCTTTGATGAAGAGTGTAACACCACTCTTTCAGGAGCTGCTCTCGATATGGTTGTGCACTGTCCATGGCAGATATAGTGCTATGGGCCATGTTTACAATGGGACTCACCTATTGTTACAAGCAGATTGGGGGCTGGCTGACCTGTCACTAGTGTTGATCCTTGCTCCAGCAGGAAACATGGGTATGCATAGTGCCCTGTGTGAATTAGGGACTCCACCAGTCTTTGCTGAATTAAATGGAGGAGGCTTTGTGTCCGTATAAGATATTTTTTATATCTGGGATCTTGACTCTTTCATTTTGATGATTGACCTTGCTTAACATTGATTTCAGGCACCTCTGTGTTTTTCGGCTTCTGAATGCTGGCCTTGCCCTTACCTAAATTCTAAGTTTCCCTCATGATTTCTACTCCTGATCTCTCAAGTGTCTGTCTCCCACTGTCCTCACCTTCCCACCATCTTGATATGACATTCTCAGAAGAGAAACAGAAACAAAACCCCATAGGAAAGAAAAATCATTATTTTATTTTGCTCCTTTACTGGGAGGCTGGTCATGTAAATAGACAATTGTTTGTTTAACTGGTGATCTTGAATGTTTAAAAGAGTAAAAGACCTTTAAGAAAAAGAAAAAAAAAGCCTGAAAATCTTCCAAAGTATAATATAATAGATACTGAAGACAACAAGCTATGTTGAGAGTTACCTTAGAAACTAGGATAATTCCCTGGCAACTGATACCAAATTGTTTTGCTCTCTACCTGAGATTTTTCAGCTGCCTCATCTGTTGTGTCATCTCTCAACCAGTCCCTTTAGTAAGGCTTCTCTTCCTAGGATCTGTGCAGCTTAATATCTGCTCTTTGGTTGGTGTATCTTGCAAATTAACATGTATATGAAATCAAAGAAAGGTTTGTCAAGGAACAATGGAGGTGGATGTTGAATATATACAACCTTATAACCAAAGTGAATTTAAGAAGTTTTAAAATATGTGAGGTTGATTCCTTGTGTCAGTCAAACTGACTGGTTGTGAAACATGCCAAATAACATTATCACTGATTTATCACACTCTCGATATAAATATCCAGGCACAGTGAAATACAGAACGGAGGCACTTCAGGCACACATATAAAAATAGACTTGAAGCAAATTAAGTCAGAATTAACCTCAAAATGCCCCTGCTTCCCACTTCACAGTGCACCAAATCACAACTGTGTGCTTTGTCAACTCGACTGGTGCAGCCTTGCGTTTGGTTTTGAATTACCGCTGCTCTGGGGGCAGTGAGGACTTGCCACTTCAGCATGATCTCTGTTAGCCTTGCTGTTTCTGGGTCTCTCTGCTTCAGAAGTCCTGAGAGCCTGAGCCCCGTGGACAGTCCACATGCTTTCACAGGTGCAGATCTTTGAATCACGACTTCACATCTTTGCATATAAGGCTTTTTTCTGTTTGAAATCTTTTCCCCATGTTGATGCCAACTTTGCCTGGCTAATTCTACCTTGTTCTTCTGGTACTGACTCTGATCCTTCTCTTACCTTCTTAGGCAGCATCTAAGACCATTTTCCTTTATAGAAGTGTCCCTTGATCGCCCCAGACTGGATTGGATACTCACTTCATTGTATTATAGGACCATATGTTCCTCAGTATCTTAGTACTGACAACATTTCTGTCTTCCTGTCTCCCTGGCCCTATGTCCCCCATTGGACTGTAAGTTTCTAGAGGGCAAATGACTGCCTGTTTCAGGGCCCTAATGGCACAGACCGGTTTTAACATCTGACACAAGCCTGAGTGGATTCTCTGCTCTTGGGCTGTTTTGTCTTCAATGTTAATAGCTTTGATAACACCTTGTTTCCTCCGAGGCAGGGTTTCTTAACCTCAGCACTATTGACATTTGAAGTTAGATAATTATTTGTTGTGGGGGCCTGCCCTATGCACTGTAGGATTTTAGCAATATTCCTGATCTCAATCCATTAGATACAAACAGCCCCCAACTCCAGCTGTGACCACCAAAAGTGTATTCAACCACTCTCCCTGGGAGGTGAGAGGCAGAGTTTTCCCAGTTGAGAATTAGTGCTCTCAGGATATTCATCATAATCTGAACAAACTTTCTATTTCTTCAAAATAATTGAAAAATGTACTTTTTATGTAATGTTTTCTGGAAAATCCAATGTTTATCCTCCCCACCCCCCCACCCCCTACTGCTGCCCCGCTCCTTGATACACCTGCTATATAATAGATGCTCAAAAATGTCTGCTGAAAGTATTTTAAAAATGCTTGGAAAGAACAGATTTTTCAATCATTGAATTGCCCTTTTTTTCTTTGTTTGATTCTCTTTCTGCTTCAGTAGGAACAATGTGAAAATTGCTTGTAGGTTACATCTCAAATCCTATACGTGGCCTACAAGGCCCTGAATGATTCCAACTCTTCCTACCTGACTACTCTCCTCTCAGATGATTTTTATTTTCATTTAGAAGGACTTTTTCATGTGTCAATCTTTTGTCTGCCTTGAGCCTTGGAATGTGTTATCTTCTCTATCTGGAATATACTGCCTCTGTTCCCCTGCTCATGTTAATTAGCATGATTTGGGTTGAAAGTTACAGAAATTCATATTCAACAAACTTTGGAAAAAGGATTTATTGGAGGCATGCTATTGTATCTTGCAAGATTATACGAAGGGCAGGGTGATCAGGCCTTGGGTACAACTGGCACAAGAAACTTAAATGCTGTCTGCATGACCCCTCTGCTGTTCTGTCCTTTCCTCTCTGCTAGAAACTTCATTTTCTCCTCCCACAACTTTCTTTGTCCACATGCGAAGAACAGAGCCACAGTGGTGTGCTGAGTCTGCCTCTTGTGTTGACTGTTTTACCACCTGTGAGGCATTGATTCTCTTCTCTTAGGTTTAGTCCCCAGAATTGGCTTACCTTAGATCAAAGGTCTATGCATACTTTAATCAGCTCAAGCTGTGGGCTAAGCTCATGTAAAACAGACATAGCAGCACAGGGTTCTTTTCTAGATTTTGTGAGCTACCCAGCTAACCCCAATGTCATCTAGTTCACTGGCTTATTATTTCCAATCCTTCAGTGCTCATCTCTGATGTCATTTACCCAAAGAACCCTAATTACAAGCCCTTGTAGCACTTTTAACTTCTTCATAATACTTATTAAAATTATAATTACTTTTTTATTGGTATAATTTGTTTGCCATCCCTCCTCCTCAGTAAAATGCAAGCTTCAGGAATGCAGCAACCATGTCGGTTTGTTCTGTGTTGTTTTCAACAATTAGCACTAAGTCTTGCTAAAAGTACACGTTTGGTTCATAGTTATTGGAGATAGGAATGAATTCCTGGACCAAGTCATAAGATTTCAAACCTAGCAAATCACATATGCAAGTGATGTCTTAGCAAGGAAGTGCTTAAAGTTTCCAAATTAGTCATTTACAGGAGTATTAGTAGATTCCATCTAATGCCCGCTATCTACACCAAGAATATGATTCCCATTCAAATACTATTTAAATACTATTATATACCAGACGTGCTTTGCAATTTATGTAACTGTTAAGGTAGCACCAATAGTTAAAATTATGATGTGACTAAAGAGCAACACTCATTTTCATCCTTGTGAGGAGGATGCTGGAGTAGAGGAGGAATCTCATATGGATATAAGAAGGCATACCACATGACCTTTGAGTCCTCAAAACTTAAATAGTAATAAAAGAAAAAAAATTAAACTGGCTCTGAGATAGAATACTGGCTGCCATCCCGATCAAATCTGTTGGTTGTTACATCATTCACAAGATATAGATAAGGTAGAGGGAAGTTTAGAGATCAATGATATAGAATGATGGATTTGACTACATGAATATTGGAAACTGTGGTAGTTAAAAAACACCACAAATAAAATACATGGAACAGACTTCCACAATATGTATGACATAAGAGGGTAATAGCTTAAATGCATTAAGAATCTTTTACAAATCAATAAAGGAAAAAAAAACCCCTCTGCAAACACTTGTATGGATTAGCAGGAAGTTCACAAAGGAAGGAATACAAATTCCCAATAAAGATATAAACAAACAGAAATTGGTTCCATTTCACTATTAATTTGCTAAAAGCATAATAGTGGTATATATCTTTACACATACACACACACACACACACACACACACATACACACATACACACTGAGGCCAGCAGTAGTTAGTTAGCCCAATAGCTGGCTTAAGGAGGAAATTGTATCATTTAAAACTGGCAAATATATATACTAATTCACCCCACTGTTACAGAGGCTAAGGCCTTTTCTTTGAGATGGGTCCTCAAAGTAGAATTTTGCCTTATCTTCCCTGTATATAACACATCATCTAAATTTCTAGGTTGGGATTCAAGAATCTAAGGCATTTGCTGAATAATCTGTTTGTAGAATCTTTCCTAATTTTTGAAAAATGTTTTTCAGTCACATGTAACTCCTCAGAAATACGTTTTTTTTTTTTAAATTTTTTTTTTCAACGTTTTTTTTTTATTTATTTTTGGGACAGAGAGAGACGGAGCATGAACGGGGGAGGGGCAGAGAGAGAGGCAGACACAGAATCGGAAACAGGCTCCAGGCTCCGAGCCATCAGCCCAGAGCCTGACGCGGGGCTCGAACTCGCGGACCGCGAGATCGTGACCTGGCTGAAGTCGGACGCTTAACCGACTGCGCCACCCAGGCGCCCCAGAAATACGTTTTTAGTAACCTGTCTTTCTTGAATCTTACCAAAGCTTTTCACATTCATATAGCATCAGTTTTTTACAATAATTAAATTATGTAAGTGCAATGGCATGTACAAGTAATATAAACATGTCTGGGGACACATGCAAAGGATTTTTGGTAAGTAATCAATTTAACCAGTAGAAGTGAATAGCCATTAACTAAGAATATGTACTTTTGGTGTTGGGGAATCCATTAATCAAAGGCTAGGAGTGGATGACACCAAATAATCCAGTATTGGCTAAGTGGAAGTGAGTTAAGACACATCTGCTGTGCTTACCATTATTTCAGTACTGAAGATGCTAAGTGCACTTTTACAGTTGACCTATCTCCTGCTCAACTGTAGGCCCCTTCAGGATGGGTACTCCATCTTGTCCATACCTATGTTTCTTGAGCCTGTTAGAGGGTCTAGCACAAAATAGGTGTTTATGCACTTTTAGGTTGGATTAAGGAAGGAACAGAATATTTGTGCTCTTTCATTCGGTAATATTTCAATTCTATAAATCTGTCTTAACAAAAATTCAGACCTATGCCAAACATCTATGTTTAAAGGTGTTTATTGAAAGTTGTTTTTTTGACGGTTTATAGGGTTGCTTACTGAAGCATTGTTTGTAATAGTAAAAGATGGAAAATATCCTAAATATCCAAAAATGTAAAAATAAGTTATGGTAATGTTTGATAACCTGTCATACCATTATTAAAAGTGATTTATTTTTTTAAATAATAAAGTCTCTTTTTCAAAGAACATGGAAAATGCTCAAAATTTGCTCTATTTTAAGTTACAGTGAAAACTATACATAGCATTATCCTAATTATAAAAAATTATAATAAATAAATTTATATATATCTCAAAGCCTGGAATGAAAAACACATTACTATTAACAGTGGCTCAGATTGGGTTGTGTGTGTAATTTTAATTTTCTTTTTGATACCTGTTCACAGGTTTTATGTATTACTTTATAGTCAGAAGAAGAAAATAAAGTTTTGGGGGTAGAACTGATTTGTTTCCTTAGGCAATGAGAGGAAACGAATTAGCCTTCAGTTAGAAATGCAAAGAACAGTCAAGACAGGGTAGCTGAGACAACATAAGCAATTATGGAAGATCATAGTCACAGAGAAAGAAAAATTAACAAAGTGACGGAAAAAAAAAGATTGTATTCCAAAAATTAAGTTTGGAGTGACTAGAACCATGACAGAAATAAATTACACGATTTGATGTAACAAATAATTGCTGTGGCTTAAATAAGTTACACAGTATTGATTTTATTGGATAGTAAATGATAGTAAGAGAAATGTCTGTCATTTAATCCAGAAAGAATAAGAACCCAGCCAAATGATAAAATCGATCATTGGTAGGGTTTTAAAACTGGTTATTTCTTGCAGTTTTTTTCCACTTATTTTTATCTGCAGAGTTTGTTCATTGTTTGAAGTTATCTAATTAGGATAGTCCCCCATGAGTTGATGTTTTGCCAGGAAGGAATGTGGGAAAACTTGTACTGACCTCTTAGCAAAACATTGTACAGAGCTCCATATACCAGATCAGTATACAACCGTAAAGAGACTTATAACCTGCGGGTGTGCTCTGTTGCAAAAGGAGCTGCAGACTGGCCCGAAGGCCCTGTCAGTCTGCCAGATTTCCCTCTGCAGAAGCCAATGTCACTGGGTCAGGCTGAGGTCAACATTGTGAATCAGAGGTGTTCTTCATAGCAGAAATAAGAGCTGATGTGCAGGTCAGGAATCCAGTAGCAAGCCACAGCACCAGACAGCCCAATGCTATTGATTTTACTGACTTCCTGCTCATGCTGCCAAATTCTCATTTCTCTGGAGTAGGAAGAAGCAGCGGATCTCTGTAAACTGGACATATGTCCACAGCTGGGCCCAGGAGCAAAATGATGAAATAAGGCAGAAGCCATATCTAAGCTATGTTGATTCATAGTGCTTGTGAGGATTAATGCATATAAAAGTATTTAGATCAGTGCTTGGCCTATGGAATAAACACAGTGTAAGTGAGAAAACGGATTAGTAAATTGCAGTAAGAAGGGATAATGGTAAAGGGATAGTCCCTGAGTCTTGAAGGATGAGCAGAATTTTAATGGATTCAGTAGGTGCATTGATTTCCATCTTTGGTTTAGGAACCAACCTTGGCTGTGTAAGAATCACACGGGAAATTTACTAATAATAGGGAATCTCTAGGCTCTACCTAGATGTTGCAACAGGGCTATATCATGTGTATTTTAGACCTCCCCCAATTTTTCTGATGCACAGCCTGGTTTGAGATCATTGAAGTTGGAGCTGTGGGTGGAGAACAACAGCATAATGAAATGCAAGGAAGTGTGGAGGTTTGTGTGATGTTTGTAATGAGTCAGCCCAGTTTATTTGAGGAAGAGAGTTCTGGAATGCTATAGATGAAGATAAATTCAAAAAGGTAGTTTGGGTTATTACATAAAGGATCTTGGGTGCTATGCCAGAGGTATTTGACTTTACTGGCTAGGTGCTAGAGATTCACTGAAGATTGAGGAGAGATTAAGAATGATATTCTTGGTCCTGAGCATCAGGAATATAAATTGGAACACTTTGGGAGGGTGGGCATGAAGAACCATTATGCTTTATCTCATTTTATATTCATGGTCATCAAATTAATTGAGACTTAATTGCAATTAATAATCTCATGGGTGGCTCTTAAACAATAACTATGCCCTGGTCCCAATTCCAGAAGATCTAATTGTTCTGGGGTAGAGTGTCCCCGTTGATAGCAAGTGAAGATCCCCCAGGTGATTCTAATATGCAACCAGGTTTGAGAAGCTCTGCCATAGTCAATTCACTCTTATACTAGTAAAAGCATTTCAAGATTTCTCTTTCTCTCTGAATGCTGTTCATTTTCTTACCTCATGACTTTCAGGTATTGGCTTTGTTCTTTTTTTTTTTTTTCTTTGAGTAAATAGAAACAATTCCCTATAACCTGAACCTGTAAGTGCATCTTCTTATTCAGTACTCTACTTTCTCTTCTGCCCCTGATCCCTATTTAGGCAAACTTTCTATGTATAAACCCTAGATAAATCCTCTCTTACCTACTCAAGGTTGCCTTTGGTTTTTCATTTTTCTCCCCTGCATCATCAATTATTTCCTCTCTTTTGGATCATTCTTATTAACATAAAAGCACACTTATTTCTCCAGACCCCATCTCCACTTTCTGCTTCATTTATTTGCTCCATATCAGAGCAAAATTCCTTGAAGGAGTTGCCTGAATGTCCTGTTTCTATATTTTATCTTTCTGTTTTCTCTTTTAACCACTTCAGTCAGGCCTTGGTTCCCATCAGTCCTTTGAATTTGCTCTTGTCAAGGTCACCAAGGATCTCCATGTTGCTAAAACTAATAATATATTCCCAGCACTCACTTTACTGGACATCACAGCAGATATTGACATGGAGCATACTTTCTTTTAAGATGTTTTCTTTACTTATTTTTCTTGGAGATCCTTTTTTTTTTTCTTGGTTCTCTTTTAATCTCTTTTGTCATCCTTCTATTTCTTTGAAGAATCCTCATCTTCTCACTCAGCCCTTGGATCTCTTATTTACTTAGACCCCCACGGTGTGGTCAACCATTTCATGGCTTTGAATACTACTTATACACTCTTGACTTCCAAAAAAATTTTCATTTCTAGCCTCAACTTGTCCCCTTATTTATATAGTCCTAAATCTAACTCTTTAAGTGACATCTCCCATTTATATCTAATGTGCATCTCAAACCTAACTTTTCTAATATATTTTGACTCCCCAACTCTTGCCCTAAATCTACTCTTTTCTCAGTCTTTCCCATTTCCATTCTTCAGTTGCTAAGATAAAACATTGGAATTTACCCAGACACTTCTCTTTTTCTCACATTCAACATTCAATCCATCAGCATATCCTGTTGATATTCCTACCTTTTCACCTGTATAGCTACCATTTGATTTTCCTGAGGCATTCTTAGTTCATGATTGTTAACAGCATTCCCTTTTACTCTCAAAAGTGCCTTAATTTGGATAATGGTCATCTTAGTTACCACCTTAATCCATGTCACTATCATCTATCTCCTGGACTATTGCCAATGACTCTCACTAGTCTCTCATTTCATTCTTTTGTCCTATAGTCTGTTATCCACATAGTAGCCAATATGACCTTTTCAAAACATAAGCCCTCAAGTCACCCTTCAAGCCCTCCAGTACCTTCCATCCTTAGGGTAGGCCAGATTATACTAAAGGAATAAGCCTCAGCGGTGAGCCCCCCCGTCCCTGCCAAAGACTGTCACTTATATACCACGTCCATTGTGTGTCTGTTTGGGGAAAGGAGTGGTGATCTCTGTTCCCAGTAGTTACTCAGGTATCCAAGCTAATAGAGGCTTTACTTTGTGGTAGTTCAACCACCTGGAATTTGTAGCCTTCTTGATTGCTTAGGCAGGTGAAAAGAGAGGCTAAAGAATCCACATGACATTTTTATTTTCTCAGCTGAAATGTAACCTGGTACTCCCACTCATATTTCATTGGCCACATCTATTCAAAAGGTCTTGTCCAACTGAGAAGTGTATTTTCTGTGGCCCAAAAAGGAGAAGAAAACTAGAGATTCATGAACATATTTAATGTTTCACACATCATTTTACTTAGAATAAAATCCAAAGCCTTTGTGATAGCCAAAAGAGCTCATAGAATCTGCTTCCTGGATAACTCTGGCTACATCTTCTGCCACTGTCCTACTTCTTCACTCTACTCCAGCTATTCCTGCCTTCTTATTATTTTTGAACACTCTGATCACAGACCTCTCCCTGGAATGATCTCTCTCTATGTGTAAGACTGGATCTCTCATTTTATATAGGTCTCTGGTCAAATACATTTTTTTTTTTAGTATTTATTTTATTTTTGAGAGGGAGAGCGTGAGCGAGCAGGGGAGATGCAAAGAGAGAGGGAGAGAATCCCAAGCAAGCTCCATGCTGTCAGTGCAGAGCCCAATGAGGAGCTGAATCTCACAATCCACGAGATCATTACCTGAGCCAAAATCAAGAGTCGGACTCTTAACTGACTGAGCCACCCAGGTGCCCCTCTGATCAAATACATCTTATTAAAAATGTCTTCCTAACTCAACAATAAATTAAAAATAAATAAGGAAATAAAACTAAAAAAATGTCTTCCAGTACCACTCTATGTAAAAAGTACCTCTCTATCCTTTGTACCCTGCTTTATATTTCTTCATATTACTTATTTATACTTGTATTATTATATTATTGTATGCCAATTTATTTTCTATTTTTACTAGAATTTATGCACTATCAGAGGAAGGATGTTACCTGTTTGGTGTACAGCTATCTATAGCTGGTCCTACAACAGTGTCTGCCACACATTATAAATATTTATTGAATGAATTAATACATGAAGTGATAATTGAAATCCTAGTAGTAGATGAGCTAATCAAAAGGAGATAGCAGGGAAGAGGGCTGAAGAAATGACCTCTAGGAGTGCCTTCTTTCAAGAGTGTGCTAGAAGAAATAAATCCACTGAAAAAGATTGAGGTAGGGAGAGAATCAGAATGTGCTAAGTGATGAATGTAAAGATAGGACAGAGATTTAAAGACTGGGTGCTTGCAAGGTTTAACAGAATGAAAAATTTGTGGAGGGCATTGGGTTTAGTAAGTAATAAAGCCACATATGTTCTGGTTGTTGCTGCATAATCAGCCATCTCAAATTTAGTGGCAAAAAGACAATTTTGATATGCTCACAGATTCTTTGGGTTAGGAATTTGGACATGGCACAGTGGGAGTGGCTTATTTGGGGTCTCAGCTGGGAAAGCTTGATTGGCTTGGAATGACTTAAAGACTAGGGCTGGAATCATCTGGAGGCTTTGTTCACATGTCTGGTGCCTGGTCTAGATGGGATTTAGCTAGACTGTTGACCAGGGCACCTAAAGGTGACCTTTCCTCTGGCTTGGGCTTATCATAGCTTGATGTCAGGGTTATTTCTGAGATGAACTGTCCAGAGTAGGTACATCTGGTAGATGAGCTTTCCAAGGGAAGCAGATGTAAGTTGCATGGCCCTTCTGATCCGGTTTAGGAAATCACACAGTGTCGTGCTGCTACATGATGTTGACTATGAGCAGGTAACTATGGCCAGTGCAGATAAGGGAAGATAATTAGACTCAAAATTGGGGGTTGGGGTAGGAATTAGATTCCATTTCTTGATTGGCAAGTGACAAGATCACAGTGCAAAAGGAGATGCAGGGAGAGATATTTCATAGCTATCATCTTTGAAAATGCAATTTGCCACAATTGATAACTTTTGATAATCTTATTTATGTATATAGATTTCTCTGCTTGGTGGTAAAAGAAAGAGATGGACTGGATTAGACATAAATGGAATATTTCAAACTTTTTATTTCAAATAATAATAATCATCATCATCATCATGATAATAACATGAAGAGTTTAACCAAAGAGATTAAGTGACCTGAACAAGGGCACACAATTTGGAGGAAAGCCAGTTTCCAGAAAGCAGGACTCAGAAGCCCTCATGCATTCTGTGCTTTCCATTCCATTATAACAGCCTGGAATTCTGTAGGAGTGGGGTGGTCCAGAATCTGCTTTGCTCACAGTAGATGTGGATTCAGGGCTCTCCATCTCTGCTTCAACTAGAGCAGCTCTTAGTTGATCAGTTTTATATTGGGGCTCCAGTTGGGATTTTATTTTGAAAAAGGATTTTGCTGCTAAAAAAAATGAAAACAACAAAGTAGAAGTTCTCAAAGTTCCTTCTATTTCCAACTTTCTATGTTCCTATTTTTGTGTATTGTTCATAAGCTGACATTGACAGCAATTCCAAACATTGAGGACAGGCCAGGGGAAGAAGAAAGTGAAAAGTACCAGTCGTTGCAGATCTGTACATATCATGCTCTGAGCCAGAGTCCTTACAGATATGATCCCTTTAAATCCTTTCACTCCTGCAAAGTAGGTGTTATTATCCAAAAGGTTCAAATAATTCAGATTGCTTGTCTAGGGTCACTCAATCATTCAAACGAAATTGGTTAGTTTACAAAGACAGTGTTTTTTTTTTCTTCTTTTTTCCCCTTTTTTCACAAAAGACTTCATTATCTAGTGATGCATACTGAGAACATACAGAAATCTGCATGCTTCACTTCACATGCAGTAGAACAATCTCCACTTTATAATAAGTGAGTGTCAACTGTTTTATGCAATATAAACCTTTAGATTTATGATCACACCTCAGAATTTAATTCTATGAATGTGAAATATGACTTTGGCCTTGGCTTCCCTGGGCCAAGTATGTATGTGCTTCTACCAGACATAAGAATTTTTACATCTAAATAAGTATTTTATTCATAGCGATCAGTTGCACTAAATACAAGGCTTATTTGTTTTGTGTGTGTTTTTTCCCCCAAATTTTGCTCTTAAAAGTTTTTGAACTCTATTTTTGTTAGAACACTAACTGAAGTAGGTGGAGGAGCAGGATATTTTGGAGTACTACATTTTTTTCTCAGACTTTCTTCTTTTTATACTTTGTGTTATTTATTTATGGATGGAAGATTACCTAAAGTAATTATAGATTTTTTAATTGTATCAATGCTTATAAACTAATTCTAGAGAAATTGGAATGACAATATAGTCCCTACTATTCTTACTATTTACATTTCATAAAAACTTGTCAAGAAAATATGTATTTCATAAAGTTATATAGCTAATGTGTTTTTCCCTGATATTTATTAATTACATGCATTTCCCTGTTTAACCCTTTGGGTGTTTTTAATCATTTTCAACATAAAATTAGCAGCTTTTATTATTAGATATAAATTGTTACAGCATTTTACTCTTAGAAAAATGCATTTGCATTAGTGACTGAACTTATTACCGGTTTTTAAAGATTTTATTTATTTTGAAGAGAGGCAGAGTGCATGCACATATGGTGGAGGGGCAAAGAAAGAAGAAGAAGAGACAGAGAGAATCCCTGATAGGCTCTGTGCTCCAACCAAATCTGAGGTGGGACTTGACCTCATGACTGTGAAAACATGACCTGAGCCAAAATCGAGAGTCAGATACTCAACTGACTAAGCCACCCAGGTGCCTCCAAATTATTACATATTAAATATTATATATTATGATATATATAGCACAGAAGGAAATTTCCTCCAAGTTACATATTCACATATTAACAATGGATTGAAATGACTTGTCTTTATTTAATACTGTAGAAATGATGGTCATCTACCCATTACATGATCTTTGACCACACACAAGTTCACTGAGGCCAGAAATGGCATCAAAGTAGGCTTTTAACTCCTTGGAAGTCTCAAGGTCATGGCTTAAGTCACATGTGACAGCAGATTTGAGTGTAATACCAAGGCTGAAGCTAAACTTTAGTCTCTCCCTACTGAATGCCCATCTCTTTGTAAAACTGTTAAGTATCAAACAAACAGCTCAGGAACCAAATGTATCCTGAGACCATTTTTTCTTTTAAATAGAATTAATTAATACCCACAAATATCTTACCAATGTGACAAGACATTTGAATAAGTTTAATTTGGAATTATAATTGAGAAAAGAAACAAGAACACTATTAATTTATTCAAGAATATATTCATATTCAGAATCAAACTGTCCATGTGGAGTCATTAGATAGCTATTCAAAAGTTTACATATTACTCAGAGCTCAGTGGAATCACTATTAATTATCTTTAATTAAACTTCTGACATTTAATGTTGAGAGCTACCATTAGTGAGGTCCAAGAGATTTGATTGAAATCAATTTGATTACCTAGACTAAACGCAGTTAAATTTTTTTTTTTTTTTTTTTGGAGAACCGTATATTTGGTTAATTCATGAAATGGTAGCACATGATCTGATTAAAACTTGGTCACAAACAAACTGGCCAAGACAATGCTATTGAAAAATTGGTCACACAAATAATTTATATACTTGTTTTTCAAAATTGGTTATTTTGGTAAGGCAATTTTTAATTTTATAGTTAGTTATTACTACCAAACATATTACTATGTAGACTTACACAAAGTTAGTTATACTGTAAATCCTATAATTTTGGTAGATATAGTTTATTTAAAATTTTCTAATAGACTGTACTTTATTAACATGACTAATGAAACTTTAATATGCCCTGTCCACATATGAATTTATGATTGTTTATTGAGGCAACAATTACTGATTAAGAGAATGGATATGGAAGACCAAATGTGCATTTTAGTTGTATAATTCTTTGGTTTTGTGATTCTTGAGTTCCTAGTCAAATGGCAAGTAATGAAACTGGTAATGTTCATTATCAGAGAATAATGACTTTCTAGTCGGAAAAAGATAGATATCATATGTTTTCACTCACATGTGGATTTTGAGAAACTTAATAGAAGACCATGGGGGAAGGGAAGGAGAAAAAACAATAGTTACAAACAAAGAGGGAGGGAGGCAAACCATAAGACTCTTAAATACAGAGAACAAACTGAGGGTTGATGGGGGAGTGGGGGAGAGGGGAAAGTGGGTGATGGGCATTGAAGAGGGCACTTGCTGGGATGAGCACTGGGTGTTGTATGCAAGCGATGAACCACGGAATCTACCCCCAAAACCAAGAGCACACATTACACACTATATGTTAGCCAATTTGTCAATTATATTAAAAAAAGAAAATAATGACTTTCTTTCATTGATATTTGTTATGTTATTATATGATTGAGTGAAAGCAAAAGTTCCTCAGTTTACCCCTTTCCTCAATGTAGGCTGTCCATGAAACTGAAGTGAATTGAGTGCACACTGCTGCAGGTGGACAATAACAGTAGAGGAACTGAGTTCTAGTTGCTACTTGCTTCATTGAGTGCTACTTGTGTCATTAAACTTTCAGATGCCATCACTGAACTAGCAAATAATCCTTACTATATTGTGGCCAGTAAAGGTGGACATGGGCACATTTAATAGAACCAGTTAATGTCTATCTTAATTAATGTCTTTACTTAGAAAAGTAAGAAGTGGATGAAATGGACCATATTGTGAAATAGCAAGTTCTGTTACTGGAAGGTTTCTTACTTAGCAAGAGTTGAACTATTTGTTGAACATGTAGAAACTTATGCATTATGTAGTGATTAAAAATTCTCCAAAGAATGTTCTACAGAATCGCAGTTATAAAATATGTTAATATATTTTGTGTTTAAAGTGTTTCTATGTTCTATTGCTAGGGGAAAAAAGTTAAACATGATCCTTTATTTCAGGAATACTCATATTTTTGATATGCTAATATGCCTTGTGCATCTCAAAGAAGAGATTAATTTTAAGTGTTTTCCAAACTTTTTTGACTTTGATGCCCTTTATTGTTATCTCATGAGACTACTGCCTATCCAGTTAAATACACATCAGGAAACACCAGACTGCATGTTACATAAAGCTCCTTAAAGCTCTAAGATTATTTGACTATAATTGTTTTTCCAAAGTGGAACTGCAAATTTGGAAGGAAAAGAAAATAAGCGTGATGTCCAAGAGCAAATAATGATGGAGAACCTCCTATTTCCTCAGTAATACACAAGGATAGACATTCAGCAACATGACAAGATCCTAAATAATACTGCTTTAAACAAAAGAGGTTATTCTCTCATAAAATTCTGAAATGGTATTGGCGATATGCTGTGGGAATTTATCAAGTCTGAGGGTTCTTCTACCTTGTTACTCCAGCCTCCTAGCGCAGTCCCTTCATCTCCGTGGTCTAAGAAGGCAGAAAAGGGGAAAGAGAAGACAAACCACTTTCTTTTACGGGCACAACTTACAAATTGCACACTACTACTGACATCCTTTTGGCTACAATTGAATCTTATAGCTACCTGTAACTGCAACTGTAAACCGAGCTACCTCGGTTTATTCTGGGTGGTTATATGCCCAGCTAAGGATTGGGAAATTCTCTTACTATAAAAGTAGGAGAGTATGGATACTAGAGAAAAACCTGCAGTCTCTGAGCTATCAGAGCAGTTTCTTTTGATGACATAATATTTGTGGTTTTTGAATTAAAAAAAAATTTGTCATCACAAGTGTACTTTTTAATCCCCATCACCTATTTCACTTGTTCCCCTACACCCCTCCCCTCTAGTAACCCTCAGTTTGTTCTCTATAGTTAAGAGTCTGTTTCTAGGTTTGCTTCTCTCTCTCTCTCTCTCTCTCTCTCTCTCTCTCTCTCTCTCTCTCTTTCTCCTTTTCCTTTGCCCATTTGTTGTTTCTTAAATTCCACGTATGAGTGAGACCTTATGGTATCTTTCTCTTATTTCATTTAGCATTATATTCTCTAGATCTATCCATGTTGTTGGGAATGGCAAGATTTTATTCTTTTTTAAGGCTGAATAATATTCCATTGTATACATATACCACATCTTTATCCATTCATCTCTTGATGTACATTTGGGATCCTTCCATTGTTTGGCTATTGTAAGTAATGCTGCAGTAAACATAGGGTGCATGTATCCCTTTGAATTACTGTTTTTGTATTTTTTGGGTAAATACCCAATAATGCAATTACTGGATCATATGGTAGTTCTGTTTTTAGTGTTTTGAGGAAACTCCATACTGTTTCCAGGGTGGCTGCACCAGTTTGCATCTCCATCAACAACTGTGCAAGAGAGTTCCTTTTTCTCTGCATCCTTACCAACACTTGTTATTTCTTGTGTTTTTAATTTTAGTCATTCTGAGACGTATGAGGCAATATCTCATTGTAGTTATGATTTGTATTTCCCTGATTCTGAGTGATGTTGAGCATTTTTTCATTTGTCTATTGGCCATCTTGATGACATAATATTTGTAAGAAAACATTCCCTCTGGAAATTAAAAGTATATTTCTTTACTGATTTCTGTCATTCCCTTAAGTATATACCTAAAATCCAAGAAAATCTAGCAAAATATAAAATGTTGATAATAAATCTGAGAGAGAAAGAATGTGCAAACACACTGAGAGAAGGAATGAACAAATGAAACTATATGAATGAGATGAGCTAGACCATGTATAATGCATTTTGCTGTGAGTCAAAGCTGAGAGTAACATTTTGCATATAAGGTAAGATTCCCTGGCCATTGGTAAATTCATATGTACTGTTTCAAAAAGCCACATGTGCTTTCTGACTCATAGCCACTCAAATATTCATATATATTTGCTTTATGATGGTGTTAACAGTTCATATTTTATGTAAGATAATTTCGAAGCTAAGGACTGTTTCCTAATTTTTTTTAAGAATTTCAAAACTTTTTGTCATTCAGTATTTTTTTTAAGTTTATTTATTTGTTTTGAGATAGAGCATGTGTGCATGTGGGTTGGGGAGGGGCAGAGAGAGAGAGAGAGAGTCCCAAGCAGACTCCACACTATCTGCAAAGAACCTGACTCAGGGCTTGAGATCATGACCTGAGTTTAAAGCAAGAATCGGATGCTTAACTGACTGAACCACCCAGGTGCCCCTGTCATTCATTATTTTTAAGATTGCATTTTTCTTTTAATTATTTAATGAACAATCAATTTGCCTATATTTGACATCTATTTTCTCACTAAACACTAAACACAATTTCAAATTTACAAATACATACATGTTTACATTATGTATATACATCATATACATATATAAACTAATAGTTATAAGAACCTTTTAATTATATATACTAATATATAAAGTATATATAACTAATAAACATATAAACTAATATGTGTATATTAACTATAAAACTATAAAACTATATATATATGTGTGTGTATATATATAAACTATATATATACACACACATATATATATAAACTAATAAGTAATTATAAGCACCCTCTCTATATAGAATTGCAGTAAATGCTATGGAATATGTGAAAAAGGGTAGCACTTGGTTACTGTGAGGTTGTGTGCTACACATACTTTAAAAATAGAAAACTTAGAAAACAAAATTTTCTAAAACAAAATGCAAATTATAGGACTAGTGGGCATGGTGTTATCTGCTTGTTTGGACCTAACATTCATCATCAAGAAATAACTTGCTTTTCATAGCTGAAAACATAGTTGTTAGAATCTTGCATCTAGCTGTCATTGCGTCAATCTAGGGTGCTGTATCAAGAAATGGAAAGTATGTCAGAAAATTGCTCAATATGTGTATGTGTGTGTGTGTGTGTGTGTGTGTGTGTATGTATATGTATACACATATATATGTGTGTATCTATCTATGCACACACATACATACACATACATACATAAAGTAGCTCCATATTCCTCTGAACGTTCACCAATCCTTTCATACTCATCACAGCTGCCATGTGGTCCATTTTTATAGATGTGCCTATCTTATATTACATTCAAAATCAGGACAGATGATCTACTTTTTTCCTTTAATTTTCCCTAACAGACAACAGAGTTGCTATGTACCAAAGGGCATGTATGTCAAAACTCACCAAATTACATTTAAGATTCTTGTTGTATGTATTTCAGTGGCTTCCTTCAATATAATACTTTTCATCTTTTGAAAATACTCAGATCAGAACTCTTCTTTTGACTGGTAGGCAGACATACCCTGAAAAGCATTTAGGTAACTCCAATCTCCTCCTAATTTTTCGCATGTTCTTATTCAAGATCCTGTTGCTTTGCTACCTTGAAAGCATGTTACATGTAGTTGTTATGTCCTCTTTATTTCTTAACCTGCTTCTTATTCACTGTACACCCAATACTCAAGTGAAACTGCACTTTTATGGGCTTCCTCATTGGCAGACCTCCTTGACTTCTTCCTCACCTCTTGTCTCACTCACTTTTCCCTTTAAGTCCAGCACATACCAGATACACCTGCTCCCTCCACACAAACCAGTCTGCCTCTTGTCTCTCTCACATCGTTTAATGATGCTTCTGTTCCTTCTCATGCAGGTTTGAAACTTCAAAGTCATTTTCAATTCGTCTTTCTCTATCATCTGTCTCATGCAATCAGTTGACCAGCTTATTGTAGGGTCCAGGTCCACAATATCTTTCTTTTCTGTCAGGATCTTCTCCATGCCAGCTTGGTTCAAGCCTTCATGATTTTTTAATTGATGCTGACTCCCGTGCTCGTTTTTTCCCAATAAACTATGATGTCTTTCAAGCCCAAATCACTTGTTCTATGAAAATTCCCCCAATTCTTACCCCTAAGTGCATTCATTTACTGTTTTCTCCCATAGAATGTTCTCTGTCTTATACTTAGCTATTGAAATATTACCCATCCATTCATAACACTCATGGTCATTTAACTGAAGCCATTTTTTTCCCCACAAAGATGGTATAGATGAGTTCATATAAGCAATTTTACTTTTCAGTAATAATTTTTTTTCTTCTGTTAAGGTATTTGGTACTACAAACAATTTAAACCTTTTCATATTGACAACATATTCTCAAAACTTAGTGCAACAAACTTGTAGTTTCTCTTAAGGCACTAGCCATGTCTTATTCATATCTGTATTCCCCAGAGCACTCTTTACAATTTACACAAGACAGAAGTGCATTAAATATTTGATAAATTAATGAGTGAACCAATTTAAGACTTGTTGCTATCAGTATTAGTAGACCCTAATTGTAAAGAATGGCCAGAGACCTCGTCAGTTACTTTGAAAATATGTTCCTCACTCATTCTCTAAAATATGCTTTATTCCAGATTTCTGAGAGAATAAAATGTAATAACTTTTTTTAGAAATACAGTAGCTATATCCATTGCTTTTCTAGAGGAGATAAAATGAGTCATTTTACTTCCTATGTGCATAGCACTAATGAGGACCCTACACAAAATTCAAGCATGAAAAGACCAAGATTAACTTCATAGTTGTACGAGTTACCTATTGGGGCATGAAAAATTGGCACACAATTAGCTGCTTAAAACAACACACATTTATTATCTCATGGTTTTTATAGGTCACGAGTCTAGACATGGTATGACTTGGTTCCGTGCTTCAGGATTTCACCAGGCTGAAATCCAGGTGTTGGCTGGGTCTCAGTCTCATCAGAGGCTCAACTGGGTTAGAACTTATTTTCAAGCTTTCTTGGGTTATTGGCCATTCATTTCCTTGCAGTCTAGGACTGAGGCTGCACTCTTTCCTTCTAGAGACTACTAGCAGTTCCCTGCAGCATGAGTTTCTACTTTATGGCAGCTTGCTTCTTGACAGCTGATAAGGAAGAGAGACAGGGGAGTTACTTTGCTGGCAAGACAGTCTTATATAACATGGTCATGAAGTGACATCCTATCACTTCTGCCATCTTCTCCTGGTTATGAGCAAATCACAGGTCTCACCCATATTTAAAGAGAGGGGAATTTATAAGGGTGTAAACACCAATAATTGGCTATCTTAGGGGCCAACTTAAAGTCTTTCACCACAGTGATGGCATTGGTATATGATTCCTGTTTGTTCATGCATAAATTTTTGTCCAAGCTCTGCTGTAGTTTATTTTAAGAATCTTCCCTGTACCTCTTTTTAAAAATTATTTTTATGTGTGGATTTCCAGTGTAAGGATATTAAAATTGAAGGACCTGATAGTTTTGCAGGGGGCAGGGAGACTACCTTTATTTGTTAGTAGTTTCAAGAACTGAAAATATTACAGAGTTCATACTAAGATTCCTAAAAAGGAGTTACATCAACACAGAATGTGATGAGTGGGATAGAACCTGTGAGGTCATCTGATACAACTACTCACTTTACTCACTTGCAAACAGAAGTGCTCAGAGGTTGTCTGGTTTGTCCAGGATTAAAGTCAATCTGTGATCTACCTGGGGACCCTGAGCTCTTAGATAGCAGAGGTAATGAGTACTTGACCTGAAATTATTTCAGTTAAATGTAGTTTATGGAGATTGACTTTGATCCAAAGAAACAGGTTTTGGAAGATTTTTTGGTAAACATTAAAAAAAAAGTGTAATAGAGTAAAAACTATACTTATTTTGGTACACAAAAAATAAAATTAAAAGATTCTTTGACACTTTATTATTTTTTTTATTTTTTGACACTTTGATATTTTATGCATATGCTAGCAGTTAGCTTTATTTATTTATTTTTTTTAGCAGTTAGCTTTATATAGAGTAAAAAAAATAACTAACATGGTGTTTCCTACAAGTCTCTAACTATAACTCTATAGAGAAAAATATGGAATGAACAGTCAAAATTATGAATCATAAATACACGAAACACCTTGACCTGAATCTTGATTATATTCCTGGCTCTTTTTTGGATCCTGGTTAGGCTCTACCTCTTAGAGTATATATTTGTGTTTCCCTCATTGTGAATCATCAGCTCATTTACTTAATTATATATTAATGCAGCTTAGTATATACTACATCATAGACATTATGCTGGCCCTAGGAATGTCAAGATCAAGAGTTAGTCCTTTTAAGTACTTCATGGTCTAGTGGGGAAGAAGGAAGCATAAACAAAGTTAATACACAGTATGCTCAGAGTGTGGCGATATGAACTAGCCCTGGTATAAGTCCATAGGCAGGAACAATATCTGTGTCTGAAGAATTCAGGAGACTTTCAGAGAAGTGACATTTAAAATCAGGCAGGGATGCACAGTGAACACTCACCTTGTCCTCCCTACTGGTTTCTTAGTTCTCTAGCAATTTTACCTTATCTACATTTGATTCTTTAAAGTTGGGTGTTTATTCCAATTTAGAATATTTAGGCGGCACTGAAGTTGTAATAAATTACAGTTGGGGAGGCATGGGGGAAAGCACCTTGTCATTTCCTTTACAACTTGATACTGCTCCCGACTTAATGCTATTCATGACCCCATAGCAAAGGGGTACATGCAATGATGTGCCTAATAAGTAGGTGATTTATTTTAGATCTGTGCTATTACGAGATTTAGAGGTGAGAGAAAAATTTCTCAGGATCTTGAATTCATGTTTTCTCATCATCAGTGAAGAATAAGGTAAACATTTTTACATATAGTAGACACAGATTGGATTAGTATACAAATTAATTATGTCTTTTAGTACAAATGACTTCCTAAGGATAAATGAGAAATTAAATTTGCAAAATAAATTCAAAAAAGAGATTATCCATAAAAATCTATCATAAAATTTATTTTATTTGTTGCTTTATAACTGATTTTCAATTATAAAACTATAGATAATTTTCAAATTAATTCATTTAATCACATGTAACTGTGATTATCTGAAAAATGGGGCTAACAATCCCAATTTGCCTGTAGATGTGTTGTGAAACTCAAAGATCATGGCTAGGAAAGCTCCCTACAAATTAAAAGCTCTAAAGAAATGAAAACCATTCAAAATTCAGAAATGTGAATTCAGAATTTTCATTTCTTAAGTTTTGAGAACAAGTTTGGAAGCATGGCAGAAAATGAGTTAATTAAAAAAATTTTTTCTCTGAATTTAAATCCCATAAAGTTAGTTATACATTGTTATAATTAACATTCTCTTGGAGAGGTGCTGGTGGAATTTTAAGGATGGAGGATAAATATGTTCTTATTAGAGTTCTTGCTTGCAAATTTATGTTAATATGAGTCACAGTCCAAATGACACAGAGTTTCCTAGAACAGCTCTGAAATAACATTTGTTTCTAAGGGTCTCTATTTTCTTCCCCTCTCTACTCCTCCCTCCCTGTCTTTCTTCTTCTTGTTTTTTCCTTCCCTTTCTTTCTTGCAAGCCACTTTACTGAAAGATAACCCTCAGTAGGCTATCTCAAAGTGAAAATTCCAATTTAGGTTTGGGAAGAGAACTCTTATTTAACTGTAGATGTATTTTGGTTTTATTTTTATTTCCTAACTACTTTCTAAATTAGGTATTAAAAAGAACCAGTAAAAACAGATTCCACCTAATAAAAATTTGAGAATCCTCAAGGCATTCACTTATATTCTAACTACTTAATCATCAATATTACTATATCAACATTTTACCCTTTAGCTATAGAAAGTAAGTTAGGAGATATGTTCACCTTCAATACAGCAATTAGTTCAAACTGCAATGAGATGTTTTAGTGAACTCATTTAATTGTGTAGTGTGTATGTGCGTGCGTGTGTGTGTGTGTGTAAGGCTCTATCAAATGAAGTGTCAACACTGTAGGTAGTAGGTCTTTAAGAAAAAAAGGAAGTAACTAATCATTGAATGAATGACTAATGTGTGCAGGCAATAAAAAAGCTATTATTTCCCACCAACAAATTAGCAAAGGTACAGACCCTTCCCAAGGCTTAGTATATAGGTATATCCAGGGCTTGCATCATATTTCAAAACAAAAATAAGAGTCTCCATATAAGCATATATATCACTATATATACACACCCTCATAGAATGTTAGTGCTCAAATTACAAGTTGCCTTGTCCCAGTTCTTCATGTTGTATATGACATCCACAAAAGCCAATGTGTTTCTGAATATTCCTGCTGGAGAAAAAAAACTTGGACTAAAATCCATCTCCTTTCCCAAATAGAATTCTTTACAACTTATTTTCATATTCATTTATTTAGAGCCATCAAATAATCAATGAGTACTTTGTTTAGTAGGACAGAGAGAAAAGGTGGTATAATAAAGCTTGATATCTCCCTCCTTCCCTCCCCTTCTCCTCCTTCTTTTGTATTACTTACTCTAACTGACACTGTTCTGGCTATTGGAAGTTCCTAAAGCTTACAGTTAGGTAGTTCGAGAAAGTCACAAAGGTAGGTAGGTAGGTAGGTAAGATTAATAGATACATATGTAGATAAGATGATATTATTCTTATATTACTGCTTATTTATATTAGTGCTTATTAGAGTTTAGTGAAAAATCAATTAGGGAATGAATTTAGATGTTATAGTTAACAAAAGCTTATGTTTCCCATATTATTTGGATATATTAAGACAGATTTAAAGTGAGAACACAGTATAATGTTATCTGTTGGTGTCTAGTTATTTCAACTTTCCATGACCACCCCACTGTTTTATAAACTTTTCATATTAAAGTAAATATAATAGATGTACTGCCTATCACTGTATCATCACTGATTCACACAGTAATGTAATCCTTGACCCTGTGAGGGGCATTAGCAACTATTGGTATGGGAGGAACTAATACAAATGCACTTTTCTTTAAAAATTCAACAATGACTGAGGCACCTGCATGGCTCAGTCAATTGAGTGACCGACTCTTGATTTCAGCTCCAGTCATGATCTCACAAGTTTGTGGGATCAAGCCCCACATTGGGCTCTGCACTGACAGCAAGGATCCTGCTTGGGATTCTCTCTCTTTTTCTGCCCCTCCCCCTTTTTTGTTAGAAAGAAAGAAAGGAAAGAAAGAAAGAAAGAAAATGAAAAATTTTAACAACAACTATTAAGACTTGTGCAAACATTCCCCGCCCCCCCCAGCCCTGTGTTTCTGGGGTACGGTAGAGTGGCTCTTTTCAAGATCAGCTAAACTTTTAACAAAATATGAAGACTCTGAAATTTTATCATTACTCCGCAAATTTATCTATGGATTTTTGAACAGAAAAATGTACAATGATTTTGAAACTTAAAACTTTTGGAGAAGTTTTTCTATCCCAGATGTTGGTGCATTTATGAAATTTAATAAAATTTCATGGAAATGTGCACTGAATAATGCCTTCCGGGACATTTGTCAGATTCTCTGTATCGATTCATGAAATGGAAACCAGAGCTGTTCTGAGCTGGTGTCATTACGTAATAGACAGTAAACATGTGTTTTTGACAAGTAAATAGTTAGCAAATTAGGCATCTGGATGGAGTGAAATTTTGGATTCTAAATTGCATAATTCACCCCTGAACATCTGCCAAAGGAAAAAGAGCAAAGATAACATAGAATCTGTGGGAAAATATAAGCTGATAAACAGAGAGCGATAATGCAGTATCTAACAAGTTTTTGAGTTCAGATCCTTAGTATGTTTTCCACAACTATGCTGTTTCTGTAATTATCCAGAGATATTTGGATTTGCAGTAGCAGTGTTCTAAGGACACGGAATTCAGCTGATTAGGAGAAGAATTCTGCTTATTTTTACATTTTATTACTGGAAAGATTTTACAATTGCTACAAATCCAGTGTATGCTCTGGACTTGATGGTACTGGATGGGTTAATATGAATTAAAAATATATTCTTTGAAGTAATATTCTCAGGTAATGACAGTTTTTCTAGTACATTTGAAAGACTTAGTTTATTTTTTATTTATTTATTTATTTATTTATTTATTATTTTTTTTATTTTTTAATATATGAAATTTACTGTCAAATTGGTTTCCATACAACACCCAGTGCTCATCCCAAAAGGTGCCCTCCTCAATACCCATCACCCACCCTACCCTCCCTCCCACCCCCCATCAACCCTCAGTTTGTTCTCAGTTTTTAACAGTCTCTTATGCTTTGGCTCTCTCCCACTCTAACCTCTTTTTTTTTTTTTCCTTCCCCTCCCCCATGGGTTTCTGTTAAGTTTCTCAGGATCCACATAAGAGTGAAACCATATGGTATCTGTCTTTCTCTGTATGGCTTATTTCACTTAGCATCACACTCTCCAGTTCCATCCACGTTGCTACAAAAGGCCATATTTCATTTTTTCTCATTGCCACGTAGTATTCCATTGTGTATATAAACCACAATTTCTTTATCCATTCATCCGTTGATGGACATTTAGGCTCTTTCCATAATTTGGCTATTGTTGAGAGTGCTGCTATAAACATTGGGGTACAAGTGCCCCTATGCATCAGTACTCCTGTATCCCTTGGATAAATTCCTAGCAGTGCTATTGCTGGGTCATAGGGTAGGTCTATTTTTAATTTTCTGAGGAACCTCCACACTGCTTTCCAGAGCGGATGCACCAATTTGCATTCCCACCAACAGTGCAAGAGGGTTCCTGTTTCTCCACATCCTCTCCAGCATCTATAGTCTCCTGATTTCTTCATTTTGGCCACTCTGACTGGTGTGAGGTGATATCTGAGTGTGGTTTTGATTTGTATTTCCCTGATAAGGAGCGACGTTGAACATCTTTTCATGTGCCTGTTGGCCATCCGGATGTGAAAGACTTAGTTTAAAAAAAGTCTTTGAAAACTTTGAAAACTTTTAACTATAAATTTATCAATACCATCCTCCCCATTTCTCTCTTCCAGTCAAAACTATTGTTACTTAGTGCTCTATGCAAACCTACTCCTTGCTGCTGTTCTGTTTTTTACTAGTATAAGTAAATATTAACATCCACCATGTTAATCAGATATGCCGAACACCTTCACAATACAATATATAAGAGAATGTAATTCGTGATAATTGTGGGATGCAGACTAGGTTAGGAAGATGTGATCTGGTTTAGAGGTAACGTACAATAGTAGAAGAAGCAAGAGTTTCAATCCCATCCCAGCCTTCTTAAAAAATATGTAAACTTAAACAAGTTACCATCTCTGAATCTGTCTTTTCATTAGTAAAAATGATACCATTATTGGGGGATTAAATGGGATACTGCTTATGGAACATTTCAATAAAGTGAAAATTAGCACTCAACAATATTATAGTTTCTTCCCTACTTATTTTTTTCTTATGTTGAATAGAATCTTTGGATAGTAGAGCTGTAAAGGGACTTAATGATCCCTTAGTTCAAAGACTGTCATGTGCTCCCTGGAGTCTTGTGGGTTGGAAATATCTCAGGGGCCACCATAAAAAAGGGTGATGATACACCACGGGGGCAGGGTTCTGGAATCCCATTCCAACCTGTGTCAGGTCGTGCTTTGTTTGGGTGACTTTTTTTTTTATACCTAGATATACAACAACATTTAATAAAATTGTGAAATCCAGTCATTTTAGTCCACTCCACCTCAATTTTACTTGTGAGAAGGACCCAGGGACGTTATATTACGTATCCAAAATGAATAACTGTTTTGGCTCATTACTTATTAAACACAGGTAAAAGAACATGAGCCCTGAAATGTACAATTTTTTAAAGAATGGGGTTTGGCAGATTCTGTTTGTTAAAGAAAAAGAGAGATGTGACAATATAGAACAGAGAGAATGGGCTGAAGATTTAATGACCAGTAAGAAGGATAG
This sequence comes from Neofelis nebulosa, assembly GCF_028018385.1. NCBI lineage: Eukaryota > Metazoa > Chordata > Mammalia > Carnivora > Felidae > Neofelis > Neofelis nebulosa. The sequence continues at coordinate 54,738,002 of NC_080789.1, forward strand.
AGAAAGTTGGGGCTTCAGAAAAAATGATCAGAGTCAATTGGCTGAAAGTCTCAGTGGAGGAAGATGTGGATTCCATTTTTGTGGTGAGGCTGCCAGGCATCCTGATGCTGACTTATGAGGAGGAATGATTTAGCCGATGTTGGACGCTTGGGAGAGAGCCTGTTTTGGCTACTTGGCAGCCTTGGGTGTTGCTGAAGGATGATGGAAGCAAGAAGGGAAGGTAACTGAATAGCAGAGGCTCCCCAGAGCCATCATTGTGATTTAAAGTTTCTGAGAATGAAGTTTGGAGCACTGGGAGAAAAAAAATGCCTAGAGGAAGGTAGAGGGTGGTTGAGTAGACCACAGAATTGTGTCAATATGTCATTTTGAGGTAGCTGATTTATGTTTATTTTAGGCATTTTTATATATCACTGTTATTGCTTTCTGCTAAAATTCACTCACTGTGGCCTTTTTATGGCTGCTCTGTGCTACACTAATCTGCATCAGAACTGGGAAGAGTTGCGGAATCAGTCTTTAAAGACCCAGGGCATGCCTAGTTGCCACTTAACACACACACAAAAAGCATCTTTAAAGCACTAACTTTAAGATGACCTTTTGAGTAGGAAAAAATAAAAAGCTCTCCAGGGGAAATATTTGTGTCTAGGAATTGATTCATGTATGTTTAAGGTTTCTAGTAAATCAAAACCATGTAAAGCAAATTCATCATCATACATTCTCTATCTCTAGGCCATTTTTTGGCACTTTAGTTTCTTGATGGTGTTATCCTAATGATTATCCCAATATTTGTTATTTTTACTATTATAATAATTACTGCTATTACTTTGTGACTGGCTTGGCCCTGTCACATGCAGGTAAGAGTGGAAGATATGTTTACCACCATTTATAGATTAGAAAATGAAGCCTCAAGAGTCTGGGTGGCTCAGACAGGTTATGTGTCAGACTCTTGATTTGGCTCAGGTCATGATCTCACAGTTTGGGAGTCTCAGCCCTGCATCAGGCTCTGTACTAATGGTGTGGAGTCTGCTTGGGATTCTCTCTCTCCCCCTCTCTCTGCCCTCCCCTGCTCGCTCTCTCTCTCTCTCTCTCTCAAAATCAGTAAACTTAAAATAAAGAAAATTAAGCCTCAGAAGTTACTTGTCAAAGTCCCCAGTCCTATTGTGTGTGAGATCCGGTTTGAGAATCTTGTCTCCTTACTACAAGTCCACTTTTCATTCACTTTATCAGGATGTCTTTAGGTAGCGTACTCTGTAGCAATACACATCATGCTGCCTGATACATTGCCGTTTGGGTCACTGTGTTTATGCAGTCTCTTCAAGTCAATTGTGAACTATTGGAAAGGGCAAGTCCTTTTATTTCTTTTGGTCCCCCCAACCTTGTAGATAATAAATACTTATTATTTCCTCATAATTTTTCAGTGGCAAACACAATAATATATATCATAATAATAGCTACCTCAGTGCCAGACTGCATGCAAAAAAAGAAAAGGTGTTTTTTTTTCTCCAAGTATTTAATAAGATGGGAGAAGACAATAAGTGTGGCTGCTTCCTGTCATTCAAATCTCAGCTTGAATGATTCCTCAATAAAGAAGTCTCTGGGGATGCCTGGGTGACTCAGTGGGTTAAGCCTTCGACTTTGGCTCAGGTCATGGTCTCATGCTTCCTGAGTTCGAGCCCTGGGTGGGGCTCTCTCTGTGCTGACAGCATGGAGCCTGGAGCCTGCTTCTGGTTCACTGTCCCCCTCCCTCTCTCTGCCCCTCCTCTGCTATAAATAATATTTTTTGAGGAGGGCACCTTTTGGGATGAGCACTGGGTGTTGTATGGAAACCAATCTGACAATAAATTTCATATATTGAAGAAAAAAATATTTTTTTTAAATTAAGAAAAAAAGAAATGTCTTGGAATTAACCTGAAAATTCAAAAAAAAAAGTTTCTGGTCCTCAATTTAAGGATGCCTTCTCTTTTAAATGCTAATATATTTTATCAATTTCTGAGAATGACCTTTTCCAACTGCTTTATGTAAAACAGCCCTGAGACCCCTGCCATCTTGCTTTATTTTCATTAAAACATTTATTCCTCCTTATAATTTTTATTTATTCATGTGGTTTATTATCTGTCTCCTTTCACTGGAATAAAAGCTTCATGAGAGTAGGGACAGTTTGTCTTGCTCACTGCCGTGTGTCCTGGTCTTAGGAAAGCAGATACTTAATAAATATTTAGTGGTTAAAGGAGTAATTTTATCTAGCCTCATAGCTTCAAATGCCACCTAAATAGTGATGACTTCCAAATTCTAAGTAAAATTTAACTCTCCAGCCCTTACCTCTGCACTGAATCCCAAATGAACATATCCAGTTGCCTACTTCTTACCCTCTCGGGACTGTCTAATAGGCATCAGACACTTAACACTTTCAAAATAAAACTGTATTTTCCCTTTCTCCTTTTTTGCCCAACCTGTTTTCTGTACAATTTTCCCAACTTAATACCTATCTTCATTATCTATCTGCTTGAGTCAAAACTCATAGATCCAATCCAATGCTTATCCTATCAGATCTGCCTAGAAAAAATATATATCATATTTATTTACTTCTCTACTATTTCTTTTTTTTTTTTGCTTTTTTTTAATATATGAAATTTATTGTCGAATTGGTTTCCATACAACACCCAGTGCTCATCCCAAAAGGTGCCCTCTTCAATACCCATCACCCACCCACTCCTCCCTCCCACCCCCCATCAGCCCTCAGTTTGTTCTCATTTTTTTTTTTTTTTTTATTTATTTTTGGGACAGAGAGAGACAGAGCATGAACGGGGGAGGGGCAGAGAGAGAGAGGGAGACACAGAATCGGAAACAGGCTCCAGGCTCCGAGCCATCAGCCCAGAGCCTGACGCGGGGCTCGAACTCACGGACCGCGAGATCGTGACCTGGCTGAAGTCGGACGCTTAACCGACTGCGCCACCCAGGCGCCCCTGTTCTCATTTTTTAAGAGTGTCTTATGCTTTGGCTCTCTCCCACTCTAACCTCTTTTTTTTTTTCCTTCCCCTCCCCCATGGGTTTCTGTTAAGTTTCTCAGGATCCACATAAGAGTGAAACCATATGGTATCTGTCTTTCTCTGTATCGCTTATTTCACTTAGCATCACACTCTCCACTTCCATCCATGTTGCTACAAAGGGCCATATTTCGTTCTTTCTCATTGCCACGTAGTACTCCTTGTGTATATAAACCACAATTTCTTTATCCATTCATCAGTTGATGGACATTTAGGCTCTTTCCATAATTTGGCTATTGTTGAGAGTGCTGCTATAAACATTGGGGTACAAGTGCCCCTATACATCAGTACTTCTGTATCCCTTGGGTAAATTCCTAGCAGTGCTCCTGCTGGGTCATAGGGTAGGTCTATTTTTAATTTTTTGAGGAACCTCCACACTGTTTTCCAGAGTGGCTGCACCAGTTTGCATTCCCACCAACAGTGCAAGAGGGTTCCCGTTTCTCCACATCCTCTCCAGCATCTATAGTCTCCTGATTTGTTCATTTTAGCCACTCTGACTGGCCTGAGGTGATATCTGAGTGTGGTTTTGATTTGTATTTCCCTGATGAGGAGTGATGTTGAGCATCTTTTCATGTGCCTGTTGGCCATCTGGATGTCTTCTTTAGAGAAGTGTCTATTCATGTTTTCTGCTCATTTCTTCACTGGACTATTTGTTTCTTGGGTGTGGAGTTTGGTGAGCTCTTTATAGATTTTGGATACTAGCCCTTTGTCTGATATGTCATTTGCAAAGATCTTTTCCCATTCCGTTGGTTGCCTTTTAGTTTTGTTGGTTGTTTCCTTTGCTGTGCAGAAGCTTTTTATCTTCATGAGGTACCAATAGTTCATTTTTGCTTTTAATTCCCTTGCCTTTGTGGATGTGTCAAGTAAGAGATTGCTGTGGCTGAAGTCAGAGAGGTCTTTATCTACTTTCTCCTCTAGGGTTTTGATGGTTTCCTGTCTCACATTCAGGTCCTTTATCCATTTTGAGTTTATTTTTGTGAATGGTGTGAGAAAGTGGTCTAGTTTCATTCTTCTGCATGTTGCTGTCCAGTTCTCCCAGTACCATTTGTTAGAGATACTGTTTTTTTTCCATTGGATATTCTTTCCTGCTTTGTGAAAGATGAGTTGGCCATACTTTTGTGGGTCTAATTCTGGGGTTTCTATTCTATTCCATTGGTCTATGTGTCTGTTTTTGTGCCAATACCATGCTGTCTTGATGATGACAGCTTTGTAGTAGAGGCTAAAGTCTGGGATTGTGATGCCTCCTGCTTTGGTCTTCATCTTCAAAATTACTTTGGCTATTCAGGGCCTTTGGTGGTTCCAGATGAATTTTAGGATTGCTTGTTCTAGCTTCAAGAAGAATGCTGGTGCAATTTTGATTGGGATTGCATTGAATGTATAGATAGCTTTGGGAAGTATTGACATTTTCACATATTTATTCTTCCAACCCATGAGCACGGAATGTTTTTCCATTTCTTTATATCTTCTTCAATTTCCTTCATAAGCTTTCTATAGTTTTCAGCATACAGATCTTTTACATCTTGGGTTAGATTTATTCCTAGGTATTTTATGCTTCTTCATGCAGTTGTGAATGGGATCAGTTTCTTTATTTGTCTTTCTGTTGCTTCATTATTAGTGTATAAGAATGCAACTGATTGCTGTACATTGATTTTGTATCCTGCAACTTTGCTGAATTCATGTATCAGTTCTAGCAGACTTTTGGTGGAGTCTATCGGATTTTCCATGTATCATATCATGTCATCTGCAAAAAGTGAAAGCTTAACTTCATTTTTCCCAATTTTGATGCCTTTGATTTCCTTTTGTTGTCTGATTGCTGATGCTAGCACTTCCAACACTATGTTAAACAACAGTGGTGAGAGTGGACATCCCTGTCATGTTCCTGATCTCAGGGGGAAAGCTCTCAGTTTTTCCCCATTGAGGATGATGATAGCTGTGGGCTTTTCATAAATGGCTTTTATGATGTTTAAGTATGTTCCTTCTATCCCGACTTTCTCGAGGGTTTTTATTAAGAAAGGATGCTGAATTTTGTCAAATGCTTTTTCTGCATCGATTGACAGGCTCATATGGTTCTTATCTTTTCTTTTATTAATGTGATGTATAACATTGATTGATTTACGAATGTTGAACCAGCCCTGCATCCCAGGAATGAATCCCGCTTGATCATGGTGAATAATTCTTTTTATATGCTGTTGAATTCGATTTGCTAGTATCGTATTGAGAATTTTTGCATCCATATTTATCAGGGATATTGGCCTGTAGTTCTCTTTTTTTACTGGGTCTCTGACTGGTTTAAGAATCAAAGTAATACTGGCTTCATAGAATGAGTCTGGAAGTTTTCCTTCCCTTTCTATTTCTTGGAATAGCTTGAGAAGGATAGGTATTATCTCTGCTTTAAACGTCTGGTAGAACTCCCCTGGGAAGCCATCTGGTCCTGGACTCTTATTTGTTGGGAGATTTTTGATAACCGATTCAATTTCTTCGCTGGTTATGGGTCTGTTCAAGCTTTCTATTTCCTCCAGTTTGAGTTTGGAAGCTTGTGGGTGTTTAGGAATTTGTCCATTTCTTCCAGGTTGTCCAGTTTGTTGGCATATAATTTTTCATAGTATTCCCTGATAATTGCTTGTATCTCTGAGGGATTGGTTGTAATAATTCCATTTTCATTCATGATTTTATCTGTTTGGGTCATCTCCCTTTTCTTTTTGAGAAGCCTGGCTAGAGGTTTATCAATTTTGTTTATTTTTTCAAAAAACCAACTCTTGGTTTCTTGATCTGCTCTACAGTTTTTTTAGAATCTATATTGTTTATTTCTTCTCTGATCTTTATTATTTCTCTTCTTCTGCTGGGTTTAGGCTGTCTTTGCTGTTCTGCTTCTATTTCCTTTAGGTGTGCTGTTAGATTTTGTATTTGGGATTTTTCTTGTTTCTTGAGATAGGCCTGGATTGCAATGTATTTTCCTCTCAGGATTGCCTTCGCTGCATCCCAAAGCATTTGGATTGTTGTATTTTCATTTTCATTTGTTTCCATATATTTTTTAATTTCTTCTCGAATTGCCTGGTTGACCCATTCATTCTTTAGTAGAATGTTCTTTAACCTCCATGCTTTTGGAGGTTTTCCAGACTTTTTCCTGTGGTTGATTTCAAGCTTCATTGCATTGTGGTCTGAAAGTGTGCATGGTATGATCTCAATTCTTGTAAACTTATGAAGGGCTGTTTTGTGACCCAGTATATGATCTATCTTGGAGAATGTTCCATGTGCACTCAAGAAGAAAGTATATTCTGTTGCTTTGGGATGCAGAGTTCTAAATATATCTGTCAAGTCCATCTGATCCAATGTATCATTCAGGGCCCTTGTTTCTTTATTGACTGTGTGTCTAGATGATCTATCCATTTCTGTAAGTGGGGTGTTAAAGTCCTCTGCAATGACCACATTCTTATCAATAAGGTTGCTTATGTTTATGAGTAATTGTTTTATATATCTGGGGGCTCCGGTATTTGGCGCATAGACATTTATAATTGTTAGCTCTTCCTGATGGATAGACCCTGTAATTATTATATAATGCCCTTCTTCATCTCTTGTTACAGCCTTTAATTTAAAGTCTAGTTTGTCTGATATAAGTATGGCTACTCCAGCTTTCTTTTGGCTTCCAGTAGCATGATAAATAGTTCTCCATCCCCTCACTCTCAATCTAAAGGTGTCCTCAGGTCTAAAATGAGTCTCTTGTAGACAGCAAATAGATGGGTCTTGTTTTTTTATCCATTCTGATACCCTATGTCTTTTGGTTGGCGCATTTAATCCATTTACATTCAGTGTTATTATAGAAAGATACGGGTTTAGAGTCATTGTGATGTCTGTATGTTTTATGCTTGTAGTGATGTCTCTGGTACTTTGTCTCACAGGATCCCCCTTAGGATCTCTTGTAGGGCTGGTTTCGTGGTGACAAATTCCTTCAGTTTTTGTTTGTTTGGGAAGACCTTTATCTCTCCTTCTATTCTAAATGACAGACTTGCTGGATAAAGGATTCTCGGCTGCATATTTTTTCTGTTTAGCACACGGAAGATATCGTGCCAAGCCTTTCTGGCCTGCCAAGTTTCAAAGGAGAGATCAGTCACGAGTCTTATAGGTCTCCCTTTATATGTGAGGGCACGTTTATCCCTTGCTGCTTTCAGAATTTTCTCTTTATCCTTGTATTTTGCCAGTTTCACTATGATATGTCGTGCAGAAGATCGATTCAAGTTACGTCTGAAGGGAGTTCTCTGTGCCTCTTGGATTTCAATGCCTTTTTCCTTCCCCAGTTCAGGGAAGTTCTCAGCTATAATTTCTTCAAGTACCCCTTCAGCACCTTTCCCTCTCTCTTCCTCCTCTGGGATACCAATTATGCGTATATTATTTCTTTTTAGTGTATCACTTAGTTCTCTAATTTTCCCCTCATACTCCTGGATTTTTTTATCTCTCTTTCTTTCAGCTTCCTCTTTCTCCATAACTTTATCTTCTAGTTCACCTATCCTCTCCTCTGCCTCTTCAATCCGAGCCGTCGTGGTTTCCATTTTGTTTTGCATTTCGTTTAAAGCGTTTTTCAGCTCCTCGTGACTGTTCCTTAGTCCCTTGATCTCTGTGGCAAGAGATTCTCTGCTGTCCTGTATACTGTTTTCAAGCCCAGCGATTAATTTTATGACTATTATTCTAAATTCACTTTCTGTTATATTATTTAAATCCTTTTTGATCAGTTCATTAGCTGTTGTTATTTCCTGGAGATTCTTCTGAGGGGAATTCTTCCGTTTGGTCATTTTGGATAGTCCCTGGAGTGGTGAGGACCCGCAGGGCACTTCCCCTGTGCAGTGGTGTATAACTGGAGTTGGTGGGCGGGGCCGCAGTCCGACCTGATGTCTGCCCCCAGCCCACCGTTGGGGCCATAGTCAGACTGGTGTGTGCCTTCTCTTCCCCTCTCCTAGGGGCGGGATTCACTGTGGGGTGGTGTGGCCCGTCTGGTCTACTTGCACACTGCCAGGCTTGTGGTGCTGGGAATCTGGCGTATTAGCTGGGGTGGGTAGGCAAGGTGCACGGGGGCGGGAGGGGCAGGCTTAGCTCGCTTCTCCTTAGGTGATCCACTTCAGGAGGGGCCCTGTGGCAGCGGGAGGGAGTCAGATCCGCTGCCGGAGGTTTGGCTCCGCAGAAGCACAGAGTTGGGTGTTTGCGCGGAGCGAGCAAGTTCCCTGGCAGGAACTGGTTCCCTTTGGGATTTTGGCTGGGGGATGGGCGAGGGAGATGGCGCTGGCGAGCGCCTTTGTTCCCCGCCAAGCTGAGCTCTGCCGTCTGGGGGCTCAGCAGCTCTCCCTCCCTTTGTCCTCCAGCCTTCCCGCTTTCCGAGCAGAGCTGTTAACTTCTGACCTCCCAGTCGCTAAGTCGCGCTTGCTGTCAGAACACAGTCCGTCTGGCCCCTCTGCTTTTGCCAGCCCGACTCGGGGGCTCTGCTTGGCCGGCGAGCCGCCCCTCCGCCCCGGCTCCCTCCCGCCAGTCCGTGGAGCGCGCACCGCCTCGCCGCCCTTCCTACCCTCTTCTGTGGGCCTCTCGTCTGCGCTTGGCTCTGGAGACTCCGTTCTGCTAATCCTCTGGCGGTTTTCACATATTATTTATTTTTAAAGCCAAGCAGCATAGCATCCTCCAATCTCTTTTTCTGTTTCCATTATTATATTGCCTTTTCCGATGCTGATTCCTTATTTCCATCTTGAAAGGACCCTTGTGATTACATTGGGCCAACCCAGATAATCCAGGATAATATTCCCATCTGAAGATCCTTAATTTAATCACATCTTCAAAGTCTCTTTTGCCATGTAAGGTAACATACTGACAGGTCCTGCAGATGAGGACGTGGACATCTTTGTGGAGAAGAGGAATTGCTCTGTTCATCACAGTTATCAATGACAGTGAATGAATAAAAACTAATTTTCTAATAATTGGGTGTTTAATACATTATGATTTAGTCATTGAAATGCTTTACAACCATTATGATGAAGAAGTTTTAAAAGTAGGTTAAGAATGGGGCACCTGGGTGGCTCAGTCGGTTGAGTGTCCAACTTCAGCTCAGGTCATGATCTCATGGTCTGTGGGTTTGAGCCCTGCATCAGGCTCTGTGCTGACAGCTCAGAGCCTGAAGCCTGCTTCTGATCCTGTGTGTCCCTTTCTCTCTGCTTCTCCCCTACTCTCACTTTGTCTCACGCTGTCTCTCAAAAATAAATGTTAAAAAAAAAAATTAGAAAAACAGTAGGTTACAGACAGTGTGTGTTGTTTCATGCTATTTTTTAAAGCATTTTTTTCTGTGTATATTTTCAAGGAAAAATTAGGGAAGGAGTTACAGCAAACATGTTAGGAGACTATTTGTTGGTTTTTATTCATCTGTATTCTCTGAATTGTCTTCAGTAAATATTTATTACAAAGAAAAATAAAACACAACACAAAATAGCTATTACATTAATAGAGGAAGAAAAAAATGAGGCTTTTCAGATTCTAATCCTCTAGTTCAATCCATATTTGATCCTTAGATTTATCTAGCTAGTATAGAACTTTAATAATAGTTTCTGTTACATGCGTAACAAAGTCAAAACTTAGCTTGATATTCAAGAACCACTATGAACTGATCCCAACTTGTCATTCTAGCTCTTTGCCTATCCATTTCCTGTTTTCCATTATACCATATATTTGTCCACTTGAAAGGTTTTTTTCCTGTCTCTACCCATTGAATTCTACCTATTCACGAAGGGCCAGGTTAAGTGGTATTTTCTATAGAGTTTGCTGACTCTTTGCTAAAAATGACCTTTCTCATCTAAACTCTCAGAATATTCTGTAGTATTATTATGACATTTACTATATACTATATTTTGTTGCAGTTATTTTTGTACATGTTTGATGCCCCCAACTACTTTTTAATGTGCTTCATGTTCCTTACATATTCGTATTTCTCACAGTCCTTGAATGTCATCATGCCCTGCACCTAAAAACTTCCTAATTGAATGAATGATGAGTTTACAGATTGGCTTTATTCTTTATGGTTTGGGCTTCTTAATATTCTCTTCATTCACTAGGCGCATGATTATTTTGCAGTTGATGGGTGTTTCAAATCCCCTCTCTTACCAACTGATACCAGTATAATCTTTGGCAAATCACTCAACCTCTTTATGCTTTATGTTTTCCAGTGGTAGGATTTTCAGAATTAACGTGGTAATGTATGTAGAATGGCACACTGTAAGAAATCAATAAGTGTTAGACAAATCATAATAATTTCCATCATGTGCTATTTATAATAATTGTGTGTTAATCTGTTGACATTATCATTTAGAAATCTCCCTTTGAGAGAAATGATAATTTTTTCTTATAAGTTATATAGAGTCAATATGGTTTTCTTTTACTGGATAGTAATTTGACTACATGGACTAGTTAAGGTTAATCTAGCTGGTATAAAAAATTAAGTACCAACACTCAATAGGTTAATACAATAAAAGATTATCCATGCCCTCCCCTCCTCCAACACCACTTGACAGTGGCAGAAATAGTGGTAGTTTGGTCTTAATTCTCACCCAGCCTTGCAGCAACCCAGGCTGACTAAACTCTGCCTTCTTTAATACCTGGTTTACAAGGTCACCTTAGACAATTTCAGCTGGCTTGATGGTAGAAGAGAGAAAGATCATTGAGGATTGTAGAGGAGATTATAATCCCCAGGACTGGAAGTAGCAAACTTCATTTGTACCCTGATTCCACTGACTACAACTTACTCACATGGCCCCACCAAGAGATAAGGGAAGTTGGGAAATGTCATGTCTAGTCAGACAGCAACTTTCAACTTTTCAGCAATAGCACTGAAATGAGGAAGGGAATACAAGGGAGGTAAGTAGCTATCTCTATCATATTATTTAAACTTTTCTAATATTTAGATGTTATTAGAACAGTCACCTTAAACTAATAGGAACACTTTATATGAAACACTAATTCTAATCTGTTCTTGACTGTGAGCACTCCCTTCCTAATCATATAATTTTACCTGAGGGTACATTTAATCTCCTTAAATATACTTATGTGGAAATATGTACATTTTAAAAACAGAGGAGTCATGATCTAAAGTTATATTTTTGGAAAAGAGAGATTCAAAATAGTGGTGGTGCCTCCTTAAAACGCTTTTTTTTCCCACTAGAGAAAGAGCAGAGCTCATTTTAGGAAGCCAGGTTTAAGTTTGATACACTGGAAATGAGAGGCAGAATTCTTAAAATGTTGGGCAGGGCTTATTTTGAGGAAAAATATTACATGCTCATTTACCAATACTTGTGAAATATTTAAAAGACAGGAAATCACTATTTATGTATTTTTTGTACAAGGCAAATATTTGATCAGAGGGCAAAGATGATGGGAGAAGAAATGTGGTTCCCAAGAGGACCCTAACATTGTCCTATGGTTCCCTTGCCGATGTGGAGGGGTGCCCCATTATGTCTGCAGCAAACACCATGGGAATGGGAAACTGTATGGAAATTACCCCCTGGAAATGCTGGAACTTATCAAACTCAAGTCACCTGTGCTTAGAAGTGTTGCAATTTGCCCTTCTGTGGCAGAGTGGCCACCAAAGCCGGGAAGGGCTTGGTGCTTTGTGCTGATGACAGTAGGGTAAAGTAGGTACATACATTTATCCTCAATAGGCGTTCCTATACTCAACAGGAGGTAAAAGTTAAATTTCCTCTAGAGTAAAACACTAAGATGTAAAACTGGGAAGAAAATGCATTAATACTATCAGTTGAAATGTTATAGGAGTAATGCTTTTTTGTTGTTGTTTAATTGAAAAATTTTCTAATCATGATTCCTGCTAGTTTCATTATTTAGATAATAATTAGTGCATGCACTGTTTTTTAATTTTTTAAATAAAAAGCATAGTTTTATTATGACAAATGCCCTGAGGCTCAGTCAACTATACCTGAACCACATCTGAAAGAGCAGTAGCTCTTTTCTTTCTTTGAAAAAAGAAAAAAATAACATCAAGAATAGTGACTAATGGGGACACCTGGGTGGCTCAGTACCTTAAGCTTCCAACTTTGGCTCAGGGCGTGATCTCACGTGAGTTCGAGCCCCGTGTTGGGATCTGTGCTGACAGCACAGAGCCTGGAACCTGCTTCAGATTCTGTGTCTTCCTCTCTCTCTGCCCCTCCCCCCTCCCTTTCTCTACTTCTCTTTGCCTCTCTCTCTCTCTCTCTCTCTCTCTCTCTCTCTCTCTCTCTCTCTAAAACAAAACATTAAAAAAATAAATAAAAAAAAGAATAGTAACTAGAGTTTATTGATGCTTACTATGTGTAAGACAGTTTGACAAATACTTGTACTATCCCAACTAATCTTATAAGTACTATTCTAATGCCATTTTAAAGGTAAGGAAATTACTATCATTGTCAGTATTTTAAATATGAAAAAAAAAAAACATCGGTTAAATAACTTGCCCCCAATTAGCTCACATGTAAGTATTATGGTTCCAATATGATATCCAGGAAGCCTGACTTTGGAGTTGCTCACTGAACCCTGCTCCCTCTGCCTTTCCATACGTGTGGTCTTATGCACACATGCTTTCAAACTTGAGCCTCTGTGACTCATCTATTTCCTGTAACCACCATTTCTAGATGTCTTTACTAGACTTTCTGTCTTGATATCATAGTTCATTCATTTATGTCTTCAGTAAACATTTACTGATTGCATATTGTGCTGCAGGCACTCTATAGGGATGTGAGGCTGCTGTAAAAAATACTGATTCATTGTTTCCAATCTTTCCCTCCTAGAACCCATTAGCATTACTCCTTCCAGATCAACAGTCGTTCAATGTTGGTTTCATCCTGGAAATTTAAACTTTGCTGCTTAAAGACTTTTTAAAGCATTGATCCAGTCTTGATTACAGGCTAAACAACATGTCCTTTCCTCTCTTTTCTACCTCCATGCTGGCATACATTGCTTTGCTCTTCAACTTACCTAAATCCTAATCATCTTTTAAGGTTTTCCCATGGGGTTACTATTGCCTGTGAAATAGGGAATGCACACATAAATAATTGTATACTACTTTCTAATTATTATACATTTATACAAAAAAGTATAAAATAGAAAAATAAAACTATACATGTTCCCTGCAAAAATACAACACAGTGTGGGGGAAACCAGCTGCATTCTTCACCCTCACATCCAAGTAACCAGTGTTAATAGTTTGTTGTTCCCTTCTTTCCTCTTCTCCATGTGTTTTGATTATAGAGACTATGTGTTAAGGATGTTTGTTCTAGCACTGTATATTTCTGAATACATAGTAGCAAACAACTTAATCTGTTAATTTGTTAACTCCACCAAGATGAAACCATCAGCAGTTTAGGGTAAAATCTCATCCCAGTTTTGGGTTCCATAAATAAATTATTGTCCTATTAAAAACATATTATTAAGTTCTCCTTATTAGTATTTCTGTACTTTTATTTTTTTAAAAGATTTTAATGTTTATTTATTTTTGAGAGAGAGAAAGAGGGAGGCAGAGCACGAGTGGGAGATGGGCAGAGAGAGAGGGAGACACAGAATTCAAAGCAGGCTCCAGGCTCTGAGCTGTCTGTCAGCATAGAGCCTACGTGGGTCTTGAATTGACGACCTGATCACACGAGATCATGACCTGAGCTGAAGTCAGAAGCTTAACTAACTGAACCACACAGGTACCCCTGTATCTCTGTATTTTTAAGAGGTTAAATTAAATAAATTGCTATTTCCACATTCTAATGAATATGGTTTCTTATTTCTATGGGTACATACTCATTCTGGAAATTAAAATAATGTTGCCTAGGGCATCTTGATGGACATATCCTGAAGAAAAGAATTACTTAATATGGCATGAAGTTGTCATAATAATCTCCATCACAATATTAAGTATTAAACAGTGTTGAACATCTGAGCAATAAACTTTGGAAAACTATTAGTAAAAATAAAAATGCACTTTGGAGCATTTTGTTTAAAAATAATAAATATATTCTAAATCTTGCAATATGTAATCTTAATATTCATTGAAGTTTGAGGTTTTGAATTAAAAGTGGATGTTTCCACATACAATCATGAATGAAGTGAGGATAGAATCTTTTCTACCACTGGTGGTAGGTGTCATAAATCTCTGTCACTATAAGGTAATAATCCTTAGAAATGCAAACTGCAAGTGTATTTTGACATCTGACAACTTATTTATGTAGTGGCTAAATGTCATGGCCAAATGTTATATATTAGAAAGAATTTTATCATTATTCTATTCATTTTATTTCTTCAGGCATATTATTATTATTATTATTATTATTATTAATATTTTAGAGTGAGAACATAAGTAGAGGAGAAGAGCAGAGGGAGAATCTTAAGCAGGCTCCAGGCTCAGAACAAAGCTGGATATGGGGCTGAATCCCATGACCCTGGGATCATGACCTGAGCTGAAATCAAGAGATGAACACTCAACCGACTGAGCCACCCACGTGGCCCTCTTTAGACACTATTCTAAATTACTAAATTATCTTTAAAATAAAATTTTGGTCATAATATGTGTTATCGCCTATAAATTCAGGATATATACTCTTTTATGGATAGATAAAAATAGAGTTATTAATTTGGTACAAGGAATTATCATATTCATGATTATATGCTAATTTTGCTTTTAGGCTTAATTGGTCACATGTGAAAGTGCATAGTAAGCCTTGTCCTACTGTCTAGTTTACAATGTCAATAAGAATTGTAGAACTAGGAATAGTATAGGTAACTTTCTAAATACCGTTGGAATTTTGAAATTTTCTCAATTTGTATCTTGGTTCTTCCAAATATGAACTGTATGATCTTAAGTAAGTTATTTAATTTCTATGTGTCTCAATTTCCTCATTTGAAAAGTAGGAAAAATAATAGGGATAGTTACAAAAGGTTATTGTAGGTTTAAATGAGATAATGGATATAAAGCTTCAAAATGCTTCAAAGATATTAGGGTTTATTAATTTTTAAAAGACTTCCAGGAATGATGATTCTACAGAGCACATATTGTAGTAGCTCGTTTTATGGAAAATTAACTTGGCTAAATGATTTTGGCCCAAATATGTTCTATAAATGGCACTTAGAATCATTGCCATATAAAATGCAGTCCCTGACTTGATTCTCTCCTCCAAACTTGACCTAATCCATTTCCTGGATAGCACTGGCACAAGTTTATTAGTAAGAACTGTTTGCAGATGACATGGTAATATGTGTAGAAAACTCTAAAAATATCACCAGAAAAACTTTACAACTAATAAATGAATTGAGTTAAGTTGCAAGATATAAAACTAATATACAGAAATCTGTTGTTTCTATACACTAATAATGAAGTAGCAGAAAGAGAAATTAAGAAAATGATCCTATTTACAATTATATCAAAATGAATAAAACACCTGGGAATAAATTGAACAAAGGAGGTGAAAGATTTGTAGTCTGAAACTGTAAGACATTGATGAAAGAAACTGAAGAAAACACAAATAAATGCAAAAATCTATCATTCTCATGGGTAAAAGAATTGATATTGTTAAAATGTTCATATTTCCCAAAGCAGTCTACAAATTCAGTGCAGTCCTTATCAAAATACCAATATTTTTCACAGGCCTAGAACAAATAATCTTACATTTTGTATGGAACTACAAACTACTGAATGCCAAAGGAGTCTGAAAAAGAGCAAAGCTGGAGATATCACAATCCCAGATCTTAAGTGATACCACAAAGCAATAGTAATCAAAACAATATGGTATTAGCACAAAAATAAACATAGAGATCAATGAAACAGAATAGAGAGCCCAGAAATCCATATTTATATAAATCCATATTTTTAGTCTACAACAGAGGAGGCAAGAATATACCATAGGAAAGACATTCTCTTCAATAGATCGTGTTGGGAAAACTGGAAAGCTACATGCAAAAGAATGAAACGGGACCACTTTCTTTCACTATACACAAAAATAATCTCAACTTTGATTTAAGACCTAAATGTGAGCTCGCAAACCTATAAAACTCCTAAAAGAAAACATAGGTAATAATCTCCTGAACATCAGCCTTAACAACATTTTTGTGGATATGTCTCATCAGGAAAGGGAAACAAAAACACAAATTAATGGGACTATATCAAGCTAAAAAGCTTTTACACAGTGAAGAAAAACCATCAATAAAGTGTAAAAGCAACCTATTGAATGGGAGAAGATATTATTTGTAAATGATATATCCAACAAGAGGTTAATATCCAAAATATATAAAGAACCCCTATAACTCAACACCAAATACTACTGCTACTACTACTACTACTAATAATTTGATTAGAAAAAGGGCAAAGGACTTGAAAAGACATTTTTTTTTTCAAAGAAGACATACAGATGACCAACAGATACATGAAAAGGTCCTCAGCAACACCTACCATCAGGGAAACAGAAATCAAAACCACAATAAGATATCATCTCATACCAGTCAGAATGGCTAGTATCAAGAAGACGAGAAATAACAAGTGTCGGCAAGGATGTGGAGAAAAGAGAACCCTCATGCACTTTGGTGGGAATGTACACTGGGGAAGCCACTTTGGAAAACAGTATGGAGGTTCCTCAAAAAATTAATAATAAAAATATCATACTATCCAGTAATCCCACTACTGGGTATTTACCCAAAGAAAACAAAAACACTAATTCAAAAGGATACATGCAACCTTATGTTACTGCAGCATTATTTACAATTATGAATATATGGAAGCAACCTAAGTGTCTGATAGACAAATGAATAAGAAAGATGTGGCAGGGGGGTGCCTGGGTGGCTTGGTCAGTGAAGTGTCCGACTTTGGCTCAGGTAATGATCTCATGGTTCATGAATTTAAGCCCCACATTGGGCTTTATGCTATCAGCACAGACCCTGCTTCGGATCCTCTTCCCCCCTCTCTCTCTGCCCCTTCCCTGACTGTGTGTGTGTGCTCGCTCAAAAATAAACATTAAAAGAAAGATATGGGGCATATGTATGCATACATACATACATACATACATACATACATATAATGCATTATTACTCAGCCATAAAATAGAATGAAATCTTGCTAAGTGAAGTAAGTTGGAGAAAGACAAATTCAGTATGATTTCACTCATATACAGAATCTAGAAAAATAGATGAACAAACAAACAAAACCAGGAACAGACTCATAAATGCAGAGAAGAAACTGGTGGTTCCTGGGGGTGGGGAGTAGGGGGATGTGTAAAAGAGGTGAAGGGGATTGAGAGATATAAACTTCCAGTTACAAAATCATGAAAAAGGGGATGAAAAGCATAGCATAGGGAATATAGTTAATTACACTGTAATAACTTCTTATTGTGAAAGATGGTGCCTATATTGTCATAGTGAACATTGCATAATGTATAGAATTGTCAAATCACTATATTGTATCCCTGAGACAAATACAATATTGTATGTCAACTGTGCTTTAGTAATTAAAAAAGTAGTAACTGGTTGAAGTACCCTTTTCTTGTCTTTCTCTCTTAGAGAAGACCAAGGAGAGTGTGCCTGCTGAGCTAATTCAAGTCTCTCTGAATATGAAGTGGTGAGAAGGGGGCGGCATAAAACATATGGCTTTGTTTATAGCAAGTTTTTGACAGATAGGCATGTGAATGTTTGGAATTAGTGACAAATGTTTTTGAAGATGGACATAATATCTTCTATGTTAGCAACGGTAGTAGTGAATGGAACATTTATGGAACATTTGTGTCAGTTGCTTGTTAAATTACTGAAGGCTTATGAAAGAGAAATATGAGTTATAAGTGTTTACATTCAAAGTATGCAAAGCTATTATATTCTAGTCTTGACTTGGATAGAAAACTGTAGATTGGTTTTCCAGGTCTCAGAAGACTTCACTCTGTCATTTGAAGATATTGAGTATTTTGAGTAGGAAACTTTAGACAAATGTACTGAGTTCAGTACTATCTTTCTTCTTCGGGTTACTGAGTGAATAATAAAAATGTGTTTAATAATAATACTGTTCTCCTAGGCTTATAAGTATTAAAAGAGTTAATATATGTAAGATGCATAATATTGCACTTTGCACATAGGAGTGATATATAAATCTTAGGTATTGCTTTTCTCATTATTCTGGAGTATGTGCTCTTTGGTATATCTGTGGTTTCTAATGGCAAATCTCTTGAGAACTCATTTAGCTAGCAATAAAGGAAGAAGTTATGTTTCATATTTTAAAAATTAATAAAAATATTTAAATAAGCCAATGAGTGATAGTTACACATTAGGAAACTGAGTAAAATCTGGCGTGCCTGGGTGGCTCAGTTGCTTGAACATCTGACTTTGGCTCAGGTCATGATCTCGTGGTTCATGAGTTTGAGCCCTGAATCGGGCTCTGGGCTGACAGCTCAGATTCTGTGTCTCCCTCTCTCTCTCTGCCCCTCCGTTACTCATGCTCTCTCTCTCTCTCTCTCTCTTTCTCTCTCTCTCAAAAATAAACATTAAAAAATTACAAATAAATAAGTAAAAATAAAATTGAGTGAAATCTTAAAAATATAATTGTGTTTGTGTTCCATTCAAGTATTTATGCCAGTATAGAGGTTATGTATATAATGTGTAAGGGGGATTTAGGATAATTTTGTTATCCATTAAGACATATAATTACTGACACAATTTGTTTATTTTAATCACTGAAAATTCTTATTTAATGTATGTAGATGGAACAGACCATTAGTGTTTAAAGCTGTGCACAAAGTTCATTGCAGAATCTGAATGAAATCTACCCCTATGAAATCAGACATGGCTTTGTGTTACTTGGCAATTAATTTTGTTACTTTTCCACTACTAATTTCTTTTTTATACTCTGAATTCTTTTTTTTTAAATTTTTTTTAACGTTTTTTATTTATTTTTGAGACAGAGAGAGACAGAGCGTGAACGGGGGAGGGGCAGAGAGAGAGAGGGAGACACAGAATCGGAAGCAGGCTCCAGGCTCTGAGCCATCAGCCCAGAGCCCGACGCGGGGCTCGAACTCACGGACTGCGAGATCGTGACCTGAGCCGAAGTCGGACGCCCAACCGACTGAGCCACCCAGGCGCCCCTATACTCTGAATTCTATTGCATGATAGACTTGCAACTCAAAGATAGCTTCTCCCTAGTCAGAGACTCTGAATTAACAGAAATTTGGGCCTTAGAGATGAAACAGTAGGCATGCTCATTCTTGAGTCTGGCTAGTCATTTTATATGTCTTTTATTCTTATCAATTTGTCTTATCATTTGTAATCCATAGATAAAAGTATTGGTCAGATCTATATTCCACAGGAAGAAAAATATTAGTTATTTTATTCATGCTGTGCATTTTTAAAAAACTTTTTTCATTACTACGCTGGACTTGTGAGAAGTTTCAAAAAAATGTTTTCCTTTGAGTGTAGCTGACACATAATGTTACATTAGTCAGGGGTACAACATAGCGCTTCAACAAGCCTATACATTATGCTGTGCTCACAAGTGTTGCTGCCATCAGTTACTGCACAACGCTAATATAATACCATTGACAGTACCTTGTATTCCCATGACTTATTCATTCCATAACTGGGAGCCTGTATCTTCCCCTCTCCAGCCCCCCTGCCCTCCTCCCCTTAGCAACTATCAGTGTGTTCTCTGCATTTACACATCTGATTCTGCTTTTTTTAAAAAAATTAGGTTTTAGATTCCATATGCTATCCATTCTTTAAAAAATGGAATATCTATCTATCTATCTATCTATCTATCTATCTATATTTTTTCAATTAAAAAACTGCTATTAAGGGATTCAAGGTTCAAGTTATAACTGCTTGGGGTATAGAACACCGCACACATGGAAGTCCCTGATGCTGAAAATCTCCAGCCCAGTGGAGTCCTGTGATGCATTCTTCATAAGTGATGTGTAATGCAGTGACCCTTGCTGCCTTACAGTAAGAGGGTGAGAAATAGCATCTTATTAATTTTTACCCTTTTTTGCTCCATGTGGAGTCTATTTCTGACCCTATAAGTGTTCCCTTGGGGATCAGGGGAGGAATCTTTTCCATAAGGGACCTCCCCAGCTCTTCTGAAGCATTTGGCACTCTTGTCCATAACCTCAAATCTGTCTTCCATTTCTTTCTCTATCTGGCATTATCTTCTTTCTTCTGTATCTCTGAACATTCCTTCTCTTTTGCTGCTCCTTCTCCCTTTCCCAAATTCTTCTTTCTGAACCCTTGCTGCCGCTCATGCCTTCTGTAGTCTTAAAACTTCATAGATTGCACCTTTGTAGCAAACCTCTTCCCATCTCATTTCTCAGGCTAATCAAGTTCCTCAATATTTGCCCCATGTTTCCAAGTGCTTGATGAATTTCTCTCCCAGTACTGGGCTGTTACCACCAATTCATTGTGTTCGAATAAAGCTCTCTCATGTTTTCCTGATTTCAGTTATTGAATCATGGTTTCTCACCTGCAGCTTCCTCCTAATAAGTATAAATTGTATAAATCTGTCAAATATATCTTCTAAAAGCAAGGTTTTAATTATGCAATTTCTTTCTGCAGCAAACCTTAAATTTGAATACAGAACACATGGGTACAAATATTACCAACTTCCTGCAGTTGTAGTGAAGATCAAAAGAGTCATCAAAAGTACAGGTAGCCAACATTATATCTGGGACACACAATACTGAATCTATCATTCATGATGATGGCTAATGACATCTGATCACCAGTTTTATTTATTCAAGTACATTTTGCTTCTGCTTTTAAATTTTTTTACATTTTTTTATTTTTGAGAGACAAAGTGCAAGTGGGGAAGGGGCAGAGAGCAAAGGAGACACAGAATCTGAATCAGGTTCTAGGCTCTGAGCAAGCTGTCAGCACAGAGCCCGACATGGGGCTCGAACCCATGAATAGTGAGATCATGACCTGAGCCGAAGTTGAATGCTCAACCGACTGAGCCACCCAGGCACCCCAAGTACATTTTGCTTCTTAAGTGCCACTTAAATTAATTGTATGATGTCTTCTCAGTTGTCATTTATATAAAAATATCCATTACTTGCTCACCATTCCAAATGATAGTATTTATTTGGGAGCAATGCAATTTACTTGATTTTATGCAATCCTAATCTAGAAGGAATAGAAAGCTTCTTTCCTGGAGGGACAGAGAGCTGTATTGAAACCCTCAAACCTCTGTATTTGTCTAGATTCCACCACTTGGGTAAACAACTTTATCTTCTGGATTTTTAATTTTTCACTTCTAAATTAGAGATATAAATATATTTTTTGATTGTTTACCTCATAAGAGTTCTGATGAGCCTCAGACAGGGGTTCTATCCTAAGAGAGCCTTGGTTCTGTGCCCTGAGAGATCTCTTATGCCTTCCCTCAGTTCTCATGCAAGCTCCTCTCATCACACATTGAAAACGTGATCTAAAATAGGACCAGTGTCTTTAATGACAAAAATGTTTGATGACACTTATTATGTGACTTCTCCAAAGTAAAAATAATAATATGCTGCTAAACAGTAAACTATAAACAACACATTATTAATTTGTTACAAGAAGAAAAATGAGGAACAAACACATACTGAAAGAATCACAAAGGGACTCTATAATACTGTTCTCTAGCCACAAAATACTATTATCTGTTACATGAGTTTGAAAGTGAAAAGTGCATCTTACACATTTGGTAATAAAGCGTATGTGCCCGTTTGGTGCCAGTTGTATAAAGACTCAGTGGAGTTGAAATGAAGGAAGCTGTGTTTTCTATCTGCTTTTGTCTCTTGGCTGAAATCTGTTCTTCTTGCTGGTTTCATATTCTGGGCACTTGGCCCTCAAGGAAAAAGGGAGAATAAACATTGTTGGTGCTGGGCATTTCTCCTGAAAGATCATATAGTCAGTTGTCTTAGCATTCTATAGAACATTTTAGATATCTTATGTATCCTAGTGGATCTCTGTATAACTGATCTTTAATATTTTTTTATAAAACAGTTAACTATACAATATGTAAGTATGATAGAACTTTGCGTTTTGACAATGGGTCTACTATATGTTCACTTCTTGTCCTGTTTCACCTTTTCCCCCCACTGCACATATTCTTATTGTCCTATTTCATGGAACCATGATGCCTTAAGAATGGACCTCAGGTACATAAAGTGGTCAGATTCATAGAGACAAAGTAGAATGGTGTTTTCCAGGGTTTGGGATAGAGAGGAATGGGGGAGTTAGTATTTAATGAGTACAGAGTTTTAGTTTGGAAAGATGAAGTTCTGGAGAGGCATGGTGTTGCTGGTGGCACAACAATGTGAATGTGCTCAATTCCAGTGAATAAAACAGTAAATTTTCCATGTATTTTACCACAGTAAAAAACCAAACAAACATGAAACCGATTTTCAAGAGCAATATTTTTAAAACTGCAAGACGTAAGGCATCAGTTGATCCTGACAGCATTGATCAGCATTTGAACAAATAAAAGGAAGAACAGAAGATAACAACAACAACACAACCACCACCTATGCATGCATTGCTCATAAGAGTACGCGTTGCTCAAACTTCCATTTCATGATAATTTACCGAATCGACATTGGTATAGTGATAATAGGCTGTTTACAGCTGATGTTTGGTCTCTTGAGTTAATGCCCTCTTCTGATAGATTGGTGCCTCTAACACACTGATTATTAAATATTTGGAAAATCACCTCTGCATGTATTATGTACTAGACCATGATATAAAATATATTTATTATTGTGGTTGAGAGTCAAAAAGTTGAAAGACAAAAATTTCATTCTAGGGAAAGTCTGATTGGCAGCAAGCTCTTGTATCGACAAGTATAGGGAACCGGTGTCCAGCCCATCCCTGCACCCTTAATTACAGCATTGGCAATAAAGTTCTCTGTTCCTGTGGCCATGGAGGGATCTTGACTTTGTGGAAGATGAGGTCACCTATTCAGAGAAACATGCTTTCACCAGTGCTGAAGCACTGATTGAATAAAATGAGTCCATGTAAAGCCAGGAGGCTGAATTCAGATGGCTGAAAACTGGCCAGGTCCTAGAGTTTGTACATGGAGTACTCCATCTGTGGTTTTATGTTGTTGTTGTTGTTGTTGTTGTTGCTTTAATGACTTTTGTGCCCAACTGAGTCTAGGCCAATTTTCCATTGAAATTTGTATAAACTTTTTCCTGACTCAGCAGCTATAAATCCATCCAACTTCCATTGCAGCTCATGGGCAGTGTCCTGGGACTATTTGGGGCTTAATTTCACTAGGTCATTAGTGTATAAACTCCTTAGAGAATTGCTTGCATTTGAGTTTCCCTTGATTTTTTTTTTCCAAAGAGGAAAATTCTTCCTTGACAGATGGCTGTTACTGGTGGCTGGCAGGCAGACTGATGGAGGAGAATTTTCTCCTTTGGCATGATGTGGTGGAGCATGCCTGGCAGTGTGGATCTGGCAAACCATTTGTTAGCCTCGCTTTTAAAGGCTACCAGAGTTGCTGTTGGTGTGTGATGCTCAGTGTATTCTGCTCAACATTCTACACCCAACTGGACTAAATGGGTTAACTGCTTGGTCGAATCAGCTCTTCTGATGTAACTGGCATAACATCTGTATAGTAAACACTTACCAAGAATTAGTTCTTTGAATTCACAACTGCTCTCCCTGGAATTAGTCTGATTGAGAGAGTTTTGTAACAGCTCTTTGAAAGAGGTATGATTAAGCATGTCCTCTTTGCCTGTATTTCTTGCTAGTTGTTAGATATGTTTCTGCATTTGTATATATGTTAAACTGTGAAGTCAGTAAATTTCAGATTTGCAAAGATTCCCTGCCACTTCCCAAAATTTGGGAAGAAGACGGTGTTTGACAGAATTGTTCACTAAAGGTAAGACAAGATGAATGAAGCCACCATTTTCTCATCTATTCATCACGAACACAAATAGCTGGACTTAAAACTACTAAACACTCATGACTTTTCAAGTCAAAGCACACTTACAAAAAAAGTTTTTTAGATGTTTTATTTATTTTTGAGAGGGACAGAAGGAGAGAGCAAGTAGGGGAGGGGCTGAGAGAGAAGAAGACAGAAGATCCAAAGCAGGTTGCGCACTGACAGCAGAGAGCCTGATGTAGGGCTCGAACTCATGAACTGTGAGATCATGACATGAGCCGAAGTCAGACACTTAACCAACTGGGCCATCCAGGTGCCCATCAAGTCAAAGCACACTTTTAATAATAACTTTCAAATCTTATTTCTTGATCTCTTTTTTTTTCCCATTGGAGTAGGAAATTTTTTTCTCAGATTATGAGAATGATGTTATCATTTTTTCTTTGTTTTTTCCTTTTAAAAATCTCTCTTCTGCCCCTCCCAATCTTGCTCTAGCTCCCAGTTCCAAGGCAACCACTTACCTGCTCTCTGTCATTATAAATTTTTATTTAATGTTTATTTTCGAGAGAGGGAGAGTGCATGAGCTGGGGAGAGGCAGAGAAAAGGAGATACAGAATCTAAAGCAGGATCCAAGCTCCCAGCTGTTGGCACAGAGCCTGATGTTGGGCTCTTGAACCCACAAACTGTGAGATCATGACCTGAGCCAAAGTCAGATGCTTAGCCGACTGAGCCACCCAGGTGCCTCTGCTTCCTGTCATTATAAATTAGTTAGAATTTTTCTATAACTTTATATAAATGGAATTATATACACTCTTTAAATCGGGCTTTTTTATCCAGCATAATTATTTGAATAGCCTCCATGTTGTTGTTTGTATCAATAGTTCATTTCTTTTTCATTGCTCAGTAGTATTTTACTGTGTGGTTACACCATAATTTATCCATTCACTTTTTGCTTGCCATTTGTGTTATATCCGGTTTCTGATTAGTGTATGTGTGTATCTGTTATAAACATTTTATTTACAAGTCCTTATATAGACACACGTGTTTATTTCCTTCAGGAAATTACTCAGAGTAGAATGACTGGGTCATGTGGTATGTTTAGCATTGTAAGAAATTGTCAAACTACTTTTCAAGGTGGCTCTTCATTTTGCATTCCTCCTGGGGGGGGTGTGAGACTTCAGCGTCTTCAATTTTGTTTACATTATCACTAATACTTGTTCTAGAGCAGTCATTTTAGCAGTTCTAATAGTGTGTGATGATATTTTCTTGTGGTGTAGTTTAACATTTTCACAATGACTACTGATGTGGAACATCCTTTCATATGCATATTTGTCACTCATCATATTTTTCTGTTTTTGAAGTATCCATGTTGCTTATAGCTGGCCAATTTTTCCAGTACCATTTATTAAAAAGCTGTCTTTTCTCCACTGAATTGCTTTTGTCTTTTTGTTGAAAATCAATTGATCATATATGTGTGAGTTTAATTCTGGACTCTATTTTGTTTCATTCACCTGTGTGTCTTAACAGTACTATACATTCTTTTTTTTTTTAATGTTTATTTATTTACTGAGAAAGAGACTGGGAGGGGATAGAAAAAGTGAGAGAGAGAATCCCTAGCAGGCTCTGCAACATCAAGGCAGAGCCCAAAGTGGGGCTCAATCCCAAGAACTGTGAGATCATGACCTGATCCGAAATCAAGAGCTGGACGCTAAACTGACTGAGCCACCCAGCTGCCCCTGTACTTTACATTCTTGATTAACATAGCTTTATAAGAAATCTTGAGATCAGGAAACATTAATTCTCCAACTTTGTTTTTCTTTTCAAAGTTGTTTTCAATAATCTAGGTCTGTAGATTAATTAATCATTTAATTAAATTGATCAATTAATTAAAATTCTATAGTAATTTTAGAAGCTTCTTGTAAATTTCTGCAAAATCTGCTGCTAGGATTTTAGTATTAAGTAGGGTTACAATGAATCTAAGGATCACTGTGGAGAAAACTGACACCTTAACAATATTAACTGTTTTGACACTTGAACAAGATATATGTCTCCATTGATTTAAATCTTATTTTCTTTCATAAATGCCTTACAGTTTTTAGAGTATAGGTCTTCCAATTTTTTTCTCAGCTGTTTTCATAATTTTTGATGCTATCTTATTTGCTGTTGAAAGCATTTTGTTTCTTTTTTTAATTTATTTTATTTTTTTAATTTACATCCATATTAGTTAGCATATAGTGCAGTACTGATTTCAGGAGTAGATTCCTTAGTGCCCCTTACCCATTTAGCTCATCCCCCATCCCACAACCCCACCAGTAACCCTCAGTTTGTTCTCCATGTTTATGACTCTCTTCTGTTTTGTCCCCCTTCCTGTTTTTATATTATTTTTATTTCCCTTCCCTTATGTTCATCTGTTTTGTCTCTTAAAGTCCTCATATGAGTGAAGTCATATGATTTTTGTCTTTCCCTGACTAATTTCACTCAACATAATACCCTCCAGTTCCATCCACATAGTTGCAAATGGCAAGATTTCATTCTTTTTGATTGCCGAGTAATACTCCATTGTATATATACACCACATCTTCTTTATCCATTCATCCATCGGTGGACATTTGGGCTCTTTCCATACTTCGGCTATTGTTGATAGTGCTGCTATAAACATGGGGGTGCATGTGTCCCTTCAAAACAGCACACTTGTATCCCGTGGATAAATGCCTAGTAGTGCACTTGCTGGGTTGTAGGGTAGTTCTATTTTTAGTTTTTTTGAGGAACCTCCATACTGTTCTCCAGAGTGGCTGCACCAGCTTGCATCCCCACCAACAATGCAAAAGAGATCCTCTTTCTCTGCATCCTCGCCAACATCTGTTGTTGCCTGAGTTGTTAATGTTAGCCATTCTGACAGGTGTAAGGTGGTATCTCATTGTGGTTTTGATTTGTATTTCCCTGATGATGAGTGATGTGGAGCATTTTTTCATGTGTTGCTTGGCCATCTGGATGTCTTCTTTGGAGAAGTGGCTATTCATGTCTTTTGCCCCTTTTTTTCACTGGATTATTTGTTTTTTGGGTGTTGAGTTTGATACGTTTTTTTATCTGTTGGTTGCGTTTTAGTCTTGCTGATTGTTTCCTTTGCTGTGAAGAAGCTTTTTATTTTGATGAGGTCCCAGTAGTTCATTTTTGCTTTTGTTTCCCTTGCCTCCAGAGATATGTTGAGTAAGAAGTTGTACGGCCAAGATCAGAGAGGTTTTTGCCTGCTTTCTCCTCGAGGATTTTGATGGTTTCCTGTCTTACATTTACGTCTTTTGTCCATTTTGAGTTTATTTTTGTGTGTGGTGTAAGAAAGTGGTCTAGGTTCATTCTTCTGCATGTCGCTGTCCAGTTTTCCCAGCACCACTTCCTGAAGTGACTGTCTTTCTTCCATTGGATATTTTTCCTGCTTTGTCAGAGATTAGTTGGCCATATGTTTGTGGGTCCATTTCTGGGTTCCCTGTTCTGTTCCATTGATCGGAGTGTCTGTTCTTGTGCCAGTACCATACTGTCTTGATGATTACAGCTTTGTGATACAGCTTGAAGTCTGGGATTGTGATGCCTCCAGCTTCGGTTTTCTTTTTCAAGATTGCTTTGGCTATTCGGGATCTCTTCTGGTTCCATACAAATTTTAGGATTATTTGTTCTAGCTCTGTGAAGAATGCTGGTGTTACTCTGATAGGGATTGCATTGAATATATAGGTTGCTTTGGTCAGTATCGACATTTTAACAATATTTGTTCTTCCTATCCAAGAGCATGGAATCTTTTTCCTTTTTTGTGTGTGTGTTTTCTTCAATTTCTTTCATAAGCTTTCTATAGTTTTCAGTGTATTGATTTTTCACCTCTTTGGTTAGATTTATTCCCAGGTATTTTATGGGTTTGGTGCAACTGTAAATGGGATCGATTCCTTGATTTCTCTTTCTGTTGCTTCATTGTTGGTGTCTTGGAATGCAACTGATTTCTGTGCATTGATTTTATATCCTGCAACTTTGCTGAATTCATGAATCTATTCTAGCAGCTTTTTGGTGGAATTTTTTGGTTTTCCATATAGAATATCATGTCATCTGCGAAGAGTGAAAGTTTGACCTCCTCCTGGCTGATTTGGATGCCTTTTATTTCTTTGTGTTGTCTGATTGCAGAGGCTAAGACTTCCAATACTATGTTGAATAACAGTGGTAAAAGTGGACATCTCTGTCTTCCTCCTGACCTTAGGGGGAAAGCTGTCAGTTTTCCCCCTTGAGGATGATATTAGTGTTGGGTCATTCATATATGGCTTTTATGATCTCAAGGTATGCTCCTTCTATCCCTCCTTTCTTGAGGGTTTTTATCAAGAAGTTATGCTGCATTTTGTCAAATGCTTTCTCTGCATCTATTGAGAGGATCATATGGTTCTTGCCCTTCTTTTATTGATGTGATGAATCACGTTAATTGTTTTGTGGATATTGAACCAGCCCTGCATCCCAGGTATAAATCCCAGTTGATCATGGTGAATAATTTTTTTAATGTTTTGTTGGAGCCTGTTGGCTAATATCTTGTTGAATATTTACATCCATGTTCATCAGGGAAATTGGTCTATAGTTCTCCTTTTTAGTGGGGTCTCTGTCTGGTTTTGGAATCAAGGTAATGCTGGATTCATAGAAAGAGGTTGGGAGTTTTCCTTCCATTTCTATTTTTTGGAACAGCTTCAAGAGAATAGGTGTTAGCTCTTTCTTAAATGTTTTGTAGATTTCCCCTGGAAAGCCATCTGGCCCTGGATTCTTGTTTTTTTGGGAGATATTTGATTACTAATTCGATTTCCTTACGGGTTATCGGTCTGTTAAAATTTTCTATTTCTTCCTGTTCCAGTTTTGGTAGTGTATATGTTTCTAAGAATTTTTCCATTTCTTCTAGATTGCCCATTTTATTAGCATATAATTGCTCATAAAACATTTTCAGTTTCTAATTGTTTGTTGCTCATATATATAAGTACAACTTATTTTTGTATATTAACATTATACTCTATAACCTGATTAAACTCACTCAGTTCTAGTATTTTTTTTCTAGATTCCAGAGGGTTTTCTACATAGGTGATCATATTGTCAGCAAATAGTTTTATTTATTCCATTCCATTCTGGATGCCTTTTATTTCTTTATCTTGTCTGATTGAACTATCCAGAACTTCTAGTAAAATGTTCAGTAGAAGTGGTGAAAATGGGACATCTTTGTCTTGCTACTGATTTTAGAGAGAAAATAATTAATCTTTCACAGTTAAGTATGACAGTTGTAGGTTTTCTATAAATATTCTTTATCAAGGATAGGAAGTTGTCTTCTATTCATAATTTGTTGTGAGATTTTATTATGGATACTGGATTTTGTTAAATGCTTGTTCTGTATTGAAATCATTTTTTAGTTTATTAATATGGCAGATTTTTATTTTTCAAATGTTAAACCATGAATTCCTAAGATAAACCCCACTTCATCACTCTATATTATCATTTTTATATATTGTTAGATTTTTTTTTACTAAAATTTTATTTAGAATTCTTGGATCTGTGTTCATGAAGAATAGTTTGTGTGTGTGTATGCATTTTTTTTTTATAGCTTTCTCTCCTTTTTTATAATGTTTTTGCTGGCTTTGTTATCAGGGTAATGAAGGCCTCATAGAATGAATTGAGAAGTAGTCCCCCACTTCAGTTTTCTGAAAGAGTTTTGGTGGAATTGGTATTATTTCTTCCTTATATGTTTTGTAGAATTAATAAGTAAAGCCATCCAGTCATAGAGTTCTCCTGGGAAGGTGGTTCATTAAAAATTTAGTTTCTTTGACAGATATGGGCTATTTGGGTTATTCAGTTTTTCTTTTTAATTTTTTTTAACGTTTATTTATTTTTGAGACAGAGAAAGACAGAGCATGAATGGGGGAGGGTCAGAGAGAGAGGGAGACACAGAATCTGAAATAGGCTCCAGGCTCTGAGCGGTCAGCACAGAGCCCAATGCGGGGCTCGAACTCACGGACCGCCGCGAGATCATGACCTGAGCCGAAGTCGGACGCTCAACCGACTGAACCACCCAGGCGCCCCATATTCAGTTTTTCTTGAGTAAGGTTTGGCAGTTGGTATTTTTTAAGGAGTTTGTCCATTTCATATAAATTGTTAAAATTATTGGTATGAAGTTAATATCTTTATTTTTCCCTTTTTAATATCTATAAAAACAATGTTCTCATTTCTCTCGTTCTTGTTTTGGGTAATTTCCCCCCCCTCACATTTGTTCCTGATAGCCCAGGGTGGAAGATTATAAATCTTATCAAACTGCTCCAAGAATTAGCTCTTGGTTTTATTGATATGTTCTATTGTTTTTATATTTTCTGGTTCACTAATTTTAATTCTAATCTTTATTATTTCCTTTCTTTTGCTTACTTTGGTCTTAATTTTCCTTTCTTCTTATTGTTCCTTAAGGTGGAAGCTAAGGTCATTGATTTGAGATCCGTATTCTTTTATAATATAGGTGCTTAGTGTTATAAGTTTCCCAGCATCCCATAAAATTTGATAGATTATGTTTTTGTTTTAATTTAAAATTCAGTTAAAAACAAGTTTTATTTTCTCTTTTGATATTTTCTTTGACTCATGAGTTATTTAGAAATGTATTTTTTTCAAATAAATTTGGGTAATTCTAGATAGCTCTCTATTGTTGACTTCTAATTTAATTCAGTTGTGACCAGAAAATTTGCTTGTATTATTTGATTTTTTCAATTCAATTTTTTTTACTGAGATATAATTGTCACATAACATTATATTATTTCCAGATAAACAACATAATGATTTGATATTTATAGATTGTGGAATGATCATCACAAAGAGCCCAAATTAACTTTCATTGCTATACGATTATAATCTTTTTCTTTGTGATGAGAACTTTTGTGTATGTGTATGTGTGTTGAGAACTTTTAAGATTTACTTTCTTAGTGACTTTAAAATTTTCAATAGAAAATAGGCCACTCAGGTGCCTCAGTCCATTGAGATCTGACTTCAGCTCAGGTCATGATCTCATGGTTGGTGAGTTCTAGCCCTGCATCAGGCTCGCTGGTGTCAGCACAGACCTCACTTCGGATCCTCTGTCCCCCTCATTCGCTGCCCCTCCTCTACTTATGCACTACCAAAAATAAACATTTAAAAAATACATGCAATAGAGTATTATTAACTATACTAAAAAATCTGATTAAAAAGTGAGCTGAGGATCCAAATAGACGTTTTTCCAAAGAAGACATACAGGAGAGCAATAGGTATGTGAAAAAGATGCTCAGCATCACTACTCATCAGAGAAATGCACATCAAGACCATAATGAGATACCACTTTAAACACGTGTTACAGTAACTCATCAAAAAGATAAGAGATAAAAGGTATTGCAGAGGATGTAGAGAGATGGGGGGACCCTTGTGCACTGTTGATGGGAATGTAAATTGGTACAGCAACTCTGGCAAAAAAAAGTATGGAGGTTCCTTAAAAATTTAAAAATAGAACTACCCTACAACCCAGTAATTCCACTTCTGGGTATTTATATGAAGAAAATGAAAACACTAACTTAAAAATATATATGCACTCCATGTTTATTGCAGCATTATTTATAATAGCCACAATATGGAAACGACCTTAGTTTTATTAATGGATGAATAGATAAAGCAAATGTGGTATATATGTAGAAAAATGCAATATTATTTAGCCATAAAAAAGAGAATGAAATTTTGCCATTTGTGACAACGTGGGTGGATCTTGAGGGTATTATTCTAAGTGAAATAAGTCAGACAGAGAAAGACAAATACCATATGATTTTGTTTGTAGGTGGAATCTAAAAACAAAACAAAAAGCTCATATATACAGAGAACAGATTGGTGTTGTTTTTAAAGACAGTTTTTTCTAGAGCAGTTTTATGTTTACTGCAAACTGAGAGAGAGATAGAGGAATTTCCATATACTCACTGCCCCCACACTTGCATAGCCTCTCCTATTATCAACATTCCCCAGAACGGTACTTTTCCACCAAGGTTAAATCTACATTGATACATCATAATCATCCAAAGTCCCTAGTGTACCTTAGGGTTCTCTCTTTGTTTTGTACATTTTCTGAATTTGGGCAAATATATAATTGTTAGGGTCAGGCGTAAGGCAGGGTAAAGATAAGAGTCAGAGGCTAAAAAATTTTAGCAGTCAAAGGCTTTATTGGGAACTAAGGTCTCGGATGAGGTTCCATGACTCAGGGAGAGAGAGAGAGACAGAGGAGTCAGGGAAGTCGAGCCCAGGTGTGGTGGGGTGGGGTTTTTAAGCTGCAGCGGTTCCGGGTTTAGGTCTGGGCAGGCCTTTTTCACGTCAGGTCGTGCTGTCACTCAGTGATTGGTTGACCTCCAATTCGTTCTGGCACACTACTAGGGGCTTTTCGTTGGGTTACGCTGGCAAGATGGCCATCCCCTCTACTGTGGTTCCAAGGACATCCTAACATTCCAATCTCTTATTGGTGATAATGGGCGACGGATCTGATCTGGCTGCTTCCTGTGGGTGTAAGGGCGACGTTATGGTATGTGGGGTCTGAGGTTGGAATGCGGGAATATGGCCAGACCACCATCTGGTGAAATGCAACCTGGGAAACTTCATGAATTTGTTTTCATACAAAATGGAGAAAACAAGGTAAGAGCATAAGTATTATACAGATAGCAACTAGTGGGGTGACTATGGGGAGGAGCCAAGTTAGGAGGGGGTTAGGGGGTCTGAGGATCCTGGGCAGGCGGATAGAGTTTTTTGGATTTCCTTTAGGTGTTCTATATTGGTTTCGACTAAGCCTGATTCATTGAGGTAGTAGCAACATTCCTCTCTCAGGAATAGACATGTTCCCCCTTTTTCTGCTGTCAAGAGATCTAGGGCCGATCGGTTTTGTAGAGTGACCTGTGCTAGGGAGTTGACCTGCCTTTCTAAGGCAGATAGGGAGGTTGCTGAGGCTTCTATTGTGATTGGGAGCCTGTCTGACAGATCCTTGGAAGAGCTAATGGAGTGTATTAGGGAGCTGGTCCCCACCCCAGCAGCCAATAGGGAGGTGGCTGGGGATAGTCCGACCATTAGTGGGAGGAAAATGGCTCGTTTTTGGAGATGGAGTTCGAGGAGTTGATGGAGTTCTTCCTGTCCGTATAGGGTGAGTTGGGGGATGATGGTGACTGGGAGGCAGATAGAGGCGTTTTGGTACTTGTTTATAAGCTGTGCCATTACACCAATAGAATCCCCCTGGGGGGGGAGGGATTGTGGCTAGGCATAGGCAAGGGGGAGGGGCAAGTTGGGGAGGCATGAGAAGAGTAGCATGTCAGGTGAGATGTGTTGTATTGAGGGGTCTCAGTGAGGATGGGAACCTGTAGGAAGATTTGACTTCTGGGGTGATTGATGGAGTTAGTGGCATTGGGAAAGGGGGTGGGTAATGGGACAGCTATTACTGGATCCCACTGGAGGGATGTGCAAAGAAAGCAGTGTGACAGGTTAGTTAAGCCTGATTGATTAAGCAGGATCGCTCCTTGTCTGATTAGTGTAAGCCATGAGAAGGGATGTTGTGTGGGGGTGTCTGTAGTTGGGTGTTGAGCTGGTTTTCTTGGTCTGTGATTGTTTGGGTAAAATCGTTAAGGTTGGAGAGGGAAGGAGCCATTGAGGGTTCCTAGGATCGATAGATGGTTAAAGAGGAGACGGGGTTAGAGTGATGGCCGTTCTGATACAGTTTGCCCCTTGTTCCAGTTTGCCAGCAGATATCCCATGGATCGGGGATAGTAAGGGTAAAGTTGCCATTTCTCAAGCAGAAGCGGCCCATCTTTGTCCCTGTGAAACAGTATTGGTTGAGCCAGTGTATGTTACGATAGTAATAGGGGCATCCCCCATATTGTGGGGGGGAGGTTTGGGAGCATTTGTTGTCGGTTTGGTCATATAAAAAGCAAATGGCGGGAGTAATCTGTGCAGAGGCTCAGAGTGTGTTGAAGGAGGGAAATTTAAAGGTAACTTGATTTTGGCACCCAACAAGGGGGTAAGGGGTAGAGGATATGATAGAGGTGTGTCCATTAAAAGTTTCGGATAGATAAAAAATCCACCTATAGGAGGGCTGTGAGGGTATAAGGGGGAAGATGTTAACGAGGAGTAACAGGGGGAGTATCATCATGATATATAAGTATGGTTAGCAAAAAGGTAAAGAAGGAGATTTCGGCAGGGGAGAAATCGGAGAGAGTTCCCTGAAGCCAACAGTCGGAGACCCAGGAGAGGAATGAGGGGAAGGTGGTAGGGTCGGATGGGTGGGAGAGTTGTAGCTCATGTAGTATCGTGATTGTGAAGGTGGAGAACCGAGGGGAAGGGTCAGTCATGAAGGGGTTTGTCCAGTTAGTTTGAGGGTGAGGGGGCCGGTTGGTTGGGAGGTCCACGACTCTTCTGGTATGGGGAGTAAAGGGGGGGGCCCGCTTGAGGTTGGAGGTGTGAACCCACGGGGTGTGGCCCAATAATTTAGCAGCCGTGGGGGTTGTGAGTATGACCATGTAGGGACCCTTCCATCGGGGGGCAAGGGTTGGTTTTTGTCTTACTCGAAGGAGTACCGAGTCTCCTGGGTTTACAGATACTGGGGGAGAGGAGAGATCGGTGGGAGCTGGTAGAATGAGGTCAGCGTGCTGTCAGATCAGGTGGCAGAGCAGGCTAAGGTAAGGAAGATAGGCAGCCAAAGAAGGAGGATCTTTTGATATGGGTTGGGGTAGCAGGAAGGGTCGCCCGTACAGGAGTTCAAATGGGCTGAGGCCTGTGGGTCGTCGGGGAGCGGCTCGGAGTCGGGTGAGTGCTATAGGTAGGAGTTGAGGCCAAGAAAGCCGAGCCTCTATGGAGAGTTTAGTGAGATGGTCTTTTATGAGGCCATTGGCCCTTTCAACCTTACCCGAAGATTGGGGGTGGTATGGTATGTGGTTTCCAAGTAATGCCTAAAGCTTTGGAGACCTGTTGGGTGGCTGCTGAGATGAAAGCAGGCCCATTGTCAGAGTGTATCCTTCTTGGTAGACCAAAGCGAGGGATGATGTCCTTGAGTAGGATCTCAGCCACTGTGGAGGCCCCTTCAGATGAGGTAGGGAAGGCTTCTATCCACCCTGTAAAGGTGTCACTTATAGTAAGGAGATACCGTAATTTTTTGTGTTTTGGCGTGTGAGTAAAATCTATTTGCCAGTCTTCGCTCGGGAGATGGCCCCACATCTGATAAGTGGGGCCTGGGCTCCTAATTTCCCCTTGGGGGCTGACTGCAGTGCATGTGGTGGATTGTTGGTGTGTTTTGGTGATCAGTTGTTGTAGGTGGGAATGGTACATAATGGGCTCAAGGAAGTAGAAGGTGGCCTCCAGCCCACTGTGTAGAGTTTTGTGGATTTTTGTTAGTAGGGAAGGGGCTAGGTTATTTGGGAGGGCCAGTCGGGGGCCTAACATGATCCAGCCTGCATTGGTATGGGCATCGGGATGGGTCATGTATTGTTTTTGTTCATCTGGGGTGTAGTCGGGAGTTGTATCATCGGTGAGGATGCCCATAGGAACTGGGTTGAGAGAGAGCTGTTTTTCTGGTGGTGTTGTCAGCCTTGTGATTTCCTATAGCTATCTCTGTGGTTAGGGGTTGGTGGCCTTTGCAATGGACAATGGCCACCTCTTGTGGGAGTTTGAGGGCCTCAAGGAGTTTTGTGATGAGTGGCCCATTGATGATGGGGGTACCCTTCGTTGTGAGGAATCCTCTTTCTTCCCATAAGTGGGAGTGTGTATGTGCAATAAGGAAAGCCTATTTTGAGTCTGTGTATATTGTGACTCTCTTATTTTTGGACAATTGGAGAGCCCTAGCAAGAGCTGTGAGTTCAGCCTTTTGGGATGTGTTTCCCGTGGGTAGTGTCTGGGCCTCTAGGGTTTGGTTTAATGTAACCACAGCGTACGCTGCTCGTCGGTGGCCTTGGGAGTCAACTAGTGAACTACCATCTACAAATAGGGTGAGATCAGGGGAAGTGAGAGGAAGGTCTTTTAAGTTAGATGGAGGTTTGGAGAGAATGTCTATGAGTTCAGTGCAGGAGCGGAAGGGTGGCTGTGAAGTGTCTTTGGGGTCAATTTGTGGGAGTAGGGTGGCTGGATTGAGTCTGGGGGAGAGTTGGAGAGATATTTCAGGATTTTCAATAAAGAGCAGGTGGAACAATTATGTGCGTGATGGGGAGAGCAGCGCCAAGGCCTTATGTGTAAGGAGATCAGATGGATGGTGCAATGAGAGTACCGTTAGGGGGCAGTGTAGGGTAAGTTTGAGTGCCTCTTTGGTTAGGGTGGCAGGTGATGCAAGTGCTCTGAGGCAGGGTTGCCACCCCTTGATAGTAGGGCCCAGTTGTTTAGAGAGGTAGGCGACAGCTTGTAACTTGGGGCCACATGGTTGGGCTAGGAGTCCTGTTGCAATTCCAGCCCTTTCATCTGTGTATAAGAGGAAAGGCTTTGAAACATTGGGGAGGGAAGGGACCGGTTGAGTGACTAGAGATGTGACCAGCCATTGGAAGGCCCTTGCTACCAATCCCGGGCTGGAGAGTGGGCCTTGAGGGGTTTCTTTAGCTGCTTTGTATAGGGGGGCTGTGTGTACAGCAAAGTTAGGGATCCAGTGCCTGAAGAAGCCCACTAAACCCAGGAAGGAGAGGATTTCGTCTGCATTAGTAGGTGGGGACAGGGTCTGGAGGGCTTGGAGATGGTCTTGGGTTAGGGCCTTGGTGGTAGGTGTGAGTGAGACTCCCAGGAATGTGACTGTGCTGGTACAGATTTGGGCTTTGTGTGGGGAGACTCGATACCCCAGGTTAGCCAGGAAGTTTAGGATATGGATTGTATCTTGTTTGGTGTGGTTGAAAGAGGTACCACATAGTAGAAGGTCATCTACGTATTGTAGTAGAGTACAGTGACTAGAGAGTGGGGCTTTGAGGAGATCCCTGGCCAAGGCTTGCCCAAAGAGATGGGGACTATCACGGAACCCCTGGGGAAGTACCGTCCATGTGAGTTGGCAGGCCAAAGAGGTGACTGGATCTTGCCATGTGAAGGCAAAGAGGAATTGGGATTCAGGATGTAGGGGAATAGTGAAAAAGGCATCTTTGAGATCAAGCACTGTAAAATGGGTTGTGGATGGGGGAATTTGGGAGAGGAGGGTGTATGGGTTGGGCACTACTGGGTGGATAGGGATTACCGCTTCATTGATTATTCGGAGGTCTTGTACTAGTCTATATGAGCCATTAGGCTTTTTTACAGGCAAGATCGGGATGTTGCAGGGGGAGTGACATGGGATTAGGAGGCCTTCCTTGAGTAGGCGATCGATGATGGGCTTTAGGCCTAGTCAGTGGGTGTGGGAAATTGGGTATTGGGGTCTAGACAGGAATTGCGATGGATTTTTGAGTCTAATGAGGACAGGTTGGTGGTGGGTGGCGATCGTCAGGGTGGACATATCCCATATGATTGGGTTTACTGGGAGGTCTGGGTGTGGGTTAAGGTTGTGGTCTGTGTTGTCTGTGATAACAGTCAGTAGGAGATGAGTGGGGGAGGGAGAGGGGCAGATAGCTGGTAGGTGTATAGAGGCTCCTAATTTATTGAGGATGTCTCAGCCCAACAGGGGGACGGGGCAGGTGGGGATGACTAGAAAGGAGTGGGAGAAGTGGAAGCCATCCAGGCAGCAGGTGAGTACCGGTGTGCACGGGGGAATGGAGGAGGTGCTGCTTATACCCATGACTGAAACAGAGGATGGTGTGATGGGGCCGGAATAGCTCAGCAGGATGGAATAGGTAGCCCCCGTGTCCAACAGAAAGGAGATGGACTTACCCGCTACCTGGAGTTTTACCCTGGGCTTGGTGTGGGTCACCGGAGTTACTGAGTCTGGGCCTCGTCAGTCATCATCCTCCATCTCCAGCAGTTGGAAGGCAGAGTCCAATCAGGGTGAAGCCTCACCACGTGGGGGTGTTGTGAGTCTGTCATCTCCTGGGTTAGGACAATCGGATTCCCAGTGGCCCATTTGCTGGCACAATGGGCATGGACTGGTAGGCTTTTTGGGATGGGGACACTGACAAGACCGGATGGCCTTCTTGGCCACATTTAAAGCAAGGCCCCAGAGGGGGCCGTGGTCCAGAGGGCTTTATTGTGGCTGGCCTCAGGGCAGCTACCAAGGCTTGGGTCTGTAATTGTACCTTTTGTTGGAGACGGGCCTGTCGCCGTTGTTCTTGAGCTTCCTCTCGGCCTTAAAAAACTTTAAAAGCCATCTTTACCAGGTCGGCCATAGGGGTTTGAGGACCATCTTCGGCCTTTTTTAGTTTTTTTGAATTATCAGGGGCTGATTGGGAAACAAAATAGGTGGCCAATACTGTGGCCCCGGCGGGGGTGGTAGGGTCTAGTCTGGTATACTGGGTAAGTGCCTCTGTGAGCCGGCTAAGGAAGGCTGCGGGGTTTTCATTGTGGTCCTGTATTATTTCTTGAAGTTTGTTAAAATTTACTGATTTGTTTGAGGTTGCCCTCATGCCTGCTAGTAGGCACTGGATCATCTGGTCCCGGTGCCGGTGACCATTGCCTGCATGTTGGTAATTCCAATTGGGGTTGGCCGCCGGGACAGCATCGGCCCCTACAGGCATAGTGGAGTCGGTCATGTGGGTTTGGTCTGCATGTTCTCTGGCTGTGGCCTGGATACGCTCCCTCTCCTCAGGGGTGAGGGTAGAGGTGAGGATTACATGGATGTCATGCCATGTGAGACTGTAGGCTTGGGCAAGGTATTGGAATTCCTTAATGTATTGGATGGGGTCAGCCGAGAATGACCCTAGCTGCTTTTCAATGGTGGATAAGTCTTGGAGGGAGAAGGGGACGTGAACGTGAACCAGACCTTTAGGTCCTGCCACCTCACAGAGAGGTAAGATGGCCACTGGGGTCTGTTCGCTGGGAGGGGCCTGAGCAGGAGTTTGGGATGATATGGGAGGCGAGGGCGGGATGGCTGGGGGTTGGGAGTATGGAGGGGGGCGAGGGCCAGGTGGGCGGCGTGGCTAGATCCTCTAATGGGTCGGAGATCGGGGAAGTTGGTGAGGTGGGGTCATTGGGGGGTTGTGGGTGGGCAAGGAGCATGCGTGCAGAGGGGCAGGAGGAACATAGGTTGGGGCAAGACCTGAGGTCCCAAAAGGCCATGACGTAGGGTATTTCTCCCCATTTTCCCCACCGATGGCAAATATTATCCAGATCAGTTAAGATTTGGTATTGTAAAGACCCCTCGGGTGGCCATTGAGAATCATTATCTAATTTGTACTGAGGCCAGACTACAGTGCAAATGCGGATGAGTTGGTTAGGACAAAGTTCTCCTTGTAAGCCCAGGAGCGGGAAGTTTTTTAACAGACATTGGAGGGGGGTAAGAGATCGAGGCAGTTTAGACTCGTTACTCCCCATTGGCGTGGCAGGGCGAGGTGCCCCTCACACTGCAGTAAGGGGCCTATTGGCGTGCGGGCCTTGTGGCTGCGGAGGAAAGGAGACTGACTTGCGAGACATGTCTCGTGGGTGTCAGCCATAGTTTGAGGAGGGAAGGAGGGGTCTGTCCTACTTACCGGCTCCTGTAGGTGCTTGGGAGTAGGGTGGTTGGCGTCTGGCTTGGCGAGGAGGGAGCTCAGACAAGGGAGGCGAGCTACTACCTCCCCCGGGTTTCGGCACCAAATGTTAGGGTCAGGCGTAAGGCAGGGTAAAGATAAGAGTCAGAGGCTAAAAAAATTTTAGCAGTCAAAGGCTTTATTGGGAACTAAGGTCTGGGGCGATGTTCCGTAACTCAGGGAGAGAGAGAGAGGAGTCAGGGAAGTCGCACCCAGGTATGGTGGGGTGGGGTTTTAAGCTGCAGCGGTTCCGGGTTTAGGTCCGGGTGGGCCTTTTTCGCGTCAGGTCGTGCTGTTGCTCGGTGATTGGTTAACCTCCAATTCGTTCTAGCACACTACTAGAGGCTTTTCGTTGGGTTGTGCTGGCAAGATGGCCGTCCCCTCCACTGTGGTTCCAAGGACATCCTAACAATAATGACATATGTTTGATATATTTTAGTTAAAAACACGTTTTATTTTCCCTTTTGCTATCTTTTTGTTAATGTTTAAAATATTTATTTATTTATTAGAAAGAGAGAGAGGAGAGAGAGAGAGAACAAGCAGAGGAGGGGCAGAGAGAGAGGGAGACACAGAATCTAAAGCAGGCTCCAGGCTTTGGGCTGTCAGCTCAAAGCCCAAGCAGGATGCAAACCCAGGAACCATGAGATAATGACCCGAGCTGAAGTTGGACACTTAACCAACTGAATCATTTAGGTGCCCCTTTTGATGTCTTCTTTGACCCATGAGTTATTTAAAGGGTGTTACTTTGTTTCCAAATATTTGGGCAATTTTTAGATAGCTCCTTAGTTGACTTCTAATTCCATTCCATGTGGCCAGATAACATGCTTTCTGTAACTTGATCGTTATATCCTATTGATGAGCTGATCTCTTTATCCATTAGTATTCTTTTTTAAATCCCTGTTAATATTCTCTGCCCTGAAGTCAACATTATTTGAAATTAATAGTCACAACCACGTTTTTAGTGTAGTATTTGCATAGTGTCTCTTTTTCTATCCTTTTGTTTTGACCTATTTATGTCTTCATTATTTATAGTTGATTTCTTATAGGCAAGAAATAGTTGTGTCTTGTGGTTTTACCTAATCTCATCATCTCTGCCTCTCAGAGCATTC
Organism: Neofelis nebulosa; assembly: GCF_028018385.1. Classification (NCBI taxonomy): domain Eukaryota; kingdom Metazoa; phylum Chordata; class Mammalia; order Carnivora; family Felidae; genus Neofelis; species Neofelis nebulosa. The sequence continues at coordinate 54,778,647 of NC_080789.1, forward strand.
AGACTATTTTATTTAATGTAGATTATTTGTATGTTTAAGTTTAAATCACTGATCTTGTTCTTTGTTTTCTTCTATCTGCTCTTCATTCCTTTTTTTCCTCACTTCCCTTGGATTAAGTTTTACAATTCTAGCATATCTTATTTGGCTTGTTAATTGTAACTTTCTTATAGTTCTTATTTTGCTTTAGAGTATACAGTACACATCTTTAAGGTAACAGTCTATCTGACAGTAATATTATGCTGCTTCATGTACAGTTTAAAATCTTATAGTAATGTACTTCTATTTCTCCCTCTTTGGTCTCTGTGCTATTGTTGTTATATATTTTACTCCTTCATTTGTTGTATACACCTCAAACCACACTATTATTATTTTTGCTTTAGAAGTCAACTATCTTTTTAAGAGAATTGAATTATCAGAAAAACTTACATATTTTCCACATAATACCACATCCAGGATTCTTATTCCTTGGTATAGATCCATTTTTCCACTGGGTATCATTTTCCTTATGTCTAAAGGACTTCCTTTAACATTTCTTGTGGTGTAGGTCTGCTGGTGATGAATTATTCTAATAGTTTTATGTCAAATGATGTGTGTATTCTGCCTTCAGTTTTAAAAGATATTTTTGTTGGGTATAGAATTATGGTGTACAGTTTTTGTCTTTCAGCTGTGAAAAGATGTTGTGCCACTACTTCTCATTTGCATTATTTCTAGTGTGAAATCTGCTAATATCCTCATCTTTGTTCCTTTGTACCTAATGAGACTTTTTCCTCTGGCAACGTTTTTCATTTTGTAAGAATACACACACACACACACACACACACACACACACACACACACACACACGTAATATTCCTTAATGCAGTTTTTTCATATTTATTGTGCTTGGTGTTTGGTGAACTTTTTGGATCTGTGAGTTTATATATACTTTTATCAACTTTGGGGGATTTTTATCCATTAGTTCTTATAAATGTTGTAATATTTTTTTCTATCTCCCAACCTCTCTCTCCTTTCTTTCAGAAACTGCAATTAAATATACTTTATACCCACATACTTTACACCTACAACTCCCAGTCCTGTGTGGTCTCTGGTGACTGTTTCTTTGAATCCTTTTGAGTATTTCCCTTGCTTCAGAGAATTTTCTCAGAAGCATGTGGTATCAGTACTCTGCTGAATATTCAAGTTCTCTCTCTGCATAGCTGATCTCTCTGGTAAACTGCTCTGTGAACTCTAGCTACTTTTTCTCACAACTGTGTCTCCTTAACTCTGGGCATCATGGCATCAGCTAGGCCCCATCTGGGCTTCTCCTCCCTAGTTTTGTTTTGTTATGTTTTTTAGTTTAATAATTCATCCTATATGTGATTCTCATAGGGATCAAACTATCCTTAGAATAGGAATTTGTTTCCTTTGAAGAAAGCATGAAACTAATTCTTTGGTCACCTACAAATTTTAAAGTAACTTTAATTATGACACAATTGGTATAGGGCTTATAACAAATATCTGGCCATTTAATAAATGAATCATTTTAAATTATATAAAAGTAAGATTTGGCATCTGAAGACCGGAGCTTCAGTCCTGGCTCTATCATTTATAAATGATATGACCTTGAACAAGTTGCTAAACCTCTCTGATCCTCAGTTTCCAAAAGTCTAAGGTGACAGCTTTCCCTGCCGATATGTAGTTATGAAGTTTCTATGAGATAAGTTATATGAGAAATAAGATAAGAAATGTATTTTGCACTTTTGGACTCTTCCTAATGTTAATATTTGGGTTTTTAGAGTATCAGTTGAGGAAAAGGATCTCATATAGATCACAATATGCAAAAAAAAAAATTACAAATAAATTACATACGAGTAACTATTGCAGAAGCTTACAGATGAAAGTAAACCTTATGCATGCTTTTTATCTCAGTGCTACAACAACACATTTTGGCAATATGACATATATAGCTTCTAACTTGAAAAGTATCTTTAAGACTTCAATCCTCTTATAAACATATATTTTGGTAAAGCACTTTTTTCCTGTTTTGTGCTCAATTTTTAATTTTCTCACATGTCCAATATCTCTTCTTTTTTATTGATAATTATATCTTATTTCCAATATTTCTTATATAGGATTTTGAGAGGAGCCGTGTGTGTGTGTGTGTGTGTGGGGGGCATTGATTTTTTGCCTGTATCTGTGTCAATATGTTAGAGTCAATAAACAATATAATACAAACTTGCTCATACACTAAAAGTGCGGACATATTATAGTCCTAATTCTTACAAAGTTCAAGGCATAATTGATACTTCACGGACTGCAAAATGGCATGAGAGGTGCACTTTTATATTTACAGTTATTATTCCATTGCCAACAAGTAGAAGTAATCTTGGCTTTTGTAGCATAGAAAAACTACACTATAGTAAAATGTTCATTTCCTTTGATTCTTTCCTTAAGAGTCAGAAAATGAAATTAAACAAGGAAAGATAAAAGTAAATAATTAAAAATGAGGGAATTTAAGAAAGACTAAATACATAAAGCTTCCCTTGTACATAACATAAATTTGAAATACAATTTTTTGAAAAATGGAGGGAGATATTTTAAGACATATTGAAGTCCCCATTTAGTTTGATTAGAGTTAGTGATACATTCAAACCTAACTTTGTTCTTTTGACACCAAAAAATTCTTGAACACTGCATACTTATATCTGTAACATATTCTCTCCCCCTGTACTGGACTGTGAGAAATTCTCTCCATAAACTCTCTTCCCAAACTGTGGTTTGGAACCACTTCCAGTAGGATAACATTGTGCCAGTGAAACTCGAGGGTTCTTCTCACTTCTGATCTTTTTGCAGTTGTGGAGTGATGGTGGGGGTCCAGAGCTGATGACCAAGAAAGAATTCTTGAGACATTGGCATAAAAAGGTGATTTTATTAAAGCATGGGGGCAAGACCTGTAGGCAGAAAGAGTGACACTGGGGCTGTAAGGAGTGACTGATTGTGCACTATGGAGTTGGGGGAGGTAAAGGCAGAAGAGAGTTTTCCATAAGGACTTTCATATGCTAAAGAGGACTCCTGACATAAGGATGCTTAGCTGTTGTCAAGCTCTGTTGTTTTTCCCTCTAGCAAAGCATTAACATTAGGACAGTAGGGAGTTCCTAGAGAAATGTTATACTCTGCCTGTCCCAAGTATTTGTCAGTGGGCTGCAGGTTATAAAGAAATTTAGTTTTATCTACATTTTCTTCTTGTTCCCCACATCACAATGGAGGGTAGGGTGATGTTAGGGCTCCAGGAAACTGAGTCTATAGGTTTCTGGAGATAGCCTTTTGTTCTTGTAAATCATTAAAAGTTGCAAACTGATGGAGAGTGTGTCCTGCATGACTGTGATCTCTATCAGTTAACCATTTGTTTTTCCCTTTCCTTTGTTCTTAGGCACCAGGAGTGCCTGAGGAATATCACACATATCCCACCTTGGGGGATAGGGAGTGTGAGGGGGTGTTAGCTTTTGCTTTGCCCTCAGCTTGTCTTTGGCTCCTTCATCAATCTGAGACACTATGAGGACCAGAGAAGAGTCCTGCCTCACCCCTTTTTGAGGGGACTTCTTTTATAGCACTTAATATACTTGACAGTTCTTTGTTATGTTGATCACTCTTTTAGCAAGAAAAATTACTTCTCAGGCCTTCCCCAGTCACCTAAGCTTCATGACTTAAAGTGGGAGGCAGTCTCTGTTGTGCACTGAATGATTGTGTCCTCCCTCCCTCCCTCCCCCAGATTCATAGATTGAAGTTCCTTGCCCTCAAAGTGATGGTATTAGGAGAGAGAGGTAATTAGATCATGAGTGCAGGGCCCAGATGAATGGGATCAGTGCTCATATTGTAAGAGACTGGAGATAGATGACCTCTTTCTCTCAGCCTTGTGAGTACATAGTGAGACGGCAGCTGTCTACAAGCAGGGCAGTGAGCTCTCACCAGACACCAGATCTGTCTCCAGAACTGTGAGAAAACAAGTGTACGTTGTTTAAGCCACCCAGTCTATTATATTTTTGTCATAGGAGACCAAACTAAGACATCCTCCTGGACCTCTTACTCAGTATCCTCTTCCCTCTACACTTTTCATATTTTTCTCTATAGGCTGGGCTTATTTCCAAATTACCTAAAAGAATTAGATTATGACTTCTTCCCTTCTTTCCTATTTTACATCCCTTTTGCAGAAAAGGTCTCAGTCTCACAGGAGGAAGCATGACTATCCAAACAAACTTTGATGACAAAAGTATGTTGTTTTCATAAAGTAGCCATGCTGTTTTTATGCCTTTGGCTTCCATTTAGTTTTCCACTTATACATGATCTAAAGTGGATTGTCTTGAGTTATTTTAAGAAAAATACCAATATATTAATCTCCTCTGACTGAACTGTTAATACAAGCCTTGAAATGGAACATTAAGCGCTATAAATACTTAAAAGGCATACCTCTTACCTTCCTTAATGGCAATGAATTTTCTTTAGAAAATGTAATGTTGAATTTTGCAGTTTTTGGTGAGGTCTTGTTGATTTTTGTCTTGGGACTTAAGTCCCAATGAGTCATATTTAAAATAATTTACAATATTAACCATCTATTCCTTTACTAGTTTAAAGAGCAGAGCCTCTTGCCCACTTCCTTTCTGAAGTTGCTTTCTGTTCATGAAGTAATTAATATCATGTCTGGGACAGGAAGTGGAGAACACCTGGTTGGCTTCTTGTCTGGCATATGCTTAGTGTTCATTAATTTTAAGTCAATAGGTTTTTATTGAGCACGTACTTTGTGCCAAATGCAAGAAATGTCTGTCTCAGAGGAAGCCAGTTCTTACCATAGAATCTGATAACTGCCTCAGTGCATTGGGGGTACAAAAGAGAAGTTGTCACAAGCTCTTAATTTTATTACCAGAAATAAACTTGATTCTGTCATGTATAATTAGGCATGTGAAATCAAAGCTTATTCACAGGAATTTGTCTTAATCAAAATAGGGAGGCATTATTCAACAGTTCTCTGTAAAATGAATACTAATTTCTGTATTCCTTATAATATCCTTTTCTGGATTTGTTTTCACATTTCTGATTGATCTTTCCTGGGCTCCAAGCACTTCAGACTTCCTTGCCTGGGGCTGTCCATCAGGTAGTTAATGATCTGTAAGCAGTATTTTATATAAGTAGTTTTCAAACAACTTATTGACCCTTTGATGTGATAGTATGTTGAAAACTCAATATGTAAAGTAATTTAACATAAATTCTCCAAAAATAAATGTTTTCCTGAAGCTTTAAGATTAAATTCTAAAACTTCCAGGAAAAAAAAAATTGTATGTCAGCTGTGCTCTTCATTATGAGACAATGAAAGAACTCTTTGGAATGTTCTTAGGGGAAGTAGGTTTCAAGTCTTTGCTAAATATCTTAAATAGGAAATAAATATATTTGCTTCACCTGAGCTCATAAATACTGTGTCACATACAATGGCAACTTTACTTAAAACCTCTTCTAAAGAGTCTCTTGAATTACAGAGGAGTTTAAAACATGATTAAATAACGAAAGATGGAGAAATCTTTGCAAGGTTTTTTGTTTGTTTGTTTGTTTGTTTTTAGGCCTATAATTTAAGCTTATACCTTTGGGTGGAAACATTTACATGAAAATGTTGACGTTTTCAGTAGTCATTTACACTATTATGTCTAACACAAGATTCCCCTTTATCTCAAATTCCCCGTTTCCTAAGGGATATCCCAGTTCAGGAGGTATGAGAAAAAAAACATCTAGAAGAATTTTATGAGCTTTACTGGTTGGTGATGGCATGAAATCTCATAAATTTCTATTTTTTACCTCTTTTATTAGCAACTCTTCCTGCACAGAAGTAAAAATTGCTGGTCTTCCTGATTTTTAATTGTAATTATTATTATCTTAGCTCAATTATTTTGTCAATTGTAGGTTATTTCGTAAAATCTATTGAGTTTTTTGTATCAATATATAATTGTGTTACAATATTTTTCCCTAAAAGTTTTATTAACGACTTTATACATATATATATACATATGTGTGTGTGTGTGTGTGTGTGTATATATATATATATATATATATATATATATATATATATATATATAGTTTATTTCTAATGTTATTGCTGAGGGCTTTTTTTTTCAATATAGCAATAAATGGAATGGAGGGAGATTGGTAATTTTTGCCTTGTCCGAGGCTATGGTGGTGTGTGTGTGCGCACGTGCACACACGTGCATACACACGCTAATTTGACACATGCTATAGAAAGAAAAGTGAAGAAACAATGTCAGATTTCAAGTACAGTGATATTCTAAAATCGAAGCTACTTTACAAGAAGTCAGAAGTGTTTAATAAAACAAACCCTGAACATCTTCATTAATCAAACCAAGTGTGGCTGCCTGTGTGTGCAGCTGCATGGCAAAAATACCTCAGCCCCCAACTTCTTTTTATCCTAAACCAGTTGGAGGTTGATGAGGCAGACTCTAGGCGAAGCTGTAAATCCTGTGAAATTTCTTTGCCCTCATTTTTTCTGCCTTTTTTCCTCCTCTGCACCACCAGCCCCCTGTCTTTCTACTCTTCTCAGGCTTCCTGCTCCTTAATCCAAACAGGAAAGGCTCTCATAATGACCCATTTATACCTATTGATTGGCTGATTACACCACTACTGAAATGCCTTCACACTGAAGCATTACCTCAACCAGCCTTTTATCTCTGATTGTAGGAGAGGCCGATTCTTTGTTAGAAAAATTTTGTTTTCCTCTGCAAACTGGTGAGGAGATTGTTTTTGGAGAGTAAGGTAGGAGGAGGCCCTTTGGAGCCCCTGAAATCACAGTTGTTCTAGTCAAGCAAATTTAATTTAGAGTTTATGATGTTTTCAGCTGTCCGAGCAGATGCTCTACAGTAAGCCCTATGGAAGGAAAATTGTATTGGACACTTGTTTAAAAGTGGCAAGGAAGACTTTATTCAAGACTATGGCAAAAGGGTGGAAAGAATGAACTCAAAAAAAGGCAGGGGGATTTTTAAACAGTGGGGTGAATTGGTGGAAGAGTATTCAAGGACAATTTGGGGAGACTGGTCAATGTGATTATCTGGGGCCATCTGTGTCTGCTAATTGGTGAATATCAAAGTTAGCCTCCTAACCTGTCACAGAGACTGGGAGACAGAAGCTCTGTCTTCCTTGATGGTTGCATTTCAAAGGAATGTCTCCAGGGTCCTTGAGAAAGATATTCTTGGGTTATAAAATGGGCAAAAGCCTGGGGAAAGATTTACATTTCAAAGAGGCAGAGAAAGAATCTACAAGTGCATATTTTCTAAAGTAAGTTTTGTAAGAAAAGGGAGGTCAGAGATATACAGTCTGGGCAAAGCCTGTCTCAGGTTCAGTCAGGCTGAGGAGAACCATAAGATCATCTTGGCCATCCACTTTCCACACTCTTCCCCTTTCTAACGCCACCTACAAGCTCTCCAGCCTGCTGAAGAACATTATAAAATGTTTGGTTCTTACTGCATTGACTGTAGTTGACCTGATATCCCTGTATTATTAGTTTCTTGCATTTATGATACATGCTCTGCCCTCACAGAGGTATGTGTGTTAGCATTTATCCTACCTCAACCTTATGTGCCTTCTCTCCCAATTTTAATCTAATTTCTGCCATTTGTTCCACATGCTCTCTGGCTTGGAATCACATACATTATGTTCTGGGATACTTGACATTGTTTCCGTTTGCATTTAATGATTTTACATATCGTAACTTTCTGTATTTGATGTCCTCAAACACACCTCTGAACACAATGTTATTTATACCTCCGGATATAAGGTTTTGTCTAAAACCCACATAGTACTGGGCTGCATGCCTTCGTGAATAGAGATGTTACATATTGGGGGTTAATATCTGTAGTCACAAAACAAAGGAAAAGAAGATGTCATAGATGCAGAGCAAGAGGAAACCACCTGTGTTGTATCTGGGAGGCTTCAAGCCCAGCCAATATAATCTAGGCTTTTCAGAGAAAACATGTGGCTGAGTTTTCAGAGTGCAAAAATCCCTATGCCCATGTAGGAAAACCTGTTCCCTACCGATTGACTTTAGTCTCTTCTATGATGAGGGAATGTGGGGCAAGCTGAGGGCAAAGTACAGGCTAACGGCATTCCCCCTACCCCCCCAGGTGGAATATGTATGATATTCCTCAGATACTCCTGGCTACCCAAGAACAAAGGAAAGGGGTTTAAGTGCTTGCCTGGTGATGTGGGGAACCAAGGTAAATGAAAAATTAAATTCACTTCCTGCCTACAGCCCATTGACAAGTCCTTGAAGCTGGCAGAGTGACCTCCTTCTAGGAGCTCAGCTGCCTCACTGATGACACTTGGCTAGGGGCCAAAGACAATCTTAGCTTAACATTATCCCAGCCCCCAGGATCCTGTAAGTCTACTTTAATATATAAAACTTCCTTTGGAAACTTCCTTTATCTGAACTCCCCCAAGATATATGCTGGCAATCATAGTCCAAGTTTATGGCCTCTGATACAGATCTGAAGGGTCTCATGACTAAGGTTTTACTAAATGATAATAAATGGTGTTTTCCTAACAACAGCTACCCCCTCAAGGTCTTGGAAACCTTGCTTTCAAAATTCCCTAAAGACCTACTCTATCCCTAACCCCCTCCCAAACTGAGTGCATGTAATCAGTTACCCGTCATAACCCCAGTGCAGCTCTTTCTGCCCACGGGTCCTGTCCCAATGCTTTAATAAAATTACCTTTTTGCACCAAAGACATCTTCAAAAATTCTTTCTTGGCCGTCAGCTCAAAACCCCGCACCATCACCCCAAAACTTCATCACTAGGATTTTAGTCTCCCCTGCCCCCAACCCCAATGCGAGACTTCATAGGACATAATGACCCAGATCAGCACATTTTCAAAAGCCTGGGTATTTAGGCTAGAATAACACCATAGTTAGCAAGGGCAGGCTTTAGCAGAACAGTTCAGAGTGAGCGTTGGCAGTGATTATATGTTCCAGTTTGCATCTACACAGCTCCAGTTAACACCTATTATTCCAATATAATCATTAATAGCAAATCTATTTACTTTTCAAATGGCTCCTGACGTGGATCATAAATTATATGGTCACTGGAGCTTGTTCACTCCATGTACTGATCCCTTCTGAGGGTCCTCTACTAGCATGTGCTGAAGGTGCGTCTCCTTATTCAATCATGCTTTCAGGTGTGCAATTATTGGATTACATTTTCTCATTCTCTCTGTCTCTCACACATATACACATATTCACATGATGGACACCACTACTCCAAGGGAAAAAATGTGCTTTTTAGACTGACTACCTTTTAAGTGTAATTTGAGGGAAAAAAATGTCTTAAATGCAACATGACATAAAAAGATACCTGCTCACAGTGAACAAACAGCTTTACATTGCGATGTAAAGCACAATTCACTCTCCATTGGGACTCACTGCTTTGTGTTTTCAAAAGACAGAAATGTGGTGGTGACCATTTATTACAGAAAATTGGCCAAAGCTTTGAAAACATAACTCCCCCCCCCCACCTTTTTAACTAATTACATTTTAAAGCAAGTTACCCTCTCTTGTCAGACTCTGTAAGCAAAGGGGAACTAGTAAGATGATTTATTTTCCTTTCTTGGTCTGCAGCTAATTCTAAGAGGCAGATATGAAGTAGATGGTCAACAAAAGGGTTATTCTTCCAGTTTCAAGTGGACTTTGGCACTCACATTTCCCAAAAGCAGAAATTGAAGCTTAGAGCAATTACCTAGTTTGTTCAACACACAGCTAATGAACAAGAGGACTGGGGCTTAACTCCAGGTTAATCTAATTCCACAGCCTGTGTCCTGAACTGGCCCCCTATATTGCCTTTCCCTGTCATAGTTCAATGTTATCTTCTCCATGAGGGGAGGGACTTTGGCTTCCCTGTGTTTGGCAAATCACAGGTGTTTGTAAATATATGAATGACTAAAGTCACACATGAGAGGGAGAGGGAATAAGAACAAAAGACGGCATCTGAGGGAGGCACAGTGTTGGATGTGTATGTTCACAAGTCATCATGAGGATGCTCACTGAGAGTCCTGGGTGAGAACCAGTGCAGCACCGGCAGACGGATAGAATGAGGTAACAAGGTTTAAGAGCGGGGGTTTGGCAGTGGAACAGTTTGGCAGTTGAGTAGCTTCCTTGCCTCTCAGAGACAGTGCGGGGCAGCAGTCAAGGTGTGAGCTTCAAATTCAGTTAAGCCTAAGGTAGAGCCCTTTAAAATATCTCCAAAAATCCAGTATAGAAGTAACCATTTTACATTCAGGATCCCATTTCATCCTCACAACAGTTTTATGAGGTAGATACTGCTATTCCTATGTTATCACCGAGTCCCTTGAGACTTTGGAGTGAAGTAACTTGAGCAAAAATCATGCACAAGAGGTCACCTTTCCAACTTGGGTCTGAGTCTGACACTAGAGAATGAACTCTCAGGGGGCTTCATGAGAATACCATAACCACCAAGGCAGATGTTACCATGAACACCAGTGTCCCTCTCACTCCCCATGGATGACAATACCTCCTCCTTGTCCACAGGTGTTAAGCAAAATGTCATTTCTATCAGTGGCAATCATTTACAGAATACTTGCTGTGGCCAAATGCTGTTGCGCGCACTTTAGATACATTAAGTCCTCAGAACAGTGCTATGGGCCGACACTATGGTTGTGCCTTATTTTACAGAAGAGGAAACTGAGATGAGGTTACTTAACCTGTCAAAAATGATGCGGGAAGTAAATGGCAGAGCTGGAATTGGAACCCATATAGCTTGGCTCCAGAATCTGTGTTTTCATAATTACTACTTAACTATGTTATCTACCGACTCTCAAAGAGGTAACTTGCTGAGGACTAGATCCTTAAATTAGCTTCACTTAAAACCATTGCCACCTGTGTACCTCTCCTCCTGAGGAATGTTCTCACAAGGATAATAGGAGTCTCTGGATTAGTAATAATGATGATAATAACAACAGCCAATGATCACTGAGCACTGTCTATGTGCTGGACATGGTGTTAAGAGCCTTCCCTATTCTTAATCTTCTCAACAATAATGTGAAGTTAGCTTATTATTCTTGGTGTACAGATGAGGAAACTGAAGCTTGGACGTTACTTTGCTCAGTCACACAGCTACTGACAGCTGTGGAAAAGCTGGCATCTGTCTGATTTTTACCTTGAACATCCCAGAAGCTCTGCTGCCTCCCACAGAGGGGTGTTTTAGCTTTTGATTCATTAATTAGTTTTGCTGGGTGGTGTCCATTTTAAGCTGCCCAGGAGGGCATGTTATTGTACGTGCTCACTTCACCCTCAGGAGAAAAAGGCAAATTATTAAAAGAACAACAGAACACCAGTGACCTCTTCAAGAATTCCTGGGATGCCAGTCAGTATACGTTGTACATATTTCACACTATGTCTTGTTGTTTGTTTTTTGTTTGTTTGGGTTTTTCTTTCTTTTTGTTTTGCATCTGTATAAAGCTATACTCCAACACACCTGAGAACTGAATGCTTATGATCATGGCCAAGATTAACATAAATGATATTTAGGAGATACTGTTTAAAAAAAGCAAGATAAGTGGGGGGCATCTGGGTGGCTCAGTCAGTTGAGCATCTGACTTCATGATCTCACAGTTTGTGAGTTTGAGCCCCACATTGACCTGGTTGCTGTCAGCAGAGAGCCTGCTTTGGATCCTCTGTCCCCCTTTCTCTGTCCCTGTCCTGCTTGTGCTGTCTCTCACAAAAATAAGTAAACATTCAAAAAAAAATTTTTTTAAAAAGGCAAGGTAAGTGTTTTAGAATGTTTTATATGAGAGGGTACTTGGGTGGCTCAGTTGGTTAGGCATCCGACTTCAGCTCAGGTCATGATCTGAGGCAGGGTTCATGAGTTTGAGCCCTGCATTGGGTTCTCTGTCCACTTCGGATCATCTGTCTCCCTCTCTCTCAAAAATAAATATTAAAAAAAAGTTTTATATTAGAAATATTTCAATATAGCATTCTAGATAGTATATGTGGTATGGTTAAATGTACTCATGTAAACAAAACACAAATATGTACCTCTCTGTATTGTTATTAAGAATGTACATAAAGTTATAGAAATTTAAAATCAGAGATAACATAGAGATCATCTAGTCTAGATCAGGAAACTAAGTGAGGCCAATGTTGCTGACTTGACATGTCAACTTTCAGGCATCTCACAAAATTCAGATTAAGCATCACCTTCTTTAAAAATTATTCCCTCGGGGCACCTGGATGGCTCAGTAAGTCAAGTGTCCGACTTTGGTTTAGGTCATGGTCTCATGGTGTCATGATCTCATGGTTCGTGGGTTTGAGCCCTGCGTTGGGCTCTGTGCTGACAGCTCAGGGCCTGGAGCCCACTTTGGATTCTGTGTCCCTTCTCTCTCTCTGCCCTTCCCCTGCTCACACTCTGTCTCTCTCAAAAATAAATAAACATTAAAAAAAAATTCCCTACTCTTCTTCACAAATTATTTCCTATTTCGTTTCTCATGCCTGCCCCTCATTGGGTGGGATTATTATTATTTTTTAAAACTCTTAGTACATTCTGTGGCTCCTGGTATCATGGCCCCTTAATCCTTTATTTTCTTTTTGTATACATGATGCCCTCCTGCTACGGCCTGCTGAGATCCATGAAAACAGGTAGAGTTTTTCCTTTGGTCTGTATTCTGGGGAGACAGCACAATGCCTACAGCACAATGCCTGGCACTGAGTCAGTGTTGGATGCGTCTTCAGTGTGTGAATGAGTTGGCAGAGCTCTCTTGGTTAGTTAGTAATGGAGTACAAATGAGGATGTAGATTTTCCAACTCACCAACCAGTGATGCTCTCACTATACTTTGCTACTTCTCTATTCTAATTTGAATTTCACATCATTAATGAATTCTAAAGTCATTTTTTAAAAGGACATTTTCAGAAGCTATCAACAACAACAAAAAGCTTAACTGATACAGTGTAAATCCTTATCCAGTGAATAGGTAGTATGGCATGTAATTTCTCAAAAAGTTACTGGCATCTTTCTTCTAAAAACTGAAAAAAAGCCTCATCTAGTCTTCCTTAATAATTTGACTTAAGATTTATATCCTTTTGATCTAGAGTGACACTCACAACCTGGATGTTCCATATTGAAATTGCTGAAGTGTAGAGGAAAGATAATCTAAATTTGCTTTTCATGTCAATCACTGGGAACAAAGCAAATCTGTGTGTGAGAACAGATTTTGTTGGAAGGCAAAGATTTTGTTCATTCTTGAATGATACTGATTTCTTCTGCTTATAGGTGTCTTGCTGGCTTCAAAGAATACCCCATATGTAGAAAACCTCTTAGTATACTGAAGGGTATAGAATTATGAATCTGCAAAATTAGATAAAGGAAACAGTAAAACAGTAAAAGTTTTCCTTCTCTTAGGTGATAATTATTTCCTAAAATTAAAAGACTTTAGTGCCTCTATCCCTCTGATTTGTACATATAGCACACCATAGATTACATTTTTAGAGAGGAGAAGATACTGAGAGATCCTTCTAATTTTGTAGTTGAGGAAACTGAAATCCAAATAATTGAGTTTTCAAAGAATTGTCCTGACCAATTTGGGACCAAAATCAAGGTTTTGGGGGGAAGAACAGAAAGTCATAATCCTCAGATGAGTAAGTTTTCATTGACTACATTGGAGGTTTCTTCTGTTATATGCCAATACTATTGGTTGAGATACTTTTAGCTGACTTTATACTTTTTTTCCCCATTATGACATGATATTAAATCATCTGTCATCATAGCCAACTTCCTTATTTTACAGATAACTTGTTACTTCGGGAGATAACTGATTTACCAAAGATTAAATAGTTCATGGTAGTGCTATAAATAGAAACTAGGACTTTCCATCTCCCAATCCAGGGCTCACTGAGTGTATCTCTCCTCCTGAAACCCTACTTGGCTCTCTAGTAGAACAAATTAAGCACATATACACACACCACCACAAAATGACAAGGTCAAATGTTTTTACAATTTCTAGTAAGTTCATCTAAGCATGCATTTGGAAAAATGATTCAATTTACTGTTTTTTTCTCTTTTGAGAACTCTTATAGTAAATCACCTATTTATTCATTTATTCATCAAGCATATTGATTTTTCTATTATGGATCTCAAACTGTGCCTCAAGCTGGGGATTCAGAGATGAATAATCATGAATTTGGGTCTCACAATTTAGTAGAGAAAAACAGAGATATAAAAAGTAAATATAGAACACTGTTACAGGTATTGCAGAAAAAGTAAGAAAATGTTATTCAGAGGACAGAGTGGTTCAGTCTACCTGAGGAGTTAACAGCTTCAAAGAGTAGATGTTGTGATGTTCTGAGTTTGAAAGAAGGGGTAGAAGTTTCCTGGAGATAAAAAGTGGGCAAGGATTCAAGAGTGATAGGTAGCCTGAGCAAAGATATAATAATAAGATTCTAAAAATAGTTTATAGGATTTTAGTGGGGTGTGCAACAAGAGTGCCTATGAAATTGTGGCTGGAGGATGGACCAGTGGAGAAATGCTTGGGCTGTGCCAAGAGTATGACTGTATCCTACAAAAAAAAATGAAGAGCTAGGAACAGTTTACACTCTGGGCTTAGTTTTAAGGAGATCTACTGTAATATAATGCATATGTTTATGTGTGTGTAAGGGAACAAGTTAGCAAATAGGGAGACCAGTCCTGGCCCCTGATGGTTATGCAAGGAAAAGATGCTAAAGGTGCTTAAGCCAAGTCAGTAGAAGTGAAGTTGTGGAAGGGGTAGAAATTAGGGAGTACAGAGGCAGAATGAGAGGAATGTGGTGAACAGAGATGTGGGGGTTAGGTAATGGAAGTGAGATTGAATGGAAAATTAAGACAGCTGAGTTCTAATTATGGATCTTCCACTCTCTAGCTCTGTGATCTTGCGCTAGTGAATATTGTAGATGTTTTCTAACCATCAATTTCCTTTTTGTAAAATGGCAAGGTAGGATTTTACCTCTATTTTTCTTTAAGTCTCTACAAATTGATGGTTCTCTCTTAGATACTTGTATTATATAAATAGAATCAAGGATCTAAGTAAGGTCATCTTAGCCTCTATAATAATTATAGCTAACATTTATTCTTCATCAAAATATAAGCATCATTATGAATGTCAACTCAGTGGATCCTCATTACAACCCTTTATGGTAGATGATATTATAATTACCATTTTACAGATGAGTAGCTGAAGCATAGAGACTTGAAAAAATTTTTTTAGATCATATCTTTTTGTTCTCTGTCAGTCCATTCAGGCTGTCTATAGCAAAATACCAGAGACTGGCCTATAAACGAGAGAAATTTATTGCTCACGGTTCTGGAGGCTAGAAGCCCTAGATCAGGGTGCCTGCATGGTATAGTGAGAACCCTTCTCGGGGATGCTGACTTCACTTTGTACCCTCACATTGCAAAAGGGGTGAGCTAGCTCTTGGGGGCTTCTTTTGTATCAGCAGTAAACTTAATCAACTTCCAAAGGTGTTACCTCTTAATACCATCACCTTGGGCATACCTTTTTTAACATTTGACTTTTGCAGGGACACAAACATTCAAAACACAGCACTGCTCTTTTGATTCACTGTATAAACTCCCTTAAGAAGCATTTGTGCTCTACCTGACTCTTTCCTATTTCCAATAATAGGAATATTATTGCATATTGGTTAATACTTGCTATTGTAACAGATACACCTCTAAATCTCATTGACTTAACACAGCTTGTTTCTTGTGCATGTGAAACCGGTTAGTGTCAGGGGCTGGATCTTTCCTTGATACAGTCATTCAGGGTCACAGGCTGATGGTAGCTCTTCAAGGTCACCTTTGGCACTGACATCTGTATGAAAGAGGAAGAGGGAGAGTGGCTGACAAAGTAGGTTTTCATAGACCTGTTCTTGAAGACATATAACTTCTGCCTATATTCCATGTGTCACATGCAAGAAAGAATAGAAAATGTAGTCAGTCTAGTTGTATGCCCAGAAGAAAAGAAAAAGAAGGCTTGGTGAACAGTTAGGCACTCTCTTTTGAAGCTGGGACTTGAGCCTAGACCATCTGGCATCAGAATCCTCACCCAGGACTCCTGGGTGGCTCAGTAAGTTAAGCATCTGACTCTTGATTTTGGCTAAGATCATGATCTCACAGTTCTTCGGATCGAGCCCTGCATCAGGCTCTGCACTGACAGCATGGAGCCTGCTTGGGGTTGTTTCTCTCCCTCTCTCTCTCTGCCCCTCCCCTGCTCACACTCTCTGTCTCTTAAAAACAAATATCTAAAAAAAATCCTCACCCAAACCACTGTGCTATATTACCTTTTGGATTTGATTGCTTTCATGGAATTGACAGTAATCAAACTGTTTTGTACATAAAACAATATAAGGATGCAGGTTGACTTTATAGTGCATATTCTGTGTAGTTAAGATTTGTGACTTCACACAGATAAGAAATATATTCAAAATATAAATTTCATAAACTCCCTTCTCAGTTTCTCATTAAGTTCAGTGAATTAATAGACTTAATTTATGTTAGTTTGAAGCAGTTAAAAAATCTTTTACTTTGACTTTCATTTTCTGATAGGTCTAATATATTGTACCCATTATAATGAAACTTAGTCATTTCATAAATTCCAAGAATTTTAGAATTGGAAGGAACTTTCAATTCTAAATTACCACTAAAACTAGTCTGATTTCTTCATTTTGCAGGAGAGGAAAGATACCCAGAGACCTAAATGACCTACTCCACATTACACTCTTCAGAGACAGAGAACTATTCATCAGAGCCCAAATATCCCAGCTTTCTTGTGCCTGCTTTTCTACTCATCATGTCATTTTCCTCAAGAAGCTCTTGGGCTGTGCTACCCTCCTCCCAGGGACACTCACAGGAATATTATTAATCATAAAAGAACAGCATGACTCTTACAGTTTATAGGAATTGGGGATGTTCTGATTCTTCACATTTTTTAAATGTGTATGTAATTTGGGATTAAGCAGAAAATCTGCTTTTAAACGTTTGACATTAGAAACATTTAAAAAAGCACAACAGGCCATTTTCCTGTCTGAGCAATTCAAGATGGCCTCAGGGTCATGACTTGAAATGTCGAATTTTCATTATGAGGGAAATGTAGAAAGTGGATTGGGCATTTCTTGGATCCTACTTTGAAAAGGTACACACTTGTCTCCTGCTCTTACAAGTGGGGACAGAGATAATTCTAGCTGATAATTAGCTTGTGTGAATAATAACTTCAATTAGAAAAAAAGAGAGAATTACCCTGGCCAGCACATTTTTGGGTCAAAGAACACAAACATCATGAAATTACCTTGGGAAAAAAAAAAAGAGGTTCATTGAAACTTATTCTCTAAAGTATTTCAGGAATGCAGGAAAATTTTCAGGAAGACCTGAGGAAGGGCAAACACCAAGGCAGCTTGTCGGACTACTCATTCTCTTATCTCTAACCTCGCTTTGTATCTGTGGTTAGTTCCGTTTCTCGTCTGCTTCCTCTGAGTCCCATCACCGTGACACATACACACATCTCTCCGTGGGTCACCTGATTCTGAATGCCAGATGACCTTTGGCTCAAGTGCCCATTTCCATGTGGCAGTTTGGTGGCTTTCATTTCAAATTTCCAGCCAGAGGGATTTGATTCGTCCAGTTTCTGTTCTTCAGAGCACGCATTACCAGCAGAAGTTCTGGACAGTTTATAAAGAGACCACTATTCTGTGAGGTTTGTCTCCCTCAACATCAATTCTCATTTAAAATGTGGATGTAGGGGTGCCTGGATGGCTCAGTCAGTTAAGCATCCTCTTGGTTTCAGCTCAGGTCATGATCTCACAATTTGTGGGATGGAGTCCCATGTAGAGCTCCAAAATGATAATGTGGAGCCTGCTTGGGATTCTCTCTCCCTTCCTCTCTGCCTCTCCCCTGCTCATTCACAATTGCTCATGTGTGTGCATTCTCTGTCTCTCAAAAATAAATAAATATTAAAAGAATGTGGATGTAGAAGATGTTCATGATTGAGTTGAGGGGCAACATGTCTAAAATTCTCTCAAGAGTGGATCTTCTTCTGTTCTACCTCTTTCTCTTAAAATAGATTGGTGGACATCCTCTGGTTGAGAGCTTTCTCTTAATAGAAATGGTACTGTTAGTGGGGTTATTATCCTTTAGTGGCAATCTTTTTTCCCCCAATGACTGTTTTTCAGATAAAAACGGAGCAGTTTTAGAAAACAGGCTTTGTAAAAATGTCACCAGCACTTGGCTATTTCCTCCCTGATCATTTTGACTTCATAAATTATGTGAACTTTTGAAATTTCATTGAGCTCTTTAAATAACCATTTCTTTTAATTAGATTGCTTTAGCATGAAAGTCTAAAAATGTGCCCTATTTTCTCCTTCTAATGAATTAAAGTGAGAAATTAGCTGTCTTAAGAAGTTTTTGTTTCAGCACATTTTTTCCATTCAAAGTGATTTACAGCAACCTAAATCCACTAACTAGCTTGCATTTCAGATGTCTATTGGTGCATGTAGGTGATGCTTTATTTCTGCTTAGAAGGTGTAATGCAGACTCTCCGGGGAGCTAGTCAAGCTGGGTAAAACTATTAAATAGGAGTGTACGGAGACAAACAAAATTTTGGAATCAATGAGACAAATCAGAATACAAATAAGAACTGAAATCTAATGGAAAGGAAACCAACTAGGAACAAATTCACAACTTGATGCTAAATTTACTGTTCTGTAGCTTACGTGTCAAATTAAGTATTTTTTTACATGCATCTCATGTCAACACAATTAAGTATATATATAGATTTTTTGAAATATCAAATTAGAACTTTTAGAAAATGTAGATAATTTTCCCTAGCTTTCGTGTCTTTGTAACTTATATATGTTCCATCATTTCGTATTCGTTAATTACATTAATAGTAAAAACAAATTTAATTAATATTGCAGTAATGCTGTACAATTTAAAAGCAGTTTCATATAAATTGTCTCATGTGGTCTTCACAAGGACTTTGTGGAGCCATTTTAGAGATGTACGAAGCAGTTCTTTGGTGAATGGATTTGCTTAAGGGCTTACTTAAGTACAGTGTAGGTATAGCAAGACTTGGACTGGGGTATTTGAGCTCCAGAGCCCATGTCCCTTTGAGGCTACCAAGCATCGCTTGTGGGGGAACATGTCCTGTATACCTCCAGTCATCTGGAACTGGAGATTGTTGATGCGTGTGGAGCATTACAGAAAAGGCACTGTAGGATAGTGTTTAAGATGATGGTTTCTGAAAGCAGACTGCCTGGATTCTCATCTCTGGTTTTTCTCTTACTAGCTAGCTATTTTACTTAATATTTCTGGGGCTCAGCTTCTTCATTTGTAAATTGGGGATAATTTTATCTTCTTCTCCAGTGGTTGTTGTAATGATAAAATGGAATAATGCCTGGCATACCGTGAATATTCAATAAATGGTAGCAGTAATCATTATTTTATACATTGTTTTCAGAGTGAATAATTCATATATAGAGAATGTGATATGTGTAGCTCTGTGCTCTTATTAACCTAAGGCCAGCAAACACTACTCAAGGTGAAATGATTTGCATAAATATTATTCTTTGGTGTACCAATTTTTCATACCCATACGTTTATAGCTGATTCACAGTTGATGAATAAAATGTGACCATATTAACATATGTATAAACCTACGTGTGTGTATATATATATGTATATATGTGTGTGTGTGTGTGTGTGTATATATATATATATATATATATATATATATATATATACACATATATAATTATGTGTATGGGCATAATTTTTACAAGGCTTGTGTGTGTATATATATGTATATACATATACATACATAATTATGTGTATGGCCATATAATTTTTAAAAAGCTATGCATGCATACAGAGCAAATGTTATTTCATTCAATTTTTTTCCCCCCTCTGGAGAAATTCCTTTCAGTAGGTAAAAAAGTAGTTGAAAACAACAAACGTTTGCTAAAATTCCTTATAGGACTTCATGCCACAGAATTTACCAGTCACAATAGCTTTAGAAAACTTTCAGGAGTCTTGAGACATGATTTAAGAGGCAGTATCTTTTTTTTTAAAAGTTTATTTTTCTTGAAAGCGAGAGAGTACAAGCAAGTGGGGGAGGGACAGAGAGAGAGAGGGAGAGAGAGAATCCCAGGCAGGCTCCTGCATTGTCAGTGCAGAGCCCAGTATGGGGCTTGAACTCATGAACCATGAGTTCATGGCGTGAGCTGAAGTCAGACACGTAACCGACTGAGCCACCCAGTTGCCCTGTAAGGCAAGGTGAGTTTCTCACCAGGAAACTCAACCTGGATGTCTGTACATTTTCTTTTCTATCTTAAGGTCATGTTCTGGGGGTACTCTAGGCTAATGATCCTATTGTTGAAATGAAACATAGGGTAATAACCTTGGAAGGCAACAATTAGAGCTGTGTAAAACTTGATATCCCTGTTTTCATAAGAATTAACGTTTCATAAGAGTTATGTGTCTCTAGCATCCTTTCGCAATAATGTAGGAGGCAACACTTGGTGTTTATGCATCACATCCAGGGAGGAAAAAATAGAATAGAAGAAAGGTGTTTTTTATTTGCTTGTGCCTGACTTGGGAATTGTGACATGAAGAAAATTGTTTGTTTGTTCTTTTTTCATTTAAATCTTCTCCAGGGGGTCTTTCATTATTTTAATATGATGCTAACTGTCTGTGAAGCCTATTTTGTTAATTTGGAAAGCCCTGATATTTGATTAGGTTAGTTTATCATGGAGCTCTGTCTGAATCTGTGTAGAGAATTCTAGTAACTGCTGGAATTTCCTACAGTCTCATTAACCTTTTAAGGAAAACCACGGGAATTAGTTTTATTTTCTTAAATTGCTTGTTTACCATTTATTAAACACATATCACATGCTGGGCAGTTTACATGAAAAATCAGTCTTTGTATATAAGAATCTGGTTATCATAAGACATTAGACATATAGATAAATAAGAAAACTATGTATATGTATATACTGGCCATGCTTAGATGAACTAAATTCTGCTAGAAGTTTCACTTCCGCATTTTGAGGTGTCTTGTTTCACTTGGCATATTTACCGGCTTGTATGATAACGTACTGGACCATATTCTTCCTACCCATGCCTTCAAACACTGTGAGTATATTACCCATCCATCCATCCATCCATCCATCCACTTACCTATCATCTATTCTATTTTAAAAAGGTTAATTAACACTCTCTCATTTCTCCACAAAAGAAGCTTTACAACTTCAGTTTTAATAAGAAGAACAAACGCTGAGAGAGATGTTTTTACTCAGTCTCATTTCTCACCAGGAAACTCAACCTGTATGTCTGTACATTTTCTTTTCTTTCCTCAATGAAGAGAAAGGTCACGGCAGCAAAGCCCGTGTCTGTCAGGCTTGCTTTTCCTGGTCAGCTTTATTATTAATCTCTTCATATTTAGTACCATGTTCTCTGAGGGGGAGGACATGTCTGTCAGTCTTCCCAGTGCAGCTCCTGCCTTCTCCTCCTCTTCATTATGCCATATGGGCATCATTTTACCTCCTTTCTCCTCAGACAAGAAAGCATAACTTCCTTCACTAGAGTCCTCACGTATCAAACCTAGCCAATGTAATTATCCAATCATGGAATAATTCTCTACAGTCCTTTATATAATATATAAACACTTTCCTTTATGCATTTTGCATTGACTCAGATAGAAGCTAGAATATGTTTTGAGATATGATGCTTCACTGGTTTATCCTCCAACTAATGCATTCTGAAAAATATATCCTACTAAAAAATCTAGGATGTGGTAGAAAGTACTACTATGTCCTCAGGGCGGGCTAAGTTTTGACACAGTAACCACAACAACCTCAAAACTTTAGAGCCTTCTAACAACTCAAGGCTTATTTCCCACTCAGGTCCATCATGGTTGGTGGGGACTCTGCTTCATGTCTCTTCGCTTGGAGACTCAGGTTGATGTAGTTCCCACTGTTAGGAACAGATTTGGTGGCTCGGGCTGGTAGGGAGGAATGTAGCGAATTACACACTAGCTTTTAAAGCGGCCACACAGACTGATATCCTTTGCTTTTGCTCATAAGTGACTGCTTTCATTTTACTTGAGCTTTCATTTCATTGGCCAGAGCAAGTCACATCACCACATCTAAAGTTAATGAGGTGGAAAAGTACAATATTACCATGTGTCCAGAAGAGAGAGAACCAGAAATATTTGGCAGTCAGCACTAATGTTTATTATGACTACCACAACTACTTTATCCTTTTATAGTTCTTATCAGGCAACGTAGAAATGAATTTTGGTACTGGCATTGGGAAGGGGACACCAGATGCAGAGTTTTTGCCTGTCCATCCCTTTCCAGTGTATGATAAACTCTCCTTATAACAAAGACGGTAAAATGGCTTTTGTGAGTGCTGAAATAGTGCCTCTTCTTTCAGGGGAGAGGTCAGTGGCCTGCTGCTCTGTGCTCCTGGTTGCCATTGTACTGTGGAAGGGACCAGAACCCCCACCACCTCAGGCTGTCCCCAGAGCTGTCTCAGCTCAGTGCTGAACAGAGTCACTAATAATCTCTTACCTCCAGCCTGGCTTCCATTCAAGGACTTGTAGGGCTGATCTCATGACCTACATCTCCGTTTTCCCGAATCACTATCAGAAGTCCAAGGATCCCAAATAATGATGACAGAGAGGGTCTTCTCCATTCCGCTCTGAAATCCCAGCCCTTCTTGCATCCTGCCATGTCCTCTGCAGTTTACAGTGTGCACCAGCCAGCTCCCTCAGGCGATCCTCCTACTCCTTCCCAGTACAATTACTTTCCTCTTTCTCAGATAACTATTGTATATCCTCTTTTTTCTTTTCAAGCAGCTCTCATATTTCATGGCAAAATTAGATGAAATTGGATAAGAAACTGCCTCACGTCCTCACCACCTAGTCTACTCACACCTACCTGCCTCGGTAGCTACACATCCGACCTTCACTCTTGTTAAAATGGATTAAGTATTTTCACATCAATTTATTGTTAACCCCCCAAGTGCTCCGAGTCTCAATTCCTTCTGCCTTCTCAAGAACATTCTTTTGTAATTACCCATCTTCTTTCCTATATTGTGCGTTTCTCTACCAGATCGTTCCAGCAAGCAAGCATGCCTTTATGGCATCCATTAAAAAAAAAAAATTCCCTTGACACCATGTTTCATTCCAACTATTGCTCGCTTCCTTCTTCCCTTAACAGAAAAGCTTCTTCGAAGAAATTTGTATAATTACACTGTTTTACATCCCATTCTCCAATAAACTTACTTTAATCATGCTTTTATTTTCACCATGCCTCTAAAATGATTTTTACTGTGATCAAATGCTAGCAATAGCTAACACAGAGTGCCTACTATAAGGCAGTCAGTGCTCTAAATACTTTATATCCATTAACTCATTTTAGCCTCAAACCAACCCTATAAAGATGGTGCTGTTAGTATCCCTCTTTTAGATAGGAAAAAAAAAATGCTATTCAGAGATACTGAATAATTTGCCCAAGGTCACACAGCTTTTCGGAGGAGCTTACATTTGAACCCAGCTACTCTGGTTTTCAAAGCTAGTACATGATATTACTTTTTTAATGGACAGTGATTTCTCTTTGCTTATTGAACCTTTCAGCAGCACTTGACAAAGCTGATCAAGCCCCTCCTTCTTGAAACATTTTGGTTTTTGGTTTTTCATGCTTTCATCCTGTGGTCTTTTTCTCTTACCTAATGCGCTGCTCTTTGTCAGTCTTTATTGTTGTCTTCCCCATTTCGGACTGAGGTTTTTTGACTATTCTTTCCCTTCTCTCACGGCAACTTTTCCATGGTAATTTGGTTTAGTCTGTGGCTTTAAATATCACCTATGAGCCTAGATTTCTTAAGTGTGTATCTGCAGCCCATGTCTCTTCCCTAAGCTCTGTTCATAAATGCCACTGCCTGATTTACATAGCTACTTGGGTGCCTTGTAATAATCTCAAATTTAACACTGACAATACAGAACTATAGATGTCTTAACCCCACCCAGCTATTGCCAGACCCCCCTATTCCCAGGCTTTCTCTATCTGCCAGAACCACCACTATATATGTATATGGTTCGTGTATAATTAACATACAGTGCTATATTAGTTTCAGGTATACAGTATAATGATTGAACAGTCCTACACATTGCTCAGTGCTCATCATGATGAATGTACCTTCACCTATTTCAACCCCCTACCCCCCAATCTCCCATCTGGCAAACATCAATTTGCAGGAACACCAATTTACCAACTTCTAATTGTTCAGGACAAGCTGAGGAGGAATCCTAATTCCTCCTTCACTCACAGCTCACATTCAATCCCCTAACAAGTCAGACAGCTCTACAGGGAAATACTCCTAATCTTCCACTTCTCCCCAACTCTGCTGCTATTAGTATAGCCTAAGTCCTATCCTTTATCTTTGAGACTCTTGCAAACTCTTTGTAACTGGTCTCCCTGATCTCACTCTTGCTTTCTTCAGTCCATTATTTAAAGAACAGTCTGAGCAAACTTCTAAAGCATTTATGAGATGGTACCATATCCACCCAGAGTATTTCCCTTGTGAAATCCAGTCCCCACACTGCAGCATCCCAGCCCCCACTTGATCTTCCTACATTTCTGACACAGTTCCATAGACCTCTCAACTGTTCAGCCACACTGTAGCCTGGGAACACAGCACACATTTCCCCATTTCGCCATTT
Organism: Neofelis nebulosa; assembly: GCF_028018385.1. Lineage (NCBI taxonomy): Eukaryota > Metazoa > Chordata > Mammalia > Carnivora > Felidae > Neofelis > Neofelis nebulosa. The sequence goes on from NC_080789.1 coordinate 54,803,425, forward strand.
CAGTTCCCTGTCACTTACTGCTTCTTTTCTTTGGAATGCTCTTCCTTTCCTAGATCTTCATAATAGATGCTTTCTTCTCACTCAGGTCATCATTAGATTAACTCACAGAAGTCTTCTCTGAGACTTACAAAAATATAATTTCCCTCCCTACTCTCACCTTATCCTACAGAAATTCCTTCCAGGAGCTTAAAAATCTAGTATTGGCTTTATGTCCCGCCTTTTTGTTGTTGTAGCCCCAGTACTCAGAAACATACCTCAGGTGTGATATTGACTCAAATAAAATCTGATTAAGTGAAGTGCAGTATAGAAAGCAGTATATGGACTTGGATGGCATAATGTGAAGCATTCAATAAATTAAAACAAACTGAATCATCCTTAGCTAAGAAAATGTTTTCTAGAGCATAAGAAGAAAAAATCTCGCTCTCAAGTTTTTAACTTTCCCACAGATAGCCTTCTGTTTGAATCAAACACCGAGACATCCCCATTTGTATCTTCAGTGGCAGGAAGATCTTTATGACATTGGAAATGGTATCTGCTTCTTGCAAATTCTTTTGAGAGTCGCATGTCAAAGCTGTATGTCACATCCAACTTTCTTGGACTCACATAGAGGGATGATGTTGACAATATGTGTGATTTGTTCTCTCTCACAAGAAAAATCTAAGGAAGGTACCTAACCTGAGTTACAGCACAGTGATACTCATACCCAAGGGGAAGATTAATATATGATGTACTGATCTCATTTACAAAATGGGCCTCGATATGTTTATAACATTAAACAACTTCAGATGTGCTTTTTATATCAATCACATTTTTTAAATTTCTGAAAGCATAGTGTTTCAACAGATGTTTGATTTTAAATTTGTTATTTTTAGCAGATGAAACTTCTTTATCATTTCACAGTAGGGTTAATACTTTGAAGATGAAATGCTGCAAAAAAGTGAGGGCAAACTAGAACCCTAACGTAACGTGATAAGTGAGGTCCAAAATTCTCAAGCACCCAGACCATTCAGTAGCCTTACTGCCAGGTTAACGCAATGGGTCGGGGACACTTAAAGCTGGCTGGATGGGGCTTCCAGGCTAGATATAAATCCATCCACATTCTGGCGACAGTTGTTGCTATTGGTGGCAGTTGTTCCCTCAGGAGGAACTGAAAGAAATGATTTTCAGGTCTGAAACTGGCTGGGACTTTCAGGAAAATGGCAGCAAGTTGAAGAATTCCCAATTAATTCATGCCCAGGGAAACTGGGCAGAAGAATACCTAGAAGATGGGTTCCACCCTGTACTTGCTTCCTGAAAAGAGGTTCCGTTTCTGGCCTTTGCACTCATCCCTAGAAGAACAACATAACCTTAATCCCTCCTCCCCCACTTTGAGACCAGGTCTGCTCTTAGCCCCACTGCAGGATACCTTGTCTATGGCTTTACTCTTCTTTGTTGGACAGAAAGTCATATGCAGATAAGTATGTTTTTGATGGCACCACATATTGTCTCTGTATTTCAGACTGTTCTAACAGCTCATCCTAATCTGGTCACTAATTGTTCCTGCTTCACCAAGCATTTACTGACAGAAATGGTCCTACCACATTTAGAAAAGAAATCAAATCTGCATTATGGAGTCAGCATCATTGTATTTCTAGTTTCATGCATGGTGGGTCCCTTATAGAGCAATATTTAATGTGCTTCTAATTAAAAAGGGGCAGGAGTATCCAAAGCTTTCTCAGCGTTGCCTTATCTCTTGTTTTTGTTTGTGCAGCTCACCATGTTAAAACGGGCACTTGTGAGGTGGTGGCACTCCACAGATGCTGTAATAAGAACAAGATAGAAGAGCGATCACAGACGGTCAAGTGTTCCTGCTTCCCCGGACAGGTGGCAGGCACCACACGAGCAGCTCCATCTTGTGTGGATGGTGAGACTTCTTTCATTGCTCCTTGTGGTTGTATAGCTGGTGACTCATTAGAACTGGAACCCCACTACAATGCTGTTGACTGTGGTCAATCCTGAGGGACCATACCATAAATCATGTGGCTGTGCAGAGATTATTTGGGGGGTATTCTGAAATCTGAAATCCTTTGGAAGGAGGTCGAAGACCTTACTCTGTTTTGTAATAAGGCATTATAATGAGGTTCCGACAAGTCCATGTGTTTCTTACTTTGATACCATGAAATACTGATTTGCCAGTGAAGGGCTTGTGTATGTAAATTAATTGGGAAAGGAAGGATGAAAATAATGGATTAAACAGTATGGTTGCCTAAGAACCCATGGATGGTTCTTAAGAATGAAAAAATAAGCACCATACAAATGAGCAAAGTTGTAGTTGTAGATTAAATTCACATGAAATATTGATTTTTATGGAGATCCATCAAAATATTAATTTCTTTATTGGAGGGTTCACCTAATTACAATAGGAGATAAATCTTTGTATGGGTCTATTTAATTGATATTATCATAGATAATTAAGTACTCATATTAGCATGGTTCATTCCTTGTGATGATGGTTAGTGCCCACATTAAAAAAATTACATTAATTCTGAGGGTTGCTGGAGGGGTTGTGGGAGGGGGGGATGGGCTAAATGGGTAAGGGGCATTAAGGAATCTACTCCTGAAATCATTGTTTCACTATATGCTAACTAATTTGGATGTAAATTTTAAAAAATAAAAAAATAAAATTTAAAAAAATACAAGAAAAAAAATCCCCCCCCAATTACATTAATTCTAATAGCCTCCTAATTTTAGCCTACTTGTGGGAAATATTACACTGATTCTAAAATACTATGAACTGGTAATAGGTTTATTTTTTTATATGTTTAGGTAAATAATTGCACACATATGCCTACAGAAGTCTCTTTCCAATGAAGCCTATATGTTCACATGAAAAAATCCTTCAACAATGTGCCTATAATTAACAATACTATTTGTTAAGAGAGTAGAGCTCATGTTAAGCGTTCTAACCACAATAAACTAAAATAGAAAATAAAAATTCTTTTAGTCAGAAAATCTAGAAAGATTCAGCCCCTTTGGACAAAAAGAGAAGCATGCTTCAAAACCCAATCTACCCAGTGATGGGGAAAATTGGTGCCCTTTTTTCCTCTTTAAATGTACATTCAGAGAATTAACTAGTCCAAATAGAAAACACTGAACTGATTTTTCTATCTCCTGTAGCTTCAATAGTGGAACAGAAATGGTGGTGCCATATGCAGCCATGTCTTGAGGGAGAGGAATGTAAAGTTCTTCCGGATCGGAAAGGATGGAGCTGTTCCTCTGGGAATAAAGTGAAAACAACTAGGGTAAGTGGACAGCCAGCTTGGGAAAGCAAAAGGTCTCTGAATTTATAGAGCATGGGAAACTGTAGTAACATGGTTAAGTGGTGGTTGTAGAACAAAGACTTTTCCATACTACATTTCCGCCCACCCCCTCCATTTTCTTCCTAATTCATTTTCTCATAGCACATTTTTATTTCACTCAGAATAACATCTTCTATAGATTTCCATAAACTGTCATGTTATTTAATAAATTAATGTTATTTGTTCCTTCATGAGATACTTACAATAATGTGAAATCCCCTGAGGATGCATGTTAAATGCTGGGAAGGTAACCCCGATCTTTAATTCTAATGGACAGTAATTTGAATAAATTCTGGGAAAAAAAAAAAACCAAAAAACCAAAACCAAAACAAACCTTATTTCAATTTCCCAGTGAAGATTCTTTCATTTTCATGAAAGTAATTATTTTGATCTCCCTGATTTCTGGGTCAGTAAATAGTTTTCTAATGGTTAACTCTGTAATCATTGTAATGAGTTATCTAGAGTAGTTTCTAAATCTCAGGGTCAATATGAAAGGAATACTCTTCAGACAATGATGTATTTCATTTTGCAATGATTGACTTCTGGGACATGGTAGAGAAGTGAACAATGGTTAGATTTATTCTCTAATTTCCTAATTAGCTCCATGGATATTCTGGACTGGCAGAATTTAAATTCTTTGTAGAATCAGCAAATGAAAGTTCTGTCTTGTTTTGCTTTTTGCTTTGAGGGGAAAGCAGACTATTGATTAGAATTGGATAATTGGAGACAAGAACAGAATAATGATATAAGGTGATACTTTATAAAAAGTAACATAAAACCAGAGACTGGTTAATTTACCATAGTGTTTAATAATAGCAGTTTTTTAAAAAACCTTGTCTGGACCTATTCAAGAGGATTATTTTTAAAATCCCATGAGATATATAATTCAGTCTGTTGAATAACATGTTTAGTGCATTGACTGTTCACACATACACAAAACTACGTTTCCAACAGCAAAAATAATAACTTTATACTTTGTCAAATTATTCATGACTGTATCTGTTGGCTAAATGCTGACACACTTTTACAAAACCCATAGACTGTATGATCAGTTAATTAGAATAATTGTATTATTCAGTCAGTTAGCACATGATATCAACTATATTGTTTTGTTAAAAAACATCCTGGCAATATAAAATTTCCTTATAAGTTATTTATAGCATGGGAATATTTCCTTCCTAACACTATTAATTCTTAGTCCAAAATAGCACTCATGGAAATTCACTGAAGATTTGAGATTCTGAAGCAAATTAAAAAAAAAAAAATAGCACTCTACAACTAAACTTAGCTTTTTATTACTTTGGTGGACATGGGGAAGCTAACATTTATTGGATACTTAAAACATATGCCATAAACCGAACAAAGTACCGCATGTGACTGAGCTCATTTAATCCTCTTAACAGCCCAGTGAGGAAGATAATATTATTATCTCCTTTTTACAGATGAGTAAACCAAAGTTTCAGAATCTTCAGTGACTTCCCAAGGTCAGCCAGCTAATTAACAGGGAAGCCAGAGTTCAAACCAAGCAGGCTCATTCCAGAATCTAATCTCTTAAACCGTAGTTGAAACTGGATAATTTAACTTAAGTTTAACTAAGTAATAGTGAGGAAAGTTTCCTATCGTTCTATTCATATCAGGTAGACCTTTAACATTCTGGATCATTGAAATGAAAAGGTCAAGACCATGGGATGAAAATTCTCATAGTAAATTGTTTTACAAGTGGTTGCTTCACTCCCTGCTGGGCTCTAGTCTCAGCGGTCCAAAGGTAAAATTGAGTCTCTGAAATTCTTCAGGTTTAACTGGCTTTCATAATGTAATTAAACAAGTTGGATGACAGGCTAAGAATTTGTGAGTGAGGAAGACCATATCTAGATCCTCCATTTTGTTTTAGTTATAAGGTGTGATGTCACATATAGTGGCTTGTACTTTCTGTTTTATTTTGTGTCTTTTGCCCTGAAGATCTGTTAAAGGAGGACCTCACTGAAGATATTTGAGGGAGGACTCAGGCAACTATTCTCATTTAAAAAGGAAAAATCATCATATATAAGACCAGTGAGCTAGAAAGATGGAATTTCTTGAGTACAAAGTAAATTATTATTTTTTTCTTCAAAAGCAAAAGATGGCTGGTGAGAATGCAGCTATGTAGACATTTCCAACTAAAGGGATATCATGGCATTCCAAATGGCTAGGCAAAAAGATGTGCAATTTGGAATGTTTTTTGGCTCACAAAAAAATTTGGGTAAATTTCCCTGAGGCCTCAAAAACAAAGTTTCCAAGGTCATCAGGTTATTATTATTCTCTCTCCACTGAAATAGTACCAAAAACATAGGAGATACACATTTTTTTTTTAATTTTTTTTTTTTCCAACGTTTTTTATTTATTTTTGGGACAGAGAGAGACAGAGCATGAACGGGGGAGGGGCAGAGAGAGGGAGACACAGAATCGGAAACAGGCTCCAGGCTCCGAGCCATCAGCCCAGAGCCTGACGCGGGGCTCGAACTCACGGACCGCGAGATCGTGACCTGGCTGAAGTCGGACGCTTAACCGACTGCGCCACCCAGGCGCCCCAACATTTTTTTAAATAGTTCTGGCACAGTATTACTTTGCACACAGTGGAAGTGTTGGACAGAGAGAGTTTCTGCCATACATAAATGGCAGCAGTGTAATTGAGAAGATTCTGATCATCACTTGAGTCATTGGCATTATTGTTCATGTGCCAGTCTTAGATAAGTTAGCCATGGCTGTGGGGAGCCAAGCAGCCACTGAAGCCCTGATTTGGCAGGTCCTGGCCATAAGTGGGGAAAGTCCAAGAAATTAAGCAGGAATAGGTTACAAAGTAACTGAAGAGCTGCTTGCAGCCAAGAGTCATTTGAGTTTCTTATGCAAGATATGTTGGTCATGTGGGATTATCACTGCAAGCAAAATGGCTCGAGAAATGATTAAAATTTGCAATAATGTACGCCCTCCCTTTTAATTGCCCATATTCAATCTGGAGTACTCTGGTAAGCCTAATGTTAGAAAAAAAGCAGTCAGCCAAAAACAGCAATGAGGCTTGCTTAGCCTCCGCAGAGATACAGTGGTACCTTCCAGAATTGACTACAGATTATGGGCTGGGTGAATCCCTCATTTAAGACTAATTTGGAATTTGCCTACTATAAAATGTGAATTATATCCCCCTTCTTATTGTTCTGACCCATTTTCTATTTGTCCTGACAAGGGAGAGAAAAGGCAAATAGCCTTTTTGGAACATCAATATTTTGCATACATGTTCTTCGACACCTCAAACATTTAATATGGAGGGAAAAGAGGATGCAACATTTGTTTCCTGAACCTGATTTCTCATCTTAAAAATGGAAACTTAGGACTGCCTGTGACATCCATAACCACCTATTGTATTGCTTTTAAGAACTCCTAAGCTCAAAAGAAGGAAAGGAAAAGTCATGAGAGCCTTTTGATTTCAAACTCACTTTCAAAGATAAATAATAAAGAACTTTTTCAAAGAGTCATTAATAAAAGAATAGTCTTTCCAGTGTGAAAGAGCACATAATTATACGCTAATTCTATCATACAAAAGTAGCAGGGGGGAAAGGTGCTATAGAGCTGTAAGATTTGAGGGGAAAAAAAATCTTTGATAACATTGTTGGATCCTCAGAAAAAAAAAAAACAGACTATGATTCACTTATTTTAATGTTTTGATATTCTTTCTTTGTGGAACATCTCCTAAAGGAACTCACATTTTGCTTTCAGAATTCAGAGCCTATGGCCTTGGGTATGGGCTCGAAACTCTAAATGCCAATGGTCATGTAGCATTAAGTCTGATTCTTACCTAAAGAAAGATGAACTTCATAATATGCAAGATTTTATATTTTCATTAGAAACATTATCTTTATGAATCACAAATCCTAGGCCTATTTATTTTTCACATAAGAAATTTTCTGGGTGATTTTTAATTGGAATTCTTTCATCTTTACTAATTTACTTAAAGTGCATTACAGAGATAAAAACTCTAGTTTTCTAATGTCTCTGAATATAAGTGGATAAAGCATGATTTTTTTTTGTCGTATAATGCAATGAAAATCAACAGCTGTTAAGAATTCCCCATGCATAAACATTCTATAGTAATAATGCTCTTATTACAGTCAAAGCCACAAAAGCATATATGCTGGTATTTACTTAGCTTTTATAGTGTACTAGGCACTCTGCTAAGTGGACTGCAGGTATTATCTTAGTTCCCCAACCACAATAGGCATTAATGAGGGTACAAAGATACATGGTGTGAGCCCTATCAGCCAGAAGTATGCCCTTGAGAAGGGGAATGAAGAGCATACAGTTGCAATCCTTATATTTGTTATCCATATGCAGTCCACAGACAGCACTGGAATCATGGATAAATATAAGAGTAATATTGTTATAATAATGGGGATAGTGTAAGCCTTTGGGTCAGCTTCGTCATCTGCAAAATAAATGAGAATATTGAGTTAGATTCAATTTCCAGTTTCTCTAACTAGTATTTATGTTTTGGTTCCACGTGCCAAGGAAATTTCTAACTTCCTTTCCTGCTAAATTTATATGACACTAATAACTGGCTAATCTCAGAAGATAGATAGGTATTAGGTTTTTAATCCTTCCCTGTAAGGGAAGAAAGAAACAGCATCTTAGATGCTTTGCTGATGAAAGCCTCAAGTCTTCCTCTTCCAGATGCTGTTGGATTTTATACCGAGAACACTGACTGTTCTTTGTTAGGGGGGTCTGAACAGTGTCCACAGGCACCATTCCAGCCCCAAGGCAAAACAAAACAAACAAACATCACACGAGGAAAAGGGTTCATTTCTTCACTTTAACACGGTGCAATCTGTGTGACTACTTCAACCATAGTGCTCTCTCTTGCCTTGCAAATTTAATCACAGACTTAGCATAGTGTAGTTCTTTCCTGATCACCTCTTTTGTTACAGACACATTCACCATTCATTTGTCTTCGTCTCACCTCTGGTCAGGCCCTAAATTGCATCCTGGTCCACAGCACAGAGTGCAGTGACCTTTAGGGCTGTTGTTTTCCAATTATTTTGCTGGTGCATTTCTACAGTAAGAAATACATCCTACAGTGTGATCCAGAATACACACACTCATACATCCCACACTGAAGTTAAAGTTCTAATTTTTTGGTTTTATTTTCTTCCTACCTATCTCAACCCCACAACTTGATTTTATGACCTGTTAGGATATGCATTTTGAAAACCAGTGCTTTAGGAAGTGGCAACCAGTCGCCACTAACTTGCAGAGATACAGACTACTGATTAAACAGTTTTCAAATCAATCCGCCTTTTACATTTTAGTTTTAAATATTTTCATTCAATGTTTTGGGGTCAAAAAACGTTATCATCTTGTAAAATACAGATTTCATGGGAAAGAATGCATATACTGTGTATATTCATTCGTTCAACAAGTATTTATTGTCTATTGTTGTGAGGTGCTATTCTAGGCTCTGCCACACAGCATGGAAAAAAAAAAATCCCAGATGGGAATCTGTGCCCTCATAAAGCTTATATTCTAATAGGGTATACTAGTTTTCTATTGCACCCTTAGCAAATGTAGTGACTTACCGTAACATTCATTTATTCTCTGTTGGTAAGACTCGGCACAGCATGGTTCAGTTATTTATCGGCTCTGGGTTTCACGCTGAAATTGCAGGATGTGTTTCATCTTTTCACAGCAGGGCTGTGTTTCTGTCTGGAGGTTATAGGGAGACTCTGCTTCTAGGCTCATTCAGGTTGTTGACAGTATTTTGTTCCTTGTACAAGCAGGAATGAGGTTTCTGTTCTTCTAGTAGTTGTCATTAGGGAGCCTCTCTCACCTCAGTCAGAATGCCTGCTTTCCTCATCACACTCATTCATTTTCAAACCAGCCACTGCATATGGAGTCCTTCTCATACCTTGAATCTCTCTGACCCCCATATGTCTTCTGCCTTACTTTTCTGCTTCTGAGGGCCAGGTATAATTACATTGGCTCCACACAGGTAACCCAGATGATCTGCCTATGTTAAGGTCAGCTGTTTAGCAACTTTAGAGAGCTTACAAAGTCCCTTACAAAGTTATTTCAGTAACTAGGGGACAGTAATCTTGGGGGGTCCATCTTTAGAATTGTACCTATCATGCAGAGAGAGACAATAAGTAGGTGAAGTAGATAGTATGGTAGATGGTGATAAGTGCCATGGAAGAAAATGGACAGTGCAGAGGAGGAGGTTTGCATATTTCACTGAGGTCCTGGAGGAGGTGAGGGAATGGGGCACATGGCTACCTAGAGGACAGGTTTTCCAGGTAAAGAGAAGAACAGGTACAAAGGACCTGACCTGGGACCTGCTGTGGGAATATCACATTCAAGGGACAGCAGTGGTGCTTGTGTGGCTGGAGTGCAGTGAGCGAGGCTTAAGTTTAGGATTGGAAGGGTAACAGAGGCCTATCACGACTGACTGAAATTTTTGTCCTGAGCACGCAGAATGACGAAGTTGCCAGTAGGGGAGATGGAGACGATTGTAGGCAGAGCATGTCTTATGTTTTGCATTAATACTGCTAAGTCTAGGTCCTTTAATTAATGGAAATAAATACAGTAGAACATCTTGAACTTGATATGTATTAAGAAGAGTAGGTAAAAAGTTTTTACTATAGTAAGAAATACACACATTGAGTGACCTTAATATCACAAAAGATTTAAAATTTCAAATAGTAGGGACATTTGGAAAAGTATATAAGGGACTATATAATTACTATAATAATTTTTTTAAAGAGATGCAGACAGAAATGGATTAATATACTGAAGGACTTTTCCCCCTCAATTAGATAATGAATCCAAAGGTCGGTAGGAAAACAAGCTAGTGTCCATGTAGCAGCACTGGTAAAAGTAACATTTAAACCTGGAGTTTTAAATTTAAGAGCTGCTTCCGCTCTGGAAAGCAGTGTGGAGGTTCCTCAGAAAATTAAAAATAGACCTACCCTATGACCCAGCAATAGCACTGCTAGGAATTTACCCAAGGGATACAGGAGTACTGATGCATAGGGGCACTTGTACCCCAATGTTTATAGCAGCACTCTCAACAATAGCCAAATTATGGAAAGAGCCTAAATGTCCGTCAACTGATGAATGGATAAAGAAATTGTGGTTTATATACACAATGGAATATTACATGGCAATGAGAAAGAATAAAATCTGGCCTTTTGTAGCAACGTGGATGGAACTGGAGAGTGTGATGCTACGTGAAATAAGCCATACAGAGAAAGACAGATACCATATGGTTTCACTCTTATGTGGATCCTGAGAAACTTAACAGGAACCCATGGGGGAGGGGAAGGAAAAAAAAAAAAAGAGGTTAGAGTGGGAGAGAGCCAAAGCATAAGAGACTGTTAAAAACTGAGAACAAACTGAGGGTTGATGGGGGGTGGGAGGGAGGGCAGGGTGGGTGATGGGTACTGAGGAGGGCACCTTTTGGGATGAGCACTGGGTGTTGTATGGAAACCAATTTGACAGTAAATTTCATATATTAAAAAATAAAATTAAAAAAAAATAAATAAATTTAAGAGCTGCTTACTTAAGAATAATCTAATAGGGCCAGAAGTGTCTCTCTTGGTATTTCTTTAGAGAGTTAATGGAAATTAACGCAAAGACTTAAAAATACATATCACCAGGGCTATATTTCCAAAATCAGGCCTATAGTGTTATAATTAAAATGAAAAATGGGCAACATATGAATATGTTGAAGTTCCTTTAAGATTTAAATACTTCTATAGTATTTGAGCCAAGCGTTTATTTGTAGATGTTATTCTGAATATTGTGATTATAATCTTAACATTAATTGTGAATGTTCACACATGGTAATAGAATCAAGTTGGGACATGGTACAAGTTCATTAGCAACTATGAGGTACATCCTTAGGTTCTTGCTTATGTCCTGTGAATTAAGTGGTGAGGACCACATCCCTCTCTCTTATCTGAGGATTAAACTTCTGTGAGGGATACATTTTTAATATGGAAGAGCTTGATGTTTGTTCAGAGGTAACTATCCCTCAGAGAGGCAAGCCCATTTTTGGTTATCTGTAGTGCCTTAATAAATGAAGAACACTACCTCAAAGGACTTGAATATTCCGTTTTCCTCTCCAAGGCACCCTAGCTAGTGGGGGTTCTATGCCTTCTCCTTTTCCAATAGTGGGTGACAGCTCTGTCCAAAACCATGGATGATCTTCACTGTATACATCCCCCATACTTCTTTCTCTTCTCTACTCTTCATACAATTTACATGGAATCTAAAACTCTTAATCAGTGATTTCAGATCCAATTTCATTTTCTTACTTTGGCCAACAGGATGAAGATACAGTTGAGAAATAAAAGGTAATTTTCCCACAGGCTCAGAATTTCAAATGCTTTATTACTGGTGCAGAGATTGCATAAGAAAACAAAACTGTGGCCTAATTCCCAGTTCTCTCTAGGATGAGCATGAATCCCAGCTCTCTGCTGAGCAATCCACTTGTGAATAATGTGAGGTGTGCATAATACAAAGAGCGGAGTCAAGCTTCACTCTATTGTGTACCCCAGAGACCATGTCTGACCATGATAAAGTTCTGGATGCTAACTTTTAGTGGGCTAGGGGGAAAAAAAAGGCTTATCTAAAGGATTTTGTGGATAGTTACGTCACAGAACAGAAGCACTAGGAGTAACATGTTTTAAATTATTTGAAGATCTATCACATAAAAGAAAAACATTAGACTTGTTCTGCATGACCACAAGGAGTACAATTAAGGGCAAGGAATAACTCTAATGGTGTCAGCTCTAGATGGTGTTGAATGGGCTGCCTTGGGAAAAAGTAAATTCCACATTTCTGCAAGTCATCAATTTGTGACTTAAAGGATGTGCAGAAATTTAGAGTGGGCTAGTTTACTATCCCACCACCACCACCACAAAACGGCTTATGCAAAGGCAGGGAGGTATAGAAGATCATGTCTTTCTTTGCTCATGGAATACAAATCAGTTCATGTGTGTGTGAGGGGAATCATGGAAGGTTAAGTTTTTATCATAATAGTTTTTTAAAATGCCATGCTAAATGATTGGATGTTAATCTCTAAGAGATGATAAACCACTGAAGAACCTTAATGAAAAGAGAAGAGATGTGGTTTACACTTTAGAAAATCTATTTGTTGGCAATGTGTCACCTGCAAGGAATTGAGAGGAGTAAGAGATGATGGGCCTGAACTAAGATAGGAAAGTGACACACTGAGGGTGTCATAGCCTAAGAAGTAGAATCAATAGGGTTTGGCAATTTTATATAAGAATATAGTGAAAGGAAAATTTCAGAAAGGTCCCTATTTTTGGCCTAACCTATTTGGTGATATTAATTGACAAGGACACGATGAGATGGAGATCGACTGGACAGTTTGATATACAGCCTTAGAGATGAAGACAGAAGTTTGAGAACAGTTATCCCCTAGATGATGAGGAAATGATTCTGAAGGCTGTCAGAGAAGAAATGTGTTGAGAGAGAAGAGAATCAAAGACATTTTTGCAGGTAATTCACAAGAAGGTCCCTGCTTAGGAACATGAAATGTGGACAGAGTGACTGGAAAACGAAGAGACCGTAGAGTCTTAGAAAATGCAGAAAGAGAGAGTTCCAGGGAGCCAGGGCCATCAATTTATACAACAAATATATAGAACCTACCAGATTATGTGGACTTTAAATTTCTTTCTGAACATGACATTTGCAAGAAATATTAGAAGTTCACAATCTGTTAGTTGAATATGATTTACCCTCATAATCTTAAAATTTCCTTCCTCATTGTATGGTACCATTGACAAACCATTGAAAATACTGTAGAATATACATCTATTTAAAGTAGAATGTAATATAAGAAACATTTAAAACATATAAAATAAGAATATAAAACATATAAAGAATATAAAGGATATAAATATAAAGAAATAAAAACATAAAAAGAATATAAAGAATAAAAATATAAAACATATAAAATAAGAATATAGCAGAATGAGAAGATTAAGATGGCAGAGGAGTAGGGGGCCTTAGACTTGCCTCATCCCTCAAATACACCTAGATAAATATCAAATCATTTTGAATACCCAAGAAATTGATCCAAGGACTGAGAGTAAAACTGCACAACTAGAGATAGAAAAAAATGGGACATTGTGGAAGAAGGGAGTTATGGAGAGTTAATTTGGGGAAGAAAAGAATTGCGAGTGCTGTGAAGGGAAGGGAGCCCTTATCAGAGAGAGAGGAGCAAGAGAGAGGTAAAGAGAGTAAAAGTACATGGGGAAATTGCACAAGAAAAACTTTTTCCCAAAACCACTGACTGGAAAAAGAAGAGGGGCTGAATACTACAAGTTATAAGCAGCAGAGCTGAAAGTCTGAAGTTTTAGAAGTCCACACCATCACCAGGGTCATGCCTGGTGGGCTTGGCAGAGACCTGGAAGCAGGCAGTATGGTCTGAGGATCCCCTGAGCCCCCTGGGGAGAAATAGTTCCCCTGTTTGGAGTACATTTGCGAGTGCTGACATGGCCTCTCCAGGGACAAAAAGAACTGGTGATGTCAACCTGCTGCCCTGTTTCCTAGTATAGGAAGAAAGACACTGGCTGAGGGAAACAAACCTTTGCTGGCTTTGTGCTGTGTTTTACCATAAACTCTGAACTGCTGCACTGAGGTGGGACCACTTTTCTGGGACAAACCAGGAAAGAACAAACGTGTAACCAGACCCTCTCCCAGAGGTTAAGTGCAGGTCTGCATCGTGGGTCCCTAAGATTTGGAGTTTTGAAACACAGCAACACACCTGAGATAAAAAAAAAAAAAACAGGAGTACTGCGCTGCCGGGCAGGCAGACAGCTCATTGAAGCCAGGGATCTGACGGAAGAGAGGTGAGAGTAGCAGTAAGAGGTAGCAGGCATGAACTCCCTGTTCTAAGGATGAGAGGGCAGGGACACACCATTCTCTCCCCTCCCGACACCACCATCAGCAGTGACCAACTTTAGTGTGCAACACAGCACCCCCAAGTGGAGGCCAGAGTTGCTTACATCACCCCCCTCCCCCACCCCCTGCCGTGCCCTCCACTAGAGCATGAATCAGCACAGCAAGCTCTACCCCCAGAACACCAGCACAGACCCCTCCCATGCATCAAGTTTACTGATCATAGAGTGCTGCAAAGTTTCAGCTCTAGGGGAAATAGATTTTAGCTTCCTGTTTTTTATTTTTTAATTTTAAAAAATTTTTTGTTTCTGGACCTCTTCTTACTATAGCCATTACTCTCAGGAGCCCAAACACAACAGGCTTTCTTAACACATACGAAAAACAGTGATGACCCACACAAAGTGAGAAGATGGAGGAAGAAGTCATGGCCAAGGATTTAATCAATACAGATACAAAGATGATGTCTGAACCAGAATTTAAAACAACAATCACAAGGATACTAGCTGGGTTTGAGAAAAGCATAGAAGACATTAGAAAATCCCTTACTGCAGAGATAAAAGAACTAGAGGATGGACAAAGTGGAGGAACAAATGAGTGATATAGAAGATAAAATTATGGAAAATAATGAAGCTGAAAAAAAGAGGGAAAGAAAAAAGGAGATTTAATCAAATTATAATAAAAACTTCTCTAATCTGGAGAAGGAAACATATCGAAATCCAGGAAGCACAGAGAGCTCCCACTAAATTCAACAAAAGACAGCCATAACCAAGACATATCATAGTCAAACTCACAAAAACACAAACAAGGAAAGGATCCTGAGAGTAGAGAGGGAAAAAGAGTCCTTAACCTACGAGGGAAGACAGATCAGGTTCACAGATCTGTCCACAGAAATGTGGCAGGTTTGAATGGAATGGCGTAGCCAAGAATATCCAGCAAGGCTGTCATTCAGAATAGGAGAGATAGAGTTTTCCAGACAAACAAAAACTAAAGGAGTTTGTGACCACTAAACTAGCCCTGCAAGAAATATTAAAGGGGACTCTTTGACGGGGGAAATAAAAGACCAAAAGCAATTAAGACTAGAAAGGAACAGAGAACATAACCAGGAACACCAACTTTATAGGTAACACAATAATTGCTATGAATATAAATGGACTAAATGCTCCAATCAAAAGACATAGGGTATCAAACAAACAAACAAAAACAAAAAACAAAAAAAAACCAACAAGGCCCATCTGTATGTTGCCCACAAGAGACTCATTTTAGAGCTAAAGACATCTGCAGATTGAAAGTGAGGGGATAGAGAACCATCTATCATGTTAATGGATGTAGAAATAAAGCTGGAGTAGCCATACTTATATTAGACAAACTAGATTTTAAAACAAAGACTATAACAAGAGATGAAGGGAATTTTATCAAAATTAAGGGGTCTATCCATCAAGAAGATCTAACAATTGTAAATATTTATGCCCCAAACTTGAACTCCCAAATATGTAAATCAGTCAATAACAAATGTAAAGAAACTCACTGATAATAAAATAATAGTATGGGGCTTTAAAACCCTACTCTTACAGCAATGGAAAGATCATCTAAGCAGAAAATCAACAAGGAAACAATTTGAATGGCAATCTGGACTGAATGGACTTAACAGATATATTCAAAACATTTCATCCTAAATCAGTGGAATACACATTCTTTTTGAGTTAACATGGAACATTATCCAGAGTAGATCACATACTGGGTCACAAAGCAGTCCTCAAAACCACAAAAAGACTGAGATCATACCGTGCATATTTTCAGAACACAATACTATGGAACTTGAAGTCAACACAAGAAAAAATTTAGATCACAAATACATGGAGATTAAAATATCCTATTAAAGAATGAATGGCTAACCAGGAAATTAAAGAAGAAATTTAAAAAATACATGGAAGCAAATGAAAATCAAAACATAACAGTTCAAAACCTTTAGGATGGAGAAAAGGCATCTTAAGAGGGAAGTATATTGCAATACACATCTACTAAAGAAGCAAGAAAAGTCTCAAAAACACAACCTAACCTTATACCTGAAGGAGCTAGAAAAGGAATGGCAAATAAAGCCTAACACTAGCAGAAGAAGGGAAATAATAAAGATTAGAACAGAAATGAATGATATAGAAACAACAATAAAAAACAGATGAATGAAACAGATCAATGAAACTAAGAGCTGATTCTTTGAAAGAATGAAACTGATAACCCCCAGCCAGACTTACCAAAAAGAAAAGAGAAAGGACTCAAATAGATAAAATCACAAATGAAAGAGGAGATATCACAACCAACACCACAGAACTACAAACAATTATAAGAAAATATTATGAAAAATTATATGCCAACAAACTGGGAAATCTGGAAGAAATATACAAATTCCTAGAAACATACAAACTACCAAAACTGAAACAAGAAATAATTTGAATAGACCCATAAGTAAAACTTCTCAGATTAGATTTTTAAATCATTTTAAAGTTTCCTACCAGTTACAAAATATGGAAGAGAGGAGAGGGGGAAAGAAGGATTTTATATATGGGAGAGTAATAGTAATAACTGATTAAATAAAAAATAGTTTAAGATTGTGGCCATGAAATAATACTGGAGCCTCACAACAGTGTACACATTTATTAATGCTTTGAGCTTATAGAACACTTTAAAAACATGGGACACCTGGGTGGCTCAGTTGGTTAAGCATCTGACTTCAGCTCAGGTCATGATCTCGTGGTTTATGAGTTTGAGCCCCACTTCAGGCTCTGTGCTGACAGCTGGGAGCCTGGAGCCTGCTTTGGATTCTGTCTCTCCCTCTCTATCTGCCCCTCCCCTGCTCATTCTCTCTCTCTCAAAAATATAAATAAACATTAACAAATTTTTTTAAAAAATAACACTTTAAAGACAATATATTTTATTTATTTCTTATTTTTTTTAACGTTTATTTATTTTTGGGAGACAGAGAGAGACAGAGCATGAGCTGGGAAGGAGCAGAGAGAGAGGGAGACACAGAATCCAAAGGAGGCTCCAGGCTCTGAGCTGTCAGCTGTTGAACCCGTGACCTGTGAGATCATGACCTAAGCCAAAGTTGGATGCTCAACCGACTGAGCCACCCAGGTGCACCACAATTAATATATTTTAAAGCAAAGTCAGCCATTCAGCTGAAAAGATCTAAAACTCAAATTGCCAAATTAAAATAAATATTTTTATCATTTATATTAAGCTAGGAACTCTATTTCTTGTAATGGTTAATACTGAACTTAATAAAGATGAGAGTTATTTAGCTGTTGAATATACCTTTAGCTCTTGTGGTTTAGTATTATTGGGTTTTACTCTTATATTAAGTAGCAATGTTGGGTTCCCATGATGTATGGTGGGATTAGCCCAAAGTCAATAAAGGACTATTCTGTAGGGTTCTGCTTACTCTTGACTACTTCACCTTTTATTGCTTGTTCTCTTCTGGCGGCACACATATTTTACCTTTACCTTTTATCTCCTAGTTTTCTTTTACAGGATTGGGAAAAGAATAGGAGTGAGAGAGACAGAATAGGTCATACTAGGTAGTGTAAATTCATTTTCTAAGGATGTTTGGAAATAATTGAATACAATCTCTACTTTGCAACTTCAGAATAACCTCTTCTGGAAAGAGCTGTTGGAATAATTGTGGGGAGAGTTGATTTGGTCAGACTGTTTCTAGGATTCATATACTGAGATGTTTTTATACTGTCTTGAAAGAAATAAAATTGAATATTCTCTGTAGACACTTTGGCTGACAGAAAAATTTAAACAGGTATCATGATTAGAAATCTCTACCTCCAACTTCAATTACAACATATGACTGATTTGCAAGATTACTGAAGGCAAATGTCTGGCAGACAGTCAACCACTGTTTGAGATTAAATTTCACAAATGAAATCAACTTGAGAGTACCCTTGCATATGTAACATAGATGTGAACTATCTGCCTCCACATTTTAACATTTAACTATAAGGATTTCTTATAGGAGATGTAAGGGGATTCCTTATGAACAGGTTTAGAATAAAGGCTGTTAATGTTAATCTTGACAAATTGATATTACACTTATGTGGTGGTTTAAGGAGACCCTAGTCAGTGAAACTATATCACTTTGCTATATGATACCACAGGTATCATAACATGGAAGGAAAGTGTTCCTATCAGTGATCTAAAAAAAATCTAGGGTAGAATTATTTTTGGTAGTACCAGTAACCTCTCACTGAGGGTTCAGCCTTTCTGAAGTTACTGAGATTACAGAAAGATGAAGACATTGTCAGAATGGATCAGGTGATTTTTATTTTTTTTTTTATTTTTTTTTTTTAAATTTTTTTTCAACGTTTTTTATTTATTTTTGGGACAGAGAGAGACAGAGCATGAACGGGGGAGGGGCAGAGAGAGAGGGAGATACAGAATCGGAAACAGGCTCCAGGCTCCGAGCCATCAGCCCAGAGCCTGACGCGGGGCTCGAACTCACGGACCGCGAGATCGTGACCTGGCTGAAGTCGGACGCTTAACCGACTGCGCCACCCAGGCGCCCCGGATCAGGTGATTTTTAATTCACCATTTTCCCCAGGAGAGTCGCTCTGGTTGCTGTGCAGTGACGTCAAGGTACCACAAGCCTTATAAACCTAATGTCATCCTTACACTTTTCTTCACTGTGGTTCTCTCAGCCACATCCTCACACATGCACACCAACTGTGTGTCATGACGAATGCTTGCCGAGTATGCTGTGCTCTTCCAGAGTGCTACTAGGTAGATTTTGCTAACATGAGGATAGGGTATTAGTGTTGCCATTAATTATTTGGAATAGAAATACTACATTCTCCAGAGCACTTGCCTTCTTTTCTCTTCTTATCTAGTACAAAATGAGAGCTCTACAAACCAAACATAAAAATAGACTAATCCCCATTCAAAATGCAGATGTCAACTACCTCTTAATAGGTTTTATAAGAGGAATGATCCCATTAGGAGTGTCTCTTTCAATGTCCACTAGAGAGAAGTTCAACAAGTATTGTAGTTTTTGCTTAGTCATCAGATAATCTTGTTTATTCACAAGATGGTAAAGTATAGGAATCATATGTTCAGAAAGTCAAAGGCAACAAATTAGTTTTTGTGACAGTTAATCTTGTGTGTTAATCTGGGTCACAGTACGCAGATATTTGGTCAAACATTATTCTAGATGCTTCTGTGAGGGTGTTCTTAGATGTGATTTACACTTAAATCTGTGAATTCTGAGTAAAGCTGATTATCCTCCTTAATGTGGGTGGACCTTATCCATTCAAAATCTTAATTAGAACAAAAGGCTGCCCTCCTGTCCTAATACATTTGGATATTTTATTTGCAACAGTATTAAAAAATAGATAGAAGATATGAAATAGCAATCACATTGATAATAATACCTGTCTTTGATGAGTTACAACGTTTGCCAGGCATTATGCTATATCATCTCAACAAAATATTTCTAGTAATTACCACATTGGCATTATAAGTTTTCTTATTCCTTAGTACAGATGAGAAAAAGAGGCCCAGAGAAATTAACTTTCTTAAAGTTATATAATTAGTAAGTGACAAAGGTCAAACACCAATCTGATACCAAAGATTATACACTCTCCAAATAAATATATTGTTCACAAGAAGTATAAAAATTCTAGGTGTCATGTAACCATTATAATGTAAATATATTTTCTACAATATTTTCTCAGTTTTGACTAATATTGACATGATTGTCATTTGTTCTTCAAATGTTATGACTGCATAGTGGATATTCTTAGAAGAAATATTGTGAATATTCAACACTGTGTGTATAATCATCCATATACAATTACAAGGGCTAAAGAACTAGACCCACCACTAAAAGTTAAGACATTTCTATAGTTAGAAGTCAGATAAAATACTGGTAGTAGTTTTCACAGGGTATAATGTGAGGAACTTGCAGCTTTCATGAGGGAAACAATACCAATTCATTAAGATCCATGCGTTATACACATCCATCGGGAAGAACTTTTGTACTAAGATGAAAACAAGGAAAAAAAAAACCAAACAAGGTACTTAGTATCTGATGAAGAAAAGACCTTTTGAACTAACCATGGGCATGCAGAATTATAACCAATGCACCAATATTCAAGTGAGAATTTTTGGAGACTAGAAATGCATTGTAAATCACTTAAGTAAACTTTTCTCTAGGACTTTCAATTGACAACTGTTGTTTTTGCATAATAGAAGGTCTATACAAAATTTATAATTGTAATTCAGTGACTTTGTTTTAGGTATCCATATAATAACCCCTTTTGATCAGGTTTCTGACTTGATTTTTTTATTAAAAATTTTTAATGTTTATTTTATTTTTGAAAGAGAGAGAAAGAGAGAGCAAGTGCACACATGAGCAGGGGAGGGGTGGAAAGAGAGGGAGACATAGAATCTGAAACAGGCCCCAGGCTCTGAGCTGTCAGCACAGAGTCCGACTTGGGGCTAGTACTCACAAGCAGTGAGATCATGAGCTGTGCCAGGATCGGATGCTCAACCTGTTGAGCCACTCAGGTTCCCCTGACTTGATTGCCGTGAATTACAGAATTTTCCAGTGCTGTTTATAAACTCTGTTTCCCTAAAACTGTAGGTATTGTACCTCATTTTAATGTTGTGCTGATAAAGATTAAACAGATATTCAGTTATTAAAATAATATTGAATACCTACTATTTGTCAGGGTCTATACTAAATCCTGTGGATATACATATATGAGTAAGATATTGTTTTTGCCCAGGAGATGTTCCAACACATGATCTGATGGGATGGACTCTGCATTAGTCAGATTAGCCTAAAAAAAAAATGAGCTTCAAACATCCATAATTTAAAGCAAAGATTTATGTCTTATTCAGGCTAAATTCTCATCATAGAGGGCCTCAAAGTGTCAATTCTGGGTCATCCTCTTTCCATAACTAAGACCAAAGTGCAGACATGGTCTGGCATGTTGTTGTTTTCCAAGGTAGACGGAAAGATAATTCTGGAGGGGTTTGTACTAGCAATTATGTAATCAGCCCTGAAGCAACAAATCTGACCACAATTCTTGATCAAAACTGTTATGGATATACCCAACTGCAGCAGGTTCAAAAAGTGGAGTTTTTCTCTAGGAGTTCTGGTTCAAGATGGCAACATAGGAAGATCCTATGTGGACACACTAAGTCTATATATATGGAAGAGGTTTTTAAACAAATCCTCAAGACTGGCTAAATAACTCCTACACGCTGGGCAAACAAGAAAAAAACCCCACATTAAAGTGGGTAGGACAGACCAGGACACAATCTCACTATCAACCTTATCCCTGGCCTAGCAAACGCACAACTGGGAAAGAATTCCAAGCCTGGAGCTTTTCCCCGAGGAGCAAAGGGTTTGAACCTCACATTGGATACACTAACTTTTAAGAGAGACACACCTGAGAGACAAACTGCCAAGACATCTAGCTTTGAAAAACAACGGAGCTGTTGTTCGTAAGACCCACAAGGCTGCAATGAATTGGGAAATGCCTCTTAAAGGGCTTGTGCACTTGGAGTCACCTGCCCCAGGGCCCTGTTGAAAGGTAGCAGATCATGCTCAGACTTTAAGTGAGAGTCTCATTTGCTTATATTAAAGTGTTGGCCTAAGGGGCAGGCATCTCATTTAACATACATATGTAGGACACTGTTGGAATATTTTCTGGGGATGAAGACTGGCTGGCACCATTTTCACACCCTCCCTATGTTTTGCTCCAGCACTCAGTCGCCAACTTTTTTTTTTTTCCTGGCAGGTCCCATCTTTATGCTCCCTCTCTGCTGTGCTCTAGAGCACCAATATCTCCCAGAAAGGATCTTATACACTTGTGTGGAGTCCTGAGTTTTGTGATTGCCACCCAGTGGCCACCTCCAGGTTGCCTGGCTCTGGTTGCTAACAAGGCTTACACATGTAGTACACAGGACTATATTTGCATAC
The DNA here is from genome assembly GCF_028018385.1 of Neofelis nebulosa. Taxonomy (NCBI): domain Eukaryota; kingdom Metazoa; phylum Chordata; class Mammalia; order Carnivora; family Felidae; genus Neofelis; species Neofelis nebulosa. The sequence continues at coordinate 54,825,700 of NC_080789.1, forward strand.
TCTAAAATCTGCTAAGGATGTCACTTAAAATTAGCCTGAATCTAGGCGCTGAATCTAGATCCCACCCCTTTTGGGACACATAGATTGTAGCACACCCTTAAACACTGGGAGCTAATAAAATAGAATAAGCTGCTTGGACAATTACAAAGGTCTGAGACACAACCAAGAGCTATGGCAGTGTTGAGCAATAAGGCAAATCTCCTACATAAGGCCACTCCTTCAAGAGTCTCAGAGGTGGTTGTTTCAGCTAATGCATACATACCAACACAGAGAGTCAAGCAAAGCGAAGAAACAGAGGAGTGTGTTCCAAACAAAGGAATATGATAAAGCTTCAGAAAAAACTTTAATGAAATGGAGATGTTATATAATAGAAAATTCAAACTGATAGTATAAAAATACTATTTGGTACAGAGATACCAAACTCAAGAACAGATGAACACATTGAGAACTTCAACAAAGAAATAGAAAATATAAGAAGGTACCAAACAGAAGTCACAGAACTGGAGAATACGATACTGAAGTGAAAAATACACTATTGAGATTCAACAGCAGACTAGAGGAAGCAGAAAACAGAAATCAGTAACTTAAAAACAGGGCAGTGGGACACATCCAATCAGAATAGCAACAAAAAAAAATAATTAAAAAACTGAAGATAGTTTAAGAGATTGGTGGAACAACATGAAGTGGACTAACATTCACATTATAAGGGTCCCAGAAGGAAAAGACAGAAAGAGAAAGGAGAAGAAAGCCTATTTGAAGAAATAATGCCTGAAAACTTTACTAACTTGGGGAAGGAAACCTAATTTTGATTCAGAAAATTTCTAATAAGATGAACTCAAGAATACCTCACCCAAACACATTATAATTAAAATTTAAAAAGTTAAAGGCAAGGAGAGAATCTTAAAAGCAACAAGAGAAAAGTAACTTGTTATGTACAGAGAATCCCCCCATAAAATTATCAATTTTTCAGCAGAAACGACAAACCAGAGGGAGTGGCATGATGTATAAAAGTGCTAAAAGGAAGAAACAAATACAAAAACCTGACAACCAAGAACACTCTACCCAACAAAGTTACCATTCAGAATTGAGAAAACAATAAAGTTTTCCAGACAAGGAAAAACCAAAAGTGTTCATCATCATTAAACTGGCTTTTCAAAAAAAAAAAAAAAAAGCTAAAGGGATTTAAGTTGAAAAGAAAGAGCTCTAGTTAGGAACAAGAAAAGTATAGATCCCCCTAGTAAAGGTAAATATAAAGAAAAAGTAGTGCATTAATCACTTACAAAGCTAGTATGAAGAGTAAAAGACAAAGTAATAAGTACAATAATTAGTTAAGGAAAACACGCTATGTAAAATATGACATCAAAAACATAAAAAGTGGGATTGGAGAGTAAAAATGTAGAGTTTTAGGGGTGCCTCGGTAGCTCAGGTGATTAAGCATCTGACTCTTTTGTTTGGCTCAGGTCATGATCTCACAGTTTATGAGATGAGCCCCACATTGGGCTCTGTGCCAATAGCATGGGGCCTGATTGGGATTCTCTCTCTCCCTCTCTGCCCTTTCCTCATTTTTGCACACACATGTGCACTGTCTGTCTCTCTCTGTCTTAAAATACATAAGTAAACTTAAAAAAATGTAGAGCTTTAGATAAGCTTATAATAACTTCAGTACAAACATAAAATAGACCATTACAAATATGTAAGCCTCACAGTAACCACAGAATAAAAACCTTTGGGAGACAAAGAAAAAATTTAAACATACAACTCAATAAAGTCACCAAATTATTAAGGAAGAAAGCAAGTGAAGAAGAAAGGAACAGGGAAGAGCTTAAAAAAAACAGCCAGAAAACAAGTAACAAAATGGCAGTAAGTCCATACCTACCAATAACTACTTTAATTGTAAATAGGCTGATTCTAAAATCAGAATACAGAATGGTTGAATGAAATAAAAAATAAGACCCATCTGTATATGTCCTAAAAAAGACTCACTTTAGATGTAAGGAGACACATAGACTTAAAGTGGATAGATGGTAAAATATATTCCATGCAAATGGGAACCAAAAAAAACTGAGGTAGCTATACTTATATCAAACAAAATAGACCTTAAAACAGATTGTAATAAGAAACAAAGAAGAGCATTACATACTGATAAAGTGGTTAATCCAATGAAAGGATGTAACATTTGGAAATATTTACACACACAACATAGAAGCACCTAAATATACAAAGGAAAAATTAATAGACCTAAAGAGAGAAATCAACAGCAATCCAATAAATAGGTTTTAATACTCCACTTTTACCAATAGATAGGTCATCCATAGACAATCAATAAAGAAATATCAAACTTAACCTACATGCTAGACCAGATGGACATAACACATATTTACAGAACATTCTATCCAAAAACAACAGAATACACATTTTCTCAAGTGCACATGGAAGATTCTCCAGGATATATCATATGTTAGACCACATAACAAATCTTAATAAATTTAAGACTATTGAAATCATATCAAGCATATTTTCTGACTACAGTGGAATGAAACTAGAAATTATAAAAATAAAACTAAATTCAACAATATGTAGAGATTAAACAACATGCTCTTGAACAACCAATGGGTCAAAAATCAAAATGAAAAGAAATACCTTGAGACAAATAAAAATGGAAATACAGCATACCCAAAACTATGAAACACAGCTAAAGCAAAACCTATGCAACACTTGTAGGAGGGAAGTTCATAGCCATTAATGCCTATGTTAAGAAACAAGGCAGGTCTCAAATAAGCAACCTAACTGTGCACCTTAAGAAATATAAGAAAAATATCAAATGAAGCCCAAAGTTAGAAGAAAAGCAATGGCAAAAAACAATAGAAAAGATCAGTGAAACTAAGATATAGTTCTTTGAAAAGATAAACAAAATTAATAAACCTTTAGCTATTATCACTAAAAAAAGAGAGGACCCAAATAAATAAAATCAGAAATGAAAGAGAAGTTACAATTGAAACCCCAGAAACACAAAGGATAATAACATACTACTATGAACAATTATACACCAATAAATTGGATAACCTAGAATAGATGAACTTTGAAAAACATACAACCTACCAAGACTGAATCATGAAAAAAATGAAAAACATGAACAGACTGATTACTGGTAAGGAGATTGAATCAGTAATCAAAAACTTTCCAATAAACAAAAGTCCAGGACCAGATAGCTTCCCTGATGAATTCTACTAACCATTCAAAGAAGGATTAAATACCAATTATTCTCAAACTCTTCCAAAAAATCAAGGAGCAGGGGATGTTTCCAAACTCATTTTCTGAGGCCAGCATTACTCTGATACCAAGACCAAATGCCACAAGAAAATAAAATTATAGGCTAACATCCCTGATGATCATAGATGCAAAATTCTCAATAAAATTTCAGGCATTATAATTCAACAGTACATTAAAAGGATCATATGCTATGATCAAGAGGGATTTACTCTAGAGAGGCAAAGATGATTCACCATCTGCAAATCAATAAATGTGAATACACTACATTGACAAAATGATGAATAATATTATATGATTATCTCAATAGAGGCAGAAAAAGCTTTTTGACAGAATCAACAACCATTTATGATAGAAACTCTCAACATAGTAAAGGCCACATATGACAAACCCACAGCTAACATCATCCTCAATGGTGACAAGCTGAATGCTTTTTCCCTAAGATTAGAAACAGTAAAAGGATGCCCACTCTTGCCACTTATATTTAACATAATATTGGAAATCTTAGGTGGAGTAATTAGGCAAAAACAAATCAAAATTGGAAAGGACGAGGAGGAAACTGTTAGTATACAGATGACATGGTATTATATTTAGAAACTCTAGAGACTCCACCAAAGCTCTTAGAATAAATGAATACAGTAAAGTTGCAGGATACAAAATGAATATGCAAAAATCTGTTGTTTTTATACACTAATAATAAACTTTCAGAAAGAGAAATTAAGAAAAGTATCCCAATATAAAAGAATAAGATACATAGGTAAATTTAATCAAGGAGGTGAAAGATCTGCACACTTAGAACTATAAGGCATTGATGAAAGAAACTGAAAAAGACACAAATAAATAGAAAGATATACTGTGATCATGGACTGGAAGAATTAGTATTGTTAAAATGCCCATACTACCTAGAGCATTTTATAGATTCAGTGTAATCCCTATCAAAATTCCAACGGCAATTCTCACAGTTTTAGAACAACGAATTCTGAAATTTATATGGAACCACAAAAGACTCTGAATAGCCAAGCAATCTTTAGAGAGAAGAACAAAACTGAAGATATCATGCTTCCTGATTTCAAACTACATTAGAAAGCTATAGTAATTAAAACAGTATGGTATTGGAATAAAAACAGACACATAGATCAGTCGAAGAGAATAGACAGCCCAGAAATAAAAACATGCATATATGGTCAATTAATTTACAAAAGAGGAGCTGAGAATACATAATGGGGAGAGGATCACCTATTCAATAGTTGTATTGGGAAAACTGGATAGCTACCAGCCCAAGAGTGAAACTGGGCCACTATCTTACACCATACACAAAAATTAATTCAAAGTGAATTAAAGACTTGAATGTAAGACCTGAAACAATGCAACTCCTAGAAGAAAACATTAGTAAGCTCCTTGATGTTGGTCTTGCAGATGATTTTTTTAATATGACACCCAAAGCAAAAAGAAAAAGAAACAACTGCCACTACCACAAACTAAATATCTTCTGCACAGTAAAGGAAACTGTCAACAAAATGAAAAGACAACCTACAGAATGGGAGAAAATATTTGCAAATCATATATCTGATAAGGGGTTAATATCCAAAATATATAAAGAATACAAACAATAGCCAAAAAATCTGATTAAAACATGTGCAGAAGATCTGAATAGACATTTTTCCAAAGACAGATGGCCAACAGATATGTGAAAAGATGCTCAACATCATTAATCATCAGGAAAATGCACATCAAAAGCACAATGAGATGTCACTTCACACACACTAGAATAGCTACTATCAAAAAAAGAAATAACAAGTGTTGGTAAGGATATGAAGAAAAGGGAACCTTGTGTACTCTTGGTAGGAATAGACATTGGTATAGTCACCATGGAAACGGTATGGAGTTTCCTCAAAAAATCAAAACTAAAAGTACCATATGAGCCAGTAAACTACTTCTAGGCATTTATCTGAACAAAAATACTAACTTAAGAGATATATGCACCTCCATGTTCTCTGCAGCATTATTTACAGTAGCCAAGACATGGAAGCAACCTAACTGTATATCAATGGATGAATGAACAAAGAAAATGTGTTAAGATGTAGGAATATGGTGGCAGGGTAGGAGGACCTTAGGCTTGCTTCATCCTACGAATACAACTAGATCACTATAAAAATCATCCTAAATACCCCAGAAATTGACCTGAAGACTGGCAGAACAAACTCCACAACTAAAGGTAGAAAAAAGGCCATATAAAGGAAGGTGGGAACGGTGGAGATGTGGTTTGGAAGAGAAACATATAATGGACACTACAGCAGGGAGGGAGCCAGAGACACGGAAAAGGCTGAGAAGCAGACTAACACAGAGGACTATGCAGGGTAAATTAATCCCCATATCAATGGACTTGGAAAGGGAGAGGGCCTGAATTCTGTTACTTCTGGCACCTGTGGTGCTTAAAGCTTGGAGTTTTAAAGGTCAGCAGATTTGGCTCAGATCGAGCCCAGAGGGCATTGTGCTGATCTTGGAGAGAAGGCAAGCTAACAATCCACAGTATGGAAATAGCAATCTGAAGAGAACCTGGGGCACACAGTGTGGGATTATTTGCTCTTCCCAGAGCATGTACCAGAGAGGCGGTGTTCACAGAGAGACCTCACTGGGAACAAAGGAACTGACTATTGCCATTTCCTTCCCCTACCCTTCAGCATAAGCACAGGGCCACCTGTGGGAACAAGTGCAGAGCAGGTTCTTGCTAACTAACTAGCTTACACTAAGTCCTGCTTCTCCAGTCTACTGGAACCACCCTTCACAGTCACTTTTGCTTCAGTCAAGCTTCACAGGCCCCCTCCCCCAGAAAACTGACCCCAAACTCCTGCTTACACATCTCCCAACATGGGAGGAGTTTTATGGAACCTCAGTTCCAGTGGGGGTGGCAACAGGTCTCATTTCACAAGCAGACCAGAGCACACCTCATTAAAATGAGCCACCTTCAGGACAGGGACCAAACACTGCTCACAATAGGCAAAGAGAGCCTCTGCAGATGACTGGCCTAAAGGATAAAGTAGCCAAGACAAAGCAGCAGAGCACATACATCACACATTGAAGACATTCTCAGAAGCAATAGGCCCTGGGGAACAGGGGACACTACATGGCAGGGCACTATAGGACCTCTTCTTCATAATGCCATTATTCTTAAGAAGAGGAGACATAGCTGACTCTCCTAACACACAGAAACAGGCACAGAGACTTGGGGCTAAATGAAAAGATGGAGAAATTTATTCCATATGAAAAAATAGACCATGGTTAGAGATCTAAGCAAAACAAATATAAGTCACATGCATAATGGAATATTTAAAGCAATGATCATAAAAATACTCATGGGACTTGAGAAAAAAGTGGAATACATGAATGAGAGCTTTCACACAGACATAAGGAATAACAGAGATAAAAGCCTCAATAAACAATATGAGAAACTTGTGATGGAATGAACATGTTTGATGAAAAAACAGAGGAACGAATTGGTGACCTAGAAAATAGAGTAACAGAAAGTAATGAAGCTGAAACAAAGAAAAAAGAATTATGCAAAATGAGAATAGACTTAGGGAACTCAGTGATGTCATTAAATGTGATAACATTCGTATTATAGGAGTTCCAGAAGAAAAAGAGAAAAGGTAGCATGACATTTATTTGAAGAGACAATGACTGGAATCCCTAATATGGGGAAGGAAACAGATATGCAGATCCCGGAGGCACAGAGAACCCCCAACAAAATCAACAAAAGCACATCCACACCAAGACATATTGTAATTAAATTGAAAATACAGTGATAAAGGAAAAGTTTTAAAAGCCACAATGTAAAAGAAGACAGTTACATACAAGAGAAGCCCATTAGGCTAGCAAGGAATTTTCAGAAGAAACCTTCCAAGTCAGAAGGGAGTGGCATGATATATTCAAAGTGCTGAATGGGAAAAATCTGCAGCAAGAATATTCTACTTAGTAAGACTACCATTAAGAATAAAAAGAGATATCAGGAGTTTCCCAAACAGAAACTAAAGGAGTTTGTAACCAGTAAACCAGCCTGGCTAGAAATTTTAAAGGGGACTCTTTGAGTGGAAAATAGAGGCCAAAAGTGGCAGCACAAAGGTAGGAAACACAAAAGTAGTAAAAATGAATATTTCTGTAAAATTCAACCAAGGGACTCACAAAAAAGGATATAAAATATAGCATATACCTAAAATGTGGGGAGGAAGGGAGTAAAGGATGGGTTCAAACTTACACAGGCATCACCTTAATGTAGACTGCTATAGGCAGAAGAAGTTAGACACAACCCTAATAGTAACCATATTAAAAAAAAAAAAAACCTAGTGATTATGCAAAGTGTAAATAGAAAGAAATCAAAATATATCACTAAAGAAAATCAACAAAACTTGAGACAAAGACAAGAAAGGATCAAAGGAAAGCTCCAAAAACAACCATGAAGCAAGTAACAAAATGTCAATAAACACATATCTACCAATAATTACTTTGAATGTAAACGGACTAAATGCTCCAATCAAAAGACATAGTGTGACAGGATGGATAAAAAATAAGACCCATCTATATGACGCCTACAGAAGACTCATTTTAGACCTAAAGACACCTGTACATTGAAAGTGAGGGCGATGGAAAAATTTATGATGCAGTTGGATGTCAAAAGAAAGCAGGAATAGCAATACTTATATTGGACAAAAGAGACTATTTTTTTAAAATTAAAAAAAATTGTAAATGTTTATTTTTAAGAGAGAGAGAGAGACATCGACAGAGCAATAAGCAGGGGAGGGGCAGAGAGAGAGGGAGACACAATCCTAAGCAGGCTCCAGGTTCTGAGCTGTCAGCACAGAGCCTGATGTGGGACTCAAACTCATGAAGCACAAGAGTATGATCTGAGTTGAAGTTGGCTGCTTAGCTAACTGAGGCACCCAGGCACCCTGAAAAAACAGACGTTAAAACAAAGACTGTAACCAAAGAAGAAAGATGCTATATAATAACAATTAGGACAATCCAAGAAAATATAACAATTATACATATTTATGCACCCAACATAGTAGCACCCAACATAAAACAATTAATAATAGACATAAAGGAACTAATCTATAATAATACAATAATAGTAGGGGACTTTAAGACCCCACTTACATCATCAGACGAATCATTTAAACAGAAAATAAACGAGACAATGGCTAGGAATGGCACAATGGAACAGATGGATTTAACAGATATATTCAGAACTTTCCATCCTAAAACAGCAGAATACATTCTTTCCAAGTGTACACAGAGCATTCTCCAGAATACATCACATTAGCCCACAAAACCAGATAAAGACACCATTAAAATAGAGAACTACAGGCTAATATCCCTGATCAACATGGATGCAAAACTACTCAACATACTAATAAATTGAGCTCAAAATACATTAAAAAATCATTCACCACAATCAAGTGGGATTTATTCTTAGATTGCAAGGGTGGTTCAGTATTTGCAAATCAATCATTGATTTGCATCAATCACTTCAAGAGAAAGGATATGAATCATATGATCATTTCAATAGACAAAGACAAAGCATTTGACAAAGTACAACATCCATTAATTATAAAAATCCTCAGCAAAGTGGGTTTAGAGGGAATGTACCTCAACATCCTAAAGGCGATAGCTAATATCATCCTTAATAGGGAAAAACAGAGTTTTTCACCTAAGGTCAGGAACCTTAGGTCAGGAACTAAGGTCAGGATGTCCACTCTTAACCACTTTTATTCAACATAATAGTAGAAGTCCTAGCCACAGCAATCAGAAAATGAAAAGAAATAAAAATCATCCAAATTGGTAAGGAAGAAGTAAAATTTTACTACTTGTAGATGAGATGACATTATATGTAGAAAACCCAAAAGTGTCCACCAAAACACTGCTGGAACTGATAGATGAATTCAGTAAATTTGCAGGATACAAAATGAGTGCATAGAAATTGGTTGCATTTTTATACACCAATAATGAAACAGCAGAAAGAGAAATTAAGCAAACCATCCCATTTAAAATTGCACCAAAGATAATAAGATATTTAGGAATAAACCTAACCAAAGAAGTTAAAGACTTATGGGGCACCTGGGTGGCTCCGTTGGTTAAGTGTCCAACTTCGGCTCAGGTCATGATCTTGAGCCCTGTGTTGGGCTCTGTGCTGACAGTTCAGAGCCTGGAGCCTGCTTTGGATTCTGTGTCTCTGTCTCTCTCTGCTCCCCCCACCCCCACTTGCACTCTGCCTCTCTCTCTCTCTCTCTCAAAAATAAACATTAAAAAAAGAAGTGAAAGTCTTGTCCTCTGAAAACTATAAAACACTGATGAAATAAATTGAAGATGACACTAAGAAATGGAAAGACATTCATGCTCATGGAATGGAAGAATATTGCTAAACTGTCTATACTACCCAAGTCAACCTATACATTTAATGAAATCCTCATCAAAATACCAGCAGCATTTTCTGCAGAACTAGAACAAGCAGTCCTAAAATTTGTATAGAATGATAAAAGCCCTGAATAGCCAGAGCAGCTTTTAAAAAGAAAAGCAATGCTGGAGGCATCACAATTTTGGACTTCAAGTTATATGTCAAAGCTATAGTAATCAAAACAATATGGAACTGGCACAAAAACAGATACATAGATCAATAGAACAGAATGGAAAACCCAGAAATAAAGCCACCACTATATGGCCAACTAATCTTCAACAAAGAAAGAATTTCCAATAGAAAAAAGTCTCTTCAACAAATGGTTTTGGGAAAACTGTACAGCTACATGCAAAGAATGTAACTGGACCAGTTTGTTACACCATTCACAATGGATTAAAGACCTAAATGTAAGACCTGAAGACCTAGAAGATAACACAGGCAGCAACTTCTCTGACATGAGCCACAGCAACTGTTTTCTAGACATGTGTCCTGAGGCAAGGGAAATAAAAGCAAAAATGAACTATTAGGACTATATCAAAATAAAAAGTTTCTGTGCAGTGAAGAAAACAATTAACAAAACTAAAAGACAACCTACTCAATGGGAGAAGATATTTGCAAACGACATATCTGTTAAAGGGTTAGATCCAAAATATATAAAGAATTTATAAACCTCAACACCCCCCCCCAAAAAAATAATACAATATAAAAATACGCAGAAGACCTGAACAGACATTTTTCCAAAGAAGACATTCAGATGGCCAACAGACACATGAAAAGATGTTCATCATCACTCACTATCAGGGAAATTGAGATCAAAATTATAAGGAGGTATCATCTCACACCTGTCAGAATGGCTAAAATCAACAACAAAAGAACCAACAGGTGTTGGCAAGGATATGGAGAAAGGGGAACCCTCTTACACTGTTGGTGGGAATGCAAACTGGTACAGCCACTGTGCAAAATAGTATGAAGTTTCCTCAAAAAGTTAAAAACAGAACTTCTCTACAATCCAGCAATTGCACTACTGGGTATTTATCCAAAGAATATAAAAATGCTAATTCAAAGGGATACATGCACACCTGTTTATAGCAGCATTATTTATAATAGCTAAGATATGGAAGCAACCCAAGTATCCATCAAATGATGGATGGATAAAGAAGATGTGGTGTATAAAGTAATTTATCATATATATATATATATCATATATATATATCATATATATATCTATCATATATGTATCATATATATTATGTAATGACATGTATGGAGCTAGAGTGTATTACGCTAAGTGAAATAAATCAGAGAAAGACAAATATTATATGATTTCACTCATGTAGAATCTAAGAAACAAATGAGCAAAGGGAAAATATGAGAGAGACAAACCAAGAAATAGACTCTTAACTACAGAGAATAAACTGTATGGTACCAGAGGGGAGGTGGGGGGAGGGGGGTAGATGAAATAGGTAATGGGGATTAAGGAGTTCACATGTTGTAATGAGCACCAGGTGATATATGGAATTGTTGAATTACTACATTGTACCCCTGAAACTAATATAACACTGTATACTAATCAGAATTAAAATAAAAACTTAGAAAAAGAGAAAATGTTGTGTGTATGTGTGTGTGTGTGTGTATCACATACAATGGCATAATTTCAGCCATCTGTAACAACATGGATGGACCTAGAGGGCATTATTTTAAGTGAAATAAGTCATACATAGACAAATACCATATGATATCTCTTATTTGTGGAATATAAATAAAGGAAAACAAAACAAAAAACCCACAGCACCAAGCTTATAGATACAGTTAATGGATTGGTGGTCATGAAAGGTGGAGGTTGGGGGTGGGCGAAATGGGTGAAGGGTGTCACAAGGCACAACCTTCCAGTTATAAAATAATTTACTCATTGGGATATTAAATATAGCATGATGACTATCCTTTACAATATTGTATTTCATATTTGAAAGTTGCTAACTGAATAAATCTTAAAAATTCTTACACAAAAAATTTTATGTTAAGTAGATCCTTGTTGTAATTATTTTGCAATGTATATAAATATTGAATCATGTTATACACCTGAAACTAATGTCAATTATATATCAAAAAAGAATTTAAAATGTTTTTAAAAAGTAGAATATTTTTATATGCCTAGAGGATGTTTTCTATGTGTGCAGGTTTGGCACTCTATGTATAAATTTGGAGGTTTTTTTTAAAAACTGTGTGTGTTGTACCTGTCAATGGAAATAGAACAAAATCATACCTGAATCTGAATTTGCTAAGCATTTATTGAACACCTATTTAGTGCCAGTCATTATATTAGGAACTAGATACCAAAGACAAATCTAGTCACAATATTTCTGTTGTATGGAGATCCCAGTTCTTCTGCGCATTGTCTTGTCCCATCTACAATGGAAGTTTGACATATTTTTTCTGACCTACCTCTTCAGGTTATATACCTCATATTATGAGATACCAGATTAGTTAGGAAATGCCAGTCTTTTGAGAAGATCCATAAGGCAAGCAAGTAAATTATAAAGTTGTCATTCTAAATCATTTATGCCTAAAGGATGCATTAACAATTTTTTTTTAGTGTTTATTTATTTTTGAGAGATAGAGGGTGGGGGGGGAGAGAGAGAGGGAGACACAGAATCTGAAGCAGGCTCCAGGCTCTGAGCTGTCAGCCCACAGCCTGACGCAGGGCTTGAACCCACGAACTGCGAGATCATGACCTGAGCCGAAGTCAGATGCTTAACTGACTGAGCCACCCAGGTGCCCCAGATGCATTTTTTTTTATAAGAACAACAACAGCCATTATTACTCTCAAGAATATAACCTCATTCTTTAGTCATACCACATACAGAGAGCTAAGAAACATAGCGGTCAGAAACACATTCTAGAGCTAGTATGCCTAGTGATTTAGTCTAATATATAAGCAAGAAAGTGTTTCTTGGGAAGGGAGTAATATTCTGTTTTTAATTTAACAAGACTTTTGCATGAAAAAAAAATTTCTCTGAGACTCCAGAACGTTTCCAAGAGCTGTACTAGCTTTGCCTTAATCACTCACAATGGATGAATTGCCAGGAGCTGTTTGTCTATTTTTACAATGGGTCCTATTTGCCTTGATGAGAAATGGTTGCTGTGTTCTGTTGAGAATGTCTTCAAGGATGGTGTAATGATTAAGAAACTGGTCTCTGGCGTCAGATTACTTGGATTCATTTCCCTAATCTGCCACTTTTTAGCTGGTGGCCTTTAACAAGTTACTTAATAGCTGTGTTCCTCAGTTTGCACATCTGTGAGATCCGGACAATAGTATACCCACCACATAGGGTCCCTGTCTGGAATAAATAAGTTAGTATTTGTAAAGCACTCAACATAGTTCCTATTTAAGGGTAAGGGTTATATTTACTTGTTATGTAAAATACATTAAACAATAAAGTTAATAGGTGTATACAATGAGCCAGCTTTTTCAGAACTCAAACATGAACATTATATTCCAAGTTGTCAACCTGATTAAGCACTAATGTAGAGATACCTCAAATCTTCCCTTACCGCCTGCATACATATTATACGTGGGCTTTCAAAAGCAAACATTCTTCCAAGGTTGTTCTATGCACCTATTCTCTTTTGGATTAGCTGCAGAGATCATGCTGGTAAGGGACCACAAAGAGGAAATATGTGGATTCTAATGTCTGTGATGGTAACAGGATCTGGGCCATTCCAGTTAGCTACCACAGATGGGCCTCATGGAAACTGTTGTGTTTATCAATTGTAAAGGCACCTTTGCTAGGCTTACGCTGCAGGAGCAGATACAGGTTTTCCTTTACAGCCACTAGACCATGGCTCTTCAGCAACATCTCTTCAGGGACTTATCAGAAGCTACCACATGAAGGTGGCATTTTTTTCCCCCTGAACACTGCAATTATTGTCATTACTCAACTGGTATTTCTATATCCATTCGTATATTTCAAAGACCTTCTCACCAAAAAAGTTTCCCTTTATAGTCAAAATGTTTTCTTAACCTGAAAGAAATGTTATGCTAGGGTTTATGTGCTAGGTTTGTGGGTTATTCTTTTCTCTTCATGTTAAGGTTTTTGTATTTGTTTGCCTATGGCAATTTAAGATGAAGTTAGCTTGGAGTAGTTGGTACAGCAGTAAAGGACTGCTTTATTGAATCCTGAGCCACTCTTGCCCATTTTGCTGTTACTAATACAACATTAATGTTCTTACTAAATCACAAAAACAGCAAGTAGAAGCTGATGCTGAAAGTGTTTATAGATATTTAGCAATTAGCAGAAGCTAATAATTCCTATTTATGGAATAACAAATAAAACCTAAGTGATTTTTTTAACCTCAGTACATTTCCAACAAAATGTGTTATATATAAGTTTCTACTCTTAGAAAATAACAAAAGTTGTGTTAGACCTCATGTGCATAATATACCCTCCTTATAATTTATCCTGACTCTAGCATAACCTTTGAAAATAAAGCAGACTTTGCACAGGAAATTTATAGCTTTGGAAAGGACATAGTATCAGAGAGCCAGAAATACATCCATACTTAATGTCTTATTATAGAATAAGATTTCATATTTTATAATGACAATGGGATATTGAAAATGTTGTTAAGTATACAAACTTATGGTTTTGAAAATATTTATTTCAAGGTACTGTTTATGTTTAAAAGTTAGTATTTATTGTATTCTTATTATAGGTATTATTTCATTTAATCTTCATAGTGGTATGATGAGACAGGGACAATCTCCATGTATAGGAAAGGAAACAGGTTTTTTTGTAGTGAAATAACAGCGCCACACATTTAAGATACTGAAGTCAGAACCAGCCATGGCTGGAGGATGCTCTTAACCCATGCTCTTAACCATTACTTGTAATTATTGCTTGCCTGATTCTCTGAAAGTCTTAAATTTATTTTTTTTTTTTTAACATCATCAGTAGGTGAACTTTCAATAAATGTAGGACACACCACCTCTTGGCCAACTTTTAATTATTCATGGTCAAGAAAAGAAAAAAAATGAGGGAAATTGAAATTCCCAATGATCACTTTTCAATTTTACTCAAGATTAGAAAGATGCCATTAAAATATTTTTCATTATGGTGCAATAGAAATAACAAAAATATCTAGTAAGTGAACCTCATACTTAAGGGAGTATTAGTGTTTTAAAATAGATCTAGATTTTGTAAGAAGCTTCTTTTGACCTCTTTGTTAAAATGAATCTTCTATCTCAAAGGTAATAGTGTGTGCCATGGCTTTAATTTGATTCTGAGTTCATGACCTTGGATTACAATAGTAACTGATAATATTATAGTCAGTCTTTCACATTACAACCTCAATGTCTCATTTTTATGATGGAAAAGTTGAAGAAGTTAGTACAGAGATATATCTAGGAACCCTTCCTCAATGCCAGCCTTAAAAATTTATTACCAACTTGATGTGATTTAATGGATTTCAGAAATGTTTTATGCTTCAAAAAATATTCCCTTTTTTGCAACCACAGTGGCTTAAATTCCCGTATTAAAGAATCATTCATTCGTAGCTTTAAGATTTCAACATTCAGTCGTTGTTTACTAAAATTCAAATTTCCACAGTAAAGATAAGTACTGTATATAATGAAGATATAATTTATTGCCCATAATAGGACATATTTCCAAGATAAGTTCAACAGAAAGTCAGGACAACAGGTGTAAAGCAGGACTACTCCTCAAACTGGAAAATATATCCCAAGTGTATCCCTACTACTTATTATGTGCTCAATTAATATTAGTCAAATAAATTAATGGAAGAAACAGGTATGCAGTACCTATTTTAGTAGGTTTGAAGTCCCAGAATGAGGATCTCAGTCCCTAGACTATCACTGCTTAGATGCATCTTCCAGAAGTTTTGCTTAATTTTTCTGAACTTCAGTGTTTTCAACTGTAAATTGAAGATAACAGTCATTAATAACAAGGCCTAATAACGGTAAATAGTAAATGGGGATAATCTCAAAGAATAATTCTGAGGGTTACAAGGGAACATAAATGTGCACCAAGTTGTCTATTGATTCTAGCAATTATGATCTGAAAGGTGGAGGCAAAGGAAAGGGTGAGGAAGGTTCCAGGTTTCCACGAGGAGAAGGATCAGCTGTCTTTGGCATTCTAGTCTAGACCAGAAAATGGAGTCTGTTGCATTTCACTAAGCAAAAATCAACTCTTTGCCTTCTAAAACACTAGCCTCTAGGGGTGCCTGGTGGTTCAGTCCATTAATTGGTTATTGTTATTTGTTATTTCTACTGTTATTGTTATTTGTTATTTCTACTCTTTAGACTCATGTTTGTGAGATTGAGCCCTACATCAGGCTCCATGCTAGGTGTGGAGCCTGCTTAAGATTCTCTCCCTCCCTCCCTTTGCCCCTTCCTCATTTGCACACACTTGCTATCTCTCTCTTTCAAAAACAAAACAAAACAAAACAAAACAAACAAACAAAACCAACCTTCTAGCCTCTATATTTGAAAAAAGAAATAGGGGGAGGGGTGAGGCATCCTAACTACATAGAGTATATAATCAGTATATAAGAAAGAGAGATTGAATTCACATTAGTTATTTTGGAAGTGAATCAATCATTGTGAAATTTGTTTACTTTGTTCCATTATAAGAAATTTGTTGGTATTTCATTTGTAACACCATACCTGATGTCAAGTGAGCATGTAATACTTAGGTGTAGGATAATTGTCACCACGGAATATTTCATGAGAAAATTTTCCTGACAGTGTTAAGCAGCAGTATGGAAATTACTCAAGAGAGAATTGCATTTAAAAAATTAGGATAATTTCTAACTGAAATGTTAACTGTAATGAGTATGCTGGAATCAACCTTGATGTATCTATTTGGACATTTTCCACATCCCAAGTGGTTAGTCTAATACCAATTAAAGCATCACACATTGCTATTATCTTCTTGCATCATTATTTTCATGAATTAATTTTGTTTTAAAAATCAGACCTTTTCCAAATGAGAATAAATTTAAATATCCAAGGTGCAAATGTGAAACTGATGTCAGGACCCATGCATATCTATAATTTCAAATTCTGAAACCACAGAATCATGGGAATAATCTTAAAAAAATAAAAAACGGAGGAACTGACCTTTGGGGTCACCTCATTGTTCCCCTAGCTATTCACAGAGAATCCAAATAGTAGTCCCAGGTGTCCTTCTCCTGAAATTATGTATCACTTTCCTCTTACCTTCATTCATTCATTTTTTCATTTATCCATCCGCCCACCCATCCATCATTTCAGTCTTTCATTTGACAAATATTAGGCATTATTTATGTGCCTAGAATGCTGCTTAGCACTGAGGAAACAAAATGTATGCTGAATATCTTTTTTTTCCTACTATATCATAGCTTAGTGCGAGAAACAGAGATTACTAAATAATCATAATATGATGAGATATGTCTTATAAAAGATGTATGGACAAAGTGCTGACTGGATGAATCACAAAAGGCTTATGAATTATGAAGTGGTAACATTGCTTCTGAGGTTTGAAAGAAGAGATTTCTGGCAAAGGTAAAAATGTATAAAGATAAGGAGATATGAATGGGCATATCAAGTCCTGTGAGTATTAAATAGTTATGACTAGAGATAAGCCTGTTTGTCTCTGAAGGGATTGGGAAGATGGAGAGATGAGGGTAGATGGATTGATATGAAGCTCCTATAAATTTCCTCCAGCTTCGTCCTTTATAACAAGTGTCTATGGCAAGTCATGACACCGACCCACTTTATGACTGCATTGGCTCTGACCTGTGTGGATAAAATCAAGTACTCATGATGACCCGAACTCAAAAGTTCCATTATTTCTCAGGCCATCATTTTAGTCTTCCATTTTCCATTGAGGTAGGGAGAGATCTAGGTGTGATGAGGATTAGGGGTTGGTTCTCATTACTCAAATATTCCATTTTTTTTTCAAAATTGGGAGACATCTTTCTATATTATAACATTATTAATTTTTTCTCCTGCTATTGGTTTTAACTATCCTGAACTCTCAAATTTATGTAGGAAATGTTTTACTTCTGGTTCATATTACCAAAACCTTCTATTGTCTGATTCTAAATTGTTAGCCACTCCTTGATAGGATTTTTATTATTTGTTATTGTTATTTATGTTATACTCTCAAATATTATTCAAATATTTGAAATTCAAATAGTAGATGTTTGATATCTCTGGAGTAGCTTGGGAAAGAGATTATAAAGCAAACCTTTGCAAGTCTATATCTGTAAAATGTCATGGATCCCATTCAGACTGTTAATGAGGATTACACAGTTGATCAGCAGAGAATAACAAAGCTGGCTTGTGAATGCCTATGGGTGGCTAGACCTATACATTGGTTAAATGACCTGGCCCCATTTATCAACATTAAATTGTGTACAATTTAGGTTCATGCTTTAGCAAAATCACAAATTACCATAGACATGGCTGTTCAGGAAAGATCATGAATATTAAATCTTTGAACTGTGATTGAATATTACTACATAATACTATTTGCATAGTTCTCTTACCCTTTTATATTAAAATGATGGTGTACTAATTTCTATATACTTTCTCCCTTGACTTTAATGAACTTTTTAATTACGTTTGTGCAGAACGCTTCTCAAAATATTCACAAGAAATTCTTGCTATTTTTGTATCAATTTCTCATAAAAGTGTTTTTATTTTAGGTCCCATTTGTGAGTATCTTTCTGAAATTAAAAAAAAAATGTTCTACAAGTTCGTGATCCTCTAGGAGAGATGCAAACCTATCTCCATTGTGAACTTTTATGGACGTAAAGGAAGTTATTGTCTCATTGTCCCTTTATGTTTGTTGAAATGTTCCCTTTCTCCCAGGTTTGCTTCCTGTAATAATCTGTTGAACAGTGGAGTACCTGACATGTGTTTGTTCCTTAGGCAAACGTGTAAAACTCTTCAAGTTCGAATGGAGAAGTAGAAAGAGAAGGTTTCTGCTGTGCCTGATGACAATTTTTGATTTTTCCACACTCAAAAATATTCTGGCTCCACGTTGGAGCACTAGTGTGGCGAATCCTAGTGTTGGTCGGATTCTAAGGAAGGGACAGAAGTTTCGTTGAGGAGTAAAGATTCAAAACATCTCCCGAAATGAGCTCTCGTCTTGGTTTATTTCTCACAGAGCAGGTGTGTACACTGTGTTGCAGGATTACCTGTAACCTAATCTTTCTTATAGTTACCATTAGCATTCCAGATGCTCCTGATTTCAGGGTGAAAGATGAACTTGGTATAGCTTTAGGGATCAGAAAGCAAAGAACTGTCTCAGTATTCAGTAAAGAAAGGCATTGAACTATCTCCTATAGAAATAAGGAGGGGGCATCGCTCTTTGAACTATTATGAGGCCCACCAATTAAACAACCCTGCGACAAGGAGGTGAACCTAATATTGTCACCTACAGTGGCCCTGCCATTGACATTGTTTTTCCAAGCATAGGAAATGGATAATAAAAACTTTGGGTGTACTAGTGGACCTCTGTCAGTGTTCAACCTGCCTATTAATGTAGAAGTTAACATGAAAAGTACTGAGCCCAAATGAAGATAATATTCTTATTTATTGGTCCAATCCTTACATAAATTGCTCTATAATTGAATCAGCTATGCCAAATTAGCATCTAAGCTATTAGAAGTAGCTAAAGATTCATATTTTGATCAACTTTGAGATTTTGAAACTTCTGGTATGTGACTATTATTCTTAAAAGAAAAAAAAAAGAAACTCAGGGAAGAATATAACTGAGAAAAAAGAAGGGAAGAGGCAAAAGCACCCGACATATTAAACATCACTGACTATATTACCCTGTTTGTCAGAAAATACATTCTAGGTTTGGAAGTTACAGACAGCAAATTTTTTTCCAAGATCTGCCACATATGGTAGGATAATTTCTAATGTAATATTATGGAAAAGGACAGGGCTGGGGAAGAGGGTGAATGTGCTACTTCAGGCATGGTAGCGGCTTGGTACACGTTGCACCAAGTTCTTCTCCAGGTGACAACAACATCTTCTTTACTCAGACAGGTATCTCAAGGAAAGAGCCATTTGTATTTATAACTCAAACCATCCAGGAAGCTCAGAGAACATGTTGTTCTTGGTAATCCCTAGGCTATCAAGTTTTAGCCCTTCTCCCCTACCCACTTCTCTTAAATTCACCTTTTGAGCACAATTTGTACTGTGTACCTTCTGCCAGCCCTCATATGCAGTGAAGCTGAAACTCTTGAAAAGTGAGATCCTTGAACAGATTTAAAATTTTAAAGTAAGGCTTTATGTCAGAAAGTGGATAAAAACTATCAATTCAAATGACTCCTTCATAAATTAGAGGTGAGTCTAAAAAACGAACCCAGTATCAAATTTTGCAGGTAAAGTACCTTCCGATTGAGTTCATAATCTCCACTGTCTCTAAAAATGTGGGAACTCTGCTGGTATGTGGAATATTTTTTTAAGTCTATTCAGATTTCCTTCAAGTATTCAAAATAATTGTTTTCCTCTTTTAAGGACTTTTGAATGTTTCTGAGAGAAAAATAACTGGATCCCATTATCCTGTTGTCTTTCAGAATTATCTTCATTTTGGGGGTCATTTTCCACCTGGAATAAATACAAGTTGTGTACAGGAGCCAGGAGAAGGAAAGTCTTAAATTTCTTTGATGTCCCAGAGGAATTTATTAACTATCCAAAGAGAAATCAGGCAATATTTTGTTTTGCTGGCAGTGAATGTCATCCAGGCAGTATCAGTCGACCTGCTTCTGAGGAGATGAATGTGCATAAATGGCAGTGCAAACAGTCATCTGCTTTCATGAGTCACGTAGAAGAGTTCATGGCAGGCGCACTGTACAGCTTTCAAAGTTCCAAGAAATAGGGCAGGTCCATCTGTTCAAAAGATTCATTTCCAGTCAAGATCTTCATTTACACAGCATATGAAGTTGAAAGCCAGTGACAGATGTTGTGTTTGTGGTAAAAGCTTACTAGTTCTGCATTCTAATATAATGAATAGGCTTCTTAGAAAAATGAACTCTACACAGTGGTTGTTCCACCAGTGAATTTAGGTAATCAGAATAAAGCTTAATCCCATTTGGAATTAGTGCTTCTTAAGAAAACTCTTAGTAGTTTGGGGATAGAAGGGAATTAGAAGCTCACTTAGTCCGACAGACTGAGCTGACAGATATAAGCCCTGGAGATTCTGAGATTTTTAAGTGGCTTGTCCACTGTTCTAAGACTAGCAGGTAGTAACACTAGTATAAAACTTTTATCAGAATAAGGCCATGTCTCCTCAGTTATGTTTGGTGCTTTGCTTCTCTCCAGAAGTCTGGTTAGATTATATGCCATCTTCTGCTTCCACACTGGTACCCACATGTGTTATACGTAAATATAACCAGCTAGCTAGGGCAGTGCTCTGTGTTGTCTGAAATGACTCCCAAACATCCAAAGCTGTTAGATTTTTTGAGAATTTATAGGACAGATAACAAAGTCATTTAGTAGAAATACTGACCCTAGCTGAACTATTATACAGATGGCTTTTGGTGCCTCAAATGTTAAATGTTCAGGCCAAGCCAGCACCAGACATTCTTAGGAGGGAAAATTAAACTGTGGCATGAAAATCCAACAGTTTTCATGTCTATAGGAATCACCTCCATTGCCCAGAAAGTAAAATACAGCCTTAGTTTTTTTTTTATAGGGGGTATAATTATAAAGATGATTCATATGTCATTGCCTTATAGTGCCTCATCAATACCTAAAAGCTGTCTGTTCAGCTTGCTCTTGAATGATTATCCTAGACAGACAGGTGTCTTTCACTTTGTAATACCTCAGTATATAAGGCGCTTTAAGATAGGACAAGTGCATTCATGTACAGTTATGACCAGCTCAATGGCAGCTTTTCTCTAGTTTAAATGAGAAAACCTGCTTCTGCAGAGTGATGATGTTTTAATTGCACATTCTGTACACAGAAAGTAAGGGAAGAGCTTAATTCATGTACTTGTAAGAGCTACATTAAAAAAATACATTTGCAGTGAAGCAGCAATGATATTCCACGCAAGGGAAAGTTCACTCAAATCAGCTTTTAGGATTATAAAGGTATCTAGCTTTCCATTTACTCTTATCAAGTAAGTTACATTTATTTATCGGAATGTGAGTTTGACATGGTGCCTATTGTGATGTTATTTAAGTAGCTGTATTATGAAGACTGGACATGTGCTCCATTTAAACCTGCCACCTCCTTTTGGAAATATCGCCACATATTTCTTTATTATTTACTAAATATTTGTTCTGTATGCAAAGTCTGATGCAAAAGACAAAGTAAGAATAAAAAATAATGGAATTATGTATCTATAAAGACTAGTGATGTATGATCAGAAATAATCAGGAACAAAAACTAGGAATTCATTGCATTCAGATACCTAGAAGTGTGTGTGTGTGTGTGTGTGTGTGTGTGTGTGTGTGTGTATGAATAATAGTTACCATTTACATAGAGTTTATGTGCCTAGCGTTGTTCTAAGCACTTGGCCTATTATTTGCTCCTCAGATCATACAACCTTATGATATAGGTCCCTGTTTTACTCAAGGTCACACACTGAGTTATCAGAAGAACTAAGCACTGAACCTAGGAAGCATGGCCTCAGGTACATTCTTTTAAACCGCTCCTCTGTATCATCTCATCTGAAAAGATAGTCTCACTCCCAAAGCAGGCTAAAAGGTCGTGTTCCCCTCTTTATATGACTTTTATGATTAGAAGAATATGAAATGAATAATTGCAAGATCAGTTTCTAGAAGACATGGAAAATTAACTTGAAATCAATACTTACAGAGAAATAAGCAGTATTGCCCCCTCCAATAGTTATCCTAAGTATCTTTTGTGTCGTGTTTGGGAATTATGACTACTACCACCTGTTATAATTTAAAAAGCATTTACCTGGAGACTTTCAAGGGATTGTCTTATTTAACCACAATAGCAAATGTATGAGGCCTGATGATAATACAATTCTCGTATTACATTCCAGGAGACTAAGGCTCAGGGAATTCAAATAACTTCTTCAGCCCCAAAATGTGAGAAATTGCTAAGGCAGAGATCTGAACCTAGGCTCTGTGCCCACGGAGCCCACACTTTGTCATGCCTCTCACCATAGTGTGTTGTCTCCCCCTGACAATGCAGGCGCAAGGCTTGAGTGGGAAAAAAAAAAAAAAAGGAATTACAGACTCCATGAATATAATTATTTTAAGAACTTTATAAAATCATCTTTTACACGGGGGACAGGATAGATTCTTGAATTTCCTTTTTAGCCTTTCTAATTTATCTTGAAGATAGGCAGAGGATACTTCATAATGTTCAAAACATAAAATAGAAACAGTATAAAATAGTTGACTTCACTTAATTTCACACTTAACTAATGTTATATATGCTATTACCTGGTTTTATTTTCTCTAATTGGTGAACAGATTTAAAGGATGTGATTTTAGCATAAATTTTTGAGAAACCTAATCAGTATTCTATAATAGACTTGTTAGGTTGGGAGAGATAAATGGATGGGCTAAAAAGGGGGTAATTCTTAAAGAATTAATGCTTTTTGTTTAATGTTAGTAGGTGAGTTTCATCCTGGTGGATCATTATCAAGATAGCTTTGTGCTTGTGACTAGAAAAACTGCCATTATTATCATTATTATTATTAGCCTTTTGCATGTGTTCAACTGTTAAGTAGTTTCTCTTGCTGAATTGGCTGGTGTGCAGCACACACAAATAAGACTTACATAAAAAGAAACAGCTTTGTGAAACAATGCCTTTGGAAAGCAAATTCACTGAGGTAGTGATTAAAGCCTATAAAGCTCAAGGCACAACTATAATGACTGTAGACCATTTCACTGCTTCATGCAGTATTTTATATCTATTGCCCTCAGAACCAAAAGACAGTGCATTCATGGTAGCAAATGCTATTTCCTATCCTGTAAGGATGGTTTTCTAATAACCTCCTGCTTTTAGCTACTGGTAACTTGCTGAAAATCTTCTTACCAGCTAAAACATTTTACTGAAAATCTTCTTGACCACCTAAAACTTTTTACTCTTTGGCCTCTTCCAAAAGATACAGCTTGAGTGAAAAGAGAGCAATATTTGAGTTCTGAAAATAAGGCGATGCTTAATGTAGTGTATTAAAAATTAATTTTAAATGAAAGCAACATTTTTAAATGTTAGATTGCATAAATATTGCTTAAACAACCCTTGCATATCAGGAAGTTCTAGTTTATAGTCCACAAAGGGTAGAATGGTACTTGTTTCCCAACTAGTCTGCCAGAACTTTGACTTGAGTAACTTGCACTTGTTTAAGAAGCACATTAAATTGTGAAGGGTTGACTTGTTTGTGTGTTACATTTTAGACAGTTTCATTTTTAAGTATTATTGGGTCTTGCGTATTAGGCAATTAAAATTGATAATTCACCTATATTCAAAATCATCTTTATGTTTTTAAATCTTTGGTTTTGCCATTTCATTTGGTACACATCTGGAGGGTATCAAGGAGGGTGCTGATACATTCTCACACAGGTTCATATTTATATTACATTGAAAAGGACAATTAGCCTTTGTTTGAATTCTGTAGGAATTCTCTAACTTGACTGAATGTCTATTAATGTGACCCTTTCATTGTGCTTTTAGTGCATTAAAAAAAAAAAAAAACAAACTTTCATTGTACTACTCCAGAGTTGGCAAAGCTAGGTGTTTTCTTCCTTTCTTTCTCACTCACTCTTACTTTCTTTGTTTTTTGGGTGGGGGGGGGAAGGGGAGAGGTGGTGGAGAGAGAGAGAATCCCACGCAGGCTTCATGCCCATCATGGAGCTGATGTGAGGCTGGATCTCACAACCATGAGATTATGACCTGAACTGAGATCAAGAGTTGAATGCTCAACTGACTGAACCATCCAGGTGCTCAGAGCTAGGTGTTTTCATAGACATTATACTATTTGATCTGCACAGCAACCTTTTTACATAGGGGAAAGCTGAGGGGCCCAGAGGTAGCATGACACATCCACTGTGACTGCTATTATTGCCACACTGACCTTATTGTAGAACTCCACAGGCCAAACCACAATTTTTGGATCAGAGTAATCTACAAAAATTAAATCTATAATTTTTTAAAATATTTATTTTTGAGAGTGAAAGAGACAGAGTGTGAGCAGGGGAGGGGCAGAGAGAGAGGGAGACACAGAATCCCAAGCAGGCTCCAGGCTCAGAGCCCAATGGCAGGGCTCGAACCCATGAGGTGTGAGATCATGACCTGAGCTGAAGTTAGATACTTAACCGATTGAGCCACCCAGACACCCCTACAAAGGCTGAATCTAAAACAGTCCACTTAAGCCCTATCTTCATCTCATAAAATGTGCTAGGATAGTTTTAGGATTAATAACATAGGAGTATTGTGTAAAACTGGGGTGAGAAAAAATCGTTTTAATCAGGTTTCAGTCTATGCTTATTTAGATCATTCTTTTAGTTGCGTTTAAAATTTCACTTTCTAGCAATTATTTTAGCTGATAGAAACAATAAAAAGTATATTTATGATATTCTTAGGATATGGATTATATATATATGTATATATATATATATATACACACACACAATATATATACATATATGTCTATGTGTACACATATATGTTTACTGAGATGGAGGAAAAATTTGTTCCAGGTACATAGACCTTTGGTGTTGTACTGTAAACTTGAGTGTCTATTTTTAAAATAAGGTGAAAATAAAGCTTTAATATATAAATAGTTGAGAGAATCACTTCCCAGCTTGATATAACCTAGTAGGTTAAAATGCTTAGCTTGGAATGAAGATAGAAGAATGCATTTACCATACCCATGAAGAGATTACTTGTAACCAGGGTTTGAAATGATGTAGGAGGTCAGGCCACTTGCTCTCATGGATTCACTGCACCATGTCCCTCCAGATGCCTGTGCTGAATCTCTGCTGAGGCTAACCTTTTGGTTTCCTCTCAGTCCCTCTCTTTCTCAATTCCTCTCTTTTCCTGGCACTAGTTTGGAAATATAATCCCTTGTTATGCTTTATAATTCTTCCTACTAAGAGGAGAATCTTCAGAAAAGGCAAGTGGCAATCTTGCTCAGGCAATGGCAATCGAAGACTCTGGTAAATCAGCATTTATCAAGAGAGTCTGTCATGAAGTTTCTGTGTTTTTCACAATGATCAGTTATCTCTCCATTAATGTCTGTAGAGACATTTATATTTACTTTCCATGTTGTTCTTAACACTAACACTCAAATTGGGAGCTATTCACAGAACTTTTGTAAAGTGACCAACTAAGTGGAAGACAAACTGATCATGAGATTGCTGCTCTACCTAAGATAGCCCCTGCTCCCAGCATCTCTAGTTGTCAGCAGGCCCTTTCTGTGTTTGTATCCTTCCATCCTCAGTTCAGTTCCTTCCATAGTTCCTCTGTGCATGGGAGCATGTAGTTTTAAATATGTAAGCAGATGCTCCTTCCTTGGGAAAGACAGCTGACCAGAGAGACACAAATAAGATGACTGCCTCTATGCAGAAAATACTTTTTTAAATTTTATATCTTCTTTTTGTAGTGTAATTGGAGACTAGCCATGGTAGAGCCATCGCTGGATTATTTTGCTTACTGTTTCTCTTTTTCATAGTTGCTCAAAAAAACAACAAAACAAAAAAAAGCTTTTCTATAAATGTCTTATGAAAGGATGAGTAATTATGTAATTTAATGGAATAAAACCAAAGTATCCACAGTAATTTCCAAGGATTCACTTTTTGTTATAACTATTGCTTAAAAAGAACAATTATGAAACTCTAAGTACCTTGATATTAGAGTGTGCCTGGAAGTTCACTGACACAGCAGAAATCTGTCTCTTTCTCTATGTCCATCTATCATCCACATCTATGCGTATATAGAAAGATAGAGGTATCAGAAATTCTAGATGTTTATTATGTTGTGAAAAGCCAGTGTGGATCTCCCTCAGTAATATTTATAACAGCATTCATACAACTCTAATCAAATTTTTGAGAATTTTTGACACCTTTAAAACTTGGTAAAACAGGTGCGTAATCATTGTTTTTCTTCCCAGGTGTTCCTTTTCTCCTCACTAAAGAGTTAATTTTTATGAAACATAATTGAATCAAATAAACACCCATGTTTTAAACTATTTTAAGAGTGGATTTTATGGAGACAAGGCCCAAGGACTGTATGTGGTCTGATTGTACTCCTGTGAACAAAGGCCTTTCTTTACTGAGGCCTAGCATAATGTGTTTATGATCTCTGGATTATGTCGTCCAAGAAGACATATGAAGATTCCAGAATCATTCTTTGGACTTGAGATGGGTAACAAGACCAGTTAAGATCTTCCTGGTCACAGTTGCAGTCATTTGAATAGTTGTGCAAGTGGCTCTAAAAATATTGTGAGCTGATAAATAGAAGTGATGTATTTTTATAAGGTGGCAACACCTGAGTATGGTAGCCTTTAAAATTTTAACATTTTATTTGATAAAGTAAATACCACCATTTTGAGTTCTCTATTAATTTCTAATACTAACTTGTGTTTGGGGTTTTAAGATTATAGCCTTGTTATAAAATGATTATATTTTCTTCTTCCTTTGTAGGTAACCCATTAACCAAGGATAAATCAATCAAGTGATCCTCAAGCCTGATTACATTCAACATATGCACAGAAACTTAATTCCTGAGGTGATCTTGAAGGGAGATTTTTATACCGCTCACAAGAGGCACTCCAGAGCTATATTTCCAAGGGATTTCATGGCTCATAATCAGCCTCTTCTTGAAACCAAGACTTTAAAAAAGTCTGACATGAACTTCTATGCCATGAAGATGTCAGATTTGAACTGTGTTCAACTTGTAAAATTGCACTTGCTAAAAGAATTTGAAGTTCCCATCTGAAGAGTTGGTGTTTCCAGGTGATGTCAGAGACACTCACCGTTTGGGTTTTTGGCTTCAAATATGACTGCTTTTCTTGTTTCTGAAAGTTTGCCAAGTGCACCAGCCTTCTGCCATGGATGTGTTCCTGGGTCCGGTCCTGTGTTCACTGGCTAGTGGGAATGCACCCAGCTTTATTGATATTTCCTTTGCAAACTTCTCCTTTGGCATGGTGTAGACTGAGACAATTTTATTTGTATCCTAATCTTGGAGCTCTGAAAGCCTACATGTTTTAACATCTTAAAGTTGCTTTTGTTAAAGGAATGGAAATATATATCCATTGATAATAATTATTGTTGGCAAGTAATAGTTATCTGAATACATCAATCATATAAGAATGTATAGACAAGCTGACATGTTTCCCCAAGGCTAACATTCTACTGCAGCTCTCTGTCAGTCAAATAGGTAATAGTTAGAACTGAATTTCCATTTTCATTATATACTATTTTATACTTCTAGAGTACTCTCCCTTTCAGTTTTTTTTTTAAGTGGGCTTTTTCTTTCATGTTTGTGTTTATTTTTTTCCTTCACAGAAATCAGCAGTGAGCAAATATGTAGGTAGCCTTCAGTTTCAAAAAATTGCCAGGGATGCATGTGGATATCTGATTTCTTAGCTTGAGTGTTACTCACTTAGATTTCTTCTAGTAATTTTTTTTAACTATACTTTCTATCATTTTAATAGACTGCCCCTTGCTCGCTCCCAATGACTGTTTGAATGCTTATATATTTGTTCAGTCTGTTAATAGAATTACTCATTTTCCTTGGTATCAAATTTATAAATATTTGCTTATAGTTGTCCCATTCAAATAATTTCTTAGGTCAGTTTCTGTCCACATTTTTGTAGTCATTTTAACATTTCTGTTTTTCAGTTCTACAGGAAAGTCTTACAAATATTTATAAAGGCCTTAAACATGTATGTACTTTTTTCCTAAGTTATTACAGAATGTATAATTTTATACTACATTTGTTTCATTTGTTATGTGAAGGAAGAATTGAAATCTCATAGCCATTCTGTAATTAGGATGTAAAGGGAAAGACTTCTTTGCTTAGTCATCTTAGACTAATAGGAAGATACTTCAGAAACTGTCCTATTAGAAGTTCCATTATGTTAGAGAAGATATGAACATCTTTCATATTTTTAAAACTCACTGACGTGGCCAACTAGTTATATGTTGGCTTCCCTGATGGGGGCTGATATACCTTGGAGAATTTTGGACTGTTAGTTGGTAACAAATTTCAAAGACCAATACATTTCCCAGAATGTCTCTGGGCATAAAAATTAAAAGTGTAAAATCTGTTCAAAATTAAATTTGTAAAGTACACTTTTGGCACTGAATCAAAAAGGACACTGCCCCACAAATCCATGGAATGAAATGACTTCTTCCCTCCCTGTTAATTATACATAAAATGAATTAGATGGTTCTGAGTGGATTTTACAATAGTTCAAGACTGTATGAAATCAGAAAGAATGAACAGTTGTGCTGGAGTTTTTGCACCAATTATAATATCATTAATTTCTTTGGAACAGAGTTAGAAAACTATTTTATCTTGGAAATTATTAATTCATCCTAGGTTTGTTTGAAATTGTAGATCATGCTTCTCGTTTTTTTTTAAATGCGTCCTTTAAAACAACACTGGAAATTCTGTATTATATACAAGTGTGACACATGCATATCAATAGAAAAAAATAAATGGAATTTCAATTATACTAACTAGATTATCCCCCATAGATTAATGTTGTGACTATTCAGAAAAGGTAAATAAAATTGGGATATAAAATGGACTCTCTTTCATGAGTTACATTTGGAGAATCTGTTTTCTGATTCTGTTTTATTTAAAAAAAAACTTTTTTTAATGTTTATTGTTGAGAGGGGGAGGGGCAGAATCTGAGCAGGCTCCAGGTTCTGAGCTGAGAGTACAGAGCCTGATGTGGGGACTGAACTCATGAACCATTATTAGATCATGACCTGAGCCGAAGTCAAACGCTTAACCCACTGAGCCACCCAGACTCCCCTTGAGTGTTTTATTTTAAAAGTCCTTCTGTTACTGTTCAGGAAAACCTCTGAATTAATGGGGAAGCTGACATAAATTTTTCAACCTCCTTTTGATAAAAACCTGTGGCAAATCTTGGTTCCAATCATTGATTTGCTTCTTTGCTAGGAAACAAATGAAAGAGATACATTTACACTTGTGCTACTTGCCCACATCTTGAGTATGAGCACAACTGCTGTATGTTTGCTAGTAATACGCAAAGTTATTATTATACAAATTATTAAATAGGCTGTTTATCCTTTGAAATACATTACATATGGAAATATTGATGAAAATATCAGATACGGTTATAACTCAGCTTTTAAATTTTTTAAAAAAGCAATTTTTAATAATAGTTTAAAATACAAAAGCAAGAAAGAACAGAGAACCTCTGTGTACCCTTTCCCCACTGTCCTCCAGTGATACAATCTTACAAAACAAGGAAACTAGCATGGGTATAATACCATTAACTCAAATACAGACCTTATTTAGATTTTACCAGTTTCACATGCACAGTGTGTGTATATTTGTTTGTGTAAGGGGGTGGGGGAAAGAGATATTATCCTTCTCAATTAACTTGGCAAATGTTCACTGTAGTGTGGGGTAGAGTCTAAGAATATGGTCAATAAGTGACTGATTTGTAATAACTTTTGCAAATTCTCTGTTTTTAGAATAACATCCTTTAGCTGTATTTTTCTTTACTTTTATACACCCTTGTTGCCTTAACATAATGGAAACTTCCAGTTTTATTAACAGGCCGTACCACATGTGATTTCAAATTTAGTTTTGACTTAAATGGGTAGGAGGAGAACTGAGAGTCTGTATCTAAGGTTGAAATAAAAAGGGAGTTGATCCTGTTTTTTTATTGCCCTCAGCAAGTCCTGTTCTATCACACAATGCTGTACAGTTGGGTTGTGACTTTTGGTAACACACAATAGCTAATAGCACAGTGATTAAATGGAACTTGGATCTTTTTAAAGATTTGATTCTTTTCTCAATTCATAGGTGATATATCCATCTGAAAGAGCCATATATGCAAAAATATCAAATAGTATTTTTCATCATCCTGCCCTTTCTCATTTCGACTTACTTACTTTGAAGTGGGGAGAATTAGAATGATGGCAGACACTTCACTAGGAGAAACAGAAAAAATAGAGAAATAGTACACTGGCAGTTTCCTGCTCCCCTTATCCACACAGAGAACTCCACGTGGTACTATTTTTATCAAGGTAAGGCCTATGTGTAATATAATGCTCTTGAAAAAGAGTAGAGGTAGCAGATTTCTTCTTCCTTGTTTTTATTTGCACTGTGTAAAGCTGTGAAAAGTAGCATAGACATTACAAGTATCTGGCATTTAACTGACAGTTACTAAATTCCTACTAGGTCCAAATGTATGTGGCTAGATTACATTTTGGGGTTACCTGGGGTTTAGCCTTTAAAACACTTTTAAAATCAGTACACTAGGTAGTTTTTTCAATGCTCTCCATATGCATGGCACTATGCTAACCTTTGAGAAAGTGAGCACCCAAAACACTTTTAAGTATTTCACATTTGTTTTTATTTTTTCATATGTTTTCAAAGTATTGCAAATTACTAAATAGGTACTATGTCCTAAGTGTTTTTCTGGAAATTCTATTATGCAAAGTGAATGAACAGTATTTATTTATTTACTCAATTACTTATTTATGAACTTTATTCTAGAAGTTAGGTGAGGAGGGCAGTGCATGTCCCAAGTGGTGTTTTATAGATTTTAGCAAAAATGTGACTGAGAATCTTGAGAGATTGTGGACTTGAAGAGAAATGACAGAGGAGTAAAAAAAAATCCAGGTAGAGGGAATGAGGGCCTGAACTTGGACTATTATTACACTGAGAAGAATGTGAAACAGTGGATATCAATCCTGGTTGCAATTTAAATTACTTGAGGATACTAACAATGACCCATGCCTGACCCTACTGATATTCTCTTACTTGGGCTCAGGCTTTAATATTAGGCCATTTTTTTAAAGCTCCCCAGGTAATTCTAATGAGCACTCAGGGTCAAGAACCACTAATGAAGGGTTTTGCCCAGGGTGGGAGTGATGAGTTGGATGACATGATTGCATGAGTGAAAGAGACACTTGGAAGGGGACTCTGGGATGTCCTAAGCCTACTAAGATGGGATAGTTGAGATTCAGTTACGTATGACAGAAAAACCTGGGGAAAAGCAGGCTGAGTGGCTAGTAGAGACAATGAGTTAAATTTTTTAAGCCTATGGAGTTTAAAGTGCCAATGAAACATTCAGAAAGTTCATGTCAGATAAGAACGGAACAGGTTTTATTGGATTTGTAATTATAGATTATTGTTGGTCTTGGTAAGAGCAGTTTCAATGAAGTGTCTATTGTAGAATTGAGCTTTCAGTGGGTTGGAGAGTGAATGAGAGATTTGAAAGTAGGAGTAGCACACACAGACTTCTCTTTCAGTGGGAAATGAAAAGGCAAAGTAGGGTAATGTTTACGGAGAGGAGGTAGAATTCAAAAAGTGTGTTTTTTTTAAATGTGGAAGAGATAAATTTGTGTTTATATATTCTGCAAAAGAAGGAGGGAAGATGCGGAAGAGGTGTGTTATGAAACTAGGACTAGGGGTGCTTGAGTGGCTCAGTTAAGTGACCAACTCTTGGTTTTGCCTCAGGTCATGATCTCACGGTTCAAGGGCTTGAGCCCCACCCCCTCCGTCAGCGCAGAGCCCGGTTGTGATTCTCTCTCTCCCTCTCTCTTCTCCTTCCCTGCTCTCTTGTACGCTCTCTCTCAAAATAAATAAACATTAAAAAAATCCTAGAACTGAAAATACAAAGGAACTGAAGGCAGGAGTGTCCATGTCTAGATGGAAATAAAGTCATAATGTGTAAGGAATAAACAGAACCAAATCCCAAAGAAAATCTACTGGCGTGAACAGTAAAGAAGCAATTGGTGCTTAGGTCTTTGGTGACCCCCCCATAAAACAGTGTCACTAGTATGGTAGACCCTGAGTCAAGTAACTTGGGTTGACTAGTACAAGGGTATCAATTTATACCCAGGCTACTGAGACTTTAGTTAATGACTCTAAGATCATAAATATATAAGAAATAAATTACCTAAGTGGCAATACTCTTATTTATAATGTGAAAATACTTAATGTCGCAGGATTGTTGTGAAGATTCAATGAGTTAATATATGCAAAGTGCAGCATCTAGTGCATAGTATTTAACTAAATGGTGGTGCTTCATTTTTGAAAGAGGTCAGTTCTGTTCACCCTGCAGTCAGTGTAAAAGTTGTGTTGATAGAATATAATAACATCATATCATATATGATATGAAAAATTCGGGGGCCCGCTGGTATATGGGCAGATGTAGAGGCATTACATTTAAGCCACTTTTTTCAAAACTTGTGTGGCCGCAAAGAAGGTTAAAGAATAACTCGTGGCAGAACAAGCGGAAATATATCTATGTTTTGACACGGACCAGAAACATTCACAGGCTGACTGAAAAAGAAGTAGAGAAGGAGGAATTGATAAAAGAAGAGTTACCAATTTATTACCAATTTATTGGTAATAGGTTGGGAATATCAAAGGGACGGTTTAGTGTGAGAAGAATCTGTGTTTCTGCTGTTAAATAAATGAACAAAAATGAGTGAAGCTATTTAAAAGTGCGGTTAAGAGAAATAATGCCTAGGGGCCTCTGGGCTGAGGGAACAGCAGCACATGCAGGTCTCAAATAGATGAGATTTATCTGCTGAGTATACAAGATACAGAGTTTGGTTTGAAATCAGGGGAAAGAGAAAATATTTGAAGCAAACTTTGGTGTTTTTAGATACTCAGAGCTCACAAGACAATAATGTCACAATATAAGGCACCTAATTGGTAGAGATAGGTGATTTTCCTTTAGTATAATGCAGTCTGGACAAAGAACAGGTGAAAATAAATAGTTGGGATCATCTTTGGATGAACATAGTCCAAGGTCTAAAAACAGGCTAGCATCACTTGAGTACTTACTCTGTGACAAGAGTTCTAGGAACTTTATTACTTAAGTTAATATTATTTGAGATACATATTGTTGTTACTACCATTTTGTAATAAGATAACTGGGGCATGGGGAGGTTAAACAGTTTCCCTAGTGTCACAGTAAGTGGCAAAGCCAGGATTTTAACCTGTGTAGTAGTAAATAGCAGGTTGTCAGTTTACATGCTATTAGAGTATATGATAGGGCTAGAGGAAGACCCCAGAGGGCAAGTAAAATAAAAGGGAATGATGTTTATAAATTTAGAGAGGAGGAAAGAAACTAGATTTGAAACTGGAGAGCAGTTTTATTAGACATAAGGAATAAGGAGAGATCCATTATTTAACAAATCATTTTGTGCTCTTGTGTGCCAAGAATTGTGTTAGAAGCAATGAATACAATATAAGTATGGTTGGCCCTTGAACAACACAGGTTTGAACTGTGTGGGTCCACTTTTACATGGACTTTTTTAAAGTACAGTACTAGAAATACATTTTCTCTTCCTTTGATTTTCATAACATTTACTTTTCTCTAGTTTTATTTTAGGAATATGGTATGTGATACATATATCATACAAAATATGTGTTAATTGACTATGTTATTGATAAGAC
This sequence comes from Neofelis nebulosa, assembly GCF_028018385.1. Lineage (NCBI taxonomy): Eukaryota > Metazoa > Chordata > Mammalia > Carnivora > Felidae > Neofelis > Neofelis nebulosa. The sequence goes on from NC_080789.1 coordinate 54,860,044, forward strand.
TTCTGATCAACAATAGGCTATTAGTAGTTAAGTTTTAGGAGAGTCCAAAGTTATACAGGAGACTTCAGGTCTAACCTGGTGACAAAGACATTGAACTCACTTCCTCCATGGACACACCAAATATATACCTACTTATACAGCAAATCCTCCTGAAGAAAAGCTGAAGCCTGACTGAACAGCTTTTGCACAACAGAAGACAGAGAGACCATGTACAAAATAGGAAGAGAGACAGAGACACAGTAACAAAAGGAACCGCCACCCCCAATGCTGCAAACTGCAGTGTGGAGGGATAGTACTGATGGACACGAGCAGATTCATTTACCCTGGGGCTCACAAAAAAGGCCATGGCTTAAAAGGGCAATTGAAATATAAAGGAACGAGCCCTAGAATCCTGACAAATGGCAGGGTAACAGCTGGTACCCACTTCAGGTCAGCAAGGCTGGCAAGAACCATGGTTTACATTCTCACCCCACCTTGTTAGTAGGATCCAGGTACCATAACTGCCCTGCTGCCTTAGCAAGCCTCAGGCCCCTAGTACATAACAACCCTACAGGCTCTAGGAGCGTAAGAAAAAAAAAACATATTTTAAAGGAGCAACTACAATATAAAAGATGTAGCACTAGAACTCCACCAAATGGAAGGGGAAAGCTGCTGAAACTCTCTTCAGGTCAGAAACCTATAACAGATGAACAAAAAAATAGGGAGTAAGAATGCCAAGCATAACACTATCGAAATTCATCAATCACAAGGAAAGGGAAAAAGAGAAGGAACAAAGAACAAAACAACCAGAAACAATTAACAAAATGGTAATAGGTACATACCTATCAATAGCTACTTTAAATGTAAATGGTCTAAATATTCCAATCGAAAGACATAGGGTGGCAGAATAAAAAAAAAAAAACCCATAACAAGACCCATCTATATGCTGCCTATAAGAGATTCACTTCAGACCTATAGACACACAGAATGAAAGTGAAAGGATGAAAAAAGATACTTCATGCAAATGAAACAAACAAACAAAGGCAGAATAGCAATACCTAAAACAGACAATAATTAACTAGTAGGGGACTTTAACACCCCACTTACATCAATAGATACATCATCCAGGCAGAAAATAAGAAAACATATGAATGACATATTAGGCCAGATATACTTAACAGATATATACAGAACATTCCATCAAAATACAATAGAATACACATTCTTTCCAAGTGCACATGGAATATTCTCTAGGACAGAGTACGTGTTAGGCCAGAAAACAAGTGTCAATAAATTAAAGAAGACTTAAATAATATCAAGCATCTTTCCCAACCATAACAATATGAAACAAGAAATCAATTACATGGAAAAAAAACTGGAAAAAACACAATCACATAAAGGCTAAGCAATATGCTACTAAACAACCAACAGGTCAATGAAAAACTCAAGAGAGGAAATAAAAAATACCTGAGACAAATGAAAATGAAACACAATGGTCCAAAGTCTTTGAGATGTAGCAAAAGTAGTTCTAACAGGGAAATTTATAGCAATACATGCCTACTTCAAGAAATAAGAAAAATTTGGGGCGCCTGGGTGGCGCAGTCGGTTAAGCGTCCGACTTCAGCCAGGTCACGATCTCGCGGTCCGTGAGTTCAAGCCCCGCGTCGGGCTCTGGGCTGATGGCTCGGAGCCTGGAGCCTGTTTCCGATTCTGTGTCTCCCTCTCTTTCTGCCCCTCCCCCGTTCATGCTCTGTCTCTCTCTGTCCCAAAAATAAATAAAAAACGTTGAAAAAAAAAAATTTAAGAAATAAGAAAAATTAAAAACAAACAAAAAAGAAAAACATCAAATAAGCAATTTAACCTCACATTTAAAGGAACCGGAACAAGAAAAAAAAAAAAAGAAAGAAAACTCAAAGTTAGTAAAAAGAAGGAAATAATAAAGATCAGAATGGAAATGAATAAAAACAGAGACAAAAACACAAGAGAAAAGATCAATGAAACCAAGTGCTAATTCTATGAAAGGATAAAATTGACAGTCAATCTTCTCAAGAAAAAAGAGAGAATCCAAACATTTAAAATCAGAAATGAATGGGGTGGCTAAGTGGCTCAGTTGGTTAAGTGTTTGACTTCGGCCAGGTCATGATCTCACAGTTTGTGAGTTCGAGCCCTGCATCCAGCTCTGTGCTGACAGCTCAGAGCCTGGAACCTGCTTCAGATTCTGTGTCTTCTCCTCTCTCTGCCCCTCCCATGCTCATGTTCTCTGTCTCTTAATAATGGTAAATAAACGTTAAAAAATTTTTAAAAATAAAATCAGAAATGAAAGAGGGAAAATAACATATGATGCCACAGAAATATAAAGAATTATGAGACTACTATGAAAAATTATATGCCAGATAGCTTGGCAAACTAGAAGAAATGGATAGATTCCTAGAAACAATCTTCCAAAAATAAATTGGAAGAAATAGAAAATTTAAAAGAATGACTACTAGTAACAAAATTGAATTGGTAATCAATAAAATACTAAAATAAAAAATAGAAGACTGAGACCAGATGGCATCATACATGAATTCTACCAACATCTAAACAAGACCTATTCTTCTTCTAAAGTTAAGACCTATTCTCAACTATTCCAAAAAATAAAGGATGAACGAGAGCTTCCAAATACATTCTATGCATCTGGCATTACCCTGATACCAAAACCAGATAAAGAAAGACAGACAGAAAGACAGAAAGACAGAAAGACATAAAGGGAGGAAGGGAGAAGGAAGAAAGAAAGAAAATTACAGAACAATATCCCTAATGACCACAGATGCAAAACTCCTCAACGAAATGTTAGCAAACCTAGTTTAACAATGCATTAAACAATCAAGTGGAATATATTCTGGGGATGCAAAGATGTTTCAGTATTTGCAAATCAATCAATGTGATGGCACCACATTAACAAAATGAAGGATAAAAATCATAGGATCATCTCAAGAGATGCAGAAAAAGCATTTGACAAAATTCAAACATCCATTAATGATAAAAATTCTCAACAAGTGGGTTTAGAGGGAATATACCTCAACATAATATAGGCCTTATATGACAAACCCATAGATAACCTCATACGCAATGATGAAAACCTGAGAGAGTTTTCTCTAAGATCAAGAACAAGACAGGAAAGTCCACTCTCACCACTTTTATTGAATATAGTATTGGAAGTCTGACCCACAGCAATCAGACAAGAAAAGTATATAAAAGACATCCAGACTGGTAAGGTAAAAGTAAAACTGTCACTATTTGCAGATGACATGATACTGTACAGAGAAAACTCTAAAGACTCTACCAAAAACTATTGAAAGTAATAATGAATTTGATAAAGTTGCAGGATACAAAATTAATATACATAAATTTTTTGCATTTCTATACACTAATAACAAAGTAGCAGAAAAATTAAGAAAGAATTCCATTTACAATTACCACCATCAACAACAAAAATACCTAAGAATCAACCAAAGACGTAAAATACCTGTACTCTGAAAACTATAAAACATTAATGAAAAAACTGAAGGCAACGCAAACAAATGCAAATATCTAACATGTTCATGCACTGGAAGAATTAATACTGTTAAAATGTTCATACTACCCAAAGCTATCTACAGATTCATGCAATCCCCATCAAAATAGCAACATTTTTCACAGAACTAGAACAAATAATACCAAAATTTGTATGGAACCACAAAAAACCTCAAACAGCCAAAGCAATTTTGAGAAAGAAAAAAAAAAAAAACTGGATATATCACAATCTCAGATTATAAGATTTACTACAAAACTATAATTAGCAAAACAGTATGGTACTGGTACAAACATAGATACATAGATCAACAGAACAGAAGAGATCAGAAATATACCCATTCTTCTATGGTTGGTTAATCTATAACAAAGGAGGCAAGGATATACAATGGGGAAAAGACAATCTCTTCAATAAATGGTACTGGGAACACTGAACCCTGGACAGCTACAATCAAAAGAATGAAACTGGAGTACTTTCTTACATCATCCACAAAAGTAAACTCATAATGGATTAAAGACCTAAATGCGAGACCCCAAACCATAAAACTCCTAATAGAAAACACAGGCAATAATCTTGTCAGCCTTCACATTTTTCTAGACATGTGTCCTTAGGCAAGAAAAAACAAAAACAAAAACAAATTATTGAGACTATACTAAAATAAAAACTTTTGTGCGTCAAAGGAGACCATCAATAAAACAAAAAGGCAACCCACTAAATGGGAGATGATATTTTCAAATGATTTATGTGATAAGGGGTTAAATCTAAAAGACAAATCGAAAGATGTTCAACATCATTAATGATCAGGAAAATGCAAATAAAAACCACGATGAAATATTATTTTACACCAGTTAGAATGGCTAATATTTAAAGACAAGAAATAACAAGTGTTATTAATATAGAAACAAAGAAACCCATGTACACTCCTGGTTTGAATGTAAATTGGTGCAGCCACTGAAGTATGGAGGTTCCTCAAAAAATTACAAATAGAAATACCATATGATCCATTAATTCCACTACTGGCTATTTACCCAAAGAAAACAAAAACACTAACTTGAAGTAATATATGCACCTCTATGTTTACTGCAGTATTATTTACAATAGCCAAGATATGGAAGCAACATAAGTGTCCATTGATAGCTTAATGGATCAAGAAGATGTGGTGGGTAGGTACACATGTAAATACACACACACACACACACACACACACACACACACACACACACACAATGGGATACTGCTTAGCCATAAGAAAGAATGAGACCTTGCCATTTGTGACATGGATGACCTAGAGTCTATTATGTGTGAAATAAGTCAGACAGAGAAAGACAAATGCCATATGATTTCACTGACATGTGGACTCTAAAAATTGAAACAAAACAAACAAAAGCAGAAACAGACACATAAACACAAACAACAACCTGGCGATTGCCAGAGGAGAGGGGGTTGGGGGACGGGCAAATGAAGAGGAGTGGGAGGTACAGGCTTCCATTTATAGAATGGACAAGTCACAGGGTGAAAGGTATAGCACAGGAAATAGTCAATGGTACTTCAGCAGTGTTGTATGACAGATGGAAGTGACAGATGGAAGCTACACCCCCGAACACAGAATAATGTACAGAGCTGTTGAATCGCTGGTTTGAACCTAACACTAAGGTAACAGTGTGTCAACTATACTTCAATTAGAAAAAAGGTTATACATTGATTTTCAGCTGTACATGGGATCAGTGCCTCTAGCCCCTGCATTGTTCAAGGGTCAAATGTAGCAAGCTTTACCTTCTTTTCAAATGATATCCTTCTTGGGAGGGGTAATAAACTGAATTTGAAGATACTTAGCTTAAGAATGTTCAGAAAGATGGCATGAGGCACTGAGGTCATAGCACTACAAAGAGAACCAGCTGGATGTAAGATGGCGAAATGAAGAGCAGGGAGATAAAATAGCTTAGAAAGAAGCCTATTCTTTTGATGAGGACAGGTTTGTATTAATTACTGGGAACCTCAGCAATGTCTGAGCATGTTATGGAAGAAAGACTACCAAATAGATGGCATTCTATATTAAAGGCTTACCTCTGGTTCATAATTGGAAGTGAGGTTTCCTGTTTTTGTGCCCAACTGTCATGTATCAAGGGAAGATCTGTTAGAGAGGCGTATTCCTATGTAATACACAACTCCACAACACAGAAGCATAAAACAGCAACCCTCAATTATTGCTTCCAAATCTATGGGTCAGCTGGGAAATTGTGCTGGTCATGGCTGGGCTCACACTTGTGACTGCTGGTGGCTGTGGAAGCACAGGCAGTGTTCAGTTTGGACTGTCACATGTGTTCAAGATTTCCGGATATAGGCCAATCTACCATTACCTTAGCTGGAACAACTTAGTTACTTCCACGTGGTATGTCGCCTTTCACGTGCTTTGCCTGTTCTCATGGCAGAGAAAGCAAGGTTCTGAGACAATAAAGATAGATAGGCAAAGGCTTAGGACTGGGACATACTCACTTTGGCTATATTCTATGTCCAAAGCAACTTATAAGGGTAGGTCACATTCTAGGAGTAGAGAAAAAGACTCCACCTTTTGGTGAAAGTTGCTGCAAAGTCACAATACAAGGCTAGATGCAGGAAAGGATGAAGAATTGGAGCCATTTTTTCAATCACCACTACTAGCTTCATGATAGTCTTCAATGCAAACTTTACTTGCTTATCTCGGTAATCTTTTCAATCCTAATGGGATTTTGATATACATCAACTTTAAATTCTTCAATGGCTCCCCACTATCCTGAAATGAAACCCATACTCTATACTCAAACATAAGTGGCATTCCATTATTTGGCCCCTACCTACTTCTTCTTACCTCCCCCCCTATGCAACAAATCCTGTCACACCAAGTCATTGTATGTACTTCCTAGAACACATCTGCTTCTACAAACACTCATTTTGCCTCTGAAGGATTCTTTCTCCATCTTTCCCTAGCTATTTCCAGTCAGCCCTTTCTCATGTCTGTAAGTTTAAATTATCAAATTCCGTTGCTAATTAATATTTCCACCATAAAATTAAGTGGATGAATATTGAGATGTTATCACAAGACTCATACTGGTAAAACAGTTTTGAGGTAAAGTCTTCCTACAACCCAACTCTCAACAAGGACTTGTTCTCAACAAGGACTTAATTCAGGGTTCTACAAAGGGTAGTGTATATTAAATATTTAATCTTAGTTTTTTCTGTTGATATTTTATAATTTGTATTAAAAATATTTTACAGAGATGTTTTGTAGAGTTGCTTGTGAGGTAATTGTGATCCATCCATTCTCAGGTCTTTTTTTTTTTTTTTGGTAAAATGATTTTGATATGAGACAGAAAAAAATACTTTAGAGCTTTCCTTTACAGTATGTACCTCCATCAAATCTCCCCTGAACCCCACAGGATGTAGGTGCCTTTTCTACATGCTCACATTGCTTTCTTTTGCAATGTTCCTTTGTTTGCTGTCTGGCTAACTTCTGCAATCCTAGTCTTTTTCTCTTGATAATCTTACTGCATAACAGTCTCTGGGATGCAGCAGGCAGCCAAGACATTGCTTATTAAGTGAATCATTGCATGATTTAATGTACACTACATTAAAGGCACATTTAGTAATAACTGAGTTTGCTCTTGTTGATTTACTAACTTGTTCCTTATTCAAAATGCTGAGTATCAGCTGTTAGGAAAGATTCTGGCAAATGGAGCGTGATGGTGATTTGCAGTGCAAATGTCACGTTAATTCTTTTTGTTTTTTGGCTGATAGTTAAATCTCTTGTACTATTCATCAAAAATGTCACAGCTAAACAATCTGAAGGATTAAACCGTTCCTCATAATCTCCATGCTGCTAAATGGCAGAAAGATATTACCTAACCACTGTTGTCAGTCTTTGCTGGTGAGTTCACATAGAAAACACATCCTTCTTTTTTTTTTTTACTTTGAAGGCATTAAGAAACACACTCAAATCTCAAATTACAATTTAAAAGTTGTTTGTTTTGAAGTACACAATCTGTTGCTGTTGCTCTTTCATTGTCAGTCATTTCAAATATTTTACTAAAATTATCAACAGCAGTGGTCACTGTTGATTTTCACCTTCAGTGCTCTTTTCGTGAATTTCCTTTATGCTTTTATCAAGATAATTTTAGAAGTTTTTAAATTTCATATTGTTTCATAACAACCTAATGATGTATGTTGCCAGCATCCGTAAACACTAGTGGAAGCTTAAATATTCTTGTTGCCTTAAGTGTTTCTGGTAGCATTCCTAGTGATACTATATGAAACTCATTTGAGCCTCCTCATTTCACCTCTGGCTTAACATTAGGCCCCTTTCTTCTATTATGATTCCTATTTAGTTTTAAAAAGTTAAAATGGTCCATTTTCTGTTTTAAAAGACTCATTATCAGAACCAGTTTAGATGAGAACCATGTGGCAGTTGTGAAAGGGAAAGTATGAGATATCTCTTAGCATCTCTTACAAGTTTACTGAAAAAGAATACTTGTGAATGGATTATAGATAATTACTTCACAAGGAGCTTTTTAAAATCCAACTGCAAGATTTTCTTATTTAGGTCAAAAAATGGAAAGAAAGAGAAAAATCCCAGGCTCAGCTTAAATGCAATGTGCTATTTTGCAGAATATCGAGTCCATCTTGGGAGTTTAACTGTGGGAGGACTTTGTAATAGCACTGTCTTCCTATAACAGGATTCCACAGATAGCATTATGATGAATCTCCTGTATGTGTTCATTTAATTTCAGGGGTTGCTGCACTAAACAATAAACCGAATTTGAGAGCCTGAATCCGGATGTATCGTGTCACTTTTTTTCCCAGTCAGTTCAATCAAATGTCATTCTATTCAATTGAATATAGACAGGGTGAATTTCAACTAAGAGAAAATTCAACCTGAGTGACAGATTTTTCTCTTAAAGTTACTTTTGTTTGATTTTATTATTTTTTTTTCTTATTTGCTGTGAAACCATACAATGAAATGGAAACCAGGATGTCAATTCTACTGTTGCTTGCTGCTTCTGACTCAGGCTTTTGGATCAGCGAAACTAGTTGCTCCATCCATGCCTCAAGCGGTCATACAGGTTAGACACTACAAATCCAGGGAGTACCAGTGATATATATCGTTATGTGGATGTCAGTCCTGAGGAGTTGTGCAGTGTCCACTAGGCACAACCACAAACAGAATCTCTGTTGAGTTTCTCCATCATGAAAGAGATATTGCCTCCTGTTTTGTTTCAAAGGAATACAGAGAATAAGAGTGACAGAGATTTTCAATTCGTGACTTAGGCATTTTTTGAGGGCACTGTAGAGAATATGGGCCACGAATTGATAAATTGTGACCCTAGGCAAGCAAATGACTTAACCTCTTTGGGCCTCAATTTTCTTACCAGTGAAAGATAAATGATAATATCTGTTTTCTCTGCTGCCCAGAGCTATTGTGAAGATGAAGTGAGAGACTGGTTAATTCTCTGCAAAGTTAAACATGCTAGGAAAATGTGTTCTAATATTATTTTCATTGTGAGAGTGTGCCAGAGAAGACACGTGGCATATGATCTTGGTGAAATCTGTATAACATTTTCTATCAGTGAGAGCTATTTACAGTACATTGTTAATTAAAACAAGGGCATATTACACTGTGGTTCTTACAAGGTTTTAATACTATTACAATTAGAAGGATGTTATCTTTTAAACATTTATATATTTGAGTAAATAGGGTAGGTGTGTGGCATTCTTATGCTATCCTAAGGACTGAGTAGCACTGTAATTCTCTTACTCCTAATTAGAAATGCTTATTTTTCTTCAAAAGACCATGTTCAAGTCAGTTCACAGCCTCAGTTTAAAGACAAAATGTAAACAATAGCTTAATTATTTACTTTATAAATATTTATTTGTCATATATGGTTTAAGCCTTCTACAAATTTTCACTCCTGTAGTGCTCACAGCCACTTCGTAAAGCAGGTACTATTATTGTCTGCATTTTTCTGATGGGAAATTAAAGCAGCAGAGATTAACTAATTGACATACATCACATAGCTATTAAGTGTGAGAGCAGGATTCAAATCCTAGATGTCTGACTACACAAGTCTGTGTCTCATGAGCATTGACTTGTTATCAATCATGGTGTTCCCTTTAGTTGTGTATAGGAAAACACTACAGATCACATGGGTAATGTGCAGAGATGCCTATAATTTCTAGATCAGGTGATTTGAGTGCTGTAAAAATAAGGCTAAGGTTGAAGGCCATATTTTCATGGACAACTTTCCATGTACATCAACACCATTTATTTATCTAGTCCCTGTGGACTAGAAAAAGTAAAAGAAGAAATTGGCAAATATCCAATATTTCCGGTGAGTCATCACATGTTCCCAACTGCTGACCAGATGTCATATTTGAATATTCACACAACTATGATATCGCATGGGATGCTATCACAAGCTGAGGCTTTTCCATGTCCAGTTTAATATTCCTAAACAAATGTCCTATTATTGGGAGTCAAAATTTCCATCAAATGAGAACAAAGTACCATATGGAGGTTTACATGTCTTTTTAAAAAAAAATTATGTAGCTTGGTCATGTTTTCTAACTGTAGTGTAGCTATGTTAACACTATTATCAAAGGAATCAAAGGAATTCTATGTAACTTGAAATTATTTTGTAACCTAGAATAGGATACACCTATTATTTGTACCATAATCCAACCATTATTATTCTTTTGATCTTTGGAAATCAAAAGTACGTTTACTATCCCTAGTCTTCCAGCATTTCTCCACTATCTGTGACTAGTCAATGATTTCATTCAAGGGTTTGACATTATAATCTAGGAGTTCTTTCAATAATTTTTTGAGAGATCAACCATATCAAATGAAATCATGTTAAAATAATCTCCTCCCTCATATATGCACTTGCTACCTTATTTCTTTTTTTTTTTTTTTTTTTTTTTTTTTTCAACGTTTTTAATTTATTTTTGGGACAGAGAGAGACAGAGCATGAACGGGGGAGGGGCAGAGAGAGAGGGAGACACAGAATCGGAAACAGGCTCCAGGCTCCGAGCCATCAGCCCAGAGCCTGACGCGGGGCTCGAACTCACGGACCGCGAGATCGTGACCTGGCTGAAGTCGGACGCTTAACCGACTGCGCCACCCAGGCGCCCCTTATTTCTAATGTTAATTACCCCTCTACAATAAAGACTAATTCCTTTTGAGAAAGCAGGCAGAAGTAAAACAAATTAAAGAGAGATATTGTATTTTAAGACACACCTACTGCAATATTGGACCCTTGATTTATTTAATTTCATTTGATATTTACTACAGTCATGTGAGAATATACATAATCACTAAATTTACAGAGAACATTGATTCATAGATATAAGTAACTATCTGAGGGCTATAAAACCATTAAGTAAATCATTGAATATCAAATCCAAATCTCCCCAAACTCCAAAGTACATTATACTTTCTATTTTATTTTGCAATTCTCTCTCAACCACCATTTAACATAAGCAACTAGTTAGGACAGAGGGATATGGGTGTTACGAGAAATTAAAGAGACTTTTAGTTTTATAAGAATTTCCCATATTTCTCAGTTCTTGATTTCCAGTTACTATTTATGCAAGCCTATACTGTAAAGTCTATACTTAAAGTGCTCTCATCTTTTGCACATTTTTTTTTTTTAGTAATTGGAGCTCCTTATAGAGTTCTCTTTGCAGCTCGACCAGTATTTTTAGGTAAATTTTCCTACCCCATTTTCAATTTCTCGGTCACTCGTAAATAAACTTGTTTTCCAATTTATAGGAATCTATCAATATCTTTGACTAACAATTCCTAGAGACAAACTTTGATCCACTTAAAAGCAGTCACAAGTATTTTTACTATATCCAGAACTAATCCATTCACTCAAGACTCCTTTGATTCACATAAAAGTGAAGATTCATTGTATTGTGAGGGTTGCCTTCACTTAGAATCACAGTTATTAAGGTTGAAAACTTATAATGTTTGGCCAGTGGTAATTTATGCCAGTGTATTTTGTTTATTTTATGGATTCTATCTTTATTTTTTTTAATATTTATTTTTTAGAGATAGAGAGACAGAGTAAAGCCAGGGAGGGGCAGAGAGAGAGGGAGACACAGAATCTGAAGCAGGCTTCAGGCTGTGAGCTGTCAGCACAGAGCCTCATGTGGGGCTTGAACTCATGGGCTGCGAGGTCATGACCTGAGCCAAAGTCAGGTACTTAACCAAATGAGCCACCCAGGCGCCCCTGGATTCTATTTTTAAAAGATAAAATATTAATCAATATAGACTAAGTCATTTTATTTCATTGGATTCTGATTTGGTGCAATGAAGCACATACAAGATTTTAATGTAAAATCTGTCATTTCATTAAGATCATTAGTATATTATTATATAAGTATATACAATAAAATGTATTAAAATATTTAATCAAAGATTAATGCCAGTATAAATAAATAGAGATTTGCTATGTTAGATTAATAGTATCCCAACTTAATCACTTTTAGGAAATCTTTATATGTAAGTATTTCAGGAGATTTAATTTCTTGAACAATGACAATGATGAAAATTTTTCTCTTCACTATTTAGACTTTCTTCCTAAGCAAGATCATCTACACTGATGACTCTTCAAATGTGTGTTTTCAGCCCTGCTCTTGCCCTTGAATTATAAGATCATTAGTCTAACAACCTACAACCAGACATCCTCACTCAGCTGTCTAATTGGTATTTTAAACAGAACATGAGCAAAACAGATCATTCTTCCTTCTTTCTTAAGTCTCCTCTAATGTTAAAATCACCATATACTTCGCTTATCATGTTAAACACTTAGTCATCTTTGAATTCTTCTCTCATTTTCTTTCCTCCACATCTATTCCATCAGCAGCACTATTCACTTAACCGCCCCAAATACCTTGAGTCCATTTTTCTTTATCTCTTATTCCATCACCCTGGCCTAATTCACCAGGTGATTTACTTAGGTAAATGAAAAAGTTTCTTAATTGGTCCTCCCACTCCTATACAGACCACTGACGATAATCCATTCTGCACACAACAGCCAGAAAAAAACTTTTAAAAGAATAAATCTATCTTTCAACAAATTGTGCGGGGGCAACTGTACACTCATAGGCAAACAAACCAACAAAAACAGATAAAATAAACAAATAAACAAAAAACATCTCACCTTAAACAAAATTTCATACTTTGTACAAACATTAAAACAATCCTTGGGGCGCCTCAGTGGCTCAGTCAGTTGTGCATCTGACTTCGACACAGGTCATGATTTTGTGGTTCGTGAGTTTGAGCCCCGCAATGGGCTCTGTGCTGACAGCTCGGAGCCTGGAGCCTGCTTTGGATTCTGTGTCTCCCTCTCTGTCTGCCCCTCCCCTGCTCGCTCTCTGTCTGTCTGTCTCTCTCTCAAAAATAAATAAACATTAAAAAAATAAATAAATAAAACAATCCAGATTATGGACTTAAATGTAAAACTTAAAATAATAGAAATGGTTTTTTAAGTGGGAGATATATTTGGGGTTTTGATTTAGGTAAAGAAATCTTAGATTTGAGATTAATACATAATCCATTAAGGGAGGAAATTCATAACTGGGACTTCATCAAAATTAAAAACTTTTGCTTTGTGGAAGACAATGTGAAAAGGTTGAAGATACAGACTACAGATTTGGAGAAAATATTTTCAAACCACATATCCAACAGATGAATACTATCTAGAATATGTAAAAACTCTCAAAAGTCAACAATAGAAGTTCTGATTCAAGATAGCAACTTAGGAAGATTGTGAATTCACCTCCTGCAATGGACACACCAAGTCTACAGCTACATATGGAACAATTCCCTTTGAAAGAAATCCAAAAACTAGCTGGACAACTCCTACACATCAGATTAATGAGAAAAAAAACACACATCAAAATGGGGAGGAGAGGTTCAGCCACGACCTTACCATAAACACCAGCACAACAACATACAGTCTTGCCATAAAACCAGCACAGTGACAAGTGAGAGGGAACTAAGAAACAGTTCTTAATAGACTTTAGCTTACTCACCTTGACTATTCCTCCAGAGACCAGCACAGAGGTAGGAGGCTGAAACAAAGGAATTATAAAACAGCCAGAATACAATTAACAAAATGGTGATAAGTACATATATATTGATAACTACTTTATTTAAAAATTTTTTTTCAACGTTTTTTTATTTATTTTTGGGACAGAGAGAGACAGAGCATGAACAGGGGAGGGGCAGAGAGAGAGGGAGACACAGAATCGGAAACAGGCTCCAGGCTCCGAGCCATCAGCCCAGAGCCTGATGCAGGGCTCGAACTCATGGACCGCGAGATCGTGACCTGGCTGCAGTCGGACGCTTAACCGACTGCGCCACCCAGGCGCCCCTGATAACTACTTTAAATGTAAATGGACTAAATTCTATAATCAACAGACACAGAGTGGCTGAATGGATAAAAAATAGAACCCAATACATGTGGCCTAGAAGACCCTCACACAAAATGAAAGTAATGGGATGGAAAGAAGTATTTTATGCAAACAGACACCAAAAGAAAGTTGGGGTAACTGTATGTATATCAGACAAAAAGTACCTTAAGACAAAGGCTGTAGTAAGACACAAACAAGGTTTTTATATAATGATAAATGGGTGAAACCAACATGAGGATATAACATTTATAAAAACTTATGCACCCACTCTAAGAGCACCTAAATATATAAAGCAAATATTAACTGACCAAAAGGGAGAAAAAGATGGCAATCTAATAATACTGGAGGACTTCAATACCCCATTTTCATCAATGGGTAGATCAGCCAGACAGAAAAATCAATAAAGAAACACTGGACTTAAATGACTTGATTGACTAGATAAACTTAGACATTTATAGAATGTCTTGCACACATTCTTCTCAAGGGCACAGGGAACATTCTCCAGTAGAGATCATATGTTAAGTCCTAAACAAGTCTTAATAAATTAAAGAAGACTGAAATCATATCAAGCATCTTCTTCAATCATAATGGTATGACATTAGAAGTTACAAGAAGAAAAGTAGAAAATTAAAAAAATATATGGAGATTAAACAACATACTACTGAACAACCAATGGGTCAACAAAAAAATTTTAAAAAATGTTGAGACAAAAGAAAATGGGAATACAATGTACCAAAACTTACGAGATGCAGCAAAAGTGCTAAAAAGGAATTTATAGTGAAAAATGCATAAAGAAAAGAGAAAGATTTCAAATAAGCAATCCAAATATATACATTACAAAACTAATATAAGAACAAACTAAGTCCAATGTTTGCAAAGGAAGCAAATAACAAACATTAGAATGAAAATAAATGACATAGAGACTAAAAAGATGATAACAAAGATTCATTGAAAGAGGTGGTTTTTTTCAAAGATAAACAAAATAACAAACCTTTAGATAGACACACTATAAAAAAGAAGACTGAAATAAAATCAGAAATCAAAGAGAAGACATTAGAAAGGGTAACACAGAAATAAAAATATTGTAAAGGAACTACAATGAGCAATTATATGCCAACAAGTTGGACAACATAGAAGAAAGAGATATATTCCTAAAAACATACAACATGCCCAGAATAAATAAAAAATCTGACAAGACCAATAACTAGTAAAGAGATTGAATCAGTAATCAAAAACTTCCAGCAAAACAAAAGTCTAGGATCAGGTGGCTTCACTATTCAATTCTACCAAACATTTAAAAAAGAATACCAAATTCTCAAACTCTTCCAAAAAATAAAAGAGCAGGAAACACTTCCAAACTCATCTTACCAGGCCAGCATTACCCTGAGATGAAAACCAGAGTAGGATGCCATAATAAATGAAAATCATAGGTCAATATTCCTGGGGACCACAGATGCAAAAATCTTCAACAAAGTAAGAGCAAACCAAATTCAACAATACATTAAAAGGATCATATCACAATCAAATGGAACTTTTCCAGAGATGCAAGATCATTCAACATCCACAAATCAATGTGATATATTAACAAAATTAAAGATAAAAAATCATATGATCTCAATAGATCAGAAAAAATGTATGACAAAATTCAACGTCAATTTGTGATAAAAACTCTCAACAAAGTGGGTATAAAAGGAATGTACCTCAACATAATAAAAATCGTACATGTATGACAAGCCCACAGCTTCCTCAATGATGAAAAGCTGAAAACTTTTCTTCAAAAATCAGGAACCAAAAAAGGCTGCCCACTCTCACCTCTTTTATTCAGTAGAGTACTGAAAGTCTGAGCCAAAGCATCAGAATACAAGAAAAAGAAATAAAAGTTTTTCAGGTAAAACTGTCTCTATTTGAAAATGATATAATATCATATGTAGAAAAACCCTAAAAACTTCACCAAAAACTGTTAGAACTAATTAAAATATACAGGAAAGTTGCTGTATACAAATCCATATATAAAAATCTGTCATATTTCTATGCACTAATAATGAATTATCATGAAGAGATATTAAGAAAACATCCCATTAACAATTGCATCAAAAAGAATAAAAAAATCTAGGAATAAATTAACCAAGCAGGTGAAAAAACTGTACAATTAAAACTATAAGACATTGATGAAAGAAACTGAAGGCATAAATAAAAGATATTCTGTGCTCATGAATTGGAAAAATTAGTATTGTTAAAATGTCCATACCATTCAAAGCTATCTACAGATTCAGTGCAATTCCTATCAAAATTCCAATGGCATGTCCCATGGAAATAGAACAATCCTAAAATTTGTATGGAACCAGAAAAGAATCCAAATAGCCAAAGCAATCTTCAGAAAGAACAGTTGTAGGCACCACACTTTTCTGATTTCAAACTATGTTACAAACTTACAGTGATCAAAACAGACACATGTATCAATAGAACAGAATAGAGAATTCAGAAATAAATTGATGCATATATGGTCAATTAAGACAATGAAGCCAAAATTTGGGTAAAGGATGGTTTCTCCAATAAGTGGTGCTGGGAAAACTGGAGAGCCAGAAGCAAAAGAATGAAACTGGACCACTATCTTACACTATAAACAAAAATCAATTCAAAATGAATTAGATTTCAACATAAGATTTGAAACCATAAAACTTCTAGGAGAAAACATGCTTAGTAAACTCCTTGACATAGGCCTTGGCATTGATTTTTTTTTTTTTAATTTGCCACCAAAACCAAGGGCAATAAATGTAAAAGTAAGTAAATGGGACTACAAAGAAACTAAAAACTTTCTGTACAGCAAAGGAAGCCTTCAATAAAATGACAAGGCAACCTATTGAATGGGAGAAAATATTTACAATTCATGTCTGGTAAGGGGTTAATAACATATACATATTTATATATATAATGTTTATTTTTGAGAGAGAGAGAGACAGAGCATGAGTGAGAGAGGGCCAAAGAGAGAGGGAGACACAGAATACAAACTGTCACCACAGAGCCTGACATGGGGCTAGAAGCCAAGAACTGGGAGATCATGACCTAAGCCAAAGTCAGATGCTTAACAGACTGAGCCACCCAGGAACCCCTCCAAAATGTATTTTAAAACAACTCATAGAATTAAATAGCTAAAAAATAAACAATATGATTAAAAAATGGGCAGAGGAACTGAATAGACTTTTGTCTGAGTAGACATACAAATGGATAATAAGAAAAGGTGCTCAGCATCACAAATCATCAAGAAAATTAAGTCAAAACTGCAATGAGATAGCAGTTTTGCCATCTGAAATTCAAATTTGAAAATTTGAGAAATCTTGAAATTTGAAAATTTGAAAGTTCAAATCAACTGCAATGAGGTAACAGGTTATACCTGTTAGAATGACTGTTATCAAAAAAGACAATAGATAACAAGTGTGGGCAAGGATGCAGAATCCATAAAGTCCTTGTATGCTGTTGGTAGAATGTAAATTATGCAGCCACTATGGAAAGCAGTATGGGGTTCCTCAGAAAAATAAAAATAGAACTACCATGTAATCTAGCAACCCCACTTTTCGGTATATATCCAAATGAAACAACACCATTATCTCAAAAAGGTGTCTGCAACACTGTGTTTGCTGTAGCATTATTTAAAATATGAAAGACGTGGAAACAATGTAAGTAGGGGTGCTTGGGTGGCTCAGTTGATTAAGCATTCAACTCTTGATTTCAGCTCAGGTCATGATTTCATCGTTCTTGATATCAAGTCCCACATCGAGCCCCATGTCAGGCTCTGCACTAACAGCATGGAGCCTGCTTGGGATTCTCTCTCTCCCCCCCTCTCTCTCTCTGCGCCTCCCCTACTCATGTTTCTCTTTCTCTCTCCCCCAGAAAAAAACATTAAAATTTCATTTTAAATAGAAAAGACATGGAAAAATATAAATGTCCATTGACTGATGAATAGACAAAGAAAGTTAGTATATATGCATACAATGAAATATTAGAGAGGCCCTCTGTCAGCTGGCTGACAGAGTGGCACTACCCTGGAACTGGGACACACCAAAGGGATCCTTTAAGATATCAGGGTCTGAATCTCAGCTGAGTGCCTGGGAAATGCAGGAGAGTGTGAAGCAGAACAAACAGGCCCACTCGTGCCTGCAGGGCACAGTGAGGAACCAGAGGCCCTTTGTTCGTGTGGCAGAGTGGCTCTGCCATGAAACCAGGGCAAGCGGAGTGGGATCCTTCAAGACATCAGGGTTTGAAAGCCAGCTGACAACCTGAGAGGCATGAGAGACTGTGGAGTGGGACAAACTGGCCTGCTCATGCCTGAGTGGCACTAAGAGGACAGCCTGAAAAGAATGGTTTGGCACACCTGAACCGGGGCAGTGGGGGGGTGGAGAGACTGGGGTGTCACCATGTTTCTCCCCATCACCAACAAGATAGGGCCTCAGGGAATGGACAATGGGCCCACCTACATCAAACCATGCCTCTCCATGACTGGTAACTTGTGTATGAGAGCAAGATTGACACTGAGAGCCCCTCAAGCCCAAAGAAGAGAGCCCCTCCTCCAGACCAGCGGAACCACTGGTTGCAAGGCACAGTCAGATACCAGTCCAGTGGTTTTGCATTTTCTGATTTGAGATATATACAAATATAAATATAAATACATATTAATATAAATATATAATATACATGAATATTTTAAAAGAATAGGTCTTCACAGCATATCACAATGAAACTGGCAAAGTACGAAGATAAAGAGAATTCTGAAAGCAGCGAGGGACAAATGGGCCTTAACTTGCAAGCGTAGATACATAAGGGTAGTAGCAGACATGTCCACTGAAACTTGGCAGGCCAGAAGGAAGTGGCAGGAAATATTCAATGTGATGAATAGGAAAAATATTCAGCCAAGAATCCTTTATCCAGCAAGGCTGTCATTCAGAATAGAAGGAGAGATAAAAGCTTTCCCAGACAAACAAAAACTTAAGGTGTTCATGACCACTAAACCAGCCCTGTAAAAGATCCTAAGGGGGACATTGTGAGTGAAATGCTGCAAAGAATACAAAGGACCAGAGACATCACCACAAGCATGAAATCCATAGATAACACAATGACACTAAATCCATGTCTTTCAATAATAACTCTGAATGTAAATGGATTAAATGCTCCAATCAAAAGACATAGGGTATCAGAACAGATAAAAAACCAAGATCCATTTATATACTGTCTACAAGAGACTCATTTTAGGCCTGAGGACACCTTCATATTCAAAGTGAGGGGATGGAGAACCATCTATCATGTTACTGGAAGTCAAAGGAAAGCTGGAGTACCCAGACTTATATCAGATAAACTATATTTTAAACTAAAGGCTGTAACAAGAGATGAAGAAGGGCATTTTATCATAATTATGGGGTCTATCCATCAAGAAGAGCTAACAATTGTAAATGTTTATGTCCCCAACTTGAAGAAACCCAAATATATAAATCAATTAATCACAAACATTTTTTTTTTTTTCAACATTTTTTATTTATTTTTGGGACAGAGAGAGACAGAGCATGAACGGGGGAGGGGCAGAGAGAGAGGGAGACACAGAATCGGAAACAGGCTCCAGGCTCCGAGCCATCAGCCCAGAGCCTGACGCGGGGCTCGAACTCACGGACCGCGAGATCGTGACCTGGCTGAAGTCGGACGCTTAACCGACTGCGCCACCCAGGCGCCCCTCAATTAATCACAAACATAAGCAATCTTGTTGATAACCGTATGGTAATTGCAGGGGATTTTAATACTCCACTTACAACAATGGGCAGATTATCTCTGCAGAAAATCAATAAAGAAACAATGGCCTTGAAAGATATACTGGACTAGATGGACTTGACGGATATATTCAGAATTTTTCATCTGAAAGTGGCAGAATACACATTCTTCTCGAGTGTACATGGAACATTCTCCAGAATAGATCACATACTGGGTCACAACATGGCCCTCAATAAATATAAAATAACTGACATCATACCATGCATATTTTGAGATCACAATGCTATGAAATTTGAAATAAACCACACACAGAAATTTGGAATACCTCCAAATGCAAGGAGGTTAAAGAACATCCTACTAAAGAATGAATGGGTCAACCAGGCAATTAAAGAAGAAATTAAAGAATATATGGAAACAAATGAAAAGGAAAACATGACAGTCTAAACCCTTTGGGATGCAGCAAAGGCAGTCTTAAGAGGAAAATACATTGCAATCCAGGCCTATCTCAAGAAACAAGAAAAATCCCAAATACAAAATCTAAAGCACACCTAAAGGAACTAGAATCAGAACAGCAAAGAAACCCCAAATCTAGCAGAAGAAGAGAAATAATAAAGATTAGAACAGAAATAAATAATAGAGAATCCAAAAACAAAGATCAATGAATCTAAGAGCTGGTTTTTTGAAAAAATAAACAAAATTGATAAATTCCTAGACAGAGTTCTTAAAAAGAAAAGAGAGAGAACCCAATCATGAATGAAAAAGAATGAAAGAGATCACAACCAACACCACAGAAATACAATTATTAGGGAATACTGTGAAAAATTATATGCAAATAAACCGGGCAACCTGGAGGAAATTGACAAATTCCTAGACACCCACACACTACCAAAACTCAAATGGGAAGAAACAGAAAATTTGAACAGACCCATAACCAGCAAAGAAATGGAATCAGTTATCAAAAATCTCCCAACAAATAAGAGTCCTGGCCCAGAAGGCTTTCAAGGGGAATTCTACCAGACATTTAAAGCAAAGTTATTATCTGGGGTGCCTGATAACTGGCTCAGTCAGTTAAGCGTCTGACTTCACTTCAGGTCATGATCTCATGGTTCATGAGTTCGATCCCGCATTGGGCTCTGAGCAGACAGCTCAGAGTCTGGAGCCTGCTTGAGATTCTGTGATTCCCTCTCTCTCTGACCCTCCACCCTTAATGCTCTGTCCCTCGCTCAAAAATAAATAAACATTAGAAAATGTTTAAAAAATAAAGCAAAGTTAATACCTATCCTTCTCAAGCTGTTCCAAAAATAGAAACAGAAGGAAAGCTTTGGACTCATTCTATGAAACCAGCATGACCTTGATTCCCAAAGCAGACAGAGACCCTACTAAAAAGGAGAATTACAGGCCAATATCCCTGATGAACATGGATGCAAAAATTCTCAACAAGATACCAGCACATTGAATTCAACAGTGTATTAAAAGAGTTATTCACTACGATCAAGTGGGATTCATTCCTGGGCTTCAGGACTGGTTCAATATTCACAAAACAAGGTGATATATCACATTAATAGAAGAAAGGATAATAACCATATGATCCCATCAATCAATACAGAAAAAGCATTTGACAAAATACAGCTTATTTTGTCCTTCCTTAATAAAAATCCTCAAGAAAGTCATGATAGACAGAACATAACTTAACATCATAAAAGCCATATATGAGAAGTTCACAGATAATATCATCCTTAATGGGGAAAAACTAAGAGCTTTCCCCCTGAGATCAGAAACATGACAGGGATGTCCACTCTCAACACTGTTGTTTAACATAGTGTTGGAAGTGCAAGCCTCAGCAATCAGACAACAAAATAAGATAAAAGGCATCAAAATTGGCAAAGAAGAAGTCAAGCTTTCACTTTTTGCAGATAACATGATACTCTACATGGAAAACCCCAAAGACTCCACCAAAAAGCTGCCAGAACAGACACATGAATTCAGCAAAGTCACAGGATACAAAATCAATGTACAGAAATCAGTTGCATTTCTATACATAAATAATGAAGTAACAGAAAGATAAATCCAGAAATCAGTCCCATTTATAATTGCACCAAGAACCATAAAATGTCTAGGAATAAACCTAACCAAAGATGTAAAATATCTGCATGCTAAAAACTATAGAAACTTATGAAATAAACTGAAGAAGATACAAAGAAGTAGAAAAACATTCCATGTTCATAGATTAGAAGAACAAATATTGTTAAAATGTCAATACTACCCAAAGCAATCTACACATTCAATGCAATCCCAATCAAAATTGCACCAGCATTCTTCTCAAAGCTAGAACAAGCAATCCTAAAATTTGTATGGAACCACAAAAGACCCCGAATAGCCTAAGTAATGTTGAAAAAGAAAACCAAAGCAGGAGGCCTCACAGTACCAGACTTTAGCCTCTACTACAAAGCTGTAATCATCAAGAAAGTATGATATTGGCACAAAAACAGACACAAAGACGAATGGACCAGAATAGAGAACGGAGAATTGGACCCACAAATGTATGGCCAACTGATCTTTGACAAAGCAGGAAAGAGTATCCAATGGAATAAAGACAGTCTCTTCAGCAAGTGGTGCTGGGAAAACTGGACAGTGGCATGCAGAAGAATGAAACTGGACCACTTTCTTACACCATATGCAAAAATAAACTCGAAATGGATGAAAGACCTTGGGGCGCCTGGGTGGCGCAGTCGGTTAAGCGGCCGACTTCAGCCAGGTCACGATCTCGCGGTCCGTGAGTTCGAGCCCCGCGTCAGGCTCTGGGCTGATGGCTCGGAGCCTGGAGCCTGTTTCCGATTCTGTGTCTCCCTCTCTCTCTGCCCCTCCCCCGTTCATGCTCTGTCTCTCTCTGTCCCAAAAATAAAATTAAAAATGTTGAAAAAAAAAATTTAAAAAAAAAAAAAAAAAAAAAAAAAAAAAAAAAAAAGAAATGGATGAAAGACCTCAATGTGAGACAGGAAACCATCAAAACACTGGAAGAGAAAACAGGCAGGCAATAACCTCTTTGACCTCAGCCCCAGCAATTTCTTGCTCGACCTGTCTCCGAAGGCAACAGAAATGAAAGCAAAAATGAACTACTGGAACCTCATCAAGATAAAAAGCTTCTGCACTGCAAAGGGAACAGTTAACAAAACTAAAAGGCAACTGATGGAATGAGAAAGATATTTGCAAATTATATATCTGATAAAGGGTTAGTATCCAAAATCTATAAAGAACTTACCAAACTCAACACCCAAAAAACTAACAATCGAGTGAAGAAATGGCAGAAGAAATGAATAGACACTTTTCCAAAGGAGACATCCAGATGGCCAACATACACATGGAAAGATGCTCAATATCACTCATCATCAGGGAAATACAAATCAAAACCACATTGAGATACCACCTCACACTGTTCAGAATGGCTAAAATTAACAATTCAGGCAACAACGGATGTTGGTAAGGAAGTGGAGAAACAGAAAGCCTCTTGCACTTTTGGTGGGAATGCCAACTGGTGCAGCCGTTTTGGAAAGCAGTGTGGAGGTTCCTCAAAAAATTAAAAATAGAACTACCCTGCGACCCAGCAATAGCATTGCTAGGAATTTATCCAAAGGATAGAGGAGTGCTGATTTATAGGGGCACATTTACCCTAATGTTTATAGCAGCACTTTCAACAATAGCCAAATTATGGAAAGAGCCTAAATGTCCATCAATGGATGAATGGATAAGGAAGATGTGGTTTACATACACAATGGAATACTACTTGGCAAGGGGAAAGAATTAAATCTTGCCAGTGGCAGCAACATGGATGGAACTGGAAGGTATTTCATCAGTCAGCGAAAGACAGATATTATATATTTTCACACATATGTGTAACTTAAGAAACTTAACAGACGACCATGGGACAAGGGAAAGGGAAAAAATAGTTTCAAACAGAGAGGGAGGCAAACCATAAGAGACTCTTAAATACAGAGAACAAACTGAGGGTTGATGGGGGAGGGTGGGAGAGAGAGGAAAATGAGTGATGGAAATTGAGGAGGGCACCTGTTGGGATGAGCACTGGGTGTTGTATGGAAACAGTAAATCGTGGGAATCTACTCCCAAAACCAAGAACACATTGTATACACTGTATGTTAGATAACTTGAAAATAAATTATGTTTTTAAAAAAGTACAGTAGTATAAGATTAAAATTCTGCTTTATTCTCTATTAAAAGAAGAAATATCTCTCAGTCATAAAGAAGAAGGAAATTCTGACATTTGTGACAACATGGATGCACCTTGAGGGTATTATGCTATGTGAAATAAGTCTGACAGAGAATGACAAAAACTGTCTGATTTCACTTATATGTGGAACGTAACAAAAATCCAAATTCACAGGTATAGAGAACAGATTAGTGATTGCCCAAAGTGGGGTTTGGGTGGGTGCACTAATGGGTGAAAGTCGCCAAACGTTCAAACTTCCCATTATGAGTTATGTAAATTCTGGGGGTGTAATATACAACATGGCAATTTTAGTTAACAATATTGTATTATATATTTGGACAGTACTAAGAGGTAAGAGTAAATATTCAACCTTCTCATCACAAGAAAACAGTTATAACTGTGTGTTGACTAAACTTATTGTGATGATCATTTTGCAACATGCACATATATCAAGGCATATTTTTTTGTGCATCTAAAACCAATACTATATTACATCAATTAAATCTAAACAAGCAAATAAACAAAACATCAGCAATAAAATAAAAGATCTAAGAAGAAAAATGGGCAAAAGACATGAATAAATGTTTTACTGAAGAGGATACAGAGATTGCAAAGAAAATATGTTCTAAGTACTAGGGAAATTAAAGCCACAATAAGCCATCATTACTCATATTTAAATATGGCTAGCTAAAATGAAAGGTAGTGGTAAGTAAAAGTGGGGTGGATTTTATCAATGTCATTATTCTGGTTGTAATATTTACTATAGTTTTTTTTTTCACTATAGTTTTGCAAGATAAGATTGGTAAAATTTGGTAAGAGGTCAGGTATCCATCATCTTTATTTCTAAAATTGCAAGTGGATCTATAATTCTCTCAATAAAAATTTCTTTTAAAAATGTGTAAATCACCCCTCTGAATAAGCCCCACCATAAGTTGACCAGACTTAAATAAAACAGAATAAACTCCATATTCCTTTCTAGAGCTGTTCTCTCTGTCTGGAAAGGCATCCCTCCAGATTTTCACTTGGTTGTCTTCTTGTCACTCATATATCCTTTCTAATGTTTCCTCCTAAACAGACACCTTTCTTATGTACCTTATCCAGAGTAGGTTACACTCTACTCTGTCCATTCACTCTACCATTTAACTTTTTCATTCTCCTTAAAGCTTTCATCAAGATATGATATTATCTAGTTTACTCTTATACCTCTCATTTGATTCAAATGTGAATCCCATGAAGGTAACATCTTGTTTATTTTCTTCAGCATTGTTTCCTTGTATCAAGACAGTGTTTGGCAGGTAGCAGACACTCATATTCATTTATTTAAGTGATGAAGCGGGCAGGCAGGTGAAAGAGAGAGAGAGAGAGAAGGCTGGAACGGCCACTTGCTTGAATCACAATATAGAATTATAGTATAGGCCTGAGTGAAGACTGTGTCAATTCCATTAATGTCAAAACACCAAAGACCAAGCTGGGAATTGGCATGTAATCGGTGAAGTAAACATATGTACTCCTAGGTAGCACCACACACACTAAAGTGTGATGGAAGGTAGTACGAATTCCTCAATCCAGGAATTTTCTCAGTAATATTTGTGAATGAGTATTCATTCATATATGTATGTGTAAGTGGAATGCAAGAGAAATAAGCCATATAATCACTACCTTTAAGGATCTGGAAGGACAGAGCGGGTGGAGAGTCACTTTTTACTGTGTGTCTCTACTACCCTGTATCAAAGGTGTTAGGGTCTTCATTTGAATGAGGAAAAAGTAGAGCTATGGATTGGAAAATGTTTTACTGAAACACAGCCAGTTAGTGTGGCACATTCTCACAAGTATTTGGGGGAGCATCAGCCACTCAGAAACATGAAAGGGCTTCATGAATGAGGCAGAGCTAAATGCACCATATGCACATGTCCTAATAATTCCTTTCACAGAGTCCTGGCATTGAGCTGAGGGCAGGGAAACATCCACTATGGTTTGGACAAGGTAAAGTATGTACTCAAAGTCTGA
The DNA here is from genome assembly GCF_028018385.1 of Neofelis nebulosa. NCBI lineage: Eukaryota > Metazoa > Chordata > Mammalia > Carnivora > Felidae > Neofelis > Neofelis nebulosa. The sequence continues at coordinate 54,886,008 of NC_080789.1, forward strand.
CAGAAAATGTGCCTCATTTCCCATTATCACTTTTGACATGGAGTAAAATAGAATAGCCCAAGATCTGCAGCAAAGAACACAGTAGAACTTATAAGTGGAGGACGACAGTATTGCTAGCTGCTACCACCGGGAAATCTTGCTGCTTTGCCTAGGAATCATGGCAAAGGGACTTGAAAACTATGTCTCCATATGCCGTGGTTGCTGGAATTATTCCTCAGATAGATTCCTTTTTAATTTTTCATATGTGGAAACTCATTAGACACCTACAGGAAGAACATATGGAGGGAAACAATGATTCTATTGGTAGAAAATGCTGTATAACAGTGTATTTATATTCTAAAAGATCTTGCTGCAAACAGCTTACTAAACATAGTAATGACTGCTATTTCATGAAGTAGATAGTAACTTAATTCTCACTGTCTTAAATGCAAGTGAAAACATTCTCAATTGAAATAAAATATCTGGCCTTTTGGCCAGAGGAACTGTTTTCTCTAATTTTCTTTTTCAGTATTGAAAGTCTAGTTAGTGATTTCAGAAATCTTTAATTTTTTTAATGTTTATTTATTTTTGAGAGAAAGAAAGACAGAGACAGAACACGAGTGGGGGAGGAGCAGAGAGAGAGGGAGACGCAGAATCTGAAGCAGGCTTCAGGCTCTGAGCTGTCAGCACAGAGCCCGATGCGGGGCTCGAACTCACCAGCCGTGAGATCATGACCTGAGCTGAAGTTGGACACTTAACCGACTGAGCCACCCAAGTGCCCCAGTGATTTCAGAAATCTTAATTATTCTGTGGAAGAGGAGATGCTGTTGAATTTTTTGAAGCTGTGATCTCTCTTTTGATGGAAGAATTGTTACATTAAAAGGACAGAGGTGTTTTAACTTAGTAGTTCAGAGCTTGGAGTATTCAATCAGAAAGACCAGGGTTCCAGTTCAGGCTCCATGGCTTGGCACAAGCTATTTATGGTCTCTGTGTCCTTATTTCTTCATCTATAAAGTAAGGGCAACAGGATCTAACTCTGAAGTTGTAAGAATTTAGTGAATTGATTAATGTCAATCAGGTTCTCCTACTTAAGTTGTCATCATTATCACCATCACTGGACAGTTTCCCAATGAATACATTTATTTTAAAAATACTTTTATCCTACTAGGCTAAAGGGTAAAAGAAAAGGACATTCAGATAATGGAAAATTGCAGCTACCAGAGGGAACAATCCAAATACACATCCAAATTCATACCAGTCAAACTAAAAGTTTTGAAATACAATACATTGTTTTGTTGTTACTGAGGGTTGATTCTAATATTTATAAGTAAGATTTGTTGCATATTATTGTCATCTATTTATATAGTGTGAATCATGATTTCTGTCAATTATTCTATCAGGAGACTTTCTTTTTCGGTATGTCGTTATTATATAGTAGTCAGCATCTTTGCAGTGGCACAATTGGTAAAGAAGACCTATTGCAAAATGTAACCCAAGATGCCATCTGATTTTTCCTGTTTGTGAGTTCTGTTCATTAAGCTCTTGGCCTTCCTTCTGTCACTGATGTTAATGGAAAAATGTTTTGAGAACAATCTCCTCAGTTGAGACATGAGTGACAAGGAAAAAAACCCCTAGATTCAAAAAATAATTCATGTAACTTTTTAGGACATATTTGCAAATGCCATGTTCCAACAACATTATCTTTCTTGACTTACACTGGGCTTCTTCCAGGGTCCCAGTAAATGGGATGGTGAATTTTGTTTCCTTTTTTAGACTCTATCTTCAGGAAGCTGAGCCAAGTAGAAATCTAGAAAGTGTGAATTCAATATCACAAATGTAAGTGGAGATAAGGGATAGACAAGCAGGTTATCTTTTTTGACTCTACACTTTGACCAGATTACTCAAGCATTTACCCCATTTATATATTTTTAATGTTTATTTATTTTTGAGAGAGAGAAAGATAGAGCATCAGTGGGGGAAGAGCAGAGAAAGAGGGAGACAAAGAATCCAAAGCAGGTCCCAGGCTCAGAGCTGTCAGCACAGAGTCTGATGTAGGGCTCAAACACGTGAACTGTGGGATCATCACCTGAGCCAAAGTCAAACGCTTAACCAACTGAGCCACCCAGGCGCCCCAACCCCATTTCTATTTTTTTCAAAGCTTTATAGGGATAGACTTTAGACAAATATACCATAAAACAAAATTTACTCTGTTTTCTTCCCTATCAAATAGATTGAAAGAATCTCTGTTTCTAGTGCCTCGCTGTTAGAGGGGTCTTGATAAAATGAGCAAACTAGATTCTTTAATTTTTCAGTCTATTCTGTGGAAAAGATACATGCCACCACAGGCTTAAATATTAACATGGAATTTTAAATCAATCCAGTAGTGAGAGGGGGCCAACATGGCGGAGAAGTAGGGGGATCCAAACTTCCCTTTTCTCTCAAACAAAGAAGTGTTGAAGCCAAATTACTTTGAATCCCAAGAGTCCCAGAGGAAAAGAGAAGGTTGCGCTTCCAGGGACCCACCAGGACAACCTGATGGGCCACAGGTGTGTGATTGTGAACTGGGAGAGATAAAACTAACAGAGGGGAGGGATCCACTTCTGCAGAGAAACAAAGGGAAGATAAAGTGCGGCTGGGGACGCATGGGACTGTATCTGAACAAGAGAAAAAACTCAGAAATTGAGGGAGAAAGATCAGATCTCTAACTGTGGGGCTTGCTCTGGACTGTGGCCTGCTGCCTGGATCATGAGCCTGGGGAGGAGGGGAGCCTGCCCCAGGCTCAGTGGCTAGCTCAGGGGCGCAGTCCGCAGTAGGAGAAAGCTATCCCCTGCCTGGAGAGCTATGGGACAGGACAAAGCCTGCCTGTGACCGCCAGAAGGGACCACATATTGGGTGGTGCGGAGCAATGCTTCCCTAGTACTGGGGCGTGCAGAGTGAGAGTCTGAATCAAGCCAAATGCCAGGCACAGGAGTCAGCAGAGCGAGACAAACTGCTTCATTTGCGCCCACAGCACAGTGAGGATGGCTCGAACAGAGTGGTTTAGGACACCGGGTCTGTGGAGAAGAGACTGGGGTGTCACCCTTTTTCTCCCCACCACCACCAAGGCAAGGCCTCAGGGATTGGTGTCCAGGACCCGCCTATACCAAACCCCACCCCTCTGCTCCCGGTAACTGCACATCCACTCAAGCTGGATAGACACTGAGGTAACAGACAGCTCCTCCTCCAGACCTGCACTGTTGCATTGCCTGGTTTAATTCTTGGACAATTATTATTATATAGATACATTCTTCCTTCCTTTTCTCCTTCTTATGTCTTCACTCCTCTATTCTGGTTACTCTGGTTGTTGGTTTGTTTAAGCAGACATATTTAATCCATTCTCTTGATACATGTTCCACACCTCCTTCTTTATTCTCCATTCTTTCTCTCTGGATTAAGCCATATACTTTCCCTGTCTGGACAACTTTATCTTCTTTTCTTTTTCCCCACCTCCTTCTGAATTTTCTTTTCTCTCTCCCTGGATTAATCCATATAGTTTCTCTGTCTGGATAACTTTATTTTCTTTTTCTCTCTCCCCACCTCCTTCTTTATTTTCCATTCTCTCTCTCTTTATTTTTATTCTTTCTTTTTCCCCACCCCTGTCATTTCTCTCCTTATATGGGATAAAGCCTCTTCCATCAGCATTGCCTCCATCCTGTTGTTTACTTTGTTTTTGGTATTTTTGTTTGTCTGTTTTCGTTTTCTGTTTGTTTTCCTTCCCAGGGCTACTTCAACGAACAAATCAAAGCACACCTAGTGGAGGGTCCAAAATATCACTATGAGTAGGGAGCTAAAGTAACCAAAGTCACAACAGACAGCAAGTAACACTCTCCAAAAAACACCTCCTGAAGGGCCAGGCCCTGGACAGTGTATGACCCCTCTTTAAAATAGTAGTGCTCGCAGGTCCAGGGCACACAACAAGCTTTTAAAGCACCTATGAGACAGAAAACTAGCCAAAATGATGAAACAGAATAATTCCCCTCAAAAGAAATTCCAGTAAAAAATGACAGCTAAAGAATTGATCAAAACAGATATAAACAATATAATGGAGCAAGAATTTAGAAAAATAGTCATAAGACTAATGGCTGGGCTTGAAAAAAGCATAGAAGACAGCAGAGAATCTATTGCTGCAGAGATAAAGGAACTAAAAGATAGTAACGATGAATTTTTAAAAAATGGTATAAATGAGGTGCAAAATAAAATAGAGGCGGTCACAGCGAGGACTGAAGAGGCAGAGGGGAGAATAGGTGAATTAGAAGATAAAGTTATGGAAAAAGAGGAATCTAAGAAAAAGAGAGATAAAAAAAATTGTGGATCATGAGGGGAGAATTAGAAAACTAAGTGATTCAATGAAATGGAACAATATCTGTATCATAGGAGTTCCAGAAGAAGAAGAAGAAGAGAGAGAAAAGGGCTGAAGGTGTACTTGAGCAAATCATAGGTGAGAACTTCCCCAATCTGGAGAAGGAAACAAACATTGAAATCCAGGAGGCACAGAGAACTCCCTTCAGACTTAACTTGAATAGATCTTCTGCATGACATATCACAGTGAAACTGGCAAAGTACAAAGATAAAGAGAGAACTCTGAAAGCAGCTAGGGACAAATGGGCCTTAACCTATAAGGGGAGACACATAAGGGTAGTAGCAGACCTATCTACTGAAACTTGGCAGTCCAGAAAGGAGTGGCAGGAAACTTTCAAGGTGATCAACAGGAAATATAGGCAGCCAAGAATCCTTTATCCAGCAAGCCTGTCATTCAGAACAGAAGGAGAGATAAAGGTCTTCCCAGACAAACAAAAACTGAAGGAATTCATCACTACTAAACCAGCCCTGCAAGAGAGCCTAAGGGGGACTCTGTGAGTGAAATGTTGCAAGGACCACAAAGGACATGAGACATCACTACAAACATGAAACCTACAGATAACACAATGACTCTAAACCTATATCTTTTAATAATAACACTGAATGTAAATGGACTAAGTGCTCCAATTAAAATACATAGGATATGGGGATAAAAAAAAAAAAAACAAGACCCATCTATATGCTGTCTACAAGAGACCCATTTTAGACCTGAGGACACCTTCTGACTGAAAGTGTGGGGATGGAGAAACATCTATCATGCTACTGGAAGTCAAAAGAAAGCTGGAGTAGTCATATCAGACTACTAGTCAAATCAGACTAGATTTTAAACTAAATGCTGTAACAAGAGATGAAAAAGGGCATTATATCATAATTATGGGGTCTATCCATCAAGAAGAGCTAACTATTATAAATGTCTATACACTGAATTCAGGAGCACCCAAATATATAAAACAATTAATCACAAACATAAGCCATCTTATTGGTAAGAATATGGTAATTGCAAGGGACTTTAATACTCTACTTAAAACATTGGACAGATCATTTAGACAGAAAATCAATAAAGAAATAATGGCCCTGAATGATACTCAGGACCAGATGGACCTGACAGATATATTCAGAACTTTTCATCTGAAAGCAGCAGAATACACATTTTTCTAGAGTGCACATGGAATGTTCTCCAAGATAGATCACATACTGGGTCACAAAACGGCCCTCAATAAATATAAAACAATTCAGATTATACTATGCACACTTTAGGATCACAATGCTATGAAACTTGAAATCAACCACAGGAAAAAGTTTGGAACACCTCCAAAAGCATGGAGGTTAAAGAACATCATACTAAAGAATGAGTGGGCCAACCAGGCAATTAAAAAATAAATTAGAAAAATATATGGAAACAAATGAAAATGAAAACACAACAGCCCAGACCCTTTGGGATGCAGCAAAGGCAGTCCTAAGAGGAAAATGCATCACAATCCAGGCCTATCTCAAGAAACAAGAAAAATCCCAAATAAAAAATCTAAAGCACACCTAAGGGAACTAGAAGCAGAACAGCAAAGAAACCCCAAACCCAGCAGAAGAAGAAAAGAAATAATAAAGATCAGAGCAAAAAATAAACAATATAGAATTAAAAAAAAACAACAACAGTAGAATGGATCAATAAAACTAAGAGTTGGTTTCTTGAAAAAAATAAACAAAATTGCAAAACCTCCAGCCAGGCTTATCAAAAAGAAAAGAGAGAGGATCCAAGTAGATAAAATCACAAATTAAAATGGATTTATCACAACCAATCCCTCAGAAATACAAGCAATTATCAGAGAATACTATGAAAAATATATGCCAACAAACTGGAAAACTTGGAAGAAATTAACAAATTCCTAGACACTCACACACTACCAATACTCAAACAGTAAGAAATAGAAAATTTGAACAGAGCCATACCTAGTAAAGAAATTGAGTAAGTTACCAAAAATCTCCCAACAAATTAGATTCCTGGACCAGATGGGGACTTCTACCAGACACTGAAAGCAGAGTTAATACCTATCTTTCTCAAGCTGTTCCAAAAAACAGAAGTGGAAGGAAAACTTCTGGATTCATTCTATGAAGCCAGCAGTACTTGATTCCCAAACCAGACAGAGACTCCACAAAAATAGGAGAACTACAGGCCAATATCCCTGATGAACACGGATGCAAAAATTTTCAACAAGATACTAGCAAATCGAATTCAACAACATAGAAAAAGAATTATTCTCCATGATCAAGTGGGATTCATTCCTGGGCTTCGGGGCTTCAGAAGAATGGAACTAGACCACTTTCTTATACCATACACAAAAATAAACTCAAAATGGATGAAAGACCTCAATGTGAGACAGGAAACCATCAAAACCATTCAATATTCACAAACCAATCAATGAGATATATTATGTTAATAAAATAAAGGATATGAACCATATGATCCTGTCAATCAATACAGAAAAAAACATTTGACAGAATACAGCATCCTTTCTTAATAAAAACACTCAAGAAAGTTAGGGTAGAAGGAACATACTTAAGCATCATAAAAGCCATATGTGAAAAGCCCACAGCTAATATCATCCTCAGTGGGGAAAAACTAAGAAATTTCCTAAGATCAGGAACACGACAGGGACGTCCACTCTCACCACTGTTGTTTAACATAGTGTTGGAAGCCCTAGTATCAGCATTCAGACAACAAAATGAAACAAAAGTTATCCAAATCGGTAAAGAAGCCAAACTCACTTTTTGAAGACAACATGATACTCTACATGGAAAACCCTATAGACTCCACCAAAAGACTGCTAGAACTGATACATGAATTCAGCAAAGTCACAGGATACAAAATCAACGTACAGAAATCAGTTGCTTTTTTATACACCAACAATGAAGCAACAGAAAGAGAAATAAAGAAAATGATCCTATTTACAATTGCACCAACAATAAAATACTTAGATATAAACCTAACCAAAGATGTAAAAGATCTATACGCTGAAAACTATAGAAAGCTTATGAAGGAAATTGAAGAAGAGACAAAGAAATGGAAAAACATTCCATGCTCATGGATTAGAAGAACAAATATTGTTAAAATGTCAATAGTACCCAAAGCAATCTACACAATCAGTGCAATCCCAATCAAAATTGCACCAGCATTCTTCTCAAAGATAAAACAAACAATCCTAAAAATTTGTATGGAACCACAAAAGACCCCAAATAGCCAAAGTAATGGTGAAAAAGAAAACCAAAGCGGGATGCATCACAATCCCAGACTTTAGCCTCTACTACAAAGCTGTAATCATCAAGAAGGTATGGTATTGACACACAAACAGACACAAAGACCAATGGCACAGAATAGAGAACCCAGAATTCGACCCACAAATATATTGCCAACTAATCTTTGACAAAGCAGGAAAGAGTATCCAATGGAAAACAGTCTACCAAATGGTGCTGGGGGAAGCAGACAACAACATGCAGAAGAATGGAACTAGACCACTTTCTTATACCATACACAAAAATAAACTCAAAATGGATGAAAGACCTCAATGTGAGACAGGAAACCATCAAAACCCTGGAGGAGAAAACAGGAAACAACCTCTTTCACCTCAGCCACAGCCATTTCTCACTCCACATGTATCCAAAGGCAAGGGAAATGAAAGCAAAAATGAACTATTGGGACCTCATCAAGATAAAAAGCTTCTGAACTGCAAAGGAAACAATCAACAAAACTAAAAGGCAATCAACAAAATGGGAAGATATTTGTAAATGACATATCAGACAAAGGGCTAGTAACCAAAATCTATAAAAAACTCACCAAACTCCATACCTGGAAAACAAATAATTGAGTGAAGAAATGGGCAGAAGACATAAATAACATTTTTCTGAAGAAGACATCCAGATGGCCAACAGACACATGAAATGATGCTCAACGTCACTCATCAGGGAAATACAAATCAAAGCCACACTGAGATATCACCTCACACTTGTCAGAGTGGTTAAAATGAGCAAACCGGGGAACTATAGATGGTGATGAGCATGTGAAGAAATGGGAACCCTCTTACACTGTTGGTGGGAATGCAAACTGGTGCGGCCATTCTGGAAAACAGTATGGAGCTTCCTCAAAAATTAAATATAGAACTACCCTCTGACCCAGAAATCGCACTGCTAGGAATTTACCCAAATGATTACAGGAGTGCTGATGCATAGGGGCAGGTGTACCCCAATGTTTATAGCAGCACTTTTAACAATAGCCAAATTATGGAAAGAACCTAAATGTCCATCAATGGATGAATGGATAAAGAAGATGTAGTTTATATATACAATGGAATATGACTTGGCAATGAGAAAGAATGAAATCATGCCATTTGCAGCAATGTGGATGGAACTGGACGGTATTATGCTAAGTGAAATAAGTCAGTCAGAGAAAGGCAGATATCACATGTTTTCACTTATATATGGATTTTGAGAAACTTAATAGAAGACCATGAGAGCAGGGAAGGGGGGTGGAAATTAGAAACAGAGAGGGAGGGAGTATAAGAGACTCTTAAATACAGAGAATAAACTGAGGGTTGATGGGGGCTGGGGGAGAGGGGAAAGTGGGTGATGGGCACTGAGGTGGGCACTTGTTGGGATGAGCACTGGGTGTTGCATGTAAGCCAATTTGACAATAAGTTATATTAAAAAAAAGTCAATCCAATAGTGAACTGATAATCACTGTATTTGTTACCCAGAGACAAGACAATTGGAAGAAACACTGAGGATACTTCATCAGGGATCATGAGTCCAAAGAAAGGATGTACATACAGGAAGATGGTTTATTTACACACTCCAGGCAAAATGTAAATTTGAATTAATTATTCAGATAGTTTAAACTAAGTAGCAGCTGATTATATCTTCTACTTTTCAGGTATCAATCAGCCTGGCGAAGGCAATATAGTAAGTGTACAGAATCTCACTGAGCACTGCTTGCCTGAGAACAAGGGGATTTATAATTTGGTAATATTCAGGTCAAACAATGCTGAAAGCTGAATTTTATGTTAAATACCTTTTTCTATAAAAGGGCGGTTATACTTAAAATTTATAACATTGCTATGGGAGCGAAAAGTATAATGCAGAGGTAAAAAATGTCAGGATAACCATCGGCTCCCTCATACTAGAGCAGCATATAGCTATTTTATGGATTTATTGTAATAGTTTTTAAAAGGTCATTTAAATATGAAGACAATTGCCAGGCTTGGCCCTTTAAGAATTTGCTTTCAGCAAAGTACATTAAGACTTATATTAATGGCAATTTCAGGACCAAGCCTAGAGGCCTATAGTTAGGGCCAGACCTATTCGATATTTTTACCCTTATAACACCAGCTCAGTGTGGGATCAGCCTTGCCAATATTCTGCCCAGATGGGCAGCCCCTCCACAGAGCATAATAAGACCCAGGAAACAATATACCTAACTTTTAAAATATAATTCTGATTTTAAAATCCTCCTCTGTTTTCTTTGTAAGTGTACTTGCATATCATACTTTGCAGCATTATTTTCAGTTTTGGTAAATAAAAACACCACTGATACATACTGATAAATAAATATTCAAAGTTTAGAAACCAGGAAAATACACAGAACACAAATCTAAAAAATGTCATCTCTTGATGCTTCTGGACTTGAAGCACTATAGCAAGTGCCTTGTGGTATTAATTTTTGTTTTCACTGTGCTTTACATGAAGGAAAATAGGAAGTCCAAGTAAAAGGATTTTTTTAAAAGAAAAATATTCTTATAATCCAACATATGACCATCTTTGAGTGTGTTTATGTGTCTGTAATTGGATTGGAACTGTAAGCATCCTATATCTAGGCAATAAACATTCTATCAGGGAAGAACTATTTTAGACTGAGATTCCTAACTGAAAGATCAGGTGGCCCTGAAGAGTCCAATGAGACATGAGCAGTCATTTCTGGGCCACCTATAACAATGCTTCCTTGTTTGCATATAGAGTCCGTGTGCAGGATTTCTACACATTCCCAGTTAGCATGGGGCCTGAATTTACTAAAAGGGTCTCTAACTACTTCCATCAAAACAAGTTATTCTGTAACTATTCCATGAAGCAACTCAGTTTGCCCAGTGGCGTACCATAAGGTACCATGGTACCAAAGGCACTGTGATTTCCACCTTTGCATCTTTCCTTACATTTCTATCATTTCCAGAAAAATGCAGCAACTGAACAGCTCTTGAACTTAGACTTCAAGGCCTGTTCAAGTTTAATTTAATTTTAAGCAATAATCACCATGCTATTGAAAGTGTGATGGGAAATGTTAATGCATCAAAGCAGGAACACATTGCATTTTATTAAATTTAGAGAAAATCTGTTTGATAGGCAATAAACACTAAGGCTAAGAGTTCTAATTTTTATGAATAGCCCTTATTTTTATTATTGGGTCATACAGTATTTGCTACATGGAATTTAAGTGTCAATGATATTGAGCTGGAAGTTTAATTTCAGTTCAGATCATTAAAATGGGGTCTTTGCCCAAACTAGGTTATAAAATATTCTATATCCTCATGACCCAAAGGAGTCTTCCAAAAAATAACTTTTATTATGTAAAGTTAAGTGCTGCCATTTTCTTGTATGTATAAAAAATAATAATGATGATTCAAGAATGAGCCTACATTAGCAATGCCAAAATGGCAATTTGGTACAATTATGTGTTTAATTCAGGAGAAAAAAAAAATCTTACTCCAGTGAGCTATACAGTAAGGTGGCATCCTTACCTTTCTAAATCCCTTCTGGTTTTTTCCCCCTAATATCTACTTGGGCTAGCATGACTCCAAATCTACCAGACTGTTTAGTATACCTGTTTTTCTAATGCCTATTGTGGGGTATTAAATAACAACAAAACAAGACCCAAACTTTAATGAATCCTGGAATTCATATGAAGGGTCAACAGCAATGACTTCATTTATTTTTCATTTTGGTGAGAATTTTTTTTTTTTTTTTTGTAAAAGATGCCTGTGAGGGACAAAGTGAGGGGTGCCTAAGTGGTTCAGTCTGTTGAGCGTCAGACCCTCAGTTTCAGCTCAGGTCTTGATTTCATGGTTTCGTGGGTTTGAGCCCCATGTCAGGCTCTACGCTGACAGTGCAGAGACTGCTTGGGATTTTCTCTCCCTCTCCCTCTCTGCACCTCCTCCAATCACGCTGTCTCTATCTCTGTCAAAAAAATAAACAAAAATATTTTAAAAAATCATTTAAAAAGATGTCAAAGTGATAGCAATAATTTGCATAATACCTAGAGAAACTATGGTTTCACTTTATTTCCCAAAGTATGTATATTTTACTGTAATTGATAGAATATTAAAAATCCAACAAGAATTTTTGTTGGAAGATTTGCCTCAAAGCTGGAATATTATTTAAATATATGTTGTTTGGCAAAGAGATATAAACTCACTCAGCTCATTCACAATAAAAGCTCCAGTGCCTTAAGCTGCTTTCCTAGTTATAGGAGTGTCAAGGTGACTTCTCTTTCTGTTTCAATTACTCAGCTTTGCCATAGTTTAACTATTACATTGATGGAAGGCTTACACTCCACTTATTTATGGAGGGTGACATTTCAGGAGGGAGAAATCTCCCCCACTGAATTGTGGAAGAAAATGTTACATTAACGGATACAAAAAAGATACCATGAAATAGTGAAATGAGTAGATGCTATTTTGAAAGAAGATTGGGAAATCAGAAAACATCAATTATTCCCAATAAGTGATGAGTCATTATCAGTGACTATTTTTTGCTCAGCTTGCTTTCCACCATTTTGTCAGAGGGGTGCTACAGAAACCCTTGTTTTTACTTTGTCAGCTAGGGACATTTTCCTCATGCCCTTGGAAATAAGCAAGTAATTGGAGCCTTTTAGTTCTGTTTTTGCATGGCGTTTAACGTGAAATACAATAGAGTTTGAGATGACATTTGGAATGGACTAATATATTTTGTTAAATGGCACTTTCAATAAGCTCTCTAAGCTTCATTACCAGTTTCTCAAGCATAGTGAGTCTCAGATGTTTTGACCATCAGTCACCACTGAAACATATAGGAAAACATAATGTTGAAATGCTGGGGAAATGTACATACTTACAGCCAATTTAAATACTAATGAAAGACAATGCAGATGGCAGACCTGGGAAGAGACCTCAACAGTATTCTGTCATAATTTGTAAAGGGGTCAACATTATTCTTAAACTCAAAGTCAATCAAAGGATAAACGATAGTTAGTAACTGTCATATGCTTATTGACAGCTTACCATGTGCCAGGCAAAAGAGCTCATTTAATCCTCAGACAATGCCATGGCATAAACATGACCGTCCTTCTACAGATGATGAAATGGAGCCCTAGATTGTTTAAATAACTTGGCTGGATTCAAAGCTAACAAGCAGTGGGTGCATTATCTACTGGCCAGCCTGCAAAATCTCTATGTCTAACCACTATGTAAGACTAGCTACTTTATTTTCCTTACTGTGTTCTACATCATGTAAGAGATACTGATGTACAAAAGAGGGAGGGAGGGAGGGAGGGAGGGAGGGAGGGGGAGAGAGAGAAAGAAAGAATGAGAGAATGAAAGAAAGAAAAAAATACTGGTATATAAATAAAAACTGTGCTGGAAGATTATTTTTTATAGGGATGAAGGAACAGTTCCTTGTCAGTGAAATGAGCTTAAAATCCTAAACCTTAAGAAATACTATGACAGAAGCATCTTAAAATGGTGATCCTGTTTCCATGCAACACTCTGTGGATGCTGCCACTTGCTTATAGCTCACAAGAGTTGTAGAAAACTAGTTTTTGAGAATATCCTTCCCTCTTTATTTAGATGTTGCTGAGATCAATGTGATGGGAAAACCAAAAAAGTGGTACTTGGACTGTGAATCTCAAATGATCTAGTTGAAAAGTGTCAGGTTAAATGCACTCTGAACTCTCCTGGATGGACTACCCTTCTCAGATCAGATCAGGAAATATTCAGATGGTTGGAATAAACCCCCCTCCCAAATTTCCATTATCTTATTAGTGGGGAAATGATAAAAATGAATAGATCAGAGATACAAAAGCAGTTGGGAGTCAGGCCTTTACATACATGGACAATACTAAATATGGATCCTGGTAACCTCTTGACATGCTTTGCTTTGAGGAAAGAGAGTAGTTTTATGAGCCAAATGGCTGGAACTTGTGGAAAAACCTCCCTTTTCCTCCCAAATATTAGAGGTCAATTAGTTTGTCTCCAGACCAGATTACAGCACATTACAAATAAATTTTATTTGTTCATAAAATTTTTATTTTCTTATGTATTTATGTATGTATGTATGTATGTATATATGTATATATGTATGTATGTATGTATGTATGTATTTATATTTAAGAGACAGAGCAAAAGTGTGGGAGAGGGACAGAGCGGGAGAGAGATGCTGAGTGTGGTCTGTGGAATCATGACCTGAGCTGAAACTGAGTTGGATGCTCAATGGACTGAGCCACCCAGGCACACCTAAAAATATTTTTAAATGAAAATTATATATATTTAAGATTGCAGCCTGATTTGATATACGTAAATATAGCAAAATAATTACTACCATCAAACTAATTAACATAAACTCTTTTTACATGGTTACTATTTTTTTGTGATGAGGGCACCCGGAATCCATTCTCTTAGTATATTTCTAGTGTTCTGAGCTATCATCATCATGATCTATATTAGATGTCTAGATGTATTAATTCTATGTAACTCACAATTTTGTACCTTTGATCAATATCTTCTCATTTCCTCCACCCTATTACCCCTGGCCATCACCATTCTACTCTCTGCTTCTATAAGTTTTTCTTTTCTTTTCTCTTCTAGTTTTTGATTCCACACATGTCATCCCACCTACAGTACTGCCTTTCTCTGTCTATTTCACTTAGCATAATGTCCTCTGGGTTCATCTATGTTCTCACAGATGGTAGTATTTCCTTTTTTTCTCATGGCTGAGTAAGATTCCACTGTGTGTGTGTGTGCGCGCACATATACATATATTACACCTTCTTTAGCCATTCATTTGCAGATGGACAAAGGTTATATCCATATTTTAGCTATTGTGAAAAATGCTGCAATGAACATGGGAATACATATACTGATTTCATTACCATTGGTTCTATACCCAGAAATGGGATTGCTGGATCATACCTATTTTAAATTTTTTGAAGAATTCTCATACTGTTTGCTATAATGGCCCTATCAATTTACATTCACACCAACAGTTGTAAAAGCAGAAACGTTCCCTTTTATTCACATCCTCGCAGCACATTTAATTATTGATATTTGGTGTAGTATGTTTCTCAGTGATGTGCTACATATGTGAATAGGTATATTGTACCTATCTATCATTGCTCACTATTCAGAAAGTAGGAAATATCAATACATCAATAAAGAAAGTTGAAGATGTGGCAAAATAGGTGTAAATCCTTAGTAACACAGTAAAGGGAGGGTCTAGAGAAGTCCTGATTTAGATACCCTTTGGTCATGTTGCTGCTTACCTACTCTCCTTAGTCTTAACATTTTAACCTCTGCAATTTGAATCCAATCAGATCAATAAGCTTCCCCCCCCCCAATAGCCTAAGTTTTTCTTTAAATTCAGGGCATTGTAGGGGCACCTGGGTGGCTCAGTCGGTTAAGCGTCCAACTGGGCTCAGGTCATGTTCCCGCAGTCCGTGAGTTCAAGCCCCGTGTCAGGCTCCGTGCTGACCGCTCAGAACCTGGAGCCTGCTTTGGATTCTGTGTCTCCCTCTCTCTCTGCCCCTCCCCCATTCATACTCTGTCTCTCTTTGTCTCTCAAAAATAAATAAAAGCATTAAAAAATAAAAAAAAAAACCTCAGGGCATTGTACAATATGATAAAAAGGGTTAATTAAAGTCATTACACCAACTAGATAACATAAGTTACAAATTATTTATAAAATCACTAATACATGGCAGTCATCCACCCAACCATTTATCTCTCTCAAACCAAAAATAAAATGCACCTGTAGTGCAGACTTGCTATTAAGTCCAATCCTGCTAGCTGTCCAAATTTTGCTATCTACTTCTTCTCATGGAATATGAACAGAAGTGAAATGTGTTCCCTTTGGATGGGGCTTTAAGATAGGCTTCTTCATGCTCTTTCTTTTTTGCTGGTTATCCTGGCTGGAAATTCACTTCTATCACACAGAGGAGAATAATACCCACAGGATGGTAGAGATGTCCTGCTAGCCTGGACCCCAGATAGCTTGACAGAGTGGAGTCTGCCTGCCAGTCTTGCACTATTACAGGAGGGAAGAAAATTTCCACCTTACTTGAATCATTAATATTTGTGTCTCCGGAGATATATTTAGCTTTGACTGTATGTGTTAAATGTCTCCATCCTTAGCCTTTCCTGTAAAGACTCCTGTACAGAGTTTGGTTGTTTTCTAATTCTTTTTTGTGTCACAAACCAGCCTGCTCACCACATTAATGTGATCACTTCCATGTGTCAGTCTTGATATCCAAGGCCAGATAATTCTTATGCAATCTGTAAGTGCATACAATTCAGATTTTAAGGTATGAAGACTTTATCAACTGTATTAAAGTACCAGCAGCTGTATTTCCCTGTTTGCTACTGCATAGGTCCATGTGATACTAGAACTACGACAGCTTCATTTTCCTCAAATCTTTATTCACTCTGCTGCTGCTAAAGGCCACTTGTTATTTCTCCCTGAACCTTGGTGGGGATTGGCGTGTGAAGGTAATAGGGTTTTATGAGTTATTGACCACTACAGCTTGGGAGTAGGTGGGCCAATAATAACTGAGTCCTGTGAAGAATACTACCCTGCCATTATTCATGATTCATATTATATTAACTTCCTTAGTTATACTATTACATTTCTTATTTAATAGGGTCATAGTTATATTTGATTATAGATATTTTGGTTCCCTTTTTCCTTTAAACTTTTCCTCAAAAGCTCTAAGTTATCCATACTACAGGAGAACATGTAGGATACTAAAGAAGAATTGATATGGTTTTATATGCTATTAATTAGTATGTGATTATTTTGCCAACAGTGGAAAAGAATCAGGCAGATTTTATAAAATTTCTAATCATAAATATGGAACAAATAAAATAAAAATTCAAACATTTGAGGGGCACCTGACTGGCTCAGTTGGTTAAGCACTTGACTCTTGATTTCTGCTCACGTCATGATCTCACGATTCGTGAGATCAAGCCCCGTGTCAGGCTCTGCTCTATCAGTGCAGATTCTCTCTCTTGGGATTCTCTCTCTCTCTGCCCTTCCCCCATTTGTGCACACATGCATTCTCATTCTTGCTCTCAAAATAAATAAATGAAATTAAAAAAATTCAAATATTTGGGTAGATTATCATAAACTTTTGTTTATTTTGAAAAGCAATTTTTTTAAAAAAAAATTCAACATTCTAAATTCCTGTACCTTTAAAAGTGGTAAAGGAAAATCCACTGCATATGATGCAATTAGTTGAAACACCACTGTGCAAGTGGCAGGTAGGGTAGCTGGAGAGAGCTGAAAGCTCAACATGACTACTCCACAGGGTGGTCAATGGGCATAACATTTGCATGAAGGGGAAAGAAGGTGACTAAAAGTGAGGAGATGAGTCAATTCCTTGGGTATGTCGGACTATTCACAATATGTGCATCATGGCTTTGGCATCAGTTAAAAGAGGCTGAATGGGAGGTGTCTCACAAACGAGGGAAATAAGAATCCCTTGGTTATCAGTAGGAGGTATGTATGCCTTCACTGCATGAAGGTTAGCTGGGGAAATGAACGTATAAGCCATGTTAAACTAGCTCACAGACACCTTGCAGGAAAGCTAGTGCAAGTAGAAATAATGGCATGATGTGTGTGCCACTGAAATGACATTTTGATTTGCCATAACTAATAAGATTCTGTATTATCATTAGTTTTATTTGTTTGTATCCCAGATAATCCCTAGAGTTCTTGCAATTTGGATGATGGTTAGGTGTATCAGTTGGACAACTCAGTATCAAATAAGGTCATGTTTACAATTTGTCGTAGGTCTCAAGGCTCAAATACCCGACGTATTAACTAACAAAAAAAAAAATCCAGTTTTTTTTCCTTGGTTTACTTCTTCAAATATTTTCTCTAAACTCCCAAAGATAATCATTAACCTAGGAATGTACTTCTCAACTGTAAATGGCCCTAGAAGTCAGTGATCCACTTGAGTTGGAACTCACCAACACCTGAGTGGGCTGGGAGCAGTGCTGCTGCAGTCAAGTGGTCCTTGCTTCTCTGAGAAATCAGGCCCACAGGGAAGCCAGAAGTCTGCACATGTTGCTGCTAGTTACATGCACAGGTTTAGCAAAGTTAGAGAATGAGCCCACATTTAATCAAAGTGTGTCCTATAGCCATCTTTGGAGCCAGAAGTGGTGTTATCTCTCTTGGGGAGTTTGCCCCTTGGTGTTACCCTAAGAAATGTGGCAAATGCTAGGGAGACTGGCACAGTATGGATTCCACTGAACCACAAGCCCTGCCAGAGCCTTGATATCTCTAAACACACCTAGGTCTTGGTGTTGCAGCCAGATCATCACCCTGGGATGTTTTCCTTTATGTAGATTTCCCTCTCCGGAGCCCTGGTATTATTTTGAAGTTTGATCTCAGTGAGCTTATTCTAGCTCATCAGAAATATTTTTTTACATTTACAAACCTCAGAGAGGTTCTCCTGTTCTCTTTTTATCTGGCTAACTTGTCATCCTCCTAAGAAGAGGACACCTGCCAATACAAAGTTTCAGAAAGGAAAAAAAAAAGGGTTCCACTTAGCTCCATTCACAAGCATCCCAGACAGTAACAACTGTCCAGAGATGAGTGATGAGAATGTTAGAAAATAGTATTTAGGTACAGAATGTAAATGGGAAGCTAAATATTCTACTATTCTAAATAACTAGGGAATTGGGTGAAAAATGCAATGAAAAGGGTTTAATAAAACTTGGAGCTTTGAGTTCCTTGCTTGGATACTGTTAAAAGTCATGTCGGAGAGCCTGGGTGGCTCAGTCGTAAAGTGACTAACTTTGGCTCAAATCATGATCTCAAGGTCTGTGAGTTCGAGCTGCGCATTGGGCTCCGTGCTGACAGCTGAGAGCCTGGAGCCTGCTTTGGATTCTGTGTCTCCCTCTCTCTCTGTCCCTACCCCTCTCTGTCCCTACCCCTTTCTCAAAAATAAACATTAAAAAATTTTAAAAAAGCCATATCTGTGTGTTATCATCAATAGGTATTTATGAAATGCCCATTTGAGCAGGATGCTGCAAGGAGTGCAATACTGAGTGAATGAGAGGTTCCCCCAAAGTACTCATAACCTTGTAGAAAATATGTTTATAGTCTAAGTTATGCTTAAATCCATATTTCTCATCTTACTCATCTTATCTTAATATCTCATTCCCCAGTCTAGTTACTACTTCAAGTATTAATTCTTAATCTCCCCCAAAGACCTCTCTGTGGCTTTGCTGTGACTAGGCAGGCAAGAGTAACTGAGAAGGAACACATTAAGTTTGCACATTAATTAAACATGGTATAGGACACAATTTAGAATCCTCGGCAATTCACAATCTTGTGTGTGAATCAGCATTACCATTGTGTATCTCAGAAGGTTCTACCCAAAGTCTAGCTGCTTCCCAGGGGTAGTCTGGATATGTATACTTAGGAGAGAAAACAGAGGAGGAGATAAGTTTATAATTTCAAAACAAAAAGTAAGGTGATTGTCAGTGATGTTTGGAATGAATTGGGAGCACTGCTGTAATTTCTGTGGCTCACGCAGGTGCAGGGAAATCTGCGTGGTGACATTTCATAAGTTTTGAAACAATGCCTAGCCTGCTCATTTCCATATTAAAGAGTAATAGCCATTGCCTGCTGTGAAGGGAGACATCCTTCCTTTTACCAAGACCCACTGAAAAGTGGCCTCTCCCACTTTTCTCTGCTCCTTCAGGATGTCAGCATCACTACAGAGAGATTTCTGGTAGCCAGAATGTTGTTTTCTGTCTTTATAAAGTTAGTTTCAGGGACTATAACACATCAAAATTATGTAGTGTTCATCACAGAATCTTTGGGGGAAAAAAACAAAGATTTTACAATAAAAGAGGATTTTTACCCCCACTCAGTGGTTCAAGAATATGGTAGTTTGTGTCTATAGTTCATTTAGATGAATCAGTGGACTGACAAGTAACATAAGTGAAGAAAATAAACATTTTTTTTAAATGGCTTTCATATCAAACTTAAACTAAGCAAAATATTTTGTCCAAAAGTATAGTCTTCATAGTTTTTATCAAAAAGAAAATGACAAAAAGTCTTTGTGAGTTCAACCTTAGTTGAATTGTGTTGTTTGCAAGTGAAATTTCTCTTCGGTGTTTGATTCTGCCAATGTCCTGTCTCTCTGAAGTCTAATGTGTGTTGCTCATACCACCTATTACACACTCTGTCCTTCCAAAATATTGTTTCTATGTGCTAGGTCTCTCTTCTGATGCTATCCTCTACTTCATTCAGATCTGTTCTCACCTAGTTGTCAGAGCAGAAGTGAGTGGGATACCTTTGTTACAAGTCTAGGCCTACCTAATGGCATAATTGATATAACAGCTTTGTATCTTCTTTAGAAGCACTTGGATTGGCTACAAAAATAATTTGTAAGGGTGAGAAAAAAATATCTACACGAGGCCTGTTAGAAAGTGATTTTAGGAAGATTCAGTCACCCTCAAGTCAGACTGGTTCTGCCTACTCTATGCAGATAGGGTAACCAATGATTACGTAGCACTTTTCCTTTAGTTTGCAAAAAAACCCTTTTTCTTAATGTGTAAAGCCCCGATTTTAACAACATACCTTTGAATTAAATATTATTAGGTCCATTTTCCTGATGATGATACTAAGAAATAGTGAGGTTTAGAGGTTTGTTTACATGCACAGCAGGGTTGGATTCAAAGAGAGATCTTTAGACTTCAGAATTTATGTTCTCTCCACTATAGCACCATTTTAATACTATTTATATTAAAAAGAAAACAATTTGATAACCACACTTACTTTTATTACTAGTGACTTACAGTTATTGAGCGGCTGACACATGCCTGGCATTTTCCTAAGCATTTTGCACACTTGAGACTCCTAACATCTCCATGTTATCCTGTTTGGTGAGAGATGTGAGGCCAGAGACCTGTGGGAAATCTCTTTGCCGATGCTGACATGAAGGTCTTCCCACATCTAAGAACTACCTTCCCAAACCTCTTTATTCCTCAGTCTCCAATTCAGGACACACTACTACAGAGCAAGGCCTTAGCAGAATTTATACGGGATTGCAGAAATCCTTGAAATTGTTTCTCTGATGACCAACAATTCTACATGCTTGAGGAGGTGGACTGGAGTGGGGGTGGGGACTGAACAGAATAAGAAAAGAATATCAAATACATGGAAAGGCTGATAATGCATTGGGCCAGTTTTCTTGAGTTTCCTCCTCTTGCTTTATACTTTCACCTTACACATTTTTGAGCTACATTACCATTTGGATTATAGCTGTTAGAGTTGTTTGCTTGTTTATGCTAACTTGACTTTTCTAGGCAATACAAAGCAAAGAGCAAAGGACTTCAACTTCATTTCACAATCAAAGTTCAATCGCTATCTGGACATTTCTACTGTTAAACGAACTTTTAAATAACCTTCAATCATTGGGTGATACAGGAATTTGAAATGAAATGTCTAAGAACATATCATTAGTGACTGTTAATGCAACAGGACTTTGCAAGAAACACATCTGGATACACTTTGGTAAAATTGTTCACTTTGCACTTTCCAGCCTGTTCCCTTGCTATAATTATGCCCAAACTGTAGCCATCCATGTGTATCTTGGGAATGCCTGCACATGAGCTGAGTTCATTACAGGTAATAGAAAAGATGGCAATAGTGGTGTAGGGGGGATATCTCTGGTATTTTGTTGTTATTGTTGCTAGAATTCAGATGTGAGTTTCAGGTTTGCCAGTTATTGACCTGTAAGTTCTAAGCTTTGGAAAATGACCATGCTTTCATCTCTTTTTTACACATTTGTAAAGCAGGAAAAAGGTTGATGTGAAAATCAAATGCTTTAAATTACATTGTAGTCTTTGAAAACTAACTATAAAATATAGATATTTTCATCATTTGGTCTTGAGGTGATAACTATGTGTCATTCGTGTCAGCACTATTCTACTAGTGCACAGAAAATATTGCTAATTTATTATAGCAGTCTTTTCAAGGAGTGTATGTGTATTTACGTGCTTATTTACTTACATATTTATATTTAGAGCCCTTCTCAATATAGCTCTCCAGATGGTCACCACCAATTATCCAGAGATGCACACTACATAAACTTTCTCTCTCATTTTATTTTAATTCAGCAAATTTCACTTGTATTTGAAGAAGTTACAATTTATTCATTGAGTCAGAAAACATTTATTAAGTACCAGGAAAGGTACTGGATTTGACAGAAATATGAATAGAGTATATTTCTGATCTGGGACCTCTCAATCTGGTGGAAGAGCTGGTATAGAGGTTAGACATGATTATAGCAGGGTGATTAGTAGTATAATGAAAGAAGCAGAGGAGGAAATGCTTATTTATGCCCCTTGAGGTTAAAGATTTGAATAAAGCAGCCCTCTGGTCTGGATGTGTGATCTTTCAAGAACTGTAGCAACATACTGTCTCTTAAGTGGACAGTAATAAGGAGAGTGTCCAGTGCCATGATGTGATCTGTGCTAAGAACAAGAGACCTAGGTCCTTAAATTCCAAGTTTTCTTGACACCTATACCATGGGACATGTATACTTTAAAGGAATATTTGATAACAAAAGGTGTTAGTATAGTGACAGGGAGTTTATTCTTTAAAAAAAAGAGAAATTAAAAAACAAATCAACAAACAAAACTACCATAAAGAAAAAGTCAAATTGCAAAAGCAGATTTGGATGGCTGTGGTTCTGGTGAGCTTAATTACCCTTTCCAACAAATAATCAGAGAAATAGGGTCATTAAAGTCATAAGGGTTCATCTGTATCTGTAAGAAGACCTCTTATTTTAAGTGGCATATAGCTAGACTCCTTCTAAAAATAATTGGTAGTGGAAGCCTAAAACATGGCGTAAGTTTGTCAGTTGTTAGTTTCAAAAAGAACAAATTAAGCCCAAAGTTAGCAGAAGAAAGGAAATAATAATGTTCAGAGTGGAAATAAATGAAATAGAGACTAATAATTACCAGTGAAAGGGGTGCCTGGGTGGCTCAGTCGGTTAAGCGTCCGACTTTGGCTCAAGTCATGATCTCACGGTTTGTGAGTTCAAGACCCACATGGGACTCTGTACTGATGGCTCAGAGTCTGGAGCCTGTTTCGGATTCTGTGTCTCCCTCTCTCTCTGCCCCTCCCCTGCTCCTGCTCTGTCTCTCTCTGTCTCTCAAAAATAAATAAATGTTTAAAAAAATAAAAAAAAAATAAAAATTATCAGTGAAAATAAAAGCTGGTTTTTCAAAAAGTCAAACAAAATTAATAAAAATTCTGCTAGACAAACTAAGAAAAAAAGAAGACTCAAATAAAATTAGAAAATAAGACATTACAACTGATACCACAAAAATACATAGAATCATAAAAGCCTACCATAAACAATTATATGCCAACAAACTGGGTAACCTAGAAGAAATGATATTCTAGAAACACAAGATACCAAGACAGAATCATGAAGAGATAGAAACTATGAATAGATCAATTACTAGTAAGGGGATTGAATAGATAATCAAAAACCTTCCCCTACACAAAAGCCCAAAATCAGATGACTTCATTGGTGAATTCCAACAAATAGTAAAGAAGAATTAATGCCAATCCTTCTCAAAGTTTTCCAAAAAACTGATGATCAGGATACACTCTAAACTCATTTTATAAAGTCAGCATTGCTTGATTTCAAAGCCAGACAAGGACATCACAAGAAAAGAAAATCACAGGCCAATATCCCTGCTGAATATGGATGCAAATTTTCAACAAAATATTAGCAAACCAAATCCAACAACATGTGAAATGGTTCATGCACCATACCCAAGTGAGATTTATCCCTCGGATGTGAGAGTGGTTCAAAATACAAGTTAAAAAACATAATACACCACATCAATAGAATGAAAGATAAAAATCATAGGGTCATCTTAATAGATGCATAAAGAGCGTCTGATGTAACATAATGCTTTTTCATGAAAAAACCCCTCAATAAATTGGATATAGAAGGAATATATCTCAACATATAAATGATCAGTATGACACCCCCACCCCCAGCTAATATTATACTCAGTAGTGAAAGAAAGCTTTCCCTCAAAGATCAGAAACAAGGCAAGCATGTCCACTTTCATGACTTTTATACAACATAATACTCTTTAGTCCTAGCTAAAGCAATCAAATCAGTGAAGAAATAAAAGATACCCAAACTGGAAAAGAAAAAGTAAAATTATCTCTGTTTGCAGATGATATAATATTATATATAGAAAATCCTCAAGACTCAACCAAAAAACTTTTGTAACTAATAAATAAATCCAGTAAAATTTTAGGATATAAACTCAACATACAGAAACCAGTTGTGTTTCTTTACAGTAACAATGCAATATCTGAAAAGAACTGAGCGGTACTATCCCATTCACAATAGCATCAAAACAATGAAATACTTAGGAATAAATTTAACCTAGGAAATGAAAGATCTGTATAATGAAAACTACAAGACTTTGATGAAAGAAATTGACAATGACACAAACAATGGAAAGATATCCCATGTTCATAATTCAGAAAAAATTGATTTGTTAAAGCACCCATAGTACTCAAAGCTATCTATAGATTTGAGGCAGTCCTAACAGAATTATGTGGCATTTTTCAAATAGAAAAAAATCCTATCACTCGTATGGAACCACAAAAGACCTTGAATAGTCAAAGCAATCCTGAGAAAGAAGAACAAAGCTGGAGGCTTTGAAAGTGGACATGTTTATCTTGTTTCTGATCTTTGAGGGAAAGCTTTCTTTCACTACTGAGTATCATATTTCCTGGTTTTAAACTATACCAGAAAGCTACAGTCATCAAAATAGTATATACTGGCATAAAACCAGACACATAGACCAAAGGAGCAGAAATAAACCCAGAAATAAACCCCCATATATGCAACAAACTAATATTTGACAAAGGAGCCAAGAACATTCATTGAGGAAAGGACAGTCTCTTCAATAACTGGTGCTGAGAAAACTGAATAACCACATGCAGAAAAATGAAACTGGACCCCCATGTTACATCACTAACAAAAATTAGCCTGAAATAGATTAAACAATTAAGCAAAAGACCTGATATTGTAATACTCCAATAAGAAAACATAGGGAAAAATCTCCTTGACCTTTGTCTTGGCAGTAATTCTTTGGATTTGATGCCAAAAGCACAAGCAACAAAAGCAAAACTCAAATAAATGGGACTAAGTTAAACTTAAAAGCTTCTGTACAACAAAAGAAACAATCAACAAAATAAAAGGCAGTCTGCAAATTGGGAGAAAATATTTGCAAACCATGTATCAGATAAGTGGTTAATAGCCAATACATAAAGAAGTCATACAACCCAGTAAAAACCGCATCAAAAACAACAATGACAACAACAATCACCACCTGATTAAAAAATGGGCAGAAGAACCAAATAAGCATTTCCCCAAAGATGACATCCATGGACAATGGGTATATGAAAAAGTGGTGAACATTGCTAATCATCAGGGAAATGTAAATCAAAACCACAATGAAATAGTCCCTCATATCTGTTAGGATGGTTAAGATCAAAAAGAGAAAAGACAAGTGTAAGCATGGATGTAGAGGAAAAAGAAACCCTTGTGTGCTGCTGGTGGGAATGTAAATTGGTGCAGCCACTATGGGAAACAGTTTTGGAGGTTCCTCAAAAAACCACAAATAGAACATGATCCAGCAATGTTATTCTGGGTAAATACCCAAAGCAAATGAAAACAGTATATCAGAAAGATATCTGCACTCCTATGTTTATTGCATCATTGTTCACAATAGCCAAGAATTAGAAACAACCTAAGTGTCTCCCAGTGGATAAATGGATAAAGATATGGCTATTTATATACAATGGGATATTGTCCAGACATAATAAAGAAGGAAATTCTGCCATTTGCAACAACATGGATGGACCTTGAGGGCATTATGCTTAGTGAGATAAGCCAAACAGAGAAAGGCAAATAGTGTATGGTATTACTTATATTTGGAATAATAATAAAAAAAGCTAAACTTGCAGAAACACGGGATGATGGTTATCAGCAACTGAGAGGTGGGGGAATTGGGAAGATATTATTTAAGGGTACAAACTTGCAAGCAGTAGATAAAAAAGTTCTGGAGATCTAAAGCACAGCACAGTGTTTATCATCAATGATATTATATTATATTCCCCAAAACTGCTAAGAGGCTGGATCTTAAATGTTCTCACCACACAAAAGAAATGATAATTATGTAATATGATAGAGACGTTAGCTAAAGATAGGGAGGAATCATGTTGCAATAGATAGATGTATTTAATCAACACATTGTACACCTTACATTTACACAATGTTATGCCAATTATATATCAATACAAATGTCCATTAGACAGTAATATATTCGAGACATCAAGAATACAAATATGAGTTACACAGTCTAATGTCAATGTGTTTAATGGGAGAGAGATCATTCAAATACATAAATAATTGTCAATTTCTATAATTCATTATAATGGACATTGAGTGAGGATTTTCCACTATGATTTTTACATGTCCTTATTCCAACTCCTCCAACACACAGCTGTTCTTCTCATCCTCTTTCGCAAAAGACAATGATCTCTGATGGTGTAATATACCCTCCTACACATTCTTTCAGTAAATCCAAATTGCCCAGTTGCTGCTAACCCGAAGAAAAATTTCTCCCTTTGGGAAAACCATCTTTTGACCACTTGTTGGTCAATTGTTTGACCAACTGTTGGGGACATAATCATAAACTAAATCTTCTCCCAACCAGAAAACTTCTCACAAGGATAGTAAAGAAAGTAACCAGTTTTATTATTAACAAATGAGCATTAAACCAGAATGTGATACGTACCATAGGCAATGTGCTAAGAGATTGAAAAAACAGGAAGAAATCACATCCTTTTATATAGGGAAGTAGATACAACCCATTGCATACATTTTCTAAAGATAAATGATAACTGATTCTCAAATAAGAATGTTTGAAAGCACCATGTGTCATATACAGTTCACCCTAAATTTATTCACCTGGTAATTGGGGTGATAATCTGTATTACTTGTTTTAATATCAAGGGAAAATAAATTTCTCATATGTTGTTGGTAGGAGGTAGTTTTGCAACATGGCACCAGGCACTTGTTTAAGTTAGGCTCCTACCCTCCCCTAGAAACTGGGGAAAGGGATGCAAACTCTTTTGATTCTTACATTAAAAGGGGATGGCTCCCAGGTCCTTGAGAAAGACATTCGGGGTCATAAAGCTGGCAAGAGGCTTAATAACTTCTAAAAAGATTTATATGCATTTCAAAGAGACAGAAAAGAACTTACAGTAAGTTCTCTAAAATAAATGTTCTAAGGAAAAGGGCAGCAGTCTCTTTATTTTCAAAAATTGTCTTATTTTTAATTTATATTTGCCCTTACACTATTCTTAAAATAAGCTGAAAATTATGTAAGCCCTCCTGCTAAAATCCTGTAAAATTACTGCCCTTATTTCTCAAATTAGAAAGATTTCTGAAGCCTTCTCTGCCTAAGCATTTTCAAACAAAGTCTTATGTTAATAATGCCACGATTGATTTTCCTCCATAGTAGCTATCTGGTGGAATCACACTGTCCTTAAAGTATAGCTCGAATTGACTTAATATGTGTTCCATAGATTGTGGTCAATGTCTAGGACAACATTCTTGAAACTATCAGGGGTTCTTATGGATATAACTGACTTAGCTCCCAAATTCAACAATTAGCTCAGTTTAGAGATCCTCTTTTTAGCAGTCTCCTGCTATGTATCTAGACATCCAAGAGATGAAATTCTGTCCCTTGGTGCACAGTATGTATTTGGTATTTGGAATGATGCATAGGTTTGTATTAACATCAATGAAATAAGCTCAATATTAATCTTAGGATAATTCTGTTCCTAAATTCCTCTGAAATATTCAAAATTCTAGTTTAAATCTTCTATATATTATATTCTTTTCTCCCCTACCTTCTTTCTTTTTCATTTCTTCCTGACAAATTTCTCTTCATTGTTATTGCAGAACAATTTGATGATCACTTTTGTTGCCCTGAAGGCTGCCCAAAGGAGTTTAACCTTTTCTCCCAATGGCTTAAAAACGTGCTTCAAAATAAAGACAATTTTCTCTTTAATAATTCTGATGTCAGCTTTTAAGTTAAATACAACTATATTTATTTATTTGAAAATGTGTTCATAAAAGAGAACAAGGTAAAACCAAAATAAGTGCAGGAATTAGGTTATAAAGGGAAAATAAGTTTAGGTTGAAACAGGTGTAAGATTAGAGTACAAAATGCACATTTTAAGGTCCTGTATGTTTCTTAGAGGAAGATCAAATATTTCTGTTCTGTGCAAATTTGTCAGGTTCTAACTCAGGGAGAGGTATGTACAAGGTAGCATAAGACTAGGTGGCAAACTAGGGCTACAGGCATGAGATAAGACAAGAATGCTGATTATTTTCATTGAGATAAAGAAAATATGGGAGCTCATGAAGTGAGAAGCCTGGGAAAGCCATTTATGGGGAAACACTTGAAATAACAGTGTCCTGGGGTGTAGGTCCAAGGAGCATCAGATAGACCCGACATGGATCAGAAGAAATGGTGAGAAGGGATGGGAGATGAGGCTGGAAAACAAGCTTAGCTCTGGTTATGAAGGTTCTTGGGTGCCTAATAATGTGCTTATTATTTATCCTTGAGTAAGTAGGGGATTAGGGAAGACTTTTTAAAAGTGGAGAGACCTAAACAGATTTACATTCAAAACGTTTTTTCTTATATTCTACAAATTATGAGTCGCTGTCTATAAAATACTTTTGAATTAATTTTTTCTCAATTTGCAGGCAGAATTCA
This sequence comes from Neofelis nebulosa, assembly GCF_028018385.1. Classification (NCBI taxonomy): domain Eukaryota; kingdom Metazoa; phylum Chordata; class Mammalia; order Carnivora; family Felidae; genus Neofelis; species Neofelis nebulosa. The sequence continues at coordinate 54,914,522 of NC_080789.1, forward strand.
TTACTTGCAATAAGAAGGAGGAAGGAATTTGTATGTCATATGTATGTGTGTGTGTATGTGTAACTCCAAGCAGGAGTTGCTGTTATAAACATTGTATTCAGATTAAACAGAAAAAAAATTTACTTTTATTAGAGCTAAGCAGTTTTGGTGACAAACAGAAAGGTGGATCACAGTTTTTGCTGTTGTTGTTTTTCAGTTTAATTCCTATATTAAAAACAAAACATACAGGGTACAAATACCAGGTGTTTGTTTTAAAAGCATAGGCACATTATCTGAGGCACCTGAATGGCTCAGTCAGTTAAGTGTCCGACTTTGGCTCAGGTAATGATCTCACAGTCTGTGGGTTCAAGTCCTGCATGGGGCTCTGTGCTGACAGCTTAGAGCCTGGAACCTGCTTCAGATTCTGTGTCTCCCTCTCTTTCTGCCTCCTTCTGCTCTCTTTCTCTCTCAAAAATAAACATTAAAAAATTAAAAAAAAAGAAAGAAAGCATAGGCACATGATCTTATAATATTTAAATTATTGAGCCTAGGTTTTAGACAATTCACAGGTGACTGGCATTCCAGTTTGTTTTCTATAATTCTGTAAGAATATATCTTCTCTTCACTAGGAGTCTAAGTTACTAAATATTATTAACATAGCAGATTGAAAGCATTTAGCCATAATAAAGCAAATAGACATCTTCTGAGATACATATTTGAAAAGTTCACAATCTCTTCCAATCATAATTCAATTTTACTAAAAACCCATCAAATAAACTAGAGCATTCAACATATTCTGTTCCCACAAACAGTTAATTTTTTCAGCATCTTTGATGAAGTGAATCAATGTGATCTTATTCATGATAATAGAAAATACTGCAAGATGTTAACAATTATCACATTCAAGTAAGAAATAGGATGGCATGTGATTATTTGATCTGTTCACATTTTGTAAAAATTCTAGATTAGCTAGAGAAAAAGGTTAGCCAAGAGGAAACTGTGAAATTATTTAATTCAGAAGGGTTTAAAACTTATTTATAATGATGTGATGGGGGTTGGTAAGTGTTATTTGAAGAGATCAAGATCTGATGGGGGAAAAATAAGCTCAAAAGTGACACAGACACAGAAGGAAATTCACTCATACTGACATGTTATTACGTCTGAGATTCACATTTCTAATTCCTGACATACTTTGTTAAATTTGAGCTAATATATCATTAAGAATGTTGTTTTTGTTAGGTAAAGTGAATTTCAATAGCATGTAAAGGTAACGATTAATGGTGGGCTAAAAAAAAAACCCAGGGTTATATCATAATTTACTTTTCTTACTGATTTCTGTTGATAAGGAGACACAATATATTGGGTGAAAGATCCTTAGGTGGCAACTATATCTTTAATCCATCCCAGTAATAATGTAGGCAGTATTCGAACTGATCTTTCTTTAATGTTTACAGTAGCAAAAAACATGAAAATACTGTGTTTATGTAGGTAGCATACCCAATGTGGGCAGTAATCACTATAATTTTGATTGTAAATTTGTACTCTTATTGACATATTAACAGTGTAGCCTACAGCATTTTAGGAGCAATGGAGTCAATTGAGATATCTTATAAAGCCTATTTGTGAGACTAAGTGGATATTCTCACAGTGTACACAATGCACTAGTGTAGGGTACTGATGTGCCAAATTATTGGTCCATTTAGCTATTTTGGCCCGGGAGGCTTTGAAACAGCTGAAATCTCAGGATCGTAAGCAAATAACACCTTGCTTTCCCAAAGGCAAAGAGCAAATATTACGACTATGTTCAACTGTGAGAAGCGTTGAAAGAACAGTTAGGGTGAACATGACGAAAGCTAAGCTAAGAATGGCTTTTCTAGCAAAGACTAATGTAAAGAATCAGAAAGATCAGAGTTTGAGTCTTGGCATCCCTAAACTCATGTGGCCTCAGTTTTATCAAGTGAAAAATGGTGTATACAACTTCATTTACCTCAACAATTGTTTTGAGGATGAGATAACATATGAAAAACCTTTTCTACAACTGCACAGAGCTACATGTGTGTGGATACATGCAGGCAGATGCTTCCAGGCCCACCTACCCTTTAGAGCAAAATAACAGTTGAGTGTTCACCAATGCTTCACAGATGAACAAATATGCATTCGTATATTAGTATTAGAGTACTACCATGGGAAGGTGGGGGGTTTACAATGGGACAGACTTGGACTTAGATCTTGGCTCTTGAGCTATGAGTCCAATATTCCTTTTGAACTGTTATAGTATTTTTTGAGCACTGACAGGAAACGGATAATTAAAATAGACTTTGTAAGGTTATTTATAATGTTTCTTTCTGTCTACCTACCTATCTACATATGTGTGCATACACAAAATACCTTCTTCATGTGTAAAATGGGGATAATAGTACCTATATGACAGGATTACTTTGATAGTGAAAATCAGAAATAACATGTAATAATGTAAGTACTATGTCACCTACTCTTGGCTCTTTCCTCCGTGTGGTCTTCATCCTGGTCGTTTTAGCATAGAGTTTTTCAACCTCAGTACAATGATATATTGAGATGGGTAATTCTTTGTTGTGGAGGGCTGTTCTATGCTTTTCAGTATGTAAAATGTCTCTAGGCATCACCAAAAGTCCTCTAGTGGAAAAACTGCCTTCATTTGAGAACTACAGGCTTTTCCAGGCCAAGAAACCATTCCCAAATGGAAGATAATTGACCAGTCCTATGTACTAACCTTAAATGAGTTACAAAGGACGAAGATCTCAAAAGAAAGTCCAAAGCTAACACTCCAAAGAGATGCAATCCTGACAGACAATGGTAAAAAAACAATAGGGGATACCTGAATTCTCTCTGGTTGCTAGTATTGACTAATACTGGACTCTCTCACTATTTTCATATTATTATTATCATTTTAGTTACATCAGCTAAACTGATGTTGTGATTAACTAATTGATCTCTGAAACTGACTGCATTTAAAAATACCATATATATGGGACAGAACAGATCACAATAAATTTAGATCATAAGGAGCTGAGGATATAACACTGTGATTCATATTGCCATATAGAAATAGAGCCATCTATCATAAAGTGGATTTAGTCCTCCTTACTATCTACCTCTAGCATTCTGATGCTGATTATAAAGCAATAAGAACCGTGGCAACCAATTTCCCATTGTGTAGCATTGGTTTCTAAGGCTGAATCAGGATCATCCCCTTCCTAGGTTCCATTAGTAAATTCTTACATACTTTGGTAACTAGAGAATCAAGGAGTGAAGGCGGAGATTTACCTTTGTTCAGCAAAGTGATACCTGATGAATTCCTATGAATCAATACAAGTGGGCTATTTCATTTTATATCTGTTTAGTTTAAGCCTAACAGCAGTTACTTAAAGGCAGCCTAATAACTATGGAGCAGAAAGAAGGGTAATCTGTATTTTCTTTCTACTGACAGTCCTGAGCCGGGTTACTTTTTCCTTATTAAAAGAAACAAGGTGGTATCATCAAGATGGCAGAATAGGTGGTTCCTGACTTCAATCCCACTCACAAAAAGAGCAACTAGAAGCCATCCACAGACAAGACACAGCGGTGAAAATCCCAGAACCCAGGGGTTAGGTAGAAGCTTCTCCTAGGAATGAGGCTGAGAAGAACCACATTAGAAGGGTAACAGAATTGGTTTCACTCTGCATTGCTCCTTCCCCAGGCCAGCACAGTGGCACACAGAGGAGTCCTTCAGCCTAGGATTTCTCCAGTGGGCAAAGAGAGCCCAAGGTAAATATCCTGTTCCACAGAATTGCAGGATGCTTCCCAGGAGGGCCACTTGGGTCTTGCCTCACAGGGACCACTGAAATAATTAGGGTGCTTGGACCACCAGGCATCAGATAGAGATGGAGAAGGGGCCATGGATTAGAGCAACCAATGCATGTATACTGGCAGACCATGTTTCTGATGAAAGTGGTACCCAATCTGAGACCCAAGCCATGACCCTGCAGGGCCAAGGAAGTCAGGTGGCATTTCTGCCTGGTTTGGATCCCCAGACAAGGGCCTTAGCAGACCATTGTATGGCCCTACCTGGATAGGAGAGCAAGTCAGCAGCCCCATTCAACTGGTGAGTATAGATTCCATCCCTGCCCCACCAGAAAGTCTAACCATAGATGCCATGAAACTTCAAAGAACACTGTGGCACACTAGTAGAAGGAAGCAAGTCAGCAGACCTGCCCAAATGCATAACCTCCAGTTCCATTTGACCAGGAAGCACAAACAGTGATCTGAGTAGCCTTGGAGCTCAGCCAATGGTACAGGCAGGCTGCAGAGCTCCATCTAACAGCTGAACTCAACCTATTGGCCCTGCTCATTTGTTTAGCATAGCCCCTGGTGTCACCCAAACAGGAAGCCTGGATAGTGACTCTGCCTAACCACACGGCACAACCTCCACCCACACCTAACAGTGGGGCACAGCTAGAGGCCCCATCTGACCAGAGAGCCTGGCCTGTGAGCTTGTCCAACAGCAGAGCACAGCCAGCACTTGCCTAATGATGGAGCTCAGCTTGTTGCTCTCTTGATCTTGGAGCACAGCCTGAGGCTCTGTCTGATGTGAAGCTCCACCTGAAGCCCTGCCTGAACAATGTCCAGATAGCAGTACCATCCACCCAAGGAGCACAGTCTGAGACCCTATCTGGCCAGGAGTAATTGAAGACCCCAGCTTATAGTACCAACTCACTGCAGACTGCAACCAATGGTACCACCTTGCCAGGGAACACACCCTGTGACTGCACCCACCCAGAGATGATTGTGGAGCCCAGCTAGCAGCCCCATTTAAAATAGGAAGTTATAACTATCAGTAATGACTTTGTGTAGGTGGATTAAATTCTCTAATCAAAAGAATGGCTGAATAGATTAAAAAATCAAGATACAGTAATATGCTGCCTACAAAGGACTCTCTGTAGCTTTAAAACACAGGCATAGATTGAAAGTGAATGGATGGAAAAAGATATTCCAACCACATACTAACTAACACAGGCCAGAGGTAGCTATACAGGATAACTTGGATATACTGCAGGTTTGGTTGCAGACCACTGCGATAAAGTGAGCCAAAGAAATTTTTTGGTTTCCCAGTGTATATAAAAGTTATGTTTATACTATACTATAGTCTATTGACTGTCCAATAGCATTATCTAAGATAACAATGTCTGTACTTTAATTAAAAAACACTTTATTGGTGAAAAATGCTAACCATCATCTGAACTTTTAGCTAGTCATAATCCCTGATCATAGATAACACAAGAAAATAATTAAAAGATTTGAAATATTGTGAGAATTACCAAAATGTGACACAGAAACACAAAGGAAGCATATGCTATTGGGAAAAAAATGGTGCTGATAAACTTGCTTCATGCACGTTGCCATGAACCTTCTATTTGTAAAAACCACAATATCTGTGAAGTGCAGTAAAGAAAGTGAAATAAAACAAGGTATTCTTATACTTAATTGCAGACAAAATAGACTTTAAGTGAATAATGGTCACAAGAAACAAAAAAGTTCATAATACAATAATAAAAGGGTCAATTCATCAAGAAAACATAAGTATTGTAAATATTTATGCACCCACATTGGATCACCTAAATATATGAAGCAAATACTAACAGAACTAAAGGAGAAATATAAAGCAATACAATAATAGTAGGGGGCTTCTGTACCCCCACTCTCAACAAGGGATTGATCATCCAGACAGAAAATCAATATGCAAATAGTGGCATTGAACAACACTATAGACCAAATGCACCTAACAGACATATATAGAACATTGCATCTCACAGCAGCAGAATCAGAATTTCCATGGCACATGCAGCATTATCCAGGACAGATCTTAGGTTAGGCCACAAAACGAGTTTCAACAAATTTGAGAAGTTAGAAATTATATCAAGTATCTTTTCTGACCACAATCATATGAAAATAGACAGCAATAATAGGAGGAAGACTGGAAAACTTATAAATAGTGGAAATTAAACAACACACTCCTGAAAGCCAATATTTCAAAGAAGAAATAAAAAATAAATATCTTGAAAAAAATGAAAATACAATATACCAAAACTTATGGGCTACAGCAAAAATAGTTCTAAGAGGGAAGTTTATAGTGAAAAATGTCTACCTTAAGTAAAAGGAGAGATCTCAAACAACAACATGATATTACACCTGAAGAAACTAGAAAAAGAACAAATGAAGCTCAAAGTTAGCAGAAGGAATGAAATAACAAAGATCAGAGCAGAAATAAATGAAATAGAGACTAAAGACAATTGAAAAGATAAATGAAACTGAAAGCTGATTTTTTTCAAAAGATAAACTAGGTGACAAGTTTTTAGCTAGATTCACCTAAAAGGAAAACATCCAAATACAATTAGAAATGAAGGAGACCTTACAACTGATACCACAGAAATACAAAGGATCTTAAGAGACTACTATAAACAACTATATGCCAACAAACTAGACACCCAGAAGAAATGGGTAAATTCCTAGAAACTTATGACTTGATAAAACTGAATCCTAAAGAAATAGAAAATTTGAACAGATCAGTGAGTAAAGAGATTGAATCTATAATCAAAAACCTCACAACACACCAAAATAAAAAACTTTTTCTCAGCAAAAGAAACTATAAACAATGAAAAGGCAACCCACTAAATGAGAAAAGGTATTTCAAAATGAGATAATCACTAAAGGGTTAATATACAAAATATATCATGAACTTCTACAACTTAACATCAGAAAAACAGTCTGATCAAAAGCGGAGAGAGGACCTGAATAGAAATTTTTCTAGAGAAGACATACAGATGGCCAATAGACAAAAGAAAAGATGCTCCATATCATTGATCATTAGGGAAATGCATATCAAAACCACAATGAGATATCACATTGCGCCTGTCAGAACTGCTAGTATCCAAAAGACAAGAAATAGCTATTGGTGAAGATGTGGGGGAAAAGAAACCTTTGCACCTTGTTGGTGGGAATGTAAATTGGTGCAACCACTGTGGAACAGTATGGAGGTTTCTCAGAAAATCAAAGCTAGAAATACCAAATAACCCACCAATTAATTCCACTACTCTGTATTTACCCAAATAAAATGAAAACACTAAGTGAAAAAGATATATGTACCCTTATGTTTATTGCAGCATTAGTTACAATAGCCAAGATACTGAAGCAACCCTAGTGTGTAATAATAGATTAATAAAGAAGGTGTGGGGTGTATATGAAAAAAATGGAATGTTGCTCCACCATAAAAAAGAATGAAATCTTGCCATTTGGAACAACACGGAGGGACCTAGATATACCTAGGGTATTATGCTAAGTGAAATAAGTCAGACAAAAAAAAGACAAGTATGAAATGATTTCACTTCAATGTGTAATCTAAAAAACAAACAAAAAAACAAAAAAATCACAACCAAACAAAGCCAACAGACACTTACATACAGTGAGCAGACTGGTGGTTGCCAGAAGGGAGGTGGGTGGGGGAATGGGAAAAATAGGTGAAGGGGATAAAGGGGTATAAACTTTCAGTTATAAAATAAGTAATGAAGATGAAAAGTGCACATTAAGTCACTATTATAATCACGTTGTCTGGTGACAGATGGTGACTACACTTTTCATGGTAAGCATTGAGTAATGTATAGAATTTTGGAATCACTCACTGTTGTACACCTGAAACTAATATAACATTGTATGTCAACTATACTTCAATAAAAACAAAACAAAACCCTTCACAACAACAGCCTATAGGACTAGTTGTTTCACTGGTCAATTCTACCAATCATTTAAGGAATTCATGTCAATCCTTTTCAAACTTTTCCAAAAAATTGAAGAGAAGGTGACACTTCCAAACATATTTTAGCAGGCCGGCATTACCCTGATAGCAAGTCCAGATAAGGACACCTACAAGAAAGCTATAGACCAGTATCCTTAATGAACATAGATGCAAAAATCCTCAATAAAATATTAGCAGGCTGAATTCAACAGCACTTTAAAGGGATCATACACCACGATCAAGCAGGCTTTATCTATCAGATGCAAGGATGGTTAATTAGCAAATCAGGGGCACCTGGATGGCTCAGTGGGCTAAGCATCAGACTTCAGCTCAGGTCATGAGCTCATGGTTTGTGGGTTCAAACCCCCACATCGGGCTCTGTGCTGACAGCTCAGAGCCTGGAGCCTACTTCAGATTCTGTCCCTTCAGATTTCTCTGCCCCTTCCCACGCTCATGCTGTTTCTCTCTCTCTCAAGAATAAACATTAAAAAAAAATTGAAAAAATATAAGCAAATCAACAAATGTGATACACCACATGAATAGAATGAAAGATAAAAATCACATGACCTTTTCAATTGATGCAGAGAAAGCATTTGAAACAATATCTTTTCATGGTAAAAAATACTCAACAAATTGGGTATAGGTAGAAGAAATTATACCTCAACATAATAAAGGCCATATATGACAAACCCACAGTTAACATTATACTCAACAGTGAAAGATTAAAAGCTTTTCTTGTAAGATTGGGAACAAGAAAAGGGTGTCCACTCTCACCAGTCTTATTCAACACAGTACCGGATGTACTAGCCAGAGCAATCGGACAAGACAAAGAAATAAAAGGCATCCAAATCAGAAAAGAAGTAAAATTGTCTGTTTGCAGAGGATATGATTTTATATACAGAAAATCATAAAGATTCCACCCAAAAACTGTTAGAATAAACAAATTTAGTAAAATTGCCTGACATTAAGCTTTTGATTGTCAGTGGATCCCTTTCAAAAGACATCCATCTTAAATAAACATTACCAGCTGTGTGACACAGCAAAACAATCAGACATCCCTGTCTGATCAGACATCAGCTCCCCGCCCCCATCCCCCAGTGAATTCTCTCTTTTAATAATCTAGATAACTCCTCTTCTCCTTTCCCATGCCCTAATTCACACTCTTATGCTTTAAGTTAGCCAATAAAGAGTGAACTTGGAAAACTCCAGACACCACATACTTGGACCCTAACATCCTTGGTCCCTTTACCCATGACCTCATTGTGTGACCCTGAGGTGAGCAGAACTCTCTTTGTGAACTGTGAGTAATAAATCTAGTTTCTCAAATCCTTGATGGTTTTTGAAGTTTGTCCTGCAATCAAAATAAGCCTCACAAGGGCTGGTCTCACCACAACACTGGCCCTCATGGGAAGCTTACTACTAGTAAGTATGGGCCCAGGTAAGTGCCTTAGGCATTCCTAATTAATAACACTGTTATTAGTTGGTGGGGACAGACAATTGGCATAGAGTACAGGACTGTGTCCTCCATGCCTTGGGCCAAGTTGAGCTAAAACCCCCAAGGAGGTTCACCAGTTCCTTGGTAAGTGTAACCCTCCCCCCCCCCCCACCCCATGGAAGCTTCCTGGGCATTGCTTGATTCCTCTGTATACCAACATGCCAAGGTTCTGGTATCATGATGCTCCAGAGGCCTAGCCGCTTTCCCCAAGTATCCTGTGAGTGCTGAGCAAGTAGAGGCAGACCCCAATCCCGGAGAGGTCAATTGGGACACCCTGGAAGGGAGGCGGCCCCTTAAGAAGAGGGCTTGCAGGGATGTCTTCCACAAATTTTCCCAGTAACAACATGGAAGGTCAAAATAACAGGAGAAAACTAGGAAGCAGAAACTGAAACCAAAAATTATACTTTAACTGAAATTCAAACCTTTAAAGATTTTGTGTAGCAGCGAGATAAAGAAGCTGATTGGCTCCTACAGGTTTTTGGAACAGGCTCTCAATTGTTACTTATGGCTGCCAAAATGCACCAACTGGCAGGTACCTCTAAAAACCTTAAAATCCATGGTCTCCTGGGTGGCTCAGTCAGTTAAGAATCCACCTTTTGATTTGGGCTCAAGTCATGATCTCATGGTTCGTGGGATCGAATTCCAAGTTGGGCTCTGTGCTGAGCCTGCTTGGGGTGGTCTCTCTCTCACCCCCTTTCTCTCTGCCCCTCCCTTGCTCTCCTTTTCTCTCTCAAATAAATAAATAAACATTGAAAAAAGAATAGTTTTCAAAAAACAACCTAAAATCCATAACCTTCTTCAAGACGCATCAGGGCTATATGCATGTTTCCTCTGAGACACCACAGATCCTGCACCCCTCAGCTTGCCCCTCAAATGGTGCAATACAAAGAAACATGCTTCATGAGGCCTCCTGCCACCAGGAGAAAAGGTGACAGGGTTATCCAGATGTCTAGCGAGGAGGGAGAAGGAAATAAAGGAGCCCTTGAGCTACTGATATTCATACCAGGGCCCTCCCTCTCCTCACTTGGTATTTATTGCCTGGCACTGTGCCTGTCTTTTCATCACATGACTGTCAAGGCTCACAGTGAATGGAAAACGTCAAATAAGGCCAGTCTCCTGCTGTGTAAAATTAGCCTAGTCCAATGGCTTTATCATTTCTATGATCATAGTGACCCAGTGATCCCCTCATCATCTATAAGAGGCTCCATTGGACCAAGTCCAGAGAATTCTTTTTACAAGGTGTTCCCTCCAATTACAAGGTGGCACTACTATATTTTATTTGGGAGTGCCAAAACCATTCAAAAGGTACTGGAGAGTGTTGAGATGGTTGTCAGACAGGGAGGACATTCTCATTCAGAAGTCCAGATACTCCGGGCTCATTTCCCTGTACCCCCTTCTGTTCCAGAGGAATTCCCTTTGAGAAAATTTCCCTCAATGAAAGGGCTCCCTACTTCCTCCTCAGTAAATCCTTGACCTAATTTTGCCACTTATGGGAATACACAGGCAAACTCTACTGGCAGTTATAAAATTTCAGTGTTCCTGGCCAGTTGATCACCAGACCCAGTTTCTAAACTCTAGTCCCTAAAACTCATATTCTCCAGCTATATCTATCTTTCTACTATCTACCCTTTTGCCACACAGCTACTTCTAAACCCTCTGTCCCAACCCAGTCTCCACTAATTCTTGTGTATCCTTCCCTTATCTCCAGGACTGGCATTCAATTAAGCCCCTACCCTAGGAAATCAGTGGCTCCTTGGGGCTTGTCCCACCTTCTGGAGACAACTACGCCTCTGGTGGTCTATTGGGACAACAAAAATATATAGTCCTTTTTGGTCCTGTTAAACACCAGAACCCAAATCACTATCATTCCAGGTAATCTCTCTAAATTTCCAGCAGGGAAGGCCTTCAACATAGAGCGCTGTTGGTAAAACAAGCAAAGGTGAACATATCTGTTCTCACGTAACTTTTGTAATCATTTGACTCAAACAGCTTCCTCTGGTGGTTTCCCCCTTGGCTAATTTTTTGTTCCCTTTTATAGACATAGATACACTGAGACTATGCCAAGCCACATGGAACAAGCCCAAGTACTTGGCTTTCTTGGTGGGACTCACCAAATGGATGCCAGTGACTTCCTCTTCCAGTCAATATGGTAAACACCATCCAATACCAACCTAAACAGGGCATTGAAGGCCTGTCATTAAAGATGTGCTTGAGATGGGGTCACTAGTCTCCCCTTTTAATAGCTACAGTTGGCCCGTACTTAAGCCAGTCACTAATAAGTAGTGCCTCACCATTGTCTATAGAAACCTCCATGCTCAGGTTCCCCCCATTAAAACTCCAATTACTAATGTTATAGAACTGATTGAGGACATTCAATGGACCCAAGAAATGTCCTTTGCAGTCACTGACCTAGCTAATATGTTCTAATATGTTCCCACTGTGGAAGAATCCTTGACTCAATTTGCTTTCATTTCTTAAGAGACAGGATACATTTACTTGGCTCCCAATGGGATATTTCAACAGTCTTGCAAATGCACATAACCTCTGCTATCAGGATTGAAATACCTTACAATTGGAAAATTGCCATTTTTGGCATTATATTGATGGCATGCTGAGGGGGCAGTACAGACAAATCTACACATTCTCATGTGCCATCTATACCAACATGGGTGGGCAATCATCCATCTGTCAATTTCTGGGCATCATATGGTTCTCTTAGAGCTGAGATATTCTCCTAGGTGTCAAATATCAATTTCTCACTATTAAACTACCCACTATACTTAGGCATCACACATACTAGGTCTTTTCATGTTCTAAAGGCAACACATTCCTCATCTCTCACTAATTCTTCAGCTGACATACACAATCACATGTCAATCTGCTACCTTCCATTGGGGTGAGCCCCCATCGCACACTCTAGAAGCTGCCAAACAGGTAGCCTGACAAAACTTATCTTTAGTCCCACCTGGTTTCACCTTCTTTTTTTAAATTATTTTTTTGGTTCTGTATTCTGAGTCAAGTCATTGGCCACACTTGACTGGAGTTTCTGGACCAGACATGAGTTTATTTGACTTCCTATGAGGCTTAGGACTAATTACTTCACCCAGCAACACCCTGAGCTCCTTGAGCTCCAACTTCTGGCATCCTACTTGTCTCTTTTAGAAATCAATGCCCTAATCAGCCTCCACCCAGTACTGTTCCATTCCTAAGTTCCTATAATGCCCTGAGCTAGAGATGCTTCCCAGCAGACTCAGCACAGCCACTGATGCCTCCCTGATGAAATGGAAATGGTTCCTTCAGAAGGCCAAACCTGACATCAAAGCTTTCTCCAAATCACAGAAGTATGTGGCTTCTCTCATACTCAACCCTTGCCCAAGACTCTTGCTTAACTGATAGTGGCACTCCATTCCTTCCTCATCTTGGGGATCCCTCTAGTACCACCTTTCAAAGATGGACAGGGAGTTAGTGTTCTTCACCAATGGTAGTGCTGCCATTGTAGGAAATGCATCTCACTGGAGGGCCATGACATTCCATCTTGCCTCAAAACACCTCTCTAGTTGAGGAGAGTACTCCTGGCTCAGTCCAATTAGTGGAACTTGTAGCTGTTCACTTAGCCCTTAAGGAGGCCATAAAAAGGGTCCTTTGAATATTAACATTTTCACAAACTTCTGAGCTATTGCTAATGGCCTCTTGGTTCAGTCTGGCCAAAAGCTGAGGGACAATTTTCTATACAAGGCAAGACCATTTGGGCATCCATATATGAAAGGAACTAGCAGAACCCCTAGCTCCTATCATTACTCATGTTTCCACTCACACCAACTGCTCTATACAAGAAACCATTTTCAATAATATCATAGACTCCCTCACTAAGCCCTTCATACTCTGCCTGGTACAGGCTCCTCAAGGTACTGGCCTTTCCTACTGGCTCACTATATGGGCCCACACAACCTTACGTCACTGGGAAATTTATGCCTTAACAACTCCGGCTTACATGAGGGTATACCTCTTTCTCCTTTGTAGCAGTTAAAGTTGTGACACATGATTGCATTCTCTGATCCCAGTAAACAATGGAGACTGTCCAGATGGGGATATACTTCCTGGGGAGACCAGCCATATTCCTGCTGGCAGACTGATTTTATTGCCTGATCCTCTATTTTTCCTAGGGCATTCAGATACAATAACAATCATTGATACCTAAAATGGTTCTCCTTTTGGCAACTCCCACCTAGATTTCCACTTCAAAATAGGAAATCTCTTTCCTTCCTAAATATATTCTTGTTCCTTTTGGATTACCAGACATTGATTCTGATCAAAGTACCCACTTCATCTCCCAGAAGATTCAACAGTTGGCTTTCCAACATATTCTTTGAACTTCCATCTAGGCTACCACCCCCAGGTGACTAGCTTCATTGAGCATCATAATAACCTTAAAGACACAGCCTTAAATTACTTTCAGACATGTGGTTCCCAAAATGGACTGAACTCTTGTCCTAAGCCCCTTTAATTCTGCCTGCCTGGCTTAATTCTCATCCCTGGGGCCTTCATACTGCACATACCAACTATTCCACACACCCTAAAATTCCACTTTGATTGTCTCTGGAAATCCTTAAGCTTTTATCTTCCAAGATGATGAATGTTTTACCCTCCAAGATTTTGCCTTTTTTTATTTCATCTTCTGACTCACTGTTCCCTTATTGTTATGATTTTTTCATCCTCTCATCACTTGCATCTCAATGGCAATGTGATCCAGGGCAACTAGTTTGATCCCTTCATCACTGAATACTCCCTGGGTCAAATGTCTACCAAGTCAGTGTGAGATCATTTCTTTGGAAACCCTAGCAATGGTGAGGAGTCTCCAAAAGCAGCCACCTCCATGCCAGCCACTCTGCGTGAATATAGTGTCTATAAAGGTTGGCTAGTGAAAATAATTCCCCTACTAATTTACAGGAAGTGGAAATCATCACCCCATGATCAACCAGTGGCACAGTTTGGGTGTCTGCAAGAAGGAAAGAAACTCTCTGCCATATTTGGATCCATATTTAGAGAGAATAGCATGGAGAGAAAAGTACAAGTCATGGCTTTACTCCATGCTAGATGAGGTAACCCAAAGTTTCTCAAAGAGAACCACATTCAGCCATTAGTAACATGCAGGTAGCTCATCCAGAAGGAATTTAACCCAAGCTCATCAAATGTTGGTGCTTTATACAGCTATTGTTATTCTTACTGCTTTGTGCAGTCTGAGTGATGGGTTACTAGAAGACCCTTGGGCCTAATCTTTACCTAGAAGCAATGTTGGAACACCATGACTCCAGTCCCCAATTGCTCCACAAGGTGGAAAAGAAGGGAATGTTGCAGAGCCCTGATGGAAGAGCTCAGGACAGCATGCCACTGAGCAAAGGGACTAAATCTCTATACATGCAATGGGCCTTCTGGAGGTGATGCTTAAATGACATTCACCTTCACCCCCTACCAAATACATCAAATGTTGCTCATACATAAAACCCATCTGGTTATAGAGACTGTGCCCCTATAATCTTTCAATGATTCTCATGGGTTGGTCCTAGGAATGCCTCAATAGCATCTGTAAGATCTGCCTTAGCCCAGGATATAGATATTGCCCAGAATCTTTGTACATCTTGAATGAGTTCCTGAGGGAGTGCAAGGGCAGCACCTCTTCCTATGCTAAATGTGCCACTAACAACTCCAGGGACCTCTTAAAAATCTGTTTCACTAACCACAGTTATGCAGATATGCAGCTCAGTCCTCAGGGAAGCCTCCAAGTTGTATCAGGATACTCTACTCTCAGCCCATGACCAATACTCTAACTAGACAGCCACATTATAGGAGGGTCACCTACCCTCGGTGACCACCACTCCAGAGGATCTCAACCCCAACTGCAACAGACTCATCACTGGAAAGGACATCACCCAAGATGACATCACCCCAACTCAAGAGTTCATGGTTAGAGATGACTATGTCTTAGCCCAAGTGGTCATCATTGGAAATGACTATTCCCACTACATCATAGATGACATCCCAGGGACATATCACTACATCACAGATATTACTACTAACTCAGATGCCTGCCCTCCCCCGCCCCCCACCCCCTGCCCCAGTTCACTGCAAACTCAGCAAGATACTACAATGGGGACTCAAAGTTTCTGGGAACAATGGGTTAAACACACTGCTCTGATGGAATCAGAAGATCCAGTGGAATATTATTTTCATGAATTTACCTTCTGTTTGCCTACCCAAGCTGTCTGTCAAACTGAGTACCTCTTCCATCAGCCACAGGGCAGCATTGTATCATATCTCCCCACTGTGGCAGGCCAAAATGTTCATTTGGAACCAGACAGCTCCCTTACCTAGAAATACGACACATTTAGATCACTCCTCCTTGCCTATACTCTCTTATCTTCAGCTTCTGTATGCTTACATGGGAATACCCAACCAAAACTTCTGCTGTTCTCCTGCTTTCCTCAGTTATACCACAGGTTTCACTTCATTGACCACATATCTGTTGAACCTGCCTCCAGTACTTCCCTGTGATGCCACAATCCCATACCACAAGTACCCCCCACGCTATCATGACCACTTTCACTACTCTTCCCACTAGACTTTCCACATGGCTGGCAACATGCTTCATAAACACCACCAACATTTATATCCTTTGGGCTGAAAGGGCTGCCCATGCACTGGAAATCAGAGCTTGCTAGACCTGTGATTTGGCCTCCAAATGACAATACCTCATTATAAATTCATACTCTACCGATATACTCAACCTCAGCCAATTCCACTTACCACCACTACCTTTACCCTGAGCTTCCCTTTAGTTAGATGCCCCAACTATTTTCTGCCCTACCTGCTCCTTGAAGTTCATCTTGGGATGCCTTTGAGGTCACCTTGGTGATTCTGTGCCCAGGCAAAAACAGATCTTGGCCCCCATACCACTTAAATTATACCACCTGGAATCATATAGCACTGATAGGCAAAGAAGAGGCTCACATTTCTGGTTTTACCACCAGAAGCTCTGATTAATATTTTACACTAGGAATATCCAGTTTTAGGTTTTACTGTAGGCCCACATTGTAAAGACCTCACCTGGCGCACTATACTTCATCGACCATCTGATTGGCTTCCCCTGGGCTACACTCTAATGTACTATTGTCTCACTCAGCTTGCCTCTATAAGTATTCCCCTCAGGTCATAGGCCTCCTGAATTTTCTTCCCTGACTGGCTACTACTAATCCAAGAGAATCATCTTCATTCCCTTATTCCTGGACATTTCAATACTACTAGGATTGACTGGACTTGGGAAAAGTGTAGTGGCCCTAGGCACTCAAAATTGGGTAATTGAGACCAACCAGCAATTACTGACCACTTTAACCCAACATGTAGAGTGACTCCATAGAACCTTGCCTCTTGTGCAACAGTCCCAGGAGTCTCTTGCCCAAATGGTTTTAGACAACTATCTGACCCTACTACCTACTGGCCAAGAAACAAAAGGTTTGTGCCCCCTTGGGACTGCTTGTATCGTGTATATCAGCAACTCAAGACACATTCAAACCTGCTTTACCAGATGACCCAAGATTTAAAATATTCTGTAATATTACCCAAATTTCTGAACAGATTCCAGGGTCCCTGAGATCACTGACATATTTTGTGGCTGGACTCTTCTAGTTGGGGGTAATGGCTACAGCCTGGGGACCACTGCTTGAATAATTACTATAGGATTTGTTACTGTAATCCTATGCAGATGTTCACACTTTTGGCCACTACTTGCTCTACCCCTGACTTTTACATATCGGCCACTCTTTAATGCCTCACAGGGTAAAGGGTAGAGTGAGTGAGTGACATTAAGCTTTTTATTGTCAAGCCACCCATCTCAAATGATATCCATCTTGAATACAAATATTGTCAGCTGTGAAACATAGCTACTAACAAAACATCTAGGTAAGAAATTAGACTACCTGCACCCATGAAGATTCTTCTTTCAGAAAGTCCAGGAAACGTGGATGCTTTTATGCCACTTTTATGCCTCAAGTTACACAATAAAGAGTGAAACTGCAAATCTCTATATAATCCACCCCTGGACCCTAATAAAGGCAAAGTGTCTGGTCCATGCTTGCTTGCTTGCTCTTTCTCTCCTTCTTTCCCTTGTGATCTTGCTGTGTGGCTGCTGACATGCTGGTTATCCTGCAGAACCTGTGAGTAATAAACCTTATTCCTCAAAGTTGCCCGATGGTTACTGCTGAAGTGTGTCCTGAAATCGTAAGAACCACAGGGCTGATCAAGTGGCAACATTGACCCCAGTGTGGAAAATGTCTGAGGAGACTCAGTACAAGTAATAAGGGCAGGCAGGGCAAGTGCCTCAGGCACTTGTAGCTGATAGCAACTCAAAAGGCTGGGAAGGACACAACATCAACATATAGAAGTCAGTTGCATTTATATACACTAACAACAAAACATCTGAAAAAGAAATAAAGAAAACAATGCCATTTGATTGCATCAAATACAATAAAATACTTAGGAATAAATTTAATCTAAAAGGTAAAAGATCTGTATACTGAAAACTATAAGACTATGATGAAAGAAACTAAAGAAGACACAAATAAATGATAAGATATATCATGTCATGGATTGAAATAATTCATATTGTCAAAATGTTCATACTATCCAAAGCTACCTATAGATTCAATGTAACCATTATCAAAATTCCAATGGCATTTTTTACAGAAATGGAAAAAAAAAATCCTAAAATTTTTAAGGAACCACAAAAGATCCTTATTGCCAAACCAATCCTAGAAAGAACAGCAAAGCCAGAGGCATCACACTTCCTGTTTTCAAACTCTACTACAAAGCTATACTAATCAAAACAGTGTGGCGCAGACAAAGAAATAGATACATACATCAATGGGACAGAATTGAGAGCCCAGGAATGAAGTTCTGCATACAAGGCGAACTAATATTTGACAGGTGATTAATGAATATTCAATGGGGGAAAATATAGGTTCTTCAAAAAAAGGTTCTGGGAAAAGTGGATAACCATCTGCAGAAAAATGATGTTGAATCCCTATTTTATACAACTTGCAAAAATTAATTTGAAATGGATTAAAGATTTTAAATATAGACCTGAAACCATAAAACTTCTAGAAAAAAAAACCAGAGAAGAAGCTCCCTGACATTGATCTTGGCAATGATTTTTGGATAGGTCACAAAAAGCACAAGCAATAAAAGCAAAAGCCAGTAAGTGGGGCAAAAAATCAAACTAAAAAGCTTCTGCAGAGCAAAAGAAGCAGTCAAAAAAGTTAAAGACAACCTAATTAATGGCAGAAAATATTTACCAATCATTTATCAGATAAGGGGTTAATGGCTAAAACACATAGAATAATAGCACAAAATAATATATTTAAAAAGTAGTGAAATTGGGGCGCCTGGGTGGCGCAGTCGGTTAAGCGTCCGACTTCAGCCAGGTCACAATCTCGCGGTCCGTGAGTTCGAGCCCCGCGTCAGGCTCTGGGCTGATGGCTCGGAGCCTGGAGCCTGTTTCCAATTCTGTGTCTCCCTCTCTCTCTGCCCCTCCCCCGTTCATGCTCTGTCTCTCTCTGTCCCAAAAATAAATAAAAAACGTTGAAAAAAAAATTTTTTTAAAAATAAAGGATCCTACTTATAAAAAAAAAAAAGTAGTGAAATTAGTACATATGCGATTTCTTTAATTTTTTTGAGAAACCTCCATACTCTTTTCCTTAGTGGCTATACCAATTTACATTCCTAGCAACAATGCATGAAAGTTCCTTCACCTCCAGATCCTTGCCAACATTTGTCATTTCTTCTTCTTCTTCTTCTTTTTTTTTTTTTTTGATTTTAGCAATTCTGACAGTTATAAGGTGATATCTCATTGTGGTTTTGATTTGCACATCCATGATTAGTGATATTGAGCATCTTTTCATGTGTTTATTGGCCATCTTTAAGACTAAACTGCTAATTTGAAAAGACATATGCACCCCTATTTTTATTGAAGCATTATTTCCAATAGCCAAGATCTGGAAGCAACCCAAGTGTTCATCACTGGATGAATTGATAAAGATGTGGCATGTTTTTAGATGCATGCACATGTACGTGCACATGTGCACACGCATACACACACACACACACACACACACACACACACACACAGGAACATTATGCAGCCATAGAAAAGGATAAGATCTTGTCATTTGCAACCACATGGATGGACCTGGAAGGTATTTGCTAAGTGAAATAAGTTAGAGAGAGAAATACCATATGATTTCCCTCGTATGTGGAGTCTAAAAAGCAAATCAAATGCAGAAACAAATAGAAAGCAGAATCAGACCTATATATACAGAGAACCAATGGGTGCCAGAGAGGAGGGGGTAAGAGGATGGGTTAAATGGGTGAAGAGGAATGGGAGATACAGGCTTCTAGTTATGGGAATAAATTTCACAGGAATAACTGACACAGCATAGGGACCCTAGTCAATGATATTGTCATAGCATTATATGGCGAGAGATGTAGCTACCCTTGTGGTGAGCATAGCACAAGGCATAGAAAATTTGGATCACTATGTTGTCCACATGAAACTAATGCCACATGATGTGTCAACTATACTCAAAAATAAATAAATTAAATTAAATTAACAAGCTTGTCCTAATGGGAAATAAAATGTAATGGTAAGCATACGAAGTGACGAAGTATTAGCTAACACTATGGTGGTAATCATTTTGCAAAATATAAGATTGTCATAACAACATATTGTACATCTTAAACTTACACAATGTTATATGTCAATTATATCTTAATAAAGCTGAGAAAAACATGAACATTCCAAAAGAAAAATTGGTCAGAGTCATTAAAAGATATTTTCCCAAAAGAAGTATGTAAAAAATATTTTATCTTTAGTGAAAGCCAAAGAAAGTAACCAAAAGTACATATAGGGGTTTCTATTCAAAGATATTTTTGTACATTAATAGCTAAAATTTGAAAATAACCTTAATTTTAAAATAACCTAAACTAAGCAATGGTTAAGTAAATTATGGAATATCATTATAGTAGGATGGTATACAAAATTTTAAATTATGTTTTTGAAGAATATTTAATGGTGTTGAAACGTCATGATATAAGTTGTACAAGAAAGGCAAAGAATGAAAACACAAGAATGAAAAGAAACACATCGGAAAGTTAATATTTTGGGTGGTAGGTCATGGGTTATTTTTATTTTTTTTCTTTTCAATATTTATACATAGTTTCTAAACTGTCTGAAGTGAGCATATACTAATTTTATAATCAAGAATACATACTAATTTTCAAAAGGTGGAAAAAAAATTGAGCACAAGTGCCTCTACCTGGGCCTGTGGAGACAGACTCAAGTTGAGGAGGCAGACATTGTGGTCTGAAGGTTGGGTCACAAGAGTTTTCATGTGTTTCATCAGAGTTATAGTAATGTTTGTATGACAAAGAATAAAAGAAAATACATTCTGTAGCTGAGAAGTTTTCATAATCAAATGTGGGAGAAAAATAGAAAATAAAAACAATGATATGTGAAAGAAAAATTGATGCAGAGAATCTGGTAAGTTTATTAACACTTAAAAACCCTATCAAGCAACTGAGATATAGGTTTAGGAAAACGATGGATCTGATAAAGAAAAATCAGTAAGGAACTGAAAAACATTATTGATGAAAAAGGAAAATGGCCCAGCAGAATACAAAGTTAATGATAGAGAATCAGGGCTGTTGAGAGATTTTAGAGGGTCCTTAATGCAGGCTAGGAAAAGGTGCTTTATCTTGGCTGATGAATTAGGAAAATAAGCTCCCATCTAAATGACAAAATAAGAACAAGGTATACCCCTGAGTGGTTTCAGCTTCTCTCAGAGCACATGGTTTGACAAATGGAGTATGGGCTAATATTTGGTCACGATGGCACAACTGTGCACAGTTCTGTGTAGAGGAGAATAAAAATCCTTTTTAAATACAGAAGAAAAAGCAAAATAAAAACAATTTCATAAGAAAATATGATAGATATGCATAGCTTAAGTTGAGAAAACAACAAAGTGAAACAAATGGAACCAGAAGCAGAAATCAACAATAAAAAAAAGGAGAAATCTTTCCTGAACTAACAAAAAGAAATGAGTCTTTGTGAGATTAAAGGAATTTACTATGTTGCAAGAAAAAGTAAATAAAAGAGACACCTTGAAGAAATTTGACATGCAAGAAATCAATCTTCTAAGCACTATGCAGAAGAAAAAAAAAAGAAAACAAACAACTACCACTAGAAAATAATCGTGCCAGTCTCAGAATTTTTCTCTGTAACAGTTTGTGTTTGATGATGGTAGAGAAATATCTATACTCTATATTTAAGGGGAAATGGTAGCAATACAAGGAATATATATTTAGTCAAATTGGCATCAATAGAAATACATTGACAATTTCTCTAGGACAAAAACCTATATCACTTTTTTCCAAATGTTATACTAGAAGACTCAGAAAAAACAAATTAAGGCCTAATTAAAGGAGAGTAACAGAAAGAGGGTAGAAATTATGTTTGATTTTTCTCATCGTTTTAAATTTCCTTCCCAGTACAATGTGGCAAATATTAGGACCTCAATAATTATTTGTTGACTAAAAAGAGGAATAAATGAGTGGCTTTGCAAAACAAAACTATCAAAGTTACTGCTATCAATGTATTAATAAAATTAATGCAATCTATGAATTATTTCTGTAAGTTAAGAACATTAAAAGTATAGCAAATTCCTCTTGACAAAGCCCAGCAGTGAATATGGGAAGACTGGCAAGTGATACCTCAATTTACAAGGGAGGAAGAATTGGAGGAGTGCATTTAAAAATGTTTTGACTTTGAAGTTCATTCCTTAAGACACTTATTGAACACATATAAGTTCTTCCCATGTATCAAGCAGATTTGTGTCAGAACATGATTCCTGCTTCTCAAGAACCTACAGACTAGAACACCACTTTCCAGAAGAGTCACACATGCCTAGTGAACCCTTGTGATGTACTCTAACATAGGGGTATTCTGCTAAGTGAACTAAGTCAGACAAAGACAAATACCATATAATTTCACTTGTATGTGGAATCTAAAACATGAAACAAATGAACAAACAAAAAGTATAAACAGATCCATTAATAGAGAGAGCAAACTGATAGTTGCCAAAAGGGAGTGGGTTGGGGGGATAGGAAAAATGGGTGAAGGGAAGAGGGAGGTACAGGCTTTTAGTTATGGAATGAATAAGTCATGATGAAAGGGGATGAAAGGTATAGGGAATATAGCCAATGATATTGGAATAGCGTTGTATGATGGCACATGGTAGCTACACTTGTGAGCATAACATAATGCACAGAGTTGTTGCATCCTTATGTTGCACACCTGAAACTAACGTACAGTGTGTCAGCTTTACCTCAATAAAACATGTAAAATATACACTGGATTTCAAGGACATAGTTCAAAGATAAGTATGTAAAACATGTTAGTAATTTTCATGTTGATTACATGTTGAAATGATAGCACTTTAGATAATGGGGTTAAATAAAATATAGTACTGAATTATTTTTATTTTTTATGTGACTATTAGAACACTTAAAATTACATGTTTTGTATTGTATCTCTGTTGGGTAGTGCTGGTGTAGGACAGCACTTCTGAAACTACTATTATAAGGAGGACAATTTAAATGTGAGAAAAAGACTTGCCTAGAATAATTTGGTTATCCATTAAACAGAGTTTTTCTTTGATATGTTAAAAAAATTTGTAACTCTACAAGAAAGTTTTGTTAGTCTCTAAAAACTGACTTCTACCAATTCTTTCCCTCCTTGAGGAGAGTATTATTCTTCCCCCAAAGTGGGACTTGTTTCCCCTCGTCTTGAATCTGAGCTGGCCTTAAAACCTTTTTGAGCAATGTAATGCATTATGGGATCTTACCAAAGCTGATCTTATGGGTAAATTTATAGCCCAAAATTTTATTTTATTTTATTTTTTTTTACTTAGAAGAAATTTAAGAAAGCAGAAAGTTAAAAGGACATAATAATTATAAATGCAAAGATAAAACATTGTGCAAAAGAGAAGTGCTAATTTTAGATTTTCTTTAGCAAATGTCTATTTTCTGATAAATATCACCTCAAACAAAAATAGGAGAACTATTACATTTAAGAGATTTAAAAATTTTTAAATGGTAAAATACTACCTATAGCTATTGTTAAAATATTAAATATTTTAAGTAATTTTCTACAAACATAAATAATGAATTGACCTAACATTTATTTTCTTTTATATTTTACAGAATATATATAAGAGGAATTGGGGACACAAGTCTATGTACGTAATTTTCACTCATAATTTTTTTA